>NC_132930.1:21562562-24067562 GCF_047675955.1 Chlorocebus sabaeus | reverse complement strand
TGGGAGACTGTGGCAGGAGAATTGCCTGAACCCCGGAGGCTGAGGTTGCAGTGACCTGAGATCATGCCCCTGTACTCTGGCCTGGGCGATAGAGTGAGACTCTGTCTCAAAAAACAAACAAACAAACAAAAACCAAAAACAAAAAAACAAACTAAAATAAAAAAATTAGATAGCTGTCAGTGAATATAGAGATAAATACAGCTGTATGAATACACCTACTTGTTTATTTAGATATAGTACGTTAGTAAATGAATTGCATATTAATAAGACAGCTGTTGAGCCAGAGGCATTGCCTTCTGGTTCCCACCTTTAGAAAGGCTCTGAGATTAGCAGGAATTTAAGTTGCTTGGTAGTGGCATGGTAGGGTACAGATGGGGAAATATGTAGAAATGAAATAATCAGAATATAATAACTTTTTAAATGTCTCTGGAAAGTGGGAAGGGACCTAAGGAATTAATTTTTGTATGATAGTCTATTTAAAACATTTGGGGCTGGGTGCAGTGGCTCTCACCTGTAATCCCAGCACTTTGAGACGCCGAGGTAGGCCGATCACCTGAGGTCAGGAGTTCGAGACCAGCCTGGCCAACATGGTGAAACCCTGTCTTCACTAAAAATACAGAAATGAGCCAGGTGTGGTGGTGGGTGCCTCTAGTCCCAGGTACTCAGGAGAATCGCTTGAACCCAGGAAGTGGAGGTTGCAATGAGCCGGGAATGCGCCACTGCACTCCAGCCTGGGTGACAGTGTGAGACTGTTTCAAAATAAATAAATAAATAAAAATAAAATAAAATAAATGAAATAAAACGTTTGAAAGGTATAGATGAAGTTAGCAATTATTTAGGGGAACTTTTAGCTAACAATCAGGGGAAACTGGTTTTGCTAGGGTCCAGGTAAATTAGCAGGTACTTTTTATGAAAAGTGAGTGATTACAGAGATTCAGAGTTCTAAGAGGCAGCCATCAGTCAGAAGGCGTTTTTACCAAAGGTCTGTATTTTCTGTTCAGAATAGTACTTAAGCCATAATTATAGAACATATGCAATGGTTTCTCAGCCTTCTGTTGGTAAGGTCTTTCTCCTTTAATTGTTGAACTTTTCAAAAGTTTGAGTAGGTATCAGAGATTATGTAGAGTCCTTTGCCTGCATTTTTGTAGCATTCCTGATATAGCATTTAGTATACCTAATCCAGTTACAACTTTCCCTTTCTCATTTGTTGTTCTGGCATGTACTATATGCTCTCAAAAAATGTTAGTATTTTTTGAATGCCTATCATCATGTAACAGGTAACATGTATAAAAGGCTGAAACTCATTTTTCTCTTAAAAAATATGCAGCAACTTTTATTATTTATGCATTACTTTTTTTGGAGAAATAACCATTAATCCTATTATGTGCTGGGTGTTTGTAGTATGCTAGATACTGGAAATATAAGGGAATACTAGGAATATGAAATAGACTTTGCCCTAGAGAGGGTATCAGAAGAGAAGGAAGACATTACTCACTCTCCTTTGAGTTTGAATCAGGTCTTTGGTATATTGAAAAATGACACCTGAAAATTTTCTAGAGAATTTACTCTGAAAATACTCATATTGAATATTAGAAGTACTGAAGTATTTCATTTGATAAATGCATGAGCGATTAGTGGAAGTACTAAATACAAACAATACTTATTTTAAAAGTTCTCTTAGTGGTAGTAATTAAGAAAGTCCTCATCACGAGATTCATTAAATAGCTGCCAGCGTGGTAAGCCAAGTTCTTGGCGGCATGTGCTGTTGAACACTGTTAGCGGGCTGCAGTCCTTGGTTTGTGATTGAGTCACCTGGCTCCCCTTCTTAGTTGTTCTTTTCTACATGAAATTTGCTGACTTAAATAATATTTCAGGAGGGAACCTAGCTCTGAAGACTTCACTTTTTTCAGCTTGATTTCTTAAGCTCTTACTTTTTTAAGTTTCTGAAATGTATTGCCCCCATATATCGACTAGGATGACAAAGTATAGAATATGGCATATTTGTTCCTCTAGTGAAGGCAAAGGGAATAGCATTTGATGCAATTTGTATTTCTGTGTTTCGTGTGGCTCAGCCAGATAGGTGAAAATGTACCTTTGTTTTACCTAGGATGACTTTTAGGCCTGAAATGCCAGTCATATTTGTCTGTTTTCTCTTAATATATTTAGTTCTCACTTCAGTATGATCTTTTCCTTCTATCCCCACTATCATTTCTGTAGTTTATATTTATTACTTCCTGCCTAGACTGTTGTGATAGGCATTCTTCGGTAGCAAATATATGCTGTAGATTAAATATGAAACTGACACATTCACCTTTGATTGCTGCTCCACCTGTCTTTTGCCAGTGTTTCTTCTTTCCACTGGGGAGTACTGTTGGTATAGCAGAAGACAATTCTTTGTTGTGTGGGACTTGTCAGGCTTGGGCATGACAGTTAACTCAGTATTCTTGCCCTCCACAACACCCCCACCATTGACCACCAGTAGCAGCTGAGAGTGGGTGAGTGAGCAGGGAGGAGGCCTTACCACTCTCAGTTGAGAACTAACCTGCTAGCCAGTCTGTGATTATTGCGGGTTCCAGAGCTCATCTTATTTCCTGTTTGTGTTTATTCTTGCTTTCCCTTTTTCTACTCCCAATTACCAAAATTCAGTTTCACTTTCATAAGGTCACTGAAAATGCAATTCCTTACATGTAAAAGTCAGGCAAATTATGTATTAGATTTGGTAACATACAATAGTAATTTACATATAAGATGTATAACAGTAGTAATTATATATAGCAATATAGTATTATACTACATATAGTAACTATACATTGTAATATTGTCTAGTAATCAATAAAACTGGTTTTATTTTTGACTTCATGGAGTTTTCACTTTATTACTAGAGTATAAGAGCCTTAAGGACTGACTGTCTTAAATATTTTAAAGTTTCCCCTTGGTTATTTTTGCATGGTATGTTGCATATTTTGTTCAATAAGCATTTAAACAATAATGTTTGACAGTCAATAGAATTTACTTTAGGCCTGGGGAGTTCTGAATAGTTTTAAGCAGAATAGTAATGTTATTAGATTTCTACTAACTACTTAGGTTTAAATTCAGTGTTAAAAGGTGAGTTTTGTTAATTTCTCCATCCTGCTTTTCTAATCAGCCAAATTATTTCTTGGAAAGTTTTTTTCTTTCAAACATTTTGGAAATCCAATTAGGTAAATAATTTAGTAAACAGATATATTTATATTGAAAGTCCAGTTAGGTAAGTAATTTAATAAACAAATGTATTTTGAGCACTTACGGTGTGCCAGTGCTGGTGTAGGCACTGGGCAAAGAGGAATGATCAGAACAAAGCCTGTGATCTCGTGGCGGGAGAGTTAGTTAGCAAATGAATCAGCTCATATGAATCAGCTGTCCTGTGGTAAAGCACTATTAAGAAAAACAAGTAGAAAGAGTGAAGGAGAAGGCTATCTTAGATAGGGAAATAAGACGGCCTCTGAGGAGGATCATTTAAGTTGGAATGAAAGGAGTTAACCAACCATGGATATGTCTGGGAGAAAGAGCTTTGCACGTGGAGGAAACTGCAAGTTAGGGCTTTCAGTGAATAATTTATTAACGTTTTTTTCTCCTTTAGGATAATCTGTAGGTCCCTCCATAATCTGGCCTTCGCTTATACTTTTTCTGTTAATTATCTAATTAAATGGGAATAATGCCTACTTTGTAGGCAAAGTGAAATGTGTAATACTTAATTTTTATATATGTATATTTTATGCAATATAAATACAAAGATGCTCCATATTGATAGTTATTATCACTATAACTTTTGTTATATAATAATCATTAACTTATGTTCTTGCCTATACCTGTCTTCCTAGAGAACACTTGATCATCTTTCAAGAATCAATGTAAATGTCACTTTCTCTTTGAAGCCTTTCTTGCTGTGCAGGTAGACGTGACTATTCCCTTAGTTTTGCCACCATTGTGTTTGTATATCTGTCATTGCATCTGCCATCTTTAATTTCATTTATTTTTACCTGGGTACACAAAAGGTACTCTAGACTCTGCCATTTAGATGTTTGCTACATAAATGAATTGTATTTAGAAGCTAATTCATTTGGCTTCTAATATTTACATATACTTAACCATTTGACAAATATGTCACTGTGGTAGATACTGAGAATAAAAAATTAATACAGTGCATGTTCTCAATCAAGTTTATGTTATGATACAATAGTTAAGTTTATGTTATGATACAAAAGTTATGATACAATATAGTATACTTAATATAATGGTTTGTTCAAGGGGAGTGTGAATTGCAGATAGATTATCTAAAGGAAAAGTAAGGCAGGACTTATAGATATGTATTCTAGATTGTGAGTAGTATTCCACAAGTGTCTGATGATCTCCTTCCACGGGGCACATTTCTGCTTCTTGGTGCAGTCAGCTTCTCAGCCAGGTCCTGGCAATATCTATGATAGCGATACTTAATTCTCTGATGCTGGTGACACTGACCCATTTATGTTCGTTATACTGACACTTGGACATGGATTTGGAGTTGTGAATACTTAGAATCTCAGTTGTTATTTCTAGTAGTGTGATCTTAAGCAAGTTACGCATGAGTCTTATTTCCTCATCTGGAAAATAGAGATATTATCTGCCCCATACAGGGTTGCAGGGAATAAATTATGAAGATAAAATAGTATTGGTTTCTAGAATGTAGTAGATAATTTTCTTCCTTTTTTATTTATATATATTTTTTGAGACGAAGTCTCACTCTGTTACCAAGGGTGGAGTGCAGTGGCATGATCTTGGCTGACTGCAAACTCTGCCTCCCAAGTTCAAGCAATTCTCCTGCCTCAGCCTCCCAAGTAGCTGGGGCTACAGGAGCGTGCCACTATGCGCGGCTAATTTTTGTATTTTTCATAGAGACGGAGTTTCGCCATGTTGTCTAGGCTGGTCACGAACTCCTGATCTGAGGTGATCCGCCTGCCTCAGCTTCCTAAAGTGCTGGGATTACAGGCGTGAGCCACTGTGCCCAGCCTGTAGTAGATATTTCTTAATGGGTGAAATAACTTTAATTCATTTTACTTTATTTCTGTAGAACCATACTGAGCATTTGGCTCTAGTTATAGGAAAACAAGGTGGAATTTAATAATGGTGTTGATAACTGACTTGGGTTAGGTCTCATTCTGTTGCAACTGGTTCCTTTTCCCTCAGTGCAAAGTGCTGCTGTTAACAATATAATATATTAGCATATAATACTCAAAAGCTATATCACACCATGTTGCATTTAACACAAGGTGAGGGCACTGAGGGGAGAACATTTGTCTTAGTTGTTGCCTTGTGTGCCCAGCACCAACCACAGAGCCTGACATATTATAGGCACTCCATATCATGTTTAAATTAGTGAGTGAATTCTCTTTAGATGAGGAAGATGTACTAGTATGGAGTACCTGATGTGCACTAGGGCATTTGGGGTAGCTAAAGAAAGTATCTAAAATATAAGCAAAGGAGAACAATATTAGTAGCAGTTGCCTTTGAAACCATTATAATTTTAGGCACAAACCTTTTTTAGCAAGTTGAATATTTTAAAATAAATATAGGCCAGCTAATTTGAGTTAAAATGATCACATGTGCTGAATTAACCTAGAAGGTAAACAACTAAAAATGAAAAGAGACATTAGAACAGGTAATAGAGTTCAGAATTCACAGTTATTCTAAATTAGATTTGTAATAGCCTTGAGTCATACTTTAAAGGAAATAAAATTTCATGTGAAAAAATGGATCACTGTTGCCATAACTTCAACTCCTGTCTTTCCTCTGCTGCTCCAACTTGGCAAAACACCAAACCCTAGAGTGGTCTCATCATCTACCGTTTCTGTTCCTTAGAGGCATGGTCTGTTGAGTGCTGCCAGGCTGAGTGTCAGCTGTGTCTCTCAGTCTTGCCACCATCCTATTCCACTGTCACCAGAGGGATCTGGTGAATTGCCATCATCCCATTCCATTGTCACCAGAGTTATCAGATTTTAAATGAATCTCATTGTGTTATTCCCCTTCTTGAAATCCATTAGTAGCTTCTCAGTGTTTTTAGGATAAAAATCCAAATATCCTAGTATGAAAAACAGAGCTTTTGGAGATCTGGCCTTTTAGCATCTCTACCTGATCTTCTGTTTTCTGTATGTTGTTATCTCTGTACTACAGACATATTAAACCACTTACATTTTTCTGAATGTTTTATGTTTTTTTTTCTTTTATGTCACTGAACGTATGATGCTGCTTCTAGGCATGCTGTTCTCCCTTCTCAAGGTCATCAACTACAGATGATTTAAAATTATTCAAGTTTACCTGTAGAAAACTTTTACCTAACATAATAGATTGTAGGAGTCTACATGTCTTCCTTCTCAATAAACTGTGAGCTTTTTTGAGTATGGATACTCTCTTATCTCTAATTCCTAATGCCTTGCACAGGATAGAAGCCTAGAAGTTTGTGATTTAGTTAATAAATGAAGTAACAGAATTTATCAGAGGCTTAAAATATGTTCAGCTAAAAGGGGTATTATGAGAGGTGGAGAAACATGGTCCCTGCCCTGTTCATAATCTTAGCTGTGTGGACAAAAATGACACATAAGGCAATTAAAGCTTAATCAAGTACAACATTAAGTGAGGACTTAGGTAGAATGATTAGAAAATGAAGATATAATGGAAAATTTCAAATCCCTTAACATTTCATATCTGCTTTTCATTTTCTCCTTAAATGTTTATCACTACTAACATGCCTATACCTTTTACTTATTTATCTTGTTAGGTTCATAGTCCTCAGTAAAATATACGTTTTGTGAAGATTTTTGTCTGTTTTGTTCACCGTGCTATTTCTGGTGCCTGACATGTGCTAGATGCTCATTAGATAGTTGTTGAGTGGATTGAATGGAGTGCAGAGAAGGAAGTGATCACTAGGAAATAGTGTTTATGAAAGACTTCATGGAGAAGTATTAACATCTTCAAGTAGACTTGAGAGAGTATTTTAGTAGATTAGCTAATATTTATGAAATATGCCTATTTGAGTGAATAATTACCAATTTTATTTTCATATGACTTTTTCAAGTCATATTGCTCCTAATTTCTCTTAAAGCTTCCTATGGTTTTACAGTCCTCACTGTTGACTCCTGTTAGAGACTTTAACAACAGTAACTTATTTAATCAGAGTAAGAGATGCTGGCCCTTTCCTTATAAACCAGTTGCAATGAACACCTTCACTTTTTTTTTTTTTTTGCAAATTATGTGTAAAAAATAGGTCTGCTGGAGGCAATTACATATTATATACAGATCTTTACACTATATGTCGTTTTGGTACCTGAGATCTTATCTTCTATTTTGTATCTTTTAAATAATTGCAAATAAATTCAAACTTATGGACATATCAGGGTCTTGATTGTTCTGTGAATTAGGGATCATAATTGACCATTATGCTTCTGAGTTCTTGGAGTTTAGCAAATCTTAACTGGCGTTTTAAATATTTGTATGTACACATATTCATATATCACACAGAACTTATACTTGCGTTTCCTACTTTTATAGTTTCCTTTCTCTTCTGTTTACTTCCCTTCCAAGACTAAAGAAATTAAAATTAGATTTTGAATTAAAACTACTAAAAATGTTAAATCACCAAAATTTTTTTTCAGCTGTAATTGGAACATGTTAGGTAATGTCAGTTTGAATTTTTTTTTCTTAGAAAATAAAAGTATCTGTGGGCCTCAAATATTGGCTTCTCTTCTCTTAGCTTTTTTCTCTCTAAGCACAGAATTAGATATTCTTAGGCCCTTGTAGCTGCAATAGATCTTAGTTAGCATCTCTACTTGCTTTATTTTAGGGATGAGGCAACTAAGACACAAGGACAAGTGATTTGTCCACAATTAACTGATGACAGGTAATTGATAGTAGGGCCAGATGATAGACTAACTATTGATGAGATAACTAAGCTGTGGCTAACCCCTCTCTTATGCTAACCACTTTCAACTTTAAGGCCATACTACTTCTGGAAATGTATGTGGTTCTTATGACATTTTAAAGGAATATTATTGTAGTGACTTAGTAGAAGAGAAGTAAGTTCCTAGAATTTTGTCAGTCCACCAGTCAGCCAGGTTGGGTGTAAGTGAAGCTTTGGCAATACTTTCTCATTTTGGTGTATAGGTTGTTTGCTAGTTATGTGCACAGGAAGTAATTTCCAGCAGTCTGATTTTAAGCCATTGAAAAATGTTTCATGCTTTCCAACTTAATTTTTGACAACCCGAATGTGAGGATTCACATATACTCCATAGGGAAAGGGTTGACCAGTAAGTGTATATTAAAGATAACATGAAGAACAAGAGTTTTAAATATCTGGTTAGTCTTTTTCTTTTGTTTGTTGTTGTCGTAGTTGAACCTAGGAACATACGTATTTTGAAAAAAGTTATGTGGGTAGACTCTTAGATTATCTTAAATAGAAAAATGAAAACAAAAGGGTCATGTGACTATTCTACATTTCCATTCCTTTTTTTTTGGTGATATTTTCTAGGACTCATTTTGATTAAACTGGATTGTGCAAAAATAGCACTTTGTATTCTGTGATTTTTAGTGTTTCTTGTTTTTTTAATGGAGGGAGAGCATCTGTTTTTTTGGTGGGGGGAATGATTAGTAAATCATGATTAGTAAATATTCAGGTTGGATAAGAAGAAATGGTTAAAGATGTAGAGATTTTAGATAACCTGAAGTGAGTACTGGCATAACTCCTGGTTGTAGTTGCCTAATATTAATTAAATTGGATTATTTATTTTTAGTCAGTTGTGTTCATATATTATACTTTTGATGTGAAGAATATTCTGCTAGACGTTTTGAAGTCTCTTAGTTTAACTTAGTCTGAAGTTTAGTTCTGTTGGTTTTCTTTTAAATTATACTCTCAACTATAGCCTTTGTTTTGGCATGTCAAGTTAGTAATTGCCCTTTGTTCTCTTTCAGATCCTTGCATGTCACTGAGTCCACCATGCTTTACAGAAGAAGACAGATTTAGTCTGGAAGCTCTTCAAACAATACATAAACAAATGGATGATGACAAAGATGGTGGAATTGAAGTAGAGGAAAGTGATGAAGTAGGTGGAAAAATGTTTTCCCTGCTATTGTCTTACAACAGAATGACTGCATTTCTGTTTCTAGTCTTCAATTTTCTCTTTCCTCATGTGGCTCATTGTGTTCTTCAGCATCTTTAGTTTTTCTTTTTACATGTTAATTTTACCCTTTATAAACATTTACATGATTTTTCTGTTTTTCTCCCCATTTGGATATAAGTCTACCCAGTTTTATAAAAATTTTCAGTCTCATGTTATTGTATTTCTCAAATATGTATCCTATTCTGACTGTATTTTATCTATTGTTGCTTTACAAACCACTCCAAATGTAGTGGCTTAAAATGACAACAGTTTATTATTTCTCCTGATTCTGTGGGATCACTGGGCCGAGCTGGGCAGTTTTTCTGTTCCGTTAGATATGGGCTGAGGTCACTATGGAAGTTGCATTCTCTTGGGAGCTCTGTTGGGGCTGGAGTATATAAGACAGCCTCTTATTCTGCGTAATCTCTTTCTATGTTACCTCTCATCATTCAGGAGCCTAGCCCAAACTTTATTACAGCATGCAGCTCGTGTTCTAAGAAGGCAAGTTTCCATGTGCAAGTGTTTATCATGCCTCTGCTTGCCAATTGTTGCTAATATATTGGCCAAAACAAGTCATTTGGCTAAGCTCAGAGTCTGTGTGAAAGAAGATTCTACAAAGATGTAGATAACCAGGAAATGTGATACATTGGAGACCACCAAGGTGGTAATTTACTGTACCTACTGTCTTTAGTTTTTCAGCATTCCCATTTCCCCTACTGGTCTGGTTTCTGCCTTAGTTTCTCCCTAAAAGTTGTCTTCTTTGAGTGTTGTCTCATTCTAACCAAATGCCCTGGTCGTTTTTCAGGTCTCTTCAGTCCCTTTGTTGGATTTGTCACTGTTGAATTGCTTCTCTTACAGATTATATAATACTAAATTACATTATTTTCTACATTATTATCTTGTGATATAACAGTGACAGTCTCTAGTAACATTGTTATCTAACGGGACATTCTCTAAAGATCAGTTCTTGGCTTGCTATACAAAACGTTTATCTGAGAATGACCATCCATTTTCAGTTGCCCCGATTCCTCTATCTCTAAGCCAGTACAGATTCCTGACCTTTTGCTTTCTGCCTGTTTTTAGAGGGCTCTTACTGTTGCTTTAAGCTTAGTATGTGTAAAACAAAATCCCAGTTTTGCTGTTTTAATCTCTCATTGTTCAGTTGCACCTCTGGACCTATTTCTCGATTCTTCTTCTGAAGTAGATGTTGGCAGAGTTTTTCTGTAAAGGGCCAAAATATGGGTTGAAATGTGTTCTCTAAAAACATATGTTGAAGTCCTAAACCCCAGCACCTCAGAATGTGACCTTATTTAGAAATAGGGTCATTGCAGATATAGTTAAGATAAAGTCATACCGGAGTTGGGTGGGCCCTTAATTCGATATGACTGGTGTTCTGCTAAGAGAGGAGAACACCATGTGGATTCACAGAACAGGAGAGAAAATGACCCTGTGACAGCGGAGGCAGAGATTAGCTTTATATAAGTGCACATCAAAGAATGCTAAGGATTGCTGCCAACACCGAAGCTAAAAGAAAGGCATGGAACAGCATCTCCCTTAGAGCCTTTGAGAGAGCATGATTCTCTGGACACTCTGATTTTGAACTTCTTTCTAACCTGCAGATCTGTAAGAGAATAAATTTCTATTGTTGTAAGCCATCCAATTTATGGTACTTTATTATGGCAATCCTATAATGAATGGAAATGAATATAGGCCAGGTGGCAAATTATTTAGCTTTAGTGGGCCATGTAGTTGCTGTTGTAACTATTCAGCTCTGCCACTATAGTGTGAAGCAGCCATAGACAGTACAAGAACTAATGGGCATGGCTGTTTTCCGATAAAACTTTATTTGCAAAAACAGGCAGCCATATTTGGCTGCATGCTGTAGTTTGCCAACCCTTGTTGTAAATTAAGCTCTTGTGTTCTTGAAATATGTTCCTTTTTCTTCCTTTCCCCACTACCTCTTATCTATTCTAGTTATTTGCTTGTTCTGTTCTAATCTAGCTGTTTATTTTCTTGTGTCTAGATTACTGTCTCTAAGTTTTTCCTTTCTAATCTGTCATGATTATCACTTTGAGAGCATGATAGCTAAGAAACGTAGTGATTTCTAATTGCTTATTAGATCAGATATTAAATCTTCAGTCTTATATTTAAATTCTCAGCATCAGTTGATTTCTGCTATTTATTGTGATTAAAATCATTCTGATTAGAGCTTAGTCAGTACCAGTGATACCAAAATCATTACTTTTGGTTCAAAGTAGACCAATTTATTTATTTCTAGAACCACAGACTATATAATTCTATCTTACATAGCTTCCAACTTAAAAAGTATTTGAAGTATATATTCTGGTGGACATAAGGAAGAGTGAGTGAGGTAAAATTGATGGATTATTAAGAGTTTTACCATTACTGGAAAACAATGTAAACTAGTTGTCATTTATTGTGGGCCGTTTTATTATATTGAGTGGATAATTCATTCTCTCAACATCATTATCATTACTCCTTTTCTCTCTTTATATTTTTATAAAATAGAGGTAATTTATAGAGGTAAATTACCTTTATTTATAGAGGTAATTTATTCTCTAAGCCAAAGAGATTTTCTCAAATTATTTTGTCCATTTTATTTATTTATTTATTTATTTATATATATATTTTTTATTGTACTTTAAGTTCTAGGGTACATGTGCATAACGTGCAGGTTTGTTACATATGTATACTTGTGCCATGTTGGTGTGCTGCACCCATCAACTCGTCAGCACCCATCAACTCGTCATTTATATCAGGTATAACTCCCAATGCAATCCCTCCCCCCACCCCCTCCCTGTGATAGGCCCCGGTGTGTGATGTTCCCCTTCCCGAGTCCAAGTGATCTCATTGTTCAGTTCCCACCTATGAGTGAGAACATGCGGTGTTTGGTTTTCTGTTCTTGCGATAGTTTGCTGAGAATGATGGTTTCCAGCTGCATCCATGTCCCTACAAAGAACACAAACTCTTCCTTTTTATGGCTGCATAGTATTCCATGGTGTATATGTGCCATATTTTCTTAATCCAGTCTGTCACTGATGGACATTTGGGTTGATTCCCAAATGTCTTTGCTATTGTGAATAGTGCTGCAATAAACATACGTGTGCATGTGTCTTTATAGCAGCATGATTTATAATCCTTTGGGTATATACCCAGTAATGGGATGGCTGGGTCATATGGTACTTCTAGTTCTAGATCCTTGAGGAATCGCCATACTGTTTTCCATAATGGTTGAACTAGTTTACAATCCCACCAGCAGTGTAAAAGTGTTCCTATTTCTCCACATCCTCTCCAGCACCTGTTGTTTCCTGACTTTTTAATGATTGCCATTCTAACTGGTGTGAGATGGTATCTCATTGTGGTTTTGATTTGCATTTCTCTGATGGCCAGTGATGATGAGCAGTTTTTCATGTGTCTGTTGGCTGTATGCATGTCTTCTTTTGAGAAATGTCTGTTCATATCCTTTGCCCACTTTTGGATGGGGTTGTTTGTTTTTTTCTTGTAAATTTGTTTGAGTTCTTTGTAGGTTCTGGATATTAGCCCTTTGTCTGATGAGTAGATTGCAAAAATTTTCTCCCATTCTGTAGGTTGCCTGTTCACTCTGATGGTAGTTTCTTTTGCTGTGCAGAAGCTCTTTAGTTTAATTGGATCCCATTTGTCAATTTTGGCTTTTGTTGCTGTTGCTTTTGGTGTTTTAGACATGAAGTCTTTGCCCATGCCTATGTCCTGAATGGTATTACCTAGGTTTTCTTCTAGGGTTTTTATGGTATTAGGTCTAACATTTAAGTCTCTAATCCATCTTGAATTAATTTTTGTATAAGGAGTAAGGAAAGGATCCAGTTTCAGCTTTCTACTTATGGCTAGCCAATTTTCCCAGCACCATTTATTAAATAGGGAATCCTTTCCCCATTTCTTGTTTTTCTCAGGTTTATCAAAGATCAGATGGCTGTAGATGTGTGGTATTATTTCTGAGGACTCTGTTCTGTTCCATTGGTCTATATCTCTGTTTTGGTACCAGTACCATGCTGTTTTGGTTACTGTAGCCTTGTAGTATAGTTTGAAGTCAGGTAGCGTGATGCCTCCAGCTTTGTTCTTTTGATTTAGGATTGTCTTGGAGATGCGGGCTCTTTTTTGGTTCCATATGAACTTTAAAGCAGTTTTTTCATTTCTTAGACATTTGCAATATGACAGGATTAGCTTTGTCAAACAAATTCCATGCCAACTCTGAGCGTATACAGTGTTAAGTAAATGAATACTCTATGAAGTTTTAGATTTTAACCCAAAAACTGAGCCTCTTCAGTTTCAATGACTTGCTAAAATGGCTCACAGAATACAACTCAGGAACATCCGAATAGAAGAAATGCATAGGACAGGGTATGGGGGCTGTGCACTCAGAGCTTCCATGTCTTCATTCCACCCTCCCTGCACCTTGATACGCTCACCAGCCTGGAAGCTCTTAGAATCCTGAATCTTGTAACAGAGTTTTTGTAGAGCTCAGTTTTCCTGGAGGTCAGTGGGTGGGACTTAAAGTTACAACCCTCTAATTACTTGGTCTTTCTAGTAGCCAGCTTTAACCTGAAGCTATTTAGGGCCCCATCCTAAATCACTTTGTTAGCATAAACTCAGGTTGGTGGATAGGGGCAATAGTGAATAACAAAAGACTCACCTGTCAGGAAATTTCCAGGGTTTTAGGATCTCTGTGCCTGGAACCTAGGACAAAGACCAAATATGTTTCTCATTATATACATTATATATTAACATATTATTAATATAATAAAATATTATATAAATATATACTATGTAATTATAAAATCTATGATAAATATATAAATAAGTTATATATTAATATATTTGTTTGGTGCTGCTATAGCAGGGTGCTATAGATTGGGTAATTTATAGTGAACAGAGATGTATTGACTCACAGTTGTGGAAGTTGGGAAGTCCAACATCAAGGTGCTGGCAAGTTTGGTGATTCTGATTTCAAGATGACTCCTTGAATGCTGCGTTCCCTGGAGGGACGACTGTTTTCTCTTTACGATGTGGAAGCAGAAGGGCCAAGAGGCAAAAGGTGTCTAGCTTGCCCTTTTATAAAGGCATTAATTCCTTTCCTGAGGGTTGAGCCCTTATGGCCCTATTACCTCCCAAAACCTCCCTGTTACCTGTTACTTCCTAACACTGCCACAATGGCAAATTTCAATATGAGTTTTGGAGGGGAAAAATATTCAAATTATAACACACTACAATTACAAAAATATTTAAATATGAAAAATAGCAGAAATCCACATTTCCTGAATCATTAAAAATAACTTCAAAGGAAAGAACCGTTAAAATTTCGCATAATATATACACAAAGAAGGTATCAAGGAAGCTTTTGCAGATATTTCACAGCCTATTTGTAATTGATTGCATTATAATTCTTAGAATTACAAGTTATTTCAATCTTTTTTACCTCATCAGATATACTTCTTTAATTTTTATTTTTATTTTTTTACTTTTGTAGAGATGAGAGTCTTGCTCTGTGGCTCAGGCTGGTTTCAAAAGCCTGGTCTCAAGCAATTTTCCTGCCTTGGCCTCCCAAAGTGCTTGGATTACAGGCATGCACCAGCCTTTGTCAGATATTAAATGCACATGTGCAAAGTGTTATTACCACTCTGCAAAACAAATTAAGCATACATGGCTATGTAATTTATATTTCAGTGGAAGTCTTATTGAGTCTTTTAAATTTCAGCAGAGTTTTTAGCATGTTGTAATAAAAGTCAGAACTAAGTAAAACTTAGGTTTAAAAAGTAGAGCTTAGAATTCTTTGATATGAGAGGTGAATTTTAATATTTAAAAAGAGAAGATATCTTTCTGTATTTCTCTTACTGTTTAAATGCAAACACAACGTGCCTTTATATTTTACTATTACCCAAAAGAATGTTGAAATCCACTGTCCAGTGTGGTAGCCACTAGCCATATTTGGCTATTCAGCATTCGAAGTTGAGGTGTGCTATAAAGTATAAAACACACGTGAAATTTTGAAGGCTTATATGAGAAGAATAACATTAAATATCTAATTTGAAAACATTGATTACCCGTTGGAGATATTTGGGACATATTGGGTTACATGAAATATGATATTAAAATTTACTTTCTTTGTTTTTACTCAGTGTAACTTCTAGAAAACAAAATTATGTATGTAGCTCACATTTTATTTCTATTAGACAGCACTGATCTAGACTCTGTGTGATGTGTTTGTATGCTTTAAAGGATGAATTATTAATTCTGCAGTTCTTGGACTATAGTCCTTCAGTTCAATATAGGTGCATTTTGATTTGTATTTCTTGTTAAAGTGTCTTTTTGAAAGAAATAAACAATAATTCTTTTATGGACCTTTACTGGCCTTCACTGGGAAACTTTGTAAGTTTAATAGGAAACCTTAGCCCAAATTTTAAAGTATTTAATTTCTTGTGATTTTAGCCCAAATTTTAAAGTACTTAATTTCTTGTGATTGTTTTGTTTTGAAATGTTGCTTTTCTAAAAAAAAAAAAAAAAAAAATTCAGTAAAGTATTTAGCTTTTGAAAATTCTGGTTAAAAACATTTTTTTTTCTCTTTAGTACCCTCTGTTTTGCATTTTGGTCATATGAGAGATTGTTTATTTCTATAATTTATTTAATATTGAGCTAGTATCTGATGGCCTATTTTATACCAGATACTCAAATAGTTGCTTGGAATAGATCAGGAACAAGATAGACAAAATCTGTGCCTTTAAGTAAACATTCTGGTAGTGCTTGTGGGAAGGAGACTAAGCAAAATAAATAAGCAGTGGCAGGGGGATCATCATCAGTTAGAGATGATGGGGGCTGTAATGTTCTATAGGGTGGCAGGCAAAGTGAGGGTAACACTTAAAGGGTATCATGTGTACAGTACTTGGACAAGTAAGAGAATAAATGTCTGATGACTTTCCAGGGCTATGTTAAAACTGAATTTGGAGTACTTGGGGTGTTTCAGATCAGGAATAGGATATAAAACTTTTGCTGTCTAGGTCATTGTCTTCTGGACCAACATTAAAAAGGTTAGATGTCAATGTGTGCAGAATCTGTGACCTGTTAAGATTGAACTGTTGATTGCATTCAAGGTTGCACGTTCTGTCAATTTTAGTGAAATTTTGGAAAGTGTAGGTATTTGATCAACAAATAATTTAAGAGAAATTAATGGTTTTGATGCCCTGAGCACAGCCGTGGAGTTCACATTGTTATTGCTCATTTTGTGACTGAAAAGTTTTATCATAGATTCTAGTGTGTATGGTTTTTGTTTTCTGTTCTTACTTTTCCCTCTTTTTCTTTGAATGAACATTTTTTTCATTCCTTTTTCTAATTTTTCTTTCTTTTTATTCTTTTTCATTTTACCACCTGGAATAGGTAGTTTTAGAGGTTTTTTTTTCTTATCAGTTTGTTTGATATACATATATAAAACAAAATCAACTTTAAGACCTACTTATCTGAAAAGTCCATTGTACCTAGTATCTCAGTATTCCTTATGTTAGGTATGCTCCCTTCACAATACCTTTGCCATAATTTTTATACGTCTGGGAAAGCTTAGTTAACAACACATGTATCTGTGGAGAGTCACTTAAGAAAATAGGCAAAATTAGGATTAGACAAAAAAGGCAATGCATTTTAAAATCGAACAGTATGTTTTGAATTATGTGGGGTATTGTGTCCAAAAGATTAAATACATCTATTTTTTGCTGAAGTTTTCTAAGGTTAACTTTTAACTTGTGTATTAGTTTATTGCTGTGTAACAAATGACCCCAAAACTTAGTGGCTTAAAGCAACACACATTTCTCATTTCATGGTTTCTGTGGGTCAGAAATCTTAGTGCAGCTTAGGTGGGTCTTCTGGCTCTGGGTCTCTCACTGGGCTGCAATTAAGATGTCAGCTGGGGTTGTGTCATCTCAAGGCCTGATTAGGAGAGGATCCACTTAAAAACCTACTCATGTAGCTGTTAGTCTCACAGGTCCTCAATGGCTGTTGGAGATACCAGTTTTCTGCCATATAGGTCTCTCTGTAGGCAGCTTATAACATGACAGTGGGGTTCCCTCAGCCCATTGTCTCACTCACTCAGAGTGAGACGGAGCTCTGAGAGACAGAGAAGGGGCAGTAATGTGGAAGTTACAATCTTTTTGTGACTAATGCTGAAAGTGACGTCCCATCACTTTTGCTGTATTCTACTCATGAGAAATGAGTTACTAGGTCCAGCCAACCCTCATGGAGAGACAAATACAAGGATGTGGGGATCACTGGGAGCCATTTCAGAGACTGCTTACCACAATTTGTTTTGATAATTTGCTAACTAGAAATATTTGATGGGAGATTCTCAAGCCATAGAAATATAGATTGTAAAAGCAGTAAAGTTACAAAACTTCCTTTAAAAGGCTTTGTTTTGGAAATGTCCCACAATGAAACCCATTGTGTTCATCTTTGTAATAGGATGTGTGTAGAATTTTAAAGCCTGATTAAAAGTTATCTGTTGAGTACAGCTTTGCAGTGAATGGTGACTCTAATTACAGGCACAAATATACCAGTGTAATTTGTTTCATTGAAGGATCACTTGACATTCTTCTGAAAGAACAAGGAGGGCAAAGGTAAGGGAAGGGCGTAGGTAGGTGCTAGAGAAGTCTTGCTGTCTGTTAACTTCCAGTTACCGAGGTACTTTCCTCTATACTGAAATTTTCATAATTTCATGATTTGTTTAGTTAATATAACTTGATACCATAAAAACAGAGACTTTCTTTCTGGAAAATAATGGCAATCAGCACACAATTAAAGTAGCAGAGAATGTTAATAAGTGTTTTGTAGGAAAATGGATTACATGGTCAAAATTGGGAGATGCTGGATTAGTTTTGTAGGACTTCTTAAACTTAAATTTATAAATTTATATACTAAAATAACTTTTATTGAGCATTTACTGTTTGTGCCATTAGTATAAGCACTTTTGTATGTAAAATGGTATGAACTCTTTATAATAACCCTATTAGCTAAGAATCTACTCTTATTATCTTATATGCAGATGAGGAAACAGTTTGGTAGGTTAGGCAATATGCCTATAGTCACCAGCTTGTAAATAATAGAGTTGGGGTTTTGAAGCCAGGCAGACTCCAGAACCCATGTTCCTGATTTCTAGTGTTTGTTGTTTCTCTGTGTTAATGTAGATTATTAATCTTCAAAAGGATGGTAAATCTTACGTCTGTTTGACAAGGAACTTTTGTAATACAAACTGTCTCATAAGTTTGGCATAATGTAAGTGGTCAATCAGTTTTTGTTTAATTGAATGTTTTTCCTGAAAATTGATAATTGCTACCAAAATAACACCACATAGATTTTTTAGTGACTTTAACATAACTCATTAGTACTGACACTAAACTTACTTTAGCATCTGATCAAAGATAAAGTCATTTTAGCAAATGATAAATTGAACATCATTTGTTAAATTTGTTGCTTTTGCTTTGCATTTATTAAATTTTTCATGGCAGTATATCTTGGCTATAAATGTCTAAAGAGTACTTAATAAGCATCTAATAAATGTTTGTTTAATGAATGAATATTGGGAAATCAAACTTTTGGAATGGCCTGGGCCTGTAAGTGACCATGGAGAGCCCATGGTGATCAGGGGTTAGGAGCACTCTCTGGAGCTAAGCAGCAGCAGCAACTGCTTAGTACTTGTCAACAACAGAAAAATAATTAAGAGCTGAAGAAACAAACTTCGGTTCAGCAGTCTTTTATTGAGCACCTGTTGTCTGCCAGACAGTCTGCTAGATGTTGGCTTTGCAAAGATAAACAAAGGCATCTGGTCATTTAATGGAAAAAACGCATAATGACTTGTCCTGAAAGAACTGAGAAGTAATAAAGAATCAATGTGTACATAAGAGACTAGAAGTGAGAAAAGACATGAGAAAGCATCAGATTAATGCTGATATGATCTGTGGGTATCAAGAAAGTAAGGCAACAATGGAAAACATAAAAGAGCTGGTGGGAGAGTGAATCTGAGGTAAGAGGTCTTTGTACCCCCGGATGTATTAGCGCTTATTGCAGAGGGCACACAAGTCATAGGCCAGCACTTCTAGTCTGCAGAACTGCTATTGAGAGCTCAAAAACAAAAAAGTTAGTGTCTGGAATTCTTCATTTTTTCATATCTGTTCTTATGAAAACATTTTATCTTATTTTAAAGGTAAATAAATATTAAGGGGAAGTTGGAAAGTTAACAGAAAAGTTATTCTATGATGAAGAAAATTATGGATTTTAGGTATAGAAGTGAGTCTTCTGCTGAACAGATTTACAAGTTGAGGAAAAGGTGAAGGATACCTAGTAGATTTGATGCAAATGTGGAGAAACCTGTGGTTCAAATACAATTCTTCAAATGGCATTGTTGAATCAATTAGCATTTTTGATAGCACCATAAAAGAAAATGACTTTCTATAGGTCAAAAGTGGCTCTACTGTTACATTTTTCCAAACTGTTTTTATATTATCATCATCATATTTTTCCAGACTCTTTTTATTATATGCTTCAGGTTTTGCAGAGGTTGGTAGCACACACTTGCAATCTCAGCCAACTCAGGAGGCTAAGGTAGGAAGATCACTTGTGCTAAGGAGTTTGAGACTAGCCTGGGCAGTATAACGAGACCTCATCTCAAGAAAAAAACAAAAAAACAAAAAAAAAAAAGAAAAAAGGTTTTTGAGTATGTGCTTCCTGATACAGTTTTAGAATAAATAGCTGTTTGTAAGTGATGTGTATAGCTACATATATATTACATATTGTATACGAACACATTCAAACTCTTGTACTAATGTTACATGTTTTTAAAATACCCACAAAAATATGGCTGGGTGCGTTGACTCACGCCTGTAACCCCAGTACTTTGGGAGGCTGAGGGGAGAGGATCACTTGAAGGCAGGCGTTTGAGACCACCCTGGCCAACTTGGTGAAACCCTATCTCTACTAAAAATACAAAAATTAGCCGGGCGTGGTGGCACGCACCTGTAATCCCAGCTACTTGGGAGGCTGAGGCAGAAGAATCGCTTGAACCCAGGAGGCGGAGTTGCAGTGAGCCGAGATCATGCACCTGGACTCGGGCCTGGGCAACAGAGCGAGATTATCTCAAAAAAAGAAAAAGTAAAAAAATACCCACAAAAATATAAATTTA
Source organism: Chlorocebus sabaeus (assembly GCF_047675955.1). NCBI lineage: Eukaryota > Metazoa > Chordata > Mammalia > Primates > Cercopithecidae > Chlorocebus > Chlorocebus sabaeus. The sequence goes on along the minus strand of NC_132930.1, from coordinate 24,047,192 downwards.
AAAAATGAGATAAAATTGAATGTAAATGTAAATTCTAATATTTTCTCGAAATCTCAAGTGGATTAGATTATACATCCTTTTTGGGTGTGGGCAACCTAAATTTGGAGACCGTTGCACTAATGAATTGTAAAGCAGTGTCATGTTATAAGTCACACAGATTTCATTCCATTTTCATAAGAACAGACAATTGTGAGACTTTCTCAAGAAAGCAAATTCTAGAGACACTTGCTAATGTTAATATTTATTCTTCTCTAATTTTCATGGTCACTCTTTGCAGGTTTCTTCATCATATAGCACATTAGTTACTGATCTTTTAATGATGTCCACTGTGCATTTTATGATTAAAATTAGCCCTGATACTTGTGATACCTGTAAGAAGTGGTAATATAAGAATAGAACAAGGCCAGGTGCGGTGGCTCATGCCTGCAGTCCCAGCACCTTGGGAGGTCAAGGTGGGTGGATCACCTGAGGTTGGGAGTTCGAGAGTGGCCTGACCAACATGGAGAAACCCCGTCTCTACACAAAATGCAAAATTAGATAGTCATGGTGGCACATGCCTGCAATTAGATGGGCATATTGGCGCGTGCCTGCAATCCCAGCTGTTCAGGAGGCTGAGGCAGGAGAATCACTTGAACCTGGGAGGTGGAGGTTGTGGTGAGCCGAGATTGTGCCATTGCACTCCAGCCTGGGCAACAAGAGTGAAACTCCATCTCCAAAAAAAAAAAAAAAAACAAAGTTCACTTATTTATACTAGTTTAGGGAAAAAAAGCAGAGAATGAGTGAGGCAGAAAATGTAGATATCATTTTGATAAGGGAAGACATGATTAAACTTTTTTTAAAAAAATATATCTTTTCTTATAAACTTGCCACTATGGCTTTATATTTTAGCTGCAAATTCTATTGAAATTTAATTTATATCTGGAGTGTGGATATCTGTTGATCTGAAGAGATCCAGGAAGCAATGATTTTGGACACCATTAATTAGGATTCTGGAAGAAAGATTCTTGGATGTAGGTGGAAGTCTTCTTGTAGGGTATGTGTACGGTATTTTGATATTCAGCAGCTCACCAAAGTGTGCTGAGCATTACATACTTGTTTGTCATTTTGGTTACCTCTTCTTTGTTTACCTATATGTAATTATAGTTTAAATTATTTAAAATGAGATAGGCACTCTATACATCTTTTAGAAGCAAGATATTAAATAGAAAAAGGTTAGGGCCACCTTGATACTTTTCATTTAGCTTACAGAGTGAGAAAGGAGGGAAAGAAGTAGGTGAAAAGGGAGTGGATGTATTTCCAAGAAATTGCTCTAAGGAATAAACAAGTTGGTGCTCCCTTGACAAGCGGTATTAACTTAACATGAAAACTTGTGAGAAATGCAAATTCTGGAGCCCCACACCAACCCTACTGAATCAGCAGCTTGGGGATGGGACCTGGCAATCCGTTTTAACAAGTCCTCTGGGTGATTCTGATGAAGTTTGAGAACCACTAGACCTTCAGGACACTGATAGTAGCCAGAAGCTCTTTATCTTGACTTTTTATGAGTACACAGTAACAAATCTTATTTTTTTGTGATTAGGTCTTTGAAAATATGGTTCATTAATTATTCTTTGTACCTTGATAAATCTTATAGTTGTTTTGCATTATACTTTTGCAGTTTTTTTTTTTTTTAATAATCTCAGGCACAGTATTTATAAATATAAATACTACTGTGATGCTCTTGCAAGATACCTTGTTTTCAGCTCCTGTATTTTGTGACTTTACTTTTGCCAAGTTCCACCTTAAAAATTTCTTTGTGTGTTTTACAGGAAGTCATTGACAAGCAGCGTTGTATTTGTCTATGTGGAAGAGGATCTTTTGCTTTTTAAAGTAAGATGGTTCTGTAACCTAGATGGTTAAGAATCATTGTGCAAGTTATTGAGACAGATCTTAAGAAAACGTCTCATGATTTTATATTATACTTAGAATATTTCTTACTTAAATTGTGAAATTTCTACCTGGTCCCAGCATTTATTTAGTTTAGTACTTACGGCCTTATGTCCTGACAATTACAGTAACCTATTTATTGGAGTTTCTTCTCTGTCTCTTGCTTTTCCAGTTCATTTACCAACTGCTGTTGAGTTATCTTTTCGTTTATGACATTTGATAAGAGCTGATTCTCCCAGAGCGTTTCTAGTCATGTATCTACTTGTCCCTCAAAGCAAACACAATAGAAACCAAAGAACTTTCTCTTAGCCTACTATTTCTTACCATCCAGACTATCTAATCTCTGTGCTTGAGTTCTGATTTATTATAGGGGGTTCCCTCTTCTTGAGGCTATCTTAGTCATAGGACATTTGAGAAACACCGTTGGTTGTATATAGTTCAGTTATGTACAGATTAAATAGGATTTTGTGGTGAACTAGGAAGTTAAACACAATAACATAGTTTCTGTGGAAAGATATGCTTCACATAGTGGATGCGTACTCTTAAATGCAACCTACTTATAAACTGAGAATAACTGACTGTAGTATATGATCTGTGTATGAAGAGCCAAAAACTTCTGAAATCGTTTTATAGTATCATGGAGCATGGAAACATTCAACCCAGTGCCTTTTGCCTTTTTTGTTTGAGACAGGGTCTCGCTCTGTTACCCAGGCTGGAGTGCAGTGGTGTGAACATGACTCACCAGAGCCTTGACCTCCTGGGCTCCAGGCATCCTCCCACCTCAGCCTTCCAAGTAGCTGGGACTACAGTCATGGGCCACCATGCCTGGCTAAGTTTTATATTTTTTGTAGAGATGGGATTTCAGCGTGTTGCCCAGGCTGGTCTGGAACTTCTGGGCTCAAGCGATCCACCCGCCTCAACCTCTTATAGTGTTAGAATTACAGGCATGAGCCACTGTGCCTGGTGCCTTTTGCCTTTTACTGGGAGTTGCCACAACCCCTGCTTCAACTAGTGACTCTTTTAGCCCCTTTCCCAAATTCTTTTTGCTTTCATTAGTGAGACCATATGGTAATTACGTATTTTTTATTAAAAATTATTTCTCATTTCTGTTTCACTAATTTTTAGTTTACCTCAACAAGAATTTCCTATTAAAATTGCTACAGACCGGAAGTGGGCAGAGCAGTGGGAGTAGGAGTGTGAATTAGGACAGGACAGTGTGTCTGCACTTCTCTTTTTCAGTTCCAGCCTGATGGTACTGCCAGTCCTGCTGTCTCCCCACTCCTTCTCTCAGCGTTTTCAGCATCACAGCACGGCATTGCATTGATTTAATTTATTTTTTGCGAGTTTAGGATACTTCACATAGTATCTCACCTTAAAAGATGTTTGATGAGTACAGACCTATTTATTCCCATTTCACAAACAAATTAAATTGTGTCTTTACTGTAACATTAACGTTGTTAGTCTTGTATTATTGTTATTATAGATAGGATGGCCATATAATTTATTATCCAAACTGTCATTTTCTTCTGAGTGAAAGAGAGTGTTATTAATAATTACATCCAAAGGGTGTAAACGAGGGCTGTCCTAAGCAGACGGGCCATATAATTACCTTCGCCATGTGGCTTATCAGCCCGCTTCAGTTGTACTTACCTTTATCTTTGTCTTGCTCCCTCACTAAGTTGTTATTAAATTGATCTAAGTTTTGTGCCAGGATTTGTGCTACTGCTAAAAACCCTGGCTCTACCTCAGTTTGGTTTATCAGTCTGAGTCTTTTTGTATCATACAGCTTGTTTTCTACTAACATGACAGAAACACTCAGCAACTTTCCATTCCTTTTTCTTTTTTGCAGGTAAGTGATTTTTTTTTGTCTTTTTATTCTCTAGAAATAAATACTGTAAACTTTTTTTTTTTTTTTTGAGATGGAGTGTCGCTCTTTCACCCAGGCTGGAGTGCAGTGGCGCGATCTCGGCTCACTGCAAGCTCTGCCTTCCGGGTTCACGCCATTCTCCTGCCTCAGCCTCCCGAGTAGCTGGGACTACAGGCGCCCGCCACCTCGCCCGGCTAAATTTTTGTATTTTTAGTAGAGACGGGGTTTCACTGTGTTAGCCAGGATGGTCTCAATCTCCTGACCTCGTGATTCGCCTGCCTCGGCCTCCCAAAGTGCTGGGATTACAGACGTGAGCCACCGCGCCCGGCCAAACCTTTTCTTATATTAAAATAATGTTGACTCTTTCATTGACTTTTAGAATTTTTTTAGTAGTAGTATATTTCTCGGTTTTCCCAAATTTTCTTTCTTTCTTTAAAAAAAAAAAAAAAAAGTCCCCAGCTTTATTGAGGCATATTTGACAAATAAAGGTTGTATATATTTAAGGTGTATGATGTGGTGATTTGATGTCTTTATACATTGTGAAATGATTATTATTGCAGTCTCATCACCTCACATGTCAAAGGGTACAAAGTTATAAGATGATAAACTCTGGGGATCTAATGTGTAGCTAGTTACTATAGTTATTAATACTGTATTATATACTTGAAATTTGCTAGGAGAGTAGATCTTTTGTGTTTTTACCACAAAAACAAACGTAACTAAGTTTTCATATCTGAAGAATTTTATATAATAGTCTAAGTTTTCCTATGTATCCAGCATTTAGCCTGCAGGAAGTTCCCCAAGGACAGACTGCTGCAGTCACTGATCACATAGTCTCAGGAGACAGTTCTGCTCTAGAAAGCTGTTTGGGTTGTCCTAAGGTAAAGTGCTAAGCTATATCAGGGAGGTGTAAGGTAAATAGTTCTTATCCTCAGATAACCTCACATTTATGCTGTCTCATGTTATCTTCAGCAGTACTTTTTTGAGATGGACAGAAGTGTTATCTCTCTTATAGATAAGGAGACAGAGGCTTAGAGAGATTAAGTTATTTAGGTTACATAGTGTACGTAAAGAGCGCTAGGATTAGAGTCCAGCTGTTCCAACTACTGTTCATTCTTCATGACATGTTTAGGCATAATTTCCAGTTTTTTTTTTTTAAGTTTTTAACTTTTAACTTGTATTCAGTTTTGAGCCATGGAAGCTAAAAGAGGCTCTCTGCATACATTCTTGAACTGGGTTTCTGTTAATATTGGATGGTCTATTAATGTTAATATTGGAAACTTCTGGGCATTTAGTTCATTTACTAGGACCTCATACCCTGCTTGTTCCCTGTATTTTGGTTTGAATCTTACCATATTGAGTAAATTATCACTCTAGGGGCTTGCTTTACTACTTTTTCCCTGGCCTGCCCCTACATCTTGTCATGTGCTTCCTATCATCTAAACCTGTGAAAACTATTCCCATTTCACAAGGTCCGTTGTAAGGACTCTACCAAGTGTTATCCTGAGTCTCATCTTGAACTTGGCTGGAGGATTCACCTTGCCTCTTTCCCCTGCTTATTAAATCAGTATTAGATTTTCTATCTTGGCTTTTCCGGGTCTGGCCTGATACTGTTCTTGACTTAGCATTGGTACTACCAAGTATTGATGACATGCTTTGTACCACCCCACTGGATCAAAGGGCTGAATCAGATAAATATAACATTTTAAAATTAAAGAATATTTTGTCTGGATCCTAAAAATGTTACAAACAATTGATAGTATTTAAGAGCCTTTTAACTTTAATTATCAGTCCTTGCTAACTCACCTTTATTATTTTTTAATATCATACCCGTACCTAAAATTTCTTTTAAGTGTTCATTGGGGATGTTTGAAAATTTTTATGTGTGGTTTTTGTTTTGTTCTCATTTTCCCTTTGTTTTCTTTTCTTTGGCCCCCTGAAGGACTTGGGAAATAGGTCTAAGGGCATTGTTGACTACTTTGTTAAAAACAAAACACATGTAAGGTTTTGAGGTTCTTGTTTATATATTTAGCACTGTACTAAATATGGGGCAGATTGAAAAACTGAATATAGGCCCCATGAGTTTACTGTCTAGTAGGGTATATAATGTCATGTATGTATATACTACAAGGCATGTCATGGCAAACGATATCCTAGTAATACACATGAATCGTGGCGTGTTCTTGTGATGCACATCTGTTTGGGGAGCATCAAACAAAGCTCTGCCTAGAGTCGTTAAGATGGACTTTGTGAAATGGGAATAGTTTTCATGGGTTTAGATGATAGGAAGCACATGCCATGATGTAGGGGCAGGACAGGGAAAAAGTACTCAAGTTCCTCGAGTGCTAATTTACTCAGTAGCGAATCATGTGGTCTGACTGGAGTCTTAATGTTGTTGAGGATAGAATTGAAAAGAACCTGCTTGGTTTTCCTTCTTCCTGCTCTTGCCTACTTTTCTGATTTCTTAGTTGTTTTTACTTTTCCTCCACCCTAAGTGTATGTATTTGGTAAGATTTTTGTCTTTGGGCTTCTTTCTTTCACTTCCTGGGACACTTTATTCAGGCCCGTGGTTTTAATGATCACTTCTGTAAATATTCAGTTCTTTCTTCTGTCCACAATTCCATTCTCATGTTTGGCTTGTGCAGATCTCCAACTCAGTGTCCTAAGTGCTAATGAAATACCTTGCTTTCTCTCTGTGCTTTTCTTTTTAGAAAGTCTCATGCTGGACCAATCACTGCCTTCCTTAAAAACATGACACAAGTATACATATGTAACAAACCTGCATGTTATGCACATGTACCCTAGAACTCAAAGTATAATAATAATAAAAAATAAAAAATAAAAAAAACACTGATTCTTATTTCTCTTTAAGTGCGGTAGTGTTTTTATTAGTGATATCACTATTTTGCCTACAACTGAGGCTCAGTGCTCCAGCTTCATCTTTGTTTGCTGCTTTGTCTGCCTCTCTGAGTTGAGTTTTATTATTATTATTTGATTTCTAACTGGTCTTGCCATTGCTTATCTTTTCCTTTTTGTAAATCCGTTTTGACATTATTACTTGGTTAAAACATTTTAGATCATAATATTTTATTATTCTCTCCCCTACTCAGAAATTTATATCAGAGCCCCGTAGTCCAGTGGTCTCAAATTTTAGTATTCATTAAAATTGCCGGGAGGACTTGGACTTGTTAAAACACAGATGGCTGGGCCCACCCTGAGAGTTTCTGATTCCGTAGGTCTGGGATGAGACCCAAGAATTTGCGTTTCTAACAGATTCCCAGGCAATGCTGATACTGCTGGTCCAGGGACCATGCTCTGAGAACTGCTGTCATAGTCTTCCAAATACGGTTTGGGCTGCTTAGTTTGACATTCATGATGTTTTACAGTCTGGTCATATTCTGCCTTTCTATCCATGATCATTTATTGTGCAGCTTCTTCATGTGCTCTTTACTTTAGCCAAAGTGAACTACTGACAGACAACTTTTTGTGCACATCCTGTATTCTCATGAGTATACAGGCATTTCCCTTAGGATTTCGCTCAGTCTCCTCTTGTTTCATCTTGCTTGTCAAACCATCTTTTAAGATTAATTTAAAGATTAGTTCAAGTGGAATCTTTTCTCTTTTTTTTTTTTTTTTTGTATTTTCTTTTATCATTCTTCTTCCAAGCCAAAATAATCTCTTACATTGCGCTCTTCCTTTATGGTATTTGTTGCTTTGTAGTTTAGCTTGACCCATATTTCCAATTTCCATCCCTTATCCAGTTCACTCTTTGTATTTTACTTGTCCCACTTCAGTTACAGAGCATATGTGTTATGATGCAGGAAATGAAATTCTTTCTGTAGATTAGAACCAGAAGGCCTGATAAGCCAGTATTCCCTGAATATTGATAGAGGATTTTCACGTTCAAAAAATGGGTTATAGTTATTACCCTGAATCTCACTGATGGAAGTGAGATTTAAACTCTTATTTTCTCCCCTTAAAAAAAGATATTTAAAAATTATACCATATAGTAAATTAATGGGCTCTCCTAATTATTGGCTTTCTTAAAGATCCTAAGAGATGAGCAGTACCTTTTAAAGGTAACTATCTTTTTAATGAATAAAATTGTGCCTATATAAGATAATGAATTTCTTCAAATTCTTAATGGCTTAAAGTTTTTTGAGTTATATTTTATATATAATTCAATGTAGAGATTTTAGGTGTATAGTTTGATGAATTTTGAAAACTACATACTCATGTAGCCATTACCCCAATTGAGATTTGATTCTCAAATTTTAAAACTTTCACTTTCTTTTGTAGAAGACAATGAAGAGAAATCTTTGTATTACTATAAAACCTGTTATGTATTGTTTGGTCACTAATTTAAAGATAAATTCAGTTGCTAGTTTATTTCCCATACTTTGTGAGGTGTTTAAAATCTTATCCCAGCGATCTGACAACTACCTGTAGATGTTACGATTGGGGTTGGGAAGTGTTTTCTCTCACTGTCTGTGTCAGATAACCACTAAGGCTCACCGTCTGCATTTGTGTCCACAAGCTTTATCTTCTCTCCGACTCCTGTGGATTCACTGTCTGTGTTCTTGCCAAGTGAATTTCTTTACCTGTGTACTTGATCTCATCCCCTTTCCCTACTCTAGGGCAGTCCTTTTGCAATTTTTCTCTCCTCAGCAACCATATTTTTCCTTTTCTACTGTAACTTGATCATGTGTTCAAACCTGGCATTATTTTTCTTACCTTTACACACAGCAAAAGAACTTCTAGACTCTCCTTCTGCCTTTGGTTGTTGCCTCATTCTTCCCTCCTTTGATTAGAAAACAAAAAATCTCAAAAGGACTTGTGTACCGTTTCGCATTTTTTCTTAATCTCACTTAGGCTTTTGACTTCATTACACTACCAAAATTATTCTTATTGTGCTTATTAGTGATGTCCATGTGGCTATGCAGTGGTCAGTTCTCAGTCTTCGTATCACTTGCTAGTGTCGTGATATGGTTTAATATATTTTCCTTTTTAAAGCACTTTTTTAAAAAACTTGATCTTTGGGAAACCATGCCCTCCTTATTTTATTTCTACCGTATTGTTTGCTGCTTTTCAGTTTCTTTGCTGGTTTCCCCTTTATCTCCTTGAACTACAAATATTAGTCTGTACACTGCTTTGCTTATTTATACTCACCCTCTTGATTATCTTACCTAATTTCGAGGCTTTTACATACCCTATAACTGAGTCTTGAGCTCTGGCTTCATATATCCAACTGCATCAACATCTCTGCTTACATATCTAGTAGTCGTCTTAAAATTTAAGGTTTAAAATTGAGTCCTGATTTCCTACTTGACTCAAATCTCTTCTCTCTTGTTTTTGTTTTTTACAATGGAGTTGCTGTTTAAACAGCTGCATTATAACAATCTTTGAGTGGGCCCAAAATTTGGCATCATCCTTGATGTTTTGTGATCTCATCTGCCATTGTTGATCGTTGCTGGGATTCATTAATTTATTAATGGTTGAAAAAAGCCAGTATTTTACTTCTATCCTTTTTTTTCGTTAACTGGAATACCCTTTAAAGAGACATTTTAACACATCAATTATTTGGTTTCCTGTTTGTATAGGAAAGGCAAGAAAAATAATTGATTGATTCCCAGTATTTACACATATTCAAAATAATTAGGTAGTTTCCAAGGATCCTCTAAAGGCAATGAGAGGCATGCTTGTGTGTATGTTTAGTATCATGAACTCATGATTTTGAATGAGCTTCAGGCTATGTTATTATCTTTGTTGTTGTTTAAATTGCCCCAGTTTTGGCCAGTGGAAACTTACTTAGGCTCACACCTGGATCCTTCAGGCACAACCTTGCCTTTGATAGGTTTCTTGCTTTGCACAGTGACTAAATGTTCCATGTCCAGCTTGTACATTTCTAGCCCCAGAGTTCTACTTTCTTCAGCTGTTTCTTCAAGGAGCTTTAATTTTGTTTAGTGGGAAGCAGTATCTGATAGACCCCAATCCAAGTACTAGCAGCGCTCCATTAGTCATTGTTTCTATGTCTTCTCAGTGGATGGAGCTAAGAAATATTTTGTTGTTACTTTCTTTCTTTCAAAGATAATATACACTCTGAATTCAGTGTGATATTTATGATTCAGATTTAGTACTACAGGGTTTTAATTTAACTTGATTGGTCTTACCCCTGTGTTTTCCAACAGTCACACTGAAAATTTTGATTCTTAATACCAGCGTAACTAGTAAGGATACTAGTTAAATACTAACTATTAAATACTAACTAGTTAAATACTATTAAATACTAACTAGTTAAATACTAACTATTAAATACTAAGTATTAAATACTAGTTAAATACTAACTAGTTAAATACTAACGTTAAAACCAGTGGTATAATTACCAAAAACAGTTTAATTCTCTTGGAGTTCTTTTTTTTTTGTTTGTTTATAGGACATATCCCTCTAGGCAAATATGATTAAAATCAGTGAGGATAGTTCCTAACTGTATGGTTATACCACTATCTAGATGATGTGGTTAGGTTCAGTTGTTTTATTTTACTTGTGATTTTTAAGGATTACCTTTTAAAATTAATTTTGTTTTTATAATTATTGTTTTATACAAATATATATATGGTTCCACAGTCTAATCTATGCAACAAAGTATATGCAAAAAGTATCACTTCTGTCTTTGTCTCATATACCATATTTTCTCCATCCCTTTAAAGATTACCTTTTCCTCCTTTATTTTATGGTTTACTTGTTCTTCAATTTTTAAAGTACAAGCAAAATACTTTTATTCTCTATTTCCTTAGCAGGTTAGCCTTACTTGCTTCGAGTAACAATATACTTTTGATTTGACTTGTTTTCTTAATTTCTTAGTCTCACATGCTAGGAAATATGCTCTCTGAGGGTAGGGATTTTTGTTTCTTTTGTCTTGCTCTGTTCCCACCATTGGTCCATAATAGATAGTCAGGAAATATTTTCGTGAATAATTGCATTGTGCATTCATGGTGTTTTATTTCAATGCAAATTAAAATTTGTTAAAACAGAAGCCATTACTAAATACTCTAATTAAGAGTGACAGGATACCAAAGAGCTCACACTAGTATTATAAAAGTTTATGTTTTCTATTGTGTAATAATCTTTTCTAGTAACTTATGAAAAGTTTCTTACACAAAGCTAGAAAATGTTGTTTGTCAATTAACAACCACTGAATGTCTGTTTTTCTCATCAATCACGTGAATAGTATTTTCCCCAACACTATCTGTTAACTCTATGCATATGTATTCTTATGTACATGGATTTGTGAAGGGGATTCGATAAAGATTTTAAAATCTAATAGTGCATGGTGAATGTTTAAACGAATGAAGTATGTGTTGTGGGAATAGAGAGTATTTGGGAACGTTTTTGTTTTTAACTTTTAAGTTCAGGAGTACATGTGCAGGATGTGCAGATTTGTTCATTGTTAAATGTGTGTCGTGGGGGTTTGTTGTACAGATTATTTCATCATCCAGGTATTAAGCCTAATATCCACTAGTTACTTTTCCTGATCTTCTCCCTCTTTTTACCCCCCACCCTCTGGGAGGCTCCAGTGTGCATTGTTCTCCTCTATGTGTCCATGTGTTCTCATCGTTTAGCTCCCACTTATAAGTGAGAACATACAGTATTTGGTTTTCTGTTCCTGTGTTAGTTTGCTAAGGATAGTGGCCTCCAGTTTCATCCATGTCCCTGCAAAAGACATGATCTTGTTCTTTTTGTGGCTGCATAGTATTCCATGGTGAAATGTACCACATTTTGTTTATCCAGTTTATCATTGATGGGCATTTAGGTTGATTCCATGTCTTTACTATTGTGAATTGTACTGCAGTGAACGTACATAAGCATGTGTCTTTATAATGATAGATATGATTTATATTCCTTTGCGTATATACCCAGTAATGAGATACACGAGTTTGAATGATATTTCTGCCTCTAGGTCTTTGAGAAATGGCCACACTGTCTTCCACGATGGTTGAACTAATTTACACTCCCATCAACAGTGTAAAAGTGTTCCTTTTTCTCTACAACCTCTCCAGCATCTGTTATTTTTTGACTTTTAATAATAGCCATTCTGACTGGTGTGAGATAGTATCTCATTGTGGTTTTGATTTGCATTTCTTTTATGATCAATGATGTTGAGCTTTTTTCATACGCTCGTTGGCCATATGTATGTCTTCTTTTGAGAAGTGTCTGTTCATGTCCTTTGCCCACTTTTTAATAGGGTTGTTTTATTCTTGTAAATTTAAGTTGTATTTGGGAACTTTTCGTACTTTCCACTCAATGTTGCTGTGAACCTAACAAGCCTGTGAACCTAAAACTGCTCTAGAAAATAAAGTCTCTGAATCCATGGCATGTTTACAACATTATAATGATGTCGGTTAGATTTGTGCTATGTGCCTTATATGTAAAATTGTTGCATTTGTATATGATGTCATTAATGTTAGTTGGACATGCAAAAATCATTATTTTTCTTCTGTTAGTATTAACGTGAAAAAAGTAAATGGAATATCCCAGAAACAGAACTGTCTATGTTTGTGGTTAGCTTGAACCGTGGGAAAATATTGATGTCCTACCATGTTTCAGTTGTATAAAGATAGCATTGCAGATTGTTGGGAATATTAAAGTTATTTCAATAAGTAATGCTTGAGTAATGAGTTAAGATTTAGAGAATGAAACTCAGTTCTGACCTTTCACCTTATATCAAAAATAAACTAGATATATTAAAAAATTGATAAATATGAAACTGTACCAAAATTAGAAGAAAATATAGGTGATTACTTAATAGAACTTATTGGAACCTCTGATGAGAACCTGTCAGTTCCCTTAATGTAGTCTTATCAAACCTTGATTCTTTAAGATTAGTAATGGAGGAAGAATCTGATGAGAGGAACTGCTCAAGTCATAGCCTTGACTCTTACTTCCAGATATCTTTCTTCTCTGTGTGAGGGGCCTCACTATTTGCTGCTGCAGTCGCCTGACTAGTTTGTGTGTGTGTGTGTGTACGTGCATGTGCGTGCACATACTCCTGTGTGCTTGCACTTCTGTGCACTCTTTTTTTTCTGATTTTCCGATGTCATATCCCTTTCCTTTTGCTGCCTACAAAGCTGAAACAAATTTTGGATGGCTTTATATCCCTTAATCTTTAGAAAAAGGGTGCATAGACTTAAAAATATACAGTTGGATAATCTGGTTTATCACATTAGTTTACCAGTTTGGTTTTGTGGTTTCTTATAATTCTCTGTCTATTGCATTGTTTCCCTGTGTCAAAAACCATCTTTGCTTATTACTGGTCATTAAATGATTCCAGATCCTGTATACTAGACCTAAGAGATGGGGACTAGCAAGCTAGAGTTTTATTTGACTATATTTTAGGATGATTTTGGCTGCAAGTAATAGAATACCTGAATTCAAGTGGCTTGAACAATAAGAGTTTAATATTTGAAAATGCATTATCATAAGTCAGGGGCTAAATGGTTTTAAGGTTCGTACACAGGCTCGGTGATGTGTAGGTCTCTGTGTTAGCTTTTCTTTCATTGGCTTTCTACTCATGGTTGGACATGGCTACAGTAGCTCCAAGTGTTGTATTCTCCCATGATAACATCAGAACTTAGGAGATTGGAGGGATGCTGTTCTTCTTTCATCTCTGTCTCTCTTTCTCTGTTTTATTAGAGAGGACACTGACAGATTCCCGTATGTAAAATAAGTATGGAATAAACGTTTTACATGCGAAATACAAATAGTTAATATAAGTTTGAGAATTTATAATCTTAAAATTATAATAAATTCATATCAAAACATATTACATTTTATTTTTCAAATGGTACATATATATATATATATAAATGATAAAGCTTGTGAAAATATCTTGATTTAGGTACCCATAATACCGGTGTGGGGAGGGGGTGAAATTGGCTGGGCCAGGGCTCTCTTTGCTGATTATCTGCAGTCAGAGGTGTGAGACTTGGAGGAGGGGTCTGAGGCCACAGCCGCATCTTGATCAGGCTTTCTCCAGCCCTCCGTCAGCCTCACCAGATCTCCATTCTTTGCTATGAGAGCCAACACATAAGACCCCATCTCCCTGCTTGCCAGCCCTAGACCTGTTGGAGCATAAAGCCCTTCCTCCCCAGGTCTGAGTATTTGGGGCTCTGCTTTGGCACTGCCCCACAAATGCCACAGCCTCTTTATTCTGTTTCTGTTGTTTTGTTTTTAACAACTATACTTTGCACACATGAAAAAAAATAAAAGTTGTTCCAGAAGGCAACTTGACTCTGTGTATCAAAAGCCTTATAATCGTATGTCTGTCTCTTTCTGAGAACCTATCCAAAGGAAATCAGAAGTTGGCAAAAATATATATACAGGGATCTTTCTTTATAATCAGGAAAATTTTTATATGCTGTAAACATTCCATAATAGGGATGTTGTAGGTGGAAAAAATTCCATTCTAATTTACAAAAGCAAAAAGGAAATGTATTGGGTCACATAGCTGAACAATCTAGAATTGTTCAGGTATGATTGGATTCTTGTGCTCGAACACCTGTCATCAAAATTCTGTCACTTTCTCTCAGCTTTGCTTTCTTTACTGGCCATATTCTCAGGCTCGTTCTCCCTGTGTGTCTCTCAACAGCTCTAGGTCAAATCCTGCTGGTTTTCTGTGGCCACAGCAGAGACAGCTTATTTTTTCCAGGTGTTCCAATGAAAGTGCTAAGTGGGATTCATATTGGTTCTAATTGTTTTGACATGGTCATATGCCTACCTCCAGCCCCTCCCTGTGGCCACAGGAACAGGGATAGTCTTATTGGCTAGGCTTCCTCAATTCAAACATACATCTCCACAGAGGGGAGGAACTGGGAGACTGTGACATGATTGCAAAAAGAAGTAGTGTTCAAAATGATGGCCTTGTGTTTGGCCAGGCACAGTGGCTTATGCCTGAAATCCTGGTATTTTTTGGGAGACTGAGTTGGGAGGATTGCTTGAACCCAAGAGTTCGAGACCAGCCTAGGCAACATAGTGAGATGTTGTCTCTTTAAAAACATTTTTTAACCCCTCCCGAAAACTTCATTTAATAAGGCAGTTTATTTTAGAATGTTTTCCACTAAAATTGCTTAAAATTAGAATGTTTTAGTGCTAAAAGAGGCAGTCTTCAGTATTCTGGAAATGCCTTCATTTTCTGACGTTGTGGGATACATTACGTATTACTAATTCTGTATTTTTTTTTTAAAGAAAATTGTAATTAATATTGTAGTGAACATTACTAGTCTTGGGATTATTGGGTAACAAAGGGCTAGTGACTTCTCAGAAACTAAGTCTTTGGTTGATAGAAGATACTTGTTAGCTTCCTTGAGAAGTAAAAATGAGGAGAACTACAGAAAAAATGAATATTCAGTGGTGATGATAGGTAAGGCACACCCTAGTGAACTTGCACAGTACATACCATGTATTCATTTTGTTTCTTTGTAGATTATTTTTTCTTCGATCTTAATCTTCCAATGTCACTTTTTACGGATTTAGGATAGAATTGCTTTTCTTTTTGTTTAGATAGTCTCTTATTTTTCCTTATCAATCCTATTACACAGTAAGTCTTGACAAATTAATTTTGATACATTATATTTTGAGTTTTATTAATATCCGTATTTATAGTCAGAGTTATTCTCTGAATGCTGAGTGCCACAAAGCTTTCTCATGATTATCAGTGTCTGTGTTCATTCAAAATATTTCTGAAAGTAGCAACTCCAGAATTTACTTTGGTATAATCTGTCTTACGGTCTAAATTATTGACCTTTATTCTGTCTCACAGTCCTGTATGTATTTTAACATAGTTAAGTAGTAAAATTATTTTATTGGTGACTAAATGAACTATATAACTCATCATTAAAATGATAAATACTAATAGAAAGTTTGTTTTTCAGTGAAAACTATGTGTAGTTTATTATATTTTTGTATAATGAAATAAAAGCCCTATAGTGGTTATGAAATTGGTATCCAGCTTCTCTTTCCAAAGAAAGTGGTAGTAACCTCTAATCTGTGCTTTAGGAACAGTTCTGATACAGTTTTAGGTCTGCTTCCTGTGTCTCACTCTGAAATGCCTCCGTCTTGCTTCAGGGTCTTTATTGTTGAATTTGTGTGTGTGTGTGTTAACTTAAGCAGGTGCTCACAGTTTAATGTGTAAATATTGTATTTCCTCCTTGGCTCCTCCTCTTATCTTCCTGATGGCCCATCCCATCCCCCGTTCATTATCGGTGTTACTGCTTGTGATTTTTCCCCCATAGCATTCTTTATGTTCATAAAATCATATGTAAACATATACATACGTTTTAAAAAATTTTTGCTTTATAAAAATATTAATCAAATTGAATACTTAAGATGTTTTGATGAAGAATATTTCTAAATTGCATTTTATAAATACAATATAGCTTTCTTTTAAGTGCTTATAGGTACTCACTAAACAGTGAAAGTAAGCATAACACATAGTATTCTCAGTGATGGATACTAGAAATAATTACCTGACCCTCTGTATAACACATAATCTTATGTGCAATATATTTCCACTGCTAGTGCTTTACAACTTAATTAGAGCTCTAGTATCCAAAAGAACCAGTGACAGCTATTTCATGTTTTAAGCATTCAGACTAGTTGTAGTCTTTACGTTTTTCTGACACGAAATAGCTTTCAGTTGATTCTGTTGAAATTAAAAGCTTCTTAAATATATAATTTTTGTCTTACTAGTATTCTCTTATCTACAAAACTGCATACCTATGGTACAATCTACACACTCCTGTTCTATATAGAAATTTTGATTTCTCTCTTAAACCATGAATTCAGATTGGAAGAAGCATTACGGCTTGAATGTGTTCCCTAAAATTTATGTGTTGGAAGCTTAATCCACAATGCAACAGTGTTGAGTGGTGGGGACTCATGGGAGGTGCTTAGACTATGAGGGGATTAGTGCCACAATAAAAAGGGCCTGTGGGAGTGGGTGCTCTCTTATGCCCTTTAGTCTTCTGCTATATGAGGATGTAGTAAGAAGGCACTCACCTGATGATGCTGGTGCCTTGATTTGGACTTCCCAGCCTCCAGAACTGTGAGAAAAATAAACTTATGTACTTTATAAATAATCAACCAGTCTCAGTTATTCTGTTATAGCAGCACTAAATGGACTAAGACAAGCTGTTCTTTTGATAGAATGCCTCCTCTGGTGTTACCCTATGACTCTGGGATGCTTAATCCAGTTCTGTGTTCTTCGGAGTTATCAAGCAGCGCCTTGGTGGATCCAAGTAACATTAGGCTAGAAGTTAAGAGAGAGTATGAAAATGTACATTAGAAGCTTTTATAGGTTTGTTGTTCTTTTTTAAAAAATGTATCAGATCAGCCATCATAGCTTCTAATCAGCATGAAAAAAATTCCAGAGTGATCAAACTCAACTGATGTAATTTTATTAAATATCAGATAGCTATATTGTAAGCTTTTCTTTTTTATTAAGGGTAAATGGATATACCTGCTTTTACATTTTGCCCTGGTGGTGTCGTAATTTGTCAAATGTTTCTTACTGGTGGGCAGTTTGAATAGTCATACAATTTTTATTCATAATATTGCAATGAAAACTCTTGAACTTTTTATAAAGTTATGTGAGCATTACTGTAGAATAAATTCTGAAAAGTAGAAATTCTTGGTTAAAGGCAATGAGCATTTAACATTTTAATTGATATTGCTAAAATTTGCCCCCCACAAAGGTTACACTGGTTTGTACTCCCACAGACGTTTGAATGTGCCATTTCCCACACAAAGTCCCATCTTTTCAACTCAGGGAAACTGCCTGGCACTGTTGGGTTCCGTCTTCTTGCACCTTTTCCTAGAAATTCTCTCCAGGAACTCATTTAGGTCAGTCATACGGCACAGATCTCTCAGGGATCACTGTTCTTTGTTGCCTTGTGTTCAGTGTCTTGAAAACTGTTGTTTGTATATTGTGTCTGTTTTTTAGTTGTTTTTTGAGGACCCGGGGGTATGGTAAATCCGGTCCCTGTAACCTCATCTTTGCTGGAAATGCACATTCTGACTTATTAAATTTTAGCAAATAAAACACAGAAGGAGATTTTTTTCGTTCATTAAATCTGAAATGCTTACCCCTACTTAAAGTGAATATTAACATGAATATTAACATTAATTCCAGTGACTTGCTGTATATATTATTGATGTAATGGTGATTGGATATAATGTTAACTTACGTGATTGTGTGAGTATTGATCATGTCTAAGTAATGGATGGCAAGAAACACTCAAGTCGGTATTTAGGTATGCAAAGTTCTGGCATCAGAGGCCAAAGCCTAATGGTAGATTTTGGCTGGATCATGGTGGGAGGCGAAAGGACTTCTTACATGATGACGGCAAGAGAAAATGAGGAAGATGCAAAAGCAGAAACCCCTGATAAGACCAAGACCATCAGATCTTGGGAGACTTACTATCACGAGAACAGTATGGGGGAAACTGCCCCATGATTCCAGTTATCTCCCACCGGGTCCCTCCCACAACAGGTGGGAATTATGGGAGTACAATTCAAAATGAGGTTTGGGTGGGGACACATCCAAACCATATCAGAGGATAAGATCAAGGCTATTAAAACAAGGAATGTCTTAGTAGTAACCTCTATCTGTATACAAATTACAGTATCTTGGGTTGTGAGTCTCAATGAAGATTTGGTGTTGCTGTTCTTTGTAGATTTAATTCTTAGATTAGTGATTATCAGCTGGTGTTTGTAGTACCTCACACTGTCTTCATTCATGTCCAGGAAATCATACAGAATATGCAAATCAAGGTAAAATTCAGCTCATTATTTTGAAAAATAAATGATTTACAATAAAATTAAAATAGTTGACATTGAGTGTCGACTAATGTGCCAAACACTCTTTTTTGCACTTCATGTAAAATGAAGAACTTAATCCTCATAACCCTTTGAAGGTGACCATTTTGCAGGTGAGAATACTGAAGCATAGAGAGTCAAGTAACTTACTACAGTCATAAAACAAAAAGGAGATTTGGGATATCTGTCTAGTCTAGACCAAGTCTGTGCTCTCAAACACTGTGCTGTTTGATATAACAATTTTAAGATGAAGAGAGAAACATGGGCAGTTCATGCTTTATTAACATGTTATCACATCTAAGAGTTTAGGAATCCGTGCATTTTTACAGAACATCCAGGTGAGCATGGTGGTGAAGAACTTAGACTTTAGAATTCTTTAAACTTACTTCCAGAATTGGGTCTCCTTTTAAATAGCTCTATGAAATAGAATACATTGCTGACTCTCTCTTAGCCTTAGTTTTTTCATCTTTAAAAGTGGCAATAGGCCGGGCATGGTGGCTCATGCCTGTAATCCCAGCACTTTGGGAGGCCGAGGCAGGCAGATCACAAGGTCAGGAGATCGAGACCATCCTGGCTAACACGGTGAAATCCCGTCTCTACTAAAAAAAAAAACAAATACAAAAATTAGCTGGGTGTGGTGGCATGCACTTGTAATCCCAGCTACTCGGGAGGCTGAGGCAGGAGAATGGCCTGAACCCAGGAGGCGGAGCTTGCGGTGAGCCAAGATTGCACCACTGCACTCCAGCCTGGGCAACAGAGTGAGACTGTCTCAAAAAAAAAAAAAAAAAAAAAAAAAAAAAAAAAAAAGTGGGAATAATAGTGGTACTTTTCTTGTGAATTTTTTCTGCTGAGACATTATACTAAGCTATTTTAGTAGTATTTTCAAGACCTTGCAATTGTTTATGAAGCACCCATCTGTCTTAACTGACTCACATATCAGATCTTGGACTTTGTATTATTTTGATGACAGGTGTCATTTGGGAAAGTCTGCTTACATTGTCAGTAAAGAAACTGTGGTTTTCTGCTCCATCTCTGTTATGTAGTTTGTTTCAGGATATCTGAAATGGATGTATTGGGCAAACTTACATAAATGTCTGTTAATCTCCAAAACATGTATTAAATCTTCCAGTATAATCAGAGTGATGCTCATTTATTCATGTTTTAAACTTTGACAGTAACTCAACACCAACATATAAAAACCACTCAAAATATTTTTGTCTAACACTTGCATACACTGTGTATGCATTTTAATTTAATCTTTGTAACCTTATATAGTAGGCAGTTTTATTTTCCTCATTCTACAGAAGAGAAAAATGGGGCTAATGAGCAGTTAAGTGCTTGCAAATGTCTTATAGTAAGTAGTGGAGTCAAGTTTTGAGTGTATGTCAGACTGGAGTCTGCATTCCTAACTATGATGATAAATCACCTCTCCTGAGTATTGAGGTCTTAAAATTATGTATTTACAAATAGAAGGGGAAACAGACTTATATCATGGAAATCAGGATAAAAATTGTGCAAAACAGGCCACCCAAGGAATTAAAAGTAGAAAGTCATCAAGAACGGAGGCAGTTCTTTGTGCTGTGTCTTTCCCTGTGGTCACCTCTGTTCTCTTTCATTATTTTCTCTTTCTGCATATTTATTGGCTTCCTCTGCTTGCCTTAACACCTAGCCCATCTTGACTACTCATAAAACGGTACATTCAACATCAGTGTGTTTATTACCCTAAAAGTCCAGAGCTGTGGCCAAGTCGTCCAGTTTTTCATAATCTCAGTATAATTTCCTGTGAGGAGAATCCTGCCATCCTGGCATAGGCTCAGGGTTATTCTCCTCTAGGTGAGCTGTCTGTCTATCCTTTGATCAGATAGCTGTGGCTGTGGATGATAGATTGAGAGGGGGTGACTGGACACACACAGGGGTGTACACTAATGCTGGTGAGTATTTGTGTGGGAAAAGGGTATGGCCTGAATAGAGCCCCAGAATGTGCCTATAATAACATATATCAAATTTTATTAAAGTGCTGTCGTAAAAATAACAGCACAAATACAACATTGAAGTTACAGGTGTGAGAAACTGAAATCAGTTTATTATGTGAAAACTAACTTCCCCAAACTGGGTATGTAAAGCATTACTTTCAGTGGTACTAGAAGAGTTTATTTAAAAGAATCGTCTGAGTGAATCTTTTAAAAAGAACATTTGTCATTTATTTGCTGAGCACTCCCTTATGTACCTTGTCAATTTAGGATTCCCTATAGTAGGTTTGCATGTAATTGGATGTATTTACCAGGGAACGCTACATTATTTGCCATACATTATTTGAAGACTCACTTCGTTGAATTTCAGATCCTATTTTCAGATTTCTCAATTCATGAATTGCAAATAAGAAGTATTTGCCTTTTGACAAATGAATACAAAGAAGGAATATTTGTCTTTTGTGTATGCATTTTCAGTTATTGGTGACTGTTTTTAAAATTTCTCTAGTTACCTTACTTCATTGCTAAAATGAGGAGGGATTTTTAACAAAGTTTTAGAAAAGTCTGAGCAGTCAGAATTATATTTTTTTTCTTCTTTAGGATATTGGGAAAAGGTTCCATAGAACCTGATGATTTTTAGTGTGTTTGGTTCATTTAAACATTTTCCGAACAAAAATATTTGTAATTATACTGGTTTCTAGTCACATTCTGTGATCAACATGTTGAAGATCTGTAAGATACAGAATATACTTTTATTTCATGTGGTTTTTTACGAGTTATTGTGATATCCTGGAGTCATACTTCTCGTTTTAAAACAGAAGTAGTTTTAGATGGTAATTCCAGGGAAAATACAATTCATTGTGTTTATTCAATTTTCACTCAACTTTCTTAGGAATAGATAGTTCTTTTATACCAGATGAGCTATGGGTATCTTCAAAAGCATAAAAAGCTTTAAAAAATCTTTTATTTTGTTAACTAGTTTGGCATATATCCATAAACTCATTCCGGCTTTTCTAAAATAGTTACGTGGCTAGAATACCACATCTAGTCATGTGGAAATTTGCTTATTTTCTGAAATATATTGATCCTGAAATCACAGAACTCCACATTTAGATTGTTTGTGTTCGTGTAGTGAGGATACTTTTTTAGGACATTGCCTTTAATATATATTACATAAGTGAAACAGTTGCCATTTGTTCCAACTGATTGGACCATTTCAAGACAGATTTCCTCCCTGGTCAGTCCATTATTACGATTTTCAGTTTAGAATTTCTTTCCAGCTCTTGGACCTTTTCTAAGATAGAGACAATTTCTGAGCATCTCTTTGGTAGTGATTTTTCCAAGTGTCACTACTGGATTTTGGAGGTGTCAGTCAGGAAGAGCTGGATGACAGGAGGACTTGGAGCAATCAGGCAGCCCCCTTAAATATAACTTAAGGCAGCATTTAGTATAAAGGAATAAGGCACTATTTAAAGAAGACAACAGAGTACATAGATTTTTCAAATTAGTACTTTTCAAACTTTTGATGATGAGGGACCAGATTTTTAATTTCCAGTGTATATGTACAGGGTGGACAAGGTGAACATATTTATCACATGCTTGACCCAGATGCTGTGAAAGTGTTTTCTGATTGCCATAATGCTGACACTACTCTGCTGACCACATGTTCAACAGTGTTGTTGATCCTAGAACATTATTTCTTTATTTTGCTCCCAGGGTTGCTGAGCCTCAGAAAAGTTAAATGATTTGCTCAATATTATACAGCTGTTAAAATTTTCTTTTTCAGTTTCAGTAGAGAGAACTCTACTCAGGCAGAATTTGGTCTTTTGTCTGAAGGTGATGTTCATTGCTAGTGTAAAAGTCAGAAAAATATGCCTGTGGCATTTTTAACTGTGGGGGAATTTTCAATTTCTGCATTGTGGACTCCTGAAATATTTTACATGATCTTACAGTTTTGGAACAATACAAGAACAAAAAAGATACCACGTAAAATAATGAAACAAGAAAAATCAGAAATATTGAGGTAGAAAAAGCATAAACAATTTAAAAACTATTAGTTTCACATAATCAGAGTAATGGGTACCTATGAGGAAAGTATCAAGAGATAAGGCCTAAAAGATTCTCAGAGATAAGATTAATAAGTGGTATTAAATCATAAAAAGGAGTTTGCTTTTTATTGTTAGACAATGAGAAATGGTTAAAAAAGTAATATAGAACAGGTTAGTTTTTAGCAAAGATAATTTTAATGCTTTCTATATATTTTTTTTAAGAGACAGGTTCTTGCCGTGTTGCCCAGGTTGGAGTGCAGTGGCGCAGTCATAGCTCACTGCAGCCTGAAATTCCTGGGCTCAAACAATTCTCCTGCCTCAGCCTCTCTCTCTATATATTTTAAAGTAAGACTAATAGAAGATATACTTCAGTTTTGTAAAGTATGCTTTAGCTCTAAACACCATAATCAAATGTCTTTGAATTAAAAGTAGTAGCTTAAAAAAGGCAGGAGAACATAGAAATATGATGCAGTAATTGAGAAGATTGTTCTGTTTTCAAACATCCCTGTCACCAAGTATTTGGTAAAAATGAATGCAGTGATATTGAGGCAGTATATTATGCTGTTGAATATAACCAAATGGCTTGCGTTGGACTCTCAGCTCTAATATTCGTTATTTTTTCAATCTTGGGCAAATTGCTTAGCCTCTTTGGGCCTTGGTTTCTCATCTATAGAATGAAGATAAATAATACTTTCCTTATAGGACTGTCGTAAAGTTAAATGACTTTCTCTGTATAGATAGATATACAGTGGTCCCTTGGTGTCTGTGGGGGTTAGTTTCAGGACTCCCTCTTACCCGTGGATACCAAAATCCTTGGATACTTAAATCCCTTATATAAAATGTTCCAGTATTTGGATATAACCTACAGAAATCCTCCCATATACTTTAAATTGTCTCTAGATTACTTATAGTACTTAATACAGTGTAAATGCTATGTAAATAGTTGTTGTATTATATTGTTTAGGGAATAATGATTTTTAAAACTCTGTACATGTTGAATACAGACACAGCCATCCATTTTCTCCCCTAATATTCTCAATCCCACAAATACTGAACCCACAGATATGGAGGGGGTGACTGTATACACCTATTTGTTATATAACTTAGAATAATATCTGGTAAATAATAAACATTGAATTAAGTACTTTTACTGCTGCTGCTGCTGGTGGTGGTGGTGTTATGATTAGTAGCAGAAGACATTTCATTAAATACATATTACAAACATGTAAGAATAATATGACTACAATACCAAAAATTTACCAGTTACTGTTTGAAAATAACCACCCACTGGATATCAGATTTTATTTTTTTCTCCAGTTATCAAGACTAAGGTAGTGAATTTATATTTATCTTAGTGTTTTCTCTTCTATAGTTCATCAGAGAAGATATGAAATATAAAGATGCTACTAATAAACACAGCCATCTGCACAGAGAAGATAAACATATAACAATTGAGGATTTGTGGAAACGATGGAAAACGTCAGAAGGTAAGACTGCCTTCGTGATCTGGCTCCCTCCCCTTCTGCACATCTAGCCTGCTTAGTTGTTGTTAACTCACTTATGCGTATGTTTTTACCAAAAAAATCAAAATAACATTTGTGTGAGGACATTTAAATTTTAGTAAATAATTTTCCCTTCTTGTTTTTGAAAGATGATTTTTATCTTTCTGAGAGTCATTAAGCATCAGGCTGTTCTCATATAATTATAGTAGAATAAATAAGATAATGCATGTCTGAGAGCCTAAAGTTGTAAAGCATTATTTCAGCTATTACATGACATTATTATAAAAGGTTTAGCAAATAAACATACAGAAACACAAAGGTTTCTTTTTAGCTGTGGAGAATAGTTCCTAATGTTTTTAGGAGGCTATTACTGTTCAGCTTTTTCTTAAGTAAATCCTTTACGACGTCTCGTAATAGTTGCATGATAAAATTGGATAATTAGTATTTTATTCCCTTTTCTACTATGAAGTTCTCAAGCTGTATTATGGACAGTAATTGTTTAGTATAAGAAAAGTCTGTGATCTAAAAATCTCAACTTGGTTCCTAATATTAGGCAGTTACTAAAATAAAAAAAAATTTACAAGTCCACTAAGCTTACATTTTTTTTTTCAGTAACTCAACTAAAATTCCTTCTTTCAAATGCTTCTGTTCTTTCATGAAAGTCAGCAATTATATTATAAGCATGTATTTTTCTCTGAATAATTAAATGAAATTAAAGGGACAGATTACCAATTAAGAGTGTAAAGAAATAATAAAGTTTACTTGATTCATTACGATAACATTTAAAAGTGGGAAAATAAAACTGTCCCACCAATGCTCAGTATTTTTCTTAGTATAGAAGATGGTAGATAGCTTGCTTACATGTTTTTCTGTTGAAATATACTTGGGTTGGGGGGAGAAAGAGGAAAATTATGGACTTAAAAGAAAAATATATAGACTTTTAAAAAACCTCTTCATTTCTTTTCCCTACACCATTTAAAAATAACATGAGCTTGGATAGGAATAGGAATAAACAAATATCAGTTTCATGAAGAAAAGTGAAAATGGTGGGGAACTCAGCAACAAACTTACCTTATTGACATGATATGGCTCAGCAATCCATAGATACTAAGAAGGGAGGTGGAGATCCATTACAGAGTCTATTGCTGTTAGTATTTTTTTAAGGATTAAAATATGTAATACATTGATTGGAACCCACTTGACTATGTTTGAATGAAGAAAAAAAAATACTTGACCACTTAGCTCTTGTACTGCCTTTGTTCAGCCACCATCATCTCTTGCCTCGATAATTGTGGCAGCCTAATTCATCTCCCTGTGTTTGTGCTCTGCTGTAGTCTCTTCTTCACCTAGCAGAGTACTCTAAAATGTAAATTAGATCTGCCCATTACTTTGTAGTAGCTCACAGTAATAGTCCAAATCTTTACAAAGACCTGTAAGCCTCTAATGTTCTGCCTTCTACTTCCACCTCTCTCTCATCTCTTACCTCTTCTATTCCATCCATCTCTCTTGCTCACTGTGCTCCATTCATTCTGGACCTGTTGCTATTCCACAAATGCAGGAATGCACACTTCCTCGTGGCTAATTCTGTCACCTCCTTTGTTAAAGTCTTTATCAAGGGCTATGCTCTCAGTGAAACCACTCTGGCCACCCTGTTTAATGTTGCTAACCTCCCCTTTTACTCATTTTTTTTTTTCTGGTACTCTTGATTTTTCTTAGCTTCACACTTTCCTTTTCCCCTATCATGTATCACCTTCTAAGATACTATATAATTGGCTTATTCATTGTATATATATCTCCCTTCTCTCTCTGCCTCACCCCCAAGAATGTAAGTCTTATAGAGCAGGGGAACTTTGTGTGTTTTGTTTATTAATGTATCCTAAATAAAGAGGACTCTATTCTTAAACTCCTTTTTGTTTTCCCACCCTAGCGACTTTGGTGAGATCTTTTGTGATCTATGAGAATGTTTGTTTGCTTGTTTTTATTTTTTTTTATTTTTTATTTTAAGCTAAGGCCTTTTCAAGCTGAATGACCTCTTAAACCTTTTTCCCTAGGCTTTCACCTTAATCTGAGATCTGACCATTATGATAATAAGGGATTTCCCCAGTTCAAACAGTTGGCCTAAGTTATCTCCTCTCTTCTTCCTTTTCTCTAAGCCCCAGTTGGCTATATAACCTTACAGAGCCTGGGAGAAGTAGTCTCAGGACTCCTACTAATGCAGCTGTATGGGATGAAAGAGAGAGGAGTCAAGTGATAATAAACTTTCACTAGAAGCTTTATAATGACCTAGATGATTTTTCTTAACCCATGTCAGACTCTGTTTATTAAAGGGGTCATGTAAGGGTTGAGCATTGTTGCTATAGCACTGATTTTTAAAACACTCAGGCTCCAGGAGGAGTCCCAGGGACAGGGCATATTGAGTGTGCAGGGCTCTGCTTTTATCTGTTATATTTCGTTTCTGTTTAAAATTTATCTTGAGAAACGAAAAGTAGTTCTTCTGAAAAAGTTTGAAAACTACTGAAGTAGAGATTAGAATGTACCCCTAACAATAACAGGTAATTCAAGGTTGTTTACTTGAATATATACAAAAACGTGGGTGTGTATGTATATAACACACACTCACATACACGTGCAAATATATGCATTCATTCTTTGCTCATCATTGTTGTGTCTCCTGTGCCTAGCGCAGTGCATTCACTTAGTATTCAATAGTGAGTATTCACTTTGATATTCAGTAAATCATTGTTGAATGAATGAAAGTGTAATGCCTGATAAGTATTGGATGCTCAGTAATTTAGTTGGTCAAATGTTTTGAGTACAGGCGTTTCTGTTATAAGACATTACGTGCTTTTCTTAAAAATTTTTGTTTTTTAAAATTATGAACTTAAAAATGACAGTTTAGGGGGAAAATGGGACTGCAGGAGACTATTCAAAACCTTATTAGCGATAGCATTAACAGTAGTAATAAAAATACTAGTACAGGCCAGGTGTGGTGGCTCATGCCTGTAATCCCTGCACTTTGGGAGGCCGAGGCGAGCAGCTCACCTGAGGTCAGGAGTTCAAGACCACC
Source organism: Chlorocebus sabaeus (assembly GCF_047675955.1). Taxonomy (NCBI): domain Eukaryota; kingdom Metazoa; phylum Chordata; class Mammalia; order Primates; family Cercopithecidae; genus Chlorocebus; species Chlorocebus sabaeus. The sequence goes on along the minus strand of NC_132930.1, from coordinate 24,019,941 downwards.
CTGGCCAACATGGCAAAACCCTGTCTCTACTAAAAATACAAAATTAACCAGACTTGGTGGCACGCTCCTGTAATCCCAGCTGCTAGGGAGGCTGAGGCAGCAGAATCACTTGAACCCGGGAGTGCGCTACTACACTCCATCTCAAAAAATATATATATACTAGTACCGCTAAAAAGAATTTTAAATTCCTAATCAATACATACTATATAGTAGATGTAGGAATTTATATTAAAAATAATGAAGATAACTTTATAGAAAGATGGTTGGGGGGGTTCTGGTAGAATTGAGGTTGCTAAAACATGAAGACAAGGGCAAAGTGCATGAAGGTGAGAACCGAGCAACAAGCATTTCCAAGACAGAGGCTCTGGCCAAATTGAGCAAAGATGAAGAAGGAGGGTAAGTGGAAGCTCCTGTTTGTAGCTTGCTGTATTGGCAGTTAGTATACTTTGCATCCATTTGATATTACTTGGTGGTGTGAAATGAAACCATGTTTGGAAAAGTCACATATGGAATGATATGACTTTTGCATTGACGTGACCCCTAATTACTAGTGGCACATAAACTAATTCATGTTACAGAAGCACATGCAGCAAAATAGACTATATCTATTAGGTGCTAAACAAGCATTGCATTGGATCCTGGGGATTAATGATGAGTTAAACATGGATCTGGGGTATACAGAGCAAATTGCTGAGTAGGAAAGACAAAGAAAAAAATAATTACACTATAAGGTGATATGTACAATAATAGCAGTAAATTTAGGGTATGGAGGTAGCTCACTGGAGGGAGTGATTAGTTCACTATTATACACAGAAGATGGTGTTTGGGATGGGCTCTGAAAGTTGACCCAGGAGTTCTAGAAGGAGACAAGAAGTAGAACATAAATGGTAGCTCCCCCATGGCATTTTTTTTTTTTTCCTTGAAATATACAGGGTCTTGCTGTGTCACCCAGGCCAGAGTGCAGTGGTGTGACCATACCTCACTGCAGTCTCAAGTTCCTGGGCTCAAGTGAACCACTGGAGTAGTTGAGACTATCGGCGTGCACCACCACGCCTGGCTTATTTTTTGTTTTTTGTTGGGATGAGATCTTACTATGTTGCCCAGTCTGGTTTCCAGCTCCTGGCCTCAGGCAGCCCTCCTGTCTTGGCCTCCTAAAGCACTAGGATTACAGATGGGAGTCACCATACCCAGCCTCCTTCTTTAGTTACCTGAAAATTTGCTGGAAATGAAAGTGGAGGTGGCATGCTATAGGGAGTATGTAGGCTTTCAAACTATACCGCTTTAAATTCTGGCTCTTCTATTTATGAACAGTGAGACATTGGACAGATTTTGAAAATTCACTTATAAAATGTTATTCTTGTGTAACATAAATGAGTAATGTAGTAAAAGTACTTGGCGTAATTTCTGGCAACACCTGTTAGGCACTTAGTAAAGGTTGATTCTCTCATTCAGTAATAATGCGAAATAAACTAAAAAATTCAGCCATATTCAAAGTTTTATACTGTTTTTGACTTAGTCTCCCAATATTTATAAAATGAACAGACTAAGCTATATGTGTACCATCATTGTGTGCAAACTCTGGACAGTGAAATGTACCCAAGATCTTTCTGGAATGTTGTCAACTGCGGAAAAGTAAAATTATTTTATGCGGAAGTTGATCCTGACCTCAAATAGAATTTCAACAGTGACTTTAATGCTGTGTGTGTGTGTGTGTGTGTGTGTGTGTGTGTGTGTAGAGAGAATGCTTGGTCAAGTTGCATATGGCAACTGTCTAATGCAAATGAAAGCCATTTAAAAACTAGTGTTAGATTTCAGATAGATTTTGATAAACTGGATACGTTGTGAGAATTACTGAATGTACTTAAATAGTAGCCAGATACCTAATGCAGGAAAATAGAGATAGAAAATTATTGGTTATATACAAGATTTAAGAACTGTAATAGATAAAAAACTGATTAAGTAATATACTGTTTTTAAAATGAAAAGTTACTGGGTTAGTTATTATAACATGTGACAAGCATGAGGTAATCTTTCCATCCTGTTCAGCACAAATCTTAACCTACCTAAGGTCGCTGTTTAATTTTGGGCTTTACAAATTGAATTGATGTTTGGAAATTTAAGAGAATATATTTTTTTTAAGGATTAAAAATTAAAAGGAACTGAAATAGTCTGAGAGAAGAAAGATACAGGCACTTAATAATGGTTATTTTCAAGAGTACCTAAAGGCTAGCCAGAGATTAAATGACCAAGAGTATTTTCTTTTTGTTTAGGACAGCGAAAATATAAGTATTTTATAAAAGAAAATATAAAGAAAAAAAATTCTGACCATGGATATAAAACTCCTAAAAGTAAGGGAAGTTATAAATATTTAAAAAATATATAGAACCTTTATATCCATAAGATTTTTCTTCTGGATGTGAAAGTATAAAGGGATTTCTAAGTGTTGATAAAATCCAGCAGCTCTTTAAAGTGTATGATGTTGGTTACAATGAGACTGGAATAAAAAAACTGTAAATAGAAAAGTGTGTATTATTTAACATTATCAGAAGAGTAACTCAAAACATAAGCTTTGCAGATAATAAGATAGTGTTATCTTTGTGGCATCCATCAACAAAATATTTATTTGTATATTTACAACATGCATCACACTCATTAGTAGAAAATAAGGAAGTATGAGAGACAACCTTTCTCCTCCAGGAGCTTAACAATGTTTTGCGTGTATGCAGATGAAATGTTAAATAGCAATTCAAGAAGGTTTGATTAAATACTATATAAATGACATGATTGCAGGAATCTAAGAGAATGGGCAGATTTATTACAGGGAAGACTTCATTAGGGAGATGGCTCTTCAACAGGACTTTGAAAGATAAAATTTTCATAGAAATAAGAAAGGGATATACAAGTTAGCACATTAAAATGAGTCTAGATGTAAATGCTAAATCCTTCAATAAGCATAATTTATACAAGAGATAATACATTTTTAGTGTATGTGAGATAATAAACACTTAAAATTTTGTCATTTGCTCTTAACATGTAGTGTGTAACCATCTTGTGTCTCAGTTCTGTCATCTGTTAAAGGGGAGTAAAAGTTGTCTACCGCATAGTAAGTGATGAACAGATATCTGTTATTACTGTTTTTGTAAGGTAAATCTGACCGTGGCACATTTATGGGATATTGCAGACTCATATTGCTGGAAGAGGCAGCTGAGTTGGAGAATACTGGGAGATTGGGTCAGAAAAAGAGACCAGACTATAGTGAGTCTCTGTGTAAATCTGATGAGCAGCTCCAAGAGTGGCAAGTATGATTCCACTCATATTCCAGTGCTTACCAATCCATAGTGATTCCCTGGAGCACTGTATTAAGGAAGCTTGGTCTGTATCTGTCTTGATAGCAAAAAAGGATATTATTTTAGCAATTATCTATTAGCAATATTTTACTGTGTGGGAGGTGGTAGTGTACTGTAGCGATTTATCATCATTGTAAGAGCTACTATAGCTTCTTGCTTTAGAAGGCCTGGTAATGTAGAAGAGTTATAAAAAGACAAATTCACTGTTGGCAGGAACATTAGCATTGAGTTGAATATAATGTGGCTTTGAGTGGGAAGAATGAAACATGAATTCTGAGCAGTGTCTTAAAGGAAGATTTCGGTTAACTTTTCCCCTGTGTTTAGAATGAATTCCAGTTTTTTTCTCCCTGTGATTTTTGGATCCACTGGGCTTGGAGGGGAGTTTATTTAACTGATTCATACAGGAAAAATTTTTTAGTAAATACTTATTATGAGAAAGCCCTTGTCCTAGGTTCAAAAGATACACAGATGAAGAATATGTTCTCTGTCCTCCACCTGTCTACAGTCTGTTGGAGAAAGATCTTTTAACAAGTAATTGAGGGATGTGCTACGATCTGTAACTGAGATTATGTAGAAGGCACTGTGGGATAAGAAGAAGAAAAGCATGTCCATCCACCTGCAGAAGTAAAGCCAGACGAGCTGCATCAAGGGACATTTACTTTTCCTCTCGTCACCCCTTCAGTGAGAGACACTGTGCTAGATTAATAGCTAGGAGGATAATTGTACTTAATATAGCGCATTGAAAAAACTCAAGGCTGTTAATATGCTACAAATACCTGTGCTATTTTAGTAAATCAGGTTTTAACACTTTTCAGCTTTCCTACAGTGCTTTTAGCTTTAGGAAAAGCTCTTGTTATAGCCACAGTGGAGGGATTAAGTTTTAATTGTTCACAGAAAGGAGCTTATGCAAGGGAAGGCCCATTCTTGAGGTAGAGTGTAGTTTCACAATAACAGATGTCATCATTTCTACCACTAACAAAAGGTCTTTAATAGTCCAAGTTTCTTCTGTGAAGAGAATAGGTGACACCAGTATGTTGCTCATTCTCTCTGTCAACCAACATTTAAGGGATTTTAACATGGGTTTGCTGGAAAAATAGTGTAAGTCTTTCTTGATTAATTTACAAATTTGGCAAACACTGTTCTGTATTAATCATTAGTTAGAATGGATTTTTGTACTTCATACAGAGTTTGCCCCCTTTTCCCTTTATTATCAAATAGCTTTCTTTTTATCATAAAGTTATCCAAATGAGTTCAGAGCACTCACAGTAAGTTGCTGATTGCTCTTAATCGTGATCTTATGTTGCCTTTTTAGTTTCTATTCCCTTCACTTCAAATCTACCCATCAGGGCTATTTCGGTTTTATTAATTTTCCTCTTTTTCTCTTTCTCTTTCTGTTTTATTATTGTCAGCTCTTCCTCTTTTACTTAAGTACACTTGAGTTTTGGAGATTTTGGATCATTGCATATGCTGATTTGCTGGGATTAATTCTGTCTTTTTAGTTTGTGGAAGATACTTAACTTTGAGACAATCCTGCCCTCTTTACATAGATTGTTCTTGGTTTTATTCTGAAATAGAGACTCCCTCTCAGAAGATGATGCAGAGACCAACTACCTATCACATCTCTCTGTCCTGTAGAAAACTTGACAATTCTATCCTGTAGGAACACGTGAAATAAATGTTTTGGGCCTTTTTTTTCTCACATAACAAGTTTTCCAGTATATAATTCAACATATGAAGCTTTCTTATGATTTAAGGAGGTACTATTCTAAGATTGTTGGTGAGTTTGCCTTATGGTTTTCTATACACCTGAATTATTCTACATTTCTTCTCTGCTATGTTCACAGACTCAAGGGATACCTCAAGGTTGGAGTACAGTAACAGAACCTTCTGCAGAAGGTAAAAATGAGGGCTGTCCACTTTTCACTGTGATGGACTCTCTAGAAAACAGTAGCCTTTTTTTGGACATCATATTGTCCTTTCTGCCCTTTTCCTGGTAGTTGGAAAACAGTTGCATATGCATGTGTGTTACATTTTCCTTTATCCGTCTTTGTTTTGGGAAAGGGGTGGGAAGGAGGGACTCAGGAAATAGTTTTAGATTTTCAAATGTATGCTATTGCAGGAGATATCACTATATTAAATTCTACTTTATGTGGAACAAATATTCCCACAGCTTTTGAATAAAGGACTTGTTTGTTGAGTATGACATTGTCTTCAAAGATGGTCAGTTAAATTTTTTTTTCTTTTCAGACAAATCTTATGCTTACTTGAGTCTTTCCCCCCCATTTAACTGAATGTTACTTAGCATTTTAGTAGCGACTGTAATAGAAATAATGTAAATTACAAATATTAATACAATGAAAACTAAAACTTTCCAAGGTATTAGCCAGCCCTTTCAATTTGAATATGACCTTTGCTCTTTCTAAAAATTCTAAACATTTCTATGATTCTGATATGTATATTTATGTATATATTACATATATAAATATATAGCTCAGGGGAAATGAATAAAAAATAGAATAAATCACTTAGCATGTTTTTGTATCTTAAAAACCGTTTCACTCTCTGGATGGTTACTCTGCATAGAATAGAACTAGTAAAGCTTATATCTTTCTATCTTTCTCATCTCATCTGGTCTTATATTTTAAAGATAAGAACCTCTTCAATAAAAGGTCCTCAGTAAGCATTCTTCCAGCCCTTGGATAATCTTCTGTTTCTCCCACTCTTTGCATCAACATTAATTCTTTCAGGATGTTGAAAATAATAGACCATTTAGATACTTTTGATTTCAGTGTTTTAATCAGATAATTACTTACTAGTTTGAAATTAAGAATCTAGATCTGACAAAATGAAACAGAATGGCAGTTTTCATAGAAGGAAATTTGTAGTTTTTATTTCCATCAACTTTTCTTACCAAGTAATCAGCTTAAAAAATGCAAAACAGGTGTTTATCACTAGGGGATTATAGTTACATAAAGGCAGTGTTCTAAAATCAAAGAGATTTGTGATTCACTCATGTAAAGGTATAATAATTCAAGTCATATAAATTGAGGGTTCACTAAAAGAAGGAAAGGGAGAGAGTAGCCTTGGGGAATACTGGCATTAAGGAAAAGGCAAAGAATTGATGAATGAAATCAGTAATGGCCATCAGAGACATGGAGGGAGAATCAGGAAGGCACAGTGTCAGCATTTAGAGAGGGGAGTGTTTTCAGGGAGGGATAGACGGTTATATAGTAGGGCGCATAGACTTGCCGTATTGCAAAGTGTCTACCAAGAGTCCTCCTGAAGAATTCTTCATTTAGGTCTCAGTAATAAGAATAGATGTACTGCTGAGCAGACGTTTTGTGTTTATATTGTGAATGCTGTGACTGATTTTGTTTCCTTCTTTGTCTGCCTTTTGTAACTGTTATTAAGGATCTCATATATTTTGTAAGTGCCTTTAACGGAGCTTCATTTTATCTTTCTGGTCCTGCGACATCTTTCATCTTTTATTCTCTTTGAGTTGCATGCATCTTTGTGATTTCTTTTCTCCCTTTTCCTCCTCCCCCGCCCCTCTCCTCCAACAAGTGGGATTAGAGAGAGGAAAGATGAAAAGTGGCTGGTAGCTTGACACAGAGAAATACTATGTATGCGAAAAAACCCATTAGATTTAGGAAGAATAAAATTATTGTTAACAGGCAGGAAGATCAGTAGTTTGAGACTAGCCTGGCCAACAAAATGAGACCCCATCTCTACAAAAAATAAAAAAATTAGCCATGCTTGGTAGTATGCACCTGTGGTCCCTGCTGCACTGGAGGCTGAGGCAGGAGGATCACATGCACGCAGGAGGTCAAGGCTGCAGTGAGCCATGTTTGTGCCACTGCACTACAGCCTGGATGACAGACTGATACCCTGTATCAAAAAAACACAAAAACAAAAAAACATTAACCTTCAGGAAATTTAAATATTGGCATGGGGAATGGAGTGACAGAGACGCACACTCACACACACACACTCAAATCCTGAGGAAGATGTAAGTGGAAGCAACCCAAGTGTCCATTGATGAATGAATGGATAAGCAAAATGTAGAATGTACATACAAGGGAATAGTAAGAAAATTCTGACATATGCACAACATGGATAAACCTTGAGAACATCATGCTAAGTGAAAAAAGCCAGTCACGTAAAAAATATTGTGAGATTCCACTTCCAGGAGGTACTTAGAGTAGTCAGAATCATAGAGACAGAAAGTAGAATGTTGGTTGCCAGGGTCTGTGGGGAGGAGAGAACAGAAAGTTGTTGAATGGATACAGAGTTTCAGTTTTGTGTAATAAATTGAAAAGAGTTCTGGAGACGGATTGTGATGATGGTTGCACAACAATATGAATATCCTTCATACCACTGAATTGTATACTTAAAATTGGTTAGGATGGTAAATTTTATGTTATGGGTATTTCACCACAATGAAAGGATTTAAGAGAATGAATGTGTACAAAGTAGAAACAATGGGTGACCCCCTATTTAAGGAATAGGCGAGAAAATGGAGGGAAATGTAATGGTAGTTTTAAATGGGTTGTCTGATCAAGTAGAAAATTTTCTTAAGAACTGGTAGATCTAGGCTACTTAAAAGACAAAAGGGAAGCACTGGACTGATACTTTTAAACTTGAACATTAAAAAGTAATTCAACAATTACTTTTTGAACACCTACTATGTGTTAGAGGTAGTCTTATATATTTTGTTTCATGTCAGCTTTCTTTTTCTTCATGGATAGTTGTATCAGTTTATGGATTGAAAAGATTTTGTTAGGCTAATAAGAAAATAATTTAAACTCAGACAGGCAAGAAACTTGTTGACAGAATAATTCTTCATTGCTGGATGGCAGTGACTCACAGGCATATCATTAACAATTTTTAAATCCTTCTTAGAATTCATTGTCTGTGATGAATTTGTGTGACAATCCTTGTTAAACAATGTCTTGAACTTTGTGGAAGGGGATAGAGGCAGGTTGGGGAGACCTGCAGTGGAGGGGCAAGTAATTAGAGAAGGGCGGCCCAAGAAATTCCTTCACTTTTAAATTGGCTTATGCATTTGTTTGGTTTCTGAATTATATATTGCAAGCATATAGAATTCTAACATCACTATTTTCCCTGTTTTGACCAGTACCAAATATTTTGTGGGAGACTTTTAATAATAGTGCTACAGCTCTACTGCAATGAATAATAATAGGTTTCTGTGTGCTAGTTGCATTCCCACTGATCCAGAGCCTGTGACCTTAGCAAAGGTAAGCATATCCCAGATTGCAGTGTGAGATAGTTGAAGATTGATCTGCTTTGGTAGTGGTCTAAATTTCTGTCATCTGTTTTTAATGAGCATGCTCAACTGCATGAATCTGTTGATGTCCTTAGACTGCATTATCTTTTAGATGTGTAATTGGAAGCTTTTGAATGAGGGAAGGTGAAGTTTTAAGTTAGTGAATATATGCTTTAGGACTGTGTCTGAATTCTTTGAGTGGTTTTCAAGAATGCCCAAAAGACTAATCACTCTAGATTCTAATGGAACTACAGTATATTAAGTACGGGAGGCTGAATTTATCCCAAAACTAAATGCTTAATAAATTCCTGTGCATAACTGATGGTTCAACATGCTTTGTTGAGTGGCTTGAAATTACAGTATAGTATATCTTCTTTTTTACTACAAAGTTTTATTTTAAAATTTGAGCAGTTTGTCTAAGTCTTTTAAAATATATGAGTAATCTTTTTACTTAAATTATATTTTCCAAAATAAAGATAATGAGAAGACTAACTTTGTCTTGCATTTTTGCAGACCTCTTCAATGTCTGACCCATTGGAGGGTAGTTAGATTCTCATAGCTGCTTCTGTATCCAATCTGTTTTAGGATGTTGTTTTGGTTTTAGTATATATATGTATTTTTATTATTTTTTAAAATTATACTTTAAGTTCTAGGGTGCATGTGCACAACGTGCAGGTTTGATACCTGGGTATACATGTGCCATGTTGGTTTGCTGCACCCATTAACTTATTTACATTAGGTATTTCTCCTAATGCTATCCCTCCCCCAGCCCCCCCAGCCCTGACAGGCCCCAGTGTGTGATGTTCCCTACCCTGTGTCCCAGTGATCTCATTGTTCAATTCCCACCTATAAGTGAGAACATGCGGTGTTTGGTTTTCTGTCCTTGTGATAGTTTACTGAGAATGATGGTTTCCAGCTGCATCCATGGCCCTGCAAAGGACTTTAACTCATCCTTTTTTATGGCTGCATAGTATTCCATGGTGCATATGTGCCACATTTTCTTAATCCAGTCTATCATTGATGGACATTTGGGTTGGTTCCAAGACTTTGCTATTGTGAATAGTGCTGCAATAAACATATGTGTACATGTGTCTTTATAGCAGCATGACTTATAATCCTTTGGGTATATACCCAGTAATGGGATGACTGGGTCAAATGGTATTTCCGGTTCTAGATCCTTGAGGAATGGCCACACTGTCTTCCACAATGGTTGAACTAATTTACACTCCCACCAACAGTGTAAAAGCGTTCCTATTTCTCCACATCCTCTCCAGCATCTGTTGTTTCCTGACTTTTTAATGATTGTCATTCTAACTGGCGTGACATGGTATCTCATTGTGGTTTCGATTTGCATTCTCTGATGACCAGTGATGACGAGCATTTTTTCATGTGTCTCTTGGCTGCATAGATGTCTTCTTTTGAGAAGTGTCTGTTCATATCATTTACCCACTTTTTGATGGGGTTGTTTGTTTTTTTCTTATACATTTGTTTAAGTTCTTTGTAGATTCTGGATATTAGCCCTTTGTCAGATAGGTAGATTGCAAAACTTTTTTCCCACTTTGTAGGTTGCCTGTTCACTCTGATGATAGTTTCGTTTACCGTGCTGAAGCTCTTTAGTTTAATTAGGTCCCATTTGTCAATTTTGGCTTTTGCTGCCATTGCTTTTGGTGTTTTAATCATGAAGTCCTTGCCCATGCCTATGTCCTGAATGGTATTGTCCAGGTTTTCTTCTACGGTTTTTATGGTTTTAGGTCTCATACTTAAGTCTTTATCTATCTTGAATTAATTTTTGTATAAAGTGTAAGGAAGGGATCCAGTTTTTGTATAAGGTGTAAGGAAGGGATCCACTTTCTACATATGGCTAGCCAGTTTGCCTAGCACCATTTATTAAATAGGGAATCCTTTCCCCATTTCTTGTTTTTGTCAGGTTTGTCAAAGATCAGATGGTTGTAGATGTGTGGTGTTATTTCTGAGTCCTCTGTTCTGTTCCATTGGTCTATATATCTGCCTTGGTACCAGTACCATGCTGTTTTGGCTACTGTAGTGTTATAGTATAGTTTGAAGTCAGGTAGTGTGATGCCTCCAGCCTTGTTCTTTTTGCTTAAGATTGTCTTGGCAATGTGGGCTCTTTTTTGTTTCCAGATGAGCAGTAGCTTTTTCCAGTTCTATGAAGAAAGTCATTGGTAGCTTGATGTGGATAACATTATGTACCCAGTAGCCATTCAGGAGCAAGTTGTTCAGTTTCCATGTAGTTGTGCGGTTTTAAGTGAGTTTCTTAATCCTGAGTTCTAATTTAATTGCACTGTGGTCTGAGAGACAGTATGCTGTGATTTCTGTTCTTTTACTTTTGCTGAGGAGTGCTTTACTTTCAATTATGTGGTCAATTTTAGAATAAGTGCAATGCGATGCTGAGAAGAATGTATATTCTGTTGATTTGGGGTGGAGAGTTCTGTAGATGTCTATTAGGTCTGCTTGGTGCAGCGCTGAGTTCAAGTCTTGGATATCCTTGTTAACCTTCTGTCTCGTTGATCTGTCTAATATTGACAGTGGGGTGTTAAGGTCTCCTATTATTATTGTGTGGGAGTCTAAGTCTCTTTGTAGGTCTCTAAGAACTTGGTTTTTGAATCTGGGTGCTCCTGTATTGGGTGCATATATATTTAGGATAGTTAGCTCTTCTTGTTGAATTGATCCCTTTACCATTATGTAATGGCTTTCTTTGTTTCTTTTGATTTTTCTTGGTTTAAAGTCTGTTTTATCAGAGACTAGAATTGCAACCCCTGCTTTTTTTTTTTGCTTTCCATTTGCTTGGTAGATGTTCCTCCATCTCTTTATTTTGAGCCTATGTGCATCTTTGCATGTGAGGTGGGTCTCCTGAATACAGCACACTGATGGGTCTTGACTCTTTATCCAATTTGCCAGTCTGTGTCTTTTAATTGGGGCATTTAGCCCATTTACATTTAAGGCTAATATTGTTATGTGTGAATTTGGTCCTTTCATTATAATGTTAGCTGGTTATTTTGCCTGTTAATTAATGCAGTTTCTTCCTAGCATTGATGGTCTTTACAAGTTGGCATGTTTTTGCAGTTACTGGTACCAGTTGTTTCTTTCCATGTTTAGTGCTTCCTTCAGGAGCTCTTGTAAGGCAGGCTTGGTGGTGACAGAATCTCAGCATTTGCTTGTCTGTAAAGGAGTTAATTTCTCCTTTACTTATGAAGCTTAGTTTGGCTGGATATGAAATTCTGGGTTCAAAATTCTTTAGGAATGTTGAATATTGACCTCCACTCTCCTGTGGCTTATAGGGTTTCTGCCAAGAGATCCCCTGTTAGCCTGATGGACTTCCCTTTGTGGGTAACCCCAACTTTCTCTCTGGCTGCCCTTAACATTTTTTCCTTCATTTCGACCTTGGTGAATCTGACAATTATGTGTCTTGGTGTTGCTCTTTTCGAGGAGTATCTTTGTGGTGTTCTCTGTGTTTCCTGAATTTGAATGTTGGCCTGCCTTGCTAGGTTGCAGAAGTTCTCCAGGATAATATCCTGAGAGTGTTTTCCAACTTAGTTCCATTCTCCCCATCACTTTCAGGTATTTTTGTGAAAAGACTTTGGTCTTTTCACAAAGTCCCATATTTCTTGGAGGCTTTGTTCATTTATTTTTACTTTTTTCTCTAACCTTGTCTTCTCACTTTATTTCATTAATTTGATCTTCATTCACTGATACCTTTTCTTCCACTCGATCAAATTGGCCATTGAAGCTTGTGCATGCATCATGAAATTCTTGTGCCATGGTTTTCAGCCCTATCAGGTCAATTAAGGGCTTCTCTACACTGTTTGTTCTAGTTAGCCATTCGTCTAATCTTTTTTCATGGTTTTTAGCTTCCTTGCGATGGGTTTGAACATCCTCCGTTAGCTCAGAGAAGTTTGTTATTACCAAACTTCTGAAGCCTACTTCTGTCAACTCATCAAAGTCATTCTCCATCCAGCTTTGTTCCCTTGCTGGCGAGGAGCTGCGATCCTTTGGAGGAAAAGAGGTGCTCTGATTTTCAGAATTTTCAGCTTTTCTGCTCTGGTTTCTCCTCATCTTTGTGGTTTTAGCTACCCTTGGTCTTTGATGTTGGTGACCTACAGATGGGGTTTTGGTGTGGATGTCCTTTTTGTTGATGTTGATGCTATCCCTTTCTGTTTGTTAGTTTTCCTTCCAACAGTCAGGTCCCTCAGCTGCAGCTCTGTTGGAGTATGCTGGAGCTCCACTCCAGACCGTGTTTGCCTGGGCATCACCAGCGGAGGCAAAAACAGAACAGCAAATATTGCTGCGTGACAACTTCCTCTGGAAGCTTCGTCCCAGAGGGGCAGCCGCCTATATGAGGTGTCTGTTGGCCCCTACTGGGAGGTGTCTCCCAGTTAGGCTACACGGGGGTCAGGGACCCACTTGAGCAGGCAGTCTATCCATTCTCAGAGCCCAGACGCTGTGCTGGGAGAACCACTGCTCTCTTCACAGCTGTCAGACAATGATGTTTAAGTCTGCTGAAGTTGACTGCTGCCTTTTGTTCAGCTATGCCTTGCCCACAGAGGTGGAGTCTACAGGCAGTAGGCCTTGTTGAGCTGCAGTGGGCTCCACCCAGTTCCAGTTTCCCAGCTGCTTTGTTTACCTACTCAAACCTCAGCAATGGCAGACGCCCCTCCCCAAGCCAGGCTGCCACCTGGCAGTTCTATCTCAGACTGCCGTACTAGCAGTGAACAAGGCTTCATGGGCGTGGGACCTGCTGAACCAGGCACAGGAGAGAATCTTCTTGTCTGCCGGTTGCTAAGACCTTGGGGAAAGTGCAGTATTTGGGCAGAGTGTCCCATTTTTCTAGGTAATCTGTCATGGCTTCCCTTGGCTAGGTAAGGGAAATCCCCTGACCCCTTGTGCTTCCCGGGTGAGGTGATGCCCTGCCCTGCTTCAGCTCACCCTCTGTGGGCTGCATGCACTGTCCGAACAGTCCCAATGACATGAACCAGGTACCTGTTGGAAATACAGAAATCACCCATCTTCTGCCTTGATCACGCTGGAGCTGCAGACCGGAGCTGTTCCTATTTGGCCATCTTGGGAGTCTTTTTCTTTTTTTTTCAGTGGCAAGAGATGGAGACTCAAATTACCTGAAGTAATGAGAAGTTCATTGTAAAGATGCTTGATCACCAATGATTTGATTGATTGCAAGTTACAAAAATCAGACTTACCTGCTTTATTTATGTGTAATCAAAAATTTATACTGTAATCCCAGCACTTTGGGAGGTCTAGGCAGGCAGATCACTTGAGGTGAGGAGTTTGAGACCAGCTTGGCCAACATGATACCCTGTCTCTACTAAAAATACAAAAATTAGCCGGGTGTGGTGCGTACCTGTAATTCCAGCTACTCAGGATACTGAGGCATGAGGATTGCTTGAACCTGGGACGCATAGGTTGCAGTGAGCCAAGATCATAATACTGCACTCCAGCCTGAGTGACAGAGTGAGACTCTGTTTCCCCCCCCCCCCCCCCCGCAAAAAAAAAAAAAAATTATTTTTCCTGTGAGACAGGACAGGCATTATTCTAGGCTTTGGGTATAGGGCATTGAACAAAATAGATATTCTGCCCTTACAGAGTTAACACTCTTTTAGGAGACAGTGAACAAGTTTGCATGTATGTATGTGTGTAGCTAAATATACACTCACACAACTGCTGGAACGAGTTATTTATGTGAAAAAATAAAGCAGGGTAACAGTATAGATAGTGAGCAGATGGAACAAAGACTAGTTAGAGAATGTGGTCAAGGAAGAAGTCCCCCAAGAAGAAGTTTTTGGTTATAGATCTGAGTGGCGCTAGAGGGTGAGCCAGGAGACAATCTGGATGAAGTATATTCCAGGTTTAGCGACCAGCCAGGCCAAGGCTTATGACTGGCACAACCTTAAAGTGTTTAGGAAACTGTTGGAAGGCTCATGTAGCTATAAAGTAGTAAGGAATGGGGAGAGTGGTGGGAGACAAATTAAATTGATCAGGGAGACAGGGCCAAATCTCATAGAACCTGGTATGGCCAAGAAGGAATATGAGATTTATTATATGGGTTATGTAAGTATGTTGCAAGTATAACTCCATTTAGGAATTTTGAGCAAAGTAGTGATGTGATTTATTTTTCAAAACGTTATTGTAATTACTGTGTAAATATTAGACTCTTGAGGAGAAGGGGTCAGGAGTAGAAGTAGAGACCTGTTGAACTGGTGGGAGGTGATGGTAATCTGGTGAACTGGTGGGAGGTGATGGTAATCTGGTGAGAAGGAAATGGCTGGGAAGTCTGATTCATGATATATTTTGAAGAAATAGCTGGCAGAATTTGCTGTGGAATTGAACTCAGGATGCTAGTGGGGGCCAGGGACAGGAATAAAAGTTGGTTCCTAGGTTTTGTTTGGTATTGCAGTTTCTTGGGAATAGGAGTAATTAGGAAAAAAACCAGAAATCTGAACAGGCTCATGGGGAGGTTGTTAATAATGGGGGAAAACATTGAAAAATACTGGTTGAGATCATGATGCAAAGAGTGAAGGACCGAGTGCTGTGAGGTCAAGAAGTAGAGGAGGACCCTGGAGAGAAGGCTGGGAAAAAATGGCTGGTGAGATAGGAGAGCCAGGAGAATGTGGGGACCTAGATGCTTAGTGGAGAAAGCATTTTAAGAAAAAGCAATGTCACATGTTCCAGAAATCTGAATAAGGTGACAACAGAGACTTCACAATTGGATTGGCAAAGTCGAAGTTAAGTTTATTGATCTTCACTGTAGGGGCAGAAGTAAAAGTCTAATTGGAATGGATTAAACAGGAAGTAAAGACAGTAAATATTGTTGACTTTAAAAAAGAAGAGTCAAGAAATGGAACTCTGATACGTGAAGGGAGATAATGATGGGAATGATTTTTTTTAAATTTTTTAAATGATAGGAGATTTTCATCATAAATAAATATATACACATATACATATATATATTTAAATCATATATATATACACATTCCATATATATATGTGTGAGTGTGTGTGTGTGTGTGTGTGTGTAGATATATGGAATGACCCAATTAAGAAATAATTGATACAGGAGAAGATCAAACTATCTTAATTTAAAAGCTATCCTCATTTAATAGGAGAGTGCTGGTGTATAGTCAGGGGTTTAAGCCACCCTGGCCCAGGTCCTCTCTTTCTCTGTTTCTTTCTGGATTTTGATGTTATTTTCTCCTCCTGTGTTTCCTAGAGGCTAGTTCTGTGGCTGGTGGCAGTTGTAGGCTTATGTTTTCCTAGGATCATGGCCAAAGAGAACTAGGAGTCTTCCCTGCCTGTTCTAGTTAGCGAAATACCAGGAAGTAACTCGCTTAGGTCATGTGGCCAAATCTAGATCTGTTGCTGTGACCTCCAGAATGGGGTCCTGTGATTACTTCTTTCCCCATCTGCCTACCCCAGGTGATTAGGAGTCTTTTCTCCAAAGAAGGGAGAGAGAGAAGGAGTAACCTAGCAGCCAGCCAACCATTACAGGCTGATGACTAAGAATCACTGGACTTGGAGAAGAGCAGGTAGAAGAAAACTTTGAAAGGATGCAGGGTTGGGTGGTGTCTGGCAGCATGGGTCATGTGATATAAAATATAGCTACTCTGTCAGAACATCTCTAACTTCCTGAAACTTGCAGTTCAAAACTTTTGGACTATAATTGGATTTTCTCAAAGGCCTCTTTTGGTCCCACTCTGAATTTTGTGGTAATTGAGTGGATCATTTCCTAAATAGAGACATTTTATTAAATCCCATTTTGGTATTTTAATGAAATGAGCTAATATAACTCTCACCACTGGAAACTTCCAAAATCTTCCTGGCTATTACAGATTTGTACTATTGCCTGGTACTTTTTACTTTGAAATCCTAGGTGAGTTTACCTAGAATCTCCAAACATGTCTGTATTGTTAAATATGAAACATAGGTATTTTTAAAAGCATCCATTGGAGGAGGAGAAAAGTGAATTTGAGGGAGCAAAAAGTAGACACTGTCTGTGCTGAGTTCGTTTGGAAATCTTGAGAAAGAGATGCTTTCTGAATACTGGTAAATTTGAGGAGTAGATGATTCTTCATGACCTAACCACCCTCAAAAGAGAAATAGTATTTGTCACACTTTAGTAATATCTAAGAATACGAACTACTATTATACTTTACAATAAAGCTTAAGAACGTGGAAGGTTTTTGCAGTGCCATGTCTTCATACTGTACTAGAGCTCTTGTCGTTTGAGTTTCTGGTGATTTTTTGCCAAATGAGGCCTTTTCAAGAGGAAAAGGAACAACTATAAAATTTAGAGAGTATATTTAAGTGAGTATATTTAAATATACTCATTTAAAGCAAGTATAATTAAAACATATAAAGGCATCCAGATAATTATCTAGGAGGGCATGTCTTTATGGAATTACAAAGAGTTTTGTTAAATTTTAAGTATAGTTTGCTGTTTTCAAATATGGGAAAAGCAATACTTTTATATGACTTCACTTGCTGTAAGAAATGGTAGTTTTATAGTTTATTGTGCTGTCTTCATTTTCTATATTTGTTAATGAAAGATTTGGGTAGTATGTTTTTGAAAAATCATTTGATGTTATTATGAACATTTTCTATCTTTCTTTTTTATTTTATTTGTTTATAGAGATAGGGGTCTCGCTGTGTTGACCAGACTGGTCTCGAACTCTTGGCCTCAAGTAATCCTCCCATCTTGGCCTCCCTGGCATAAGCCACTGGACCCAGCCCCATTTTTCTTTAAATTAATACAATGCGAGGATCATAATTATCTAAAATGCCAAATGGGTACAGTATTTAGTGTAGACTAAAGGCATGTATAAATTACAAATAGGTCTTATATTTGTCTTATAGAATATAAGAATTTGCTTATTTTGCAAGTAAATTGTTCAGGCAGGATTTAGAGATCGTTTATAGTTTGTCAACACTTCCATTAAAACAAATAACCATTACTTCCTAGATAATTAATATTTTGTTTGCATAATAACATCAAATATAAGAAAGGGCAATTTATACTTTCAAAAGGACTCTGAATTTAATTATTTGTTAATAACTTGTTGGTTTGTCTCCAACACCGTTAGGCCAGAGTAAGTAGAATACTTTCTTCCTCATTAGCGTAGCTGGGAGCTTGGGGAAAAAAAAAAAAGGTTAAAACCAGATTGTGCCTCTGGATCTGGGAAATAAATCCGTTGCCATAGAACAAAGAATTACCAAGGAATATAAATGGGAATTATTGCATAGGCAATTAGAAAAAGAAAAATAATCTGAAACAGGTTGAGGGAAGATTGTTAGAAATTCTAGCCCATAAAAGTTGAGAAATGGAAAAGTTTAAGTGTTTTAGTAATTTAAACTAATGTAATCTCTGTGTTTCTAAAAAGACTACTAAAATTTCAGATTATTTCCACATGCAAACAGAGTCAAGAAAAAAAAATCAGGTTTCCTTTAAAGGCTAGTTTTCAAAAGGTATCATAAATATTTTTATAATGCTTTATTAATTTTTTTGCTAGATAAACATCTTAAATCCATATTAGAAACTTTTTCAATATTGTGGGTTTACGAGATTACATAGTAGAAGCTTTACTTCTAATATTGTGGATAAGGAGCCCTTCCTTACTTTCTGGCACGAAAAGATGTTTGAACTAAATGAATATCCAGCAACAAGTAAACTTAGGGATTCTGAGGCCTCTTAAATACTAATAAGAAACCCCAAGTTACAGCTATTCTTTCCCAGATAGACAAAATCCAGAAGTGAGTAAGAGCACAGAGCTTGACTGCCTGTATTCAAGTCTCTACATAACACTTACTAGATTTGTGACATCGGACAAATAACTTGATCTCTCTATCCCTAACTTTCCCTATTTGTGAAATCTCGCTAATAAGTACCCCGCCCCCACCCCACCCCCAACCTTAGAGAGTTGTGTTGAGGATTAAATGAGTCAACAAGTATATAGAGTTTAGAACACTATTTGATAGCTAACAGAGCCTAATGTTTGCTGTTATTAGTGTTGTTAAAAGGCTACTGTACTTTCTCGGAGAAAATCACAAGCTACAAAGTAATGGAGAAGCTAGCAATTAGTAGAATTCTCTACCTGCATAGTTGAAGAAGAACTGAAAGATTTCTTTTTAGAATTTTAATTTCTTAATTGAAAGTAATTTCAGATTTAGAGAAAAGTTGCAGGACCAGAGCAAAGAACTCCCATATGCACTGTGTCTAGATACCCTCCCCTCCCCTTCCAGTGCCACCATTTGCCCTAATAATGGCCTTTTATAGCCAAAGGATGCAGGATGATGCATTGTACCCAGTTTTCCTGTCTCTCTAGTTGTCTTCAGTATGGAAAAATTTCATAATACTGCCTGGACTTTCACGACGTTGGCCAGTAATCTTCAAAAACATCACTTTTGTAGTAAATAACTAAATTAGGGTTTGTTTGATATTTTTACATTGTTAGACCCAGGTTATGCATTTTGGGCTGGACTGTCACAGTAGTGATTCTTTTTATTGTATCATTTTGGGTGCCACTTGGTATCATTTACCTTATTACCAATGGTGTTATCTTTGTCATTTGATGAAGATAGTGTGTGCTGTGTTACTATAAAGGTATTTCCCCCATGCCCAACAAATGTGTAATTAATACTTTGTTTTTTTTTTGGTGGAGAGATACTTGAAGACTATTTAAAATCACATTCCTTATTTCACTTTTTAGTTCTAGCATCTATAAATATTTTTTTGCCTGACTTAATTATTACTCACATGGTTGTTAAATGGTAACTTTTCAAATTCCATCATTCCTTCTATTTATTAGTTGATGTTCTACTATAAGGAAGAGATTTAAACAGAGTGTATATCAACATCTTGTCCGTGAAGATGGTGGGAGATAACAAGGACATATTTTGAAACTAGGAATTGGAGAAAGACTGATTCTCAAAAACTTATGAATGCTTTGAAGATTGATCTTCTGCATTTATTCATTTATGTCCTATTTTATTCAGTCAGTTTTGGGTTTGTTACTATTATGATTTTGATGTTCAAATTGTCCGAAATTTAGTTAATGGGAGGCCTTACTAACTGGATTCTGTATCTTTTTATATCTTTTCTAACTGGCTTCTATACTCTTTTAAATATCCTTTTTTAACTGGCTTCTATATCCTTCTATATCCTTTTATAAAGGTAAAGGATATCCTTTATTCTTTTATATATCCTTCTATATCCATCATTTTTTTTTTTAGCTCTTCCCTACTTTTAGGCACAAAAAGGTATTCCAGGCTCATTGTGTTACTTCTTAACCTCAATCCTGGAAACAGCCATTTCTCCAAGGAACCCTGGTTATTTTTAGCTGAAGTGCTATTTAGAAACTAATATTTGGGCACTAGGTATGTTCGTTGCTACTGAGATATTGTTGTTCCCAGACCTCAGTGGACAGAGTTAAGAAACATGCACACACCTTATATTTCTTTTTTTATGCTGAAAATCATGAATTCACTCTGATACCTGATAAACTCCAATTTCAGTCCTACACTTTGGGTTAATTCTAGCTTAACTCCTTTTTCTATTTGTACTTCCCTTCACTGACAGTGAAAACTTGAGTCTGTTATCTTAATATGTTTACTTAGTTGCTCAGTCCCTCTGTACGTAGCCAGGGTCCTAACCCCATAGGCTGCTACCTCTTTCAGGAGCCTGCCTTATGTCGGCCTTGGCCTTCACAAGGCTGCCACCGTGTTGTCCGCATTATAGAGACACTGGCTGCTGTTAGCCTATCTCATCCCCATGTAGGACCAGATTACTTCTGGGCAATTGAAAGACACTGAAATGAATTTGAAAATTGAAAAAAAAACTTGGGAGAAAAATCTGAATGTACGCTAGCCAGCAACTTGGTGTAAATGAGTCAGTCTTTATGAGTTTATCTTGATTACTGAAGCACATTATTCACATTTTGCCTTTCTCGTGTAATTCTCTGGCTGTTGACAAAGGTCCCCTATGAATGGGGAGCCTATGTAGTAATTTAATCCTTTAACCATTGTGTCAGTGCTGCAATTAAACTTTTCCTAAAGGTTATTTTTGCCACTGATAATATTAGTTAAACCACTACTATGTATACCAGCTGAAGCCCAAATTAGAAAATGTTATGTACTAGGTAAATGTAGCTAGTAATATTTGTGAATTATTAGATTTTTAAATGCTAAATACACTAGGAAAAATCATATGTAATTGAAGATCAAACAAATTTCTGAGTAAAATTGCCTTGAAAATATTTCTACCATTGGAATTGGTGAATTTTTCTATTATTGAAGAAACCAAGGTTTACAAGTTTTGAATGTAGTGTATCTTCTTACCTGGAAGTTTTTTGGCAACTAGCAGTGAAAACTCAATTTTTTAGCAGGCCTTTGATATAATAAAGAAGGTATTTATTAACTAGGCTTTTGTATTCATTTTTTGTTGAACTCCCTCTAAAAGTTAATGCGTTTTATTACATCATGCTTTCTGGTAGTCTTGGTAATAATTTTTTGACTCTGATGTTTTATTTATTTAATCCAGTGCCCGAAGTAATTACTATGCAGTCAGTAAATATTTGCTGGATGAAGGAATTTCAAGTTGCCTACAGAAAATCTTTTGAAGAAACTTTCAAATTCTAAGAGAAAAAAAGTGTTAATAGCAGAAAATTAAAACAGTTGTAAAGCTATAATTGAAAAGCTGTAATTGAAATGTTTCTTTATTGTTATACTTTGGAAAATAGCACTCTCTTCGTTTTATGAAGCTTAGTCACACTTTGGAAAGTTTGTTTTATCTAGAAATGTTTCTAAAAAGAATCAATGAAAGTGACATTTTCCTTGGCAGTCTTGGTTAACAGAATCATTTTGTCATCCATTTACTCACCCCATAAATACAAATTGAATTCCTACTATATACCTGCCATTCCATGTTTGTTAAGTGCCTGCTGTATTTTTTGCATTGTATAACATGTTGGGACTATAGAATTAATAAAAAACACTGTCTGCAGAACAGCCATACGATTTTGGGACCCATTATTTCTCCAACTTTTTAATTTTTTTGGAGATGGAGTCTCATTCACTCTGTTGCCCAGGCTGGAGTGCAGTAGCGCAATCTCAGCTCACTGCAACCTCCGCATCCCAGGCTCAAGCAGTTCTCCTGCTTCAGCCTCCTGAGTAGCTGGGATTACAGGTGCGTGCCACCACAGCCAGCTAATTTTGTTTGTAGTTTTAGTAGAGATGGGGTTTCGCTGTGTTGGCCAGGCTGGTCTTGAACTCCTGGCCTCAAGTGATCTGCCTGCCTCTGGCTCCCAAAGTGCCGGGATTAGAGGCATGAGCCACTTGCACCCAGCTTTCAGTTTCTAATTTTAAGATATATCTTTGTTATTTCTCACCATCTTCATTGAACTAGGTATTGATAGTACACTTAGTTTCATTGATAATAAGATTGGAGTTTATAATAGAAAAGGTAGTAAAGCTTTCCCTTAGTGTCCCCTGTACCACTGTTGGGAGCAAAACACCTTGGTAATTTTTAAGTTATGAATGTTCAAACATTTGCCAGCATCTACCTAGTGTCTCTAAAAATTACATGTAATTATTGCATAATTAAGGAAAAGGAGCTCATGAGCAAAAGTGTGTATTTCTCTTTGGTACAATTACTAGTATCTGAACTCAAGTTCAGGGTGTGGCTTTAGGTATCCAAATATAGCATGTTGCAGGAATTTATTCCGTGTTACAAAGACATGCCCTGCTGACCACTGTGCAGATGAGGAGCTCACATTCTGGCACTGTTCTAAACATAAGCCTGTCTTGACTGTGCTGAGCAGCTGAGCATCTAAAGTCTTGTTCAGAAGTGACACCAGGAAGTCTATAAAACCAGCTGAGTTAGGGTGAAATGTGAAAGGCCTGAAACTTACTCAGCTTTTAGATTTGAAAAGTTATTATTTTATTTCTTTTATATTAGTTTACAAATTCTTGTTTTTAAATCCCTGCAATATTGAACCTTAGGTTAATTCAGTTTTCCTGTGATAAATTATGTGTATCAGTGTAAAGAGAAACTGAGATTTTTGTAACTTGTAAAACTCAATTGAAATTGGGTTTAAAAGTAGTGAATACTGGTGTACACCTGTGTTCTAGAATATGGTATTTTATGTAAATATTCAAATAACACAAATAGTTTTCAAACTGCTAATACGTTTTTAGCTTCTATAAACATTTCATATAGCCAACTTTAAATATAGTTACTTTTATTAATAATGTTTAGTCTGTCTTCTCCCTGACCCCCTTGCCAAACCATTTGGTAGATATAAAGATGTTTTCATGCTTTAAGAGGAGGCAGTATATGTTTGTAACACATACTGTTTGTAACAGTCTGTACTGTTTTTAACTCTACTCTCATATCTCAGGATATCAGAAGTTGATTTCCCTAAAATACATTAATTTTCCCAAAGAAACTTTTATGCCAGTTGCTTTTTTTTAATTAAAAAAAAAATTCTTGGCCGGGCGCGGTGGCTCAAGCCTGTAATCCCAGCACTTTGGGAGGCCGAGACGGGCGGATCACGAGGTCAGGAGATCGAGACCATCCTGGCTAACACAGTGAAACCCCATCTCTACTAAAAAATACAAAAAACTAGCCGGGCGAGGTGGCGGGCGCCTGTAGTCCCAGCTACTCAGGAGGCTGAGGCAGGAGAATGGCGTAAACCCGGGAGGCGGAGCTTGCAGTGAGCCGAGATCCGGCCACTGCACTCCAGCCTGGGCGACAGAGCGAGACTCTGCCTCAAAAAAAAAAAAAAAAAAATTCTTAACAAGCCAGTTGCTTTCTTAACAGTAAGAAAGACATTACAGATGTTTTAAAAATCATTAATTTAGGACATAGCAGTTTTTAAAAAGTAGTATGAAAGCTATTAAAAAAATGAAGAACAGAATACATGTAATGAGTATGTTTGTTATATCCAAGGTCTGCCACAGCTGATGGTGAATACAGCTGTATCTTGAGGTTTGAGGTTTCCTCAGAACGCAGGAGATGGTTAAGAGTTGGCCTTTGAACTCAGCGGGCGTAGTTCTAAATCCTGTTTCCACTACTTACTTGGTGTGTGAATTTGGGCAAGTGGCTTAAATTCTGAGCTTCACCTTCCTAATCTATAAACCAAGGATTGTAATACTACATCTGATACCTACTTCATAGGGTTTTTGAGTTTTATGAGATGATTCGTGTAAAGCATGTAGCACAGTTACTGGAAATTGCCAAGTGCTCACAAAATGTTTGATACTACTATTATTAACATGTCTCATACACAAAAATGCTTTATTATTAGAAATTAGGTCCCCCCCAACAGTATTTAGGTGATTTCACAGATCATCTTTAAAGATATTTTGGATAGTATATACTTATATTAAATATAACAAATGAAAAGTTAATGGCAGTACTTCACTAGGCTGTTTTGTATTTTTAGGCTTGTAACTTAATACAGGCATATGGCTAAGTGCTTTGGGTGCATTGGTTTTATAAGATTGCCTTTTACAGATGAAAGGAACAAGTAAATACATATATTTTAATCTTTTAAAGTTTATCTTTTATACTGATTTGTTTATATCAGGTTTGCTTAAAGCAAGGCACACAAACTCTCTTCTGATAACGCTGTCAACCACAGAACTTTAAATTGCTACCTCCACTATGTGATAAGACTCTTTGGTTCTGTTCTGGAGCCAAGGATTCACCAATGCTGCTTTAAAGTGAGATATCAGGCAGGCAGTATTGTTTATCTTTCACACAACTATGGGATAGCAAATTGATAATTAAAAAACAAAACAAGTTCTTTTATTTAAGGAAGACAAAAAGTCAGCTGTACATTCAGCTAATACTTAAATGACAACTTGACGTGTTTTCTACAGTCCTTGTCTTATAGTAGCTTGCAATATAGTAGGAACATAAGATATAAGCAAACAGTTACAAAGTAAGGCAGCCCATATGATGTGCCGTTTGGTAGAAATAGTTAAGTACTATAGTAATTCAGGGGAGGAAGAGATTGCTTTCAGCTAGAGTACTTCATTCACTTATAACCTCGTTGTACAACTGGGGTGTACCTATGCATGACTCGTGTCTTTTTTAGAAGGCTGCTTCAGCTGGGTGGCCACAGCCAGTTGCCTCTCTTCTCTATTGGTGGCTCTTTTCACCCCTTACAATCTCTTCATTCTCCCCGTGTTTAGGACCCCACTGCTGTCAAAAAGCTTTCTGCTCTTAGGCACAGTTTTCATCCCTTTTTAAGCGCTGATCCAAAATAGTGACATGGTGGTGGGACTGAAAGTAGCAAGTAGATGGGCAGAAGAAAGGGAAACTGGGTGCAGAATCAGGAATCTTATTCTCTGTTGTAGAAATTGCCCTTTCGATAGCAGCATGGGTGAGGAGTAATGAAAAGGAGAACCCTCTGTTCCTGTGAAATCCACAAATGTATGGTCCCGCCCTTCCCCGTATTCTACCTCCCCGTACCCTCTCATCTCCTGGAATTTTGGTTCCACACACCGTCCGGTCCCCACTCTCCCATCCCCCACCATCTCCTTTGTTCCAGAGCCCAGCTGCAGTTCTGAATCTCCTGGCTGTTTGAAATCTTGTCTTTCAGGCTGTTAGAGCCCGTCTTCCAACTTGTAGGAATCACCTCCATGATGAAGAACTGATACAGCTCCATTGAGCTTTTCTGTTACTCCCTCCAGGCCTTTAGTAGGCCCCAATGTATACTTGATGTTTTTAGGAGAATCAGGAGTCCATTCATGTAATTGCCTGTGGCAGATTGCTCATATATAACATTTAACTTTGGCATTACTGTTAGTACTATATGCTTGAAAGGTTTGTTTCTGAGAGAAAATATGTTTCAAGTTTTAAACAGTGAGCTGTTCTAAATCAGCCATCTATATTAGTAATGGACTTAGAGTCAGAAGGTTAGAGTTCAGTTCTAGCTCTCTCAGTTATTAGATGTGTGACCATGTGTGTGATCACTTGGCCTCTCTTGGCCTAGGTTGTTTGTATAGAATGTAGAGATAATAGATACCTTTCAAAGATAGTTGTTGGGGGTTAAATGAGAATGTATGTAAAAATGTATAGTAAAATATAAAGCCCCATAGTCCCAAAGGATTGTGGCATTTTTGTTTGTGTTAATAATGACTGTGTTAGGTAAAACAACAAGTTCCTGCCCTCTAAGAACTCATCATCCAGGGAATAAGATGAACATGGACAATTATGGGATATGATAAATCCTATGACAAATATAAGTATAGGTGATCAAGGAGCACAAAGAAGAGCAGCTCTAGTCTGGAAATGGGTGGATAGAGAAAACTTCATGAAGGAGGGAGTTTCTTTTCTGAGTCTTAAAGAAGAGCAAGCCTGGCAAAGAAGGAAGAAAGGAAAGACATTCCACATTGAAGGAGAGGCAGTGGGGCCTGGGGGAATATTGTACAGAAAGCTGCAAATATGGCTGCAAGTATGACTAGACCATAAACTATCTGTGGTACCTAATCTGATTATTAGGACCACTTATCTTATTTTGAAGAGGCAGTGTGATTGCACAATGTTTAACAACTCTAGAAACAGGTTTGGTCTGAAACTTGATTTGACCATTTACGAATCTTTTATACCTAATTAAGAACCCCACCTCGATAAACTTTTAGATTCAATATGATGATAAAAGTATCTACTTAAAAGGGTTATTGCAATGATCATTTGAAATAATGTTTGCAAATCTCCTGGTATTTAATGAACACTTAGTAAATGTTAGCAGTTTTCATGGCTATCCTGAAAGTTCTTAGGGCCATTCTTTCCCTCTCAGTATTCTGTAATCTACTGTTCTAGTCTAACACTTTAGTTTGCAATGTTTTATTAATAAATACCAACCCTTGTTTATTATAATGGAATCATAGAAACAGTTTAAATGAAATTTTTCTTTGGAGTGGGGGACAGAGTCTCACTCTGTCTCCCAGGCTGGAGTACAGTAGCACAGTCTTGGCTCACTGCAGCCTCTGTCTCCTGGGTTCAGGAGATTCTCCTGCCTCACCCTCCCAAATAGCAGGGATTACAGGCATGTACCACTATGCCTGGCTGATTTTTGTATTGTAGAGACAAGGTTTCATCATGTTGGCCAGGCTGGTCTCGAACTCCTCACCTCTGGTGATCCACCCGCCCCAGTCTCCCAAAGTGCTAGGATTACAGACATGAGCCACCACACCCGGCCCAGTTTAAATGAATTTTAAAAGTGATCTAGTTCAATTTTATTGTTTTGCTTGTTAAGATGCAAGGACTGTTCAACACACAAATCAATAAATGTGCTACCTCACATCAGTAGAATCAAGGTCAAAAACCATATGATCTTTTTAATAGATGCTAAAAAGCATATAATAAATTCAGCATCCCTTCATGATAAAAACCTTCAACAAATTGGATATATAAGGAGCATACCTCAACACAATAAAGGCCATATATGACAAGCCCAAAAGCCGTGTGTTTCATGCCGAATGGGGAAAAATGGAAAGCCTTTCCACTAAGATCTGAGACAAGACAAGGATGCCCACTTTGACCACTTTTATTCAGCGTAATACCAGAACTCCTAGCGAGAATAATTAAGCAAAAGAAATAAATGCATTTAAATTGAAAAGGAAGAAGTCAAATTATCTTTGGTTGAAGAGGACATGATCTTATGTTTAGAAAAACCTAGACTTCACCAAAAAAGTCATAGAACTGATAAATGAATTTAGTAAAGTTGCAGGATACAAAATCAACCTACAAAAGTCAGTAGCATCTCTATATATTAGCAGAGATCACTCTGAAAAAGAAATCAAGAAAGCAATCTTCTTTACAATAGGTACCAAAAAATATACCTAGAAATGAATTTAACCAAGGAGGTGAAAAATCTCTACAAAGAAAAGTATAAAACACTGATTAAAGAAATTGAAGAGGATTCACAAAAAAGGAAAGATGTGCTTACAGACTGGAGGAATTCATCTTGTTAAAATGTCTTTACTACCTAAAGTGATCTAGACATTTAATACAATCCCTATCAGAATACCAATTATATCCTTCACAGAAATAGAAAAAAAAATCCTAAAATTTGTATGGAACCACAAAAGACCACAAACATCTATAGCAATCTTGAGCAAAAAGAACAAAGCTGGAGGCATCACACTACCTGAATTCAAATAATATTACAAAGCTATAATAACCAAAACATCATGGTACTGGCATAAAAACAGACACATGTACCAGTGGAACAGAATAGAGAACCCAGAAATAAATCCATACACTTTCAGCCAACTCATTTTCAACAAAGGCACCCAGAATGTACCTTGAGGAAAGAATGATCTCTTTAATAAATGGTGCTAGGAAAACTGGATATCTCTGTGCAGAAGAATGAATCTAAATCTCCACCATATGCAAAAATCAACTGAAAATGGATTAA
Source organism: Chlorocebus sabaeus (assembly GCF_047675955.1). Classification (NCBI taxonomy): domain Eukaryota; kingdom Metazoa; phylum Chordata; class Mammalia; order Primates; family Cercopithecidae; genus Chlorocebus; species Chlorocebus sabaeus. The sequence continues at coordinate 23,991,853 of NC_132930.1, read as the reverse complement.
AGACTTAAATGTAAGATCTGAAAATATTAGAAATCATTGAGGAAAGGCTTCAGGACATTAGTCTGTGCAAGAAGTTTTTGGGGTTAAGACCTCAAAAGCATGGGCAACAAAAGCAAAAACAGACTAATGGGATTGTATCAAGCTAAAAATCTTCTGCATGGTAAAGGAAACAATGAAGTGAAGAAACAACCTGTGGGATGGGAGAAGATTTGCAAACTATCCTTCTGACAAGAGATTAATAACCAGAATATATAAGGAACTCAAACAGCTCAATAGCAGAAAAACAATCTGAGTAAAAAATGGGCAAAAGACCTGAGTAGGCATAAAGACATACCAGTGGCCCACAGGTATACGAAAAAATGCTCAGCATCACTAATCATCAGGGAAATGCAAATCCAAACTACAATGAAATATCATCACACCGCAGTTTGAATGGCTTTTACCAAAAGACAAAAAATTACAAATGCTTTCGAAAGAGTGGAGAAAGGGGAATTCTTATATGCAGTTTGTGGGAATGTAAAGTAGTACAACTGTTATGGGAAGTAGTATGGAGGTTTCTCAAAAAAACTAAAAATAGAGCTAGCATATAATTCAGCAGTTTCACTGCTGAATATATGTCTAAAAGAAAGGAAATCGTTATTTCAAATGATACCTACGCTATGATGTTTACTGCAGCACTATTCACAATAGGCAAGATGTGGAATCAACCTGAGTGTCCATCATCAGGTGGATGGATAAAGAAATGTCCACCATTAGGTGGATGGATAAAGAAAATCCATCCATCAGGTGGATGGATAAAGAACAATGGAATATTATTCAGCCATAAAAAAGAACAAAATCCTGTTATTTGCAGCAACATGGAACTGAAGATCATTATATTAAGTGAAATAAACCAGGCACAGAAAGACAAGTATCACATGTTATCACTCAGATGTAGGAGCTAAAAAAGTGGATTTTATGGAAGTAGAGAGTAGAATGGTGGTTACCAGAGACTGGGAAGGGAAGAGGGGAATGAAGAGAAGTTGGTTAATGGGTACAAAAATACAGTTAGGTAGAAGGAGTAAGTTCTAGTATTTGATAGTAAAGTAGGGAAATTAAAGTTAACAATAATTTATTGTGTATTTCCAAATAGCTGGAAGATAATTATAATGGTTCCAACACAGAAAAGTTGGTGATGGATATCTCAGTTACCCTGATTTGATTATCACACATTGTATACGTGTATCAAAATAACCATATGTACTCCCAAAATAAGTATAATATCAATTTTAAAAAGATAATCTGAGCTGTAGTTAAATAATGTGGCTATGATATTATCCTGAATCAGTGGCACAGCTGGGAGTAAAATCGGGTCTGTTTCCATTCCAGAGTTTTTTTCGTTAGTCTTAGAAATAACTGCCAAAAATTGCTTTGAGACACTGACCTATAGCACTGGCCACAATTTCAAGCAGAAGCAATGTAAGTTAACATTTTAGAAACTGGCATTTCTGTAGCTCTGCAGATTGGGAAAGATACCTTTAAAAGGAATGGTGTATCTCTCTGTGTGCCCTCTGATGGAAGTGCTGTTTAGCAACAGCATGTGTAAAAGACCAGTGAGAGGCAGGTAATAAGGAACTAGATAATTCTTAAATGAGTAACTTTTTTACCATCAAGAATTTCTTACGTAACCAAAAATCACTTGTACTCCAAAAGCTACTGAAATTTTTAATGTTGAAAAACAATTCCTTATACATACAAATCCCTGTTTCTGTTTATCTCACCACCAAAATGTAAAAATATATTTTCGTAAGACTTATTAATTAAACATGTTCTACTTCATTCAACAGCATCCAACAAATCATTTGTTGAGTGCCTTTATACGAAGTGCTGGGGTTAAAGTGATGAGCAGAAGACTTATACTTTATTGAAATAAACAGTTGTTGAAGTAATAATCATACAAATAAGTTATAGTTATTTAAATGCTATGCATAAAATCTACTAAGGGATTAATAATCAGGGGCCAGGTGTGGTGGCTCATGCCTGTAATCTCAGCACTTTGAGAGGCCGAGGAATTCAGATCAGCCTATGCAACACAGCAGGACCCCGTCCCTATAAAAAAGGAAGAAAAAAAGGTTATATAGTAATGTTCAGAAAGGCTCACTTAAAGAGTTAAAGTTTTAGCTGAGATATGAAGGTTTAATGAAACAAAAAGGTGGAGGGATAGAGAAAAGGTGCTTATACTCAGCAAACAGCACGTACAGAGGCCCTGAAGAAGGACATAGTATGATCTGTCCTAAGAATTGAAAGACAACTAGAGTATTTGGAACAGAGAAAGCTAATAAAAAATGCAAATCCCAGTCATGAGAAGAGAAGTGAAGGTGTTTACTAAGTATCACCAAGGAAACCACAGCAAAAGGAGAAGTGAATCTCCCCCCAAAATAAACTGTGCTGTTAGAATTTTGTTTTAAAGATTCGTTGTCAAGAACACTACAATTTTTAATTTGCTAAGTAGAGTATTACTAAGATTTGGGCAGTTTTAATGTATTCTTTTTCATTTGATTTTTATTCCTTTCTATACTGACTTACTGGAAATTGAGGGATGACTTTGATGTGCTGAAGTGTTTAGATCAGTAATTTTCACTGTTGAACAGTCACAGAAAGAGAGAATCTTACCTTGTTTTCTTGGCTGGGGATTTTGTGTGGGTGTCTGAGGTGCAGCTGCACCATGAGTTTCTTGGCAGTCAGGACAGGGCACTTCTCAATGCAGTTCATCTTGAATAGGAAGAAACTGAAGAGTAAAAAGTCTACTTTGAATGCACTAAATTCAGGGGAAAACACCCAGGGCCTGAACCTTCCGCTGACATCCTGTTACTTGGTTAAATGGATACAGCAGCCTCAGACCTATGTCCAGGTTTTATGGTAGGAACACATGAAGGGGAGAACAGTGAAAGCTTTGTTTCAGTACAAAACTATCAGTTACCACATCTAGTTTTTAAATGTTTTTGGTTTTTGTTTGTGGTCTATTTAAGTTTTTTCTTTAAAGAACACTTAATAAAAAAGGCAGATTGATGGAAACCTAGCTTTGCTTGCAAGTGTGAATTCATATTTTTATGTAGCTTCTCAGAAGGATTTTTTCAGATTTATTTATATACAGATGGATTCCCAGATCTGCTTTTATTGCTCACGTTTTCTTCACTCTCCTTTGACCTCTTCTGTAGTCTATAAGCATCATGTTTTCCAAAACCCTCAAATTAAATGCAGACAGTATAGAACTTCTCATTTTTAAGCACACTTGCATCCTTCCCTTTGCATAAACTCATCGTTACCCTTCATAAGCAGAAACCTTTGAGCTGCATCCAGTGCTTAACTGCTTGTTTGTATCTTTACTGTTTTTTAGTATTACTACTTTCAGAGTAGTATAAAGTCTTGTTCTATGGACAGTGTCCCTGAGTTCAAATCCAGTCCTGCTACTTACTTTGTTGGTTTCATTAGTTTTTTTAGTTTTTAACTTCTAAAATAAAGATAAATATGTTAGAACCTTGTAAGTTTTTTTTAAGACGTAAGAGAATGCATACAAAGCACTTAATTTAAAATAAATACTCAGGAGAAGAGATGCTAGCTACCATTTTATTCTTGATTTAAGTCCAGTCTTCTAGAATCTATTAATAGCTGTCTTTCTGGTTGATGTCATTTAGTCTAAAGATCGTCTGTATGCTGATGACTTCCCACTAATACTTCTGTTCCTAACCTCACTTTTTCCTAAGCTCCAGACTTGCAGGTCTGACTGCTACTATATTATCTACACTTAAATGTCAGATGCATACTTCAAACATAACATGTCTTAAAACAACTTTTGATCTCTATCACCCGCCCCTGCTCGTTTACCCAATCTTTTCCTCCCCATTCTTTTCTATCTCAGTTAATGGTAGCACCCTTTGTACTTCTGGCTTTTGTTTAGCTACCAGCCCCTGTCCATTTAATCAGCACATCTTAATAGCATTATCCCCAGAATATATCCTGAATCTGACTCCTTGTTGTCATCTTATCTACTACCATCATAGTCTAAGACAATAATCCTTTCCTGTCCTAGGCAATTTTGTAATGAATGATCTTCTTATTTCTCTGTATTTCATGATAAGACTGGACCATTTTTAGTCTTACCTTGAACAATCCATTCTCTACATTGAAGAACAATATTCTAAAAAAAGATTATTCCCCTTCTTTTTATTGAAATTAGAAAACTATCTAGAGTTCTTGAAAGCCTTTCATGACCTAGCTCCTCTCTGACTTTCTGCTAGTCTCTCAAACCCTGCTAGTTCATTCCATCTGAAGGCTCTTTTTACTAGCCTTTTCCTCTCTTTGGGATATTTTTCATCCATATCTTCACAATGTGGCTCCTTGCAATTTTTAGGTCTCAGATGTCAACTCCTTAGAGAGACTTACCCTGACATCTTTCCTTCTTTTCTTAAGTTAATCACTATCTGAAATTTCCCTTCCTCTTCCTTCTTTCATAAAGTGCCCCTCCCCAAACCCAAAGGAATTTAATTTCCATACAAGAACTTTATCCATTTTATTCACTGCCATATGCCCAGTGCTTAGAATGGAATCTGGTATTCAGAATGTTTTCAGTATTACAATACTATATGGGTGGATGGCTAGATGTAAGAATGAACAAGTATGTATCTGGTAATTTTTCTACAACCAGAGAAATGATAGATTGTTTCATCCTTACAAACTTTGTATAGGTGTTTGTTTTAGAATTAATTATGCTAATCTTTGTCCTAATTGCTTTTATCTATCACTTCTGTTTTTGATTGTAAGGCTTTCTTCTCTCATAGAGTGCTGGATACAATTTTAGTACTTAATGTTAATTAAATTGAAAATGCAATCTAACATCTTTATAGTCTCTGAAATTATAGAATATGTATTTCTGAAAGCAGCTGTGTTTAAAATACGCATTCCCCTTTTATCTCCTGCAGTTCACAATTGGACCCTTGAAGACACTCTTCAGTGGTTGATAGAGTTTGTTGAACTACCCCAATATGAGAAGAATTTTAGAGACAACAATGTCAAAGGAACGACACTTCCCAGGTGAGTCTTTGTTATGCAAATGTATTTTCCTCTCAGGGAGAGTTATATGCTAGATGTCTTTTCCCATACTGAATCTACAAGTTACTTCCATGACTGAGGGCACAAAGGAAATATAAATGTATCCATTCTTTAATCTTTCTAAATTATACATTTTCAACTTTTAATCAGTTTTTCTTGTCTAAATAATCAGGCTCTTGAAAAAAATTATTTCCAAGGAACTTGATTTTGAGTTTCAGAAGGTGGGTCAACTATATTATTTGTAAATAACATCAAGGGTCAACTTTTGACCGATCTAAGAAAAACTTTTTTATTTGATACTGATTCATTGTTGTGAACACACCTACTTGAATGGATTAATGTGCATCTCTTTCTTGTGACATTTTAAATGACAATACCATTGAATTATGGTGTCTATACGTTATGCCTGAATTTTAAAAATGAAATTAATAAAAAATAGCAGCCATTTAAAAATGTATGTTACATACAAGTACTTTATATTATCTCATTTAACCCTCATGATTAAAATGAGCTATATATTGTCCTTCCCATTTTACAGGTTAAAAAAACCAAGTCAGAGACAAGTTAAACATTTCGCCCAAGGCAGCATTTAAACCCAGATAGATTTGATAGCAAAGTCCACGTTGCCAGTTTTTCCCTTAGATGTCTGAATCCAGTTGTTTTCTAAATTTTATTTTCTAAATTATATCTAAATTGTATCATTTGCAAATACCAAATGATGTAATTTAGAAATTATAATTTCTAATTAATTTAATTAACTTAATAATTTTGAAGGATTTAAATGTCAGAATTTGCAATTCTACCAGAATTTTTTACCCTTACAAGATTGCTTCTTAAGTTTTATTTTTCCCTGGATGATTTCCTACATCAAAAAAGACTAATCAGTTATTACAATCTGATCATTATATGTAATGAAATATATACATTGTGTCCCTAATCAACTTCCTTACATGCCCTATTTAGATATGTATCCTTTGTTGCTTTGAGTTTTGTATTTTGGATCAAGTTGAAAGTTTTCAAATCTCTCTTAAATGTATTCTGAACACCAACATGAGTATTTCTGATTTTATTATATACATGACTAGAATGATGAAATTATGGGGATAAGAGTCAATTCGGTAAGTACTTCCTGAATATCTTTTATGTTCATAGTACAACTAGATGTTCGAAAGAAGACAAAAATCAAATAAAATATAGTTCTTTTAATTAAAACAAGTTCTTAAAACAGAGTCAAACATTAAAATGAAATTAGAGTTTTTTAGTTTATATATGTTGCCCTGGGTATGAGGAACAATAGGAATTTCCTTGTTGCCTTTTGAGAAACTTCTTTATATAACAGCAACATGAAATAAAATAGGCTAATCTGTGTTTTGACAATCAATGTTATAGCTACTCATTTCTTTTGGTTAAGTAAAGATGATCAGAGATGCTTCCAATTCTGGTAAAATTGTGACATCACACACTTGTCAAGATAACTCCTTAAACAGTGAATGTGTTACTATAGAAAAACATTATAAGCTCAGTTTTCAGGTCAGCCCATTGGAACCTTTTTTTGGGGAGGAGAAAGGAAAACAATAAACTCTTTCTTAAGCCCCTGTTATGTAGTAATGGAAATTAGATGAGTCCACTTAAAGGAGCAATATCTATTAATTTCAATTATTATGTAAGTTCCAGAGCTCTTTGTATGGTATCTGTAGACATAAGAGCTAGTTAGAAGAATGTGTAAGAAAATGTATTATGTATTCTAGATAGTTGGCCTACAACAGTCCATTATGAAGTTTCTTTTCTGTGACGTTAAAACCCTTTACATCTGCTAAAGGTAGCCAGAACTATGTTTTTTGTTGACTATAGTGGTGATCTTAAACCTTTCACTGTGTTTTCTACTCTGTAATTGTTACTACCAAACATTATACTAAGACTCTCTTCACCCGACACATACCACCTCATTTCTTTCAGGCCTATGTGGCCTTCCCTGATACCCTCACCCACTCAGGTGGAATCATTTTTACCTCTGGACTCATATTGAATCTTGCATAAAATTTTGTTATGTATTTTCTTTTTTACTACATCTCGTTGTCTTTCTTAGTCTATTGATAGTTTGCTATTAATTCATGCATCCATCCATCCATCCATACATTCATTCAGCTATTATATAAACATTTATCAAGCTTCTACTTTTGGCAAGTACTACATTAGGCTTTGGGGATACAGAGGTAAGACATAGGCTTTGCCTTTGTGCAGTTTGATAAGTGTCATGTTAAAGGTGTAAGGGAAGCATTATAGGAAAGTACCTGTGAAGATAAAGGAAGGCATTTTAGAGAGGGAATGTTAGAGTTCTTTGCTCTTTAGGGTTTTATAGAAGCCTCATAGGAGTTCCTGTAATTTCTCCATACTTAGAGAGTACTGATACCTTTCTCTACAAAATGTAGTGTTTCAGAGTAGTCTTTGGAATTGTACGTATTTGGGTTTGAATCCTTGCCTTAACTATTACTAATTATGTAACCTTAGGCAAGTTACTCTCTCACAAGTATCTTCACCTATAAAATGGAAATACTATTATAAGGTTTTCTTGACTATGAAGCCATTGGTACAGGACCCAGCATATATTATATGGCTGTGTTTATTGTCGTTGTTATTATTAGATTTTCTGTAATGAAATCTTTACTAGCATCATACTTGGTTGTTAAGAAATCTTAGTTGAGTACTGGGCTGCTTGTATTTACAGTCCATAATAAAGTGATTTTATTTCCTTATTTTACCTGTGCCCCCTACATGCTTTCTTCATAGCTAATAAAATGGTTTAGTGCTTCTTATTATATAAATTCCTTTACCTACCTACCTCAATCCGTGAAGGCTTTTTAGTTCCCACTTGTGACTTCAATGTACTTTGTTCAATTTTTAAACAGTTTAAACATTCGAATGTTAAAGGTATAGATTTTTTGATACTTTTAAAGAAAATCAATATGATCTAAATTGAAAACTTTTTAAAAGTGTGCTGTAGATGTTAAATTAAGTTACTTATGGTTTTATTATCCTTTATGAAAGGATAATAAATGACAGAAGTAATTAATGATTATAAAACATTTTCAACTGTAGGCTGGGCACGGTGGCTCACGCCTGTAATCTCAGCACTTTGGGAGGCCAAGGTGGGTGGAACACGAGGTCAGGAGATCGAGACCATTCTGGCCAACATGGTGAAACCCCATCTCTACTAAACATACAAAAAGTTACCCAGGCATGGTGGCGGGTCCCTGTAGTCCCAACTCCTCGGGAGGCTGAGGCAGGAGAATCGCTTGAACCCGGGAGGCAGAGGTTGCAGAGAGCCGAGATCGAACCATTGCACTCCATCCTAGGTGACAGAGTGAGACTCTTGTCTCAAAAAAAAAAATTTTTTTTTCAACTTTATAAATTTCTAAATCATAGTAAGTCATAACAGAAAGTAACCTTAGAAAATAAAAACTTTTTCAGTGTAGCTACTAAATGATTAACATACAGGAGTCTTTCTGCAGCTAAGTTTGCTCTGAAGAGGTTTTTGAAACGTGTAACAAATTATTAAATCGCACATGGATGAGCTCCAAGTCATCATCAGTAATATGTAAAGTATTAAATGTGTTGCTCAAATATTTAAAGTTATGTACTAGAAATGTTTTCACTTAATATATATATATGTTTTTCAAATAGGATAGCAGTGCACGAACCTTCATTTATGATCTCCCAGTTGAAAATCAGTGACCGGAGTCACAGACAAAAACTTCAGCTCAAGGCATTGGATGTGGTTTTGTTTGGACCTCTAACACGTTAGTATTTTCTCTCACTCAGAGGATGATGTAAAATAATATCCTGATCATCTCTGTGTTATTTAAGGAAAGAAAAGATAGTAGGCCTCTAAGAAGAATCATCTATTCACTGTGAAAGAAGTATAATACTTTCTTAAAAGATTTATAGGATGGGATTTTCTGTCACTGAAACATGAGTGTGAAATTTTCAAAGCTGGTTACTAATGTAAGAAGTTATATATAAAAAAACTGTATTTAGCTGCTAATTTAGAATTTTTAGATTTAAAACTTTGGATCTTTGGAGGAGTTTTAATGTTGCTGTTACTATAATTGGATATTCACTGAGGAATCTCTTAAAAAATAATACAATCTAACCATCTTGATGGCATGAAGCAATAGAGCCTAACAGTTTCACTAAGTACTAAGAAAAGGGTTTTTTAGATATAGATGGAAAGCAAAGACTCACTTGAAGCTTTATAAATTAACGAACTATACTGGCAGGAGCAGGAAGTAGGCAATGTTATTTGATTGTTTTGAAGAGAAACATTTGAGAAAGTGTTATGCAATATCTGTAAAGAAAATAAACCTTGTATTTATTTACTTTGACAGGAATATTTTTTTCCCCAGAAGAGAAGTTTAATATGTTTGTTTTATTTAATTTCAAATTTTTCAAAAAGCTTTGGGAGAAAGTGTTTGAAAAGTACACCTTTTAAAGGAATTATTTTTTTAAGTCAAAAAAGAATAACAAAATTAATACAAGAAAAATGGCTTCCACAAGTTATAAAGTAGGAAACTAATGTTTATTCTCCCTGAATTCTTGGAGTTAGATTTTCAGGTTTCTATGATACCATCTTGGGAATGGCCCTTCTAAAAAAGGGTAACTAGAATTGGTTGAATAGATTTCATGACTTTACTGGTGGTTCTTTTTTGGCTTGGACTAAAAGAGCAGCTGGTGAAACAGCTGGAACTCCCCTTATGAGAGTTGGTGGAAATGCACTGTTGGTGGAAATTACAAACCCTAGGAAACAGAACACTACTGAAATGCCGAGCGTTCCATAGAGATGATGCCCTTTCCAACCTTTTCCTTGTCCTCACTTCCAGACTGAATCCATTGGGGGATTGTCTTCTGTGGGATTCTGTCCAATTTTTCTCATGTGAGTGGTTGGTAAAAATAGGAATTAAAGTATAGAATTTGTTTCTATTTACAACTTGATCAGGAATATTCATATTTTATTAATCTTGGAACTAACACCTTTCTAAGCCCCAAAAATTATATTACCAAGTCATTTGAAAAGAAATCAAACTAGTCGCAAAAAAGATTGTAAACAAATATTTAAGTAAACCATTTAAAAAGTTAATGATTTTAAATGTTTGTCTTAGAATGATTATTTGAGTGAATGTGCCCCATAGTGAGAACACTTATGTTAGATTTATTTTAAAAACCAACATTGTGAAATGAACAGAGATACATTTTAAAGGAGTTTTTTTTTTTTTTTAAATCTTTTCCAGTCTAGTGCTTATTATTGAGTGTGGGACCTTATTTATCTATTTATTGTTATTTATGGTCAGAGAATAGGGCTCATAGTTGAAGGAGAACCTGAGTTGAACATCTCAGTGTGAGGCAGAAATAAAAAATGCTTTTGAGATTGTAGCTTTCAGCAGTACATTTCTTCCACTACAGGTGGAAGGGTGAGGGTGTGCACTCTGGCAATATGGAGAACTGAGAGTCTCTGATGTAGAGCATGCTACATATCATACTACGCAAACATAGCCAAACCCCAGACTTGTCAGCCTAGGAACTTGGGATTTCTGTAGAATTCTTTATGTCACCACCCTTCAAAATATGTTTCTGCTGGAGGCCTGGCCATTTAGGCAGTTTTTCACTGTGAGCTGTATCTCTTTGGAGCATTACGATAATATATTAGCTATCATTGTGTCTCTGTTCCAGAGAGCCCCGTGAAAATTAGTGTGTACTGACTGGGCTGAATTAGGAAATTTGAATAGTGATTTCTGTGTTTTGTATCACCGAAGGCAGTAGGCCCTGGCTCCTCCCTTGTTGTTTTAGACATACGGCTGGGGGTTAGCATCATGCCAGTAACCCCTGTATCTCTGGCATATAGACACCTAAAATTGAATAATTGTTATTACTATTTAACCCAGGCTTTTATCAGCCTTAGCACTAGTCACTCTTTGGGCTGGATAGTTCCTGGATAAGTCTTTGTTATCAGCAGGGGGGACACAGGGAGGAGGTTGTCTTGTGCACTGTAGGATGTTCGGCAGTACTTCTGGCATCTGCCCACTAGATGCCAGTAACCACTCCTCCAAGTTGAGACAACCCAAAATTGTCAAATGTCTGCTAGGGGTGGGTGAGGAATTACCACCAGCCTTGAGAACCACTGATTAGCCTAACCTAATTAGTTATATGGCTACCTCCTTGGGGAAAATACATTTTGGTGAGTGATCAGGTTTGTAAGTGTGTCAAAAACGTGACAGCTGTCTGGCTTCACTGAAGGAAGGGAGTTGGGATGATGGTGGTGATACTTTTGATGGCTCCCTTCACCCCACAGAGGACCATTCTGGCAGCATATGATTGGAGGTGTGGTTGCGTTTTCAAGGGTCCCCATGACTTTGGCCACCCCGTCTACCACCAGCAGGGGCATGGTGTGTCCTTATGAGTTTACCTCTACCCTTCTATAAGTCTAGTATATCAAAGAGTTATAAGAAGCACAGTCATTATTTGAAGAAAGAATTTTTAAAAGGCTAGAGCTTGTGCATAGGAAAGAGATCTCCACTTTTTGGTTTTATTTTAGATACTACTTAAAAAGTGTCTTTTTGTATTGAGGTCCTGTCCTATTCAAAGATTAATTTAATCGTCTGTAATTCTCTTAATAGGCCCACCTCATAACTGGATGAAAGATTTTATCCTCACAGTTTCTATAGTAATTGGTGTTGGAGGGTGCTGGTTTGCTTATACGCAGAATAAGACATCAAAAGAACATGTTGCAAAAATGATGAAAGATTTAGAGAGCCTACAAACTGCAGAGCAAAGTCTAATGGACTTACAAGAGAGGTAAGTTCAGAAAAATCATAACTCATGTTATTTATGTAGGCAAATACAATTTGTAAAAAAAGTAATATGGGCATATGCTTAAACACTTATATTTAGGTTATTATACACATCAGGAATATATGCATATTTGATTTCACATTTTTTTAGAAAAGTATATTTTTATAATTACAGATTTATTATAAATGTGTGTACTTGAGAATAAATGACTAGAAGAACAGTGGAGGTAAGTCAAATATAGTGGGATTAGATGTGTAGCTAAGTTTTATTTTTAACTTGATTTAAATAATTATGAACTTTTAAAAAGCTTTTTGCGGAAGAGTATTTCCCTGTTTTCCCTGTCTTTTGAGCCCAGGATAACCAAAATAGCTGTATAGTAAGTTGCCTGATATTTTTATTAGCCAAACTTAGGGCTAATGAAAAATGCTATGATTTCTGATTGAAATATGTATTTAATTGCTTGACACAGTATTCATTATTTTGTAAAAAATAAAACTTTGGAAATTTTTGTGAGGAATTTTTATTTTTATTGTTCTATAAGGCTTGAAAAGGCACAGGAAGAAAACAGAAATGTTGCTGTAGAAAAGCAAAATTTAGAGCGCAAAATGATGGATGAAATCAATTACGCAAAGGAGGAGGCTTGTCGGCTGAGAGAGCTAAGGGAGGGAGCTGAATGTGAATTGAGTAGACGTCAGTATGCAGAACAGGAATTGGAACAGGTATTTACATTTAAAAAAGTCACTTGTAAAGATGTTAACATTGCCACTCTGAGGAGGCAGGTCCTGTTTTTCTTCAGTTTCCTACATTTAGTTCCATTGTCTACTGTTCCTCAGTTGATAAAAGAATCATTTATGTTGTTAGCATTGATCAAAGTTCATATAGCAAAATAACACAGTAACTGAAAGATAAAGTTGCCATCATGTTCACTCATTCATGAAATCTTATCTCTTGCCATGTTCATTGTCTTGAGTAAATTTAAGGTGTTTAACATCTGTAATATGTTTAAGTGTCTGACTGTAATGTAGTAAGATAAAGTATATCTAGGTTTGAACTTCTCTGCAAAGGTAAAGGATCTCTATTAAACATCCATTTGAATCCTGTTAAATAGTTTTAGAACATAATCTGCTAAAAATTCTGAAGTTCCTTTCCAATACCTGCTTCTCCTGTTCGGTTACTTAAGATAGAATATAGGCATTTAGGCATTGCACAGAGTCCTTTGGAGAGGGTGAGGTGCTGGGAGAATTTAATTATAGGCAGACGCATTCATTTCCTGTTCCTGCTGTTAAAAAAAAAAAAAAAAAGCTACAAACTTAGTGGTTTAAATAAACATAAATTTATCATCGTAAAGTTCTGGAGGTCAGAGTGAGTTGAGGCGAGCCTGCAGGACTGTGTTCCCTCTGCAGGCTGTAAGGGAGGATGTTCTTCCTTGCCTTCTCCACTGGTAAAGGCCACCCACGTTTCTCAGCTCATGGCCCCTTCCTCTGTCTTCAAAGTACGTCATTCCAGCCTCTACTTCTGTGGTCCCATCTCCTCCTTCTGACTTTGATGCTTTTGTTGCTGATAATGAAACTGAAGAACAAAATGAGGATTATAAAACTTGCTCAAAATTAGAGGTGACTCAGTTATAAAGCAGGGGCAAGAACTTAGGTATTCTGCCTCCACCTCATTTTATGCACTGTTGCTGCCTTCTTAATAGAGTGCTAAGAAAGAAATGCAAATTAAGTGATGAATGACTTAAGGTCAACTCAGGAGAAAATATGCACTGTGCATTACTGTTTCCTTCAAGATCGCCATTTTATGAGAATATGTCTGACTGAACGCAGCCATTTTTTTAATAACTGTTAACCACTCCTTCTCTGACACCCCTAGATGTCTGTGTTTTGGAGCTCTTCCCTCTAAGAACTCTTAGATGTATTTTACAGTCATGTCCCATTCACCTAACAAATCATAGCAGCACAGAATGTAATAAAGAATCAGGGAGTTGGCAAAAAAGACCTAGTCGAAATCATACTGTATCCGAGAATTGGGTACTATGCCCTTTACCCTCCTGCCTTTTTCCACCAAGACGTCCAACTCGCAGTTTGTTCTGGTATATTTCTGTCTTTCTAAACTTTGTACATAAGAAAGAGCGATTCAGAAAACAGTAGTTTGGAATTCTACAGAGATATAAACTGATGGTAGTACTTCACAGGTGATTGTCTCACAGTGAGGGAGAAAAGACAATATAAAAAAAGGGCCCAAGAATTATGGACATTCTAACTTAAAGCTTTGGGAGAGAGACCGTGCACATCTCAGTAGACTCTGAAGTTACCAAAATATGATGTATTGGTATGAATGTAATCTCACTAGATCCTGGGTCAATAAAAGGTGATTTAAAGGAAGGAAATTGGTATTTTAAAAAGAACACTGTCTGGCATGATTATATTAATAAGAAACACAATTTTCTGAGGGCTTACTCTGTACCAGAAGTGTATGCCACAAACATTGCCAGTGGTTTGCTCATAAATTTTAATCCTCACAGCACATAGATATTATCTTCATTTACAAATGAGCTGTGTAGGGAGGCTAGATAACTTATTTGCCTTGGGTTACACAGCTGTTAACTGGTAAAGGCAAGATTTTGCGTGTCATATTCCAAAGTCTGTGTCTTCTCATACTGCTATTAAAAGCCTTGCTTGTAGAAATAAGTTTAACTGAGAAATGATGTATAATATGACATAACCCACAATTCCACATAGTTCAGGGAATTACTGTATTTTGTCTGGAGAATAATCAACATAAATTTAGAAGTCAGGAAAATCCGGTAGGTTTTTTATATAGTGTTATTTTTCCTAGAACAGAGACTTTTGGGTGACTAAGTACCACTTTATATTTTGTGTGATTTAAATAGTTTTCACAAATTGGTTTCTTAGAAAAAGTCTCAGGAAGCCTTTAATCAGGGCAAATGAAATACCCCTATTCTCCATGAGACAATAAGCCTTAGGAACTTACTGAAGGTTACACAGATGATAAATAATACAGTTGGGTCTAAAAACCAAGTTTTCAGATATTTAGGCTGTTTTTGTGACATCATGTTTTTACTTACTGTTGTTTTATTCCTAAGATACAAAAATTATGTAAATAATTGTTACATTTTAAACAGTTATTTATTGTTTGCAAAAGCTGTTTATTATTCAATTTTTTCTGTGTTCATTCCCCTATAAACAACAATGTGATTTAAACTAAGGGTTGGGATTTAGATCAAATGAAACATTTATGAGTAATAGCAGAGAAAACAGTTAAATAGTTGCTACTATCAGAAGGTCAGACTTTCCACAAGTTTGAGTCATTATTTGGCAATCAGTCTAAACATTGTTCATCTTCAATTTATGCTAAAAAATATATAAGTAGTTTTTATGTTAAATGTGTTTGAGCTCTTTTAGGGGAAATACATTTATGGAAATATTAAGAAAAATCTATGATTAAAGAGCATAACTTGAATGAATTTTGTTGAGATTCTCTGTATAATTCCTTGGAAGTGAAAATTGTATAGAAATTTTAGCTTTAAAATCTTCTGAGAAAAAGGGCTTGTGTACATACATTTTGTGGTGTTATGCAGGTCTGCATGAACTGGAGCTTAAATTTTATCTTCCTGAGAGATTAGCAGGGACGCTGCACAGCTTACCCAACTGACTTGTTAAACACAGTATTGTCCCAAGCCATTGCAGTTATGTAGGCAGATATGTTGCCTGGGATTTGTTTTCAGTGAGTTAATGCTCTTCCCCTTACTTTAATGTGTTTTTGAATTGTTACCTAGTGTTGCATTGTGAATTTTGTTTTTAATTTTGGAATCTTAAAAGATATTTTTCTACACAATTCTTTGTTTTCACACTAACTGACAGCTGTTCCTTTTCTTTATCAGAAGTTTGTGTATAGTACTCTTGCTGGTTTATTCTGGCACACTATAAAGTTTATTCAAATAAGTTGGGTTTGTTCAGATCAAACATTCCTTTGCTCTTCAGTGTCCTTAGTTAGCTTTGGGGAAAATTAATCTGTGGAGTGGTGCTCGACACGCAGGATGCTCTGTAGTCGCTTGTCGCTTTGCCTCAAGGTCTTGAGTGTGAGTGAGTGTGCACAATTTCATAAATTACATCCTGTATCTTTACACATCTTTAGTTTGAAAACTCTTGCTAGTTTTTAAGTAAATCGTTCCAAGAATGAATCATCTATTCCTTCTGTGTCTTTCCTTAGTGAGGCTTTCCTTATGATACTTTTTCTTAGCGTTTATCAACTAACCACCACGCATTTTTGTTTTTTTCTGTTTATTTTCTGGCTCCATTAAATGGCAGGTGGAAGAAATACTATGACATCCTTATACTGAAGACTATGCATAGTTTCTCATGAAAAAATCAAGTGGATTCTCACTCAGAATCTGTTTCCTCACAATCTGTACATGCTCTGCAGATGTTCACTTAGCTACTTTCTGGTATATTCAAAGCAGGGAATTATGTAGCAGAAGTGGTAACACAGACAATAATAGGTAGATATACTTGGCAACAATAAGAAATAACTAGCCATAAAGAAGATGTCATGAAAAACTACAGAAAAATACAAGTTTTAAAAAATCAGTATATAGTGAAGGAGCTACAGTAGGGTCTTTTGGAAACATTCGGAGGAGGAGTAGAACGTGTATCCACCCAATTTTGGACACTTCTTTATATAATTCATAAATGAAATATGCATTATGGGAAAAATATGATCCGTTTTAGTTTGTATATATCCTTGATTATTTCCCCCTCAGTCTGGTTTTCATAACATACAAAACTAAATATTGTAACTTAAGATATAAATAAGCCCTCTCTACCCTCCTTGACTTCACAACTTTGCCTCGTGGATTTAAGATGCACTTGAAGCTCAGCCTTAATTTTAATGCTAGAAATCTATTGTATTTAGACTTTGCAGTTTAAAATGATGTTTACAAAGAGCGTAATTAAAATAGCTTTTTCTTTTAGTTTGGATACTAAAAAATATTTTAATCCTTCCTTCTTCCCTTTCTCCTTTCCTGCCTCTTTCCTTTCCTTCTTCTAGGTTCGCATGGCTCTGAAAAAGGCCGAAAAAGAATTTGAACTGAGAAGCAGCTGGTCTGTTCCAGATGCACTTCAGAAATGGCTTCAGTTAACACATGAAGTTGAAGTGCAATACTACAATATTAAAAGACAAAACGCTGAAATGCAGCTAGCTATTGCTAAAGATGAGGTACTCTCTTGTATTTCAAAGTTTACTAAATTTGTTTCTTAGGCTGCATTCTTAGAGGGATTACTCAACTGGGATACACAGATCTGAATAAAAGTTTTATTATTGCAGATTCCTTTTTCAAACTGGAACTTATTGTGTAAATAGACTTTAGTAATCATAAGCTTTAAATTAAAATTACTGCATTTGGATACTTTTCAAAGTGACCTTAGTGATTTAAACATTCTTTTTTTTTTTTTTATCATTATCATAAAAGTTTTATACAGAGCTTTTTTCCTTTAGGTTGCTGCTTCATATCTGATTCAGGTTAGTAGTTACTGGAAATTAATTTTGACACTTACATTGTGTGGAATGAGAATAAGTGTTAATCTGAATTCTAGCAAAAGAATTTAAAAGCTTAGTTCACTCACTAGCACCATTATAGTAGGATATAGTTAATGTTTTTGTTACTTTTAGTACAAGATTCGGGTCTTCCTGAACCATAGAAATAAGAGAAAAATTCTCCAGAATCAAGTTTTGAATTACATCGATTGGCTTAGGAAAGCACATTTTCTCCCTTATCTGTTTTCTTTTTTGGAATGCAGGGATATCTTGGCTAGTAATTCTCTACTGGTTTTATGATTGTTAATATATTAAAAACCAAAATAAACTTTATTATTTTATATATATAAAAATGTTTGTATTTTTTTCAAACCTAGCCTTATTTTATTCCTTTTCGGTTTCTAGGCAGAAAAAATTAAAAAGAAGAGAAGCACAGTCTTTGGGACTCTGCACGTTGCACACAGCTCCTCCCTAGATGAGGTAGACCACAAAATTCTGGAAGCAAAGTAAGAATGTTATTTTAGTTTTTATTTGCTTTATTGTTATCGTGTTGAAATGAGTAATTTATAAAAAAAATACATTTATCATTTAATTATATAATTACATAATTTATATTAGTTTTAAAAGTGAGTTATTTCTTCTTGAAATTAGTTAATTGCCACGGTCTGTTCATGTATTGCCTTCTTTCAGTGCCATATTAAAGACTTTTTGATGCAGTAAGTAATTTCTTTATTGGCTTTTCCAGGAAAGCTCTCTCTGAGTTGACAACTTGTTTACGAGAACGACTTTTTCGCTGGCAACAAATTGAGAAGATCTGTGGCTTTCAGATAGCCCATAACTCAGGACTCCCCAGCCTGACCTCTTCCCTTTATTCTGATCACAGCTGGGTGGTGATGCCCAGAGTCTCCATTCCACCCTATCCAATTGCTGGAGGAGTTGATGACTTAGATGAAGACACACCCCCAATAGTGTCACAATTTCCTGGTAAGTGGTGAGTTCAACAAAAAGTGTTGGTATAGGTTTTATAGTAATTTTCCCCTGTGTCCTTTTACGAATCATGTACTTTGAAATCTATGAGAAAAAATTTGGGTTATCCTTCATTTTCTCTTTCTTTTTGTTAGTAATTTAAATATTTACTATTTGAGAAAACCATGTGAAACGCAGGTATAAATACTTTTTGTATATTTATATCATATATTTATATACACTTTAATCCGAGTGCTTTATAAATTTGATTATTAAATGTTTATTTGAGCAACTGTTTCATATAACATTATATTAAGTGTTGAATATAAGACTTTTTTTTTTTTAAAACAATGCTTGTAATTAAATCGAGATGAGGAGTCACATAAAAACATAATTGACGGTAAAGATAGCACATGATAAATGCCAAATCAGTATGGGAATGAAGTGCTGAGCTTTTGGGGAAAATATCCTTTCAAATGGCCACTTAATGTATAGTAGAAATAAAAATTAGGGGAAGATCTTGGAAACAGGGATTTGAATCCTAGCTCTGCCACTAACTCACTCTAGGTATGTACTTGTATTATTTTGCTGGTTTTACTTCTCTGGTTTGATGGCAGACAGTTAATGCAAGGAGAGTGAGGCGGCACTCAGCTCTTAAAGGAGACAAGAAGAGTGGACAGATTGTAAATAGAGCGAAACTAGAAGTGTGTGACTGCATTCATTTCGCTTGCTCCATACTGTGAGGTCGTGATGGTTGCAAAGTTATGTCTAGATCTGGGCCAGCTCTGCAGTTTGAATATTGTCAGTTTGTATTTGTTTATTTGAATTATATGCCCTTAAGCTTGCCAAATGCAACACTGATTCATAAGTACATGCTTTTGTTTGAAAACTGTAGCTTTTAAAAGTTGAATTTCCTCCTTAAAATCCATGTTTAATATCTGAATTGTGCCTGAAGGTGCATTCTCTAGATTGACTAGTTTTTTTCTTTGCTTTTTAAGAACACTTTTTGGGGTAGGGGCAGAGGTGTTGGATATCCATATGTCTGTTAAAAGGAACAATTGTACTAAATGTGAATAATTATTCTAGTTGTAAGTGATTGTGTCATATAGGCAAATTTAAACTTTTAAATAAGAAAAAAGTACGAGAGTTGGTTATAAATTTAATGTTTTAGAAATGCTGTGATCAGGTCGTGCGCGGTGGCTCATGCCTGTAATCCCAGCACTTTTGGAGGCTGAGGAGTGGGGATCACTGAGTCAAGAGTTCAAGACCAGCTTGGCCAATGTGGTAAAACCCTGTCTCTACTAAAAATACAAAAATTAGCTGGGCGTGGTGGCATGTGCCTGTAATCTCAGCTAGTCAGGAGGCTGAGACAGGAGAATCGCTTGAACCCGGGAGGCAGAGGCTGCAGTGAACCAAGATTGTGCCACTGCACTCCAGCCTGTGCGACAGAGCGAGACTCCGTCTCAAAAAGAAATATGTGATCAAATTTATTATCTCTGAAAAATAACTCATGCCAAGGATTACAATTTGAGAGCTCTGCCTCCACCCAGTGGCACCACAGAGGTACTCCACTCTGCTTAGTTAGAAGAGCCTAATTTCTGGACCTGATAAATGGAAAACTCTCAGCAATGGAAGTCTAGGAAAGGACGAAGGCTCTTCATTTCTATACCCTCCTGAGCAGTTAAATTTTTTTTTTTTCTTTACCATGGATTTGTGTAAATTTTACAAGTTTGAAATGATGACAAGGAAACATGCCTGTAGTGTGTTAAGAACACAGTAAAAGATGGTAACAATATACATAGAATAATATTGTCTATGTTTAATTATATGGAAATATCAATGGTTAACTCTGTGTAGATGGGGAGTGGGTGATTGTTGTTTTCCTATTACTTTTTAAAATATCTTTTCCTATTACTTTTTAAATATCTGCTAAGTGCTTTCCTTGGTGAGAATGTGATAACAATTTATTTAAACTTTCTTATAAAGTCGTCCACACACACTTAAAGTGACTGAAAATAATATACCCACCCACCAAAAAGATAAATAGATTTCAACATTTTTCTTTATCTTTTTCTCTGAAATAAACTGTTACAAATACACCTAAACCACATTGCCTCCCTTTCCCCACTGTTTTGAAGTTGTGACTTATGCTAAAGCCTGTTGTACTTTCATTAGATACATATATATCCATAACATTATATACAATTGTTGCGTGTTTAGAAATGTATATAAATGTTATCAAAGTAGGTGTTATTTTACAACATTTTTTGCTCAAAAGTTACGTTTTAAAAATGTTTCATGTTTATGTATAGATGAATTAAAGTCACTGCTTAATGAGTTAACCATAACTTATATATTTATTTATTGTATTTAAAAATCCATAGTTTGTCCGTTTTTCTACTGGCATAGGTTCTTTCTACTTTCTTGGCCCTTGCAAACAATGTGCAACAAGCATCTTTACCTGTATTTCCTTGTGCATAACTTTGAGAGTTTCTCTGTGTGGACACCTAGAAATGGACTCCTGGGTCATTGGGAAGGCACCTTTTACTAGTCATTGCCAAGTTGCTTTCAAAATGGTTTACACTGTTTTATAAGAGTGCCTGTGTGCCTGTATCCTCATCAGTACTTGGAATAATCCAATTTTCTTGTTTTGCAACTCGAATGGGTATGAAATGATACCTCACAATTACTAAACTTTTTATTTCCTTGATGACTGTTGAGGTTGAGTGCCATTTCCTTTATTGGCATTTGTTGTTCAGATTTCTTCCTCTCTGAGTTGCTTGTTCTTGCTGTGGAGTCCTTGCAAGATTCGGTACTGATGTGGAAGTGTTCTTTTTTTTTTTTTTTTTCTGGTTATTTGAGGGTTGCAAATATCTTCCAGACTGTGGCTTTTTTAATGGCAAATTGTGAATCTAATTTGTGCTTTTTATGTCTTTTTCAGAAGATGATAGATTGTTGTTTGCACTCCTTAGAGTTTTTAAGTTTTTCTTTAATCCATTAGTCCTGTAATCCACCTAGAAGTTATTTTTGTTCATAGTGTGAAGTTGGAATCTAAATATATCTCTTGAGGTATGGGTAAACAGTTGTCTTAGCTTCATTCCTGTTCTATCCTTGCTGACTTATAATACCACTTCCCTCCATAGATACATAAGTGCTCCCAGCTTTCCCATTTTGTTTCACTGGCCCCGTTCTGCTTTAGTTTCTAGGGTTTTGTAAAAAGTATTGATATTTGATAAGACCAAGTCTTCCTTTATTATTCAAATTCAGAATTTCTACTCTTAACTAATCTTCTGAATTTTAAGATCAGCTTATGAAATTCCATGAAAGGCTCCATTGGGTTTAAAAAGTTTTTTTTTGAATTTGTGAATTTATATGCAGTGAATTATTAATAAATTCCATTTATCGAGATCTTTTATATCTTTAAATAAAATTGATAATTTTTTTTCTCTGTGCAGGTCTTGCTTTTTTTAAAAAAAAGATGAATTTCTAGGTACCTTAATAAATTTTTGGTAGTTATATACATTACCTTTCTTATAAAACTGTATTTCAGATTGCTTGTTGCTGATGAGGAAATGCCATTGGATTTGGTATGCTGAATACAGCATACCAAATACGGAAACATATATTTAAGTATTTTATGGTAGTCTTGGCTTTTTCATGTTAATACTAGTAAGTTTTTCCTCTCTGTTGCCTAAGCTAAGACCGCCAGTAAAACATTGAATGAAAGTGGTGACTGCTGGCAATAGGGATTGCCATTTCTGACTTTGAAGAGAATGCTGCCAGAATTTCACCAGGAAGTTTTTTTTTTATGTTTTTGGTAGATTACTTGTAAGTTAAGGAAAGTCATTTCTATTTTTGTTTTGCTAAGAATGTTTTTTTTTGGTTAATCAGTGGATATTAAATTTTACCAAATTATTTTTCTGCATAATTTGAGGTGATCATTCATTTTTTATTCTGCTGAGTTTTTATCTGTTTAAGTAAATCCTTTAAATGTGAGTGAAACTATGTTTGTCACAATGTGCTATTTTTAGAATGAGTTGGATTTGGTTTGTTATTTAGGACTTTTGCATCTTTAATCACACATTGGATTAGCCAGTAATTTTTCTTCCTGACACTATCTTGGATTTTGGTATCAAGATTATATTAACATCATAAAATAAATCAAAGAGTAGTCCCCCTCTGCCCATATATGTGGTTTTGCTTTTCATGGTTTCTAGTTACTTGTGGTCAACTGTGGTTTGAAAATGGTGAGTAGAATACAATAAGATATTTCGAGGTGGGGGTGGTTGGAAACCACATTTACTTAACTTTTATTACAGTATGTTATTATCATTGTTCTTTTTATTATCAGTTATTGTTAATCTCTTGCTGTGCTTAATTTATAAACTAAACTCTATTATAGGTATGTATGCATAGTAAAAGCATAGTGTGTAGAGAGTTTGGGACTATCCACAGTTTCAGGCATCCACTGTGGTCTTAGAATGCATCTGCCAAGCATAAGGGGGAATACTATACTCCTTGTTCTTTCATTCCATTCTTTTCTGCTTTTAGAGAGAGGCAGCAATATAAAGTAGGGTTAAGATGTGGAATTCTGGAACAACACTGCTTGGGTTTGATTCTTTACTTCACCTTGTAGTAATTGTATTACCTTTTACTCAGGGCACTGAGTGGGAGGCACTTTCCTGAGTTTCAGCTTCCTTTTCTGTAAAATGTAGCCTACCTTGTGGAGATATGTTAAAATTTAAATTAAGTAATACCTGTAAGACACTTGGAACCAGCCCCTGGGCTACAATAATCACTCAGTAAATTGTATGATTTTTATTCTATACTTTGAAATAGTATAAGGTATGGATTATTTGTTCTTTGAGGATTTTGAATACATTGCCTATGAATTGACCTTGATGTATATATGTTTTGGCAAGGAACAGATTTTTAAACTGTAGTATTAATTTAATTTAATAATTAAAAGTGTAGATTTGTGAAGTTATATGTTTCTAGAATATTGTGTTTTATCTGAATTTTAAAATTTATTGGCTTTAAGTTGTTTATACTATTTTATATGATTTAAAAAATCTCAGTTACATTTTTAAATTTTTTTGTTCCTAATAATTACCTATATCTTCTTTCGTCTCCTTTGTCAGGCTGGCAGTTGTCTGTTTTATTTCACTCTTGTCAAAAGCCTGTTTGTTTTGTTAATATTGTCTGTTTATTTCTGCTCTTTTATTTACTTTCTTGGAGTTTACTTTTTTACTTGTTTGTTTTAATATTTATACACCTCCCACAGGAATCCTGAGTCTTTGTTTTCTCTCATATTATCTTAAGGCTATGAATTTTCTCTCTAAGAACCACCTTAGCCACCTCCACAAGTTTTGACATATTAATTTGATTATGATCATCAAATATTAAAAGGTTTTTAATTACTAATTTGTCACTTCCTTGAAATATGAATTACCTAGAAGCATATGTTTTAATTTCCAGATATGCATGTATGTTTTGTTTTTTTGTTGTCTGTTGCTTTTTAAAAACATCTTTGCCTATTGATTTCTACTTGTGTGTGGTTAGAGAATAGGTCGGTATGACTTTTTTTGTATTTCCTGATACTTGCTTTGTGACTTAGTATTTATTGGTCATATATTTTAATGGTTCTTTCTATATTGGGAAATTAGTTTTCTTTAATTGTTAGTTACAGGGTACTATACAGTCTGTTAAATCAGGTGTTATGATAAAATCTTCTGTATACTTATACATTTTTGTCTGTTCTTCTATCGGTTGCTCCCATGGTGGTCAGTTTCTCCTTACGATTCTGCCCATTTCTGTTTTATATAGTTTGTACTAAGTTATTTGGTGAATACAAGTTCAGGTATAATATCTTCTTTACAGATTAACTGTTCCTTTTATAGTTACGTGGACACTGCTTTATGGCTAATACTTTTTGCCTTTAAGTTTATACTACCTGATATTGAAATACCTATAATAGCTGTCTTTTGATTAATATTTGCCTAACGTATCTTTTTCACTTTCTTCTAAATTTTCCCATATTAGACACTAGATATATCTCTACAAGAAATAGCAGTAACTGGTTTTATTTTGTATCCTATTTGAAAATATGTTGCTGGCTAAGGCAAATTTAATGCAAATATTATTTACTCTCCTTGCTGATCTGTTTGAATTTATCTCTGCAATCTTGTTTTGTGGTTTCTGTTTTACACACCTCTTGTTATCTTCTCTCATTCTCTTGAACAATTCAGCATCTTCAGAGGCTTTAATTTTAGCCACTGCTCTCCCATCTTAAATCATGTGTTAACTTTGTCTAGTATTTTGTTTTGTTTTGAAAGTCTCTCAAAACAGTCACTGTTTTTGTTGTTTCTTTCAGTCATAATTTACATATACTTATGTGTTTATTTCTCTGTTTATCATTGCATTTTGCTTGTTATTCATTTCTTTTTTTCTTTCTTAAAAATGTGTTCTTCAGTAAAAAAAAAAAAGCTACTTCAGTGAGCAGTTGGGAATGATAAATTCTCTTAGTCTTTGCCTGAAAATATCTTTATTTTCAGTCTCACTTGAGAGTAATAATGTAACTGGATATAAAATTCCAGATTAACAATTAGTTTTCAGTAATTGTTTCTCAGTTATTTTGAGGTTGTCATTGTTGCTGTTGAGAAGTTTGTAGTCAGTCAGCTTGGTTCAGGTTCTTTTTAGTAGGTAAGCTGCCATTTCTCCGATTGCTTGAAAAATGTTCTCATTGTCTTTGTTGTCATGTGGTTTCCCTGTAATATGATTGGGTATGGATTTTAACCGTTTTTTTTGTTGTTGTTAATATTTGGTGTGTTTCTTGAATCTGAAGGATGTGTCTTTTATCAGTTCTGGAAAAAAAAAACAGCCATTATCTCTTTGAATATTATTTTTTCTTCTATTCATGCCTTCTGGAATATTAGTTATGTAGAAATATTAGGACTAGTATTAGTTTATTAGTTATATATTGCATCTTGTCGTCCACATTTCTTAACTTTTCTTTTTATAGTCTTTTTATCTGTCTACACTGCATTTAGAGACATCTCCTCAGATCTGCCTTCTAGCTTACTAATTATTTCTTCAGTTCTAGTTTTGTTTTAGCTCATCCTCTGAATGTTTAACTCTAATTACTGTTTTTCACTTCTATTAGTTCTCTTTGATTTTTCATCAAATCTGTTTTAATGCTTTCTTTTCTCATATTTTCTATTTATTGTTATATAGTTTCATGATGTAAAAAAATCCCTATTTTTTAGTTTTCATTTGATCATCCTCATATTTTATATTCTTGGTCAATTGTTACAGCAGTTTCCTGTGTTTGCATAGCGGATTGCTTTCTCTCTCTTGTTTTATAATTTCTTATGTAGCTATTTTTAAGGAGATTGCCATTATTCCACCCTGGAGAAAACTGTATAAGTGGTAAAGTGCCCCTCAAATGCCTTTCTTTGCTTCCTGCAGTAGTTTCAACTCGGATATCACCAAGTTGGGACCAGTTTTTTATGTTAACTCTTTGGAATACAGTTTCATAGACCCTTTTGGTAGTATGAACTTGCACTCCAATCTTATATGAGATATAGGCCCAGAGTATTGAGTTTTTCACAGAAGCCCTTTAAAATCCTTATATTTAGAGATCTTGAAATAAAAGAAATTTGCTTGCTCATTAGTTAGAATTTTACCCTTTCACAGAGGAATGTAGCCCTTCTAGGTCCAGGCTTTTATCCAGAACACTGACTCACTATTCCAATACCTAGCATAGGCCCAAAACCTAATCTTATGTCCCCAAATTAAACCCCAAACCCATAGATTAATGAGACTGATAACCTCCCATAACAGTTGCATCATATTAGCATTTACTTTTAGTTTTTGTTTTGGCCTCTGAGAGTTTTCTGTTCTCCTTACAAACTCAGCTATGTGTTTAAAGCAATTGTTATATTTTATCCATTATATAAGAATGTTTGAGGGTATTTGAACTGTGTTGTTGGGTGTTGGGAGATAATTGTCAGGTTACCTTTGACTGCTATGTTGTTAGAACCAGAAGTATATACATTGCTTATTTTTGGTTCTTGTTAGTAGGAAAATGCCTTATTGAAAACAAAATTTTATCCTCTTCAACTAAGAAACATCACAAAATATAGTTTATAAATACAGGGTCATATTAAACTGCTCTGCTTCTATAGGTAATTATCAATATTAGAATGAAAAGTTATCCCAGAAATAGATTCCTATACAGTGACCTTTAATGTGTCATTTACCTACTGTGATAAATCACAGACATGAATGAATGTTTATCTGCATTAGGAATGATTAATGGCCTGGAAGTATTATAAGAGATTCGTATTTCCTTTATGTAAAAGATAACTTGTTACAAGGCCAAAGTGCACTGCTTTTTAATCTTCCATAAAGTTTGTGATGCTGCAAATGTTTTCAGCCCTACATAGACTTCTTCAAGCAACAAGGAGGAAGGACAACCCTCAACTCTTAAGTGTACATAACTCTTAATGGACAGATTTTTTAAGGCAAAAGAGATGGCAAAATATGTAAGAAGATATTTTTGGAAAAGATTGTCAAGTTGTAAACAACTTACAGATGTGACAAATTTACTGATTCTTATATTCTTTATTGCATTACTTAGAATTTTTCTTACGTAAACTATTTCCTTTTTAAAACTTCCCTATGCAATGTGTGTGTGTGTGTGTGTGTGTGTGTGTATATATGTGTGTGTGTGTGTGTGTGTGTGTATATATATCTCTCTGTGGATAGTATTCATTTTTCCAAGCAGCGAATCCTGATTCCTCGCAGACCTGATTCCTCTCCCACCATACTTACAGTCATGACTGAATCTTGCTGGTTTTACTGTATATTCCAAGTAAAGAGTGATTACTCAGATGACTGCAGTATATGTCGAGAATTGTAGAATTTAATTATCTATGTGACATTGGACACTTTTTTTTTTTAGTATTTACAAGACATATTTTCTTCTTTGGCAGAGAGAAAACATCCGACTAAAGATTTACAGGAGCCCTATAGTTCTCTAATCTATGAATCCTTTAAATAAGTGAGAGAAAATTCTGTTTGCAAGCTAAATTACAAATATTTCTTTTTTTTTTTTTTTTTAATATTATATTTATTTGTGTTTGGAAAAAGCCTTTTAATTATACTTTATTTTACTTTTACTTTATTTTTCTTTGTTTCAATTCATCACGTTATTTCCATGGCTTTTTCTGTTTGTATCATTCATTGATTTACTGAGCAGATACTTACTGAGCATCTACTTTTTACCCAGCACTATGATGGACTGGTGTTGTGATGCAAAGTTGAACATGATACACAGTGATTGCTTTTATGGAACTTAGTGTCTAGTGGAGCGGTGCATTGAGATAAATTATGCGATAGGGAAATATACTCTGGTATTGCTGAGCGGACACAAGGGAAAACACTGACCTCAAACTTGGAGGGATTGGGAACCTTCCTAGAGGAAATGCCACTTAAGCAAGACCTGAAATTGTAGGTCAAGGGAGAGTTGGGGAAAGGAGGCGTGGAGGTAAGAGAGAATGTGATACCTCTGAGGAGCTGAGAGAGATATACTGCTTCTAATATTCCTGTAACAGAACAGAGGGACACTAGCTGTAAAACAGAGGCTGGGTAAGGAGGGCAGTCTGGTCTGTGGTAAGGGGTTTCACATTAAGAGTTTTAAGCGATACACCTTCATTTTCCTTTTCCATTTTAGAGTGAACTTGCAGGTGCAGTTTGGAGAATAAATTGGAGGGGGGAAATCAGGATTTTATAATACAGTACGGGTACAGTAGTCCAATATAATCCATCAGCAGTGAGGGTGTAGGAGAGCAGACAGATTTGAAAGATGTTAGAGAGGTAGAAACCCTGTGGTTTACTAGAGGTGGATTATGGTGGAGGAAGAAGGGTCAAGAATATCTGTGTTGACAATTCTGATGACTGAGTAGGTGGTCATGTTATTGACTGAGCTAAGGAACACAGAAGGAGGAGTGAGTTTGGGAAGGAAAATGTTGAATTCAGTTTGGGCACGTGTGGCACATTCATGTGTCCATTGGGCAGTTGGATATAAGGGTTCAGGAGAAAGATTAAACCTGGAGTTACAGATTTGGGCTTTTGTAGACCACAAATGATCACTGAAGTCGTGAGAGTAGATGAACTTACTCCAGAAGATTAAGTGGAACGAGAATAGAACAAGGCTTAGAATAGAACTTTGAAGAAGACCAGCAGTCAAGGGATGGGTGAAAGAGGAGATGAGAATATGCTTGGAGAAGACAAGCAAAGGACACAGTAATAATCACTGTTAGATGCTAATCAGATGTCAAGGAAGGATTGAAGTACTGATGGAATTTAGCAACCTTGAGGTAGATCATGATCTGGTTGAGAATGGTTTCAGTGAAATTGTGAATGTGTAAGTAAGCACTGTACAGTTTCTTTGGTGAATGAGTGAAGATGAAATAGTAGAGACAGTAACATAGACAATTCTTCATAAACAGGAACAGAGATATGTCAGCTGAAAATCAGTCTGGGGTAGAGGGTTTTTTTGTTGCTGTTATTGTCATTTGCTCATTCTTTATGTTTGTCTTTTCAGAATTTGCTTTTAAATGCTGTGGGAGGGGGAAAGGCAGACAATGACAAGGCAAGAGAAAGAATAACCAGTAGAGTAAGGTCCTTGAGCTTGGGTTGACAGTAGGATAGATAAGTGGAGGGAACACACTGTATGAACTGGAAAGGTGGACCATGGTCAGAATCTAAATGTCTAGTGTCTTGACTTTTTGTTGTTGTTCTTTTGTTTGTTTGTTTTGGTAGAGACAGGATCTCGCTATGTTGCCCAGGCTGGTTTCAAACTGCTGGTTTCAAGTGATTCTCCCTGCTTGGCCTTCCCAAGTGTTGAGATTACAGGTGTGAACCACCATGCCCAGTCTGACTTATATTCAAAGATAGCACAGTTCTGAATGGTGGTGGGACAAGGCATGAGAGAGCGTGGTGGAGCAGAAGTGAAGGTTAGGGGAGAAGAGGCGAAAGAAACCTTGATTGGTCAGGGTGTTGGCTAGGTCTTACAAGTGAAGTTGCCCACATTGATGATGGGTTGTAAGGACCGGTAAGACAGAGACGGTCCAGGAAGTGACTAGTGAAATGGAGGTGGAAGATGCAGTCATGTCCCTTAATAATGTTCGCTTCAGCACGAATGCATTTGTATAAAAGGATGCAGAAGTAAGGGTGTGCAGACAGTACTGGGGAGCAAAGCCACCCACCTTTCGTCCTGATGCTATAGCATCTGAACCATGCAGGAGCAAACGGCTTCAGCTTGAGAAGGTTGTTATTAGGTGAACTATGTTCATTCAGTTAAGAGTAAGAAATGGAATGCCCATTTAGTGAGGACATTGAAGATGTAGGGGAAGTTTGTTTACCCACCTGCATGAGTCTCGACTGAGACTGGTAGCAGAAACAGTTGGATCTAAGATTTCTGTTTAGTTCCACAGCAGTGGGTATTCAAGAAATAAGTTTTGGTCTGAGCTCTGCCTAACCAGCTGTGAGACTGTGCATACAGTAGTTAAGTGATTTCCTTGATTTAAAACTGATTGAAGTTCAAAGAACTTGTGATATTTCAAGAGATATCCATTGGTAAAAGTCCAGCCTACTTTATTCTGTTGTCCTGTCTTTGTGTTAACAGTCATAAAAATTTGTGATACAATACAGGTTTTTAAATTTAAAGACTTGTCTTACGTAAATTTTTAAGCCTTTTTGGTTAGTACATTTAGATTTTCTCTTAAAGCCTCATGTTTATGTTTACTTCTGTTTGTTTTTTAGACCTGTTTTTTTTGTTGTTGTTTCTATTTCTTACCTTTCTGAGTGTAGGTGGTAGAGAATGGTAATAACTGTACAGTAACTTTCAATAAAGGGAGATGAAATAGTGACATATTAGTGACATCAGTTCTCTTGTGTGTATGCATTTGTGGTGACTGTAAAGGGGACCGTGGACTTCATGAGCATCTTTCTTTCTTGTTGTTTTTCAGGGACCATGGCTAAACCTCCTGGATCATTAGCCAGAAGCAGCAGCCTGTGCCGCTCGCGCCGCAGCATCGTGCCGTCCTCGCCTCAGCCTCAGCGAGCTCAGCTTGCTCCACATGCCCCCCACCCGTCACACCCCCGGCACCCTCACCACCCCCAGCACACGCCGCACTCCTTGCCTTCCCCTGACCCAGATATCCTCTCAGTGTCAAGTTGCCCTGCGCTTTATCGAAATGAAGAGGAGGAAGAGGCCATTTACTTCTCTGCTGAAAAGCAATGGTATTGGCAGTGAATAATCTATAGGGCATGTTGGGGCTGGGTTTGGGGGTAAGGTGTGAGGAGGGGGGCAGGAGGAGTGGTGCATTGTTTCCGTTTTCTGTTGCTGCATATCGAGGTACCATAGACTTTGCAGCCTCAGACATCACCCATGTTTTAGTTCTTAGTTCTGTACCTCAGAATTCCAAGCCTGGTGTGACTGGGGGTTTTGCTCAGGGCCTTACAAGGGTAAAATCGTGGTGTTGGCCAGGCTGCATTCTCATCTGGAGCTTGCAGTTCTCAAAGCTCATGTGATTGTGGTGAACTTCATTTCCTGTGGCTCCAGGACGGAGGTCCCCGTGTCTGTGCTTTCTGTCGGCCGCATGGCGGCTGCTCTCAATTCCTGGAGGCTGTCCACTGTTCCTTGCCACAGGATCTCCATCTTCAAAGCCAGCAACAGAGAATTTCCCTGCTGTAGATTCCTCCTTTGCTTTGAGTCTCCAACTTCTGTCTCTCTGATCTCTAGACTAAAATTTCAAAGGCTCACCTGGATAATAATCTCCCTATATTAAGATCAACTAGTTTAGGGCCTTAATTTTATCTTCAGTATCCCTTTACAGCCGCATCTATTTTTATGTTTGATTGGAAAACTGGAAGAAGGTGGGTGTACACCAGAGGCTGGGAATTTGGGAGCTGCCTTAGAATTCTGCCTACCATAGACATATAGGTAGATATTTTGAGATGTAACTGCTTAGAGGTCACTGGACACAGTTGACTCAGATCTCAGAGCATAAATTTGTCATGAACAATTTTATATGTAAAATAGAAAAGCATGAGCTTGAAATATACTTGAACACAAAGAAATATCAAATATGACTGACTTAAAAATATTTATTGTCACTTAATGATTTATTCTGTTATGTGCAGGTGCTTGCTAACACAGAAGCAGTATCATATGCCAAATGTTTAAGAAAATGTCAGGAACTTAAAGGAGAAAAGTAAATAACAAAATGGGCATAGCAGCAGTGTATTTCAGTCCAACTTAATGACATCAGTGCTCCATGAAACTGTTAATTTGAGGATCTCTGTTCTTGAACTGCATTCCTCTTTAAAAGGGGTATGGTATTGAGTGTTAGTTTCAGGTATTGACTCTTAGTAGCTATGTGGCCCCAAAGGCTTTACCCTCTTCTTTGAGAAGTGAAAGGGAGTGGTCCACACTCTTTATCGTGTGACTCTAGGTGACATTATCATCAAATAATCATTTTTCATTCATAACTATCTAGCAGTAAAAGAAATGTTATGATTTGCAAGTGATCAGTGCAGCATATTCCTAAGGAGATAATGCAGGTTTTGTACCCTCATTGCAGTTGGAGAATCTGATACAGCTTTGCTTGGTTAACACTTTATGACTAGCTTTTCGTCTGTCTTTGCAGTATGAACGTAGTCACCAGCAAGATGACTTTACTGACAGAACTGGTCTTGTGTGGTTTCTGGAAATCAGAAGGAAAACTCGAGAGCTGCACTGTCTAATCAAACTTTCTGCATTGATGAAGCGTTCAGTTCTCATTTCAACAGCAATGTCAGAGTTTCATAGCTAGCTCTCATAAATAAGAGAAGAATTTGAATTTGGAAAACCTTTCTTCCTTTTCGTTTTCAGTCTCTCCTCTATTGAACCACCAGAATTCTTACAAAATAATAATGTTAAATATTTACTGATTTTTTAATGTTCTATGCCTTATGCACATAATGCTCATTTAAATCTCACTTCGAGTTTTCTTATACAAGTATAGTGTGAATTCAACTCCATGTCACTCTGGGGGAAAAAGAAATAGAAAAAATGGCATAAGTGGTACACATAGTTAAGTTCAACTTTCCAAAGAATATGTACTCTGCAAGAAAATAAAATTTGAAGTTGTATTATATCTTATTATCCAAGTCGGATTAGTTACGCAGAAGCAGCAACACTTTGGATTCTTGTCATTACGGAATTCAAATGTTAGAACTAGAAGGTAACATTAGTGATTAATCAGATTTTCCTACTTTAACAGATAGGAAAATTGAGACCTCAAGAAATCAAGTGGTTTGCTGAGGCTTTTACAACTGATTAATGGTAGGACCAGCTTAGGAACCCAAGTCTCCTGACTTAAATCAGTATTCTTTTCACACATTGTTCAGAGTTCAGAGGCTGGTTTTTAAAATATTTTTAGCCTAGCTTAGAATTTCACCCACAAAAGCAGCCAAGCCACATAACAGAAAAGAAAATAAATTCATAAAATTGTAACTAAATCAGCTTCTGCTCTTTGGAAGCTGAACAGCTCCAGGGAACGTGATATATTCTGCTCAATTAATTGACAGCCATTCCAAAAAAAAAGCTTTGCAGAAATGCCTCTACCAATGATTGATTTCTGAGTCTGATCATTTCCTCATATCTGAACTGCTGCTACTTTCTGTTAGCACTACCCATTATCGAATTGTAAAAGCATTTGAGAATTATGCAGTACACGCAGGTGTATTATATGAAACCATTAGTTAGGTCTTTAGGGGGTTTTGTACCTTTTGAGAGCTTATAGTGTAGTAAAGACAATCTTCATAGACATGCGTGAGTAAAGTACATAGAAATGACTAAGCAATCTTAGTCTGTATCTAAAATGTGGTATTAACATAGAATATTCATCAAAAGTGAGTGCCAGACCTCCAGTAAATGTGTACATCAATAACATGAAAATGATAGTACTCATAGGCCATCTAAGGTAAGAGATCATTCAGTTCATTCATTTCCTAAACACGAATTTAGTCCTTGCTATGAGAGGTGCATTTGCCAATAGCATGAGCTGCCAAGACAAGTGAGACAAGGCCCTGGCCTGGTTCCAGCTGCTGGGTTATAATCATGTGTACTCTTGCCTTTCTGTTCTGTCTTCAGCTCACCTCCCTTCTCACACCATATTTCTTTTGCCACTTTTTACCTTGACTCTCCCTTTCATTGCTTAATCATTTCCTTTCATGGAGTGAACAGTATTCACCTTGGGCTCAGTGCATGCAAAAGTGAATGAGACTAAGTAGTAAAGCTCTCAAAAAAGAAAAAAAAAGTGAGTAAGGTGTGATCCCTGTTCTTTAATATCTCATTCTGTTCATTGATTCATTCACCCACCCTTCCATTCATTTGTCCAACACATATTTATGAAGTACCCGCCGTGAGCTTGCCATTCTTTTAGTGCAGAGAAGTTAATAAGACTCCTTGTCCTTATTTATTTCCTTTTTTCTGGGGATACTGCCTATAGACAAGTTAATATAAAATATCATTTTAGGTTTTGGTAAGTTTTGGGGTTGCAAACAAAGACAGGTAAAACAAAAGATAATGCTGTTTCAGATAAGGTGGTTAGGGGAGGCAGGAGTAACCTGCATACCCTGGAGAAGTAAGCCATGTGGAGATGGAGAGTAGATAACACCAAGCAGAGGGAACAGCAAGTGCAGGGCCCTGAGGAGTCTTGAGGTTGGCATGTTACAGGAACACGAGGGAGTGTACAGTTGGAGATAGCCAGGGACCACATGTACAAGCCTGGTACGCTTTGACTAGGGCTTTGGATCTTACTCTGAGTATGAGAGAGAGCACTGGGAAGTTTCAAGTAAGTGAATGATATATTTTGCTCGAGTTTTAAAAAAATCACTTTAATGGCTGTGTGGAGAAGTAACTGGGAGGGAAGAGCGAGAATGAAAGCAGGGAGGCCAGTTAGGAAGCCATTGCAGTCATTTAGGTGAGTTCCTGGCTGTTTCAGAGGAAGAATGGGAGCAGGGGCGGAATAAGCAATGGTGGATTTGAGAGATTTGAAGGAATGGGTGATGGGATTTACTATATGTTGGTTGTGGGGTTACAAAATTTATATTTCCACGGTGGAGAAAAGGAGGAAAACATTCAAGAGTAAGAATGCTGTGAGAATTCACTGAATGTCTGGGTTTTTTTTTTTCTAAATAGCATCATATGTTTGCCCCCTCCTCCACTGCCATACTCTGATGCACCTCAATTCCCTGCCCCCCTTTTAAATTTGGTAGAACTTATATTTTAGTATAATTCCTTTCATGTATATTCCTTCCTTCCTAACAAAGCTATAGCTCATCAAGTTAATGACAAAGGGAGAGACAGTGACTAAAATTCATCTTTTAAAATAGTGTCAACTCCGATTTAGAAAGAAACATAGTATTGAAATAAAACATAAAAGTAGCTGAGATGATAGCTGAATCACCTGTAAAATTTAACATTTTAATTTATTTGACAAAAAGAAGGTGTAACTTATATTGTCTGTAGTTTGTAAGATTTCATTATTATGGTTTATGTTAAAAATCCAACATTGAGTTTTGAGAAGCCATATTATTTAAAGAAGTAATGTTCTCATTTTGCTAAAATGTATATAGAATTGTATCATTTCCCTCTTTTAAATTTCAGTAAGCAATGAAAGTTGTTTTAGTTAGAATGTCTGCTAGTACTCTTAAGAACATACTGATTTAAAATTTGTACCTTTGTTTGTGTTTCATTCAGGGAAGTGCCAGACACAGCTTCAGAATGTGACTCCTTAAATTCTTCCATTGGAAGGAAACAGTCTCCTCCTTTAAGCCTCGAGATATACCAAACATTATCTCCTCGAAAGATATCAAGAGATGAGGTGTCCCTAGAGGACTCCTCCCGAGGGGATTCGCCTGTAACTGCGGATGTGTCTTGGGGTTCTCCTGACTGTGTAGGTCTGACAGAAACTAAGAGTATGATCTTCAGTCCTGCAAGCAAAGTGTACAATGGAATTTTGGAGAAATCCTGTAGCATGAACCAGCTTTCCAGTGGCATCCCGGTGCCTAAACCTCGCCACACATCGTGTTCCTCAGCTGGCAATGACAGTAAACCAGTTCAGGAAGCCCCAAGTGTTGCCAGAATAAGCAGCATCCCACATGACCTTTGTCATAATGGAGAGAAAAGCAAAAAGTCATCAAAAATCAAAAGCCTTTTTAAGAAGAAATCTAAGTGAACTGGCTGACTTGATGGAATCCCATTCAAATGGCATCTGTAAACTATTATTCCCCGCCGTCCACCCCCCACTGTTTTTTGGGTTTCTTTTAATTTTAGGAATGTAACTCCATCGGGGCTTTCCAGGCCAGATGCCAGAGTGGAACGTCCAGGAGGGCAACTGTCTACTGTCTGCTTATTTAAGTGACTATATATAATCAGTTCATCAAGCCAGTTATTACCGAAAAATCATTGAAATGAGACAGTTTACAGTCATTTCTGCCTATTTATTTCTGCTTTGTTATTAGTGATGTATATACAACATTTCATTGAAAGCCACTATGGACTTACAAGCTTTAATGGACTCGTAAGCCAGCATGGGCTTGCAAAAATTTCTTGTTTACCAGAGCATCTTCTTATCTTTCCACAGAGCTATTTACATCCTGGACTAAATAACTTATAAGAAGTAAAACTAATTGCACTACTGTTTT
Organism: Chlorocebus sabaeus; assembly: GCF_047675955.1. Lineage (NCBI taxonomy): Eukaryota > Metazoa > Chordata > Mammalia > Primates > Cercopithecidae > Chlorocebus > Chlorocebus sabaeus. Next base: position 23,955,640 of record NC_132930.1, on the reverse strand, counting down.
CCAGACTGGAAAAAAAAAAAAATCTCTGCGAGTGAAACTGTGTAGAGTTTATAAAATGACTATGGATAGGGGACTGTTTTCACTTTTAGATCAAAATGGGTTTTTAAGTAGAACCTAGGGTTTCTAATTGACTTGATTTCTGGAAATGAAAACCCACGCTTTTACTATGGGAAGCTTCTTTAACTGCTTTTACTATTGTGAAGTTTCAAGTCCCGCTGTAAAGATCATGTTTTGTTTTCCCCAGGGCTTTCACTGTGATTTACTGCATTGCAGGCTGTATGATAAAATATACATAATTTAAAGAGAGAAGGCTCTTGATTCCTTATGCAAGTGGAAGAGTTGAACCTTGATTGAAGGACTTAAAACATTCATAACCTTAAGCCGAGGTGGGGGATATGGGGATTCAGGCAATTGTTTACACACTTTGAATAACCGCAAAGGATTTATGGTTTGTGAAAAATGTGTACTGTGGAAAAGATAATAAATTGGAGACATTATTGTGTGGGATTGTCCTGATTTTTGTTGATAACACTCCACAAAAAACACTATGTTTTCTGGAGAGCTGTGTAAGCTGTCTTGTTGCTTCATTGCAATATAAGAAATAGTGATGTTTTGGACGTAAGTTGTCAACAAATTTCTATTTTATATTGTTTGTCCTATTTTTATGTAGTTTGAAATGTATAAATGTTCTAATATCAAGATTAACAAATATAAATTTATGGTGCATTTAGATTGTGTTGTATTAATTTATAAAGTATGGTGTTCATTAAATTGGTGTGTTGTGTAAGGGTAGCTTTTATTGTTAAAAAGACAGTAGAGAGTTAAGTTCCATATAGCAACAAAGTATGTTAACATCTAGGGAGTTTGTGCTTATACCACTTTAAAAATATGCAATCATAAATGATTTGATTACTGCAATGCAGATGGATGTTTGGATGAACAACTGATACATTTTAGTTAGAATACTTTTTCAGCATTATGGCTAAAATATATGTCTAACCCAGTGCTATTTAGGTGAAAATCCTAATTGATAAACAAGAAGTTTCTTTTGAGATTTGCTTCAAAGAAATGCTTTAGTAAGAATATGAACAATTTCCTGATGTCTCCTGTAAATTGTGATTGTTTATTCTCTTTATTACTATTGTTAAAAACTTGACTGGTATTTGTATTGGCTGATATTTATATAGTTAATAGATTGAGTTCTGTAAGGGCAAAAATTGATTGAAATGAACATAGTGTTTTGCACTAATGATAAGGTAAGATAACCTGAGAGGTAGGGTTGAGGAACACAGGGTGGAAAGCGCATAAAGAACTGAAAAGGGTTCTGGAGTGTTTACGCAGAGTGAAGGGAAAAACCTTAACCTTCTTTTTCTTATAACCAGACAGGAGGCGTTCTTCCCTTTGAAAATTGCAAAAGGAATGAGAACCTTGCAGTTGGATGAATAGAAAAGGGAGAAGTTGCCAGAGCACGGAGTGAAGATGGGAGGAGCTGCCAGCAAGGCCCACTGCTGCTCCTGGCTTAGAAGGGAGCTCTGGAGCAGAACCAGCTGGGGGCCGGCACTGCTGCTTAGAGTGGAGGAGGCTGGCCGAAGGGACTGTGGGCCGTTTTTAGGCAGGGAGCGCGTGCATTGTTTGTGCTCAATTTCAGACATTCATTTATAAACAAATTCAACCAAGGGATATTTACTGCTTTATGTTGCTTGTGATAATTATTTTGCATTAATGGAGTATACACATTTGTAAATTCAACAGGAAATAATTGAGTTTTGGAAAGCTACAGTAATTTCTGTGTTACATCATTTATATGTGAAAAGTTGGGCATTTCTATAAGTTTTTTAAATTATCCATTTGTTACTTTAACATTTTAAAATTATGGTGTTTTCCGGATTTTAAAAGTAATATTTTCCTTACTGTAAAAAAAAAAAAAAAAAAAAAAAAGTCGATGATAGAAAAGTATAAAGAAGAAAATAGCAAGCAGGTCAAATACTGCTACCCCAAATAATCACTTTTAATATTTTAGTATGCTTTCTGCTAGATCTTTTTCTACATATTGATGTATATTTTACATAATTGAAATCATACTATATATTCAATTTTATATCATGCTTTTTCACTTAATATAAGCATTATCCCAACATCATTAAAAAACTCTTCATGAGCAACATTTTAATGACTGTATACTAATACGCTATTGTATGGATTTACCAGAATCTTTTGAAGTATTCTGTCATTAAACATTTGGCTGTTTCTAAATTTCTGATACGTGGAGTAAGAGCATTTCACATTTATTGAGCACTCTGTATGCCAGGCACTGTTTTACACTTTTATATTATCATTTAATCTTTACATCAACTCTGTCAAGTGGGTTCTTTTATTATTATTACCATTTTACTGATGAAACTAAGCCCAAAAAGTCAAGTTGCTGATGGTCATATAGCTAGTGATAGAGCCATGTTCTTAATTTGTAAGTCATACTGCGTAAAGTCTAATTAACACTTTGGTTTCCTAGGGCATATGGTTTTAGAAGTTTACAGAAAAATATAAGATTTTTAGCTTAAATTTTAATATATATGTACATAGGTATGTATATATACACACACACGTAGTCTCACATGCCTTGGACATAGCTGGTTTTAAGGTTTCTTATTCATATAACCATGTTGATAACCACCCTCTATTCAATGTTTGAATGTGTATGAGTGCCCTTTGACTTCACACTACCTTTTCTCAATTACCATTATGGTTAAAACTTTGTTAATTTAATAGGCAAATAATGTCCAATAAGATTGGAAAGTTTTTTCATATTTTCTTAGCCTTGTGTATTTTTTATTTTAGTGAATTGTTTTTGTGCCCATTAAGTTCTTGGGGTCCTACTGTTTTTCTAAATCTTTTGCACAGTTAGTCTTTCAAATGTAGCTATTCTTACATTCTTCATTTACTAACTAATCAGTGATTTCAAAAAACGATACATGTATTTTTCTTACCGATTTTAGAAGTAAATGAAAGAAAACCTAGATTTAAGTTTTAGTTTTACTGATCTCCTGATTTGGGGTCTTGAATGGGAGAGTTTCACCTTGTTGATATGGTCAAGGTGGGTTTTCCCCAAAAAATTACAGGCAAGAGACAATATAGGATCTGCTGCACTCATTCAACAAATGTTTAATAGCCTACCACATGCCAAGCACCATGATAAACTCTGAAGGTATAAAGACTAAGGTGGCAGGTGCCTTCTTTAAAGGAACTTGGCATCTAATAGAGGAGACAGATCAGTCAAAAGTCCTTGTAATGAGTGGGGTGATAGAAATGAAAAGTGAATATTGGGGAGGTGGGACCCAGTGGGGAGAGGGATTGTGTAGTTCAAAAGTATGTATTAAATCAAGGATAATTTAATGGTGCTGCTTTGTGGAGGACATGGAGAGACTGGCTGTGACAGAGACATACAGGACCAAGGGCAAGTTGGTTTTAGGGTTTCTACTCACTAGTGGTCTGGTTCTGGCAAATGAGCTTGCAGTTACTGAGCTCCAGGGAAACACCTGCTGCTAGCTGTGGGGGTACTTATTTTGGAGCAAAGTGTTGGCCAGAAACACCGCATTTGAGTAATCATGTAAACCCAGATAATACTGATTAAAGAGAGTTCCCTCCCCACATTCTCAGCTCTCAAACAGGGTAGACTTTGTTGAAAGACACTGCCCTTCAGATTTGTCAGGGTAGCCCTGATGCTATCTTTACTCAGCTGATGTCAAGTGAGCTTCGGGCCAAGTTTCAGGATTTGACCTCAGTCCAGTGATTGGGCTTTTCTGGGTATCTGCAAAGTCTGAAGTGGCTCTCAAAGGGTCTTCTCTAGGGCAGTAGGCCTAGATAGGAGATCATGGAGAAGCCTCAATCCACATCTTGATTTCCTGTTAGTGTGATGGGATTGAGACAGACGCCTCACAGTCTTTCATGAGTTGCAGCATTTTGATGGCCAGAGTCTCCAGCATCCAGGTGATTCAGTTTTTACTGGATATGTTGCAGTGTCTTCATTAACGTCCAAAAGTGACGGAGAGCAGTGAGCTGAAGGGAAGGAGTGCAGTTCACCACCTCCTGGTGAGAGCTGCTCTGCCCCAGGAAGTCACAGTGGCTCAGCCATTCTCAATCGCCAGTCCTTGAAGCAACAGCCAAGCATCTGCTTCCCACATGGTGCTGTTTTGCCCTGCCAGGTTCTAGTTCCCTATGAAAGTGGGACTCAGAAATCTTATGTGGGTCAAAATAGTTCATCTCTTGCTTCAGGTTTACTCAGTTTGATAGGGTTTTATTGCTAGCAGCCACCAGTGTTGCAGTTCTCATTCTTAAGAACATCTGTGTACTCCTTAAGCACCTCTTTATGCTCTAAAATATCTACATAGGCTAACTTTCCCATGTGTGAAAATGTCAACTGCTGAAATATTTCTACAGACCTCTGGCTTCTAGGGTGTGGTGGCATCAGATTTTAGGGAAATTGAAAGTCACCAGCTCTAAGGTACTGGAAAACGTTTCCAGAATAAGAAATGTGGCTTTGTTGCTTGATTATTCTCCACAAAAAAGCTTTCCGTTATCATTTAAGATGTTTATCTGTAGCAAAAAGTACAATGAGAAGAAATGAAAAGGGGTGTTGGGAGTGTGGGGTGTAAAATGGAGCCTGGGTGCAACCGTGAACTGCTCTGCTAGAGGCTGCCTTTGACTTCAAGGTAAGAAAATGAACCTGTAAATAGGCCTGGGCATGACACCTTGGGAAGGAGAGAGGAGCGGAAGGGTGCATTTGTTGTCAACTCACCAAATCTTGTCCATTTCGTTCCCTGAATATCTCAGTGAATGCCCCACTTGTTTATCTACTGCCCTGGGGCTTTGCTTCTCCATTTCTCATATTATTCACTTCAAAAAGCAAACTGAACCCAGCCTCACCACCCGCTTCATCCTTTCATTGGTGAGCTCTCTAAGTTGCACAGTGGATTTTCTCTGAATAAAGTTTTTCTATGCCTTTTGTTGCCTGTGGGATAAAATACAAACTTAACCAAGACTAGCAACGGTCCTTGATATTCTGTGCCCTGCTTACTCCTCTGGCCTCATGGCTTTTGTGGACATAATCAGTCACACAGAACTTCATGCAATTTCTGAAGTAAGGCAAGCTGCTGCTTTTGCCTGGAACGTCCCCTTCCATCTTAGGCAACTAATGCTCAAACTTCAACTCCCATATCTCTAGGAAGCCTTCCATGCATGCCCCCACCCTGGGTGGGATACCACTTCTGTGATGTGCAGAATTTTCTTTCCTTTTTTTTTTTTTTTTTTTTTTTTGAGTCAGGGTCATACTCTTGTCTAGGCTGGAGTGCAATGGCGCGATCATGACACACTGCAGCTTCAACTTCCCCAGGTGCTCAGGTGATCCTCACACCTCAGCCTCCGAGTAGCTGGGACTTCAGGTGTGCACCAACACACCCAGTTTCTTTCTTTCTTTTTTTTTTTTTTTTTTCTGAGACAGAGTCTCACTGTGTCGCCCAAGTGGTGCGATCTTGGCTCACTGCAACCTCCACCTCCAAGGCTCAAGTGATTCTTTTGCCTCAGCCTCCTGAATAGCTGGGACTACAGGCATACACCACCATGCCCAGCTAATTTTCTTTTCTTTTTTTGTATTTTAGTAGAGATGGGGTTTCACTCTGTTGCCCAAGGTGGTCTCGAACTCCTGAACTCAGGAGATCCACCCACCTCGGCCTCCCAAAGTGCTGGGATTACAGACGTGAGCCACCATGCCCGGCCCCCCATCTTCTTTTGTATTTCTTTGTTGTAGAGATGTTTCTCCATGCTCTCCAGGCTAGTCTTGAACTCCTGCGCTGAAGCCATTAAATGTGTGGAATTTACTGTATTTATTGCAGCACTTGACACATTATATTCCAATAACCTGTTTACTTGTTTGCCCAATAGACTGAATTACATAAGAGCAGAGACTTTGCTTTGTGTAGCTTCGAACTCCCAAGAACTGGCACTTTAGGCACTGAATACATTGCATGCCTGATGAGTGAATAAATGAACAACAGACACTATTGCTGCCTTCCAGCGCCAGGCTGGTAAAGGCCATTACAAATGGAATGACCAGAAAACAGTTCAAGAGTATTACCCAATACAAGTGAGTGTTATTTTCACTTGTATATACTCTATTTTCATTGTCTTATGGGAGGATTCTAAGAAAGGAGGAGATCAAAGTGGCATAAAGTGACTAGTATGTCCAGTATGTTTTCTTGGAGAAACATATTTTCAGAGCTGAACTCTGAAGGATGAGTGATGTCTGAATAGGCTCAATAGGAGGAACACATTCTTTCCTTTCAGGTTTTTGCTTAGTAAAGTGATTTAGCCTATCCACTCTTGGTCTCTACCACCTCTCCCGCACTCAGCATTTAATGGCTATGCTACATATCTGATAATTAATGTGATCTCTTATATTAATCTATCTTATTTCAATAATTATATAGTGAGAGAATACAATGTGCTGTGTGCAGGGCAAACAATACAAGAAGCATAGCCCTTTCCTACTTTGTTAAACAAATCCATAAGTAATTAAATTACCATGCTTGTTATTAGTGCTATGAACAAAGGGTTCAGAGGGCTGTGAGATTACTTAAAGGAGGCCTAACTTGAAGGCAGGGATGGGTTTTGCTGAGGAAGTGGCACATGTGCTAAAGAGATAAGAGTGGAAAGCACAGCTTTGACCTCAGGGTTTTTGACAGGATCGCATTCAACTGCAAGTCACAGAAAACACAACTAAGCAGACTTATCCATCCTGAATTGCCTGATGGCCCAAGGTAACCGCTGACATCACATTCACATGGCAGGAAGAAGAAGGGCAAAGGCAGGATGGTGCGTGTCAGTGGATGCTACTCCCTTGTAAAGAGCTTTTTGGGAAGCCTCACCCGAAAACCACACTTTTCAGCTTGTTGGCCAGAACTGAGATGCCATGCAGTCGTTCTCAGCTAGAGAAGCTGATAAATGTAGCGGGTTAGCACTGATTCATTGATTGACGATTGTATGCTTCTGCCCTCAAACATATTTGGGGTTCTACTGATAAGAAAGAAGGAGGGAGAGGATTTTTGAGTAGAGTTAGAAATGTATGCCACAGGCACAAGCCGTGTTCTCATGTCTAGCTTTACCTAGGAGCTCTGCTCTTCAGGACAAGTGTGTGTGCATGTGCATGTATGTGTGTACGTGGGCATGACTGCATGTTCGTGAATGTAGGGGGGTCAGTGGACACTTGCTTGACCTTGAGATAAATTTTAAGATATTTGCATTTCTATCATGGGCCAGAAATCTTTCTAGATGCCAGGAGTATAGCAGTAAACAAAACAGACAAAAAGCCCCGCACCCATGGGGCTTACATGTAGTGGTGCAGACAGTAAACAAAATATGCAATATGTTAGATGAAGGTCACAGGGCGTGTCCAAGTAGTGATGGTGGAGATAGTGGGTCTAAGTTTTAACTTGGGTGGTCAGGGAAGACCTGTGTGAAATAGATGGTGGCATCTGAGTAATAAGATGACAGAAGTGAGGGACAGTCATGGAAACACCTAGAAAAGAACATCCCAGGCAGAGATGGAACAGTCAGGAACAACAGGTACAAGGGCTTTGGGTTTACTTTGTATTCCTGGTGTATGTTTGTTTAATGGATTCTCAATTTTTAAAAACATTATTTCTTCCTGTGGACACGGGTACAGTTTCACTATGTGTAGAAGGGCTAGGGCTTTCCTCCCCCTTTGGAAAAAACAAAGTGCCTGAATGCTCATCTTGATAAATTGTTAAGTGCCTTTTCCCACTTCTCTCCCTCTCCTGAATCCTGTTTCCTTATTTTGGGGGATTACGTGCTATAGTCATTATGAAAATAGACTTTGGAGTCTGATAGTTCTGAGCACGAGACCCCTGGCATTTCTTACCTATGAAATAGAACAAATAACTTACCTCTCAGAGCCTGTTTTCTCATGGATGAAGTAGGGATGCTAATAATGCTGCTTCACTGTTGCTATGGGTATTACATGAGATGATGCCTGAGAAAGACTTAACGCAGTGCTGGGTCCCTCTCAAGTGGGTCCTTTGCAAGTAAGTCAACTGAACCCTTCTCCCCTTCCCTGTAATCTTCAGCCCTGTGTCACATGGAATGTCTTGAGGGTAGGTCAAGTGCTGACTCTATGAAAAAAGCACCTCTTACTCCTTACCAGTGAGTGAGAGCTCCATGTCATACTGATGTTATTCAAAGAAGTCATATTTCCTAGCCTGTCCCTGAATCCCTTCCCAAAATCTTTTGAGAGGTTGAGATGAGACCTTTGTATTACTTGAGTGACAGACACCAATGATGCTCACATGGAAATCTTGTCATCTTCTGGAACTGTCTACCTGTGGACTCATTATCCCCAACCTCTTCCTGTGCCTTTTTGGCCAAAACTGCCTCCTCTTCCAGGGGCCAACTCCTTTGCTTCCACTTCTCATTTTCAGCCTTGTCATGGATCCTACTCTTGATATCACCCACGTTTTCTGTGTCCATTCGCCACACGCTGGCTTTCCTCCCTATGTTGACCTACCTCAATCCCACAGCACATCACTGCAAGCACCCGAGCTTTTCCTGTACATCCCTGATTTCCCGCCACAGATGAGTACAGCCAACTCCCTTTTTACCCCCGACTCCGCGGTTGTTCCAATTCCTGTTTCCATCAGTGAATATTCAAATCCATATGATCTCTTCACATCATCTGCTGCACCACCCAATCCTGACTCTCAGTATGACTAACCATTTGGTATGAACATCTTCAAATTCTTGCCCTTAACTTACAAAATTTGTGTCTGTGTGTGTGTGTATACATACAGCCAGCCTTTCCTCTTTTCTTCACTATCAGAAGAAAAGTTATTTCTGTAACCAAGAGTCATCCAGACATTCGTGTTTTGGATTTTTTGCCCTCCTGCTCTTTCTGGGATTTGACTCATTAATTGTCCTATCTTTACTGTTTCTCTAACATCTCTCCTTCCATGGCTTTTTTTCACATTATGAAATAAGCTCAAATCTTTATTTTAAAAGAAAAAAATTCTTAACTCTCCTGCTTTCATATCTTATCCAAGCACCTAGGAAGATAGCCAGTGAATATATATCTAAGTTTTTTTTAAGGGAAGTGGTATCAAAGAATCATCAAACTTATTAATGAAAGGGCCAGCAGCATGGTAAAACTGAATTAAAGAAAATGTAAAGGACTGGGCATATAAAGTAATTGCAATAAGATAGTTTAATTACATACAAAATAAACCATAACCTTTGGGTTATAATATTTTCATTTGCATCTCTGCAGAGATGAGTTTCATTTTCCTTCCTATTGAACAAGAATAATTTACATTTCTATCAGCTTTCTACAATTAACATCCACCCTTACAAAGTTGAAAAATATCCTAAATAGTAAATAGCAAGTCAAATAAAGGCATACACTCCTAGAGAATCAGAACTCCAGGCAGGCCTGCTATGCAATGTTCAACACAGCACTAAAAGGACATGTAAAAATCTCTTTTGCTTAATTCCAGGTTTTGGATGCTGTTTCTTTTTTTAGAAAAATAAAAAATTGCTTTAATCTAGATAAAAGAATAGCTGCGGAGCTACTCGGTAAATGTTCGAACGTGCACCAATGTGGACAGGAGAAAGGTGAGTTGCTGCCACTGCTGCTGATTTTGCACATCAGTTTCCAGGAAGATCTTAGAAGAAAGTACAGGTGACTCTAGGTCAGAGACCACTAAATAGAAATTCTTCCAAAAGATGAAAAGATGACATTGAGGTAAGGGAGAAGGATGACCTCAGAAGCTTCTTTCCAGTTCAAAATTCTCTGAGATGAAGCAACTTGCAAGCATTTTTATAAATGAAATGTAGAGTTGAGGAGCCACTCCATGAATCCTAGTAGCCGGCCAAAGTTCACTGCTCAGTAAAAATCTGAATTCAGACCAACACAGCCACTTAGAGAAAACCACTTCCCCGCCTGACATCCATGTCTGCCTATACTCCGAATTTGGAGGGGGCAGATGTTAGGCTCCTATGTCAATTTCTTTTTAAAATGTATTTTTTATTTCAATGGGTTTTTGGGGATCAGGTGGTGTTACGTTACATGGGTAAGTTCTTTAGTGGTGATTTCTGAAATTTTGGTGCACCCTTCCCCCAAGCAGTGTACACTGTACCTAACGTGCAGTCTTTTATCCGCACCATCCCCCACCCCCCACCACACTTCCCCCTGAGTCCCCGCAGTCCATTAAATCATTCTTGTGCCTTTGCATCCTCATAGCTTAGTTCCAACTTAAAAGTGAGAACATATGCTGTTTGGTTTTCCATTCCTACTTACTTCACTTAGAATAATGGTCTCCAGCGCGATCTAGGTTGCTGCAAATACCATTACTTGTTTCCTTTTTCTGGCTGGTGTATATTCCATGGTATATATATACCACATTTTCTTTATTCACTCGTTGTGAGCTGGTTCCATATATTTGCAATTGTGAATTGTGCTGCTATAAACGTGTGTGCATGTGTCTTTTTCATATAATGACTTCTTTTCCTCTGGGTAGACACCCAGTAGTGGGATTGCTGGATCAAATGGTAGATATACTTTTAGCTCTTTAAGGAATCTCCACACTGTTTTCTATAGTGGCTGTACTAGTTTACACTCCCACCAGCAGTGTAACACTGTTCCCTTTTGACCATATCATGCCAACATAGATTATTTTTTGGTTTTTTAATCATGGTCATTCTTGCAGGAGTAAGGTGGTATCACATTGTGGTTTTGATTTGCATTTCCCTGATGTTGGGCATTTTTCATATGTTTGTTGGCCATTTGTATATCTTCTTTTGAGAATTATCCATTCATGTCCTTAGCCCACTTTTTGATGGGATTATTATTATTATTATTTTTTTTTCTTGGAGACTTGCTTGAGTTCCTTGTAGATTCTGGATATTAGTCCTTTGTCGGATGCACAGTTCGTAAAGATTTCCTCCCACTCTGTGGGTTGCCTGTTAACTCTGCTGATTATTTCTTTTGCAATGCAGAAGCTTTCAGTTTAATTAAGTATCATCTATTCATCTTTGTTTATGTTACATTTGCCTTTGGGTTTTTGATCATGAAGTCTTTGCCTAAGTCGATATCTAGAAGGTTTTTCTGATGTTATCTTCTAGACTATTTTTGGTTCCAGGTCTTAGATTTAAGTCTTTGATCCATCTTGAGTTGATTTTTGTATAAAGTGAGAAATGAGGATCCAGTTTCATTCTTCTAGATGTGGCTTCCTAATTATCCCAGAACCATTTGTTGAATAGATTGTGTTTTCCCTATTTTATGTTTTTGTTTGCTTTGTTGAAGATCAGTTGACAGTAAGTATTTGGCTTTATTTCTGGGTCCTCTGTTCTGTTCCATTGGTTTATGTGCCTATTATTATTATTATTTCTAAATTTTTATTTATTTATTTATTTTTGAGACAAAGTCTCGCTCTGTTGCCCTGGTTGGAGTGCAGTGGTGCCATCTCGGCTCACTGCAAACTCCACCTCCCGGATTCAAGAGATTCTCATGCCTCAGCCTCCTGAGTAGCTGGGAATGCAGGTGCCCACCACCATGCCAGTCTACTTTTTGTATTTTTAGTAGAGATGGGGTTTCAACATGTTGGCCAGGCTGGTCTTGAACTTGCATCCTCACGTGATCATCCCTCCTCAGCTTCCCAAAGTGCTGGGATTACAGGAGTGAGCCACTGTGCTCAGCCATATGTGCCTATTTTTATACCAGTACCATGCTGTTTGGGGGACTCTCACCTTATACTTTGAGGTTGGGTAATGTGATACCTCCAGCTTTGTTCTTTTTGCTTAGTCTTGCTTTGGCTATGTGGCTTCATTTTTAGTTCCGTATGTATTTTAGGGTTGTTTTTTCTAGTTCTATGAAGAATGACAATGGTGTTTTGACGGGAACTGCACTGAATTTGTAGATTGCTTTTGGCAGTATGGTCATTTTCACAATATTGATTCTGCCCGTCCATGAGCATGGAGTGTGTTTCCATTTGTTTGTATCATCTATTTCTTTCAGCAGTGTTTTGTAGTTTTCCTTGTAGAGGTCTTTCACCTTCTCGGTTCGGTATATTTTTAAGTATTTTATTTTATTTTGCAGCCATTGTAAAAGGAATCGATTTATTGATTTGATTCTCAGTTTGGTTGCTGTTGTTGTATGACAGTGCTGATTTGTGTACCTTGATTTTATATCCTGAAACTTTGCTGAACTCATTTATCAGTTCTAGAAGCTTTTTGGATGCATGTTTGGGGTTTTCTAGGTATATGATCATATCATTGGCAAACAGCAACAGTTTGACTTTCTCTTTACCTATTTGAATGCCTTTTATTTCTTTATCTTGTCTGATTGCTCTGGCTAGGACTTCCAGAGCTATGTTGAATAGAAGTGGTGAAAGTGGTCATCCTTGTCTTGTTCCAGTTCTCCAGGGGAATGTTTTCAATTTTTCCCCATTCAGTATAATATTGGCTGTGGGTTTGTCATAGATAGCTTTCATTACCTTAAGGTTTGTCCTTTCTATGTTGATTTTTCTGAAGGTTTTAATCATAAAATGATGCTGGGTTTTGTCAAATGCTTTTTCTGTGTCCATTGAGATGATCATATGATTTTTGTTTTTGATTCTCTTTATGTGGGGTATCACATTATTGACTTGCATATGTCAAACCATCCCTGCATTCTTGGTATGAAACCCAGTTGATCATGGTGGATTATCTTTTTGATATGCTGTTGGACTCAGTTAGCTAGTATTTTGTTGAGGACTTGTGCATCTATATTCATCTGAGATATTGGTCTGTAGATTTATTTATTTTTTGTTATGTCCTTTCCTGGTTTTGGTATTAGTGTGACACTGGCTTCACAGAATGATTTAGGGAGGATTCCTCTTTCTCTATCTTTTGGAATAGTTTCAGTGGAATTAGTAACAGTTCTTCCTTGAATGTCTGATAGAATTCAGCTGCAAATCCATCTGGTCCAGGACTTTTTTTTTGTTGGCAATTTTTTTATTACTATTTCAATCTCACTGCTTGTTATTGATCTGTTCAGAGTTTCTATTTCTTCCTGGTTTAATCTAGGAGGGTGGTATATTTCCAGGAATTTATCCATCTTATCCAGGTTTTCTAGTTTGTGCTTTTAAAGGTATTCATAGTAGCCTTGAATGATCTTTTGTATTTCTGTGGTATCAGTTGTAATATCTCCTGTTTCATTTCTAAATGAGTTTATTTGGATCTTGTGTTTTCTTTTCTTGGTTAATCTCACTAATGGTCTAGCAATTTTATCTATCTTTTCAAGGAACCAGCTTTTGATTTCATTTATCTTTTGTACTTTTTTGTTTCAATTTCATTCAGTTCTGCTCTGATGTTGGCTATTTCTATTTTTCTGCTGGGTTTAGGTTTGGTTTGTTCTTGTTTCTCTAGTTCCTTGAGGTGTGACCTTAGATTGTGTTTTTGCACTCTTTCAGACTCTGTGATATAGGCATTTAATGCTATGAACTTTCTTCTTAGCCCTGCTTTTGCTGTATCCCAGAGGTTGTGATAGGTTGTGTCATTATTATTCATTTCAAGGAGTTTTTTAAATTTCCTTTTTGATTTCAAGATCATTGACCCAATGATCATTCAGGAGCAGATTATTTAATTTCCACATATTTGCATGGTTTTGAGGGTTCCTTTTGGAGTTGATTTTCAATTTTATTCCACTGTGGTCTGAGAAAGTACTTGATATAATTTTGATTTTCTTAAATTTGTTGAGACTTGTTTTGTGGCCTATCTTATGGTCTATCTTGGAGACCCTATGCTGATGTTCTATGTGCTGATGAATAGAATGTATAATCTGCAGTTGTTAGGTGGAATATTCTGTAAAAATCTCTTAAGTCCATTTGTTGCAGGGTATAGTTTAAGTATATTGTTTCTTTGTTGACTTTCTGTCTTGATGACCTCCCAAGTGCTGTCAGTGGAGTATTGAACTTCCCCACTTATTGAGTGGCAGTCTGTCTCATTTCTTAGGTCTAATAGTAAATGTTTTATGAATTTGGGAACTCCAGTATTTGGTGCATATATATTTAGGGTTGTGATATTTTCCTGTTGGACTAGTCCTTTTATCATTATACAACGTCCCTCTTTGAGTTTTTTTGCTGTTGTTGCTTTAAAGTCTGTTTTTGTCTGATGTGAGAATAGCTACTCTTGATTGCTTTTGGTGTCCATTTGCACGGGATATCTTTTTCCACCTTTACCTTTAAGTTTATGTTTACCTTAAGTTTATGTGAGTTCTTGTGTTTTAGGTAAGTTTCTGGAAGATAGCAGATACTTGTGAATTTTGTGAATTCTTATCCATTCTGCCATTCTATATCAGTATTGAGATGTGAAGTGCTATTCTGTTCATTGTACTAGTTGTTGCCCAAATACCTTGTTTTTTGTTTCGTTTTGTTTCATTGGGTTATTGTTTTATAGGCCTTGTGGGATTTATGCTTTATGGAGGTTCTATTTTGGTATATTTTGAGACTTTGTTTCAAGATTTAGAACTCCTTTTAGCAGTTCTTCTAGTGCTAGCTTGGTAGTGGTGAATTCTCTCAGCACTTGTTTGTCTGAAAAAGACTTTATCTTTCCTTCATTTATGAAACTTAGTTTCACTGGATACAAGATTATTTGCTGATAATTGTTTTGTTTAAGGATGCTAAAGATAGGACCTTACTCCTCCTAACTTGTAGGGTTTCTGCTGAGAAATCTGCTGTTAATCTGATAATTCTTTATAGGTTACCTGATGCTTTTGCCTCATAGCTCTTAAGATTCTTTCCTTTGTCTTGACTTTAGATAATCTGATTACTACGTGTCTAGGTGATGATTACCCAGATGTTCTTTGAGCTTCTATTTGGATGCCTAACTCTCTACTAAGTCCAGGGAAGTTTTCCTCAACCATTCCCTCAAATAAGTTTTCTAGACTTTTAGATTTTTCTTCTTTGTCAGGAACACCAATTATTCTTAGGTTTAGTTATTTAACATAATCTCAAACTTCTTGGAGGCTTTGTTCACTTCTTTTGATTCTTTTCTCTTTGTCTTTGTCAGAATGGTTAATTTGAAAGACTTGTCTTGGAGCTCTGAAGTTCTTTCTTCTACTTGTTCAATTCTATTGTTGAGACTTTCCAGTGTATTTTGCATTTCTCTAAGTGTTTCTTTATTTCCAGAAGTTGTGATTTTTTTTTATTGGTGCTATTTATTTCTCTGGAGATTTTTCTGGTTCATATTCTCTATTATTTAAAAAAAATATTTAAATTGGTTTTCACCTTTCTCTGATTCCTCTTTGAATAGCTTAATAATCGAACTTAGGAATTCTTTTTCTTGCAACTCAGAGATTTCTTGGTTTGGATTCATTGCTTGTGAGTTGGTCGGATCTTTTGGGATTGTTAAAAACCTTTCTTCATCATATTACCAGATTTGTTTTTCTGCTTCCTTCTCATTTGGGTAGACTATGTCAGGTGAAAGATCTGGTGTTCAAAGGCTGCTGTTTAGATTCTTTTGTCCCATTGGGTGGTCCCTTGATGTGGCACTCTCCCCCTTCCACTAGGGTTGGGGCTTCCTGAGAACCAGACTACAGTTATTGTTATTGCTTTTCTGGGTCTAGCACACAGCAGAGCTACAGGGCTCTGGGCTAGTACTGGACAGTGTCTGTAAAGAGTTCGGTAATGTGATTCATCTTCAGGTCTTTCAGCTGTGGATATTTGCACCTGCTCTGGTGGAGGTAGCAGGGGAGTGAAGTGGACTCTGTGAGGGTCCTTGGTTGTAGTTTTGTTTTGTGCACTGGTTTTCTCAAAGGCTGGTTGTGGTAGCAGTTGGTTGGCCTCCAGCCAGGTGGTTTTGCTTTCAAGAGGGCGTCAGCTGATACAAGCTTGCCCTGAGGTCACCTGGATAAGTATTCAGGTTTCTCAGGTAATGGGCAGGGCCATAGAAATCACAAGAGATTCTGTCTTTTGTCTTGGGCTACCACAGCAGGTAGAGAAAAACCATCGAGTGGGGGCAGGGATAAGCATGCCTGAACTTCAACTTTCCTTGGGTGGGGCTTGCTGTGGCCACTTTGGGAGATGGGGGAATGGTTCTCAGGCCCACGGAATTATGTTCCCAGGAGGATTATGGCTGCATTTGGCTGTGTCATACAGGTCACCAGGGAAGTGGGGGAAAGCCAGCAGTGATAGGCCTCACCCAGTTCCCACACAACCATACGGCTAGTCTGACTCTCGCCACCAGCAGCAAATTTATATCCAGGCAGCGGGTGAGCAGGGCTGAGATCTCACCCCAGCCTACAAGCCTCCCCACTGAGAATGCAGGCAGGGCTTTCAGGCCCCACCCTTCCCCACTTGTTTCTGTGCTCATATCTGTACTTCCTGTTTGCTGCCCTGGAAGGTTCTTTCCAGGAAGGTTCATGCTCATGAAATTATTACAAAATTCATCTAGAAGTTTTCTTCTGCCTATGGCCCTTCCTCAATTCTACTGGCAGCCCTCCCCAAGGACCCCTGTGAGACAAAGTCAGAAATGGCTTCCCTTGGGACTGGGAGTGCCCACAGGGCTCTTCTCACTGCTTCTTCTACCTTTATATTTCACTGGGCTCTCTAAGTTTATTTCAGCTCTAGGTAAGGTTAAATCCTTCTCTGGTGATCTGGATTTTCAGGTCCTCTAGTAAGGATGTGTGTTTGGAGGCAGGCACACTTTGGGTGCTCACACTTTGGTGCTCACAGTTTTGTTTGGTGCTCACCCTTCTCACACTTTGGGTGCTCACAGTTTCATGGCTACTTATGGAGTTTGCAGCAGCAAGCCGCTTCTTCCAAAGTGTCTGTGAATTATTTTGGTTTTCTTGGTATGTTCCTGCAGTAGTTCTTGGAGTCAAAGTTCACAATGTGAGTCTCCACACACTGTTCCATCTGTTCAAGTGGGGGCTGACAGTCCTGCCTCCTACCTGCCATTTTTCTTCTTTCTTGGACACTTTTCTAACAGCCATCCTCTGTGATCATAAATAATCCCTGAATATTATTCTTGATCTCAAAAGCTGTTGTTATTTTATTTTGTCCTGTTAATTAACAATGCAGCAAGAAGTGTTAATTAATATATGTAAATTTCCTTGAACTATGGTCAGCACATTCAGTGTCACATAGTGTTAGGCAACTATTAAGGCCAAAAAATTAACCTCTGTCATAAGAACTAACAGGGAATCTAGTGTTGTGTTTTCAACAGACTGTATTATTCCAGAGAACTTTGTATCACTCTTATTTGTGCTCATGTCCTGAAGCTAGGAAACCAACCCCAAGAAATTAATTTCTACCAGTGTTGCTTGGAGTACCTGTAAATGTTGATGAATTTATTTTCTTGACCTCTTCCTCCTCCCACTTCCAATCTGTTAAGGTACTTAGTCTGCCAGGAAGTGATTCTCTCCTCTAACTAAATATCCAGAACTCCAAAAGCCATAGAGTAGACCAATCTCCTGGGAGGGTTTTGTGAGCCTTGGTTCCACATATGAAACACAACTCCTGTTATCAATGGGGTCTTGCCATACCTGCTTAAATAAGACTTATTCTAATATAACACTTTAAGGCTTTGGTTATACAATTGATTTTTTTCCCTCACTTTATCTTGATTAACGACAACAACAACAAGAGCTTCTTATTGGCTCCTTGCAAAACCTACCTTGCTTTTAAAGGCAAACAGACTTAAAACTATTTGTCCCTGAATTTTGAGGGGTCCGTGAGAATATAATACTATTTAAATAATATTTCATTTTAGTATGTGAAAGCATAGTCTAAAACAGAGGTCAGCAAACTTTTATTGTAAAAGACCAGATAATAAATGTTTTCAGTTTGTTTGTTTGTTTGTTTGTTTTTGAGATGGAGTCTCGCTCTGTCGCCAGGCTGGAGAGCAGGGGTGCAATCTCAGCTCACTGCAACCTCCTCCTCCTAGGTTCAAGCGATTCTCTTGCCTCAGCCTCTTGAGTAGCTGGGACTACAGGCATTTTGCAGGCCATGAGTGTCTGATGTAAGATTTCTGCTCAAATCTGCCATTGTAACATGAAAGCAGCCATAGACAGTATGTAAAAAGGGGGCATATCTGGATTTTGCCTGTCATGGGCTGCATTTGACGTGGAGTGAACTGGAGTTAGCCCATGGACCATAGTTCAATGACTCCTAGTTTAGAGGCTAGGGATAGGTCAAGAAGAAATAAAAAGGGCTTCACTGTATGCCTATAATAAAATACAATATTAAAAATAATGCTAATACACAATAAGTAAATTAAAAATATCACAAACAACCACAATTATATTCATTTTATTAGTTCATTCAGTCTCATGTAATTATTACTTGCACTGGCTCTTGAAACTATATTCTGCTTTTACAAAGTTGCTGCTTCCATAATAAAACAGAGCCCTACAAATCCTGACTCCCTTGCTACAATCTGTAGTTGTTTAAGAGGTATCTGCTTGGAAGTCTGTACTCATGTAAGTAATGAGTCTATTAACTAAAAGTATTGATGAGTAAAAGTACCTCATCCTTTTCATTGAGGTTCTGAGGGTGTCTGTCTGTTCAAAGACTACTTTTTAGCTTGTAGCTTGTAGCAGAACCTTCAGGGAAGTAGGAGAGAAAGCCAGAAGTTGATGATAGGACTCAACGGTGGTGGGACTTCTTTTTATTACAGTAATTAATCATGTTGGAATGGAAGAGAGCGAAATCATTTGCAAAGATGCAATGGATAACCATTTTATAAGATTTGCATCGCTATGTCCCCCTGAGGGTAAGGACATATTACAGAAAGTGAGGACACACAAAACTCTTTGGGACATTCCTAAAATATAAGATCTCTGAGAAAAAAATTAAGCCAGAGAAGGCTGAGCTCTCTTCCCCTGGACCACTCTCCCCCATTTAGCTCTCAGGTAGCTCTCATCTTTATGTTTACCCTGATCCAGTCCTTAGCCCTTTTCTCTTATCAATTGTGTGTTTACCCAGTGAAATTTTACCCCTTGATGTAATGTCAAGTGTCCTGTACTAACAATTTGTATTTTTATACATCCCACCCATTCCTCATAATCTGCCCTCTATACAGCTCCACTCGTAGGTTTCAGAGTCACTAAAACACAACCTGTTCAAAGCATAACGTATAGGGACTTCCATTTCTGGCTCTGATAAGGGTTAACTGTTCTGCCATAAGCAAATATAAAACGGGTCAATAAATATGAGGAAGTTAGTTTCACACACTGAAAAACAAGTATTGCCAGACCATATTCCTTGAGAGAAGAGAAACACATCAAGTGAACCACACAGTCACTGCAGCTTTCTGTCTGGTGCATTTTTTGAACTTTAGTGCAGGTAAGGAGGATATGGGTTTCTTACGGGTCCTTCGCTCAGGGCTAGGTGGTACATATGCCGAGTGAGCCTTCATGAGGCTTAGCAGAGAGTGGCTTTTGATTGGCTAGGGGTCGTACGGTACTGTGAGACATTGGAGTTTTGGCCAGACTAGATGGAATGTTTTCAATGAATGCTTCAAACCTCATAAAGGCCACATGCTAGGAGTAGGATCATGTTCTAGAGCAGAGGTCAGAAAACTGGCCAAATCTGGATTATGGGCTTGTTTTTGTGCATCCTCCAAGCCAAGAATAATTCTGCATTTTAGAAGCAGCATCATCAGGAGAAGATAGGTGAAGGAAGAGGAGGAGGGGGGAAAGGAGAGGAAGAAGGAAAATGAGACAGAGACCATATTTGACTCACAAAGACCAAAATATTTGCTACCTGGTCCTGTACAGACAATATTTGCCAACTCCTGCAATAATGTCCTGGACTAGGAATAAATGTAAAACAGAACCACCCTAAAAAAGGAATAAAACCAAGCCAGAGTAGGGGAACTTGGCACCAACTGACTGCTTTGCAGAACAAAACTAACGTTCTTTAAAGAAGACAACATAATCCAGACTCTTCATAATGTATCACACACAATACCCAGCATAGAAAAAATTTCTAGACATATAAGAAATTAGAATTATGTTACTGATGATCAAGGAAACAAAACCCAGTTAATGGGAGTAGAGTTTTATATGACTCAGATGTTGTAAAGACTAAAATTTTAAGATTGCCATTGCAAATGTGTTCAGGGGTAAAAAGGAAAAAATGGACACAGTAAGTGAACAGGTGGAAAACCTCAAATGGAAAACCTCAATAGAGCAATAAGCATTATAAAAAGAAACAAATGAAAATTCTATAATCGAAAGGTGCGCTGTTAGAAATGAAGACTTTACTGGATGGGTTTGACAGTAGATTGGAGACTTCCCAAGAAAAAGTAGAGTGAACTTGAAATCAATAAAAATTATTCCATCTGAAGAAGAAAGAGAAAAAAAGAGGAAAGATGAAAACAACAAACAGAGACTTAGTGATCATGTGACATTATTACGTTGTCTAACATCCACATAATTGGGATTCAAGAAAGGGAGAAGGGAGGGAATGGGCAGAAAAAATATTTGAGAAAATAATACCTGAAAATCCCCAAAATTGGGTAGAAAAAAATTAATATTTATCCAAGACGCTCAGTAAATCCCAAGCAAGATAAGTACACAGAGAACGCCACTTAGAAAATCTTAAAAGATGCCAAAGAAAAAAAGATCCAACGCAGGAGAACAATAATGCCTATGACAAATGCCTTCTAGGAAGCAATGACGGCCAGAAGACATAAAACAACTTCTTTTTTTTTTTTTTTTTTTTTTTTGAGACGGAGTCTTGCTCTGTCGCCCAGGCTGGAGTGCAGTGGCCGGATCTCAGCTCACTGCAAGCTCCGCCTCCCGGGTTCACGCCATTCTCCGGCCTCAGCCTCCCGAGTAGCCGGGACTACAGGCGCCCACCACCTCGCCCGGCTAGTTTTTTGTATTTCTTAGTAGAGACGGGGTTTCACCGTGTTAGCCAGGATGGTCTCCATCTCCTGACCTCGTGATCCACCCGTCTCGGCCTCCCAAAGTGCTGGGATTACAGGCTTGAGCCACCGCGCCCGGCAAAACAACTTCTTAAACTCATTGAAAGAAGAAGGAAAACTGTCGCAACAGGTGTTTTCATGCTAATTTTATCTGGCATGAATATCCTTCAAAAATTAGAATAAAATAGATTTTCAGATCCATTTCTAAAAAGCTGAGAAGATGTGTTGCCAGCAGAGCTACACTAAGAGAAATGCTAACGGAAGTTCTTTAGCCTCCAAAGAAATGATATTAGATGAAAACTCAGACCTATGGAAAGTAAAGCAAAGCACCAGAAGTTTTAAATATATGGATAAATATAAAAAGTACTGTGTGTTTTATTCTCAATTTCTCTTTTCTTTATATTTTTAAAAGTTGAGATCAGTTGGAAGATGAAGAGAAATTTTATCCAGGGTCTTGTTATGTTGGCCCGGCTGGTCTTGAACTCCTGACATCAAGCGATCCTCCTGCCTTGTCCTCCCAAAGTTCTGGGATTAAAGGAGCGAGCCACCATGCCCGATCTTACTTCTCAAGTTCTTTAACAAACATATAACACTTTGAAGCAAAGGTAATATTGCATTTTGAAATGTATAATATATGTTGAATAAAATATGACAATAATAGCTCAGGGGAGAAAAATGAAACTGTACTCTTGAAAGCACCTTGCATTTCACATGAAGTGGAATATTACTCTGTAGTGTGTGGTAAGGTAAGGGTGAATGTGCTCACTAGAGCAGCTGCTATAAAAAATAAGACATACCTAACACCTCAGTGGAAGGCACAGAATATTAAAAATGTGGTTAATTCAAAAGAAAACAAGCAAGACGAGATGGAGGAACAAGAACAAACAAAAAGAAATGGAGAAGCCACGCATGGTGACTCATGTCTGTAATCCCAGCACTTTGGGAGGCCGAGTTAGGCGGATCACAAGGTCAGGAGTTCAATACCAGCCTGGCCAACATGGTGAAACCCTGCCTCTACTAAAAATACAAAAACTAGCCATGCGTGGTGGTGCGTGCCTGTAATCCCAGCTACTTTGGAGGCTAAGGCAGGAGAATTGCTTAAATCTGGGGGGCGGAGGTTGCAATGAGCCGAGATTGTACCACTGTACTCCAGCCTGGGTGACAGAACAAGACTCCGTCTCAGAAAAAGAAAAAAAAAAAAAAAAAAAAAGACTGGAAAAACACAAAATAGCAAGATAATACAATTAAACCCAGTCATATTAATAATTACTTAAAGTGAACTGACTACACTCTTCATTCAAGAGGCAGAGAACTTCTGACTGAATAAAAATGTAAGACCCACAGTGTGTTGCCCATAAATGATGAAATTTAAGTATAAATAGACATGTAAAAAAGGAGGGGGATATTATGTATCAGAAAATAGTAGGCATAAGAAAGCTGGTATGCTTATATCAATTTCACCCAAAGTAGCCTTTAAGACAAAGATTATTACTACATAGAAAGAGGGACATTTCATAATGAGGAAAGGGTTAATTTACCAACAGTGCACAAACATCCTAAATATGTGTGTTTATATAAGAAGTACATGATAACAGAGCTTCAAAATGCATGAAACAAAAACTCGTGCAATTAAGGCAAGAACCAGACAAATCCACAATTACAAGAGTACGTTTCAACACTCCTTTTTCGTACATTGAAACAATGGAACAAGAAGGAAAAGGGCAAGTTGGGAGGCTGACCCTCCCTCACCTCTCTGACTGCTATGCCCCATGAACCTTCCCCTCCCAGGCTCTCTCATATACATATTTGAAACGTCCTTCCTTAATCTGTTTATCAGAAGTATGTGGAATCAGATATAAAAATTGTGATGCACATGTCATGGTTTTCTTTGTTCTGTGACAGTTATAACCCCTCGATTATTTAACCAAGAGGGAAAACAAGCTGGGGCACCTCGGTGCAAATTAGCTGAGAGTGCAAATCAATGGCAACCTCTCAACTTGTTTGGCATTGTGCTCCCTACGTGCAAAAATTTATTTACTCAATAGAGACACACACAGAGGCTGGCATCACTTCGTACACATTTTTTTCTCTGTCTCTTTTGGTTATTTGACATTGTGGCCATTGTTAGTTATGATTTTTTTCCTTGTTTAACGATGTGATTATTTGAAAACATCAGAACAATAGCCTCTGTCTTCTTTGGCAATTTCTGTCTTTGACTTTATTTTAGTGCTTTCTTCTCCTTTGTTGCTCTCCCCATTGTGTCTTCCATCACCTGGTGATGAACTCTTGGGGGAGATTTCTCAGGCGTAACCAGGGTTAGAGAAAGGACTGGCCTAACCTACTGATGAATCAGCATGTGAGTGGGGAAACCGCTTACTGCATTTGCAGATAGATGGTGCACAGGCCGGGCTCAGTGGCTCACGCCTGTAATCCCAGCACTTTGGGAGGCTGAGGTGGGCGGATCACCTGAGGTCGGGAGTTCGAGACCAGCCTGGCTAATGTGATGAAACGCCGTCTCTACTAAAAATACAAAAATTAGCCAGGCGTGAATGGTATGCGCCTGTAATCCCAGCTACTCGAGAGGCTGAGGCAGGAGAATCACTTGAACCTGGGAGGCGGAGGTTGCAGTGAGCCGAGATCGCACCCTTGCACTCTAGCCTGGGCGACAAGAGTCGGAAAAAAAAAAAAAAAAAAAAAAAAAAAAAGACGGCGCACGGTTTCATTAAGCCTTACTGTGCACAGGTGTATAAATTACAGAGGGCAGGACAGCTAAAGCCAATGCTGTGTTCGAATCTTGTCTTCTCAGTTGACTACACTGGCATTTCAGTGTGGCACATAAGCACTGGACACATTTCTAAGCTGGTAACAGCCCCTGGGTTCTCTCTTCGTGTTTCATTTGGTCAGTATTCACTGGCAATATTTTTTCTTCTATTCCAAGGGTCACAAACTGGCTGTCACAAACTGGCTGTCACAAACTGGCTGTCACAAACTGGCTGTCACAAACTGGCTGGCCTTAAGCCAAAGCTGGTCCTCAGACATGTTTTATTCAGACAGCGCAGCTAAATTTTTTAGAAGTTGCCAAATTAAAATACCTGGAGATTTCACACACATGCACATATTTTCAGCTTTCCTTAAACAAACAAACAACCAAACCACTCAAAAAAAAAAAAAAAAAAAAAAAAAAGGAAGGGCAGTACTAAGACTGGGCAGCACATGTATGCAGGCTCTTGGCGGGCCTCGTGGAGGTCTGAGTTTGCCCCTCTTTTTCTGGTTAACGTGCCCCTCCTCAACCTCTCCGACGCCTCAGAGTTCAGGGACGTGAAGAAAAATTTTGAGATCTCTCATTTAAAGATTGCATTATTTGGAGCTGTGAGTCTCCCTTCCTCATCGTTATCACATATACCAGCCAGCAAACCCTTTTATTACGCTGCTGATTTTACAACTGGAAGATGGCAATCAGAAAAATAAAAAAGGGCTGTGGTTTCTCCTAATTTCCTCTAGATGGCAGTATTGTATTGGTATTTTTCCAATACTCCCCAATTCCAGCTGCTTTCCAAATGTTAATTATGTAATTTTTCAGTGGGAATAATCTTTGTTTCTAAATTTATTACAGTATTTTTTCAATAATGTCACATTTATCAGTAAGCAGGTAGAGTCCACAAAACTGCAGTTTTAAGAGAACAGAACGACCGACTTTTTACCCCTCCTTGGAACTTCCCGAGTTGATGAGTAGAAACAGAACATATTGCAACGTATAATTGTCACGATTATGCGGGCTGTTCATTTAGCGTTTTCGTGTGCACATGCATTCAGCTGCCACATCTGCAGTGCACGCTGGAAAAATAGCCCCTTCTCTGTGCAGTTGGAAACACCGACTGTTTCTCATTTGGAGCAATTTCTTTATTTTGTTTTGTGGATAATGAATGTTACCCACAAATATGGGAAGCAAGGAAGCAGAAACACAGTTTGTATTACGAGGAGGCTCTTAGAGATATCCACATACACAAGTAGACAAATGTGAGCTGCGTGTCAGCCTCATACAAAAACAAAGCAGGTACTGCGAAAGGGAAGTTGTGTGTGTTAATGAGATTAATGGTTTCAGAACAAATCCGTTTCAGAGCAGCTAATTAAATATTTCATTTTGAGTTATTTGGTGTAATTTGCTTTGGTATTCGACAAATACTAAGTATTTAATTTTATCTTCCAGCACAACCCGTTAATATTTCACTGGTTGAATTCTTTGGTGTGGTGCTTTGAGTTTTGAAACACCTTTTGAGTCCTGGTTAATCCACTTGATAGCTGAGTGTGAACAGGGACGCTGTAGTTCTCTGTTACCAAAGCCTGGTCAATTTCATCTTGGACCCACCTAAGTAGGATTTAAGCTTTTGTGTTTTTGTCACCTTGGTTCCATCCTAAAATGTTAGAGTTGGAAAAACTCCACAAGGACTTCTCCCAACCAGGGCTCAAGTGTTACAGTCGCTGCCTAAACTTGCTCAGGGATGGGAATGTTGTGGTTGGCATTGTGTCAATGTACAGATGGCCCCACTGAGGGGTAGGGCTAACCGTTGGGCCATTTTTCCCCATGGTGAGCCCAGCTGAGCTCAGCGGTGGGAAATGCAGTCAGGCAGGGGAATAGGGCTGTTTACGCAGAGGTCTGTAGGAAAGTCTGAGGAGCTGATGTCCTTTTCGGCACAGCCCTCCAGGCAGGTGCTATGATTTCCTCAGAAATGGCACATGAGACGAAACCTCTCTGCCTTCTTGGGTTCATCGAAACGACTTAACCCAGGTGCAAAGTCTGCCATGACTTGGCCCTTCTATTATGAGAAAGACATCCTTACTTCTGCTGAGCCCTGACTCCTCATAGGTAAGTGCACGTGATAGCAACAATTTAAGTGTACTCTGACAAGGACTCTGTATGGCACATGCACCTGAATGTGTGTTCTGAGTTAGGGAATCCAGGAGTGGCGAACTCGGAGATTTGTTCCATGTCTATCAGGAACATCTGAGTCGCTGGCCCATCCCATGGAACATGGGGATCCAGGCCCTGAGTTTCGGGTTGAATGAGGATTGCCAGGTGGCGATTGTTTGGGGGAAGGTGTTAAGTGGAAATGCTACATAAACTGCGTGCTTTTTGCAAGGAGCTGTGGTTTTCCTGCCCAGCCACCACCACTTTACTGTAGGGAAGGCAGATTTCTTGTTCACTCCACGGCCACTGGACCTTCTCCCCCATATGTAAGCCTCGAATAAAATCCCACGGGCCCTGCGGTGGCTCACGCCTGTAATCCCAACACTTTGGGAGGCCAAGGCAGGCAGATAACTTGAGGTCAGGAGTTCGAGACCAGCCCGGCCAACATGGTAAAACCCCATCTCCACAAAAATACAAAAATTAGCTGGGCATGGTGGCACACGCTTGTAATCCCAGCTACTTGGGAGGCTGCGATAGGAGAATTGCTTGAACCCAGGAGGCAGAGGCTGCAGTGAGCCGAGAGGGCACCACTGCACTCCAGCCTGGGCAACAGAGGGAGACTGTCTCAAAACCTGCCCCCCAAATCTCATGTTTCGTTTGCTGGCGCTGGGTCTCCTCTCCAGCCTCTTGAACCTGGTACCGTCCCCACTGGAGTGAATAGGGGTTCAGGGCGACACTCCTCTCTACCTGTAAGTTAAATGCCCCGAATCTTAGACAGTTTTCTCCGTTGTTCCACTATGGCCATCCCCCTCTTCTCACAGCCTACTTGGACTCTGGCCTGTGGTTCCAGTTGGGCAACACTCAGATGCCTAGAAAAATGTCCTAAGTAACCTTTGCTCTCGGTCATGTCCCCTGTTAGCAAGAGCAGCAGCCCAGTCTGCCAACATGGAGAAGCAGCCCAATCTCGTCACAGGCTCCTCCCTCATCCCTGACCAGGGATCATGCCGACCCATCCGCATTGTTCCTGGCCCTTCCAGACGCCCTTCTCACCTCCTCTCCGCCACCCTCCCCCTTGTGCGTCCTTCAGGACCCGTGCCGAATCTGTGTGTCTCTCACCAAGCCTTTCTGGACACACCTCTGTCTCCGTGACAGAATTTCTCCTTCCGCTCAGTGCCTCCAGCGCCCAGCCCCACCCCGTTAGTGACCATTCCAAAGATTCCATCGACAGGCATGCGGCCTGGTGATCTTTTTGTCCAGGTTTTCATAGGCCTCAACTCCAGGTAAATGGATTCTAAACTCAAGCAAATAAATATCCACATTCTTCTCTCTCTCTCTTTTTTTTTTTTTTTTAAGACACAGTCTCACTTTGTTGCCAGGCTGGAGTGCAGTGGTGGGATCTCGGCTCACTGCAACCTCCGCCTCTTGGGTTCAAGTGATTCTCCTGCCTCAGCCTCCCGAGTAGCTGGGACTACAGGTGTGCACCACCATGCCTGGCTAATTTTTGTATTTTTAGTAGAGATGGGGTTTCACCATGTTGGCTAGGCTGGTGGAGCATTTAAAATTCTGACGACATTTCTAGTTACAAGAAAAATTTGAAGACAAGTTACCTTTTATACATAGCATGTATTTTCAACATTATAGCCTTTGGCTAATGAGTACTTATTATGGGAAGCACCAGATCTTTATTTCCACCTGGGGATAATCTCCTCTCACCTCAGGTTTGGAGGCCCCATGTGAAATCCAGCTCTCTTGTCAAAATGCTCACTGTGTAATCGGCAGAATTTGCAAAAGTTGAATGGCTGGAGGGAGCAGGAAGGGAAGAACTGGGCTGAGAAGTAGGTCAGTGGAGAGACGTCCTGAGTTTAGACTTACGTAGGCGTTTTCTGAGAAGATAAAAGAGGCCGTTCAGTAGAGGGAATACTATACATAAGAAGTGGAATTTGAAACAGCTGTCTAGGGACGCCCTTTGCTTTTAGGCTCAGCTACATTCCTGCCTTCTTCAGAGCGCTTTCCCAGATCATCTCAGGTCACAGTGACTTTCACTGTTGTTACCTGTCTCGTTCTTTTATTTTGAGACAGAGGCGCTCTGTCACCCAGGCTGGAGTGCAGTGGCTCCATCTTGGCTCACTGCAACCTCTGCCTCCCAGGTTCACACGATTCTTCTGTCTCAGTCTCCCAAGTAGCTGGGATTACAAATGTGCACCACCACGGCCGGCTACTTTTTGCTACTTTTTGTGTTTTTAGTAGAGACCAGGTTTCACCATGTTGGTCAGGCTGGTCTTGAACTCCTGACCTCAAGTGATCCTCCCACCTTGCCTCTCAAAGTGCTGGGATTACAGGCTGAGCCACTGCGCCCAGTGCACCTGTCTCATTCTTACCACGTGAGACAGGATAGGAGACAGCACAGCTGTGGAGACCAGTTGCCTCCTCCGTATCTGGCCCAGGCCCTGGGACTGTGCTCAAGCACTGCTCAGAGCCTGAGATCCTGAGGTCCCGTGGGGAGAATCCAGGATGAGTGCAATAAACATTTCCAGGTTGCCAGCTTCTTACAGATTCTGCAGCAAAGGAAAACATGTCTCTTCCGAAAACGTAAAAGTTGAAAAAAAGTGCTCAAGTTTCTCTTGGTAGAAAACAAAGGGCAGCTTGCTTAAATATTATTTTGCCTTTTTGGCATGTAGAGTGTCATTGTTCTGCAGAATGGGGTTTTTAATATTTGATAAGATGTTGAGAACACCGCATGGCATCAACTCCGAATTGCTGAGCTCGGTTCAAAGGCTTGTATAAATATTTCTAAAGGAGAGCCATATTAAAGAGTCCGGTGTCCCTGTTTTGTGCTTTAACTTTATTTACACATAAATCTTGAGAAGAAGAATTCTTTTCAACTTCACATTCCTCCCGACTCGAATGCTGGCTTTTTTTATGGACGAGAAATCTGGCTGATTTGTATTCCTCCAGTATCTACAACAATAAAACCACTCTCATTACTGAATAAAATTTAAAAACCATCTCCCAGTTGTGCAGTTGGTTTGGATGAAATCTATTATGTTTGCCCTGCTACACTGTGATAAGTGACAGCAAGTGGGGCTTGGGGATCCTAGGGGATTTTGACACCCCGAATGCTAAGTACAGCTGCAACGATATAAGGATCTCCTATTATTATGGAAAATGTGGAGGCCCCCGAACTGAGGCTGGCACACACCCTTAACGTGACCAGGCTTGCGTTAGCTTAGATCAGTCATACCATGCCTTCAATGCGGAAGGTCAGAGAGGTCCAAATTTGCAGAGACAAAGCGTATTTCTTCGTTTATGAACACCTCTTTAAAGAAAATGTTTCTGATCTGTGCACATGTGCGTGTATCAGAAAGCATGAATTCTGTGTGTGTGTGTGTGTGAAGCCCACTCATCTTACCAACAGGGATACCCTTATTGTGGTTCACACTGCTAAGCATGTGTATTACACGTGTGAGTATATCTGTAATTTGTGTGTCTCTGTCTCCCTGGTTATATATAAGTTCAGCTCTGTGGATGACCAGCCGCTGATTCGTGCTTTTTCTGCTGCTCTCTTTAGAACTGGAAGGTGGTCACTTCCCCACCCCACCACTGGAAGGTGGTCACCTCTCCCTCGCCACTGAAAGGTGGTCATCTTCCTCCAACTGGAAGGTCACCTTCTGGTGACTTTGTGGCTTGTCTTGCTATCTCACCATTTTTCCAGATTCCTGCTTGGTCAGGGAACATGTTAAGCTAGGGATAACTTAAGAGTTCGAACATGTTTTCTATCCCCAGAGCCATTACTGTTCTTAATTAAGCCCCAAGACATTGCGAGGGTGAGGGCAATTAATAATCATCTGTTTTGATTGCCCCAACTGTATTCGGCTCAAAATAAAATGCAGGTGAAGGTACATTTCTTCAACTAAGTGCATGGAATTATAGCAATACTGTTGTACTAAGCGGGGCTCAGAGTGGGAAGATATTTGAATATTTGCTTCTGGTTTTTCTCCAGCCAGTTACAGGGAGGGGCTGGTGGATAATTTAGGTGCTGGCTAGTGCTTCTGTGGTACTTTTCTGGCTTTAGGCACCTGGTTGGTGACTTAGACCAGGAACCCCCCTGCTGAAGATGCAAAAACATTCTTCATGGTGTAAGAGGTGGGGTCAAAAAAGATGTTAAATTTTTTACTCCCTTATCGTTTTCCCCAAATAGTCTTATTTGCTCATAAGGGAAAGATATTTTTCAACTTGGTTCATGAAACGGGTGGTCTTTGAAAAATTAGACTAGGAGATAAGTGAAGTCTTATATTGGGTCAACTGATTTTTAACAAGTCATTAACACACTAAATTCCGGAAGAATTCTTGAAAGAGAACATCGGTAGAGAGCTGGCATTTCTCTTTGCTTCTTACAGGATCTCCTTTTTAATGCTTCATTTCCAAATGGGTCAGAAAAAAAATGGAGTTGTCTCCAAACGGTGTATGTGTTAATTCATTATCCACTAGTTGCTGTTTCTCAGGTGTCTGCCACACTTTGCACTCTATGTGGTACATATTTTAGTAACTTACGTATAACTGATGTTGGCAGTCACCCGGGGATCCAGCCAAAGCCAGCAAATCCTTCAGCAGTGTCACATGTTCATCCTCTCGTGGGTTCTTTGGTTCCACATTTATATCCCCTTTTGGTAGCAATTTGTTTTACCATCATCCATCACTTACCTTTGTCCCTTAGAACACTGAGTAAATTTCTAATGTGGCCAATGCCCGGAAGATTTTCTTCTAAAATAGGGTTGTGTATGATTTGATGAATGCTTTGTAAATATTCGAAATTATAGGATTGGGTTATAAACAAATGACTGGTTCTAACTCCCTGGTGAATGTACATATGCAAATCAGCTATGATTCCTGCCCTGCCCCCCACTCCAAGGCTGTGCTTTTATTTCTATCTCTGTTACCTTATAGTCAATATAGATTCTTCTTCCCTTTAAATTATTCATCGTCAATGTAAAGGACCAGTTGTCACTAACTTTTATACAAAGCAGCCTCTAACCTAAGTCAAATATAGCTGGATGAGCAACCTGTGGTGGGAACACAGAGGAAGAAGTTGGAAGGGGGATAAAAAAGAATTAGCATTTACTGGCCACCAATGCTGTGCCAAGTGCTTTATGTAGGTGATTTCATTTCTTGTTCACAATGCTATCAGATGCAAGTGGTGAAACTCAGAAGTTAAGTCTTTTACCCAGGGCCATGCGGTGGCAGAGACAAGATTCAAACCAGTAAAATATAGCTTTGGAACACGATCAAGAGGATTTAGCAGGTGAAGGCAGATGGGAGGGACAAGGATGGGCTGAAGATGATAAATTTCAGCCAGTAATGAGCCATTAGTTAAAACACGTGTAAGGACATACTTCCACCTGTCACACACAGACATGTAAGATTAATCTCAGGACCCAGGAACAAAAAAAGCAGGGTTGTGGTTCACAGTGAGAGAAAGTATGAAAGGATGCTGGTGTAGTCCCGTGGGAAGCTCACGATGTGAGCCAACAGCTGCTAGTTGCAGGCTAGTCCTCAGGCACAATGACACACTTGTCCCCTGGCCCTCTAGTGCCCCTGTCTACCTGAGATCCCCTCTTACAACACGTCGTGATCTGGATGCACGGGGGACTCTACTCTTCTAACTCCTACTCCACCATCATTGTCTTCTTCCTTTGAGACCCGGGGCATTTGGGTCTACCAGGAGGCCTTAATTAGATTGCTTCCTAGACAGTTCTGATTTACACCCTAAGCTTCTGGGAGTGGGACTCATAAGGTACCCAGGCAGAGCCTGGCACTGGGCCTGGCACACAGGCCTGAAGAGAGAGAGAAAAGGAATTCATTGAATGTTTTTTTTTTTTTTTTTTTTTTTTTTTGAGACGGAGTCTCGCTTTGTCGCCCAGGCTGGAGTGCAGTGGCGCAATCTCGGCTCACTGCAAGCTCCGCCTCCCGGGTTCACGCCATTCTCCTGCCTCAGCCTCCCGAGCAGCTGGGACTACAGGCGCCCGCCACTGCGCCCGGCTAATTTTTTTTTCTATTTTTTAGTAGAGACGGGGTTTCACCATGGTCTCGATCTCCTGACCTTGTGATCCGCCCGCCTCGGCCTCCCAAAGTGCTGGGATTACAGGCGTGAGCCACCGCGCCCGGCCCATTGAATGTTTCATTCCAGGCCGCAGGCTTTGGATCCATCCTCCAAGAGCCCTAGAGCCAGGTCTTCAGCAAAGCTGTGCTTGATAAACATTTGATGAAAGAGGGAATGAATGAAGGACAGAGGAAGTTCCGTCAGTCTGCACAACCCAAACTGCCTCGAATCAAAAGAGTGTTTCTCCAAGTACTAAACGTTACAGAATTTTCTTCCCTCGAGTTGACCCTGGAAGTGACCATGTGCAAGAAGTGCTCCTTACCGGCTCCTAGATTTTTGTGTCCTCTGAAGTGCCTGTTCTCATTCACCAGGGGTAGCTGCAGCTTGGTGCAGCTCAGAGGGCTGGCCCTGGCTCTCATTACCTGGCCATGGGGATATTTGCCGCACAGCGTCTAAGTTTTCGATGGGCTTTGTAGCTTTTTCGATGTGGCAGGTTCTCCCTTCCCTTTACAAAAATAAACTCACTAATGTTGTTTTGGTTTGTATATGTGGAAAAACACATATTTAGGGAAGAACTCCTTTCGGAAACAGATTGGAAACGGTGACTGAAAGTGATGGCTAAGGCTCCTCCGTGGTCGGGGCTTTCCTGAGAATTTGTTCAGCTGCTAAAGGAAGTGGATGCCGGGAGAGCTGCGCGCTGGGGTAAGTGCATTCTGTAGAGAAAAGCCAGTCTGCATGTATCTCCTAACTGGATGGTGCTGTGAAAATACACGGCCCTGGTGGACATAACACATGCTTCCCTCCTCCTTTCTCAGTCCCGCTTTCGCACGCGGTGGACAGCGGCATCCTGTTTCAGCTTGAGGAACGCACATTCTCCCCCAGCAAGTGAGGTCTGTGTGAACAAAATGCAAGATACGTGCAATTAGAACCAGCTCTTCTTGGACACCCGAACACTAGATTTTCAAATCAACACTAAACCCAAAAGCGGAATAGTAAAAAATGAATCCCCCCTCCCCTCCTCCCCCCGCACCCCCCCCACCCCCGGCCATGAAATGAAACAGCAAAATCCTCATGGTTGATTCAGTAAACACAGACTTTGCTGAAATGGCCGGAGCCCAGCTCGGAGGAGTTCCGCTGCCACTGTGAGAGAGGCGCCCGAAATGACAAGTGAGTTCTACGCAGCTGGGAGGGTGTCCAGTGAGTTTGACAACACAGTGACCTTGGACAGACGCTTAATGTCATTTTGTTTCCCTTTGCCCACTTCACACATCTGTTAAAGATGCATAATAACCCATCCTCATCTCATGTGGGGGCTGAGGATTAATTAATAAGTGATTCTAAATTACTTGGCGCTCCTCGGAGGAAACGCGTTCCATGAGTGCAAAGAATTGTTATTATGGAGCAATTCCGCTGGCTCGGAAGCAATAATGACTTCGGGGAGGCTGTTGAGCACATGCTGTGGTCTTTCCAGGCTGGAAACCAAAGGTTAAGGTTCTATAGGGCACTTTATTTCCCCACTCCGCCCCGCTATGAAACAAGGCATTCTCCCCACACAACCTCTACCCCACGGATGACCTTCCACCCCCTCAGTGATGAAAATAGATCTCTTCCTTGATTCAGACTGGAAACTCACAATGCGGCTGAGTGGTATTTCACAGAGATGATTCCCAGAGCAACTGGCCCCCAAGATGCCCCAAACCAAAAGGGCTTTGTGGCTACCTAAGTTGTGGGGACTCTACACATTACGCCTTCTTCTTGGAGGCTGATCATTTATTTCCATATGTTAAAGTCCTGCAAAGGGCTTGAAAAACATGTTGAACTTTATTGACCTTAGTCTTTCCCAAAATGTTTGCAAAAGTCGCCATGATTCCACTGGATGAATGCCACTCCATTGGAATGTGGGTCTGTGGCTTCTCTCTTCAGGGAGCGGAGTCTGTTTCTCTGTCCTCTGAAGTGGAGTGGGCCTTGTGACTCACTTTGTGCAGTAGAATATGGCAAAAACGATATGATAGCAATTCTAAGCCTGGCCCTCAAAGGATTTGGCGGCTTCTGTTCACACCCTTGGAACTCTGCCAGCTTCTATGGGAACAAGCCTGGGTAATCTTCTGGAAGATGAGAGAAATGTGGCCCAGTATCCCCACTGTCCCGGCCAACAGACGTGCACCCTGAGAAATGGAGCCACCTGACTTATGGAAGCCGACCACAGGCACACAAGAGGGACCAGCTGAGCACAGCCCAAATTGCTGACCCTGAGAACTGTGAGCCAAGTAAACAGTTGTTGCTTTACGCACTAATTTTTGAGTGGTTTCGTATGCAGCCATAGATTAATGATACAATGGTGGCAGCCATTTAAAAAATTCCCTTTAACACTCCCAGACCTATCCATTGGGATAATAAATTGGTGATGCATATACTATTTATTAATACCATTGGCTATGGTCAACTCAATACCATTACTGCCTCTTTGTCCACTCTCTTCTGCATTACAAGGAAGAATCAGGGACTACTTACATTCCCCCCAGTTCTTTTCCCTACATGGTTTTGGGTTATATTCAGCCAATCAGAGGCACTGGAATGAGGTCTGGAAAGTGGAAGAAAGGGTGAAGCTATCATCCTTCAGGGTTACTGTCAGGAGAAGTGTGGGATCGGCATGGGGTTTGCAGCAGCTTCTGGGTGAGCATCCAGGAATCACCCACCAAATAATACCTGAAAGTGATCGCAAAGGCTCCTCTGTACCCAGTAGCTTTCCCTGAGAATTTGTTCAGCTGCTAAGGGAAGGAGAGCTGAGTGCTGGTGTAAGCGTGTTCTGTTTAGAACAGCAAATCTGCATTTATCTCCTAATTGGATGTTGCCATGAAAATACACCGCCCTGGTGGTGACAACACCAGGGACTGCCTGCTGCTTCTCCACAGCTCTGGCACTTCATGGGTTCAGGAACTGAAGCTGTGGCTTCACTGGCCTCTGCTTCCCCAGGCCTTCCAAGGGGTGTGAAAGCCTCTGGTAGGAAAGACTTCCAATTAAATCAGAAATTAGAATGCCATGACTGTTATAATACAGGACCTTCTGGGGTCTAGCGGGCCTCTGTGATCGATGGCCTTGCAGAACCAGTTGAGGGCTCAGCCTTGCTACTTTTTAGCTCAGTGATCTATGGAAATTCCCAGATCTCTTGCATCCTTTTCACACATGGTTTTCCTCATGTGCAAAATGGGGATGGCAATTCTTTCCCTGCAGTGGTTGTCATGAGGAATAGATGAGGTCCACGTCTGCAGCGTTTGTAACACATCCTTACTCTCCAAATGGCAGGCAGTTGTCTATTAGCTCAGGCACGTCTGCATTTTCAGTGAATGGGGGTCTAAGCGATTGAGTTGTGCTCTTTCAGGTGGCCCCACTTCGCTCTCTTCACTTTCCTATCAAATATGACACATTAGCATATCTCAGGAAATATTAGTAAGCTTCTGAAAGACTCTCGTTTCTGATCTCTGCATCTCATGTATGACTTGCTCCTGTTGCAAAGATTGTTTTCTAATAAGCAAAAACATTTTACTCAGGTGAATTTGAACACAATCGCTGTCGTATTTCTCAGGGAGCTGCCTTTGAAATCAACAAGCAAATCAAAATGTTTCATTCCCCTGCAAAGATCCCAATGGGATTGCACGAGAACTCAAAGGCAAGGAGGGCAGGATGGGACAGGAGTGAGCAAAACAATCATCTGTTTTCCCTTGTACAGTCGTCGCTGTTTCCGCGTTGGGAAAGTCCCATGAGGAATCAAGAGAGTATTTAAAATGAAAAATCAGAAAACTTTATGTAGTGTCTTGATATTCTTCTCAGTTTGCTATTTACTTACTTGGGAGAGGTGTGGGGTGCTGGACTTCTTGAACTTTCTTTTCTGGCAGGAAACCTCTACCGCAAT
This sequence comes from Chlorocebus sabaeus, assembly GCF_047675955.1. NCBI lineage: Eukaryota > Metazoa > Chordata > Mammalia > Primates > Cercopithecidae > Chlorocebus > Chlorocebus sabaeus. The sequence continues at coordinate 23,919,757 of NC_132930.1, read as the reverse complement.
CCAGAGGAAACCAATCTTTTCAGAGATGTTGATGTGTGGTCCAGATCCACAGGCTGAAAGCATGACATTTATTTGATCTTAATGCATATTAATTTTTCCTATACATAATATAGTCATATTTATTTTAATATGGAAACAGTATTTCCCCCTTCATCTTCATATATTACTGATGTTCCAAGAAGATGTGTGTATCAGGTTTATTCCTTGTGTGGTAATACTGTAAAGAGAATAGACTCAGGACTCAGATAGATGTGGGTTGGAAATCTGGCTTCATTATTTTATAGCATGTGACCTGGGGAAAAGAAATTAATTTATCTGAGCCTGTTTTCTCATCTGAAAAAAAAAACCCAACAAGATAACAATATTTCTCTGGCGCGGGTGTTGTGAGGATGAGAATTACTTGAGATAATGTATGTAAAGTGCCTAACGAAGTAACTGGTAACATGCACATAGGAATTAGCAGCTATTACTTTTATGCTTACTTAGAAGGAGGAAAGTGAAGACGTATTTTTAATCTTCTTGATTACTCTAGTCTTAATCATGGCTGAGATCTTAAAATTGGACATTATGAAACTTTTACAATTCCAGGGTCCTTGTTGTGGGATTGAGCAAGTACCCTGGAAGAGAGAAGAAAATATATATATTTGTAAAGAATGGACTCTATTTGAACAGTAGCTTTGATTTTCTTCAGTTAATTCTTTCCAGTGATCTGATTCTGAAAGACTGGCTTGCTAATATTTTTATGTGGATCTAAATGTTTACTCAAATAGTCATGTGCTTAGAACTGTGGAGGATTTATGGTGCATTGCTATGGCTACCTGTATTCATTTATTTCATCTTATCAGCTTGATTTCTTTGTCTGAGCAGATAGATTTTAGACATCCAAAATGCTTTTTCAAGTAAATACCATAGGATAAAATTAGAAGATAATAACCAAGGCTTTTCTTGGCTTTTTTTTTTTTTGGCCCCCAAACTATTCATTGCTTCTATGGGAAGAGTGAGATGAAGGGAGCATTAAGATGTCACCAAATGGGCCGTGTGCAGTCGTTCATGCCTGTAATCTCAACATTTTGGGAGGCTGAGGCTGGCCGATTGCTTGAGCTCATGAGTTTGAGACCAACCTGGACAACATCGTGAAGCCCCATCTCTATTTAAAAAAAAAAAAAAACAAAACAAATTAGCCAGCATGATGGTGCTCACCTGTAGTCCCAGCTACTTGGGAGGCTGAGGTGAGAGGATGGTTTGAGCCTGGGAGGTAGAGGCTGCAGTGATCCGACATCAAGCCACGGGACTCCAGCTAGGGTGATAGAGCCAGACTTTGACTCAAAAAAAGAAAAAAGAAAAAGAAAAAAAAAAAGATGCCCTGAAATGGTTTTCAAACAGGTTTCTGAATGGAGTTTTAGAAATCATGGTAGACACAATTGTCTTGACAGCCCAGGGTTTTTTGGAAAAGGTGTTTTGAGGCCAGAGTTTGTCATGAGCCTGAGAGTGCTGGGATGCGGTGGTTTTAAGACCATGTCCACACATTCTTTGATACGCCTTCCTTTTAGAAGTGGAGCTCGATTCCCCTTCCTTTGAGTGTGGACCGGACTTTCGACTTTCTTCTAACAAATAGAACATGGCAGAAGTGACAGGACATCACATCAAGAGTAGAGTATTTAAAGACTGTGGCTCTCATCTTGGGAGCTGTCTCTCTCTCTCAGGGAAGCCAGCTGCTGTGTCATGAGGCAGCCCTGTGGAGAGAAGATGTGAGTGAGTCTGAAAGCAGACCTTCTGAGACTTGCTAGTAGTCCTGAAAGCAGATGCTCACCCAATGGAGTCTTGAGATGATGGTGTCAGGGCCAAAAACAGATTGACACACTCTCATGAGAGACAATGAGCCCCAGAGGCCTCCAGCCAAGTCATGCAAAATTCCTCACCCAGAGAAACCATGAGATCATTAGTATTTGTTTTTCTGAGCTGCTACGTTTTGCGGTAAATGTATTATATGCCAATAGATAACTAATACAAGTGCTCAATGCAATGATGTAAAGCCAGTTTTCTTGTCCGAAGTGTTGAGAAAGACCTGATGACTTGTTGGTGATAGACGACAGGCAGAGAGAATGTCACTCGGGTTAAGGCAATGATGGTTCTTCATCTTGGGACATAGGCAAATGCCCCTAGAGTTGATGGAAAACCCTGGTAAGTCTGTAGGATTCTGCAAAGTAAAAAAACTTAAGTCTTGCTTCTCAAGGAAGCAGAAGGCTTCCTAAAGAAAAGAGCTATTTCATTGAAATGATAGTAGGTAAAATAACAGTCAGTGTATCTAAGTCACAGGCTGGAAAACTTATTCTATAAAGAGACAGATGATACGTATTTTAGGCTTGTGGGCTATATAGTCTCAGTTGCAACTCTAGTTGTAGAGTGTGGGCAGCCATGGACAAAATGTATATGAAGGGGCATGACTGTGTTCTACTAAAACTTTATTTATAAATGCAGGGAGTGGGCCAGATTTGGCTCCTGGGCAATCGTTTGCCAACCCCTGGTCCAGGATAGGAAGACTTAAGTCAACCCCCTGAATCTCTAACAGACCTAAGGGAAGCGAGAAGAAGCTGAGACAAACTGCTGGACCTGGCCTCTCAGTGAGCGAGAAAAGGATGCAGAGGACCAGGGCGGACTGGAGCACAGACCAGGATGTGAGCATTTCGCCACATCTGCAGTAGCAGGAGGACTGATGACTATAGGCTAACTGGAATTGTAGATCTCAACATAAATCAGCATGGATAAATGTGGGAGGCCAGGGATTTCATCTCAGATTTTAATCTCTCCCTTGGGAACAGTTTATATAACTTTGGTAATTCTGCATCCAAGTAAATGCTCTTATATTTGCATTTAAAAGTGGCATTTTACAATACAAAGATGAACAGTGAAATTCATGTAAATAGCGAAAGAGAGAGTATCCTGAATTGACCGAACTCAAATCTCCACATCACTGAGTTTCTTTGAGTTTTCAATTTTTTTTTCCCTCTATCATTAAATGGTAAATGGAGTCTCAAGAACTTAGTATCAGTCATGGAGAAATAAAAAAAAATGTGAATTTTTGCACACCTGAACGTTGTGATTATATAACAGTTGTTTTCTATATGAATGTAAAGTTATTAAGAGGTAAAATCAGAAAGATCCAGACTTAGGAGTTGGAGAAGAGCAAAGTTTACAGCACCTGAGTAGAAACAGCAATTCCTAGAGTTGTGTTTTGTTTTTATTTTTTTAGGTGGAGTCTCACTCTGTTGCCCAGGCTGCAGTGCAGTGGTGTGATCTAGGCTCACTGCAACCTCTGCCTCCCAGGTTTAAGCGATTCTCCTGTCTCAGCCTCCTGAGTAGCTGGGATTACAGGTTCCTGCCAGTATGCCTGGCTAACTTTGGTACTTTTAGTAGTAGAGATCTGGTTTTGCCATCTTGGCCAGGCTGGTCTCGAACTCCTGACCTCAGGTGATCTGCCTACCTCGGCCTCCCAAAGTGCTGGGATTACAGGCATGAGCCACTGCACCCGACCGTCCTACAGTTCTTGACTACATAATTTGAAGGGCCCAGTGCAAATGGAATGCAGGTCCCCCTTTTCAAAAGCTGGGGCAAATGTGCTGTTAAAAGTAGTGAAATAGAAAAAGCTTTTTCCTGTCTTCCTCGGTCTCTTTTTGAACTTGTCATGGTGTTTCATATTTGCTCTTTAATGTTGTTCTAAAGAAAGAAAAATTAAAAGTTGCATTATTCACATGAATTTGACTGTTCATCTTTATATTGTACCATGCCACTTTTAAATGCAAACATAATAGCATTTAGCTTGAATGTAGAATCACTTAAATTATATAACTCGTTCATAGCTTGTAAATGCATATATATTTTGTTCTCAACAGTACAGTAGAAATGCTGCACAAAACTAACTCAATTTTTTTATTTTTTTATTTTTTACTTTTTTTTTTTTTTAAATTTTTTTGAGATAGGGTCTTGCTTGGTTGCCCAGGCTGGAGAGCAGCAGTGGGATCAGGGCTCACTGCAGCCTTCACCCTTTGGGCTCCAGTGATCCTCCTGCCTCAGCCTCCTGAATAGCTGTGACCACAGGCACATGCCATCATGCCCGTCTAGTTTTTTGATTTTTTGTAGAGATGGGGTCTCGCTGTGTTGCCCAGGTTGGTCTCGAACTCCTGGGCTCCAGTGATCCACCCACCTCGGCCTCCCATAGTACTAGGATTACAGGTGTGAGCCACCGCACCTGGCTATTTCACTGTTTGATAGGCACACATTCTACCGACACTCTCCACCTTTTGCTTACTGATGTGTAAGGAAGGACAGAAAGGAAAAGGATTTATGGGTCACATGTCTTTCTCTTTCCTTCTGTGTCATCATTTTCTGCACTAGTGGTTGCCTAACATGGAGGTAATGTGAGGAAGAAAAAACAGTGTGTTCTGCATCTGTTTGCTGGGGCTGCCATAACAAAGTATCAACTGGGTGGCTTGTACAACCAAAATTTACTGTCTAACAATTCCGGAAGCTAGAAATCTGAGATCAAGGTGTTCACGAGATCTTGCTCCCTCTAAAGGGGATAGGGAAGGATCTTCCAGGTCTCCTAGCTCCTGGCAGTTGGTTGGTTTGTGGCAGCATAACTCTAATCTTCACACAGCATTCTCCCCGTCCATGTGCTGGGCCCACACTGCCCCTTTTCCTAAAGCCACCAGCCATATTGCGTTAGGGCCTCCTATCCTGGTATGAGCTCATCCTGATTGAATTGATCCTAATTACCATCTGCAAAAACCCTGTTTCCAAAGACGATGTCATTCAGAGGTGCTCAAGGTTAGGGCTTTAACATATGAATTTTGGGGGAGCAGGGGACGCAATTTTACCCAGGGCAAGCTGCTTGGTTTTTTGGGTGTCATAAAACACTATTGCTTTCCTTCTGCTCTTGAAGCAAGTTGTGGTTTGAACAGAAAGCATGACTTCTCAGGGCCGTCAGTGTCTCCCATATTCATAGACCTGAGTTTTTCTGGAGTCCCACATACCTTGGATGCACTGGAATTCTGTGCTCACAGGGAACCATGAACACTGTGTGCAAATGTACTATCAAGGAACAGAGGCAGATATGCATATTTCATGTGTTTCCTGGGCTCATGTGCATGCTTTACTGTCTCTTTGGACTTAACTTATAAAACCCAAGTTCCAGCCAGGCGCGGTGGCTCACACCTGTAATCCCAGCACTTTGGGAGGCCGAGACGGGTGGATCTCCTGAGGTCAGGAGTTCAAGACCAGCCTGGCCAACATAGTGAAACCCCGTCTCAACTACAAACACAAAAATTAGCTAGGCGTGGTGGCAGGCACCTGTGGCAGGAGAATCGCTTGAACCCAGGAGGTGGAGGTTGCAGTGAGCCAATACTGTGCTATTGCACTCCAGCCTGGGCGACAAGAGCGAAACTCTGTCTCAAAAAAAAAGCAAAAAACAAAACAAAACAAAAAAACCGAAAACAAACAAAAAAACCCCAAAAAACAAACAAACAAAAAAAACAAGTTCAAAGATAAAATCACTAAGATTATAAGATAGCAACAATTGGGTATTAAACCAAGTATGGGGATCTTCTGAGCCCGGAGCCCTGTGCAACTTGCCTGGATGACTGTATGGCAGATACACCTGAAAGCAATAACTCAAGCATACCCTGAGAATGACCCTATGGTCTTGGAAGAATGTGTGTTCAGAGCTCTGAGCTAAGGAATCCAGGAGTGACCGACCCAGGAACTCACTCCTTATTTATAAGGCCATCTGAACTCCTAAGGCCCATCCCTTGGAACACATGCTGGACAGGGGATTGAGGCCCTTTGTTTGGGGTTAAATAGAAGTTGCCAGGTGGAGGTTCCTAAGTGAAAATGCCATATAACTTGCATGCTTTTACAAACAGGAGCGGTTTTCCTGTCCAGCTTGCTGGTCCTGGACTACACTGTTTATACCCTATGTCTCGTTTGCCAGCTCCAGGTCTCTTCCATGGCCTCTTGGACATGGTGCCATCCCTGCTGGAATCAACAGGGGTCTGGCATGACAGTTGCACATACACAAAGCCAGCTCTGTCAAGAACTGGGCCTCAGATCTCTGACCTGAGCTTCACGTCCTGTTCTACGGTACCCTAGAAATGTGTTGGTGATCAGATCCAACCATTGAAGACCTGGAATTCAGGGAGGGTAAGTGCTCATCCAGAGAGCCCAAAGATAACAGGCAGGAGTGGAACCCAGGTTTCCAGATCCCTGGTCCACTGCTTACTGTACCATATCACCTTGCCACCTACTTAGGCAGCAATCCCATTTGCTAAGAGTTAGCTCAGCATGAATGCCCCACTGCATGGAGAATCTTTGAGGGTTCAGTTATACACTAGAAGCTGCAGGACACTCATATGTGTGTATACTGGGGGACAGACCTGCTTTATTTTCTAACATGGAAATTGAAGCAAGTGATGTAATGGCTGCTGTTTCCCTTCTCTCCTGAATCTTATGGCTGGGTTTAAGGCAATGGGGCAATGAGCAAGCTGGGGTATTAGAAGGATGAGTTTTCCGGTTTACTACTCAGAGAAAAGCTTTGAACTTTTGGGGAAGCAAGGAGTGGGGGACCCAGAGGGTGGTTTTGTTACACAGCAGGGGCACAATGCTTAGATTTGGCCCAAGGCAAATGGTCCAGTGATGGAACTGGTTTTCAGGGTTGCCCTGACATTCCCTGGCCTCCTTCCTGTGTCAGTCAACTTATGCTATGTAACAACCACCCTAGAACTTGGTGGCTTAAAACAAGGGCCGTCCATGTAGCTCCTGACTCTGTGGGTAATTTGGACTGGGCTCCAGCTTGTCTGGTCCATCTTGCTCAAGCATTTGTGGCTGGAGGCTGGGGCTTGCTGGCTTAGGAAGGATCACGGTGGTTTTTGACTGGAGTTTCCCCATGAGGTCTTGCTCATCTTCCAGTGGCTAGCCTGGCCTTGTTCCTAGGGTGACAGCAGGCTTTCAAGTCCTGCAGAAAGAGAAGCTGTCAGACCTGTTGGGACCTAGGATTGGAACTTAATCCAGTGTCCTTTCTGTCATATTCAATTGCTCAAAGCAGGTCACAAGAACATCTCAGATTCAAGGGGTGGGTAGACCTCACTTCTTTTTGGGAGGGACTCTGAAGCATTGTGGCCATCTACAATCTACCACGTGACCTATGGACACCACTCTCGGTGCCTTCCACCCAGGCCTACTAAGAGTTACCTATCCTTGGTCTCACCCATTTTTTTGTCTTCTCCCTGTTATTCCAGGGCTCTTTATTAATGATTTTTATTTTATGGGAAGGATCTAGCTTATTTGAGAAATAATTCATGCCAGGTAGTAGATAATAGAAGTGAGAGTACTAAAGGGTTACTTTAAAACATTCCTGGTAGTAGAAGTCCTGGGCTTTTAAAAACACTGTGCCTTAATTCATTTTTTTTTTTTTTTTTTTTTTTTTTTTTTTTGAGACTGGGTCTTGATCTGTCACCCAGGCTGGAGTACAATGGCATGATCTTGGCTCATTGCAATCTCTGCTTCCCAGGCTCAAGCAATTCTCCTGCCTCAGCCTCCTGAGTAGCTGGGACACCAGGCATGAGCCACAATGCCTGGCTAATTTTCTTTTGTAGAGATGGGGTTTTGCCATGTTGCCTAGTCTGGTTTTGAACTCCTGAACTCAAATCAATCTATCCACCTCGGCCTATCAATCTATCCCCCTCGGCCTCCCAAACTGCTGGGATTACAGGCATGAGACACCACACCCAGTCATCAAGTCTGTCTTAAATTCTCACTGTCATGAAAATTATCTGGGGAGCTTGTTGAAAATATAGATTCCCAGATTCCATCACAGATGTACTAATTCTGTATTTTCTGGAAGAAGCCTGGGCTTCCATGTATTTTCAAGCTTCCTGGCCATCAGGCCATCAGCTTCCTGTGTTAGTTTGTAAGGAGGATGCCTATCCTCATTCAGACCCCTTGAAGCTTCACAGGTATAGTCACCCTTATAATTGCTCATGGACTCACTTCCTGGATGACTCTTTTGATTAGCTGGGATTTGGAAACACAGGTTTATCTCAAAAGCGTAAGAAGCAACCCCACAAGCAGACAGGGGAGGTGTTTGACTCTTGAGGCTCCCATAGGAATGGACTGTGTGCTATTTTTTTTATCTGTTCCCACAGAACCTGAGAGCTATCATCAGATTTGAGGTGCTTATCATGTTAAATTGAATTAATTGGAGCTGTGGACCTCACAGGGTGGCTCATGTTCCAGAAGCATCTGCTTTCCTGGAAACAGGCTAGAAATGCAAATTATTGGACCTCACCCCAAGCCCTTTGGACTAGACACGAGATGCACATGGGAGAGGGAACTTGGGGCTGGGGAACCTGATAACCATTTGCACACACACAAATGAGAAGGGACCACCTTGCCCTTGCTGGAATGAACATGTTGCAGCCAGTCGACCTGCTTGCCCTTTGGGAGAGTCGACCTGCGGCCGCTGAGCTCTTTGAGCAAGCCTGCCCTGCGACCTTTGTCACCTGCGCGAACACACCTCACAATTCTTGCTTCTGAACTCTGGACAGGGCGGCTGGCCCTGCTTATCAGTCAAGGTCTCTGCGCCAATAGCAAAATGATGATTCCTGCTGGGTAAATAGAGCTTTTAAGTTGGTGTCAAGATTTTTCCTCCTTGCCTGAAAAGCTTAAAAAACCCCTTGCCTTAGGTGGAGTGCTAAGGGCATAGGAATTAAAAGGGAATTGGCGTGAGGGGTCACCATTGCTGCAGAGTTTCAGGCACACACTTAATTATGAAAGTGCATACACACGACACGCACGCACACTCCCCGCACAGCTGGGGCAACAAGTTCCTTGTTCTTTGAAGCCAAGTTCCACTTCACTGTGGTTTCCTGGAAAGCTCTTAGCAAAGAAGGGCATGGCGGGTCCTTGTCAGCCAAACTGGGCCCAGGAGTTTTTGTTCCCTGGGCCAGAAGGCCAACGAGAGAGGAGGGATGTGTAAGAAGAGAAAAGAGCTTGGCCTGGACATTCCAGCACCGGATACATCACAAATCTTGGAACAAGTTGCTTCATGTCCCTGATGCTCAGCTCCTTCTCTGTGAAATGGAACACGTATCTAGATTATACCTTCTTCCCCTAAAACATTTTGGAAGATGCTTATAATCTGAATACTTGTCAAGTAGAAGTTAGAAATACATAAACAGAAATGAGGAGTTTCTTAGGAGAATTGAACAGAGATTAACGGTAGGGAACCGGATTAGAAAATCTGCACATTAAATTAGATCCTGAGACCCTGGACATCCTGGGGTGGCCTGGAAGAGGTAGACCCGAATGTTCTTTCTTGCCCAATCAGGTAAAAGAAGATATGTGGAGAGAGCGAATTGAAGGTGCTGGTAGGGCTTGGGCTAGCCCATGATGACAGAGGGGAAACATGGAGTCACAATAAAACTCCTCCACTCCAATCCCCATTCCTTCCTGCTATTCCTCTGACTCAGTTTTCCTGAAGTCCCCCTACACGGTGGCTTTGCTTGGCTGTTGTGGGGGGATGCTGCAGTTAAGCATGAGAGAATTCGGACTCCCCTCCTGAATTCTTACTAGTGAGCTCAGGCCATGTTTCACTGCCATGCTGGCGTTGTACTGGTGAATGCGGTGCTGCTTATGGGGTAGGTTTTCAGATGCGGCTTCAAATGGGAAACGAATCTTTCATCTTAAAGAAGTACAAAATGACCTACTCTTTGCTTAATGTGCAGATGAAAAGGTGAGGGAGCCTCTTCATGGGTTAAACGGTGAAGAAGCCGGAGTGGTGGAGACTTGCTGGAAGAGGCTGAATGGGAACAGGGGTGCCTCCACATCCTAGTCTGTGCTAAAGGCCACGCCTGCATAAGACAACTGTGAAGGGGAAGAACAAGGCATGGGGAGTTTTCCTACCAGAGAGCAAGACCAAGGTGAATCTGGAGTACGGATGAAGGGTGTTGGCACAGGTAACTAGGTCACTGGCACAGGAGGGAGAACCCGGACACAATTCCATGCATGCGTGGTGGGCATTACAGATTGGTGGGAAACTGAGCATTTATCAATAATGTGTTTTTATTTCTTGGCAATTGGTTATTAATATGGAGAATAATCAAGTGAGATTCCTAACATCGTGTGACTTAAAGACCTAGTTATGGAAGGACTTAAATATGAGACTTTAAATATGGTTACAAGAAAGTAGAACGTCTTTGTAAACTTAATGTTGAAAAGAATTTCATTATATTCCAAACTTGCAAACCACAGCGAAAATGGAAACATTTGATTTGCATTAAAACAAAATGTGTTTGTCAAAAGTTACCTTTAAGAAAATAAAAAGATAACTCACGGGAAGAAATAATTAATACCTAGAATACATAAAGAACTTCTCAAATTCAAAAAGCAAAAGACAAACACGTTAGTTAACATGGGCAAAACGGTTAAGAGATAATTTACTGAAGTGGAAACATCAATTGCTAATAAACAAGTGTAAAGATGGCTAACCTTACGAGTAATAAGGAAAATGCAAATGAAAGTTAAAATTAAGCAAGGCACGGCGGCTCTCGCCTGTAATTGCAGCACTTTGGGAGGCCGAGAGGGGTGGATTATCCAAAGTTAGGAGTTTGAGACCAGCCTGACCAACATGGTGAAACCCCTTCTCTACAAAAAACGCAACAAATTAGCCTAGTGTAATGACGTGCACCTGTAATCCCCGCTACTCAGGAGGCTGGGGCAGGAGAATCACTTGAACCCTGGAGGTGGAGGCTGCCATAAGCCAAGACTGCGACACTGCACTCCAGCCTGGGTGACAGAGCAAGACTCTGTCCCCCGCCCCAAAAAAATATAAATAAATAAATAAATAAATAAAACAAGCAAGCAAGCTAAAATTAGACATTATTTCACACCATCAGATTGACAAAACTCAAACTAAAAAGTATGACAGTATCAAGTTTTGATTAGGATGTGGGGTAATAGGACAGCTAATCCATTGCTGTTGGAAATGAAAATTGTTACAGCCACTTTGGAGAAAAATTTGGCAACATCCACTAAAGTTGAAGATATGTATACACTATTACTAAGAATTATACTTCTAGATACATACCTGATATGAATTGATATCTATACTGTGCATGCATACATACATATATACATATTCATATAGCTATATGTGCATGCCTATACATATAGCTACATATAGACATATATATATATACACGAACACACACATATGTGTCAGGAAACATTAAAAATAATAATCATAAATGTATGATTCACAATAGTAAAATATTGGAAACTTCCTAGTATCCATTCGGGGAGAAATAAATTAAGCTCTATGATGGAATTTCATATTGCAGTGAAAAGGAATGAACTAGAGCTTACATGAATCAGTGTGAACTAATTACACAGACATAATGTTGATTAAGGAAAGCAATTTGCAAATAAATATTTGTGGTATAATATCTACATGAAAGTTCAATGTATTCAAAAATCCTGTAAGTTGAGTAGAGATCTTTCTCTCTCTCTCAATAGGTAGACAGATGGAAAGAGAGAGAGAGAGCTATCGAATGAGAGAGAAAGAAGAAAAAAATAAATGCAAATAAATGATAAATCTCTAAAATCAGGATGGGGTTCTTCCTGGGAGGAAAGAAACAGGGGAGGAATCTAGAAGGATCCTATGTGGGGGATTTAACTATGTTGGCAATGAATTAGTTTTGAAGGTGGATGATGAATCCTGGGCTATTTATTACGTTATCCTTCATGCTGTTTTTTATGTCTTAGATATTCCATAATAAATTCAACAGCACTGTTAGTTATCAGCCCAAACATGTATCCCTCCTCAGGGACAAATCGGGATTGATCCAATCCAGTCACGGTATTCCATTTCCCTTTGCCACATACTCATTTATCCCTTCTCCCTTTATATTTTTTATTTTTAGACCTAAGAAGAAGTCAGTTGGAGGAGGAGGTCATGGTTCTGGAAAGCTTTTACTTTCTGATTAAAAAAAATCCTATTGGCTCCACCACTTCCTTCCTTCTTGGGGCAGTAGCACGAGGATGTCTGCAGCTGTGGCAGCCATCTTGAAATCATGAGGTGACAAGCAAGGCAAGTGTAGATTAAAAGCAAGAAGGCAGAGAGCCAACACACTGAGGATGGTAGAAGAAAAAAATAGTCAAAGCCTGGGTATCTGATGACAGCTGAGGCACAGAATGGACCCTGGAACCAGGTAGAAACCACGGACTCCCAGATTGTTTCTTAAAGAAACAATAATTGTCTTCATGGTTCAAGCAACTTACTTTTGGTATTGTTTTCTGTTACTTGTGGTCACTAACTTACCTGAAACATAACATGAATCGCTTTCCTTTTAGACTTATTGTTGGGATTGCCATCTATGAAAACATTAAGCCCTTTCTCTGCTTCAAATCTCTACTATTTCCTCCACATACAAGGCCTCTTCTCTCCCTGGTGAACTCCTCACCCCTGAAAGCTCTTCTGAAATGTATTCTCGGTGATGGCTTCCCAGCATTCTGAAATGAGCCACACTCTTCCTTGTCTGCAACCCCAAACATTTTCCCTATGTCTGCATTCTAGCCCTTAGCATGCACAGCTGCACACTCCACCACTCTCCCGGTGAGGCAGGGTCCGTGACATTTTCATTTCTGGGTCTCAGTGATGGCACAGTTCAGAGCACATCACAGGGGCCTAACGGAAGCTAGTTAGAATGAATGATGCTTGTCTTGTATCAACATCTTAGAGGGAAAACAAATCAAACACTGAAGTGGGTGGTGAGGAGGGAATGTGTGGGGAAGGAGACCAACGGCCTTCCCATAAATAAACACTGCAAAATGAACCCTTTTTAAAACAGCTCCTAATGCAATATTACATCAATCACATTCGCATTTGCTAATGATTTTGTGTGTTCGATAGAATCTCATTTAAGCTCACTAGCCTATTTAAATCCGGGCTTCCTTTTATTTCCCCATCCTAATCAGATTTAAGTGACAATTGCAAAGGACCTATTTTGTAAGGAGATAAATGAATGCATAGGTGATCCTGGATGCTTACAAAGTGGTTGCTATCCCCAGGGTTGAACTACAGAAGTGTGGGCAACCTTTATTATTGGACAGAGACCCTTGTGTGCTAGGTAATACAGAGACACAGCAAATGTACGGTTTAATTCAAATGGACTTAAACATGGGCTCCAGTACACTCCTCTGCGTCATCGCATCATGAGACTAGAACAGGGATTACATGAGACATTTTTTCTGTCTCCTGAAAGCCTTTCATTTATTTTCTTTTTTAAGTAGCTGCTGTGCTTGTGAGTGTGGAAGGGGGTCAGAGATGAATGCATGGCGAAGTGCATAGATATGCAGCATAACCTCCAGACAGCAATCTAGTGAAAAGTCTGCGTTAACTCTTGATGTAGCCAGGGTGCTGGGCCCATTAATTGGCACATGTGTTGAAGAGGACAGGCGTTAGCTAAGGGAACATTCCAATTGCGAAAGGAATAGTCTGAGGCATAAAGCCAGTTTGAAGCAGATCTTCATTCGCAGAGGGTCTTTTGAACGCAACTGTAGGTGAATGATAATGATACAGCATTTATTTTATTTTATTTTACTTTTGAGACTGAGTCTCACTCTGTCACCCCGGCTGGAGTGCAGTGGTGTGATCTCAGCTCACTGCAACCTCTGCATCCCAGGTTCCCTCAATCCTCCTACCACAGCCTCCTGAGTAGCTAGGACTACAGGAGTGCACCACCATGTCTGGCTAATTTTTTTGTATTTTTAATAGAGACAGGGTTTTGCCATGTTGGCCAGGCTGGTCTTGAACTCCTGACCTCAAGTGATCTACCCACCTCGGCCTCCCTAAGTGCTGGGATTACAGGCATGAGCCACTGCGCTTGGCCTGATGCAGCATTTTATATAATACCCAGTGTTCACTGAGCATGTGTGTGCTCAGTGCGTTACATGGATGATCTCATCTAAATTTACAAAATAACTATTTATTGTTATTTTCATTTGGCAAAAAAGAAAACTGATTCAGTAGATTGTTTTCTTTGATAGATCCAGGGATCACAGAACCGGTAATGGGAAGACACTCCCATTTTCCTGAGAGTTGGTTATAACTATTGTTTTGTGCGTTTGGCAAATGTTGCCTCCCACTTCATAGTTCTAGGAGGAGAGGTGCCTGCATGGACAAGCAGTCCAGCTGCCTTCTGGGCATTAAAGCACCCATACTTCAACTTCTGTTGCTCAAAAGTTGACATTAGGGGAGGGTGATTCCGACCAAGGCCCAGGGACAGTGAAGGGCAACAGAGTCCTTGAAAAATTTTACTAACAGGCTGGAGACCTGGGATCAGTGGGCCAGCCAGGATCAAGAAGGAAGAATCAGGCGTGGTCGTCCTGGATCTGAGATGTCATGGTTGCTGGAACCTGACCTGGAACTTGTATGGGATTTAGCAGCATCTTCCGCCTTCCTATTGTGGATGGCAAGAAAGTAAGATACACTTTTCCTATGAATCTCTTCACTTGTATGTGGTCTTCCATGGCCCCAGTAGGCCGCACAGGTTATCACTGCCATTCTGCACAGTACAGAAGAGGATTCCTGACAGTCAGACTCTTCCATCTGCCTCTGGGTAGACTCACAACTTCAACCCCATTAGCTTTGTCTGTTCCCACTCTCTTGTGAGTACACCCTCTAGTGCCTGCTGACCTCCTATCCTCTGGCCCTACTTCTCCTTGCCCATCCAAATGCATCTGCTTTTTTTCTGTTTCCTTGGGGTCCTTTCTCTTTCCGTGTTGAGGACCTTCATTAAGCTTCAGTTCTTTAAAAAGAAGGTGCCAAGAGAATGGGACCCAGAAATTTCGGAGCAAGATACGGGAGCAATGGGGCTATTTCCAGAGCACCAGACACAACACGGATGGTGCCTTCCTATTCTGTACACATGACACCCAACTATCCTGAGTGTCTGTGCAACGTGAGACAGAACAGGGCCCCGTGGCAGCTTCTCCTTCTCATCTCCGTGTGTGCAGCCTTGACTCCCAGACAGGCAAAATGTAGTGACTTGGCACAAGAGCTCAGCTTGTGTTCTGTTTAGGTTTTGGAGAGGAGCTGATTCTCTGAAGTTCTACCCAAACCACAGCTGCCCTCTGGGAAGTTAATCAGAAGAGAAGTGAGGGAAGTTTGGTTTGGAAGGCAATAGGATCAGTGTGCACCAAATGGATTTGATGACTGGAGTGAACCGTTTGAAATTGTTCATTGGTGAAAATGGATATATTAATTTCTATGGACACATTTCGTAGTTCATGTCTAGGCCTGGCTCATGCAGCTCATTAGCTAACTCATCTTGACCCATGATTCCAGTGGCGATGACCGGCTGGAACAGGCTTGGGTTGGGGGTGTTCCTGTTTTAATTCAGCTAATGTAGAACAACCGTCCACACTGAAGACCTGCCCTAGCTTCTTTGGAAAGGTCATCAAGAGTCAGCATACTGGGAGGATGGCTTGGGCACCCCCTCAAAGAGCCCCCTCCGCTGGCCACTCCTCCCTCTAGTAAGAGTTTGTTGGTCTTTGTCTTCACGCATAAAAGAACATAGTTGTTTTGTGAAAGAAGCAAAGAGGAAATGACCTTACGGAATATTCTTGTAAGCTGACTGCCGTCCTTTCAAAAGAGACTTTGTTGTGTGTATGCGATGAGCCCTACCCTGTACCAGCAATTAGCAATTGATGAAATGCTCTTCCCTGCACACTCACCATATCCAAGGCTGGTTTCAGAGGGAACAACTATGTCATTTCTTGTCTACTACATTCTGGTTTGTTTGGATGAGTTTGTTTGCTTTCACTTCGTTTTTGTTCTTCCTTTGCTTTAACACTCTTTAATTACCCTCTCTCTTGGTTTTACTTACTGTTGTACGGGGAAAGGGAGGTAATAATAGGACCCACTGGGGACCTGGCAGAGTTAACTTCTAACCAGGGCTTTCTCGCTAGTTATTGTGAGACAGGGCAAGTCCATTCATCCCCTTGGAAATTCAACATCTGTCAAGCGAGACCCCTGAATTAGATTCCTGTTAGTTTCCCTTTCGGTTTTGACATTTCTGGTTCTGACACTCTTAGTCTCCCTCAGCCAGTTGAGGACTTTTATCTGTGCAAGTTCTTTCAAGAGGATATCTATTTGCTGTAATTTAATGTAGCTTCATCATGATAAGTGCCTGTAAGTTGTTTTCTCTTTTTCTGGATTTTTTTTTTTTTTTTTAATGTGGCTTTTCCCTATTGTATAATCATATCTGCAAAAGCCTGAGTCTCTGGCTTGTGTGGACAGAAACTAACTTCACTCTTAGTCCTTTGCAAAGGCTTCTGGGGGTTTCATTTCTCAGGGAGGCATCGTTTCCAGCATGTCCTCTTGCGGGTCATGTTTCCTGCACTCTGCACTGGCCAGTTAACAGTGAGCGTGCCGTGCATGAGGAAATCATCTTCCAGCTTTAGGGCTGGCCTCCAGTTCCTGCTCAGGCTGGTGCAGCTCTGGGTGTAGCTTCCTTGAGATTTCCCGAGAAACATGTCCTCACTGCATGTGCAGCTGTGGTTTGCAGTTATTCAAAGGTAACATGCCTAAGTCTGGGTGTATTAAAGCTGAGTGCAAGCTGACTATCAAAGTCTGCTCTCATGTACTGAATGGCTGTCTGTTCACATGGCTGCTATCTTGTGAAGGCTGTGGTGCCTCCAGAGACATTAGGCCACCCAGATAGTTGCGATATAGGACAAGCTCAGAGTAGCTGGAGAGGGAATCTGTTGCATTACCTGCTCAGTCTCTCTGTTTTAAGAACTGCAAAGGTGGGCCACTCATTACAGCCATGTTTGCTTCTTTGCCCCTGATTAACAAAAGGTGAACACTTGACCCAAGTGTAACCAACCAGAGATTTTTCCCTGAGAATGTACATTGGGATGGAGAAAGAGAGTCACTCTTTTTGGGTAATTGGATTGCCCCAAAGACAATGTTTGCTTGGCAGATTCTCCTAGGAAGAAGCAGAAAAAACTTATGTTGCAAGAGAGAAGGATGAAGCAGCTATGTGTGTGTATTTTGGGGCAGGGGATGCTGAGACGAGAGAGAGAGCAATAACACTGCTCCCAGTTCCTCTTCCTGGGTCATCTGAGGTCTGGCTGCATTTCTGTTCTCAAGACACTATCCCATAGCTTGGGTTAGTTTCTGTCACTAGCAAACAAAAGAGCTGTTTCCATTAGGGTACTCAATTATTCTACTTAGATACGTATAGGCTGGAGATCTATGCTGAAGAAAATTATTTATTTCTATATTACTGTACACTTTACCACTGTTCATTCATTCATCCATTCATCCATCCATCCATCCATCCATCCATCCATCCATCCATCCATCCATCCATCGATTTAACAGAGACATACTGAGCTCTACTGTGTGCTGGGAACTGTGCTAGTCTCTTTGGAGGGACTGGTGAGCAGTGTAGACATAACCTGGCCTCAAGAAGTTTATGGTCTGTGGAAGAGAGAGAGTAGATTTGTTGTCTGTGGCTGGCAAGTTAGTTACTACAAACTTGGAGGCTTAAAGCAGCAGAAATGCATTTGCTTACAGTTCTGGAGGTCAGAAGTTCAATATCAAGGTGTCAGCAAGGGCATCCTCCTTCTGAAGGCTCTAGGGGAGAATCCTTTCATGCCTCTTCCAGCTTCTGGTGGCTCTAGACATTCCTTGGCTGTGGCTGCATCACTCCAGTCTCTGCCTCCGACTTCATATGATGTTTTCCCTCTTCTCTCTGTGTGTCTCCTATAAGGACACTTTTTTGAGTTTAGAGCTCACCACAATAATCCAGGATGATCTCATCTTGAGTTCCTTAAGAGAAATATCTGCAAAGACCCTTCTTCCAAATAAAGTCACATGATCAGTTTCCAGAGGTAAGGACATGGACAAATCTTTTTGGGAGCCACCATTCCACCCTCTACAGAGGGTGAACACTGGTTAGTGTGGAGAGGGTTACAAAGGGGACTCGCAGGGTGCTCGAAAAATTGGTGGGACAACCCCTTGTTTAGGCATCAGAGGAAGTGGTATCATCTGGAAGCAGAAGGCTGAGTAAGCCCCTGCTGAATTGTAGACAGGCAGAGAGGCCCAAAGAAAGACAGAGGCCCAAGACAGCAAACAGCTCCCAGGGTAAGAGGCAAGCCCAGAGTGCCTGGAACACAGAGACTGTGTGGAGGCCGTGGAGGGGCACAGAGTGGAGCAATACAGAAAGACAGGTGGCTTCCAATCTTGCAGCCCGTGTGGCCTTGTGCAGAGCTTTGGATTCCACGGTGGCAGCGATGGGACTTTGTAGTACGGTTTTAAGTGGAGTAAAGTGATCTGATTTGCATTTTAAAAAGATTTCTTTGGCTCTTGGGTTTTTTTGTTTTTTGTTTTTTTTCCTCCCCAGCCTTCAACTCCCTCATTTTGTAATAATTGCCAACAATATTGTCGGTGGCAAATCCCTGGCAATATAGGGAAGCTTAGGCAAGGAGAGATGTCTAGGTGGGAGCGCATCAAAAGCCTCCCTCTCTGTCTAATTTGCACCTCCACCTTGCCCCAGATCCCCTTCTGCTTTAATTTTGGTTTTGAAAATTGTAAATCAGTTAAGTATTAGCTCACGGCCTCAGATAGCAAGGGCAATTTAATACCGTGAAAAATAAGAGGGATCTTTGCTGTTCTGACATTTATTATTCCCGGACTCGTTATTTTTTCCTAATGAACGTTTCTTTCTGTCCTTACGCTTATCGGTTTTAACACATGCCATTTACCACCTCCGAGCCACTGATTAGGGGGCTGGAAACGGGCTTACATCGCTGTCAGGGCAGGAGAGGAAAAATTGCAAAGTAAATGGCAAGATGTTGCCGCGATAGCGAGCAGGAAAATCTGCAGTGCTTAGGAGAATGCGGGACCCAAATGAAATTCCGCGTCTCCCCGCGGCGGGTGCCGCAGAGCCACCGGCGAGGGGCGGGCGCCACGTGTCTGATTATTCAAATGGGCCGATGATTAACTCGGTTTATATTGATGCAAATAATCCTGCCGGAGCCTGCAACGGCTAATCCATTTTGGAACTGTGGTTTTCCATTGATAGCACAAAATAGTGTAGAGGAAAGCCATTTTCATAATATTAATAATGGAATTACAGAATCAGGTCACCTAAAGGAACGGCGCTGACTCAGCAACAGCAGCGTGGAGGTTGAATGTGGGGATTAGCACTGAGCAGAACGAATACAAACCTTCGGCAGCGATCTCATTGCATAAAACGCACATCCCCTTCCCTTTTTCTTTTTAAAAGAAAAAGAGCTTCAGAAACGACCGTGGCTGAGTGCAATTCTCAGATGAATTTATTACAAAGAAAGAAACTGTACAGTGAGCTTAGGGAACCCCCAGTAAAATAATTTTCCTTTTTCCCCCTTTGATTAAATTCCTTTGATTAAATAGTGGATTTACCTTCCTTGCTGCCCATGCCCTGGTTTAATGTCCTAGAACAATGTCTGCAAATGCTTTCTAAATGAATAATTCGAATTGCAAATGAAGATCAATAAATGCCCTCTAAAAGAATGACTATAGTTGTCAATGAAGATCTAGGGCTGAGAGGAAATTCTGCGCAAATCTCTCAGGGTCTTCTGCTGTGTGCTCAAGCCGAAGTGAGCTTCTGGGCTCCTTGTTGGGTGGGAACTGGGGAAGACAGATGGCAGGGTCCAAGGAGACTGGCTCTTTTGTAGACATGAAAAAGAGCCAGAAATATCCAGAGGAGGGCATAAAGATGTATATATGATGATGTTCACTGCAGTGCGTTTGTAAAAGTGAACCAAACAGAACATTAAGGCATATTGAGATATAACCCAAAATGGAATATTATGCGGATATTAATAGGATAAACTGTTCATCATATCTTAAGGGAAGAAGCAAATTCCAAACATTTTTAAAAGAAAGGCAGGACTCCTGTTCTGTGCATTTGTCCAGCCCACATTTGCCCACTCTGCTAGGGTCTTGGTGACTGCTCCTGAAATAGTGTGGAAGCCAGCCTGAT
Source organism: Chlorocebus sabaeus (assembly GCF_047675955.1). Taxonomy (NCBI): domain Eukaryota; kingdom Metazoa; phylum Chordata; class Mammalia; order Primates; family Cercopithecidae; genus Chlorocebus; species Chlorocebus sabaeus. The sequence continues at coordinate 23,899,670 of NC_132930.1, read as the reverse complement.
GAAAAGTCAACTGCTTCTCTTTCGCAGCCTAAGGAGGGAACTGGAGAAGAATTACAGGGCAAGAAGGGACTTGGCAGGAATTCGAAGGTGCTTAGTAATGAGTGCATGCCATGCTTTAAAAAATTGTGATAAAATACACACAACAGAACATTGATCATTTTAACAATTTTAAAGTGTGCAATTCAGTGGTATTTTATACCTTCACGATGTTGTGCAGTCATCACCACTGTTTAGTTCTAGAACATTTCCATCATCCCCAAAGGAAACCCCATGTTCATGGAGCACCACTCTCCTTTCAGCCCTGGGCAACCACTAACCATACAGGGCTATTTTTCTTTTTAAATTTCTTCTCCTTCTTCCGTCTCCCATTCCCGTTTTCCATGACTATTAACCTTTCTAGAACTCTTAGAATCAGATGATGACTAGTGAGTCACTTGGCATGAAGGCAGTGGGGAGGAGTGAAGGGACGATGGCTAGCTACTCTAGGGCTCCAAATTTAACACTCTCCCTCCACTTATGGACAGCGGTATTGCTTAGTGGCTGTGAATAAGGATCCTGGAATCCAACAGCCTTGGTTCAAATCCTGGAACCATATCTTATTTCTAAGTTACCACTCCTTTATGCCTCAGTTTTCTTGTCTCTAAAATGGGGACAGCAGAAGAACTCACCTCATAAAGTGGTAAGAGCAAATGATTTTTGACTGATGCTTAGAACATGCTTTGACCTAGCATAAGTGCTTAATCAATGTTTGTTGTTATGGTAATATGAACTTCTTCAAGTAGTTTCTCTGATATCTGGACGATGAGATCATAATAGCTGGTTGAGATTGAATAAGATAGGATTTGCAAACTGGTTGTCCCATTGATACCCAACAGGTGTAGGTGTCTTTGGGCAAGAGTTTAAGTCAGAGGCAAGAGAAGAAGTTCTCCGGTCCAGTGACTTCTCTGCTTGCACAGGATCAGGGATTATTTCCATTTTTCACACCCATTCTGCTTTTTAAAATAAGTAGCCTCAGGTACTTGAGTTACCAGAAAGAAGTCCAGATCTAGATCCCGACAGAGGGCTCTTGGATCTTGTACAAGAAAGAATTTAGGGTGAGTCCATACAGTAAAGTGAAAGCAAGTTCATTAAGGAAGTAGAGGAATAAAAGAATGGTTACTCCATAAACAGAGCAGCCCTGAGGGCTGCTGGTTAGCCATTTTAATGGTTATTTCTTGATGATATGCTAAACAAGGGGTGGATTGTTCATGCCTCCTCTTTTTAGACCATATAGGGTAACTCCCTGATGCTGCCATCACATCTGTAAACTGTCGTGTCCTGGTGGGAGTGTAGCAGTGAGGATGACCAGAGGTCACTCTTGTCGCCATCTTGGTTTTGGTGGGTTTTAGCCTGCTTCTTTACTGCCATCTGTTTTATCAGCAAGATCTTTATGACCTGTATCTTGTGCTGACCTCCTGTCTCATCCTGTGACTAAAAATGCCTTAACTGTCTGGGAATGCAGCCCAGCAGGTCTTAGTCTTATTTTACCTAGTCCCTATTCAAGATGGAGTTGCTCTGGTTCACATGCCTCTAACATTTGGACAAGTTTCTCACATGATCTGATTTCTTAGACTCTTCTCTGACACCCCAGTAATCTTCCCTGATTGTGTTCTCATTCGCCATTGTCCTTCTTAAATGTCGGGCTCAGAGTTGAACCGAACAAATTTATTTCGATCTGCTCCTAGTTCCTTTTGAAAATTTGCATTTTCGTTAATCCAGGATTCCCCACTTCCTGCCCCATTCAAGCTTCATTTGTGATGGAAATCTTTAGAAGTTGAGAACAGGGAGTGACAAGATGCAAGTCACTAAAGACTCAGTTGAGTAGGACCCTAAGTGCAGTGTCAGAATTCTGGCTGAAGCCTTGACCTAGCCCTTGCCTACCCCTATGTCTCCAGTCCTCACCTCTTATCACACTGCTCCTCTCACCGTCCTCTACTCATACTGGTGACTGCTTTTCTCCAAACATGCCACACTCGCTCCATGCTCAGGCCTTCTGCTTTTGTTTGTTCTGCTGTGGAGATGGCTTTCCCCAGTATTCTCATGGTTGACTGCTTCACTTCATTTAGGCTCTGCCTAATGTCATCCCCCTGGGGACTTCCTCTGATCATGACAATAGTCTATGTCTCTCTCTAGCCCCATCCTTCTTTATGTTCCTCTTGAGCGCTTAGGTTTACATGATACTCACCTATGCTTATTTGCTCATTGTTAATTGTATCTCTTCCCTACCAGATTACAGACTCCACAGGGCAGGGACCTTGTTAGTCTTCTTGGTCCTGTATTCCTAGTGCCTAGAAGAGTGCCTGGCACATAGTGGGTTCTCAGTAAATATTTGTTGAATGAATAACTCAATGGTAGTCGTTAGTGGTGCTGAGAAAGAAAAATGCAGCTCCTGACAGCTAGAAGTTGGCCTGACACTCAAACAGGGCCACAGTGCTCTCCCTGTAAACACAGACAATTTCACAGAACATCAACAGCAGACAACACAGCCGTGCTATGACCCTAAGAAATCATGACCAAGATGAGACTGAGAGCGAAGTGAGGACATTGTCCAAACCACAACCAACAACCAATCATTCCCCATTCCTGGCCAATGCAAATGATTGCTGTGTCTTTAGGGAACCCTGTTCTTCCTGCCTTTTAGATGAGGATAATCAATCACAGAATTACTCCCACTTCCTGACACTCTCCTGAGTGGCTCCAGCTCTGATTGACGTGGCAAGGTGTTGGGGGAGGGGCAGTGTTCTATATTACTGTGATTAGATCTGAGTCTTCCTGTGAGCCCGTGCCCCTGGGCTGTGAGCTCCACAAGTGCTCCCTCCAGCTGTCTTCAGAGCAAAGCCTGGCTTCCTCGAAACCTTTTCACCATCCCCCAATACAAACCCCAGTCTTAAAACTGGGCCTTTCTATCACTGTCTTGCTGAGATGGGGCATGGTCCTCTGTGGTGTGTTGTCTTTCTCTTTGCAATGACTTGACAGACCCAATCACAAGTGTGTTCCTGGTGGTCTTTGATTACTAATAAAAATTATTATTTTTGTCATTATTGATCTTGGTATCTACCACTCCAGTTTTGGATACCTTGCAAATTTGAGACATTTCCTTTAATATATTCACCTGAGAAAAATCTATCAGGGCTGAAGGCCTCTTAAGCTCACTGTTAGAGGTCATCTGCTGGTCTGCACTGATTACTGCAACTAGTAGCTGCTTTATCTCATTATAAAGCCAGCAGCAGTCCACAGGTGGAGCCATGTTGTATGAGATCATGGGCCAGATCAGTCTTCTTGGTTGTATCTGTCTCCTTCCGTTGTTACCAGTGGCGAATCTGGACTGGTCTGCAGCAACTTGATTCTTGTCTCTTGAGAGGAAAGAATTCAGCCAAGGGGCATAAGGCAGGTTGAGACCAAAGCAGGTTTTAGAGGAGTGGGGAGAGTTTATTAACAAGTTTTAGAGCAAGAATGAAAGGAAGCGAAGTATGCTTGGGAGAGGATGGTGTGGGTGATGAGAGAGATCCCAGTGTCCCATCCCACCCTTGACCTGGGGTTTCATACATTGGCATGGTTTTGGGGTTTGTGTTTCTTCTCCCGATTCTTCCCTTGGAGCAGGCTGTCTACAGGCGTGGTGACCTGCCAACGCTTGGGAGGGGCCACTCGCACAGTGTGTTTATGGAAATTGTACACGTGCTCACTTGAGGCGTTCTTCCCTTATCAGTTCAGTGTTCCTAGAGGAAGCTCATGTACCAGTTAAATGCTGCCATTTTGCCTCTTAGCGCTCATGCCTGAGCCCACTTGCGTAGCTCCTGAGATCTTTATGGGAAGCTGCTGATCACCAGCTTCAGGTGTTTTCTATCTACTAGGAGACTGCCTTTCACTGGCAGTGGCAGCAACCAGTTACTTTACAGAGACAGTTTAACAACCAACCAGCCATAAGGTCCTGATGGTTGGCTGACATTCCTGGTGGCCAGGGGCCAGAGTGGGGGCACGGCAGGGTGCCTCTTCTGCCCTGCTCATGTCAGCCTAGCCACCTACTCGGACACTAGCACTTTTCCCGGGATGTCACCATGGCCAGATTGCTTAGGGAGAGAGTTGCTTTCTCCCTACCTGTATATGGAGTCCAAGTCACCCACCTTTCTCTGCTACTGTTCCTCCTTTCTCTGCTCTGGCAACAAATGTCTATTGAGCATTGTCTGTGGGTGAGACCTGTGAGGTGCAGTGCTCTTCCAGGACATGACGGTGGGGAGGAAGTTGTAGTAAATGCCTCACTACTGATTTCTCTTATAAGGGCACATATGTGAGTAGAGAGTGGAGAATCCTATACCCACCTGTAATGTGTGAGGGGCATCGGGAAAGTGGTGAGCAAAGGGGTGATCTGGAGGCGCCGAGAGGACAGGCATCTCCTGGAAATATTTCTTTTGGTGTTCTGCGCAGAGGGAAAATTTTGCATTAGGGATGCTTTCATCTTTTTAAAACCACCACAGTCTTTCCTCCTGCTTGGTTATTGTCATCTGGTGGTGTCATTTTGCGTTTGTTAAGACGCCTGGTGGGGTCGCTGCACAGAAACTTCCCTCAGCTGTGTTCCTGGCAAAGGGGGGATGCCACTCAACTCCCTGGTAGCTTTGCTAAGGCAAACTTAACCACCTGCAGGATAATGGGAACATTGTGCTCCCTATTTTTAGCAAGCAGAGCGGAATGCAGTAAGCAAAGGGTGATAAATACCCCTGTATACTAAATGTTTTACAATAATGAAAAAGCAACCTCTGTCTTAAAATTGGCCATTCTTTTCCATGTAATTTTTTTTCCCCTAGAGCCGACAAATTGACTAAGTCAGGGTGGGCAGACGTGGCTTTCATCAGCCCTAGATAGATTGAACAGGGGCTCGCCCACTGGGGCATGCAGACTTTCTGGCTGCGATCTTCTGTACATATTTATCAGGAGGTAGACCTGGGGAAATGTTGCTGTCGGGAAGCAGCCCCAGAGAAAGTATCCACCTTCATGAGTAAATAATCCCCAGCCCTGAGAGCAGCTGGGATATAATACAAAGCCCCCACGGGTGGTCTCCTGTGGGCTGGTTCATTTACACTTGAAACTGAGCATTTAGTGGGGATTTTACTGCTTATTACAACTAAGGAGGTGCCAGGGCCTCTCTGACCTCAGGGATGCAGTGCATGAAGGGTGGCCCCACGACCCCAGAATTAGTGGTCTGGTTGTGGGGCCACTGTGCTGACGGCCCAGAAGGGCTGGAGGGGGTGGGCGCACATGTGTGTATTTGCTCAGGTGGGCTTCATTTTTCTGCACAGGGATGATTATATATTTGCCTGGCTGACATTTAAACTGATTCTTACTCTGATGGGTGAGACCATATGTTCCATTGCAAGGGAAGCTCACCTGGCCAATGCTCCCCCACTTTTTACAGTTTAACAGTTTGAGGCTTATAGAAATTGAGCAGAAAATACAGAGATTGCAGCATATTCTCTGTGCCCTCTTCTCTCCAGTTCTCCCTATTATTTTTGTTTTCGAGAAGGGTCTCACTCTGTTGCATAGGTTGGAGTGCAGTGGCAGGATCACGGCTCACTGCAGCCTCGACCTTCTGTGCTCAAGGTATCCTCCCACCTCAGCCTCCTGAGTAGCTGGGACCACAGGTGTGTGCCACCATGCCTGGCTAATTTTTTGATTTTTTGTAGAGATGGGGGTCTCACTATGCTGGCCAGGCTGGTCTTGAACTCCTGGGCTCAGGTGATCCTCCTTCTTTATTTTTTTGTAGATATGGGGTCTCACTCTGTTGCCCAGGCTGATCTTGAACTCCTGGGGTCAAGCAATCCTCACTTTTGGCCTCCAAAAGTGCTGGGATTAGTTATGTGAGCCACTGCAGCTGGCACTCCTACTGTTAACATCTTGCCTTGGTATGGGATGTTTGTTACAGTTGATGAACCCATACTGGTACAGTAGTATTAACTAAACTCCACAGTTTATGTTGGAGTTCACTCTGTGAACAGTTCCATAGTTCTTGTCAAATGTGTGATGTCTTTTATCCACTATTCCAATATCCTACAGAAACAAGAGACCTCCTGAGAGCAGGGAGCTGAGCAGCACATTGTTCCACCAAGCAGCACATTGGTTCTGGCTAGAGCCCTTGTCTGCTGGGTGCCAAGTGTCAGAGAACAATGATGCTTCTCCCTGTGGGGTGGGGAAAGAGCAGAGCTGGCCTCAGACACAAAGAGGGGTGTCATTAACCCCTGAAAGAAGTCACTAGGAGAGGTGTGAAATTCCCTCTGAAATAGGTAGGGAGGCTTTCTGTCCTCTCATCACCGAGTGAAATGTCCCTGCCCATCAACCTTTGTGTTCCCAGGTGTCTTGGGGTATTCTTGTGTATTCACAGGGGGGTTGGATGATGCCAGGCAGTGCTGTGGCATGGACAGGTGTCACTCTGGCTGGACAGTCAGCGGTTAGGGACCTGTCCTTTCCTGCATTGACAAGAGCCATAGGGCCTGTGGAGCCAGTGGTCATTGACAGCAGTGAGTTCTTGGTTTCCATGTGGCCACTGGGCCTCCTCCGCAAAGCCTCCGCAGTGGTCATTCTCTGGATCCCCTTACTCAGCTTTTACTGGGCAGAGACCCCTCTTTTTTCTTGGGTGACAATCTCAGAATCAGCTGTCAAAGTGTGTGTGTTCTAGGCTGTTGCTCCACCACCGGGGCCTCTTTAGACATTGTCCCTCCATCCTCCAAGAAGTTCTAGTCCCTTTTCCTTTCTCAGTGGAGTCCCCAAGAAGGGACAAAGCTGATGGATTTTGGGGCAGCGGCAGCTGATAGAGCTGATAGAAACTGACGGTCTTTTTTAATATTGAGACTTCTTGATGTGTTGTTCAGGCCTTTGGTCAAGATAAAAACACCACAACTTATGCTACTGGTGCTTGCAGGAAAAATAGAAAGGGGATGTCCCATGCTTGGGACACAGTAGAATGGAGAGGATAGTGGCTTGAAGACATGATTATAGCATGACAGCAAGAGGGGAGCAGCAGGGGTGCTGGCTCAGGGGTCTGAAGTGAGGGCTGCCTAGTAGCAGCAGGCGCTGCTTTTGGTAACATGCAAAGGCTCCCTACAGGCTCTCAGGAATACAATGAGAGAGGAAGCTCAAAGAAGTCATAGCAGAGGGGTCAGACTGCATTAGACCAGTATCGAAAGGTTATTCCTGAAGTCTGGAGAACCTTGTATGCCTGTTTCACTGATGGCATTTAAACTGAGGTTCAGAGATGTTACGAAAACAATCAGAGACACACTGCAAAGGTCATGTGCTGAGATTCAAACCCAGAACTTTTGGTTTCCTTAGCCTCTGGTTTTCCCATTACATCTTGATGGCTTCTTGCAGCTGGCTGGGATAAACAGAGGTGGTAGAATAATCGTTAGGCTTTAAAAAGAGTTAATGGCTTCCAGCTTCATCCATCATCCTCAGCAAACTAACACAGGAACAGAAAACCAAACACTGCTTGTTCTCACTCATAAGTGGGAGTTGAACAAAGAGAACGCATGGACACAGGGAGGGGAGTAACACACACTGGGGCCTGTTGTGGGGTGGGGGGTGAGGGGAGGGAGCTTAGAGAACGAGTCAATAGGTGCAGCAAACCATCATGGCACAAGTATACCTATGTAACAAACCTGCACGTTCTGCGCATGTATCCTGGAACTTAAAATAAAAATTTAAAAAATACAAAAAAAAAAAGAGTTAATGGAATGAGCAATGGTACAGAAGGAGGACGTGATAAAAACAGCCAACATTTGCTTCACCCTTTGTCTAATCCTCAGAACAACTCAATAATTTATTGTGATGACTTGCATCATCTTCATTTTAAGATGAGAAAGCTGGGTTTCAGAGAAGTGAAATAACTTGCCCAAAGTTGAGTGGGTCTAGACCCTTACTCTGAGCTACTCCCAGGCCTGGCCAGGGCTGCAATTTATCAGTAAATGTAGCTGTTGACTGCACCCCACTGCACATGGGGCCCCCTGCCAGACACCTGCAAACACTCTTAAATTTCATTCTCACCCTCAACTCTGTGAGGGAAGGTATATTTACTCCATTTTAACAGATAAAGGACTGAATCTCAGAGAAGTCAAACGACTTATCCCTGGCCACGCAGCCAATAGGTGGCAGAGCTGGGGCTTGATCCCGGAACTTTCTGACTTAATACAATCTTGTGCTTCTCCTCCTCTATTGGTGGTTTCCACACCTGCAAATAACATCCGAACTACCCAGTGAGCGTTTATAAAATACAGATTCTTAAGTCCCATCCCCAGAGATGGCTGGGGCAGGCCGGGGAATCGGCATTTTGCAGAAGCCTTTCAGTAACAGGAACTGCTGCACCACGCCACAGTGCAATGAGCGTGGCGATCCTAAAGCCAGAGGAAGTCTGCAGTCGGCCTAGGAGGGATTGCGATCCCGAGAGAGGGTGGGAAGTACACCCTTCACATTCTTGGCACCTCTGACGTTGATTTGCTGTGTGACTGCTGATCAGACAACCATACCATCGGTCGTTTGATTTTCAGACATACAAGATTAACAGCTAATGCAGGTGTTTCCTTTATTCGATTCTGATATGGAAAGGAGTAACCAAAACAAAAGTCTCATCTGCAGAATGTTTGGATGGCTCTAGACAGTGTGGCTAAGAGGAGGGGCTGGTGTTGGCAGAACTGGCCCACAATCAGGACAGAGGAATTCATGGTGAGTTACCTCCCTGTCTGGTCCTTAGCTTCCATGTCTATAATGTGAGCATGCTGAATGATTAGCACTTCTTAGAGCATGATCTGGAACTTCCTGCACCTAAAACACATACACAGCTTGTTAAAAATGCAGATCGCATTCATTAGAATGTAAGCTCCACGGCAGAAAGGGCAATTTGTTCAATCCCATGTCCCCAGGCCCAGAAACAAAGCTTGGCATGTAGTAGGAACTTATTAAATATTTGCTGAATGATTGAATGGATTCTTGGAAACCAGCCCAGACCTATCGAATTAGCGTCTCTATGTGGGGCTGGGGATCTGGGAATCTTTCTGAAGAGCTGCAGATGATTCTTAAGGGCCTTAGCATTTGGGAACCACTGAAATTGGTAGTTGCCACCATTTTTATGGTATGACCTTGGACATTCTCTTGGCTTGTTCCCACATCCAATCTGCAGCTGAATCCTATGGCAATTTGCCTTCAAAGGGGGAAGAAGAGAGAACTGCTGAGAAGCTCTTGTTTTTATGTGACGTCATCAGGAGCGTTTCCCACCAGCCTCTCCTCCTCCACCCTGCAAAGATCAAGGGGAGTGCCCAGGCCTGAGACCTGTGGTGATAGAACAGACAGAGGCCAGGAACTGCTGAGGACAGAGGCATGGCTAGGACCTCAGCCTGTGTGGTGCTGCTGTGGTGCCTGGGCTGTGCCCAGCAGCCTCGTCAGTATCAGGTGCATTTCCTGGGAGGCACACTGCCCTCCTGAGCGTTGCATTCTGGTTGGAATGCAGCCCACACTGCAGCACTGCTTTGTGGCCCGTCCCCATTTATAAAATTACCCAGATTATTCGAGTTGATGTGGAGAGCTGAATCCTCTTGTGAGCTGCTTACCTGGGAAGCCACTTTAGTGACTTACCACAGGGGCTGAAGAGACAGGGCATACTGCATGTCCTTCCCTTCCGCATGACCAGTGACTCCTGTCCTCCTGCCTGTAGGAGGAGGACCCCAAGGGAACCCAAATCACATTCCAGAAGAAACTTGGTGAAAGCCTGGTGTCTGGGCAGGGGGCCTCATTTTGGTCCATGTTTCTCAACCAAGGCTGCATATCAGGTTGCTTGAGGGAGCTTTTGAGAGACTAATGCCTGCTCCACCGTAAACCAATTAAATGTGAACCTCTGAACGTGGGCACTGGAAATGCACATTTTTTATAGTCAAGGTTGCAAACTGTCAATTAGATGGAGTTGATGTTTAGTTGCCTTTTAAGACCACTTCCTTTGGGTTTTGTTTTGCTCTATCAAATGTTTAAAAATTAATTAACACACTTTTTTAGAGCAATTTTAGGTTTATAGCAAAAATGAGCAGAAAGTAGAGAGAATTCCAAAATACCCTCCTCCCTTCTCCCTTTCTCTCCGCAAGCTCCGCTTTCAAATGCTGTTTTCAGTACAAACAGCATTGCATGGTTTGCAGTGACCAAAGAATGACTCTCAGATTTCCTCACATCAAAAGATGCTCCCTAAAACTGCCCGTGCACAAACCTAGCGTTGGCATAGGTTTTGTAACTCCTCTTTGGAAAAATGGCAGAATCCCTGGCCTTTTTGTGGCCACAGTGTCTGTGGCGGGCTGGCTGCTCCCCTCTGCCTGGCTGCAAGTCAGCTTACAAGATTTCTCTGGTGTGCGCTCTGGAGGTAAAACCCTCCTTTCTCAGTCTACAAGGCGACCAGCGTGAGGGCGCATACAGAAAAGGGCTCAGGAATGGATTGTAAAATAATCACGTTCAAATCCCCTTAAAACAAAGGAGCCATCCCTCCACCTCCAATTTGTCCCCATTTCTTTCTAAAATGTTATTCCGTTTTTTGAAAATCTTATTTCCGGCTTAATTCTCAACTTTTTAAATGTAAAAACATTTCACTAGGGGGCACTTCAAGACTGAGTAAGAAAAAAACCCCAGCAACTTGGTGACAATACATTCCACTTCCCCATTAACTGGGTAAACAGTCCTGTACAAAACAAAATATAAAAAATACATAAGGAATTAAATATGTATTTAGCTGAAACTGTGACTCCATTTCCGTGGGTCGTTTTCTACACCTGTTTTCTTCAAACTGGACACAAGTGGCATTCTTGGACTTGCTGACAATTTTGTCCTGAGTATTAGAATCATCATCATATCATCATGATCATGATAATAATAATAGTCTGTTCATCTGCTTAAAACAGACACTTCGCTTACTGCAGTCATTTGATGCAACTGAGTGTTTGAAGCTTTTATTCAGAAATTTATGTTTAAAAAATGTTTTCTTTCCCAACATTCATGGGGAGTGTGAATGTAGGAGCTAGCAGCTTCTTGGTGCGGGATTAGTGGAGGAATTTTCTACAGCCGAGAGAACGTCTGCAGAGGGAATCTGGGACCTGAGTCCTAGCCCTGGCTCATTTCTATCCAGCAGTGTGACCTTGTACAAGTCACTGTCCCTCTTCGGACCTCAACATCCTTATTTGTAAAATGATAGCATTGTACTGGAAGACACTTAAGATCTCTTTCCAGTCTGACCTGCTGTCCCCCAAGCAGTCTCCCTGTGGTGACAGTGCTCACACTGCATTTTTCCTGAACTGTTGCATGAAAAGTTAAACCCAAGGCAATTCTGGGGAGAAAGGCAGAGAGACAGAAGGATACGGGCGTGAGTCTTGGTTCTGCCCTTTGGGAGGTGTTATGGGTCTAATTGTGTCCCCCAAAAGATGTTGAAGTCCCAGGACCCGTGAATGTAGCCTTATTTGGTGATAGGGTCTGTGCAGATGATCAAGTTAAGATGACATCATGAGGACGGGCCCTAAACTAATATGACTGTATTCTTTATAAAGGGGAAATTTATATGCAGAGATAGACACAGACAATGGGAACATCACGCGAAGGTGAAGGCAGGGATTGGGGTGATGTATCAACAAGCAAAGGAATGCCAGCAGCCACCAGAGGTGACGGGAGAGCACGGAACAGATTCTCCCTCATAGCGCTCAGAAGGAGGCATCTGGGCCAACACCTCCATCTTGGACTTGCAGCTTCCAGACTGTCAAATAATAAATGTCTGTGATTTTCAGCACCTGGTTGGTGGTACTTTGTTACAACGACCCTAGAAAACTAATGCAGGAGAGTATTTAACCTCAGCCTTCACCCATAAGGATGCGATCAATGATTAAATGAGATGATGCACAGGAAAGCCCTTTGCACACAAGGCTTGCCATCTGGCAGGTGTTTATCAAATGTTAGTGACTGTAAAGAAGGAATAAAGGAGAGAGGAAGGAAAGGATGGAGGAATGAGGAAGGAAACTCTTGATGCGAAGCACCTGTTAGGTGCTGGAAACTTTATATGTTGATCTTTAGTTCTCGCTAACAACCATATTGCTGCTGAGAGACTGGGGCCCCTCAGAGGTACAGCCATTTGCAGAAGGTCACAGAGCTGGTAAGTGACATTAAACTGGGCCCATCTGACTCCAAAACCTGTGCTGTTTCCACACTGTTATGCTTGTTTTTAGGACCAAGTATTATTTATCCTGCCATGATAAACCCTATTCATTCATTCATTCACTAATTCATTCACTTCCTCATCATTCAAGAGAGAAAAGGGGAAGGAGGCAGGTCCATTTCAGTGAGCTGATGGCAGACTTGATTCCAAGAAGTCACAGTTTGATTTCTAGAACGGCTGACATTAATTGTCCTCAGGATTGTTTGCTGCTGGAGGCCAGCGTGAGGCTGCCTGGGGAAAGCAGATCCCAGAAGCCAAACCAGGAGGACTTGGAGTAAAAAACCAGGCGATTCACATTCCTTTAGTTTCTTCCCTAAATAAATATGTCCACACTCTGCTTTAAAGGGCATTCACAGACGACTCAAAACCAGGTTTATTCCAGGCAGAATCCCTTCAGACCCCAAATCTGTCTTGGTTGTTGGCCCATTCCTGATTCGGTATTTCCCTTCTTTGGGCCAGCCTCATCCTTGTCCTTGTCCTTCCTGCCTCTCCACATCCCCCTACTCCCATCCCATCCCATCCCGTCCTGTCCTGTCCATCCCATCCCATCCCGCCCCAGTTAAGTTAGACCTTCACCTGGAGTTTGTCTTAGTTTCTGAGGATATAGAGGTGAGCCAAAGAGGGAGCCCTGGAAGACCCCAGGTTGTTGCAATACCGTCGGATGTGCAAGTAGGCACTGGATGGGGTTATCCAGGAGGGCTTCCTGGAGGAGGGGGATGATAAGCAATGGTTTTGGAGAATGCAATGGGACAGCATTCAGGCTCAGGGAACAGCATGCGCAAAGACCTGGATGCCCAAAATAGCAAGGCAAGTGTAGACAACTGGAAACAATTTGGAATTGGGCATAAAACATAAGAGAAGGGAGTGAGAGAAGGCTGGAGGGTTAGCAAAGTCTGGGTCACTAAGTCACCCTGTCATTCCAGAGCTGCCCTTCAAGGTGCCCATTCTGCCCACCATTTCCAGAAGCCCCTCCTCTGCTGTGCTTCCTACAGCCCTCGATTCCCCGCCGCTTAACTTTCTGGGATCCAGGGGAGCTCCTCGCTTCTCTCTGCTTTTACCAAATCATGCATTCCTCCACTGGTGCAGTCATTCCGCTCATTGGAGTGTCCAGTCTCTACTAGGCCCTGCTCCAGCCCCTGGGTCCCAGCGGGGAAGAGTCATGGCACCAGTGGAGAGTGGTTTATGTGCTTCTTAGCTAAGGCATTTTAGAAATAAACCACAATTCTGTGGCAGGCTGAAGGGGAACTATTTGGTGACAGTCAGCCCCTCTCCTTGGAGCAGACCATGATGCCACGTGGCTGCCTGGTCACATGGCGGTTTGAGCCTCCTCCTGTTCCCAACCTCTCTGGGCGGTCAACTCCTCTCATCTCAGTTCTTCTGTTGCCTTGGTAAGGCTCTTGGAGACACCTTTCTTGTGGCTGACACTGCCTGGACATTTCAGGAGGATAGATGTGTCCTGACCACATCCTGCCTGGTTGGGCTTTATTGGCAACCTCAGTGTGGCCCTGATGGGAGGCCTCTTTGGGGCCAGTTGTGAATGTCTTCATGTTCACCGTGGTCTCATTTGTGCCACTGACCTCAGGGATTTCTCTTTTTCATTCCTGAGCTTCCCCCCATGTATCCCTGGGTGCATTTGTGTTCCAGGACTTCCATAACACACTGCTGCAAGCTGGGCGACTTATAGTGACAGACATGTTTGTCTTATAGTTTTAGAGGACTAAAGTCTGAAATCTAGATGTTGGCAGAGCCATCATTTCTCTGAAGGCTCTAGGGGAGAATCCTTCCTTGGCTCTTCTAGCTTCCTGTGGTTGCAGGCAGTCCTTGGCATTTGCTGGCTTGTGGCAGCGTCACTCCAGTCTCTGCCGCCCTCTTCACACGGTCTTTCCCTCTGTATGACTTTGTGTCTCCAATTCTCTCTCCTTGCAAGGACACCAGTCATTGGATTTAAGGCCCATTCTAAGCCAGGATGACCTTATCTCATCTTGATTACATCTCTAAAGACCCTATTTCCAAATAAGGTCACATTCACAAGTATCAGGGATTCAGACTGCAGCGTATTATTTTGGGGAACACGATTGACTCTACAATACCGGATGTGAGAAGCAAAGCTTTTCCTTTGGAGCATCTTAAGCCTGGCTTCATCTTACCATATAAGAAGCAGGGCCCCAGGTTTCTCCCAGCACTTCTAAAGCTAGAAGGCTTGTTCTGTCAGGGAAAGCTTGGTCCCTGACATCAGGGACACAGCCAGTGGGTGCTGAAGTCTAGACAGAAATGAAAATGGATCTGCTGAATTCCAGAATGTGGAGACACACACACACACACACACACGCACACACACACACACACACACAGACAGAGAGAGACAAGAGAGAGACAGACAGACAGACACACACACACACACACACACACACACACACACACACACACACACACAGAGAGAGGACTATCTCTAGCTGTTGCTCCCACTCCTTTTTTGCAGATCCTTGCTACGGTTTGCTGGTGAGCGGGGTGGAGCACCTGATGCTGGGTTTAAGTATCTGTTCCCTTTCCTGAGTGTTCAGCTCTGTTCTATGTACTCGTCTGTTCGTATTTTACCATTCAGTTCCGAGTGGCGCCTCAGGGTGAAAGGTAACGCGGTAAGGCTTGGTCAGCAGGTCTGCGGGGGGGGGGGGGGGGGGGGGGGCGGGGGGGGGGGGCGGGGGGGGCGGGGGGGGCAGCCTGTTTCCAGACTGCAGATCAGCTTAGGGGAAGCAGGATTTCTCTGCACTGAGTTGGGACCAAAAGCAGAACATCACAGCTACCAAGTACAGCCGATCAGACATGCCTAGGAAAGCGATGATGCCCATCGATTGCTGTGAACTTTCTAGAAATGTCTAGGAAACAGGTGGGGTTGTGCCTGTGGTCTGAAGCAAAAGAAATATTTGTGCTCCTCTGAGTCAGGTGTTTATCAGATATTTTCCATAAAACAAACCTTGTTTGTTTTGAAGCAGTTATCTTTTGAGTGCCTTTCTTTAAACAGATTTCTAGTCATTACATACTCAGTTGAGAACAACAACTTCTCTTACCATTTCTCCCGAGCACGGTGAGCCAGTCCTGTGTGGAGGTGGGCATGCAAGTCTGACTCGCCCTCACATCAGTAGCAGCGGCTGATGGGTGAGGAAGCAAGCACGTTTTCTCTTAGGGAAGCAGCGCTTTAATGTGGCTCCAGTAGGCGCTGCCCAGAACTCTCTTTTCCCACCCAGGCCGGCGTGCTCTCCGCCAGAGCACTTAGGAGACCTGCTGAGATGTTAAGTACTGAGGGGTGCGGGATGTTTTTGTTGCTGTGCTCTGCAAAGCCGACGGCTTTTTACAAACACATTAAACATTAATATCTACAGAATGGGCAGTTTTATAGTGCACAAGCACGAGTTTCCTGGACACGGATTTATTTATTTTTTATTAATGTAACCTTAGTATGCCGCATATTTCTTGCAGAGCTCCAGATCTGAAAGGCCTTCGCTGGACCCAATGAATACTTTATGATTCCATTTAAGACCAAGGGAACCAATAAACTCACCCCAATTTACATTTCAGTGGAGTCTCATAAGTAATGCATGCCTGCATACTGCTGGCCCTCAACTGTCTCCCAGACTGCCTTTAATACCTCATCACACGTGTGACCTTTTCAGGAGGCTGAGAACAGAGGAGTGTTCTCTTCAAACTGTTTTCTTTTACTTCCCCCAACGCATGAAACCTCTGTCTGTGGTCATGAATAGATAATCCTAAGGAACTGGTGACTGGGAGGTCCTGTGGCGTCTTCCCTCTCTTGCCCTTCCTGAGCCCCTCATGTCCATGGCTTCAGACACCACCTCTAAGCCCTGCCTTTGAGAACCATACCTGCAGTCATGAGCTGGCAGGCCACCTCTAGGCCCCAATTCCCACTGCTTTTATTCTAGAGGGTTGTACAGTTTTTGTTTCAAAACTAACCTTTCTCTAACAGAATTCCTAGGCCAGGCCCCAGGTTGATTTCTTCATTTCTGTTTCATGGTGGACTGTGCTGCATCAGCGGGCATGGGACGTTCAGGGCTGTCCTGTGAGGTGCCTCTTTACCCCATCCTTCCCCGCTCCTGCACCGGGGAGCTGCTCACACTGGGTAATCCTTCCAGCATACCTCCTCCCTGGCAGCCAGGGCCATCTTTAAATGGGGTGAAGTGGATCATACTACTCCCCTGCCCAGAATCTTCCAGTGGTTCCCAATCCTCTAACTTCTGCCCGAGTTTCCAGTCTATTGGCCTGACGTGTGAATTTCAGACTTGCCAGCTCCCACAATTGCATGTGCCAACTCCTTAAAATGTAACTCTTTATATCTACCTATACATGCACACATACACGCACACACATATGCCTGCATATACACATACATATGTATATAGGCTTATGTATGTACTATATATGCATGTCTACATAGATCTGTGCATCTATATATGTGCATATCCTATCTATCTATCATCTATCTGTCATCTATCTATCTATCTATCTATCTATCAATCTAATTTCCTATTGGTTCTGTTTTTCTGGAGAATCCTGACTGATAAGGATTTTGGAGTCTCCTTTACTAACCATCTACTATACATACCATTCTCTCACGCTGCTGTCTGTGACATCTACGAATTCTTTAGCACTCCTCCTATAAAAAGGTGGAATCTAATTTTCCACTTCTTGAATATGGGCCGGTTTTAGTGACTCACCTCTAGGAATGGAATGCAATGGAAGTGGTGCTGGAGGACCCCTGAGGCTAGATTAGAAGATGCACGGTAGTGTCAGCCTGCTGCTCATGCCCCGCCCCCCACCCTCTCTGTCTCTCATCTATCCTAGGATGCTTGTGTTGGGATTTACTCACCATATCGTGAGGAGGCCTATGCTGCGTGGAGAGTAGCATAGGTTTCCTCCATGGCCATGTGATGTTCCAGCCAACAGTACCACATCAGGTGCCAGCTGCCAACCAGCATCAACTCCAGACAGGTGAGAGGAAAAGGCTCCAGACGGTTCCAGCCTCTAACCTCAGAGCTGCCCTAGAGATGCTGAGTAGAGCAAAGATGGGCTGTCCCCACTCGGCCCAGCCCAACCTGCAGAATCAAGAGAAAAAACAAAGGATGATGATTATTAAAACCCACTCTTTGGTGGTTGCTATTTATATAATAATAGCTAGATAGCAGGAACATTGTTTCTCCTTTTATACTGCTAGCTTTTAAAAAAAATTTCTTATAATTATTTGGAATTGTGCATCAACTCGTTTATTATCTGTCTTTTCTATTAAATATAAGTTCAACGAGGGAAGGAACTTTTACTATCCTATCTATTGTTTTATCCTAGTGCTTATAAGAGGACTTGGCACATAGAAGGCACCCAGTAAATATTTCTGAATGAAGAATCCTCCTGAATCTACTGAATTATATTTTCTTATTTTCTTTCTTCCCTGTCTTCCTTTCTTCCTGCTCTGCCTCAATCTTTCCTTTTCTTTCAACTTCTTTTAGTTCTTTCTTATTATCTCCCTTGCTTGTTCTTTTAAAATTTTTAAATACTTTTTAATGACTTAAGTTTCACATAAATACATTTTTCTTGTAAAAAATTAAAATACTTCAGGTAAAATCAAATCCTTCTTGGCCTGGTGCAATGGCTCACACCTGTAATCCCGGCACACTGGGAGGCCGAGGCGGGCAGATCACCTGAGGTCAGGAGTTTGAGACTAGGCTGGCTAACATGGTGAAACCCCGTTTCTACTAAAAATACAAAAATTAGTTGGGTATGGTGGTGCGCACCTGTAATCCCAGCTGCTCGGGAGGCTGAGGCAAGAGAATTGCTTGAACTGGGGAGGCAGAGGTTGCAGTGAGCCAAGGTCATGCCATTCCACTCCAGCTTGGGCAACAAGAGTGAAACTCCATCTCATAAAAAATAATAGTCAAATCCTTCTTTGCTCACAATGCACCCCCAAGCCCGGCCCTCCTTTCCCTTCACCTCATTTCTTCCCCACTTTGCCTCCATGGTCCAGACTGATCTGGAAGAGATGAGTCCCTTCTGACCTCACCCCCACCACTGCAGCCTCCTAGCCTACCCCTCTGCTGCTGGAGCCTCCTTCTTCTGACACTTCCTTCATATTGCCAGATTAATTGTCCCCAACCTCTACTTTGAGGGAAACATGCCCCTAAAGCTCTCTAAGACTCTCTATTACCTAGAGATCAGGGTGCAAACTCTGTAACCTGGAGTTCAGACTTCCATGATCTATCTGAGCTCTTTCTAGGCTTTTGGTTCTTCTCCTCTTCCTTTGTGAATCATCAGTTCTAGCTACAAGGGTTTCTCCCCACCTCAGGGCGGCTCTGGTTTTCCCATGGCTACCTTTTTGCGGAGATGTGAAGAGTACAGTCTTCATGTTTTCAACACCTTGCCAATCTAATCCACCTTTTCAGATGCTATCTGTTTGCCAAGTCCTCTGGGAATGGTCCCTTCCTCTTCTTGGAAGAGACCTCTCTTCTGTGGGCTTTAACTGCTCACTGCCTTCTCTCTGTTTTGTCTTTTGTGGGTGCGCCTTGGCTTTCTGTGTGTCCATTATTCTTCATGGGAGTTCAGGCTTGTTTGAGAATAAGGACCACACTGTGTCTGTTTCATGTGCTTAGAGAGCGAGGACAATGAAAAGGCTTCTAGAAGGTTCTGCCATTGCATCTATGGTTTCACGCAGCTGCCCTAGAGAGAGCACATATTTGATGCCGTCAGGGCCCATGTATTTGTTTCCTGGAGGTTGTCACAGTGGCCAAGTGGATCATAAGAGTTAGCAGATTAGTGGGTTTCTTCAATAAATTCAACAAATATGTATCGAGCACTTGCTATGTGGCAGGCACTGCAGTTTGGAGAGGGCTAGGGATGGGATGGTAACAAAACAGACTCCAGGCTCTTGTCCTCCCTGCATTTATAGTCTAGTGGGAGAGACAGGCAGATAACTTGCAAATAAACCATCATAACTCAACATGGTCAAGGTGATGTTTGAGATGAGCCGGGAGACCCTGATCACATAAAAGGAACATGGACTTAGCTTTGGGGAGATAGGGAAAGGCTCCGTAGGAAAAGGATCCTTAAAGATGAAATCTGGGCGGGGTGCAGTGGCTTGCGCCTGTAATCCCAGCACTTTGGGAGGCTGTGGCGGGTGGATCACTTAAGATCAGGAGTTCAAGACCAGCCTGATCAACATGGTGAAGCCCCGTCTCTACTAGAAATACAAAAATTAGTCAGGCACAGTTGTACACACATGTAATCCGAGCTACTTAGGAGGTTGAAGCAAGAGAATTGCTTGAATCTAGAGCATGGAGGTTGCAGTGAGCTGAGATCGTGCCATTGCACTCCAGCAAGACTCTGTCTCAAAAAAAAAAAAAAAAAAAAAAAAAAAAAAAAAGAAGAAGAGGTTGAATCTCTGAATAGACCAATAACAGGCTCTGAAATTGAGGCAATAATTAATAGCCTATCAACCAAAAAATGTTCAGGACCAGATGGATTCACAGCCGAATTCTACCAGAGGTACAAAGGGGAGCTGGTACCATTCCTTCTGAAACTATTCCAATCACTAGGAAAAGAGAGAATCCTCCCTAATTCATTTTATGAGGCCAGCATCATCCTGATACCAAAGCCTGGCAGAGACACAACAAAAAAAGAGAATTTTAGAACAATATCCCTGATAAACTTTGATGCGAAAATCCACAATAAAATACTGGCAAACTGAATCCAGCAGCACATCAAAAAGCTTATCCATCAAGATCAACTCGGCTTTATCCCCGGGAAGCAAGGCTGGTTCAACATACGCAAATCAATACACATAATCCATCACATAAACAGAACCAAAGACAAAAATCACATGATTATGTCAATAGATCCAGAAAAGGCCTTCAAAATTCAACAGCCCTTCATGCTTAAAAACTCTCAATAAACTAGATATTGATGGAACATATCTCAAAATAATAAGAGCTATTTATGACAAACTCACAGCCAGGATCATATTGAATGGGCAAAAGCTGGAAGCATTCCCTTTGAAAACTGGCACAAGACAGTGATGCCCTCTCTTTCTACTCCTATTCATCATAGTGTTGGGAGTTCTGGCCAGGGCAATCAGGCAAGAGAAAGAAATAAAGGGTATTCAATTAGGAAAAGAGGAAGTCAAATTGTCCTTGTTCGCAGATGACATGATTGTATATTTAGAAAACCCCATTGTCTTAGCCCCAAATCTCCTCAAGCTGATAAGCAACTTCAGCAAAGTCTCAGGATACAAAATCAATGTGCAAAAATCACAAGCATTCCTATACACCAATAACAGGCAAACCGAGAGCCAAATCATGAGTGAACTCCCATTCCTAACTGCTACAAAGAGAATAAAACACCTAGGAATCCAACTTACTAGGGATGTGAAGGACCTCTTCAAGGAGAACTGCAAACCACTGCTCAGCGAAATAAAAGAGGACACAAACAAATGGAAGAACATTCCACCCTCATGGATAGGAAGAATCAATATTGTGAAAATGGCCATACTGTCCAAGGTAATTTATAGATTCAGTGCCATCCCCATCAAGCTACCAATGACGTTCTTCACATAATCGGAAAAAAACTACTTTAAAGTTCATACGAAACCAAAAAGAGCCCATATTGCCAAGAAAATTGTAAGCAAAAAGAAAAAGCTAGAGGCATCACACTACCTGACTTCAAACTATACTACAAGGCTACAGTAACCAAAACAGCATGGTACTGGTACCAAAACAGAGAGATAGGCCAATGGAACAGAACAGAAGCCTCAGAAATAACACCACACATCTACAACCATCTGATCTTTGACAAACCTAACAAAAACAAGAAATGGGGAAAGGATTCCCTATTTAATAAATGGTGTTGGGAAAACTGGCTAGCCATATGTAGAAAGCTGAAACTGGATCCCTTCCTTACACTTTATACAAAAATTAATTCAAGATGGATTAAACACTTAAATGTTAGACCTAAAACCATAAAAATCCTATTAGAAAACCTAGGCAATATCATTCAGGACACAGGCATGGTCAAGGACTTCATGACTAAAACAACAAAAGGAGTGGCAACAAAAGCCAAAATAGACAAATGGGATCTAATTAGACAAAAGAACTTCTGCATAGCAAAAGAAACTACCATCAGAGTGAACAGGAAACCTAGAGAATGGGAGAAAAGTTTTGCAATCTACCCATCTGACAAACGGCTAATATCCAGAATCTATAAAGAACTTAAACAAATTTACAAGAAAAAACAACCCCATCAAAAAGTGGGCAAAGGACATGAACAGACACTTCTCAAAAGAAGACATTCATACAGACAACAGACACATGAAAAACTGCTCATCATCACTGGCCATCAGAGAAATGCAAATCAAAACCACAATGAGATACCATCTCACACCAGTTAGAATGGCGGTCATTAAAAAGTCAGGAAACAACAGATGCTGGAGAGGATGTGGAGAATTAAGAATGCTTTTACACTGTTGGTGGGAGTGTAAAGTAGTTCAACCATTGTGGAAGACAGTGTGGCGAATCCTCAAGGATCTAGAGCTAGAAATACCATTTAACCCAGTGATCCCAATACTGGGTATATACCCAAAGGATTATAAATCATGCTACTATAAAGACACATGCATATGTATGTTTATTGTGGCACTATTCACAATAACAAAAACTTGGAACCAACCCAAATGTTCATCAATGATAGACTGGATTAAGAAAATGTGGCACATGTACACCATGGAATACTATGCAGCCATGAAAAAGGATGGGTTCATATCCTTTGCAGGGACATGGATGAAGCTGGAAACCATCATTCTGAGCAAACTATCACAAGGACAGAAAGTCAGACACCACACGTTCTCACTCATAGGTGGGAACTGAGCAATGAGAACACTTGGACACTGGGCAGGGAACATCACACATGGGGGCCTGTTGTGGGGTCGTGGGCAGGGGGAGGGATAGCATTAGGAGAAATACCAAATGTAAATGACTAGTTAATGGGTGCAGCAAACCAACATGGCACATGTATAGCTATGTAACAAACCTGCACGTTGTATACATGTACCCTAGAACTTAAAGTATTTAAAAAAAAAAAAAAAAAGAGAGATCTGAAGGAGAAAGAAAAGTTTTCTAGATGACAGTGGGATAAAGAGCAAACAGACAGAAGGAGGCACAGTACAGTGGATTGGAGGAGAAAGAGAGAGAGAGAGAGGGAGAGAGAGAGATAATAGAGAGAGAAGAGGAGAGAGTCAAAGACCTCAGGTCAGAATACCCAGCAAGGTAACAGCAACTTGGGACCTGTTTACAAGAACTAGACATAACAGATGGACTTGTTAGAACTTGGACTTGTTTCCTTATGGAACAGAAAGGGCAGTCCAGCTGTCCTCACCTCGGACACTTGCAGTGGTGCCCTGCCTGGGCCCCAGCAGGTGCACATTATGGCATGACATGCAGGTCATTTTCACATCTGTGCATTGGGAACTTAAGCCAAGTGCTGCCTCCTTTGCCCACACGGTCAAGACTCTTCATGTTCCCCACTCTGACTTTGACACAAAATCTATTCCTTTCTCAGGCTTCCCCAAGAAGGCCACCCTCCTGAGTGACGGGGGCTTGCTGACGTTTTGTAAAGGATGCAGGGAGTCGTGGGGAGGGCTCACATAGCGGAGCCCAGGCACCTCACACAGTTAGAGCCTTTTTTCTTCTGAGGCTTCCTTGGATGTGCCAATGACTTGTTGTCTCCTCCCTCTGCTCCTCCACCTCTGCCTCCTCTCAGAAGAAAAGCAGCCCCACCTGCTCCTCTGATCCCAGTACCAGCCGACCCAAGCCCCTGCGTGGGTTGATCAAAGCGCTTGCCTGACAAAACTGGGTCTCTCCCTGGGGGAAGGATTCTCATACCAGCTAAAAGGAAAAAAAATAATATTGTTGCGGGGGAAGATAAAATAAGCCTGGGAACATTGGCAGCTGGAGCGTCTTATCGGTATGGACCGAGGGTCTGCTCCAGCTGAGAGCCAGCAGTGGGGAAAGGCATACTCACTTCTTTTGCACACCCTTGAGTGACTCCCCCTGGGGCTTTCAACAGCACTTTTGTAGGTAGTGAGCTCCCCTGCAGGGAAGAGATGTTACTTTGAACTGGCATCATCGTCAGCCCTGGATTTTGTCTATTCTGCTCATTTCCCTTTCTTCTACTTTCAGTTTTTTAACCCTTGACATTCAACAAATATTTACTGAAGTCTTTCATGTGTTAGGAATCAAACTAGGTATTGACCAAGAAGAGAGAGATTTTCTGGATGGGTCGAGGGAACTCAAAGGAGACTTATGCACACTGTCCCCTTTCTCCTGGGAAAGTGCTTACGTCCCATCACCATGGTGACCACCGACATAGTCGTGTCCATCTTGAACCCTCCCTTTGGGCACCTGACCCAGGCTAGGTCTATGGATCTTCTCTCTGGGATTTTTGGTCTTAAAAGACATTGGTTAATCCCCTGCCTGAAGTAGAGGCTGTATGATGTTATGCTCAAGTGCTTGGGGTGCGGTTGTGGAGGGCACGTCCCGCCTCCCCCAAGCCCCAACATCAGGAGAACAGCAGTGTGCATTAAATAAGAATAAACCAACAGTGAAAGGAAAAAAGAGAGAGGATTTGGGGACAAAATCCTGATGAGATTCAATCTCCAGGCTTTTCTGGTTGTCATCAAACTGGGCTGCATGCCTGCTCTTCCCCTATGTCTGCTTTCTCAATTTTTATTTGCAGTAAAGCCAATAAATTTCCATTTTTGCCAAAACTGGTTTGAATTGAGATTCTGTCACTTGCAACCAAACTGATACAAAGAGTTCATTAAAATGAGATACACGAGGTTCTTCGCAGTAAATGGGTTCCTCTGAAAATAAAGAAAAAGGCAGAAGGATTGATTATTCCAAATCATTACAACCTAGAGTATGTGAGAAGGTCTGTGAGTGCCTAGTAAAATGTGTGATGCTTGACAGAGCCCCATGCATGTTAGTTTTTGTCTTGCCCTCCCATCCCCTTATCTTCGCTTCCTGGAAATCTATTTCAAGTTAGATGCCGGAAAGCAATAGGCATTTTAAAACAAGTTTTCTGTGTCCTTGTAGATTACTAATCTTCTAAGTGGTATGAAGTAGCCCGGGTGATCTAACGCTTCTCTGATGTCCTACTTTTTCATGGGCTCAAGCTGCAAATGCACTTAATATATAGCCAGAATTATATTGGGAAAACCTGAGTCACAGAGGCATATAAATGGGGAGCTCTGTTACTGGAAAATCACGGCTTTTAAGAGAATGGATTTTCTATAGAACACTTGGGCACACCAGAAGATATACAGGGTCTTAGTCTGATCGCTCACATAATCAGAAACTGCTGGGCTTAATGTGCATAAACTTCACAGGTCACTGCTATGGTCTGAACGTTTGTGTTTCCCCAAAACTAATATGCTGAAACCCTAACCTCCAAATGGACGGTATTAGGAGGTGGAGCCTTTGGGAGGTGATTAGGTCATCAGGGCTCCACCCTCATGAGTGGGATTCCCAGAGAGACCTTTTTCCCTTATACTATGTGAGGGTGCAGCCAGAAGGTGCCATGTATGAAGCAGAAGATGGGCTCTCACAGACACTGAATCTCCTGGTACCCTGATCTTGGATTTTCAAGCCTCCAGAACTGTGAGAAACGAATTTGTCGTTTATAAGCTACCCAGTTTATGGCATTTTGTTATTGAAAGGTTCTTGTATCGGTTCGAACCCCAAGAGCACGCCAACAGACAACATGAGGCCGTATGGAGCAACATGCTGTTTTAATGAGTGCCTGGGTGGAGGCGGGTTGAGGCCTAAAATGGTGTCAGCCCCAAGTGAGGACGGGGCAGGGGTTTTATAGTCTCCTGTAAACAGGAAGTGTATGAGACGGACATTACTGCTACGTGGCGCCCAGATGGCCTCTTTATCGATCTTCAGGGGTAGGTGTCTTCCGGCCAGGGTACATGTCTTCTGGCCGGCTCTCTTCCTGCTTTTGCTGTCTTGCTGGTGCAAGCTGCTGGCGTAAGTAGTTTTGTGCCTTGAGACTGGGCCTGAGAATGGAGGAATTATTCATTCCCTTAAGCTTTCAGGCCCCGGAGAGAATCTTTCAGTTATAGCAGCCCAAATAGACCAAGGCAGTCACTTGGTCTTTGTCCAAAATGACTCTGTGAGTAGTTTCTAGAATATCTTTTAAATGCTTTTTAAAAAGCATTTAAGGCCACACCATTTAAAATGCTTTGTTTCTATGTGGTTTGCCATTTGTTGATGCCTGCCTTCTATTAACACAGCACGTTTTGAATAAGTCATTACACTGACCAAGATTTGCCTTCGAACTAGATCTCTATCTTGCAAATAGTCGCTAAATTGCAGACTTCACAATGCCACTGTTTACATTAGGAAAATAAAAGTGTATAACAGAAGGGTTAAATGAGAAGGGAATCAAGACTACATTGGATGATAGAAGCAATCATACATACATATATATATATGCAGTATATAAAATATGTACTGCCTTATATATATATAAAGAGAGAGAGTGATTTAGAGAGAGAGAGAAGTGTAGGCTTCCTCTAGCTTCTTGCTGCCAATTCTGAGTGACAACTGTCATCAGAAATTCAGGGTCTTTGATGTCTGCATTGAAATCCCACCAACTGTCATGGTTAAAGCTGTGCAGAAGTTCTAATTACTATGCATAGCTTGCATGTAACATAAATAGTTGTAACCTTTCTGCAAAGTGCAAAGTCAGGAAATGTTAATCCATAGGGAAGCCATCCCTAGGCCATGGCTCCAACCTGATCGGTAATTCCTGTTCTTGTTCTCTGATTAAAAAAAAAAAAAAAAAAAAAGAGAGAGATTCCTCTCTCTACAGTAGCTCAGTCTCTATTATACTGTGTGTGCATTAGTAAAATTGATCTCCATGAGAGTTCTTCAAACTGAATTACTTAACAGCATTGTTTAGGGCTGGTGCAGAGGGAAAGAAGTCAGCAGGACCAGGACTTAAGGAAGTTGCTAACGTAGAGACTTATTGAGGCTTCCACACTTTGCAAAACATGCCTGGCCGTCACTCAGTAGAAGCCTGCTGCACTTTACACCTGGAAAACAAGCCCTCTGAGCACAGGCTCTTGGCAAAAATCGCACGAAGACTACTCATTTGGAGGTTATGTGAATTGTATGTATTAGTTTCAGTTCACTCTGGTTTCTCAAGGTAATGACACAATTCAGGCTGATTTTTGAGTGGAAAGCTCTTACCTTCCAATTCTGAAGTTTTTTCTTTTCAATTTTATTTTATAAAATTCGTAATAGGGCAGGCAAAAAAGAAAGAAAGAAGAAAAAAGATGAACCAAGTGAAGTCAGGTATTAACACAAACTTAAAAGCTGTTTTCATTTAGTCTTGGACCTCACAGGACCCTCAGTAGAGGCAAGGGGGTCCTGGGAGGGAGGATCTTAAAGCAAAGATAGGACCTGCCAGGCTGCTATGTGGGCTGCTTATCCCAGGACACATGAGGGAATAGTCTGGGGAGGGGACGGGTAGGTGGTCCACCTTAGGACAGGATCAGGGGAGTGAGGCATTTGCCGACATTTAAGATAGCACTAAAAAAGATCAAGAATCAATATAAATAATACATTAATGCAATATTTAAAAAATCAAAATGAATGCAAAAATAATCTATAAGAAATAAAATATAAAATTTTGAATAAAGTTAGGATCAACCCCTGCACTCAGACAACTCACCCTCCTCAACCCTTTCCTGCCCTATCCATGGTGCCTACTTATCAGTGACTGCCACCCCAGCACCTAAGAGCATCATAGTTCAGTGATAAAGCAGGTTCAAGCTATCTATTCTACCTTGGTGGTGTTTCCCACCTGTATCAGTCCATTTCCATATTACTCTAAAGAGCTGCCCAAGACTGGGTAGTTTATAAAGGAAAGAGGCTTAATTGACTCACCATTCAACATGGCTGGGGAGGCCTCAAGAAACTTACAATCATAGCAGAAGGTGAGGCGGAAGTAAGGCACCTTCTTTACAAGCCAGCAGGAAGGGAAGAACACCTTATAAAACTATCAGATCTCATGAGAACTCACTCACTATCACGAGAACAGCATGGGGGAACTGCCCCCATGATTCAACTACCTCCTTCTCATCTCTCTCTTGAGACCCGGGGATTATGGGGATTACAATTCAAAATGAGGTTTGGGTGGGGACACACAGCCTAATCATATCACCACCTTTTGCTGTGATCATAATGTCATTGTTCGTGGTAATATACTGTGGACTCATATTCCACTCCAGACACTACTGAGTTCTCTACACCACAAATTCATTTAATTCTAACAGGTGAGGTAGGTGACAGTGTCCACAGGTGCTGAATTTGAGGCTCAGAGAGGTTCAATCACATGATCCCAGGCAAGTGAAGAGCTGGGGTTCCAATTCAGGACTATCTGATTTCAAGACTGTGCCCTTCATCAGAGCACCATACTCCAACTCCAGAGTGAGCCAAGGTTCAGTCATAGACAGAGGGAATCAGGAACACTGCAAAGAGCATCAAGGAATCTAAGCAGAATTCCCCATGATGACCTTTTATTGACACACTATTGGTCTACACTTTGCTTGGACCTTTGCAGCAATGGGGAATTTCTTGTTTTCTAGGGCAGTTTCTCCATGTTGGGGCCATTCACACTTTTATGGAACCAAATCTGCCACCTCATTATGTCCACATATTGTTCCCATATTTCCCTTTTGGAATAACTCTTCCTTTGCTGGTAATATGTTTGCTTGCCATCGTCTGTTGTTGAAACTCCTAATCATTCCTTGAAACCCGTATCAAATAACCACATCTTTATATATCTTTGTCATATTCTCTAGATCAATTGTTATTCCTCCATCTCTGGTCTGTTGGCATTTTATACTTCTTTATGTTCTTATTTTTACTACAATTTTTGGATGTAGTTATTTGTTGGCACATTTACCTCTCTGAGAGGCTGTGGATTCCTCAAGGGTAAGAACTATGTCTTGTTTATCTTTGGGCCTCAAACACCCAGCCCATTGTCTGGCTCACACTGAAAATGCTTTTGTGGGAGTCAGGAGAACTAGACAGATCTACTGAGAATTCTCCTTGTAAGTGTACCCTTCATAAGCTGGGAATAGCCTGTGGCTCCTCTCCTGTTACAGAGGAAGGAAGATGGACTTTGGAGTCAAATAGACCCAGGTTTGAATCTAAGTCCTGCCTGTCCTACTTTCTAGATGAGTTACTATGGACACATTATGTTAATCTTTATTTTATTCTTTTCTCTTTTCTGCTTCCTCTTCTCCCCCACCACCCCAATATTCTCATTTTCTCTCTTTCCACTTTTGCTTCTTACCTATTCACACGCAGCCTCTAGCAGGGCCATCACAGGGCCCAGTGCTTGCCCAAGGCCTGTGTACAGCTCTCCCATTCCAACTCCAGGCTATTTCTAAAGCCTGAGGGTGACTCTGCAAAGAGAAAACTTTTCGATTATCAGGCACTGCTGCTTAATCTATCAGAGCACCGACTGGCCCTGCAAAATCCCTCCCAGAGCACAGCATCGATCTTTGATTTTAATGAGGTAAAGGGAAGAAAACAGATATCCTTCAATGGTGGGGTCCCCATTAGGGAGGTGTCTTCACAGTGAAGGGGAATCCCAGGAGCAAATGGTAACCCCTGAGGGCCTGGAGCTCTGGGGGTCAGGCTTGCTTGGCACTGCCATTCATTGAAGTGCAAGCCCTGAAAGCAGGAATATTTTCATGCACTACCTCTTCCTAAGGTAGAAGATGTCCATCCCCACAGAGCATATGCCTCCTTAGACAAGAGGAAGATGGAATTTAAACTTTTCCTTCTCTTCTCCCCCCCACAAAGCTTCTATTATATGGGAAAAAGGGACTTTAAACCCTACTACATTTAAAGGTTTTAATAGGTAATGCTTGGTTATGCCTGTGATGTAGAGACTGTGACAAAACACAGAATTAGATGCCTAAGAATCAAATGACACAAAATACTTCAATGAAATCATTGGAATATGTGTACCCACGTCTGCAGGCTTTAACTCTGTGCTAAAAAGCAGACACCCAGATCTGTGGGGAACACACGGGGCAGCCTAAATCCTCCTGAGGATTCCAAGCTTGAGTCGTGTCATTTCTAAGGTAAGCATTTTAAAAATTCTGCATTTCCAAAACTCATGGCCCAGGTGATGAGGGCATGAAATTCAAATCTCTTATTCTACTGTCTCCTGCTGCTTTTGAGCTCAGTGAGAATTTCAGAGCACCGATCTGTTTTTATACCTCCAGTTTATTCTGCACCACAACCCAAGGCAATGCCAACATGTAAAGGATGATTCTACAGATTGCAGCCACTGTGCTGCTCCCAAGTCTGACAAGCAAAGGGCAGTGCAAAGCTGTGGGGGGTTGGGGGGTGGGGATCCAGGGAGAAAGAGAAGGCTGGACTCCAAAGGGACAAGAAAGAGGTGATGGAAAATGAGGCTTTTTTTGTCACTCTGTATGCATGGTGGAAATATATTGTTTTTGTTGTTCATCCAGCCTCATTTTGGTGAGTCACTTTTTCTCTATTGTATGTGTTCTGATGGTACTGATAAAACCATGCACAGGTTACTTCCTTTTGTCCTTCAGAGACACATTCTACTTTTTTTTTTTTTTTTTTTTTTTCCCCCACATTCTCTGCCTGGGAGGCTGAGCTATAGGAATCTCATCACCTGGGCTCTGTTCTCCTTGGCTTCTGGTTGGATTTATCCAATGAGAGGCATCGACAGGAGACCAGTGCTGGGAGGATGAGGTTATTTATCAGGCTTTTTCTCTCTGGGTTGCTCCCAGCTCGTGCAGGTGCCTTCTACTGCCTCTGGGTTCTAGGAACTCTCTCCCTTATGCCTTTCACTAGGAGAAGTAACAGCTTCTGGCTGTTCTTAACCCTGGGGTTCTTCCTCATCCCTTGTAAATTGCCTCCATTCTGCACATCTCTTTGTAAAGAGTCTCTTTACTAAGCTCACCTCAAACATCCCATGAGCGTGATGTCTGTTTCTTATTATCAACTTGACTGATAATACTGTATACCCCATTCCCCCCTCAGTATTCCCTCAAAGTCAAAACCAAACACTGTGGATGGTCCCATGCCCCACATGGGTCTGTTCATTCTTTCAGAGATATTTACCGACGATTTACTGTAAGCCAGGACTGTTCTGAGCATTGAGGAGTACAGGGGCAAAATGGCACACCCAGCTTTTGCCCTCATGGCACTTACATCTCAGTGGGGGAGACTAGAAAAAAGACTAATCAATCACACATGCTTCAGATCATCTCAGATAGCTGTTCAGACGATAAAGAAAAGAAAGAAAGGTGGCAGCAAATAGCTGGGTGGGTGTAGGTGGGTTGGCAAGCTCAGGTCATGTGGTCAGAGAGAATGATTCTGGGAAGATGACCATTAAGAGGAGTTCTGGATGACAAGAAAAATAGGGAGAAACACAAATCACATGAAAGGGACAGCAAAGGACAAGTATCTAGGAGCAAGAATGAGTTTGATATAAAGAAAAGAAAGAGGGCCGGGCACGGTGGCTCAAGCCTGTAATCCCAGCACTTTGGGAGGTCGAGGTGGGTGGATCACCTGAGGTCAGGAGTTCGAGACTAGCCTGGCCAACATGGTGAAACCCTGTCTCTACTAAAAATACAAAATTAGCCGGGCATGTTGGCACGTGCCTGTAATCCCAGCTACTCAGGAGGCTGAGGCAGGAGAATTGCTTGAACCTGGGAGGCAGAGGTTGCAGTGAGCTGAGATCGTGCCATTGCACTCCAGCCTGGGTGACAAGAGCAAAACTCCATTTCAAAAAATAAAAATAAAAGAAAAAGAAAAAGAAAAGAAAGAGGCCAGTGTCCCTGAAGAACAGTAAGCCGAGGATAGGTAATGAGGTTAGAGAAATGCCGGGGCCTGATTATGTGGTTAAGGGAACAAAGGACTTAGATCTTATTCTGAGGGAGAGAGGGACATTGCAGGAATTTAACACAGGAGTGATGTCATCTTTTGCATATTTGTTAAAAATCCCTCTGGCTGCCATCTCACAATGGCAGTGGCTACATGATCTCTTGTCTCCTCTGTATATATCATTGACCATTGTCTTTCCCATTGAGGCACCCTGGCTTGGGAGATGGCATCCCATCTACTGTGTGATCGTGTAGAAATCTGGACACCTTCCTTGAACTGCTCCACCTCACTTATCCTCTCCATTCAGCAGCTGCACCCATCCTTTCTGCATCTTTTGCAATTCCCCTGTCAGCTTTCACCCACTCTGTCCCTACTTAGGTTGGGAACCTTGTCATTTCCTGTACCAATTCCTACAGCAACTTCTCTACTTCCATCCTCTTGTACCTCTGGTCCATTTCCCACTCCACCGCAAGGGTGATTTTATTAAAATGCACTCCCCAGCTTCCTGTGCCTGAATGACTTCTCATTACATCCCAGGCTGGGCAGTATTTAGCCCCCACCCACCTTCCTCGTCTCCTTGCCTCATAATACTCTTAACAGATGCCCTGTGATCTTGCTTCTTGGACCTCTTAACCTGTCAGAGTCTGCTCCTTCTCACCTCCAGGTCTCTTCTGCTGCTGTCCCCTCCAACCTTCCTGGGATGCTGATTCTCTGTGGCTCCCACTTATGCCTGTTGTCAGTAATCACCTCCTTGGTAAAGCCAGTTATCATGCTCCACCCATGAGGCTGTTGGCCTGTGCTCTAGGTAGTTCTATTTCTGTTCTTCCCACACTGTTTGGTAATTTATTGTTTACTTGTTTATCTTCTCCACTAGACTGTGTTCTCCTGCTAAAGAGAATGGGTATGGGAGCCCCGGAGCAGGTCCTGAGGTTCTGGAAGTCTCTCCCTGCCTCTTTGGTTAGTGAATTGGGGGTAATTCCCAGGATCCTGAAGGAGAAGCCCTCAGGCAGGGGTGGCCTGGAGGCTTGGAGCAACAGCAATTCACTAACTGTTATCTGTTCTCCTACTGTCAGAATACTGAATGGCCTGCACTTAGCAGCTGCTCAGCAAATCTTTGCTGAACGAATGCATGATATTCTGCCTCCTCCATGAAGCCTTGCCTAACTTTACCTCTGGTTTACACACATGACGCCTTTTGGAAAAGCACTGAATTTTTGGACAAAACTACATAAATTAGTGTTGAATGATTCTCCACCCCAGTTCAAAGGCAAGGCTTCCTTATAGTAATACCTTATAGTAATTATCTTATAATAGCAAGGTGCTATACTTATTCCCATTTTACAGATGACAAAACAGAGGCACAGAGAGAGAAATAAGTCACCCACTCCTCTCAGCTAATACGTGCTGGAGTTGGGATTGGAGCCCAGGTAGGTTGGCCCCAGAGTCCACTCATGTGTTGACTGTGACTGAAGGGCACAGGAGAGCCTCCCATTGTAGGCTGCAAAGATCCCTGGCAGCCCCCACAGCCCAGCCCTCACAGCCACCACTGCTGCTGCCTCTTCCTGTTTCAGAGAATGATTTGGGGATCGAAGAGATTAAAAACGCAAAGTGGCACTTGAGTTTGTCCGTCGCATCATGTTCAGTTTAGTTATTCTTTGGAGATTTTTTAAAGTCAATGCAGGTGACTAGGAACATCACTGATACATCAGAGAGGATGACTTTAGCCAAGCTACTTACATCCTCTGTGCCTCAGTTTCCCTATCTGCCCAATGGGGATAATAATAGTACATGTTTTATAAAGTTGTAAGAATTAAATGAGTTAATAGATGCTAAATGTTTAGGACAGTGCTGTATGCATTGTAAATACCCAGTAACTGACTCTTTTCCCCCTCCTCCTTCTCCTCCTCCTCCTTCTATGAGGTTTGGGGCTCAGTTTAAACATCACTTCCTCAGGGAGGTTTCCTTAACCTTAGGTCAGGTCAGTGCTCCTTGATAAGCATTTCCCTAGAGCTGTCCATTCCATTCCATGATTTTCTCTGCAATTGTATGTGTATGTGCATATTTGTGTGCACAGGTGCATAAATATGCACATACACAAATGCACACATGCATATATATATATATATATATATAAGCATTCTTCTAGGCCTGTCTATATTGTTTGTGACTGCACCATAATGTCCATGTCAGAGGTTGGCACCTAGCATATCCTCAGTAGGTATTTCTAGAATGGATACTGGGTGAGATGTTTAACTACCACCATCTAAGACTGGCCCTGATATCCCCAATTCTGGCTTTCTTTTCACTACAGCACACCACAGCTCTACCCACAGCGCCCTCCAGCCTCTCCCAGAGGGATTTGGAGAAACTGTGTCAGCTATGAGCTAGACTCAGGGCTCCCCTCGATCCTGTTAGGTCTGTCATACCCAGTACTGGATGATTTATAAAGAAAGAGAGGTTTAAACAGTTCTACGTGGCTGGGGAAGCCTCACAATCATGGCGCAAGGTGAAAGGCATGTGTTACGTAGTACAGACAAGAGAGAAATGAGAGAACCAAGCAAATGAGGTTTCCCCTTAGAAAACCATCAATAAGTCTCTGGTGAGACTTATTCACTACTGAGAGAACAATATGGGAGAAACCACCCTTATGATTCAATTATCTCCTACTGGGTCCCTCCCACAACACAGGGGAATTATGGGAACTACAATTCAAGATGAGATTTGCATGGGGACACAGCCCAACCATATCAGAAGGATAAAAGGGAATTTATTTTACTTATAAAGATACTTTTTTTTTGAGATAGGGTCTCACTCTGTCACTTAGGTTGGAATACACTGGTGTGATCATGGCTCACTACAGCCTTCAGTTCCCAGGCTCAAGCAATCTTCCTGCCTCAGCCTCCTGCATAGCTCAGACTACAGGTAGGGACCACCATGCCCTGCTAATTTTTGTATTTTTTGTAGAGATGGGTTTTCACCATGGTGCCCCGGCTGGTCTCCTAGGGTCAAGCAACCGGCCTGCCTTGGCCTCCCAAAGTGTTGGGATTATAGGTGTGAGTCACCGTGCCCAGCCTAAGGACACTTTTACATGTATTTCCTGAGATACAAGATTCCAAGGCCTCCACTCAGAATCCCAGAGCAAAGTTATTGAACAAATATGGAGGGAGATAGCAGGTGTGGCCTCCAGCCTCGCTGGGTTGGGTTGACTTTCTGACAGCCAGCAAGATAGAGTCAGGGCCGTTGTGGGCTGAGCTGGAAGTTTGTATGCATGTGGGGTGGGGTGGGGACAGCACCAGATCCAATGGGCTCCTTCCTGGGGCTCAATCCTTCCCAGATTTACTCTTTCCACCCCTAACTGAGGATATCGGAATTTGAGATGAGAAGAAAAATGAAACTCTTGAGACAGAAAACACAGGCTTCCTAGGACACTCAGGTTTGACTCTGAGCCCCAAGATCTTCATGCTTTAGGCTCTTTTCTCTGTTATCCACTCAACCTCTGTGAAGCTCTTTCCAAAGCACTGCTCTTATGCTCTGTTTATTCAAAATACAGTCTCAGTGGAGCTTAAATGAGAACAGAGAGGGATAGAACAGACCAGAACATTTTCTTCACACAGTTCCAAACAAGCTTGAAAGAGGAGAGGACAAATCCACTCCAGCTTTTATATTTCCTCTAGATCCAGCCTCCTTTTCTTCCCCATTTCCCCTCCATATCCACATTTAAGAGCAAAGAAGAACATTCTTGTGACTTTAAATATGTGAGCTGCCGGTACAGGTTAAGTTTTGGAAAAGCGTGGGCATGCTTGGTTTTGCAGTCGATCTAGAGCAATTTTCAGAAGGCCAGGCCCTTTCTGAATTTTCAATTTCTTTCAAATGAAAATAGCTTTATTGTTTTCACTGATTATAAAGGTAAGCAATCTGTCTGGCTTTACTGGCTTAGAATTCATACTGAGGTCAACTCCCTTCTTATATTTAGATTATATGGCTTAAGCACCAGCTTGCTATTGCAGGAATGTATTGACCTTTCTGAGGTCTTTTATTTTTTTCTGTGTCAAGTCCAAGAACTCCAAGGACCTTACTCAGTCCTAGCACTGAGTTTCAGTTACCACAGTTGCAACCGAGTGCACAGGAAGAAACTGGCAGCTGCATAGGAAGCTGCATAGGCAGACCTGAACTGCATAGGAAGAAACTGACAGCTTCTCTAGTCTGTGTATTGCAGCCACCCAGATTGAGGACTGAAGAGGATGCTGGCCCCAGTCATGTGCTGCAGTGCTCACAGCTGCAGTGATGTTGGCCGGGCAGGGCTCCTAAGGGTGTTTCTTGTTCTGGGACTATCTTCAGCAATGTCTTGAGTTTCCACATAGCGAGGACTAAACTCTGACCTTTTCATCTCTGGCCCGAATTCCTATCTGAGGGACCGAGGTTTGTCATGCCCTACAAACCATAAAATCTCATCAGATGGGTTTTATTTAACCCTTTATAACATGACTTACTTTCCAACCCGACTCTGGCATAATATCATGTAGCAGATAAAAAAGAAAATCAAACTTCTTTATCCCCAGATGTTTCTTTGCTATATTTTGAAACGGCCCTCCAGAACCATCTTTTGTGGAAGAAAATTTGCATCTGTAAAGAACCTCTGTTAAGGTAACTAGTTCTTTCCCCTTCTAGGGCCTCCCAATCCTGAAGAGATTAATTTAGAGTCCAGCACTTTTTAGTGGTCTGAATAGGAAACATTTGCCATCTATTGCCTCTGAGGGTGGCCACCTATTGAGACTTCATCTACATAACAAGGACCTCAGTCTCCACAACTTCTTATCTTACCCTAGACAGTCCTTTCTATTGATTCCAGGTTTTTAAATAACTCTTTCAGCCAACTGCCAGTCAGAAAACCTGTGAATCCACCTGTGATCTGTAAACTCCCTCCTTACCCACCCCCACCATACCATGTGAGGTATACATTAGTTCATTCTGGAAAGGTGAGCCTGCCTTTCTGGACCAAACCAGTGTATACCTCACATGTATTGATTGATGTCTTATGTCTCCCAAAAATGAACTATAAACCAACCACCTTGGACACATGTTCTCAGGACCTCTCGGGACTGTACATGGGGCCATGGTTACTCATATTCAGCTCAGAATAAACCTCTTTTAATATTTTTACAGGATTTAATTCTTGTTGTCAACAATAGGTAACCTGCCCAGTATTAAACTCCATTTCTCACTCATCTGATTCCTACTGAGTCCCTGCTAATAACAATTGTCAAAATATGAGCACACATGTCTGCACAACACACACACACACACCCCTCCCAGTAGCTTCCTGGTTATACCCATAGCACACACTCCCTATTCTATGTTCTTACTCCTCATTATTCAAAGTGTGGTCACCTGTTGAGCAGCCTCAGCATCCTCTGAGCTTGTTAGCAATTCTCAGGCTTCACTCCAGACCAACTGACTTGGAATCTGTATTTTAACAAGTTCCATGGTGACTCATGCTCTGTCCTCTCCCTGCTGGGAAACCTTCCTTTTTCCAACTACAGGGCCTCGAGATGCTGCCTGCCTGTGTCTGGACTGACCCCCAGAGCCTGTAATGTCATGCTTCAGCCTGACTGGTGGTCTCCATGGATGCCCCTGGCCCCACCTCTGAGTTTCTTTTGGCCCTTGGAGTGGAGCCATTCTCACATGGTTAACAAGAATTCTGGACAGAAATATAGTTGTAAGTAAGCATTAACCAGGCTGCACTTTGACCCATTTCTGTGTAACTGAAAGCCTCTCAATGCTAGACACTGGCTATTTGCATCCCCATTGTTTCTGTAGCTGGGATTTCTGAAGTTAGAATCCTAAGCCTTTTATTTCAGAATTGCTTAAGCAGATCCTGAATTCCAGCAAAACAGCTGATGCCAACAGGTTTAAAGACCTTCACAGAGAATCAGCGTGAGAATACAGCTTCTTTACCTCCTTGTCCCATGACTTAATCCTGCACTCTCAGACCAGTCAATGATCTCCACACTTTGGCCCCAAACTCCTCAAGGAGACAGACTTGAGGTTTCCTCCTGTCTCCTTGTTTGGTGACCGTGTGATTAAACCTCTTTCTCTGCTGCAACTCAATGTCTTGGTGCTGTGACTTGCCATGTGCTTCAGGCAATGAACCTATTATGGTTACAATTTACCTATTACAATTATAGGAGAAGGAGTTGTCTCTGTTCTAGACCCTATCTGGCCTTCTGACACCCAGCAGTTCATGGAAGTGATTTTTTTTTCTTTTTTTTTTTGAGACAAGATCTGACTGTTGCCCAGGCCGGAGTCCAGTGGCACAATCTTGTCTCACTGCAGGCTTGACCTCTGCAGACTCAGGTGATCCTCCTGCCTCAGCCTCCTGAGTAACTGATACTACTGGCATGCACCACTATATCTGGCTGATATTTTACTTTTTAGTAGAAATGGGGTTTTGCCATGTTACCCAGGCTGGTCTTGAACTCCTGGGCTCTGCCTCCCAAAGTGCTGGGATTATAGATGTGAGCTACTGTGCCCGGCTGTGATTTGTTTTTAGGTGACTGCTTCGGAGCTCACATTCTGAGGCCTCTCTGGATGCTCCCACGATGCACAGAGTTTAGGGTAGTGAACCTGGGCATCCAGAACAAGCTCCCCTGGGGAGCTGAGTCACTGGGCCTCCGCCCGATGTTGTTCTATTAACATATCTGCCTATATGGAGATCGTGGAGTTCTAGCAACTACCCCACAGAAACTAAGAGTTTGTATTATTGAAAATCCTTATATGACAGTGACTTAGCTCTCATCAGAACCCGAGTGTCCCTCTGTTTTATAAGCCACACGCTTGGGGCTAACATCATCTATTGCTGTAGGTGAATTTATTCCCTGAGCTTCTTGCTTTGGTGAGAAAATGTGTTCAGCTGCTTTTAATGGAAATTCAACTACAGTGGCTTAAACAAATAGAGGTTCATTTTCTTCAGCTGAAAAAAGAGTTCAGAGGCACGCTATCCAGGGGATGCTCCAGGGGCTCAAAGATGCTCTTGGGAACTAGGTCTTTTCTAACTTTGAGCTTCACCATCCTTAACAGGTGGCCATGCCACCTCTGGGCATGGTGCCTGTACCATAGGCAAAAACTGGGCCAAGATCTCATATCAGCCAAGTCTGTTATTGTTTATCTCAGGAAAGCAATAGGTTTCTGGGAGGCGCCACCCTGTTGGCTCTCATGTGCCTCTCATTAACCCAAATTGGGTGATGGTGATGTGCAAATAAGGAGGAGGTGAATTGGATTCCACAGGCATCCAGCCGTGGCTCCCCTGCTGTCATTACAATGCATTACCAGGTAGTGGTGTTAGAGTTGATTTGATGTGGGAGAGACTGGGGAAGAAAGATAAAGAATTCAGAAGCCACTGTAATAGTCTGGGCAAGAAGTGAGGAGGGTCTGCATGAAGGTAGGTGAACAGCAGGAAGGACCACCATCTCCTTGGCTACCCCCTCTCCAGATCCATCATCTCTCCCATCTGGACCCCGCAACTGCCCCTATAGGCCTCTCTTCTTCCTTTTGTTCCCTCCAAACAGCAGGCACAGTGATCTTTAAATATATACCCAAATCAGAACAAATCACTCCTTTGTTTTAAACTTTTGAATGCCTTCCAGTTTCACTTATGAAACCCTCAATCCTTACCATAGCTGACAGGGCCCTAGAATATCTGGTGCCTGAGGAACTTCTCTGCTCTCATCTCTTCCCAATTCCCCCTTTCTCTCTGCTCCAGCCACATAGCTCCCTCTGGTTTCTGAATGTAGCTTGATTCTGCCCCAGGGCCTTTGAACTGGCTGTCCTCCTTCATGCCCCATCTCTCTTCCCTGACATCTCTGCATGGCGGGCTATCTCTCATCTGTCACATATCACCTCTTCTGAGAGGCCTTCCTTGACCACCTATTTTTAGTGGTTCAGACACCCATCAACTACCCATCTCCTATTGGTGTTTCTTCTCTCTCCAGTGCTAAGCTGAGGGCAGGAATCTTCTCCTGCTTGTGTGCCTGAGTCCTAGTGTTCATGATTGTGTATGACACATGGTAGGAGTGGTGTGCCTATTTGTTAAATCCATGAGAGTAAGTGGATAAAAGACTCAGTAGTTACTGCAGAGGTAGAATTTGGCATGCCTCGCTCCACATAAGACATAAAGAGCCTGAAGATAGAGCGTCGGTGCCAGACATGCATGGATTCTTGGCTGAGAAGTCAAGGGTCCCAAAGGGCAGGTGTAAACCTCAGAATGGAAGGTGGGAGCTGAGGGTGGGTCTGGGAAACAGATGAGATGACTGGAGACAAGAGTCACTTCTTGGTGGGAGATCTCATTCCAGGAGACAGGTGTGGTCTGGCTCTGGCTACTTCGTGGGTAGATAGTCTTGTTTTCCAGTTAGTGGTTGAATTTAACTTTTTATTTATTACTTTTATTTATTTTTAATTCTTGAGACAAGGTCTCGCTCTGTCACCCAGGCTGGAGTGCAATGGCACGATCTCAGCTCACTGCAACCTCCGCCTCCCAGGTTCAAGCGATTCTGCTGCCTCAGCTTCCCAAATAGCTGGGATTACAGGCACCCACTACCACTCTGGCTAACTTTTGTATTTAAGGGTTGTCTTCAAAGCCCTACTTTGTGCCTCACAAGCTTCCTTAACTAGATTGTGAGAAGACAGGGAGACCCAAAGATGACACCCAAGTTCTCAGCAAGATGATTGAGACTCAGGTGGTTCCGTGATTGCAGGGGGTCATGCAGAAGTAGTTGGTTTATGAGATAAGGCAATGAGCTGCTAGTTTTTCTCCTGGTGCCTCCTGTAAGCCTCCTGATCGTGGGGATGTGTGCATGGTAAGGGCTGGTTGTCTACCTCTGCCGTGTGTCCTACTTTCTTTCCCTTTTCCTCTTGCAGCCTGGCCTAATTACTTCATTTTTTTTTTTCTTTCTTTTTTTTTTTGAGACAGAGTTTTGCTCTTGTTACCCAGGCTAGAATGCAATGGCATGATCTCAGCTCACTGCAACCTTCACTTCCCAGGTTCAAGTGATTCTCCTGCTTCAGCCTCCTGAGTAGCTGGGATTACAGGCACCTGCTACCACGCTCGGCTAATGTTTTTTTTATTTTTATTAGAGATGGGGTTTCACTGTGTTGGCCAGGCTGGTCTCGAACTCCTGAGCTCAGGTGATTCATCTGCCTCTGCCTCCCAAAGTGCTGGGATTAGAGGCATGAGTCATCGCGGCTGGCATTCCTTCTTTCTTTTACTGCTGTTTGTCCTAGTGCTTACCCCTGCTGCGCTCCTTCTGCCTGGTGAGGCCTCATCTGGCCTCTTTTGGCTTCCTCCGCAATAGATCTGTGAGCCATATGCTTCTGGATTATATGGAAGTAAAATTAGGAAATTTTCCCCCCTCCAGTTGTGAATACTGGAGTGATGGATTTCTTTCTACAGCAAAAAAATAAAGAGAGCTGATGTAGAAATGAAAACCGACCTTCTGCCTGCCACTGAAGGCATAATCTCGTATTTGCATAAAGCTGTGCTTGGAGGAGTTTACCGGGCTTTATAGGCTATGCATAATTAATCTTACAGGGCTCTGCAAAGCAAGGGGAGGGCGCAGACTTTTGGTCCTTGTTAACGATGGAGAAACTGAGGCAGTGCTTAGTGTTGCAAAAAAGTCAGTGAAGCAAAGCAATGTCCAAGCCCATATCCTGAGCTAATGCCCAGAATGGAGGGCGGGTACCCCTCAAAGCTTCAGGGTACCTCCCTGGGAACCTGTGGGAATTAGTTTCCCCACCCTCTTTCTTCTCATCAGGACCCTCAGGCCAGTCCAGTGTGTGGAAATGGGCCAAAGCCTTTACTGTAGTGCCTGAGTGAGCCAGCTTTTAATAGGAGCTTCCAATCTCCAAGAGCTTCTCTTGGTGAAATGCCTGAATGCAAAGACAGCTCAAATTGAATAAAGATGAGGCAAAAAGCCTAGAGAGTTCATGGAATAGGAAGCTGGTGGCACAGATCAAGCTGTTTGGTGGCCAGATATTTCCAACTATGTGGAGATCCCAGGAGAAATCACTCCTTTTTCCTGGCTCTGTGCTCTGCCTGTGTCTGCCCTCAGCTGGTTGCGCTTTGTAGTTTTTCATCGGGCAGCAACTCATTCTTTTATTTATGTATTTATTTTTTGAGACAGTCTCGTTGTGTCCTTCTAGGCTGGAGTGCAGTGGCACGATCTCAGCTCACTGCAACCTCCCCCTCTTGGGGTTCAAGCGATTCTTGTGCCTCAGCCTCCCAAGTAGCTGGGATTACAGGCACACACCACCGCACCCGGCTAATTTTTGTATTTTTAGTAGAGAGGGAGTTTTGCCATGTTGCCCAGGCTGGTCTCGAACTCCTGAGCTCAGGCAATCTAACTGCTTTGGCCTCCCAAAGTGTTGGGATTACAGGCATGAGCCATAGCACCTGGCCTCATTCTTTTTTTTTTGAGACGGAGTCTCGCTCTGTCGCCAGGCTGGAGTGCAGTGGTATCTTGGCTCACTGCAACCTCTGTCTCCCGAGTGCAAGCGATTCTCCTGCCTCAGCCTCCCAAGTAGCTGGGACTACAGGCTGATGCCACCATGCTTGCCTAATTCTTGCATTTTTAGTAGAGATGGGATTTCACCATGTTGGCCAGGCCGGTCTCAAATGCCTGACCTCAGGTGATCCACCCTCCTTGGCCTCCCTAAGTGCTGGGATTACAGACATGAGCCACCATCCCTGGCTGCCTAATTCATTCTTTCAGTCAGCCCACATTTGTCTTCTCCATGAGGCTTTCCTGGACTCTGGCTCTGGCGGGAGGGAAATGCACATTCCTGTTGCACACTTTGTGTGCTTACCATTCACTCTGCCCGGAAGATTTTGCATCGGTGTTGGGTGCACTGCCTCACTTCTTCCAGTCTCAGCTCCCACAGCATCTCCAGAGTGGTTTTCTTCGATCACCCTATTTATATTAGAACCTACACTGATACCCCTCTGGGTTCATTTTTATTTACAGTAATTGATTTTACCCTCTCTCTATTCATCTGTCATTTATCTCATCTATTATCAATGCAATATTTTTGTTTGCCTCCTCTATGAAAGTACAAGCTCCATGGGTACAGGGTCTTTGTACCCTGTACCTTACTTACCCTGTGTCTTACTCACAGATGATCTCCAGAACCTTGCCTAGTGTCAGGCACAAAGTTTGTTCAATGTTTGTGTAAGTATTTGTTCAATGACTGAATTAATGAATGCCTGTGCCCTGTGGCCCCATGGCCTCATTTTAGTACTTTCACACACTGGAGTTTTCTGTCTGTCTTCTCCTCGCAAAAGTTCCTTTGGAGCAGAGAACACGCCTCTCCTTCCTTTAACACAATTGCTTAGTCCCTTAGTTCAGATTCTACAAACGTGGTCTCAAAATGGAATGGACTAGAAACCACTTGACTTGCTGAATGTCCTGATGAGAGACAAGGAGGGAGCAAGGTCATGGCCATGAGGACAGAGAAGAGGGTTCAGACACTGGGGTAGACAGAAGCCATTGCTGGCAACTTATATAGGAGGGGAAGGAGCAGGAGAGGCTGTGCGTGACTCCGAGAATTTCAGCCAAAGAGGTTGTGTGGGTGGTGATGATATCAACTGAGATATCAAGTGCAGGAGGATGTGCAGGTTGTTAGGGAATGATTGGGAATAAATAGTCCTAAGTCATTTGCCATATATGACTTCAAATAAGTCAGAATCTTTCTGTGCTCTTTTTGCCCACCTCTGAGATCCAAACGGTCTTCTCTCTTACTTGTCTTGTGAGGATGTCGTTTAAAGAATTAAATAATATATTGTTGAATAAATAAATAATGTCTCAAACTCAACATGTTGAATGCCTACGATATGCTGAAATTTCTGCAAAGACAACTACTAGAGAAGATGAGTCTGTGCTTCGCATACTCTGTCTCTATCAGTCCCTGTGTCTTTTCTCTGTGTCTTTCCTTATGAAGAGAAGCTATCCCTTTCAGGGTACCACTAAGCGTGTTCTCTGCACAGTAATGCCTCTAAGATTTCTTTGAAGCACCCGTGGGGCTGGCAGGTATTTGAGCTTGAGGAGTGTGACTCAGTAGAGAAAACTGCAGTTGTCTGAAGTGGGCCCTCTGGAGTTGAACTGAAAGGAAAATAGAACTCGTCTTCTCAACAGGGGTTTCCCAAGAGGAAATGTGCATGGGCGCTTTGTTTCCCAACCACGGTTCTGCAGCAATGGTAAAATTTCCCTTTGGGGAACCTATTGACTGAGTCAATCTTTTCCTTTTCCTGGACTTTTTTTTTTTTTTTTTTTTTTTAACATAGAATGTATTCAGATTTAGAGGCCAAATAGGTGTAATTGGGGGACTGGCTCAGGTCAAATGCCATTAATCATTTTTACTCAGTGTCCCTTTCACCTATGTATTCTTTGCCAATGAAGTGCTCCACATAAAATTTCCTTGGGAGAAAGTCCATCATAGAAAATGTAGAGGAAAAGCTGTTTGGCTTGCTGCCTCCGTAACCTTAGAAAATTTATTATTCTTCATTCACACTCTACTGTTTGTTTTATTCCCTTTCCCTTGACTCTTTCCAAAAGGAAATATAGGTGGAATTGAAATGTAAG
Organism: Chlorocebus sabaeus; assembly: GCF_047675955.1. Taxonomy (NCBI): domain Eukaryota; kingdom Metazoa; phylum Chordata; class Mammalia; order Primates; family Cercopithecidae; genus Chlorocebus; species Chlorocebus sabaeus. The sequence goes on along the minus strand of NC_132930.1, from coordinate 23,855,796 downwards.
AGCGTGAAAGACATGAGAAGCAAATATGAATGTGGGCTCCATAATTACAGTGACTGAGCATCTGATTTGCCTTAGAGCTTCCTGGTCACCAGGCCAAAAGGGGAAAAAGAGCAAATCCACACCTCTCATTATTACAGAGAAGTATTTTGGGTCCTTAGAGGAAATTTATTTTTCCTGGCATAAAATTCTTAGGGAAAGAAAAAATCTTGGGAGGAATTTTATATATATAGTGAGAGTTTTATCATGAATTTAGAATTTTTTTTTAGAGTTTTATGATGAATTTAGAGCTTGTTTTTAATCCCTATTTCACTTATAGTGATCAAGGATAATGTCACATAAAAGCTCAGTTCAGCAAAGTGGTTGTGCCAGATAGGAACAAATAGGAGTTAATTATGTAGATTTGAGTTTCTCTCACTGGCCTCAAGGATAGACTTGGATTCCCTGAAACAGTATGCCTCCAGTGGTGATCCACAAACTACCTGCATTCCAGTGACAGGGGAGCTTATAAAATGCAAATCTCAAGGCCCCATCCTGGAATGATCCAACCCCTAGGAACAGAGCCTGAGGCAAGCATTAAGTAAAGTGGGGGCAGTGAAAGAAACCCCAGTGGGGGAGTGGGGAAGAGGGCAGAGAAGATGAGTCAGATGATTTTCAGGATGTTATCAAGCCCCCAACTGAAGGTTAACACTCTAGAGGAACTCTGTCCTATAGAACATTTATTACTCCTGAGGGGCAGGGATCTGAGGTATTTACACACCAACTTCCATCGCTTCTTATTTGAAGGTGGCTTCTGGAGCATTAATATCCCAGCCTGTAAACTCTGGCAGTCAGGGAAAGGTCTCAGGCAAAGAAATTCAGGACTATTAACTAGGACGTCTGGTGGCATTGACTGTGGTGGGAAAGGAGGGTGGATCAGTTGGCTAGGGCTGCTGCAACACACGGTGGACTACAAACAAATGGATTGTCTCACTGTTCTGAAACTAGAAGTCTGAGATCCAGGTGTCAGCAGAGTTGGCTCCCTCTGAGTGCATGAGGGAGAATCTGTTTCAGGCCTCTCCCCTAGCTTCTGATGGGTTGCTGGCAGTCTGGTGTCCTTGGTTTTGGTTATGTCACCAGATCTCTGCCTTCATCTTCATACGGCATTCCCCCCGTGTGAGTCTGTGTCTACATTTTCCCTTTTTGTAAGGTGTATAGGCTGTATTATGTTTGCCTTCCCTCTGCCCAATCTATATGTTGAAACTCTAACCTTGGTGCCTTAGAATGTGACTATATTTGGAGGCAGGGACTTTAAAGAGATGATTAAGTTAAAATGAGGTTAGGATGGGCCCTAGTCCAATCTGATGGCTGTTCTTACATGGAGAGAAAATTTGGACACACAGAAAGACACCAGGGATATGGGCCCACAGAGAGATAGCCATGTGAGGACCCAGTGAGAAGGAGGCGCCACTGAAAGAAGCTTCAGAGGAAACTAAGCCTGCTGATGGTAAACTTAACCTTTATCTTGGACCATCAGCATCAAGACAGTGAGGAAGCACATTTCTGTTGCTTGAGCTACTCAGTCTGTGCTATTTTGTTATGGGGGCCCAAGCAGAGTAATACATAAAAGTAGCAGTCCTATTGGACTACGGCCCACCCCTAATGTCAACTCATCTTAGCTAATTATATTTGCAGCAACCTCACTTCCAAATAAGCTCACATATTGGAAAACCAAAGGTTAGAACTTCAGCATATGAAGTTTTTGGAAGACACAATAAAATCCATAACTGTCACCCATGGGTCTGACAGCAAAGACTATATCAACTGAATCTGAACATTTGAGATGGGCTCTGAGAATCTACGTTGATATCAGTTTTTCTAGGTACTTCTGTTATGTATGAATATTTGAAAATCAGTGATCTAGAAGTGGGGCCATTACTTTATCCTACCCAACTACCTATTTTCTCTACTGTAGTTTTGGTAGGAGTGGGAGGGCAGATATTCTGAGGCTTTCCATGGGTCTGAAGGTCAGTTTTACTGAGAGAGTAAAACTTGGCTGTCAAACACTACCCTTGCATTGTAATCTGTTAATCACATGACCACTACCTTCCGTTGGTCTGTGTGCTTTTTTCCAGGGCAGAGTTGGATTGAATTCATCTTGGCATTGCTTGTTTCTAGTACATTGCAGGTGCTAATGCATATTTGTAGAACTGAATCTGTCAAATAATAGACTGCTATGGAATGTTTTTTAAATGAGTGAAATAGACTAGTGTGTGCCAGCCAATCATTGTCTGTTAAATGAAGGAATAGATATTAAGAACGACACTGAAACTCTGCCTCCTTTTTTTATCCCCCACTAAATGGTATCATTTGGGGGCACAATATCCCCAGAGTTATCATCATTGCCAACTCTAACAGGGGAATCCAGAATTCTGCTAGTGGAATTTATTTTACCAGATTTCTCTAGGGAAATAAACGGAATGGTGACCAAAATTTAATATATTACTAGGCAGTTTTTCTCTATGTTTACTTGTTAAGCAGACTTCTGAAAACTGACATCTATACTTAACACTAAATAGTCCTTGTTAAATTAAGAATGATAAAGAATAAAATGATAAGACTCATGGTCATAGACATTTTAACTGTTCATAAACTGGCTTTTCTTTTCTTCCTGTCATATGATAGAATTACACACCTCTGATCCATTCAGAGTTAGGTATTGTCAAGTGATTTGTTTGGGCCAATGAAATTGAAGCTTTTTAAGAACCAGTGGGGGCTGCTCTGCCTATGGTGAAGCCATTCTTTATTCCTTTACCTTCTTAATAAACTTACTTTCACTTTATGGAAAAAATTTTAAAAAAGAACCAGTGAGAGATTCACTTTACCATGTAGTGTTAATGTTGAAATCACCTATAGAAAATGAAGCCTCCATTAGCCTGGGTCTCTGTGTAATGTCCATAGATCTCTCCTCACCCTACATCTAGATGTGTAGTAGGAATAAGATATACAATTTGAAGATTAAGTGATTGAGATTTTATTTTTATCATGCTATTGTAACAGAACCTTTCTTATTGACTGGCAGTGATACAGGATATTTCTCGGTCCCTTTGCCAGTCAGGGATCTCCAGCCAGCAATGCCAGAGGCATGCTACCTGCTGCAGGAGGTACCCTGTCAAATCAGCCTTCGTGGGCTGACTCTGGTTTGTGCAATAGTTCCCGAGTTCTTGTCCAGTGTCCAAGAAGAATGAAGATACACTGACAATCAAAGAGTGAGCAAGGTGGAGAGTTTTATTCAGTGACAAAACAGCTTTCCAGGGAGAGGGAACATGGGGGTGGTCCCCCTACCCAAAGGCAGAAAAGTACCCCCAGTGTGGCTGAATCTTGGACTTTTATGGGCTTAGAATAGGGGAGGGGCAGGCCATAGATAGTATTGGAAAAGGCAACATTTGATTGGTTAAAAGGCATTATTCAGAAAGAATCAATCAGGAAAGGGCAGGCAAACAGGAACAGAAGTTCTCACTCTGGGTCTGGGTTTCATCCAGGACCAGCAGTCTAGTCTTTCAGGCTTCAGGTTGTTTTTTAGCTTGAAGGTAGGATTTCACCAGGGACATGCCCCATTTGCATAGACATTTGTCAGCACCCTGCCGCTATCAGTGTCTAAAGAACCAAAAGAAAGTATGAGAATGATACTTCACCAAATATCAGTAAAGTGATAGAAATTATTTTTTTTAAAAAAAGAACCAAATATAAATTCTGGAGTTGAGAACAATAATTGAAATGAAAAATTTATAAGAAGTACTAGACTTGAACAGAACAAGGAAAGGATAAATGAACTTGAAGACAGGTAAATTGAGACTATCCAGTCTTAGAAATGAAAAGAAGAAAAGGTGAATAGAGCCTCAGAGACTTGAGGGACATCATTCACATGTATTAATGCATGCATAGTAGGAGCTCTAGAAGGAGAGGGGAGAGAAAGGGGCAGAAAGAATGTTTGAAGAAATAATATCCAAAGTTTTCCAAATATGATAAAAATTTAATCTATACATTCAAGAAGCTCGTTAAACTTTAAAAGCATAAACCCAAAGAGATTCACAATAAACACATGATAATCAAACTATCTAAAGACAAAGACAAGGAGGCTGGACGTGGTGGCTCATGCCTATAATCCCAGCATTTTGGGAGGCTGAGGCAGGTGGATCACTTGAGGCCAGGAGCTCAAGACCAGCCTGGTCAACATGGTGAAACCCCGTCTCGACTAAAAATACAAAAAAAAATTATCTGGGCATGGTGGTGCTTGCCTGTGGTCCCACCTACTTGAGAGGTTGAGACATGAGAATCACTTGAACCCAGGAAGCGGAGGTTGCAGTGAGCTGGAATTATGCCACTGTACTCCAGCCTGGGTGACAGAGCAAGACTCTGTCCTCTGTCTCAAAAAAAAAAAAAAAAAAAAAAAGACAAAGACAAGGAATCTTGCAAATATGAAGAGAGAAGTGACTCATCATGTTCAAGGGATCCTCAATGAGATTAACAACTGTAGATAACAGTAGGAGTACTGTGGAGGTCAGAACGCAGTGGAATGACATCCAAACTGCTGAAAGAAAAATACCTGTCAATCAATAATTTTATATCAAGCACAACTATCTTTCATAAATAAAGGGGGTATTAAGGTATTTCTAGGAAACCAAAACAAAATCTGAGAGAATGTATCACCAACAGACCTGTCCTACAAAGGAGAGTAGAGGAAATGGGACTGTACTGAAGCAAAGTTTTTTTATACTATTAAAGTTAGATTGGTATTAATGTGATTAGATTGTTTTTAGATGTTAATTGTATTCCTCATGAAAACTACTAAGGAAAAAACTTCTAAGACATAGTAAAAGAAACAACAAGTGAATTAAAATGATATACAAGAAAATATTTATTTAACAAAAAAAGGCAATGTTAGAGGAATAGAGGAACAAAAAAAAACAGACATAAGATACACAGAACCCCCTGCCTCAGCAAATGGCAGACATAAATCCTACATTATCAGTAATAAATGTAAATGGATTAAACTCTCCAATTAAAGGCAGACATTGGCAGACTGGACAAAACCACTGCAATCCACATATATGCTTCTATAAGAGACACTTTAGGATCAAAGACACAAATAGGTTTAAAGCAAAAGGATGGAAAATATATACCATGCATACAATCCTTAAAAGAGTACTAGAGTGGCTACATTATCAGACAAAAAGGACTTTAAGATAAAAATTGTTACTAGAGATAAAGGAAGACATTTTATAATAATAAAAGGGTGAATTCATTAGGAAGATATACTAATTATAAACATATATGCACCTAACAATAGAGCACCAAAAACACATGAAGCAAAAACTGATAGGATCAAAGGGAGAAATAGACAATCTAACAGTAATAGTTGGAGGATTTCATAACCCATTCTTAATAATGGATAGAACAACCAGACTTAAGATCAATAAAATGAAAGACCTGAAGAAGACTACAACTAGACTCAACAGACATTTATAGAGCACCACATTCAACAATAGCAACATGCATATTTGTCTCAAGCACACATGGAACTATCTCCAGAACAGACTATATGTTAGGTCATAAAATAGTCCTCAATAAATTTTAAAGGATTAAAATTACAAAAGGATTAAAAGGACAAAAAAGAAATCAGTAATAGAAGGAAATTTGGGAAGTTTGCACATAAGTTGGAATTAAACAAAACACTCCTAAATAACTAATGAGTCAAAGAAAAAATCACAAGGAGAATTAGAAAATAATTTGAAATGAATTAAAACAAAAACACACGTACCAAAACTTATGGGATACAACTTAAACCGTGCTTATAAGAAAATTTACAGCTTTAACTACCTATATTAAAAATGAAAATTTCAAATCAATATCCTAACCTTCTAACTTAAGCAACTATAAAAAGAAAAGCAAACTAAACCCAAAGCAAACAGAAGGAAGAAAATAATAAAGACCAGGGCAGAAATTAAGAAAGAACAGAAAAATAATAGAGAAAATCGTAGAAATAAAAAATTGGTTATTTGTAAAGATCACTTTAATTGACACACTTTAGACTGGCCAAGAAAAAAGAGAAAAGATTAAACTTATTTGAATTAGGGACAGTAAAAGGAAATCACTACTGATTTACAGAAAAAGGTTCATAATGGAATACTATGAACAATTGCATGGCAACAAATTAGATAACCTAAATGAATTGGACAAATACTAATCTCTGTACAGACTTTCCTGAGGCAGTTTCAGTAGTTTGTGAATATGTCATAAACCAATGAGTTGTAAACTTTAAAAGAGTAAACTTTAGCTGCATGTGAATTACATCTCAATGAAGCTGTTATTTTAAAAAAGTCTGATGATCAATTTTTCCTTCTTGATTTATCGAATGTCACAAAGAGCTAGTGGTAGCTTGAACATTTTATAGGGTATGTGTAATTGCACTTTGGGTATCTGTATTATGGGGCCTTTTTATCTCTTTTTTGGTGGGGAGGATAGGTGGAAGGGGAGGATAGGTGGAAGAGAAAATAGGAAAAGCTTCAGAGGATGCCAATGTCAATTAGTTTTTGTCTATACCTCACATTTGTTTATCATTTGTAAATATCTCTTAGGATCTTCTATTTTTGCTTGTATCATTTCCTATGCCTGTAAAACTTTGTAATTTTATGGTTTTTTCTGAAATACATCAAAACTCTGAATACTTTTCAAAATGTTTTATAGTTTTCATCTTAATATATTACTTTATATACCAATTTTCTAAATCCATAGATCACTAAAGGAAGAAATAGCTCCATGAAAGAATTTGGGCTTTTAACCTAAAGATTCATTTCTATATAGTTTACAAAAATAAGCACAAGGCATTATTTCACTGAGGGAGAGTGATCCAGATCATAAATTTCCAATTTCCATTCCTAAGTTAATCATGACATATTAAAAACACAGATCTTAACTTCCCAATTTTCCACTTCTATGTAGTACAAACTGTTTCCCAGATTTTCTTGTTTCAATGTGAAATATTACTTTCATAAAGCTCTGAGGAGTACAATTTCTTTGTAACTCCTTTTCTCTCATCACTGCTGCTGTGTATAATTTATATATATAGCATCTCTGACATTCTTTGTGCTTTGTGTAGCTGAGATTCCAATGTAAGGTCTGTACCCTGAAGAACTTAGAATTCAGAATCTAAAGCTTCAGGCACTCTGAACAATAAAGCAAGAAATTATGGTGGTGGGTGGAGGTTTCAAGGTCTCTAAATCTGCTCTAACAAGACTCTCAAATCATCATTGTAGTGGGTCCTTTTTGTACTCAATAGCTGGAATTAAAAACAGGACCTTGGGTAACCCCACTTCCTTTTCCCATGGAACTATAATAACTTCTCAGGCTCTATTTTTCTGAAAACTTATCAGAATGCCAGGTTGTTTAAACTATAACAATGAGTGTCTACACCTGTGTACCATAATATGTGTTCTATTAACTAGCATGTAAATTTCTTGTTGGAAGAGTCTATGTGTTTTGTATTTTAAAATTACTTTCACAGTGTTAAACACATACTTATGGAAAGTTTTACTAATTCAGCGTGGAGTAACAAAAACCTCCTATCTGAATATGTTTAAACAACTTCATAAAAAAGGAAATTTATTGACTTAATCAAAAAGTTTTGGGGACCTCACCTGTAGACATGGCTGGATTTGGGCTCAAATGATGTCACCAGTGATTGTCAGGTCCTGGTTTCTATCCATCCTTCAGTTCTACTTCCCTTGGTTTATCTCTATGGTCATTCAGTTCAGGCCTCTCCCTCTGGGTGGCAGCCTGGCTCTGACTAATGTAGGCTTCTGAATGACAAGAAAATGAGAAGACAAAACAGTTTCTCTGTTTTTTTCCTCTCTGTCTCTTTACCTGTCTTCCCAGCAAAAGTCATTGGTTTTAGTTGGATCACTTATGTTGGTCCATCCTGGCAGCTGAAGGATGTAATGTTCTCATCAGCCAGGCCAGGTGTGGGTTTAATATAATCTAAACCAGGGCTCCCCAACCTCCAGGGCCATGGACCGGTACCAGGCCATGGCCTGGTAGGAACTGGGCTGCACAGCAGGAGGTGAGTGGCAGGTGAGCAAGCGAAGCTTCATCTGTATTTACAGCTGCTCCCCATTGCTCACATTACTGCCTGAGCTCTGCCTCTTGTCAGATCAGTGGCGGCATTAGATTCTTATAGGAGGCTGAGTCCTACTGTGAACTGTGCATGCAAGGGATCTAGGTCTTGTGCTCCTTATGAAAATCTAATGCCTGATGATCTGTGTTTGTCTCCCATCACCCCCAGATAGAACCATGTAGTTGCAGGAAAACTGCAAGCCTCGCACTGATTCTACATTATGGTGAGTTGTATAATTATTTCATTATATATTATAATGTAATAATAATAGAAAATAAAGTGCATAATAAATGTAATGCACTTAAATCATCTCAAAACCATCCCCACTGCCCTGGTACACTGAAAAATTGTCTTCCATAAAACTGGCTCCTGGTGGCAAAAAAGGTTGGGGATCACTGATGTAAACTTGTCAAATGAGATTGAAGGAAGGAGTATTTCATTGAACAAACTGGGTGTTGTTTTTATGAAAGAGTGAAGGATCCTGACTAGTCTATCACAGTAGGTAGTAGGTAATCATTTATCAGTAGATTAATCTGGATCATTTAAATTTAGTCTATCATTTGGACTTATCAAACCCTCAGCAGAATCTGTTGAGAAGACAAAGCATCACATTCATCTTCATTCAGTCAATATGGACTAAGAATGCCTGAGAAAGCAGGTCTGTTCAGAAGCTTTAGTATTAACGCCTCGTTTTCAAGTCTAAACTAACCATAAGAAAGTTACCCATGGACACATGCAGCACTCTTGTTTTCTCTCTCTCTCTCTCTTTTTTTTTTTTTTCTGAGATGGAGTCTCTCTGTCACCCAGGCTGGAGTGCAATGGTGCCATCTTGGCTCACTGCAACCTCCGCCTCCTGGGATCAAGTGATTTTTCTGCTTCAACCTCCCGAGTAGGTGGGATTACAGGTGCCCACCACCATGCCCAGCTAATTTTTGTGCTTTTAGTAGAGATGGGTTTTCACCATGTTGGCCAGGCTGGTCTCTAACTCTTGACCTCACGTGATCCACCCACCTCGGCTTCCCATAGTGCTGAGATTACAAGAGTGAGCCACCCCCCATGGCTTGATAAATGTAAATATTATCCCTTGTCAAACTTAGAATTAAAGTTCAGAAAATCCTGTTGCCAGAGATTTTTGAGGTTGGGAAATTAAGATCATATACCACGCCCAGCCTCTTGTTTCTCTTTAATCAATTATCTAGATAAGTGTCACCTCTTTAACGAGTCTTTTGGGGCAGAATCTGGTTTCCTCTGCTTTGTGCAACAGCCTTTGGGACTTGTTCATCGTGGTGTCCAATCATGCCATTGAATGAGGATAGAAAGTAGAGGTCTCTAGATTCCCTGCTTTAAATGGGCAGCAAGCAGCACAGTGCAAGGCTGGTGACAGGACATGACATTTCTTCTAATAAGTTCCACCATTTTTGGATAGTTTGCTGTAGGGTAAATGAGCTCTCCTTTGCTCTTCCTTCAGGCCAATTGCCTTGGAAGGAAAGACATTTATTTCTGACTTTAAGGCATCATTACCTAGAGCTGACAGGGCTTGTGGGAACAACCTCACTTCCCTCCTTTGTGTAGCAATCTCTGAGGTTCCAATTCCCCATTCACTGGTTAAATCCCAACTCCGGGTTAACTGCACCTATTAATTTGTAGACAAAAATAACAGTTAAGTAGCAGGAAGGGAACATGCCCTTAAGGGAATACCCAATGCTGTGCTGGAATCTCACCAGGACCACCTGCAGCCATTTGAAAACATTTTTTACCAGCACAGGAAGAATTTTCTGCAAACGTCTGTGTTTGTGAAGCTTGTTTACCTCAGCTGGAAATTGCAGCAGATCGCAATTTGAAGACTGTTTACTTTTTTTCCCCTAAATCGTACTCAGTGGTAATTATTGGGATCCAGATTTTGCTGCTGTTGTTTGAAAATGGTGAGAAGGAAACTTGGATTGGATTCAGGCTCCTGAGACCTGGATGAAATAGGATAGGTGTGATTCCAGATGATTTTTGGAAGATGAGAACTCATCTGGAACAGTTCCATGATTTGAGTCCCTCAGGGTGAAGTCTTTTCCTCTTGCTTTGGGAGGGCTAATCCTACTCCAAGTACAGTGTCTTATTAAGAATGATGACCCTCAGGTGCCACAGGATTCAGAATATCAAAGTTTTTTTTTATGTTTATATGGCTCCACTTAGTAAGTTACAATGGTGTATAGATATTTCAGGGAGAATTTGTAATAAAGTTTTGGTATATAAAATTTCTTTTTCTAGCCTTTGTCTTGGTACTGCAACTGAAAAAATATTTCAGTGTCCCAGGTTACCATCTTTCCTGAGAATTGCAGGGGATCCTTTTTTTTTTTTTTTTTTCCTGAGATGCTCTGTTGCCCAGGCTGGAGTGCAGTGGCGCAATCTCGGCTCACTTCAAGTTCTGCCTCCCGGGTTCAAGCCATTCTCCTGCCTCAGCCTCCCAAGTAGCTGGGACTACAGGTACCTGCCACCATGCCTGGCTAATTTTTGTATTTTTAGTAGAGACGGAGTTTCAGCTTGTTAATCAGGACGGTCTCGATCTCCTGACCTGGTGATCCACCTGCCTCGGCCTCCCAAAGTGCTGGGATTACAGATGTGAGCCACCGTGCCTGGCCTCGGGAATCCTTTTTCTGTTGAGACAGAGTTTTGCTATGTCACCCAGACTGCAGTATAGTGGTGGGATCATAGCTCACTACAGCCTTGAACTTCTGGACTCAAGCAATTGTCCTGCCTCAGCCTCCCAAGTAGCTGGGACTACAGGTGCACATCATCACACCTGGCTAATTTTTTTATTTTTAATTTATTTATTTTTTGTAGAGACAGTATCTGGTTATGTTGCCCAGACTGGCCTTGAATTCCTGGTCTCAAGCAATTCCCCAAGATAGGCCTCCCAAAGAGTCGGGATTATAGGCATGAGCCACCTCATCTGGCCTCAAAATTTTGTAGTACCTGAAAGGAGGGTGCGGGTGGGATGGCTTGCACCTTCGTACCATGATGCCAGAAGTTGCAGTCGGTCTGGAATGAAAGTCACAGAAGGCTAGACTTGGGCTGGACCTTGGAGAGCTTCTTCAGTATTCTTGTACTGTAGACATTAAAAATGGTTTTAAAATGTCTTCTTTGCATATAGTGCTGACTTAGTAGGATGGTATGCGGCCCAGATAAAGTCATCTGGTGTCACCACCTTATAGGTGATAAGAGGCACAAAAGAAGTTTGCCACGATTCAAGGACTAAACTTCAAACTTACAATCTCAGGGCTTCCCTCTTGAGTCCACAGAGAAAAGAGTCATTTTTTACCCATGTGGATTCATAAGTGTGGTAACAAAAGTCTTGCTCACAAAATATTTTATTTACTCCCATGTGTTTACCATTGCTCTTGCAATAAGGCAGGGCCATGTGACTAGTTTTGCTGGCGGACTCCGAACAAAAGTTTTGTGTTTCTCTTCTGGGTTAAGGGATAGAAGAGTTGGTGTGAAATTTCTATGTGCTTTCTGCATGGGTGCGGCTGGTTGGGCCCACTGTTGCAGATGGTAAAAGAATTTACCAATACAGTTGCAGGTAAAGAAAAGCAGATTTATTAGAGAAAATACAAAGATACGTTGCAAGGGTGCATGGCAGAGAAGGGGCTGCTTGCCAAGAGACAGGGGCTGGAGGGAAGTTTTATAGGGTAGTATTGGAGGGGCTATGTGCAGATAAGTTCGTGCCGTTGGGACTATGTGCAGAAAGAGGTGTTTGGGAACAGGATGTCGTGCCAGCTTGTTGTCTGTGATTAGCCTCAGAACAATTATTCTCCCCTACCTGGGGCCCCTTCATTGTCACTGCTTACTTGTTTTATTAGGACTTCACACTCTCTTTTGCTGCTGCCACCCAACATGCTGTGTGTTCCACATGGCACATCTACAACATGGTATATTTTCAGTTCTTGAGTGACTGTGTGGATCGCAATCTACTAGCAACCCTTGGTGGGCATGTAGCATGTCCAGACACTTAGATTTGGGGTTACCGCTGCAGTATAACTTAACCTATTTTCTAATACACCAAGTGTATGAATGGCTTTAAAGAAATAGAACATCAACTTAAAAACATACAATGGTAACATATCTGCTTAAGGGCTAGACACGTGAGTCCTTAGGCCAGTGCAATCTTTTCCTTAAAGCAGACTGTGCATTAGTTTCTTAGGCCTGCTATGATAAATTGCCATAAAAATGTTGGCTTAGACTAACGGAATTTTTTATCTCATAATTTTGGAGGCCAGAACTCCAAACTGTGTTGGCAGGATCACACTCCTTCCAAAGGTCCTAAGGGAGATCCTTCTTTGTGTCTTCCAGCTTCTGGTGGCTCTGAAATTTCTTGGTTTATCACAGCATAAATCCAACCTCTGCCTCTATCTTTACATGGACTTTTTTTCTGCGTTTCTCTGTCTCAAATTTCCCGCTCCATTCTATTATAAGGATATCAGTCATTGGAGTTAGGGCCCATCCTAAATCAAGGATGATCTCACCTAGAGATTTGTAATTTATTTATTTTTATTTTTTATGTTTTGAGACCGAGTCTCGCTCTGTCGCCCAGGCTGGAGTGCAGTGGCATGATCTTGGCTCACTGCAACCTCCACCTCCCAGATTCAGGCGATTCTGCTGCCTGAACCTCCCAAGTTGTTGGGATTACAGGCACCCACCAACATGCCTGGATAATTTTTGTATGTTTAGTAGAGATAAGGTTTCACCATGTTGGCCAAGATGGTCTCAAACTCCTGACCTCAGGTGATCCACCCTCATTGGCTTCTCTAAGTGCTAGGATTATAGGCGTAAGCCATCGTGCCTGGCCTTAATTTACTTACATCTACAAAGACCCTATTTCCAAATAAGGTCATGTCCACAGGTACCAGTTGTTAGAACTTGCAAATGTCTCCTTGGGAGACACAGCTCAACCCACTACAGATGACATGGGAAAGAAATCACAATAAAAAGACTGTTTGGCATAGAATCTGAGTTAAGGGAGTTAATTACATGAATTATTCTATTTCCTTAAGATAAATTTGCCTATCTCTTTTCTAATTTCTTTTTATTGGTGTTAAGGTTCTAACTCCAATCTTATCTTCCTTATTTCTAAATTATCTGATAATGTCTCACCAGAAACCCAGGCACCAGTAATGCCAAGAATTTACCTCAATAATAAGGCAGATTTCTTTAACCTTACACCTGCTAGCCATTTTCTACAGCGTAGATTGAATGGGAACATTTTTTCCTATCCTGAAAAGCTTGCAATTCTCAGGAGAATCTTAATAAGGTATTAATAAGGTATTAATATATGCTAGAAATACTGGAGAACACATCCCTTATTTCTTATTTGCATATTATCTGTTGTTATCTGAGAGTTTTAACTATTTGTAAGATGACTTTTTGCCTTTTTCTCTCTATTGTTAGGCTAATTTTTTCCTTATTTCCTATAGTCTCTCCTTCTTTCTTTCTTTCTTTTTCTCCTCCCTCCCTCCCTCCCTCCCTCCCTCCCTCCCTCCCTCCCTCCCTTCCTTCCTTCCTTCCTTCCTTCCTTCCTTCCTTCCTTCCTTCCTTCCTTCCTTCCTTCCTTCCTTGACAGACTCCTCCTCCATCACCTAGGCTACAGTACAGTGGCTTGATCTCAGCTCACTGCAACCTCCGCCTCCTGGGCTAAAGCCATCCTCCTGCCTCAGCCTCCCAAGTAGCTGGGAGTACAGGTATGTGCCATCACACCTGACCAATTTTTGTATTTTTTGTAGAGACAAGGTTTTGCCATGTTTCCCAGGTTGGTTTCAAACTCCTGAGCTCAAATGATCTGCCTGCCTCGGCCCCCCGAAGTGCTGGGATAACAGTCTTGAGCCACCAAACGTCGCCCCTACAGTCTTTTTGATATGGTTGCCTCTGATGTATAAACATGCCAAACCTATTGTTTTTTCCTACTTTATGCAATGTGAGAGCCAAAGTTAGGAGCAGAAACGTGGACTAGATATGGAACCCTTGTCTTGTATTTTATATTCATTATGAGAGTGCTTGCATTTTCACTCCTGGATATTTGTTCGTAGCGTGAAACCACGTGTCCTTTTTCTTAATCTATGAGATTATGATTAATTTCTATATTGGACATACAACTTAGCCAGAATAAGATAAACTTGTAATGGATTCCATTTGGTTTTGCAGCCCAACAGCCTTTCTCAATTTTACTCAGAAGCTGGAGAGCGAGGTGGCTCAGGTAGCTGCCTGGTGTCAGTGGTTATGGCCTGATTATGTTGAAGAAAGTGATCACCACAGCGTTCCCAACAGATCCATGTAACAACAGAGGATGAATATAGATATCATATGAACAAGTATAAGTTTTCTTAAAGATGACCAACGTTTGGACTGAAAGTAGAATGGGGTGATGGAAAAGGCCTAGAGCTACTTAGAACAGTGGATTAATCATTAGTCTGCAAAGTTGGCATTATTCTCCTCCATGATTGCTGTAGCTACATTCTCACACAGACCAAATGAATGCTTCTTGGCCCAGCTGACAGGGAAGAATGGCCTGTTTTTTATTTGCTCACTCTGGATTGCCATTATGCTTATTACACAATTCAAGCTGGGGCTGCTAAATACATCTATAGATCATGCTAATGGACTTCCCACACTCATGACAGAAGTTGCTAATTGATCATTGCATTCTTTCCCACCGAGCCTGGACCAGCCTCAGTCTCTTCTTCCCTCAGAGCTTCACTTGCCAAGCCATGGTCAACGAGTTAGGGTATATTAAAACTCTAGTGGGTAGACTTTTGTAAGACAATTTCTTTATGTGTATAGGTGGGGAGATGGAGGGATGACTCATCCAAATAGGTCTTTACAGAATTCAGTGAAAGCAGGTAAAGGCAGGAGCAGATATCCTTCATGAGCTCTCAGGGAATGCCAGTTAGCACTGCCATGAACACATTTCAGCAACTGGCTATGTGACTTGGATCTGAAATTGAGGAGGAAGACCCTAGATGAGGTGGGAACTGTGAAAGAGGTTGGAACTTGTTCTTGTACTACTTCCTCGGGTCAGGATGACAAGAAGGTACCCCAAGGTCACTTTTGAGAGATGGGAAGGGATCCAGGCAATGGTCCTTGCTAGAGGACTTGGGGGTAGTAGCCTGAGGATGAGGAATTTGGGGTGGTCATTTTTAGTTGTGATTTATTGCTATGTTGAGGTTCACAGACCTGTGCTTTGGAAACCGAACTATTTTTACACCATTGCATTTCTGTAATTATTTCCTTTTTCTTTCAGATGTTAATAAAGCACTTTATAAAAATGTCAGGCTGTCTCAGGAAAGAAGTGTTTGTTCATTCTCAGGTCACACTTTTAAAGGGAGAGCAACAGAGGCCTCTTCTGTGGGAGGAGAGCCAAAATGAGAAAACTTCAAAGAAAAAGAAAAAGAAATCCTGTCTTGGATATTGAGAAAGTTTGTTTTTGTAATTTCACCATGTACCTGCTTTTTGTTTCAGGAATTATCACACCAAACATACATGGGGAAAGATCAGATATTGTGCAATTCAAGTGTTCTTTTTGGGAGAAGAAAGTAACAAAGGCTTGCTTCCTTCCCGGGGGGTGATAGGGGATGACAACGGCTAACCAACCAAGTCCCTGAGGCCCAGCGGCCTCTTCTTGGGACCTTATCTTTGTCTGCAGGAAACTTCAATGATGGAAAGTGGTAGGTAGGGTAAACATTCTTCTCATATCTGGGGAAAGTCTCAGTCTGAAATACTAGATGGAGATAGAAAACACCTCGAAAACATGCTGCCACTCTCATATTCTGTGTCCTGAGCAGACGCTGCTAATTAGTCCTTGGTACTTTCTCACTGACCCTAGACCAAGCTTCATAATTCTCATCATAGCACTTAGCACAGCCACCATCAACCAGTGAGATTTGACATTTGGGGGAAATGTAATTCCATTCCTGAAATAGACTGCTTCTCTCTTAGTTTCCAGAAAGACAGCAACCAAGTTTTGCCCTGATTTTTGTCTGTCATTGTATTAGTCCATTCTCATGCTGCTGATAAAGGCATACCTGAGACTGGGTAATTTATAAAGAAAAAGAAGTTTAATGGACTCATGGTTCCATGTGGATGGGGAGGCCTCACAATCATGGTGTAAGGTGAAAGGCACATCTTGCATGGTGGCAGGCAAGAGAGAATGAGAGTCAAGCAAAAGGGGAAACCCCGTATAAAAACATCAGCTCTTCTGAGACTTATTCATTACCATGAGAACAGTATGGGGGAAACTACCCCCATGATTCAATTATCTCCCACCAGTCCCCTCCCACAACACGTGGGAATTATGGAAGCAACAATTTAAGATGAGATTTGGGTGGGGACACAGTCAAACCAAATCAGTCATAGAGCAGATCTCAGCATTTGCCCTGACATGGCACTCAATGAATCGTGAATGGCACTGAACTTGGGGGGAGTGCTGAGTATGACTTTCTTGTTGTTTACTTAAGACAATTGCAACCAGCTCCCAAATGACTGTGAAAATGTCCCCCCGATCCTAAGAATCTAATTTTGGTTGATTCCTAGGAAAAGGGACTTTACTGTTGCCCATTGTGTCTATACTATACTACTCTGAGGTTCATAGTTACAGAGAAACTATGGAAAACTGGGGGTGATGGCTCGCACCTATAATCCAAACACTTTGGAAGGCCGAGGTGAGCGGATCACCTGAGGTCAGGAGTTCGAGACCAGCCTGGCCAACAGGATGAAACCCCGTCTCTACTAAATATACAAAAATTAACCAGGCATGGTGGTGGGTTCCTGTAATCCCAGTGGCTTGGAAGGCTGAGGCAGGAGAATTGCTTGAACCCAGGAGGCAGAGGTTGCAGTGAGCCAAGATGGCACCACTGTATTCCAGCCTGGGCGACACAGCAAGACTCTGTTTAAAAAACAAAACAAAACAAAACAAACAAAAAAGAAAAGAAATATTATTTGAAACTATTGGTACTTTGTTATTACTAACAGTAACTTCCTACTGCTGAGATAATAGACTTGTCTACTTTTTGTCCCAAGTGCTAAGCTGAGTATGAGTCATATATTATGGTGGTCAGTAAAGATCATTTACGCATTGGATCACTAAGTCTTTGACCAGCTCTTGAACTTATGATATTGGTAGCCAAATATCTTGTTTCCCCTGTGGGCAAAATGAGAGGAAATGAATTCACTGCAATGAGAGGTACTTAAGTTAAACTAAGTCAGAATTTCTTATTAGGGAGAGTGGATGAAAACTGGAAAGGGTTACTGAGTGAAGTTCAGATTTCTATTTTTTGAAACAATTTTTAAGTATATTCTAGCCAGAAGGCCAGAAGAGACTAAACAACCTCTCTAAGTCCCACCAATCCTGGAGACACAATCTTTCTGGGAAAGAAAGAAACCCTGGAGGGCAATGACTGTCCTGAGCAATTACTTACACCATAGGGCATTGTTATCCCATGACCAATGGCTAAATGGGAACAGAGTAAGGACTCTCAGGGGCATCTTGATAAATATAAGTAAAATCTTAAAGGTCAGGGAGTTATATGCATTAAATGTGGTCTCCTGGAGATGGGTGAGTGTACTTATAGCACTGCTAATATTTTATCAAGAATTAAGGGCCCATTAGCATTTCTATTTGCAAGAGTAGGTTTGCCTAGATCCTGGTACACAAATGTGGTTCTGCTTGGCTAATATTATGTGTTTGTGTGTGTGCACGTGCATGCACGCACGTTTCTTGGTCTTTTATTTTCCTTTCTCATTCTTAGCCTCAATGTATTAGAATCATTTGTCAAACTATAGCCACTGATCTTTTCTTAATTGACTGTGATTCCTTAAGTGAGAAATCTTATTCAAGGTCAAAGATTGACTGGAAGAAGGAGGTGTAATTTTAGCTTATTAATCTCTCTTGTTTGATTTCCTGGTTCCTTGATTGCCTGGATACGTAAGTAATTAAAAAAAAACTCATATAGGGGCTGGGTGCAGTGGCTCACGACTATAATCCCAGTGCTTTGGGAGGCCAAGGCAGGTGGATCACTTGAGGTCAGGAGCTTGAGACCAGCCTGGCCAATATGGTGAAACCCAGTCTCTACTACAAATACAAAAAAATTAGCAGAGTGTGGTGGCTCATGCCTGTAGTCCCAACTACTCAGGAGAATGAGGCAGGGGAATCACTTGAACCCAGGAGGCAGAGGTTGCAGTGAGCTGAGATCATACCACTGCAGCCTGGGTGACAGAGTGAGATTCTGTCTAAAAAAAAAAAAAAAAATCATATATAGGTGAGACTCCAGCTGTTCATCAAACCCAGTTCCTCTTCTTTGTTAGCATACAGTTAGACCCTATTTAGTTGAATGTAGCCATATTACTGAGTGCTAGCCAATAAAATGTCAGTAGAAGTGGTATATACTTGTGCTATTCAATCTGTGGTTCTCAGATAGTGGGCTCAGCGTCCCTAGTAGTGTGTTGGAAATGCAGATTCTTGAGTCCTGGCCCAGAACTAGAGAACAGAAATTTCTGGGAGTTGGGTTGAGGAATCTGCATGCTTGCTTCCCTGGTCATTCTAATATATGTCACAATTTGAGAAGTGCTGATATACACTGTCTCCAGACCTCCCTCTTAAAGATTTCCCACATGTGATATTTAAGGTTCTTTCCCCTCTCTTAGCTTGAGGCTGATGGATTGCTACCTGGCCACTTGCAGGAAAGTTGCTCATCAATTAGGAACACTATTTTATAATTCACAAGAATGAAAAATAAACATCTCTTATGTAAAGTCACTGAGATTACAGAATTTTTTTTTTATAGTAGCTTGTGTTGCTCTATTAAAATGGTGAGTGGGAAAATGACTCATTCAGGAAACTTGAGTGAATTACTTTTAAGGAACACTGTTGTGGGATGCATTTTAAGCCAGTTACTTAGAATTTACTCCTCGTACTTTCTTCTTTTCCCCTCTACTGAGGAAAATTAAAACGTTAAAACATATAATCATGATGATAGAATTTGCTATTTCTTCATTTAGTTCTGTTAAATCTTGAATAATTGATTGATCATATCAACATGCTGGAGTTTACGCAGCACATTGGATGTTGGGGAAGGAGAAATACTGGGCTGATAAGTGTCTGAATCCTGGTTTTGTCACTTTCTAGATGTATGATGTTGGCCAAAGGGCATAGCCTTCCTTAGTCTTAGATTCCCATTCTTAGAATCTAATGGAGTGAACAAGACAGATAAAGTCCCAGATCCTACACTACTGTCTTAGGGGAGAAAGAGGAAACCGCCCCCCCCACAAATAATTCATTAATGATACATTAATTTTATTGATGAGAGAAAGGTTGCTGAGAGAGCATACTCATGGAAGAGGACTTATATTTCAGGGGAAGTGGTCAAGGATGTCTTCTTTGAAGGGACCTTAAAGGTATGAAGGAACCAGTTGTGATGATGATGGTAGGATTGGTTATTGTGGTGATGTGGCAGAACGTAGAAGGGGGTAGAACATACTTTCTCTTCATAGCTTGCTGAGGTACCTCATTTTGTAAGATCTAGATGTTGATGAAGGGATTCACTGTGGAATCCCGTAAGAGAAGCCTAGCTTTCTAGTGTAGCAGTAGGTGACTGAATGTTCCTTGCAAGTGATTTCTAGAAAACAAGGAGTTGTAAGAAGGGAAAACATAGAATGGAAAACTTCCACAAGAAGGGAAGAAAGAAATTGAGAGAAACAAGTCACTTATTTTCAGTATATTAATAAATGAAGTACCTTTGGGAAACAAATCACAATCCCATGTAGAATGTCACTGAACCCCTGTTTTCCATGAGGCATTTCCCCTTATCTTATTCCCTTCTTTTTCTCTTTACCAGGTATTAAAACCACCAACTATGATTATGGATTTGTCTATTTCTTCTTTTAGTTTTGTCAATTTTTGTTCGATGTATTTTAAAGTCTGTCATTAGGTACATAAACACTTAGGGTTATTATATATATTTTTAAAATAATTAATTTTTTATGATTACTAAAGGTCTCTATTTCTGGTATTTTTTTGTCTTGAATAGTCTTTGTTTTATATTAATAGAGGCACATTAGCTCTCTTGTTTTTTGTGTTTGGATGGTATATTTTTTCTTACACTCTTTTTGCCTATACCTGCCTTTGTATTTGAAGTATGTTTCTTGTCAGCAGCATAAAATTGAATTTTCTTTTGTGTCCAGCTGTACAATTTTTATACTTTACATGGAGTGTTTAAAACACTTACATTTAATACAGTCATTGATACACTTATATTCTATTTATCACATCTATTTTCTGTTTCTCTGTTCTCCTTTCCTGCCGTCTTTTGGGTTAAACAGGTATTTTTAAATTTTCATTTTGTCTTCCCTATTGACTTTTTGTGATTTTTTTTTGGTGGTTGCTCTTGATTACAACATGCAGCTTTAATTTATCACAAGTTACCTTCAAATGATAGTATCCCATTTAACGAACAATGTAAAAATCTTACAGTGTTATAATTCCATTTACAGCCTCTGAATCTTTTCTATCTTGAATCATATATTTGACTTCTATATATTTAAAAAATCCCACAAAACAAAGTTACTGATTTTGGTTTACACAATTAATACTTTAAAAAAATGGAAGTGCACACACACACACACACACACACACGGTATTCTGTATTTATACACATATTTATAACACCTTTTCTGATATTCATCATTTCTTCTTGCAAATCCAAGCTTCCATCTGTTATCTTTATCTATAATCCCAAAGAACTTCTTTTAGCATTTCTTTGTTGCAAATCTGATGGATTTTCTGGAACCTCTGGAATATATCTTTAATTGCTTTTGGAAAACTTGCAGTCATTATATTTTCAAATATTTCTTCTGTCATTTCTTTTCCATTTCTTTCTCCTTACATTCTGGGGCTGCAATTACTTGTTATTAGACCATCTGAATGTATCTCACAGATCTCAGGTACTTTTTTCCACTTTTCATTATTTTTATGTCTTTGTCTTTCAACTTGAATAATTCTTATTGAATGATTTCAGACTTATTCATTTTTTTTTTCTGTTGTGTGTACTTGGCTGTTAAGACCTAAAATAAACTATTTTTTTCTGATATTGTAGTTTTCATTTCTAGCATCTCTGTTTTTTCTTTATAACTTTCATTTTTGGGCTGATATGCCCCATCTGCCCATGGATTTATTAATCTTTTATCAGAGTTATTTTATAATCTTTTTTGTTAATTCTGAGATCTGGGACATCTGTGGCTATGCTTCCAACTACTGTTCTTTTGAGTATGGGTCATATTTCCTTACATCATCATAAGTCTTACATTTTTTGATTGTCTGCTCATCATGTGGGTAAATAATTGTATATATTGAAGTAAATGACAATTCCCTTCAGAAAAGACCACCCCTCCTTCTTTCAGGTCAATAGCGCATGAGACTGAGTTGATTTAATCTTTAGTTGAGCTGGGTCTGGACTTGTTGTAGTTTTAGTTAGATCCAGTCCATTCTGGGTTCAAGTATTTTGAGGATAATATCAGGACTTTCCTTTCCACAGAGCAGGACTCTGGAAATCTTTTTTATGCTTTATAGCTTAGCAACCGCTTTCTGAATTGTGGGGACCTTCTCTTTGTTTTACGACTTGGCTGCCAACTTTTTGGGTCACTGGGACTTCTCTTTGCTTTTCAGCACTGCCCTCTGGCTCTATGCATCCAGAAAAATATAAATACCTCTCTACCTTGCTGTTCTGTCCCCAGCCTTTACTGGACAATTGCAGTACACATGGGGAAGGCCTGGGACCCTGTCTGAAGCTTTTTTATTGCATTCCATGAAGCCTCATTGTACCAATGAGAGATTTCTCTCATGTCTTTTGCTCTGCTCTGAGCCTTTGATGGGCCACCTCCAGGCACTCAGAGAGGGCCTTTGAGAAAGCTTTGGCATGTGGGTGCAGACTCATTGTATCACTGGGAACTTTAGTATTTTAATCCACAATATTGGCTCATCTATAACCATTAATAGTTCACAGAAAGTTCAGCTAGTCGTCTTATTTTCGTCTTTTGCCGATTCCTCCCCCTCTCACTGTTCCCTGAGGGTTGAAGGCAGCTGTGGTGTCTTCTAGTGCTTGGCATTTTATGAAATTTAGTTTATTTAGGTGTTTTTTTCATCTCCAACTCTTAGGTTTTTTTAAACTATGATTTTGTAGCTTATCTGATCTGTTCTTTTTGTTGCGTATGGGCAGGATACCCTGTTGCTACTGTCTACACCATAACAAGAAGCAGTGGTCACTCCAATGAGCTTTATTCATAAGTATGACTAATGTCAATTGCCTGTGCATTCCCAAGCTCCCTAGTCTGCTGGGTTTACACAGCCCTTTATCATTAGGTTAAATTAGTTTGGAATCCCAATAGCTTAGATGGTGGGAGACCAAGGTCTCCCTGTAATATCCCAACACAGTCTTGGGAAACTTATCTCTCTTTCTTGTCATTTCTTGCTCTCATTTAATGTTTCTGCTGAATTCTCTCTATCACTTGCATCTCATTTCTTGCAGCTGTTTCTTTTGTTTTTTTGATCATATCAACCCCACATGGATGTAGGTGGGAGACTTCAATAGAATAGACAGAATTAAAACCGTGAAGGAATTAGGATAAAGGAAAAGAAAATGTCAGATCAGGAAGGGTTCAGCACTCAGCCGGTGTAGGGAGTGACCAAGTGGGGGCATTCTGAAAAATGAGTGGGAGATACCCATGTTCTTTCTCTTTTTAATCATATAAAAGATAGATTTAGACGATCATAGCTATTCCTCTGTACTCTGAGAATTATGATTTTATTTTTGAAATGTTTTAGTAAAAAGCTGCTTGAGCTTTGTTTATGGTCACTCCTTGGAGGCAGTGGTCAAGACAGTAATTGGTGACAAAGATGGTGTGATCCACAGCCAGCACTCACAATAGCTCATCTCCCACTTAATCGTGGGCGAGTGAACCCACTTGGGGAGAGTATCTGATGGAAAAGACAGCACGGCTCATTCCTTCTCTTCCCTTCCTTTTTATATACTGAGTAAGTCTCTTCCAAGAGTCTATTCTCCAGGTTTCACCATCCATAATTGCTTCTTTTAACCCAGAAGGCAAAGAGAAAACTTTGCAAGAGAATAACTCTCTTAAAGTAATTCAGAAAAAAAAAAAAAAACCAGAAAAAAAAAAAAAAAAAACCTCTTTCATCTCAGGGCATAACTGTGCTGCCATTTGATACAAACTCACTGCAGTTTTGAAAATATTAAATGTGACTAGAAGGTAAGATTCAATCTTGGGTAAATTTCACAAGGGCATCTTCATGAGAAAAAAATAGAAAGACCAAACCACAACGATGCAGTAAAACAAGACAAAGAAAAAGGAGACGACAAAGATTTTTCAAGGACAGCTTTTGTCTGCATTTCTTTCAGGGGACTTTGAGCTGAGAGTAAGAGAAGGAATTGTGTATGTGGCTGGCAGCTTCATCACATTGCATTCCCACCTCTAGACTTCAGTTTATTTACTCTGTGCGTACAGATGTGATTGCTCTTGGAGTTTCTTTTCTAACAGAAGGGACGGCTGCAACACCCAGCTGATGACTCAAAGACCTCTCAGAGCAGAGAGAGGACATGCACAGCCTTTTCCTTTGTGGCTCTTTGCAGAGTATGCTACGATTTGCACATTTGCCTCCAGCTACTGGTGAAATAACTCATATCCTCCAGGATACCCCAACCTTTCTGTCAAACATTTATCATAGTGTTTGACACTTTGCACTGTAGTATTTGTTTCCCTGCTTTGTCTCTCCTACTAAATCTGCACTTTTTAGAGGAAGGGACTCCGTCTTGTTTGTCTAACATCCCCAGAGCCTAGCATACTACTTGGCAGGCTGCAGGTGCTCAATAAATATTTGCTGGAGGAATGAATGAATAAATGCATGAATGAGAGAAGTAATATATATGACACATGTTGAACATAATTTAGAAATTAAAAATGCAACAATCCTTGCACTGCCAGAAAAAAAAAAAAAAACAAATAAAATGCAAAACAGGATTTTGACTTCTAACACTGATACAAATTAGGATTTAAAAATTCCTGAAGGTAGTTCACCAATTATATTAGGTAGAAATTTTGTTTGACTGCTAGCATCAGAGAGACAACACAGGAACTTAAATAAATTGGGTGTTAATTTTCTCTTGAAAAATAAAATTCAAAGTTAGTAGAGATTTTGTTTGTTTGTTTTCATAAAATTACTAGGAATCCAGACTCTCTCTTTTTGTAGCAATCCATTCTTAGTGTGTGGTTTCTGAGATCTGGCTTGTTCATTTGCATCAAGGCCAAAATTCATCTTGTCAACGTCTAATTCTGCTGCATTTCAGCTATTTCAGCTAGAGGAGTTGTCAATACCTGGGTGGAGCAGAGTTTTCAACCTGGGCCATTGCTCTGTGAAATTCCTTCTGGGCCTCAGAGGTTATAGAATCAAGACCAGATCCTCAGTAAGACAACAATCACCCCCACAAGCTCTCAGAATGCTAACTTCCATACTTGTGCTGGTGAGTCTAATCACCCAGCATGCTTGCCATGAGTCAGGACAAATTCTGTGATGTAATTTATACTCCAGGACACCCCGATGATTCAGACTGAGGCTGCACCTTGACCAGAAATTGTTTCTCCCCTAGTTTGGCTTCTCCCCTCATCCTTTAATTCCTTAATTCATTTTCTCCCGGAAGCAGTTTTTTTTTTTTTTTTTTTTTTTTTTTTTTTGAGATGGAGTCTTGCTCATCGCCCAGGCTGGAGTGCAGTGGCGCAATCTAGGCTCACTGCAAGCTCTGCCTCCCGGGTTCGTGCCATTCTCCTGCCTCAGCCTCCCGAGTAGCTGTGACTATAGGCGCCCGCCACCACGCCTGGCTAATTTTTTGTATTTTTAGCAGAGACGGGGTTTCACCATGTTAGCCAGGATGGTCTCGATCTCCTGACCTCGTGATCCGCCCGCCTCAGCCTCCCAAAGTGCTGGGATTACAGGCGTGAGCCACCGTTCCCGCCCGCAGTTTTTAAGTAAATTGCTCACATGTGAATCCTTGTGTTAGGGTTTACTTCTGGTAAACCTGACCAAAGACAATGCCTACTTAGGAAAAGCTGAGCAAAGTTCAAGCCCAAGCAAGCATAATCTGCATCCTTAGACAGTCTCTATGCCGGATGAAGGCACATGCATTTGCTGAGGAGAGAAGAGCAAGGCTAGCTTTTGCTAAACTTTGTATGGCCTGTGCTGGGGAGGCCCCCTCCTGGCTGGGGCCCTGTGGCCTTTGCCTTTGCTGAGTCCTAGTCCTTTGTTGAGACCCAGATCCCTTTTCTTTAGACCTTCCATGTGGATCCTGCCATATGGATGTAGGTGCTCTGAGCAATAATTATCCATTCTGTGAAGATGTTATATTTACTATGTCTTGATCTGGGTTTGGCAGTTAAAGCCCTCTGTGTGTCTGTAACAGAGTTGTATGGATCAAAATAAACATTTAGCAACCAAAAGGATCATAACACCCTGTCCTCACATTTCAGGCCCCAAACTGGGGGCTCTTGTACACCAGAAGCTTCAAGAAATCTATAAGGAATTTGTTTCCCTATTTTGACATCTTGTCAATTTTCTGGTGTTCCTGGCTCATGCATTGGAAGGGCTAACTGTCCCCCTGAATGACATATATCTGTGCCACCCTGTGAGCTATAGGCCCTTCCTGCCTGGAGTCCTGTCCCAGTCAGATATGCGTAGGGGTATTGCACGCTTTTCAAAATGTTCAGTCACAGGGAGGGAGTGGGGTGAGGTGTTGGGGCCAGCCTGGCCAATTATCCTTCCAAATTTATGACTCAAATACACCATTCCATTCCCCTTCCCACTGACCTGAATTGAATCAATTTGGGAATAAATGAGGCCCAGAGTTCTATATTAATAGAGTTCCCTACAACATGGAAGGAAACATGAGGAATGGGAAACAAATATTTCTCCTTACATTTTCTAATGTAATTTTATTTTTTAGGTATCTGTACTCTTCCCTGACCATGTGCTTCAGGGGATGCCAGTTCCAGCCCCAGTCCCAGCCCACATTGGAGAATCAGTTTGATCTAAGCCAATCATGTTGATGCTATTCTACTTAGCTGTGACTGGCTGAGGAAGATGTGGGTTGATGAAGATAATCCCCCTACTCTCCATAGCCACTGAGAAGATTAGGTCCTTCTTTGGATTTGAATATATTTTTCTATTAATATCTATAAATGTTTTCAATTTCCATGACACTATTATACTTTTGTTAGCTCATGTCAAACTTGTATAAAACTAATACCCCTGGATCAATTTTACACGAAGGGTTATTAAACCAGGTAACTGTCTCCCGCAGCAGTGTCTGTGATTTTCTGAACGAAATTGAGGGTTGATAATCTTTCTCCAACTTCAAAATGTAGCACAAGAAGTGAAATTTACTTCTGTACACCTGTTTGGTAACTGTTGGAATTTCAGTTCCAGAAAAACAGAATTGTGTGGATTGTGAGTCACTTCTGCTGGGGATAATTAGAAAGAGAGGAAATTGGGAGTTGGGAGTGAAAAGGGGAGATAAAGCAGATGGCAGAGGAAGGATGGATATTTTCGCAGTGAATCCTTGGGGAGACAAAGGAAGATAAAGCACAGTAAACTCATAAGGGTATTCAGGTGACATCTGTGAGGAGGAGTTGAGGAGCCGGGATCCGAGATGTGAGAGAGAGGATTTGATAGACATGTGATCCGGGGAGGGGACAGAAGCATCTTCTGAGTCACGCAATCAAGAAGGCATTGATCATTTGAATGAGGAACCAGGCAAAGAAGAAAATAAGTAGAATTTACAAGCACTGCACTGAAATTTTAAGAAACGCTCAAAAGTTTTAAGCAAGAATGGTAAATGGCAATTAATATTATAGTACCTGTGTTACTAATTTATACTTATGTCTTTATTCTTTTATTTTATGAATGAATGCAAAATGTATTTCAAAGGACTTTCATAGATCTGATTTCTGTTTCTCAAATTCTATTTTTTTTTTTAATGATCTTAATTTCCCAATCTCAAAATCTCTGGCAACAGGATTTTCTGAACTTTAATTTTGAGTTTGATAAGTGATAATATTTACATTTATCAGGCACGTGCAGTGGCTCACACCTATAATCCCAGCACTTTGGGAGGCTGAGGTGGGTGGATCACCTGAGGTCAGGAGTTCGAGATCAGTCTGGTCAACATGGTGAAACCCTGTCTCTACTAAAAATACAAAAATTAACCAGGCGTGGTGGTGGGTGCCTGTAATCCCAGCTACTTGGGAGGCTGAGACAGGAGAATCACTTGAACCCGGGAGGCAGAGATTGCAGTGAGCTGACATGGCGCCATTGCACTCCAGCCTGGGTGACAGACTGAGACTCCATCTCAAAATAAATAAATAAATAAATAATAAAATTTTGCATTTGTCTCTGCTAAATCTTATTAGAGTTCATAAAAGACAGATTGATTGATTTGTTCACTTGAAATTACAAACTTCTTCATAGAAAAAAATGCATCATACAGAGTAGAAAATCAATCAAGACTGGCGGAATGTTAAGAATATCTGCAACACATATGAGTGGCAAGGGCTAATATCCCGAATTTTTAAAAAATTCTTTCACATTGTCAAGGAAAAGACACACAACTCAAGTGAAAATGAGGTAAAGGGCATGAATGAGCCACTCAGCAAGGACGTAAGCAAGAAAAACCAGAAAACAGGGAGTGCTGCTCGGCTTCTCTAGTAATCATGAAAATTCAAAAAAAAAGAAATGAGATCCTTATACTGGTTAGCAAAGGCAAGAGGTTAAAAAGTTGTGCTATAAATGGAATGTTTGTGTCTAACCCCAAATTTGCATGTTGAGGCCTAAATATCCAACGTGAAAGTGTTAGGAAAGTACAGGAGGTGGGGCCTTTGCAGGGTAATAAATCATGAGGTGGAGCCATCACAAATGGAATTGGTGCCCTTGTATTAGAGGATGAAGAGACCAGCACTCCCTCTCTCCACCATGTGAGGATACAGCAAGAAGTTGGCCATCAGCAACTGGGTAAAGAGCCCTGAGCAGAATCAGACCATGCTGGCACCCTGATCTCGGACTTCCAGCCTCCAGAACCATGAGAAATAAATTTCTGTTACTTATAAACCATCCATTCTATGGTACTTTGTAGAGCAGCCTGAACTAACTAAGACAAATTGATAAGAACTGGTGAGAATGAGGTAATACAGGACCTTTCACAGCACCTTATCAGTGGGATTATGAATTGCTATATACTGTTGAAAAATTATTTATTAAAACATGGGTCTGGGCATGGTGGCTCACACCTGTAATCCCAGCACTTCAGGAGGCTGAGGTGGGTTCATTGCTTGAGCTTAGGAGTTTGAGACTAGCCTGGGTGACATGGGGAAACCCCATTTCTACAAAAAATACAAAAATTAGCCAGGGATGGTGGCATGTGCCTGTAACCTGTAGTTCCAACTACTTTGGAGGCTGAGGTGGGATGATGGCTTGAGCCCAGGAGGCAGAGATTGCATGAGCTGAGATCATGCCACTGCATTCTAGCCTGGGCGACAGAGCAAGACCCTGTCTCAAAAAAAAATTATATATATTTTATATATCATATATAATTATATATATGTTTTATATATGATATATAACATATAACATATATATGTTATGTGCTATATAACACATATCTATGTTATATATTATATATAATATATATCATATGTGTTTATAATATATAATATACAATATATAATACATATATCTGTTTTCTATGTATAACATAATATACTATATAACATATGTTTTATATATAATAACATATATATTATATATATTATATTATATATGTTGTATGTTTTATATAATATAATATAATAATATTATATATTATATATGTTTTATATATAATACATATGTTATATAGTATATTATGTAAAACAATATATAATATATAATACATACATATTTTTATATATTTATTATATATTATATATATAACATGTATTATGTATATTATATATTAATATTATATTAATTGACCCAGAAATCTCTCTTCAGTTAATTTATTCCACAAAATAAAAGTAAACAGTAACTAAAGATATGTGTACAACGATGTTTATTGCAATGGAAAAAAGTTGGAAGCTTCCTGAACGCTCATTTACTAGGGAGTAGATGAGTGAATTATGGGACATCTGTATTATGGAAACTCAGTGAGTTATTAAAAATAATGATGTGTTTCTTAAGTGTATTTTGTGAACAGTTCTTAGAATACTCTTTAGCCAAAAATACATGCACAGTCATTTCTTCACTTCCTTCAAGTCTTTCCTTAAATGTTACCCTGTCACAGTGGCCTTTCTTGACCACCTTATCTGAAATCACCATCTGCACCACTCTATCCCCTACCTTTGCTTTATTTTTCTGAATAATACTTACAAATACCTGATGTTACATTACAGATCTGTGTTTACTGGTGGATTGCTGGACTCTCCTACTAGAACAAAAGCTCCATGAGGGCAGGGACTAGGAGATTTATTCACTGCTATATCGTTAATGGCTAGTGCCTGGCATACAATAGGCTCTTGATAATTTTTTTCCTATGGATGAATCTATAATATTGACTTAGAAAAAAAAGTTTTCTTCCTTTCTCTCCCACCCATGCTGTTCCTGAAAGCAGTAGTCAGTAAACTTCCTGCATGCTAATTTCCATCTCAGTTTGCTTTCTTGAGAAGTTGCCCTGAAATAGATTACACACGCCTATATTGAGAACCTGTGTCTTTAAAAATATAAAAACGCAATAATGGATTTTTTTCTGCATCTTGTTGTTGATCTTAGTATCATCTCAGTTTCAGAACTCCTTGTGGGGTTGTCTGAGACCTTGGTTGAGACTGAATCACAAACCAACTTCCCCCTCTGCCTGACACTGGATCCTTCTCTTTCCTTCCACAGTCATTGGCTTCTCTGGACCAATTTAAACCTTTATTCCACATTCATTCTGTTCATTTTTGTTGGAGCAAATGAGTAGGCAGATGCTTTATTCCATTATCAGCTTTCTGACTTCTACCTACAAATAACAGTCCCAAGTCACTGTCAACTCCTTTTCTTCATTGAGCTCAATCTTTTCAAAGGGGCTCTTCCTTTCATGGAATTAGAGTCAGCATTTATGGAAAAATTGAGCCAAATATGAGATAGGTTTACGAAGAGATTACACTGATTTTCTACTCTCTGTAATTCTCCTCTTCTTTCTCCATGGTGTGTGAGTCCTACTTTCAACGTGAAACTGCTGAGGTATAGAGAAAGTGAAATGTAAGGGAGATTTGGGAGTGGGAAAGGGTGCTAAAGGAAGGCCAAGGTCACATGCAGCTTCAGTGGACATGGGAGGGTCATCATCCATTCTTATCAACAGCTCTATTTCATTTCTCTATTAAACACTCGAAGTAGGTGAGAAATGTATTATATGCATTCTCCATCACATCTCGCTCAACTCTGGACAGTGATGTTTCAGCTCATAGGGCCTGGTGGAATAAAGTGAATAATTGATATTTAAGGTTTCCTACCTCTGTGATATTTTTCCTGCTCATGTTCTATTTTTTTATTTTTTTGGATTAAGATAGCCTAAGAAGCGGAGACACATATTCTGCCAGTAGTTGACTATACATAACCACTCAGCCAAGACAGTCAGAAAGGTCGAAGGACAGAAAGTTCTTGAATATTCAGTGTAGCATTCATTAGCATGTGTGCCTAGCACACAGTCATACTGTTGTCTTGCAAATGACATCAACACTGTATTTACACTTACAAGGAGAATGCTGCTTCAGCATATTGTTAATTAGGACACTACCTGAGGCTAGTGCCAATTAATTTTCTCAAATATGCTTACTGTATAGTGTAATCATGATTAATTAACACATAAGATTGGTCCAAAATGAGAGGATTTGAGGAGAATCTTGCTTTGCTTGTCTCCTGTTAAATAAGCAGCTGAAAAGCTTCCAGCCGAGGCAACCTTTTGCACAGTGTCTACTAGCTCATCCTAATAGGTACCACGGTGTTAGGTGATCAAGAGATGATAAATAGGCAGCCAGTAATACCCTTTCAATTACCCTTGTAAAGCTGCTACTTACAGCCCTCAAGGGTATTGGATCAAGATACCAGCAGGCTAATGGGTAGGATGCCTATGGAGAGAGCTTGGCACTCAAGAGTCAGAGGAACTTAATTTTGCTGTAATGTCTGACCACCACTTGGTAGCTGATATTTCTCTCTAAATTTTTACAGTACTTGCTTCAAGGTGACCTACTGTTACATTTCCTGGGATCAGTGAAATTGTTATTAGTACTGGGCTGACTTTTATTTTATTTTTAAATATTTCTCAGGCCTCCATGTGGTCATCTTGGACACTGCCTAAATGTAATTGTATGAACTGAACCTGCGCTAGAACTGGCTTTGTGGTATTCTGCCTTCTCAAGCTTTGTTTTGCTCTGTCCTTTTCCGGATCGTACATTCATCTGAGTGTGTCATTCTATAGCGAAATGTTGCATTCTGTGTACATACTATGCTAGGTGTTTCATGAAATATTAATATGGACAAGACTTACGACAGCCAGCAGCAACTCTGAGGTTAACTCTGAGGGGAGCCTTTATTGTATCATAATTTCCACCATTTTCCCAAAGCTCTGCTAGGAGCTGTGGGTGGAGACCACCTATACTGTTAAAATTCAGGTGATGCCTCCTAACCCTTTGAAATTGAAGAGGTAGCGATGAGCTCTGAATTGCCTTTGGGGTTCCTCTTCCCTTGCTTTAAAGAATAGTACATGTTCTGAGTTGAACAGCACTATAATCTTGTCCTATAAAATCTAAGAAGTCTGACAGTCTTCCTTCATTCTTTTACATCACTTCAAACTGGCAGTTTTCCTGCTGGGCTGGCTGGTTAAGTTGATGGTTCAAGCCAACACTAATCTCTTTATTAAAGGATTGTTAGGTCACATCCTTAGTGTTCTCTTCTGAACATGTTTTCTCATTTTTTGTGATTTGGATAGGTGGAGAGTTTTCCAAATCTTTATATTCTAGTTCCTTTTTGCTTAACAATTTCATCTTTGAGAGCACTCTTCTCACATTTCACTATAAATGATCAAGAGGAACCAAGGTGTTCCTTCAACACTTTGCTTAGAAATCTTATCAGCTAAAACCAATTTCCTTGCTCACAAGTTCCACCTTCCACAAAATACTAGAAATGAACACATTTCAGCTAAATTCTTTGCCACCTTATAAACACAAGGATTGTCTCTTTTCCCTCCTTTCCATTATCTTATAACCTGTTCCTCATTCCCATCAGAGACCTCATCAGAATGGCCTTTACTGTCCATAGTGGTTTTTTTTTTTTTTTTTTTTTTTTTTTTTTTTTTTTTTTTTTTTTAAGACAGAATCTTGCTCTGTTGCCCAGGCTGGAGTGCAGTGGCATGATCTTGGTTCACTACAACCTCTGTCTCCTGGGTCCAAGTGATTCTCCTGCCTCAGCCTCCCTCCCAAGTAGCTGGAGTATAGGCATGTGCCACCTTGCTTGGCTAATTTTTATATCTTTAGTAGAGGCGGGCTTTCACCATGTTGGTCAGGCTGGTCTTGAACCCCTGACCTGAAGTGATTCACCAGCCTTGGCCTCCCGAAGTGCTGGGATTACAGGCATGAGCCACTGCTCCTGGCCTACTGTCCATATTTCTACCAACATTCTGTTCGTGATAACTTGTGAATTCTCTAGGAAGACAGAAGTTTTCTCTATAGTTCTCCTCTTTCCTTTTTGAGTCCTCATTAGAATCACCTTTATAAGTCTGTCCATGGTAATCCAGACTTTTCTAGCATGCATCTCAAAACTCTTTGGGCTTCTACCCCTTACTCGGTTCCAAAACTGCTTCCACCATTTTAGGTATTTGTTATAATAGTGTTATAATAGTGTCTACTCTTGCTACGAATTTTTCTTAGTAAGCTTTGGCTACTATCACAAAATACCATAAGCTGGGAGGCTTAAACAAACATTTATTTCTCACAGTTCTGGAGGCTGGGAAGTCCAAGATCATGGCATGGTGAGGGCCTGATTCATGGTCCACAGATGGCATTCTTTTCACTTATTCTCACATGATAGAAGAAGAAAGCATGCTGTCTCCAGAGTCTTATAAAGACACTAATCCCATTCATAAGGGCTTTCCTTATATGACTTCATCTAATCCTAATTATCTCCCAAAGATAGGCTTCAACGTAAGAATTTTGGAGGGGATGCAAGTCCATAACACCATCCAAAATAAACATGAGTAGAAGTAAAAACAGGAAACTTGCAGTGCAAGTAGTTTCAAGCAACTCCAAATAAACAGATAAAATCAAAGTAAAATCAGTGCACTTGCTATAAAAACAGAATGCCAAAGTAAGTTCCGAGCCTCTTTCCAATCAGATCATCATGTCCGAATCTTCCCCCAAGTGGAAATCCAGAGCCTCTGTTGGGCCCTGCTCCTTATGGGAATGAGGATCTGGGGGAGGAGGCAAGTAATTCCCGACAACCTCTGTTGAAAGCAGAGTGTGGAAAGGACCTTGATTTAGATATGAAATAAATGCTATGAGAGAAGTGAGAGTGGAGAAAGAGTTTGGAGTTTTGTAATAGGTAATATCCAAGAGTAGGTGTATCTATTGATCTAAAGTAGAGTTTCCTTCTGGAACAAGAAAAGGGATATATAATAGAGGACTATATTTTGCTGACTCAATAGGAAAGCAACACAGAAACTCACAGAAGTGAGGTTTAACTAAGCCTCAAGGGATCTGAGCAGCATGTCATCTTAGAGCACACAAGGAAGGGCTCAGGGACTGGGTGAAGTTAAACCCAGGGGTGAAGAGCTTAAGCCTGAGATCGAGGCTGTGGACTCATTAGTTGGGAAATAAAGCCTGAAAATTAAGCTGTCTGGGTTTGGTCTGAGCCCTGGCTTTGACAGTGAGCTAATAGACTCTCCACATGCTGCTGTCAAAAAGGGCCTTGCCTTCAGTGAAAATGGGAGATTATGTCCCTGGGAGGTTATAGAGCTTCTCTTAGGGCAGCAAGTAAATCAATACTGATGATGGCAACAGAATCACATAATTCTGCTGACCTGTAGTCATGTCTCAAATATAATCTTGAGAGCCTTGGAGATTTCCCAAGTGGAGCGTGATGTTTGCATGCATGTGTGTGTGTGTGCACTCATGTGAACAAACACACACTGTGCAAGTGCTCTCTCTTCAGCCTTCCCCTGGTTTCCAGGGCACTTTGTGTGTTTATTACCCCACCGTACTCTTTACTGGACTGTGAGTACCCCAGGAGCAAGAAAAGCAAATTCCTGCTTTTCTTTATAACACTCATAGTGCCAAGCACTGAGCGTGCACTAGCTAGGCATACAGAGTTACAAATGGCCTTTTAATCTCTTCCCTGTTTAGACATTCAGGTGATAGTGACAAGAAACAGCAAGTGTGTCTCTAGGATAGATGGATGTAAGTATAGAGAGTTATAGAGGGAGATGGCTATTTGACTCAGCATATATGCCACTTAGTCATCCATAGAAATCCCCTTAAAATTCAGGTAAGTCCTTTAGCCCTTCCCTGTTCAGTCGTTTATTGAATCTGTGTTCATTTATAGATAACAGATGCTATTTCACAATAGAAACAACCTTGAGGCAGCATTGCCGTGGTCAGTAAGTGTTATGAACCGAATTGTGTCTCCCCTGAATTTCCTATGTTAAGTTCCAACTCTCATGGCCTCAGAGTGTGACTGTACTTGGAAATTAGGTTGAAATGCGGTCATTAGGGTAGGCACTAGTTCAATATGACTGGTTTTCTTATAAGAAGAGGAGATTAGGACACAAAGAGAGACACCGGGGGTGTGTGTCTAGAGAGAAAAAGCCCTGTGAGGACACAGCCAGCAGGTGGTCATCTACAAGCGAAGGAGAGAGGCCTCAGGAAAAACCAAACCTGTGGACACTTTGATCTTGAACTTTTGGCCCCCAGGATTTTGAGAAAACAAATTTGTATTGTTTAAGGCACCAGTCTGTGATATTTTGTTATGGTGGCCCCAGCAAACTAACACACTGTACTTTTTTTTTTTGAGACGGAGTCTCGCTTTGTCGCCCAGGCTGGAGTGCAGTGGCGCCATCTCAGCTCACTGCAAGCTCCGCCTCCCGGGTTTACGCCATTCTCCTGCCTCAGCCTCCCGAGTAGCTGGGACTACAGGTGCCCGCCACCTCGCCCAGCTAGTTTTTTGTATTTTTTAGTAGAGACGGGGTTTCACCGTGTTAGCCAGGATGGTCTCAATCTCCTGACCTCATGATCCGCCCATCTCGGCCTCCCAAAGCGCTGGGATTACAGGCTTGAACCACCGCGCCTGGCCCACACTCTACTTTAAATAAATGTTTAGTTTAATATTATCGTAGAGGAAAACAGACATGATTTAGAACAATGTTCTACTTTGTTACCAGGTAATATCTCCTATAGATAATTTTGCTTAGTATAAGTGCATAAGAAACCACCTTAAGACTTATTCACGTAAACATTTATTGTTTCTCTCACGCTCTCTCTTTTGTGTGCATCAACTGGGCTCATTTGGACAATTCTTTCTTCAGATGTCTATCAAAGTTACAGCCAGATGTCAATGAGAACTGCAGTTCTCTCCAGAGTCATCTGAGTTCTGTGTCCAAGGTGGTATCCTCATTCTTGTGTCTGGTGCCTGAGCTTTGATGGCTGGAAGAACTGGAGGCTGAACATCTCTTTCCACGTTACCTCTCTATGTAGCTTGTCCATAGGGCTTCCTCATGTCTGGGTGGTCTCAGGTGACTTCTTACCTTCCACCTGGCTTTCCCCAAAATGAGTGTTCCAAAAGACCAAGGTAAAAGCTGTGAGGGTTCTTTCAACCTAGCCATGGAAACCCCTTCTGCTGCAATCTACTGCTCACCAGTGAATCACAGTCCGATTCAGCTGAAAGGGAGGCGATTCCACGGGGCATGAATACTGGGAGGGATTGTCCATTGGGGGCTATCTTTGATATCAGATACTGTGTATATCTTGACTGGACCTTTGTAATTAGTTCCTAGCTGTTTCCTAACCATTTGTGGACATTTATATAATAGTACTAATCAGTTCTTCACTTTGTATCTGGATTGGTCTTTTAAATACATCACAGTGACCACATAACTCAAAACCTTCCTGTCCTTCAGACTCTGCATGATCTAGAGTGGAATTTGCGATCCCATCCTCATGACCCACTACTAGAAGGCAAAATCTGTATGTTGTACACAATTTTTCCCTAATAAGAGTTTAAAAAGCTAGGTGTGGTAGCGCACACCTGTAATCTCCACTATTCAGGAGGCTGAGGGTTGCTTGAGCCCATGAGTTCGAGGCTGCAGTGAGCTAGGATTACACCACTGCATTCCAGACTAGGTGATAGAGCGAGACCTTGTCTTTAAAATAATAAAAATAGTAATAATAATAATAAAGAGTTAAGGAACATGAATTTGGGATTTTTATTAGTTTTAGAATTCAAAATATGTTAAGAGATAGTCACAATTTTCTATGATGATGAAGCCATTCTCATTCACTTGTATTCTGACATCCTCGTGGGGTAGAGAAGAAAGTGTTGGAGGCCTGGGGAGCACATAAACTGTTCACAACCAGCTGATTTTCTATGCCCAGCCAGCAGTACCTGGCCACCACTGAGGGAGCATCAGCAGCTGTGGTGATGTGGTATCAGTGGGGTTCCATTTTGCAAACAGTGCTCAGTAGACCAGTCTTCAGCAACATGTTAATTACATTTCTGCAAATAAATAAAAGCTAATTAAATAAAAACTTAAAATGATGGTCTAATTCAAGTAAATATGTAATACAATGTGGTGCCACTGATAATTTGTAACTTTATTGTTAATTTTATTGTTACACATTTTGCTCCTGGATACATGTTTAAATGAAGAATAAAACTAAGAATGACTGGACAAAAACTGAGTCATACAGTACCTACGGAGTCATTACAAATGAGGGAAAATTCTTGCTTTCCAACCATCCACCAGTTAGATAATCAGAGCAACAGGAAAGGGATATTTGTAATAAACTTATTCCTGGCAAAATGAAAAATCTGAAAATTGTTGCTATTTTAATTGATAAAATCACACATATGTTGATCCTGTGTTAAAGTAGCTTATTCGAATATACTTAATAAAATAGTTTTATTTTTATATCTACTTCAATTTTGAGACACTATTAAGCAGTACAAT
Source organism: Chlorocebus sabaeus (assembly GCF_047675955.1). NCBI lineage: Eukaryota > Metazoa > Chordata > Mammalia > Primates > Cercopithecidae > Chlorocebus > Chlorocebus sabaeus. The sequence goes on along the minus strand of NC_132930.1, from coordinate 23,818,335 downwards.
TTGGTTATGACATACTTTTGTACATACCATATCCACAAAGCAAGAAACAAAAAAAATTCTGCAGCTTTTTGTGTTACGAATTTTTCTGTTTCTATTGTTATATAGCAAACCAGCAAAACTTAGTGGTTTAAAGCAACAACAATTTTATTTCTTATGGTTTGGTGGGTTCGCTGGTGGTTCTCCTATTGGCCTTGCCTGCTGTGGCTGCGTTTAGCTGGTGGGTCTGCTGGGGGCTGGCTGCTCCAGGATGGTCTTACTTCACTTACATGTTTGGCTTCAGAAAGTCTGGCTGGAATGGCTGGGATGACTGTGTCTCTGCACACCATCCTCACAGTCTCTCATCCTTGAGGAGACTGGTCTGGTTTTCTCATGTAGTGTCTGGGTTCCAGCAACAGAAGCTGCAAGTGCCTTGGAGGGCTGAGCTCCAAGGGTCACAGTGTCACTCCTACTTCATTACAAGGGGATAGACCAAGTACTAAGGCCAGCCCAGCGTCAAGAGGCAAGGAGATGGGATCCTTTTTATGGGAGAAATTGCAAATAACTTGTGGTAATATTTAATCTACCACAGATAGAAATTTAATTTTCCAGTATTTTGTTTGTATTAGTTTGTTAGGGCTGCCATAGCAAAACACAACAGATGGTGGCTTAAGTGACAGAAATGTATGTTATCACAGTTCTGGAGACTGGAAGTCCAAGATCAAGGTGTTGGCAGGTTGAGTTTCTCCGAAGGGCTCGCCCTTCAGCTTGCAGATGGCCGCCTTCTCTCCATCTCTGCACATCATCTTTTCTCTGTGCATGCACATCCCTGGTGTCTCTCTGTGTGCCCAGTTTTCTCTTCTTATAAGGACACCAGTCATTTTGGATTGAAGCTCACACCAACAAACTCATTTTAACTTTAATCCACTCTTTAAAGGCTTTATCTTCAAGCACCATCATGTTCTGAGGTTTTGGGGGTTAGGACTTCAATATACACATTTTGGGAGTGGAGACACAATTCAGCCCCTAACATTATTTATTTATTCTTTGGTTAAAACCCAGGTATCTCCTGAGAGTGTATGGCACCAGAGAAGGAACTGACTGAACTGATGAAATGTGCAGGTATATGTTGGTTTTGCTTGTTCTGTGATCTTGTCTCTTCTGATGCAAGCAACTTTCCCTTGGGCATAGCCAGAGTCAGAAGGACTCATACACAGATGGGCACATGACCTTAGGCTTGTGTCCTATCCAAGCCCCATGTTTGCATTGGAACTCTTCTTTCTCTGGGACCTACTAAATTGGTAGCATATACGTTTGGATTTTCTAGTGAACGTGGTCTGGTTACAATGTAGTGAGAAGCAACTGGAGAATAAAACCAAAGCAGAAGAAAACAGATATAAAAGTAGGAATAGATAAGCATCTTGATTATGCAATTTTAAGGCTGGGGATATAGCTGTTCCTTTGAAGTTTAGCTCTTCTTGAATCTCCCTAACATAGGAGCCAGTAAACTCCTTTTGATTTTTTTTTTTTTTTTTTTGTTGGGGTTTGGAGAGGGATTCAGTTAGAAAGTTGGGTTTCTGTTGCTTGCAACCAAGAGCTCGACCTGAACTTTGGATGTGGCCCATTTACAATTTTAGCAAATAAATTTTATCTAAGTAAATTTTTTCCGTGACCAATAGGTGAATTCAGTCTAACTACATGTTTCTTCTATGTAACTGACTATGTTAAGTTCCATGCAACTTGGCTGCAGCCTAAACTAAGCATCATTTTTAAAACCACTCAAGTTTAAATTCACTAAAGTGACATCATGGAACTCGGCATCATTACATTCTTAACAAAATGAAAATAGATGTGCACTGGATCTGCATTTGAATCTACTTATTTACTAAGCAGGGACACTTTCAACTCATCATGGCTATCAATACAAATTAATGATGCCCTCACTCTTATGGATTTAGGATGTTTTGGACCCTATTAAAATGTTTGAGTGACCCTAACCTGGAGGATAAATTTCAAGTTCCATTACCTGACATGTAACTTATGCACAATCTATTCCTGACCTATTTTTCTGACTTCTATCAAAATCTGACACCAACTTACACCAGGTGCAGTGGCTCAAGCCTGTAATCCCAGCACTTTGGGAGGCTAAGGCGGGTGGATCATTTGAGGCCAGGAGTTAGAGACCAGTGTGTCCAACATGGCAAAACCATGTCTCTACTAAAAATACAAAAATTAGCCAGGTGTAATGGCACATGCCTGTAATGCCTGTAATCCCAGCTACTCAGGAGGCTGAGGCACAAGAATTGCTTGAACCCAGGAGGCAGAGGTTGCAGTGATCTGAGATCCTGCCACTGCACTCTAGCCTGGGTGACAGAATGAGAGTTTGTCTCAAAAAAAAAAAAAAAAAAAAAAAAAAGAAATAAAGGAAGTCTCTCTTCTCTCTCTCTCTTTCTCTCTCTCTCTCTCTCTCTCTCTCTCTCTCTCTCTCTCTCTCTCTCTCTCTCTCTTCCTTCTAGTTCTGGTTCTCACTGACCCAAAAAATTCTGTTTATTATTGATAGGCTGTTTTAATTTATTTTGTACTGATTTTTTTCCATTAGATCATATTTCGATTTCTCTCCTAGAACTAGTTTTCTAGAGAACAGCTCAGGTGACTGAACTCTCCAGAGCCCACCTTCTTTTCCCTTCATAGTTGTTCAGTTCCTCATCTTAACTGGTGTGCCATCCAAGTGCTTACCCAAGCCACAGTCCTCAAAGTCATATTTAAATCCACAAGAAGACAGTAAGCAATTGACAGAAAGGAAAATAGTTGTGTACCCTCTATGGGCCAGACTTTGGATGAGGCATTTGAGTGACATAACCGTGAGATTTTGTGGAACAGATTGCCAGTGTGGCTCTCGTTGTAGAGGAGTGGCATTGGAGATAAATCTGGAAGGAGGAGGATTTCTAGGTGAAAGGAGAGGTTAGCAAAACAGGAAACATGTTAATCAATGAGACAGATAGCAATTAATGGCTGGATTTCTTGTATATTCACAGCATAGGTTTTTTTTTGTGGATGCAAAAATGGCTCCATCCTGGATGCTAATCTGCCATGTTGACTTATGATTATCTGCAGTTCCATGAATGTTTCCTGATTTCTACTTTATTTGCCATCCCTAGTGTAGGAACGTGTACTCACTATAAATCCCGCTTTTAGATTAAAGCAGTCTTGATGTTGTCACACAAATTATAGGTCTTGACCTACATAGCTTTCTGAAGGGTTGCCTTTAACTGTTTCTATAGAGTACATGTACCTTTCCCTATGGTATACAAGCCCTGGGTCTGGGGAGTATATTGTTGTGGAGACCTACCTGTCTTGTGGCCCCCCAAGTCCATTTTCATCTGTGAGTTCCACTCTTTACTGACAACCTGCATTTGTCTGATTTGTTCTTTGGTTTCCTGGCTCCTTCTGCATTTGTGGGCTACTTTGCATATACGGCCCTTTCATGGAACAATATTAGTCAGGGTTCTCCAACGGAACAGAACCAATAGGATATATATGTGTGTGTGTGTGTGTGTGTGTGTGTGTGTGTGTGTGTATATATATATATATAGATAGATAGATAGATATAGGTATAGTAGATAAAATGTATTATGAGAGTTGGCTCAATGGATTATGGAGGCCAAGAGGTCCCATGATATGCCATCTGCAGGCAGGAAAACCAGGAAAGCTGGCAGTGTAATTTGGTATGAGTCCAAGGGCTGAGAAGTGGGGAGGTTTTTTAGGTTTGATGGTGTGAATTCTGGAGTCTGAAGGTCAGAGAACCAGCAGATCTGATGTCCAAGGGCAGGGGAAGATAGATGTCCTAGGTCAAGGAGAGAGAAAAAAACCTCACCCTTCCTCTAACTTTTTATTCAATCCAGGCCCTCACCAGATTCACCAGATTGGATGATGCCTGCCCACATGGGTGAGGGCAGATCTTTCCTCAGTCTACTGATTTAAATGCCAATCTTTTCCAGAAACACCCTCACAGGCACACTCAGAAAAAATGTTTAACCGGTTATCTGGATATCTCTTCATCCAGTCAAGTTGACACATAAAATCGAACATTACAGTAGGTTTTGTCATTAATTCTTGTGTCAGGTAGGTAAAACTAAGTAGCTGCCACACAGATCTGAAAATACAATGGCTCAAAGAATGAAGTTTATTTCTTTCTTCTGAAACAGCATTGGTGTGAACAATACAAGTTGTCAGGGCAGCTACTTTCCGAGTTGTTGGTTGGCCATCCTCTAGTGTGTTGCCATTTTCTGCATGGTTGAAGCGGGATTGATGTCCCATCCAGGTTCCAGAGGGGTGAGGCCACACAGAGGAGGTGCAGACCATTCCCTGCAACCCAGACCCACAGGGACAAAATGAGGCTGGGAAATGTAGTCTAGCTAAGCAGCCTGCATTCACCTTCAAGTCCGTTCAATTCAACTTGGAAGATTGAGAGAATGAGTTTGGCAGATGAATGATATGGGTTGGCTCTGTATCCCCACCCAAATCTCACCTTGAATTGTAGTAATCCCCATGTGTCATGGGAGAGACCTGGTGGGAGGTAATTGAATCATGTGGGCGGGTTTTTCCCATGTTATTTTCATGATAGTGAAAAAGTCTCACGAGATCTGATGGTTTTATAAAGCGAAGTTCCCTACACAGGCTGTCTGGGACCTGCCGTCACGTAGGGTGTACTTTTGCTCTCACTTTGCCTTCCACCATGATTGTGAGGCCTCCCTAGCCATGTGGAACTGTGAGTCCAATGAACCTCTTTCTTTTATAAATTACCCTGTCTCAGGTATGTCTTTATTAGCAGCATGAGAGGGAACTAACACAATGGACAACCTGCAGTTTCTGCTGCATTCCCAAAGACTTCCTCCTCTCCTTTGGGAGTTTATTAGGCTTGACAGTGAGGGTGTTGAGGGCAGGGAGGAGTAGGTGGTAGGCAAGAGGAGGGAAGGTCCTGGGCCAGCACCCAGAGCAGTGGTATAAACCTCACACTATGTTTCCACCGACCACACCGGACAGAGTGTTGTACTTCTAGGATCAAACAACGGGACATTTTCTAATTTGCAAACATCCATTAAGTTAGCAGTTAGATGGGAATGTTTACAACTTAAATTTGTCCTCCCATAATTTGTAATAAATCCTTGGCCCCGGCTAATACTTAAACACAGCACAATGTGAAGAGACGAGAAGGTAAATGACCACATATCTGGAGGATGTTGATGTAAAAATCTTCTCCAGAGGCACACAGCCCTCCTAGGTCGACAGTTTATATTTTTTATTCCAGGGACCTTTGTGTTTCTGGTTGTGATTTGACTTTGCATACATATCATGTAGTCACATTTTCTGCCAGAGAAGTTACTTCCTATTGTGTATGATAGAAGTAAGAACATCATTATTTTGCACAGGTGACAAAACCCTCAGGACACCCTGGTGCTCCTTCACCTGAGTGTGTCTGCAATTGTGGGTTTAGGAGACAGGGATGATCTGTTTCATTTGCTTTGAATCATCCCATCATCTGTCCCTGCTGGCAGGTGATGTGGTGGATGTGCCAGGCGAGCCTCCCTTACCAAAATGTCTTCTTGGAAATACTGCTAGAATCTGTTCACATGCAGGGGATAGGACACACACACACACACACAGACACACAGACATTTAATTAATTCGTAATAGACATTAAATTACTACATTCTATTTTACAAAGCAATAAATGAAAGCTTAAAAAATGCAAAGTTGATATCAGTTGGAAGAGGATTTCAAGCCTGTCTCTTCATTTCCCAATCATTAAATCATAATTAGATATTGTCTACACTATGCCCCTTTCATATCTGTAACAGAATCCTGGCTGTGGGTGTGGTGGAAGCCTGGGTACTAGATGTGTTGCTCCTTCCTTCTTTCCTGAAGCACATACCTGTTTGTGGCAGTTTGAAAGTTTGCACTTAAGAAGCTTAATTTTTTTTCCCCCCAAAGAGTCTTGCTCTTTGGGGGCTGTCCTCTTCTTCAGATGCAGCCTGGTGGGAATGAATCCCTGTTAAAATGAGAAAGAGACCATCTCTTATCGTGCCTGTGAGGGTCAGGGAAGGGGCACTCCACCATTCTGCCTTATGAGCTTTTCCCTCAGGGTCCCATCTGCCTCATCAAATTCTGCCTCTGACTCGCTGATACCAGCCCCCTGGGAGTTGTTCTCAAAATCCAAAATCAATAAACACGGCTGTCAATCACACCAGGACTTCTCAGCTGGGACTGCTACCTTTCTTGACTGAGGATTTCTGCAGAGGCCCAGAGCTCCATTTTCACAGCAGCCTGCTGGGTTCTCAGTGAAGTTTGGTAATTCTCACGATTAATTGCCTCATTAATAAAGGAGATCCACACAGTATACATACTTTTAGCCAGGTTGTCAGATACTTTTGAAAGGGTTTAATGTCAATAAAACTTTAAATGTTGCCATTAGCTTACTTAAGTAAGCATTTAACATGCTCCACTTGGGCAATCACTGCTTTGGGAAAATACACAGACAGGTTGTCTGCTAATTTCAATATTTCATACAAAGTAAGAACTTTGATCTAAGCCTAAGGAGGTTGCTGTGTGAGACTGGGAGCTGTTGAGGAGGCAATACAAAAATGAAAATGAATAAAAGCTGGCTCAAATTTGAACATTACCCAGGCAGTAGATAGCCTGAATTTGAGCATGCCATCCAGGTTTACTAAGTACTTGGCTCAAGTTTGAAAGCTTCAGTGCTGAATTTCACTGAGGTCCTTCACTACCCTGTTACATCTTTCCTGACTTGGGATATTTGCATTGGTTTTTCTTTCTTCCTCGATGTTTTCCCTCAGGATCTTGCATGGCTCCCTCTTGAACTTTTTTCAATTTTCCACTGAAATATTACCACCTTGGAGAGGTCACTTCACTTTAGTAAAAATCACTCTGCCTGTTATCACTGTCTACCTCTTCTCGTTCTTCAATACCTGACACAATGGTGTGTGTTTATTTGTTTATTGCTGGTGATATGGTTTGACTATGACCTCACTCAAATCTCATCTTGAATTGTAGTTCCCGTAATCCCTATTTGTCAGGAGAGGGACCTAGTGGGAGGTAATTGAATCATGGGAGTGGTTACCACCATGTTGTTCTTGTGATAGTGAATGAGTTCTCACTGAGATCTGATGGTTTTATACGGGGCTTTTCTCCCTGCTTTGCTCTGCACTCCTCCTTCCTGCCGCCATGTGAAGAAGGACATGTTTGCTTCACCTTCTGCCATGATTGTAAGTTTCCTGAGGCCTCCCCAGCCATGCAGAATTGTGAGTTAATGAAACCTCTTTTCTTTATAAATTACCCAGTCTTGGGTAGTTCTTTATAGCAGCATGGGAACGGACTAATACAGTTGGTTTCCCTGGAACAGAAGTTCCAAAGCCAAGGCCTGAGTTTGTTTTGCTCATTGCTGTATCCTCAGAACTGAGAGCAATTCTTGTTATATTGTAACTGCTCAGTAAATACGCGACAATTGAATAAATGAAATTCTAGTAACAGTAATGGAAAGAATAATCATAAAAACTTCCCAAATACAAGCTTACGGAAGTGAACAACATTCATATTGACAACTCATCATTCCAGATATGATTCTATGTCCACTTCTGCAAGAATAAGATACAAAACTATTGGTGCTATTGAATATGTAAAGTAAAATGTAAATATAAAATAGTTGTTAAAAATACAACTATTTAAAATTCAAAATTTAAAAAAAGCTTTAACTTTATTTTCATTCAAACTGAAGAAATGAAAATGAAGGAAAGGTAAAATTTTAAATGGATTTTCTTTTTTTACAACAAGGGATATTTTTTCAAAGATAACACTAAAGAGATTATTAAGAAGAAAACATTAAGAAGTTGACATCACTATCATTTTTTTAAAAAAACTACATTTGGAATTTGAGTTGCTGCCATAAAAAGTTAATATTTTGACCTATCTGCTCACCCTATACCTCCCAATTTTTGTTGATTACACCTTTCATAATGCTCGAGGTTTACTTTCTGTTTGGTATATAATTCACACAACTGACAAGTATTTATATTTAAATAGAGTCACTGCCTACCATCAGTTCTCTTCCCTCCCTCCCTCCCTTCCTTCCTACCTTCCTGCCTTCCTTCCCTCCTTTCTCTTCCTTCTCCTTCTCTCCTTCCTTCCTTCCTTCCTTCCTTCCTTCCTTCCTTCCTTCCTTCCTTCCTTCCTTCCTTCCTTCCTTCCTTTCAAAACAGGGTCTCACTCTATCACCCAGCCTGGAGTGCAGTGGTATAATCATCCCTTACTGCATCCTTGATCTCCCAGGCTCAGGTGATCCTCCTGCCTCAGTTTCCCAAATGACTGGGACAACAGGCATGCACCATCATGCCAGGCTAATTTTTTTGTATTTTTTTTAGAGGCAAGGTTTTGCCATGTTGACCAGGCTGGTCTGAAACTCCCGGGCTCAAGCGATATGCTCACCTTGGCCTCCCAAAGTGCTGGGTACAGGTGTGAGCCACTGCATTCAGGCTCCATCAGTTCTTTCTAATGTACTCCTCTATTCCTTAGGTTTAAATTTTGATTAGGGTTTTCTTTGACTGGTACCTTAGTCTGTTCTGGCTGCTATGATAAAATACCATAGACTGGGTGGCTTAAACAATATGTATTTATTTTCCATAATTCTGGAAGTCCAAGACCAAGGTGCTGGCATATTCAGTGTCTAGTAAGGGGTGGCTTCCTGATTCACAGGCGGTTGTAACCTCACGTGGCACAAGGGGCAAGGCAGCTCTCTGGGGCTTCTTTACTAAGAACACTAATCCCATTCATGCTCTACCCTCCTGACCTAATCACCTCCCAAAGGCCCAAACCTCCAAATGCCCTCCCATTAGGAATTAAGTTTCAATCTATGAATATTAGGGGGACACGATCATTCAGTCCATAACAACTGCATTCATTGACAAGTGGATTTTTCCAGCAGGCCCATAGGGTGGCACTGTAGCACTGCTGTTAAGAGTGAAGTTTCTAACGTCACCACCTAAGGCGAACATCTCAGTTCCCGTTTCCTATTTGTGAGACCTTGGGCAAGTTACTTACTTTCTCTGTATCTTAGGTTCTTTATCTGAAAAAATCAAGATAACAATACAATCTACTTTATTCTGTTTTATGAGATGAGATCATTCACGCTGTTCAAACAGTGCTTGGCCCACAGTCAGTCCACATCACAAACTCCCCTTAAGAGAGATCTCATTGCTTGCAGTATAGTCTGTCCAAAATATCCCTCATCCTGCTTAATTGTAAGGACCAAGAGGTCTAAAATTCTTTCCTCCTGAGGCCTCACACTTACACAAATATTGTTTTTTCTTATCTTGTTGTCTCCAGTGTGTATTTGTGAGCTCAGAGACTATGCTCTCTGACATTCACAGCCGTGAAAGTGGTAATGGGAAGGTGAAGGCAGTGCAGCTACAACCAGCCTTAGGAAGCTCAGGAAGCTGGGGGTGGCTGGGCCGGGGGCTGTTGAGCCACTTTGGAATCCTTCTTAGGAACCAGCAGCCTGGGAGAAGGTCTGTAGCTAAGAATGCCGCGGCAGCCTGCATCTGACAAGTTTATTTCCATAGTTGGCTGTGATTTGCCCTGAAATGGATATCCCTCCCGCCAAGGTACATGCTGTTTGCTCAGATGTTGGTCACATTTTGATAATCATTTAACCTTTATTTATTCCGCACGTCCTACTGTGTAGATAATCGTCCCTGGCTGCCGTAGGAGCTCCACTGGAGACAGTGTGGAGCTGGAGGACCGTTTCCCATCAGGAATCTCCTCTAGAGATGGATATGTCCATTTCAATGGAAAATTCCTCACCAATCTGATTTGTAGACAGAATTGGCATTTTAAATTAACAGCAAATGAGAAATATGGGACATTTTTTCTTTAGATTTTCACTTTGGGGAGTTCTGATGAAGCCCTCCTTTTTTTTTTGTTTGTTTGTTTACTGCTATAATTATATTGTGATTATTCCTCTCTCTCATCTATCCTTTGCCATAAATATGCTTGAGTTCATCTGTTTTCATAACAGGATTACAGAGATCAGGAAATGGAGAAGGGTAAAATAGTGCAAAGTCTTTTCAAATTTCATTGATGAACCACTGCATCTATTTATAAATGAAATTTGACATTTTAAATTTAATTTCATTTGTATTATCTTTTATCTGTGAAATATTTTTTAGGCTGTTATGAAGTTTATTGAAGAGCATTTGTAGAAAGGTCCTTTCATTCTAAAACATCAGAGAGCAGGATGAATAGACATAATGGCCTTGCCCTTCTGCTTAACTCTGAGCTGGACTTTGGCATTATGCCCTCAGCTTACATCAAAAAATTCTCTGAAGAAATGGAGGTTTTTCAGGGGTACTGCTGAAGATACTGTATTTTATATTACTCAGTAACCTTTATGTAAAGGCCTGGACACAACTTTTCATTTAGACTTGTGCTGTCCGTATGTGACTTCTGAGCAAATGAAATATGGCTAGTGCAAACGAGGAATTGGATTTTATTTAATTTTTAATGAAACCAAATGTAAAAGTGAACACAGCCATGAGAGAACGTTTATGGATGTTGGAACACTTTGGGTATGTGAATCTACTTTTTCAACAGTCCATTTGTGAAATCCAAACATAGATCAAGAATTTCTGATAAAAATTTAGCATCTCCATTGAGATGTTCTATGAGTATAAAATATACATCACATTTTGAAGACAGTATGTAAAAAGGAATAAAAAGTCTTATTAGTAGTCTTATATATTGACTATGTTGAAGTGATAATAGTTTGGATATATTGGGTTAAATAAAATGTTAAAACCAATGTCATCATTTTTTTAACATTTTAAAATGTGGCTGTTAGAAAATTTAAAACTCATAGGTAACTCAAATTGTACTTCTATTGAACAACTCTGGTATAAAGTTTCAGGAAGAAACATCATTTCTTCTAAGAAATTAGTATGCAGTTTTTCCTCTTCTCATTGACAATATGAATGTTATAATCAAATTAATTTATACAAATAGGTAAATCCTTGGCCATCAGAACCTCACAGCTCGATTTTCAGCTCCGTATTATTTCCTCTGAATCATATCACTTTCATGTTTTCGTTTAATTTTACCCCCTGCTTTTACCTTCCTGACATGCCTATATTTTCCCTTGCCATCATTTAGTTTAGTTTCCATTTGTCTAATTTATTGTGTTATATTTGTGCTTGTGGGCAATGGCAAGTCATGTTCCTGAGAACAAGTCTTGCCTCAAGTGCTTCTCTGTGAACCTGTTCCCATTATCAACATGGCAAGACATGAACAATGGCCTGATGAAACCCTTTCATTTGAAATGAAAAAGACAGAAATACAAAGGGACTGGCATTTTGAAAGCCCAAAGCTCCATGCAGTTCAACACAAGTTTTCTATTTCTAAACACCACTCAGGTTTGTGGTCAGTGTTTGAGATCTAGAAATCTTTCCTGGAGTGTTTTCAATAGGAGAACCTGGCATTTCACTAATTGAATGTCGCTGGTTAACTGATAACGTCAGTAGAGCTGAATGTTATCATAAGGGAATGATTTTCTGCTGCTAGATAATGCTGAGGGGAAGTCTAAATTTATGAGTGCAACATTAAAGATGTTGATAATATGGCCCCAAAAAGTTACCATGATTGATTGGCTATTATACGGAATTTATTGTACTTCTATCATTTTGTCTAGTGAAACCCAGCTGAATGATTCACTACAATGGTTGTATTTTGGGCTGTGTAGTAGGGTCGAATTCCAATTCTTCTTTTCTACCAGAGTGACTTTCGAGAAATTACATAAAACTTCACATGAGTTTCATGACTACCACATCCAATGTCATTTTCCTAGTTGCTAACATATATTGAGTGTTTACTCTTCACTAGATACTTTAATCTCCTCACACAAGCTTTGAAGAGATATGGACATCGAAGCTTAGGGAGGTTAAATAACTTGCCTAGGGAAATTATTATTCCTTCTTATTGTTAGAAATAGAACTGAAATTCAAAAGTATGTCTGGATCCAAAGCATGTGAACCTTCCATCTAACACATTAGTAGCAATTATCCATTGACTTCAGTTCGCCGAAACATTGATTACCAAGAGGGTTCTGAAATTGCATGGCAGTTCCTCTAAGGAATTTTGCCTGCATTCAGGGAACAGGCACCCCATGATTGGTGGGAGCCAACCTGCCTTGTGACTCAGCTTTCTTCTTTCTGGTGAGGACTGTACTGTATGAGACAAAATTATTTGTTTATTGAGAAAGCAGCACATCCATTAGCTAACTTTATTGGAAACATAAATTATCTCAATTACAATGAGGGTCAAAAATTATACATTCAAGCCTATCTTTAAGACTTAGTTTATCAAGTAACTAGTATAAGTTCTCTGTAAGTGTGACCATAAAAACCAAGAATCAAAGTCTGTGCTGAATTCTTCCCTGTCCAGTGAGTGTTTGTGCTATCATCCATTACAGAATGTTATAAACACCTGTTCAAATGCACGTCTTCCATTTTTTAGTAGTGGAGATTTAAAATAGGCAAAGTAAAGTAAAACCACACTAAACCAAGAAATGATTGAAGAAACTGAATTTTATTTGGCCTTAGATTTTCTTTCTTCACTTTCTCAGGGTTCTTCTATTCAAATGTATAAACCTTTTGTCAAGAGGAAGGACCCTTATTCTAGCTAGTGATTTTGAGAACTTAGATTTATTTATTTATTTTTATTCAAATAGACATGGTTTAAACTTCATTCACTCATTTATACATTCATTCATCAGCAAATATGTGTTGATCACTTTATTTGAATAAATAAATTACAAACTTTATGAGCTGAGCCTGGCTTTAGGCACTGGAGAAAGAGAGAAAAAATGAGTGGTTGTTAGAATTTTTCTGGAAATTTTTAAGGGAGGAGAGACTAGGTGTCCATGCTGAGGTTAGGGGTGGCATGGGGAAGGGGAATGGTATCTTAGAGAAGGGGGAGATATTTTTATTTTTATTTTTTTGAGATAAGGTTTCACTCTGTTACCCAAGCTGGAGTGCAGAGACACAATCTTGGCTCACTGCAACCTCCACCTCCTGGGTTCAAGTGATTCTCCTGCCTCAGCCTCTCCAGTAGCTGGGATTATAGGCATACTCTACCACACCCAGCTAACTTTTTGTAATTTTAGTAGAGACAGAGTTTCACCATGTGGGCCAAGCTGGTCTCAAACTCCTGGGCTCAAGTGATCTGCCCTCCTTAGCCTCCCAATGTGCTGGGAAATAAAGGGTAGATATTAAGGAAAAGATATAGACACCAGAAATCCAGTCTTGGATTTGAAATCAAACTGGCTCACATAAGAGACATTCAAATACTCTTTGTTGAATAAACAAATAATTTTTTTTCCAGATTTGGTTCCTCTTCAAAAATGCACCTGATAACAAAGCTTATTATTGAACGACTTCCCAATTCCGTTGAAAGCATGATGTTTTAATGACTTCCCAATCCCATTGAAAGTATGGTGCCTACCTAATGGTGACATTAACACTTCACAATTTTTTCTCATGTGAGACTTTGAATATCATTGTCAAGGATAAATAAAAAGTGAGGTTCAGAATATTCTAAAAATGCTCCTTTGTAAAAACCACATGCATAAATATTAGTTTGATTTGCCTGTTGTAAACCTTGGCTTGTTTTAAAAATACGGATTTTGAAAGCTGTGTGTAAAGTATACTTGTCCCAAGTAAGTCTTACTAGTACCTCTTTGCTAAGGGGTGCCTCTTATCCAGTCTGGGACAGCAGAATCAAAGTTATTGCTTCCTTCAACATGTTCTGCAAATGCTTACTAACATTCATGTAGGACTGTGGCTTTCAGGGTTTTACTTTATAGACATTTCTTGTTCTCTGTCACATGGTATGCAAGGAAAAACATTGGGTTTAAAGTCCCGTCATAAATTACTGGCCCATTTGTAATCACATACTATCTTTTTCTAAGTAAAACTCAATGTTTTGTCATTTTGAGAAGACATTTAGGAGTCTAAATATATGCTCTTTCTTATTACAATTGCTGCTTTATTGCTTGGGAGAAGTTTATGTAAGATATTTAAAGAAAAACAAGAGACTGATCCCCAAGAGGAAAATAACATTTTTCTGTAAACCATTTTCACTGCAAACCCTGAAGTGTAATTCTTCCGGTGTTGCTTTTACCCTCTAGGTTCCTGAATGAGTTTAGACTATATTCAGGATAACTTGGTTTTTGTCATTTCATGACATAGTCTCACTCACACTGAGTTGTATACTTTCTCATCATGGAGAAAAAAAAAAATTTTTTTATAGATGCTCTTCTGTTACCTGCAATTTTTTTTTATTATTATACTTTAAGTTCTGGGCATTAATTATATCCACAATGTTGTGCAATCATGCTACTATTTCCTAAGCTTTTTCGTCATCTTTCCAGTTCAATCAGAAACTCTGTAACCATTAAGCAACAGGTCCCCATTTCCCCCCGTCCCTAGCCCCTGGTAACCACTAATCTACTTTCTGACTCTGTGAATTTGCCTGTTCTGGATATGTCATATAAGTAGAATCATACAATATTTGTTCTTTTGTGTCTGGCATATTTCACTCAGCATGTTTTCAAGGTTCATGTATGTTGTATCATCTATGAAAACTTCATTCCTTTTCATAGCTGAGTAATATTCCATTGCACACATTTAGCACATTTTGTTTACCTGTTCACCTGTTGATAGACACTTGTGTTGTTTTCACCTTTTGGCTATTACAAATAACGCTGGAATAAACTGTTTAAATCCTTGTTTTCAATGCTTTGGCGTATGTAACTAGAAGTGGAATTTCTAGGTCACATGGTAATTCTATGTTTAGCTTTTTGAGGAATGGGTGAACAGTGCCTGCAGCACCTTCACCATTTTACTTTCCTTCAACAATGTACTGAGGGGTCCAGTTTCTCCATATTCTCTCCAATTTTTGTTGCTTTCTGTTTTTTTTTTTTTTTTTTTTTTTTTTTTAATTATAACCATTCTAGGAGGTGTGAAGTGCTATCTCACTGTGGTTTTAATTTGCATTTCTCAAATGACTACTGGTGCTGAGCATCTTTTCATGTGCTTATTGGCCATTTGTATATTTTCTTTCAGAAAATGTCCATTCAGGTGCCTTGCCCATTTAAAAAATCGTGTTGCTTGTCTTTTTGTTGAATTGTAGGAGTTCTTTATACATTCTGGAAATCAAACATTTATGAGATCTATGATTTGCAAATATTTTCTTTCTGTGTATTCTTTTCACTTTCTAGATAATGTCTTTTAATTATATAAGTTTTTTTTATTTTATGAAATCTGATTTATCTTCTTTTTCCTTTTGTCACCCATGCTTTTGTTTTCATATTGAATAATCCATTGCCAAATCCAAGGTTATGGAGATTGACCCGTATGTTGTCTTTCAAAAGTTTTATAGTCTTAGCTTCTCTATTTAGGTCATTAATCCATTTTGAGTTAATTTTTGTATATGGTATAAAATAGAGGTCCGATTTCATTCTTTTGCTTGCGAAAATCTGGTTGTCCCTATTCATCAATCCTCTATTCTCACAAATATCTTTTTTTGGTCGATGTCTTTAAAACTTTAAGAACTCATTTTTACCAACACAGAAAAATGCGACAACATAAACCTCTCATCACCCTACATGTGAAGGGGACTACACTCCTGACATTTATCTATTCTAGAGAGGAGCAGCATCTGCAAACTTCTTTTCCTCAGTAGGAACTGAAAAGTGCAACTTCCTTCTCTGAGGGGACTTAGGTGTGACAGACAGCCTGTTACGGAACTATAAACTTTTGTGAAGAACTTAAAATAGAGGTTCTTCAGTGTTCTTTAGAGTTGGTCACCTGTAGAGTTTTTTCGGGATGTCAGAAATCAGCTTGGCCTAGCTGTTTGGAAGCTACTGATATCATAAGGTTAGTTCAGCATCCAGAAGATAATCAATAAGTGTACACTGATTGGTGGGCTTGAGGAGAGATGCCTCTGGCAGCCTCTCCGTTCCATTTTGATTTTTTGACAGCTCAGGGCCCACGACTGTGTCTGCTCATCTTTCAACACTTTCCTTCGCTCAAGGAAATTTGTGGCCTTTCTTTTTTGTTAGAAATTTTTCCTTAATAAAGGGTAATAGTTTCTGTAGGGAACTGCAACTAGCTCATTTTATTTCAAGGAAACTTAATAGACATCTATTATAAGTTAAATGTTATGTAAGCATTGGAAATCCCAGGAAGAATAAGAAACAATTCCAACCCCAGAGAAACGTAATGCAGTGAGGGAAATAGATATGTCTGCGTTCAGGTATGCTAGAACTATTGAAGACTGAAGACGGTACTTTCCAGAAGTGCAAGTGTGGTGATGTGTGGTGACATTGTGTAGAGATGGGCTATGTAAGTTTTGAACCCAGAACGCCATGGTTCAGAGACTAGCTCTGCAGCTTATTAACAGCGTGTCGTGGAGCTGGTTGATTATAATCCCTGGGCCTTGACTTTCCATTTGTAAAGTGGGGTAAATCATATCTAACTCAGAGGGTTATTATGGAAATTAAAAGAGATAAAATAAGTGAATGTTCCTGGTTGGCACATAGTAAATACTCAGGGACTAAGGTTTATCGGGTGTCCCTTACAGTGCTAGTCTCTCTATATGATCATGTCAAACAACCTACAAGGCAGATACTGTCCTCATTTATAGATAAAATGGATATTTATGAGGTTACTTTGTTTGCTCCAAATCTGTAGTTAGTGAGTAGTGGTAGTGGAATTTGAAGCCAGTCTATTCACAGAACTTATACTCTTAACCACTATCATATACTGCCTTTCAATGGTGCTAAAAAGGTCTTGTGGTCACACAGTTGAAGGAGTAATCATTTAGAGTTGGGGCAATCACAGAAGTCTTCATGGAGGAATTAGACCTTAAGCTTGCCCTTGAGGTATAACAGAACAACTTCACTCTGTCTCTAAACTCTAGTATAAACATATTGTGTTGTGTGAACACTATATGGATGGAGAACAGTATTTTGATTGTTTTTTAAATGCCCTGGGGTTAAAACTTATCTGCCAGTTTCCTCCTCATATTTATTAAACTAGACAATGCTACATTTCTCTAACCATCACATTTCACTATTCAATACTGCGAATGACAGAGTGTCCCACAAGAGCTGTGGTGCAAAGAAGAGGACAAGGTTACATCGAAGTCCTGTCACTCAGGGTTAGTGCTTGCATCACCTTTGGCAGGATGTGAAAACCGTAGGTTAAAAGGGGACAGAAGTTGAATTTGCTTATTTGGGGCTACCCCTAGTTTTTCAATAAATATACTTGATATTGCAGAAATGTCAAAAAAAAAAAACCCAATTTTGCAGTCCAATTAAAATGACAACTTACATTGCCCAAGTGAGAACTCTGCCAAGCTACAAGTCCATTTGTTTATGTGTTGATAATATGCACAACACATCATTATGGGAATTAGTTCAATTTGTACCCACTACGACTGTGGGAGCATGCTCTGATTGACAGCACACAATATATTGAGATCTTTTTATTCTCGGTATTAATATAATATGAACTGTGAGAAGATTAAAGCCTCATTTACATAACCTGAGATAAAAGGAGGTGAAATATTGTAATTATCCTTTCAAGCTAAATTTTCACTGCTATTTAAATTAACCTATGCAAAGAGCAAGTTAACCCCAAGGAGAGCTCTTGCCCCATAAAATATACTTGTGAAATCAAGAGTGTTTATAAACTGGCCAGTCAATTACCCATTTGCTGTTGAGATGCAGACTGCAAGTTGAAAATGATGACAACCAACCAGGGATTGCTATGTGGCTGCAGGGCATTTTAATTTTTCTCCAATAATGTTCAATCTTTATTTGGGTAAAAGGGACAAGATTATTACAGCTGGCCATGCTTTCTTGGTTTCTCAAAGTAGTGAGATGGAATGAGCAACGCTCTGGAATCAGAAAGTGTAGGTTTCTGTCTGAGCTCTGCCACGTGCTAATTCTACAGGACCACAGGAGACTCTTTTAACCCCTTTAAGGCTCAGCTTGCTTAATTCAAACTGATGTTTTAGATGTTATCTAGAGACTCTAAAATGCTGCAATCCTCAGAGAAAGCTTATGGGTGCTTACCAGAGAGATATATTGTTAATGTGGTATTTTAAAATCCCACTATATCACGTAATCCTTAAATTCTAATATTAATTAAAAAAAAACAAAACAAAACCCAGAAGCTTCTGAGTTCCAAAATCCAGAATGTCTTAATGCTTGTTTTTATTTTAGCGTTAGAATAAGTAACAGAAAACAAGGAGGCTGTAGCTCATCTGATGTTTTGAATTCTATCAACAATTAAACAAAAGGCTGGGTGTGGTGGCTTACGCTTGTAATCCCAGCACTTCGGGAGGCTGAGGTGGGTGGATCACTTGAGGTCAGGAGTTCGAGACCAGCCTGGCTAACATGGTGAAACCTCATCTCTACTAAAAATACAAAAATTAGTCAGGCGTGGTGCCTCACGCTTGTAATCCCAGCTACTTGGGAGGCTGAGTCAGGAGAATTGCTTGAACTTGGGAGACAAATGTAGTATGCTGAGATGGCACCGCTGCACTCCAGCCTGGGTGACAGAGTGAGACTCTATCCCCACTACCCCCTAAATTTAAATAAAATATTGAAATAAAAGTTTATTTTTTATAATTCTGAAAGTCATGTTAAATCCTCTGGGATTTTAAGGGAAAGGGAGTTCAAAAGGCACTTGTCTTAGTTCTGTATTGGTGTGTATCAAATCACCCCAGATGTTAATGGCTTAAAATGCAAATGTTGATTGTTTCACAATTTCTTTGGGTTAGGAATCTGGGCATGGTTTATCTGGGTATTTTTCTGGTTCAATGTCACGTGGTTGCAGGCACCACGTCACCTAGAGCAACAGTCTCATCTGAAGGCTTGACTAGGGTCAAAGAGCAACAGTCTCATCTGAAGGCTTGACTAGGGTCATTCATTTCCAGGCTCACTTACGTAGTTGTTGGAAGGATTTAGTTTTTTGCAACCTGTTGGAATGAAGGCCTCAGTTAATTAATTTCTGGCTGTTGGTTGGAGGCTTGTCTCAATTCTGTGTTATGTGGATGTCATAGGGCAGGATGAAACATGGTGGCTGACTTCCCCTGGGCAAGTAAGAGAGCGAAAGAGGTTGGGCCAGCACAGTGGCTCATGCCTATAATCCCAGCACTTTGGGATGCTAAGGCATGTGGATCACTTGAGGTCAGGAGTTTGAGTCCAGCCTGACCAACGTGGTGAAACCCTGTCTCTACTAAATACAAAAAATTAGCCAGGCCACATGACTGTAATCCCAGCTACTTGGGAGACTGAGGCAGGAAAATCGCTTGAATCCAGGAGGCAGAGATTGCAGTGAGCCGAGATTGCGCCATTACACTCTAACCTGGGCAGCAACAGTGAAAACTCTGCCTCAAAAAAAAAAAAAAAAAAAAGAAACAAAAAACCAAAAACAAACAAACAAACAAACAAACAAACAAAAAACGTAGTGACTACCAAAGGCACAAGCCATAATCTATCTAGACCCTGACCCCGGAAGTGACATCCCATTACTGTTGTTACTGGAAAGGGGTCCCGATCCAGACCCCAAGAGAGCGTTCTTGGATCTCCCACAAGAAAGAATTTGGGGTGAGTCCACAGTGCAACCTGAAAACAAGTTTATTAAGAAAGTAAAGGGGTGGGCCGGGCGCGGTGGCTCAAGCCTGTAATTCCAGCACTTTGGGAGGCCGAGACGGGCAGATCACGAGGTCAGGAGATGGAGACCATCCTGGCTAACGTGGTGAAACCCCGTCTCTACTAAAAAATACAAAAAAACTAGCCGGGCGAGGTGGCGGGCGCCTGTAGTCCCAGCTACTTGGGAGGCTGAGGCAGGAGAAGGGCGTAAACCCGGGAGGCAGAGCTTGCAGTGAGCTGAGATCCAGCCACTGCACTCCAGCCTGGGTGACAGAGTGAGACTCTGTCTCCAAAAAAAAAAAAAAAAAAAAAAAAGAAAGTAAAGGGGTGAAAGAAGAGCTACTCCATAGACAGAGTAGGATGTTGCCAAAAGTAAGAGGAAGAACGTGCCCACCCTAAGTATGATGCTTGTTTATAGATAGGATAAAAACAGCAACAAAACTCATGGAGAGATGTACTCTATTAGAAGGGTTGTGATAAAGGATTAATTTTCTTAATTACTATATTTTGCAAGAATCGATATTATTATCTTTAAAGCAAAATTAGGTATGCTTTTGTTCTCAACATATAAGGATATCAGAACATTCCTGGGCCTGGGTCTGTTTAGTAAACATTATTCACCTGTTCTCTTAGCTGTAAACATCTCGAGGTTAGGAACACCTAATCTCCTGGGAATGCATCTTGGCAAATCCCAGCCTTCTTTTTCCTAGACTCATTCAAGATGGAGTCACTCTGGTTTGAATACCTCTCACATCTTGACAACATTCTATTAATTAGAATCAACTCAGTGAGTCCAACTCATCCTCGAGAAGAGGGGACTAGTATAAGTGTGTGAATACCAGGGAGCAGGGATCTCTGTGGACATCTTGGAGGCTATCTGCAACAACACTAACTATTCTTTCACCTTATTTATTTCAGGAAAATAATTGTAGGTATTAATATTTATTCAGTGTCTTTTACTAACGTGGAAAAAAATAATCTTTACATGAGATGCCATTTATTTAAGGATGGTAAACTCTAGTCCTACCTTGAAATATGTGAAATATTGATAATTTTATTGGCTTTAGGGGATGGTAGATGTATGAATATTAATTATCAAATAATGTCAAGGTTATAAGTAAAGTAACAGAGGGGGCTTACCTTGTAAACTGAGGTAAGTCTTCTACCTTGACTACAGGTAGGTTGCAATCATAGTTAACAGTCTTCTCTTTGTTAAGGAATCACATGAACCTGTATATTTCATCCTGATTGTCACTGTAGCCATGTCTATACTAGGCATGGCAAAGCATGGTGTTATTTCTGGGATAAATAGCTAAGCGGACACAACCAGCTTTGTGTGCAACTCTGCCTCTTGTTTCTCTTCATCTCTGCCAATCCCTGCTGGCAAGAGAAGATTTGAAACCAGTGACTTGTAGTCACATCCAAGAATTAACTCATTCAGTGAGATTTGTATTTTAAGTCTGGCTTTGTGGAATGACAAGCTTTGTCCTCTGGTGAAGGCATTTCAGTAAACAGGTGGGAAAGAGGAAAGATCTCTGCAGAGGGAAAAGGCCTCGGTTCACGTGTTTAATAGGCAATTGCTCCCCCTTCTAAAGGTAAAGTCACACTTCTATTTCAAACATAAGCGAAGTGTCGTGAAGCAGTGGTGCTGAGCTGAAGGTCATTATGTTTCTGGGACACAGCAGACACGACCTCTGTTTCCTTTAAGAAAAACTTAGTGTAGCTCTTAATGCATTTTGGAGGAGAGGAGGAAGGAACAATATTTAACTGCTGAAGAAGAGCATTAGCCTTTCTTTTGTTTAGCTGGGTGGAGAATTCCGAGAGAGACAAACATTGTAGGAAATAGTGAATAAGGTGCACTTAACGATGGGGCTAGAAAGGTAGGAAACTGACAAATTATATGCTGCATATTGCATATATATATATATATATATATATATATATATATATATAAAATTTTGTTTTTAGTTTTTATTTTTTGAGATGGAGTCTTGCTCTGTCGCCCAGGCTAGAGTGCAGTGGTGTGATCTCGACTCGCTACAAGCTCCGCCTCCCAGGTTCATGGCATTCTCCTGCCTCAGCCTCCTGAGTAGCTGGGACTACAGGTGCCCACCACCACGCCCAGCTAATTTTTTTGTATTATTTAGTAAAGACGGGGTTTCACCATGTTAGCGTACATATTTTTTAATTTTTATCCTTGAGAAGCAGATATTATTATTTCCAGTTTTTACATCACAAAACTTGGGCTTAGAGAGGTTGGGTGATTTTCCACATCCTTAAATGAGGATAATGGTAGTTCATGTCTCATAGGGCTATTGTGAGAATTAAATGGGTTAAAAACATAAAAGTGCTTGATAAATGCCGCCTTTGTTATCACAATGATAACTGCTATTTCCCAAGGTCATAGCGCCAGAAATTAGCAGGGAAAGAATATGCATTAGGATACCTGACTCAACCTTTCCTGTTTCTTCTCAAACCAGTAATTTGATAGTTAGGGATGGGAGGTTCATTCAGGTGGGTGAGAGAGCAAGAAAGGCAGGAAGAATTACAAGTTGTGGAGGCAAGAGGGCTGCGAGGAGGTTCATGTGACAAGAGCAACTGAGGGGCGTGGGAGTTGATGTAGGCAGACATGAATTGCTGGAGGGTTTTAAAGTCAACTGTGATTTATTTGAATTTGATGTAATATTGAGTGCCAAGGGAGGATGTTGGGAGGCTACATTATTTGGTCAAAGCAGGGGTGACAAAAAGGTTTTAGAGGTGACATTCTCAGCTATGATGAATAAGAAAGAGAGGACGAGAAGCTTCTTTCAAGAACAAACCAAGTCCTGGAATGGGAGGAAATTGCAAGCAGACAGTAACTCAGAAGGGGCTGAATAAATATTGGGCTACTGGCTGCTGCCTTTGTTCCTGGCCATTTGCCCCCTAGACATAGAGTCCTTGGTGGGTTTTGTAGAAAAAACGTGGTTGTCACCTGGGGATGGGACATCAGCACTGTGGGAATGAATGATTTTGCAGGGAACCAGAAATCCACAAAAATTGCCAACACATTTTCCTGACCTTATATTTGCCAGTAATGAGAACCAAACGAGGCACAGTTTCCTCCAAAAAGCTGCATCAATGTCACAGATGGGGGTTCGGAAACGTGGAATTACCCACAGAGGCTGGATGGTTGAAAGTGTGGTGAAAAACTCTAGGGTTCATGACTTCATGACTTGCACTGGGGCAGGGATGGATTAATGTAAATTGGAGGCGATGGAAATCACTGCAATGGAGAGGGAGGATGCCTGAAGCCACAGAAAGTCCTGAAGACCCATGAAGGAGCCTTTACACCAAGCAACAAGTTTGGGCTTTGTGTTGAGGGAGAGAGTGGTAAATGCTATGCTCCTGTCCTCTTCTCTGATCATGGAACGGGATGAATAGGGGCATGGTCCCCTGTTTGCATGTACTAATTATGTCCTGTAAGAGCGAACTAAATATGACCTGAGAAGGACTCCATACTTCTGTTATCTGAGTCCTTGTAGACAAACCGTAACCTAACTTAATTGGTAGACAAGGTTGAAAACCTCAGTTGGGAGTGTGTGCCTGTAACAGTGGCTGGGTCTTGGCCAATCCCAGCAGCCATACATCGACCACTCACACACTGCCGAGTGTTCAAACTATGTTCGAATAAGGTAAATGCTGAGCTGTACTCAATCTAGTAGTTTCTGTACCTCACTTCTGATTTCTGTATATCACTTCTCTTTTTTTGCCCATCAGTCTTCTTCCACTATGTGGCTGTGCTGGAGCCTCCGTGGATCTGCTGTGATTCTGGGGACTGCCCCATTCGCGAATCGTACATTGTTCAATTAAATTCCTTTCAATCTAACTCGGATGAAGTTTTTCTTTTAACAGTCCTTTCCAAGGGGACACCACCTTCTTTCAGCAGGTCAACAATTTTCAAGATGCTAAGCCATGGGGAAACGTATGTGGTTTGCCTGTGCCTTCCTGAGAGTCTACTAGACTGAGTTGGTGCTCTTCCTCTTTCACTACTATGGTCTGAATATTTATGTTCCCCTAAAATTCATATGTTGAAGCCCTAATGCCCAATGTGAAGGTATTAGGAGGTGGGGTGTTTGGGAGGTAATTAGGTTATGACAGCAGAACTCTCATGGATGAAATTAGTGCCTTAGAGCAGAGACCCTGGAGAGCTGTTTCAAGAGACAGTGTTATCTACGAGGAATGGGCCTTCACCACACATGGAATCTGCCAGTGCCTGGAGGGTGGACTTCCTAGACTCCAGGACGATGAGAAAGAAATGTTTGTTGTACACCCAGTTTACAGTACTTTTCATTGTAGCAGCGCAAATAGATCAAGATACCCTCAGATCCTGGCGATTTCTGAGCTGATCCTGAACTGGGTAGAAAATGTGTCAGCAACCTCAGCTCCCCCGCCTGAGGGGGTCTGGAATAAGCCTTGCTGCCGTGGATACAGAGTCACAGGCAACAAGAATGAGCCCTGCCTCATTCCCTCTGAGGGACCCTGGTTGCTTATCTCTCTTGCTGTATGTCCTGTGAATTGATGGATTACCAGGAACCTGCTGGAATCCTCAATGTTATTTTCAGTGGAAGCATTTGCTTTTGTTTCTTGTTTCTTGATGCCCTATTAGTTCCCTTCAGATATTGTAAACTGCTTGGACAATCTTATTTCATGTCATTTTCTCAGTTCTTGACACTCCAAACCAGGCTTTCTTGCCAATTCAAGGATTTAGGTTTGCAGAAATCTCGATATTCTGAAGGTACCAGAGCCCACTGGCATCATGGAGAGAATGACAAGGAATGGGAGTGGTTATCCTAGGCTTCCTAACCTTGTTTATATCATGATGCTGTTTGCACTGTCCAGGTATGCTGGAAAAAAATATGAATTTACCTAGAGGTTCTGGTCGCCTGGCCCCATCCTTGAAAACTAAAGGGATTAATGTCATGCTACATTTCACACTGGTTAGGAAGTTGTGACCTACTTTATCATGGATAATATTTGACTTATTTGAAGGATGTGGCCCAAGGTACCTAATGATTTTCCCATTGAGTGTTTATAGGTTTGGGCTGTGGTGGCCTCTCCCTTTTTTAGTCACTATTGCCTACTTTTTTCTGAAGGCATCTTGCTTAGCTCATTCTTCTTTCTTTCGCTTCTTTAATTCCCAGTTCTCAACTCTTCTCCACCTGTCCACCATATCCTAGTCCATTTCCACCAGCTTCCATTAGGAGTGCATTCTCTCCGTCTCCCTTCCAGCCCACCCTGCTCACCTGGGAGCTCTTGGAGGGCTGCATGGGAGGGTGGTGTGGCCTAGTGGAAGCAGCCAAAGATTTTGAGTCACACTACCTGAAACTTAAATCTCAGATCTGCCACTTATTAGCTTGGTGAACTTGGGCAAGTTACCTGTACAATGGAATAATAACAGATCTAAAAGATATCATATAGTTAAAATGGTAGAGACCACTTAGCAAATATTGGTTATGAGTAATTACCCATCTTCCTGTCAGTGGTTAACATTGTCTTGGACTACAGCTGGTATTCAGACCCTGATGGAGGTTGAAATCCTGCCTTTGCCCTCTGTCCCCCACAAAAAGATCTTGGGTGATTGAATTGCCGTTCCCAAGTCCACGCATTAAAGTTCGTGATATTGACTTACATAAGAGATCTGAAGTGTATTTAAACTTCTGTAATTCTAAGTGCCACAGTGAATTGGTGCCAGTCACAGTAGAATAAAGCTGTAAACCAAGAGAGCAGCAAAGGATGGGCCAAATGACACCAGCAAGATCCTAGGGGAGGGAGGAACCAGAAAATCTCTAGCAATTTGGTGTGAGAACTGAGATAGCTGAGACAATAGTTTTGGCTGCAAAGCATGTTGGGACCACAATGGCTGATAATCTGGAAAGAAGAAATTGGGACCAAGGGGGTTTGGGGTAACAGAAAAATGTACCAGGATCTATGCAGTGTGGAAAGGCCAATCTCAATTTTCTCATCCAGTACATGCTTGGCAGCTAGTGTGGTCCCGAATGGCTGTGCTGGCAATGGGTATGGAAGCAAGGTGATGAGTCACAAGCACATTTGAGTGCTGCTCTTGTGCATATCCCACTGGATCCTTGCAGAAATAGTGTTAATGTTCCTATTTTCCAGATGAAGACACTGAGGGTTAGGTAGCTTAAATAACTTTGTTTAAGGTCAAATGTCTTGTGAGTGGAAGAGGGAGTAATCCCGCATGTCAGACTGTCTTTAAACTCCAATTCTGTAGTTTTTTATTTTTTTGAGACAGGGCCTTGCTCTGTTGCTAAAGTCCAATTCTCTATTGCTATATCACGCTGTGTCTCTGGAAGCAGCTGAACCATCAGAAATAAGTTAAATTGCATTCGATGAACTCTGCTTGATAATGTAAGCAAGCAGGCAATACCCTTTAGGCAAACAAAAAGCTAACAATCAAGCTTTAGGTATCTGAATAAATGACTTAGATGGAGTAGACAGATAGAAGAAAGGAAACATTGAAATGCTTTATCATATCAGGACTTTTAGTTTTGTGAGGCAGGCAGAGACATCAGCTTTTTGCTTCTCTCTTGGTAGACATCCATTTCCTTTTTCCTGTATGTCTGCAGAGCCTCCAGCTCATAGCTTGGATCCAAAACTTACTGTGTTTCCACAGTTTGTGGACTTTAAAGTTATGATGCATTTTCTTAAAATAATATCAAGGATATTAAAATTTTAGTAACTGAAGTTTTATAGATCCAGATCTTTGATTTCGGCAGGACAATGAGAATGCCTTTGAAATTGATCTGTGAAGTATTAAAAAAAACTGTGTCTTATGTTTATGGAGACTTATTCTGATATTTTTATCTGATATCATTGGTTGGTGAAATATCTGATATCACTTCTATTATCTGATATCACTTCAGTTCTCTCAACCCAATTTTTCCCTTAAGTTGTATACTTTTTTTTTCTGGCATAACGTCAGTTTCTTCAGATTATATTTTTGATTTTTCCATGAAATGAATGCCATGCTCCTAAGTAGTACTTCAGAATATTATTTTTTTGGTATAAAATGTTTTGATTGTTTCTGAAACCATTCTGAGGCTCTATAATGTGTTCTTTCCATTTGTCTATGGACACTTAGAGGATTTTCTAGAAACACAGGATGGTAAGAATGGTTACAAACCCCTACAATTTAGCTTTAAAGCTGGTATCAAAATCCAGATTCTGCTCAGACGTATTTTAAAGAGTATTTCTATTGACAAGATAACAAAGCATATTATTTTAAAAACAGCCACTTTACCTTTGAATGCTATATTTGAGCATTTTGCCTGCCTGCCTGCCTGCCTTCCTTCCTTCCTTCCTTCCTTCCTTCCTTCCTTCCTTCCTTCCTTCCTTCCTTCCTTCCTTCCTGCCTTCCTTCTTTCAATTCTACATCCACAAATAGTCATCAAATACCTACCCTCTGTGAAACCTGTTCTAGGCTCTGGTATGTTTGAGGAAAAACAAGGAAGACACTGTATCTGGAGCAGAGTGGGTGAAGAGGAGATGGTAGATGAAACCAGAGAGACGGAGAAACGACAGATAACATCTGACAGGGCCTTACAGGCCATTGCAAAATGTCAGCTTTTGCTCTGGTAAAATGGAAGCCATCAGAGACTTTGAGCAGAGGAATGACATCATCCCACTTACAGGATCGCTCTGTTAGTGTACTGAGAATACACTGTGGAGAGAACAGAAGTAGAAACAGAAAGATAATTAGGAAACATTTGTAATAATCTCAGCAAAAAATGATGGACGTTGGACCAGGGTGGAGTTCATGAGAAGTGGTCAGATTCTGGATGTATCTGGAAGGGAGTATCAATAGCATTTGCAAGTAGAATGGCTGTGAGGCATGAGGAGTCAGGGATAATTTCCAGGAGTTTGGTCTGAGTAACCACAAAAAAAGGAAACAGTTATTATGATGTGAGGTAGGAACAGTAAAAGTTCAGTTTTAGACATGTTGGGTTAGAGATGCTGTATGGCAGATGCACCTGACAGTAATAACTTAAGCATTACCCAAGAATGATCCTGTATGGCAGACACACCTAAATGTGTGTGCCAAGCTCTAAAGCTAAGGAATCTCAAAGTGTCCAACCTAGAGATTCATTCTTTATCTCTGAGGGACATCTGAGCTCCAATACCATTTTGTCCATGGGATAGAGGTCCTTTGTTTTTGGTTAAATAACAGTTTTCAGGTGGAGGTTGTTAGAAAGAGGGTGCTAAGTGAAAGATGCTGCATGAACTGCATGTTTTCTGTAGGCTGTGGTGGTTCTCCGGGCCAGGCAGCCACCACTGGACTGCTCTGTATGTAAGTTCCCTTCAGTAAACACTATGTTATATTTGCCAGCTCTGAGTAGCTTCCTCAATGCTTTGAACCTGGTGTCATGACTGTTGCAGTTAACAGGGGTCTGGCACAACAAATGCCTGTTCGATGTCCAGGTGGAGATGTTATCTATGCAGTTGTATTTGTAACTTTAATTGATGGGTGAGTTTGGAATAAAGCTAGTAATTTGGGAGCTTCTATGTATAGTTGGTATTTAAAGCTAGGAGACTAGATAAGATTTCTAAAGAAGTGACCGATGAGCGGGAAGGGAAGAAAGTTCAAGGACTGTGTGGACACACTTATGTTTGCAGGTTAGGGAGATGAAGAGAAACCAGCCAAGAAAGACTGAGAAGTGGCTGAATGAAGAAGAGATTTTTTCAAGAAGAAGAGAGCAATAAAGTAGGCCACATGCTGCTATTAAGTCCATTGAGATAAGTGCCGAGAACTGTTATTGGACGATTAATATAGGGAGTGGATGGATATGGCAAGAATAGACAATTGTATTGAGGTGTGTTGCTGGGAAATGGTTTGGAAAAGTAGGCTAGTTGCTGGAAGAAGATAATAATTCAAGGTAAATTGATATTTAACTAATTATTTCATAATGAACTGCAGTGGAAATACAAGTGACCCAGAACATCTTAATTGCCTTTCATATTTTCTGAGAAGACTGAGTATCCTATACACATTCTTTATTAAGCATCTGAGAATCACTGATTATAAACTTTGGGTTTTCAGGTCTAGGAACGTTTGTGATGAAGAATCTAAGAGGACATTTCTATGCTTATTTAGATTACTTAGAGTTCAATCTAATTAGGACCCTGATAAGAAGTATTACATACATTTCGTCTATTTCAACTGACATCTTTTCATTAAATTACAAATTTACTTGCTTAAAATATTTGTTGAACACCTACTATGTATGTGTGAGTCAATTGCTATGAACTGAAAGATGGGTGAAGTGTTATCCTGAAAGGGTAAACATGTAAGCAAATAATGACAGCACAAATCAATTTAGACTATACTGGAAATACATTCAAAATGCTGTAGTTGACACAGACCAATGGAACAGAATAGAGATCTCAGAAATAAGACCACACATGTACAATCATTTGATCTTTGACAAACCTGACAAAAACAAGCAATGAAGGAAGGATTCCCTGTTTAATAAATGGTGCTGGGAAAACTGGCTAGACATCTCCAGAAAACAGAAACTGGGTCCCTTCCTTACACTTTATACAAAAATTAACTTAAGATGGATTAAAGACTTAAATGTAAAACCCAAAACTATAAAAACCCTAAAAGAAAATCTAGACAATACCATTCAGGCCATAGGCATGCACAAAGATATCATGAGGATAATGTCAAAAGCAATTACAATAAAGGCAAAAATGGACAAATGGGATATAATTAAACGTAAGAGCTTCTGCACAGCAAAAGAAACTATCATGAGAGTGAACAGACAACCTACACAATGGGAGAACATTTTTGGAATCCATCTGACAAAGGTTTAACATCCAGAATCTACAAGGAACTTAAATTTATAAGAAAATGAACAACCCCATTAAAAAGTGGGCAAAGGAAATGAACAGACGCTTCTAAAAAAAAAAAAAAAAAAAAGACACACATGTGGCCAAGAAACATATGAAAAAAAGCTCAAAATCATTGATCGTTAGAGAAATGCAAACCAAAACCACTATGAGAGATCATCTCATGCCAGTCAGAATGGTGATTATTAAAAAGTCAAGAAATAACAGATGCTGGAGAGGCTGTGGAGAAATAAGAACACTTTTACACTGTTGGTGGGAATGTAAATTAGTTCAACCATTATGGAAGACAGTGTGAGGATTCCTCAAAGACCTAGAACTAGAAATACCATTTGACCCAACTGTGTATACCCAAAGGAATATAAATCATTCTATTATAAAGACACGTGCATTCGTATATTCAATGCAGCACTATTCACAATAGCAAAAACATGGAATCAACCCATATGCCCATCAATGATAGACTGGATAAAGAAAATCTATTCCTTGTAGATTCTGGAATACCATAGTATTTCAAGGTACATATACACCATAGAATACTATCCATCCATAAAAAGGAACAAGATCATGTCCTTTGCGGGTACATGGATGGAGTTAGAAACCATTATCTTCAGTAAACTCATGCAGGAATAGAAAACCTAACACCACATATGGGAGCCGAACAACGAGAATACATGGACACAGGGAGGGGAACAACACACACTGGGGCCTGTTAGGAGGGTAAGGTTGGGAGAGGGAGAGCATCAGGAAAAATAGCTAATGCATGCGGGGATTAATACCTGGGTGATGGGTTGATAGGTGCAGCAAACCACCATAGCACACATTTACTTATGTAACAAACTTGCACATCCTGCACATGTATCCTGGAACTTAAAATAAACTAAAATATCTTTAAAAAAGTGCTGTAGTCACAATAAATAGCAGAACACAGCAGAAAGGGCAGCAGAAAGACTTATAGGGCTACCAAAAGAAGAAGTAGGATTTAGACCTCCACTAGGAGGTTGGGCTGGATAATGTTGAGAGGTCATGCAGTCTTGAGCCTATGAAAATCATCAATGCAATTCTATCTCCAGGCATGAGGTGTCAGGCTCACACATCTATGGAAAAGTGGTTATCAGGATACTGGAGACAGAGGTTGTAAACTCCCATGGATATTTAACAGGGTTAGCGTATGGCCAGTTGATGCCCTAAGCACTGTCCAACAGTGGTTGCTCTTAGGCCCTACCACTGCTTAAAAATCAAGAGCTTAAGGGTCTGTTACACAAATCAACTGATAACTTAAGTGCTAGCCAGATCCAGTCAGTTGTGTTGACACTGGAAGGGAACCAGACAAACGTGGTATCTGATGACACCTTCGAACCAAAGTTTTAAACTTCAGTTACTCATCATGTCTGAGAAAATATTTCCTAAGCAATGGAGATTAAAGTCAAACACTCCAAAAAGATAATAAAAAATTCCACTGAAGTTGAGTGTGACAGTAAAAGAGTTAAAAGCATGCACCTAACTAGGTTTTTCTCCTAACTAGGGAGAAAACTACCAGGTGACCCCTCCCTTCCCTTCCTGTGCTAAGCACAGACTTAATTGCTTAATGGCTAATCCGGGGCTCGTGTTAGCAACATGATTCAGATTTGAAGCGTGGTTGAAGAAGACAGTTATTATACATGATTGAGCCTAGAGGGAGAGTCGGAATAATCATTTGAAAGGGTGCAGATCTAGGTAATGATAAATCATATTCCCGTCTTGTTTGCTAAGAGTTCACATCCTGACAATTACTCCTTTGGAGGATAATGACCACCACCACCACCACACTACAACTATAGAAGGAGGATAAATTAACTCTTTAAAAAGAAGACTTACTATGTATTTGACACTGTGTTAAGAATTTATTATGAATTATGCATTGACTCATGACATTTATGATATAAGTAATATTGCTAGACATACTTTGTGTATGAGAAAATTGAGACTCAAAGAGTCAAATGGAACTGGGATTTGAATCCAGGTGCGTTTGGCTCTATCTCCGTTCCATGAGTTATTTATGTCCATAATACGTCTTTCTTGCTGCAGTGTAAACTCAATAGACCACGTAGTTGCATCTAGCTGACCCTGGCAACCCTCCTGATGCCACCATAGGGCATGGCAGGCAGTAAGTTTGTTGAGTAAATGAATGAATGAATAGAGCCTGCATCAATTACAGGAATTACAGTAATTCCTAAAGTATTTCATTTGTAATAAAACTCTTGCCAAAGGACAATAATAAAGTCATAAAAGATTGGCTATCTAAAACATTACTGTAGCCATCATCTTATTCATTTTCAATATCAGCCTGGGATTTCTTATTTAAAAAGGGAGAAGTCTCATTAAACAAGAATCCTGAGACAACCAGCGTGCAATATATATGAGTATATATGCATTTTCTCTCATGTAGTGACGATTTGTGTGTTTAATTTTTTATCTCTAATAAAGAATTAAATTGTTTAGTGACCTGAAAATTGAAAATTTTCTCTGTACCAAGACAAAAAATGATCACTTCCGGACTGAGTGTGAATAAATGTTCCCTGGTTATCACTTCAGTTCTTCACCAGTTGAATGTCAGAGATTTGTATTTTCCAGATTAATTATTAGTCTAGGCAATGACTATGTGCTGTTATGCTTCACAATTAATACTCAGACTGTTTTGAAAGAAAGATAATTTGGTGTTTTGAAAGGGAGATAATTTTGTGTTTTCTGGCTCATTCTTCAGGGATAAAAATAAAGTGGGGAATATGCTCTTCTAGTCTTTATTGCAGTGGAGACAGAAGTTGATTAATTAAGTTGTCACCTAACTATAAACAACCCATGTCAGTTATTTTACAACTTTAATAAAGTTTTTAGAAATTTACATCAAAATTTTAATCAACATTACATGTATTATTTATAATACCCGGATAGTATCAGTGTAGTGTATTTATAAGCATTGTGCACTGGTGCAGAATTTCAAACTTGATTCTTCATTAAATTTTAATTCCCGAACTTAGCTCCTCTAGGTGAACACAGATAGGAAATAACAAAGTCTTCACTCATCTTGGAAAGGAAAATGCTTCCCAGGCCTTTCAGGGCTTCCTCAAGCCCCAGGGGGATATGCCTAACGGGTGTCCCTCACATTCCCCAATGACTTTGGC
Source organism: Chlorocebus sabaeus (assembly GCF_047675955.1). Lineage (NCBI taxonomy): Eukaryota > Metazoa > Chordata > Mammalia > Primates > Cercopithecidae > Chlorocebus > Chlorocebus sabaeus. The sequence continues at coordinate 23,785,506 of NC_132930.1, read as the reverse complement.
ACTTCCTTTCCATGTTTGCCTGTTGAACTGCTGAGTTTACCAAAATTCCTGTACACTCAGCATTGTTCCAGCAAACTGGGGGTAAAAGTACTTTTAAAAAACACTGAATATCTTGGAGGAAATAGATTTTCCAAAGTAAAAGCATGATGGGGGAAAATGCAGGAAACAGCAGGAAGGGATTGAGCAGGTGGAGAAGTATATCTGACACATAAAAAATTCATGCTCAGCCTTCCTAAGCTGCTCAAATGAAAAGTGATTAAGGCAAAACTAATGTCTGCATGTCATTTAGAGGAGGAAAGACACACATTTTAGAGCTGACTTTTATTTTATTCTTAGAATTTATGTGAAGGGAAGGGAATGTGGGAAATGCAATTAAAATAAAATTTTCGTTCAACATGTGCTGTTTAGATTGGCACTCCTATTAATTCAAAGAACAGGAAGATTATCATCAAATATTTAGCATCCTTTTGTGTGAGTATAACAAGTTCAGTAAACACAGTCTCTAACTTTTTGGAGTTATCGCTTTAAGGCAGAATTAAGATACGGTAGGCAGAAATCTGACCATTTAGAGACAGGGACAATATTCGCTATGGCTTGAGATAAGCAGAATAAACAAATCTCTACTTATGCAGCAACTAGGCTTCCTAGTTTGAAAAGCAGAACTTTAAAGCCTGAATGTATCACAAGAACGCTTTCCATGGAATAATTGTTCTGTTCATTTAAAAACAGCTTTGGAATGCCTAAGGCCCCTTTTCAAAGATTATTGACACCTTAGCTAATATTGGCGAACCAAAAAAAAAAAAAAAAGTTTCTCAAATTTGCCAATGGGCAAATGACTCACTTTCAGATTAAATGATGAAAGCTTTTCCTAAAAAGGTGCAGCATAAATAATACCTTTGCTCTTTGTCTAACTGATTAGCAATCACCAAATGCTCTAAGGACATAACAATTCCTTCAAATTTCCAGTGAGGAGGTCGACTATACATTGGCCACTGGCTGGCCACATGGCCCTGGAGATATAATTTGTTTGGTCCATAAAAAATTATTGTTGATTTTCTTTTAAAATAAACAGTTAAAAACTGGGAAATTTTATCCAAATATCTACATTTATGGTTTCTTTTAAAAAATATGTCTCTGCCATATTTTCACATAGCCACAAATCAGTTACAGCTGAGAAACATCTGCCCCTTTAGATTCCAAAATTCTCCAGTTTCTTGATGTTTCTCAACATTTTTATCATTATCATTATCCTAAGAAAGTTTCCTTTGAGGAAATTTCCCCCCCAATTCCCCCCCAATCGATCCCCAAAAGATTTTAATAACATAAATACACGGTGTATCGGTTTGTCTATGGTGGCCATTTGGAAGACCACAAGCCATTGTACTACCTAAGAATTTTGCACTTCTCCGGAACAAATTTTTGCCCCCTTGTGAACGATATCACCCCTATGGAGAATGCATGCTGCTCTAAACCTTGTGGTTCTGCAACACTGAGACTCAGTGTGTTTTGTGGAACTAAAAATAAAATATGAAAAAATTGGAGGACTATAAATCTTATACCTCACTTATTTTAGTCCTTAAATGCCAATTGGAGCACTATAAATCTTATACCTCCCTTATTTTAGTCCTTAAATGCCTGCCCCCTGGGGGCATTTAAGTTTGTAGTCTCTGATCCATATGGGATAGAGAGAAATCATCTTTACGATCTCTAAGAGATTCTAAGTTGAGCCTCTTTCCTCTGTCCTGGATGGCCACAGCCTTCTATGCTGAGCTGTAGAATGGTCATTTCTTCAATGATTTCCTCAGGTGAATGCAAGACGAGTGATTTTTAATTCAAAAAGGAGATGATTGAGAATGTGCTCTGGTCTTGATAGAGCGGATTCTTCATTCATCCAATCATGGTTTGTGCTCAAGAAATATTTATTGAAACTTACTCTTTTGTCTAGCACTGTGCTAGGTCACTGACACCAGTAGAACTCTATATGCGTCATGAACTGAACACAGTGATGATTCTGATCATGAGATTCTTTTGATTTCCCAGTCTCATGGTTGGGGTATCTGGTAAAAGTTACTAATGAGGGATTTTAAATAATCAGCCTTTAAATATTGAAAATGGAAGTGTGAGCAAAAGTAGGAGGAATCTACCAATTTCCTGACCATTGATGCAGGTTGGTATGTCAGTGCAATTTGCCTGTGACATATTTTTCCTTATGAATGAAGGTTGTATGTGTATTAAGACAGAATAAGAAAATACAAACCCGTAAGAGGCTAACAGTAGGAATTCTGATATTAGGAAGATGTATCTTTTGATCTCATGAAGACAAAGGTAGGGTTCAACTGTTGGGTTTCATTTGATAATTAGGAGATAGGCTGGATTGAAGACTAGTTCTGGGTTGAATACATAATGCCCACCAAGAGGCTTTTGTTAACTGCTGGAGACTGAATGTGTATGTCTCCCCAAAATTTATACATTGAAATTCTTACTTCCAATGTGATGGCATTAGGAGGTGGGGCCTTTGGGAGGGTAATTAGATTGTGAAGTGGAGGTGGATTAGTTCCCTTACAGAAGAGACCCTGGAGAGCACCCTCATCCCTTCTGCCATGGGAGGACACATTGAGAAGACAGCCATCTGTATTAGTCTGTTCTTATGCTGCTAATAAAGAAGTACCCGAGACTGGGTAATTTATAAAGGAAAGAGGCTTAAGGGACTCACGGTTCCACATGACTGTAGAGGTCTCACAATCATGGTGGAAGATGAAGGAAGAGCAATGGGACTATTTACGTGGTGGCAGGCAAGAGAGCTTCTGCAGAGGAACTCGCACTTACAGAACCACCAGAACTTGTGAAATTTATTCACTACCACGAGAACAGTATGGGGGAAACTGCCGGCATGATTCAGTTATCTCCACCTGGCCCTGCCCTTGACATGTGCGGACTAGTACAATTCAAGGTGAGATTTGGGTAGGGACACAGCCAAACCATATCACCACCTATGAACCAGGAAGTCAGACATCAAATCTGTCAGCACCTTGATCTTGGATTCCTAGGCTTCAGAGCTATGAGAAATAAATTATTGTTGTTTATAAGCCATCCAGTCTATGGCATTTTGTTATCGCAGCCTGAATTGACTAAGACAGATATTGGTGCTAAGACATTAACAATATCAGTTCTTGGGTCTTGCTCTTGTAGGTTCTGATTCTGAGGTCAGGTGGGGCCAGAACTACTGATGTGGAAATTACTGGACTAATGAACTCTTGAGATTACAAGTGTCAGCCTCCAAAAAAATACTTTTTAGGACCTTAAGTATCAATCCGTGTGGAAATTCATCAGGTTTTGGAACTAGACAAATATCTCATACCAGTCGATATATGGTACCAGCATATTTTAATGCTTACTGTCTGTAAAGAGGTAAGCAATAATATTTGGAGAGCTTTTTGGTCTATGTACAGTACTATATCTTACAGAAGTGCTGGTGGCGGTATGAGTGAACCAATGATCAGTTTTAAATAGAATAAATGTAGGTCGACTGCTATTGCAATTAAATACTGCAAAAGGACTCATTTAGTTGCTAGTGGCAGAAAATCAATTCACATGGTTTGAACAAACGGGGATAAGTTAGTTCACATTTTTGAAAAGGGAGACTTTGGATTCAGATATTAAACAATTAGGATCTGTCTTTCTCTATTTTTCAGTTCTGCTTTCCTTTGTAATTTCCCAACACAGATACTATGAAATAATTTCACTTTTGGGTAGGGTCCATCAACGGGTGGCAAGATGGCCTCCAGTAGCTGTGGGTTGACAAACCTCCTGGGTTAGCAACTCCAGAGTACAGAGAATTTCTCTTTCCCAAGACAGACAATAAAAGGGCCAGGGCAAGTTTTCATTGGTCTGCTTGTGTCATGTGATGATCCCAAAACTAATCACAATATCCGTGGGATATCTGACTGTGATTGGCCTGGAAAGGGTCACATGTCTATTCTTGTTGTTAAAGGATTGTATCAACTCAATCTGAAACACAAGGGCTGAGAATAGGGATTGTTCTCTAACTAAAAATGGGGTATTGTCACCAAAAGTAGGGGGAATGATTGTTGGACAAAAAAAACCTACAGATACCATAAAATAATAGCAAATACCATCAACAGCATTTTCTGAGATAATAAAATCTACCTTTAAACTCAGAGAGAACAAATTAATGTATGGGTGAGTAAGACTGGTTTTAATCCTTTTAAATTGTCATTAGTGAGAGATCATTTCAGAATGATGGATTTACCTGAGAAAAAACAAAGTTTTCATATTCCAAACCAATAATCAAACTTACTAAGAAACTGTATTTGTGTCTGAAAATATTATTAACATCTTGTTGGTGGTTCTGAATTGGAATGAAAAGACAAGCTTTCATTTCTTGAAAGATGATCAGTATAAAAACTGAGAAGTCTGATCCTTAGAGAAAAATCAGGCCTGAGATGTCAAGCATGTCAAGGTTTAGAAGATACTTGAAGAAACCAAGTTTGATGACTCAAACACATCAAAACTTTCTGGAAAGATGAAAAATAACAGCTGGGTGCAATGGTTCATGCCTGTAATCCCTGCACTTTGGGAGGCCGAGATGGGTGGATCACTTGAGGTCAAGAGTTCGAGACCAGCCTGGCCAACATGGTGAAACCTTGCCTCTACTAAAAATACAAAAATTAGCCAGATATGGTGGCCCATGCCTGTAATCCCAGCTACTTGGGAGGCTGAGGCAGGAGAATCACTTGAACCCAGGAGATGGAGGTTGCAGTGAGTGGAGATTATACTCCTGTCTGGGCAACAAGAGCAAGACTCTGTCTCTAAATAAACAAATAAATAAATAAATAAAAGATGAATAATAATGAAAAAGCAGATGGTCACCTAATCAAAGAGATGACAGCAGGGCAATTAGAGGGCAATAGTGGGAGACAGTTTGTCTGAATACCTTTTTATATTTTTGATGTTTTCACTATTATGTATTTAGAAATTTGTAAATAGAATTTAAAAAGTTATTGGGCCATGACAAAAAAAAATTCTCCAAAAGTTGGGCATGATGGCACATGCCTGTAATCCCAGCTTCAGTGAGGCTAAAAGGAAGGAGGATCACTTGAGCCCAGGGTTCGAGGCCAGCCTGGGCAACATAGCAAGATTCTATCTCAAAAAAAAAAATCCTAAAGTCATCATGTAAGCACAATACAATCTCTGCTGTGCTGGTTCTGTGATTCCAATTGTGCTTCTCCCTGCTTTATAGGCAAGCCTCAGACTGGCCTCTGATCCATTACAGGGTTCCTCTGGGTGGGACACACCAGAAACTTCCAGTTCAGCCTTTCTGGGTATAAATCTCCAACTCCTTCACTAAGGTGCTTTCTTTAAGGAGAACAGAATGTACAGAAGGCTGGATGGCAACCTGGTGCGATAAACTACACAGAAAAGAGAAAAATGACATTGCCTCATGGACAGATCACAAAACCCTGACCTCAGAAGTTCTCCAAAATTCGAGGAGTTCTTCAGCTTACAGCCATCTATGCTTTCCCTGACTCATGAAATTCTTCCTCTCCCATATGAGTTTCTCCTGAATAATGCTAATTAAAGTAGACAAAAGACCCCCTTCCTCCACAGAGCACTGATCTGTATATTTTATTTAGGAGACTGTATTTAAAATATTTTTGGAAAACTGAGGCTGATAGGAATGTCTGCTCACATAAAGGTCTAGCTTTTAGCTATGCAGAAACTTTGTATAACATAAGAATTCATTTGGGAGGATTCCGGGAAACTGAGGCTTTCCTGGAAGGGATGATGGTTACTATGCCTTTTCTTGGGCATCCTTAGATGTCCTTTGCATTTGAATCACTGGCATTTTAATTCTGTGGGGACCATAATCTGATTGCATTTCTCCTTCACCTTTCCCTGATATCTCGTACTAAACACCAATAATGCAAATTGATGAATGAAACTAAAGCAATTTGGTGGAAGAGGCAAGAAAAACCTCTACTCAAATTAAATTTGTGTTTGTAAAACGTACATTGATGAGGAAGAACCTGCTGGCTCAGAAACCTTCCCGGAGTTGTGCTGATGAAGGATGGAGTTAACCTTGCTTTACCTTTTTGAGGCCTGAAGAAAGCCTCATGACTGAGAAGTTACATTTAATTTTATTTTCTATTCAGAGCTGATACCTCCTTCTCTCTGTCTTTATTTTGCAGGCTCTCTGTTGATCTGGCACAAGTGTGCAGGTTTTTTAAAACGATGATGTTATCTGTTTACTATTCAAATGAAATTTTAAATGGTTTGGCTCAGCACATTTGAATAAAAAATCCTATTAAAGAGGCAATATTCCTCTGCTACCTTTTTGCCGAGTGCATTTGCATGGCGTTCCTTTCTCAATCGGAATATAATACTATATACCTGTTCAGAGTGATGTGATTTCCAGCATTGAATTTGTAGTTGTGAAACAGGCTGTTCACCTTCCTATCATGGAAATTGGGTATTCATGCATAATTTTCTCCCCTACACTTACAAAATACATTATTAGCCACATGTTTGTGCCCTTGCTCTGCTCTGTAGCATTTTCATTTAAAATCTTCCAAATTCTTATTTTTGCTCCTACCATTTGATAGAAATCGTGAAATTGCTGAGTTAAGATAAGCACGCTCTCTTTTTTTTTTTTTGTTTTCCTAAGCGTGATTGGGGATAGATAGGAATGAGAGATGAAGAAAGCAATGAAGAAAGAGCAAATTGATCATTTACTTTAAAAAGTTCTGACCACTGGCTTGAGGAGAAGCATCTTTAATTTTAAATATTTTGCATCTACTTAACTGCCTAATTGCATGGTTAAATGAGCTGTAGGAGAAAGATCGCAGCTAAAACCTTGGATCAGTTTCAGCAAGTTCTAGAACACTGATGGTAACACTAGGCTGTGTTTCTCCTCTGGTAATTTTGAACTTCTTCAGAGAGCCCTGTTTATTAAGCAAGGCAGACTTTCTGCTTGGGCAGCATTTTCCAATTACGGAGCCTTCCCTGCAGTATCTAGAGATGGAATCAGAGACCACACACGCGTTCCGGGCAATGCCGGGCAGCCCAAAGTCAGCAAGTCCGACGCTCAGCCTCACTTTCTCAGTGTGCTGCAGCCTAGGGTTGTTTCCAAGTGCATTTTGACATGTGTTCTGTGTGGTGAATAGGTGGGAGCAGGCTGCCTGCAATAATTGGCCAGCCGGGATTGCCTGGGTGAAGCTCCTGGAACTTGCCCTCATCAATAGCATCCATTGAAATACAGTTACACTGCTGCTCACAAAGACTGAGTGTGTGTGTGTGTGTGTGTGTGCGTGCGTGCATGTATGCATGTATTCACGCACACATCTGTGGATACTCAGGATGCTGATTTTTTGGAACTGGTAATTATTTAGAGATCTTGGACTAAGTCATAATGATACATTCATTAGAGGAAGAAAACCCATCTAGGTTGCCTTGAGATGTGGGGCAGACTGTGGGTGGGGGTATCCAACATTCTGTGGGTAATTGCTGAGCAATCCCAGTTGTGCTAATTATGAGAAAAACAAATATAGTAACACAAGAAGTGTAACAATAAAAACCCAGCCACCACAATGAGTGTAGCACTGACGGGTGTCCCAAGCTGTGCTGAGCTAAGTCTTCCATGAGAACAATCTCATGCAATGGCAAGAGCATGGATTATGGAGCCAGACCCTCTACATTTGAACCACGGCTTTATCACTTACTAAAGTAATGTGATTAGGGGTAAATTGATTAACCACTTTGTGCCTCTGCCTCAGTTTCATCAACTGTAAAATGGGTATACTAATTACACCTAATTCTACCAGATCATCTGTTCTCAACTTAATGCATTTTTACTGCCCTCTAAGTCTCCCGTGTACTGTTGAGAAGCTAATAACTACTGCTCTTAGAACATCTTTTTGTGTATGGCTTTGTGTAGCGTCTGCCAAGGAGAGGCACTTGTGTGAGATTTTCCCAAAAGAAGAGAAGCAGAAGCCATTGTTTTAAGGGAGGTGGTTGCAGGCAAATGTATGAGCAGGGTAGATGAAAGATTTATAATGGCTTTCAGGTAAGCCTAAGAATCACCTATCTCAGGGCTTCTGACTGAGAAGCCAGAGAGACCCTCCCAGAGGCCCTTACGGTGTTCAGTGGCCTCTGGGTGAGTGTCGACTCCCACTTGCATAGATACAGCAGCAGGCAGAAAGGTCCTGGTGGCTTCCCCGAACTCCATTGCTAAGCCTTTCCAAAAGACTGCAAACCTCTAATTTCCTGCACTAGAACTATTGATACTTAGAACACGCAAACTATCTTTGTTTTTCTGACCAAATGCTGACGGACACACTATCTCATAGGGTTGTTGTACAAATTTTGTCGGGGGTTTCAGACAAATGCTTGGAGTAGTGCTTTCCACTTAAATTTGCTGCTCATAAGTGCTTGTTACTTAGTTCTCACCTCAACTTTAAGTGGTGGTGGTGGGTAGGAAAGTGGTGAGGGTGTAGTTTCTGGGGTCAGTGTATCTAGGTTTGGAATTTACAGCGAATTCGCTTATGAGCTACATAGTTGGGCAAATTTATACATACATCAGGGATAGAAGTAGCACTTGCTTGATATGATTGTTGAGAAGATGGAGAGTTAATAACAAATAGAGTAAAAGTTACCTGCTACAGAGTAAGACACTATGCTTATTAGCATGTTGACAACTTGTTCAGAAGATTGGGTTCTCAGAGATCAGGCCTCTTTTCATCTCCCTGGGGTCATCTGGAAGTGTGGGGAGTTGCTTCTGCAGACCATGCCTTGGTTTCCCATAAACGATTCCGCAATTGCCTCTTGTTGGTGTTTGCCTTCCTATTAGACTGGCCTCCCGTCTTTCCTGTTGCCACCTGCTCCCCATTCACTGGGTCTCCCTGCTGGTGAGTGGCCTTGCCCTTATAATCTGCCATTGCATGCTCCCAATTTCTGGTTCTTCTGGTCCAAGTGAGCTTCCTCCAAGTTGTCTGTGATATGCCAGACTGGCCAGGGGACAAAGAAATACTTATTTCCCATTGTCCAGTCACTGCTCCATGTAGAACCCTTTAGGGAAATAGTTTACTGAACAAAGCAAGTTAAACGAATGTTTTCCCTACTGGACCTTCGGCCCCACACTCAAGTATAGAGCTCCAGTGAGCCTGGATGTACCAGGGGGAGGATGCTTTTATTTCCGTAAGGGGAGTCAGTTCACGTGACCTGGCACCAGTGCAGGCCCAATGACAGTTCCAGAATTTTGTGTCACTCTAGTCTAATCCAGGGAAAAGGCAAGTACACTTTTTCCACCTCATCGCCTGCTTCATGATAAATCTGGACAACGTGAATTAGCATTGAGGTGGATACAGAAAGATGGTTGAGCTTCGACTGACAAGACGTTACACCAGGACAAAGGTTGAGCCAAAACTTTAAGAAAGAAGCTTTTACAATAACCTGGCATATCAGATCCCTTTCCAAAGGCAAAGATAGAGATTGGCATGGTGGGACATTGAGAAGTAGAATATTTGGAATCAGAGAGATACAGGCTAAGATACCGGCCGAGCCACCTCCGTGAGTCTGCTAACTTTTTAATCCTTCATCTTTCTCTTTTGTGAACACGCAAATCACCAAATTTACTTTCAGAATTGTGGTCAGCATCTGAAAGACAGTGTGAAAAAGTTGAGGGTATAGTATATGTTGAATAAATGGACTTCTCCTTCTATTTAAACAGTTTGCCCAAATACCCTCTTCTAATAGCAGTGATAACATTTTGGTTTGAGGAGTAACATATGTGTGTATACATACTTAGAGTAGGTCCTGGGACACTAAAAGTGCTACGTGCGTGTTAGTTAAGTAAGCATTTTAATTCCATTATTAAAAAAGAAATACATTTGATAAAACAACATAGACAATTTATAGTGATACATTTTAGAGGTTTAGGGATAGATCTTGAGGCCTTACTTGTGTGACAACATTAATAATGGTGTGAGCATTTCTAAATTACACTTTTTTTCTAAAAATAGAAAGTTGAATAAAGTCTCCTCCAAAATGAAACCTTTGCAATTAAACTGGAAGGATTTTCGCAAATGCCACACTCCTGCCCTAAGGCTTCCTTTGAACCAAGTCAATAATTTTAGAGATTCACGGGTAGTTGCGGAATTTACATCATGGTATAAAAATTCAAAATGGTGGTTGGGGCACAGATGATTCTGTGCAAATCCCTGAATTTTTGTCATTTCCGATGGTGACATTTTTCAAGTGACATCCCTGTAAATACTGAATAATAATATGTTCCAGACAGAACCCTCAGGGGACAAGAGAAGAGAATGAGAATGGAGCAGAATTAAAACTGACAAGAGTGAGAGATGGCATGGAAGATAAATAGCAAGTGCGGCTCTGTCAGAGGAGCAGGGGCTGCAGAGCTGCTCAGATGATTGCATGATTGATGGAATCAGCTGTGGAGGAAATGTCCAGTAATGTAGGAACAGATCAGTATTGAGAGATAAATCATCCTGCAATCGTACACTGCTATCTCAACCCTAATGGGGTTGAAAAAACAGCACCGTTTTGAGGGAGGTCTTGAGATAATTGTTTTCTAACAGCCTGTTCCCGTGTATTGGCAAGAAAGTTAAATCAAACTTGAGACAGCATTGCCAAGCCACGGGTATAAGGACTGGGGAAGCAATATGCTTTTACCATTGAATTGAAATTTCAGCAGCTCTTGGGCTACTTGCCAATCTAAAGGCAAGGGAGCCTTTTTTCCTTGCAAATACAATTCAGATCCCAATGCCAAATTGCTACTTTGCTCTCCTATCTTCCTCTTGAATTTTCCCTGTTAATTCCCAGAGGAATATCCTGGTTGTCAGCCTATGGCAGGTCTTCCTGGACATCAGAAAAAGCTTTTTTAAATTTATTTTTGAGACAGAGTCTCGGTCTGTCGCCCAGGCTAGAGTGCAGTGTTGCGATCGTGGCTCACGGCAAACTCCACCTCCCAGGTTCAAGCGATTGTCCTGCCTCAACCTCTCTAGTAGCTGGGATTACAGGTGCCCACCATCACGCCTGGCTAATTTTTGTATTTTTAGTAGAGAGTGGCGGGGGTGGAGGGGTGGGGAGGTTCACCATGCTGGCCAGGTTGGTCCGAAACTCCTGACCTCAGGTGATTCGCCCGCCTCAGCCTCCCAAAGTGCTGGGATTATAGGCATGAGTCATCATGCCCAGCCCGGAAAAGCTTTTTTTTTTTTTTTTTTTTAAAGAATGCTAACCATGCCCTAATTTGAGCCAGCAATTACGTAGGAAGAAGAAAGTAGTGCAAGGGAGAACAATGCCATTTATTGAGTACCTACTGTATGTGTGGTAGGCATGGTGTTTAGCACATATTAGCCTCAGGAATCCCAAAGCATGCAATCAGATGGATCAATGATGAACTGAATCTGGGAAGATACATTAAATAAAGGCAAAAAGGCAGAATAAAAACCCTAGGAGCTCATTAGTTCTCTGTTCCTGACTCTACTCAAGCAGGGTCTGGGTGAGCATTTTTCCAAGTTGGAGAAAGCATCATCAGAGTAGGGCATCTGGAGGCCTTTGTTAACATGAGATTGTATAGATCACAAAATATTCTTTGATTGCTGTTTATCTCCAACAATTTAAGGGAAAATGCTTCTCAGAGACATGGAGGGGAGCTTAATGACACCTTACTTCCTGTTTTAATCTGGGAGACTCTTGGGTTAGCCAAAAAGCAGATCTGACGGAACTCGAAGGAGCTACAGATAGTGGTTCTGCTACTTAATCTTTCACAACATATTCCTCTAGATTTGCATGGTCTTTCTGGCATTTAGAAGTGCTGTTCATATCAAGGACTGTTGCAGTCGGACATTAAGTATTCTACATTAATGTTTTTAGAAGTATTTTGTACAGTTGACCCTTTAACTGCATGGGTCTACTTATACATGAGTTTTCTTCTCCTCTGCCACACCTGAGAGAGCAAGACCAACCCCTCCTCGTCCTCCTCCTCCTCTGCACCTACTCGACATGAAAATAATGAGCCTAAAGGCCATGCTCCATTTATGATGATCCACTTCCACCTAATGAACAGTAAAAATATTTTCTCTACCTTATAATTTTAATAGTATTTTCTCTATTATAAAAGAATACGGTATATAATACATATAACATACAAAATATATGTTAATCAGCTTTATGTTATCAGTGAGGCTTCAGGTCAACAACTGGCTATTAGTAGTTACATTTTGGGGGACTTAAAAGTTATATGTGGATTCTTGACTGTGTGGGGTTGGCACGCCTAACCCCTGGGTTGTTCAAGGGTTGACTGCGTATATAAATTATATATAAAAATACGTAATTAATTTATATATTATATATAACATATATAAGATATATAAATTATATAATGTATAACATATACTATATAGAATACAAATTATATATAGGTTTATATATAAATTAATTTTATTTTGTAAATCCTTCAAGTTATATATTACAATCCTTCAAGTTATATATATAATTCAAGTTATATATATATTATATATATAATATATATCATATATTATATATAATTATACAAATTATATATAGGTTTATATATAAATTTTATTTTATAAATCCTTATATTTTATATGAATAGTAGTACATATATAGTTTTTATACATATATACACACTATATATAGTAAAGTATGTGTATATATTATATATAGTTTATATATACACACTATATATATAAAATACATGTATAAAATGTAAGGATTAATTTATAAAATAAAATTTATTTGGGGACGGGCGCGGTGGCTCACGCCTGTAATCCCAGCACTTTGGGAGGCCAAGATGAGCAGATCACGAGGTCAGGAGATCGAGACCATCCTGGCTAACATGGTAAAACCCTGTCTTTACTAAAAATACAAAAAATTAGCCGGTTGTGGTGGCGGGCACCCGTAGTCCTAGCTATTCAGGAGGCTGAGGCAGGAGAATGGTGTGAACCCAGGAGGCGGAGCTTGCAGTGAGCTGAGATCGTGCCATTGCACTCCAGCCTGGGCAACAGAGCAAGACTCCATCTAAAAAACATAAAAGAAAAGATAAGAAAATAAAAATGTATTTATACATAAATCCACGTGTGTGTGTATGTATATATGTAAAATATAAGAATTGATGAAGATAAGAAACACATACACACTTTTAAAGAAAGAGAACAAATTTACCCTCACACAACCCTGGGAAATGTGTTTTTTTCTCATTTTACAGATGAGGCTTTTAAAGTCCAGGTAAAGTCAAGTCTTTGTCTAAGTTAGCATTAGAATTTGAATCAGGCTTCATTTCTCTCCCCATCTTCCCATCCTCTGATTTCTTGTGATTCTTTCAAAGATGTGATTATTCACGTGGTGTGTGCTCCTTAATTCCCTCTACAATCTTACCCATAATACAAAAGCACCTAATGGCAACAAAAACCTATTTCACCTGAAATACTATGAGATGATCACCCTGCTTAATTGCTTAAGGAACCCAGCTGAATATAATTTTAAGCTATTTATTACGGGAACAGACTCTGGGATTCTCTGTCACAGTTTCTGAATAGAACTTTTCCTGTGCTGAGCTAAGTTTATCCAGGCATGGAGGCAAAGAACGCAGATGTTTAATTAAAAGAACGCAGATGTTTAATTAAAAGGAGTGGCTTAAGTTTAGATTAGATCGTTGTAATCTTGGGAATCTAGCCGGATTTTAACACAGTGTTATTTTTATTTGTGGATAGATATTTCTAAGGAGCTCCCGATATCTTTATAGCCGCTCCAGAACCCTTTCTAATCCTAAAAACACGTTAAATTCACTCTTAGAATACTGAAGCTGAAGGTAATTCTTAGAGATAATCCATTCTTGTGCCTTTATTCTACAGATGTGGAAACTGAGGCCTAAGGATTTAAAAAAATCATCAAAAGTCACACAAAAGATTGTCAAAGGTTAAATCCAACTTATCCCTATTTTCCCGGGACTTTCTCAATTTTAAAAATTGAGGCAGGGCATGGTGGCACATGCTTGTAATCCCAACACTTGGGAGACTGAGACGGGAGGATGCCTTGAGTCCTGGAGTTCAAGACCAGCCTGGACAACACAGTAAGACACTGTCTTCACAAAAAAATAAAAAAATTAGCTGGATGTGGTAGTCCACACCTATGGTCCTAGCTACTTAGGAGGCTGAGGCAGGAGGATCACTTGAGCCTAGGAGATCAAAAGGTTGAGGCTACAGTGAGTCATGATCATGCCACTGCATTCTGGTCTGGGCAAAAAAAAAAAAAAAAAAAAAAAAAAAGAAAAACCAAAAAAACAAAAAACAAAAAAAACGGAAAGTCTTATGTCCCCAGGACTCCCTTAGTTCTGGGCAAACTGGGATGGCTGCTATCCTACCTTGCGCTCTCTCTATTTACTTATTTCACTGGCATAAATGGAAAATGGACAGATTTGGAGGAGAATTGCATGCTGCAGTTACTGATCGTATTCTAGAAACTGGACAGACAGAACCCAAATGTCCTCTTTGGAGTGTCTGGCAGTGAGCAAACGCTCAACAAACCTTCATTGAATCAATGAGTGAATGAGAATGCAAGCCACTTGAAGGAGGTGTCATCACTAGTTCATTTTTCTGAATGTTGCTCTAATTCCCATTGAGAGGATATCAATGATTTCCTGCTTTTTAACCTGCCTACATTTTGTTCTTGAGTTCCTAGGTAAGATTAAGCTGCATGTAACCTATGGAGCTGCTGTTTCGCAGATGGTCGTTCCCAAGGTGCTTTTCACAGTGTTTTTGAATTATCTTGCTAATATTTCAGGAAAAGCAGCAAAAAGAAGGGAAAGAAAAGCTATCATAATGAGAAATGACAGGAAAGCAACTCCCTCATGGGGTTGTCAGGGAAAGAATTGTTGAATAATTCAAATAACAGATTTGTTCAATTCTAAGCTATTTCCTGCCCCAGCTTTGGAAATCTGCAGAAAAGTTCTGGACTAGGAATTATCCAAGACCTGATTTCATTGCTGCCAAGGGATCAGTTGAAGGGACAAGCTCCTTCAGGTAGCTTGGGGGAAATTATCATGGTTTGAGGTCGCTTACAGAATTTTCTGGGTTGGCAGGCCCTAGATGGCTTTTTCCTTGCTGCAGGAAAATGTAGACAGGGCCAGCACCTCATAGGTCTCTGAAAATAAAATGTACTGAGTTCTCACGGGTAGCTCAGCATTAGGTATGGCAGCTGCCCCACCAGATTTACTGGTTCTTGTTTTGTTTTGGTTTTTTTTGCAGCTGTATCTAGGCATGGGAAGGGGTAGGAACTGGTGGTGAAATGTATGTTGGTTATGAGTCCAGGTGAAAGTAATTTGGCTTTTTTAAAGGAATTTCTGCAAAAGTTTAGAGGTCGTAATTGGGCAAAGTTGTAGTTTTGGATAATCTGCGAAATCCGTTTATCCATATCATCCCTGGCCTTGTTATCACAGGTCACTGAGGGTTGGCTATACTTGTTTCTTATCTGTCCCAAGAGGACCTGGGGAGGAGTTATTATCTCTTGCCACTAAATCCCTGACCATATGTGTATCAATTTACCAAACAGCCTCATATGTGCTTGGGGACATCCCTCAGAGATGTTTCAATCATGAGAGCATTTCATAAGTTTTTACTATTACAAATACTACCTCACATTTGATAAGCTTTTGCCTTTATTTTTCAGGCTAATTTTACAGTTATTATATTTTTATCCACAAAACTCTTCAAGGGAGATAAAAGTGTTATTAATGTCCCCATCCCTGACAGATAAGAAAACTAAGTAACAGAGAAATGAGGTGATTTTCCAGAAGTTTTTCATGTCAGAGCTGGTCCTGAAACCGAGATCTCTTATAGAAATTCAAATATTCACCTTTTTCTACTCTTCTTTGCAAATGCCTCTACTCTTACTGATTGAATGGTAAACTCTTTGAGGAAATGGGTTGGATGAAAACTCTTGCTTTGTTGGACGTTCTTACTTGAAAAGTTCATCAAACTTAAACAAAGACCAGCTTATTTTAAATCTTAAGAAATGCAGGGCTATTCAAATTAAACTGAAGAGGGATTTGTGTTTATTAAGCAATTTCAGATGCCAGTCACTGTGACAAGTGCTTCTTATTCATTACCTCCACGAATGCTGATGAGATGTTTGCACCGGCACCTGTTTTGTTTTAAGCTAGATTGTGACACGTAGATGATCTCTAGGATAGTGCACAGCTACCAAAGTACAAGGTATTGTAAGTCTGTTGGTGTGAATACAAATACATACTTGTACATACATACTCAAAAGATAGGCCACTTTAAGTAAAATTCAATAGCTATTAGTTGAAAATCACTCGTTGTTCTGGGCACTGAATAAAACAATCTCTTTCTTTCAAGGAGTTTGTGGTCCAATGAAGGACACAGGACACTGATTAAAATATGGGTAAAAAAAGCTAGCATCTATGTGGTAGAAATAGTGTATAAGAAGGTAGGCTTCCCAAGGGCAGGAGTCCATACCTCCTGAATTTAGTTGCTTCTTAAAGATTTAGTGAATGAAAAAGAATGAATGGGTGAATAAGTAAATGTTCTAGGGAAGCATGTAGGAAAGATAATTGAGCTGTTCTAAAAGAGTTGTGGGAAGTTTCATAGAAATTGATGGTTGAGCTTCATATTCAAAGATAAGTAAAATTTCAGTATATAAAGTGGGGAATTTTCGGCAAAGGAAAGAGCTAACACAAATATTTGCAAGTGCATGGAGCATTTTAGAATTCAAGGGATGATAAATAATAAGTCTTGTGGGTGGGCTTTAGACAGCTGGAAGTGATGAAGTGGAAGTCTAAGAGAAGAAACTAAAGAAGTAGGAAGCACCAAACTAAGGCTTTGACTCATGTATGCCCCAGGGAGCCATCACGTATTTATAAGTAGAAAATCAGCCTCCAATTTGTGCTTTAGTAAAGCCATCTCTTGTGTCCGTGTAGGAGAGTCCTGGGGTGGAGAGGGGCTGGGATCAAGCCAACCACTCACCCACTGAAGAAGTAATGAGATCTTTAATTGCCTCTTCTGCAGTAATGGGGGTGGAGGTGCGGGAGTAAATTCCAAAATCATTAGAAAAGTAGGATGGCTTGAGTTTGTTGACTCACTAGATGTGGGTGGGGAAGAGAGGGCGAAGGTAAAGATGACTAAAGTTTCTAGTCAGGCACTTGGGTGGATACACCCAAATTGTACATTTACATAGTCTGTGGGCTTCTGAACAACCCAACAATTTTAAACCCTCCTAACTTGATGGAAAACTCTTAAATTAGAAATGCAATTTCAATCCCAAATTCGTAAGTATTTTCTCATACAGCTTTGCTATCTTAGATTTCTTTTAGTATATTAAAAAAAAAAAAGGTCAAAATGATGGCTCTTTTCATTCTCGGAAGAAAGCAGAGATGATCGTAATTTTTGCTTTGACATTCGCACTGTTCAGGCATGCCTCATAACTAGCTTTTAGGGCTTCAATAAGTAACGCAGTGACCAGAAGCTCTAAAATGGGATTTAGAAATTTCCAAATGATACCCAATTAAAAAGTGTTCCAGGCAAAAAAGCAGCAAACCTTGCTTTGAAAGGTACTCACAGTTCCATTTCCCTGAGATGAGGAGGGAGCTGCAACTCCGGGCTGATATTAATGCTAAAAGCATTCAGCTACAGCTGTAATTACTGACAAGCAAACTATGAAGCAGAATTAGGATTATTAGTAATTACTTCCTATGACTCAGGGCATGATGGGTTCATGGCTTTCTGTCAACTGTTTTGCTTGAGGCGCACGGATATCTAGAGTGTCAAACTTAAAGAAGTTCAGCACGGAGGAACAGATTAGGGAAGAAATTGCCTCAATGAGCTACATGAAATTGTAAAATCAGGTCTGTCTAAGGACAGTTGGTTGATAACTTTGTTTCTTACCATGAAGGTTATGTTGAGTAAATCAGAAACTCAGGGTCATAAAACTTTGTTAGGATCAACTGTATAGTTAATTTATTGTAGTCATTTTATTGAGGAAACTGAAGCCCAGAGTAGGCAAGAAAGTTGCCCAGGGTTACACAGCTGGTCAGTAATAAAACTGAGACAAAGGGGTAGTCATTCTAGATTGTAGGTGCAGGCCTTATCCAGAATAATTTATCCAATTGGAATTTGTTGACTGTACATTTCGATGCATAGGTATGTGACTGTTGCTGGCACAATTTCTTTTTTTATTATAAAAAACACATAAGATGAGATCTACCCTCTTAACAAATTTGTTAAATGGATAGTACAATATTACAGTATTTACTATATGTGCATTTTTTTTTTTTTTTTTTTTTTTTTTTTAGATGGAGTTTCGCTCTGTGGCCCAGACTAGAGTGCAATGCCATGATCTCTATTCACTGCGACCTCCGCCTCCCAGGTTCAGGTGATTCTCTTGCCTCAGCCTCTCGAGTAGCTGGGATTACAGGCACCTGTAAAAAAAACCATGCCCGGCTAATTTTTGTATTTTTAGTAGAGATGGGGTTTCACCATGTTGGCCAGGCTAGTCTCAAACTCCTGACCTCAAGTGATCCGCCCACCTCAGCCTCCCAAAGTGCTGGGATTACAGGCATGAGCCACTGCGCCAGGCCTATATATGCATTGTTGTATAGCAGATCTCCACAACTTTTTGTCTTGCATGACTGAAACTGTATTAATAAATAATACCTCACTTTCCCCATCCACAGCAGGGCAGCCACTGTTCTACTTTCTGCTTCTATGAGTTTGACTACTTTAGATACTTCATGTAAGTGGAAAAATGAAGTATTTGACCTTCTGTGACTGGTTTATTTCACTTAGCATAATGTTCTCAAAGTTCATCCATGCTGAAACAAATCATGGGATTTTCTTTTAAAAGACTAAATAATATTCCATTGTGTATATATATCACGTATTTCTTTATCCATTCATCTGTTGATAGACATTTAGATTGTTTCCCATCTTGACCTGTGTGAATAATGCCACAATGAACATGGGAGTTCAAATAGCTCTTTGAGATCCTGCTTTAAATTATTTTGGATACATACCTAGAAATGAGACAGATGGATCATATGGTATTTTTATTTTAGGATTTTTCAAAGAATTCTGTACTGTTTTCCATAGAGTGCCTGTATCTTGCTCCCCAGTGGTGTGCAAGGGTTCCAATCTTTCTGCATCCTCACCACCTCACCAATACTTGATATTTTCTGTTTTTGTTTTGTTTTTCTTAAATAATGACCATTCTAACAGATGTGAGGGATAGGGGGATATCTCATTGTGTTGTCGTTTTTTATTTTTTGAGACAGAGTTTCACTCTGTTGTACAGGCTGGAGTACAGTTGTGCGATCTTGGATCACTGTAATCTCTGCCTCCCGGGTTCAAGGAGTCTCCTGCCTCAGCCTCCTGAGTAGGTGGGATTACAGGTGCCCACTACCATGCCTGGCTAATTTTTAGTAGAGATGGGGTTTCATCGTGTTGACCAGGCTGGTTTCAAACTCCTGACCTAAAATGATCCACCCGCCTCTGCCTCCCAAAATGTTGGAATTACAGGTGTGAGCCACAGTTCCCGGCCTCATTGTGGTTTTGATTTCAATTTCCCTGATGATTAGTGATGTTGAGCATCTTTTCATATACTTACGGCCATTTGCATGGCTTCTTAAAAGAAATGTCTATTTAAGCTCTTTGTCCATTTTTAAGTTGAGTTATTTATTTTGCAATTGGTTATAGGAGTTTCTTATATATTTTAGAAATTAACCCATCAGATATATGATTTGGAAATATTTTTTCCAATTCATAGGTTGCCTTTTAATCCTGTTGATTGTTTTATTTGCTGTGCAGAAGGTTTTAAGGTTTTCAAAGTAGTCCCTTTTGTCCATTTTTGCTTTTGTGTCCTGTGCTTTTGATATCATATTCAAGAAATCATGGAAAAAAGAAGTGATAGTGATTTTCTCTTATGTTTTCTAGTAGTTGTTGTATAGTTTCAGATTTTACATTTAATTTTATAGTGAATTTTGAGTTTTCTTTTGTTTGTGGTGTAAAATAAGGGTTCAATTTTATTCTTTTATAACTAAATGTGCAGTTTTCCCAACACTATCTGTTGGAGAGATTATCCTTTCCCCATTATGTATTCTTGGCATCCTTGTTGAAGATAAGTTGACTAAATGTGCATAGGTTTATTTCCAGGGTGTCTCTCCTGTTCCATTAATCTACAGGTTCATCTCTATGCCAGTACCACACTGTTCTGATTAATATGGCTTTGTGATAAAACTTGAAGTCAGGAAGTATGAGACTTCCAGCTTTGCTCTTTCTCACAGTTCTTTTGGCTTTGCGGGGGGGTCCTTTGTGGTTCCCTATAGATTTTAGGGTTATTATTTCTATTTATGTGAAAAATTCTGGGATTTTGATAGGAATTGCGTTGAATCTGTAGATCACTTTGGGTAATGTGCATATTTAAACAGTGTTGAATCTTTCAATTCATGAACATGAGATGTCTTTTCATTTATCTGTGTCTTCTTTAATTTCATTCACCAGTGTTTTGTAGCATTCAGTGTAAAAATCTCTGGCCAACTTAAATTTATTTAAAACTATCTTTTTGATGTTGTTATAAATGGGATTATTTTCTTTAGCTTCTTTTTTTGGATTGTTTGTTATTAGGGTATAGAAACATAACCAATTTTTTGTGTTAACTTTGAAACATGCCACCTCATTGGATTTATTTATTCAACAGGATTTTTTTTAGAAACTAAAAGAACCTTAGGAATTTCTACATATAGGATCATATCATCTGCAAACAGAGATAATTTTACTTATTCTTTTCTTGATTTGGATAAATTTAATTTATTTGTTTTGACTAATTTCTCTAGGTAGGACTTCCCGTTCCATGGTGAGTAAAAGTGGTGAGATTGGACATCCTTGGCTTGTTTCTGATCTTAGAGGAAAAGCTTTCAGTTCTTCATCTTTGAGTTTGGTGCTAGCTCCATTTTTTTTTTTTTTTTCATATATGATCTTGATCATGTTGAGGTAATTTTCTTCTACTCCTTGTTTGTTGAGTGTTTTTTATTATAAAGTGGGGCTGAATTTTGTCAAATACTTTTTTGGTATCTATTGAGATGATCATATGATTTTTATTCTTCTGTTAATGTGACATATCATATAGATAGATTCATACATTGAGCCATGCTTGCATCTCAGGGATAAATCCTGCTCGAATGTGATCTATAATAGTTTCCATTTGTTGTTCAATTAAGTTTGGTAGTGTTTTGTTGAAGATTTAAAAATTTATATTTATTAAAGTTATTGGCTTACAGCTTTCTTTTTTTTATAGTGTCTTTGTCTGGCTTTGATATTAGGATAATGTTGCCTTCATAAAATGAGTTTGGAAGTATTCCCTCCTTTTCAATTTTTTGGAAGAGTTTGAGAAAGATTGACATTACTTCTTCTTTAAAAGTTTGGTAGAATTGACCAGTAAAGCCCTCTAGTCTTGAGCTTTTCTTTTCTGGGAGGTTTTCGAATATGGATTCAATCTTCTTATTCATCACTATACATTCAGATTTTCTATTTTTTAATGATTCACTCTTGATACTTGTATGTCTTTAGGAATTTATCAATTTCTTCTTGGTTATCTGTAAATCTCCTAGGCTTTCTTCATGCTTTTTATTCTTTTGTCTTTTTACTTCTCTTACTGAATAATTTCAAATGACAGTTCTTCAAGTTCACCAATTTTTTTTTTTTTCTTCTGCTTGATCAAGTCTGCTGTTGGACCACTCTAGTAAATGTTTTGGTTCAATTATTGTATTTTTCAGCACCAGAATTTCTATCTGACATTTTTCTATATTTCCCTTTTTTTTGGCTGATATTCTAATTTTGATTATGTATCACTTTTTCTGAGCTCACTAAGCATCTTTATGGCTGTTATTTTTTGATTCTTTGTCAAGTATCTTATAGGCTTTCATTTATTTAGGGTTCATTTATTTTGATTCTTTGATTGGGCCATGCTTTCCTATTTCTTCATGTGCCTTGTAACTTTGTGCTGGGATTTGCACATTAAAAACAAAAAAAAAAACAAAAAAACCAAAACAAAACAACAACAACAACAACAACAAAAAACAGTCGCTTCTCCCAGTCTTTATAGAATGACTTTAGACAGGGGAAGACTTTTCCTATTCAGCCCGGCTAAAGATCCCAGAGGCCTCTCAAACTTTTTCTGTGGATGCATCTTTTCTGGATTTGTTCAAGTATACTCTCAGTTAGAGGCATTTGCTGGTTTTTCTTCTTTTTTTCAGGACCTCTTAATTTCTTGCATCCTTGGTCTCTCTTTGTGGTATTTCAGGTTCTCTGGTTTTTAAGCAAGCCACCCAGTTCTTTTTCATTTGCAGTGATCTTCTGTCACCTGGAGTATGCGGGGTCACATCAGGACTCTGAGACAAGAGAGACAGAAACCAGTCCTTCAGGCAACACCTACAAATCCTGCACATTGGATGGATATTTCAGTCTTCTCTTGCTTTCTCCAACGAGAAGCCAGGAGTTGACAGTTTTCCCCCAATTGTACTATATCAAGCTATGGGGCTCAATGGCAAGTGAGGGGTTGTGGCATGTGGGTGCCACAAATTTTCTTACTGACTTTGATGCAGTTGTTTTTGCCCTGACCTGGGGTGCAAGGGCCTCTTAGTTTATCTGGATTTCTTACAAAGGGAATTGGTCCATGTGTTGTTGAATTGGTTTCTCTGTGGGGAAAGGGGGCATCCTGGACTTTCTATTCTGTTATCTTGCTTATGTCATCTCCCTCTCCACTCTTTAAAATGACAAATACTTACCCTTTGTTAATATTATTCTTTAAAATAAGAATTTAAATGCTATTCAAGTGCAGTAGCGAGAATGGGGAAAAGAGTAGAACAAGGAGTTTGATCTGTAACTGACTGTGAATTAACTGAGATAGCTCACTGCCTTCAGAAGAGTCTGCCCACTGCATTGCTAAGAGGAGTGGCTCTCTACTATTCTCTTTGTACTACTTGTCTTGGGTTGGGTTCCCCCAGAAGCAGATGGAGATTTGAATCACATAACTTATTTCGAACATCGTGCCAAGAAACACTAGAGGAGGAATGAGGAAATAAGATTGAAAAGGAAAAAGAACCAACATAGTGAGTGTTAATGAGCAGGTTACCCCTCTGGGCAACTATGGGTGATTTCTGACAAGCGCCTCTGAGAGGTAGTGCCGAACATGCCTCAGTGTGGTACCACCCAAGAGGTAAAGTAGCCTGGGGTATTGTTCTCCAACTTCCATCATTAAAAGGACTGCCCCTGGGAATGGTATATTCCTTGTCCCTCTGGCCTGCACCACTCCTGGGCTGAGTCCTCTAAATCCAGTAGGGGAAAATTCACAGGTGCTTGTCTTAGGAAGCAATCAATATTCAAAGAATTGTGAGTTCAGAGGGAACATGGATAACACCCTGCCAGTGTCTGCTCTTCTGGGCTGGCTGTTGCAAATGGCATGCATTTGGATCCTGCAATCCCATATCACCAGATGCTAGAACAGTATCCAGGAAGAATTTGAGGTATTCTAGGAATTCTTAGAAGGTCAGGCAGAGAGAGAGTTTTGGAAATGAGAGCTTAAGTATTTCTTTGGAGACATCACTAGAGCCTGGTGGAGTTATGGATTCATATGTTCCCTGCATTAAGTTCCCAAGATTGTAGGTTACATTGAATGACAGTCCCATGAAAATCAGTACTGAGAACAGAAAGATTGCTTGTGGAACGGCTTCAACTCAAAGCAGTGTTAGCACTCTCGCATTACCACTCTCATCTAAGCCACTATCTTCCTCCCAGCTTATTGCCATAGTGTCCTCATAGTCTCCTTGCTTTTCCTGCAAACCCCCAATCCCTCTTTGCCTCTCCACGCTGCCCAGTTATTCTCTACACAGTAGCCAGAGAGGACTATCTAGCCCTAAGTCGGATTATGTTGTTCGTTTGCTTATAACATACCAGTGGCTTTCTATCTCACTCAGAGAAAAATCTCTAAGGTCCTTTCAGTGGTTTACAGGTCTCTGTATAATCAGCTCCTGCCTCCTCACCTCTGAGTTGACTTAGCCCCAGCTCCGGTGGCTTCTTTGCTGTCCCAAGACCATACCATGTGTATTCTCTCCTTGAAGCCTTTCCACTTGCCATTTCCTCTCCCTGGAATACTCCTTCCCACACCCACGTGGATTGCTTTCTTACTTTCTTCAGGTCTCTGCTCTGATATTGGCTTTTATGGTTACTCTGCATGAAATAATTCTTTATTCCTACTTCACAGCTTCATTTTTCTCCACAGCAATTTTTATTACTTATTTCTACAGCTAGAAATGTAAACTCCACAAGGACTCGAATTCTGTTGATTATATTCACTACTACATCTCCAGTGCTTAGAATAGTGCCTCACTTTCAATAAGCAATCAATGATTCAATAAATATTTGCTGAATAAATGAATGAGAGTGTTAATACATGGACGTGGTTGGACAGAAACTGAAGTGTACCCAGGGGAAAGTAGCCAGGCCAGGGAAGTCTAAACCATAAGAAATTGTTGTTGACTTCGAATCGTAGTTAATTTTCCTTTCTTACTCCTTATAATTTATAGTATATGGGGATGCCGAATTTGGAGAAGAGAAAGCTTGGTAAGTGACTTCAGATTTTGAGGGACTAGTTTATGAAGAGGAGGATGAAGTTATTCCATGAATTACAAAGACCAGGACCCCAGATCATAGGACATAAACTACAGAGAAGCATATTTTTGAAGTCAAAGGAGGAAAGAGCTCTCTAACCATTTGTACTTCCATAAAATGGAATGGACTGCCTTTCTGTAGGTAATGAGTCCCCCATCATCAGAGGTGTTTAAGCAGAGTAGAAAGTAGAAGTGAGATCCAGAAGATCTCTGAAGACTCTGTCAACCTTGAAATTCTAGAATTCCATAAACATGAGAGAGAAGCAAAGTGTCTCTCGTAAAGCATCCCACTACAGTGTGAATGCCATTTACTGAATATTTATCTCCTATAACATTTTTTTCCTACAACTGGAGAGTATTCTATTACCTGAAAGACTCAAACAAGCCCCGCCCCCCCACCTTGTTTTTTTTCAAGCACATACCCAATGTTGGACATTTCTTTTAAATTTTTCACACTAAAAACAGAATTTGACCTTAGTTGGTTTCTGCCCTGAAGGAACATCCTAGCAACGGTGTTCAAGCAGATACAGGCTCAGGCGAAACTGAGAGTGGGTTTTAAAAAAATACGGTTTCTTGGCTGGGCACCGTGGCTCACACCTGTAATCCCAGCACTTTGGGAGGCTGAGGTGGGCGGATTACGAGGTCAGATCAAGACCATCCTGGCTAACACGGTGAAACCTCGTATCTACTAAACATACAAAAAATTAGCTGGGTGTGGTGGCGGGCACCTGTAGTCCCAGCTACTCGGGGGGCTGAGGCAGGAGAATGGCATGAACCCAGGAGTCAGAGCTTGCAGTGAGCCCAGATCTCGCCACTGCACTGCGGCCTAGGTGACAGAGCGAGACTCTGTCTCAAAAAAAAAAAAAAAAGAATATATATATATATGTGTGTGTGTGTGTGTGTGTGTATATATATATTTATATATTTACTGTTTTTTAGATCCAACCCTTTGTCTGTGTTGAACATCACACATGCAATGGTTAAGCCCCAAATATATCATGATGGAGTAATAACAGGAGAGAGATATTTGGGCTCTGAGTTTCCACCATGTCTCCTAGGTCAGAGCTTCTTATATTTTATGTGCACACAATCATTGGGGTTTGTCTGTCACAATGAAAATTCTAATATATTAGGTCTGTATTGGGGTCTGAGTTTTTGTATTTCTGATAAGCTCTTGAGGGGAACTAGTCAGTTGACCACTTTGTGAATATCACAGTCCTAGTTCATTTTCCTTACGGGGCTGTCTATGAAGCTGTCTCTATTTGGAGTCAGAAGCAGAAAATCTCATCCGAAGCCTAAAAACATTCTGAATCATTATGATGTTTACTTTGCATCAAGAAAAGCAAAGACAAGTGGTTACTAATGAAAATAAGCTGTTGAAGGGAACTGCCAATTAGATAGAAACAATTCAGCTTGCATCTCACATCAAGGACAAAATTAATCATGCATGCTATTTCCAACAAAAATGCTTTAAGTAAATTATTTAGTATTTATATTTTGTAGTGGTGCATGCCTAATAAAATCAGTGGTTGCAGGGCATGGTTAACCAGCATCATTCAGAATCTAGACCTGCTGCACTACTATAGAACTTGCTGCACTACTATAAAATCCTGACCTTTTTGGAGAAGGGGCAGAGGTTTTCACTATCGTTTCTCTGTGGCATCCCAAATCGTGACCTGGATATTTGCAGTTGTCTAATACAGACTTGTTAAAGGTCTGTGTTTTTAGATAGAAGCCCTGAACTCACTTCTGCTGGAACAGTTCATCACAATGTATGGCAATTTCCTCTTTGTTTGTTTCTTCCCTTCTAAGGTGGGAATGACAGGGACAGTGTCTTGTTCACAGCACATGTAAATATTAAGAAACTAAAGACAGCTGGGCATGGTGGCTCACGTCTGTAATTCCAGCACTTTGGTAGACCAAGGTGGGCAGATCACGAGGTCAGGAGTTTAAGACCAGCCTGTCCAACATGGTGAAACCCAGTCTCTACTAATAATACAAAAATTAGCCAGGCGTGGTAACTTGCACCTGTAGTCCCAGGTACTCAGGAGGCTGAGGCAGGAGAATCGCTTGAACCTGGGAGGCGGAGGTTGTAGTGAGCTGAGATCGCGCCATTGCACTCCAGCCTGGGCAACAAGAGCAAAACTCTGTCTCAAAAAAAAAAAAACAAAAAAAAAACACAAAAAACCGAAAGACATATTTTTTAGATAGAAAGAGTGAAACTTTCTTGAGAAGAAGTTCCATCTGCCAGCCCTGATCATATTGTCATCTGCCTTGCAGAATTCATCTGAAACTTTCTCCACTGGCAGACAGATCTTCCTGCATCAGGTCCGGTGCTGCCCCTGACATGAAATGCTCAAGATTTCTAGATATTAAAACACTCTGAAGAATTGAAAGGTAATTCAAAAAGGAAAAATAATGACTGTCCTCAACGTGTGTGTGTGTATATATATGCACACCTACCTGCCTGTGTGTGCTTGTTTAGATAATAAGAAAAATACTAAGAAAGTCTCAATAATTGAAACACTATGGAATTGATACAAGCCAAGAAGCAGACCCAAATACACACAGAGAATGAATAGTTTATCCACTAGATGGCTTAGGAAAAAAAATGACTACTTAGTAAAACAACAAATTAAGTTAAATATGTTTTTCGTATTACACAAACAGAAAACAAAAAGATCCAGATGGCTTATTTAAAGAAATTTAACAAATAAAACAATAAAAGATCTAGAATAAAATGTAGGTAAATATATTTTTGGAGTTCGAAAGACATTTTTAACAAAGAAAGAAAACACAAAGGAAAAGAGGAATATATTTGAATGCAGAAAATGTGAACACAAATTTGAAACTGATTTTCATCTTTGATACAATGTTGGTGAATTTCCAATGTTAGTAGAATGTAGGAAATAAATATTCTCATGTAATGCTGGATGGACTATGAAATATACTTACACTACTGAAGTGTGATTTGACAAATAAGGTCAAAATCCTGTAAATTTTACATTCTATTTGATGCAGCAGTTGAATTTCCAAAAATTAGTTTTGAGAAAATTATTCTAGTTGTAGGCAAATATTATTTTGCAAAAAATAAGTAGAAACAATTAAGCATTCAACAGTAGGGAGTTAATTTAACAGATCATTAGACATCAATGTAATAGAATACCATTCATCCATTAAAATGATGAATAAGAATATTTAATGATAAAGAGAAATATTGACAATACATTGTTAAGTAAAGTAGAAGTAAAGCTGTATTGAAAACGTGAACCCTACTTTAAAGACTGGAAGTTTATATGTAAAAAAATAATAGTGGTTATCCTTGAGTTTAGGTATTATGGACAATTTAAAATTCTATTCCTGCTTTTTGTGCATTTTCGTATTTTTATCAATAAACATATTTTACTTCTGAAATCAGAAAGAAGTGTTAATAAAAGAACGAAATCCCTTACAGATGAAAGTAGCATTGTTGTCATTATTAAAAATGAGCAGATGCTAATGTTAATAATTGTTCTAATTAAGGTCATGTTTTAAGGACTGTTAATAACTATTGTTTTTCTCTGTTAGACTAGGTCTCTTAAAGTTTTTACAAAAGTACACAAAGAAACATGTTGAACAATACTTTAGTAGTCTAGATATAAAAAAATGTCTCTTTATATTTGTAAAAATAGACCAAATTATGCTGTGGTAACAAACACCCCTGAATCTCAGTGTTTTTAAATACGAAGGCTTAGTTCTCATTTGGGATAAATTTCTTTCTTTCTTTCTTTTTTTTTTTTGAGACCGACTTTCACTCTTTGTTGCTCAGACTGGAGTGCAGTGGCTCGATCTCTGCTCACTGCTACCTCTGCCTACCAGGTTCAAGTGATTCTCCTGTCTCAGCCTCCTGAGTAGCTGGGATTACAGGTGCCCTCCACCACGCCTGGCTAATTTTTGTATTTTCAGTAGAGATGGAGTTTCACCATGTTGGCCGGGCTGGCCTCGAACTCCTGACCTTAGGTGATCCACCTGCCTTGGCCTCCCAAAGTGCTAGGATTATAGGCGTGAGACACCATGCCCAGCCCATTCTGGATAAATTTCTATTGTGGAATTTTGAATGGAGGTGGGGAAGTGGGAGATCAGCTCATCTTGGTCACTCAGAGATCCACTGTCTTGAGTGTTGTCAGAAACTAACACAGTTAAATGAAATGCAACAGAATCTCATACTGGCTCAGAAATGACATAAGATGTGTTTGCTCACAACACATTGGCCAAAATTAGCTATGTGATCCCATAAATCATAAATGGCCAGGAAGATGGAAAGTCAGAAATATTTGGTGAATAGCATTCATAATTTTCTTCTTTCTTGACTTGAACAGTGGGTCTACAACTAAAATCTGAAGACTAGAAGTCTGTGATCTGGCAATTACCTTGAGAAAAGCTGAAACAATTAGCAAAAGCAAAGAAAAAGAGATGCAACAGAGAAAATATTGAGCATATTTCTAGAGGAGCTTAAATTTTCTACATTTCTCTTTCCTCACTATGATTAACATGAAATTCTATAGGCTACTCTTTGATAATGTGATTCACTTCAGTGATTACAATTAAAAACTGTAGTGTTTTATGTATTTTGAAAGATACCTCTATTCCTCTGCCCACCAGCAGGGTTATACAATGTTTTATCCATTTATTTCCAACAGAAGCCACATGTTTACCATGCTGGTAATCTTCTGCAGACGTGTCTTGCTGCTTCAAAATGGTATCATGCGGTATTATTATAGTTCTTATTATAGAACCGTCCTCCTATGGCTCATTTTAAGTTTTGTCTGTTCTGAATTCTCTATAGGGAGTTTTGTTTTAAAACGAATCTTCCCAGTTAACAAGGACTGGGTTAAAGTAAGAAATGTAATGACTGTTCTACTGTAAGGTAAAATAGTCTTACAAATATCTGAACCAGTAAGCCAATCTAATTAATTAATCTAATATAATTACTTAATTGGAGTAGCCAAAAACAGTATGCAGAGATTAGGACACAAAAGTGATCTAACTGTGTAGCAGCTGGATCTGAGGTTTTCCAGCGAGCTCAAGTAGGATTCCAGATGTTCCTGTCCAATCCCAGGATGTGAAATGTCAACTGATGTCAACCCTGCCAAAAGATGTTATTTCTTTAGTGCTGGAATATCTCCCATCAGTTAGTCTCCAATGAAAGTGATGAGTGATTCTCATTTGCCATTTTTTTTTTCTCTTTCAGGAATGATCCTGAGAAAGCAAAACACGCCAATAGCAGGTAGCAAATGAAATAAAAATTGCTTAGCTTGATGCCATGTAAATTCTATTTTCTTTGCATTCTGGTCAATATAAAATGCAATATTAATGGATAAATTAAAAAGCTTTTATGACTTCAGAGAGGATCACTGGAGTACTAGTCACAAATGGCTAGAGGTTTTAAAAGAGTAAGGATTTGAAGCTTACAATACCAGCCAGATATAGTAGAAAGGTCATGGGTATTTGAATGAGACATGTAGTAGCATTTCAACCATATATCATTAGTTCAGAACTTTCTTATGAGCTCCAGACCTTCATTATGAGTAATTGTCTCACAGGTAGTACACATTCAACATGTCTTAAGTGGAACTCATGTTTCCCTTTAAACTTTGTCTCCCCTTCCTCCCACTGTTTCTTTTCCTACTGTGGTGGCTGTGGGAGTGAGAACACTTAAACCAATGTGGGCAATAATCTTGATTCTTTCTTGCCATCAGATCCAATCAGACTATGGCAGACACTCACGGTTACCTACCCAATATCCATTCTTCCCGTCTTTCCTACTCAAAACACTGATTTTGTTTAAGTGCAGTAATACAATCCAATAAAAATACTCACCCCTTGAGACTCGGGGTGATCATATAACCCACTATCGGCCAGTGGGATAAGAGTGGAAGTCTCTTAGAACTTTTGAGAATCCTATGTTTTTCCTGATATTAAATAACAGACTAAGCTAGTTCAAATTTTTTGCCTTCCTCTTTCCCATTTCCTTTCCTGAGGGCAGAAACAATGCCTGCAGAAACAATGCCTGAAGATAGAACACCCATTTTTCAACCATGAAGATAAGAGCCACATGCTTTAGATGATAGAGCAGGAAGCTAGGAAGAACCTAATCTTTGATGGCTTCCTTGAGTAGACACAGATTCTTGGACAGTCTATAGCCAGACTTTTGTAATATAAGAAAACTAAAACTCTTATTTGGTTGAGCCATTGCAGTGGGCTTCTATTACATGAAACCAAATGCAGTTTGCTATGGTTTGAATATTGGTCCGCTCCAAAACTCTTCTTAAATGCAATCCCCAAATGTTGGCAGTATTGAGAGTTATGGTTGTTAAGAGGCGATTGGGTCATGAAGGCTTAGCCTTCATGGGAGTGGAACTGGTGGCTTTATAAGAAGATGAAGAAAAATCTGAGGTAGCACACTCAGCTCCCTTGTCATGTGATGTCCTGTACCACTTTGGGACTCTGCAGACTAGCAAGAAGGTCCTCACCAGATAAGGTCCCTTAACCTTGGACTTCCCAGCCTCCAGAACTGTAAGAAATAAATTTCCTTTCTTCATTACCCAATTTTAGGTATTCTGTTATAAACAACAAAAAATGAACTGAAGCACAACCCTAACTACACAACTCTCATGTTTGTTATCTTTACCTATGCAATATCTCTTAGATCTCTCTGCTTCTGTACATCCCCACTGTCATTTCTTTGGTTTAGATCATTATCCCCTTTTTCCAGAGTTACTGCAATAGCCTCCTAGTTATGCTTTCTGCCATCAGTACTGTTCTTTTTTGGGATTATCCTTAATGTGGCCAGAGTGTTCAAAAATGCAATATTAATCTTTTATGCCTTGCTTAGAGCAGTTCAGTGTTTCCTCATGACTTTGTACATAAACCTGAACTCTTCATCATGACTTACAGGACCCTGTACACCTTCCTAACCTCATCTCTTGTCGCTCTCTGCCTTGAACTCTGTACTCAAGCCATGTTTAACTTATTCTATAGTCCTCAGTAGCTGGATACACCGGGGGATACTCATTTAATGAGATGGAGAAGACTCAAGAAAGAAGCATTTGGTTTTAAGTGTGTTAAGTTTGGAATATTGATTAACGATCTAAGTTGAGAGGTCTAGGATACAGTTCAATATAGGAGTTGGAAATTGAGAGGAAAAGTCACAGCTGGAGATACACCTTCAGGAGTCATGAACATCAAGATTGTATTTGAAAACATGGAAAGAAGAGAGCAGTTGGTAAAGGAATAGAGATAAGAAGGGTGCAGGACCAAGCAACACTTGGTGGTCTAGGGAAGGGGCAACTGTCAAAGGACAGTCCTTAGTCTACTGCATTGTAGTTTTTGTTGTTGGTTTCTTTCTACCAGTATCTAGAACTGGACTCCAAACTCCATGAAAGTAGTATACAAATCTGTTTGGTTTATCATTTTATCCTTGGTGTCTGGCAAAATGCCTGCTATATAGTAGCCATTCAGTGTAACTTTCTTCAAGGAAATAATAGACATGAATTCAACTCCTGCCTACATTGTTAACTGGAGAACCTGTACACCTTGTTTCTTATTTCTCTAAGAATACTAAAATAGTTTTTGAGAATCTTTTCAGTTCTAAAATCCTGATTCTTGAGTGCCTGTGTTCTATTCCCAGCAAGCCAATATCCCAGATTTCTGCATCTTTCCTGTGATTTGGGATTAGTAAATGTATCCACTGGTACATTAGAAAGTGAAAGGTTTTGATGTGGCTTCTGATATATACTTTTTCCTCTAGGCTACTAGTGTCCTCTAAAGTGAGGGATTTTGACTGTAGTGTGTCTATAGCCCCTCATAACTTAAAAATTCTGCATTCCATTGTAGGGGAGGCTAAAAATCTCACTACCTATCTTAGTTCTTATGTGGGATCTTTGGCTGTATCTAGTAACTAGATTGATGCAACACAGACTGACCAGAGAAAAGCATACAAGCTTTATTAATTTCACATGTACATGGGGATCTTCACAGGAGAGCAACATCTGAAAGAACAGCCAAAGCAAGATGCTTTCATACTTTGCAGACAAATAGTGATATATTCATGAAGAAATGACAGGACAAAGGGATCTCTAGGCTAGGAGCAGTAAATTCTAAGGGTGTCACTAGGAGATATATTGGGGCTGTAAAGGTCGTGGAAGATAAGTGTTACTTCAGGGAGTTTATTCAGGCCCAGTGCAGAAACAATATCCTCTTTGGTAATCAGGGATTATTTTCTCACCCTAGTGTGGGGAAAGGCACCCCTCCCAAAGGAATTCTTATGGCTTGCTGTAGGAAATGGCAGGTCAGAGAGCTTTTTCTACAAGTACAGTTTCCCCAACATTTTCTGCCTGAAATAATCAATATACAAAGCAGGCACAGTTTGGGATGAAGTTTATTAGTCAGTTCACATGCTGCTAATAAAGGTATGCCCAAGACTGGGTAATTTATAAAGGAAAGAGGTTTAATTGACTCACAGTTCCACACGGCTGGGGAGGCCTCACAATCATGGTGGAGGGCGAAGGGGGAGCAAGACACGTCTTACATGGTGGCAGGTAAGGCAAGAGAGCTTGTGCAGGTGAACTCCTCTTATTATAAAACCATCAGATCTTATGTGACTTATTTACTATGATGAGAACAGCACAGGAAAAGCCCATCCTCATGATTCAATTACCTCCCACCAGATCCCTCCCATGATTGTGGGAATTACGGTGGGAGCTGCAATTCAAGATGAGATTTAGGTGGAGACACAGCCAAATCATATCAGCGTGTCCCTAGCTCCTTCACCATATGTATTGGAAAGAACATTAATAAGAGCTAACTTGGATTTTCTGCCTTTTGTGGGCTTCATAATTTTCCAAGTCATTTGTGGAAATAATTTATTTGAATTATCCTTTTATTATGGGCCTCATTGTATCTCCCCTACAATCTGTATGTTGAAGCTCTAACCCCCAGGACCTCAATGTGACTGGACTTGGAGATAAGGCCTTGTCTTAGACCATTTTTTAATTGCTTATGTCAGAATTTATGAGACTAATTTATTTTTAAAAAGAAATTTATGAGACTGATTTATAGTTATAGAGGCTGGGAAGTCCCAGGTTGAGGGACTGCATCTGGCGAGGGCCTTGTTGCTGGTGAGGACACTCTGCAGAGTCCCAGGGTAGCTCGGGGCATCACATGGAAAGGACTGAGTGTGCCAGCTCAGGTCTCTCTTCCTCTTCTTATAAAGCCACCAGTCCCACTTTCATGATAATCTGTTGATCCATTAACCCATTAATCCATTAATCCATGAATAGATTAATCCATTTATGAGAGTATAGCCCTCATGATTACTTCTTAAAGGACCTGCCTCTCCACACTCTCATGTTGGAAATGAAATTTCAGTAATGAGTCTTTTGGGGCACAAACATTCAACCTATCACAGGTCCTTAAAGAGGCAATTTAGTTAAAATAAGGTTATTAGGGCAAATCCTAATCTAATATGACTGGCGTCTTTATAAGAAGAGATTAAGAGAGACAAAATAAGAAAATGAGAGAGAAAGGATGAGAGCAAGAGAGTGAGAGAAAGTGAGAGAGAGAGACCAGGCATGTGCACACACAAATCACTACGTGAACACATACGTGAGAAGGCAACCGTCTGAAAGCCAATGAGAGAGGCCTCAAAGAAATGAAACCTGCTGACACCTCAATCTTGGACTTCTAGACTCCAGAACTGTGAGGAAATAAATTTCTGTTGTTTAAGCCACCCAATCTGTGACATTTTGTTATGTCAGCTCTAGCAAACTCAAACACCACTTAATACATGTAAAAATCTCGTGAGTTTGATATTCTTTTCCTAACCACATTTACAGGTGAGGACACAGAGTTCAGTGAGGTGAAGTGATACAGTTAACTCATGGTCTTAACCACTACACTTTAATTGAAGCAATGCAAGCGAAAGTGAAGTAAGAAAACCAAGCTTGTAAGCCAATAATAACGAACACTTGTTGAACATTTGGTAGGCATAATTGTATGCACTTTATATGTATGAATTTATTCTTCATAACACTAAATGTTAGTTATTGCTGAGTGACAAATTATCACATAAATCATAAATCATCAAACAATTGCTTAAACCACAAACATTTATTATATCACAGCTTTTATGAGTCAAAAATCTGGTCAGATCTTGACTGGGTACCTCTTACTCTGAGCCGCTCATAAAACTGTATTTGAGATCTCAGATGGCGGTGTAGTCCTTGCAGGGCCCTTGCAGGGCTCACACTGTGGTTGTTGGCAGGATTTACTTTCTTACAAACGACTGGACTGAGGGTCTCAGGTCATCCCTGGGTGTTGGCAAGAGGCCTCCCTCAGTTCCTTGCCATGTGTACCTCTCCACTGGATATCTCTCAACATGGAAGCTGGCTTTCATCAGAGCAAGCAAGAGAGGACAGAATGGAAGAGCAAGACAAAAGTTTCAGTCTTTGTGTAACCCAATCTCAGAAGTGACATCTCCTTGATTTTGCCATATTTCATTGATGAGAAGCACGTCATTAGGTCCAACCTATACTTAAGGGGAGGTGAATATACAAGGACATGTATATTAGGAGGGTGGCAAAGAGGTTGTCTACTATGGATGAGCGAAGGAGAGGCACAGAAACGTCAAACAATGTGCTGAAAGTCACACAGCCAGTAAATGGCAAAGACAGGATTTGAACCCAGCTAGTCAACTCTGGGGCCCGTGTTCTTCAGCTTTATGCTACAATGCTTCACTATGCATAATACAGCAAGTATTGGAAAAAAACCTTTGGAGTAGTAGTAATGGATGAAATCCAGAGTTGCCCTGTACTATTGCAAAATCAGTGATTGTGTTGGGGGCTGAAGGGGGAGCAGTCTGTATCAGCAGTCAGCCAACCTTTTTTTGTAAAGGGCTGTATAGTAAATATTTAAAGCATCATCCGTATGGTTTCTGTGGCCAACTATTCAACTCCGCTGTTGTAGCTTGAAAGCAGACATAGATAGTAGTTAAATCAATGGGTGTGGTTGTGTTCCAGTGAAATTTTACTTACAAAAACAGGCAGCAGGCTGGATTTGTCTGCAGACTACAGTGTACCAACTCCTGGTCTGAATCACTGTGGGCACATAGATGTGCCAAGAAATTCTTAATGTTGTTAAAGCTAGGGTTACTTGCTTTATTGAGATCTCAGGAGTCACTGAACCAAAGAATGCAGCAGAAGCCATTTCAAAGCAATGGAAGCAAAGAAGGTCGATGTATTATTCCTTGGTCCCTATTCCCCTCAAGACACCCCTAGAGTGCATTTAGCCTTTGCCACTCTATGCGCCTTGAACAACTTGTTTCAATTTGGGGGAAGGAATGCCTCCTTGAATTTTCTTTTAGGCTTTCATCCTATTGTATTCTGGTTAGTTCCTTCTTTGCCCAATACCTGAGTCCTTTTCCCTTCTTATCAATCTCCTTGCCCTAGGTCTGGTATTTTTCAGGTTGTTAACCTCTTTGCATTATACCCAAGGTTTCTCTTGTAGTTCCCATTATGTTCCCTTAGGTGGAAAGGATCAATTTTCCTGGGAGTTTCCTAAGTTTCCTAACTCCTGAAGAGGAATGCTCGAAAACTCTAGGTGACACCTTGGGCAGAGGCATATCATAGAACTTACCTAAAATTAAGAGTGAGCCCTGGACCCTAGTGAGTTCTAATTTTGAAAGATGTCTCTATCAAACAGACAGGATATAGGAAGCAACAGATGGAGTGGTTTGTCTCAATTGGGGAGCAAACTAAAAAATGTGAAGTTTCATAAAACCAAGCCCGCTGGGTGACAATATATAACCTCACAAATGGTCCCCGATAAACTTTTAAAATATTATCTAAAAAGTCAACTACCTGTGTCAGGGTTTCATCACATAGCAAACCAGTAATTCTACTTTTAATGTGTTTTCTTTCTCACTGGAAAAAACTATCCTCTGGGAACAAAATATTTGCAGCCAATGCCTTAGTCTTTATATTCTGAGTCTTTATATATAATCTTTAATTTATATTAAACATATTATAAAATATTTAATATACTTGATATATTAAAGTTGCTGGTAGCAGCTTTAGTGGTGATATGATCAACAGTTCCCTAGCTCTTTGCCTAGGGCATTGTTAGTCTTTTATACATATTTATTTTATTTTATTTTGTGCCTTGGACCTCCTAACACTTAATAATATAATTTACTTTGATTACACTGCAGATGGGCCTCTCTCGGACTCTGTTTTAAAAATTAATGCATTTAATTTTAGTAGAAGTGTGCAACAAGACAGCAGGTGACTCAGCTAAGTGAGAGAAGGGCTCCTAATTACACTTCTAAATCAAACTGTGCTCCAAGCGCCCTTCTGGGGTTAAGTACCACAGAAATCTAGGGCAATTGATGATTGCTGACTCAGTTTTCCCAAGCTGTAAAATGGGGAGGGGAGTATATTTTTATTCAAGACATCCTGAAGTTTCCAAATATTTAAAATGTATATTCACTACTCTTCCTAAAGCATAGTGTTTAGGGATGTTTAGCAATGAATGACTTCGTTTTTTTCCTCCGTAGGCAGTTTTCTCAATTCCATTCAGCATCACCTGCTGTTTTATTACACATTTTCTCATAATTGCTTTTGTGTAATGAGGGTTTGTAGGATAAATAAAAAAATGACTAGTCATATTTCAAGATACGGAATCCAGGGAACACCTCAGCATTATTTTAGGATTATTTAAAAATGGATTAATTGCATCCTTTTCTTCCTTCTCATAACAATATTTTCTCATTAGGCTGGATTTATTTATCACGTTGCTTTTCATGTTGTAGTTTTTGCCATGAGAATGAATTATAGACCTTTTCAGAGAGACTTTTAAATGACTAGATGATGATTTCTTCACTGTGCCATTTGTAAGTGTCACAGTGATGAAGAATGCAGCTTTATAATTTTTTTCTGCATAATAAATTAAGATATACTTTTGGGAAGGGTGTGGATCAAGATTCAAGGAGCAGGGTCCAATTACTAAATTTCAAGAAGGAAAATGTTTAATTAAGATGAAGCCTTGATGATATATTTTGAGGGAAATGGCATTTTGGAGGCAGTTGATTTTGTTGATTAACATGTTTTAAAAATGTTTTGGCCACTTGGTTGGAAGTAGGATCTTTTAAGTCTGGAGTTCTAGGCAAGAAAATAAACATGAATGAATTCAGAGATGAACATGAGTTTACCATAAGAATACTTAACTAAGCACCACCCTGACTAATGGGGTCCCATCTCTACTAAAAATACAAAATGAGCTGGGCATGGTGTCGCATGTCTGTAATCCCAGCTGCTCGGGAGGCTGAGGCAGGAGAATTGCTTGAACCTGGGAGGTGGAGGTTGCAATGAGCTGAGATGGTACCACTGAATTCCAGCGTGGGTGTCAGAGTGAGACTCCATCTCAACAAACACACAAACAAGCAAACAAACAAACAAAGCGAAAATGCTTTTGCTTAAAAATCCCAAAGCAGGCTCTTGATTTTAAAAGTGGTCCTGATAAGTAATTAGCGTTCTGTTGTAGGAAATTGAAAATAGAGACAGAGATAATATGGAATTTTCTAAATAGAAGCCTTAAGAGTGGCGGAAATGGGAATTCAAGAAAGAAGGTAATAATGGATTTAAAAAACACTTGAGGTTCGCTATGACCCAGAAGAAATGATGGGGGTTGAAAAGTTATGAAAAGAGGATTCATTAGAGACTTGCTCCCCAGAGTATAGTTCATGAGCTGGCAGGTACCGTTGACATCACCTAGAGCTTGCTAGAAATGCACAGTCTTGGGCCTCACCAGAGACCAAACACATTTTCACAAGAATCTTTTGTGATGTATGTGCACATTCAGGTTTGAGAAGCACTGCTTTAGAGTAAGACTGAAAATATTTTTTCTTTACCAATAATGCTTCAGTATATAGGGTTCTATTTCCTTGACCATGTGTGGAGCCACACTATTTGATTCTACATTGAATAATACTTGCATAAGTGCCCACATGCAAATGCTGTTTTACAATTTTGAGTTGCTGCATAGGTGCACATATAGGCAGAATCTGTTGCACTTGAGGTTAGAGTTATGAAACAGAATGTAAAGGTCATATACGTTGACAACTTAACAACAATAACAACAACAACAACAGCCACAAAATGAGGGATGAGAAGGGAAAGGGAGGTAAGGAAAAGGATAAGTAAAGGAAGTAATTTTCTTCTCTTTAATAACAAGTTATCAATACTAGTTAAAGTTGAAAATTCAAGAAATGGAGTTTGTCATATTCAAAGTTATAAAAATATAATATAATCAACACAATTTGGGGGTTGAGGCAGGGAGGGAAGGTGGGAGGCCATATTAATGAACCAAATTATTTATCCTTCATGGCAAAGACCTAGTAGGTGCTGTCCAGGGTTGATAAATCATGAAATAAAGGCCAGAGCATGTAGCAAATATGACTCATATTTCAAAAATCCAGGTATGTGAGAAATATTACATTTCTTTATTTCTTCAAGTCCAGTTAAATCAAGCGACAACCTTTTCTCTGATAATTTGGCAGGAATTAAATTATAGTTGGAATTAGGGACCCCCCACAACCTGTACTCGTGTAGTTTAAGATTCTGCAACTTGAATAAACTTGAGACGGGTCCTTTACATTGGAACTTCATTTTCCTCAGCAGTCTGGTAATGATGCTACTGCTTGTCCCACCCATTTCCCAGAGTTACTATGAATTTAAATCCAATTAAATTTATGGAACATTTACTTAGCACTTAACAAGTAGCTATCAAAATAAAGAGACACAAATAAATACTACAAGTTTCTATTTACATGGAGCATAAACTCTAGTAGGCAGAGTAGAAAGACATGTACAAAAACAAACGAGTCTCTGTATGTAAAAGAATTTGGAAAACTGTGAAGTATACCACCAGACTTGTGAACAACGATAAGGCATTATTAGTTTTCCCTAACATCATCATCTTGCTGCAGACTCTCTAGTTGTTAAAGAGAGAGAAATATATTCTTCGTCATGGGTCCTTGTAAATCTCTTAGTTTATAATCAGAAGTAAAAACATTGCTGCAACACTGGCTGCTCCTAAAATGAACAAATATGCAGGAATGAATTTCTCTTCAGGCTAAAGGGAAGAAATGCGTTGCTCACATTTTCAAAATCCATATGTTGACTTTCAGTTCCTGGTCCTTCATGTAAGAGTGGGGACTTGGTGTCCGGGAGGGATGAGTAGGTGGAACACAGACGGTTTTTAGGGCCGTGTAACTATTTTGTATGATACTGCAGTGGTGGAAGCATGTCATTATACATTTGTCAAAAACTCTTAGAATGTACAACATCAAGAGTGGACATTAATGTAAACTATGGACTTTGAGTGCTAGTGATGTGTCAATGGAGGTTCATCAATTGTAAACCTGTGCATCATTCTCATGTGAGATGTTCATTGTGGGTAGGTTGTGTGTGTGTGTAGGGACAGAGGGTATATGAAAACTATCTATACTTCCTTTTTAATTTTGCTGTAGCCTTTAAAGAGTTCATAATTTAAAAAGTATGCTATAAAATTGTCCTCTCTTGTCAGTTTCTAAATGAAAGGAAAGAATTTTTCTTTCACATAGAATTTTTCTGAAAGAGACAGAGACTATAAAAAAGGCACTTTTTTTTTTTGAGTTAGGTTATCTCTCTCTCATTTCCGAGGCTGGATTGTAGTGGCAAGATCATGACTCACTACAGCCTCACACTCCTGGGCTCAAGGGATCCTCCCAGCTCAGCCTCCTGAGTAGCTAGGACTACAGGTGCACACCACAATGGCCAGCAAATACTTGTGTTTTTTTGTAGGGTCAGGGTTTTACCATGTTGCTTAGGCTGGTCGAACTTCTGAGCTCAAGCAATCCTCCTGTCTTGGTCTCCCAAAGTGCCAGGATTACAGGTGTAAACCATCATGTCAGGCCAAAGACTGATCCTTTTAAAAAGGATCTTAAGACTGGGCATGGTGGCTCACACCTGTAATCCCAGCACTTTGGAAGGCCGAGGTGGGCAGACCACCTGAGGTCAGG
The DNA here is from genome assembly GCF_047675955.1 of Chlorocebus sabaeus. Taxonomy (NCBI): domain Eukaryota; kingdom Metazoa; phylum Chordata; class Mammalia; order Primates; family Cercopithecidae; genus Chlorocebus; species Chlorocebus sabaeus. The sequence continues at coordinate 23,744,674 of NC_132930.1, read as the reverse complement.
AGTTGGGAGACCAACCTGGGCAACATGGTGAAAGCCTACCTCTACTTTTTAAAAAATTTTTAAATTTATTTTTATTTTTATTTTTTTGAGACAGAGTTTTGGTCTCGTTGCCCAGGCTGGAGTGCAATGGCACGATCTCAGTTCACTGCAAACTCCGCCTCCCAGGTTCAAGTGATTCTCCTGCCTTGGCCTCCCAAGTAGCTGGGATTACAGGCATGTGCCACCGTGCCTGGCTAATTTTGTATTTTTAGTATACACAGGGTTTCATCAGGTTGGTCAGTCCTGTCTCAAACTCCTGACCCTAAGTGCACCACCCGTCTCGGCCTCCCAAAGTGCTGAGATTACAGGCTTGGACCACCGCGCCCAGCCCTGCCTCTACTGAAAATGTAAAAATTAGCCGGGCATGATTGTGCATCCTGTAGTTCCAGCTACTTGGGAGGCTGAGGCAGGAGAATCACTTGAACCCAGGAGGTGGAGGTTGCAGTGAGTGGAAATTGTGCCATTGCACTCCAGCCTGGGTGAGATTCAGTCTCAAAAATATATAATAAATAAATAAAGAAAAAGGGTCTTAACTTTGCCTTCAGGTTAATATCAATTGAAAACATTTATTTATTTATTTATTGAACATGTTAGGCCTGTGTAGATCTCCACACCTCATTGAATGTCACCCAGAGATGGGGCCTTGAGTGCAAGATGACACCACTGGAAAAGTAAGATAGGGTTGTGTAGTGAAGGACCTTGTGTGGGCGTTGAGCAATGTTCACTTTATTTTCCTGGCATTGAAGAGATGTGGAAGGTTTTGGAAATAGAAAAGCACGTTAGTTAGGGAAGATGCAAAATTCCATGCCAAATTAGATTCTGAGATTATTGGCTTAAATGTTATTGTGTTGATCTGCCATTTTATACATCAAGGTGGGCATCTTGTTCTATGTGAGCATTGAGAATCTCAGATCTTTCTAAGTCATTCCTTTTTCACCCCCTGAGCATCACTGTCTTCTGCTGCATCTCTTCTGTCTTCACACTCAAAGCTGCATCCCTGCCCCTGCATCCTGGGTTCCAGCCCACAGGAAGTGGACAGAGAATATAGGCAAGTATGTCTGTTGTCTGAAATCCTCAACACAGAAGGGACACATGTCACTGTTACTCACTTTTCTTTGACGATAAGGCAGTCTTGTGGCCATGTCTAACTGCCATCTGGCTAGAGAGCCAAGATTTGGTGAAAACTTCATTATTAGGATGATTTTGGTGAACACAATAGGGTAATGATTAGATAGATGTTTAAGAAAGGAAGTTCTGACTCTTCTTAATTTTCTACAACATCTAGCATAGAACTGTCTATGTGGTAGGCATTTCATTAAAAATTGCTGGCTCATTTATTGATTAATAGATTGATATACCCAGGGTGAGGCTTGCGGGCATCTCCTTTACATACAGTGGCATGTGAAGATCTGCTGGTGGAACCAGCCCAACAATGCCTTCTTCAATGCAATAGAGGAAAACTGTGGTTATTGAAGGTCCATTCTGCTTGGTTAGAGTCATGTCTGGGAAGTCTACTGCCTCCATAAGACCAAAGGGAATGATATGAGACCCCAAATCAGGAGGTTGGGAAATGATCCAATGTGCCACTCTACCTATTGCCAGGAAGGGACTGACAAGTCGCTACATTGCATTTGTACCACTGCAGTTTGCAGAGAGGGATTTTATGTGGCAGTCAAAATACATTTTAATTAATCGTTTTTTCTCTTCCTTTATTCTTTCCAGTGGTGAAGCAAATGAATAGTGGTGGTGAGAGAAGTGGGCTCGAATGGGTAGTATTTTATCACAGACATTGTTTAGAACAGTTCTCCAATGATAATAATATAAAGCTGACTAACTTTTTGCCAGTTTTAAAAAATCATTGTTTTAAAATTTACTACAGATAAGGCACCACCTTGCTGCTTACACTGGAGTGGGCTGCTCCCATCTCCCCACTCCTTGGTGTGCTATTTATTTTCTTCTTCCTCTGTTTTCTTTTCCCATTCTTCTCCGTTTTCAGTAAAACTCTGAAAAATATGTGTCTGTTCTCACTGTTTCCCACTTCTCTCTTCCCATTCTCTCCCAAAGTCCCTTTAGTCAGACTTTTGCTCCAACCACATTATTGAATTAGCTGTTGTCAAGGTCAACTGTGACCTCAGAATTGCTAGATCCGACTGTTGATTCTTAGCTCTTGTCTAACTGGACATATCAACAGCATTTATTACACTTGCTCACTTCTTCCTTCTAGAAACCCTTGCTTCGCTTGACTTCCAGGGCACCATCCTCCTTTGGTTTTTCTCCTTTCTGGTGTCTCTCTCTTTCTCTCACTCTTTTTTCATCTCTCTCTTTCTGACCTTTATTTTCTATTATTGGAGAGCCCCAGGGCTCAGTCTTTGGTCCTCTTCTCTTCTCCATCTGCACTCACTGCCTGGGTGATCTCATCCAGTTTCATAGCTTTAAATATCACATATAAATTGGTGACTCCCACATTTATATCTCTTAGCCAGACATCTCCATTCTATTTCAGAGTCTTGCATCCAACACCACCATTTACATCTCCATGGAATAGATGCTTTGAACATGAGTGTCCCCAGCTGACTCCTCATCTCTCTCTACAATTGCTCCATTGGCAGTTTTCCCATCTGAGTTAATGGTAACTCTAGTTGCTCAGGCCAACAGTGTAAAGAATTATACATGACTTCTTTTTTCCATTCTGACATCCAGCCTATTGGGAAATTCTAGAGGCTTATTTTCAAAACTGCACCAACACCTGACAATTATTAGCAGTTGCATTGCCATTTCCAAGGCTCAAACCAACGTTGTCTTTCACCTGAATTGTTCCGCAGCCTCCTAAATAATCTCTCAGATCCCACCCATTTATCCTACCTCATATCTATTCTCAACACAGAAGCCAAAGTGTAGAAGTTAATCTACACTTTGGGAAGATTAATCATCTAATCATCTTCCCAAAACCTTCCCTTGGATCCTTTTACACTCAGTAGAATTGCCCAAGCCCTCCAACCTGCACCTCCACCATGGCCTTCCCAGTGTGATTTCCTGAGGCTTACCCCTCTGTCATCATCTCAGCCTCACTCTCTTTCTGCTGTCCCTCAAGTGCTCCAGGCATAGGCCTTGCTCAGGGCACTCGCACTGTATGTCTTTGTTGACACTGATTATCTTCCCCCAGATACCTGCATGACTTACTCCCTCAATTTTGCAAGACTTTGTAGAGGCATAATTTCAATGGGGTCTCTCATTACTATGGTCTATGAAACCACAACAGTCTGTGGCATTTTCCACCCACCTCACACTTTTTTGTATCCAAAGCAGTTATCACTTTCTAATGACTTTTCTAATCATCACTTTTTTTTTCAGATGATCATAGTTTTTCCCTTTATTTTATTAATGTGGTAAATTCCACGGATGGATTTTTGAATACATACAAAGTCAGAAAAGAAAAAAAAAATGGCACAATCTTTGTTTTTCTTTCCCACATATAGATTTATCTTAATTCTGTAGGATGTAATAGTATGAACATAATGTACTATATACTTAGTAATCTTTTACATTATTGACCATCCTTCCCCTACTAGAATATAAGCTCTGTGAGGGCAGGGATTCTTGACTCCGTATCCCCAATGCCTAGAAATTGCCTGGCATATGGTAGGAGCTCAGTAAATATTTGTCGAATGAATAAATGATGGTCCTTCTTCCTATCTTCTTGATAGTTCATCTTCTCTCCCCATTCTTTGCTTTACTCTAACTATAACTTTTGGCAAGTTTTCTCTTCGAATACTTTTGAAGTATTTGAATACTTCGAACGCTTCAAATACTACTCACCATCCAGTCATCTATCCCTCTCTACAATAAATACTTAGTGAAAGAATTAGGCTATTCTCACATTGCTGTATAAAAGAATACCTGAGAATAGGTCATTTATAAAGAAGGGAGGTTTCATTGGCTCTTGGTTCTGCAGGCTGTGCAGGAAGCATGTTGCTGGCATCTGCTTGGCTTCTGGGGAGGCCTCTGGAAGCTTACAATCATGGTGGAAGGTAAAGGAGGCCCAGGGGAAGCAGACACATTGAATAGCAGGAGTGGGAGCAAAAGAAAGATGGGGAGGTGTCATACACTTTTAAACAACCAGAATTTTTTTAGAACTCATTCAGTAGCATGGGGACAGCACCAAACCATGAGGGATCCACCCCCATAACACAAACACCTCCCACCAGGACCCACATCCAACATTGGGATTACATTTCCACATGAGATTTGGGTGGGGACAAATATTCAAACTATATCACTGAACATACTCTTTGTTCCCCAAACTGTGCTAAAAATCTAAAGTGAGTAAGAAACAGTTGCTTTCCTCAAGCTCACTCTTCTGTGGATGCCTACAGACATCTTGGAATTAGGTTTGGCCTCTAATGATTTTCCTTGTCAGATGACAGACTGAATCCCCCATTTCCTTGTAACTTTCTGGAAGTCGTTGTCACTACTTGGGGGGACAATAGCTCTCAGCTGTTGGGTTGGGAAGAAAGGCTGAGAACCACTTGCCTGTAATTATGGGAGCTGTAAGTGATGCTTCTTCAGGAAATGCATGATCTGCGGATTTGGAGGCTCACGTTTGTCATTTGTCACCTTGGTCTGGATGGAACAGATGACAGGGGCTCCCTTACCTTTTTATTTAGGCCAAGTAGTCACATTTGTACCCCTGGTGCATGTGGAGCTTTTGGAGAGGAACATAGGGAGCCTTTGTCCCAAGAAGATTGCACTGTCCCCTGAGCCTCTGGTGCTGTTGAGTTGATGAATTTCACCTTGGTTGAGGACTCTTTTGCTCATGACTCAGCTTCCTGGTCCTCCCTTGCCACCTGCTCGGCTCTGATTCAATCCTGGAGGCTAAAGGGCCTAAAACATGTAAATGGAATGGGAAGCTTGTGCAGGGACCATCAGTCTCCCCACTCCTTTATCAGAACTTCCCACCCCAAAACCATCTCTTTATTTGTAGGAAGTGGAATGCAGGCTTAGGGATAAAATAAGCCCAGGATTGCATGGCAGCCTTATCATTTTCTAGCTGTTTGGGTTTGAGCAAGTCAATTTGCTCACTTTGAGCCTCAGTTTCTCCCTCTGTAAAATGGTGATAATAACAACTGCTTTACTGGACTGCTGAGAGGATTAAATGATGTAATGTTTGCAAAGCACTTGCTTCAGGACCTGACATATAATGATCAGAAATTATATGATGTTATTATTATTATTTAAGGACTTTTATTTTCACTCATGTGAAAAGTTGTTTTTGTTGCGCTAGTCATCAGTTGTTTTTGGACAGTGTCTCAGAGGCACAAGATTTGAAAATATTAATGGCACAAAACAAAACAAAACAGAAAAACAACAAATCATCTCAACAGGCTCCAGGCCGATGCCGATACTCAATCATTGTCGCTACAAAAAAGACAGAGAGGAGCCCTTTTTTTCCTTGTGGTCTGGGAGTGTTTGACATGCTTCAAATGGCCTCCTGTAATCAGGGAGCAGAAGGCCACCCCCTATCAGGGCAGGAAGTTTCTCTCATCTGACAAAGGTAAAGAATGTGCTTCTTGGCTTCTGTTCTCCCCACGCTATCTTTGTGCTTCTTGGCGTCTGTTATCCCCATGCTATCTTTATACTCCCTAGATGCCTTCAACTGCTTTGCATAGCTAGGGACAGGTTCTGGGCACCTGCTCTGTTTACAATACCGGCTCCAAAAATGAGCCCAGATATCTGATTAGAGGACAATGTCTGCAAAAACAACCTTTTCCTTTTCCCCACTGTGAAGGTGGATTTCTGGAGTTGAGTAAGGAGTATCACATTTCTTGTAGCAGAGGGACAATTCTGTCCTTATTGTGCCTTTCCACAACCCACATTCCTAGGGTAGTGCCTAGGAGTCCTATGCCCTGGTCTCAGGGTCAAGGAGGAGGAGGGTCTTGTGGACCCTGTCTTCCATTCCCCTCACTAATTCCCTGCATCCCTCCTCTTCTGTCCCCAGAATCTTCCATTCTACATTGCAGCAACATTGGCTTTGAAATAATGTGGTTATTTTCCAGAAAGTTTGCTAGTCCTTCTAGAAGTTTTTTCTTGTTTTATTCAGCCTAAAACATTGTTAAATGCAGTGTGATATAGAAGAATGCTTCTTATAGCAACATGCTTTGGCTTTAGCTCAAATCTGAGCTCTATTACTTTCTAGCTGTGTTTCCTTGGGCAAGACACTCAATATTTCAGAGATCCAGTGTTCCCGTCAGACAAGAAAGGATGATAATATATACCTTTAGGGTTGTTTAAGAATGAAACAGGCTGGGTTTTGAAAGATCTCAAGAACTATTAGTTACTCTTTGTTATTTCTCTAAGGCTTTCTGTAAACTAAACTCCTTAGAAGAAGAGGAAATACAGGTAGGTTAGAATAATGACAGCAGGAAAGTGAGTACAGAATCGAGATAGGCATTGTATTTGTTTGCTAGATCTGCTGTAACAAAGTACCAGAAACTGAATGCCTTACGACAATGGAAATTTATCGTCTGACAATTCTGGAGGCTAGAAGTTCAAGATCAAGGTATTAGCAAGGCCATGCTGTCTCTGGTGGCTTTGGGGAGAATCTTTCCTTGCCTTTTCTAGATGTTTGCTGATAATTCTTGGTGTCCCTCAGCTTGTAGATATATCTATCCTTGTCTTTTCTAGCTGGTATTTTCTGACAGTTCTTAGGGTTTCTTAACTGGTAGATACATCACTGAAATCTCATAGCCATCTTCTCCCTGTGTGTCTAAATATCATCTTCTTTCTGTGCTTGTCTGTCTCTGTGTATAAATTTCCCTCCTTTTTATAAGGACACAAGTCTTATTATATTAGCACCCACCAGTTTGGCCTCATTATAACTCAATCATCTGCAAAGATCTATTTCCAAATAAGGTCATATTTATAGGTGCTTGGCGTTAGGGCTTTAAAATATTTTGGGGGGATGAAATTTAACTAATAACAGGCAGTAATACATTATTGTATTTTATATCTTTTGGTTTTTTTCAAAGTAATGCGATCTCTTTTTTTGTCTATTCTTTTGTTCTTGGCAGTGGTTCTTGTTTCTTCCAAGAGATGAAGAGATTCACTCCTTAATTAGACTATTCTACCCATGTTTCATAGACTCTATCTATCTATCTATCTATCTATCTATCTATCTATCTATCTATCTATCTATCCATCTATCTATCCATCCATCCATCCATCCATCCATCCATCCATCCATCCATCTATCTATCTACGTATCTATCTATCGATCTTGTATCTACCATCTATGTAGATATGTAACTTACCTTTTCATTTGGAACTTTCATTTCCTTCACTGGTGATAGATATATGTGTGGACTCTATTAAAGATTACATGTATTAGACTCTTTGCTTATTGGATGTTGAAAAGATACCAGAAGTAATAACAATAGTTAATTTCATAGGAGGAAAACATACTTTCCTTAAATAGTGAAAAAGTCTTTTCATTTAAAATATTTGTTTAGTGAAAGAAACGACTCTATCAGTGAAAACAATGTCTTCTGTGAGAGTCATTCAGCAACATTTCCTGCTCCAGACATTCACACTGGTGTACACACAGCAAATCATTTCAATTTACCAACTGTTCTGAAATTATCTGACCAAGCAGAAAGCATTAATTCGAATCCTGTTGCAAATGGACATTGAAATAGGGTCATGAACCTTGGAGGAGATGAGGAAGAATCATCTTCTCTCTGATTTGGAATGGTCGCATTTATCATTGTTCAGTGTTTTTCCTCTTTTTATTTGTAATTAATGGCACACCGCAGTTCAGGTCTGCTGGTCTTAATCTACAAACTAGGCCATTAGCAGCACCAGTCTGCATGATGGCATACCAATTAAAATTAGGAGATTAAAGAGTAATGTTCCTTGCCTGGGACCACTTTGCATACCAATGACAATTTCCCTGGCTGTTGAATGAGGAAAGACTTAAATGGCAATGAACTTGATATCATTACATTTAGGGGACATTAAATGGGGGAGGGGAGATGGGAGGGTAAAGGGCCAGTGTGTTAGGGTACTGGGAATTAAAAGACAGAGACAGAAGTTTTTTTTTTGGTATTTGTTTTACTATTTGCCTGTTTATTTTTTACTTTCCAAAAATATAGAAATTCTATCTAAATTAAAAGTGGTTCCTATTGAAGGAAAAGATAGTCAAATTCCATATTTCTCTATTCCTAAAAGATCTTAGAGTTCATTTTTTCTTTTTTTTTTTCCCTCTGTGAAATAAGAAAAGGATACCTAGCCCTAGCCTTGTATTACAGCCAGGGTTGGAGAGATGGTACAATAAATCAGTTCAGGATTCAATCTTAGAATTTTTAGAAGATGTCTAAAGAAGGGTTCTGAAACAAGAAATGGAAATTCACTCAATTTAGCTGAAAAATAGAAAATAAATTGTAGGCTTAGCCCATATAAATCTAGAGGCCCTCATGTCCTATGTCTCAGTACCCAGCCATTTTCATACCAGCATAGTCCAGCTTCCAAAATATAGTAAATAAGAATGTTATTTTCTTGGGTCTTCTGAAGACCATTAAAAACAACCTAATTCAAAAACCACAATAACACTTGCACAAATCTCCTTCCTGTTTCTCTTGACCCCTAGACTTTTCCAGAGTCTCTCATTCAACAAGATACTTCTAGAACTTTTTCTGACAGTCAGTGCTCCCCCAGCTTTATTTTTCTATTTTAGTACATGTTCTCTGGCTTTTAAAAACCTGTCTGATTCAGGCAAGAATTCTTCCCAGTTTCCTCCCATTTTGCCAGCAGTTTACCTAGAACCTTCAACTTAAAGGAAATCTAGCCTGCAAAAATGAAGTTCCTGTAAGTATGGAAAAAAGGAGACCATTGGCAGAGGCTAATGAGGATAAAGGGGAAGGTTAAGAACATCCATACACTGATAATTTTTGTCCCTAAAGCTCTCGGGTCATTCCCCCAAGAAACTGGGATGATGTCGGAAACTTACCACTTTTATCTTTCTTGTTCTTGAGTCACGTCGTTTATCATTCATGCTGTAGATCTGCTTTATTTTTCTCTGACTCAAGGTATGCATCGGCTTGCGTATGGTTCTTCAAAATAGAGCACCTCAAAATGGCAGCCTCAGTTCCTATGTTTTTATGACCTTCTAATTTGCATTGCCTTAATTAAGTGATTTCCAGGAGATAATTCCTAGGAGAAAGAATCTAATGGCTCAATTTGTTTCAGACATTTACTTCATGTCCAATAAACGATGGCCAAAGAGTTTTGGATCATGCTGCTTGTGTATTAGGAGATAATAGTGCTTTAGGGCTTGTCAAGGTGGAGTGGAGTGGGGGAAGGGGAAGAGAGTAAATAATGTGGCATGTTCGGTCCAGAAGATGTACTTAAACTTCCATAAAGTGCTGTTGTTATTTCAAACTCAACCCGTTTTGCACATCAGTCCATTAGGCTTTGTACTAAGTCCTGATTGTGTAACTGAGTGCCTTTGGACACTATTACCTTGTTTCCTTGGAGTTGACTTAAAAATCTGTTTGGAAGCTTTTCTAACTGAGCAATCAATGACTTGCTACTTCCTTCAAGATTATGAAAATTTCTGGAGGTAATTGCATGGGATTTATCTTTGGAGGAAACCTGAGGAGAGAAAACAGAGTTAGTGCAGTTGAAGTTGTACTGAAAAATCCAGGTAAACTCCAAGCCCCCAGTGATTTGTGTTCTGGAGAAACTGATGGTTTTATTTCTCTCGGTCTGCCAAACGTGTCCACTAACCTCAACAGAAAGGCATAATTCTCAAACTACAATCATCGACCTATTGAACTAAGCCTGACTTCTAAAAGATATAGGTACTTCAAATTCAATAGGCCACAAATTGTTCTCCCTATACCCTTCTACATACAAACCAAAATAAGAAACACTTTTCATGCTGCATTTTCCACTATGATTTTATTATTATTATTATACTTTAAGTTCTGGGATACATGTACAGAATGGGGAGGTTTGTTACATAGGTATACACCTGCCATGGTGTTTCGCTGCACCCAGCAACCCATCATCTACATTAGGTATTTCTCCTAATGGTCTTCCTCCCCTTGCCCCCACCCCCCAACAGGCCATGGTGTGTGATGTTCCCCTCCCTGTTTCCATGTGTTCTCATTGTTCAGCTCCCATTTATGAGTGAGAACATGTGGTGCTTTGTTTTCTGTTTCTGTGTTAGTTTGCCGAGAATGGTGGTTTCCAGCTTCATCCATGTCCCTGCAAAGAACATGAACTCATCCTTTTTTATGGCTACATAGTATTCCATGGTGTATATGTACCACATTTTCTTTATCCAGTCTATCATTGATGGGCATTTGGGTTGGTTCCAAGTTTTGCTATTGTGAACAGTGCTGCAATAAACATACGTGTGAATGTGTCCACTATGATTAATGTTATTTAATTATTCAAGATAGGAAGTAATTAGAAAGTATCCAAAATTGAGAGAAGATGATTTTTGCTTGAACTATTCCTTTAGGCCCTAATTCTTCTATCTACTCCAAATGTTGTATGTTATCTATTTCTAATCCATTTCTAACATGGGTTAGAAATACCTTTTTGAAAATAAAAAAAAAAAATGCTATGGCTTCTTATTTTCTAAAGGACAATTCAAAACTGCTTTATAAAAGCCTTTCATTGATCTTGTCCTAACCTACCTTCAGAATTTCTTAAGTCTCACTACATGTCACCTCTTTTCTTCTCATTTTCTTATTCACTAAAATACCCTCAGGGCTTAGAATGATACCTAGGACATAGTAGGCACTCAATAAATTTTGTTTAATCAATTTCTTTTTACCATTGTCATTGTTATCCTCTTTCTTTGCTTTTGAAATTGGTCTTTCTTATTTTATTTTTGTTTTTGGTATCAGTTTCTAAATCCTTTTCTTCTTCTTTTAATTCTAAATATGTTTGTGTTCATCCATATTCTTCCTGGTTTTCATATCTATGTGCGAGTGCCATCTTCACCTCTGACTTTATCCCTTAAACTCTAATAACAGAGTATTTGAGTAAGCCTTTCTTTAGATTCTGTTACTTTTGCCAAGGAAAATAAAAATAGTGTGTTTCCTTACAAGATCATAAATGTGGTCACATACTAATATCAGGAAGAATGAGCCTCAGCCACAGACTAGAAGGGCTAGACTGTACTATTGGTTGATGGGAATACAGACTTTTTGCCTACTTATTCTGATGTCTCATAGTTTGGCTTCTACTAATGTTTATCTGCTACAACTATCCTTGCTAGTCTCCATTCAAGGGTCCAGTTTTTAATCTATCACTGTGGTTTCTGTGGCTGCTAAAGTTAATCTCAACATGGCGGTCATCTTGCTGGTGCAAGGAGAATGATTTTCTCTCCCATCAGTAACTTTATTCTTTCACTTAGCTTCTTGTAGCTTTCAAAATGTGACAATCACTTTTCTTAATTACCAAGAGGACAGGCTTAGTTTTTTAATTCTTTGGAGCCCTTTGCTGTCACAATTGAGCCCTGTACCACTTAGATCAGGGTAGATGTTACAAAGACTCTCTCCAGTCAAGCTCCTCTGAACTCTCTTCTCAATTAGGCCTAGATCATTGGACTTAAACGTCTATCTTTGCATTATCCAATTTTTGCAAAAATCCTCCTAAGTCAGTTTAGAGAGATTCCTGCACATAGGTATCCCATCACCTTATTATCTGATCAAGTTCTTTTTTTTTTTTTATTCAGGAAAAAAATTTAAAAATAGCAATACAACATAGAAAATAATGCAAATATAAAACAATACAGTGTAACAACTATTTACAGAACATTTACATTATATCAGGTGTAAGTAATCTATAGATTATTTAAAATATACAAAAGGATGTGTGTAGGTTATATGCAACTACTATAAGGAACTTGAGCATCTACAGGTTGTGATATCTGAGGGTGTTCTGGAACCAATCCTCTATAGATACCAGGGAACAACTGTATAGACAGCTCTTGACTTACAAGGGTTCGATTTAGGATTATCAATCTTATGATAGTATGAAAGCAGTACTCATTCAATAAGCTCCTCAAGTTACCATGGGGTTATGTCTGGATAAATCCATCATAAGTTGAAAATGCACTTCCTACTTAGGATATTTTCAGTTTACCATGGGTTTATCAAGATGTAACCCCATCATGAGTTGAGGAGCTATCATGTTCTCCTAAATCTTCCATTTCCCAAGTTTAACATCTACACTTCCTTTAACTGTTCTTCAAATAAGATGGTGTTTAGTGCTCTCACCATCCTGAGTGCCTTCCTCTTGGCACACGTGGGTTTGTCAATATCCTCCTTCATAAGTGGTGCCCCTCAATCCAATATCTGATCAAATTCTTATCCTCACAGTTCTTGAGGTGATATCTGATCACCCTGGCCTGTCTTCAGCAAGAATCCTCTTAAGTTGGTTTAGCCAGCATCCTCCACAACCCTAATGTTCCCTTTGTCCATCCACTGATACCTCACTTTACACCTTGGCTATAAATAAATCCCCACTTTTGCTTATCGTAGTTGGAATTGAACTCATTTCTATACTGAGGGCTTTCTTGTGTCCTCTATCACAATGCTTTCCGAATAAAATCCATTCTTACCACTTTACTGTCAGGTCTGATTTTTTCATCAATAGGGGACATTTTGGATAATACCTTATATAGTTTTATTCAAAGGCATACCCTACATTTAGTCAACAAATGGAGCCTAAACCTTTTAATTACCTCAGGGTGATTTTTTCAGCTCCTATGAGACACTCCCTGACTGATCATCTTTCTCTCTCCTCTAGATTTTGATTGGGATACTAAATCCTATTGAACTGGGCTCAATGACCTTTTCAGTTGTAGTAAGGAGAAACCACTGTGGCTATTTTTTTTAGCAGAAAGAGGTTTAACATAAGGACCTAGGTGCTTAAGAAATCCTTGGAAGTTGATGTGTTTTGAATGTGGCTGGGCCCATGGGAATATCCCTGGAACCAATGCACTAGACTGGTCTCCCAGGGAAGCTGTTTCCTCTGCTAGGAGTATGGGGAATTAAGAGGTTCCCCCCTGGAGCTGTGGTCCTCATGAACACCCCAGCTTGGCTGTGGTTCAAGGCCAGTTTCCTGACTTATCCCAATTTCTGTGAGGCACAGGGCTGGACGTCAAATGCTGTGGCAGTAAACTCCGACATTTGCCAGAGGAAAACCAAAACAGCAGAAAGAACTCCACCTCATGCTCACCTTCTGAAATCTCATGTGAGTGTTTATAATGAGCAGAAACTAGTTTGTATTCAGAAATCTGTCTTCAAGGGAATATGGGAGATACAGCTTTTAGATTTTTGCAGTAGAAGAAGGAAGCTGGTATAGATGACAAATGAGCTGAACCTCTGTAATTCATCTCAGGCCCATGTCAAACATCAGGATGAGACTGCTGCTTCTTACTCAGACTCCAGACTTCCAAAGGCGTGGCTGGAAAGTGGGCCATATTGTCTGCAAGTGGAAGCTTTGTATCCCATGGTACCCTATTTCCCAGGCATTGCTGTTGGGCAGGGAGGAATCGCTGACTGAAGGCCAGTGAATTCATTGCTTCACCTACAGATAATCAGAATCTATCTCCTGGGAATTTGAATGAAGCAGAAGCACATAGCAGAAGGTCTGACTAAGAAGACCAAATTTGAAAGATCAGAGACTGGGGTCCCCATGCTGGGCCTTGTGTAACATAAGTACACAGAGGCATTTAGGAAGAGAAACAAGAAAAACAGAGCATATAAACAGATATAGAAATAGGCCCCCGGGAAACAGAAAGAGAAGACTCAGTTTCTGAATTTACCATTTCCAGAGAGGCCCAACTGTGTTTAGTTTCCTGCCTTTGGATATTGTAATAGCCCCTACTGCTGTGTTTTTCTTGAACTAGTTTGAGTGAGTTTCTGTTCTTTACAATAAAAAGTTGATTCAAGTAAAAAGGTACAACTTTTGGATGCCATTTACTTATATATTAACATTTTGTTGGGGTAAAATTCCTCACACGTACTTATTATCCTTATATGAATTTTCTAGCTTCTCTACTCCTGAAGAGAAGGGAGTTTAATGTGGGTTAAGAGAGGTATTTGGCCAATCTACATTAATCAATCTATCAATCAATCAATCTATCCACTTACTCAAACAATATCAAGATATTACATATGTGTGCACACATACACACACATATGTCTCAGTTTTCCCTTAAGTGTATCTTGAAGTAATAAAAATATTTTAGAAGTCCCTCCTCTCCTCCCCATTATCTGTAGAATATTGATTTCATGTTGCTTTGGTGACAGATTATGGGGAGCGTTTATCTAGAAGGTGTTTTGTGGTCTGTCCACAATGATGTAGACTGTTCTGCAAGAGATGCCCGGTTCAAATGTCTAAACTGGCTTTATCCATAAACATGATTAAGTTTCATAGTAACCATGAAAACAAAATTTTCAATAGGAGTTAATCGTAGCTTGAATGGGTATAAATGTCAGTGACTGGAACAGATGAGCATCTCCTTTTAAGATAATTGCTTGTACGAACAATGAACAAGGACATCTAAAAGCCATTTCATGGAGAATTTTTTCCATTGACTCTTTGCTTGATTTTAACTACATGCAAAAAGTGCTTTAACCCAGTACCTTGCAAATAGTCGTTGGAATGGTTCATCATCCTTTGCTTGGCAGGCAGACATTGTGCTTAAAGTACAAAAACCTGATCTCTGTCTCCTGTGGGTAGAACACACTGTATTTTTAAAAATTTATACCCTCCTTTGTTTTTAGGGAAAATAACATACTTAGGCCCATCTGTGGTGTCAATTTCAAAGAAATGTCTGCAGGGACAGGGCCTTTCAGAGATTCTGGAAGGCTAAAGGTAGAGATATTGTTCACTCCCTGATGAAGACGTGGCCTTTCACAGCGTTGGATGCTGTTGGGAGTGATTCAAGAACCAGCAGAGCCCAGGGTTTGCCAACAGCCCTTTCTGTGGATATTTAGTTTTTCTGAGATAGCAATGAAAAGTAGCATAGCAAGGTGTTTATTAATTATTATTATTATTATTGAATGTAGATAACATCATTGGCAGCTGAATTCCCAGGAGCAGGGAAAAGCCATGTGAAACAGTCTGCATCTGCAGTCTTTTGTGTATCCCTTGCTTACCCTCTGATTTGTGTCTGGTGGTGTGATAGACAACAAATGCGTTTGTACTCGTTTTTAATCATTGTGGTAGTTGGGTTAATGTTTTCTGGAATGTGGTGTTTTTATTGAACTGCACAAGTCTCCAGATTTACAATGGCCAAATCTGCAAGGACTAGAGGCTTTCATTGTTTCATTTGTTTGTTATTGGCCAAGTTCTTAGCAGAAAACAAAAAGAATTCTCAGTTGATACCTAACTATAGGGGAAGAAAGAGAGAGACTTAGACTGAGTTTTGGGGAATATTCTTGGGCAATGCAAAAACACAGATGACATTATCATAGGTTCTGCTTGCAGAGGAATCAGAAGAAAAATGGTAATGATCTTAATAAGATTAAAAAAACTGATTTATTCTTCTTGCCATTTTAATCCTTTCTTTTTATTTATATTTAGTTTTTAGCATTTGGGATATAGGATATGTAAAAAAGTATTCTTTTTCTAGGTAACATTTGGTATCTCATATATGAAATATTTGATATATTCAATAAAGTAAGACAATGATTTGCTTAATTCCTTTGCCTTAATGCAAATGGTTCAGTATAGAGCTTTGATATATAATCTATGCCTTTGTTTATATGTCCATATGAAACTATGATTTGCTTAGTTCTTTTGCCTTAATGCAAATGGTTCATTATAGAGCTTTGATATATAATCTACACCTTTGTTTATATGTCCATATAAAACTATGGAAACCTAGTATTAAGCAAGTCACATTTCTCATACTTAATGTGCTTTAAATAAAACAATTTTTACTTTTCCCAAAGTTTCTTGGTCTTTTCTAACCAGTCCTTTATATCATCGTTTTATTAAAAATAATTGGATGAACTATGATAATGAAGCAGGCTTGTGAAATGTGTCTGTGCCTTGAGTTGTTCACTTGCTTGCATGACTTTAACCTGTTTTGAAGACATAGTAACAATAATTAATAATCTCAAAGGAAAAGGTGAATAAGAAGTAGCGAATTTAAATAGATGGCATTATAGCTAAAATGTGTGCAGTAGGAAACAGAAGGGCCTGGTACTCAAGAGAAGATAATTTTGAGACATTTTCTTTCTCTTGGTATATTGTATAACTGAAAAACTCTCTCATGATAGGCTTTGAAGAAATCCTCTTAGTTTAAAACCTCTGATAGGAACGCCCAAGTGGGATTCTTTAACCACAGACTCTGAACTATATTTCCTGATTTTTCTATAGAAAAATATCAGTGGGGATTTAATAAAAAAAAGAAGATTAGAAAGAAATATTTTCTGGCATGAGTTGTTTTAACAGTATATGGAGAAACTGGGGTCAGACTGAGGAAGTTCAACCCCTTATTGCTCTCAACTTGAGAAGTTTTCAGAGGTACCTGAAGCATGATTAAAATTACCACAATTTTTTTTTTTTTTTTTGCCCATCAGTCACTGTTTAGTAATAAAAGCACTTGTGGTTGAAAATGTCATGACAACTATTAGCTGGAAAATTCTCCTAGAAGCTTGTTAATAACACCATTATTACATTAAAAATTACCAAAGTGATATTTTTGTTCCTTTTTTTTAGTTGATAAAGACAATATAGTCTCTTCTTTTAATTCATTGCATACCTAACAGATAACAAAGAGTAAAGGGTGAAGGTCAGGTAATAGGTATGAAAACACAGAATGCATTATGTACAGAATATTATTTTATTATTTTCTTTTCAATTTAACAAGCACTTGACAAACTCTGAGTGTGACTTGAGTTCTAATTCTTAGACCCCAAAACTTACACAAGAATTCTGACCATGAAAATGAAGCAAATTGAAAATATTTTATGTCATTCTTAAGAGTATGCTTGGAAATATCTCCCAGTAATGAGCTAAAAGAGGCTAAAGTATCTATATTTCGACCTTCAGGTTCAAACAGTTTAGATTTCTTACTTTCTTTTCCTTTTTTAGTTTTCCTGATCCTGGAAGCATCTGGGAAGTTAACAGAGAAAGCCTTCAGCCTTCTCTAAATGTGACAGAATTATTGTCTCGGTGGATTAGAAAGTTGAGCCACAGTAATGAATGAGAACACCTTTGCTAAAGGTGATTTGTACGAGGTCCCTGTAGGTTAGTACAAGTCTCAGAGTAAAGAAATGTTCATCTTTGTGGAAGCTGATTCTAAAATATCCCTGAGGAAAGAAGGAGAACGAAGGATCCAGATAGATGAAGGAGGCCATCTGGATCAGGCAAAACCAGCAAAGAGAGGACTTGGGGCTTTGTGTCTCAGGCACGTTGCTGAGGAAACTGGCATCCGGCTTCAGAAGTACCTAAAAAAATCAGAGATAAACAACTAGGAAAAGCCACATGTGCCTTGATATTGTGTATTGCACTTATCATGGAATTTAGGAAGGCCTTTCAGAGCATCTAGGCCTATATTATTACTGTACAGATAAGGAAACTGTAGATAAGTTCAGAGTTTGGTCTAGAACCCGTGTCTACCAGTGGATTTCAAACTGCAATGCAGAATTAGGGATAAGGGAGTAAAATATTCAATAAAGTATTTCTGTATACGCTGCCCCTGTTAAAAATCAGCCATTATGCTCTAACAAAGTCCAATTGAAGAAAGATAACTCAAGAGAATTTGAGTATTTGAAAACCTTATACATGATTGTTCAAATGTGATAAGGTTTGGCTCTGTGTGCCCACCCAAATCTCACCTTGAATTTAATAATCCCTACATGTCAAGGGCAGGGCCAGATGGAGATAATTGCATCATGGGGGCAGTTTCCCCCATACTGTTCTTGTGATAGTGAGTGAGTTCTCATGAGATCTGATAGTTTCATAAGCATCTGGTATTTCCCCTGTTGGTACATTCTCTCTTTGCTTGCTACCATCCATGTAAAACCTGACTTGCTCCTCCTTGCCTTCTGCTATGATTATGATTAAACCTCTTCCTTTTGTAAATTATCCAGTTTCTGGTATGTCTTTATCAGCAACATGAAAATGAACTAATAGAAAATGATAAAAAGATCTCTAGAGAACAAGAGGCCAGATAAAAACAAGGAGTCACCAGTTGTCTGAAGTTCTTCTATGGTTCAAATTCAAGCTAATGCTTGAGTACTGGACTCAGGCAGGGGTCCTGAGAGTTGTGGCTCAGTGTGGGTATGGAGCCAGCCCTGCCACAGGCCTGCAGGTGAGGGGTCAGGAATTTAGCATCGTTGGATGATGCTGAGCTTCAGAGCTCATGCCAACAGAATGTGCTAAAACACCGACCTAAAACTATTGGTCTGAGCAGTAGAAATTGAGTATGAGGCAACCAGGTAGAGATTGGATGCAAGAGAAAGAAAAGCTAGATTAAACAGAAGGTTATGAGATGACATTCTAGAGACTTTTAAATGAGAGTCTGATGCTATACCAGGGGGTGGAGAAGAAAATCTTAAGGGTGCTAAATCAGTCTAGACCTTATTGTTGGTGAGCATTTCAGAGGAAACTGAGTTAGGAGATGAAGGAAGTGTGTGTTGGGGGGGTGGGGCGGGGAATATTTGTTAGAAGGTTTGCTTTGAGACTTGACTTGGGAAAATGTCCTCTGGTCCTCTGTGTAGGTGTGAGTTGAGGTGGTTAGAATACAAGATGGTGACAGGGAAGAACTGTTGACTGTGCCTTTTTCATTCAGACAATACATATTCATGAGCATCAATTTTGTGCCAGGCACTGGAGATACAACAGTGCTCATGGCAGAGATAGTCTCTGTCTTGATGGTGCTTATTGTATTTAGAAAAATGCCATAAGCAGATAGCTACATGGATAAACATAAGTACAGACATAAAATGAAAGAAATAAATAAAGGGGTATCACAGGGTGAAGAGTTTTTTCAAGTAGATGGTGTGGGAAGGTCTATCTGAATAAACATAAGTACAGATGTACAATAAAAGAAATAAATAATGGGGTATCGCAGGATGGAGAATTTTTGAAGTAGAGGTTGTGGGAAGGCCTGACAAGATGGTGTTTAATCAGATCAGAAGGACTGATGTGTCTTAGAAGCAGAAGAAAAGCATTTCAGGCATAGAAAAGAGCAAATAAATAGGGACTGAGGAGGGAAAAGTTTCATGTTGTTCTAGGAAGTGTCACAAGACCATTTGACTAGAGGGTAGTGGGCATGGGGGAAAATGGCATGAGGTGAGTCTGGGGAGGCCGGCAGGGAGAAGTTTGTAAGGCACTATGGGTCTTGATAAGTGTGGTAGCTACTCTCCTGAATGGTCCCCAATGATACACTGTGTGATCCTTTTGCACACTTTACCAGGATTAGTCTTCGTGACCAATAGAGTATGGCAGAAATGGTGGTATGTGACTTCTGAGATTGGGTTATAAAACACAATGTGGCCTCTCTCTCTTTCCCTCTCTCCCTGTGTGTGTGTCTTTCTCTTTCTTAGATCACTTGCTCTGAGGGAAACCAGCGGCTATCTTGTGAAAACAACCTTATGAAGAGGCTCACCCTGTGAGCCTCACGAGTAGGCTTGGACATAGGTCCTCGAGCCCTAATCAAGCCTTCAGATCATTGAAATTCCAGCCAACGGCTTGATGGCAACCTCATGAGAGACCTGGAGCCATTCAGCTAAACCCACTTTTAGATTCTTGACCCTTAAAAACTGTGTGAGATGAAAAATTGTTGTTGGAAGCCGCTACATTTGAGGTCATTTGTTACCTAGCAATAGTAACTCATATCGAAAGGACTTTGGATTTTGTTTAAGTACAATGTCCTTTAGAACAAAAGGAAAGAGAGGTCTTGGAAACTGTCACTAAGTTGAAGGTTGACCAAGTAACCTTTTGAGATAGTGTTCAGTGATGATTTGCTGGACCCCTTGCCTTTAGACAGTGATATATTGTCTCCTTGTGTTTAGGACTCTAATACCAATAGAATCAAGAAGTTGTTCTATTTGCAGTCTCCTTGAAAACAAAAGCAGGACTACATTTAAAGCTGTGATAAAATAATGTTTTTCTATTCAGTCCCAAATGTTATCCTCCCTAGACATTTGGTACATCATTGTCTACTCTAATCCAATTCAGTAAGCATTTGTAGAGAAACTTTTTTTATTTTTTTATTTTTTTGAGACGGAGTTTCACTCACTCTGTTGCTCAGGCTGGAATGCAACAGTACGATCTTGGCTCACTGAAACCTCCGTCTCCCGGGTTCAAGCGATTCTCCTGCCTTAGCCTCTGGAGTAGCTGGGACTACAGGCATGCACCACCATGTCTGGCTAATTTTTGTATCGTTATTATTCTTTTTTAGTAGAGATGGGTTTTCACCATGTTGGCCAGGCTGGTCTCAAACTCCTGACCTCAAGTGATCCCCCTGCCTTGGCCCCCCAAAGTGCTGGGATTACAGGTGTGGGCCACTGTGCCCAGCTGAGAAACTTTAAGAGACAGTTCTGTGTTTAGTGTTGTGAGGCCAGGGCTATGACCATAGTCACAGTTCCTGTCCTCTAGTTACTCAATCTAGGGTGGAATTGGATTATTTTATATTCTGTCCAAACTGATGCTCTCTCCCTTCTCTTCCCTATCACTTGATTCTTGTTTATGATACGGATGCTGAAACTGCAGAACACCAACAGACCAAGACTGGTCTAAGGATTTTTTCTTTCTGTTTTTTTTTTTTTTTCTAACAAATACAAGTACTATCTGTATTGTTTCCAGTCCTATGTAGAAATGGAGATTTTCTGACCTGAAGAGATTGGGTCAGGAGTTTATAAGGCTTTCTTGTTATTAAAGTGATGGTAAGTGGGTTACTCTGAAGCTTGTAGCTAAGTCCTTGTTGAGGCAACTGGTGATTAACCTAAGGTCAGGGATGTTCTTACTTTGTTTACTGCTTCATTCAAAGCAGAGACTTTGGGTCCGTTGTGACATCCAGTCACTCTTTTATATTACCATACTTAGGGCATTGAGAGACAAGCTTTACCCTAGTTTTACATACCCATAAAAAGCAAGTAAGCATGGTTTTAAAACATGCCTTGAACATCTACATGCATCTCCTTTTGTAGGAGATGGTCTCTCTCTCTCTCTCTCTTTTTTGTTAAATCACCACAATTCCTCCTCTGCCCCCAGTCTGGACCCCAGTAACCACCATTCTACCCTCTGCTTCTGTAAGTTTGCACTTTTTTAGATTCCAGATAGAAGTGAGATTACCTTGTATTTGTCTTTCTGTGTCTGACCAGAAAGTCTCTCTCTTAGTGCTATACAGAGATCTCTACCTACCTCCCTTTAGAAAAGTAGACAATGAATACTTTCCCTTAATTCTTTCTGATATCTAATAGAAGCAAAAACCATTATCTGGCAGTGACAGGATATCTAGGAGAAGCAAAAACCATTGCCTGGCAGCATCAGGCTGTTTATAGGAATTCTTTTTTTTCCAAGGGCCTCCTAAAACACAAACACACCCAGAACAAATACTAATATAAGGCAAAACCTGATAGCTGTGTCACTGGAGGTGCATATTTCAAGGTGCCTTTGAGATTTGGGTACCTCATTTTGGAATTCTGAGCAGTCTTCATAGGCAGGTCCATCATCTCGGTGGAGAAGGAGGTCAGCTGGGTGCACTGAGGCGGAACTGATTGGCTAAATTGCCAATGGCCGCAGAATGATCCAGCAACAGTCTGAAGCCAGGAGGAAGAAACAGCTGTATCCAAGCGGCATTGAAATCTGTCTCTAATTACATTCGCCCAATAAAAGCTTGGTTATTTACCATTGGAGAGACGCTTATAACAGCATTTACATCTTTCATCCTTCCAAATGATTTTGCCAGTTTTTTTTTCTTCCTCTAGGTTTGAAGGGTCAAATGTTGAGAAAGCACATTTCCAGAATGTCTTGTTTTTTGTGTGATGCAATGTAAAATCATCTAGCAATTTCAGATGCTAAGGAGGGATGTCTGCTTCTTGAAAAAGAGAGTGAGTTGGTTCACCAGGACTCCACTGTGTCTGTGTTGTGGTCCTGGGAAGATTAACCAGCCACAGTGCTTCATTTATCTGCAGCCAGCCCGGGTTAACATTCTGAGTGAGTCCTAGTGGTAGAGGTTTCCACAGTCCAGTGGTGCATAAGTACTATTCCATTAGTAGTGGGAGCGACATTTACAGGTCAATAAAGACTTCATAAAATGCTTTATATGCTGATGTCAGCTAGCACCTAGCAGGACATGGGTAGCCATTAAACTGGTGGGTTTGCTGAATGCAGTTCATTTTCAGAACCTCGTCAATGTGACGTTCCTAAATAGAAGTGTTAGCACAGCACACAGGAATTGTACTGTTTTCTGAAGCTTCAGTCTTAAACCAACTGCCTGATTGTAATTTGAAAAATGGCATTTAGCAGGTTCTACATAGATAGCATAGTGGTTACTATGATTAGCTTCAGAACCAGACAGGCTTGAGTTCAATGCCATCTTTGTTTCTTACATGATGTGAGCACGAGTTCCTTAATCTTACTGAGCCCTGATTTCTGTCATGTGTCACGTGGGGAGAATATTACAGCTAAAGCAAAAGGAGAATGCCTTTTCACTATTCTTGATTCCAAGGGAGACATATTCCTGGATTTGATAATATATGCAAAGTGCTTAGAATATTGTCTAGTTCACATTAGGCATTCCATAAGTGGCCATTATCATTATTGAAAGTTATTCTGACTCCCTGTGTACTAATTGGGAAATTGAGGGGTGGTTGATGTTATTGCTGCTTACTCTATGACTTCATTGTGAGAGCAGAGTAAGACATAGTTCTTGCTTTTCAGTCTGATGTGGTTCTCACAGTTCTTATTTACCTCAGATGACTTGGACTGAAAAAATCCATGTAGGAGGCATCCTTGCACATTTTATATTAACAAAACAAATAGAACACATTTCTTCTTCTTCTTCTCTCAAAATAAATACTTTGTATAGGCTGAACTACCCACTCCATCTTTTCTTCCTTCCCATCCTTTTTTCAACCCACGTAGGCCTAGCCTTCAGTTACCCGTTTTGAGACTGGGGACCTGTCAGTCAGTATCTGCTCACCTTACATGCTCCAGGTTTCCTCCATTAGGACACAGAAACATAATTAAATGGAGAGTAGGAATAAAACACAGAATATATTATTTTCTGTTTTGTTTTGCTGCTTAATTCCTTTCAGACTCATTCAGCATATTGGTAAGCCTGAGAAATAGGTGACTACGTGATTAAGTCTCATTTTCCTTGTCAACTCTGATCAACTGACAGTAATTTACTGGGACATTGTCTTCTGAAGGATTTTCTGATTATGCGTGGAGGTTCAACAGTGAAAAATCATAGTGGCCAATTTAAAATGATTGCTATGGGTGCAGAAAACGAAGGAGAGGTGGTGGTATTGGTGCCAGGTGTTTCATCCGTGCTTTAAGATTCTGGGTTAACAGCAGCGCGAGAAAGTCTTTCAGAGCAGGAGTCATTGCTGATTCATCTTGGTACATCCTAGCATACATTTGGCACTTTGCATTTTGTTTTTCAGATTTACTTATTTATTCAGCAAATATTTGTTGAGTGCCTACAGCATTCCAGGAACCTGGTTATTCAACTAGAAAAGTGTGTTCTCCTGACAATATACAAGGTGTACTGAATTCAGTAGTTTACCATTTCCTTTTTCTAGCTCTTCTTTATTTCATTTCTGAATTTCATGTCAGTTCATGCCTTCATTATCTTGACCTGGACTGTTATAACCATGGTTTTCTAGGGAAAACAGAGTACCCCACTCCATCAACTGCCCCAGGTCTTAAAGCACATTTGTAAGTTCTCTCAGGGGAGAGACGAAGCAATAGTGAAGGTGACGAGAAAGCAAGGAAAGACAAATGGTAGAAACCAAGTTGAAAAGTACTGCTACTGAGATATTACTGGGAGAAAAAAAAAAAGAGTTTATTTGGAGATAGTTTTCAAACAACCACAGATACCAGGAAAGACAAATTTTCTCTTGGAAAATTTCTCTTGGAATTTGGTAGATGGGCACACCCCCCTTCTTATTTTTATAAGCTGTAAAAACTTACAACGGTGTCGGTCTCCTAAATGGTGTCCTAACCATCATCTTACACTATCCATTCCATCTAGCCCACTGTTTCTAAATAAGTTTTTTCAAGATGTGCACCTCCAGTCATGTCACTCCTCTGCTTAGAGCTCTTTCATGGCTTCCATTGGCCCACAGTCGAAGTTTTTTGTTAGAAATTATCAATGCATTAGGATAACTTGTAAACTGTGTACCAAATGTCTGCTATTAACTGAGTTTCAGTGTTAAAGGTTGGGAATAATTTACTTTTTAAACGTAAACTTTACAATTTTGATTTCCAGTATTCTTTGGTGATCAGCAGCCAATCTTTTCTAAGTTGTGAGCTACACCATGTGGCATTTGCCACAAGAGGTTGTCATGATGTTGTTGTTATTAGGTCAGAATCTGGGATTGTCCAGGCATTTCACTGTCAACTGCCATAGATTTTGCAGTAGAATAGCCTCTAGCCAATCAAATAAAGTCCAAACTTTGTAGAGGCTCTAGGATGACCCTGTATTCTCATCTTGTTTATCTCTCCAGACAAATCTTTGAGAGTTCCACCTCTTACTCTGTCGAAAATGTTTCTCTACAGCCCCTCCTTCCAATTGATTTAATAAACCCCTCAAATATTTTAAGATCACAATTTAGTTCAAACATTACTTATAAGGTCTACCTTGATCCCTTACTCCGTGCTTCTGGTAGAATTGAGTGATCACATAATTGCACAATAATTTAAAAAATGAGGACACCTATCTCTTCATTTCTCATTCATTTCATCAGATCCCAGTAGAAAGTACCTATTGTGTCAGTCAGGATAATCAGGGCCTGCTGTGAGAACAAACAATCCTCAAATCTCAGTGGCTTGCTACAGCAAAGGCTTATTTGTTGCACCTGGTCCATGTCCATTGTGAATTGGCTGGCATCTTTCTCTACACCATCATTCAGGATGAGTCAGTGACCACTGTCTTAAACACCACTGGTTATTGTACCAGAGGAACGACGGGGTCTCACAGAGGCTACTCCATCCCACTGTCATTTGTATTTCTGATTCATTATTTGTAACTATTAGCATGACCCTATTCAAACACACAAAAAATCCAGGAAACATCTTATGCCCAGAGCAAGAAATATCTGGCAAATAGTACTTATTATGACCATTACTTGCCCAACATAGAGAGCAATCACGGTATTCCCTAGAGTTATGGAGGGGCCTATTTTTCTGGGCACATTTGTGTGACATATATAGACATACTTGGCTGTTCCTTAGCAAAGAAGAATAACTGACAATATACAAGGTGCACTGTATATAAGGTATGTCTCTGTCACACCTTGTGTCTTCAACTCCTACAGCCAGGTTCAAGGGTTGGGGGGTCTAGAAACTTCATAGAACACATCCTATTTTCATTTCTATGGATATCCTGGATAAGCTTTGTATATCTAAAAACTCTTTGTGAACCATTGCACTGGAAACTTCATATATAACATCTCAGTTCACGTCCAACAATCCTATGAGGTAGGTATTGTTTTCTGGATGGGGAAATAGAATACTAGAGAGGATAAATAGCTTGCTCAAGGTCACGAGCTAAAACGTGGTGGAACCAAATTTAATTCCAGCCTGTCTTCTGAATCTGTAACTGTTATTTTTCTCTTTACCTCTGCAGCATTGTACATGAAACCCAGGGAATTATATTAACTTCCTTTAAAGTTAAATGTATTTTAAACTGGTACCCAGTATCATCTGAGGGTGCTCTAAGTCTTGGTATGTTATATTCTGATATGTAAACCACGTTTCTTATTGTTTTAAACATTTATCTGTCTGCATTTTTAAGGGAGAATATCAAGGGTTTATCTTCTTACACAGTCCTGTTCTGACAACATGAGGGCATTTTGTAGTGACAGTGAGCTTTAATTCAGAAAAATGGATGGGACAGTGTTTCTCCTGCAGTAGGAGATTTATACGTATTTCCTTCTCTCTGTTAACAGGATTTATTCATCAGCTCTGAACAACACATGCCAAAGGCTGCACTCTCTCTCCACTCCATCCCCCAAAATAGCTATTGGTATTTAATAAATAATCATTGTTATGACTTAAAATGCTCGTTATAACCAGATGAAACAAGGCAATTGGGTTTTATTTTTAAAGCAATGAAAAGGAGTTAGTTTATTGCATCTCTTTCAGAGAGCTTAGGTGGGGGTTTCAGCCACAATAATGCTACTTTATTATGAATTTCTATCAGTTGGATAGACGAAAATTAACATTTGATGACTTCTTCATTGATATCTGACTTTTTTTCATAGGCAGACTCTAATAAAGAAGTCAGTTAGAGCTATTAGACATATTTTAGAAGAATTTTTGATGCATATCTTCACTTAGATTATGAAATTTAAATCATTGCTGCTATCAGTTTGAATGCTAATGATATAGCCTGCCAGATGGAAACCTTTCATAAATTTTCACTTTTCTCTTACAGTGGGTTGTAAATCTTAAGTAAATGACTTCTTGGGTGAACTATGTTGATGTCAGCTTTAGTGCCTTATGTCCACACTAATTTCAATGTCATAAGTACCTGGAAGGCAGGCAACTCTTAATTAAATGCCATTTTCTTTGTGGATTATTGAGCTAGAGCAGAGTGCAGACTCTCCTTGCATTGTCTGTGGCTTACTGGAGAACAGCTCTGCTCTCGCTTTGTCACAAGTGGGTTCTTTTGGAGCTATTTAAATGCTTTGGTGTCATGCAGCTTCTCCTCTCTCAACTAAAACTGTCTCCCTCAATGTGTCTTTCAGAGAGTAAAACACTGTTTCCTTAGCCTTTTGTTCTCCATTTCGACAAAACACATTCTGTAGGTTCTTGCCTTTTTTAACAACTTTTTTTCCTCCAAAAATTGATGTTTTAGTTATCTTCAGGAGTGCTAATCTCCATATCAGAACTACACTGGATAAAACTCCTTTTTTTCCCTATGGGGTTATATCAGTATTCAGACTAAATCTTCCGAAGGACTTTTCTACCAATTATGAAGACTTCTGATAACTTGTGCCTGCTTATTACTTAGATTTCTTGGGAATTTTTTTATTACAATTTTTTTTTCCTTTAAAACTGAGCCAAATTTTGAAAAGTATTATCACTTATTATTTTTTTTAAACAGCAGACAAAACATAAAATTAAATGAAAGATTGTTCAAACTTTTTATTCCTTGGAAGCCCAAAGGAAAGAGATGATAAAATCACAAGAAAAATACTTAGGTGAGCCAATAAATATTCCCAGTAGAAATCTCAGAAATCCTACAGGTAAAACAACTTTTTCAAGTTATTGAGTTATTTTCTCAGCAGTTGTTTATTTATTGATTTGTTTTGCCATTAAACCTACAAACCAAGTGATAAATGTGCTTCCTCTGTTGTTACAATGTAATGCATTGAGCTTTTCTTGAAGCTTCATTAAAATTATATCTAAAGCACCGATTATAAGAAAATGATTAATAATACAATAACATAGAGCAACTGTTCTGTGGGGCTGCTTGGAGTTGCCAGCTTTTTCATCAACTCTGTTTTGTTCTCTGCTTCTATCCATGCAGGGAAGCAAATGTTCATCACCAAGTTTTTTCATCAAGCATCAGGAACCATCATTCTGTAGAAACAAAGGCACCAGCAAAACATTTCCAACCATTAAAATAATTTTCCGACATGGTTTCAGTAATTAGTGTATTTCATTTTCAACAACTATAATTAAACCTGACCTTTAAGCTAATTATATCTTGACATTTATGATTTTAAACTGGCTTTCCCTGTGGTGACAGTGTGTTAGATTCGGGTTCTAATGCACAGTTTTGTAGTATTTACCTGTTGTCAAAGGGTCTCTGTTGTGGATTGAAGGGGACCCTTTCACCCAGCGTCCTGTTATTGGAGAGCTAATGGTGCTACCAATGGTGTGGAAGGAATATTATCTTCTACAATATACAGATGATACTGAATTTTTGTAAAAGTGTTTGGATATAATTACAGTCACAGCAGAATCCCTGCTAGAAAATTTCAAAGAATAGGACGAAAATTAACTCAGAGTCTGAGTGTAGATCAAGTTGACTTTTTTTTTTTGGGGGGGGATATAACAAGCTGCCATAGGAGAAAAGTTGAGTGAAAGTGAAACTGGGGAGAGAGGAGAAACCAAGATGGCAGGCCTGGTCTTGTTGGTTTCCATTAAGCTTGAGCAATGATGGACATTTTCATGATTTTTTTCCTTTTGTCTCTCCTAGGCTACTTCCAAATTAGCTTTCCTTTTTCCTAATAATAAGAACAATAGCTAATATTTACTAAGGCTCACTGTGTGCCAGGCACCATGTTAAACACTTCACATGTATTGTATTCATCCTTTAGCAGTCCTTGGAGATAGGGAATCCATAGCCCCTTGATTTTCTTCAGTTGTCAAATGCCAATACTTGGTGAAACAAGATGTATTTTGAAATGTTAATGTTCATGTTTCTTTTTCTCTGTTTGCCTTATGTGATCATCCACTGTTTGGTCAGAGGCATCCATATGGCTTTTAAGAACGAGAATAAACAGTCAGGTTTGCTTTTCTTACTTTCAAAGTGGGTTCAAAGGGAAGCAGTGCCACAACCAGAGAAGTGGAAAGAGGATATAGTAAGAACCAAAGAGCCAGGCTGCTCATCGCCTCACCTCCTTGCATGAAAGAAAGCTGAAGCAGGGAGGATACGTGACTCTCATGGAGGGGAGGCAGGAGAGAAGTGAGTTCATGGGAAATGTGGTGCAAAGCAAGTGAAGACGTGGTGTGGGTTGGGTAATAGGAACAGCAAAGCAGAGTACCAGAGAGTACCCTGGAAGCTCAGCCATCACAGGCAGACTGCCAGTGGGGAGAGGACTGGCCATATTCAGGCAGGTGGAGGAGCTGTGCTAGTGGAGGCATTAGCCTCATTGCCCTTGTGAGAACTGAACTTTTCATGGAGAGTTGCCTTCAGGTGGCTCATGGATTGTCTGGTAGGAAGATAACTGTGATGAGACTTCATGAGGACATTGAAAATCTGGGGACGGTGGGGGTGGAGGGATTTCAGGTTTTTTTCTGTGGGCTGGGACATACATATGAATCTTAAAATATAGGAGGGAGGTCATTAGGTTTAGAGAGGCAGGGACATCATGGAAGGGAAAGCCCAAACTTTATGCTTAGGTAGGACTAGATGTGAAGGGACCCTGTCTTGTAACATGGAAAATGATTTAAGTTCTCACTGGATATTTATTTTTAACAGTGATTTTGGTTAAAAAAATCAAAATCAAGACTCAACCAGGTGGCTTTCTAATGGTGGGATTAGAAGCAGGGGGATACTTGGTTTTAAACAGCCATCCTGAACTCCTTTTATATTAAACTCAGTGGTTTCTACCTCTTTGCATAACTTTAAGATGCATCTTATTTCTGGGCATCTCATTTCTGGGAAGTGAGATGTGTGCTTCAGCACTGTGTGTTGCCAAAGAACAGGTTAGATCAAGTGTATCCACTGACTGGGCAGTGGGAATGGGCTTGGGGACTAGATTGAATGAGGCATAAGATGAGCATAAGGACATAATGTTGTTAAAGAATGAGGACACAGATCTTGGCAAAGCTATTACAACTTTAGGATTGTTCTGTCATCTTCTCTAGTTTCGTCTTCTTGGAGATTTAGAGCCTCTATGTGGACTGCAATAAAACAAGTGGCTGAAACATTGTGTGAAGACACCCTGGCCCTTGCTTAATTTTAGGTAGATTTCAGACAATGTCGGTTAGCTTCCTTTTACTCAATGTACCTGCATAGAAGTGAACCAATGGCGAATTGGTGACTTTAAAGTACTGGTGGTGAGAAAGGAAGAGAACACTGATTAGAATTTTTTAAAATGTTTTCCTTTTTACTTTTATAAATACAGGGATTACACGAACAAGTTTGTTACATGGACTAGAAAAATACTAACGAGTAAAAATCGACAGCCATTTGAAGTTAGGGTCAGCCCCAAGGATGTGTCTTAGGTTGTTAGGTGGCTCTGTCATTCATCCCTTATTCTGCTTGTCTATCTGACTAGGCTGCAAGTGCTATGAAGTTAGGGCTGACAGTTTTGTTTAACTCTGTTTTGTTTTTTCCAACTGCAATGCTTAGAACTGGTCAAAAAAACTTCCAGTTGAGTGAATCCAGACTTTGGAAAATATTTTCCTCTTCATGAAAGGCCAGTCTATATGTGGCCACGCATGCCTCTGTTCTGATCATCATCTTTCTGTTCCAGTTCCCAAGAGGAGTCAATTTCATGAGTTTTCGGGGCCAGGGGCTGCAGAAAATTGTAAAGACTTCAAGAGAGCCAAGTCCTTGTTCCCATCAGCATGTCAACAAGGCAGTGGTGGAGAGCTGCTCACTCCAGGTGCTGCTACTATGACAGAGAAGCCTGGACCACTCCGACTGATGCTGACTTACAGAGGAACTAGTTAGTTGGGCTTGTGGTTAATTTGTTCTCCATCTGGGGCAAGCTGTATAGCCTGTATATCCAACTACATCTCACAGGAGACAAATAGACTGGACTTATCCTTGCAAGTGTGTTGAGTGGGTCAGATGTTTAACATGATCCCTATAACTAATCTCTGGTAGATTTATTATCTGAGTCTTCCCCTTGGTGTCTGGAAGACTATATTCTATAAAATGTGTGGTGAGTAAAACAACTAGCCAGAATGCCACTCCTAATGTGTTATTGGCCAGGAAGGCTCAGAAAATCATAAATCTGATGTGAATTTATAGTGGCAGACTTAAGTGTAGTCAATGACAAGAGAGCCCTGTCATTTTACTGACAGGGGATTACCAACACACTGAGACTTACATATCTGGTCTATTATGAGTTAAAAGTAACACTGAATTTAAATTGCTCTTAACACAGGATATATCTAAATATTCACTGTGTATTTATTTATCTCTGCAGTTCAGAGCCTTTTCTGACCAGAGTCTTACATTTCTGTGCTAACAGTTTATTCTTTATCAGTAATGGTCTTTCTGGAGCCATTTGATTTGACTGTGCAGTGACACATGATATTTGGATAAACCAGGATTTATTTTCTCTTTAGCTCTGCACATGGAGTTTGGTGACACGTTTACAAGAGATCACCTGTGATGAGGACAAAGGTCAGTGGAAAGCTGTTCAAACAGAGATACTTGGCCTCAAGGAGATCATTTGAACCTCAACTCTTGACCTGTTCATTGACTGTGTTTGCTAATTGGGTCTTCAGTGCAAAGCAAGAAACAATGCTCAGCTTTGCTAACTGTTTGTGTAGCCAGAACATGAAAATCAATCTACTGATGACCAAAAGGGCATAGCAAACAACATCCCTGTGGAGTTGGGTGTTTTTGGCCTTGGCATTCCACAGATGTGACCTGAGAACTCTCACAACCTACATGAAGATGCAATTCACATAATTAATATGTTCACTGCATGAAGATTTTATTCACCATAAGTTGGGATGGTGAGAGATGGACAGAAAGCACAGAAGCCTGAGGCAAGTAGAAATGTGACCTATGAAAGCAGTTTGGGTTCAGTTGAAATGATTGTGCACATTCTGATACCATTCAATTGTATTCTTTATTTTCCCCATCAGTGAGATGTGAAGAATTTTACAGCTTGTGAAGGGAAATATATCATATGAACACAAAACAAAAAGAATCCACCTCTTTGGATACATTCCTCGGTTTAACTATAAAGAAGTAGCTTCTGTGGCTTCTCCTAAAATGTGTGAAATACCAGCTGGCTGGGTCCCTGGGAAAAAACCAACTTGGGGGCCCCTGAGTCTGGAAGTCTCCTGGCAGCTCAATCCTTGTTAGCATTTGAGATAAATAAAACAATTGATCTTATCTGAAAACTGCATAGAAAGTAGGAATATTTGTATTACATTGAAAATGAAGAAAAAAAAAGCTTTTGAATTTTTTTTGTTTTTTGTTTTTTTTTGTTTTGATGGAGTCTTGCTCTGTCACTCCGACTGGAGTGCAGTAGTGTGATCTCAGCTCACTGCAAGCTCCATCTCCTAGGTTCACGCCATTCTCCTGCCTCAGCCTCTTGAGTAGCTGGTACTACAGGCGCCCATCACCACACCCGGCTAATTTTTTGTATTTTTTTGTAGAGACGAGGTTTCACCGTGTTAACCAGGATGGTCTCAATCTCCTGACCTTGTGATCCGCCTGCCTCGGCCTCCCAAAGTGCTGGGAGCTCTTGACTTTT
This sequence comes from Chlorocebus sabaeus, assembly GCF_047675955.1. Classification (NCBI taxonomy): domain Eukaryota; kingdom Metazoa; phylum Chordata; class Mammalia; order Primates; family Cercopithecidae; genus Chlorocebus; species Chlorocebus sabaeus. Next base: position 23,712,239 of record NC_132930.1, on the reverse strand, counting down.
TTTAAAAAAACTTAAACTTAATGCTCTCAGATCCAAGGGAAGTTAAATAAGCATATATTTGGATTTAGAATCTTGATTAAAGAAATATCTTGGAAATGAGCCCCATAGCACAGGACCCTCTTCGGTAGAATTTATTAGGAAGATCCCAAGTGGCAAGCATCATTTTCATTTTCTCTTTCTCATTTAAAATGAGAAGCTCTTTGCTCTTTTTTAAGATGTTTACTGCTGAAGTAAGTACAAAACAAGTAAGCACATTTTAATCGGGATATTTTCAAGGCTAGCAACAATAAGTTACATTGGATCTATCAAGGAAATATTTTTAAAAATCCCCAAACCTACCTCACATACTTTATTTTTAACAAAGGAAGGGAAGAGAAAAGAGAAAATAAAGAAGGAATAAATCGAGTATAATGTGGCGGATGCCTTTCTCACTGCCTATAATTGTGTAAAGAAACAATACAATGCAGTAAAACTCGGGGGATTTTATTTGGTTTATTAGCTCCGACTGCATCTCAAGCTGTCTCACTGCTACAATTTTAGACAATACATGACATCATAATTGCTTCTGGCATTTTACAGTAATAGATACTGGTGAGAGTTGTCTGAGTTGTTTTTTTTTCTTGCCTCCCCTCACTTTATGAGTACTTCTTTGGAAAATAGCAACCTCTCATTTGCAGCGCATGCACATTTTGGCTAAGGTAGTTCTTCACTACGCTGCCTGCAAAGATATTCTGCCCTATTTAAGTTCGAAGGCAGCTTTCTTCAATCCACCAAGCAGACCCTTAAGTTCTCCCCATGATACCTGCATCAGCTTACTCAGTGTGGTACCCCTGTCCAGGGTGCTGAACTGTAGAGATTAGCCAAGTTAATGAAAAAGGGCAAAAATCATTCTCAGGAAATCCAGATTCCTAAAGTAAAACCTTGGGTCACTTAATAGTATTTATATTCCACAATATATGTAGAGATTTTCTTTTGCTCTGCGTGGATGACCTCTGTTATGTGCTGAAGACCCAGCTAACAAACCAGTGACAGAGAGGTGGCTAAATGAAGTCACCAATGAAATGTGAGTTGAAAATTAACCCAAGCACCGGATGACAAGGACATCTTTATAAATATGTGAAGCCGATGCAGGCTTTGACTACCATGCAGCAGATTAGCATTGTTAAACTGTGTCACAGTCCAAACAGTGCTTGGCTAGAATATTTATTATGTTACTTAATCTTGCTGAGCAAACAGAGTATATTTATCAGCAAAGGGAAGGAGCTCACCTTTCAAGGGCCAATTTGTCCAGGAAAGTATTAGATAAGCATACATTGTTAGGGATGGCAGTGTTAGGGGAGATGATTTTAAGCCTCACTTTTATAGGTGAGTGCACAGAGAACCAGAGAAGGTAAGTGACTTTCCCAAGGTCACATAGCTATTATGTGGTAGTGCTAGGACTAATTTTCTAGTCTTCTGATACCTAGAAAATTGTTATTCCCATTGAGACAAGCACCCTCATAGCTGAGGAACAGGCTGCAAACCTATAAACAGTTTCTGCTTTCCTGTAGAGTCACATGGTATTAGTGGCCCTGAATAACTTTATGTTTTCTCTCTGATATCCCTTAGCACTGGCCTTTGGGAAGAATAAGACATATATCTCCAGGTCTCCTGCTGTCTGAGCCATGATTCGCATACTATGACATGACTTTCCTTTTACTACATTAAAGTGCCTTATGGGCTCATTCCTTCAAGATTCTGCCATTACTTATGGTTGAAAATTATGAGGACATAGTTATATATTGCAATGTATGGCCAGAGAGCCAACAGGAAGTAGACACCATTCTGAAGCCCCCAAACTCTCTATGTCTATTGTATGCTTCTTAGCATTTTCTACTTTGAATTATCATATGCTTTCATGTAGTATTGTTCTTTATTGTATTGTAAATGTTCAAAATTGCCATTATTACCTCTGTTTTACAGATGAGTAAACCAGGAGTTCAAAAGACTTGTCTAAGATAAATGAAAACTAACTAACTAGCAGTGAAACTGTTATATCTAGTTTCTATTCTATTCTTATTTCCCTTACCACATAGTTCCATCTCCCTACTATACCTGGCACATTGATAAGAATTAATACACCTATTTTGAATGAATACGGCCAAATCTGACTTCCACATGCCTTCATTTTCACAATCAGTGATACTTTAATCTCAGGAGTAATAGAATGAAATTAGCAGCTTCACCCACAAACCTGTTTTCAAACCTTGGTTGTTTCTTCTTCTCCTCTTCTTCTTCTTCTCCTCCTCTTCTTCTTCTCCTTCTTCTTCTTCTTCTTCTTCTTCTTCTTCTTCTTCTTCTTCTTCTTCTTCTTCTTCTTCTTCTTCTTCTTCTTCTTCTTCTTCTTCTTCTTCTTCTTCTTCCTCTTCTTCTTCTTCTTCTTCTTCTTCTTCTTCTTCTTCTTCTTCTTCTCCTCCTTCTTCTCCTTCTTCTCCTTCTTCTCCTTCTTCTCCTTCTCCTCCTTCTCCTCCTTCTCCTCCTCCTCCTCCTCCTCCTCCTTCGTCTCCTTCGTCTCCTTCTTCTTCTCCTTCTTCTTCTCCTCCTTCTTCCCCTTCTTCTTCTTCTTCTTCTTCTCCTTCTTCTTCTTCTTCTTCTTCTTCTTCTTCTTCTTCTTCTTCTTCTTCTTCTTCTTCTTCTTCTTCTTCTTCTTCTTCTTCTTCTTCTCCTCCTCCTCCTCCTCCTCCTCCTCCTCCTCCTCCTCCTCCTCCTCCTCCTCCTTCTTTTTTTGTTTAGACAGCGTCTCTCACTGTCGCCCAGGCTGGAGTGCAGTGGCACGGTCTCGGCTCACTGCAAGCTCTGCCTCCCGGGTTCACGCCATTCTCCTGCCTCAGCCTCCCAAGTAGCTGGCATTACAGGCACCCGCCACCACACCCGGGTAATTTTTTTGTATTTTTAGTAGAGACGGGGTTTCACCGGGTTAGCCAGGATGGTCTCAATCTCCTGACCTTGTGATCTGCCTGCCTTGGTCTCCCAAAGTGCTGGGATTACAGGTTTGAGCCACTGTGCCTGGCCTGTTTCTTATTTTATGAGGAGACACACTGCCTAGCTCTCTGCTCAAAGCAAGTCATTTAAGTTCCAGGAAATTATCCCTCAAGTCTGGCTTTCCTGTGTGTCTCAGTTTCCATTCTCTCTTTCCCTCCTGATACTTCACTAGATCAGGTCCCCATTATCTCTGATCTGCACTAAAATAATCATCTTCTTACGTACTCTCTTCCTGTGGATTCACCTCTCCTCCAGCCTGGTCCTCACAGAGCTGAAGGTTCTAATTCACAAATCTGATTACATCACCCTCCACTTCAGAACTCCCCATTTTCACGGTCATAATCTTAACTCATCTACATGGCATGCCATGCCCTTCATAAACTAGCCACTCCTTGCTTTTGTAGAGTTATCTATTGCCACTCTTTACTTCTTATTCCATACTCCACTCTACCATTATTGAATTACTTGTCATTTTGCCCCATGCTCTTTCAGACCTCCAAGTCTTTGTGTGTGGTGTTCCCTGGAATATCCTACTGCCTTGACAAAGTTGTGCCTACATATATGATATTGTGAAGACTCGTAACCAGTTTTTCTACCATTATAGCTCACGTTCTTTTGACAATGTCAAAATTGCATTTTAAAAGTGGATTCTGTGACTTTTGCTTCTGGAAAATAAGATATCACTCATACTTACTAAAATGGTTAAAATAAAGAATATTGACTATTCCAAGTGTTGGTAAAAATATAGAGGAAATAGAACTCCCATACATTGCTGGCAGAAATGCAAAGTTGGTGTAATGACTTTGGTACACAGTTTGGCACTTTCTTTAAAAGCTACACATGTGTCTACTAAATGACCCAGCCCTTCTATCCCATGGTATTTATCCAAGAGAAATGAAAGCACATACCCATACTGAGGCTGCTACATCAATGTTTGTAGCAGCTTTATTTGTTATAGCCCCAAACTGGAAACAATCCGAATGTCCATCAACAGGTGAGTGAATAAACAAATTGTGGTATATCCATGCAGTACAATACTACCTAGTAAAAAAAGGAATGGACTATCGACACACTTTACAATGCGAAATAGTATCAAAATTATTATGGCGAATGATAGAAGCCAGACCAAAAAACAATGCGTGTTGTATGGTTCCATTTATGTATACAGAAGAATCTCTATATCTAGGGATTCTGCATTTGTGGATTCAATCAACCACAGATAAAAAATATTTGAAAAAAATTTTAAATGCATTATAAAAATAGTACAAATAAAAATACAGTATAACAACTATTTATATAGATTTTTATAATGTATCAGGTATTATCAATAATCTAGAGATGATTTAAAGTATAAAAGAGAATGTGGGAAAGTTATGCAAATACTGCATAATTTTACATAAGGGACCTGAGCATCCATAGATTTTGATATCCACAGGAGTGTCCTGGAAAAAAATCCCCAAGGATACTTGAGGGGACAGCAGTAAATCCAGAGAATATAACCTAATGCATAGTGACAGAGAGCAGATGAAAGATTATCTGGGATGATGGTGTCATGAAGAGGGGATAGCAAGGAAAGGGGGGAATGAATTGAAAATGGGCATGAGAAAACTTATGGTTGGGGATTTTTATTAATTTAATTGTGGTGATGCTTTAATAGGTATATACATATGTACAAACATATTAAAATTCTTCATTTAAAATGTTGTAGTTTATTGTATGTCCCTTGTCCTCAGTAAAACTGTTTTGAAAAACAAATCTTAAAACTTACAAATAATGAATTTTTAGTTGTGAGAATTTCAGGCATTTTGGTGGGTGCCATGATCCTGGTCAGAGCATCCTTTTTGTTACCACTTGTCTATCAATATGACCTAAGAGTAAGCCTTGTCCCAACTATAGCCATTGGCTATTCTCAGTAAAGTATTTTCAGGACTGTTTTTCACTTCTGAAAATGAGAAAAGTAGAATATTTTGCTGAAAAAATGTAAGAACTATCAGACAGCATCATCTGGGGTTCTCTTCCTGTATTAGTTAGGGTAGGCAAACAGCTTCTGCAAAAAATATCCAAAATATCAATGACTCAATACAAAGGAAAGTATTTCTTACTTTCACGCAAACCCTATGGTGGTGCTCCACATGATCATTCAGGGATCTTTATCATTTCTGCCCATTGCTCCACCATCCCCTAAGGCCTTAATCTCCTCTCTTGTATCTTGTCAACAGGCAAAGAAAGAATGTGTGAAAAATGGCCTTGAAGATTTAACAGGGTCAAAAGCTAGAAGTGGTGGGTCTCATTTCTGCCCATGTATTCACATTTTATTGGACAGAACCCACCTTGAAGATGATACCCAACATGAACAGGAATGAAAGGAATGCATTTGGTAGCCAGCCTGCCTGTCTCCATTACAGTCCTCAGTACCTGCTCTCATTTTGGGCATTTCTTAATGAGCCAGCAGTAACTTTTGACAAATATACTCCTTCAGTATTTAATAATTTTGTGTGTGTGTGTACTTCCTATGTAGGAATACACATCAGACCTGGTTCTGTCTTTATTATAGTATCATAAATGGATACAATGTACATAAGAGAAAGAGATATTAAAAAGATAAATTTATAAGTAATTATAATGGAGGTAGATATTACAAAAAGAAAAAGCAGACAAAGGACCTATGGTTTTTCTATGAAAAACTGAACATTCATCCATTCGTTTCAACAAATTGAACTCAGTGTGGAGCACTGAGCTGCCATGGTACAGAAGTCCAATCCTGTGAGTTTCAGTGACCCCTGCACTTCTAGAGTTCACAGTGAGTTGAGAAAATAAAACACCTATGCAAGGAACTCTATCAAAAGGCCCTTTAGAAGTACCATAAGAATTTGGAGTGGAGAACAATCAGTTATCCAAAAGAACTGTTTTCTCTTTCCTCTGGTGAGAAACTGCATTTCCTACCCTTCCATGTAGCTGGGTGCGGCCATGAGTGAAATGTGAACAGAAATGATATGTTCAAGCTCTGCTTCTCTTGCTTAAAAGAAAATTATTTCCATGGATTTATGCTATTTGCCATAGTATAACCATGTGGAAGACAATGCCCCAGAAGATGACAGAGCCACAGGATGGAGGGAATCTGGGTCTCTATATGACTGGATTGAGCAGAGTTGCTTTCCCAACCTGGATTCCTCATTTCAGGAATCTTGTACAGAAAGCCATAAACTTTCATCTTGTTCATGTCACAATTCACAATGGGTCTTTTTTTGTTGTTGTTGTTGTTATAAGAGCTTAGCCTTTTCTAAGTCATTGTGAGAAATGCAATAAAAATAGAGTGATTCTCAGAGAAGAGCGGCCCTCTGGCTGCAGTGACCAGGAGATGCTTCATGTAGAAGGTGGCATTTAGGTTCAACATCTTTTAATGGGTAGAAGAAAGGGGACTTTAATAGAGGGATGAGCCTAAGGAAAGGCCTGGGACTAGGAAAGTAGAAATTAACCACAGAATTGCATCATCACACATAGCTCTGGCCAATTCTCTCCTCTCCTTCCTCCTGCCATACAGATGTCGAGTTCTCTAATTTTAGAAGTTCCTTTTCTGTTAATTCTAGTCTAAAGACGTTTAATAACCCATAGGGTTGGCAACATACTTAAAATTATTTTTAAATCTTTTTGGTGGAATTTGCCATTATAATTAGTCTCTTTATAATACAACTCATAATCCCTGTTATATCATGACAGTGAAATGAGGATAATTGAAATAATTAGCTGTATGATTCAGCTACAGTGTCATGATGGCCTGGGTAAACTGGAGTGCTTAGAATTTGAGGTCTAGGCCAGGCCGGTGCCTCACACCTGTAATCCCAGCACTTTGGCAGGCCGAGGTCGGTGGATCACAAGGTCAGGAGTTCGAGACCAGCCTGGCCCACATAGTGAAACCCCGTCTTTACTAAAAATGCAAAAATTAGCTGGGTGTGGTGGCACGTACCTGTAGTCCCAGCTACTTGGGAGGCTGAGGCAGGAGAATCGCTTGAACCCGGGGCGCAGAGGTTGCAGTGAGTGGAGACCACGCCATTGCACTCCAGCCTGGGTCACAGAGTGGGATTCCGTCTCAAAAAAAAAAAAAAAAAAAAAAAAAAAAAATTCGAAGTATAAGTATTCTGAACATCTCCCCTCTACCTACTTGTATCTACTTTTTAGGGATCAGTGAGTACAACTAACACTTCCTTTTAAAGATATTCCCCAACTCTTACACTCTTCTCCCAGCATAAACTGCAAGATTCCAGTATATTTGGGCTATGATCATGATAGCTTGCTCTATAGTTTAGAAAGTGCTTGTTGTATACATTATGTCATTCTAATTTAGGTAACTGTGAGGTAGATTCTGCGCTGGTATTATCCCCATTTTAGATGAGGAAAACCAAGGTCCAAGAAAGGCATTCGACTTGTTTGCTTGAAGTTTTTCTTATAGGTAATTGTTCGTCCAGGAGTCAGGCTCATGCTTTCTTCTTCTAACTCTAGTGCTTTAAGAGATCTGGCCTCTTCGGGCAATTTGTTCTTAGGTGACTTTGTTTGGCAATGTTTCTACTACAATGTAGAGAAGAAGCTGTTGTTCCTAGAGCCATATGTGTGGGGTTAAATTTCAGTGTGTCAAATCCTAGCTGTGTGACTGTGGGCAAGTTAGTTAATCACCATGTGCTGTAGAGTTTTTATTTATATAATGGGAATAAGAATATGACCAACCTTATAGTATTTGGGGTGGATTAACTGATATATGTAACATGCTTACTAGGTGTTGGTTCCAAATATTATTATTATTATTATCATTATTATTCTGCTCTATTTTAACAATCTAAGTCTTGAAAACTCAAGACAAAATCTATTCAACTTTTATGTTGCAAATTCCAAATCAGACCCCATGAGGAATTCCAGGTTCTCTAGGTTCCAGTGTTCTCTCATGAAAGAAGAACCGCTAGAGAGATTCCAGTTCCTGTAGGACGTCAGTTAATTAGAACTCAATGACCCAAAGCTCGAAATTAACTAAAATTTCTTTCTTTTGCTTTTTTTTTTTTTTTTTTTTTTTTTTTTTGGAGAACCAAAAAATGTGAGGCAGTTGATATTCATTCATTCAGTTGTTATTTAATGAACACTTGCTTTGTGGAACATATTCTGTTGTGTACTGTGAGGGTCACAAAAGCGAACCAGACGCTTAGTCTGTCCTCACGCTATTTGCAATTTGGTAGCAAAGACAGGACATGTACACGTAAGCTTAATAGAATGCATAGATAAAAGATAAAGGAGGGGATGTGAATTTTCTTTTTCAAATTTCAGGCAATCGGAATTTAGTGGGAATTACTTTTTTCAATCAAGGTAGATCACAGGCTTGGTGGAATTGGGGTTCTGTCTTCTACTGTCCTGTACAATAAAACCAATGTTAGGAATGCTATCTCTGAGGGTCTGCAGGAACCTCACTTATTATAGCCAAACTCATATATGATTTACTAGACAGATATAGAAAAGATTTTTGAACAAATAAATGAAACATATATTAAATGAAATACTGAAAATTTATTCCCACACCACCCAAAAATCACACCACTGGAATATTCTAACCCTATTAGCTGTGCACCTCCTAGACCTCACTAGAGGCCAAACACATATTTAGTGGCTTTAGAAGTTCTCAGTATTATGAATATAATAGATGTTATGCAATGCACTGAATGTATCCTGGAGATTTTCAAGGGTGAGCTTGCAAAATACACTTGCTGTTTGATTACACAGACTGTTTTTGAAAAAAGAGAGAGAGTTTTGATTAGACAGATTTTTTTTAAAGAGAGAGAAAGAAAACAGAAATAAAAAATAAGAAGAATAGCTATCTTTAAAATCCTTGTTATATCATTACAATAATTTGAAAAGGTGGGGCAATGTTATCATCCCATTTTATAGCTTAAAAATCTGAAGCATATGAAAATCAGGTAATATTCCATATGTCACACAGTTAATATGTATTGGGGCCAGGATTCTAGCTAATTCTAGTGGTATTCAGAGCAAGGTTGCTTAAAAGTATATTATACTCCTAATAGCACAGTACAAAAACTAGCAAAGAAAATGAACAGCCAATTCACAGGTGAAAAAATATAATGAACAATAAACATATGAGAGAATATTCAGCTTTTTTTTTATTAATCAGAGAAATGCAACAGTTTTTTTAAAGGTACTAGTTTTAGACTTAAGTGCCATATACTATCTGTAGCAGCTACTCAATTCTGTTGTTGAAACAAGAAAACAGCCATAGAAAATACATTAAAAATGAATGTAGCTGAGTGCCAGTAAAACTTTATTTACAAAAACAGGTGGCAGGCCAGTTTTGACCAGCAGGCTGTGTAGTCTTCTGACCTCTGCATTGTGAGATTTTATGAATACAATATAAATGTAAAAAACAATGAATATGTGGGAATGTAAGAATATTCTAGATATGGTATTAAGGGAAACGATGCAAGTTTCAGGGTAATGTGTATGGTACATCTCAGTTATAAAGAGCTGTATGGCAAAATATACATGACAGTTGTATACTGCAGCCTGTATATGTATGTTGAAAATATCTACATAAGTTGGTAAGTGCTGGCATGGACAAAGCGCAAAATGATACCCATTAAACGACTAACTTGGGATTTTTCAGGGGGCAATTGGAATCGGTCAGGTAGAGACTATTGACATTTTCTACACATGCTCTGATTTGTTTGTCTGTATAAACCATCACAAATTATTATTACTTTTTTTTTAAATCAAATGGTATATCATAAGAATAAGAAAAAAGAAGAAAGAAGGCAAGGAATGAAGAGTGGAAGAAAGGAAGAATGGAGAAAGAAAGAAGGAAGAAAGGAGGGCAGGACTCTTCGCAGTTGATTTTAAGATTTCCAACTGGAGGAACACTCTGTGGATGGAGTGCCACATGTGCTACAGGCAGATTGTTTTCCCAGATGAGAGTCAGATCAGGATATGGCTAGCCTAACAGTGTATAAGCCCTCTATAAATAGTTGGTGAATGAATAACTTCATAAAGGTATATTCCTGAAAAAAGATAAAACATAGATGACTTTATAAATATTTTTGCTGTTTTTCCCCTAATTTTTATATGAAGGAAGGCAGCTTAGCATCGTGGATAAGTCTGTGTTTGAGTTCTTGTTCTGTCCCTTACTGGCTGTGTAATAATGAAGTTTCTTAACTTCCCTTGGCCACAGCTTCTTCATCTAGTCAGTGGGTACCATAAGAATACTTACCATATAAGAACTGTTATGAGGACCAAATGAGATGTAAAATGCTTAGAACAAGGCTTATATCGAAAACGTTGAACCAAGTAAAATTGATATTGGACACTGTTTATAAAAACAGCCAGTTAGGCTCGGCGTGGTGGCTCACGTCTGTAATCCCAGCACTTTGAGAGGTTGAGGTGGTCGGATCACCTGAGATCAGGAGTTTGAGATCCACCTGACCAACATGATGAGACCCCGTCTCTATTAAAAATACAAAAATTAGCCAGGCGTGGTGGCACGTGCCTGTAATCCCAGCTACTCAGGAGGCTGAGGCAGGAGAATCACTTGAACCCAGGAGGCGGAGGTTGCAGTGAGCTGAGATCGAACCACTGTACTCCAGCCACTTAATATGGTAAAACTCCATAAAAGTCAGATTTTGCTTTACAGGTCTTTGCCAGTCTTAGGGGGTGGGAGTGAAGGTTGGGAGTGAGAATCACCCATGGATATGGGCATAATGCAATGGAGACAAAATGTGGGCTATGAGAGAGGCCTAGGTTTTTACCCTGGTTATACTAACTGTGTGACCTTGGGCAAGTTACTTATCCTTCCAGAGATCCAGTGTCCCTATCCGTGAAACAGGATTAATAATATACCTCTTAGTGTTGTTAAGATGATTCCTTAGAAAATATGCTTGCTTGCACATCGTTTGTAATCATGTGCACATGGTTGATATTTACTTACATTCAAGTGGTGGGTATTCGTGTGCATGTGGTTGTATCCACATGAACATGGTCAGTATTCCATGTGCACGTGGTTGTTGCTTCACATGCACATAGTTGGTATCCATATGATTGGGGTTGATATCCACATGCACACAGTCAGTATCCACATGCGTATGGTTGGTACCCCACGTGTGCATAGTTGAAATTCACGTGCACAGGACTGATATCCACAAAGAGCAGTCACAGTGTGGTTGACCCAGATGTCTGCCTTTCCTATTGGTTTTATGGTTGCCTGTGTGCTCTTCTCTGTTGCTGATAACATTCTCCTGCTTTTGTTGCCATGGGTGAAACACTTCACTCTGCTATTTTGTGGCCCCGCCTTGGGGCTTTTGCTTCCAATTCCAGCTGCTTCTCTTTTCTGTTGGGTCATTTACCACCCTCTTCCTCTTCTGCCATTTGCAACTTTTTGCTTTTAGCTCTGCTGCCCCTGTCCCACCTTAGTCTCTCTCCTTCAGTTATTACAGCTCTTAGTCTCTCTCCTTCAGTTATTACAGCTCTTGTAGAAGACTGACTCCTCATTGTGCAATCTTTTCTTCCCAGGGACTTAGGTCAAGCTCCAGGGTTTGGAGAGCACCAGAGTATCGCCATCCTCAAAAAGTGTCCCTAAGTGACAATCCTAAAACGCAGTGACTCAAGGCAGAATCCAGGTGGCTTGATACTTCTCTCCTTAGTGTAAGCATCTGCCCTGTTCATCATATCCAAGCTCCACATCCTTTTATATATTTTTCCTCCAACACTTGTATCTTCCAGAAATATTTATTCACATGCCTAAGGATCTCACCATCTTTCTTAAAATTTTCTTTCCATTTCTCCCTAAAGGCCTGTCTGGTTTTTATGCAAAGGGGACCTTAAGCAACCGTCTTAATATGCTGGAATTTTGGAGGAGTACATGCAGCTTTAGCACTTCTCCCCCCATCCAGGGTACACCGACCTTTGCCATGTGCTCGACTGACTTCCTTGGAGACGCGATGGTGGGGTGAGGGTGGAGAAGCTACCCATGAGACCAGATGTATTCTTTTTCTTCAAGTTTTAGTGTTTTTGCTGGGGGCAACAGACTTTGCTATCAATTAGAAGTGATTGAGGTCTCAGGCTTGGGAAAACTTCTCTAGATAACAGTCAGAAGATACCAATTCCTTCTGCTATCGCAGCTGCCTCAGGTGGTCTTTCCTACGTGTGAGATTAGCTGCAAAATTCATGTGTGTCTGACTTCATAAACACTTCTATTCCCTATCCATTTCATTAGAAAACAGGAGGTTAAAACTTGTACTTACACCCTTCTAACCTCTCCGAGGAAGTTGGCTTTTCTTTTGTTGAGCAGGAAGCTTCCTCGGTGGGGAGTAATGATATCTGACCTCAAAGTTATGGATGTCCAGAGATCACAGATCAGGCTGCTTTAACTTAAGAGCATGACATTGAAAATTCATGCTGTGCCCAAGGAAAAGCAAGTTTAAGAACCAAAAATCTTAAACAGATTTTCCTCAGTACTCATCTTTCTAAATGACTCTTTGTTTTTTCCAGCTTTTTACCCTGTCTAATTCTTCCCATTGGAAAAGGGCTGGTCTTGGAATTCAGATGCTTTGGCTAATTTTGTGAGTAACTTAGGAAAATGAACTAACCTCCTAGAGTGTTAGTGTATTTATTTATTTATTTATTTTTTGCAAAATGTGAGTGATAATAACCAAATCTTGGAAAATGACCATTGACTGAGTTCTGAGATATACCATGCATTTCATGTTGTAGTATACTTCTCTCATCTTGGATGGCTATGTAGCACTCATTCTCCTTTCCTGATAACGTTTGATTTTCTCTGAGAGATTTACTTCTCCCTGTAGTATGTATGATCTTGGTGGGAATGTAGCTCCAGGAGCCCTGTTTGCCATCATTGGAGCTGATGGGTCCCCTTTGCCAGATCTTTCTTTGCTTCACTAAGTATTGTTAAAGGGCAATCACATAATCCAAGTATGGTTAATTAGACTTTTTGCTTTGGGGATCTTACATATTGAGCAAAGTTAACTGAAAGCAATGGCTAGAGTTCATTTACTGTGTGAGCAACGCTACGGACAGGCTGTGGTGTGCTTTCTGCTGTGAACACTTCCTGGGAATCTTTAGTTTCTTGTCTGGTTAGAGCCTGATCGTCCAGCTGTTTCATTAATCTTTCTATTTTCTCCAAACTTATTTTTTCAAGTTTTTTTTTCCCATTTGTTTACAACAGAAAACCTTTATTTATAAATGCAAGCATTATTTTATTTGATTCTGGCAATAATCATATGAGTAGGTGCAATAATCATAACCATTATACCTATAAGGAGACTGAAGCTCAGAAACGTTAAGGAACTTACCCAAATCCTGTAGTATGAAGAGGAGCTAGAGTCTGAACCCAGGTGATGGGTGAAAGATCAAATAAGATATAAACATTTGAAAGCATCTTGCATTGTCCTTGACACATAGAAAGCACTTAGCAACATTAATTAATTCTGAATGTTTGTGTTGGTCAAAAAGTGACAACCTACGATGAGGGGGAAAAGTAATTAATTCACCCAGTGTGGGAAACTGTAAAACAAAGCTGTGATCAAGTGGTTTATTATTTTATATAGATACTGTGCATCATCCTTGCTCATTTCTCTAAATTGAGCTTTTTAAGGGCAAAGTCTCTGCTCTGGAATCTCTTTGCATTTCCAGAGAATGCTAGAAAATGAGTACTCTGGCTGTATTGAGAAAAACCTATTAGGAACAAGCCACAAAGCCTGGGTTAAGACTTTTTTTTGTGTGGCTTAATGTGGTCCAGATCTTGACACAGCCAGTGCCACCTCAAACATCCTGTTAATGATGCTCTAGTTTTCCTGGAGTAATAAACAGGAACAATCACAGCCTTTCCAATCCCCCCTTGAAGAGCATATAACGACACCAGTCTGGGCAACATTTCAAAACTAATTACTTAACAGAAATTTCATAGCATAGCAGTGACTACTCACCAGGTATTTGAAACTGGTAAAAATCTAACAGCATGGCAACCATTTTGATAATTTCTGTTATTAAATTTATCTGGACTTTCCTCTGTATTTCTCAAGAGATCAGTTTGATTATTTTTTGAGGCATATTTTCATTTGAGCAACCTCAGTTTTAGATTTATTTATTGCATACACTTATTGCTCTACTGATATACAATAAAACCCCAGGCCCTTGAGTGCCAATTGTGCATGAAAACATTTTTTAATAGAATGAATTCCCAAGGGGAAGTTAAACGGCATCTGCTCTTTCCTTTCTTTCTTTAGGTATTTTCTACTTTTCTTTCTTTCTCCCTTTTTTTTTTCTAAATCCAAGACTAATACAGAACAGGTGTCAGGCTCCTTGTGGGCAATTGTGTCAAATTAAATCTGACCTTTTCCAAATTGTCATTCTGGTCATTTGGAAATGATGGAGGTTTGGCTGCACCTGGGCCTGCACTTGTTTAGTTCCCTTTGCATCGTGCTCTCTGGCTTCTGTGCAAGGATCTTTTCCATTTACAATAAAGTGATGTGGATTTGGAAGACTCAGGGATGGCCTGACTTTCTGACTTTTCTGAGTCAGTCAATATGTCAATAATCAGTGGGGGTGCCGGTTCTCTCTAACTTCACCCCTGGCCTTTGCACACACTCACTCTTCTGCTGTGTCCCTGATCACGCTGGGATTGGCTTTCACATGCACCTCTTGTTAAGGTTGTGGCTGTGTTTTAAAAAATAAGACCGGTCAAAATGGAGTGCTCTGGGGAAGGAGCAGGCATCTTTAGTGTTTGATAATACTTGGACTTGGGCTCTGGTATTTTTATTAAGTTCTGCTCTCAGAATTTCACTGCAGTCCAGCCTGCTATGAGTGCTGAATGTCTCCTCTGAGGGAGGATGGAGAGTTTTCTTTAATAGATGGGTATCCTCAAGTGTGGTTTCAAGGGTCCTTTTGTGGGGGTCTGCAGGCAGAACCATAACACACGTTCATCCTCCGATTAAAGAACATCTCTTTGGGGATGACTTATTCTTGGGAAACAGACTTGAGGAGGTTATGTTCATTCTCCATATAAAGAATAAGTAACATTCCCCAATAATGATCAATATGGAAAATATGTCTTAAACTAAAATAACATCACTGTCACCAAACTCTAAAGAAATGTTTAAATTATTCTTTATGTGGGGAATTGCAAACATAGATTTTGCTAGTTCTGTTGATTGTTAACTTATTACTGAGTTTAAGGTGTATCTATAGGGATCTGAGGGGATGAGAATTGTACCTATGACATAGGGATTATAGGATAAATTTAAGGCATTTAGCATAGTAATCACACAATGAATGTTAATTATTAATATTGCTATTGCTGTTTTGAAAAATCAAATATTTGGAGAAATGCAGCTTGATGTGGTTTGGCTCTGTGTCCCCACCCAAATCTCATGTTGAATTGTAATATTCCCCACTCGTGAAGGGCAGGGCCAGATGTAGATAATTCTATCATGAAGGCTATTTCCTTCATACAGTTCTCGTGGTAGTAAATAAGTCTCATGGGATCTGATGGTTTTATAAATGGGAGTTCTCCTGCCTCCATGTAAGAGGTGACATTGCTCCTTATTTGTCTTCTGCCATGATTGTGAGGCCTCCCCAGCCATGTGGAACTGTGAGTCAATTAAACCTCTTTCTTTTCTTTTTTCTTTTTTTTTTTTTTGGGATGGAGTTTCACTCATGTCACCCAGACTGAAACTCAGTGGCATGATCTCAGCTCACTGCAAACTCCGTCTCCCAGGTTCAAATGATTCTTCTGCCTCAGCCTCCCAAGTAGCTGGGATTACAGGCACCTGCCACCACACCTAGATAATTTTTGCATTTTTAGTAGAAACAGGGTTTCATCATGTTGATCAGGCTGGTATCAAACTCCTGACCTTGTGATCTGCCAGTCTTGGCCTCCCAAAGTGCTGGGATTACAGGCTTGAGCCAACGTACCCAGCCCTAACCCTCTTTTCTTTATAAATTACCCAATCTTAGACATGTCTTTATTAGCAGCATGAGAACAGACTATACACAGCTGAATTCATTGTTGTTGTATATTCAAATTTTAGACACCAAAATGACAAATTTGGATGAGTTATTGATCACAGCACCCTAGATGTTAAGTGAGTTGACCAAAGCCACTGGGGTAATTGCAAAAATGATGGTATAAATTCTTGTACATTCCTCCTTTCAGGAGGTGGCCCCTGATTTCTTTTTCCTTGAATATAGACAGGCCTTCGTGGCTGACTTGTACTGAATGGAAAGGAGCAGTAGGGAAGCTAGATGACTTCCCAGACTAGGTCACAAAAGGCAGCACTCTGGCTCTCTTTAGCTCTTGGAATGCTCCCTCTTAGAACCCAGTTGTCATCTGTGAAGAAGTCCAGACTACACATAGGGATCTGGGCCAATATCGTCTGCTGAAATCTCAGCTGATAACCAGTGCCAATAGCCAGACATACGAGTGAGGTAGCTTCACAGGTGATTCCAGCCCAGCCACTGTTGGACTGCAACTACATTAGAACACTTGAACACGACTAGTCCACCGAGCCCTGTGAGAGCAAATAATAGGAGCAACAAAACACTATTGTTTATACCACTACATTTTGTGTATGTTTTTTAATGCAACAATGGATAAACAGAGCCGATAGTAAAGCATCAAAACTAGAATCCAGTTCCCTTGACTTTTGTCCATTGCTGTGATTGCTTCATTAGGTTACTTTTTTGACTTTCATTTGTTTTAGATAAGAATTTATAAAATGCTTATATTTCAGGTATATTAAAGGTCTTAGACTATTTTTAGAAAATGAGATGGTTAGAAAGGGTATTATGCTATTTGAACTTCATTATACAAATGAATACATTGTACCTCAGAGAGTATTTCGGATCATTGTAAGTGGTAAGAGGCAACGTATATTTAAAACTTAAGTGTCTAAATGTTGGATCGCGGATGGCAATGATAACACTCACAAACAAGGGCTCACAACTAAGCTGTTCCCATATATAATTGAGTAACAATGCATGGTTAGCTATTATCAAGATCACGTAATCAAATAATCTGGGATTCTGCTTGATTTTGGAAGATTTGAATTCTGCTTGAGAAATGAACTTACTTTTTAGTATTCACTTCATTTCGGGATCTGTCAATAGAATCAAAATGCTCACTTAAATACATCCAGAAGTGCACATTCATATGGTTATTCATTTGTACACTTTCACGTTACAGTTTGAAAGCTTTCCTTTCCCCTTTTCTCGTGAAAGCTATTGGAAGAAATGGATTAGAAAATTGAAATATAGAAGAGACAGAATCAAGGTGCATGAAATACAGCGTGTTTGCTGAAGAAGTCAGCCTTCTGTGGTTGGGTGAGGAAACACATTGCCATTGTGGACAGCGTAGTGGTCTGGGAGAATCCTGGGAGAAAGACTGCATCAGAGTGATGGGGAATTTCTAATTTTTGCTTTTGCCTACTCTGCATATATCTGCCTGAGGGATAAAAAGTTACTTTTTTTTTTCTTTTTTAAGTTTTCCTGCTGCAGCCAGTGCTTTTTGGTGGCTGCAGTTCTAATTCACACAGACTGCGAAAACGAGAAGGCTGCTGGCTTGAAGAGGCCCAGGGACCACCACCGAGAATTTTGGATACATTAAACATAGAACCAGCCCTTCTCCTCTGTGGAGTGCCCAGCAGTCTGGTGCAATTTTATTGGTACCCAAATACCTCTTTCTCTATGACACATTCTTAAATTTCTAAACCTTTTATACTTTTAAGTTTAGTTTTTAGTGAATTCTTATAGGCTTTTACGCATCTTTTGCTCTGATTTTGGTTAGGATGTTGATGGATTGATTTGTGATATCCATAGATTGTATGCCCTTGTTACCAGCTGTCTGTTGGGGAAGAAGAGTTGCCCCGAAGAGAGAGAAGACTCTGTAACTCTTGGTATGTCTTAGCACAGACAGGAATGGCCAAGGACAGGAGGACTTGGTGTTTCCTCTTTATTTACTCGGTCAGTGACTCGTATCAGAGTACAGGTATCTCTGACTATGAGAAAAGAGTAAGGCTAGCTACCTTTACTCTGGTCCTACAATTCAGAGTTGATTCTTGAAAATGATTCTTCTGTTTTCAGATGCTGAATGATCATAAAGTAAAAAGACACTTTAGTGTCAGGAAACCTGTGTTCAATCCTCACTCTGTCGTCGATGAGACCGTGGCATGTTACTTAATATCCCAGAGGACCTCAGGTTCCTCAGCTGTAGCATGGGAGTAATAATGATGACTTCATAGATTCAATAAGACACCGCTCAGCAGCTATCAATTTAGAATTAGTCGTTGTTTTTTGCTTTTTTTTTTTTTCGATAACATAACCTAGGCTAAAATTTGAATTTAACACATGGATAATTAAGTGAATAAAGAGAAAAGAGGGTAAGTCCATTTTTATTTTATATATAAAACGAAACTTCGAGTTTAAGAAATTTTAACACTGGCTGGGCACAGGGGCTCACGCTTGTAATCCTAGCTCTTTGGAAGGCCAAGGTGGGCGAATCACCTGAGGTTAGGAGTTCTAGACCAGCCTGGCCAACATGGTGAAACCCTGCCTCTGCTAAAGATACAAAAATTAGCTAGGCGTTTTGGCAGGTGCCTGTAATCCCAGCTACTCAGGAGGCTGAGGCAGGAGAATCGCTTGAATCCGAGAGGCAGAGGCTGCAGTGAGCCGAGATCATGCCACTGCACTCCAGCCTGGGCGACAAAGTGAGACTCCATCTCAAAAAAAAAAAAAAAAAAAAAAAAAAGAAATAAATTTTGACCCTAATGAAAACATTTATTTAGCTGAATCTCTTCTGTGTTAAAAGTTCTCTCTTTCAGAAAGTCCCTTCAGGTGTACCTCTGTCCCCCTCCACGCACATGCAGTTTCCTGGGAGAAGTAATACTTTAACCCCCGAGTATAAATTGGTTTCGGATAAACTTAAAACAAGTCCTACTGCCTATGCCACCACTTTCATACCAGAAGGTGAAAGCATATTACTATAGTTATGCTAAATTCTCATCAAAAAAATATCTCTTGCTTTTATTACAGCAAACATTTCATTCCATCTGGGGAATGCAGCTGAAGTCCAGCAGTTGTAGGTTCCATACTCTGAGTTACTTGTATGGGTTGAAGACATGATAGTTGTTAGGATCGGAGAAGCAGTGATAAATGTCCCTATTTTCCTTTTCTTTGCAAGATTGCAATACTATAAATCATCAAAATGCAATCCAATTAAATTAATGGGTGTGAAATGAGAAGGCCTGATCTCTTGCATTATGGAAGGACTGAAGTTTCTTTCTTCTAGGTTACATTACGGACTCAGACAGGAAACACACTGACATAAATTCTAAGAAACACAGAACAGAAGAGTTGCATAAAAGGTGAAAATATGTTGTTGAGATTATACTTGAAAATCCTTAGGAAGAGAATTCATGGGAGGCTGACATTTGTTTTAGAAAATCCACTGCTTCCAGTTTACCCTCTGTGGTTGGAGCCCGTGGCTCTTTCTTTGGTGGAGCACCAGGGGAAGAGGTTGGCTTGCATTTGGGGCCATTTGTATAAAAGCAACTCCCCGTAACCCTAGATTTGGGGCCATTTGTATGAAAGCAGCTCCCCATAACTCTCTCTGGTGGGATGAGACAGTCATGGGAATCTGTTGAGAGGGGAGCAGAGTCATGACCCAATGTCACTCTCATTTCCAGGCATAGGATCATGGAGGGGTGTTTTGGTTGGAATCAAGTGCTGCATTCTATGTGTAATTATTTCTCTGTCTTCTAATCTCTCTAACTCTCTTTCTCTCCTTTACCTGAGAGCACATATTTAAAGTGTAAAAGTGAAATGTGCATATGATGGAGCTCCCTGGGATATGCACAGAACTTCTGTCTTTATTTTTAAATTCCTCTGTTTTCAGACACTGAATCTATTAACGTTTCTGATTGACTTCTTCCTTTACCCCCACAGCACAGAGTCACAGGTTTGTAGAATCATTGATGCACAGTCGTGGCTCTCTGAGATACTGATCCTTAAGCTGTGTCTGCTCTACACCACAAGGGACTACGGAGCTTTCTTAGGTGGTCTGAGGCTGTCATTTTTGTTCAAAAATGTTCAATCTTTTCTTCTTTCTTAGTGAATAATTTATTTAATACAGTCAGCTACAGTCAGGCAAGCAAAATTTTATTTGTGTCTCATCAAAGAAGAGACAAACTCTCTATTCATTCTGGTAAAGATTTTTTTCTTTGACGGTGCCAACTAAGAGGAGTTGTGTCTCTTGATTCAGAAACTGGACATTTGATGTGAATCTGTGAACTCTAAAATTTCAAAGTAAAAGCAGTAGAAATAGCACTGACTGTATAACCAATTGAATGTTGCTTCTATGCCAGGCTTAACGTAATGAGAGCTGGTGCTTACTATAAGTCAGATCCTGTTATAAGAGCTTTCATATATTAGCCCATCTTTAATCTCCCACAAATCTTATGAGGTAAGGCTATTATTTTTATCTTTGTTTTAAAGTAGTGGAGGAGGAGGCACAGAGATGTCAAGCAACTTTCCTGGGCCACCCAGCTTCAAAGTAGCAGAGCTAGGATTTGAACCTTGGTAATCTGGCTCAGTGTCTACATACTTAACTGCTGTTAATTGCTATTTCCCCTCCACCCAATCTTATTTAATCTTAATAACAATTTTGTAATGCAACTACTATTATCCACAATTGGCATAGGAAGTAACAAAATGAGCTCAAATTCACCAGTCCAGTAAGGGAAATATCTAGGGCTTGCATCCAAGTTTCTCCAAAAAGCAATAATTATCAGAATCCTGCTTCAGAGAGGAATCTGAGTTTAAGCTGTGGTTATATCCCATGCAAGCCCTGTGACCTTGTGTCAGTCCCCTATCCTTCTGAAGCCAGAACCCTTATTCATAAAGTGGAAATGATAATACTGTTCTGCCCATCTTATGGGTTTGAAGATTGCAGCAGCCGAAATAATATAGGGAAAATCTTGTTTCTCTCTAGTGTTTTTGGCAGTGAGTAAGGGAGCCTGTTTGGATCATTTCCTCTTTCATTTTCTAAGAGACAATATAGTGAGCTGCGATCTTGGAAGAGTTACTGTCCTTTCCTACGCATAGAAGTTACTTTCCAGGAGGCACCTGGGCACTGAAGTATTTGGATCTGCTTCATCAATCTATGTGGTTGATGTTTCTAATTTTTCTTAGACTTTGCTTGGAAGCCCAGGCTTAGGTAGAACCTGAGGGGAAAAGAAAGGTACTTAAAATAACACCAAATGTTATTTTTGCAAAAACAAAAAATATTTTGAGGAAGAGAAGTGTCTTCTAAAACAGGCTACTATGGCAGTTCCTTTTGATAAAACTCTATGTCAATGACACACTTATAACCTTATAACTTGGGCTACTACAATACAGGGGCCTGAAGATAAATCATATAAGGGCTAGTGTTATCTTAAAAACTCATTAAACATTGACTAAATAGTCAAACATTATGGAAAAATCCATAAATAAAATTTTGGGAGTCTTGGAGTGAAGGCAAGTGATGACAAGAGTTAGACTGTGATTAGGAAGAATGAGATATATGAGAGATAATGTAGTACTAATGGAAGGGAAGCTATAATGGAAGCCTGTGTGGTTTAGCAGATGGGGAGATAGGTTGACTCTAGGTACTAGAAAAAGGGCAACTAAATTGGAACTCGGCTTCATATGCTCTCAGTAGCATCTGAGCCCTTGCTTCTGTTAAATTACTGTTTCAGTTATTTATTGCTCTGTAACGATTCTGTGAGTATGCTGGGTGATTTCTTTTTTTTCTCTTCTGGTTTTTGTCTGTGCACAATCACATGGGTACATTGAGCCAGAAAGCTGGCTGGAGGCTGGGTTCAGCTGGGTCAGCTGAGATGACTGGGATTCTTCCTCTAGTGGTCGTTCATTCTCCAGGAAGACAGACTGAGCCGTGGTTGTGGAGGGAAGCATTTCAAGAGGACAAACTCCAAATGCATATGCTTTTTTCAAATCTCTATTTGTGTGTTTTCGTATTAGTCTGTTCTCATGCTGCTATAAAGAGTTGCCCTAGACTGGGTAATTTATAAGGGAAAGAGGTTTAATTGACCCCCAGTTCTGCAGGGTGGGAGAGGCCTCAGGAAACTTACAATCATGGTGGAAGGGGAAGCAAACATGTCCTTCTTCACACCTTGGCAGGAAGGAGAAGTGCCAAGCAAAGAGGGAAAAGTCACTTATAAAAACCATTGGATCCCATGAAAACTGACTCACTATCAAGAAAACAGCAGCACGGGGATAACTGCCCTCATTTTTCAATTATCTCTCCCTGAATCCCTCCCATGACACATAGGGATTATGGGAACTACAGTTCAAGATGAGATTTGTCTGGGGACACAGCCAAACCGTATCATTCTGCCCATGGCCTCTACCAAATCTCATGTCTTCATATTTCAAAACACAACTATGCCTTCCCAACAGTCCCCAAAAGTCAACTCATTCCAGCATTAACCCAAAAGTCCAAGTCCATAGTCTTATCTGAGACAAGGCAAGTCCCTTTTGCCAATCAGCCTGTAAAATCAGAAGCATGTTAGTTATTTCCTAGATACATTGGGGGTACTGGCATTGAGTAAATGCTTCCATTCCAAATGGGGGAAATTGGCCAAAAAGAAGGGGTACAGGCTCCATGCAAGTCTGAAATCCAGTGGGGCAGTCAAATCTTAAAACTCCAGATCTCTTTGACTCCATGTCTCACATCTAGGTCATGGTGATGCAAGGAGTGGGCTCCTATGGCCTTGGGCAGCTCTGCCCCTGTGGCTTTGCAGGATACAGACCTGCTCCTGACTGCCTTCATGGGCTGGCATTGAGTGTCTGCAACTTTTACAAGTGCATGGTGAAAACTGTGGTGGATCTACCATTCTGGAGTCTGGAGGACTGTGACCGTCTTCTCACAGCTCCACTAGATAGTGCCCCAGTGGAGATTCTGTGTGGGAGCTCCAACCCCACATTTCCTTTCCACATTGCCCTAGCAGAGGTTCTCCATGAAGGCTCTGCTCCTTCAGCATACCTCTGCCTGGACATCCAGGCATCTCCATACATCCTCTGAAATCTATGCAAAAGTTCTCAAACCTCAGTTCTTGACTTCTGTATACCTGCAGGCTCAACACAGTGTGGAAGCTGCCAAATCTTGGCACTTGCACCCTCTGAAGCCATGGCTGGAGCTGTACTTTGGTCCCTTTTAGCCATGGCTAGGATCCAGGGCACCAAGTCCTGAGACTGTACAGAGCAGCAAGGCTGTGGGCCCGACCCATGAAACCACTTTTTCCTCCTGGGCCTCTGGGTCTGTGATGGGAGGGGCTGTTGTGAAGACTTTTGACTTTTGACATGCCCTGGAGACATTTTCCCCACTGTCTTGATGATTAACATTTGGCTCCTCATTTCTTTCTTTCTTTCTTCTTCTTTTTTTTTTTTTGAGATAGAGTCTTGCTCTATCACCCAGGCTGGGGTGCAGTGACGCGATCTTGGCTCACTGCAACTTCCACCTCCCAGGTTCAAGCAATTCTCCTGCCTTAGCCTTCTGAGTAGCTGGGATTACAGGCACCCACCACCACACCCATCTAATGTTTGTATTTTTTTAGTAGAGATGGGGTTTCACCTTGTTGGTCAATCTGGTCTTGAACTCCTGACTTTGTGATCTGCCCACCTCAGCCTCCCAAAGTGCTGGGATTACAGGCGTGAGCCACCATGCCTGACCTTGGCTCCTCATTTCTTATGCACATTTCTGCAACTGGTTTAAATTTCTTCTCAGAAAAATGTTTTTTCTTTTCTAGCACATCACCAGGCTGCAAATTTCCTGAACTTTTATGCTCTGCTTCCCTTTTAGACTTGTTCCAATTTCAAACCATATCTTTGTGAATATATGAAGCCAAATGCTTTTAACAGCACCCAAGTAACCTCTTGAACACTTTGCTGTTTAAAAATGTCTTCCACTAGATACCCTGAATCATCTTTCTCAAGTTCAAAACTCCACAGATCTCTAAGACAGGGGCAAAATGTAACCAGTCTGTTTGCTAAAACATAGCAAGAGTCACCTTTATTCTGGTTCCCAACAAGTTCCTCACCTCCATCTGAGCCTGGATTTTATTGTCCATATCACTATCAGCATTTTGGTCAAAGCCATTCAACAAGTCTCTGCTTCCAAACTTTCCCACTTAGTCCTATCATCTTCTGAACCCTCCACACTGTTCCAAACCTCTGCCTGTTATGTAGTTCCAAAGTCGTTTCTACATTTTTGGTTATCGTTACAGCAGCGCTCAACTACCTGTTAACAATTGACTGTATTAGTCTGTTCTCATGCTGCTATAAAGAACTGCAAGAGACTAGATAAAGGAAAGGAGGTTTAATAGAATCACAGTTCTGCATGGCTGGGGAGGCCTCAGGAAACTTACAGTCATTGTGGAAGGGGAAGCAAACACGTCCTTCTTCACAAGGCAGGAGGAGAGAGAAGAATGAGAACCAAGGGAAGGGGGTAAGTGCTTATAAAACCATCAGATTGCTTGAGATCTCACTCAATCTCACGAGAACAGTAGCATGGGGGTAACCACCACCATGATTCAATTACCTCGCAACTGGTCCCTTCCATGACACATGGGGATTACAGGAGCTACAATTCAAGATGAGATTTTGGTGGGGACACAGCCAAACCATATCAGTTATGTTTGTTGATGTATCACTAGCCAATGAAATTCATGAAGCCAAGTTTTAACTCAATGCAGTAGGAGAATCAACAAGAGCATGTGTCCTGGGAGGTGTGATCATTTGGGGATGATTAATAGAACATTCAATGATAGCCTGCTCTCTGTTTTCTTCCACATGTAAATATGACTACACCTTTTAGGATTCCCAAAATTTCACTTACTCATGACACCATAGTGAATTTTATGAATTCATGATCTGAATCTGATCTAGATGTGGATGAGGACTTTGAGTGAGCTTCTCTTGATCTTGAGATTTGTGAACTAAAAAGATAAGTCACTTAATTCCTAATGCCTAATATACAGTGATGACACAGAGGACAGAGTCAAAATAACCACATTAGATATTTTCATTCTAAAAGAAGAAGGGTAGGAGGAGGCACATAGCTGTCACTGACCCATAGCAATTCTGAAATTCAGCCAGGTGCATACTGTCAGAGCTTCTTGTTCTAGGCAAAGAAATGTTCCTTGATTAGGACCCAGTTCTGCTTCTTGAGAATGGTTTCCTAATCCGTGGTTCTCTTTAGGTCTTAGCTCTACCCTCTAGTCTTCCCTTTTCTAAAAGATACAGCCTGTGTTTGCTGCTAAGGAGCTTTCTCAATCTGCTTCCTGCTTATAGAAAGTTGGAGATCCAGAACTTCTTTTCATTTTGAATCTTCTCTGCTCCTTGTAGTTCAAGCTAGTACAAAATTTTCCACATGCCACTCAGTGGGAATTGTATAAATTTGATTTCATGCCTCGAATGTCACTCCATAATCCTTTTTAAGGCAGAACTCTCTCTGTTTTGGGCAGAGTGTCAGGGTGCTGTGAGACATTGTCTTTAGGATTTTCCAAAACTTTTTAGTTTAATTGAGAGGGGCTAACTAGGTACTCTGTTAAATCTTTCTGAGGTTTTAACTAAAGGTCTTATAGATAAACCTTTAATTTGATCTCAACCCTAAGGCTATTTCTTAGTTTTGACTCTTTTATTGACTAAAGATAGTAAAAAATGTGAAATAGTTTTATTTTCCAACCTAGTACATCTTCTATAGTTCTTTGAAATTCTGTTTGCATACTTAATACTGCTCTCTGTATCTAATCTCTCTATTCCTTATACATGAGAGCCCGTTGGCACTTTCAGTCTTCTGCCTGGAAATCTCCTTAGTCAGGTGCACAAATCCTTTTTCTATCTTCCAAATTAATGTAGGCAATACTTTGCCAATTGATTTTACTACACACCAAAAGTTACTATCTTTCTAGTCTCCCATGGCAGATTCCTCACTGTGGTAAACAGAATAATAATCCCTTAAAGATGACCATGTCATAATCTCTAAAAACCATGAGCACGTTACCTTACATGAAAATGACAATAGGGAATTTGAACATATGAATAAACGACAAATCTTGAAGTCGGGAGGTTATTCTGTATTATTTTATGTGCCCAATGTAATTGCAAAGGTACTTATAAGGGAAAGAGAAGAGGAAGATAGAAGAAGCAGAGAGAGGAAAGGACATACAATGATGGAAGGAGAAAAAGAGAGAGAAATTTGGAAATGATACACTGATGAATTTGAAAACAGAAGAAGTGACCACAAGTCAAGGAATGTAGCCTGCCTCTAAAAGATGAAAAATGCAGGGAAATGTTTTCTTCTTTAGAGCCTCCATAAGGAATGTAGCTCAGCCAACACCTTGATTTTAGTTAAGACCCATTTTGGACTTCTGACCTCTAGAACTGTAAAAGGAAAGCCTGTGTTGTTTGAAGTCACTAAGTATGTGGTAATTTGTTACAATAGGTGATTGGTTCTATCCCATTTAATGAGTTCCAGTAGACAAAAATCTGGCCTCAGATATTCAAAGAGCTTATGGACTTAGGGAAACAAAAGTGGCATTGTCTTTTTTTTTTTCTTTTTTAAGCCCAAGCAGCCTGTTGGTGTTTCAGAGTTTTTATTAAAAAGAACTGTTGGCATAGTGTATTAGTCTGTTTTCACATTGGTAATAAAGACATAACCAAGACTCGGTAATTTATAAAGGAAAGAGGTTTAATTGACTCACAGTTCCACATGGCTAGGAAGGCCTCAAAATCATAGCAGAAGGCAAATGAGGAGCAAAGTCACGCCTTACATGGTGGCAGACAAGAGAGCGTGTGCAGGGGAATTGCTCTTTTATAAAACCATCAGATCTCGTGAGGCTTATTCACTATCACAAGATCAATATAGGAAAAACCCATCCCTATGATCCAATACCTCCCACCAGGTCTCTCCCATGCCACATAGGAATTATGGGCACTATAATTAAAGATAAGATTTGGGTGGGGATACAGCCGAAGCAGATCACATAAAGTGGTTTAATGTTTGACTAAAGCTTCTGTGAGCTATTGGTCTTTAGTGGGATACATAAAGTATTTTATAAATGTCTGATCTCTATTCAATTATTCTTTTCCACTGAACAAAAGATTTATAAAATATATCATTTAGTAATGCAGCCTGGCAGAGAAAGTGTTAAAATCCGTGTAAGCTAGCAGAACTAAAATTTGTTATTATCTTAGCTATGACATTTGAATAAATCAATGAACAAATGAAGTTGGTGTGTAGACTTATAACCTGCAAATCTTTTGTCTGTTCGTTCCGTGCATGAATGATTATTAATGATGGCTATTTAATGCATTCATGTGAAAAGATACTAATTCACAGCAGGGAAGTAGCAGCTCTCACTTAGGATCTGATTCTGGGGTTTGTGGAACATGAGCCAATCAACATACCTGAATGCTAAGTGTTCACTGGGGACTGGACATCAGGGACATGCTTGCAGGTATATATTATTCACTAAGCAGAACACCCAGGAAAGGGTCATGACTATTCTGAAAACCTTAATGGTTTGACAAATGGACATTTGAGCAATTTATAATAAGCTGCTCAAGAGTTCCTAATTTAATTTCTTATTTTAACTGCTGGGAGAGTTCAGGGTGTCAAAGTGTCTTGAGAATATTACAGTGAAAATGAGAACTGGAGAAGAATTTCATTCTTTTCTTAGGATAGAAGACAATGCCTATAATTCACTAGTCTAAGATTAGTCTTTTATTAATTCGTGAAGAAATACTTTTTGAGTGTTCCTATGAGTGTACGTGTGGTCAGCCCAAGGCTTACCTCTGCACCAGCAGTACTTGGTCAGAGGAGGTGAATTATTGGATTGTGGGCCAGGTTATAAAGCAGTGAGTTACTGGTAAATGATTAACAACTGAATCTCAGGGAAAAAGAAAAGAAAAGGCCATGATTAGTAGAGTTTGCCAACTTCATGGTGTAAATATTCCCATCATGACCAATTTAACTTAACTGGATGTCACTGAACATGGGTTTGGGAGGGGATGTTCCCAGTTTTCTCTCATCAGCTGGTGCAAAGTGATGTCAATACTACATCGTTGCAAAGAGATTTCAGGGTGTAGTTACTGTAAGAAATACATCATGCTGTAAGATGAAGAACTCTAAGACTTACCCGAACATCTTGCAGGGCCTACATTGTCATTTAGCAATAATGATGCAAACTGGCCTGGGGATTTCTAATGCTGACTGGGGATCACTGGGTCCCTTTGACAATGGGACCTAAAATCCTAAGTCCTATTTCTAGAGACAAGCCTATCTCAGTACAGATGCAACTTTCATGAGCCTTAAAACAAAACTCACCTGATATGGTTTGGCTCTGTCCCTCCACCCAAATCTCATCTCAAATTTTAAACCCCAAGTGTTGAGGGAGGGACCTGGTGGGAGGTGATTGGATCATGGAGGCAGTTTCCCCCATGCTGTTCTCATGATAGTGAGGGAGTTCTCAGGAGTTCTGATGGTTTAAAAGTGGCAGTTTCCCCTGTGTGCTATCTCTCTCCTGCCACCATGTAAGATGTGCTATGCTTCTCCTTTGCCTTCTGCCATGATTGTAAGTTTCCTGAAGACTTCCCAGCCATGCAGAACACTGACTTAATTAAACATCTTTCCTTTGTACATGACCCAGCAGGCAGTTCTTTATAGCAGTGTGAAAACAGACTAATACATCATCCTTACAAGAATAGCTTAAACTCTCTTGAAGAAAACAAACAAACAACAACAACAACAAAACAAAACAAAAAATACCTGGTAACTGATCCAGACTGAACACAGGTATAAGAAAGGGAGAAGATGGCTGGGTATGGTGGCTCACGCCTGTGATCCCAGCACTTTGTGTGGCTGAGGTGGGTGGATCATGAGGTCAGGAGATCAAGACCATACTGGCTAACACGTGAAACCCCGTCTCTACTAAAAATACCAAAAAAAAAAAAAAAAAAAAAAAAAAAAAAAAATAGCTGGGCATGGTGGCAGAAGCCTGTAGTCCCAGCTACTTGGGAGGCTGAGGCAGGAGAATGGCATGAACCCAGGAGGCCAAGCTTGCAGTGAGCCGAGATCGCGCCATTGCACTCCAGCCTGGGCGACAGAGTGAGACTCTGTCTTAAAAAAAAAAAAAAAAAGAAAAAGAAAAAGAAAGGGAGAAGATTCCACCAAACTCTAAGAAGGGTCTCCAGATGGAAACCCTTCTAGTTAGGCAGTCACCTGATCCCTGATTGTATCTGGCCCATGCCACCAGCTTGCTCCTGCTATCTATGTTGCAAGTACACTGCGAGAATACACTGTCTGAACTGATGGTGCCTACGTAAGTAGGTCTCATCTTTGACATATGCAAACTGGACCAAAGTGGAGAAGTGACCTCTGGAGAAGCTGGTCAACTAGGACCACCCAAGACCCCCAAACGTGACATGGGGCAGAAGCCACATAGTGTCCTACTTTGGGAACTCTTCTATATACCTGCATTTAGACTTAACAACATCGTAGATACAGCGAAGGTGAGCAGTTTAAGGATTTCTTTCTGTTTGTTTTTCATTTGTCTTCTGAAGAAGAGAAATAATTTAAAGTTTCACTTTTTACATGAAGGACAATGCCATTCATATCCTCCTGGTTATATTTTATCTTAAAGACCATAGAGCCTAAATCTTGAACCACCTCGAGGGTGGGCGATGCTTCATGAAGCAGTTGTGTTAAATGACAAACCCATTTAGGTAATTGAAACACTTGCTGGATTTTTAAAAAATTGTACTGTGATTCCAATTTTAATTTTTCAGAGACATGTTATATGAGAGATTAAAGGACTCTATTTCAGTGATTCATTTAAATCAATTATGAATAAGTTGACATCCCTGGGAAGCCTTTGAATATTTTATTATATGTATAGATGGCACTTCTAATTGGAGACAGTTACACTCACCTACTCCAACTCATTCCTTCTTCAGTACAGATTTCCAAGCCAATCAATCTTAAAGTTTCTATGTTTAAAAAATTATTCCCAAACAATCTGAAACAGAGTGGGAGTAAGAGAACCATATCCTATAATGTCAATGTTCTAAATTTCTTAAGGTAGATGCAGGAAGAGTCAGTTGTGACCTAGATTCATTATAGGTTGGGGTGGAATATAACTCTGGTGGCCTCCGAGGTGGTGCTTACCAGGGTTGCATCCGCTGGTCTGTCTAGGAAGCATGTGGCCTGTGTGTTTCCCGTGAAGCAATGGTTCAATAAAAATTTGAGGGTGATGACAGTGTCAGAGCCTCTGAGAATGCCTAGAATGACCCAGCTCCTGGAAAAATTTGGACTGAGTGTGTGGTGCTGTGCTTTCTTTTACTGCAGGAAACATCCCATGCCTACATGACCTATCATAAACCAGACATTGAAATCAGGATCTGGGATGAAAAGGGTGATTAAGCCACATGTCCTACCAGGATATTTAGAACAATGTATATTAGTGTATGTTCAAGAATGCTTTTCTCAGTTGCTTACAATAGCTGAAAGTTTGGAAGCAACACACATGTCCCCAAATTGGAAACTAAATTTTAAATTATGGCTTAGTAATACAGCAGGATTCTATGTATTATTACAGATATTAATACGTACATCCTATAAAACTTGAATGAATAATGTATAATTATGTTAAAAAGATTTATAATATGTTTTATTTATGTAAAAGACGTATATTAACAACACATATATAGAAAAATGACTGAAAGAATTGTAAGAATTTGTGACATTTCTATTTTGTTTCTCTGTATTTCTTCATTGAACAGACACCACAT
This sequence comes from Chlorocebus sabaeus, assembly GCF_047675955.1. NCBI lineage: Eukaryota > Metazoa > Chordata > Mammalia > Primates > Cercopithecidae > Chlorocebus > Chlorocebus sabaeus. The sequence goes on along the minus strand of NC_132930.1, from coordinate 23,681,318 downwards.
AATAATGAAAAAAGGGCAAAAAGTTAAACATGAAAAAAGACAATTGTTACAAATACTTACTTTAAGAGAACTGTTTATGAGGCTTTGACTATGACCCTGTCTTACTGGATTCATTCCATTTCCCCCATTTCCCACATATACCTCCCCTCCCCCATCCTCCTTTATGGAAGCTCAGCATGGCAGCTTCAATTGTTTTGCTTCTAACCCCCAAGGATTCTCTCAGGGCCATGTTGTGAAGGTGGAGACCTGGTTACTAGAGATTTTTCACATAGTTCAGGGAAGCTGGAGCTATTTCAAAAATCCCAGCAGGGAAGAGAGACCCTGTTGGAATCTAGTGGCTGGCATGCCCATGATGGACCCTCCTGGTTGGCATCGTCATTGATTCAGACACTCAGGCCTTCCTGTCTCAGTTTTCCTTGGCTTCTTTTAGAACTACCCCTTCCACTGATGTGCTCCTGCCACAAAAGATTGCATATCCTAGACAAATCCTCAAGTAGCTCATCAGGATGCAGCTGCCCTCTCGGCTCAATCCTACTTAATGTCTATGTCAGCAGATCCCTCGTCTCCTCTAAGTCTCAGGCCACGAGTCGTGTTTTTAGCTTTTCTAAATGGAAGCATGTCTCAAGAGGAGGATTAACCAATTGGCTAAAGAACAAAGAATCAATTTAGTTTAAAATAGTTTCTTTAATGGTGGCATTTTGCATCCACAGTGATTTTCCAAGGCACTGTCTGCTTTGTGCAAAATCCTCAGGGAGTGTAGTGTGAGTCTGCCTGTCACCATCAGGCAGGCAGGATGGCAGTGGACCCCTGCTTTCCGTCAGGGTGAGAAACTGCCCTGGAAAGGGATGTAACTTGTAAACCATCTGCAAAGCAGTGACAACTGCTTAGGGTGCTTCTTGAGTGTCATATCTTTAATAAAAAGAATAAAGGAAATTATCAAAAGTTCTAGAGAGAAGATAGCTAAAGAATGTATAGCCCTACCTCTACACCGACGAATCGATTACAAACAAGGATCTAACAAGATTTTCTGGTGCTGAAATTTATCCCTGGCAATACATGTAATCATAACTGATGTTTTAAAGTAAAAAAAAAAGAAAAACCTCTCATTGTGTGATTAATCAAGTCCTTTGGACATGTATTTCATTGGAAGTAGAGAACCGTATTTAGGCAATGCCATCTAATAATTGAAATCAGGCGTAATGCCAAATGTCGCAATACATGAAGAAGGTATTATTTAATACTGCTTTTTTTTGTCACTACAAAAATCTACCTTCCCACTCGTCCTGAGTTTAAATAATACATGCAATTCTAACATTTTTTTGAAAATAAAAATTTTAAGTAGGTTTTGCTAAGAGTTTAAAATGTGAAGTAATACATAACATATGCTGATGCAGATGGAGAAGTGAATACCCTACAATTTTCTGAGTAAGTACTGAGTGCCAGACACTGGGTATAGGTTATTTCAAAAAACGCAATAGTTGTGAAATGTAGACATGATGATTATCCCTACTCATCTGATATTAAAACTGAGGCCAGGGGTTTTCATCTTTTCCAAGACCTTCTGACTGGAAGTGGTGGAGTCAAGTTTTTACCACTTCAGCTTTAAAGATGCCTGGCTCTCTATAAGCCAAATGATCTTCCAGATATCTATCTATCTATCTATCTATCTATCTATCTATCTATCTATCTATCTATCTATCTATCTATCTATCATCTATCTATCTCTCTATGTTTCTGCATATCTATATCTATTTATCTATCTATACAGAGAGAGAGAGAGCATGCACATATTAAAATTGTATTTTAGAAAACTTATAGGTGAGAATGAAATTATTTAAAAAGACTTTGTTCAGCAGGCAAATGTGAGGTGAATGAAGAACACAGGATGGAGAAAGGAAGTGTCAGAGTAATGGAGCATATCCTAAACCCTGCAAAATGATGAGACCTCCTGCAACTCAAGGAGAGTGGCAAGGTTAGGTGATGAGCAGAAATGTCAGAGTGAGAATCAAGACAAGGGGCTTAGCCATGAGTTCTTTGGAGGCAGGGTCCCTTTTTAGACTGTTTCCTCACTGTTCAGCACAAAGAGTCTTTCTTTTATATCCTTGGTGTTCTATAAATACTTCCCAAATGAAGGCATTGAGTATTTTAGGACATGGATATCAAGTTCCTAGACTGAATCTGAAATTACCAAGATATAGAGTCCAGGTCTTCCTATTCCAGGTAGTTCTTATTTTACCTTGTACCTGGCTTTATTTAACCTAGAATAAAACCATTCCAACCTAGAAATTTTGAGTGCAGGAGTTCTGAACCAGAGGCTCATGGATGGGCTTGTTTGGGAGAAGAGGGTCTTTTGTATAAGAGGTCTATTGTAATGCTTACATATAATCCAGGTTTTGGCGTGTATGTACATTTTAATAGGGAAAGAGGAAGCATAGCCTTTATCAGATTCTGAAGAGGGGATCTAAAGTATAAAAATCATAATGAAAACAAGATGAAGTGATGAGAGGACAAAGAAGATTCAAAGTCTGTCCTTTCCATTCTAATTCATTTCCTTCTCTCCATCCTCCAGAATGCCAAGTTATTCTTTATTGCATTCCTTTGCTCTTGCCATCATAAATGCTGACATTTAAGTGCTGTCATCATGCCACTTTCCTTAAACGTCACCTCATCATTTTTTTGTTCAACTAACTCCTCTTCATCCTTTGGAACCCAGAGCCTCTTCCATCAAGTCTTCCATGACTATTTTAGGTCCCATAGGTTTAATATCTTCCTGCTCAGAATTCCTGTAGAACTTATGGTTTAGCCTACACAACTTATCACTTAATTCTATAGCATCTGTCCCTGTTGTTTCATGAAGTTAACTTTTTAATACTAATAGATTAACAGATCCTTGGGCGCAGGTACCACATCATATATTAGTGGTTGAGAGTGCACGCTTGGCTAAGTCTTTCCTCCTTACTGTGTGCCCTTGAGCAGATTATTCAACTCTGTATCCCTTCAATTTCTCCTCTGTGAAATGATCATAATCACAGAACCTATACCATTCAGTTGATGGAACGATAACTGAGATAATACATAAAAGATGCTTAGCATAGTCTCTGGAAAACAGTAAATTAATTCAAACTATTACAGCCCACTTATCATTACCTTCTACTTCTAAAGCAGTATGAGAGCCTCTCTACTCCCATTCTTTAACTCTCAGACACTAAAAAAGTCATTTAAGTCTGTTCTGTCTCCTTTCCCTCATCTTTGGAATGATGCTGTAATATCTGCAAATGGGTTTCTTGTAGGGCTCACATTTGACAATGGGAATAGACATGTTTTGGAGCCCTGACCTCACAACAACCCTTGCCAGGCTGTTGAGGGCCCTTTCCTAGATTTTCCAACTGAAGTACTATTCCTATGTTGTGATGTTTTCAGGATCTGAGCCTAAAACTGTCAGGAGCAAAGTTATTAAACTTCCTCAGTGGAGGTATTAAACACAGCCTATACCCAGGCAGGAAGAGGGAGATCTAGGAGGGAGGTTAGGGTGCCTCAAGACCCTGGTTCCCATAGGCCATTGCCGTTCATTGCCCTTGGTGTTTACTTGGGTCAGTGCTCCACTGCCCTCCACTGGCTTCCATGCCCTGCTCCCCTAACAAAGCCAATTAAAGCTGAGCCCCTTTCGGGGCTTCTGGAGTTGCCCTCACTAGTACGGGGGAGCAAGAGCAAATCTAGCTATCTAGTAAGAGAAAAGGTAACCAGGACAAGGTGAATTTTCCTCTCTTCATGTTTCTTTTCCAATGAAAAGAGAAACAGAGGAGATCCTAGAAACATTAGAGAGAAGTCGGGAAGCACATATCCATTAGGGTTTCCTGTCACTGCCCAAACAGAACAGATGAGAAATCAATACCCTCGTCTTCAGAGAGTTTGAGGTAGACATGTTTCCTAGTCCATGGGACACCCAGAAGTTTGGGAGAGGTACACCCAGAAGTTTGGGAGAAGAACACCAGTGCAGGGCTGGGTTTAGGCAAATGCCTGCTCTAATGGACCCTATTCCCCCAGGAGGATGGCAGCAATTGCAGTGATGTGTGTGTGTGTGTGTGTGTGTGTGTGTGTGTGTGTGTGTGTGGCAGGGGAGAGGAGTGTGGATGATGATGGGGGAAGCTTCTGAGGGAACAGCTAGGATGACCATGAGAGGTGCAGAGGCAGGGCAGAGCATCAACAAACAACCCTTTCTTTGACATGGCATGGAGTAACTGCCAGCAAGGAGAGCTCAGAATCCACCCCTTCCACAGTGTGAGAAACTAAAGTTGTTATTGGCTGTTGGGTAAAACTTGAGCTCCAGCAATTATGCTGATGGGGCCTTATCAAGACATAGGAGCTGGGCTCTGTGACGCATGCATGCAATCCCAGCACTTTGGGAGGCCAAGGAAAGTGGATCGTTTGAGGTCAAGAGTTCGAGACCAGCTGGCCTCAGTAACCTGGCGAAACCCCATCTCTACAAAAAGTACAAAAATTAGCTAGGCATAATGGTGTGTGACTGTAGTCCCAGCCACTCAGGAAGCTGAGATGGGAGGATCTCTTGAGCCCGGTGGTTGAGGCTGCAGTGAGTCATGATCATGCCACTGTACTCCAACTTGGGCGATAAAGCAAGACCCTGTCTCCAAATAAAAAGACATATGGCCATAGGAAAAAGGTTATGACATCTTTAGAATCTAGGCATAGATTGTTTTTGTGACCAGGGAACAAATGTTGCCCAACCACCTAAGCTGTAGTCGAGATTTTTGCCCATGCATACACAGATACATATGTATAAGCGGTGTACCTTCTATAAATACGCCATCTATAGATAACTGTCCCTTGGTAGCTACAAGGATACAGAAGAGTTGGCCCCACAGAGCTTCCCCTTGCCTTCCATGCAGATGATGATTTAATAAAGCTAAGGTTGGGATGATCATAGAAAAGGCTGCATGTTATATATTTTTCACACCTAAAAAATTTACCCTGTTGGTGGCAGGGTCCCAGAGTCTTCTAAGGAGACTTCATTGTTAAACAACTTATTTTCAAATAAATGATTATCAAAGTAATAAATGCTCATGTCAGAAAATTTGAAAAAAGTGTAGAAAAGGCTAAAGGAGAAAATGAAAATCACCCATGAGGAGACCTCTTCAGGAGGAAAGGAATCCTCTTGCATTTTCAATATAAAGTCCCTGGCATTCAATTCATTTCGAAAGCATTCACTCTGCAGACCTCTGTGTTGGGGGTGGGGGGGATGCATATTGGAGTAAGACTAAGCCCCTGCCTTGAGGACCCGGCAGTGGGGCAGTGGAGTGGGGGCAGTAACAACTCTGCTTATATGTAATGCTGCTGCACTGTGATAGCGGTTACAGAGAGACTCCAGCCTGTTCACACTTGTTATGTTTGCCAAGACACCGAAGGCTTTGGTGAAGAAAACAGGCTTTTAAAACTCCAATAATAGGCTAAATAAAATGTGCAAACAACCTTTTATCTTTTGTTTCTAACATAGGCTCCAAATAAAAGAGTTCAGGAACTAAGACAAGACTGTATTGCAGTCAGCATCTAATAGCAAAGGTGCACTCACTTGCTTTTTCATTTGAGTGATTAGGGTGCGGGGAGGAGCGTTGCCAGAAAGATCTGATGCAGATTGGGGCAGACTATTAACCAGCTGGGTGTCTCCCACGTGTGGGCTGAAACCACACTTACCAAATTGCCTGAGACATGTTGTATAAAAGCTATCAGCTACTACTAGCTTTTGACTTGCCACCAGTTTCTTCTAGTCATTTCTTATTATTGTCTTGATGCCGCAAATGCTTCTGTACAGATGACTGCGTTTATACTGTGGGTAATACATGCTCAGAAGGAACTGAAAATACATTTTCAGGGGACAATTTGGGGTAGAAGAGGAAGAATGTGGCAGGGAGGCTACAAATGATTTCGGCAATTATGGGTGTGCACAAGACAACCGTGTTTACAAACGCTTCCAGGAAAGCCAGGCAGCACCTGTGCCCCTGAAGGTTGTTTTACTCTCTCTGTAGCTGGATCTTTGCTTGGAGGCAGTGGTGCTATGGATGAGACAGGTGCGGTGCAAATGTCTCCATGCACAGCCACACCACCCACCCTCGCCCACCAGCCTACCTCGCATCAAGCTCCAGCAGGGCAATCAGCGAAGGGAGGGAAAAAACGCAGTGTAATAAAACAAAACAGAAAACACCGTGTACAGTGATGGAGAAGATTTACAAGTTAGTAAGGAAAATTCACAAGCAAGTGACTGTAATGATGAATTTTGGGTCAGCTCCGTGTTTTAAATTAAAACCTGAAAATAAATTCCCATCAGTTAAGAAGATCTAGGCATCTCCTTGTGAATTGTCCACAGCTGTTCATATGCTGATTGTCTTTCTTTTCTGCAGGCATTTCAGGGAAAGTAAGCAAAGAAATGGAATAAAACCCACTGTTGGAAACACTTCCTTTCATGCTTTGTCACCTTGCCTGCAGGGCTTTATAACCACAAGCAGCTTGCTGGTGTGAGGGGAATTAAACATTTGGGCCCATTTACCAGCAGTTTGCGTAAAGGTTTGAGGTCAGGAGCTTTAGGAGACTAAGGGCATCTTTCTTGTTTAGGAATCCAGAATAAGACCCCATGACTGCTTGCATTTCTTTTGGCCACAAATGTGATCCAGCCCCGGTGCCATGTGGCCTTGGTTTGAATGGTGCCATTGTTGGAACTTGCATCTTATCTGCTATACATTGAACCTTTATGTTACCCACCCCAAATGTATATGTTGAAACCTAGTGCCCAAAATAATGATTTTATGAAGGGGGGCCTTTAGGAGATGACAAGGTCATAAGGATGGAGCCCTCTTGAATGGGTTTAATGCACTTATAATAGAGACCCTAAGAGCTCCTTTGCCCCTTCTGTTACTATGTTGAGGTTACAGCAAGAACAAGGCTATCTATAAGCTATGAAGAGGACCCTCAGCAGATACCAGATCTTCTAGGGTCTTGATCTTGGACTATCCAGCCCCCAGAACTGTGAGAAATAAATTTGTGTTGTTTATAAGCCACCCAGGTAATGGTCTTCTGTTACAACAGCCTGAATGGATGAAGGCATCATCTTTGGACCCATTCCAGATTACATTCTTCTTGCTTTTTAAGGATTTCATCTTTCCCAGCTTTATTTGGGGATCACTGACTCTGGACTAAGTTGTGGTTGTGATTTTTTTTATAGCCTTTGGATTTTTCTCTCTCCTCTCATATCTTGGCTTCTTCAAAATATGACATTCAATAGGGTTTCATTCTGGTTCTTGATACTGTACAGTGAGAAGCAGGCAATCAGGACAGAGCAAGTCCCAGGAATCACAACAGAACAATTGGGTTCTAGTCACTGTTATAACATACCCTTATCACTTTGGACAACCTATTTGAACTCTTAAATTGTTTATTTTTCTGTAAAATAAGGCTAATATCTATCACAAGAAGGTTATGAGGATGAAATATAGTAAGGAATTATTTAAAAACGCATGAAGATAGAAGTTGTCTGTGTAGTTGAAATAATATATCTCTACTATCTCTATTTTGATTCAGTTGGTCTTAGAAAGAATGTGGGTTTCTCATAAAGACAGGCCTGTCCTGCCAGGATTTGGGCTTCTAAGATCAGGTTTGAGCACAGTTGAAACGCTGGCTGTCATTAACTACAGTCTATATCACTGCCTTGGATGTGTAATTCTGTAGGAACCTCCTATTTTCTCCTATTATTTGAGCCTGGTAAAAAGAAAGTCATGGACTGTGGGTAATTTTTTATAAAGTGTACTTCAGACAACTCAAAATCAATAGTTTTTTTTTTGTTGAAGGCACCCAGGAAAGTAGAACATAGGAATCATAGGGGTTTACTATTGCTTTTTGAGTCTGATGGTAAAACTTTATAGAAGCCTCATAAAATGCATGGTTGAGTACAAAGTGCAATTGTATTTCATTATAGTTTATCATTGTCTGATGATGGAAAGTGCTGCATTTTGTAACACTTGACATCTAGTATATATGTGGTCGTAGTGAATTCTTACACTTTTATGTTGCCTTGACATCCAGTTTGAATACGAGTTTAACTTTTTCATACCAGAAGCAGAACTCAGTCACTCTTGACACTTTCCGGTTCTATACCACACTTGAGGGGCTCAAGCCAGTGGGCAGAGATGAGCATTTAGAGGCATCTCTCCTGCTTAGCCAGTTGGGCTCCTGGCTTGCCCACAACTTCCTTTAAATGGATGGGTCAGGCACTTAGCTGCGAGCTTAAAGTGATGCGCACCCTAGTCCCATATCTATCACATCTATACTGCTGATTTATATGTGCATGTGCTCTCTCTCTCTCTCTCTCTCTCTCTCTCTCTATTTAATTTGCACCTTCCATTTGAGGAACCAGGGACTATCCCAGGCCAAGTTTCTCTGGGACACCAGAATTGGGGACACAGGCCTGGCTCCCAACACCACAGCAATAGCCAGGCAGGTATAAACTGTACATGAGTCAGACAAGAGCCACAAGCATATCTGCCAGTATAAACAAGCTCCTTGTGTGAGGAACCTGTAGTCATGGGTTGGACAACTAAGCATTAGCCCTTCCACCAGGTGAAAGAAGCATTACATGAACGGCACACTGTAAACACCATATCCAGCTCCCCTTCATTTTCCATCAAGGCAGTGTTGCTCGGCATGCTGATACCGGAATCCCAGTTTATCTGGGGGCTCTCAAAATAGTGGTCAAAAAATTGAACTCTGTTTTTCTTCTCCTAGTCGCTTAGGATCTCTGAGGTAGGTAAAAGACCTGAGGGTGGGATTGATGAAGGGAACAGCAGATGGTGGGAAGTTTGTAGTGGCTTTTCAGAGGGATCGGGGGAAAAAAAAAAAGGTAACCCCTAGCTTAGAATGCCCTTGACATAAAGGTGGGTAGGTAATACCAGTGATAATAATATCAGTAGCCAATGCATATTATAAGATTCTAGGCTTTGAGCTCATCACCTTGCATTCAACAGCTCATCTGAGCAGCTCAGCTTCCCCATGCAGTTAGGCGTGATCGTGTGACTGAGTTCTAGCTAATGGGATGAGAGGGAAGTAATGTCCAGCAGCCCATTCAGGACTGGTCTATACAATTGCCCACCATCTGCCCTCAAGCTCTTTTCCTGTTTGCTGCCTAGATTTAGAAGACTTTGACCTCAATGAATGAGAGAGAAACAGGTTGGAAGGAGCCTGGGACCCTGAATGACCATATGGAGCAGAGATGCTTGTCAGTGAGGATCACTTGCATTCTAAATTCAACTCTGTGTAAGTAGAAATAAACTATTATGTTAAGACATTAAAATGTTGGTGCTTATTTGCTACAGCAGCTTTTTAACATTTATGCTAATTTAGTCCCCAACCAATGTCCAGTATATCTAATTGAACTGGAGAGTACAGTGATATCTATTTCCATGTATTGCTATAGAAAGAGGTTTACTTACAAGAAAAAAAATAAATCAATAGATATTACATCTTTTTTTTTTTTTAACTTTAAGTTCTGGGATACATGTGGCGAATGTGCAGCTTTGTTATATAGGTATACATATGCCATAGTGGTTTGCTGCACCTGTCAACCATCATGTAGGTTTTAAGCTTTGGACGCATTAGGTATTTGTCCCAATGCTCCACTTCCCTTTTCTCCTCACCCCCCGACAGGCCCGGGTGTGTGATATTCCCCCTGCTGTGTCCATATGTTCTCATTGTTCAGCTCCCACTTATGAGTAAGAACATGCAGTGTTTGGTTTTCTCTTCCTGTGTTAGTTTGCTCAGGATGATAGTTTCCAGTTTCATCCATGTCAAAGGACATGAACTCATCATTTTTTATGGCTGCAGAGTGTTCCATGGTGTATATGTGCCACATTTTCTTTATCCAGTCTATCATTGATGGGCATTTGGGTTGGTTTCAAGTCTTTGTTATTGTAAATAGTTCTGCAATAAACATACATATGCATGTGTCTTTACAGTAGAATGATTTATAATCCTTTGGGTATATACCCTGTAGTGGCATTGCTGGGTCAAATGGTATTTCTGGTTCTTAAAAATACATATGGTGACTGAGAATTCCATGATGTCTTCGTTTTTGGAACTAAACGATATGCTTTACTATAACAAACCTTCAGTCCTTTGTTCCTTCCTTTGTTTTATCCTTCTTCTCTTTCTCCCTCTCTCCTTTCCCTTCTTATTAACTGCCAGTTGTGTTCCAGGTATTTGTTATATGGGAATACAAAAAAAGAAGAAAATTAAATAAATACAGTTCCTGCCTTTAAGGAGCTAAGAGTCAAAGGGTGGGTTAAGATATATGAGTATCTAATCATGCTGAAATGTGGCAGTGACAGGATCTGTACTAAAGGAGCACGGAAGAGGGGTACCTAACCTAATCAGGGAGGGTGAAGAAAGCTTAGAGAAGATTAGGGACTAGGGTAGGGATGAAGTTCCTGAGATGTGGGTCTTTTCGTGATAAAACCTAAAAAGTCCCAGGTAAATCTGAGTGGGTTAGTCATCCTAGGTGGTGGCAAGGTCCTTTTCTATCCTCAAAGGATGAGTAGGGGTGTGGGGAGAACATTCTAGGCCAAGGGACAGCATGAGCAGAAGCAAAGAGAGAAAGAACACATGGTGTTCTGGGGAACTGTAAGCAATGCAGTCTTGCCTGGGGACAAAGTGGAAGACAGCACTGTGGAAGTGGGGCTGGAGAGGGAGGCAAGAGACAGACTGTGAAGCTCTGAAACCAATTAAAGGAGCATAGCCTTTTTTTTTTTTTTTTTTTTTTTTTTTTAATGCAGCTGAGGGACTTGATGCAAGATTGAAGGCAAGGGGAAGAGTGAGGAAGCCACTGCAGAGATCAAACCCTGGTTAGGGTGGAGAAGAGGGGCAGTTTTTAGAAGTCCTCAGAAGGCAAAATCTTCAGTACTTGGCTATTGAGGAGACGAATGTGTGTAGAGAGGAAGTAGATGACTCCAAGATGACATGTGCATTTCTAGTCACACCGTGTGGCTAGAGCTCCTGTCGTCGGCCATCTCTCAGGTCTTCGTGAGGGTCTGTCTTGTCTTCTGGGGAGAGCAGCTTTTCCTTCCCAGCCTCTCAGTCTCAGCATGGAGCAATTTTCTGTACTGCCTCCTGGTACCGTAGAACATAGTGACACTCCAGGACAAAGGAGCAAACAAGCTACCTTCGAAAGAGAGATGAGGGCTAAGAAAATGAAAAGCAGCATACCTAAAAGAGGAACAAATATTTGAAGCAGAAATTCATCAACAGCCTGGTTTCAAGGAAAGGAAATTATTTTGACTTTTGCTTCCTCTTCCCCAGACCTCCCTGTGGAAAGGCACACTCCCATGGCTTTTCCTCTCTAGACTCAAGGTTACACTCTCAGTCACCCATCATAGGAACATTTCTACCCATTGATGGGGAAAAGTTGCTCTTCTTCTTCTTCTTCTTTTTTTTGTTAACATGATATCTTTTATTATAGTCAGAGTAATTAATTGTAATACAAATTTTAATAAAACAACGTTGGGTTTGCCTAGGAAAGAGTAAATGAGGAATCGTTTTGGTTTACTACTCTATAATCATTGGAAAGATTGGTACAACTTGTTGAAAATACTTCAAATATGTCAGATTCAGTGATTCTTTGAAAAATTATTTGGAGTGGAGTGATGCCCTCAACATTGTGGGAAAAATTCTTAAAATGTGAAATTTGCTATAATTCAAAGAAACATCTTCCTAAGATTGAGAAAGAGAGGCAATATGGTCTAACTCATTTTCAAACTTTTTTTACCTTCACCCTTAGTAAGATACATATTTTACATCGTGATCCAATGTATACATTCTATCTATCTATTGATAGGTCACTCTATCATCTATCTAGAACTAAAAATTATCACAAAACAATACCTAGTTAACTAGATTTGATACACTCTATATTTTCTGGACTATTCTATTCCATTTCTTTTTTTTTTTTTTTTATACTTTAAGTTCTAGGGTACATGTGCACAACGTGTAGGTTTATTATATATGTATACCTGTGTCATGTTGGTGTGCTGCAACCATCAACTCGTCAGCACCCATCAACTTGTCATTTACATCAGGTATAACTCCCAATGCCATCCCTCCCCCCACCTCCCCATAATAGGCCCCGGTGTGTGATGTTCCCCTTCCTGAGTCCAAGTGATCTCATTGTTCAATTCCCACCTATGAGTGAGAACATGTGGTGTATATTTATTGCGGCACTATTCACAACAGCAAAGACTTGGAATCAACCCAAATGTCCATCAGTGACAGACTGGATTAAGAAAATGTGGCACATATACACCATGGAATACTATGCAGCCATAAAAAAGGATGAGTTTGTGTCCTTTGTAGGGACATGGATGCAGCTGGAAACCATCATTCTCAGCAAACTATCGCAAGAACAGAAAAGTTGTTCTTCTAAACGCTGAAAGTATCAGTAACGATGGGGGCCTGATTCCCATTGTCTTCAGCTGGCATTGGTGGAGCACTTACAAAATCCGAGGCTTTGGACTTGTTCTTTTACATGCATTATCTCATTTGAGCTTCATCTCACAACTTCCCTGGGAAGTAGACACTCCTAAGAGGCAATTGCAATCACAAAGATTAATGTAATACTTAAAGTTAAAGCAGTTAAATATTTTTCTTTACCTATGAGTTACTTGAGGTCAGGAATGCTTTTGATTATTCACTTTCACATCCAGCCCAGTGTCTGGACAGATGCCTTAGGAATGTTTGCAGGATCAGTGAATAGATTGGTTCCTCAAAGGAAAACAAAGCAAAGGGCAGAAAGAGCACACAGTCTTGGTAGACAGTTGCCTAAAATCATCTTAAGCACTCTAGTGGCAAGGAAACCAAAGGCTTCTCTCCGCAAGCTTTCACATTTTCCAATATTTGTCCTAAAAGATATATAAACCATCATATTCTTTGTTTTTTTTTTTTTTAAAAAAAATAGCATTTACACAGGAAAGTATTGTCTTGAGGTCTAGCACACTGAGGAAAAGGAAAAAACAAAACAAAACAAAAAAAAAAAACCCTCTCATGTGCAGTGAAACCCAATTAAGAATTGTTGATAGTTGCACATCTCATTATATGACCAACTTAGACCTAGAGCTTGGGTTATGGGGGGTGATATTTGTTTGCTGTGGTTGTGTCTGGGGCTCTGTCCTGATTCACTCACTCTTGTAGGTTCAATAGATGTAGCTGAGTCTGAGACATAAATTAGAGCCTGTTGCATGGGTTCAGTCAATCAATTATTCAATGAAAATATATCAAGTGCCCAAGGTGTTTATAGCAATAGGTCAGAAGGGAATCAGATAAACAAAACAAATACCATGCAGGTACTGCCTTGAGGAATACACATTTTAGCTGAGGCTTTACAGAATTCAATGCATTTATTTGAATAGCTATCTTAATTTGGCTTTTGTTTTCAAACGAACAATAAAGGACCATTCACATATTTTATGGAGGTTTATTTTGCTATATAACTAAATAATATAATTGTGTTAGTTAAAGGTGCTTTTAAGCATATCAAACACTTTTTTTATACAGATGGAGATACTGAGATATAAATCCAATTGGTGCTTTATCCAAAGATCTGTGTTAGAGGACAGGCTAGAACTTTTTTGTTTAAATATTTCTCAAAATCCAGGCATAGTGGTGAAAACGTGACTAGTGTTGAAAGTAATGGGCAATCCTTTGGAGTTTGGTAAAATGGTTATGATTAAGAAGTACTTATTATCATAAGGTTTGTTTTATTATTAGTCTCTTGTACATACTTAAAAATGAAAGCAAAAATGTATATTTTCATTAATTTCAGCCTATGTCTGAATCAAAAACAGGAATATACCTTATGATATTCATAACCATTTTGAACACATATTCTGCTTTGAAATACAGAAATATAATACAAAAAGAAACCTACACTATCAGAACTGGAAACCAGAAACTAGAAAAAAAAAAACTATCCTGAGAGTAAATCATTATGACTCTGCCGATTGTAGATTCTTTCCTTAGATATATGCAATTTTGAAGGGAGTAAACTATTTGCTTATAACTAAATGACTTGTAACATTGGTTATACCTATTAAACATGATAATTAATCACCAAGACAAGTTTCAAACCAGAAATTTCTCTAAATGTGCTTGATTGCTTTTATTATGTGCTGAGTTTTTTGTCCTCCCCAAAATTCAAATGTTGAAGTCTAATCCCAGTGTGATGGTATTTGGAAGTGAGGTCTTTGGGAGGTGGTCAGGTCATGAGGATGAAGCTCTCATGTAACAGGATTAGTGCCCTTTTTAAAAAGACCCCACAGAGCTCCCTTGCCTCTTTCATCATGTGAAGTTACGGCAAGAACATGGCTGTCTCTGAACTAAAAGGCAGGCCCTCATCTGACATTCAAAACCTGTGTCTTGATCTTATATTTCTCAGTTTCCAGAACTGTGAGAAGTAAATTTCTATTGTTTATGGGCCACCCAGTTTATGGCATTTTGTTATAGCCACCTGAATGGACTAAGACCTCTCCTTTAATCTTAACAATACCCTCATTGTGTCAATCTGATTATTACTCCCTTTTTACACATGATCAAAGTGGGGTTTAGAGATCTTATACAGCTTGTGCAAAGTTATGTATCTAATAGGTAGGAGTGATCCCTGATTGTTCAACTGTCTTAATATTCCACAATCTGCCTTTTATCCTGATCTATCCATAGAAAGAGATGAAGGGGCAGCACGAGTTCCTTAGAAAGGTTAATATCTGCCTTTCCTATTTAAATACACAGCTATGTTAATTTTAAACTTGTATTCCCAGCATCTGTCACTGTCCCTAGCATATATAAGTTAATGCTTCATTGAATTATGAACAAATAAGAGCCAACATGGACATTCTGTCATTTTTCAGTAGGTAGAGATTAGCATATGTAACACAGCTATCCTAAGGGGATAAGTTTTCTGTCTGAGGACAAGAAATCTGGACAAAATGATAAGAGGGCTTATTTTATTTTTTTCACTGGCCCTGACTTGAATTTTGGTTATAGTTTTGAGATTTGTCCAAAGAGTCAACATCCAAACAAACCCAATGATCACAGGCATTCTCAATGTCCACCAAGAGCTTTTAGGAAACAATAATTTTGAGAAATAAAGTCCAAGACTGATTATTTTACTCACAACAACACCTGTACTTGGTGGAGTGATTCAATCAAGGAAATGTCACACAAAGATTCCATCTACTGAATCACTTGCTAACAGTGAGGCCCAGTTAACATTGCAGACCTGATGCTAGGGGAAAAAAAAAAAACTCATCAAGATTCTACAGATTTTCAGCGGTGGCAGCGCTCCTTCGAGGAGAGTGGCTTTGAGTGCTCTGTCCTGTAATATGAAATATCACGCAGCAAGCTGTACTCTCTGATAATTTTTATAGCAAAACATAACATACTTTTCCAGCAAGGTCGGATATGTCAATAAAAAGGTACAAATGGACTTGCCTGCATTTCTCAATTTTGAAAACAGTCTGATCTCTTTAGTGCATTGGTGCTGAGGCTTGAAAAGCGAGTGTATTTTCAAAGGGACTCTTGAGGCTGCCTTAGACTTTTAACCAGGATGCTTGCCTATGTAGCCAGGATGTCCTAGGGGAATAATACAATACTTCGACCTTAGGCCGGGACATATGAGCACATAGGAAAGGACTGAGTTGCCACCCCTGCATCTACTTTGGGTTTATGTTTGAGGAGGAAAATAGAAACAAAGACAAACAAACAAAAACGTCACACAGGACCTGTATTCGATTTCTATTCATGCATAACAGATTATCACAAATGTTGTGGCTGAAAACCACATTCATTTATGATCTCACAGTTCTGTAGGACAGAAGTTGGGGCAGGCTTGGCTGGATTTTTTTCTTAGAGTCTTACAAGGCTGAAATCAAGGTATTGACCAATTTATGCTCTTATCTGTAGGATTTGGGGAAGAATCCACTTCTAAGATCGTTTAGGTTGTTGGCAGAATTTGCTTTCTTGGGGTGTAGAAATAAATTTCTTGCTGGCTGTTGACTGAGGGTCATTCTTAGCTCCTGGAGGCTGATCTAAGATTCTTTTCAAGTGGCTCTGTCCATCTTCAAAGACATCAACTGCATGTTGAATCCTTGTCACATTTTGAATCTCTCTGACTTCGGTTTTTTGCAACCAGCTAGATAAAACTTTCTGCTTTGATAGGGCTTGCATATTTCAATCAGGCCCATCCAAATAATCACTGTATTTTAAGGTCAGCTTATTTAGACCTTAATTACATCTGCAAATATCTCACAGCAGCACTTATATTTGTATTTAATTGAATAACTGGGCACCAGAAAACTTGAAAGGTCATTCCAGAATTCTGCCTACGAAAGGACCAATGTGAACCATTTGCTTTGCATCTGCTATGTGATTTAAATCTTTCCACAATATATTAGGAAACAAGTTGATTGCCTAATACTGTCACCCAGTTGGTGATAAATTTGGTCCCAGACTTTTCTGACTCTAAAATCGGTGCTCTTCCATAGTAACAATAATAATGATGTTAATAAGAATAGCAGGTTATATGTGCCGGAAACTGCCACTTTTCATTTACTAACTCATTTAACCCTCACAGCTACCCTGTAGGTTTGTAGTATTATGGTTTCATTTTGTAGGTGAAGAAGCATAGAGAAGCCAGCAAGTCAGTAAGGCTGTCAGTATAATAAACCAGGCTAGTTAATTTCAAACTCTCTTATCAATGCAACACGGAGGAATTTGAAGAGAACTCAGGAATCTCGCCAATATCTGGTCTAGGTACTCATGGATTTTGTGCCTAGTCACTTCTCTTTCAGTCCTGTTTTCCTCAGTTGCACAATAGGAAGTGACTTTTATTGTGTCAAAGCAAAACTCGTACTGGATAAAATTGAACAGTCAAAGAAGACTTTTGAAGGAGTGAAGAATGTGCCATTCCCAGATATACCAAATCGGTACATTGATTATTTTGAGTTGAAAAATACTGAAGAAACTTCAGAAAGGGCTTGATGACCTGTCTCTTCCTAGATTCAGCAAACCTTAAAAAATCCTTCATCTGGGAGGGGTACCCTCCCCATACCTGAGAGAAAATAGCCCTTATCACTAGAGACTGGGAAATTGGGGCTGCAATGGACCTGAATAAATATACTTACTGAATTCTTCTTTATTTTCTGCTAGTTTTACATGCCTCCACACCACATATATCTCCCAGTGACTTCCGTAGAAATTTACTGTCTCTACCCATATCCTCCTTGTCCTGTCAGTTCTTCTCAAATGTATCATTCCTTGTCTAAATAGTATGAAAGCATCTTGCTTTGACCACTTCGAGCTTCACTTTTTTTGTGAAGATTCCCGTGTATATGTTAAACTCATAAAATTTATATGCTTCTCTCTTATTAATCTGCCTATTGTCAATTTGGTTTCTTGACTCAATTGAAGTGCCTACTAAGAGCTAAAAGGGGGTCTCTGGGTCTCCTACACTTTATTCAAGAATAGGGAGGAGAGCCCAGAACTCAGTCTAAGCTTAACTCTGCTGAAACAAAGGGCTGAAGAGTTTTTATGAGCTGAGATGGGGTCATTGTAGTTTATTTCTCTTTGCTAATTGGTTTCACCCAAAGGAAAACTAAAATTCCTCATATTTTCATGACAGAAGAAGGTTTTCCAACCTGGAACAAGATGGCTGCTAAAGCTAGGTTCCTACCTTTCCACAGAAACTGGGGATAGGAACTCTATTTTCCTTGATGATGACATTTCCAAGGATGGCTCCCAGATCCTTGAGAAAGGCATTCTTGGAGTATAAAGCTAGCAAGAGGCTTTTAAGAAGATTTACTTCTCAAAGGGACAGAGGAAGAATTTATAATTACAAGTTTTCTAAAGCAAATGCTGTAAGTAAAGGGAGGTCAGTGACCTAGAGACATGAAGAAGCCTGTCTAAAGTTTAGTCAAGCTGAGAGAAATGTTAAGGCCAATACTGCCTTAATGTTAAGGCCAATCGTAAGGACTAAATAAATGTGTTGCCTTGCAATCTGAAAAGTACTATTCAAGAGTCACTTCCTCCAGGAAACTCTCCTCGACCTCTTAAGCCTATTCTCTGAGCTCTTCTTCTCTGGTCCCAGAGTGCCTGATCTTTCCCCCATCCTATGTCATGTTATAGAGCTGCTAACAGCCTAAGTGCCCCTCAAAAGCAGAATCATATAAACAGATAATGGTACATCCATGCACATGGACACCATAGCCATTGAAGATTATGTTGGAGATGAAGTTTAATAACTTAATTTGTTTAAGTTATTAAAACATAAAATAAAATGTCTATGGTAGAGTGTTACATTAAATAGAAGCAAATTATAAAACACTATGAAAAATATTGTAATTAAGGAACAAAGTAAATAAATAAAATCCCTTGGAAGGATATATACCAAAAGGACAGGAGTTATCTTTGGGCGGTGGGGTTATGGTTTATTTTTATTTACTTCTTTGTGATTTACCATTTTTGTGGATTTTCTATGACAAAAATACATTACTTCCATCACTAGAATTGAAAACACAATTTTATACAAAGAACCATGGACAGAAAAAGTCAGCAGGGCCATATTTATGGCTGCCCAGCCATAGTCTAATGGAGGCAGACACCATGCTTTATAATGTTTTATGAGTAATTTCTTGTCCTCCTTTTGATACTACCCTTCTGGTGGTCCAGACCTGGATAGAGAGCAAGGTGATAAAAAGGGCTCCATTTTTCCTGATCCACTGGTGTGTGAATAGCTGCCAGCCCTGCGGGAAAGAGGGTTTGGGAGAAATTGTGTAACAGGATTGGGATTATGCTTTCTTGTTCTGGCTTCATCTGCATCCTTAATTGATCAATTAATTGATGGAAACATTTATTTCTCTTATTTGTCCCCATGTACCTTGCCAGGAAGAGTTGTTGAGAAATGGCATGGACTACATTGTGAGGTAATGAGTGTGCATTCAAGGGGGTATTCAAGCAAAGTCCAAAGGGACACTTGTCAGGAAAACGATGAAGAATCTTTAAGCTTCATGTAAATCAGCTGGTTACCCTTGTGGGCTCTGTGGCCTTCCTTTAATTTAGTTTAAAGAGAAGGGGGTTTATTGGTAGGATAACTCTCTTTTAATCCCTGAACAAAAGGGGAAGTACAGCCAGGCTTCCTAGGTACTGGGAAAGTCATTCACAATTGAGGAAGCCACTCTGACTTTTAGAGGTTTGTTTTCCGCTTTTCTCTGTGGCTGCATCTAGGAGCCCTTGCTAGCCCTACCTCTAAGCCACAAAATCTCTCCTCCAGTAAACTATCAGAAACAGTGGTATTCCTCAGGAGCGGGGGGAGGGAAGGACAGGGAGACAGAGAGAGAGAGAGATTGAGAGAGAGAGAGAGAGGAGACCAATCCAATCATACATCTGTGGTTAGGGGAGAAAGGATTGACAGGCACTATCACAACAGGTTAAAGTAATGAAAAATATATTGACTGGTAAACATGCACAAACCTTCCTGGAGGACATACTTATACATGGGGCAAATTTTCACACCAGTTTCTATTTACCGGAATCTACTTCATCACCTTTCCTTGGTCAAATTGTTTTACATTGTAGTGGTAACTCGAGAGTACCATTCTACATGGGTGATTAGGAAAATATTCTGGGGTTGGCTCTCTGAATTGTTATTTGAAATATACCATCTAGAATCCAAACGGCTTATATTCAGTTCAGTTACTCTGATTATAGGCATAAACTTGTATTTTTATGTTAATCTAAAGTCATTTCCTATATTTATTCAGTGGGCAGGGCTAGATAAATAGGGAATTGAAGACCTCTTTGAAAATATAGAAACACTTAAAATATAAAGAAAACACTGGCAGTAAAATTTCCCTCCTTTGTGTCACAGCAGGGCTTCAGGTTATGACTGCTGGTTCATTCTATAACGTTCGACAATATCCAGCCTCCCTCATCGTTGCCTTTGCCTGCAGCAGCTAGTGTTTCCTTAATAAATTATGCCACGTTTTTCATTACCATTCACTTCATCACTTTATCAGCAGAGTTGTAGTTTCTCTTCCCCGAATACATCTTCATTTTCGACCCCATTACCTGCACAGGCTCCGAAGGCTCACCTGTTCCTAGCATGGCGTTCCCATTCTCAAGGTGCTCTCCTGGGTCTCTGACAATCTGCTCCCTGCTAATTGGTGCAGATGGGAGTAGGAGGATCAGCAGAGCACATGAGGGAGGAAGCAGATTTTCCCAGTAAGTAAAGGGCCCTTGGGAGCCAAAGCACTTTGGGGAAGCTGCTTTAACTCTGTCAGACATAGTGAAAGAGGGATTTATGGAATCTTATTCCAAGACATTTTTCTTGTCCTTAGAAAGGATATTTCCAAAGTGTACACTGGTCTTGGCTGATCCTCTTGAGGTCTATACTTAAGCAAGCTCAGAATAATAATAATAAATAATAAATATCACTTAGTGAGCCTAACACAATGCTAAGTACTTTGCACATAATCATTCATTCATTCATTCACCATAGGAAGCCTATGAGGTGTGTATTATTTTTCCTGCATCACACGAAGAACCAGAGTCTCAGAGACATTAAACAGTTTGCCCACGTTGATGCAGCTAATGGGAGGCTGAGTCAGGCTGAGACTGCAGGTCTATCTGTCTCCAAGGAAAGTGTTCCCAGGCATTTACTCCACTGCCTGAAGTTGGTAGAGTTTATTTTTGGATTCTCTTTCTATCCCTTTAGGTAGCCTGTTTCCTTACTTCTGGTACTCTTTGTTGTGATCAGATTTCCCAGGGCCCGTGCTGCATTATAGGGTTCCTGGGATTGCCATCCTGCAAGTATCTGGTAAAATCATCCCCAATAGAGTGGCTAAGATGTTGCCCCTCATGTGGATACTCAGTTAGAGTTGAGTGCTCTTGAGGACTTTAAGCTAATGACATAATTTTTAGTCCCTGTGTCTCAAAGCAGGGGAAATAGTTTTGAAATGGGAGAGTCCCTTTATCCCCCTCGCAGGATGTGCAACAAGGGTGTGACTCGTGTGTTCAGCCACCAAGTGCTTTAACTCTCCCCACCTCCACCCTGTTACAGGAGGGGGAGCACACAGACAGGCAGGTGGAAGAGGTGGAGCAAGTGCCTTGAGGCTCCAGCCCCACCACAACTTCTAGGGGTGGGTATCTGTGACTCCCAAAGCCTGAGTGGGCATGTGTTACAGTGTACTCTTTTAATTTTGCTGTCCACAGACTACTTAAGTGGTAATCAGTTCAGTGCCCTCTTGGTACCCAGGTCCTTTTCTGGCATCCAGGAAGAATTAGGTTGCACAGGGACTTGAAGGATAAATATGGGGGTTTTATTGAGTGGTGGAGGTGGCTCTCAGTGGGATGGATGGGGAGCTGGAAGGGGGATGGAGTGGGAAGATAATCTTCCCATGGAGTTTGGCTGTCCAGCAACCAATCTCCTCTCCAATAATCCCTAGCTGAACTCCTCTTGGTGTTCAGATGTTCCTTCTCTCCTCTGCCATGCTGTTCTGTCATTCTTCTGCTCTTCTGTTCATCTCCCCATCTACTTCTGGAGCCTGGGATCTGGGGTTTATATGGGCACAGAATAGGGGAGCGTGGTGGGCCAAAGACAACTTTTGGGCTCAAAACCAGGAATGCCTGTTCCCATTTAAAGCCATGGGTTTCCAGGCTTGAGGGTAGGGCCTTTGCTGGGGAACCACCCTCTTCTATTCAATATTCTCCTGTCTCCTATCCATATCAGTTTCTGGTGAAGAGCATTGCCAGAACAACCCATATCATATTGGTAAGGATGTCTGTGATGGTTAATTTTACAAGTCCACTTGACTGGGCTAAGGAAACTACAGGTAGCTGTAAAATATTATATCTGGGTGTCTCTGTGAGGCTCTTTCCGGACACATTAGCATCTGAACTAGAGAACTGAGTAAACCTTGTAGCTCTCCCCAGTGCAGTGGGCATCATCCAATTCACTGAGGGTCTTAATAGAACAAAAATGTGAAAGAAAAGTGAATTCTCTCTCTCTGCTTGAATGGAGACATCCATCTCCTTCTGCCCTTGGACATTGCTCTTCCTGGTTTTCAGGTTTTCATGCTTAGACCGGGTCTCAAACCGTTCTCCCCCTTTGCTCAAGCTTGTGGACTGGACTTGTACTGAATGATGCTTTCCTAATTCTCCAGCTTGCAGACAGTTAATCCAGCCTAGTGGCTTCTGTAACTGCCTGAGCTAATTCCTATAATAAGTCTTCTATGTATAATATATATTTATTATATCTATATATTGATTCTGTTTCTCTAAAGATTCCTGACTAATACAGTTTCTGTTTTGCTTAAATAATGACTAGCACATGGAAGGTACTTGGAAAATGTTTATTGAGTCGAATTGAAGTGCAGTCTCGAGTCTCAGAGACTCCTCAGCATTTGTTTTGCATGGAGTCAGGACATCATGGTACACTTTGATGCATGTGGGCTACAGATCACCAGAGCTCTGGAAGATTGTAGAGCTACCAAGATTTTGGTTTGGAACCAGCCAGACCAGCCCCCGAAACCTGCTTCAAAGGAGCGAATTGCTTTAATAATGTGTAGTCCTGCTAGGACTCTGGGTTGTCATTGAATTCCAGGGTTTCTGTTTGGTGGACATATGGCACTGGAAGGGGTTGGGAGTGATGGGACAAGGGTGCAAGAAAGGCTCGCAAGCAGGGCATAGGCATTCCAGCTCAAATTTACTCATGCCTTCATTGATTCCACAAGCATTTATTGAGAACCTGGTATCAATCTGACACTGTTCTGGGAATGTGAATTAGAGTGGCAAGTCAAGTGCTCATTGGGTTTCCATTCTGGTGTGGGAGACAGGAAGCAAATAAACGTGCTATTTCCAGATACCTGTAAGTGCTGTGGAGACGAACAGGTGATGCGTGGAAGACAAACTGGTGTGGAGGATCAGGGAAGGGTGTTCTGAGGTGGTGACAGTAGCTGGGAACTGAATGAATCTCTGGAGTCCAGAGCCTCTGGTACGGGCCTGCTGATTGGAGCTGATCCAGCTGGAGCTGCCCTGCAGCAGTTCATTTTAGGTGGATATTGCTCTGTTTTTAGTCACATCTTAATTCTTCAAATTCAATGATAACACAGGATAACATTTTTAGTGGGACTTTGACACAGTCAGCCTGTGACATGAGCATTGCCCTTGTCATCCTGGGAGGCTTACATACAACTAGGCTCAAGGTAGCCTACGGGAAGTACAAGAAAGGTGGTGGAAAGGGCTGTATCATGGAGCCAAAAAAGCACAGTGAGCTTACTGAGAAATCTTGGTCAAATTATTAGGCTTTTAGCATTCTCAGAGTTCTCACCTGTTAATTAGTAGAAAGGGTTGGGAGAGGCGGATGCTTGAAGGAATGCATCCTAGTTCATCTCTCTGATACTTCTGTTAATCATCACCTGGGTTGGTCTGTTAAAGATATTCCCTGATCCATTTACATTTGTAAGAAATAATAAGTCCTGATATTTATGAACCTCCAAACCCTATACATTTTATATGTTCCCTTAGCTCCACAATAACTTTACAAGATAGCAATCTTTATTATGTCAATTTTATAGGTAAGGAAACCAAGGAATAGAGAGATTAGGAAAAGGAAAAGGGACCAACAGTAAACATTCACTATGTACAAGGAACTGGGTTTTGTGACTTTAAGGCATGGTCTTGTTTTATAATTATACTAACTGTACTCTGAGTCTGTTAAAGTTCCCACTTTACAAATAGGGAAACTGAGGCTCAGGATAGTCTATGATTAGCTCAATAAATGTAAAGAAAGAGAAAGAACCAAAGTTTGACCCCAGCACTATGCTGCTGCAAATGTTCCTTCTTTTTCCACATATCAGGAGTAGGTGGCTTCTCTACCAACAGGAGGGACTAGGCGCTCTTTTCTGCCTTAGCAGAGATACCAACCCTGGAGGACTCTTGATGTCTGTCTAGTTACAATGCTGGGCATTGTTTCCCCACTCCTGCTACGTTAGTTATATGATGACAAGGCCTAATTATACCTGCCAATATTACTGGTGAGGTAATAGTACTACCTACCTAGAATTTTTGTAAAAATTCAATGACAACATTTAAAAATGACAAAGTTAAATGCTAGATTTAAAATGCCTCATCCAGGTATACATAGAAGGCACTTGATAAATGGCCACCATTACCTTTATTGAGAAATATGACTTTTTTTTCTTTTGGGTCTCCAGACTTGAGCTTAGCATTTTTATATGAAATGAAATAGAAAAGATGTGCATTATGAATAAACCAAGCACATATTGATGAGTAACCTAATGGATGAAAGAAGTAATCAATTCACACTTGGACTTTGGGGACTTGAATTCTAGTCTAGGTTCTGCTAGTATTACGCGAGATCATTCAGAAATCACTTACCACTTCTGGGCCTGTTTCCTCCCTTGTTTCATGTGGGAGTTGTCCCAAATGATCTCTATGGCCCCGCTTTAACTATGGAATTCTTACTTTATTGAATTCAGAACCAGTAAAATCTGAATTCATTCCCTGATGTTTGTCATAGCTTAACTACCCTATATGCTGCCCTATCTGATCCTATAAATACTCACTTTCTTGGTATCCATGTGGGCTTCCATGTGTGGTTTCCCAATATCAAGACTGAGAGCACTGATGCCTGTTATCTGCCCTGGTAGCAGGATGCTCAGAAATGGAAGTCTGGGCTTAGTGATTAAACACACACATACATAAAAATCCCCTGGTGTTTGAAAGGATTAGAAGGCATGATGAATCGTTTCCTTTTCCTAATCTCTCTATTCTTTGGTTTCCTTACCTATAAAATGGACATAATAAAGATTGCTATTTTGTAAAGTTGTTGTGGGGCTAAGAGAACACATAAAATGTGTAGGGCTTGGTATCCATGTGTGTAGACTGGATTTCACATTTTGGGCTTTAGGACACGAAAGGGTATCTTTCCTTTCCTGTCATGTTGTTTCATGTTCCCGATTTTCAACCAGGGGCAATTTTGCCCCCTTGGATACATTTCACAATGTCTGTAGACATTTTTGATTGTCACAACTAGGGGGAAGTGTTACTGGCCTCTGGTGGGCAGAGGCCAGGGATGCTGCTAAACATCCTACAACGTACAGGACAGCCCCCCACAGCCTGTACACAATAAATGCTTAACTGGTGCAAAAGACAGTAGTGTTCAGGATGAGAAACACTGTTTTATGTGGAAATATATTTACAAGAGAGAAGAACCTCCTAATACCAAGCCTGAGAACACAGATTCCTGTTATCTGCCCCGGTAGCAGGATGCTCAAAAATGGAAGTCTGGGCCTAGTGATTAAACACACACACACATAAAAATCCCCTTGTGTTTGAAAGGATTCAAAGGCACAATGAGGGATGCTATTACAGTGCATCAGACTTCTGCACAGAGCAAACGCATTACCTACCTGTAATGAAGGATTTCTGAATAGATAAGGGCTGCAACTTCTATAGGGGAATGTTTTAGCTGGGGGCATGTGGATTTTAGCCGCATGAATACTATCAGCATTAATGGAAATCATTATGCTGCCCTGCATTGGAAATTTACCACCAAATGGATAGCAATATCCCACAGTCAGAGGCCATTGAAAATCTGTTTCACTGGCAGGAGACATGGAGAAGGCTTGAGTGGGAAGCACTGTTGGCTGCCAGCTCATGAGTGGCTTCGGGCTGAGTGGTCTGTGTACAGACAGAATGGGGCACATAGGGCCACGTTATTCGATGACTGCGTGAACCCAGGGTGGCATTAGGACAGGTCAATGATCTTGGCTTCACCCCTATCCCCTATTGGAGGCTTTTCTGTTCATTTTGTAGTGCTACCACTCTGGCCCCTGTCACTTCCCAAGGACCCCAGCTCTCTTGACACCCTCCAGGAAAGTGGCCTGATGAACTAATTCTCTCTAAGGTGTCAAGGACTCAGGTATTACCTTCTGCAGGATAATTTGTGATTTAAAAGTGTGCCATCAACAAATAATCCAAAGGCATGAATTTGAGGTGGACATGAAAGCACTGGAGCATAGATATTTGTGTTTCTGGAGGGTCTGTAACGGTACTCTTAAGAATATTACCTGCCTCTGCATAAATCCCTCAGATCTTGATTTAAGCTGCTATGAAGTGTTTTTGTGCATGTTCTGATTTATGGAAGTTCAATATGTAAAGCTGTAAAGAACTGGAGATGCTCTGTTAAAACAAGGTTTGGGGATCCGGCAGTCAGGCCCCTGGGTTCCTCACCTGCACCACACCATTTGCTCCTGTTTTTTCTAGAAACATTTGACTCCATGGAGCATAACTCCTCAAGTGATAATAATATTTGTGTAGAATTCAGAGTACCCGGAGAACACTGCTCTAGGCTGGAGGCAAAGATCCAGCCACCCTGAGGGCTGAGTGGAGCAGTAATTGGAAACAGTCTGCCCTGGAAAACTGTGCCAGGGAGCATAATATGAAAATCACTGCCCTTGGGCGACCTTGACAAAACCTGACAAGTCTAAAGCCCTGAAACTGAAAAAAGTTGAAGATATTAGTCCCATTGCTAACTGGCACCATACCGGAGTTAATGGGATTGGATTCATTGTTTAATTCATTAAGTAAATAATCATGGGTCACCTACTGTGTGCCAGTTACTCCTCTAGCTCCTGTGGAAATAGATGAACAGATCCCTGCTTTCAGGGAGTTCACATTCCAGTGGGATGGGAGTGGGAACAAGTTAACCAAAAATAAATGAATGAAATATATAATCAGTGAGCTTCATAAAATAATGCGAAATGAGAGACTAGTGTATATTTGTCAATGTGGTGGTCAAATAAGATAGTGAGGGAAGGCCTTTCTATGGAGGAGGTCTCTGAGCCGAGTGAGACCTGAGTGACAAGGAGGATCCGACCATGCGGCAGGCTGGCGGAAGTGAGTTTCAGACACAGGACACAGTGTGGGTAAGGGTCTTGAGGTGAAACCATGATCAGCATACTCAAGAAACAGCAAGAAGATGCATTTATGTCTTTGAAAAGCTTTAAATCCACCCCTGTCAATATTTAGCCATTTTTGGTGATTTTGATAGTTTTGGTATTTGATCCTTACCTAAAGCCCGTGAAGCTTATTGTAATCTCCCATTGGCTTTTTCTGAGCACTTCTGGAAGTGAAATGACTTGGCCTTGCCATGATGTTTGGGAGCATGGAAGTGGGAGGGCCGAACACAAAATTCACTGGAATGATGCCAATTCATCTTTATCTAGCAGACAAAGGATACCTGCAGATTTACAGACAGGTAACATTTTGAGCACTGCTTTTGAGGTATATTAAATAAATGATTTCATTTATTCTTTATAGCAACCCTATGTGATAGCTGCTATTGTTATTCCTATTTTATAGATGAGGAAATGAAGGCACATAAATTGCTGGGTAATTGGGCAAAAGGTATACCTTACAAAGAGTAGGGAATAGAGACCAAAGCCTGGTGAACTCGCTTCTAAGCCCACATTCTGAAGATGACCAAGATAGCCATGCCATTGTGTTCAAGGTGTCTAAGGGAGGTGATGCGATATAACTTTCCCTCACTTGAAGATCAAAGGCTAGACTCAAACCACCAGTGGGTCCTGCTATCTTCTGATAGAAAACTGTCACAGCCTTCATGAAACTTTGCAGTGCTTCCTGTATTTAAACACAAGTCTCAGTGTCTGTTTTTATCAAGAGACAGACTTTTCTGCTAGCCAGTAGGGAAGTACCCCTCATCATGAACTCGGAATGTCACTTAGGCCACTCTCTCCCCACCAAGTCAGATTATTAGGTGTGTGAGCAAGGGAGGATAGGATGACTTGAACTTCAAAACCCTGGATGCCTCCAGCTGCCTTTCAGCATGGCCCACTAAGCTCCTTGTACAGGTAAGGGATATTTGCTACATGGAGAAGTGACAACTTCCCATTCTGCAAAGACCTTTTCTCATTGCTCTTTCATTGTGTCGTGGTGATGACAAATCCCAGCCTTGTGATACCCAGCCTTCAATTCAGAAAGTAATTTCCCGAGCTTTCCTATTGCTCAGTGATGAAGGAAGAAACTTCTTTCATCCTTCTTCACCCTTGCTTGTTGCAGGGTGATGGAAGATGAAGTTCCGGTGATGCTTTCCAGAATCTCTTGGGTTTAAACTTCAAAGTCCTAAGTTGATGACTTTGAAGAAATATACCAATATAGTGGTGTTAATATTAAAACACACAGGCAGGCACAACCTCTCAGCAAGACTCATTAGGGGTTGAATTACTAATAGGAAGTAATTCAGATGATGGAAACCAAAAATAAACATAAATGTTCACTATCTGAAAACCAAAATGGATTATATTCCCAAATAGTACCCAACACAGGTGGTTATGAACAAATGTGAATTTCATTTTACCTTCTTTTGGGTCTATATCTTTACAGCTGATGGTAGTTGTCATAGTCCATTCTGCTGCTATAGCAGAATACCATAGACTAGATGGCTTATAAACCACAGAAATTTATTTCTCATAGTTTTTGATGCTGGGAAGTCCAAGCTCAAGGGTGCCAGCAGATTTGGTATCTGATGTGGGCTGCTTTCTGGTTCATAGATGGCAACTTGTCACTATATCCTCATGTGGTGGAAAGGGCAAGGCCCTGGGGATTCTTTTATAAGGGCACTAATCCTATTCCTGAGGGCTCCACCCTTGTGACCTAATCACCTCCGAGTCCTTGTCTTTTAATACCATCATGTTGGAGATTTTCAACATATGAATTTTGGAGGGACACAAACATTCAGGCCATAGCAGTAGTATTAATGAAATTTATAAAGTACATTAAAGTCATTTGTAGCACTTCCTCACTTCTTATTCCCCCACCCTTTTATGTTGCTTTAGGGAAACTGTGCCTCAGGCCCCCCAAAACAGTAAGTATTTGAAAGACTATGCAAAACTACAAGAAAAATCAGCTTATTTCATTTGCATGTTTTTAAGACTTTGCTATAACTTCAAAAACTCTGTCTTTATGTGTCTTTATATTCACAATTTAAAAACTCAGCTGATACCTCAAGCATTTCGAATATGACAGGACTTTAAATATTAACGTTAGGAGTGCTGATCAGTGGACACAAATACTTTGGAAAGTGATTTGTGTGTCTGGTACTAGTCTGCTTGTTTTTCTCCTTAATGACTAAGTCACTCCTGAAAATAAATGAGCCATTTACAGAGACACATGCAGACTTTCTGGCCCTTGGGGCACTGTTTTAGTGACTGGAGAAAAATAGACTAAATGTGCTGGTGTTGAGTCCAACTCAATTCATCTACTCTGTATTTCCCTTTGGCTATTCAAGTGGTATGAGAAGCAGAATAAGTTATTATTATGAGAGCAGAACTGAGTTCAAAACTCGTCTTCATCACTCACCAGCTGTGTGACCTCAGGCAAGTTATTTAACCTCTCTGAACTGTAGTTCTCTTGCCAGGGGATTAGTCTGAGAATCTTGGGAAACACCATCTATAAAGTGGCCAGTAGGGTGCCTGGTTCATAATTTATTCTCAACCAATGGATGACACAGAGACTATTAAGAATACATTTCTGTTCTGTTCTACAAAATCTACTGTATTCACTTTCCTTTCTACTAAAGATACAGAATGACAATGGGATGATGACAAAGCCAAACCGTTTAAGGGCAGCGATAGTGTTTAATTTATTTGCCTCCCTGGGGTTAGTAAAGTTCTCTGCACAAAGAATTTCCACCTATTTAATGATAAATGATACGACTGGAACTCAATAACAGATCTTTAGGATGGACTGAAAAACAATTCTGGAATTCCAGACAGTTTTGCAAAAGATTCCACAGAGCTTCCACAGTATCACAGGGCATGGGTTAAGGAAGAAGCTGTATTCAATAAATTTACAAAACAAGAATCAGCAAGAAAAGAAGATGTACAGTCTTGAAAGCTCTCACTATCCTCAAGGAGAGGTGGTCTGGGGCAAGGGTCTGCTGCAGGACAAACCATTTTAGGGCAGGAAATGTGTTTCCCATTACAATAGGTCTTTGTGGTAGTAAGGTGAGAAAGTGGCCTTGTCAACTACATGTGACTCTGGGGCAGATGACAAATATACTACTTGAGCACCAAGTACTCTGGGTTTGGGTGCTGCTGTTCAAAGGGGTTGTCTGGGAAACCTAGCTGCCCAGCACCTAGAGGTTTTGGGCCTGTGGCTCATTGCAGCATCTCCTACTAGCTGAAGAGGCCCCTAGACCTCATCGCAGCTGAGTTATGGGGAGTTCTTTCTAGGAGAAGGGAGAAGTAAGCCCCAGTACCAACTAGCTCATTGTTAAGCCAATTCTGAGAGACCCCTGAGAGTCATTTTTAGACAATCCTGCTTCTCATAACCACATAAAACTACCTACAGATGACACGTCAGCATAGTATGATAAGTGACAATATTAGTATTGCTACTTTGTTGCTATGATAGTAACATATTTTATACTTCTTCGTAAGTACTTCTGTTTCTTAAATTTTTCTTTTACTTTCTCTGAAATTTTTACCAATACCTACTATTTTTCAAAGCTGCCACTTTCTATCAGTGACTTGACATAAAATTCTCCCAAGAATCTTGAAAGGTAGTGTTGATTAAATCCATTTTTGCAGATGAGACAATGTTTATCATGCAATTGCAATCACGTGCTGAAGTCCTCAGAGTGAGCATCTGGTCACGTCGGGCCTGAAATTTGGGTCTCTTTGCTTCCAGAGATTGAGCTCTGCCTGTTATGTGCTTCCCTAGGGATACTGAAGAGGGACGAAGAGTTGTGTCTTTGTTGACTTTTCCTTTTGTCAGAGAGCGGCAGAATGCAGTGGTTTTCTCCTCCCTCTGTGATGCTCAGAGGAGGGGATGTTTGACACCCTGGGCAGACTGCATCAGCAGTGCCAGTTAGCTGGCATGCCCAAAGAGAAGGCAATTATGTCCACTCTGCCTGTGTGCTGCAAAGACTAGCAAGAGTGTAGATAAGAATGTTACGGATATCAGCCAAAATTATTCATGCATACCTGCAGGCCTGATAGTAATTCACTAACAGCCCATTTGATTCTTTTGGTCAACTACATTTACCTGAGCATGCTGTCTGTCACGATGGCTTCTACAATCAATAAGGAGAAAAACTGTAAAAAATTGGATACCCCAAAAGCATGCCAAAAAATGTGAGCATCACCATTTTCACTTAGTACAAGTGTTGTCATAAAGAATGTCCATTGTTTCAACCCAATCCATTGCCTCTGTGGAACTTCGAACTGCTTCCTTAACTAGAAATTTATCATGTCATATAAAGTCAGACATCTTACCCAAATCTTGAAATTGCTGCAAAGCCCCAACCTATTATTAAAAAGGCCTGTCATTTAAGTGGGAACCTTTACGTGGTGATGAAATGACAGGGAAAGGCAAGGTGACCAAAAGACGCATTTTGGGCTTAGAAAGACTTACACATTGGCAAAGCTCTTCTCTGTTCTAACTATTATTGTGACACATGGGGCAGGGAGGGAGGGAGGGAGGGAGAGAGAGAGAGAGAGAGAAAATAATGCAGTTTCATCAATATTTCTGAGACCCTCGAACATGCAAAGGCAGAGATAAGAAACTCATAGTCTCTCAGTCGGTAACTTATTGATTGCACACAATGTTCATTAATGAGCCAACTGAGAAGGCTAGGACCAAAAAGTTTCTATCCCCAAATGTGCTGACATGTTTAAAATGGAATGCTTGTCTGCAAGAACACCTGTGTGTGTGAAACTGGGGATAAAACTGTTTGGAACCTTTGACTTATTTCTTGGGCTCACCATCATCTATTATTCATGTTGATAATTAGCTGCAAGGTCTATTCACATCACAAACAAGGAAGAGGGAGGAAGAGTTCGAAAAAAAAAAATCCTGCAAGTACTTTGCTATAAGTGAGTGACTTTTGAAGGGGAGAAGTTTGTTACTAAATTGTTCTGACTTGTGCTCTGCCTGAGGAAGAGATAGGCAAGGAACTTCCTCAGAAGCTAAAGGCTTGGCAAAATCATTGTGCTACAAATGATAAGGTGACTGGTCACCCTTATTTTGCACCAAGGATTGAAGAACTCAGTAGTCAGTATTACAGCTGTAGCTGCCAAGGAATAAAATAACATCTTGGCTTTTTCTAGAATCTAAAAATGTAAGCTAAAATGTATACAAAGACACACATATTAATGAGGCTGTCACACAACAAGGTAAATTGGATCCTGTTACATAATTCTCAGAGCAGAGAAAGTGACTCCTTTGATCCATCTCCACTATCCAGGGCTCCCCCAGATTCCCTGCTGTGCTTGTCCAAAAGTAATGAGGTCTCTGAGCAATCGAGAGCATGGTCCAAGTGACGTGTGCATTTTAAGACCATAAATTACATTTTAATGTTCATTTTCAAACCAGTATCTAATATCAAAGCACATATGATTAAATACATATTATAGTGCCAGGCATTGATCAAAGCATTTTGTACTCGTAAGCTGATTTGGTCCTCAGCATAGCTCTCCAAAGGAGGTACTGTCTCTGTTTTACACATTAGAACACAGAAACATAGAAAAGACACTCACTTCCTTTCCAAATTCAATGCCCAGCTTGGCACTTCCTGGAATGGCAGCCTGCTTTTTTTTATGCTATACTGTGCAGACCTCACTCCTGAACTTCACATTGATTCTTGCTTGCCCTCAGACAGCATGAAGACTTCATCACTGCATAGGTCTTTTTCTGGTGAGAGAGCTATCACTTAAACCACTTTAAGTAAAAATGATATTTTTGTTCTTTACCTCACATAACTGAAATGTTCAGGTGTACTTCCAGGCCTAGCTTCAGACTTACCTGTTTCCAGATGTCCCAAAGACATTGCCAGAATGCTATCAACATCTCCCGCTTTCTGATCCACCTTCTGTGTTGGCTTCATTCTCATGCAGGATGTTTTTCCTGTGGTGGCAGACACGGTCTTACCTTTTACCAGCTGAGCAATGCTAGCAGAACTTGCTGAAAATTAAAGTTGCTGTGTCAGTCTGTTTTATGCTACTGATAAAGACATACCCAAGACTGGGCAATTCATAAAGAAAAAGAGGTTTAATGGGCTCACGTTCCCACATGACTGGAGAGGCTTCACAGTCATGGCAGAAGGCAAAAGCCACGTCTTATATGGTGGCAGGCAAAGAGAAAGAATGAGAGCCAAGCCAAAGGGAAAACTTCCCATAAGGTCCCATGAGACTTATTCACTACCATGAGAACAGTATGGGGGGAACTGGCCCCGTGATTCTATTATCTCCCACTGGGTCCCTCCCACAATACTTGGGAATTATGGGAGTTACAATTCAAGATAAGATTTGGATAAGCCAAAACATATCAGTTGCCTTAATCGTTCCTTGTCACCAAAATTTCAGGTGAAATATGGAAAAGAACCAAATACTGGAAGGCTTGTTGAGGTTGTTGTATTTTAAACATTTATTTGTAACAGTTCCTTTATGCTCTACTCTTTTATTTGCTGCTAATACAATTAAGTCTTAAAGGGGAGGCCTGGTGGGAAAAGAAAAGGACCTAGATTTGGGGGTCAGAATAGTTTATTAAGTTTTATTTCTAATATATGTGTCTTTGGAGAAGTCTTGCTGTATAAATGGAGTCATAATGGAATAGATGGGGTCACATTAGTTGATCTCTGAGGCCCTTTCTGGCTCTCAAGCTCTATGGAGCTGTCCAAGATGACTTTCGTAGGGGATCGTGAGTATTTAATGAAAGGATTTTAACCTGTCACCCAGACTTTCTGGTTCCCAAACCCATAGATGATACAGAATCCAGGAACCCTTCTCATTAAGAATAACAGGGAGGCTGCTGGTGGGTTTTAGGGATTAAAGTCAGAAGATATCTCTCTGGAATTGGGAAAAAATTATATTCTGATTCAGTCTGGGAAAGAGAGTGGTGATGAAGAAAAATAAAGGCATTACGGTCTCATTCTAATTTGTTACCTTCACACTCTTTTGCTTAAAGCTGAAGTAAGCTGAGGAACTGCCCTGTATGAGGTATAGATGTCAAGGATATATGATTGTCTAGAGGAAGGGTGAGGAGACTGAAAGTCAGGGAGTCAGCCTGAAGCTGTGGGGATCAGAAGTGGGAACCCAGGTGTGGTGAAGGTGGATGGACAGTGGGAAATCCGTGATCCCAGGGGAGAGGCACAGCACACAAGGTTGAAAAATAGAAAATTGTTCTTAGGCAGCTTCAGGTCTCAACTGTTCACTTATACCTTATATTTTTTCCAGTTGTTTCTATAAGCTAGATTCAAATAAACTAACTTACAAGAGGCAAGCCTACAAGCAAAAAAGTATCAACTTGAATGCCAATTTAAGTAATTTACCAATATAAGTTTAACTACCTATATAACTGGACTACAATGTTGGAAAATCTATTCTGGAAGTGAATTTAAAATGAGAAGCTTGTGTGGTGAGCACAGAGGTAGAACAAAGGGAGATAGTCTTAAGACATAAATGTTTACGAACAATGGCTGATAGCCCAAGGTGTCTTCACAAGAGGGACACACAGGGATTGGAGGGCTCAAGGTCGTGAGCTAGGGACCCACTAAACTGCCAATGCTAGGCTCTCTGATTCTGTTTTCCAAAGTCCCAAGGTGTCTGTTTCCCATCCCTTATCCTTGGCACACTCATTTTTTAGATAAGCTAGTACCTTTTATTATAAAGGATGCATTTTGAAAATCTTGGTTATTTACTCCAAATCATTTTGTCTCTAAGGCATCTTCTGCATATACATATATTTGTAACGGAGTTTTGCTCTTGTTGCCCAGGCTGGAGTGCAATGGCGTGATCTTGGCTCACTGCAACCTCCATCTCTCGAGTGTAAGTGATTCTCCTGCCTCAGCCTCCCAAGCCGCTGGGATTACAGGTGCCCACCACCATGCTTAGCTAATTTTTGTATTTTTAGTAGAGAAGGGGTTTCACCATGTTGGCCAGGTTGATCTCAAATGCCTGATCTCAGGTGATCCGCCCACCTCAGCTTCCCAAAGTGCTTGGATTACAAGCATGAGCCACTGTGCCTGGCCTCTTCTGCATATTTAACATCTCTTAAATTGTGTTCGTTTTATAGTGTAATTCTCAGAATTCAAGCTTTATGTTACTGTCATCCCTGTCCGTTTCTCTCACTTGTAAAGATATTTTGATTTAACAGTTTCCTCTGAGAGTTAATGATGGAAAGAGAAAGAAGTTAGCTTATATGTGTTTGGGAATTGTCCTTCTTGCTGCCTGACTAAAGAGAATTTTATGGCCGGGCACGGTAGCTCATGCCTGTAATCCCAGCACTTTGGGAGGCCGCGGTGGGCAGATCGCTTGAGGTCAGGGGTTCGAGGCCAGCCTGGCCAACATGATGAAACTCCATCTCTAATAAAAATATAAGAATTAGACAGGTGTGGTGGTGCATGCCTGTGGTCCCAGCCACTTGGGAGGCTGAGGCATGAGAATTGCTTGAACCCTGGAGGCAGAGGTTGCAGTGAGTTGAGATCATGCCACTGTATTCCAGCTTGGGCGACAGAACAAGACTCCATCTCAAAAAGAAAAAAAAAAAAGACTTCTTATATTTACCCCCTGCTCTTTGAAGTGGGTTCTACTATTGCTAACGGGGCTGCAATGATCTTTGTGATTCTGGCATCTTTCATTAAACTTTGCTTCTTGATTGGTAAAGTAAGAACTTGGAGCTAAGGGACCTGAAAAGTTTCTTCCAGTCTCAACATGTTACAGCTCTGTTGTTCTTCTCCTTGGGCTGAGTTTCATGACACTCTAGGGGTTGGCTGTTGTAATAGAAGATTTCACAGTGAAATTTTAACGGGTCATTTAGAGATTGAGACAGACCCATTCTCATAATCACTTACTAAATGCTTTTCTAAAAATGTCAAGAGCTGCAATTACATTGCAAGGAGTGAGTGTGTGTGAGTGTGAATGAGTGAGTGTGTGTGTAAGAGGTGAGGGGTATAAGAGATCACATTAACTGAGAGTTCATGGAAGTCACTTTTCTTTTTTTCTGGATGGTTGTTTTTAGTAATCATGCTCCAGTAAACTTTGGTCTTGTAAACAGAATGATGGCACTGATTCTATTGAAGTAAATTGGTTTGTTCTGAGACCCCAAAGGATAACATTCGAGTAATGTGAAAGAAATTATTTTAACAGTTAATTTAAAAAAACTAAGCTAAACAAAACAAAACACCAAAAATCCTCCACCTACATTGGAAGATTAGTGACTTTTGTATTTCTTTTCTATTAAGGGTCTTTTAAAATAGATTTTGCATTTAGAAAATTAACGAGACTTACAGGAACATATTAAAACCCTACCAGTAACAGATATGCCCATTATAATAACACTATTTTAAAACGACATTGGGATATTATGTTAATATTAGGTTAATTTCAAATAGCTGTAGTAACCTCTTCCCTGAAAAAGACACGTCAGCATCCCAAATTACTGCTGCTGATTACAAAATGAGAGCAGATTATTAAAATTTTTGTGACAAGAAAGCTATACATCAATGAATGGAATTAACATTAACATTTTGTATTGCTGCCAATAATTAAGCCTTGGCAGCAATACAAAAAAGTAAATTCACTTAAAAGTACACACACAACTTCTTCCCTGTGTTCATAACAGAGAAGTAGAAGAACTCAATGGGGAATCCAAGAGTCTCTTCACACTCATTTGCTTAAAGACTGAGTCCTCCATGATCTGACTGGACAAAAGTAGGGTGAGGAACTGTTCTCAGTGGGGTGCAGGCATCAGGGATATCATCTCCATAATTGTCTACTGGAGGGATGAGGAGATTGAAAGCCAGGGAGTCAGCCTGAAGCTGTGGGGATCAGAAGTGGGAACCCAGGAGTCGAGAAGGTGGACAGACGGTGTGAAATCAGGGACATATCGTACAAGGTTGAAAAATAGAAAATAGTTCTTGGGCACTTTCAGGTAAAAACTATTTAGATATACCTGCCACCACTAGGCTTTCTTATTCTGGTTTTCTAAGTCCCGAAGTGTCTCTTCCCCAGCCCCTCTTCCTTGGCTCACTCACTTGTTAGAGAAGCTACCACACT
Source organism: Chlorocebus sabaeus (assembly GCF_047675955.1). Taxonomy (NCBI): domain Eukaryota; kingdom Metazoa; phylum Chordata; class Mammalia; order Primates; family Cercopithecidae; genus Chlorocebus; species Chlorocebus sabaeus. Next base: position 23,644,128 of record NC_132930.1, on the reverse strand, counting down.
GTGTTTAATGAGGGGCCAGGCAGTCTCAACCTCCTGTGTTTCTCCATGTGAATCTCCATGGCAGCTGTGAAACACTGCAAAAGTTGCTTTCTTCCCCTTCGCTTCAACTTCCCCGTTTATAATACTGAACCAGCAGTCCCTTCCATGGGCAGAGAAGCTATGAGGCTTACCTGATTTTTCTAGAGTGCTATGGCATCCTTGAGTGGTAGCCAGTGTTGCCAATGGGCAATATGATGACTTACAGGTGTGCACCTTGAATGGCCCTGAAACTCAAGATGTTTTGTGGAGTGGTGTGCTGACAGATAACCCCTTCCTCTTACTGGATATGTCAGGTACAGAGTGGTTTCGGAGACCACAGTGGGATGGGCAGCGCTGATTTGCTCATCCTCCTGACAGATGCAGGCATGAGAGAGAATGTGCTTAGATTTGTATCCCTTTGTGCAACTCCTAGAATGCTTTTAAGAGGGAATAGGCAGCTTGCCTTTAGGTACATATTTTGAAGATTTTCTATTGCTGCTTAAAATTTTTTAGTTAGAAGTAAGCACAATGCCTAATGATATTCACCTCATATGTCATTAGTTTATTAAAGGGCAGGGGTTTTACATTCCACGGAGACCTATTAAGGGAAATAATTTTATTAAAATCTGAATTATTATTTTAAGGCATATAAATTAATATTCTTATTTGTGAAGTGCTCCCTCTCCCTACTTAGGACGCTGCATTGACAATTAAAATATAATAAAGATGATTAATAATGAATAAACATAAAATTAAAATATCATAAAATATGCAATTAAAAAACACTAAAAACCCTAGCTGAGCAGAATCATTAGAAAAGGCTAATATCATGACTAGAAGAGAATTGCTTCAGGAAGATGATGTTGCTAAGCATTATTTAACCATGGAGTCTTCAAAAAAAATGCCGAACTCGTGACTTACCAGTGAGGATAACATGAATCTGGTTAGACCCTTGATGCCGTAAATGAGAAAACAAAAGTGACCGGGGTCATTTCCATAATTTGACCTTCCGGTTATTTCTGTGTCATAAACAGGCCTACCTCAAACCTGAAGTAAAGTGGCCAGATGTGTAGTCAAGCATGTACTTCTCGTCATAATACATTTTAATGCTATTTTATGAAATTTAATCCTGTTTATATAAATATCAACACGCATGTATTATTGAAACCAGCGCTCTAAAAAATGGACTAGGTAACCTCTGAAGCCATTTCCTGCTTCCAAATTCTACCCCTTATTAAATAGGGGGTCATGAAGTAACAGAAGACATTGAACAAAGATTTAAGACCCCTGGGTCTCAGCCAATAGCAGTGGGATCAAAAAAGATGGTTTCATATTTAGGGTTTCAGTTTTCTTATCTTGAAAGTGGGAATTCCTCATTGATTGCTGTGAGGAACAAATAAAACTGTATATGAAAATGCTTTAAAAGTATATATTTCTAGAAACAATACAAATACTATTTCCTTAGCTCATAAAGTGCTGAGATTCAGGTTTGACATTTAGGATCCGTCACTCTGGGTGACTAATTTTTTTTTTTTTTCCATTCTTAGCCTATGCTGCTTTATTGCTAAAAAATACATATACACAGGTGCAGAGATTCCAACTCTTTTAACAGTTCCCTTTTACATCAAAGAATTAAATTTCTTCTTCAAAAACCCCAAAGATGCATAGATTAAGAAGCAAGCTGCCTTTTGTAATACTTCAAATCCTATTCAATGAAATTCTTTTTAACATTATACACGAATAGTGCAATGGAGAATATGGAGGACAGCAAATAAACACAGTGAGCAACTCTTATTCTTGCAAGGCAGTAAATAAAGTATAATGTGAAGGACAGTCTAAGCTAATCTTTCTGGTTATAAGAGATGGGTCAGTTTTTAAGAGCAAATTGACTCCATTTTCTCTCTTGATTTCCGATTTTCTGTTTCTTTTTTTATTAATCTCAAAATTTATGCTGCCTTTGATTCTTTGCAATCTCAAATTCTTTCTGAAAAGAGATAGTATGGAAACAAATGAAAACTTTAAAAACTGTTTTCATTGTTTTATAAAAGTAATTTGTCCCACAGAATATCTTAATTGGAATAATAACTCGTTGTACAGGGAATTATGTATTTTTCTATTAGAAATGGATTCCTTTGTGGTTTTAAAGGTGGTTTGATTTTCGAGGTGCTGCTAGTAAAATGCCCTGGGAGGTGAATACGTTTAAGTTCTTTCCTATTCCTTTTAAGTACTGGAGAGAGAAAATTTGCTTTCTCACTGAACTGGTATCTGAGAGGGTGAGGTTCTTAAGATGCTGAAAATAACAACCTACCTTGTGCCAGATGTTAAGTGTGCTGTCCAGTCCTTATTACAATCCTGAAACGTTGGCATTGTGAGTCCTCTTGTACACGTGGGGAAATTGAGGTGCGGGGAAGTGAAGTTACTCAGGTTTATGTAGTTGCAAGATTACATAGCTGTGAAGCCTGGAAGCAGGGATCCAAATCACAGAGAGAGGAGGATCTATGACCAAAAATGGGGACAGACAAGCATTGTCCAAACCTGTCACGAGTTTGCCTGGGAACATCACTTTTCTTCTCATCTGACTTAGAATGGCAGACCCCATGGACTGGGGAAAGGTATGGTTTTCACTGGATTGTGTTTCGTGGGTATTAGGCGATATTTGTATCCACCTCTCATCAGGGTGACCTTTGCTGCTCCATTCAAGAAACAGGATGAATGAGCTTGTTACTCTCCTCCTCCTTTAACCTCCTCTGCTCTTACCGCAGAGACTAAGAATATGAGATTTGAATCATGAAGCTCTTCACCACTGTACTTTGGTTTCCTCATCTGTGAAATAGGAATAACAGGAGGATTAAATTTGGTAAGTCATGCACGTACTTAATGCCTAGCAAAACCAAGCGTTCAATAAATGTTAAATGTTACTGCTCTAATGTTCTCATCCACTGGGAACAACTAAAGTGTACAACACTTGTGTATTCTGTGATTGAACTCAGCTTAGCTTATGAGCCCTTCCATTGCCTCCTGCATCAGGAAACAGAATCTTGACCTACAAAGTTCAAATGGTTTAAAGCTTAGTGTCTTTTGGTTTGATATTCAGTGAGATTCAAGGCTCTACTCTTCCTTCTCTTCTTCCCCTTCAGGACGGCATCTGGGTTAATGGGGAGAAGGTTTGCATATGTAATTCCTTTCCTCGTGTTTCAGTCCATCCGTGGTGCTATGACAAAATACCCTAAACTGAGTGCTTGTTTTTATAGCTCTGGAGGCTGGATGTCCAAGATCAAGGTGTTAGCAGATTCAGTGTCTGGGGAGCATATGCTTCTTGGTTCTTGTCTTTTTGTTGTAGACTCATATGGTAGAAGGAGCAAAGGAACTCTCTGGGGTCACTTTTCTAAGGGCACTAATCGCACTGATGAAGGCTCTGCCCTCATGAACTAACGGCCTCCCAAAGGCCCCACTTCCTACTACCATTGCTTTGGAGGTCAGGATTTTAATGTTTACATTTTGGGGGGTCACAAGAATTCAGACCACTGCATCTGAGTTTCTACCGGCTGCTAATTTTCACATCATCACTGCGTTGATCCCCACTGTTGCCATCGTTCAAAGATGGGTGCAATGAGAGCTGGGAACTGGCGGGGCCCTGGGAAGCATCCTACACCCCTGGCTGGCTGGCTTGAAGTCAGGGCTCTCAGCTGGATCAGTGATGGAGGATGTGGTGCACATAGGCCCCCCATTCCCAGCCATACCCCAGTAGCATTCAGCATTACTTCCGCTTTCTGGTGAGGGAGCTGTCACTTCTCCCTTTGTGCTCTGCCAGCCCTCAATGCCTACCTTCTGGGCTAATGTTCAGAGTGGTGTGCCAGGACTGTGTCCCCCTAGTTTCTATGCTTCCCCCTTCAGGGGTCCAGAGATATACCAAGTGGCCTTCAGTGCCTCCAGAGCACAGGGAGTGGGATGGATGCCCCTCTGACAATGAGACAGACTTCAATACGGGTCCTTCACAGCCCACTGAGGGGGGCTAATTTGTGAGCCTCTCGTTTGCAGACATCTTCAAATAAAAAGTGGATGCTAGTGTCCTCATTTTGAAATTGCCATACCTCAGGGTACATTCTCTCCCCAGCACCCCAGGAATCACGTGGCAGTGCTGCATGTATTTCTCTTCCTCTTCCTCTCTCAGTTCCACTCAACTCTTCCCCAGGTTCACCTCCACCTTCTTTCCAGGAGTGGCTGCAGAAGTGAGGTCCACCGGAATGTCTCTACAGTCAGGTCACGGTCTGCCACCTCGTTCACCTGAAGGGATGTGTCTGGCACCTGAGAGGGGTGCTTCTTTGAGTGTCAAGACTGAAGAATAGAGTCCTTCTCTTGTTTTTGTTAGCTTGTTACTATTTATTGGATGCTTACCATGTCCCAAGCACCGAGCTCTGTGCTTCATAGGTAACATCATATATCCTGAGAGCTCTTTCTAGGAGGTAGGCATGGGTACTCTGCTGCTTGTACACAGAATGAAGCTTGGAAAAGTTTAACGATACCACCAGGTCAATGAGTGGTGGGCCCGGGACTCACATCCTGAGGGGTTTGGCCCAAGTGACTCAGTGAGTAACTGGGAAGCTGAATATCTCATGAGGGGGTGAATTAGATTATATGTTTACCCATCTTCTCTCTCTCTCTCTCTCTCTCCCCCCCCCACCTTCCTTCCTTCCATCAGCCTCCCACCCCCATTTCTCTCTCCCCATCCATAAGAAAGGTTCTGGTCTAAAGCCACAATTAATTGATGATTCATGGTTGCTTCCTGTCCCCATGTCTTAGTTGTGTTGTTTTTCTTCCTGGAATCTACTGTCTCTATCTAGAAAGCACCAAATCATTTTTGACTGCCCGTATTTCAAATGCCACCTCTATCACATCATCCCCATGTCCTCCTTTGGGAGTGGATTGTTCACTCTTGTTGTGCTTCCATGAGGCGTTGTGTGTGTACACAGTTATAACACTTCAGCTGCGCTGTGGTTGCCAGACCACTCCTCTTCTGATAGTTTTTTGCCTCTAGGTTAGAACAATTCTGCAATGTATATGTATTACATATACATGGAAAATATATAATATTTTACAGTCAACATGTACATTGAATGTTACATTTCTTTGTTCTGCTTCTCCTCCCTCAAAGTTATTTACATGTTTTCTAACAGATGACATATTCAAATTAGGAAATGTGGTCAGTGCTTACCTTTGAATCTTGCTTGCTGTTTTGTGAACTCAGGAGTGCATACATAGGTGAAATAATTTTTCACCTCTTTAGTCCCAGGCTCTGGACAATTTGTCTTGCATGTAACAACCTATTGAATAAATGAATAAATAAACAGAGGAATAAATGATGTACCAAAAATAACATGGTTAGAAGCGAAATTTATTTAACTTACAGCTTCACATAGTGTTCGCCATTTGCCTGGAAGTTTCCTTCTACAACTCTCTAACTTGCAATTTTTGTTTCAGGGAGTCAGACGAATCTTCACTAACTAAATGTTTGGCTTTTCACATACAGTGACCACTTCTTAACTATTAAACTCTGCAGGTCAGTCAGTTGAATCTTGATTTATTTATCAGTAAAAATGGGATAATAGTATTTATCTGCTTCAGAAATTTGAAAGGGTTCATAAACTATCAAGCACTATGCCCATTTAAGATATTTTTCTTAGGATTACTATAATCTTCACATGTTCCAGAGCTAACCTACGTTGCTAATTTTTCATTGACACTCTCGTTCTGGTTGCTCACACGGCAGCTTCCTCTTCTTCCTCCATCCTAGCAAATTTTTAAAAATTTATTTATTTTTTTAGGTATTTACCCCTCTCCACACAGCCATATGTCTCAGCAGAAGCTGATTACAATCCTACAAGGGTAGCAAGGAGATTTTCATTTGCCTTGTGAGTAACGTGATAGGAACAGTCATGGGATCCAATTTTGGTCAATGAGATGTGAGGGGAAAGATTCTGAGAACTCCTTGGAAAAGTTTTTTAGCTGGCAAAAGAGAGGTGCAAATTCTTGCTCTAAGAATTATGTTTGCTCAGGTTCCGGGAGAAAACTATAGTCAGGGGATTACAAGCCTCATTAATAGTAATAAAGAGCATGCATTCTTCAAAGATAAATGAACAACACACACATAAATAAAATAGAGAGAGTGCCATGGGGAGTGATTGCCTCTCCTCTTCCTGTGGGCATTATTATCTGGATGTGACACTTGCTTTAGTCATCATGCTATCATTCAGAGGTCATATTGGTTCTGAGAACTCTGGAGAGCCAAGGGAAGCAACTTGGATGTCTGATAACATTTTGAGTCACCGAATCATTCAACCCAGAGGCCTACCTGCCCTGGACTACCAGTTATGTCAGAAAATATGGCATCTTATTATTTGAGCTAGACTGAGTTAACATTTCTGTTGCCTGCAACCATCAACCTTCATTCTCACTTTTATATACCCCAATTGCTACCATCTTCCCCAATAAACAATTTACCTCTTATGTCTCTTCACAGTTTTTCTGCAATGCCCATTTTCTCCCCTAGGAAAGAATCTCTTTACTTTGTAGTGTCATTAAGTTTTCTGCATATGTCTCTCCTATTTGTCTTAGCTTAGCTCCGTTGCTTAGGCAGCTCTGGGTTCTTCTAGGCATCTGTGTTCTAGTGATTCCTCAACTCAGTAGGAGTCTTGGCAACAATGAGGCCTAATCTATGGCAGGACACATATGGCTGTATAGTGCCCAACACACTGTTACGTTTTGGCTCCATGTTACCTTGGTGAATATGTTCATTCCTTCATTAACTTATTAATTTACAAATATATAGTGAGAGCACCTTCAGCAGAAGATACTAGGTCAGTTTGTGGGGATACAACAAGGAACAAATGGAAAGATCATTTCGGAGTTTAGAGAGATTTTTTCCTGGCCAACCTAGGAAGAGAATGAGTTCTGAGAGAGTTTAAGAGAAGGGGAAGCATTTCATTTGCTTTTGACTAGTGAGTGAATACTGCCTTATCAAAAGAAAAAAAAAAGCAAGAGTTTTCTCATTATCCATACAATTAAAAATAATGGCTTAAGTGAACACTCATCTTCCTCTGACCAAATGCTAAGCTCGTTTCCTCTTTCCCAAATCTCCTGGAGAGAAGAACACCTCTCCAGTGTCAATGCTACCTTAAAATGCAGGAACTGATGACCAGGAGGAAGCAGGCACTGGTGTCTGTTATGACTTGGATAAAGGAGGTAGGAATACTGGTAAAGAGTTAGAGACTGGAATAGAGCCATCATAGTCTTCCAAAGGTCAATGCTTTGGAGGAAGCCATTCATTCTCTCTGTGTATTAGATCTTGAGGAGCATGGGATTGGATATTGTCTAAGCTCCCTCTGAACTCCTGCCATTTGAAATTTTATCATTATGATTAATAAAGTTCAGAATCAATCAGAAGACAATGAACAAATTAAAAAAAATCACCTTAGGCTAACATAAGGAAATGATTTAGTTGATGGTTAGAGACATTGAAAGAGAAATAGGAACTCTGGAACTTTATAAACTTTGAGAAGTTATTTTAGGTGCAAAAGTCCGGAATTTTTTGCAATGGTGGCTAAGGCTCATACAGATTCTCAAATCGCCTCTTCTTTCTAGTAGTGACAGCTCACAGATCAGTGCTTATTGGTCATTTTCTCTCTGCTGAGGAGTTTTTTCACCAGGCTTATGGGAGAGAAATGGCTACAACCAGTCCTTCACTTATGGGCCCATGGATCCTGTTGCTTGCTCTACGCTTAGTTCTTTGGGCATTTCAGGTTTCAAGCCTCTTGAGTGTGGCTACTAAGAGGCTGCTTGAGTGCCATCTCCCCATGTTCTGCACATCAAGACATGAACACATATCCATGGACAGCATGTCCACATAATGAATCATTCCAAACTGGGACACTCTGGAGCATGCATGAGGATACTATTAATAGTTATACTGGGGAACAAGTGCAAACTGGGACTTTCTTGAGCAAACTAGACCTTATGTACACCTATCCATTGAGCACTAGCTATTTAGAAGTAAAGAGATTATATATTGTAGAGACATAGGTACCTAACCAGGTCACCACTCCTAGTAAGGCACCATTGTCCCTACTTGTCAACATAGCCATCTACACTCCACCTTCCACACTCTACAAATTCCTTCAAATGTCCGATTTGCTTGCTTTGTTCGAAACAACCAATGATAGATGACTAATTGCCTCATAAGAAGTCCCTTCAATTTGTCAATTTGCTAAAAATTAGGTAAATAAATGAATCATCCATATTTTATCACTCTATTTTATAAAAATTCATTCTAATCTTTGACATTTTCACTTTCTCCACAATTAATTCTACCATTCAAAGAAAACAAACAAATGAGAAACCCTTTGAAATTAGTGAACTAATTGTGCTGCTCATGCTACTCTGTGAAAAGGCTGTTGATTAAAAAACCATGACCTGATCTCAAACATTAAATGGTTTAGAAGTGAGACCTTCATAATCTGATTGAAGGGATCACATTGAGAATTGTTTTTATCTTAGTTTATATGCTTTCGGATGTGTCCTATCTTCCCAGCACAGAGCTTTACTCTTGGAGAATATTAAGCATGGATTTCTAGTTAATTAGTTAATACTATGGATAGCTTCAATTTTATATTTTCAACTTATTGTTTCTGGCAATGAAGGGTATTATAAATGAACTTCTGTTGTACAGTAAATAATCTGACTATAGAGATAACCAAAAAATGTGCTTCAGTAATTGCCTCTATGCATACAAAGCTATCTTTACTATGGAGGAAGAGGAAATTTCAGGACATTTCGAGACATGCAAGTTAGAGGAAAGGGCCATGATTATTTGGCTTGGAGGGCTTAATCTGCATATTCTGCTTGATCTAAAAATTTTAAGTGCCTTTTATACCCATAAGCTCTCTTCTTTCTAAAGAGGCTATCCCTCCCTGGTGGTAAGTTAGTTATTCATAGAAATATGGCATATAGTAATTATAGTAAAAATAGCATTCTACATTTGCATAGCAGATTATAATTTATAAAGTAGTTTTGCATACTCATCATCTCATATGACCCTCTCCACAACCATTTAAGATAGTGTTTTTGGTAGAGAATGTTATTAATTCACACAACTTGATTTTCTTTTCCTTCTGGGCAAACACAAGCTGTTTCCCAGGTTTCCTTGAAATTAGATGTGCCCATGTCCTGGCCAATGGAATGGGCAGAAGTGATAAATGCTATGCTATTTTTTTGTTTGTTTGTTTGCTTGTTTTTTTTGAGACGGAGTCTCACTCTGTCACCCAGGCTGGAGTGCAGTGGCACGATCTTGGTTCACTGTAATCTCCGCCTCTAGAGTTCCAGTGATTCTCCTGTCTCAGCCTCCTGAATTGCTGGGATTACAGGCACACACTGCCATGCCCAGCTAATTTTTTATATTTTAGTAGAGATTGGATTTCACCATGTTGCCCTGGCTGGTCTCGAACTCCTGAGCTCAGGAGTCCACCGCCTTAGCCTCCCAAAGTGCTAGGATTACAGGTGTGAGCCATTGCGCCCGGCCATGCTATGCCATTTTTAAACTTAGCCCATTACAAACTCCTGCTGTTCGTCATGCTCTGATCTTCCGCCATCAGCCAGTTGGTTGCAAAGAATCCATAAGATGACTTCAATAACCCAAGGGGGGTCTAAAAACTACTGCCAGTTGGTAAAATCTGGCACGCCACCTGTTTTTGTATATACAGATTTGTTGAAGCTAGCCACACTGATTCGTTTACTATTGTCAATGGCTGCCTTTGCACCACAACAGCATAATTGAGTAGTTGTGACATATGGCCTATAAAGCCTAAAATATTTGCTATCTGGCCCTTAGCAAAGAGTGAAGGGGCTGGCCAATACACAAGATTAAAAGAGCCTGGATCCCTGAGTCACTTCAGTCCTCCACACAGTGACTCAGGGATCCAGGTTCTTTCAATCTTGCGGATTTGAATCCTACTAGAAATATAATCGTAATTGTTATAGGACTCTGACCATTTGGGACCTACAATCTTTATCTTATTTGGAGGAATTTAGAATTGACACTGTGAGGAGATTTTGGGGGTGAGGAGTCATCAAAGGCAAGGGACATATTGAAGTAGAGCAAGCTAAACATCCATACTTAACTGTTACATCAAGAAGTGACTTTCCGTTGTGTTTAACCACCAAGGTTTCGATGTGTTTGTGTCAGTCACTCTCCTACCTTTATTGACATAATTTTCTTATATTCAATTTATAGATGAGGTAATGAAGATCAGATAAATTGTTACTTATTTAAGCTTACTTCATACTAGTTAAGAAACTAGCAGTTGTAGACAATGTAGAAGCTTAATGAACCCAGGTATTTCAATTCTAATGCCAGTGTGCTTTTCAACACATCCAAGATGTCAATACTGAACTTATTATATTAAGAATATTTAAAACTATAAACTAAGCACAGTACCTAAATACTTAAAGTTTAGTCAAGAGCAATATGCCTCTCAAAGTATCCAATAGGATACAGAAAATCATATTGGAAAAAGGAATGTTGCGACATCCTCTTTTTTTTTTTGGATACTGATAAAATTGGGGCTTGTTGAAGTCAGTTGATTTTCAAAAATAGTGATACAGATTATGATAATCAAGTGATAAAAGGTGTTATAGAGGATTAAACGAGGTCTTCAAATTATTGTTAGTGTCTGTCTCTTGGGCCGAGTCAACAGAAAGAAAAAAAATATGAAAAAAAGAAATCTGTGAGGCAGTTACTACTGTTGTTACCAAGAGAAGTTTTTTAGTATAAGAATAAGGCTGTCAGGAAAATCACTGAGGCTTCAACTGCCTGATGTCTGAGTTTCATCATCTTTGAGGAGGGATCTCTGGGATATTTGGCTTAGTGAACATCATGATGATTTGCAGATGTGCTGAGGCATTGTTAATGGGTACCTTCTGTTGGGTAGAATCCTACTAAAAATATAATCCTGATTGTTATTGGGCTCTGTCCATTTGGAACCTATAAACTTCCTCTTGTTTGAAGGAACTGAGAATTGATACTGTGAGGAGATTTTTGGGGTGAGGAGTTATTGAGGGCAAGGGGCATATTGAAGCAGTGGAGACTTGGACTGTCAGGATGCTGTGCAGAATGGGCAATAAATATCAGAGACCAAATTATGCAATAATTCCCAGAACACTAGAGGAGATGGGGCAGGAATGTATCCGCTAATTCCGCATGAAGCACTTGATGGCTTTCTCATTATACCATATTAGCATAATATGAATAAATCCTGGGACTCTCCCTAGCCCAGTCTCACTGCAGAGTCCTAGTCAAAGGACTATAGTCTAACATCCTGGAACAATTAGAATGTTATAGTTTTATTTGAATTTATTGAATAATATCAAAGGAGTGCCATTTTATTCCTTTCATTCTCCTAGCTGCTTGCCACAGTGTCTACTCATTTGTCCCAGTTTTTATTTTCCTTTTTGTCTTTTAGTTTTCTGTGAAATGTTTCTCTACTTCCATTTCTGTGGACTCCACTTTTCTTTCCCCATCCTATTTTTCTTTGATTACTCTCCAGAATGCTTCCTTTGTGGGCTTTATGGGTGTGTGTGATGGCAGGGAGGGGAGTCGTGAGGGTTAGGAAAAAGGAAGAGGCTGTATATACTTATACATTAATTATTTTTGTCCCTACTGATTTAGAAAGGCAAAAACTAAGAGAAAATATTTGGGGATAAAGTAAAAGTAGATTATAATCCCTGTTGTAAACCAACTACCTTTTGACTGAATAGTAAGCAGAAATCATTAGCTTTATTAGATCAGGGACCAATAAGCCTTGAACATCTTCACTTTGAGATACATGGCCTTCGTAGGGTCCATCGAAGGTTACATTAGGGTTGCCTGAGAACAGATGTTAAACAGCCTGTGCTTTTTATTTCTACAAGCTAATAAGATATTATAAGGTGTGTTCTAAAACATCTCTCACCCATCACTTATTCCTGACCATCCCATCATCTTCCTCTTTTCACTCTGGCATGGAGACCTAATCTAGCCAAATGAGCTAACTGAGAAGTAACATTGATTAGAGCCAGACATTAAACAAAGTGACTATGAACAAATGGTGCTGCAGCTGCCTTGCCAGTACCTACTGTCACAAAATACTTGTGGGATAAATGAAAATTAATACAACCTGGAGGTGATATTCAGGAGTCTTGGCCTTGACAATCACAAAAGTATACACGAGGAAGTTGCATCCTTGGAGGTAATCCAGTTTAATTAATTGGAACTTGCACTAGTGAAGAGATCATGAAAAACTCAATCTAAATGAAATGGTACATAACCATAACAAAAGCTTCTTCTTTTTACCAGCCTGAAAGTACCTTTGAATTTGGGAGTGTATTCTGTTGGATCACACATATGCTTTTTTATAGGTCGAAAATGGTTGAGTATCAGGAATTTCATGTGGTGTCAGCCTAATGCGTACTTTGCCTTTGATTGAAACAGTTTGTAAGACATTTAGTAGTCATATTTAAATGCTACATTTGAAATTCCACACGGGTGGGGGAAGCACACTGGTTGAGGCTAGAGCATAGTATGGATTCAAAATCCTGTTGATGCATTTTTTTATTGTGTTATTTTGGAGAAGACATTCTACTTATCTTTGCCTCAGTTTTCTTATCTGTAAAATGGGAATTAAATGTTTTTTGGCTTTGGGGGAAGGATGATAGCAATAACCGGTGAGAAAAATGCCGACCTGGCACAAGTGGGCATGTAGACCTTTCCAGAAAAGTGCTTATTTAAGTTAACAGAGACTACTGCAATTGAGTCACATATAGTTATTAGAAAGAAGTGGGCATCTCTATAATCAAGCAATACCATATCATTAAATAACATTTAGGAGAGACTCTTATCTGCTGCACGTTGTGTGAGGGGCTAAGGATGGAGGCACACAGTCCTTGCAAAGTGTCAATCACTCTAGGTTTTTTTCTTTAGCTTCAAAGAGCACTTGCTGAAATTCTTACATGTCGATGATTAATATCTAGGTACCAGGTAGCCAGAAAACACATTTTAAAAATATCAACAAATTCTGCATGGTTTGGTTTTAGAAAGAAGCATTGATTTCAGTGGGGAAAATTTTGTCTCTCAAGGTTATGTTTGTGAGATATTAGGCTACAACATATGGGCCCAAGGTCACGAGTTTTACTCATTTAGGCGTTCCCCAGGTGCACTATCATGTGTGACCTTGCTCAGCTATCCAAACGAAAATGAAAGATTACCCCAAATCAGATTTGTGTAAGAAATTACTTTGCGAGTCATAGCTGATTTCTCAGTGTTTGCTTTTCTCTTTCAGCTGAACCATTTCTTTCTCTTGGTTTGAAATCCCCTAGATGGCGCTAGAGAATACTATATTTAAGTGGTTTATATAATACCCTTCAGTAAATGAGGGCAAGTAATTTTTATTTTTCTGCAAATAAACATTAATAAGAAGTTGAACAGGATGGAATGCAGTGTGCGAGGTTAGCATTTATTCATTCTTTATTTAAAAGATATAGTAAATGCTCCTTGAAAGTGAACGTAGGTAATTTAAATGTGGGTGCCTCACAATCGATCTTAGACATTTTAATTAGAATAAAATCCATTTGGTGCAGGCAAAAAGACACAGCAGATATCTTGAGGCTGATTGTTGGCTCAAATGACATTTAAATCAGAGCCATGGAACACAGTATCAAGGTCTCATAAGAGGGAGTGGGTTTAAATGGGGCCCAGAGCTCACATGGCCCAGGAAATGAGCAGGTAAGATGAGTGAAGAGGCCTGGTTGTAGCATTATGGGATGTGATGGTATATGGAGCTACTGGGCCTACGCACCAGTGAGAAACAGGGTAGGTCTGGTGTGGCCCACAGGCTTTGAAGTGGCAAGGTTTGTAGGTCTAATCCAGATAGTTTTTCAATCAGAAACTTAAGACTAGGATAATGTGCCTTACCAAAGATCAGAGAGCAAATTTGTGATAAAGTTAGGGTTTAAATTCCATTTTCCTGACTTCACTCTCTCCTCTTTGCCATTGGATCATAATACGCCAAAGATGTCTCCAGCGATGTCTCTAGCACCTCACACTCCCCTAATCTCTTCATTGGTCTTTCCTTATCCTCCTTTCAGAGGTTCAATGTTCTTGTAACCTCGTGCTAGCTTGTGTGCTCTAAGCTGCCAGTGGGTTGAGCACTCCCATTAGGATGCTTCGATAGTAAGGCAGTTTTATTCCGTTCTAACAGGAACCTCAAGGTAGGGCAGCTCCGGGGTTTGCTAACTCAGCAGATCAATGATACTATCAGGGGCCAGTGTTGTTCCATTTTTGTACTCTGCATCTTTTCATTCTCAGTTTTTGTTCTCATGGGTGAAAAATAGCTTTTGCAGCACTAGACATCACACGCAGACTTGACCACATCCGTCCGTGTTAGAGAGACCATTTCTTCCTTGCCCCTCTTTTATAGTGTGGGAACATTTTTCCCAGAAACCCCCAGCAGAACTACTCTTACGTCTCATTGACCAGAACTGAGGAATATTGCCCACTCCACTAGTGAACAGCAAGGACAACAGACTGCCCCGTGGGGAGGTGCCTCTCCACCAGCAGACGTGTTTGGAAATGTACAGAGATGTTCTTGGTTTACAAAGTGATTAAATGAGTGTCTGGAGTCTTTTGGATGAAGATATAGGAATAAGAAGTGTTGTCCAATGTTCAGGCCGTCCTTTACGATACAAAATCATTTTGTCCAAATGTCAATATGACACCTGTTGAAAAACCCTGGAGGTCAATCAGGACTTCCTACTGGGGAGGGGATGAATCGCTGAGCCATTCAGGACTGGGCAACAGTGCAAAAGGGGGTATGACATCTCAGGGCACAAGCAACAGTCCCTTTCCCCTTGTTCCTGTTTGGGTCTTGTGTTACCACTTCCTGGAATCCTGCAAAAGTAGTGTAAATGCCCAAAGAAAGCCATCCTCCCTGGTCTTTTTGTAGTAGACTGCAATAAGATAAAAGAGAATATAATAATTACAAAGACGCTACTTGGATAACATGAATTAAGAAAGAGTTGTGACTTCTCTTCAACAGGCAAATAGTGCTTTTATTTGCCCACTGGGGTAAGGATGGGAGGATGAGATAAGTGGGAAGACAGATGGGCTTGTTTGTGGGTTTGCATTTTTGTGGGGTTTGGGGAGTTGGGAAGCCACTGGAGCTAGAAATAGGCACTGCATTTCTTCCCAGTTCCCTAAGTGACATGGGAGAGAATTAACAAACGTGAGGCAGCAGTATCCTTTTATGGAAATAACTCAGTCTTTAAAGTCATAGCAACCTTGGTCACCAAATTCAGGCTTCTGGTAGACTATATGATCTTGGGACTGTTACTAAAGTTCTCTGAGCCACAATTATGTCCTCGTTGAAATGTGGTTGGTAAAAAAAAAAAAAAAAAAAAAAAAAAAAAAATTTCTACCTGGTAAGTAATTGCCTTAATTACACGGGAGAGCAGCAGGTGAGTCCCTCGTCAGTGCTCAGTAAATGCCAGTTCCCATCACCTTCTCCTGCAGATGACGTTGTTATTCATTTCTCACCCTTTCTCCCTACATAGGATTGCAAAGTGTTACAAATAAAAATACAGAATTCTCAGTGAAATTTGAAGTTGAGATAAATAACAAATACTTTGTTGATACAAGTATGTGTCACATAATTTGTTATAAGTCTACCCCAAGTTGCGTGGAATATACTTATACCAACAAAGTATTCATTTTTTAAAATCTGAACTTCACATTTAACTAGGTGTCCTTCATTTTGTCTTCCAATCCTATACCCACATGTTCTCTCTTCTTTAGGTTATCTGCAGCCACAGAATGAATAAGTCTAGCCTAAATTAAATACCAGTCTTTCATGCACATGTTTTGACATTTGCAGGCACTAGACACACCCACAGGCTGCACCTTCAGCTTCTTTTTATGAACAAGCACCCTCCACGCCCAGGAAGAGACGACCTTGCCTTGGCTGAGACACGATGAGCAGGTCTCAAAACCCATCTTCGTCTTACAAACTTTGGGGTTGATCTTGCTCCAGAGTGTTTTCTTTCACAGTTGGCTGTTCCGTGTCTGCATAGATCTGCAGTAAATACTGTACTGCACTGCTGAAAAGGGAGGAAAAACATTACCATCTGCATCTACAGCTTGCAAATTACAGCTTGCAATCACCTGCTATTAAATAAAGACACTTTAACAATATTTTGGGTTTTAAATTAGCAATTTACATCACAAGACTCTGAAAATACTAGTCTTTTAATACTGCAATTTTCTTTCTTTTTAACCAGGCACCAACATGTATTGAATTTTTTAAAAGAAGCTATACAAAGTAATGTTTATTTAAACAATAGCCACCAATGGTATGAAACACACAGATGGAAATCCAATAGTTCCTTTCTCTCTGGGAGGCATCACTGGGGGACCCTGATGAGGCTGCAACTCTCTAATTTACATCATGGGTGAATCTAGGCATTGACCTTTTTTAAAAAAAAAAATAAACAACTGCTTGGTCACAACAGGCTGTGTGTCATCTAAGAAAGTGGTCTCAGGCCAGGAATCAGAGGCAAAGTCTTTGTTTGAAGGAGACTTGAAGCAAAAAGGCTGAAAGAGAGAGAATTCAAACAGGAGGATTTCCCTTTGTTACTTGACATCAGGGCTGAATTGGAGGGGACTGGCATTTGTACAAAACACAGCGGATGCAAAACGAGATGGGATTTGGAAGCCTACAAAGAGAGAAAGATTAAGCAGCTTTGTGCCTCACGGACACTGTGTTTATAGACAGAGGGTTATATCTGTATCCAAATATAGCAGTTTGTCTTCAAGTTCTTCTTATTGGACCTTTATTCTGTCTTTCTCTTGACATCTGAGTGAGCGAATGGGAAAACACCAGGAGCTGGCACACATTGCAAAGAGCTAAGTATAAGCTTTGCAGTGTGAATCACTGGGTTGTACATTCCTTCACACAAACAAAAAGCATTCTGGAGCATTGTAACTCTGAGCAGGCAGGCTGCTTTCCTGTGCGCCCCTGGCTCTCCCATGCCTTCAGCTGCCCTTGATGAACAGCTGGTTTTTACATCTCCTCCAGACCCAGGGCTGTTTTCACTACTAGTTTTTTTTTTAATCCTAAACAAGTGGACACTTTCTTTCTTTTTGCTGTTCATGCCTTGCCATTTTTGTTTTTTTGCAACCCAAGACAGTGGCTTAAATCTTAAATGCTTTCCTTCTCTTGGTGTACTGAATTTTGATTCCTGCACATGGCATGTGCTTAGTCAGTGTTAGATATTAGCATTATTGCCAGTAGTAGTAGGAAAAGCTTAATGCTGTACCACGCCAAATTCTAATTTGAAAGGTGAAGTATCTTTGAGAAAAACACAGCTCATCTCATGAACATGCAGTAGGTGACTGCTTTCAGGTCATCCCATGAACACGCTCATCCCATGGACAACTCATCCCATGAATGCTCAGCAGGTGATTGGTCTGGAAATTTGGGTAGTTTTAGATCCTTCCCAAGTTCCATTAATTGCGCTTCTCAGCTCCACAGGTTCAGTCTTGAGTCAAACCAAACCTACCTGTGACAGAGTTGGTTTGTGACCATTAGTGATTTACTTGGACAAGCAGCCCATTGAATGGCTCTTAGACTTTTCCAGTCTTCTAAGGTTATGGTCACCTCTAATGCCATTTGTCACCCTATCTTATTATCTCTACTAAGGTCTAATGTTAGTCCCTCTGTTAAGGATTAAATTGGTTTCAATCTAATCTTCTAAATAGAATTTAGATGATTTGGGGCCCAGCTCAACTGTTTCTTGGTCAGAGGGCTTTGTTCAGTTTCTTTTATTAGGTGCTATTTATAGTACCATTTGCTGATAGAATCAGGGGATAATGGATAGATTTTTAT
The DNA here is from genome assembly GCF_047675955.1 of Chlorocebus sabaeus. Taxonomy (NCBI): domain Eukaryota; kingdom Metazoa; phylum Chordata; class Mammalia; order Primates; family Cercopithecidae; genus Chlorocebus; species Chlorocebus sabaeus. The sequence goes on along the minus strand of NC_132930.1, from coordinate 23,626,147 downwards.
TTCATGTTGATTACATACACATTCTTTTTAAAGACTTTTAAAAACTAAATGTACAACTTATCACCAATGCATAACACTGGTGTCATTCTCATTTGCTTGAATGGAACCTGCAAAGAACGAAATGTTTCCTTCAGAAGTACACACAGGCTTAGGTGACAGAAAAGTCCTTGAATGGCTATTGTTAGAATTTCTGGATTCATGGCCTGTCTTATGTCTTTTAATGAATATTGTAGATGTGGTTAGAAAACATTTCAGTACAATCATTATCTGAAATAACAAATATCAGCATTTTTTGATTTTATACTTTGAGTTTGTCCTTAGTGGTGCATGCTATTTTATTTTTAATTTTTGTTTTTGAGACAGAGTCTCACTCACTTTGTTGCCCAGGTTGGAGTGCAATGGCGACATCTCGGCTCACTGCAGCCTCTGCCTCCTGGATTCAAGCAATTCTTGTGGCTCAGCCTCCTGAGTAGCGGCGATTACAGGCATCTGCCACTACACCCAGCTACTTTCTTGTATTGTTAGTAGAGATGAGGGTTTCACCATATTGGCCAGGCTGGCCTCGAACTCCTGACCTCGGGTGATCCAACTGCCTCGGCCTCCCAAAGTGCTGGGATTACAGGCATGAACCACTGTGCCCAGTTGCATGCATTTAAACAATATGTGTTGGTCACAGATCCTGAGATATGAAAGAAAGAATACAATTGATCCTCACATTTTCCCAGCTATCTGAACAGAGGTTGCAGTAAAGATGAAGTAAGATAATTGTGAAAGTCCTTTGCAAACTACGGATTGCTATTTTTTATTTAAGGGATTAGAATTACATAGTGAAAGTCTTTCCCAGCATTGATGTCAGGGCCTGAGACCAACACCTAATTCTGGGAGTCTTAGTCTGTAATTTGTGCGTATGTGCACATGTGCATGTAAAAATCAGGTTTCTTTTAAATGCTCTCATTGAATTTCCCTCCTAAATAATGTTTTCTAAAGTGTCTGATACATTTTCTTTTCAATTATGAGACTGCTAATTTCCGTTTCCATGAGATAGTCTTGAACCATTTTGAGAAAGAGGGAGAGAAAGAGAGAGAGAGAGAGCAATCTAGTGAGAGAGCAATTTGCTAACCTTTATTAAGACTTCAAAAACATTTGTATGTACACTTTCTTAATACTCATTAGCTCACAGCTCCTGACATTTTACAAATCCTTGGATACTTGTTATCATCCTTCACATCACTTTTTATGATCTCTCAGCTGGAGAGGGATGGTTTACCTGTTTAAACTACCTTTGAGCCTTTAGCTAATTAAGTAAACATGATTTGATGTAATGGGTTTTGCCATTGAGTTTACATTTTAAAGCATCTCTCACAATGTATCCATCCACTCAGGTTTTACATAATGAGTTTGGCATTACAGGACTGTAGCTGAGAAAAGCACATTTAAGAGCCATGGTGAAAGGGAAGACGCAAAACATTGCATACCCAATCCTTAGTTTTACTAATGTGGTAAACCTCTTTAGCCCATCTATCTCTTTGAAGAATTGCTAGCAGGGAGCCAAACTGATTGGTTTCCCTTTCACCTTTTAAAAATCTGCTCATGCATCTGCTTTTGTGACTGGTAGTAATCACAGAACAATAAAATTTTAACTTGGAAGGCATTTTAAATGTCATAAAAATCCAATCGTTTATCCGATGCTTGGATCCCTTGTACATTTCCACCCCCGCATCCCCACCGCCCCCCGCTGCCCCCTGCCACCCCGCTGGTGGTTGGCTAGTCTTCCCTTGAATTCCTTCAGCCATGGGGCACTCACTACCTCTTAAGAGAGTTCATTCCATTTTCATACAGTACTAGTGGTCAGAAAATTATTTGTTAATCTGAGAAGAAATTCTTCTATTGACTTGTTCAGTTTTCAGTAGACAGACAACAACATGTGCAATTTTTCTTTCTTGTTTTTGGATATATTTGAAGAAAACAATCCTATCCTCTGCCTGTTTCTTTCTTCATGCCAAATATTTGTGGTGATGCAAGTCTTTATGTGATATGATTTTGAGTCTAGCCATTCTGTGTGCCTCAGCTCTGAACATGTAGTTGGCTGAGAAGAATATGAATGACCATATTAGCCATTTCATATGTTCTAGGTGTATTACAAGCATCATCTTTAATATCCGCAGTAATCTGAGTTAAGTAATGTCACCCTCATTTTATAGATAAGGAAACCAGAGTAAAGGCAAGTTGAGGGTCTTCGTTAAGTTTGCATATCTAGTAGTTGGTAGAACCAAATCTGAATTGATGTCTTTTCTGATTCCAAAGTGCATGTTCTTAATCCTACATCATAATTTCCTTTATGAGATATAATAACAAGCTTCTCACACACCCCACAAACTAATCTGAGTGCTGTAGGTCTGGTGTGAGCAATTCAGAGTGGAGAAATGTTGTCACTTATCTTGTCCTAGAAGTGATGCCAAACCACTGAACTGATAAGGATATGGCCAGTCAGAGAAAGAAGGAGGGAAAACAAAGGACAGAGCTGATTAACAGCATGGCCCAGGAGTCACAGAATAATTAAAAATGGTGTGTTAGGCAGGTGGGGAGGCAAGGGCTACATATGTCATGGCTGAGGTGGAAAGTTGGCAGGTAAAAACCACAGAGGCATGGATGCTGTTGCATAAATCCCAAGTGTAGAGTCTGATCAGAAATCTAACTCACTCTCTGGCAGCATTTTCAGAGCCTGCTGTGGTGCATTGTATGCCTGCCCATTGCCTTTTTTTATTTTTGAGATGGAGTCTTGTTCTGTTGCCCAGGTTGGAGTGCAGTAGCGTGATCTCAGCTCACTGCAACCTCTACCTCCTGGATTCAAGCAATTCTCCTGTCTCAGCCTTCTGAGTAGCTGGGATTACAGGCACCTGCTACTACGCCCAGCTAATTTTTGTATTTTTAGTAGAGACGACAGGGTTTCACCATATTGGTCAGGCTGGCCTTTGGGATGAAGACAATGAAGTCTGGGGGTGCCACCATCAGCACTCAATGCTGCCGGCCTATCAGTATGCTGGGCTCCTCGCCATTAGGCTTTTATTTCAATTGACTTTGGGGAGATGGTGTGGCTTTAAAGAAACAGTCATTGAAACTATGCATATTCTGGGCGTACCTCTATCTCTGTTTGGAAGGATATAATTTTCCTGGGAAAATACAGACCTGAAAGTGGAAAAGAAAAATCTTAATATTCATAAATGTCCTTAGCAAACCAATGAAATTAATTAGAGATGAAAGAGAAAAGGAAAGTCCTAGTGTTTTTTGTTTATTTCTTAGTAGACTTAGTGGACTGCCAAGTTAGAGGATCTTATTGCCAAAGAAACTTAAAGGACTGTTGAGTTAAATCCTGTTTGTACGGGAAACAGGTGCAGAGAGGAGAAACTTCTTGCCCAGAACATTACATCCAGGCAGGGACTGAGAAGAATGTTTGATCTAGGCTTTCCAATGGCAAGACCAGTACTTATATTCCCTTACATTTAATATTTCTTTGATGAAGCAAGTATTAACTTTTCCATTGAAATGCACTGACACAATGAACAGAGTTACAAGATACACTGGAAGCTTGTTGTGTAACATGATGCAAATTCAGTGACTGATCCATCCTTCTTGGGGATATTAGCTGAAACTTCCAGGGGGCACCTGTTACAACATCATTTCAACTAGCATCGTGATTTCCTGTAAGATAAGTATGTGTTGCTTTAAATCACTGAGTCTGTGGTTATTTGTCACAGAGATAAAAGAAAAAAAGGAAAGTCCTCATGTTTTTTTCTTATTAGACATAAGTGCACTGCCAAGTTAGAGGATATTGTTGCCAAAGAAACTTAGGAACGTAAGACTTTTTTTTTTTTTGAGACAAGGTCTTGCTGTGTTACCCAGACTGGAGTGCAGTAGTGCAATCATGGCTCACTGAAGCCTTCAACTCTTAGGTCCAAGCCATCCTCCTCCCTCAACCTCCTAAGTAGCTGATACTCCAGGCATGCGTCACCACACCTGGCTAACATTTTCTATTTTTGTAGAGACAGGAGTTGTGCTATGTTGCCCAGGCTGGTCTTGGTCTCCTAGGCTCAAGTGACCCTCCTGCCTCGGCTTCTCAAAGTGTTGGGATTATGGATGTGAGCCACTGTGCCTGTCTATCATAAGATTGTTGATGGTGATCCTGGTTTCAGTCAATGTTTCTCAAAGTGTGGTTGGTAAAACACTGGAACCAGAATCACGGAGTGGGGAAGATACATTCATTAAAAATGCAGATTCTTAGGCTTCCCCACAGGCAACCAACATTAGGTTTTCGGGGAGTGGATCCTTCAAACTGATATCTGATGAACACCCCAGATAAAGCTTATGGATGTAAAAGTTGTGAAAACACTTGTTTTAGTCCATTAGTGCATTTGTTTCTTATGCTTGCTGCAACAAATCACCACAGACTTCATGACTCAAAGCAACACCTAATCATTATCTTATAGTTGTGGAGGTCAGAAGTCTGACGTGAGTGTCACTGGATTAAAATCAAGGCATCACCAGTGCTGCATTCCTTCTGGGGGCTATAGGAAGATCTGTTTCCTTGCCTTTTTAGCTCCTAGAAGCTGCCTATAGTCCTTGGTTCAGGGCCCCTTTGAGCGCCTAACCTCTGGTTCTGCCACTACATCTCCTTCATGGACTCTGACTTCCCTGCCTCCCTCTCTCCCTTATAAGGATCTTTGCGATTAAATTATTCAGGATAACTCCCACCTCTCAAAATTCTTTACTTAATTACATCAGCAAAGTCCCTTTTGCCAAGTAAGGTGACATATTTACAGGTTCTGGGGATTAGGACATTGACAGGTTCTGGGGATTAGGACATGGACATCTTTGGGGAGATTAAACTGCTGTATTAGTCCATTTTCATGCTACTGATAAAGACATACCCAAGACTAGGTAAATTATAAAGAAAAAATGGTTTAATGGACTCACAGTTCCATGTGGCTGGGGAGGCCTCACAATCATGGTAGAAGGTGAAAGGCATGTCATACATGGAGGCAGACAAGAGAGAACCAAGCAAAAGGGGTTTCTCCTTATAAAATCATCAGATCTTGTGATACTTATTCACTACCACAAGAACAGTATGTGGGAAACCACCTCCATGATTCACTTCTCTCTCACCGTGTCCCTCCCACAACACGTAGGGGATTATGGAAGCTACAATTCAAGATGAGATTTTAGAGGGGGTGCAACCAAACTGTATCAACCACCTACCACATTTGGTGTTAAGACATTTCAAAGAAACAGAAAGGGGCAGAGAAGGAAATATTAGGTACCAGTAGTGTCTCCATCCCTCTCCAAAAGTCCTCCCAATAAGCCTGGGGACTCTGGGGAGCACAGCTTAAAAAAACAAACAAACAAACAAACAAACAAACAAACAATAAAACAATCCTAGTGTCCATGCTTACTTGAGTTCATGTGGCAGATTCTGACCATAAGTCTTCAGTTAGCGTATTTTACATGACTTTCTAACAGTTTGCTTTGCAACTATGATTCATCCTTCCCATATCTTAATTTCTAAGAAACCCCTATTAAACTTACTGCAGAAAACAAAGTGGGACCTTGCTTTATTAGTGACAAAATTGCTAATTTAACTGATGGTAAGAGAAAATGCCTGTCAGGAAGGATAAGGGACTTTTAAACATTTTTGAATGCCTTGGTATTATTTTCCAACATTTTCATTAGAAAGAAAAGAAACAGGAAATTAGTGACATTGAAAAGGGATCCTTTTATTCTGTATATCTGTCCCTTGTCTCTTATGTGATTCTGTCCCTTGTCTCTTATGCGGTGAGGCCCAGAGTGAGTTCCTCCTTCTGCCCCCACTTTTTCTTGGACTAAACTTGGCATTGACTGTGAAAACTTAATTCCTTTTGGTAATATTTTTCCTTTGAGAGACTTTTGAGCTCTGACAAAGTTGTAGGTGTTTCTGAATTAATCTAAGAAAAATGGTTCTGGGTTATGTAGTTCAACCAATATATAACAGCAGTAAGTTGTCTTATGAGAAGTTAACCACAGTCAAATAATTAATTTTTTTTTTTTTTCCTCAGAAGACATCTTTGTATGCCACTGTATTAGGAGACACTTGGCCATCTGCCCTATGACAATGCTTACTTCACTGGGAAAGAGATGGATTTGACAACTGTTCTTAGTGTCTGAATTAGTCAGCTCAGGCGTCCATAGCAAAATGTTATAGACTGGGTGGCTTAAACAACGGAAATCTATTTCTTATATTTGTAAAGTTTGGGAAGTTCAAGATTAAGGTGTTTCAAATGAGAAGTTAGGGCTTCAACATATGATTTTTTGGAGGAAAATGATGTAGTCCATAGCAGTGTTCCTAGATCAGTACAAGTGTTTCCTGCAAGCCCCTGGATACTTCATCACAAAAGATGGTTTATGTAATTATGACAAGGGACAAAGGAGAAGAATGAACAGGTTATTAAAGCTCCTATCTTTAATCTTTTGTTCTTTGCTTAGACACATTAGTCATTCTTGCTTTCCTACAATATTTCTATTAGAAAACAGAAGAAGTCAGCATTCGGGGGCCCCAAGATATAAGAAAAGTTGTAATTGGATCCAATTGCTGTCCATAACTCAGACATCTCCTGTCTTGGGAAGCAGTTATATCATGTCTACAAAATTTGACTGTGGATGATTTTTCTCTGTTCTTTTTCCTCCTAAGATGGGTGGGGTGTGGGCAGGTTCATTTTGCTCAGAATTTTGAAATAAAAAAGAGAACTTACTAAGAGAGGTCTCAAAAATGAATGAGGCTTATATTGATCATTATTAGTATTATCTATGTGTGGAAGCTTCTTTAATTGATGTTTGTTTCGAGGAGTTGTGAATAAAGAGAGGAAGGCGAGCAAGAGGAGGCAGATGAAGCCTCCCAGCCATGGTGGAAGGATGACTCCAGGGAAAAAGAGAGGGAGGCACAATGGTCAAGAAGAGGCAGAGGAAGTCTCCCAGCCATGGTGCAGGCCTGACTCCAGGGAGAAAGCGAGGGAGGCATGATGGTCCAAGAAGAGAAGAAGCCTCAGATTGCTGCTCTGAGAGTACAAGTCAGGCTGATGGTAATTCCCAGAGCAGAGTACCTATTGGAGGAGCCAATGTTGGGCAGGAAGGGTCAAGCTCCAGTGTCCCCGCTGTGCTCAGTCACCAGTAGGGAGTAGCCCCAGGAGAACATGGTCTAGGTGTGAACGCTGCTCCACATCCACAGGTAGGGTGGCTGGAGGCTGTCGGCTACCCATGCCCCTTTGTAGTGGGTTCACGTAAAGGGAGCTCTGAGGGATGCACCTTCATGGACACCATAGGAAATTTTCATGTTTTACATTTTAAAAGAACCAGTTAATTAACTGGAGCATGGCAAAGGAAAAGACATCTAGCTGGATCTCTGGCCAGAAATTCTGGAAACAATTATATCGATCTTCTATTTGTTCCTTCCTCCTCTCTCATCCCTTCCCCATCCCTCCCCTTCCCTTTTCTCACTGCCTTCCTCCCTCCCCCACCTTCTCTCTCCTTCTTATATTTCAGCAGTTAACTATTACAAGGAGGGGACCAAACACCATGCATGAAATATGTTAATAGAAGAGAATGCATCTTCTTATCAATCTAAAAAAATCTATTTCCTACCCTTCATTTTGTCAGTGTCCAAGGAAATTCTTATTATTACAAAGGAGTTTACCAGACATTCATTAAATTAAACTATTTGGAAATCAATTTGCTGAAGAAATAAAAATGAGTATTTAGGAGGATTCCTGTTCGAACTTTCCTATTTTAAAATGTCTTCCTCTTTTACATTCACATAGGCCTCTAAATTTGCTAGAAAAGAGATGTCAACATCACTATTTAAAAACATAACACATAAAGGCAATAAAACTTAACTTCTTGGTGACCTCCTTCCACTCCAAAACAAAAAGTTTCTTTACATTTTTATTCTGATATCTGTAGTTTTAGTGCCTAGAAACATTTGGAGAATATAAACTACTATACAAATGCTTGCTGAAATAATAAATAGATGAACCAATAAATAATAAAATAATGAATGAATACATGAATAATAGAATGACTCTCTGACGGTATGTTTTGAGTGTGGCTGAAAGAAAGTGACAAAATAGAAATAATTAATTTAGAATTTTTTTTAAAGTCACGACTTCTGTTGAAGGAAATCATGAACTGATTCCAGGAGGCATTTTGTCTGATTTCATAATTTACAAATCTCATCCTTATATACTGAGGAAGACCCAAAAAATCTCACTCTGTTTTCTGCTTCTGTAATAAAGTGCTACAGACTGGGTAATTTATAAAGAAAATAGATTTATTTGGCTTATGATTCTGGAAGCTGAAAAGTCCAAGGTCATGGGCTGTGTCTTGTGAAAGTCTTCTTGCTGCTTCATAACATTGTGGAAGGCTTCACATGAGAGACTGTGAGCATGCACAAGACAGAGAGAGAATGGGGGCCAAACTTGTCTTTTTATCAGGAGCCCATTCCTATGATAACGGCATTGATCCATTCATGAGGGCAGAGCTGTCATGACCTAATCATCCCGTAAAGATCCCATCTCCTAATACCATCGCAATGGCAATTAAACTTCAACATGAGTTTTAGAAGGAACATTCAAATCAGAACCTCCAAATCAGAAGCTATGCATCGAAGTCTGGCTCTGCCACTACCCAGACTTATCCCTGAACAATTCACCTTGCTTTCTTAGTCTCTGTTTTCTCATCTTCTCACTGACAGAGTCAGATAAAGTGGTTTCTGAGTCCCTTACCAGTCTGGAAACTCCACGAGGTGAAATCATTGCATTTTATTGGGGTGGGTTGTGGGGGAGCCCTGGAGACTTTAGCTGGGGCCTAATATACAGAAGCAGGCTTGGAACAACACGGACAAAGAAAACAATTAAAGACCTACTTGGGGAAATCTTTCAAAAAGCTGCCTAGAGAATCTCAAAGTGATTTTCAAATAACACCCAAGTATTCCCAGGGATGCTTGGGGCAAGACAATGCTCTGCTATTTTGGAAAAGAAAATATTACTGTTCTGTGAACTTGAATATAGTCAAGGACATACATCATAATTGTTTGCCAAACCAGCCTTGTCAGGATAAGGTACTTTCTGGGAACAAAGCTCCGTGAGGTGTGCAGGAGCATGCAGTATGTTGAATATTATCTCTATGCTAATGTTAGGTGGTTTTTCTGTTACAAGTTTTGAAAGAATAAGTTTACATAGTATGAATATTATGCATGGTAATGGGAGTCTTTGAAAGTTATGCGGCAAATTGTGTTTTGGGTATTATGGTGAATTCACCAATTTATTACCAATCTATCTTATTCACTAGTATAGTGAGGAAAAGAATATTTCTGATATGCTGTGTTCCCACCATTAATTAGTTGCTGGGACTACAAAGATCAATAAGTTATGTTCCCATAAGTATATTTGGGAAGCATGTTCCCACAGATATATTTGAGATATACTACTTGGGATATAATATTCCAGTTCCCTCAAGTATATTTGTGAAGAAAGTAGGTCTAAAGCAGCTACATTTAAATCAAAATGTAAATAGTCACTCAAAATTTTGTATGTATTCATGAGAAGTGGAGTGATCAACCAGAAGTTTGGGGCACTTTGGTTACCACATTAGCTGCTGTTGAAATCCCAAGAAATAAAGAAAGTCACTACTCGTTTTTAGACTTGCGGATAGTGCTTTGTGTGCTTTGAAATATAACAAGTTTTACTTACTAAGGCATGAGTTTACAAAATGTGAAGTCATTAAGTCAGAAGTGAGATAGAGACTATGTTACATGCTATTAACTTGTTCTGCAGACAATTCCTCTCTTGACTTAAATGAGGTAGGGTCCGATCATCTCTAGTAAATGATGAACTTAAGGTTATAGGACACCAGTCCAAAGGACCCAGGCTCCAGGGGTTGAAGGCCAGTAATACTTTCACCTTCTGGTTTAATTATTTAAAGATTCTGATCGCAGATTTGAAGATTGGCTTTGGCAAAGCTGCCAGTCGTGTGTTACTTGACTTTTTGCGGTTGTCAAGTTGGATCATTCCTTTCCTAGAGTTTTTTTCTCCCTTGGACCTATGGCTTCTCCTTATTCTTCTTTACCTCTTTGATACTTTTCAATTTCCCTGAAAGATTCTTCTTTTGTCTCCCACTTCCCACCTAGACACCTTTCTTGCCTTCAAATCTGTATTAGTTTTCTGTTGTTGACAAATTACCACAAACACAGTGGTTGAAACAGCATAAATTCATTTTTATGGTTCTCTAGAACAATAGACTATGAGAACAGGGCTGTGTTCCTTTCTGAAGCTTCTAGAAGAGGATCTGTTTTCGTACATGCTTGGTTTTTGACAAAATTTAGTTCCTTGTGATTGTAGAACTGAGATCCTTGCTTCCTAGCTGGGCATAAGCTGAAGGCCATTCCTGGCTTCTCGAGACCAACTATATTCTGTGGCTCATGGGCCCTTTCCTCACATCCCTTGCACACAATTCAAATGTCTCCTTCTTCTTCCACCTCATTTCTATTTGAACATACCTGGGAAACTGGGAAAGTGTATGTGATTATATTGGACCCATCTGGAAAATCCAGTTTACTCTCCTCATTTTTTAAGCTCCAATACCTTATTCAAAGTCTCTTTTGCCAGGAAAGTGACATACTTACAGGTTTAGGACATTAGAGCATATAAATATTTGGGGGAACTATTATTCTGCCCTTCACAGAGTCCAAATTCTAAGTTGCTATCAGATTCTGGAGACTATAGCTCCTTCCTGCTTTCATGTCAGATGTCTACTGAATATGTCAAAGTCTGTAGCTTCTAGCAAAAAACTGCAGGCATCACCTGGATGTGTTTGCTTTGTTACATCTCCCCAAATCACTCTGAGTCTAATCAAGTCCTTCTGCCAGAAAACTTTCAGTGGCTTCTGTCGCCCACAGGATAAAGTATAAACTCTTTATCAATGCCTAAAGATGCTCGGATTTGTCTTTTCCCTATTCTTTCTTTTTTATTATTTTAAGTTTTATTCTGACACATAAAAAACAAATTATAACAAATGTTGGCAAGGATGTGGAGAGAGGGGAACACTTATACACTGTTGGTGGGGGATATGGTTTGTCCCCACCCAAATCTCATGTCAAATTGGAGAAGAGGCCTGGTGGGAGGTGATTGGATCATAGGGGAGAATTTCCTCCTTGCTGTTACTGTGATAGTCAGTGAGTTCTCATGACATCTGAGGGTTTAAAAGTGTGTGACACTTCCCCCTTTGCTCTCTGTCTCTCATGCTCTGCCATGATAAGCTGTGCTTGCTTGCCCTTTGCCTTCCACCATGATTCTGAGTTTCCTGACACCTCCCAGTCATGCTTCCTGTTAAGCCTGTGGATCTATGAGTCAATTAAACCTCTTTTCTTCATAAATGACCCAGTCTCAAGTAGCTCTTTATAGCAGTGTGAGAACAAAATGGTGGGAAAGTAAATAGTATAGCCACTGTGAACAATATAGAGGTTGCTTAAAAAATTAAAAATAGAATTACCGTATGATCCAACAATCCCACTACTGGGTGTATATCCAAAGGAAACAAAATCATTATGTTAAAGAGGTATCTGCTCTCCCATGTTTATTGCAGCACTATTTCCTATAGCCTATTCTATCTTCCTTCTCCCATATTATTGATCGGGGTTGTGTCATGTCTCAGTGACTTGATTTACATTTTCTCTTCCATCTGGAACATGTCTCTTCTTCAATTGCTTTATGAGTGTCTTTCAATTAAGACCTCTATGAAATGACTTCTCCCTTGTTTTTGCTGACATCTCTATTCCAACAATCTCTCATAGTCCCTACAAAGACTTCTACCATAACATTGTTTGTACTCTATTATCCTTACTTTTTTTCCCTGTCTCACTGTTTATGTGCAAACTCATGGAGTGTAAGGATACAAAGTCACTCACTTTTGTATTCCCACTTTCTGGGAGAGTGCCTGGAAAATATCTGATGTTTAATACGTATTTTTGAATAATTGCATAAATAAATGAATTAATAAAAATAATTTGTCTCTTAAGGAGCTAAATTTTTTTTATAGAAATCAATTAAAGAGCATTTGTTTGTCATATACTGTTTACTAAGCACTTATATCCACTAACTTTCTGATATATGTATAAAAATTGGGTCATCACTTTTATGAACCATAGATAAACCAATACTTTGAACTGTACTTTCTTCCAAATGCCTGAGATTTGAAGATAGAAGGTGTTCAATAAGTGGCTACAGAATTGAATTTCTGCACTACTTCTCTGGCAGGAAAGACATGGTGGGGGCTGCTGGAATTGTGGAACTATGCCTCTCCTGCACTGTCATCATTCTAAGAACGTAGTCAGCTGGGTTTAGAGAATCCAGCTCTCTAAACACGAAACATGAAAAACCATGGCTGCCAAAAGTTGAGGGGCAAATAATACCACGGTCCATGAAGCCAGTAGGAGTCAAGTAAAGAGTTGGTTTTCCATCATGCAACAATGTGGCCCTGAACGTAGAACATTTCTCTTTTTGCAAGATCCACTGTCATAGAGACATCTGGGCAACCTCCTTTAGAACAGGGAGACACTTCAAATCAGTTTCATGACTGTGAAATAAGAAGCAGGTCTGGCAGGAGAATACTCTCAGATGGATTAGTATTTAAGATAGTTAAGTTGAAATGAAAGAAGTACATTCTATACATGTAATCTAGGCTTAAAGATGACATTTTAAGAGGTGTGGAAGAGCAAATGTTTAATTCTTGAGTTCCAATCATGCCTCAGTGAACGGTTAGTTATAGATGTGACTTTAAAGGTTACATGCTATTGTTTTAAGACTGTTTTACTAATTGTAAAATAAAAATTTTTATTACATGGTTTTTAATGCCCCATCAAATTGTGGTTTGGTAAAAAGAGAGATGGTGTGAACACAGTAATGGGTTTGAAGCACAGCCTGAAACAAGGAAAGAATACTCACATTCACTCTTGGCTTTTATTCTCTTACTTTGCCACCTGCATAAGAAGGCAAGATACTTGCTTTCAGCTTCGGTGTGCAGTATTGAATCAGGAGGATGGAAATGCATATTCACAGCAGAGGTGAGCACATGGAGTGGGTGTGTAGCTGAGTGGCTTGGGCTTCCAACAGAGAGACTGGCAGGAAGGGTGGTGAATCAGTCTTCTGGAAATAGCCCCAGATCATTGAGGATCAGACAGGCCTCCCTTCCTCTTTCACAAAATATGAAAAGGGTGTGACCAACATATATTTCCGAAGCTAAAAACAAATCAAAACAACATAAAAAACAAGCTTTCTTACTAGCAGCAAGGGGGCAGAATAGATATCAAGGTTTAGAATTGAAAGACAAAACTGAAGATCTGTTCTCACTGAATTACTTAGGCAAATTGAGATTTTTGCTATCTCCATTTTCTTTCTTTTTTTTTTTTTTGTTCATCAACTTTTATTTTAAGTTCTGGGGTACCTGTGCACAGTGTGCAGGATTGTTACATTGGCCAATGTGTGCCATGGGTGGTTTGCTGGATAGATCAACCCATCACCTAGGTATTAAGCCCAGCATGCATTAGCTATTCTTCCTAATGCTCTCTCTCTGCCTGCCCCACCTGACAGGCCCCAGTGTGTGTTGTTTCCCCCCATGCATCCACGTGTTCTCATTACTCAGCTCCCACTTACAAGTGAGAACATGTGGTGTTTGATTTTCTGTTCCTGCATTAGTTTTTCCTGGATAATGGCTCCTAGCTCCATCCATGTCCCTGCAAAGGACATGATCTCATTCCTTTTTATGGCTGCATAGTATTCCATGATGTATATGCACCACATTTTCTTTATCCAGTCTATCATTGATGTTCATTTGGGTTTATTCCATGTCTTTGCTATTGTGAATAGTGCTGCAATGAACATACATGTGGGTGTCTATTTACAATATAATGATTTAGATTCCTTTGGGTATATACTCAGTAATGAGATTGCTGCATCAAATGGTATTTTTACTTCTAGATCTTTGAGGAATCACCACAAGGTCTTCCACAATGGTTAAACTAATCTGAATTCCCATCAACAGTGTAAAATAATTCCTCTTTCTCCACACCCTCGCCAACATCTGTTGTTTTGCTTGATGAAGTGCCTAGTCTGGTCCAGTTTGGTTTGAAAGGAGTACTGCTGACATAAATATTTGGGTGACTGGAACAGTGCTTTGTGCACGTCCATAATAAATTCTCCTCCTGAACTCAAGTTCTCAAATAACTCTGTTAAAAATCAGTAAAAAGGCTTGAATAGACATTTTTAAAATGAGATATACAAATGGCCCAAAGGTATATAAAAGATGCTCAACACTACTAACTACCAGGCAAATATAAATCAAAACCGCAGTGAGATACCACCTCACATCTGTTAAGATGGCTATTAGTTTCACAAACCAAAAAATAAAAATAAAAAACACAAAAGAGAAATATTGGCAAGAATGTGGAATAGTTGGATCCCTCATACCCTTGGTGGGAATGTAAAAGGCGCAGCTGCTATGGACAACAGTAAGGAGGTTCCTCAAAAAATTAAAAATAGAATTACTGCATGATCTAGCAATCCCTCTTCTGGGTATTTATCCAAAGGAATTGAAATGAAGATCTCACCTACATCCACTACAGTGTAATTTACAACAGCTAAAATCTGGAAACAATCTAAATGTTCACTGCATGATGAATAGATAACAAAAATGTGGTATATACGTATGTTGAAATATTACTCAGCCTTTAAAAAAAGAGGAAAATCCTGCTATATGTGACAACATGGATGAACCTTGAGGACATTAAGTGAAATAAACTAGTCACAGAAGAATAAGCACTCCTTGATTCCATTTTTTATGAAGTACCTAAAATAGTCAAGCTTGTGGAAACACAGGGGAATAGTGGTTACCAGGGGTTGGTGGTAGAATGAAATGGGAAGTTGCTGTTGGAAGGGTGTATAGTTTTAGTTATGTAAAGTGTCTAAGTTCTAGAGATCTGCTGCACGATGTGATGTCTATAGTTAACGATGCTGTATTGCACACTTAAAAATTTGTCGAGAGGTAGATCTCATGCTAAGTGTTCTCACCACAATATCATTTAAAACGGGCCTTTGTGAAAGGATGATTTCCAGGTGATTTTAAAAGGATCTTTCTTTTGGGAAAACAAGTGAGGCAGAGCAGAATAAAATGAGAAGAGCTGTGAGTAGGCAGCTTGAGAGAGGACACAGGTAAAGAGGTAGAAACCATTATTATTAGAAGAAGATAGCATTTTTCTTCTATAGTTTTTAATTCAACAAAAGAAACCCGATGAGTGACTTTCTTCTTTTGTTGGTGCAGAATGGAAACAGGGACAGAAAGACTCAAAGTGATGATAATACTGCCTTTCAAAAGGAAGCCAAGCCAAGGCTGTGCTCCAGGTGTGTGATTTCTCTGCTGATTTAAATGATCTGTGTCAGGGTCCTCTTATTGGAGCAGATAATTGAGACCGAAGTGGATTCATGAGATCCTGATGTTAAGCTGAGTCAATTCTACAGCCACATCTTTGATAGGAAAAGGAGTAAAAAGACCCTTGATAAACAAAATGATGTGGTTTAATAATGTTCTTGGAGTGAGTACTGCATTTTCTCTGGTCAACCCTTGTCTTTGACATAGGTGCTTTTGACTTTCATGGCTACATAAAGTCCTCATTTACTGAAGAGTCTGGGTGTATTGGAAGGTATTACAAGGGAGTCATTGCTCTCCTCTAAGACAACTCAGCCATTCCAGTCTTACAGATATGAATAGTTTCTATCATTCAATGGCCCCCTCTTCCCCATCCCTGTGGTCTCTCAAGCAGAGAAAGAATTGAATTCTATCTGCCAATTGAAAAAGGTGTTACTCACCGTAACCCAAAGCACTAAGGTTACTTATGTTTCCAACACCAGTTAAAAGCTTCAAGAACAGCAGAGAACGATTATTATTGTGTTTCTCTCTGCTTGGGCTGAAGATAATGAGCCCTTTCCTGCTGCCCTTTCCCATGCATAATGCCGATTGATGTCAACGAGAGCCTCATGGTGTGCAGGGGCCGTTAGATCACATGTATCATCTTGAAAATAATAAGGACAAAGGGACGCCCTTTTTTTCTTAAACTTGGCAAAGAGAGCCTCTGTGGTTCCAACCCTCTCTAGATGGTCCCAATTAAGAAGAAATAATTTTCCTAGAGTAGAGTGGCTGCCACTGTTTCAAGGTGAGCTTTTCATGAGGAAAGGAGAGAGCAGTTCCCGAAACAGTTTCAGGTTTCCAAAGTCACTTCTCCTAGGAGACATGATTAGGAAGTGTTAGCGGTCCCCTCAGAGATTGATCAAAAACATGTAACTTCTATGTATTGGAAGGGAAATGAGGAAAGTTAAAAGAAGAAAGCAATAAGAAAACATTCTTTCTCAATTAGAGGAAGATAAATGCTTCTTTTAGAAACTACTTAACTCCTATGGGCTTTTTATTCCCTCTTTTGTAATGAGGGTTTGGGTCCAAATTAGTATTTCCTAAACTTAGTTCATCATTAGTATAACTTGAGGAACTTGTTTAAAAAGAAAAAGGAGACATATATGGTTTTCTGTCTGAGAGATTCTGATTCAGCAGGTCTGGGGTGAGTCTAGGGATCTTCATTTTGCACTGCTATTTTGATAATCGTGCATGTTTGGAAAATGTAGATTTCTAGTGTTTTGAACATGAGATTTCTTTCTCCTTTTAGTGTTCTTCATGTGTTACACTATGGACTGGCCCAGTCTAGCTAATGACTGGGCGGTGAGGAGAGGTCATGCCCTGAAACCATGGCTAGTTACTGTCTCAGCTGGGCATTAGGAGGACAAGTTTCAAAGGATGAGAAATGTCTAATCTGGCCAACAGGACATAATATGAAACGTTATAGCCACTGACAGGAGACCTTGGTTCTAGAAAGGTAGTGGAGCTGTCCAGGGAGTTAGGTAGAGAGGCCTTACACAAAATAACTGCTAGTTACCTCTGTTATCTCGTCTGATGAATTTCCCCTATTCACTCCGCTTCAGCTATGCTAACCTCCTTGCTGTTCTTCCAAAATTCTAGGCATGTACCTGCTTTAAGGCCTTTGCAATGACTAGTCCCTCTGCCCAGAATGCTCTTCCTACAGATACCCACCCCTAACTCTCTAACCTCCTTTTTTTTTTTTTTTTTTTGAGACAGAGTCTCACTGTCTCAATGAGTGCAATGGTGCGATCTCAGCTCACTGAAACTTCCACTTCCTGAGTTCAAGCGATTCTCCTGCCTCAGCCTCCCAAATAGCTGGGGCGACAGGCGCACCACCATGCCCAGCTAATTTTTATATTTTTAGTAGAGACGGGGTTTCACCATGTTGGCCAGAATGGTCTTGATCTCGTCACCTTGTGATCCACCCTCCTCTGCCTTCCAAAGTGCTGGGATTACAGGCATGAGCCACCGCTCCCAGCCTCTAACCTCCTTTTTAACTCCATTCCAATATCACCTTTCTGAAAGGCCTACTTAGCATAACCTGCTGTGACCTCCTGCCTTGGGCACCCGAGATTCCCTTTACCTGGCTCTATGATTTCCTCGAACACTACATTGCAACCTACCATATATAGTTTATATTTTATTATTAATTATTTTGTGATGAATTTTTAATATATTTTGGTTTGTCATATTAGCTCTATGAGAGAAAGAATCTTTTTCAGTTTTATTCACTGATACATCCAAAGAGTCTTGTGAGGAATGTAGGCTTGGAAATAACTGTAGGAATGGAAATGGTGAGATTCCCTAGGAATTTTTTGTTGTTGTTTTCTCAGGATTCAAAGGGAAGCATTCAAGGGATAGAGTTTACTTGCAATTTCTCTCTTGGGTTTTAGAACTCTGGGGGAATCCAACGGTAGTGGCAGGTGATTGTTTTCATAGGAGATTGGGATTCTAAGTGCTCCAGCTACAGACTCTTGGAATTTCTTTCTGGCTCTGTCTATTTTTTACAACCTATCCAAATGGAGTGGCTATGCCTAGTAAGTCCTGTCTAATTCTCTGGTCTTATTGTTTCCAATATAGCTCCCGGGAAAAATAATGGCAACAGGCAACATTTATGGAGTACTCATCATGTCCCAAGCACTTAGTTAATACTCACAGTAATCCCATGAGATACGTGCTAATTATTCTTGTCCTTTTTTGCAGACAAGGGAACTGAGGCACAGAGAGATTAAAGTCAAAGTACTTGCATAAGGTCACATAATTGGGAAGTAGCAGAGCTGTGATTTGAACCAGAGTCCATAATATTAATAGTAACCATTGTGCTATATTTGCATCTCTTGGAGAAGTGGCTCTTACACTTGTTCGTGACGTAGTAAATACTCTTGAGCATCATGTGAAAAATACTGTAATGATTGGTAGTTGATTTTTATATAAATCAAGGAACTTGGTTTCAAGCAACAGAAACCAAGTCTGATTTAAAAACAGAAAAATAATTTACTAATATACAGAGTAGCTCCCACAGTTTTCTGGACAGGTGGAGAATTAAGCTTGTAGGCTCTACAGACAGGCACAATGCTTGAGTTATTCCCTGGAACAAAAAGACCTGCTGGGCACTGCTGCTGAGTGCTGCTCTGGGGCATAGACGTCCAAGCTGGCACTGCCAATTCTCAGATGTTGCACACTAGGCATTACAGTCAGAACCATTGTTGTCCCAGCTGTCTCTGCAAGATAGATCTCTACAAGATGGTCACTCCTGGCACCCTCGCCAGAAAAGATTCTGCATAGGCCCTGCTTCTTTGTATTTCTAGGAGTCTGGGATGTTCCATTTGAAGTAGAAGCTCAGGGCACATGCTTCTACCCTGGTTTCAAAGGAAACTGAGAAAGTGAGAATTTAGCAGTTTCAAATTATATTGGTGCACATTTGCCATACTTTTACCTTCTCAGTAAAAGAATCCCTTTCCTTCACCTTTTGAATTTGGGATGCCAGAAGACAAAGGAAAGAGATTTTCTTACTAGATAGCTAAAAAGAATGATATATGTCTACCAAAATCTGTATATTAGCAGAAAGTATGGCTACACAGTCTATAACGTGATGGAAAATTATAACATCCAAAAACACCAGTGCAGACAGAGACCACCATCAAACTGTATACGACGAGATATTTTTCAGGTAGCAATGGAGAGCTAGCAATTTTTCAGATTTGAGATTCTCCTACTCATAGATTTATTTTTCTTTTACCAATTAAGCAATGACAATCAAGATTTCATTTTCTCAGATAATCACCTGGGTTTGGCTTTCAATTCTAGGAGGAGAGGAGAAGACAAAGGGAAAGAGGAGAAGGAGTAAGTACTATTAAGATGGAAAGAAGCAGAAGGCAAGTCTTTCTAATGAGAAAATTCATCAAAATAATTATCCTGTGGTCTCACAGATTGCCTATATCTGAATTCAATCTACAGATGAGTTATACTTGGTTTGCATAAAGCAATATTAAAATAAATCTGGGTATTTATTATAAAAATCTGGATTTCTTTTTCTTCTTGAAAAATCAGAACTGTGTTCCCTGGACATGCTGTGTGTAGGACTTCCCCGTATGCTTACACTGGAACCGAGCAACACTAAAAATTTGGGGCTGAGTAGCTTCTTCCCTGTTTGGACAGGACCACAGCCTCCACTCTTCCCCATTGTCTCCCCATAACTGAGGTTGTATGTTAGCCAATACGTATCATTATGCTTGTATAGTTTTTTGTCTTATATCAGAGAAATGTTTCTCTATTTGTCTATCAAAATTTGAAAAATAAATGTTAGACTGTGTGTTTTAAGAAAAACGAGAGAAAGCATATTTCTTTGTGCAGTTAAGAGTATTTCTCCATTCTTAACAGTGTATTAGTCAAAAATTCAATGTAAGATGCCTAGATGAAATAAACCTTAAAGAGAATTATAAAAATTATGTGGAAAAGATGCATAATGAAAAGGGTAATGATTTTTTTAAAGTGGGGACTAAAATTTCGATATAAGCCTTTTTTTTTTTTTTTTAAGTGAAGAAAATAAGCAGAGCAGCTTACACTAAGCAGTCCATCTCACTCATCAATGTTTCCTTTTCAGCCCCTGTAGGGCAAATGAGTTTATTACTGGTCTTTTCAGCTAGAAGCTTTTTAATCCCTGAGGTGATATTTATCTAGATGGCTATATCCCAGAGTGGAAGGGCAAGGAAGGAAGAATTTATTTTATTTTTTTAACAGTAATGGTACTTCTTTCTCCTCAAACTGCTACTGATCAGTTTTGTGTGTTGTGTCCCCTAAAAGACATGTTAAAGTCCTAACTTCCAGTACCACTGAGTGTGATCTTATTTGGAAAACAAGGCCCTTGCAAATGTAATTAAAATAAGGTTACACTCAATTAGGGTGGACCCTGACCCAGTAGGACTGATGTATTCATAAGAGGAGAAGAGACATACGCTGAGTGATGAGACACAGGAGAGAACTCCATGCGAAGATGGAAACAGAAGATAGAGTAATGGGTCTACAAGCCAAGGGGTGCCAAAGATTGCCAGCAAGCTTCAGAAGCCAGGAGAGAAACACGGGACAGATTTTTTCCCAGAGCTTTTGGTAGGAACCAACTGCGCTGATTCCTTGATTTTGAACTTCTGGCCTCCACAACTGTGAGAGAATCAATGTCTGTTGTTTCAAGCTACCCAGTTTCTGGCAATTTGTTATGGCAGCCTTAAGACATGAGCACGATCACCTTAAGAATGCATTTGAATGACTGCTGTTGGCTTAAAGCATCTTATTTATTCTTCTCAATTCTTCATTGTCAATAACATCAATTTATAGCCATAGGCATCATGCATCCATGTCAAACTGTGCTGCTTTTATTCTTCTTGAGGGAAATTTAGAAAATTCCTTTTCTTATCCATACATATTGTGTGGCTTAAAGTCACACAATTTGTGTCCCATGCACAGGATGAAATGTGTCAGCATTAAAAGGGAACAAACCACATTCTCTCTCTCCACCAGGTGCATACTTAAATGTTATGTGCTGTTGCTAATTTGAAAGACCATTCAAACTTATCTTTCATCAGTATACTGTGATAAAAGGAGGCTCCAAATTGCTTGCTGACCCTTCTAAGCAGGTTTACTTCACCACTGGAATAATCGTCCGCTGTCTAAAACTGTTGCTGAGGCTCCCACGGTGTTACCATTTCACTCCCTTGGAGAGGATAGCACAGTAGGTTTAATCATCTGAAGTAAATTGACTGGGATTATTTCCTCAGTGACAGCTTTGTTGTCATTTTGTAACACATTCTTAGATGTGGATGAACTTGATAAAATAAACAGGGACATTTTCTCTGTCTAAGCGAGAAAAGAAATTAAGTATTAGAAATTTCTTACTTTTCAACTCAAGGCTTTTTAATCCCTGAGTTATTCATCTAGATGATTATATCCCAGAGTAAAAGGGCAAGGAAGAAATTTTACATTTTTTTTTCAATAATGATACTTCTTTCTCCTCAAACTGCCACTGACCAGTTTTTTGTGTTGAATTGTGTCCCCTAAAAGATATGTTAAAGTCCTAAACTCCAGTAGCACTGAGTGTGATCTCACTGGTAAAATGCAATTTTACTTTTTGTTGCATATCAGACCTCTATCCAGGAGCCAGCTCATTTGCCAAAGAAGAGTCTTTTACTGAAATCCTAGCTTAAACTTGCCTTCATTTAACTTTCTAAACTTAGAAAGTTTAGAAAGGATCTAACTTGGAGGCTCAGTGAGAGACAACTAAGAAAGGATCTGAGCATTATCATTCATTAGGTAAACTTCATTCACCCCCATGGTGTCCCATAATTATTTCTTAAATTATTTTATTATGCTTATGCAACCTTAAGATAGCTTGACATTTTCATGTTTTGCTTTACTTTCTGGTATAACTTATTTAAATTGTCATAATCTGGGCTCCTTTGAAGTGGATTTGGCAACTGAGGGGCTGCCACGCCAAGAGAGAACTTTTTGGCAAAATTTCCCTAGAAACTGAAATCACTCCTGAGCAGATCTAAATCATGATTAATGATTTGTGATTGTCATTTGCTCCACTGTTGCAATCCTGGCTGTTCACAGGGTATTATGAATGAGGAGTTCTACTGGGTATTTAGGACCAAATTCCTGCACATTTCTGTCTTTTTTTCATTTGTTCTTTGATGCAGTATTTTCTTTGGTCAATGCATGCTCACATTTATTTATATCTTTAGTCAGTTAACTTTAATAATTTAATAAGCATGTGTGAACCAGCCATGTGAAACAAACTTAGACCTTGAAAATAATCTACATCTGACTATGTAGTTCACCCCTTTTATCTTCTCCTCCTGCTGAATACTCTCATTCTAAGCCTTGTGTTCATTCTTTTGCTTCCCCTTTTATTACATCTATAATGATTTATCAAAAATTATGTCTATCTTAATTATTATTAGCTTTTAAATTAAAATATACTGCTCCACATAATAGTTGAAGACTTAGGATTTTACTTAGTATTACATGATAAAGATTAATTTTGTTTCTTGCTTGACAATGTAGTTAATTCATTTTCACTGCAATGTAATATTGTATCCTGTGAACGTGAATATGGCACATTTTGTTTATCCAGTCTCCAATCTATGGGCAATTGTATTGTTTCCAGGTTTTTGCTATTGTGGACAGTACTGCTATGAATAATCTCGTCTTCTATCATACCCCTGGATTCTTTTGTGTATATAATAGGAGTTGAATTGCTGAGCCATGAAATATACAAATATTCAATATTAGACTATAAAGTTAAACCCTTTTTCAAATGGATTGTGCTTATTTATATACTATCAGAAAAATATTAAGATCCTATGGATCCTCTCTGACAATTGGAATCTTCAGCTATTTTGAATTTAATGAATTGAAGTGATATAAAATGGTATCTCATTATGGTCTTAATTTTCATATGTCATATAATGAACAGCTCTTTAATATGTTTATTGGCTGTATAGTGTTTCTTATTCTGTGAAGGATTCCATATTTCTTTTGCCCATTTTCTATAATTTTATTTGATCTTGATATTAATTTTTAGTGTGTTGTATCTTCTTGATATTGATTTTTTGGTCACCTGGGCTAGATAGCAGTGGTGTGATCATGGCTCACTGCAACCTCAACTTCCTAGGCTCAAGTAATCGTCCCACCTCTGCCTCCCAAGTAACTGGGACTATAGGCACGTGCCACCATGCCTTGACAATTTTTAAATTTTTTTGTAAAGATGGTGTCTTGCTATGTTGCCCTGGCTGGTCTTGAACTCCTGGACTCAAGTGATCTTCCCACTTTGGCTTCCCAAAGTGCTGGGATTACAAATATGAGCCCACTGTACCTGGCCTTGATATTGATCTTTTGTTCATTGCTGTATGTTGTAATGTATTATGCAAGTATGTAACCCATGTTTTCACTTTATTTTTTTGATGAACAAAATTTATTAATTTTTGTGTAGCCTAATTTATCAGTTTTTAATTTTTGATAGGAAACATTATAATAAATCTTTCCATATCTCAAGGACTAAAATATTGTACTGTATTTTCTACTAAGAATGTAAAATGTTTACCTCTGTTATTTATATTCTTAATCCATATGGAATTGACTTTTGCATAATTGCATGAGGTAGGGATCTGATTTTATTTTTTATTTTTTTATATTGATAATCATTTTTATCCTACTTTACTTATTGAACAATCTCTGATTTTCTCACTGGTCTTACACAATATATCCGTTATATCAAAAATCCATCCATACATGGTCTATTCGTCTACTATGATGTCTTAATTACTATAGTTTTATAATAAATCCTGATATGTAACAAGAAGAATCTTTCCTCTTTGTGCTTCTTCAGAAGTGTCTTGTCTATGCTTGGCCCTTTATTTGTCATACAAATCAGAACAATCTTTACAAAGTTCCATTAAAAAAAACTATTCAGTTGTTTGAAATTTCATTGTCCTTATAGATGAATCTTTGGAGAATCGACATTTTATAATATTATGTCTTCTTGTCTATAAACACAGTTTATATTTCTTTTTATTTGGGTCCTCTTTAATAATTCTTCACAGGGTTTTATAATTTTTTCTGTAGAGATATTGAGCATCTTTTTTGGGATTTGTTCGTGTTCACTTGATATTTATTTGATACATTTATATATCTTTAATAGTGTTTTTTAGTCTTGTGTTGCTAGGGAATAGGAATGTATTTGACTTTTGCATGTTGAGCTTATATTCATCCATCTTGCTGAGTACCGACATTATTTCTAATAATTTTTCTGTACATTTTTCAGGGGATGTATCTGAATGACAGTATCTCTAAACAATGATAGTTTGATGTCATCCTTACTAATTCTTGTGACTAAGTCTTCTGTTCATTTAATCATTCCAGCAGTACTGTTGATTAGAAGTTGTGACACGTGTACTCCATTGTCTTGCTCTTTATTTTAAAGCTAATGCTTTAGAATACTGTATTTTTTATAGGTACTGTTTATCAGGTCAAGGATGTTCCTTTGAAATTCCTAGCTTACTTAGAGCTTATTATCATGAATAAATTTTCCATTTTATCAAATTTCTGCATTTAATGAGATGATTACATAATTTTCTCTTTTAGTCTGTTATTGTGGAAAATTACATTACTGGATTTTATAATATAAACTATTCTTATATTCCTGGAATAAACTCAATTTAATCATAATGTATTAAATATACACTATAGGTTTTAATGTACTATTGGATTTAATTTATTCTTTTTTATATTTTAGAAATTTTGCTTTTAGATTTATAAGTGAAGTAGACCTAAAACTATTTGTTTGATTTTGGTATCAGCATTATGTTGGGCTCATAGTTTGAATTGAGAAGTAATTCTCCTTTTTTTTTCCTTTTGGCCTCTGAGAATAGGCACAAAAATTTATTGAAAGTTTGGTAGAACTTTCCTTTCTTTAAAAAAACAATCAACTTTCATTTTAGATTCAGGAAGTACATATGCAGATTTGTTATGTTACATGGGTACATTTCACAATGCTGAAGTTTGGGTTACAACTGATCCCATCACTCAGATGGTAAATAGTATCCAATATGTAGTTTTGCAACCCTTGACCCTCTCCCACCTGCCCTCATCCCTCTGGTATTCTCCAGTGTCTATTGTTCTTTTCTTTATGTCCATGTGTACACAATGTTTAGCTCCCACTTATAAACGAGAACATGCAGTATTTAGTTTTCTGTTTCTGCATTAATTTGCTTAGAATTAGCCTCCAGCTACATCCATATTGCTGCAAAGGACATAATTTTGTTCTTTTTCATGGCTGTGTAGTATTCTATGGTGTATATGTACCATATTTTATTTATTCAGTCCACAATTGATGGACACCTGGGTTAATTCCACGTCTTTGCTATGGTGAACAGTGCTGTGATGAGTATACAAGTGCATTTGTCTTTTTGGTAGGCAAAGAATTTACAAGTCCTTAGAAGCAATTGCAGCAAAACTAAAAAAAATTGACAAGTGGGACCTAATTAAACCAAAAAGCTTCTGCACAGCAAGAGAAACTATCAACAGAGTAAAAAGCAACCTACAGAATGGGAGAAAATACTCATAAACTTTGCATCTGACAAACGTCTAATTTCCAGAATCTATAAGGAAATTAAACAATTCAACATTAATGAAAAAAATCCCATTTAAAAGTGGGCAAAGGACATGAACATTTCTCAAA
The DNA here is from genome assembly GCF_047675955.1 of Chlorocebus sabaeus. NCBI lineage: Eukaryota > Metazoa > Chordata > Mammalia > Primates > Cercopithecidae > Chlorocebus > Chlorocebus sabaeus. The sequence goes on along the minus strand of NC_132930.1, from coordinate 23,600,379 downwards.
AGAAAAAATACAAGCAGCCAACAAACATATGAAAAAATACTCAACATTATTAATCATCAGAGAAATTCAAATCAAAACCGCAACGAGATACCACCTTATATTAGCCAGAATGGTTATTATTAAGAACTCAAAAAATAGCAGATGTTGGTGAGGCTGTGGAGCAAAGGGAATATTTATGCACTGCTGGTGGGAATGTAAATTAGTTCAGTCACCATGGAAAGCAGTTTGGAGATTTTTCAAAGAACTAAAAGTAGAACCACCATTCAACCCAGCAATCTCATTACTGGGTATATACTCAGAGGAAAAAACCAAAAAATAAAAAACTTTTAAAAAATCAGGGCATGATGTTATGTTTTCAGAAAAAATATTTGACCACTGCTTCGGTTTCTTTAGTAGTTACAGAACTATTAAAGATTTCAATGTCTCCTTGGCAAATTAGATTGTTTCTAGGAATGGCATAAATTCATTGATACTATTTTCTCATCTTTTAATGCTTTAAGTTATATGTGTATATTTCCCCTTTCATTCTTAGCATTGCCTCTACTCCTCTCAAACAGATTAGCGGAGGTTGATGTATTTTGTTGTATACCTCCAGAAAGCTGTAAACTATTTTGTTATAATTTTCATTAAATGAATCAACTTTTTTGTTTGTTTTAAATTGTTTTGTCTTTATAATTGTCTTTAACAGTGAAATATAAATACATTTTCATTGAAGAGTCAAATATAAGAAGATGAAAATGTAAAATTTTTCTTTATCAGCTTCCATGCCAATTTTTACCCATTCCAATCATCAGCTAGAAACGGATTCCAATTTTTTTTATGGATTTATGTACACACACTCACACACAAGCATAACTCACTCACGCATGCACGCTTCTTATGTCTCTGACTTCTACGCACCTGTCAATATCCAATATATTCACTCTCGTATGTTGAAACTACAAGCCAGTCTATTTTTCTGAATTCTGGGATAGATTTTCCGGCAGAATTCATAAGTATCTTTTAGATATAGTCTAGTCTGGCATTTCCAAAGCCTGCACAATGTAAAACCTTTAGTTACGATCATATGCCCAAGGCAATCATTATCAGACTTGCAGAGCCTTTGAAATAGTTTCTTAAGAAATTAGAGTATTTTTAGATGATGCAAGACTAATTTTGAAAATCAACATTTTCTTTTCTTTTTTTATTATACTTTAAGTTCTAGGGTACATGTGCACAACGTGCAGGTTTGTTACATATGTATACATGTGCCATGTTGGTGTGCTGCACCCATTAACTTCATCGTCATTTACATTAGGTATATCTCCTAATGCTATCCCTCCCCCTCCCCATGCCCCACAACAGGCTCCAGTGTGTGATGTTCCCCACCCTGTGTCCAGGTGTTCTCATTGTTCAGTTCCCACCTATGAGTGAGAACGTGTGGTGTTTTTTTTTTTTTTTTTTTTTTGTCCTTGCGATAGTTTGCTGAGAATGATGGTTTTCTTTATCTTTAAAAGTTACAAATTTTTGTGATTTTATTCATTATTTCTATTTTTTTAAATTTATTTTTATTTTTATTTTCAGTTTCAGAGATGGGGGCTCTTGCTGCGTTGCCCAGACTGGTCTTGAACTCCTGGTCTTAAGTAATTCTCCTGCCTTAGCCTCTTCAGATGCTGGGATTATAGGCACAAGCCACTCTGCCCAATTTTCTGTATATTTCATTTGGGTTTATTTTTGGTTTAGAATGGACCACCTAACTTCCTAGGAATATATAACTCATTAATCTTGAGCCTTTAAAAACTTCTATTATAAGTATTTAAGACTATAAAATCCTTTACATCACTGTGTTTGATGTATTCCACATGTGTTAATATGTAATATGGCCATAATCTTTTTAAAAGCTGATCATGATTTCTTTTTTAAACTTGAGTAATTTAATAAGATGCTATTTACAAAGTCTGCTTGAAATACTGAGTACTTTTTGTTTCCTATGATGAGCCCTGATAGATACACACTCGGTTGTTTCCTGATCTGTAAATTTAGGATAATAATAGTATGTGCCTTGTAGATTTATTTTGAGGATCCAGTGAATTAATACATGTAGACCACTCAACACGGTGTCTGGCAGATAATAGTCCATCAAAAATATTATCCTTTTTGGTGGGGGACGGAATCTCACACTGCTACCCAAGCTGGAGTGCAGTGGTGCAATCTTGGCTCACTGTAACTTCTGCCTCCTGGTTTCAAGTGATTCTTCTGCCTCAGCCTACGAAGTAGCTGGGACTACAGGTGCCTACCAGCACACCCGGGTAATTTTTTTGTATTTTTAGTAGAGATGGGGTTTTACCATGTTGGTCAGGCAGGTCTCGAACTCCTGACCTCAAGTGATCTACCTGCCCCAGCCTCCCAAAGTGCTGGGATTACAGGCATGAGCCACTGCACCTGGCCTAAAAACATCTTTCATTATTTTTATACTATATCTTTATAAATATTAATATTTATCCACAATTGGAGATTTTAGGGCTTGTAGAGATACTATCGAAAAGACAACATATTAAGTACATTTTATATGAGCAAATACTTTGTGTTTAGCCCCACATTAATGGAAAATAAGAATTTGGAAAATGGTGTCACGTGGTCATATTATTATATTTTTCTATAGCTTAATATGCCTCTTTCTATATATTTAAGGAAAGAATCATGTTCTCTATGTTGCACAAGCAATAATCCAAGTTTAGTAGCTATACCCACAAAAATAAAAATTATACTACACCATGCCTTAAATGAATGTAAAATATTTCTGAACAGGAAACATTTCTACATTTATCTCAATTGACTAGCTACAATCTGTAATCAGCGAGCAGAATATCAGAGAATACTATGCTGGTAACAATTCAACACAAATTCACCTTCATAGGTTTAAGTTGCAGGGTATCTATAATAAAATAGAAACGCTACCCTTTCACTTCCACAGGTAACTAATTAGTATCCTCTTTCTAGTGTGAAAATGCTCTTGCTAAAAACAACACCCCATTCTGAAGAAAATGTACATGTCTTGGCATAAAAAATTTATTTGCTTAACTACAGTTTCAAAAAATCTTTGTATTTTACCATGCTTTATAATTTTAAAGGCATCTTCGCATTCACTATCTCATTTGATCTTCACAATTTTTGGTGGGGTAAATGTGACAGTATTACGATGCCCATTTTACAAATGAAGAAACTGAAGACCACAGCAGTAAAATGACTCACTCAGGTTGAAGAGTCTGTAAGTAAGTGACAGAAACATGACAAAAAGTTTAGATTTCCTAACTTCCTAGTCACTGGGCTTTTTACTGTCTATTCCTTCCCAACATGCATTTTAATACTAATCACATTAGCCAGCTTGCGTTGTATGTGCTTGAGTGTGGTATTCTTAGCGGGCAGGGCCCTTTAGAGGACAAAGATATTTACTTACCTTCAACAAGAGCAGCACTGTATTTTTCTCAGTTGTCAATAGAAGATACAAACTATTGAAAAATTACAATGTCCTGTTTAAAGAGGTGGTTTTATTTTACTTGCACATAAAAACAGTTGGGTAAAGAATCTGACTCAGTGGCAGCACCTAACTTGTCACACAGTCTATAAATATTGGGGCCAGGAAACATCTATGGTGAGTCTGATTCCAAAGCCATGCTTTAATCACTGTCTTACTCGACAGCAAAGGAATGAAAGGATAAAGGAATGACTAAGCTGAATTTGGTAGTGATGTTATTTTTATGTAGTCTAGAGAAAAACAAAACAATTTTGACCTCAAAGCATTTTTTTTAAATAATTATTTCCAGCCATTTACTTTCTGCCTAGTGTTTTACATATATTAAATTTTCACATAATTACTATAGGGAAGGCAATATTATTTTCACTTATTTCCATAGATGGTGTAACTAATAAACATGTAAAATATGTTGTAACATGCTCAAACAGAGCTTGTAAGTGATTAAAATAGATTTTAAACTCAGTTCTATTCACTACTAAAGCCCATACTTTCACATTTATTCATACGCCTAAATTTATTCTGCAAATAAAAAAATATTTACAGCATATTTTGAAAAATAGTCACTGAACAAGATATGAGTTGTATGGTTAGTTGAAGTACTTGGCATAGTTCATGGTGTCTTAGGGTAGAAAAGAAATATTTTTAATATATGTTTGTACATAAAACTATCACTCAGAAACATTTTGGGGGGATACATTATAATAATATTTCTAGTATCATGGAACACTTGGTGTTATGAGCGATCCTCCCACTACAGAACATCCAGATTCTGGAAAGGACAAACTTTTCAATGCATTGCTGATTCCATGAAAGGGAAGAAATATTACTATGAATATTCCTCACTCCTCTCCTCCAATAAATTGAGCTGGACCTCAGCTGGCAGTCCTAAATTCAGGCAGCTGGGAGGAGAAGATGGTCCTAGGGAAGACGTCAGAAATAGTGCTGCGATGGCCAGGATCCTGAGGGGTGAGCTACTGATGAGGAATAGAAGGGAACCATGGCCGCCTAGAGTTGAGCATGAGCTTTTACTGTGGATCTATGGTTTATTAATGGTCTATTTTTGCAAAACAGTCATGCTACAAGATAATGGCTTAAAAGAACAATAATAATTTATTGTCTCACAGTTCTTGCAGGTCAGAAATTCAAACAAAGCACAGAGAGGATGACTCGCTTCTGCTCCATGATGTCTAGGGCCTCAGCAGGAAGAAATGAAGGCTGAAGGCTATAATTGTCCCAAAGTTTAACTAAGGCTGGGGGACCTGCTTCCAAAGTGGCTCATTCACAGAGGTCGCAAGTTGGTGTGGGCAAATTAGTTCCTTTCCATGTGGGCCTTTCCATAAGTGGGTGTTTCACAAGTCTGCTTGGGTGGTCTCAAGATATAGTGGTGGCTTTTCTCAGAATCAGAGATCCACGAGGGGGCCAATATGTTTTATGACCTAGTTTTGGGGGTCACAGACTGTTATTTCTATGGTATTCTATTGCTCATACAGGCAAGCCTTCAGTAGAGAAGGTACCTACATAGGGGTTTTAATATGAGACAGTGATATTACTGGGGACCTTCTCCACAGTGGATGAAGTGGTCCAATTGTTCCTTCGAGCTACTGGCAAAAGTGAAAGCAATTTCTATCTGGAGGATGCCCTGCTCCTTCTTTTAGGCTCCCAGGACTCTTTCAGATTAAGATTAAGCAAAATGCTTAAAATCAAGGGTCACTAAACATCCTCTAGAAGATCAATCCAATATAAGGAAGAGTTATCAGAGAAAAATAAATGATGACTTAGGTACTCAAGGACTTCGGATATTAGAATTTTAATTGCAGAATAAAGGCTATATATAAAATATGTATGGTAATATAGAATTGTTATGGGTTAAGTTAGTAGATTAAACACAAAAAAAGAGAATAGGAGAGGATAAAACAGCAACAATATCTTGGAAGCCAGTAAGAAGAGGATTGAATGGAAGATAATATGGGATGCCTAAGTAATCCAGTCCCTAAGAGGCAAATAATACTGAGAAACAAGCTGATTTATACTATAGACTGTTTCACAGGCTGAAAAACAAGTAATTCGTGGAGGAAGGCAGGGAGGTGCTATAAGGAGTAGTTTGGTTAATAGCTGTTTGGGAAGCAATTACTTCCCTAGCTCCCTTCCACAATTCAAGCATCTGGGAAAATGATCTTCACCACTTCAGCAGAAGTCTGAAGTGGATTATCTGCAAAGGGTAAAACAGAGGGTTTTTGTACTGCAGGATGTCAGGCAGAATTGACAGCCTGTATCTCTTGCAGATGTTTAAGCAGTAAGATTGAAATGGTAATAAAAAATTGCCCACAAAAATATTGGTCCAAGACCAGATGGATCCACAGCTGAATTCTATCAGACATTCAAAGAAGAACTGGTACTAATCCTATTAACGCTATTCCACAAGATAGAGAAAGGGAATCCTCCCTAAATCATTGTATGAGGCCAGCATCACCTTAATACCAAAATTCAGGAAACAACATAACAACAAAAAAGAAAACTACAGACCAATATCCCCGATGAATATAGATGCAAAAATCCTTAACAAAATACCAGCTAATCAATTCTGATAGCATATCAAAAAGACAACCACCATGATCAAGTGGGTTTCATACCAGGGATGCAGGGATGATTTAACATCCACGAGTCGATAAATGTGAATACACCACATAAACAGAATTAAAAACAAAAATCACATGATTATTATTATCATCTCAATAGACACAGAAAAAGCATTTGACAAAATCCAGTATCCCTTTATGACTAAAAGTCTCAGCAAAATTGGCGTAGAAGAAACATAACTTAATGTAATAAAAGTCATCTATGACAAATCCACAGCCAACAAAATACTGAACAGGGAAAAGTCTAAAGCATTTCCTCTGAGAACTGGAACAAGACAAGGATGCCCATTCTCACCACTTCTATTTAACAGTATTGGAAATCCTAGCCAGAGCAATCAGACAAGAGAAAGAAATAAAGAGCATTCAAATCAGTAAAGAGGAAGTCAAACTGTCACTGTTTGCTGATTATATGACTGTACACTTAGAAAACCCTGGCTGGGCATAGTAACTCATGCCTCTAATTCCAGCACTTTGGGAGGCCAAGGCAGGCAGATCACCTGAGGTCAAGAGTTCGAGTCCAGCCTGGCCAATATGGTGAAACCCCATCTCTACTGAAAATACAAAAATTAGCCAGGTATGGTGGCGGGCACCTGTAATCCCAGCTACTTGAGAGGCTGAGGCAGGAGAATTGCTTGAACCCGGGAGGCAGAGGTTGCCTTGAGCCAAGATCACACCATTGTACTCCAGCCTGGGTGACAGAGCGAGACTCCATCTCAAAAAAAAAAAAAAAAAAAAAAAAAAAGGAAAAAAGAAAGAAAAAGGAAAATAAAAGAAAACCCTAAAGAGATCTCCAAAAACTTCTTAGAACTGATAAATGAATTGAGAAAAGTTTCAGGATACAAAATTAATGTACACAAATGGAAGCTCTCCTATACACCAACAGCAAACAAGCTGAAAATCAAATCAAAAACTCAATCCCTTTTACAATAGCTAGAAATCAAGTCAAGAACTCAGCCCCTCTTACAATAGCTAGAAAAAAATAAAATACTTAGAAATATACCTAACCAAGGAGGTGGAAGACTTCTATAAGAAAAACGACAAAACACTGCTGAAAGAAATCATAAATGACAAAAACAAATGAAAACATTTCCCATACTCATGGATAGGTAGGATCAATGTTGTAAAAATGACCATACAACCAAAAGCAATCTACAAATTCAATGCAATTTCCATCAAAATACCACCATCATTCTTCACAGAACCAAAAAGACAATCCTAAAATTCATGTGGAATCAAAGAAGAGCCCACATAGCTAAAGCAAGACTAAGGAAGAAGAACTAATCTGGAGGCATCACATTACCTGACTTCAAATTATACTATAAGGCCATAGTCACCAAAACAGCATGGTACTGGTATAAAAATAGGCTCACAGAACAATGAAACAGAATAAAGAACACAGAAATAAAGTCAAATACTTACAGCCAACTGATCTTTGACAAAGCAAACAAAACATAAAGTGGAGAAAGAATACCCTATTCAACAAATGGTGCTGAGATAATTGGCAAGCCACAGGTAGAAGAATGAAGCTGGATCCTTATCTCTCAACTTATGCAAAAATAGAATCAAGATGGATCAAAGACTTAAATCTAAGACTTGAAATCATAAAAATTCTAGAAAATAACATCAGAAAAACCCTTCCAGACATTGACTTAGACAAAGACTTCATGACCAAGAACCCTAAAGCAAATGCAACGAAAACAATGATAAATAGATGAGACTTAATTAAACTAAAAACTTTCTGCACAGCAAAAGAAACAATCAGCAGAGTTAACAGACAACCCACAGAGTAGGAGAAAATCTTAGCAATCTATACATCCAATAAAGGACTGATACCCAGAATCGACAAGGAACTTAAGCAAAATAGCAAGAAAAAAACAAACAATCCCATCAAAACATGGGCTAAGAACATGAATAGACAATTCTCAAAAGAAGATATACAAATGGCCAACAAACATATGAAAAAATGCTCAACATCGCTAATGATCAGGGAAATGCAAATCAAAACCACAATGTGATACCACCCTATTCCTGCAAGAATGGCTGTATTAAAAAAAATTTTTAAAAATTGTTGACGGGGATGTGGTGAAAGGGGAACACTTTTACACAGCTGGTGGGAATGTAAACTAGTACAACTATGGAAAATAGTGTGGAGATTCCTTAAAATCTAAAAGTAGAACTACCATTTGATCCAGCAATCCCACTACTGAGTATCTACCCAGAGGAAAAGAAGTCATTATATGAAAAAGATACTTGCACACACATGTTTATAGCAGCACAATTTGCAATTGCAAAACTATGGAACTAGCCCAAATGCCCATCAATCAATGAGTGAACAAACAAATTGTGGTGTGTATGTATATATATATAATTGTGGTGTGTGTGTATATATACTTACACATATATATACACACACACATACATATATACATACCACAGTTGTATGTATACACACATGTATATACTATATACATACCACAATTACATATATAACACATATGCAATTTATTACATATATAATACATATATACACCGTAATTACTTCTATAATACATACATATGATTATATGTATATTTATATACATATATATGATTGTGTGTGTATGTGTGTGTATATATATACACATCATGGAATTCTATTCAGTCATTAAAAGGAGAGGAATAATAGCATTCAGAGCAACCTGGATCCAACTGGGGACCATTAGTGTAAGTGAAGTAATTCAAGAATGGAAAACCAAACATCATATGATCTCACTCATTAGTGGGAGCTGAGCTATGAGGACGCAAAGGCATAAAAATGATACAATGGACTTTGGGGACCTGGGAGAAAGGATGGGAGGGGGGTTACGGATAAAAGACTATAAATTGGGTACAGTCTCTACTGCTCAGATGATGACTGCACCAAAATCTCACAAATCACCAATAAAGAACTTACTCATGTAACCAAACTCCACCTGTTCCCCCAAAACCTATGGAAATACAAAAAATGTAAACACCACTGTTCGTATAAGTGTTGAAAACAACAAATTGAGAATGAATACTGGTGAACTTTTTTGGGAGGCTTCTTCAAAATTTGTACTTCACTATTCCGTTCATTTTCTACTCTCTGTAACAAATTACAACAAATTCGGCAGCAAAAAATAATAATCATTTACAGCTCACTGTTCTGTAGGTCAAGAGTCCGGCATGGCTAGATTCTCTGCTCAGGATATCACATGGCTGGAATTAAGGTTTTGGCCAGGCTGATTTCTTATCTGGAGTCTCTGGGAAGAAATCTACTTCCAAGTTCATTCAGATTATTGGGAACATCCAGTTCTTTATGACTGGGTGACTCAGGTCTGTATTTCCTTGCTAACGTGATACAACAATGACTTTAAGCTGTATCACTTATGTGCAACCCACATGTTGCCCCTTTCATCTTTAAGCCAGCAGTGATGCATTGAGTTCTTCTCATGCTTTTAATATCCGACTTCTGCAACCAGCTGAAAAAATCTGTACTTTTAAAGTGCTTGCTTGATTAGGTCAGGCCCACCCAGGATAATCTTTGATTTGCCATATAATGTAACATTCATGGGAGTAATATCCCATTATATTCAGTTTTTACTCCCAGTCAAGGAAAGGAGATTATACAAAGGCATCTGTCATGGGGGGTAGTTAGCTTAGAATTCTTTGCACTATAGCTCTCACATGACAGGTTTTCTACTTAGTATCTCTTATGGTATCAGTGTAAATAAGCTGTGACTAAAAAGCTTACATATGTGAAGCAGTTTCTACTTACTCTTAACATCTTTTGTGTAATTTTAGACATAGCTTATTAGGAGGGAAGAAACAGCTATTTCATAGCCTGATGTATGAAGATAGATTTTTCTTTTTTATAATGGTGTCCTTTATAAAGATATTTTATGAATTCCAAAACAAAGTAAGATAATCAAGTGATTTTATGAGCATCGAATACTAAATACTGAGCCCTTCAATGCTTTTTCTTCACTTGGCTCCAGAGAATCTGACCAGCCCAAGAAGAAATGCAGGAAAATCCTGGGCACCATGTCCTGGAGTGACACCCACCATCTTTATTCACATCCCTTTGGCCATAATTAGTCATGGGACTCCATTAGCTACCAGAGGGCTGAGAAGCATATTAGTTGGCTGAAAGTTTCCTTCCCACCATGACTGGCACTATAGAAGAAAAGCACAAATCATTGACAGCTAATTTGTGCCATACTTGGTCATAGGAAGTTATATGGTCAAGGTAATAAATCACTAATTAGAATAAGATGTAAGTTGGAATCATTGTAGATACATAACATCCTACTTGTGGCACTCTTAGGCCACTCCAAGGCCATAGCCTCATTGAAGTTCTAACTGATTGTCTTTGGCTTAGAGAGCCAGTTAAGAATTCTGCTTTCCATGATCACACTCATAATTCTACTATTGATAAGCCACTTCAATGTGCTTCCTTTTATTTCATTTTTCTCATGTACAAAGCAGACATTGTTCTATGGTTTAGCTGAGTACTGATCATTACAGGTTATCTGAGCCACTTTTGCAACTCTCCTAAAGTGAGAAGATTTTACAAATCAACATAGTCTCCATATCAGAAATATAAAATGAAACAAACATTAGTAAGATAGATTACGTGACATGACATTTTAGAAACCATGCGACAGTTTTAAAGCAAGGTACCCCAATTTTTTGTCACTCTTACATTGAGGGGTGATATATGTTTTGTTCTCTTGAATTTGGGTGGGCTTGGTAATTCCTTAATGAATAAAATATGATGACAATAATGTTATGTGACTTCTGAGGTGAGGTTATAAAAGGCCAAGAAACTTCTACCCAGCTTCTTTGGAACACTCTTCTCTGTCAGGATGCTTTCTTTTGGATCCTGGCTACCATACTAAGAGATGCCAAAGCTACAGGGAGAGCTGTGTGTAGGTGATATAGTTGGCAGTCTGAGCTGATCTAAGCTTTCAAATCATTCCAGTCCAGGGGCCAGATGTGAGAAAATAAGGCATCCTGAAAAAGGGGTCCTTCAGTCCTAGTTATTAGAGCTTCCAGCTATTTCAGTCATCCCTGGCTGCTCAAATCTTTCCAGCAGAGGCCCCAAACACCTTGGAGAAGATGCAAGCCATCCCCATTCTGCCCTTTCTGAATCACCGACCCTCAGCATCTGTAAGCATAATAAAATCATTGTTATTTTAGTCCACTATGTTTTGAGATTGTCATTAAGGCAAAAATAGCAAGTGGAGCAAAATTTGGTATCAGAAGTGGGGTGCCATGTAACAAAACCTAAAACATGTGACTTTGACATTTGGTGTTGTTTGAAAGCTGGAAGGTCTTGAGGAATTTGCGGGCAATCTGGCAAGCCCCAAGAGCCCTGTTAATGTGGGCTTAAAAAAGAGTGAGCAAAATGTTATGGGAACTCGGAGGGAATGAGACCCTCATTATGTAGCAGTGGAAAATTTTTGATATTGACATTAGTGGAAATTCAAAAACTAGAAAATATACTTAAGGAAATGATGGTTTGGCTAAAGATATTTCCAGAAAAAAATGTTAAAAGGGGCTGCTGGTTTCCTCTACCTATAAACCATAAGACAGGATAGAGAGAAATTAGGTAAAAAAGAAAAATGAATCATTCAGTTTTCAAGTAGTATTTAGAGGAACTATAAAAGATTCAAAACTTTGTGTTTGAAAGTAAAGCTCTTTATCACCCTCCGTCTGTCACAGGAAAGATAAAATGAGTCCAGGACACTTCCAGGAAAATATGATCTTAGGATAAAGAAGAAATCAAACGTGGGACTATAAAACCTTTTGTTAGCCACAGAAATGTTTACAGATGGTGCTTCATGGTTCTTCTCAGCCAAAAAGCCATTTTTATGCATACTCCTCAAAGACCCTCTCTGTTTAACAGTAAGACTCCCAGGAGTCTTAAGGACATTGTTTCACAGCAGCCTTACACCAGACCCCAGGTACATAACATCTTATAATGAGATTTGGGGGTGTGAGCTCTATGCAATAGAATGAATTATAAGTTGAAGAATATAAGAAACTGACAAAGTTTTTAAAATGACTGTATAGGTAGAAATATCATCAGCTTGGACTGATAGTGAGGGAGACAAAACAAAACAATAGCCTCTTGGACCCCATATTTCAGTGGACAGGGAGGAGACTAAAAAAAGCACTCAGCAAACATAGTGTAATTTTTATGGAAAAGGAAGGGTGCCAAAAATGAAGAATCCAGAGTCTAGAGGTTGGAGCTAAAATCAGTGTAGGACAATTCTCATAAATTAGGATAGAAATATAACCTAGAAGCTGACAATATGTATCACCTGAATTTTTGATTTATTGTGATCCAAGGATAGCTATGTGCCTTCCATTAACCATTTATACCAAGAATGTCTATAATGTTTATCCTATGCACATACCTCCAGGTACAGTGCATGGTTGGGTGGTTAATATGGCTTGGCTCTCTGTCCCTGCCCAAAATCTCATGTCGAATTGTAATCCTGATGTTGGAGGAAGGGGCTGATGGCAGGTGATTGGATCATGGGGGTGGTTTCTAATGGTTTAGCACCATCCCCCTAGTGCTGTCTCAAGATAGAGTTCTCATGAGATCTGGTTGTTTAAAAGTGTGTGGCACCTCCTATCTCCCCCTCACCCCATGCCCACTATCTTCCTCTGCTCTGCACATGTGAAGACGTGCTGCTTTCCCCTCACCTTCCATCATGATTATAAGTTTCCTGAGGTCTCCCCAGCCATGCTTCCTGTATGGCCTGTGGAACTGTGAGCCAATTATACCTCTCTTCTTTATAAACTACCTAGTCTCTGGTAGTTCTTTATAGAAGTTAGAGAATGTACTAATATAGTGGTAGATAGCTGGTCTCTTTAGTTCACCAACTTTTTGATTAAGAGGAATCATGCCTGATGAATATTATTTAAATCTTGATTGAATGACAACACTCTGACTTTGAGTTTAAGACTGATACTATAATGGGATGATCCTTTTAAGCACTATTGAGAGAGTGAGTGTATTTTTCATGTGGAAAGAATGTTAATACTTTGTGGGCAGAGGGTAAAATGTGGTTTTGAAATATGCTACAAAATTATTTGACACTCTTCCCTCAATAGGTGCTGATTATGTCTCTCCCCTTAAAACTTGGAGTTATTGTAGCTTCTGAGGAAAGGGCATGGCAGCTTCTGTCAGATTCTCTTGGAACATTCCCTTTTAGGTGGCTGTCTTGTAGAAACCATGTGTCATGCTGTGATTAGTCTGTACCACATGAAAAGGTTGCACACATTAGCACCTGTTAACATTCGCAGCTGAGACCAACCTTCATGTCCATCTCAGTGAGATGCCTGATATTTTGGTAACTGATATTGGAAGTGGATCTTTCAGTCTCAGCTATTCTAGTTCCTACCTCTTGGAGTCATCTCTAGCTATTTTATTTATCCTAACCGAGGCTAGGAGAACAGAGAAAAACCATTCCTGTTGTTCCCTGTTATCTTCATCTGTTTTCTGTTGCTTATAGCATAATAATTAGAACTGGGTAGTTTGTAAAGAAAAAGAAATTATTTCTTATAGTTATGGAGCCTGGGAAATCTAAGGGCAAGGAAGTGTTTCTGTTGAGACCCTCCTTGCTGGTAGAGTCTTGAGGTGACACAGGGTATCACATGGCAAGGAGGCTGAGCATACAGCTGAGGTCTCTCTTCCTTTTCTTATAAAGCCACAAGTCCCACTCCCATGATAACCCATTAATCCAACAATGGATTAATCCATTCATGAGGGCAGAGCTGCCATGAGTCAAACACCTATTAAAGACTTCTCTTATCCTCTCAAGACAACCATATTGGGGATTAAGTTTGAACATGAGTTTTGGAGAGGACAAATATTCAAACCATAGCCCCATCTGAATTTGTGACCTGCAGAATTCATAAACAAAATGGTTATGACATTAAGTGTGAGAGTAGTTTGTTGCAAAATAATAGTAACTGAAGCATTACAAAAGGATCATTTAAAAATATATGTATTCAGAATTTCATAGTAGTAGCCAGATATGCTGTAGGTAACAGAGATTGTCATCAGCATAATTGTCATCTCCCATGAGCTTTGCACATCTAACACCACCATAAAAAATGATGGTATTTGTAGATATCGTGTAGGTTGCAATTGTGTTGGACACATGCAGTGCACACAAACACATACACATATAAGTTTGCTAGGGCTGCCATGAAAAATACTGGTGACTTACCCCAGAGAAATTTATTTTCTCACAGCTTCGGAGGCTAGAAGTCTGAGATCAAAGTATCAACAAGGTCATTTTCCTCTGAGACCTCTTCCCTTTGTTTGTAGGTAGTTGTCTTCTCTGTGTCTTTACATAGTTTTTTGTCTGTGCTAGTCTGTGTTCTAATCTTTCTTGTTATAAAGAAACCAACCATTGGATTAGGGTTCACTTCAATGACCTCATCTAACCTCAATTACCACTTTAAAGGCCCTATCTCCAAATACAGTCATATTCTGTGGTACTAGGGGTTAAGACTTCAATATATGAATTTTGGGGAAGAACAGAGTTAATGCTCATAACTGTATCTATGTGTCTATCTATTGTTATAGAGATTTATAGATATCTATAGATATAAAGATCTGCCTATCTATTGTCTGTCTGTCTGTCTGTCTATCTATCTATCTATCTATCAATCAATCATATATTTTTCTATCTGTCTGTCTATCTTTCTATCCATCCATCCATCCTCCAACCAGGAGAAGCTTCAACATTCTGGCTTAACTTTTACAAACATATTTTGCAGTGTTTCCTCTTGCATTCTCTGAGACACTTGTTTTTCATTCTCCGGGAATAATTTCAAGTCTTTGATGAGCATATTATTTCTAAAAGAACAGTATCTATCTAGTGGTGTTTCTTCTAATTTTAACCTTTGAAGAAGGAAACAGGAAAAATCATCTAGCATTCTTCCTGTCTGTTATAGCTACATATTGGACAACAAGATGTCATCTTGCCAAGCAGGTTCTATAAAAAGTTTAGTTGTGTTTTTATTACAGGGGCACAAGATCTGGTTGCCAGAAATCCTAATTTATAAATGTCAACATTCTGAAACTTTTCAAGTTCAGAGTATACTTGGTGAAATGAATCCAGAGCCTTCAGAGAAAATGTCTGTGCTGTTTTTTTCTATTTAATTGTGAGAGAAGAACCTCAAAATATTCACAGAAAAAGAACTGAAGGAGATAAAAAAACATTTCTTAGAATTGTTTCTTTTTCTACCTTGGACCTAATAAAAGAGAAAGAAAAAAGTGATGTTTCTGTGCCAAAGGAAGATGCCCATACACTGCAAATAGAAACTGTTTAGATAACAATGCAGAATGCCAAATATTGAAATGCTTTTTATATTAGCTGAGAATATTTCAGAACCACGAGAAGAAGAGGAATTATTTTGTGGAGTAAACCAAAGCTCTGTCTGTTTGAGGAATATGTTGTGTTCTTGCATGGAACACCATTAAAAATAATAAACCACATCAATGGCAAAGGCTAGAATAAACTTCAGCTGGAGACAATAAAGTTGGAATACTTTATGTCCCATGACTCCAGGTCAACCAGATCAAAGTCTGCAAGGCTAAACTTTCTCTCTGGATCCCGAGATTTTTTTTTTTTTTTCAGGCTGTGGGCTGGGACTCTGTTGTCCACTAGGAATGAATTATATTTTATACATTAATGTTAGTAGGCACAAGTGGGCTTAGAGGACTTGACGATACTGGCTTTCACGGATCTACTGCCAAGAACCACTGACTAAGGTCACCTTGGTCCTTTCCTCACAGTGTTCTAGGAATCTGTCAGTATCTCTTCTTCGCTCCTCCATATTCAAAGTCAGATGAATAAGCAAGTTAACCAGTACACCTTCCTCGTGTTCATTTGCTCTCTAGCTTTTCTCAGTGAATAATTTGTATGTGAGATGACATGGATGTTTTTCAGGGCTACTTAACTTTTCCCTGGACACTTTATATTTTCTTGCTGAGGCTCCCCTTGACCATCATTTAAAGGTCTATCTCGGTTCTATTTTCACTGTCAGCATTTTCTCTTTCGTTCTGGTAATTATAACTAGCAATTGTTTTTCCTCTGGTCTATGTTTTGACCTACTTACCATATTACAACAGAAGCTTCAAGAAAACTAGGACCATGACTTTGCTGTTCAAAATTATACTTCTAGAATAAAAATTAGCAATCTCTCTCTCTCTCTCTCTCTCTCTCTCTCTCTCTCTCTATATATATATATATATATATATAGAAATGAAAATGAAGGCTAATGAGAAAACAGCTACACTATGGAGTTTCTTTTGAGGTTGTTATATTTTTCTCACTGACCACATTTAGTGTTAGTCAAAGATTCTGGTTTATAACAGAATTCAGAAGTCACTATGTACCTGTGGATTTCAGACAGAACTTACTTACCATAGGACTCACCTTCCAGTTCAAGTGACTAGGTAAGTCTTAAGTTCTCTAATGAAAAACACTTTGCATTCCCTTTTTTCATTAGTGTACTCTTACCTTCATAGTTTTCTTAAATGCTAAATTGCAATTAGATAGATTTTCCAAAGTTTGTCTCATTACATTTAGTGGGAACCTTTGTGTGACTATTTTGGCCTAGATAGTTTAAAATGAATGAGATACATCATTGTTGACTATGTCAAGGAAAATTGATCGATTTTGGGGGTTTGCATAACACTTTATAATCAAAAACTGTAAAACAAAATAAAATAAAACTTTTACCTAATGTAGACATCTATATTAAGGAACTCCAAAATAACTTTTAAGAAAGAGCAAAGCTTATGCTTTGTAGTTTAGATATCCCGGCTTATGTGAATCCTAAGAAGTCAAGATTGTGTTGGCTTCATTTTTATAAGTGTATTTGTTGTGTTTGTCCTGAATTGCACGTATCAATTATGATTATAAAATTCTAAAATCTGGCTTCCACTAATCATTGCAGCTAAGCTATAATGACATCGAGAGGTTTATAATCTTTTTACTCTCAGTACATTAGTTGAAGAAGGGATTGTTCATCTGCATGGCAAATGTAATCCAGAAAGTTTCGGTGATATGGACAATTTTATCTCACATCATTCACACAAATTAATTCAATGTGCAGTATAGACCTATAGCTAAAAACTAAAACAATAAAGCTTTTAAAAGAAAACAGGAGAATATTTTCATAACGTTTGAAAGGTTCATGAAAATGTTTTAACAGTTTTCACAAAACATGAACAATAAAATAAACAATGGTAAATTGGTCTGCTTATCAAAAGACCTCATTAAGAAAGGCAAAAGGCAAACCATAGTATGGGAGAAAGTATTTTCAAAATATTTATCCAACAGAGGTCTCACATCCAGAATAGATTTAAACATTTCTCCAAATCACATAAGAAAAATACAGAGAATTCTATTTAAAAGTAGGAAAAGTCTTAGGAGGTTTATGTAACAACAAAGTGTATTTAGAGCAAACATATGTAAAGGTGTTCAACATCATTGCTCAGCAGGATAATGGAAATTAAAATCACGGTTAGAAACAAGTACCCCACTACCAGCATAGTTAAATTAAGACTATTAATTACAAATGTTGGCAAAAATGTAGAATAATGGAAATTCTTATACATTGTTGGTGAGATAGTTAAATGTTTTAACTACTTTGAAAAATGTTTAGCAGTATCCACCAAAATGACAGATTCCCCAACTCTATGATTCAGCAATTTTTTTCCTAGATATACACCAAAGAGAAATTAGTACATTCATAATGTGTAATTCCATTACGAAGTTTAAAATCAGGCAAATCTAGGCCAGTGGGAGAAGTCACAATAATGCTGGCCTTATTGGCAGGGGCAGGTATTAACAGGAAAAGGAGCCAGTGAGAGCTTTTAAAGTTATAGTGATGCTTGCACATTGATCTGGGAGGTGATTCCGTGTGTATATACAAATATAAATAATTTATTATGCTGTACACTTAAGACTTATTTATTTTACTTTATGCAACTGATAACTCAACAAAACACATGTATTATGTGTTAATTACGTTTTCTAATTTTCTGTATTCTTGATGCTCCTGAGGCCTCACTGAGTGACTTCCCCTCCCAGAGCTAGCCAATTCTTAAACGTAGTAAACTTTCATATGTAAATGAAACATCCAGTTCCCATAATCTGAACCACCTCTTCCATCTGGCTTTTCTACTCTAGGTGGCAATGTAATTCTATTCTTATCATTCTAGGGCCAGGTATTAGACAATTAGAGACAGTTACTCTACCCTGGGGTCTTCTGATATTGCTCAAACTAGCCAATCCTAAGCCTGCTGAGCCCTGCCTTGCCTTTCCCGTGGATACCACAACAGGGGCTCCTGCCATGCTTTCCCCTCACTCATCCTGCCTTTTGACCAGTCCTGGTGCTTTCCTGTGTGGCTCTGAGTGACAATAACATGTCCCGCACCCCATGAGACACTGTAACAAACTGTATTTTCAATGACAATCATCTCATTATCTGTTGGCCTCAGCATACCTGAATAATAATAAAAACTACATTTTAAAACACAACAAGCAAACAAAAATTGTAACACTTATATTTTTGTGAGTTATTCTTGTGGATAACCACAGTTTTATAAAATAGTTAATTATGTAGTTTGGGTTGGATGTAAATAAGTAATCAGTCAATAATAAATAAAAACTTTTTTTTTTTTTTTTTTTTTTGAGACGGAGTCTGGCTCTGTCGCCCAGGCTGGAGTGTAGTGGCCGGATCTCAGCTCACTGCAAGCTCCGCCTCCCGGGTTCACGCCATTCTCCTGCCTCAGCCTCCCGAGTAGCTGGGACTACAGGCGCTCGCCACCTCGCCCAGCTAGTTTTTTGTATTTTTTAAGTAGAGATGGGGTTTCACCGTGTTAGCCAGGATGGTCTCGATCTCCTGGCCTCGTGATCCGCCCGTCTCGGCCTCCCAAAGTGCTGGGATTACAGGCTTGAGCCACCGCGCCCGGCCAATAAAAACTTTTAAAAAGACACAGAGCATGTGACTACCAGGCTGGCAGGTGATAGTGGATGGTGAGGCCAAGTGGCATAAATATAAATGAACAGAAAATTTTTCAAATGTTTTCAAATAGTTTTAATATACTATTTATAATGCTGTATATTTTAGACATTTCCATGTAATAATTAACATAGAATAATATAGAATAGCATAGCATAATTAGAACTACTTATATATTGCAAGCAACAGAAGAGGCAAATCAAACAAAGGAAGGAAGAAGGAAAGAAAGGAAGATAGGAAGAAAATTTTCAGGCTGATAAAACTGAGCCTGCATGGGAATTTCAACATTGCAAAATTACACAAACAGCATTATTGGACCTGATTTATTTGATCTGAAGGGTCATTTAGAAAGAGAAGAAGGAAAGGAATTGAGGGGGAAAGGAATGAGGGTCGAGGAGCTATTTGGAACAACAAAATGTGTGTTACAAAGTTGTACTTGAAATATCTCTCTTCTCTGTCTCTTCAGGTATTATTACTTCTTACTAGAAAAATCTGATCTGTGACTCAGACAATCTGACTATAGTATTTTAAAGATATTTGGCCCAGAAGTGGTGGCTCATGCCTGAAATCCCAGCATTTTGAGAGGCCAAGGCAGGAGTACCTTTTAAGGCCGGGAGTTCGAGACCAGCCTGGGCAACATAGTGAGACCCCCGTCTTTACAAAAAAAAAAAAAAAAAATTAAAATAACCAGGTGAAGTAGCACACACCTGTAGTCTGTAGCCCCAACTACTTGTGAGGCTGAAGTGAGAGGATAACTCGAGACTGAGAGTTCAAGGCTACAGTGAGCCGTGATCAAATCACTGCACTCCAGTGGTAGGGGCAACAGAGTGAGATCTTGTTTCAATTTTTTTTTTTAATTAAAACAAAAAGGTATTGGATGATTCATGACTATACATGTATATGACAACATCTCTTTTTTTGTTTATAGATAACACTGTGGTTTTATTTGTTTTGGACAAGCTAGTTTGAAATGCCTAAAGGTGTAGTAAGTTTTCTATACATTTTCTCAGTAGCTTGCCCTTCTGTATTCTCACCATGATGACTGGCATGTATCTATTTAGTTATTGGGATAGTGGGGAAATTGAGGTTCACATTTTGATAAAGACAGGAAGGATTGACTATCAACTCCTCAAAAGACAGCTAAAATAACTTGCTATTCAAACAGCAAAATTTATTAAACCTACTGCCGTAAGGGAGGACATCGCCTTGACAGGGTCTTCGCAGTGTTTCAGAAAGGAGGGGTCAGGGGTAGAAATTTGCTGGAGTTTGGGCTCTGCGACAGAGTGCTTTAACATGGGTCTTTCCATGCACACGTTTAACTGGAATTGGGTAAAGTTCATGATGTAATATTTTTGGTTTGATGGACACAGCAAGGCATGACTCTTGAAGGAATTTTGGGTTAGTAAACAGTAGTTTGATAAATTAGCTGTTTGACCAAGTGAACAACTCATTGTTCCTAGAGCAGAGCTCTTTACCTAGATGAGCAAACTGTTTGTTCAAATCTATTGGCTTTTAGGAAATTCTTGGAGCCTGTAGTGAAGTTATTTATTGGTTTACAGCTTTATCTTCCTGGCCAAGAATTTCTTGGAATAGGAAAGTCATGTTGACACAGTGGCTCCAGATCTCAATCTTGATAAGCTGTGCAGATGCAGGTGGTCTCAGTTCTCAAAATTAAATGCAGAGGATGGTGAATGTCATTTTGTTGTAAGGACACTGAAGCCACTGGGAAGTCAAGTGTGTTTGGGAAGGCTCAATTAGAAATAAAGACAATTTTCAGAATGTTTCAGGTGCATTCTAAGATTTAAAACTCGTCTGGAACTTTTTTGAATATGAGAAGCATTTTTCACCCCAGTGTATCTATGGTAACTGGTTATGTTTTATTTTATGAAAGCTAAGTCCGCTACTGCCTCAGGAGACCAAGAGTGGAAGCTTTCCATATTCTCCTTCAATTTATGACAATGTGGGAAATCATCTTTGTTACTTGGTGTTCTGTCTTCTGAGACAAATTATTTATGATTCTTTTGTTTGTGTATTTGCTTTCCCCCTATCCTCATACCACATGCATCATAATTGAAAGGCATGGCCTATCCTGCCTTCCAGAAAATAGGCTTTGATGAGCCCAGAATGTCATCACTAGGCAGCTGGCCCCTTTTCATAGTTCCTTCTTCCATAACTGAAGGCTGTTTAATCATCATTAGCCTTTGGTCCCATGTAGGCTATTTGACATAAAAATAAATTTTGGAGACCGGACAAAGGAAAGTAAGTGGCCTCTACCTGAGTCTTCTATAACCTCTTGGTCAACGCATAGGCTCCTAA
Organism: Chlorocebus sabaeus; assembly: GCF_047675955.1. Taxonomy (NCBI): domain Eukaryota; kingdom Metazoa; phylum Chordata; class Mammalia; order Primates; family Cercopithecidae; genus Chlorocebus; species Chlorocebus sabaeus. Next base: position 23,578,851 of record NC_132930.1, on the reverse strand, counting down.
GTGGAAAAGAGCTGGATTGAGTTGGAATGAGAATACTAGATCACAATGGAAGGGTAGACAGTTTTTGAGTGGCTAAAGGGCCACTGTTGCAGATGAGGACAAAAACCTTCTGATACAGTTTGGCTGTGTCCCCACCCAATTCTCATTTTGAATTGTAACTCCCACAAGTCCCAAGTGTCATGGGAGGGACTTGGTGGGAGGTGACTGAATTATGGGGGCAGGTCTTTCCTGTGCTGTTCTCTTGATAGTGAATGAGTTTTATGAGATCTGGTGGTTTTAAAAATGAGAGTTTCCTTGCACAAGCTCTCTCTTTGCCTGCTGCCATCCATGTAAGACGTGACTTACTCCTCCTTGCCTTCCACCATGATTGCGAAGCTTCTCCAGCCACATGGAACTGTAAATTCATTAAACCTCTTTCTTTTGTAAATTGCCCAGTCTTGGGTATGTCTTTATCAGCAGCATGAAAACAGACTAATATAGTAAATTGGTACCAGTAGAGTGGGGTGCTGCTGAAAAGATACCTGAAAATGTGGAAGCGATTTTGGAACCGGGCAACAGGCAGAGGTTGGGACAGTATGGAGGGCTCAGAAGAAGACAGGAAAAGGTGGGAAAGTTAGAAACTTCCTAGAGACTTGTTGAATGGATTTGCCCAAAATGCTGATAGTGATATGGACAATAAAGTCCAGGCTGAGGTGGTCTCAGATGAAGATGAGGAACTTGTGGGGAACTAGAGCAGAGGTGACTCTTACGTTTTAGCAAAGAGACTGGTGACATTTTGCCCCTTCCTTAGAGATTTGTGGAACTTTGAGCTTGAGAGAGATGATTTAGGGTATCTAGCAGAAGAAATTTCTTTTTTTTTTTTCTGTTTTTTTTTTGAGACGGAGTCCGTTCTGTCACCCAGGCTGGAGTACAGTGGTACAATCTTGGCTCACTGCAAGTCCCGCCTCCTGGGTTCATGCCATTCTCCTAGCAGAAGAAATTTCTAAGCAGCAAAGCATTCAAAAGGTGACTTGGGTGCTATTAAAGGCATTCAGTTTTAAAAAGGAAACAGAGCATAGAAGTTTGGAAATTTTGCAGCCTGACAATGTGATAGAAAAGAAAATCTCATTTTCTGAGGAGAAATTCAAGCCAACTGCAGGCATTTGGATAAGTGATGAGGAGAAGTCAAATGTTAATCCCCAAGACAATGGGGAAAATGCCTCCAGGGCATGTCAAAGGTCTTCGTAGCTGCCCCTCCCATCACAAGCCTAGAGGCCTAGGAGGAAAAAGTGGTTTTGTGGGCCAGACCCCAGGTCCCTGTGCTGTGTGCAGCCTAGAGACTTGGTGCCCTGCATTCTAGCCACTTCACCATGGCTGAAAGGGGCCAATGTAGATCTCAGGATGCAGCTTCAGAGGGTGCAAGCCTCTTGACAGCTTCCACATGGTGTTGAGCTTTCCATTGCACAGAAATCAAAAACTGAGGTTTGGGAACCTCCGCCTAGATTTCAGAGGATGTATGAAAACTCCTGGATGTCTAGGCAAAGATTTGCTGCAGGGTCGGGGCTTTCATGGAGAACTTCTGTTAGGGAAGTGCAGAAGGGAAATGTGGGGTCGGAGCCCCCACACAGAACCCCCACTGGGGCACTGCCTAGTGGAGCTGTGATAAGAGGGCCACTCTCCTCCAGACTCCAGAATGGTAGACCTACCAATGCCTTGCATGGTGCACCTGGAAAAGCCATGGACACTCAACATCAGCCTATGAAAGCAGCTGGGAGGGAGGCTATACCCTGCAAAGTCACAGAGACAGAGCTATCCAAGACCATGGGATCCTACTTACCTCTTGCATCAGTGTGACCTGGATATGATACATGGCATCAAAGGAGATCATTTTGGAATTTTAAGATTTAATTGTCCTGCTGGATTTTGGACTTGCATGGGCCTTGTAGCCCCTTTGTTTTGGCTAATTTCTCCCATTTGGAAGGGTTGTATTTACCCAGTGCCTGTACCCCCATTGTATCTAGGAAGTAACTAACTTGCTTTTGATTTTACAGGCTCATAGGCAGAAGGGACTTGCCTTGTCTCAGATGAGATGTTGGACTGTGGACTTTTGAGTTTGTGCTGAAATGAGTTCAGACTTTGGGGGACTGTTGGGAAGGCATGATTGGTTTTGAAATGTGAGGACACGAGATTTAGGAATGATATAATATGACTGTGTCCCCACCCAAATCTCATCTTGAATTGTAACTCCCACAATTCCCAAGTGTAATGAGTGGAGCCCAGTGGGAGGTGATTGAATTATGGGGGTGGGCCTTTTCTGTGCTGTTTTCATGTTAGTGAATGAGACTCATGAGATCACTTGTGCAGGAGTTTCCCTGCACAAACTCTCTCTTGGCCTGCTGCCATCCATGTAAGACGTGACTTGTTCCTCCTTGCTATCCACCATGATTGTGAGCTTCCCCAGCCATGTGGAACTGTAAGTCCAATGAACTTCTTTCTTTTGTAAATTGCACAGTCTTTGGTATGTCTTTATTAGCAGCATGAAAAAGACGAATACATCTTCCATTCATGAGTAGTTTCAAAGTGATAGGTGTGTAGAACTGGCAGTGTTTTAATATTGACCTAGGAGATGATTCAATGGGTGTATACAAATATAAACAATTTATTATAATGTACACTTAAGACTCTTATTTTAATTTAACTTATAACTCAATGAAACGTATGTGTTAATTACATTTTCTAATTTTCTATGTTCTTGAAACTCTGGCACCCAGGGGCTTACTGACTGAGGAGAAACTTCCTCTCTCAGAGTAAGGCAATTTTTAAATATAGTAAACTTTCATATGCAAATAGAAAATCCAGTTCTCATACCCTGAACCACTTATTCCATCTGGCTGTTACACTCTAGGTGGCAATATTCTACCCTTTTCATTGCAGAACCAGGTACTAGATAATCAGAGACAGTTACTCTACCCCAGAGTCTGCTGATATTGCTCATACTCACCAATCCTACATAATACATAAAAGGAAATATTTAACGAACCCCAGCGTTCCTGGGGTTTATGGATTTTGTTGATTGTTTTGGGGCTCTCTCACTCTAATACATTGATAACCATATAGTATCACTCAATCCCCTTGTTGTTTAGGATTTGGAACTTACCTTCCCGAGATTGCCTAGAGATTTGCAGCAGGGTATTAGGAATGATTCAAGCAAGTGTTTTGAATGAGGTGATATTAGAAGGACAATCAAGATATTATCCAATTAGAAAGTAAACTCCCATCCAGGGGATCTACCTATTGGAGAAACTGTACAGGGAAATTAGATTGTAGTTGGAACTTGTACTCCCAGCTCTTTCCAGATTTATGACATTGTTACATGCCTTGGAGAATAAACTGGAATTTCAGGCTGCATTCTGGAAGATAACTTCTGCAATGAGATCTGAGCTTCAACCCACTCCTATGTATGTCCTTATTTAAAGGCATTATGAATAACTTCAACTTGGATTGCTCTCTCCTGAATGGCACATTTTACTTTTCCTATGTTGTTTATGGGAGCACTCTATATCTGACTTCTATCACGGTTATGCATTGTCTTTTCCCATCTCATACAATATTAACATCCTTTAAGCCCACAGACTTGATGCATTCATACAATTTTTAGCAGTTGTCAACTATATGACAGTTCTGTGATAGTTACTAGGGAAGCAAAAGAAAAGACATCATATCTGTCCTCAAATAACCTATTGAACAAATCTGCATTTTACTCATGGCTCTAGCTTCTTAAGTCCTTCATATCTTGTCTTATATACTATAAACATTCCATAAATTAGATATCAAATCTTTAGAGCCAGATGGAGCCTTGTTGTTTCAGGATGTGCAATTTAAAGTCATCATACCTGAGTTTGGATCAGCTATCCAAAGATGAGTTTAGGAATCACTCTAAAGTTGAGTAACTATTTTATATATTTTTACAAATATAAATGAAGTATATCATATAAAGTTGCTAGCATTACATATGGCCTATAGCAGGTGCTCTACTAATATAAAGTTTTAATAACTATTATTTGGTTCAGGGGTTGCCAAACTTCTGTAAATACTTTGGCTTTGTGGTCATATGGTCTTAGTGGTCACTATTCAACTTTCACATTGAGGCACACAATAGCCATACACCATATGTAAATAAATGAATGTGCCTGTGTTCTAAGAAAACTTTCCAAATGAATACAGGTGGCTAGCTAGCTTTGGGACACAGACCATAGTTTTCTAGCCTGTGATATAGTTCATCTTTCCAAATTTATAGAAAAGAAAATTAAATCTGTGGCAGAAAAGTGAATTATCCTGCTTGCCATATACATGCTTGTCTTGTGAAAACAAACATATTTACACAATCTTTCCTGACAGTTGAGATGCTGATGATCAAACTTACTTGGTTAAGTTTAACTAGGCTTAAAGAATTGGACCTAAAGTCTAAGGTAATATCTATATCATAATTATTTGCCTCTCAGATAAAATGGAATTTTATTTCAAAACTTAAAAGACTAAGAAAACAAGATTGTACCAAGTAGAAAGGTATTAAGTTCAGTTTTCATTGAACACTGTCTTTAGTGTAGGGGAGTCCGGGGTCTTCCAATTTTTCAGGCTAAATATTGCTATGCCTTATTTTATATTTCTCAAATAGTACACATTTTCTTCTCTTTTGATGTAAACATATTTTGTAACTTCTCTGCTTTGGCTGCGTGCAGTAATTATAAAAAGAGCCTTTATGATAACTACAATAAGAAATAAACATGTAGAAAATAACTTCACGTTTTAGGAGAGGTCCACTCCATACTTTCTCCACTGTCATATTCATGGCAGACTGGTCATATGCATTTTGGCAATGACACTTTTGTTGTTTTTAAATACTTCTCTTCAAAGGTATATAACTAGTTTACAGTTAAAATTACAAACAAACATACCTTGGTATATATGGCATTTAGGGGCAACAATTCCAATGTATGGAAAAGGAAGGTGTTTGTTTGTTTGTTTGTTTGAGACAGGGTCTTGCTGTCGACCTGGCTGGAGTGCAGTGGCATGACTGTGGCTCACTGCAGCTTCAACTTCCTTGGCTCAAGTGATCCTCCCACCTCAGCTTCCCAAGTAGTTGAGATTACTGGAGTGTGCCACCACACACAGCTAATTTTCTTTTCCTTTCCTATTTTCTAAAAATTTATTTATACTTTTGTAGGGATGGGGTTTCACTATTTTGCCTGGGCTGGTCTTGAACTCCTGCTCTCAAGAGATCCTCGCACCTCGGCCCCACAAAGTACTAGGACTATAGGCATGGGCCACTGTGCCCGGACGAAAGGAATGGTCTTACTATTGACACATTTCCTCCAGATGTTTTATTTTTCCCTTGAAGATATAAAACAACCTTAAGTTCCATTAAGTGAACAATCAAGGTACAGAAAACTGTGTATGCAATATTAACTTTTTAAACAGGGATGTGTGTGTGTGGAGAGGAATTGAGAAATTTGTAAGAGTGATTTGTCTCTCAGAAGGCAAACAAGGAAAGAGGTTCAGGGAAACTTTTTTTAAATTTAAATTTAAATTTTATTTTACTTTAAGTTCTGGGATATACACGCTGAACATGCAGGTTTGTTACATAGGTATCCATGTGCCATGGTGGTTTGCTGCACCTATCAACGTGTCATCTAGGTTTTAAGTCCTGCGTGCATCAGGTATTTGTTCTAATGCTCTCCCTTCCCTTTTCCCCAACCCCCTGACGTGTCCATGTGTTCTCAGTGTTCAACTACCACTTATGAGTGAGAACATGCAGTGTTTGGTTTTCTGTTCCTGTGTTAGTTTGCTGAGGATGATGGTTTCCAGCTTCGTCCATGTCCCTGCAAAGGACATGAACTCATTCTTTTTTATGGCTGCATAGTATTCCTGGTGTATATGTGCCACATTTTCTTTATCCAGTCTATCATTGATGGACATTTGGGTTGGTTCCAAGTCTTTGCTGTTGTAAATAGTGCTTCAATAAATATACGTGTGCATATGTCTTTATAGTAGAATGATTTATAATCCTTTGGGTATATACCCAGTAATGGAATTGCTGGGTCAAATGGTATTTCTGGTTCTAGATCCTTGAGGAATCACCACACTGTCTTCCACAATGGTTGAACTAATTTACCCTCCCACCAACAGTGTAAAAGCCTTCCTATTCAGAGAAACATTTTCATCTGATTACCCTTTTACAATTTTTAAATGTTACATTGATGTATAAATAATGTATTCAAAAATTATATTTAAAAAAGCACGCCCACACCCCAGGGCCTAAGACTCAGCTCAGTCCTACTGATTGCAATCTTTGAGGATTGGATCCAGGCTTTTGAAATTTTAAACTACCCAGATCATTCTGATTATCATCTGCATTTAGTAACCACTCATCTACACCATTCACTTGGTTCTTATTTTCTAGTATTAAAGAGAATATACCTTCTTTGGGAGGCCGAGGCAGGTGGATCACGAGGTCAGGAGATCGAGACCATCCTGGCTAACATGGTGAAACCCCATCTCTACTAAAAATACAAAAAATTAGCTGGGCATGGTGGTGGGAGCCTGTAGTCCTAGCTACTCTGGAGGCTGAGGCAGGAGAATGGTGTGAACCCAGGAGGTGGAGTTTGCAGTGAGCCGAGATGGTGCCGCTGTACTCCAGCCTGGGCGACAGAGCGAGACTCCTCTCAAAAAAAAAAAAAAAAAATACATATATGTATATACACACACATATATATACCTTTTAACCCCATAATAGGAGGAGCATACAAGAACTTATTATCCTAGTTTTCCTATAATTCCTTGCTCAGAGGGAGTATCTAATAAATACTTGTTGATGAGATTAATGCAGAATAATAATTTCCATTCCTTTAATGCATTTCATCCCAATCTGAAAGAATTTTTTTAAAAATAAGTTAAACATAGCAGATTATGGGACTTAAAAATGACTACGTTCAATACAGGAAGGACAAATGTCAACAATTGCTAACATTAATATCCTCTCACCAAAGGCCATTGGTATACCCAATCTGTAAAGGTAAGTAGTCAAGCACAAAGCTAAGACTGTAGGACTTAGGGATGTGTCAGACTTCAAATCGACCTGAATGAGTAGAAGGAGCACCTAAAGGAAAGTGTGTGTAAATAGCCAGTTCCAGAGAAGCCCCATTTGTTATAGAAAAGCATATTTTGTAATTTTTACTGTGTAAGACTTCCAACTCTTTTGGAAGAGTTGATAATTGGAATTATCTGTTCTTTAAGTGTTTTATAAAATGCTTACATAAAAGAGTCTAGGTTTATATCCTCTCTCTGTCTCAATTTCTTTTTCCCTCTCTAGTTTGTTCTTATTTTCTTCCTTCCTCACTCCCTCCTTCCTCCACTTATTCCCTTTCCTCATAAGGTATAGTATTGTCTTCCTATTTAGGGTGACATCTGTGGCATTCCCATAGCAGCTCCCAACTTTCTCATCTACCATGAATCTTATGTTAGTTAAACTGTTTATAGAGACTGCTGATGTAATTGTTAAGGCTGTGTGGTCACCAGAGAACAGCTGATGCCCATCCATTTTTCTTCTTCCAGATGCAATGAAACAGTACATTCCCATTGCATCCATGAAACCATTTGGGAATTCTAAGAAAGTTTTTGGTGGGCTTTCAAAGTCCCGCAGGATCCCAGTGCTGTCATACACTTTGAAAATGACTCTCTTTTTATTCCCAGTGATTAACCACCTTATTTAAAGAATAAATATTCTTTATTTCATTTAATTCAGTTATGTAGGTGAGCATTTCTCTGAGGCTCTATTTAAAAATGTTTTAGTTGAGCTTAATTTGTGGTGGGCATTTTTATAGAATATATGATTCTCTATATGGGTATTTTTATGGAATATATTTTCTATATTTTTTTCTATATATAATTCTATATTTTTATAGAATTTTAATAGAATATATGATTCAAATATGAACACTATTTTTCTTTCAAAACCTTGAAAATGTCATTAACTTCTTGGCTGGCTTTTGTAACATCAGTTGATAAATGCCAATCTGATTCTTGCTCCTTCGAAGGTGTATGTACCTCTATGACCTTTGCTTATTAAAAATTTTTTAAACGTTTTAGTATTTCACAGGTCGAAAATGATATGTCTACATGCTGTTTTTAAGTTACTATATCTATATATATAGATACTCTATAGTTTTAAATTTACAGTATCTATCTATCTATCTATCTATCTATCTATCTATATTCTCTCTCTCTCTCTCTCTCTCTATATATATATATATATATATATATATATGTATATATAAAATGTTATATCTTTGAACATCCCTGAACTATAAGGGTAATAAATGTCCAGCACATGGAATTCAGAACACTTTGGGTGTTCACTACCCCAGAGGGACTTACAGTGTTCACACAGAAACATATTCTGCCAGGCTATGCTAAGGACCCTCCCGAACCTCTGTGAAAAAGGGGACACTCCAGAGAAGGAGACATACACACAGAAGAGGAGTTACAGAATGGGGACCATAGTTGAGGTGATTCATATTAGCACGATGCATCCTCATTCAGTAATGGAGACTTTTGTTACAATAAGACATGTGATAGTCAACTTCGTTTACCCCAAATGATTTTTAGAGAGACAGCCAAAGATAGTCCAAGTATATACTACCATGAATATATAAAAGAGGTGAAATCTTTGGCCACTGTGGTTTTGAAACCATCAAATATGATCAATGAACAAGTAGATCCATATTATGTTGAAAATTGTAGTATGTCAACATCCACTCTTTCCAGAAGACTTCTTCCGTCTGTTTTAATAGTTCTGTGCATCCATCAAACATCATTTTACTTGAGTTTAAGGAATTTTCCTTATCGTTTCATTTAGTTCAGGTATTTAGGTGACTATTTCTCTGAGGTTCTAGGTTTTAGTAGTATCTTATTGTGTGCTTACTATAAGTACATGTTTAACTTTGTAAGGAACTGACAATTTTGTAAAGTAATTGTACTATTTTACAGTTTGTCCAGCAGTGTATGAGCGTTCTAATTGTGCCACATATTAATATTTGATGGGGCCCTGTATTTTTACCTTTAGCATTGTAGTGGGTATCTAGTAATATCTCATTTAAGTTTAAATTTGAAGGATTTCTTTAAGTATGTTTGCTTCACATTCTTTCTGATATAATATGTTGTAAATATTTTATTATATCCATAGTTTTACTTATGTTTAATGGTTCATACTAGTATCTTTCAAAGATCAGAAGTTTTTAATTTTCAGAAAGTCCAACTTATTTAAAAAAACTTTTCAACTTTTTTATTTCCTATTTAAAGTTGTCTATCCAAGATGAAAATACTTTCTCCTATTTCTTTTTAATTAGAAAGATTTAGCTTTCAGTTCACGTCTATAATAAATTTTTGCAGTTTTTTCATAAGATTACACACATATAACACATCATTCATTGAAAAAGTTATCATTTTATTGCTGTATGATTACTTTGGCACTTTTGTCAAAAATCTATTGACACTATTTATGTAGCTCTGTTGCTTTGAGATGCGTCACTCTATTGATCTCTATGAATATTCTTATAGCAGCAACACATTGTCTGAATTACTATAGCTTTATTATAAATCCTGATATTAGGCCATAAATATTCTTAATTTCGTTCAGTATTTCATTTTTTTCTCTTCTTGTTTTTTTTTTTTTTTTTTTTTTTTTTTTTACTTTATAGATATAAAATCTAGATTTACTTTATTATTTTCTATGAAATAGCCCACTGGAATTTTGTTAGAATTCTACTGAATCTATAAATCAATGTAAGGAGAATTGTCATCCTTACAATATTAAGTTTTTCAATTCATGAACATAGTATATCTCTTCATTTATTTATTTTTTCTTTAATTTCCCTTAGTAACACTTTGTAATTTTTACTGTGTAAGACTTCCAACTCTTTTGGAAGAGTGGATAATTGGAATTATCTGTTCTTTAAGTGTTTTATAAAATGCCTACATGAAAGAGTCTAGGCTTATATCCTCTCTCTGTCTCAGTTTCTTTTTCCCTCTCTAGTTTGTTCTTATTTTCTTCCTCCCTCACTCCCTCCTTCCCCCACTTATTCCCTTGCTTCTTTCTTCCTTCCTTTCTACCTTTTGTCTTTCTTTCTTTTGGTGGTGGTAGAAAATAGCTATATATATATATTTTTAAAAAATCTTTTTTTCTATGTTGAGTGTTTCATTTTGACTTTTTCTCTCCTCTAATACAAAATTTAATTAAATGCACTTTTCTGGAAAATTATACATTTCACTCAAAGCATCAAGTTCATTTAAATATATTCTGAAAATAGTGTTTTCATGTTTATTTAATTTTAAAAAATTTTTAATTTGCACTCTTATCTTTTATTTATATATTTGATTTTCTTCTTTTCTTTCTTAGTTACTTAGCACATGACTTGTTATTTTAATTATTTGTAATGTGGACCTTGCTAATGATTCATTTATCATTTTTTTCCTAAGAAACTTGTTTTTAATTCCAGGTTTATTAATCTTTCTTTTTTACTTAGTTTTATACTCTTCATTTTTTAACTTTTGGAACTGGATGACAAACAAATAATTATTTTTAATGAAAGTATTTAAGATTAATACATTTTCTCTGAACTCTGTTTTAGGTGTTACTCATATATTCTTCAGTAGTGTATTATTATTATTTTCATAAAAACATCTTGAACATAGAGCTACTAACCCCAAAGGATGCAATTTTGGTTTTGATTTCTCTTTAACTAAAATTTTGTTTAAGAAGGTGTTCTGTTTACTTAGTTTAAAATTTTCAGGCAAAAAAGCTTTTTATTAGTTTGGTTTTTGGTTTATTGTTAATTTCTAGCATCACTTCATTGAGGTCAGTAACCAGTTTCTTTCCTATTTTATTTCCTGAAAGGTAGTCTTTGTTATTTAAATTTTTTGTCCTTTTAATTATGTCTTGTTCCATTTGGGCTGCTATAACAGATACCATACAGTGGATACCTTATACATAACAGAAATGTATTTCTCATGTTTCTGGAGATTAGAAAGTCCAAGAGTGGCAGATTTGGTGTCTGGTGAGGGCTACTTCCTGGTTCACAGATGACCATCTTCTCACTGTGTCCTCACATGGTAGAAGCTGTCTGGAGTCTGTTTTATGAGGTCACATATTCCATTCATGAGGTTTCATCTTCATGACCCACTCACCTCTGAGAGGCCCCATCTTCTAATATCATCACATTGGCGATTAGGTTTCAACACAGAAATTTTTGGAGGATGCAAACAGTCATAGATAGAATATCATAAAGCAGTGAATGACAACAAAACTTATTGGTAACAGAGATATATTTTAATAAGAAATTTCCAATGCCATTATAGTTTGGGTAGAATCTTTGACTTTTACATTTCTGTATGCTAAATGTTGGTATTTGTGGTGGTAACATAGTGGGCATGGGCATATATAATAATTTAAAACACAATATCTTTTGAAATCTAATACTTGTTAAATAAGTAAAAGTATGTTTCATTCAAAACAGACATTTATTATCAATTTTAAATATTAAAAAAATTCTCACCTTAATGTGTTTATCAATGCTTTTTTTTAAAAAAGCATTTGTAATCTATTTACAATTTGGTGTAATCATCTGTTTAACATCTGTCTTCCCATGAGAGAAGATGCTATGTTAATTTAGTTCTCCCAAGTAGCCACGAGCACATCTTGGCATAAGTCAGAGACATTTGTTCAATGCAGAATGAAGCATGTCTTTTCCCATACTTCCAGAGGTGAAGGAATCTGTAATTACTGCTCTTTACCTCATTTTTTCTCCCCTTCCCCGGCCCCTTAGACTGCTCCTTCCCATGCATCTATTATCCGTACTCTTTCACCTAACAACTCTTTTTGTTTTCCCCCGCAGGAAATTTGTGTTACTTCCTGTGACCAAGCTCACCTTTTGGCCTTCACTTGACGTAATTACTCATAGTGCTCTCTTCTCCATCAGAGTTCTAGACTCCAGTCAAAGGGAAATGGAGTCCCAGCAGGGATAGGAGTTTGGGAGGGGAGAAGGAAATGAGCCTGATGCCCCAGCACTGCCTCTCCCAGCCTTCTATGCAACAGATTTCACTCCATTCAGTGATGTGCTCCAGACATCAGGAGAATATCAGGGTGACCCATGCATGCAGGCAAAAGGAGTTCTCACTTGGGTGGCTTTCTACTGCTTCTTAGATTCTTCTAGGTGGCCCTCCAGAAATCTCGCTTCCATTGCAAATGTTTCTGATTATTATCTCACTCAAGACTAAGAGTATCTCTGTGTTAGTTTTCTTTATATATTTAACTATAAAGAAAATAAAAGCATTTTCAGGTAAGTGAATAAACACATGTCAAAGAAAACAGCAAGAACAGCAAGTAACATTAATGAAGCAATGCTTGAGACCAGCAGACAACACCAACATACATTTTAGGGTTGACTCTTAGAGAAAAAAATTATGATCTTATGTAGAAGATCCGAATTTTAAAGAAACAGAAAAGAGATGATAAAGGTAAATACATGAAACATTGCTAAATGTATGCTTATGAATAAAATAATAAAGATGATAATGATCATCAGTGGTATTTTCAAAAGACAGAGTAATGGAGTACACTATAACAGTAGCATATGAATGGTCAGGAAGGTAAAAAAATTAAAGTGATCTAAATTCCCTTTAGTTTCTGTAGACAAAATAAGATATCATTTAAATTTAGACTTTAAAAACTAAATATGTATATTGAAACTTTAAGAATACTGAAACAACCAGAACAGAGTTTATGACTACCAGTTATAGACACATAAATTGGTTAAATATAATCAATTCAATACAAGAAAGAAAAGAAAAAGATGCACAGAACAGGTAAGGCAATTAGCACCACAGACTGAGATTTAAACTCAAATGTACCACAACTTACATTAAGTATACACAGACTAAATGTTTTGGTTAAATGATAAATATTATAATACAGAAAATCATACAGTGATTTCCTATTTATAAAATAACATTTTTAATCATAAAGGTATAGGAAGGTTGAAAGTAAAGCAGTAGGAACAGATTTAGCATACAAAATTTAAGTAAAAGCGAGTTAATACAGCTATTTTAACACCAGACAAAACAGATGTTTGGAAAAGCACATTAATAGAAATCTGGAAGTCACTTCATAATAAAAATTATAGTTCACCACGAAGATAGTTCAGATTTTTATGTGCCTAATAATAGTCTCAAAATACATAAAAACAGTTGAAATAACTAAAAAAGTAATAAATACATTTACAACATAGTGAATTTAACAAACCTGTATCAGCAATTGATAGAAGATTAGAAAATTAGCAAATTGAATCCAATAATGTGTTAAAAAAATTAATGCACCATGACAAAGATAGGTTAATCCCAGGAATGTAAGTTTATTTTAACATTTAAAAAGCAATTATTATTGTATTAATTTTAAAAAATTATTCTATAAATAAAAAACTTGGTAAAATTAAACATATATTCAGGTTTAAAAGTTTTAGTCAAAAGAAGGAAAATTCTTAAACTGAGAAAGGATATATTCAAAAAGCCTAAAATGTACATAATAAATAATTCTAAAATCTTAGAATCTTTCCCTTTGAGAATAAGTATTTAAAATTGACCTAGAGATGTGGGTTATTCCAGTAAGGCAACAAAACAAAACAGAATGTAAGAGACTAGGAAGGGAAGACACAAAATTCTCATTATTTCCATGTGACATATTGTTAATACAGAAAATACAATAGAATTTACAGAAAAATTATTCTAGTAGAGCTTAGCAGTACAGCTACATACCAAAACAATATGCAAAAATCAATTGGATTTCAATACAACAACAAAATAATGGGTAGAAAAAATTTAAAAATATTTCTTAACAATTGCATCAACAATGTCAAGTACCTAGAAATAGGTGAAACAATATGCAAAACTTCTACAGTGAACATTACAGAACATTATTAGAGATATATAGAATAACTAAAAAAAGTGACAGATATACCATGTTCATAGATTCGGAGGCTCAATTTAAATATATCAATTCCTCTCAGATTAATGGATAGATATAATCTCAGTGAATATTAAGGCATCCAATATTTTTCAAGAGTGACCCTATAATAGTAAAATTCAGATATAAATTTAAAAAGCCTAATTTTTTAAATTGTTGAAGAAAAACAAGCAGGTGAAAGAACTTTATTAGATATAAAAGCCTATTTTAAGAATTATAAAATGATATTAAAGGCATTGATTTTAATGTCAATGCAATGGAATTAAACACCTAGAATATATGCATATACATATACTAACACTTAAAGACAGTGTATATTTGTACACCGATTTTCATAGAAGCATTGCTTACAATAGCCCAAAGGTGGAAACAACCTAATTGCCCATCAACAGGTGAATGAACAAAATACGGTATACGCATACAACTGAATATTATTCAGCTTTTGAAAGGAAGGAAATTCTGACACACGCTGCAACAAGGAGGAACACTGAAGACATTATGCTAAGTGAAATAAACCAGACAGAAAATATCATATTATTCTCTTACATGGGATACCAGGTATAATAAAAGACATCGATACAGAAAGTAGAATGGTGATTTTCCAGAGGTTGAAGAGAGCTGTAATGAGGAGTTATTTAATGAGTACAGAGTTTCAGTTTGAGAAGCTGAAAAAGTTCCGAAGATAGATGGTGGTGACAGTTGTACAATATAAATATACTTAATGCCATTGAACTATACATTTAAAAAATGATTAAAATGGAAAAATACATATAACATATATTTTACTGTAATTAAAAAAGGACAGTGATAGTACCATAGAGTAAGTGATAGCACTTTTATTTTTCTTTAATGATTTATGCTATGAAACAAAAATGAGTTCCAGGTAAATTAAAAACCTATACAAAAGAAAAACAGCAGCATGTCAAGAATATAACATGAACTTTAGTATAAGAAAACAACACCAGAAATTAAATTAAATTAAAATTAATTAAAAATCAGAAAAAGTGATGACCAAATTGAAAAAAAAATATTCATTTTCTCGAACCTGTTGAACTAAACATTAAGATCTTTACATTGTAAGTTATGTAATTGTACCTTACCCCCAAATTAGAATCATTGATTGGGAAATATAGGAAAAGACAAAGTTTTTTTTGAGTGGAGTTTCTAGAATCAGTAAGCTAGAATGATAGGAGATGCCGATCTCAGAGAGAATGCTTAAAATTGATATTTTGGATATGGTGCAAATTTTGGGAATGATAATCATTATACGAGTTGGAAGCTGAAATGGGCTGGAGGAAAATATAACTGTCAATGAGAAGGTTAAGAGAAAGAGAGATCTGAGTCATGGCTGAAGTATCGAAGTGTATCTCAAGGGTCATCAAGAAAGGTGATCAGGTAAAAGGTGGAGACAGCTTCCTGTATCACAGAAGTAAGCAGAGATGAGAACTTTAATGTAAGGTTGTAACTTCCCTTTTTGTAGCTGAGACATAACAAGCTCTGCCTGCAGCTCTTGCATGCTCTATTCTTTTCAAAACGGGGCAATGTCAAAGAGATATCTGCACTGCCGTGTTAATCGTAGAATTATTCACAAAAGCCAAGACATTGAATCAACCTGAATATCCATCAACAGATGAATAGATACAGAAAATATAGTATATATACACACAATGGAATACTCTTCAGTCATAACAAAATAATGAAATCCTGTCATTTGCAGTAACATAGATAGAACTGGACGTCATTATGTTACATGAAATTAGCCATATGCAAAAGAACAAATTAACACCATCTCTCTTTTAGAGGAATCTCAAATAATCAAAGGTCTAGAAACAGAGAATAGAATGTTGGTTGCCAGGGGCTGGTGGGAGGTGTGGATGAAAGAATATAAAGTTTCAGTTATGCAAGATGAAGAAGTCCTAGTGATCTACTGCACAGCATGGTGCCTATAGTTAGCAATATTGTATACTTAAAAATTTCCTAGGAAGGTAGAGCTTGTAAGTGTTATCACACATGCACACACAATGGCAATACGTGGAGAGTGCAGGAGGAAACTTTTGGAGGAGATGGATAGGTTTAAGGCATAGATTGTAATGATAATTTCATGGTATTTACTTCTCTCCAGCCTCCTAAAGTTGTATATATTAAATTCATACAGATTTTTGCATGTCAACCATACCTTACTGGGACAATATCAAAGTGTCTCAAAGATAATGACCAACAAAAGTGCTCAGTATTCTATCTCATGAGGATGTTTTAGGGCCTTAAGAATATTGTCAAAATTTTTGATATGTGACACCAGCTGAAAGACATAAACTATGCTATTGGTGCTGGGAAATAAATACCATCAACCTATATTTTAAATCATTTTTTATTGCCTCATTTAGTGCTCAGATTTTAGGCTGGATGTAAGATGGAGAAGTGAATTCAGCAAGTGGCAATGTTGGTTACATTTTTAATCAGGAAAGGGTGAAATATGACCTTATCTGTCTTTATGCTTCTATAATATATCAGAGCATCCGTCCTTTGAGAAAAATGATTCTAATTTAGGAGATATAGAAAATATATAACACTTGTGAATTTTAAGATTTTTACTGTTATTTTAAAACTCTTATGTTTTTGATATTTTGATTTTGATCTATTTTTAAAATCTCATATTTTTGATATGATGATGATGAAAGAACAACTAAAGGTGTACTATGCTTTCCTTAATGAGTATTGGAAATGTTGGTGAATGAAAAATCCTCAGTGACCAAGACATTTTACAGCAAGAATATGGAAGGTTGACACAATCCTTCTTCATTCCCAGTTTGGCTTCTTTTGCTTGTTATATCAGCCTATTGAACTTGGTTGGGGAATAATGATTTGGATTAGTCCATTCTTTTTACATGATACAATGGTGCCTCTTGAAAGAAAGGGAATGTAGCTAACAGTTTCGGGAAGAGTTCTATGAGTCACTCCCTATGTTATTACTTGCAATCTTCACAATCTTCTGATGGAGCTATTATTATTGACAACCTTACGCTTAAAGCAACTGAGGCTCAGAAAGGTTAAGTGAATTGTACAAGGGTGTGTAACTCATAATGTTGGAATTGGGACTTGAAGAGAAAAGGAAATATTTCACCTCTGCATTTTTGGGCTCCTAGGAAAAAATAAAACTTATTTAAGATCCGAGTGACAAGGGTGAGAGACACCAGCAAACAAAGTCTATAAGTGGGGGCGGGGTGCCCTGGCCTCTCATCCAGGACATGTAGATTCTAAATTCCTTTACACAAATGATGTATACCATTGTACAAATAATTTGTTTCATCAACTGCCCAGGGGGAGCCTGAAAATGCCCTACATGTGTTATAGGGTTACCACAAGGATCAGATAAGATAATTTATATCAAAGTGCATTGTAAGGGATAGGGCCACACAGATGCCCTTGGTGGTGGCGTTTTCTCATCCCTGACTTCCTCAGGGATGAGCTGAGTGAGGAAGTATTGCATATTCTGGTATGGATTTGGCCCTTTTATGAAAAGTAGAAGTTACTGAGTTGAGATTTCATTGGGTTCCCCAATGCATGTGTATGTGAGTCCCGCAGGAGGGATGAGAACCTTGCTAGGCATCAGCTGTTTATTGTAGAGGTGTAGGTTGGCAGGCACCACAGCCAAACTAAGCTGCTACTCTCTGAGGTATCCCAGCAGCAGGATGAGCAAAGGCATGAAAGCTAATTGTTTTTTGGATATTTAATTAGATATTTCTCAAGGGAAGGCTACCCAGAGTCGCTTCAAATGATAACAAGAATAGAAATATTTATTACATTCTTAATATGTGCTCATTCATATGCCAAGGTATTTTTATGCATTTACTCCCTGATCTCCCAAAACAATTCTATGTGGTAGGTACTATTACTGTTTTCCTTTTTTTTTTTTTTTTTTTTTTCCAGAAAGGGTGGCTAAAACTTAAAAGCAAGAAAATTGCCCAGGGCCCCACTGTTAGTGAGAGACAGAACCCAAATTAGGTACCTGACTCTAATACTTGTAGGCTTAATCATTAGAGAACATCTACTTGTAACAATTAATTAATTAAATGAGGCGAACTGGAGTGTTTCTGCGTAACAGATATTCTCTTATCAAGGGGAGTTTATCTATTAGGTGTTCAAAGGGTAATTAGGTATTAGGTGTTCAAAGGGTAACAGAGAAAATTGCAATTAGAGAATAATAAATACCATGTTAGAAATAACCTAGAGACAGCTGTATCAGTCGGGGTTCAACCAGAGAAGCAGAATATTCACTGATTGATACACTCATTGATGCATTCATTGATTCCTTGATGTATGTATGTATCTGTGTATGTGTGTGTAAGTATTGATTTGTTTATTATGAGGAATTAGCTTGTGCAATTGGGCCTAGCTAGGCAAACCTGAAATCCATAAAACAGGCTATCAGGAAGGGCTGGCTGGGATTCTTAGGCAAGAACTGCTGTCTTCAAATACAATTTATTTTTCATCAGGGAAGCTCCAGCTCTGCTCTTCAGGTTTTCAGCTGATTGAGTTAGGCCACCTAGAATATCTAGGGTAATCTTCCTTACCTAAGGTCTGTTGCAAACTTTAGTTACGCCTACAAAATACCTCACAGCAACACCTAGAACAGTGTTTCGTTAACTACCTGGGAACAATAGCCAAGTCTGATTGACACATAAATGCAACCATCATAGCACCTCACTCAGAGCAGGAGACAAGGAGTAAGACATTAAGAAAAGTTTTGTGGAAGAATCTATTCTTAAAATAATTCTTAAAAGATAGGTTGAAATTAGCTGGAGTCAAAGAGGAGTACAGGAGTTCCAGGTTGACACAGGAATTCGTAGCTCTCAAGATTACTGGATTATAAACCACTTGAGGGAAGCAAGGCCATGGGGCTCTATCGTTCACCTCTGCTTAACCAACACCTGGTCATGAAGAAGATAGATTATTCTTGTGAAAATATAAGTGGAGTTAAAAATAACTGTCATTCATCCTGGAGACTTCAAGAAACAGATGGCTTAGAGCCGGGCTTTCCAAAAAATAATTTAGAGAAGAAAATAAATTTGGGAGGTATTCCAGAGGGCATCCAGTGAGGACTGTGCTGGACTGTGGTTCCACCTCCATGGCAGGTGCAAAGTTTGCTGCCCCTTGGCTGCAAACCCCTCCGTAGCTTCCCACTTACATGCCTGTACTTCTGGGTTCCATCACTATGCACCTGTGGCTGCTACCGCTACTGCTTCTGCTAATGCTGTCATTAAAACTGATGGCTACCACGTGTGGTCCTGTGGTAGGTATTCTGTACGCTTACATAGATGTTTACAATAAGCACGTGAAAAGGTATTATCTTCATTTTACAAGTGTGAACTTTGAGGCTGTGCGCGAACATCTGTATTTGTGTGTATTTTTCTTTATGTCATTAAGAATCATCAGAATTTTTCATTTCTCTTGCCATTAGAATCATACCTGTACTAGTAAGACAGAAACCTTATCAAGTGTGAGCCATCAAATTGAGTGACCTTTGTATAGTTTAACTCTGTCTTAGTTCTGTCTTAGGTGTTAGCACACCTGGGTTAAAGTTTTTACGTCTTCTGCCAAGACCTATGTAATGTTTCTGGATCCCACTGCCTACTTTTTTCGAAAAAGCACAGTAATGCTTTCTCTGTCTGTCTTACCAATGAACAGTATCAGCATTTTCATAATATTTATTTTTCCAATCTATAAGCTGGAAATATCTTTCCAATTTTTTGTGTGTCCTCTTCAATTTTTGTCATCAGTGTTTCATAGTTCTCTTTATATAAATCTCTCACTTATTTGGTTAAATTAATTCTAGGTATTTTATATTTTTTGCAGCCATTGTAAATAGGATTACCTTCTTTTTTTTTTTTTTTTTTTTTTTTTTTGATTGTTCACTGTTGGCATGTATAAATGCTACTGATTTTTGGACGTTGATTTTGTATCCTAAAACTTTACCGAAGTTATCGGTTCTAACAGTTTTTTTGTGGAGTTTTTAGATTTGTCTAAATATAATATCATATCATCTGTGAACCAATAGGTATATGAAAATATCCTCAACATCACTAATCGTCAGAGAAATACAAATCAAAACCACAATGAGATATCATCTCACCCCAGTTAAAATGGCTTTTATTAAAATGACAGAGAATAATGAATGCTGGCAAGAATGTAGAGAAAGGCAAACCCTTGTACTCTGCTGGTAGGAACATAAACTAGTACAGCCACTACGAAAATAGTATGGAGGCACCTCCAAAAAATAAAAATAAAACTACCATATGATCCAGAAATCCCTCTACTGTTTGTCTATCCGAAAGAAGGCAAATCAATATGTCAAAGAGCTATCTGCAGTCCTATGTTTATTGCAGCGCTATTCATAACAGCCAAAATATAGAATAAACCTAGGTACCCAGTAATAGATGAATGGGCAAGAAAATGTGGTATGTAGGCACACTAGGATATTATTCAGCCACAAAAGAATAAAATCCTATTTTTTGTAGCAACATGAACAGAACTGAAGGTCTCTGTGTTCAGTGAAATAAGCCAAGCACAGAAAGACAAATATCACATGTTCTTACTTATAAGTGGGAGCTAAAAAACTGAATCTCATGAAGATAGAAAGCAAAGTGATTACTAAAAGCCTGTAAGTGGGTTGGGGGAGGGATGCAGCATAAAGAGAGATTGATCAATGGGTAAAAAAAGACAGATGGAAGAAATAAGACCTAGTGTTTAATAGGTAGATCAGCAGCTTGGTTATAGTTAATAGTAATCCACTGTAAATTTCAGAGTAGCCAGAAGAGAATAATGGAAATGTTACTAGCATAAGAAAAGATAAATATCTAAGGTAATAATTATCCCAAGTAATCTGATTAGATCCTTGCTCATTATATGAATATATAAAAATATCACGGGTACCCTGAAAATATGTACATTTATTATGTATCAATATTAACCAATGTTATGAGATGGTAGATCACAATCATATGTTACCACCACCACTATTGCTGAGACTCCACTACCAACAGCACCAAAACAAAATTCACTGAACCTTTGTATAATATGAGCCACGCACTCTTCAAGGTGCTTTATATCACACTCTGACCTTTGAGGGAAGCCTATTATCCCCATTTTATAGTTGAGGAAACTAAAGCACAGAGCAATTAAATAAATTGCTCAAGGACACAGGGTTTTAAGTCTTGAGAAAAGATTTTAATGCTGATAGGTCTACCTGCTGCTTCTTCTCTTCGGCCCATGGAAACCTCCCCCAGAAGACCAAATTTTTCTTCTGAGTGAGCACCATGTACTAATGTACCAATGATATTTTCTAGACACCTTTGCATCCTGTTTTAAAAAGAAAAATTCAGCTGAAAGTCCACAGAAGAAAAGTACAGTCATTTTGCACATTTTGGATGCCTGCATTTTAACCTTTGGCCACAAATAGATAAAACGGCTGCTTGAACTTACTGGTAGCAACTTAGACTGGTGATTCAGAGGACACATGGTAATATTTCTCAAGAAGATGAAAATTGGAACTTGCAAAAATTTATCAAGGATATTCTTCAAAGACTCCGGGATCCTTTTTGTTATGTGATTTTCACAGTGACTGGTAAAAGAGGGGCCATTTATCTCTAATGCTCTCATTTTGAGAAGTACACTCTGATCTGTAAGACAGCAGATGTGACTTTTTAGTCTTTTTATCCAGGTATATTACACTGACACCCATGAATGCCAAAGGAACAAGTGAAAAAAGTATATATCTATTAGAATGAAATCAAAGTTTTCTGAAAATGGAAATGGATCTATTTTAGGATTCTCCAGTGAAGGCAGTCACCTTATCAGGGTGCAGAGAAAGAGTTGGAGTTGGAAAAGTTGATGGTGAAACTTTTTAAAGATTTCACCAAGTTTGGCTAGAATTCTTATTCTCCAAAGATCGTCATTATTAGTACTCCAAATACATTCAGCTTTAACCAGGTAGTTTTTCTCCAATCAATTTCTTCGGTTTAAACTGTGGAAGGGGTCACATGGTAAAATCTCTCTGATTACTAAAAATGTGCATATGTTTTGGTCTAGTTCCTTCCTGGATTTTATCTCACTGACATACATATATGTGTGTTTGAGAATTTAGATACAAGATCATGCTTCATAATGGAACAATTTTAGAAGCAACCTAAATCATTATCAATAGGGAACACTGTAGCTTCAACATATGTCAAGCAAAAATTGACAGAATTTTAATGAAAAGTTGACTAATTAACAAGTGTATCTTCAAAATTTTAAATACTGCCCTTAATAAAAATTGAGCAGTCAAATTATTAAGTCTGTAAGTGATTTGAATAGCACATTAAAAGCCTGCTCTGATAAACATTTATAGAACATTACACTCAATGTTAGCGAACACACATTCTTTTCAAGAACAAATGGGACTTTTGCAAAAATTGACAATGTAACAAGCACAAAACAGAACTAACTAAATGCGAAAGAACCAGAGTCAATCAAATATTAATGCTTTCTCTAACCACAATGCAATAAAATTGTCAGTCAATGAAAAAATCGAGAACTGAAAAACCCAACAAGGATTACTATCTGAAATAGATCAAGAACTCATATACTATGAAAATAAAATAGCTGAATGCACAAACGGACAAAGATTATAAACTAAAATAGCTGAATGCACAAACGAACAAAGATTATAAACATCTGATTCCCAGGGAAGGAACCAGAAATCTCTACACTTGAATTAAAGAAATTCTTGATTACACTAATATTGAGGGAAATGAAAATTCCAATAACAGGAAGACATCATGTTATAGATTGACCAACTTCAGTATATCTTATAAGGCCAGTGTTTGCAAAGATGTGGGAGGAAAGAAACACATTCATTATTGGTGATGTGTTGGTTGGTATGATTAGAAGGGCATGCCCTTTCTAGCCAGCAATACTACATAAACTTTTCACCCTACTGAACGGTTTGCCTTTTAAGATTTCCATGTAGAAGAATTCTTACCATGGCACTGTTGATAACAGCGAAAATATGAAACAACCTAATTGTCCCACGGAAGGGGAATGCTATATTCATACAATGAAGCACTAAATAGCATTTTAAAATGAATATGATATTTACATGCATTGATGCATTCATGTATGCACACATGAAAAATCTAAAAACATAATA
Organism: Chlorocebus sabaeus; assembly: GCF_047675955.1. Lineage (NCBI taxonomy): Eukaryota > Metazoa > Chordata > Mammalia > Primates > Cercopithecidae > Chlorocebus > Chlorocebus sabaeus. The sequence goes on along the minus strand of NC_132930.1, from coordinate 23,555,614 downwards.
TTGTCTGAATAAGGAAGCCACAAAAAGATAAGGAGAGAATGATAGCATTTCAGTAGAACTTAAACAACAAGAAGTATTTCTGATGGTTAATAGTGAGTGTCAACTTGATTGGATTGAAGGATGCAAAGTATTGTTCCTGGGTGTGTCTGTGAGGATGTTGCCAAACATTTGAGTCAATGGACTGGGAGAGGCAGACCCACGCTCAATGTGGGTGGGTACCCTATATCAGCGGCCAGTGCGGCAAGCATAAAAGCAGGCAGAGGAATGAGGAAAGACTAGACTGGCTGAGTCTTCTCACCTTCATCTTTTTTTTTGGTTAATTTTTAAATTTTTTTGAGATGGAGTCTTGCTCTGTTGCCCAGGCTGGAGTGCAGTGGTATGATCTCAGCTCACTGCAATCTCCGCCTCCTGGGTTCAAGCAATTCTCCTGCCTCAGTCTCCTGAGTAGCTGTAATTACAGGCACATGCCACAGTGCCTGGCTAATTTTGTGTGTGTGTGTGTTTTTAGTAGAGACTGTGTTTCACCATGTTCGTCAGGCTGGTCTTGAACTTCTGATCCACCTACCTTGACCTCCCAAAGAGCTGGAATTACAGGCATGAGCCACCACACCTGGCCGGCCTTCATCTTTCTCCCATGCTGGATGCTTCCTGCCCTCGAACATCAGACTCCAAGTTCTTCAACGTCGAAATCTTGAACTTACACCAGTGGTTTGCCAGGAGCTCTCAAGCCTTCTGCCACAGACTGAAGGCTACACTCTCGGCTTCCCTACTTTTAGGGTTTTGGGACTTGAACTGACTTCCTTGTTCCTCAGCTTGCAGAAGGCCTATTGTGGGACTTTGCCTTGTGATCGTGTGAGTCAATACTCCTTAATAAACTTTCTTTCATATATTCATCTATCCCTCTAGAGAACCCTAACTAATACAATATTCTTATTCAATAACAAGGTACTCTTATCCAAGAATGTATTTAGTAAGAGTTAGAAAAAATAGAGGAAGTACTACAAATCAAGGTGAGGAAAATGCTAATGCCTGGATTGGAAATGAGGAGTAATGGTGAGAGTGAGTTTTTTTGTATATATGAAATTTTCCATTTTTCCTCCCTTTCTCTCTCCTTCCCTCCTTACCTTCCTTCTTTCTCTTCCTTTCTACATGAGTTCTTAAGGAAACGTGTCACAATTTTAAAACTTGTTTTGTTGATGGACACACAGATTTTGTTTATATTCTTTACTTTTTTCCATAGGAACAGTTATTTTAATATACAATAATACACAATTAAATGACATCTTTGAGAATACAGGATTCAAAATAACATTAAAACATGGATGTAATATTTACTTATGTGCCAAATATCCTTGGCAAGAAATACTTTAATTTTTTGTGTATTGATGGTAGCTAGACATAACTATTTGTACAAAGTCAGGAGATCGAGACCATCCTGGCAAACATGGTGAAACCCTGTCTCTACTAGAAATACAAAAATTGACTGGGTGTGGTGGTGCACACCTGTAGTCCCAGCTACTTGGGAGGCTGCGGCAGGAGATGTGCTTGAACCTGAGAGGCAGAGTTTGCAGTGAGCTGAGATCACCACTGCACTCCAGCCTGACAACAGAGTGAGACTCTGTCTCAAAAAAATAAAATAAAATAAAAATAAAAGAATAATACAGTGAACAAAAAAAATAAAATAAAATAATAATACAGTGAACAATTATTAATTGCTGAAGTTTTTAGCTAACATTTCACCCTAATTCCTTCATACTTTTATTTTTTATTTTTTTCTCCTAACCTTGTTTTAGTGTCTTCCCTAGAAATATTTTCTTTTTTTTTTTTTTCTAGCTTTATTGAGGTACAACTGGCAAATACAAATTATACATATTCAGGTTATATAGCATGATGATTTCATATGCCTACACATTGTGTAATGATTACCACATTAAATTAATGAACACATACATTGCCATCCATAGCTACGATGTGTGTGAGTTGAGGTGAGGTGAGTGTAGTAAGGACACTTAAAATCTTCTTTCTTATCAAATGGGCAGTACAATATTATTCTTTTCCATATCTTTTAATTGTTTCATAGTTAAAAGTGAAAATTTTGAAAAGGTAATCTGACTATAATGCTCTTTTCTGGGCACATTTTCTGTCCCTGACCCAGGCCCTTGTCACCACATGCCCTGTCACTTCTGGAGTCCTCTAGCAAGATCCCCAGCCTCCCATGCAATCTAGCTGGCATATTGCCTCCAGAACCTTCCTAGAAATACTGTGAAGTAGCCAGAATAAGCATCAGTAACTTCTCATTTAGAGATAACTAAAGAGACCCTGATTTACGCAAGATCTTATAGGCAGAAGTTGAACTTAAACCACTTAGGTCTCCATCCAGTGCTTATGTTGTTATTATGCATCACCTAAAATGATTTCATGTCCTTTCTGCCTTGAAATAAAGTTTAAGATTATTGCCTGTAATGTATGAACATGGTTAAGAGCAGGAGGGCAAATAGATTTCACCCGTTAAGTCAAGCCAGGTTAGTTAGTAATGATAGTCTACTCTGGGTTTCTGGTGTTCTTTGGGATTTAGCAGAAATTGGGTCCTGATCATGTCTCAAAAGCTGGAGATCTTTGCTCATACCTTGTATTTGATGCCTGGGACAATCATAGACACATGGAAGGTGTTTATTTAATGATGATTCTTGACTATTTAAATGTGAGGTATATTTATATTTTCTTTTCCATGCACATTCACACAGAAACATCCACATGATAAGCAGGACTTTTGTCTCTTGCTTGATCTCTTTTAAAGCTGGACTGTGACATTTCACCTGCAGCCTTGAGATATTGGGAAGCTAACTCAACATCACCCAGTTGAGTGGAATATTTTATTGATTCCATTGCAATTTCTTCCATCCAAGAGTGCCATTTTCTCCCTGAGAAGTGCTGATATAATTTGCATCAGGCTGAGATTCCATAGGTGACTCCCTGCATTTCTTGGTGGTTTAAACTCTTTCCTGATGCTATGCCAGCCACTTTAAGCAGAGCAACAGAAATCCGCCACAGTAAACAATCAAGTTATTTCACTTGCATTTTTCTACCGTGTTCGATTTATCTTTTCTCCCAGCTCATGTTCTATAGTATTAACCTAGCAGGACCAGTCCTATCTTTTAGATTGTGTGTGTGTGTTTTTTTAAATTTTTCCAAAGACTATATAGAAAGGCTCTTAAAATCTCAGGCTCAGCTAGTCATACAAGTGACGTGCCACTGTCAGAGAGAATTCCTGTGTTAATCTCTGGAAGACAAAGCCAGGGTGGGAGGATGAGGCTGGCTCCGAAGCCCTCCCAGAGAGGAGAGTGCCCCTTGAAATCATCTTGCCTCAGTCAGGAGGTCTTTTACCTCCTAACTCCTCAGCATAAAATCCTGGGTGTGAAACCTTGCTCTGTTGTCATATCCGTCAAATCTCTCTCCATCTATTTCCATTATCACTGCTGAGCACAGCTGGGTTTAATGATCTCTTGAAGCAAAATGAATAGAAATAGAGAGCCATGCAAAGTGAGTAAAGGGATTAGGATGTCTTTCCCCATACAGCAAATACTTCACAAAGAAGAAGAAAAAGTAATTTCTTTTTCATTCTCATCATGAAAATCAAGCTAATAAACCACAGGTCCTAGATTCTATACGGGGAAAAAACATCCCAGAAATTACAGTAAATCTTTATATGTAGAACATTTCCTCTTTCAGCGTAGCTCAGAACTTTGAATAGGCTTTCTCTCAGCCTCAAATCCCCCATGCCCTCATAAAGCCTTCTTGAACCATGTGTGAAGGGATTATATTCCTTTATTGCTTCTTTCCTTAGACCTATACTCATGAAATTTAAGACCTCAAGACATGAGATCCTTCTCGGTGGAAACATTTTGTTTCTATTTATTCATGAGTATTGATCTTTCTACTGCCATGGTCTTTTGGACTCTTCCCTTCATGATTTATTCTTCTTTAAGAACAATGCTGATGTTCTCTAAGCACACCATGCTGATGATTGCTTAGGAGGCAAACTCAGAGAAATAACTTCAGTATTTACAGTCCAAAGACCTGGATTTGAGGCCCAGTGTTGCCATCTACTATTTGATCATGAGTAAATTAATTTATTGGGCTCTAGTTTCTTTATCTGTAAAATAAGTGGTTGGTTCCTTTCCAGTTGCAACATTCCATGACATGATAATGCAAGTCTAGTTTGCTCCAACTCTGGCCATATTTTTCCCTCATCGATTCATTTTTTTTTTTTTTTTAATTTTTCTTTAAGAGACAGGGTCTCGCTCTGTTGCTCAGGCTTGTCTCAAACTCTCAGCCTCAAGTGATTCTCCTGCCTCAGCCTCTTGAGTTGCTGGGATTGCAGGCATGAGCCATTGTGCCTGACTTCCTTCACCAACTCCTATTCCTCTACTTTCACCAAGCTACTCTCCCTTAGTCATCAACCTCTTGTTCATATTTGTCTTCCATCTAGAATATCTTAAGAGGTTTTTTGGGGGAGCTTTTTATTTGCCCTACTATCTATTGCAGGAAAGAAAGAATACTCAACTCACTGATAAATGAGTTAAATAAAAATGATTTAATTTGAATACTTTATTGTGTTGCTGCTGACTAGCGTTTAGATTCTCTAACTCCCTTTGGGATGGGAAGATAATCTAGGATTGCCATATGGTGCTCACACCATTTCCCTTATGATTATTGCAGCAAAGGTGCAATGGAGCTTAGTGTTCCATATCTATGTTCTGAGATATTTATACAAACTGAAATTATGACAGAAGACTTCCTCACTGTCTTTAGGCTGTAACTTGGTTTAAAACAGCTAAATTACCAAAAAAGTTTTAAAAACATTTTAAAGTTAGTTCTAGGCCAGATGTGGTGGCACATGTATGTAGTCCCAGCTGCTAAGCAGGCTGAGGCAGGAGGATTGCTTGAGGCCAGGAGTTTGAGGCCAGAGTGTGTGGTAATCATACCTGTGAATGACCACTGCACTCCAACCTGGACATAGTGAGACCCTGACTCTAAAAATATGTAAAAGTCAATCAATCAATAAATTAGTTTTATTTTGTGAGTTTTACTTTTCCTTTAAATCCCTTTCCCATATTTTAAACCAGCTATGCTCTTTCTGGAAGGCCATTGCCTTAATATTGCTTTATAAAATATGTTCATGTTGGCTTTTGAGGCATATGCAGAGCACTTGTCTTTGGAGAGGAGAATTTAGTAGTTGGCTTTTTATTTTTTCTTTCTTCTCTCCCATCTCATCCTGAAGTGAGGGTTGAAGTCTAGGGGCAAGAAGAGCAAAGCTACCAGATACTTTGCTGGCTTGGCAATCTCATAAAATGGCTTTATGCACTTTGGACCTGGCAGATATTGAGTAGCGACACTGCTGTGAGTTGTTTGGAGCCTCCTCCTGAGTCCTTGGGTGAGGACAATGTGTTTTGCTCTGGATACTGACTGCCTTTGAAAATCCTGTTCGTAGAGACCTCTCTCTACTGGTGTCCTCTTGACCTTCATGCAGTCCTCCTGAAGCCAAGACAAATCTGGACACTGGCTCTCTTTGCTGCATGGCCTACATCCGGTCCATGAGAAACGCTCACACATTGGACATGGCCCACATATGGTCCAAGGGAATTGTTCACACGTCGTTTGGCTTGACAAACTCTGGGAGTGCAGGACTATCATCCCAACTCACTTCTTCACTAAACAGCCATCTCTTCACTTCACAACCATCTCTCTTGCCTGCTAGATCTCCAACATGTGAATCAGACCTTCCAAACTTGAGGTTACACATATTAAATTCTATGAGTGGTCCTACTAAAGACCCTCAACTTTAGGTTTGAGGGGTTAAAACTAAAGGAAGTTGAGCTCCCATGCCTCCTTGGTTTTAGGTTTGCGTGTGTGTGTGTGTGTGTGTGTGTGTGACAGAGAGAAACTCAGCAAGAGACTTCACAGTCCATTCTCTGCAAATGAATCTTGCCCACAAATTCCGTTTGTGCATTTTCTATCCCCTAAATGGGAAAAAAGAGATCAAAGAAAACTGCAACCAGTTCTCAAATAGTGGCTTTGAAGATTTATCCAGAAGGAACTGTCTTACACTTTCAGAGATTTCTGATAAGTGCTGTATTTTTGCCTTTCAGTAGAAACTTTAAATTTTGTATCATATTACAAATGTCTTCATAAATTTGGCAAGAAATCATATTTTAAAATATCCATATCTCCTCACATTCAATCTTTTAAGAACATTAAATATCTTCCAATTACTTATTCTTTTCAAGAACTTGTTCCTAAATAATACCTGATCTCTATAAGATAAAATAAGAAATTCTTCCATTTTTGATGTTCTAATTTACAACATATTAGGATTGATTCTGTAAATATCTAAGCACCTGTTTTGTGACTATTTGATACCTCTGAGAATGGAAAGGTAAACACGACAGAGCCTTCGTCTCAAAGAGTTTGTAAATTAATGGGAAATAAGTAATTTTAATACCCTCTGCTGAGTGCTATATTAGCAAGTACAGAGAAGGCGTCACACAAACATAGAGGAGAGGCATCAAACCTGTCTTTGGAATATCACAGAAGGATCCTGAAAGAAACCGCATAGAGAATGAATCTGAATGTTAAGTAGAATATAGTGAAAAGAACAGGTGAGAGGGTTCCTGACACAGACAAGAGTGCGTGCAGAAACCCCGAGATATTAGAACAATTCAAGAACTCACAATGTCAAAATCTTTACAACTGGAGAACATCAATGTAAAGTGGCAAGGGATAATGTAAGAGAGAAACTAGGGCCATATCATTATGAATCTTTAAAAAATAATATTAAGAAGTTTGGATTTTACCTATAGGGAAGTGGGAATGTTATGCTAGGTATTGGGGACAAAAAGATAAATAACGTGGATCCATAAGTGTGAAAAACTCAGAGTCTAGTAGTTGTTTTTATTTGTATTTGTACTTTGTGGCTTATATTTTTTATTTTTCTTCTTACTTAGCTACTATAATTAAAGCATGATACGAGCATTGTTCTCTTATAAAGATGAGTAAACTGAACTTACAGATGTTAAGGTATTTGCCTAAGGTCACATAATAGTTGTGGTAGAATTAGAATTGGCACTTACAGCTCATATGTTCAAATCTTCCTTATTTTCATCATATTATAGGCTTATGGATATTTGAGAAGGTCTAGATTTTATTTTTAACTCATGATTATACACAGATGCCAACACAGTAGAATTCTGAGAAGATTTCAAGAACTTGAGGTAAGTCTGTTTTCAATGAGTACATTTTATTTCTTTCCTTTCCATCCACATTCAGATTCTTCAACAAGTTTGTCCTACACCTACATTAAAATATCTCCTCCAAAAGAAGCCCATAAAATTCTCTAGGTTACTCTATTTCCATCTACACTACATGGCATCTACCTTAATTCACACCGAATCATTTAATCTGGAGCAAGGAACTCTACTTGATTTCTCCATCTATCCTTCTATAAAGATAGATAGATACATGGATAGCTATAGCTACGGACAGATAAACTAAAGGTTGCTTATTAAACTCTGCTTCAGGATCAATAAGCTCAGCTTTCCTATTCCTATTGACTTTAAATAATTTTTTGTTACTATTTTCCAGAAAGAAAAAAATAAACAAATTAAAATAAAAGACTGATACTATTTAAAATAATATTTAAAGATTAAGAAAGAACAGATTCTTGGCTCACTGCAACTTCCGCCTCCTGGGTTCAAGCAATTCCCCTGCCTCAGCCTCCCAAGTAGCTGGGACTACAGGTGCACGCCACCACGCCTGACTAACTTTTTGTATTTTAGTAGAGATGGGGTTTCACCATGTTGGCCAGGATGGCCTCGATCTCCTGACCTCGTGATCCATCTGCCTCAGCCTCCCAAAGTGCTGGGATTATAGGGGTGAGCCACCGCGCCCGGTCTAGATAAAGATTTTTATGTGCTTTTCTGGGTAAAGAAAAAATAATGGCTTTGCCTTTTTTTTTTTTTTTTTTTTGAGGGGGATGTGTCTTTCTACCATGTATTAATATTTTTTTTTCATAACATTATTATTTTCATTTGGAAGTAAGGACTGAGTCTTCTGCTTCTGCTATAGTAATTTACATGTCCAAAGCTGACTACTACTTTATAAACTGAGATTGAGTTCTTGCAGCACAATATTTAATAGCAAAAGCCAGGCCAGAGGACATCTTGCATGGGCCAATCTGAATTAGGTATAGAATCACTGAAGTGTAGAATTCCATAGCTGCCACCTATCTGATATTATGCAAAGTTCATTATCAAATCATTTGGTTTTATGACAACTGATAGAAATCCAGTTTTGTTTTTGTTTTTTTTTCCCCAGGGAAAAGAAGAATTTATTGGAAGGCAAGAAATGCATCCAGTTTCACGAATAACTACAAATAGACTTAAATGACCAGGGACCTCCCTTCTTCACCACTCAGATCTACTTCCTACAAATCTATGAGCAATGAGCGTTGATTGATAGTAATCATATATTAATGCTATCTAATTTTAATTGAGAGTTTACTCTGCCAAAAACTATAGGAAGCCTTTTACATGTGGTAACTCATGCAAGTCTCATGACAGCACGTTTTCTTATTCTTTCATTTTACAAATGAAGAAAAAGAGACTGAGGTGTCCAGTAACCTCTCTGGTTACCCCAAACTTGTAAGTGGAGGAACTGATACAACCATGGGGAGCCTGGTCCGCCGTCCCAAATCTTCAACTCTAAATTCTAGTGTCTCTCTCAGATTCAGGTTGAAAAGTCTAGGAAAAGCCCCTGATGGTCCCTTTAGACTTACTTGTTCATTATTAGACCATTAATCCACATATAGAGACCCAGCATCAAAGAAGAATATGAAAGCCTCCATTAGAAACCTGTGGCGGGAGTGAGGAGGAAGCATTTCACGGAAAAAATGGCTCAGCCTGCTGGAAGCCTTGAGACTTCTCACGTTCTTGTGGGGTGGCTGTGAGGCATCTGCTTAAATGCTTTAATGATGGGAAAACCACTACTTCTAAGGCCAAGAATTTCTCTGTGTTTTGTATCAGACAGAGGATGCTATTTTGTTAATTGAACCACATATCAAACCTAGAATCCTTTGCTTTCTCAAAATCTTTGAAATGGCAAATCAAACCAGAAGAGCAGCAGGACAAAGGGTTTTTGGAGAGCCTTTCTGCTGCATCTATTGCCAGAGGATATGAAAATGAAAAGACCAACAGTGTAGTAATTTCCAAGCATTTGAACGCCAAGAAGTTTTGTTGGTAAGAACTTTGTTTTGCCATTCTTTTCTAAATAAAGGCTCAAGGTGATGTAGTTGAGCTACTTTGGTTTAAACAAAGAAGAATAAAATAGAATTGATTTGATCCATCATAAAATTAGGTGGCATAAAAGATAGGATTTTATATACTTTGAATGTTAATTAATTTTCACCACTATCTTAATTCACTCTTGGATTAAACTGTGAGGGTTCAAAGACACAACATGTTGCAAAAGGGTCAAAGAGAAGTAAATGAAAAACATTATTATAATGCTTAATTCTTCACTGTTGGAGAAAATTTATATGGTAATGTCTATGTAGCTAATTTATACAACTAGTGTTTTACACTAAATATATATTATTTATAAAAGTATATTTTGTGATTTACATATTCTATTATGAAATATTTATATAAATATATATAATTGCAAAATTGTATAATAACAATTGCTGTGCAAGGTATCATTCTCTATATTTTACATTATTAACCATTAATCCAAAACCTACCTGTGAGATAGTACTATCATTTCTCCTAATTCATATATGAAAGAATAGAGGCTCTGAGAGGGAAAAGTAGAGTCAGAAACATAAATACTTGGGATTCCCAAATTCAAACTTTTAATTGATCTCAGATTTTGGCTTTGATATTCATAATTTTCTGACCTTTAAAAATTCTCTTCTTCTCTGTCAAAATTGTACCTTTTGCTTATAAGTAAAAGCCAGCTAATCCACTTGCTAAAGTGTTCAGCAAGTTCCAGTTGATTTGTGTGGTACCTTCCTCAGAATATATTGCCACATACTTTTTAATTGAGCACTAATTATGCACCAGGCAGTATGCTAAGTGCCTTATATACACCATCTCTTTTGATCATCACAAAATACTATGAGGTTAATGTTTATTTTTTTCCATTTCTATTTGAAGGACACAGAGATCAGAAAGCAGAGGTATTTGTCAAAAGTAGGTCCCCCAGCTGGTGAGAACAGAGTCAGCAACCAGACAGGAATCCCTTATCTTTCTACTACCAACTTCATTTATTCCCATATATTTCCCATCCCTTACATAACAGTATTTTTCCTACTCCTAAATCTGCCACTTCATAATGCTCTAGATCGCATCTTCTCTTACCGACTTAAGAATTTACTCACAAAGTATTCTGTCTCCTACATCAACAATTTCTTGTACATTGGATACTTTCCCTTAACATACCATCATTCCTTGTGGTCCTCAAATTTTAAAAATAGTTCTCCATTGACCTGATGCCATCTCTAGCTCCATTTCTCTTTTACTCTGTAAGAGTAGAAGTATATAAGAAATTTGATAAAGACTCTATGCACTTCTTCGTCCCTATTTTTTCTCCATCCTTCACGTAAAGTTTAAAAGGTTGAGGACCAGGTCGATGCCACTATTCACTTCTTTATATTTGTCTTATTTGATATATCAACTAATTTGTAATGTAAACTCCATCATAAACCAAGCTGCTATGTGTGCATAGGACAGATATTAGCCTTAATAGTTTGTTCCATCCTTATATTAATACTACATTTTGATTAAAATAATTTTACAGAAATTATAGATATCTGGTAGATTATCAGTATTTCTTTCTCTTCTGTTGCTTGTTTCTCCTTTCCTTCTTTTTTCTCTATATCTTTCTCCTTTTCTTCCTTATGTCCTTCTATTTTCCTTCTATCTTGTCAAATTTTAACTTTATGTTTCCAAGTTAATTTTAGAATGAGTTTTTAAAATATGGTGAATTTCTATTAGAATTTTGTTGGAATTGAATGAAATACAGAGATTATTATTGTGATTATGCTATTGTAAAAGGATACCTATTGTCTGAATAGTGTGTTTTCTTGTTCTTGATCAATCATATTACAAGATATGTTTTATTATTCCATTAAAATAATAAATTTTGTTTATAGAAATCTTTTTCACTGATTTTGTGTTCATTATTTTCATTCTTTTCTCTACTTTATTTCTATGTTATTTTGTCTAACTGTATCATTTGAATAATAACCTCATTAATTTTCAGTTATACTTTTCATAAAGTATACACATAACATTATGTGTATATTTGTGTTTCGATATTTTACTATCTGTACATTACAAAATTTGATATGTAATGTTTTCACTTAAACTCAGTTCTAAATATTTTCTAATACCCATGATAATACTTAACTAATTATTTAAAAACACATATGTTTTTTAAAAAATATATGATATTCCTAATTATCAGTATTTTATTGTTAATGTCTAATGTTATTGCATTTTCAGAGATTATATTCATTGAAACACACATTTTTGCATCAAAATCCCTCCTCAGGTAAAACACTTTTCTCTGTGGGAAAGAAACAGAGTAAGGAGATGCCACCGATGTTACGAAAATGGTTGACTATTTGAATGAACAGGAAGGAAATGATTTGAAATGGGGAAGAAGCATTTCCCCAACACCTGGGACTGCCAGGTTATGTACATGGACAATTCTGCAAATGCATGTCAAATCTTTGCCGTTCTCATTGCTTTCGATTTCTTCAGAGAGGCGGAAATGTGTGAGGGTGAACAGAAATAAAGCAGGCAAAGTATCCTTGTTCCAACTTTAAAAATTCTCAGTGTGTGGACATGAAGGCATATGTGTGAGGAATATGAATCTGATTTTCTCTTAATGAGCATTGCTTTTTCTCCTCATTGCCTTTCTTCTAGAATGCTACGCTGTCACCTGCAGGAAAGCCTGAGCAGATAAGATGGCTTCCGCACCTGGAGGAAATGGGAATTTCCAGCCAGACGGGAAGAAAATGATTCAAGTGGGAGAAATTGTGAATTTCTTGGAAGAGAGACTTTGTCCTTTATTGTTTGTAAATCAGCTTATTATTGGGAAATAACATACCAGTCAGTCCAAAAATGTGCTATTTTTTTTCTTAATAAACTGCCGATGCAGAAGTGGTAAAAACAGGGTCTTCTTTATATTCAGGTATGTCTAGGTGGATCCCGTGTTTTTAGAGGCACCTTTGCACTCCTATCTGCTTCACCCCACAAAGCGTAACTTTGATTTAAATGGAACAGGGATGTGCATACGAATAACTCTATACAGTGTAATTGGATGCACTAGAGCGTGCATTCTAAAATTAGAATGCTGGGGAAGAAATCTTGCTTCAACCTAAAAATACCTGAATGAATTTGGCCAACAGAAGTACCTTTCTATGTCTGAATTTACTATCTTTAAAATGAGAATGATAATAATAGTAGAAAATCTACACAATTGTTGTGAAATTAAAATGAGAGTGTCTATTTAAAAAAAAAACACACAAAGTGCCTGGTACATAATGCTCAAGTATTATTAATGTTATTATTACTATTATCTTTATAATCTCCCTGGTATAAAGGACTCATGACTTGAAATAGAATATATATTCTATTTTGCTTATTCTCTGGCAAAAATAATATCTATGTTCTATATGCAAAGTTATAATATGAACACAGGGTAGAATAAAATGTATGAAGTATTTTTTTGGATAGATTCCCTATTCTTCCATCAGTCATTTTTGCCCAAAAGAAGCAGAAGATAAGCTCATAGTTACTTTTTTCCCAGAAAGACTCAGTTTTGTTTTAAATTAATTAATTAATTTCCGTAAGTTATTGGGGTACAGGTGGTATTTGGTTACATGAGTAAGTTCTTTAGTGGTGATTTGTGAGATTTTGGTGCAAGCATCACCCGAGTAGTATACACTCCACCATGTTTGTAGTGTTTTATCCCTAGACCCCCTCCCACTCTTCCCCACAAGTCTCCAAAGTCCATTGTATCATTCTTATGCCTTTGCGTCCTCATAGCTTAGCTCCCACATATCAGTGAGACCATGCAATGTTTGGTTTTCGATTCCTGAGTTACTTCACTTAGAATAACAAGGACTCAATTCTTCATAGGCATTTTTGGCATCTCAGATAATAGATTTCGTCACCGAAGCCAATGGTCCTTTGGAATCACAATTACTTGAATGTATAGATTGCTGAACAAATCTACTAAGACTCCTAATTTGTATCTCACAGAATTTGAAAGCTATTAGTGGCCACATCATTCCCACTGCATATGAAGAAATTGATGCACAGGAAATAAATATTTGGAAATGTAGATTTAATTATGTTTTGCTCCTGAATAAAATCACTCAATACATTCACGTACCACAGAACGCTCTTTAGCATGATTTACATGACCCTAAATAGTTTGGTCTTGGTGTATTCTATGGACTCATGTTTTCATGTTCCCTACTTTTTAGTTTATTCAAATTGCTTTTCTTCTGATCCTGCTGAAACATTTTTCTCATTGCTGAGAATTCATCACCTTTCCTCCCCTGCTTCTGCCACTCTTTATCCCAGGTCAATTTTACTCATTCTTCAGATCTCAGCTTCAATATCTCATTGTTAGAGAAGCCTTCCTTGATCTCCCAGATTAAATTGAATCCCTATTGATATAGGCTCCACTAGCTGTCATAAACATTTTGATCAGTGTTATTGTCTTTGTAACTACGTACACTGTGTAAGGTTAGGTGATTTTCATTCTTCTCACTTTTTATTTTAGATACTATGTTATTTTCATGCTAGAATTCCGATTTCATTTTTTCTAGGATTTCTATTTCTTTACTAATATTTCCAATCTTTTCATTCATGATAAGCATAATTTCCTTTCCTTGAACACAGTTATAATCACTGTTATAAAGTCCTTATGTTAAAATTTTCACTTCTGGGTCATCATGGGGCTGTTGTCTATTGTTTTGTTTCCTTTCCTTAAAAATAAGTCTTATTTTCCTGTTTCTTTATATGTGAATTGATTTTTGATTATTTCTGGGATATTGTGGATGATGTTATCAATATTATTCTATATAGATGTTATAGATTCTAAATATATTCTCTATTGATGTTATAGATGTTATTCTATAACATCTATAGAATCCACTACCTATTAAATTCTATTTAATACCCTTTTTTTTTTTTTTTTTTTTTTTGGTTTCTTTGTGTTAGCAGGCACTTGACTGGACTCCAAGTATAAAATCCATCTTCCCCTTGGTGGGTAACAGTTTAAATTTTGCCGTTGCCGTTTGTTTGTTTGTTTTGTTGGCTTTACCTGGGGTGGTTGGAATTTATGCTGTGCATGCATGGTTCACAATTAGCCAGAGATTTGAAAAGAATTTGCTCACAGGTTCCGAGCTTCTGGACTCTGTTTTCTAGGATTTTCTTTCTCGCTTTCTACTGGTTGCATTTGCTCTCAACTCTGCTGTCTAGTTTTTCAAGTCAGCTAGGACCATGGGTTTTCTACTGAGTTTTAGCCTTTGTACATTGTGGACACCAGAGCCTGTTCTCAGGTACAAATCCTAAATTAGGAAATTCACTCAGGGCTGTTGCCTCCTTTCAGGAGTTGATTTTCCTTCACTCTCTGCTGCGTCTTTTTAGTCTACAGACCTTAGTTGGCTGTTTTACAACAATTTTTCCAGGGTTAAGTTGCCATTTTCATGAGGACTGAAACTAGGAACTCCCCAGCCATACCAGAAGCAAGGAAATATCAAATTTCACACTGTCATGGAGCAAATAAAAACATGCACTATATTTCAATAAGACATCTAATATATTTACAATACTGATTCAGTAACTGAGTTTGTGACATTCCATACCACACACCCCACCCCTATAACTATAATTACAACTATTATTGGGTGATAATTCTGTGTTAACCTTACAAAAATACTGTTTTATTGAATCTTTGCAATTTCATTGAATCAACTCTATTAGGCAAATCCTATTCCTGTATTATAAATGAGAGAACTAAATCCTAGCAAGGTCGAGTCATGTACCCAAGCTTAAAACTCTGGCAAATGGCAGGGCCCACATGTAGACAAGGATTTCAACTCCAAAGTCTTACGTGTTATAATAGCAGGGAGATGTTACGTGGAGACATTTGAGGGCTTATTGTGATGTGGAAGCACATTGCTTGCCCTGCTTCTTCTTCTCCTGTACCTGAATCTATATTTCTATTTTAGACATCACTTATATTTCAGATACTACTTATGTTTTAGACACTATATTTTAAGCATTGTTTGAGTAAGACCTTCCTGCATTTAGTCCTGTTACCTAGAATCTGGTCCAGATTGGTGAATATGTTTCCACCCAGTTCCCAGAACCTACCAATTAGCCCTCTCCTATTCTTTCCAGTGGACCATCCGCCTCCTGACTATGTCAGTATCAGTTTGTATTACTGTCCAATCCTAATAAGTATTTATTAGGTTGGTGCAAACATAATTGCGGTTTTTGCCATTACTTTCAATGGCAAAGTTGGTGACTAGCCAAAAAATGATGGTATACAAAAATGTCTACGTGCCTTTAATCTACTTTTTAAAAAAAAAAAAAAAAAAAGTTTATTATTTGCTATTCCTAAGTAAATCAATTGAAATTTTTGCTCTGGTTGTATGTATCTGTTTCGCATCCCAGGTATTGTATTCAGCTAATCAAAATTAACATGATTTTATTTTTATTGTGATAGGTATCTAAACACCATTAAAGTAGTAATGATAATAAAAATGAATAACAAATATAGTAGCTAGAGAACTGATAAATGGTGTAACTATAGAACATAATTTTTCTCAGTTTTGACATATTTTATCTTTGTATCTTCCACTTATCCCATTAGAATATTCTTGAAATACATAAAAAAATGGAAAAATGTTTGGGAAGTTGATTTTATTATCATTAAGCTGTCAAACATTACAATATTTATAGTGGGATGGGACATCAGTTTATAAAAAGTCATAATGCATTCTAAAAGTTTTAATTGCTTTACTTCTCTTTAAAGTTAAATTTTACTAAAGATTAATGTGATTAATTTAGAAACCTGTGGCTTTAAGGTATTCACAATTAAAGTATCTGAAGCTGATAAATGCTTAACCCATAAACATAATTTTTTTAAAAAAAACAGTGTTTTTCTACTCTGGGAAAAAATCATGGTTTTTTTTTTTTCCTTCTTTATCCTATTCTGGAAATATGTATTTTCTTTTTGTGGCTTCACACCCAGGGTGGAGAAAAGATTGCCCCTACGTTTCTATTTCTATGGGATGTCCCTCACAAATCAGTATTTATCTGCTCCACTATCCGCATACAATGGCTAAAAAAAATCAGCCTTCCTTTTTGGATTTCTGCTACCATTCCTCTTCAATCTTAGGTAATAAAAAATCAGCTTGACCCTGAAATGGTCTGTGGTATAGTAGCATGCGGTATTGTAGCTAGACCACATGAGATTGAGAGGCTGAATACTAGTCATGTGTCTGTGTTGGATGGAGTAAGTTTGACTTCCCCACCAAAAAGTAATAATCATTTAACCATCAGTCAAGCCCCATTGCTATAAGGACCTGAAATATCCTGGTAGGCCTTGTCGAGGGCTTGCTTTCTAAGTTACAATCATGGCATCTTCTTTTTGAGACTATGGCATGGGTTGCTATTTTTAATAAACCTGCAAAAAGCAAATCACTAAATTTTAGATTTTAAAAGAGCCTAAGGAGCTCATCCAGTCTAACCACCTTTTCACTTATAACCCAAGAGCACTTTTGATATTCTGCTTTGTTTTATCCATTTCTGACAGCGTTTCAAAATGAAGCAAAGATGACTGACAGCATTAACAAAAACTTAATCTTTTTTGTTGAGAAGCAAGATAGAGCTAATGCCAGAAATATGATGTTAAGCTTGCCTTTACTGCCAGCGTGACTAGTCCAGTGAAAGATGAAGCATTATGGTAGCATCTGCCAGTCGTCCTAAGTATTGGCAGTTAGAGGTCAGTGCCAGACATAGCTAAGATCTGAGATAAGCAGAGAAAGTTAAGAAAATCTCACCATCTACCACTGAGGCTCTCATCTATAAATAATATTTGGCTTAATGTATGTCAAGTGCTGAGAACTCTGTTAGATCTAAGATTTAGAAAAGCAATGAAAAGCTTTTGACATTAAGAAAACTACAGTCTTTGTATGAAGACAAGACAATTCCTTGTGAGATAATAATTAGGTACTTAAGTATGGGTATATATATATATCAATTGGAAGTCTTTATATGAGGAAGAGACAGCTAAAAAGTTTATAAAAATAAGCAAAACACAAAGGCACTAAGTAGCTGAGAAAAATTTGACATTTGGTCATCAATTTCCAAATATTTAGATAGTATTTTTATTATTGTAATATAGTCAAGGAATATTAAGAAAACACTGAATTACTTTTATTCTTTTAATGGTTGCCTTAGGAGTTAAAGTGTGCATCTCCAAAAATAATGGTCTTTATTCAAACAATATACATCTCACATGTAATATAAACCAGTAGAATAGTATATTCCACATTTTTCCTTGGTATTTTTGTGCTGTTGTCATTATATGTTTTACGTGTATATATGGTATATATACACAATACATTGCTACTACTTTTGCTTTAGACAGTTTTTTAAAAAATGTAATTTCAATTAAAATATATTTTACTTAATCTATTCCATTTCTTGTGATCTTTATTTCTTGGTTTAGATCCGGTTTTTTGTCTGCTATCATGTATTTCTTCCTAAAGAACTTTATCATTTTTTGTAGTGCAGATCCATGGCAATTAGCTTCCTCCATTTTATTTATATGAGACAATCTTTGTTTATAGTTTTACTAAGTACAGAATTATGTGTTGAGAGTTTATTTCTTTCAGCTCTTTAAAGATAGCCTTTCATTGTTTTCTGTCTTACATGGTTTTTCACAAGAACTCTTTTATAAATCTTGTCTTGGTTTTTCTGTATGTAAGGTGTCTTTGTCCTATGGTTGTTTTTAATATTGTCTTTGGTTTTTGACAGTTCAAATGATAGGTGCAAACAAGCTTTTTTATTCTGTTTTTTTTTTTTTTTTTTTTTTTGAGACGGAGTCTCGCTCTATCGCCCAGGCTGGAGTGCAGTGGCGCAATCTCGGCTCACTGCAAGCTCCGCCTCCCGGGTTCACGCCATTCTCCTGCCTCAGCCTCCCGAGGAGCTGGTACTACAGGCGCCCGCCACTGCGCCCGGCTAATTTTTTCTATTTTTAGTAGAGACGGGGTTTCGCCATGGTCTCGATCTCCTAACCTTGTGATCCGCCCGCCTCGGCCTCCCAAAGTGCTGGGATTACAGGCGTGAGCCACCGCGCCCGGCTTTTATTCTGTTTTTTTATTTCTTTCCCTACTTTGGTACTTACCTAGCTTGGTGTTCCCTTGGCTTCTTGGATCTGGGGTTTGGGGCCTGTCATTGATTTTGGAAAAGGTCTCTTTCTTTTCTTTTCTGTATTTCTTTTTTTCTTTTCTTTAATGGAGTCTCGCTCTGTTGCCTAGGCTGGAGTGCAGTGGCACGATCTCGGCTCATTATAAGCTCCACCTCCCAGGTTCACACCATTCTCCTGCCTCAGCCTCCCTAGTAGCTAGGACTACGGGCGCCCACCACCACACTCGGCTATTTTTTTTTTTTTTTTTTTTTTTTAGTAGAAACGGGGTTTTGCTTGTGTCTCAGTGCCAAGACTATAGTAATTTATAAGGTGTCCTCAGATAAATTATATATTCTCTCTGGGTATGAGTTTGCCTATTATAAAATAAATTTAGACTAGAGATCTCTGAAGTCCTTTCTAGATTGACAAGATTAATAATCTTTTTTCATCAGCATATGAGTCAGGGAAGAAATAACTACAGGTAGACTGGCCAGTGGGTAGCTAGTTCCTAATTTAGAATTCTTATTTTAAACATCCCCCTTTTCCAAAACTTATCTCCCACTTTATCATAATACTTGAGATTTCTAGCATTCAATTTACTAGCTTTACTAGTTAAAATATGTTGTATTATGAGTAATAGTAAAATAAAAGATAGTAAGATGAAGTTAGTTATAATGATAATAATGATTAGAAGTAATATATAATATACTTCATGCGTTTATGCACTTATGTACTTGGTATCTCTTAAAGTACGCTCTATGCATTAGTGCATTGAATCCTCAAAATAAATCTTAAGTAAAGGCACTACGATTATTAGTTCCAATGTACAGTAGAAACAAAAACAGGTTTTTCAACAAGAAGTGACTGGAGATAAGTATTTTCTAATATCAGGATATTAACTGTGGCTTTTAAAACCATACAATTAATGACAATTTTCCAAATAAACATAGAAAGGGAAGTGAAGAAATTGATTTAAAATAAGGTGTCTTTCAAGAAATTTTCCTGGCCGGATAAAAAGAAAGACTTTGTATCAGTTTTCTATTGATGTGTAAAAAGAATCCCTAAACCTAGTGGCTTAAAGCAGCAATTTTAATTTGCTCACAGTTCTGAGGGCTGGCACTTGGAACTGGGCTTAGATAGGATGGCTGCTTTCTGTTTCATGGAGTACTGACTAGGCTTATTCATATGTCTGGGACATCAGCTAGGAAGTCAGATATTTTAGGCAGCTGGACTTCTCTTTATACAAAATCTCTCATCCTCAAGAGAGTCAAGCTGGTTCACATGATGGTATCATTGCAGGAGCATGTTCTGTCAGGCCTCTTCAGGTCTATGCTCAAAACTTGTTCAAGTTCATTTCTGCCATATTGGAGCAGTCAAAGCAGGACACAAGGTCAGCTAATGTTCAAGGGATGAAGGGGCAGACTTCTATCTTGATGGGAGGATGAGAGAAGCTGCATTGCAAAGTAATATGCATGCTAAAGCAAGAGCAATTCATGGTCATTTACTACTGTGTTCTCTGTGTCCACAAAAGACACACACTTCTCCTACATGTCACATATGCTCATGCTTGTTTCAGGACTAAAACAATTCTCAACTATTTTTGTCATAAAGTCCAAAGTTCAAAGTTTATGACTGCATGGTCTGAATCAGGTCTGGTTGAAAATGAAACTCTTTGGAGTGTCTCCTTGTGTGAGATCTGCGAAAAATAATAATAATTATAAAAATTATTTGCACTAGGTAAGAGGGTCACCTTAGCCTGGGAGGTCAAGACTGCAGTGAGCTGTGATCACACCACTGCACTCCAGCCTGGGTGACCGACTGAGACCCTGTTTCAAAAAATAGTAAAAGAAAAGTTATTTGCTTCACACACATTCAACATGCAATACAAGGAAACAATGACTACAGTAATTACTGTTATTCGTAAAAAAAAAAAAAAAAATGAAAAGGAAATGGTTACTAGACCACAGCAATGAAATCCAGCAGGATACAAGTTACCAGGTTCTTTTGGCCTGGAGGCACCAGGTATTCCTTTATTAAGGTCTATTGTGCTCCCTTGGAGGGAATCCTCTAACGTATTATTCTCAAAGGCTCTTGACTCTGCCTTTTGGTTTCTTGGGTATGCCTTCTGAGATGCCCTTTCCTTCGTATAAGAAAAGGTCTGGCTAGCAGTTTTTTTGCTTGCTAATTTTTTGTAGAAAGTTGGAAGCCCAAGGCATGAAGATGGTTTGAAGCCAGGAATTTGAGATGAGTCTGTATAATAAATTGAGACCTGGTTTCTACAAACAATTAAAATTAAAAAAAAAAATACCTGGGCTGGTGATGTGCCAATAATCCCAGCTACTAGGGAGGCTGAGGCAGAAGGATCTCGTGAGCTCAGGAGTTCATGGCTGCAGTGATCTATGATTGCGCCACTGCAATCCAGCCTGGAAGTCAGAGCAAATGCTGTCTTTAAAAAATAAAATAAAATAAAAATAATATTAAAATAAGAAAATTGGGACACAGAGGCCCCTTTTTATTTTTAATAGTCCGAATCTTTTTCAGTCTACAGTGTTACAGATCTTTTAAATACTTTGTGAGGTGGGTTTCCTGTGCATCGTGCTTTTTATTTTCCTTTTAGTTGATACAGTAATTATGAGTTACAGTGTGACATATCTATAGGTGTATACAATAATTACAAAATGATCAAATCAGAGTAATTAGCATGCTCACCTCAAACATTTATTACCATTTCTTTGTGCTGTGAACATTTAAAATCCTGTCTAAGTTTTGAAAATATACAATAAACTATTCTTAACCATAGTTACCCTATAGTACTATAGAACACTAGAATGTATTCCTCCTATCCAGCTGTAATTTTCTATCCATTAGCCAACCTCTCCCTATTCTTCCCTCCCCCTATACCTTTCTTAGCCTTTAATAATCATATTTCTACTCTATTTCTATGAACACTTTTTTTTTTAGCCCCCACATATGGGTGAAAACATGCAGTATTTATCCTGCTGTGGCTGGCTTATATCACTTAACGTAATATCCTCCAGGCTCATCCATATCTTGTGTATCATATTATAATCCACAACATCAGTTAAAAACCACACAAGTTTCATTGGGATAGTCCTCGCTCTACTCAGACATTCCATGGACCCTTACAGCTCCATCTTCAGTTTTACCTTTAGCACAAAGCCATTTATTACTGTTAGAACTGTTTACTGGTTTGAAAGACTAAGTAAGAAACAGTTCTATTTTCTAACCCAGCAAGTTCTAGGCATTCTGTATATTTTTCAAAATTCTGTTTGTGAACTGGAACAATTTCTTCTTTGCTCATTTCAACATTCTGCTTGCCAATATCCTTAGCCAAATCTACAACTTCATTAGGTACACATTCTACCTTCCAAATTTGTGTAGTTTACAGCTTGACAATTGTTTGTCTATTTTATGAGAGGTCACAATTTTTGTGGCCTGTTATGGTTTTCTCACCACTTTTCAAGTATCTGTTCATAGTTTCATTTCTGCTTTTCCAGCCTCCACCTGGAAACTGGTTCCAAAACTAATGACACCTGTATTAGATGTTTGTCACGGCAGCATCTCACTTCTAGGTATGAATTGCTATATTCGTTAACTTTGCTGCATAACAAACCACCAACAAACTTGGTGGCTTGAAACAATAATCACTTTTTTGCTCACAATTCTGTTGGTTGGCCATTTGATCTGGGCTCAGCTGGGATTACTTATCTCTGGCCCCATTGTACACTTGACCTTGCTGTTATGCATAGGCCCTCAGAGAAGGTGATTGTGATGTCTGGAATAACCGGATCTCTCTAAATGGAAGCTAGGTTGGGCTTTTGCCTATGTTGGCAATATTCTGTTAGTCAAAGCAATTTACAGGGACATTCAGATTCAAGAGATTGAGACTTCATCTGTTGGTGGGGGAGTGTCAAAAATCTCATGACAACAAAGAATGCATACAAGAATGGAAAAATACTGTAGCTAAGTTCTGCAAGAGATTGAAGGGAGATAAGTTTTAAGGGATTTTTTTTTTTTTTTTTTTAAACAGATAACTTTTTTGAGTGTGGAAAAAATTGTGAATACTGTTACAGATTCAGCCAGATGGCCAAGAGGTAATGAGAGTTAAAAATATTTAGGCAAGAGAATAGATAAATGTTGGAGTAAACTTCCAGAGGTGATGGAAGAAAATGTGATAAACAGTATAGGACTGAATACTCTTCCTTGGACAGAAGAAAAAGACTACTGATCTGAGACAGAAGGGAAAAAACCAAAGATGTGTGTCCATAGAATGAAATTGGGATGGGGGTTGATAATTGAAATAATTTGCCCGTGGATATCATTAGTTTTCCTAGTGAGAAAAAAATGACAATAAAATTTTCTGAGAGTTACTAGAATAGTAGCTTACAGATTATTGGTAAAGAGGTAGAATAAACTCTGAGGGCAATGAGAGAGTTCATTGACCAGGGCTGAATTAATGCATTTTTGGTGCATGTTTAGGGCGCTGTTGAGGCTAAAGACAAATAATTTGTAGTAGCAAGCAATGAGGATCTGAGAAAAGAGGGTCATGTGGGGAATAGCATGGCTACCTTTTTATTTCTGAAGGATGACAGAGTACTGGCAACATTGTGAGAAACAAACCACGGGGAGACCAGATCAGAAGTAGGAACTGCTATGATGAGGCTGCATAACAAATTTCCCTCAAGCACAGAAGCTTAAAACAGCCACACTAATGTATTCATGGATCCTGTTGGTCAGGAATACAGAATGAGTACAACAGGGACAGCTTATTTCTGTTCCATGATGTCTGGGTCCTCAAGACTTTAAAGCTGCAGGTGCTTTGACGTCAGGAGGCTGGGATTACATGAAAGCTTGTTCACCCGTATGGCTAGTTCCTGGACTGGGAAGAATAGATGATGAGTACCGCTAGCCAGATAACCTGTGCGGGCCACTCCATATGGTTCAACTTCCTTGCAGCATGGCTGCCTGAGGCTAGTTTGATCCCTACCGTGGTGGCTCTGGGCTCCAGGCATGGGGTGAGTGTTTTAGCAAATAGGTGGAAGCTGAGCCACACTTTATGATTCAGCTTTGGAAGTTTCACAGAGTTACAGCATTTTATTACTTACAGGCAAGTCACAAAACCACCTAGATTTAGTGCAAGAAGAATAGTTTGCCCCTGTTGATGTGTGTGCAGCAAGTTTCAGAAGACCGTATGTGTTGGGAGATAGATATTCTTGAGGCCGTATTTGGAAAATTCAGTCCACCATAGAGAATTTGCAGACATCTGAGTAAACAGAGGGGAAGCTTGGAAAATAAGGTAGTGATATGAGACACAGAGAGACAGGCTTGAATTTGTAATATTCTTGACCTATGTAACTGATGGAACTGATTGCATCTCCTAAATCTTCTTCCTTTCTGTTGCAGGGATCAGGCATATGGTCAAAAACGCTATTCACTAAACCTATACTCTGCGTCTTCATAGTTTCACTTCTCTATTTAACCACAGTTTTTGGTATTTATTTTTTTTCCATTCACAGTGTAAAACACTGTAGAGGCCTATAAAGGAAAAGAAGTTATGGTCCTTTACTGCGATTCCACAGAAGCAATTAAAAAATATGGGGCTAAAGTACCTGAGAGAAAACAAATGTTACATATAGGCTCATTTTTAAAAAGGAAATGTAATTACAACCTTTTAGAATGGCATACATACATCAGTGCTAAGGAGAAGGAAAATTTGAATATTTGAAGAGATAACTGACACACTGGGTTGGGGAAATGCAAATTATTTGGGTGAAATGTAAAACTACCTGGAGTAAAGAAAAACTCAACCTTTTCCTCAGGCGTTTATCTTGTTTCATTTGGAGGTTTGTAAATAGAAGTTTTTAATACTCTTCATACATCTGGATCACCTGGCATGCCTTTGTGTGTACCTTTTTTAAATGGACTGAATTTACTTAAAAATATTTTCTGTTTCCGTGGATCTTCCTGATGAAAGGTTACATATTGAATGGGCCTCATGTCTGGAGGACAAGAATCCTTAACTTCCCTTGGATGTTTTTATCATGTGGGGATTGATCATCGTGTACCTCAGTTTCGTCCTCTGAAATAAAGGAACCAAAGTCCATTTGAACTTGAAAGACCTTCATAAAGATAACTGGGTGATAATGCAAAAACATTCATATCCTCATTCAGAAGACTTTCTAACTCAGGTGGAGACAAAAGATTTTTTTTCCCCCAAGATGGGAATTAGGACCCGAGTTGAGATTTAGCAAACAAAAGTACCTGTCTTAAAACCAGGAGGGAATATTTCCTCATAAATATTTACACAGAGATCTCAGGTGATTACAAATGTATAAATGTCAAATACCCATGGCTGTCTTGGCTTTCATTTCTTATACTCAAAATAGTCAACTCTCCATACTAATATGATTTCAAAGGGAATTTTGAAAAGGAAATGAATAGAATAGCAAATTCAAAATTAGAATCTGGGGTAGCTTTTTAGTGTCCTGATATTTATGAAAATCATTTCTTTGTTTGCTCAGTTTGTAAAGCTAATGCTTCTAGGAGTTTTCCATTTTAGCTGTTTTGTTTTCTGAAAAAAGATTTTTTTTCCCCAAACCCAACATTTTAATAAATATTACTTTGTGCCTTAAAATATGCTAATACAGGTCAGCTGTCGCCTATTTGAGCCTAAAAGCTACCTTTTGGGATAAAATTCTTCACAAGATTATTTTCCTCATTCATCTTGAGATGAGTGTTCTAATTTTAACACCGAAAAAGTTACCTTTGTTTTTTCTTATTATTATTATACTTTAAGTTCTAGGGTACATGTGCATAACGTGCAGGTTTGTTACATATGTATACTTGTGCCATGTTGGTGTGCTGCAGCCATCAACTCGTCATTTACATCAGGTATAACTCCCAATGCAATCCCTCTCCCCTCCCCCCTCCCCATGATAGGCCCCGGTGTGTGATGTCCCCCTTCCCGAGTCCAAGCGATCTCATTGTTCAGTTCCCACCTATGAGTGAGAACATGCGGTGTTTGGTTTTCTGTTCTTGTGATAGTTTGCTAAGAATGATGGTTTCCAGCTGCATCCATGTCCCTACAAAGGACACAAACTCATCCTTTTTTATGGCTGCATAGTATTCCATGGTGTATATGGGCCACATTTTCTTAATCCAGTCTGCCACTGATGGACATTTGGGTTGATTCCAAGTCTTTGCTATTGTGAATAGTGCCACAATAAACATACGTGTGCATGTGTCTTTATAGCAGCATGATTTATAAACCTTTGGGTATATACCCAGCAATGGGATGGCTGGGTCATATGGTACATCTAGTTCTAGATCCTTGAGGAATCGCCACACTGTTTTCCATAATGGTTGAACTAGTTTACAATCCCACCAACAGTGTAAAAGTGTTCCTATTTCTCCACATCCTCTCCAGCACCTGTTGTTTCCTGACTTTTTAATGATTGCCATTCTAACTGGTGTGAGATGGTATCTCATTGTGGTTTTGATTTGCATTTCTCTGATGGTGAGTGATGATGAGCATTTTTTCATGTGTCTGTTGGCTGTATGAATGTCTTCTTTTGAGAAATGTCTGTTCCTATCCTTTGCCCACTTTTTGATGGGGTTGTTTGTTTTTTTCTTGTAAATTTGTTTGAGTTCTTTGTAGGTTTTGGATATTAGCCCTTTGTCAGATGAGCAGATTGCAAAAATTTTCTCCCATTCTGTAGGTTGCCTGTTCACTCTGATGGTAGTTTCTTTTGCTGTGCAGAAGCTCTTTAGTTTAATGAGATCCCATTTGTCAATTTTGGCTTTTGCTGCCATTGCTTTTGGTGTTTTAGACATGAAGTCTTTGCCCATGCCTATGTCCTGAATGGTACTACCTAGGTTTTCCTCTAGGGTTTTTATGGTATTAGGTCTAAAATTTAAGGCTCTAATCCATCTTGAATTAATTTTCGTATAAGGAGTAAGGAAAGGATCCAGTTTCAGCTTTCTACTTATGGCTAGCCAATTTTCCCAGCACCATTTATTAAATAGGGAATCCTTTCCCCATTTCTTGTTTCTCTCAGGTTTGTCAAAGATCAGATGGCTGTAGATGTGTGGTATTATTTCTGAGAACTCTGTTCTGTTCCATTGGTCTATATATCTGTTTTGGTACCAGTACCATGCTGTTTTGGTTACTGTAGTCTTGTAGTATAGTTTGAAGTCAGGTAGCGTGATGCCTCCAGCTTTGTTCTTTTGACTTAGGATTGTCTTGGAGATGCGGGCTCTTTTTTGGTTCCATATGAACTTTAAAGCGGTTTTTTCTAATTCTGTGAAGAAACTCATTGGTAGCTTGATGGGGATGGCATTGAATCTATAAATTACCTTGGGCAGTATGGCCATTTTCACGATATTGGTTCTTCCTATCCATGAGCATGGTATGTTCTTCCATTTGTTTGTGTCCTCTTTTATTTCACTGAGCAGTGGTTTGTAGTTCCCCTTGAAGAGGTCCTTTACATCCCTTGTAAGTTGGATTCCTAGGTATTTTATTCTCTTTGAAGCAATTGTGAATGGAAGTTCATTCCTGATTTGGCTCTCTGTTTGTCTTTTACTGGTGTATACGAATGCTTGTGATTTTTGCACATTAATTTTGTATCCTGAGACTTTGCTAAAGTTACTTATCAGCTTAAGGAGATTAGAGACACAACAAAAAAAGAGAATTTTAGACCAATATCCCTGATGAACATCGATGCAAAAATCCTCATAAAAATACTGGCAAACTGGATTCAGCAGCACATCAAAAAGCTTATCCACCATGATCAAGTGGGCTTCATCCCTGGGATGCAAGGCTGGTTCAACATTCGCAAATCAATAAACATAATCCAGCATATAAACAGAACCAAAGACAAAAACCACATGATTATCTCAATAGATGCAGAAAAGGCTTTTGACAAAATTCAACAGCCCTTCATGCTAAAAACGCTCAATAAATTCGGTATTGATGGAACGTACCTCAAAATCATAAGAGCTATTTATGACAAACCCACAGCCAATATCATACTGAATGGGCAAAAACTGGAAAAATTTCCTTTGAAAACTGGCACAAGACAGGGATGCCCTCTCTCACCACTCCTATTCAAGATAGTGTTGGAAGTTCTGGTTAGGGCAATCAGGCAAGAGAAAGAAATCAAGGATATTCAGTTAGGAAAAGAAGAAGTCAAATTGTCCCTGTTTGCAGATGACATGATTGTATATTTAGAAAACCCCATTGTCTCAGCCCAAAAGTTACCTTTTTGCTTTTAATGATGAAAGGAGGTGTTTTTTGTTTTTTGTTTTTTTGTTTTTTGTTTTTTTTTTTTTGAGACGGAGTCTTGCTCCTTGCCCAGGCTGGAGTCAACGGTGCATTCTGGGCTCACTGCAAGCTCTGCCTCCCGGGTGAAAGGAGATTTTAAAATATTTGTGCTTTTTTGCATAGCTGAAGGGTCAGTGGATACTAAATCGTAGGAATACTGGAAGGAGATTTAATTACTAATCATGTAACCTTGGGAAATTTACTTAATCTTCAGCTTTCTTATTGTGAAATTGAGAGAATAATACTTCTTTATTCTAAGTTTCTCGCCAATGATAATTGATATACTTTTTAAAGATTATATTTATTGAATACCTTATGGTCTGGGGTAGGGCAGATGGATGGGATGTTGTGCCTGCATTCCAGGCTTACTCTGTTTTGGGGTTTTCTTTTTCTGCATTAAACAACTGATACTTGTGATGTCACACACATACAGAATCTACGTCACTTACCCTCAGAAACAAACACATTAAATTATTCTATGGTTCATCACTAGGGTTTCCATTGTTGCCTTAGAAGAAATAGAAAACACGATTCTTTCTTTAATATGGAGTTTTAGGCTGGGCGCGGTGCCTCACGCCTGTAATCCCAGCACTTTGGGAGGCCGAGGTGGGCGGATCATGAGGTCAGGAGATCGAGACCATCCTGGCCAACACAATGAAACCCCATCTCTGCTAAAAATACAAAAATATTATCTGGGCATGGTGGTGCATGCCTGTAATCCCAGCTACTCGGGAGGCTGAGACTGGAGAACTGCTTGAACCCAGGAGGTGGAGGTTGCAGTGAGCCGAGATGGTGCCACTGTCCTCCAGCCTGGTGACAGAGTGAGATACCATTAAAAAAAAAAAAAAAAAAAAAGTAGTGACTTACTGAGTCAAAAGGTGGTAAGAGGAGTTGTGAGTGTGAGTTCAATGAGGTGTGAGAACTAGAAGCCTGAATGGAGTGAATTAAAAGAGAATTGGAGGTAAGGAATCAGGAGAGTGAGTCGAGATACATATTTTCGGAGTTTTCTTATTAATTGAGGATAATTCTAAAGGAGCTACAAAGAGTCTGAAGCCTGAGAATTTGTTGCTGTTGCTAAAATGGAAGATGGTTATAATACAGTAGGGATAGAGGCACGAACCTTGGAGGGAAGCTGAGGGATTCCATCTATTGAAAAAGGAGGGTGAGGAGAGTGCAGAAATACAGATAGAGACAGAAACTAGGTCTAATGAAGGGATGATGAAATAGCCTCTTCTGGTGCTTCTGCTTTCTTTGGACAATAAAATGTAAGGCCAATATCTAAGAGTCAGGAGAAGGTATGCTAGAACTCAGAGGAGAGAGTAAAATAATAGACCTCTTTTTTTGGGAGGGAACAGTGAATTGAGTGCTGGATATATTAGGACTTCCAGGCAAGTCCAAAACATCCTTATTTGTGATCCTTGATTAAGAGTCATGTTCTTTTCCTTTCATTACCTTCAGCTGTACAGGCTTAGACTTGTGGCAGGATGACTGAATTTAACCAGGAGTAGGACATCCTATTAAGTGGAAGAAAAGGGGGACAAGGAATTGAAAATGCATAAAAGGAAATGGAATGTTCCTTCCTCTATCCTTGATGATCTTTTCCTGTCTCAAGGCCTGAAACATCATTCTTATCCTCAGGTCTTCCAAGTCCTATTAGTGTCCCAACTTAGTCTCTAAATTTCATATGCACATTCTCAACTTAGCAGTTGGATGTCTAATATGCATCTCAAACTTACAAAGTTCTAAACTAAAGTCTGTATCTTCCTTCCAAAATTTGCTTCCTGTCTTCCTGTTACATTTTCCCTCATCTCAGTGAATAACAACTACCTCCACCCCTCCTCTCCTCCTCCTCCTCCTCCTCCTCCTTTTCCTTTTCCTTCTCCTTCTCCTTCTTCTCCTCTCCTTCTCCTTCTTCCTCCTCTTCTTTGAGACAGGGTCTTACTCTGATGACCCCAAGCTGGAGTACAGTGATGTGAACACACAGCTCACTGTAGCCTCAACCTCCTAGGCACAAACAGTCTTCCTGTCTCAGTTTCCCAAGTAGCTGGGACCACAGGAGCATGCCACCACATTTGGCTACCTTTTTTTCTTTCTTATCTTTTGTAGAGACAGAGTTTCGCCACATTGCCCAGGCTGGTCTCAAACACCTGAACTCAAGTGATCCTCCCTTGAGATCCACCTTGACCTCCCAAAGGGCTAGGATTACATTTGTGAACCACCATATCCTGCCCTTCTTCTCATATAATATAAAATCTTGGAGTCATGTTTAAGTACTATCTTGCTCCTGCACCTCACATCCTCTTTGTTTGCAAATATTGTGACCTCTCCCCTCAGAATATGTCAGAACCAGGCCATGTCTCATCTCATTTAACTGCTACCCCCTAGCCCAGACCACCACCATCTCTTACCTGGATTTGTTCTCTTTGTTTCTACCCTTACACCCTACACGCTAACACTAACCTGAAAGATTGAGTGATCCTTCAACAACACAGATCAGCTCATGTCATCACTAAGCTCAAAGAATGCCAATGGTTCCTCATTTCACTCAGAAAAATAGTTAAGTTTGAAAAATAGGCCAATAGACCTTATATTTCTGACTCCTTTCTCTCTGACTTTATAACCTACTAATTTACCCTTTTGGTCAATCTCCTCCAGTCACAATGACCTGGTTACAGTTCCTGGAATATACCAGTGAATTTCTTTCCTCAGTGTTATTCCTTCATGGAATTCTTTTTCCTTAGATATCTGCATTGCTTGCTCCCTGAGGAGGCCTACCTTGGCCACCCTACTTAGTACAGAATCCACTGTGCTTACCCACTTCACTGCCTTGCTTCCTTCCCTGACGTGTTTTACTCGATTTAACTTGTGTGTGATGGAACTCACATTTGGAATAAATGGTCTGGTGTTTAAGGCAATAATTGGCCAAAGCCAAGTGTCCCTATTATGAATAAGAATAAATCTGAATTATATTCAAATATTATTTATGTTCACAATTTTTCAACTGTATTATTTAAAGTAGTCATCAATTTTGTAAAACTTGACCTTACAGAACTGTATCAATACCTCCTCAGCATTGTCGGCTGCTAGATTGTTCAGATAGTAACTATATTGTATCTTTGTGATGCTAAATTGATGTTTACTTTCAAAGACTAAGTTTTTTTTCTAGCTCTGCTCACATAAGGTACTTGTGATAAAGATATTCCCAATAGGGTTTAAAGTTTTTATTTATTACTGTGAGTAAAACACTAGGTAAAGACATCTCATTTTTATCTTCCACATAAGATTTTGTCAGTGGTGATGAGGTAGTTTTATTGAAATAATCCTGTCAGTCATATCTTTTATATTGCTTGACAAAAGATGCTTACTGAATATTTTCAGAAGCAAATTTGAGATTGTTGCTCCACTTATTATTTTTTATTTCTAATATTTTTGCTTTACACGATAAGAATAAAACGTTTTGTTTATACAATACAGAAAATGTAGATGTGAAAATATGGAAATGAAGCAAAAATGGCTTAAAGATAACGATACCTCAACTTGCATTGGTGTCTTGGCTTTCATTGCATAAGCACGAATTTTACCATCTGCTCTGATATAAAATGCTATAGAAATTACCAGGTAAGAAATATACACACTGTCAAGGTTTATCAGGTTTATTTGTTTCCAGCAAATAAACTGTTTTCACTGCAACCAAAAGTCCAACCATTTTAGTATTATTGTATGCAAAGTACATTTCAGTATTATTATATGCAAGGTACAGCACAAGGCATTCTTTTGCCCTAAAATGTGTTTTTAAGCATGTAATTGCTGCTGTTCCATCATGTTAGAACATATTATACAAGGCAATAACAAAATCTTGTACGTTAGGAGTTTGTCTTTGGCTGAAAAAGAGTGATGAGAGTTGTTACCTGTCTTTCTGATAATAGCCAGTAGTTCATCTGTATTATACAGCGCTATAATCACTTTATGAACATTCAACCTAACAGTGTTATTTTCTATTCCGTAAATATTTCTTCTATCCGAATGGCCATGTTGTTATCTATATGAAACTCAGAAATCTCTCAGCTAGCTGGTAAAAATGAAAGCATTGTTGAATTTATCATGAATCCATATACTTTCAAATGTTTGAAAAAATCATCTGTTGTTTCTGTTTATGAAAGCAACTGATTGACTAGACTGCAGGAATGTGTTTAATAATATCATAGACTTTTGTGTGTATGGCAATATATAATGAAGAAAGAAAAAATGATTTTCTTAACTTCTTTTCCAACAAGAACTTTGAATCTAAGGTTAATAGGTTTTTGTAAATCTCTCAAATTCTTTCCTTTTCAAGTAGTAAAAATATTTGCCAGTTTGTGCCAATCATTAGAACGAGGATTTTGTTTAAGTGTTTAGCACCCATAGTGTCAAAACTTTAATATTCTTCCTAAAGTATTTTTGTAACGTCTTATTTTCTTGTTTGACTAATGTTTTTGTTATGTTGTTGCATATGTTTTTGCTATTTCTCCTTCTTATGAGATTTTGAACTGGCAAATGGATCCTCTGATTTTAGTTTCTCTTTTCAAATGGTGAAGAATATCCAAATATAACTTATTCTAGAAGGACTTATGGCCAAAAAAAGATTCAAAAATCAAAAACTAAATACCATTCTCAAATGTTAAATTTTAATTTTAAAATACTATTAATATCAGAATTACTATTTTTCCTTTCAGTACTTAATATACTGTTGACTCACATTGGATATAAATAACTACATGTCTATTTACCTGTTTATTTAATTAACATTCTTAAAATTTACTTCTCTTTATAAAAGTAATAGCTTTCACATTGTATTAGCTTATCACAGTATTTTCTATTTCAATAATAGATGGTGGTGTCATGCTATATGTTTAATCCAGGGATCTCCACATGTTCAGCTATCTGATAGCTCTTCAAACCCTGTGTTCTTGGATATTTATTAAAGCTTCATGATGTCATCATTCCTTCTAATCTACCGTTAATAGTATTTTAAAATTAAAGGAATGCTGACATTATAAACTTTTGTGTGTGTGTGTGTGTGTGTGTGTGTGTAGGTTTTTGTCCACAGTTCCCAATTCATAACTCCCATAGCCCTTGTAACTACCTTTTGTTATAATGTTGGGTGTATTCGTGTGTTGGGCTTCAAGAGCCGGCCTCGTGAAACAGACTCTCTCTGACCTTCTCCTGCCCATCTTTCACCTGTCCCAAAGTAGGACTCTAACCATCACTGGCCTTTCTGACTGTGGGTCATAAGACTCTCATTCCAGAGAGGGTTCTGCCCTCTATCCTGAGGAAAGAAATGCTGATATCATGAAACTTTTATAAAAATCCAAGAGGGCAGGATTTGAAGGGCTTCTGGATAGCTGAGCGCATAGAGGTTCCTGGAGGGTGGTGCACCCAGGGGAGGCGTGGAAGATCCACGCTTCTTCCTGAATACTTCACTTTATGCATCCCTTCATCTGTGTTTTTTGCAATATCCTTTAAAATAAACCAGCAAATGCGTTTCCCTAAGTTCTATGAACCACTCCAGCAAACTCATCAAACTCAAAGAGACCATTGTGAAAATGCCAACTTGAAGCTGGTGGGTTAGAAGTACTAGAGGCCCGGACTCGTGACTGGTGTGTGGGATGGGGGCAGTCTTGGAGACTGAGCCCTCAATCTGGGGGATCTGATGCTATCTCCAGGTGGGTAGTGTCAGAATTGAATTGGCGGACATCCAGTTGGTGTCTGTTGCAGAATTGATTGCTTCCTTGCTGGTGGCAAGAAATCCCCACATATTTTGAGGTACAGAAGTCTTCTTCTGTGTTGATTATGGTTGAGTTGGTGTGAGAGCAGAAGAACAACATGGTTTGAGAGTTTTTCCAAAACATAGCTATACAGCAAATGTCTAACGAGTTGATGGCTGCAGCACAGCAACATGGCACAAGTATACATATGTAACAAACCTGCACGTTAAGCACATGTACCCTAGAACTTAAAGTATAATAATAATTAAAAAAAAATTGCAACAAGCCCATGAAGTGAATTTCATTCCACCTTAAATACAAAATGCCTACTTATGTTTGAAATTGAATATTAAGATATTAACAATAAATTAGAATTTAATCCTCTGTTAATTTCATGGACACTGTTATGCATTTTAAATGTGACGATACCTATGTCATTATGTAATAATTATCCATGCAAATATCAGTGACACCAGAAATTACATTAAAGGACTAGTTACTTAGTTTTTAAGAGTCAAAGCTTGAGACTACCAGATTTGGTTCATATGCTACGGCTGAGGCTGAAATGTGGTTCATCCTTATTTAAAACCATCAACATATCATATATGAGAGATAATATATAAAGATATGTATGTATATATTATGAAGATATGGAAGATATATTTTTACTTATATATCTCTGCCTACTCAAAGTAAGTAATCCCCGTAGAAGCAGATCTTTTTAAAAAATTGTGTTTAATTCTCCATCCCTAATACTCAGAGAAATATCTGATTTATTGATTTTCTCAACAAATATTTCTTGCACAAAGAAACAATGAATGAACGAGTTATAAGAAACAGCCACCATTAGATCTAAGGAGCAATGTACAGACATGAGAAGGTGAAGTACTGGAGAACATGAAAAGATGGTGGGATCAAAATACCTGAAGTCCCTGTGAAGTTCAAATATTTTTGGACATAGGTTAATAGAGGTAGAAAGCTGGAAAGATAGGAGGTGATGGTTTTGAAGGTAGAGCAGCTAATGGTAGTGGCATCTAGGCTGTAACATAAGAGTGAATACTTGAGGCTGAATGAGGGTCAAATTTAATTTGAAGCGAAGAGGTTCAGGAACTGAGAAACCAGTACTCTGAGTGGTAGAGTGTGCTCTGGGGATGTGCTAAGCTATCAATTTTGTTACAATAGCTTTTTGAGATTTACTGAGGAAGCACATATGTCTGATGCTACCAACTGTGTGATGCTTGGACCTCAGACGATTCCAGATTTCTGCTTTCTCTGCACCTATAATTACCTTCCTCACATTTTATGTCTAGTTAAAAATAAATTTATGATGAAGTGACAGAGATGAGTCTTAGTTAGAATACAGATTTAACTGCTCTAAAAATACCCAGCTGATAAAGAGCTTAAACAAGATAGAAGTTATTTTCTTTCTTATGGGATAGTTCAGAGGCAGGTGATTCAGGACCGGTAAACTGTTTATTCCTTGAAGTCTTCTAGAAACCCAAACTATCTCTGCCTCATCACTCCAGCATCACCTCAATCCTGTGCTCAAAATGGTATGTCATTATGTTTGGTAGGCCGACTCCATATCCAGAAGTAGAGAGAGAGAAAGCAAGCTTATGACTGCATGACCTCTAAGGGTGCCAACTGGAAGTATAATACAGGAATTTTGCTCATTTTTCATTGGCCACAAATGCCTGGACTACCTGTAAGGGAGACTAGGCATATGGTCTATAGCTTGACATGTTTCTAGCTAAAATTCGGGGACACAATTGTTGAAAGAAGGGGAGAATGGATATTAGGTATTCTTAGCAATGAGCTTGTTAATGACCATGGGAATGATGAGGCTTCAAAAGTAATGGAAGACAGGAGATGGTGCTTAACTGTCAGGGGGCCAGAGAGCAGCAATTACTGTACCAAATGGCAAGGTGGAGAGGCAGCTAGGTGGAAATGACCTTCAGAGATGGCTAATAGACTCTGATGTTCCTAGGGGAAAGATAGATGGGCAGCTAATGAGGGTGGTCCCTACCATCTGCAATCAGAAGAAGGCAAGAATAGAGGATTATGGGCCTGAGAGCAGTCACTGTAATAAAAAAATCATGATTCCTTCTTTAGCTCTTGGACTGGATCTATTTTCAGACCTTGACCCAATAAGTGAAGAGAATGCAACATAAAAACAATTGTATACCATAATGATTTCCCCAAACCTTCTCCACAGAGACCTATGGCTACTTACTCCAGTGACTGTATACTGTGAAAGAAGACCATCCAGTTATATTGAGGACTGTTAGGCACAGGATTGGAGCAGACATTGAAATCTGAAAACCTAAAACATCTCCCTGGGTCCTTTGTTAGAGTGGGGTCCTGTAAGGACTAGATAATGAATGAAATTCTGACTAACGTTTTTTTACTGTGATTCCACTAGGTCCCTAGACCCACTTAGTTGTTTTTTGCAAGGTCTCTAGAGTATAATTGAATTGAGGTAGATATACTTGGCAGTTGGAAGGATATTCACATTAAGCTTTTGGCCTGTGGGGTAAAAGCTATCATACTGGGAAAGGCTAAGTGGAAGTTTCTGAAAATGCCCTTGACCTCAGTCAAGATATTGTAAAACCAAAACCAAACCAAACCAAACCAAATTAAATACACCAGACACACACACACACACACACACACACACACACACACACACAGCAAAACAAAGAGCAAACAAAAAAGCCAGTATTGCATTCCAGCATTAATGGTGGATGTTAATACCAACTTTTCCTAAAGAATATCTCCATTTAACTCAACATTTAGTTTCCTGCAGAAACCAGATGGATCCTTGAGAATGACTGTAAATGATCCCATCTTAACCAAGTAGTAGTCCCAATTGCAGCTATTGTTTTGGACATAGTACTGTTACTAGAGAAGATCATTAAAGCTTCACATACTTCATATGAAGCCATTGATTTGGAGAATGTATTTTTTTTTCCATTCTAATCAAAAGGATTCAGAAACATCTTATATTAGGATGAAAAGAACACCAACATTTATTTGTCATTTTATACCATGATTATGTTAACTATCTCACACTGTCATAATACAGTCTAAAAAGAATATGGCCTTCCTGCCATTTTTCAGAATATCACATTGATGCATTACATGTGTGAAATCATGTTGACTGAACAGAGCAAGCTGGAGGGGCTAATATCCTAATGGCCTGGGTAATACCTATGCTTCCCAGAAGGCAGAAGAGAAAATTACAAAGATACAGGTTGGGCCCATGGATCAGGGACATGTTGAGATACTCCTTCAAAAGTAAAAGAAAACTTGTGCTATTTTGTATCCCATACCACAAAACAAAAAGGAACCACAATCGCTAGTAGTTTTCTTTGGGTCCTAGGAGCAATTCATGCCACACTAAGGAATTCCTTTCTGGAATATATTCTGAGGAATACAGAAGACTGCCAAATTTGATTGTTGCTTGAAGCAGAAAAGAACCGCAGCAGATATAGGCTACGGTAGAAGCGGGTTTCCTTCTTGGGCCATATGATCCAGCAGTTCTCAGGCTGTTGAAGCTGTCAGTAATATGCAGTGGATGGCAAGTACAAATGGGGTTCTGAAGAAGGCTAGGCTGTCTAGAATCAAGGAAGAGCTGCTGGTATATCATTATTGACCATGGAGCACTAAATGACAAAGCATCTGGAACTTCCTTTTGTGAGCTGCCTGCTTTTAACTTGC
The DNA here is from genome assembly GCF_047675955.1 of Chlorocebus sabaeus. Classification (NCBI taxonomy): domain Eukaryota; kingdom Metazoa; phylum Chordata; class Mammalia; order Primates; family Cercopithecidae; genus Chlorocebus; species Chlorocebus sabaeus. The sequence continues at coordinate 23,518,306 of NC_132930.1, read as the reverse complement.
CAAATCATAAAGCTATGATTACATGCCCAGCGTGTAATGATATGCATGCCCAGCAAGTAGTTCATTATAATCTTGTAATGGTGGTTTTGGGATCAAGGCTGCACAGGACAAGAGGACAGTAGTAAACCATAAGCTGGAGGCCCCAGAGTTGCCATGCCCCTCACCATAGTTTTTACAGTGCCCCTCCACTAACATATACCTATGGCCATTGGAAGTTTCTGTAAACTTGGCTTAAAGAGAAAAAGCCTAAACTTGGTTTAAAGCCCAGTAAATTGGTATAGGCCAGAAATGGATAGCAGTTGCATTACAGGTACATTTGCAAATTACCTTGAGAGACAGTGGAGAAAAAACAATCTTCTCAATGGGCAAAGATCAAATAAATACACCTGGTCATCTACTTTCATGAAAGCAAAAGTGCTCTGAACTAGGAATATATACAAATGTCTGATCAGTGTCCAGTGATCTAGCCAAATGCCAGGGTGCCTGGAAGGAAAAGATTTGAAAATTCAAAGACAAGGAAGTCTTGGGTAGATTCATGAGAATGAGCATATGGCAGTGTGCCCAAAGTGTGAAGATTTTTGCATCACATAGAATTGCCCTTTAGAAAGCATTTATCATAGAAAAGCCACTGAACACGTAAGTGTGGACCTTGATCCTGAATCAACAACCATCCCAGAACTAGCATCATAGTCATAAGAATGGAGTGGCCATTTGCAGAAATGGTGCCATGGTTTATTACTTACTAAGGCTGACCTAGATAATGATACCTTTGAATGTCCAAACTAAAGCCACAGAGACTAATGCTGATAAAGTCTATTCCTAAACAGATCAGTAGGTCTCTAGGTGGCAAGTCGACTACATTGAGCCCCTCTGTCCTGAAAGGGCCAGTGGCTTATTCTCAAAGATAGACACCTATTCAGAGTACGGTCTTTTCCTTTCTTGCCTGCTGAACCAATTTCCATAGGCTTATGGTTTCTTATGATAATTAAAGAATGCCTGATCCATAGGCATGAATTCTCAACAACATAGCAGCTGACCAGATAACTCATTTCATAGCCAAATAGAAGCAGAAATAGGTCCATAATTTTGGGATTCACTCATTGTGTCATGTACTAAACCATCCAGAAGTATCTAGCTTTATACAGCATTTGAATGGTCCACTGAAGGCACCACTGAAATACAAGCTCAGAGAGGGGACTCTTCAAGCATCACATCCCATTCTTCAAAGCACAGTATATGCACTGACTCAATCATCTCCATATGGTTCTATTTCCACATGAGCCAGGAACGAAGAGGTGGAAACAGGAGTGACCCCACTCATCATTCCTTCCTAGAATCTTCTGTAGGATTTTATGTTTTTTTCCTTGCAGTGCTGGAATCTGTAGGGTTAGAGATTCTGGTCCCTGAAAGGAGAGAACTCTTTTCAGTGAAAGCACAATGGCCTTATTGATATGTAAGCTACAGCTGCCACCTGCACACATTGGACTCTTCATTTCCAGCAACCAGCAATCAAGGAGATAAGTTACTGTCTTGGCAGAGACAATTTATGCAGATCAGTAAGGGAAAAAGGGAGCTCTTTTTACACAGTAGGGAGAGAGGCATACTTGTGGAAATCAGATGATCCACTTGGGTACTGTTTGATAATCCTTCACCCAATTATAACTGAAAATGGACATGTACAGCAACCTTGGCTTGAGAAGGTTGTGGTTACCACTACTCAGGAATAAAGGCTTGAGTCATATCACCTGCAAGCCATCAAGACCTGCAGAGGTGACAGCTGAGGGTGAGAAGTATTTAGAATGGTAGTGCAGAAGGGAGACAGCGAATACCAGTTGAGCTTCTGAGACCAACTGAAACTTGCTTGTATATCCACTGCCCTGGCTAAGAAAAAGACTATTACCAGCACCCAAAAGCCTGTGTTATGGCCCCTCCTAATCACTATTCCTCACTCCCCTTCTCCTTCTGAAAGTTTAACCTATATTTTGAGTTCTAACAACATAGATCAGCTTTTCTCCACTTTTAGACTCTTATGTAAATGGAATCAGACAATGTGTGCTTTGGGGTCTGCCTTCTTATATTCAGTTTCATGTTTATGCATTTTTTACATGGTAGCATTTGGCACCAGTTTGTTTGTTTATTTGCTGTGCACTATTCATTTTATATACTACCAAAATATATTTTCAGGTTACAGTGATGGACATTTGAATTTTTTCCAGTTTGAGACTGCTATAAATATTGCTGTCACAAATATTCTTGTGAATAGTTTTTGATTGAAATGTGTACATCATGTACAATTTCTGTTGAGTGTGTACCTGGAAGTTAAATTGCCGGTTCATAGAACAAACATATGGTCAACTTCAGTAGATAATTCCAAATGGTTTTCCAAAGTGATTTTATCAATTGACACCTCACCAGCAATAAATCAATATTCTAGTTGATTTTCTTTCTCACCAACACTTATTTGAATACTAATAATAGAAAAACTAATGAGGCTGTTTCCACATGTAAGGAACTTAAAATTGCCACTTTTCCTAAAAACAAGTAAAAAGCTGAACAAACTGAAAAATCAACCACTCTTTATTGAGTCACAGGAGAAATGAGGTCATAGGGCTAGCTGCTACCCCTAAATTAAGGAGACAGATAGGCAATACACAGAATCAAAACTTACGGAAGAAGAAACTCGTGAACCGAAACCTCCACAGGAACCAGTGTCAGGGTAGGAAAAGCTGGACTGTAATTAACAAACTATAAGAGGATCAGTAAAAACAATTCTAAGAATTAAACACTTTAGAGGAACTCAATCATGGAGGTAGCTTCAATCTTGTGTGAGTTTTACCCAGGAGCTTGATCAGGTTCTCATAGCATGTATTGGAGAAAAATGCCTTTGTGTTTCCAGCACTGAAAAGAGGAGTCAGGTGGTGGCCTCTGCATAGCTGCCTTGGGCATCTGCCTGCCAGGACCTCAGTCTGCTTTCCTAACACAAAGCCCCTTCAGGGAGGGTTTCTCCTCGTTGGGTACTGATTCAGGCACCTACATGGGCTCTTCCTCTTCTGAAGCATTGTGTGAGGTATTGGATTTTTGGGGGTAAATGTAGATAACTCATTTTTCTTTTTCTTTTTTTTCGAGATGGAGTCTCATTCTGTTACCCAGGCTGGAGTGTAATGGTGCAGTCTTGGCTCACTGCAACCTCTACTTCCTGGGTTTAAGCAATTCTCCTGCCTCAGCGTCCCAAGTAGCTGGGATTAGGTGCACACCACCATGCCCAGCTAATGTTTGTATTTTTAGTAGAGACAGGGTTTCACCATGTTGGCCAGGCTGGTCTCGAACTCTTAAATCCAAGTGATCCACCCACCTGACCTCCCAAAGTGTTGGGATTACAGGTGTGAGCCACTGCACCTGACCTCATTTTTCCTAAATGTCTAAATATGTTAAAACATGTATGTGTTATGTTCATAATAAAATAATCAAATAAGTGTTAACAAAAAATGAGAATTGTATAATTAGAGCAATAATCCAATTAACACAACAGTACAGCAGCTTTAACAAGAAATTGATTAGACATGCAAAATTTGTAAATGATATTATCTGGAGAATTATATTGACTTTGCTAAAGGATGACCATTTTTAACATTGCCAATGACATCTTTAGATGGAAGATTTAAAATAAATCTATGTCTATCTTGAAAAAGACAAATTTTAACCACTTTGAAGTAAATTAATAAATGCACATATGTGGAAAAAGTGACTTCCATAAAGGGCATCCTTCTTTTACACAACAATGATTTTTTAATAAATATATTTAATGAATCTGATAATTGCATTGAAATTTCAAATATGATCCCTCCTGACCATTTCAGAAATCAGTTCACCTTCATTTGTAAACCAAGGTTAGACAAAATGTTTTGCTACTATGCTTTTATCTTTACTGTAGAAATTGTATCAAGGTAGTTGAAGAGTATATTGGGATAACAAAAAGGTGTTAGAGTTATTTTAGAGACTACAAGGCATGTGTTCATCTTTATTGGCAATCTGCTTTTATGTAATCATTTTTTTAGAAAAGATATTCTCTTTTAAATTGACACTATTATATAGCTGATAGAAATAGGAGACTGGTATTGGCTAATGTGAAAATATCATCTTGTAGAGAAAATAAGGAGCAAGCTAAGACTGAAGCTACATTAAGGTTCTTGAGATTGGGCAAGATTCAGGAAATAATCAGGAGTCCCTGGTCACATAGCTGACTCTAAATTTGACAGGATTAATCATTGATAAGTCCTGCATGATAGCCAATAAGAGATTATGCTAGGGACAGCAGTTGCCAGAGGACGAAAATGAGTGCTAAATCAATAAAAATAGAGTACGTTACTACATTGTGAAGACGGAAGAGGTTTTATAACAAGCTTTTTAAAAACAGAATATTATGTAGTAAAAAAATTAAAACAGTTATCATAAATCAGGTCTTCCGTAGAAATTGAGATTTTTTTCCAAAAGTTATCTTTTATGTCTAAAACTGCTTTGCATGGAAATTGTGTTAGTAAAAAGACCTAAAAGTGAGCTGTCTAAAGGGGAAGTTAAAGTTGGTGACAATTGTGCAGGAAATGACATTTAACTTTGCCTAGGACGGCCATGAGATGACCACAGGTGCAACCTCGACTTGGAAAAAATAATTTGACAATAATAAATCTCAGAATTTTAAAGTTTAATTAGAGAATAAAAGTTTAAGGTTGTTATCAGGACACTTAGAATGGATGTACTTGCAGTATGTCAATACAATCTGTAACATACAATATTAAGGTTTTTACATTATTGATTAATGAAACAGAGTACTCTGGAGGACTCTTGCAGTTGAATATTAATATTATTTATAAAAAAGTATTTGATATAAAATATTTGGTATGGTAGATAAATAGCATACCCTGACATATGATTTGTACATTCAAATAGAAATGTAAATTATCTTCATCTAATCACTGCAAATTTGCTCTGTATTGTTTTATTACTCTTACGACTTTAGGCTTTCCCTGATTCTACCATGATTATAGCAGGGTACCAATTTAACCTTATTAAGATATTCAAACATTTTATGACAGCTTTCTCCCAAAATGGGCAAAGTTAAAACGAAAAAGACAATATTTTCTAGATTATTTAGATGAGGCCATTGTCATTATAACTGAAATCAGGAATAGAATATACAATTTACTTTTCAAACTTTAGCACTGCATTACTGGTCATAAAGACAGGAATGAGAATGTTCTTACATAATTCTTACTGATGATTAGTTGGAAACATATAAGATTTTTACAGTTATTTTTTCTCTCCTATAACCCTTTGAGTTATTCTATAAACTATAAAGAATAATCCATCCTACCTGACATTTTTTGTTTCTCCTTAAAAATTTGCATCAAAATCTGTTTTATTCTTACAACTTTTCCTGTATTGTTGTAAGATACTATCATCACAGACTAAGCCTACCTGGGAAGATGAAAGATTTCATCTTCCAAATAGGTCACACCCATAAGCACTGGAGATTTTTTATGCTTACGTTGCTTAAGATAGCAAGACAAAATATCCTGGATTTGAATACTTGTGCTGATGATGTTATATTTATAAATTTTGTTGAATTACTTGACTTCACTGAGAATAATTTTCACATTTGAAGTATGGTGCTAATAATATGTACTTTGAAGATTTGTTGTTAGGATTATAACATAGTAAGCTACTGCGATGATCTAAATGTTTGTGTCCTCCCAAAATCCATATGTTGAGAATCTAATGATAATGTGATGATATTAGACGATTATATTCCAATGACCTCATGAATGGGTTTAGTGCCTTTAAAAAGAGGCCTCAGGGAGCTGCCTCGCCCCTTCCATCATGTGAGAACACAATGAGAAGATGCTATCTATGAGCCACAAAATGGGCCTCATCAGATGTTGAATCTGCCAGTGCCTTGATTGCTGAGGTCCCAGCCTTCGGAACTGTGAGAAATTAATTTCTGTTGTTTATAAGCTAGCCAGTGTAAGGTATTTTGTTATAGAGGCAAAAAGTGACTAAGACAGGTACTTAAAAAATCCTTGGTGAATCAATGCATCTTTGAAACTTGTATGTAAAATCTTTGGCATACCGTAGACTCTAGAAAAGGGCTATTTGCAATAATGATTCTTTCCTGCCGTGAAAAATTTATAAGCATTTCGAAAAAAATATTGACCTATTACCCCAATATAAATAATATTTTGGAGGAGAACAAGCGTTGGGATAATTTCATTTACTTTTCTGTGATGTAAGATATCTTACCTTAAGAACTGTGTTCTTCCAAAGAGTCAAACCCATGATACAAAACCACAAACACTGCTGAGGAATCAAAGGGTTTCCATAGTTTGTTTTGCCATTTTCTGATTGCTTAAGTGATATCAAGAGACCTTCCTCCCAAAACCTATTTTGCAAAAAGAGCATGAAATATCAGAGAGAGCCCATGTAAAAACATGCATTAGCTATCTATAAAGGCAGTCCTTTTCTGAGTCTAGGGATCAAACTCTTTTTTATATTGTTTTGTATGAGCTAAATATCGTAGTGTCTTTTGTGGCTTTTTTTTTTCCCTATGGCTAAGTGCTCTGATGTTCAAGGAGTAATATGCTGGCCCTAGCACCATAGAGCTCTGTGTATAATTGAATTCTTACTTTAATTTCTTGTTCTCCATTTTCCATGTGTTTGCAGGTAGCTGTGCTTCCGAGGCTCCATTCAGGTTGTTCAATAACTGAAAGACTCCTTGAGGAATCAAATATTTTTATACCAATTTATACTGAGGCTAAAGTTTAAAATGAAATACCAAAACATGAGCTATAGCTTTATTCAGAAATTCACTTGTTCTCGGAGCCTTTAAATTGGCTATAGGCAAGGTCACTAAAGCTGCATGAACTTGTTCTTGTTACTTCTCAGCCTCCCAAGCCTCACAGTAACCTTGAGGAAAAGTTTAGTGTCTCCAAACCAAGCATTGATTAGAATTATTCCTAAATGCAAGGATACAATTATTTTACTTCCATTTAAATTTAAAATTCATTTTAAAACTTAAAAAACTAAAACTATATATTTATTGTCGTGTTATCATCTAACATTGGTCCCTGAGTTATTTCACTAATTGCTTTAAAACCAAGGTTCACAGTGCTGAAATTGTCTGTATACCTTTATTAATCTAGTTTTGAGTTTGCCTTTTTTCCTTCCATAGGGTAACCTCAAACCTTGATTAGTTATTTAAAAATCAATATCTTATAAAGAGAAAATTGTTTTTATATTTTACTCTACAGTGTTTTGCTACACATAGCATTATTGGTTTAAACAAAGAAATGTTAACGGTTTAAATCAAAAGCAAACCTTATACATGGCTATATACGGCAGATTCAGCAGGCATAGGCTACTGTGCGGCGAAGGAAAACACATTACTGAAATAGTTCATCATCTACTGATTCTCCAAAATTCATTTCAAATCAGGATTAATTCTGCCAAGTCTGCTTGTTGTGTTCTCCACGTGTCTTTGCATCTGTTTATTTTTTATGACACGTGCTTTTAAAGGGTTGGTATTCAAAAACCTTAAACTTTCCAAGCAGAAATTACTGATTCCATGATTTTATTAGAGGCTGAAAAATGTCCTTCGGATGTCCTTCTTTGTAGGAAGAATGTGGAACCATTTCATAGTCGTTGTGCCCTTGTATACAACATCCTCATGGATTAGCAAAATGCTAAATCTCTGGAAGGGCCCATTTATTCTTAAAAATACCAACAGATTGGACATTGGAATGGTGTTGAAGCATATCATTCCAAGACATTCAGGAAAACATGCAGAATATAATAGAATTAGGTTAATGGAAGTAAACAACATCTGTTAAAAGAAAGTAACTTTTAGCCCAGGTGTGGTGGCTCATCCCTGTAATCTCAGCACTTTGGGAGGCCGAGGTGGGAGGATCGCTCAAAGCCAGGGGTTTGAGAACAGTCTGGGCTACATAGTGAGACCTTCATCTCTACAAAAACAAATTTAAAAATTAGCCAAGCATGGTAATGCATGCCTGTGGTCCCAGCTACTTAGGAGGCTGAAATGGGAGGTTAGGGAAGAGTGCTCGAGCCTAGGAATTTGAGGCTACAGTCAGCTATGATCAAGCCATTACACGCCAGTCTGGGTGACAAAATGAGACTCTATTTAAATTAAAAAAATTTAAAAAGTGACCAGAAATGTCTTGTTTTCCTGCAACTGAACATATTTTAATGTTTTAAGATAAATGTAATTCTTCCCAAATTAAAGCATGAAAGAACTGCTTGTTGTTCTTTCTGTGAGGCAATTTATAATTATTCTGCTAAATGGTGTAATTTTGTAATTACAGGTAAGTAGTGCTGATTTTTTTTTTCTTAAGGTAGAATATGGTTCCAAGCACTATATTTTATTTTTTTTTTTGAGACAGAGTCTCTGTCTGTCCCCCAGGCTCGAGTGCTGTGGTGCAATCTTGGCTCACTGCAACCTCCACTTCCTGGATTCAAGCGATTCTCATGTCTCAGCCTCCCAAGTAACTGGGATTACAGGCGTGTACCACCACGCCTGGCTAATTTTTTATATTTTTAGTAGAGACATGGTTTCACCACGTTGGCCAGGTTGTTCTCAAGCTCCTGGACTCAAGTGATCCTTCTCCCTTGGCCTCCCAAATTGTTGGGATTACAGGCATGAGCCACCAGAATTACAGGCATGAGCCACCATGCCCAGCTCAAGCACTATTAAGAAGAGCTTTGTGGGGCCAGGCGTCATGGCTCACGCCTGTAATCTCAGCACTTTGGGAGGCCTAGGTGGGCAGATCACGAGGTCAAGAGATCGAGACCATCCTGGCCAACATGGTGAAACCCTGTCTCTACTAAAAATGCAAAAATTAGCTGGGTGTGGTGGCCCACACCCGTAGTCCCAGCTACTCGGGAGGCTGAGGCAGGAGAATCACTTGAACCCGGGAGGTGGAGGTTGCAGTGAGCTGAGATTGTGCCACTGCACTCCAGCCTGGCGACAGAGCGAGACTCCATCTCAAAAAAAAAAAAAAAAAAGGGGGGGTTTCGGTTTAGAGTTAGACTTAGGTTTATAACAGCTTTAACACTTAACTGGCTGTATGAGCTTGAGCAGAAAAGAAATAAACTTTTTTCATTCTGTTATTGCAAGAGTTTACAGAAGACAAATTCATGTTGGGAACCTGACACAGAGTAGAAATGCAATGGATATTAATTGTTCCCTTTTCTCTCTATTAAAAATCGCATGTGACTTGCTCTTTCAGGGTGGATAGGGAACAGCTGAGATGTAACTGCAACAAACTAGATAGTTGACAGGTGCCACTACGCTGGACAGAAGGTACTGGCCCACTGGAAAGGGCTTAAACTAAGCGGAAAATGTCTGCAGTGGAACACCAAAAAAATTACAGTCGTTCAAAAAGTAGTAATGTTTAAAAACTTAGTGAATTTCAAGATAATATCAACAGGGGATTTAAATATAGTAAAGCCGAGAGCTAAGAACAGCTGAGGGAGAGGGAATGAAATGGATGTTAACACAGTCAGGATATAAGGAAAGATCTATGTTGATTTTTAATATTTAAAGGATTTTTTTTTCTCTCTCTATTTACTACTTAATAAGATGTAATTTATTTATGACTGAAAAGGTGAATGTGTTTTAATGCTTTGGGAGTCTAATATTTGGCTGCTTGTTTTAAAATAAGTTTATATGATGGTTATCTTGGGTATCTGGAATTTTTATGAGTTTTCTAGGCTCTTGCAAAAGGAAGCAGTACATGAATTAAAAATAAAGGCATGGTACAAATAAAAATTAAAAAGAAATATGATCAAAAAGTAAAAACTAATTTTCTAACAGTAATGATGATAATGTTATATTTTTCCATAATAATAATTCCATAATAGAATATTATGATTATCACACTTTACAGGAGAGAAGGGATTAAGGATGTTGAAAACATGAGTAAGCAGCTGTGTGTAAAATGTGCAGAAGTTTGTCTCATAGGATGTTGCAGAAATAGGAACAACTATGAGCGACATTTGTAATATAATAGAGAACAAATGAACCTGGAAACTCTAGACCATTTTGCAAATTCTGACTAAGTAGGAAAAGGACTTGAATAAGCATCTCTTCAAGGAGACATACACATGGTCAACATGTATATGAAATGATGTTCAACATAGCTAATCATTGGGAGATGCAAGTCAAAACTACAATGACATTCTGGTTCATACCTATTCAAATGGTCATTATCAAAAAACAAAAAAAGATAAGTGTTGATGAAAGTGTGCAAAAATTAGAAAGCTTGTAGACTCTTGGTGGGAATGTAAAATGAGGCAACTGCTACAGAAAACAGTATGGAGGTTCCTTACAACATTAAAAATATAATTTCCATATAATCTAGCAATGTCACTTTTGGGTATTTATCCAAAGGAATTGAAATCAGAATCTTGAAGAGATACTTACACTCTGATATTCATTGTAGAATTATTCACAATAGTCAAAATCTGAAAACAACTTAAATGTCCACTGATGGATGAATGGAAAAAGAGCATGTGGAATATACATACAGTGAAATATTCTTCAGTCTTAAAAAGGAGGACCCTGCTATGTGAGAGAACGTGAATGAACTTTGAGGATACTATGCTAAGGTAAACAAGACAATCAAAGAAGGACAAACACTGCATGATTCTACTTACATGAGATATCTAAAATAGTCAAATTTTTAGAAGCTCAGAGTGGAAAGGTGATGGTTGTGGCCTGGCAGGGAAGGGAAATGGGAAGTTGCTGTTCAAAGGATATAAAGTTACAGTTATGCAAGATGAAAAAGTTCTAGGTAACTTCTGTACAGCTTGTTTCTATAGTAAACAATACTCTATTATACACTTCAAAATTTAAGAGGGTACATCTCATGTCAAGTGTTCTTGCCACAATTAAAAACACTTTATGGCCAGGCACAGTGGCTCATGCCTGTAATCTTAGCATTTTAGGAGGCTAAGGTGGGCAGATTGCTTGAGCTCCGGAGTTTGAAACCAGCCTGGGCAACAGGCTGAAACACTGTCTCAACTAAAATACCTTGCTCCTGTAGTCCCAGCTACTCGGGAGGCTGAGGTAGGAGAATTGCTTGAACCCGGGAGGCAGAGGTTGCAGTGAGTGACCTGATATCATGCCACTGAACTCCAGCCTGGGCTACAGAGCAAGACTCCGTCTCTACAAAAAAAAAAAAAAACACACACACACAAAATAAAACAAAAAAAACACCCCACTATATGTATATATACACACACACACACATATAAACATTGTGTGTGTGTATATATATACACACACACACACATATACATATACTATATATATTTGAATTGGTCTGAACCAGTTTAAATGTTTCAGGAATTTTATTACTGTTTCTACATTAATTTGTAGAAATTATAATGCATTTATATATTTGCTTAAGCTTTAAAAAATATAGCAATAATATGTGTTCAATGTAGAAAATTTGGAAACTATGTAAGAGCATATATAAAGAAGAAAAGAAAAATCACTGATAATTCTACATTAAAGATATAGCCATTTTGGTGCTTTCAATCTTGATTTGTATTTGGGTATGCATGAACAAAAGTGGAATCATATTGTGTACATTTAATATTATAATCTTCTCATTATTATTATACCATGAGCAATTCCCATGTTATTAAATGTCATTGGAAAGCAATTTTACTGGTTGTATAATAATTTGCTGTATGTACCAACCACAGTGTACTAGAAAATATCCCATTTATTGGATATTTGGTTATTTTCTCTTCCCCCACCCATTATAAATATCTGTAATGGCAGTCCTTAAGCAAATTTGTTTCTGCTCATTAAAAATTCCCAAAAGTAAAACTGTTGAGTCAAAAGGTATAAAAAATGTAAAGACTCTTTATAAAAATTCTAAAATTGCTTTCCAAATAATTGTCTTGACTCTAGTATTTACTCTCATTACTTTTAATGACAAAAACCGCAACTGCTTTTGCACCAACCTAACACATACTATTGTAATTTCTCAGCTCTTAGAGTTTCTCCAACTATGAGAAACAGCACAAAAACACATATTTTATTCGATGACTTCCATAGTCAATGGTGTCACTGGTATCAGACTTCATTCTGATCTTAAACAACTATAAAACTGGACGTTATAACTGTTTGCACATATCGAACAACCAGAGATATGGGACTGTGATCTCGGAGAGAAGAAAAACACATGAATTCCACCCCTGGATTGTTCTGGGTGCGCTGTCTGGATGTGCATGCAGAATGGTGAAGCTGAAGCAAAAGGCAGGAGGATAGTTGTGTCGAGAAAGCAGAATTCTGAGTTTGGACTGCTTTACTATCTGGAATTTGCTGGGCATAGTTCTAGAGAGGAGGCAGCAGCAAAGATGGCGATGTGAGAAGCCTGAGTTGGGGTTCCGCACATGATCCTTAGTCCTTGGCTAACAGCTGGACTACACATGCATGGGGCAAAACATAGGAGGCCCCGTGAAGAGACGCTACTGCAGGCCTGGGAGATGGATGGGAATGTCAGAGGTCATGCAGTGCTAGCAGAAGGTGGAATTGTGGCCCAGCAAAAGTGTGAGAAATAACTGAAAAGTTTAGGTGTTCGCTGAGAACCACAATTATAGAAATTGACTTTTGGTATAGAGTCCTATAATTTTATTTTATTTATTTATTCATTCATTTTTGAGACAGAATTTTGCTCTTGTTGCCCAGACTGGAGTACAGTGGTGCGATCTCAGCTAACTACAACTTCTCCCTCCTGGGTTCAAGCGATTCTCCTGCCTTAGCCTCCTGAATAGCTGGGATTACAGGCACGTGCCACCACACCTGGCTAATTTTTGCATTTTTAGTAGAGATGGGGTTTCGTCATGTTGGTCAGGCTGGTCTCGAACTCCTGACCTCAGGTGATATGGCTGCCTCGACCTCCCAAAGTGCTGGGATTACCGGCGTGAGGCACTGTGCCCGGCGATTTTATTTTTTGTTTATTTTTCTTTTAGAGATGACATCGTGCTCTGTCACCTAGGCTGGAGTTCAGTGGTGTCGTCACAGCTTACTGCAGCCTTAAACTCCTGGGTTCAAGTGATCCACTCACCTCAGCCTCCTAAGTAACTAGCACTACAAGTGCGTGCCACCATGCCCAGATAAGTTTTAATATATATTTTTAGAGATGGGGTCTTCTATATAATAAAATGCCCATGCTGGTCACAAACTGCTGGCCTCAAGCCATCTTCCTACATCAGCCTCCTAAGTAGCTGGGATTACAGGGATGAGCTACCCCATCTGGCTAGAGTCCTGTGATTTTAACACACATGAATATATATGATCCACCACCACAACTGGAATACAGAAAACTATATAATAATTTATAATATTATGTACTCATGATTATATAATACTGAAACAGATAAAACACATGTGAAGATATAATCCATCACCACAGTTGGAATACAGAAAATTATATAGTAATTTATATTATTATATATTCATGATTATATAATAATAAAACAGACAAAATCAAACAAAAATAGCGTGTATATATTCCAATACTTAAAGGAAAAAATGTGCATAATAAATAAGAAATATGAATTCTCAGTGGTGAAATAAAAAATTTGAAAAAAAATTAAATGAGGATTTTTAGTATAATATTAAAGATTAAAAATAGTGAATGGGCTTGATAGCAGAGTTAATACTGCAAGAGAAAGGTTGGCATTCTTGAAGTTAAATTAATATTAATTATCCAAATTGAAAAAGTGGGAGAAATATTTAAAAAGTGTGCCACGCCTCAGCTTCCTGTGAAACCACATCAGGCAACGTAACATACGTATATTAGAGTCCTAGGAAAGGGACAGAGGGAAAGAGAGAGAGCAAGAGAGCGTGACAAAAAGTGTTTAAAGAAAAAATGGCCAAAAATTTCCTAAATTTGGTAAAAACTGTCAAATCATAGTTTCAAAAAAAATCAGTGAAGGCTAAACAGGATAAATAAAAATAAAACCACCATAGGGTGAAACTGCTGAAAACCAATGATAAAGAAAATATTTTGTTATCAGCTCCTGCAAAAAGAAGAACACAAGAATTACAAATTTTGTCTCATCAAAAGTGGTGGAAGTCGGAAGTCATTGGGATTATATATCTGATGTGCTAAATGAAAAAAATATTCTAAACTGAAAGTGAAATAAACATATTTTATATACACAAAAGCTGAGATTTTTTTTTGCCAGTCAATCTGAGTTACAAGAATTAATCAACCAAGTTTTTATGCTAAAATATCAGATGGAAACATGACAGAATAAAAAGAAATAAGAACACTATAGTCAATATGTATGTAAGCTAATGACAATAATTTTTCTCTTAGTTTCTTTAAAAGACAAATAATTGCTTAATACAAGATAAATGGTTGTGAGGACTTTATAGCATGAACAGCAGTAAAATGTAGCATAAGATAAACAATAGCAAAAGGAAACAGACATTAAAGATTATACCATTTTTGCATTTATACATTTTTCATGAACTGGTACATTAAGTAGATTGTCATAGTTAAGAATGTGTATTACAATATAAAAGCAACCAATAAAATTATACAAAGAATAATAGCTAAACAACAATCAATAAAATTAAAAAAGAATACTAAAATAAAGGTAGGAAAGGAAAAGCAGAGAAACAAAAATAGATGAAATAAATAGGGAAATACTAGCTAGGTGGTGCATTTAAACTCACTGTATTGACCGTGTGAGACAAAGTAACACACAAGATGGACGTTTGCTTATTTCTGCTCACTAGCATACTTTCACCAAGTCCCTGACTCCAGAAGGACGCTTTGAAGACAACACAGGGTAGAGCACATGACCCCCCACCTTTCTTGCCTAAGGCACCGTATTTCTTATATGATCCTAGTCCTTACCTTTACCTACAGATAAAACAACATCTGATGGGGTTAGTGATTATGTTTCTGTAATCTACAATAAAATGTATTCTTTTTTTTTTCTGAAACAGAGTCTTACTCTGTCACCCAGGCTGGAGTGCAGTGGCACGTCCTCGGCTCACTGCAACCTCCGTCTCCCCGGTTCAAGCGATTCTCCTGCCTCAGCCTCCCTAATCACCAGGATTACAGGTGCCCGCCACTGCAGTCAGCTAATTTTTGTACTTTTAGTAGAGAAGGGGTTTCACCATGTTGGCTAGGCTGGTCTTGAACTCCTGACCTCAGGTGATCTGCCCACCTCAGCCTCTCAAATTGCTGGGATTACAGGCTTGAGCCACTGTGGCCGGCCTAAAATATACTCTTCCACACAAACCTTGATGTGATTCTGCTTCGATATAGCAATGAAGTTTGGTGTGATTTTGCACATGCTGAACTTCCACAACCCATATATAAACTGTGAGCTAAAGCACTATACTACAGCAGTCTGATAGTAACTCTCTAAGGGGCTGCTCTCTGGCCCTAGGCCTCAGTCTGCGATCTTTAGGAAGACTTCTGAACAAAATTAACTTTAATTATTTAAAAGCTTGATTTTTTTTCTTTAGTTGACAATAGTCATATTAATGTAATACTAAATAAAGCATAGGAAATTTTAGACTGCATATAAGGCACCTTCTTTTGTGTTTAAGAAAGATGTGCTTTATATATAAATACACAAATAGTATAAAGCATTTGCAAAAAAATAAGGTATGTTCTATAAACAGTAACAAAAAAATTTTTAACATCAAAGTGTACTTCAAGACAAGAAACATTACCCAGAGACAAGGGTATTTAATAATGAAACAAGTGGCAATTCATCAGCCATACATGACACTCCAAAATGCATGTGCCTGTAGTAACAGAGCTTTCAAATCCATGTAGCAATGACTGATAGAACTAAAAGAAGAACTATGACAATCCATAATCATTGGTGAATATTCTTAGATACCTCTCTCAGTAATTTATGTAAAAGTAGAATAAAAAATAGAGAAGATAATATGAATTATATCAACCAACTTTACCCAACTGATATTTCTTGAATTTTATACCTCGAATCTATAAAACGCATATTTTTCAAATATACATGGGATGTTCACCAAGACAAGTATACCCTCAGCCTTAAAATTACTTTCTTATAGTAAGTCTTAGTATAAGTAAATTTAAAATATTTAAATCTTACAGAGTAAGTGAGAGTTAAGTTAAATAAGGGGAATAAATTAGAAATAAATAGCAATGAGATATCTAAAAAATCACCAAGTATTTATAAATTAAACAGCACACATATAAACACTAGTGAATCAAAGAAAAATCAGGATAAGAAACAGAAAATACTTGGAATGGAAGGTAATGAGAACACAACATATCAAAACTTGGGGGTTGCAGTTATAACATGGCATGGAGATGGATACATAGATTTAAATTCTCCATTAGAAAATAATATGGGTTTAAAACTAAGAATCTAAGTTCGACTTAATGGACTAGGAAAAAAAAGAGCACAGTAAGCCCAAAGTAAGTTGAAGGAAGGAAATAATGTAACTAGGAGCAGAAATCTATAATATAAAAATACACAGATCAATAGAGAAAATTAACATGGCTAAGAGAAGATTCTTTGAAAAAATTAATGCAATTAATAAATACCTAGCAAAACTGAACACGAAAGAGGGAGAGGAAACAAATTAAAAAATAAAATATTGACTCTCATTTCATAATCTATAGCTATAAAAATGAAACTACATTTTGATCAAAATAGCTAAAATAGAGTTCCAGAGAACAGCAAAGAAGCAGCAGAAATCCAGGAGAATACAGAGACCAAGGATGGTCACACAGAGAAGAGAGGGAAACACCTTGCCTGTACCTCTCCATCCGCCTAGTCAGCTCAAAACCAGGAGGGAATTATTTCTGCAGGGAAAAGGCCATATAGGCACAGTGTCCCACCTACCTGGACTGGACAAGCCCCACGCAATCTGAGCTGTCATCATTGTTGCACTGCTCTCCACCCCCTGGGGCTGAAGGCACAGTGACATCTTGCCATTCCTGGCTCCTTGCTGCCTCTGCACCTGGCCTTAAAGAGTCTGGGCTGTTGCTGTGTCCCACCCATCCCATTGGATAGAGTCACCACTGCATGGTACTTCATTCCTTGAAGCTCCAGCTGCCGCTATACCTTGTTGGTTCCACGTCCAAACTTGCAGCTATGTCCTTCTCCCTGGGGCCCAAGCTTCTGTTGCACCCCTTGATTTCCAGAGCCATGCCAGTTTTGCATCTTGCCCCTGGAGTCAGAACCACAGATACTTATCAGCCCTCTGGGCCTGAGCTGCTCAGATGTGCCTCAGAGCAGTAGACCCCAGCTTATTGAAAAAACTGTATCCAATTCAATTGTGTCTTGGAAGCTGAACCTGCCCCTCAAGTCCCAGGTGCTACAGTAGTTTTACAAGGCTCTGAGACAAGAAACTCAGCTCCACAGCTGCTCCAAGCACCTGTGACCTGATTCCTGGTGCTGCTGCTGTTGCCTGAGGGTGGTGTCAGACCTGACATCAAAAGAGACTCCTTCAGCTGAGTCTCCCACTGAGAGAAAGAGAAGAACAGAAAGATTCCTAAAGCCTTTGTCCTAATAACCTACACAGCCACCATCATGGCCAAATTCCTGCAGCCTAGACCACTGAGGCAGCTGTAGTAATTGCTGACATTTATCACAACTGAAGAAGCTGCATGATGCTACACCACTGCATGCATATGCATGTGCAGCCAGCCTTTGCCCAATCAACACCCTTAAACCCATCTGCTGGTGAAAGTCCAACCCTACAAAAGAAGCCACTCTGTAAAGTTTGGAAGAGGTGACTGTACCATTAAATTTGTGAACATCAACACAGAGACCCAAGAAACATAAAATAGCAAGAAACATGACCCCAAAGGAACAAAAATTTACATATTACCTGGAAATGAATTCAATATAATAATTTTAAAGTAACTCAGTGAGAAACAAGATAATACAAATAGACAATTCAATGAAATCAGAAAAATAATGACACAAATGAGAAATTTAACAAAGATATAGATATAATAAAGAAGAACTAAAGGGAAATCTAGAAGTTGAAGTATTTAATTAACGAAATAAAACATATGATAGAGAGTTTCAGCAGCAGACTAGATCAAGTAGAAGAAAAAATCTTCTAAGATAGGTCTTCTGAAATTACTCATTCAGAGGAAAAAAGAAAAAATAATGAAAATAAGTAAAGAATAAAGAAAACCTGTGGAAATTTTGGGATATCACTAAGTGACCAAATATTCATATTCTAGAAATACCAGAAAGAGAAGAGACAGAAAACGATAGAAAACTTATTTAATAAAATAACTGCTGAAAACTTCCCAAATCTTGAGAGAGATATGGACATCCAGACCCTTGAGGCTCATGGTCCCCGAACGATACAACCCCAAGAGTTCTTCTTCAAGGTACATTGTGACCAAACTGTCAAAAGCCGAGTAAAAATAAAATTTTAGGCTGGGTGCAGTGACTCACACCTGTAATCCCAGCACTTTGGGAGGCTGAGGTGGGTGGATCACGAGGTCGGGAGATTGAGACCATCCTGGCTAACATGGTGAAACCCCGTCTCTACTAAAAATACAAAAAATTAGCCAGGTGTGGTGGTGGGCAGCTGTAGTCCCAGCTACTTGGGAGGCTGAGGCAGGAGAATGGCGTGAACCCGGGAGGCGGGGCTTGCAGTGAATCGAGATCACGTCACTGCACTCCAGCCTGGGAGACAGAGCAAGACTTAGTCTCAAAAAATGATGATAATAATAAAAGAAAAGAAAGAAGGAAGGAAGGAAAGAAAGAGAAAGAAAGAAAGAAAGAAAGAAAGAAAGAAAGAAAGAAAGAAAGAAAGAAAGAAAGAAAGAAAGAAAGAAAGAAAGAAAGAAAGAGAGAGAGAAAGAAGGTAAGAAAATGTTAAGTGCAGTGAGAAAAAAGCATCAAGTCACATATAAGGGAATCTCTATTAGACTATCAGTGGATTTCTCATCAAAAACTTTACACCCCAAAGATTCTACAAAAACCTGTTATACTTAATAAATAAATTTAGTGAAGTTGCAGAATACAAAATCAGCATACAAGCCTCAATAGTATTTCTACATACAAATAATGACATGACTGAAAAAGAAATCAAGAAAAAATTCCATTTATAATGAAATTTAAAAATACTTAGAAATAAATTTAACCAAGGAGGCAAAAAATACATCTGTACATTGAAATCTATGAAACACTGATGAAAGGAATAAATACACAAATAAATGAAAAATATTCTATGCTCACATACTGAAAAATTAATATTGTTAAAATATCTATACTATCCGAAGCAAACAGAAGCAATGCAATGTCTGTCAAAGTCTCAAAGGCATTATTTACAGAAATAGAAAGAAACTTCTAAAATTCATATAGAAACATAAAAGACTCCAAATAGCCAAAACAACCTTGAGCAAAATGAACAAAGCTGGAGGTATCACACTTCCTGATTTAAAATTATAACTCAAAGCTATAATAAATTAAAACAGTATGCTATTAGCATAAAAAAGACACATAGACCACTGGAAGACAGTAGAGTCCAGAAATAAACCCAAATATATATAGTCAATTAATTTTTGACAGTGGAACTAAGAGGACCTAATGGTGAAAGACTAGTCTTTTCAGCAAATGGTGGTGGGAAAACTGGTCTTCCACATGCAAAAGAATCAAACAGGACCCTTACCTTAAACTGTACCTAAAACTCAATTCAAAATGAATAAAAAAGTTAATGTAGGATCAGGAACTATAAAACTCTTAGAAAAGAACATAACAGAAAATCATCTTGACACTGATCTTGGCAAGGATTTGCTGGATATCACACCAAGAGCTCAGTACACCCACAAAAGCAAAAATAAATAAACGGGGCAACATCAGACTAAGATGCTTCCACACAGCAAAGGGAACAGTCAACAAAATAAAATACTAACCTATCAAATGAGAATAACATTCACAAACCACACATAACAGGTTAATACCCAATATATAAACATATGACTATTAACACAAAAATATAAGCATATTAATATAAATATATAATGAAAGAACTCAATAGTAGAAAAACAAATGGTCTATTTTTACAAAGGCCAAAAGACCTGAAAAGGCATATCTCCAAAGAAGAAATAAAAAGGAACAGCAGGTATATTAAAAGGTGCTCAACGTCATTAATCATCAGGGAATTGCAGTCAAAATTCCTACGAGAGGGCAACCCATTAGGATGGCTATTAGCAACAATTCAAGAGATAACGAATGATGAAGGTGTAAAGGGAACTCTTGTACACTGTTGGTGGGAACGTAGATTGGTGCAGCTGTTATGGAAAACAGTATGGAGGTTTCTAACAAAATAAAAAGACAGAACTACCATATGACCCAGCAGTCCCTTTTCTGGACATATATATATGTACACACACAGAAAGGAAATAAAATCACCCTCTTATAAAGACATCTGCATTCCCAAGTTCATTGCACTATTATTCACACTAGCCCAGATACAGAAAAAATGTAAGAAAAAGTGTCAATGGACAAGTGGATTAAAAAACTGCTATATATACATATAAAGGAATATCATTCAACCCTAAAAAAAGGTTACAGTCTTGGCCGGGTGCAGTGGCTCAGGCCCGTAATCTCAGCACTTTGGGAGGCCAAGCTGGGCGAATCATAAGGTCATGTGTTCGAGACCAGCCTGGCCAAAATGGTGAAACCCCATCTCTACTAAAAATACAAAAATTAGCTGGGCGTGGTGGTGCATGCCTGTAATCCCAGCTACTCAGGAGGCTGAGGCAGAAGAATCGCTTGAACCTGGGAGGCGAAGGTTGCAGTGAGCTGAGATCACGCCACTGTACTCTAGCCTGGGTGAAAGAGCAAGACTCAGTCTCAAAAAAAAAAAAACCAAAAAAACAAAAAACCGATTGCAGTCTTGCCACTTGCCGCAATGTGGATAAGTGTGGAGGATATTATGCTAAGTGGAATAAGCTAGACATAAAATTATTGAAATTTTATAATATTGCATGATTTTAATGTTTCTTTATATGCGTGAACTATTTTTCACAGCCATTTTTAAAGTAAAAAGGGTAAGTGCAGTAATTTGATGTTGCAAATGAGAAAATGTATAAATATCATTCAGAAAATCAAAGAGAGTGAATAAAGTTCAAATCATCTAATAAATGGCAAGGCAGCTGGTAGAACACGTATGTTGGTATGTTGCAACTTTTTACTTCAGTTTTGTTGTGTTTATAGTATACCTATAACTTGTTGCTTCAGCTCATCAGTTAGGCATATGCTCTCGTAAGATATGTTTTCATTGCAGCCTTTCTATGAGAATTTAATAAAACCATAGTTGAATACTGTAGTGTCAAAGAATGAGAAGACAACAGCTATACAACAGAAAAAGAAACTGATATATAAAGGTACTGGTGAATTTCCCATGCATGGGAGACAGTTGGAGAGGTATTCATAGAAATTTTAAAGACCTCCTTTAAGAGTACTAGGATAAAAAAGCAAAACAGAACTGTAAAATGCTTTTACTTTTACTTCTTATTTATTTTATTTTATTATTATTTTAATTTTTTACTTCTTAGCTGCACTGTTGTGTTTCCAGTAGGGCTTTGCTATGTCTTATTAATCTAAGTGTCTGAGATTAATAAGATGTATTATCTTAATATGTCTTAATATGACATAAAAAGACATATTGTCATTTCTCTGAAAAATTTGTTTTGCATTTCTCCAAGCATACTTGTTGCCAGGTGTTTTGGGGGAAGCAAAGGGAAATATTATGCTATAATAAGTAGTCATTTTAAATTCTTTTTTTTTTTTTGTCAGAAAATAGTGTTTACTAATAGAACTCAGAGGAAAAATTTTATTTTTGTTCAATGTATCTTTCTGACAAAAGAAATCCCTGTTATCCCAGAATTCAGATCTCTCAAGACACAAGTCTAAAACCAGCTTTCCTCCAAACTTTCTACCTAGGTATTATAGTTCTTATTAAAATCAGTGTATGCTGTTATATTCCTGGTGTCTGAAATAGAAGTATTGACGGTGTATGCAAAAATTATATTATTTTATTTTAGTTTATTCTGAATTGAACTTTTGTTTCTAGGCCCTTAGGAAAACTACTGGTTTGTGAACTGATCCCTAATTAGTTTTCTTAGGTCAGTAGTTTCATTTTTTCCCTGTTAAATATAAAAGAATTTAAACAAATGGAAAGATACACCAAGTTTTTAGAAAAGTAGATGGCACCAGAAAGAGGTCAATTATCCCACACTTTTTTCTCTTCTCGGTAAATTGAACATGATTTTAGCAAACTCACCAGCAGGATGTTTTATTTCTTGAGCTATACATGTTAATTATGAAGTCCATATGGGAAAATATGCAAAGAAGTAGCTGGTGGGGGTGGTGTCTAAAGCAGTACAATGAGGTGGGGAATTAGCCCTACCAAATATTCAAATATTTTACAGCGCCTACGTAAGTAGAAGAATATTGTATTTGGATGCGAGTAGACAGAAAGCACAATGGAATTCATTAGAATTTAGAAAGAGAAGGCTGCGTATGGTGGCTCAGGACTGTAATCCCAGCACTTTGGGAGGCCGAGGAGGACAGATCACCAGGTCAGGAGATGGAGACCATCCTGGCTAACACGGTGAAACCTGTCTCTACTAAAAAAAAAAACAAAAAACTAGCCGGGCGAGGTGGCGGGCGCCTGTAGTCCCAGCTACTCGGGAGGCTGAGGCAGGAGAATGGCGTAAACCCGGGAGGCAGAGCTTGCAGTGAGCTGAGATCCGGCCACTGCACTCCAGCCTGGGCGACAGAGCGAGACTCCGTCTCAAAAAAAAAAAAAAAAAAAAAAGAATTTAGAAAGAGATTCAAGTATATTTAAAAATTAGTACTTGATACAAGTAGCATCTAACATTCAGAGAAAGGTAGATATTTATTATTTTATTTAGTAAATGTTGCTGGGAAAACAGGATTACCATTTGAAAAATTAAAGCTAGATTTAGACTTCACATGGTGTGCACTAGAATAAATATCAAATGAATCAAATGTATAAATGTAAAAAACATGAAACCTGATAAGTTTTAGAAAATATTGTTGGTCCGTTCATAATTTAGGATTAGGAAAAATCTTCCCAACTATTTTCCAAATTCTGGGGCAATAAAAACAATCAGAAATTCATATATTTAAGCAACAGTGACAACAACAACTATACCTTTTCATGGTTTAAGAAGAAGAACAGGAGTAAAATCAACTGACATAACATAAAATGGAAAAATAATATTAGTGACTTACCATAGGCCAAGAACTAATATTTCAAACATATAAAGAATTCCGAAGTATGAAAAAGAAAAACTCCAACAAAATGAATGGGATAAGTAGGAAAAAGGAATCAAGGATTTTACATGCAAAAGAAATTCAAATGACTCATAGCTATACATAAATTACTCATCCGGATTCATAAAAAGAAAAATACAAATTAATCTCCATTGAGACATAATATCTCAATTATTAGACTGTCAAAAATTCAAAGTAAATACTCTGTTGGCAAGACTATGTGGAACCAAAAAGGTGGGAATGAAAAAAAATAATATAGCACCCATGGAGAGGAATTTGGGAATATCTGGTTAAATTACTTATCCTTGGCTCAGGAATTCTACTTCAAGGAAACAATCTCAAAGATGCACTCGAAAAAATGTTAAATAACTCCACAAAGTTATACACTAAGACATCTTGCTAGCAAAAAGACTAGAGGTCATCTAAATCTTTATTAAAAGAAAATTATTGAATCACGGTCGCCACACAGTGAAATATGCAGTTGCAAAAAGAAAGAGTTACAACTTATTCTTTGATATGGAAATCATTAGACACTGACGTTTTGGTCTGGCGCAATCTCTAGGATACATCATTAAATGAAGAAAAGGAAACTAGAGAAAGTATAAACAGTATGGTTGTTTTTTGTTTGTTTTTTAAAAGCCAGCGAATATGTTTACTTTTGCAGATAGAAACAATTTCAATCACCCAAATTTGGATATCAACACCATTCTGGAAGACCAATATCATGCAATCCCCACCCTTCCCAAAATACTCCATTGGCCGGAGGGATTGATCTCCACGTTAAATTGTCTTTGGAATCTCGGCTCAGTCATGACATCCCAGGACATCCCCAGAGGCACGAGTCCCGGAGTAATTTGGGGTATATGATCAACCCCACGTGGGTGTAGAGAGTCAGAACATCTAATAGGGGAGCAGTGGGGATCATGGTACTGCTGGGACCCGGTCCCAGTCAACAGGAGAATCAGGAAATCTCAAGGAAGACATTTCAAAGTACAGTGCCCCCTGAAAAAATGATATATGTAGTAGGTTATGATATATAATGTAAATGTTATAGTTAAAAACATGAAAGATCATAAAGTCAAATATGCTTGAAATCACTACCAAGCCCCCTTGAAGAACCGCACTAATAGAGACTGCTATACATCTTGTTCATCTTACCTGAACTCTATCACAAGGGCTAGAGAATTCCTTTCTTTCTTAGATGTCAATAACTCCAAACCAATAAACCTGAACTGCAAAGGGTTGTGTCTCTTTCCCTGCTCTGAACTAATTTTCCTGACCAGCCTTTATAAAACAACATTCTCCCCAACCCTGGCCCACTGACATTCCTTATTCCACCAAACCTCCTTTAGTACTTGTTATCACTTTTCAAATTGTGAAATACAATACACACTGAATCTGGGTAAAATATATGTATAATACGATAAATTATTATAAAGCAAAGACTTATGTAATCACCCCAGAAACTTCTGTTTCATCCTAGCCCTTATTACCATGTAACTTCAGTATTTTCTTTGTTTATATTCAGTTTCTTTCCTCAAATCTTACTGTAAAAAGTCATGAGAACAGCACTTTCTGTTCTAATCATTCCTATATCCCCAACATAGAGAATAGAATTAGGCAGGCACTCAATTTTTCTGCGGAATAAATCAATGAATATATGTTACAATTTTTCCAATGAATGCTATTTTGTTGGGCATAAATATAATACAGGTACATTACAGTAGTTTTTATTTAATTTTGCAGTTTTCACTCAGCTTTCATGAAAAGCATAGCTGTTAAAGTATAGCAGCTAATGTGTGGGGTTCTGTATTAGAGCTCAACCAAAGAGGCAGAACCAGAAGAGCATTTGATAG
Organism: Chlorocebus sabaeus; assembly: GCF_047675955.1. Lineage (NCBI taxonomy): Eukaryota > Metazoa > Chordata > Mammalia > Primates > Cercopithecidae > Chlorocebus > Chlorocebus sabaeus. The sequence goes on along the minus strand of NC_132930.1, from coordinate 23,493,068 downwards.
ATTGAGAAAGAGAAGGAGAGAGAGAAAGAAGAGGAAGAAGGAGAAGAGGAGGAGGAGGAGGAGAAAATATAGAGAGATTTTATTACAAGGAATGAAAGTTTGTAAGACAGGGAAAAGGGAGCCTATGTGGCTGAACTGAAGCTGTTTTCTGGCCACAGGCATTCAGAAGAGAAGATGCAGAGAAGAGAGAGCAATTATAGTCTCAGCTGCTATTTGAAGTTTTATTTGCCAGGAAAAACACAGTCCTTTTAAAAGGCTTGCCTGATTAGGTCAGGCTCCTCAAGGATGCTCTTCTTAGCTTAAGAAGTCAACTGACTAGGGACTTCAGTTACATCTGCAAGGTCCCCTTACAGCAGCAACTAGATTAGTGCTTGATTGAATAACTGAAAGGTGGTGTGCAAATGTGGCAAAATGCCTGCTGGTTATTCACTCCATCCTCATAGTTTAGCTAGTCTAGCTGAGTTGACATATTATAAGCCATTACAGAAGCAGAAAATTTTCGTAAGTGACAAATTAATAATCACAATTTCATGCCAATCTGATAATAGGTCATTGAGGTCTTCCTGAATATGGGAGCTTTGAGTTTATACTGACTGACAGTTTTAGCCAAAGGTATGGAAGACTCTCCCAGCCTGGTTTCCTATGAAGCAATTTTGCAAATACACATTGCTGTTGCTACTTGGATTTAATTGTTAGAATGAAACTAAATGAGGAACCCATTTTCAGGCTTCAGGATATCCTGAAAGGTGCCAAGCACTATAGAGTTTAGAGGGAGACCATTGGCCAGTCTAAATTAGATTGATACTAGTACTGTGAAACTAACTATGTAAAATTTATTCATAGAATCAAGATTTTTCAGTTTGGTAACAAAGTACCATGAACTTGATGCTGACAGAATACTTAAAAAAAAAAAAAAAAAAAAAAAAAAAAAAAACAACAAAAAAACAGAGTTAAACCACATTTCATAAACATATTATTCTTAGTCTTTCTTCTGATATTGTCACTATAGTGACAATGTCAAGTGAAATCTGACAGGACACTTAAATGTCAAGTATATGCTTTTGATACTAAATTTCCATAATGCTTTGGTTGCTGAATTGCATACTGTACTTGCATTGGTTTTCTGAAAGCTAAGCATTGCTGGCTTTCCCAAAATAACTTGCAGGCAGTTGACCAATTAAAGAGAAACCCGATGCGATGATTGCATGTAATGATGGTTTCATTGAAAACTCGATGGCTTAAGGAAGTCTGAATAGAATCAAATTACCTTCCTTGCTCAGTAACTAAGACAATTTTTTTTTCTCAGTAACACGAACCCTGGAGAAATCTGGTCATAAGAATTACTCAAGCGAGAGAAAAGTTGAAAATCAGCAATTCTGTGTAAAACTAGCTAGATTTTGTGACTCCTTTATAGGATAAGTAGCAAGTAAGACTCTAAAATGTAGTTATTTAGAGTCTGACTTTCAGAGGAATGCCTTTATTAGTGAACTCCTGTGCACCCAGCTTTCAGCTGAAAATGTCATTATTTTCAAAGGAGTACATAGCATTGCATGCTTATCCTTTATCAGTGGTGATCTTCAGGGTGACTATACATTCTAGTACATAGCCAGGGGTCCATGACCAGAAGATACTTACAATGCTTAGTCAATAGGATTACAAGCTTTCAAGCACATATGTTCTCTTTGGTAGAAAGGGATTTTTTTTTTCCTTTTTATACTACTTGGGAAATACAAGGGGTCTTCAAAAAGCTTATGGAAAATGGAATTAAAACATAAAAATAAAAATATAAACTTTATTTCTCAACATAAATTTTACCAAGGTCAAGGCACTTTAGTAAGTATGATATCAGACATTTAGTCCATCCCTAAAAAAAGGGGGGGCCCTTGGAATTTAACCACATTAATACAATCTTTTTTCATTATTAACTAAAGAAAGCTAGGTGCCTTTTAAATATCTTTTAAGATTGGGAAATAAAAAGAGTCGGAAAGAGCCAAATCATGTCTGCAATATGGGTGACTAATGATTTCCCATTGAAATTCTGGCTAAATTACTTTTGTTTGGTGCGAAGAATGAGCAGGTGCATTGTTGTGGTGGAGAAATACTCTCTGGTGAAGGTTTTCTGGGTGTTTTCTTGCTAAAGCTTTGGTTAGCTCTCATAATAAGCAGATGTTACCATTCTTTGCCTCTTCAGAAACTCAACAAGCAAAATGTCCTGAGCATCCCAAAAAACTGTTGCCATGCGCCTTGCTTATGACTAGTTAATGTTTCCTTTGACTGAACCACTTCCATCTCTTGGTAGCCATTGTTTTGATTGTGCTTTGTCTTTAGAATCATACTGGTAAAGGCATGCTTCATTTATTGTTATTATTCTTTGAAGAAATTCTTCAGGATCTTGATCCTACTTGTTTAAAATTTGTATTGAAAGCTCTCCTCTTGTCTGCAGCTTATCTGGGTGCAACAGTTTTGGCACCCATTGAGTGGAGAGCTTACTTTGCTTAGCTTTAATTTTTCAGTCAGAATTGTGGAAGCTGAACCTTTTTTTTGTAGTTGTTGGAGACACTGACTCATTCTATCATTCTATCACCTAGGCTGGAGCTCAGTGGTGCAATCAAGTCTCACTGCAGCCTTGACCTCTGGAGTTCAAGTGGTCCTCCCACCTCGACTTCCCTCCTGAGTAGCTGGGACTTGGTACGAGGTACTATGCCTGGTTAATTTTTAATTTTTTTTTTTCAAAACAGAATTGAGGGGGCAGGGCCAAGATGGCTGACTAGAAGCAGTGGTGATTGGAGACTCCCACTGAAAAGAACCGTAATTAGCATGTGAATCCTGTACCAGCAAGCAAGGTATCCAGGTTCTCTCATCAGAACTGACTAGGCAGCTGGCATGATCCACAGTCAAGAATGAAGAGCAGTGTGGTGCAGCAGCCCACCTGAGAGTCACATGGGACAGGGGAGCTCCCACTCTCCAGCCAATGGAGGTGGTGAGTGAGTGTGCTACACAACTGGGGAAACCGTGCCTTTTCCACAGAACTGTGTAGCCCATGGATCAGAAGATCCCTCTCATGAACCCACACAGCCGGGACCTAGGGTCTAAACCCCAGAGCTGCGCAGATTATCAATAGCTTCTCAGCTAGAATCTGCTTAACTCTGCTGAGTTCCCTGGGGGAGAGGTGACCAGAACAACAGCTACGCCTGCCTGCTGTCTAAGCCCTTTGAACTCCTTGGGGGAGGGGCAGCAGCCAGGACTGGGACTCATAACTGCCTAACATGCTAATCTCCCAGTGGTGGGAAGGTTGGCATCCATCTCTATAGCTCCAGGCCATATTTTTCCCATGCTGGAGCCAAGGAGGCAGGTGTCCCTCACAGCCCAACATGTTGACTGTGGCAGACTACTGCCAGAGCATCCCTTCAGGCCTGACCCTAACCCATCCTTCCTCACTGGGTGGAGTCTCCCTGCAGGAATTCCAACAACTCCAACCAGAGGCTCAGGGACAGAATCCTGATCTCCCTGGTCCTGAGCTCCTAGGGGGAAGGGTGGCCGCAGTCTCTGAAGACAAGGAGACTTAGCCTTTCCTCCTGGTAGTTCTGAGGAATCTGGGCAGCCCAGATGAGTGAGTTTCCCCCCAGTGAAGCACACCCCCTCCACCAAGGGACAGTCAATGTGCTTTTTTAAGTGGGTCCTGCTCCCTGTGCCACCCAACTGGGTGAGACCCTCCAACAGGGGTCGTCAGACACCCTATATAAGAGCGATTCTACTGGCATCAGATTGGTGCCCCTCAAGGTCAGAGATCCCAGAATAAGCAGCAGACACCCATCTTGGTTGTTCTCCATCCTCCTTGAGTGACATCTGAAGGTGTGGGAGCAAATCAGATGAATAGGGTCTGAAGTGAACCCCAGCAAACCACAGTAGCCCTACAGAGATGGGACCTGATCATTGAAAGAAAAATAAATGGAAAGCAACAACAAAAGCATCAACAACAAATAAGTTCCCACAGAAACCCCATCCAAAGGTCAGCATCCTCAAAGATTGAAACTAGACAAACTCATGAAGATGAGGAAGAATCAAAGAAAAAAATGCTGAAAACCCAAAAGGCCAGAATGCCTGTTCTCCTCCAGATGATCGTAATACCTCTCCAGCAAGGGTGCAGAAGTGGACCAAGGATGAGATGGACAAATTAACAGAAGTAGGCTTCAGATGATGGTAATAAAAAACTCTGCTGAGCTAAAGAAGCATGTTCTAACCCAGTGCAAAGAAGCTAAGAACGTTGATAAGAGGCTAGAGGAGCTGCTAACTAGAATAACCAGTTTAGAGAGGAATATAAATGACCCTATGGAGCTGAACAACACAGGACAATTTTGTGAAGCATACAAAAGTATCAATAGCTGAACTGACCATTCAGAAGAAAGGATATCAGAGTTTGAAGACTACCTTGCTGAAATAAGGCATGCAGACAAGATTAGAGAAAAAAAAGAATGAAAAGGAATGAACAAAGCCTCCAAGAAATATGGGACTATGTAAAAATACTAAATCTATGACTGTTTGGAGTACCTGAAGGAGATGGGAAGAATGGAAACAAACTGGAAAACAAACTTTAGGATATTATCCAGGAGAACTTACCCCCAGCCTAGCAAGACAGGCCAACATGCACATTCAGGAAATACAGAGAATGCCACTAAGATATTCCATGAGAAGATCAACCCCAAGACACATAATCATCCAATTGTCCAAGGTTGAAATGAAGAAAAAAATGTTAAGGGCACCCAGAGAGAAAGGCCAGGTCACCTACAAAGGAAAGCCCATCAGACTAACAGTGGACCTCTCAGCAGAAATCCTACAAGCCATAAGAGATTGGGGGCCAATATTTAACATTCTTAAAGAAAAGAATTTTCAACCCAGAATTTCATGTCCAGTCAATTTAAGCTTCATAGGTGAAGGAGAAAAAATATCCTTTCCAGACAAGCAAATAATAAGGGGTTTCATCACCACCAGGCCTGCTTTGCAAGAGCTCCTGAAGGAAGCACTAAATATGGAAAGGAAAAACCATTACTAGCCACTGAAAAAACACACCAAAATATAAAGACTAATGACACTATGAAGACGCTGCATCAACCAGTGTGCAAAATAGCCAGATAACATCATTATGACAGGATCAAGTTCACAAATAACAATACTAACCTTAAATGTAAGTGGGCTAAATGCCCCAAATGAAAGACACAGACTGGCAAATTGAATAAAGAGTCAAGACCCATCAGTGTGCTGTATTCAGGAAACTCATCTTATGTGCAAAGACTAACATAAGCTCAAAATAAAGGGATGGAGGAAAAATTACCAAGCAAATGGAAAGCAAAAAGAAAAAGCAGGGATGGAAATCCTAGTCTCTGACAAAACAGACTTGAAACCACAAAGATCAAAAAAGACAGAGAAGGGCATTACATAATGGTAAAGGGAACAATTCAAAAAGAAGAGTTAACTATTCTAAATATATATATGCACCCAATACAGGATCAAGTAGATTAATAAAACAAATTCTTAGACACCTACAAAGAGACTTAGATGCCCATACAATAATAGTGGGAGACTTTAACACTCCACCGTCAATATTAGACAGACTGAAAAGACAGAAAATTAACAAGGATATTCAGGACTTGAGCTTAGCTCTGGATCAAGTGGAACTAATAGACATCTACAGAACCTTCCACACCAAATCAACAGAATATACATTCTTCTCAATGTCACGTGGCACTTATTCTGAAATCAACCACATAATTGGAAGCAAAGCACTCCTCAGCAAATTGAAAAGAACTGAAATCATAACAAATAGTCTCTCAGACCACAGTGTAATCAAATTAGAACTAAGAATTAAGAAAGTTGCTCCAAACCACACAATTACATGGAAATTGAACAACCTGCTCCTGAAGACTCCTGGGTAAATAATGAAATTAAGGCAGAAATAAAGAAGTTCTTTGAAACCAATGAGAACAAAGACACAGCGTACTAGAATCTCTGGGACACAGCTAAAGTTGTGTTAGGAGGGAAATTTATAGCACTAAATGCCTACATCAGAAAGCTTGAAAGATCTCAAATTGACACCCTAACATCACAGTCAAAAGAGCTAGAGAAGCAAGAGCAAACTAATCCAAAAGCTAGCAGAAGACAAGAAATAACTAAGATCAGAACAAAATTGAAGGAGATAGAGACATGAAAAATCCTCCAAAAAATCAATGAATCCAGGAGCTGGTTTGTTGAAAAAATAAAAAAAAAAAATAGACCACTAGCTAGACTAATGAAGAAGAAAAAAGAGAAGAATCAAATAGACACAATAAAAATGATAGAGGGGCTATCACCACTGACCCCATGGAAATACAAACTACCATCAGAGAATACTATAAACAGCGCTATGTAAATAAACTAGAACATCTAGAAGAAATGGATACATTCCTGGACATATACACCTTCCCAAGACTAAAAACCAGGAAGAAGTCGAATCTCTGAATTAAACCAATAACAAAGTCTGAAATCGAGGCAGTAGTTAATAGCCTACCAATCAAAAAAAGCCCAGGACCAGATGAATTCACAGCCAAATTCTACCAGAGGTACAAAGAGGAACTAGTAACACTCCTTCTGAAACTATTCCAAATTATTGTAAAGGAGGGACTCCTCCCTAACTTATTTTATGAAGCCAGCATCATCCTGATACCAAAACTGGGAAGAGACACAACAAGAAAAGAAAACTTCAGGCCGATATCCCTGATGAACATTGATGTGAAAATCTGCAATAAAATACTGGCAAACTGAATCCAGCAGCACATCAAAAACTTACTCATCACGATCAAGTTGATTTCATCCCTGGGATGCAAGACTGGTTCAACATACACAAATCAATAAACATAATCCATTACATAAACAGAACCAATTACAAGAACCACATGATTATCTCAATAGATGCAGAAAAGGCCTTTGATAAAATTAAACAACTCTTCATGTTAAAACTCTTAATAAACTGGGTATTGATGGAACATATCTCAAAATAATAAGAGTTGATTATGACAAATCCACAACCAATATCATATTGAAGGGGCAAAAGTTGGAAGCATTCCCTTTGAAAACCAGTACAAGACAAGTAGGCTTTTTCTCACCATTCCTATTCAACATCGTATTGGAAGTTCTGGCCAGGACAACCAAGCAAGATAAAGAAATAAAGCGTATTCAAATAGGAAGAAAGTCAAATTGTTTCTGTTTGTAAATTACATGATTCTATATTTAGAAAACCCCATCATCTCAAGCCAAAAACTCCTTAAGCTGATAAGCAATTTCAGCAAAGTCTCAGGATATAAAATCAATGTGCAAAAATTACAAGCATTGTTTACACCAACAATAGAGAGCCAAATCATGAATGAACTCCCATTCACAATTGCTACAAAGGGAATAAAATACCTAGGAATATAGCTAACAAGGGATGTGAAGGACCTCTTCAAGGGGAACTACAAACCACTGCTCAAAGAAATAAGAGAGGACACAAACAAATGGAAAAACATTCCATCCTCAGTGATAGGAAAAATCAATATCATGAATATGGCCATACTGTCCAAAGTAATTTATAGATTCAATGCTATTCCTATCAAACCACCATTGACATTCTTCACAGATTTAGAAAAAATTACTTTATATTTCACATGGAATCAAAGAAAGCCCCGTATAGCTGAGACAATCCTATGTAAAAAGAACAAAGCTAGAGACATCACACTACCTGACTTCAAACTATACTACATGGCTACAGTAACCAAAACAGCATGGTACTGGTACCAAAACAGACATATAGACCAAGGGAACAGAACAGAGACTTCAGAAATAATGCCACACATCTATAAGCATCTGATCTTCGACAAACCTCACAAAAACTAGCAATGGGGAAAAGATATCCTATTCAGTAAATGGTGCTGGGAAAACTGGCTAGCCATACATAGAAAGCTGAAACTGAATACCTTCCTTACACCTTATACAAAAATTAACTCAAGATGGATTAAAGACTTAAATGTAAAACTCAAACCCATTAAAACCCAAGAAGAAAACCTAGGCAATACCATTCAGAACATAGGCATGGGCAAAGACTTGATGAAAATGCCAAAAGTAATTGCAGTAAAAACCAAAATTGACAAATGGGATCTAATTAAACTAAAGAGCTTCTGCACAGCAAGAGAAACTATCTTCAGAGTAAACAAGCAACCTACAGAAAGGGAGAAATTTTTTGCAATCTACCCATCTGACAAATGCTTAGTATCCAGAACTTACACAAATTTACAAGGAAAAAATATATATATAACATCAAAAATGTGGGCAAAGTATATGAACAGACACTTCTCAAAAGAAGACATTTACATGGCCAACAAACATACAAAAAAGCTCAACATCACTGATCATTAGAAAAATGCATATCAAAACCACACTGAGATACCACCTCATGCCAGTCAGAATGGTAATTATTAAAATGTCAAGAAACAATAGGTGCTGGCAAGGCTGTGGAGAAATAGGAACGCCTTTTCAACCATTGTGGAAGACAATAATACAGTATGGCGATTTCTCACGGATCTAGAACCAGAAATACCATTTGACCCAACAATCCCACTACTGGGTTATACCCAAAGGAATATAAATCATTCCGCTATAAAGACATGAACATGTATGTTTATTGCAGCACTATTTACAATAGCAAAGTCATGGAACCAACCCAAATGCCCATCAATAATGAACTGGATAAAGAAAATGTGGTACATGGATGGGCGTGGTGGCTCTCGCCTGTAATCCCAGCACTTTAGGAGGCCAAGGCAGGCACCTTGAGGTCAGGAGTTCAAGACCAGCCTGACCAACATGGACAAACCCTGTCTCTATTAAAAATACAAAATTAGCCAGGCTTGGTGGCAGGTGCCTGTAATCCCAGCTACCCGGAAGACTGAGGCAGGAGAATCACTTGAACCCAGAAGGCAGAGATTGTGGTGAGCGGAGATGGTGCCATTGTACCCTAGCCTGGGCAACAGGAGTGAAACTAAGTCATCCACTGAAGAAAAAAAAATGAAAAAAGAAAAAAGAAAATGTGGTACATATACACCATGGAATACTATGCAGCCATAAAAAGGAATGAGATCATGTCCTTTGCAGAGACGTGGATGAAGCTGGAAGCCATCATCCTCAATGAACTAACACAAGAACAGAAAACCAAACACCGCATGTTCTCACTCAGAAATGAGAGTTGAATAATGAGAGAACACATGGACACAGGGAGGGGAACAACTTACACCAGGGCCTATTGGGGGATTGGGGACAAGGGGAGGGAACTTAGATGATGGGTCAACAGGTACAGCAAACCACCAAGGCACAACTATGCCTATGTAACAAACCTGCACATTCTGCACATGTATCCTGAAGCTTAATGTAAAATAAAAAAATAAAACTAAATAAAAATAAAGAATAAATTACATTTGAAAGCGGACATTTGCTACAGGAATAAACTAAAATAAGGGTCATTTATTAAAAAAGACATTTAAATTCAAGTTAAAAACACTTTTCCTCTTAGGAAAAAACATAATTCTATAACATCAAAGAAGATGTCATCATTTTTTGCATTTCTTTGCTATTTTTCTCCATATGTGAAATTATATCCATATAAATATGTATATAAACTATTGGCATTTTTTCTATTTTGAAACTAATTTTATTAAATAAAATTGGGAAATTTGGAAAAGCATTAAGAAAGAAAGAAAGAAAGAAAGAAAGAAAAAGAAAGAAAGAAAGAAAGAAAGAAAGAAAGAAAGAAAGAAAGAAAGAAACGAAGTCTTCTATGTTGTCCAGGATGGTCTCAGACTCCTGGGCTCAAGTAATCCTCCTATCTCAGCCTCCTGAGTAGCTGGGATTGCAAACATGTTTAAGCTTTTAATTGGTAGTCCTCTTCGATTAGTGCATAAACAAGATGAATTGCTTCATCATAAATTGATGTGGACGATCTTCCACTGCAGGCTTCATCTTCAACATCTTGTCCGTTCTTAAAATGAGTTATTTATTTGTAAATTGCTGATTTCTTTGGGGCATCATCCCCTCAAATTTATGTAAAACATCAATGATTTCACTATTCTTTCACCAAAGCTTCACCATAAACTTGATGTTTCTTCTCACTTCACTTTTAGCACAATTCATATTGCTCTGGTGGAGACTCTTTCAAACTGTTGTCTTAACCTTCTTGGTACCTCAAACTACATCCTACTCAGACATGTTATAACAAGTTAGTACAAGTTTATTTTGGTGCAAAAGTGTCTGAAATCAATGCTTAGTTTTGTTACAATATGCATTTTTCTGGGAACTTTTTGAAGACTCCTCATTTAAGCTTGACTTCCAGGTTCATAATGCAAAGCTAAGTTAATAGTTTTTATATTTTTGAGTGAGAATAAAGTAAAGCATGCTGAAAACATTGAAAATGATTGATCCTAAAATTTCAATAACATGTGATCAAGAGCAGACAAATCCTTTTCTTTTTACCATGGTTCAGTTGTCATAAATAGCTTTATGACTTTATTTGCACAAACAAGGTATTAAACGGCCATTGAGTTCTTTTATTTTTGTCCCTTTGAAGAGTCTCTGACAACGTAAATAACTTTAGTAAGTCGTCACACAAACACTGAGAGTTTGTGTGCAGGGAAAAATCCCTCTAAGCCTTCACAGGTGGTAGTGATTCTCATGATGAATTTCTCATCATCCAATGTCTGGCTCTCCGCCTTGCAGTGTTGAAAACTTGACAGTCAGTTCACCAATAGTGAATGTATCTCAAAGGTCAGATTCATATTAACCATGTTCCAAAACTAATACACAATGTCAAAAAAGCCTGTAAACCAGATTCCTGCGAAACTATATATTCAACATATTTTCTTCTTGAAGGTAGAAGTAGACCCTCGTGGGAAGCCGGGTTGTAATGAGGAGTTTGCTGTTGAATATGGAATCAAGATTAAGCACACAAAACGATTGAAGTTTTAATGGCATCTGGCAAAAATTACCAGAATACTCAAGGTAAATTGACCACAGCTGTTTACAGTCATGGTCACACAAAAGGAGAAACTCATTCTCTTTTTGTACTAGAATAGGCCCTTTCAAACTTGCCTCTGTGATATTGCTTTTGTTAGCAATCCACAATGATCACAGCCATCTTCACTGACAACTGCCTTTATATTTGTGTGCAGTCAGATTATAATAGAATCTTGTTGATTTAGGGGACATACTACCTCTTGAAAGCGACTTTGCCTATATGTTCCACTCCATTTGGGTATGTAGCTTTAATTTTACAACAAAAACTTACAGTTCAAAAGATAACTTTTTCATAAACATGGCAGGCCCAGCTTCTCACAGTATAATTAGTTTCTGGACCCATTTTCCACTTTAAATTACAAAGATCTGGGGATAGAGAGTGAAGACTTTTAGAATGTGTGCTTTCTTTCATTCATCAGTTTACTTATCATATCAATATCTTTCATGTGTTTTTTCTGTTGGTAATCAACTAAATTTAAGTGAACGCATTAGTCTCTACTATTTTATTCTAACTGATTACTTGTGTCTCAGAAATGTATATAAACTTAAAGAGCTTCTAAAAAATACACAAAATGTCAGAAAGATCTGACAGACTTAGATGCCTTAGAATATTGAAAGGCATTGTAGAGTCATTTCTGATGAAATACCTAGTTTTTCATTCAGATGATGAATTCGTTAAAATAATTATTTTTTGGAAAAATTAAACATACATAACTTTATTGTGCAAATAATCAAGTTTTAAATACTATCATATTATTACTTTTACTACATATGCTATAATTATACTATTACATAGTAATATATATTATATAATTACTATATATTATATAATATATTACTGTATAATTACTATATATTATACAGAAATATATATTATTACTATATAGCATAAAACTGGTATATATATTTGTTTTCCTATATATAGTAAAAGGAATAACATTTTATGTATATATATAAAACTTTTACTACATATAATAATTTTGCTTATCAGGGCCCCATCCTCAAATATAAAATCAGATGACTTTTTATATACATAAGTATATATATCTCTCAATTATGGGACAACTTCCTTTGACCCCTTTTGGTTAGTAATTACTTCCAGGAAGACTCTAAAAGTCTTTTAAAGAGCAAAGAGAGCAATAATTTTTATGGCAGACCATTGATGAGAGACATTATACATAGAGTGTTATGATAATAATTTTCATTTATTTATTTTTTAATGTACTCAATTCATCTTGTGTGTCCCCTCTGTTCCAGGCTCTATGGTAGTTGCCAGAACTGCACGGCCCAACAAGGGAGCCTACGACTACAAGCACCTGAACCATGGTGGTGCAACCAAGGAAATGAATTTTTAGTTTTATTTAATTTTAATTAATTAACATACAAATACTTGAATCATTATGAAATTTTAATATTGATTATTCGTTGAAATGATAATATTTTGGATATATTAATTTAAAATACATTATTAAAATAAATTTCACTTGCTTCTTTTTCCATTTTTAATGTGGCTAATGGGATTTTTGAATGCCTACGGCCCATTGTATTCTACCATACAGGGCTATTTTAGAGATTTTTGGTGAGTAAAATACACATAGTCTTCGCCATCTTGGAATTTAATCCATGATTTATATTTTTATCAAAGTTCAGATATTGAATACTTGTTTAGACCACTAATTTTAGGAATGGAAATTGAACCAAAAGTGATGAATAGCCAACTAAATAAATTATGAGTCAAAAGTAAATAGTGTTTAAATATTTCTGTACAAAAAAATTTCTCTGAGAAGCGAAGAGGCCTTAAATGTCTAAATATATGAGATTTTACTCTTTTATGTGGTTCTAGTTCTATTGTATCTCGTTTTATTATGACATATTAGCCATTATTTGGTTCTGAAGAGAAAGCCCATTACTTTATAGGAGATTTCATTTAATTATTATAATAATACTGCAAAATAAGCATGACTTCTAGTTTATGAAAAAGAAAGATAGGCTTAGAGTGATTACTCTTTAAAATGTGTACAAAGATGATAACCATAGAGAGTATTCAAACTCATATTTGTCTCATTTCAAATTTCATACTCTCTCTCCTCTACCAAGCATTAGGCCTCTTGAAGTTGAAGAAGAGGCCTTTGCAAAGCTATTTTTGGGAAATAATTCTCTACTCACAGCTGTGGTCTAGGACACTCATGCAACAAATGAAATGATTTTGTCTTTTACTCCAGAAGGGGAATTCACCCTCTTCTGTTCTGGGATTGTTGGTTATTATAACAAATTAGCCCGAGTCATTCAGCTTTCTCACATGGGAATTTTCTTGATTCCTTTTCTCTACTATAAGCTGCATTAAAGACAGTGCCAGGTGCTCTCAGGTTTTTGATACTTTAAGAAATAAATCAATAGAAGCAGGTTTCCTAGTTGGATCTGACAGTGTCACTATGAAAGTGCACCTGCACCAAAGGACTGAGCCATGATTCCAGGATTCTTTTAGTGCATACACAGATGGCTTATTGAGAATGGCCTTCTTAAATCCAGATTAGCAAAACAAAATTTAATTATCTGAGACTAAAATAAGCGATTTAATTACAATTAATTTTCTAATTCTACTTATTTTCAAATAAATGTCTGAAAAAAAAAATCCTTCCATTTTAATCACTAATCCTTAAAGGTGGTACTTGTACAAACAAAAATAAAACCCCTCAGAATTCAGAAAAAAAAATATTTTGGAAAAGATCTTAATATAAACTAAAACTAGTAAATCATCAGGGAGACATAACATAATGTTCTGAAAAAGGAAATAAAATTATGTATCTATTGATCTGACAAACTCCTCAAAACAATACTTAAAATATTATGGAAGATGCCATTATTAAGTATTTTTATTTTTTGTGGCTATATTGTCCTTTATGTAGATTCAACCATAATCTATCCTTCCCACTGAGACATAGTTGAAGAAATCAGTTGCAAAGTAGGCCATGCCACACATCTTTTGTATTTAAGTCTGACAAACCTTTTGTTAAGGAACAAGTTTTAAATTTCACACGTGGTCAAATATAGCAAAACATCAAATAATTATATTGAATTAGGAATATCACTTAACAAACTCACATGTGCAATAGAGTAGGAGGCAGGACATAAGTCTCAATTACAGCTAAGCAGGGAGGAGCAAACCTTCTTCCATCTGGAGCCTCACAGCAATAAACGGTGTCACCCTGCTTTGTTCTCCCCAAAGGAGCTGAGCCACTGAAAAGCTCCTGTCATCCAGCCTGGGCAACAATCACAAAGCACACATCTTAAGGTGTCTTTTCAATTCATTATTGCACTGAAACACTTTTATTAAATATAATGCTTTTCAACTAATTCAGTGAGTTAAAATTATTTTCATGTAGGAGACATTAATTAGAGATGCTATGTCTGGGCTGGGTGCGGTGACTCATGCCTGTAATCCCAGTACTTTGGGAGGCCGAGACAGGCGGATTATGAGGTCAAGAGATCGAGACCATCTTGGCCAACATGGTGAAACCCTGTCTCTACTGAAAATACAAAAATGAGCTGGGCATGGTGGCATGCACCCATAGTCCCAGCTACTCGGGAGGCCAAGGCAGGAGAATCACTTGAACCCGGGAGGTGGAGGTTGCAATGAGCCAAGATTGCACCACTGCACTCCAGCCTGGCGACAGAGCAAGACTGTCAAAAAAAAAAAAAAAAAAAAAAAAAGGAAACAAAAACACAACAGCAAAAAAGGTGCTATGTCTTTAAGCTCTTTCATGATTATATGTAGCAAATATAGAAATCTATTTAATTTTTCCAGGTTTTCAGGTGGAAAAATTATATTTCATATATTTTATAGAGCGTGTAACATAATACACTTGGAATGAGCATTTTCATGTAATTTCACAAAGTAAAAAGTTATTTGCCCATTTAGAAGTGTTATTGTAACTCTCTTAACTGGTTAAGATTCTGTATTACTAATAGTAACACATCGTAATTCTTCTGTCTAATTTTGGATATTTGTGGTGAGTAAGAAAAGATACAAAAATAACATCAGATCTTGTATTGCTTTCATACAGTGTGAACAACAAAATGTAATTATTTTCAGTGACGGAGATGGCTTACTTATTATATTCTCAAAATAAATTTAAAAATATGCCATGTGGAATGTCACATATGTAAAGCAATACACGTTCCATGTGAATGTTACATATCTGGAAGGTTTTATTGGAGAACCTGGGAGAAAACTTATGGAAATGGAGCTAGAATACCTACCGAATGCAACTAAATGAAAACAAAAAAGTACCAGTTTCTACAAATTCACATTTATAAACAATCATGACTCAGAAACTCAAATAAAAAGAAATAATAAACTGCCTAATTCTAACATCACAAATTGTTCTAAAATATCAGTAAAATGTAAATTTTACTAAAAAGGTAAATATAACAAAATAATTTCATTCCAGTTCAATGTTATCACTGCGAACTATCCCAGTAATTTGAAAAACAATCGATAAGAGTGGTAATATTGCTTATTTACCGCCAGGAAACATCCTTAGATTGTCCTCTCTAGCATGTGTCTCTGTGTAAATTCTGCCCCACTTTATACTCATTTATTCTTTCTGTCTTTTCCTCAGTGATTCAAAGATATTTATAAAGTGGCTAGTATATGCCAGTCACTGTTTTGGGGTGCCAACGTAGAGCTATGAGCAAGAAAGAAAAACTCAATACTTTCTTGAAGCGTGTCTTCCAGTGGAGGAATTAACAAATACATAGGACTGTTTTAGTTATAGGTAAACGTTATTTTTAAAATGGGCCATGGCTGGGCGTGGTTGCTCACACCTGTAATCCCAGCACTTTGGGAGGCCAAGGCAGGCAGATCACCTGAAGTCAGGAGTTTGAGACCAGCCTGGTCAACATGACGAAACCCCGTCTCTACTGAAAATACAAAAATTAGCCTGGAGTAGTGGCACGTGGTTAAAATCCCAGCTACTCAAGAGGCTGAGCCAGGAGAATCACTTGAACTCAGGAGGAGAGGTTGCAGTGAGCCAAGATTGCACCATTACACTCCACTCCAGACTGGGTGACAGAGCTAGACTCTGTCTCAAAAAAAACACAAAAAACAAAAAACCTGGGCCACTTGTATCCATTTGCTAGGTCTGCCATAACAGAGTACCACAAATTGAGTGTTTTAAAGAACATATATTTATGCCCTCGACATAACATATATTTATTTTCTCGAGGCTAGAAGTCCTAGATCAAGGTGTCAGCTGGGTTGGTTCCTTCTGAGGGCTGTGAAGGGAGAGAATCTGTTCCTTGCCTGTCTTTTAACTTCTGTCAGTTTCTCTGTTATTTTATTGTATTTTTTTTGCTGGTAGAAGCATCACCCCAAATATCTACTTCCGTCTTCACATGGCATCCTCCCTGTGTGGGTGTCTCTGTGTCCAAATTCTCCCTTGTTGTAAGGACCCAAGTCATGTTGAATTAGGGGTTTACCCTAATGCTTTCATTTTCACTTCATTACCTCTGCAAGTAACCTGTTTCCAAATAAGGTCACCTTCTGACATACCAGGGTTAGGATTTCAACATATTTCTTTAGAGGACCACAGTTTAACCCATAGCAATCATTGATTACAGACTGACTGGGAGAGGGGCATGCAGGCAGTTTGAGCTGGGTGGCACTGGCCATGTCTTCAAAGTGGCAGCAGCCAGATGAGAGAAGTAGACTCAGAGCTTTTCTTGAAAGGCAAAGCAAGTGCAAAGGATGCAGGCTGGAACAGGCTTGCCGGGTCTTAGGAGCAGACAGGGTGCTGTGGTTGGAGTAGCCATGTAAAGGAGAGGAGTGTGTGAAGAGATCAGAGAAGCGGGCAGGGCTCAGACTATGGGGTTCTTCAAAGGCCACGAGAAAGAATTTGGAGTTACTGTAATTTTAAGAGTCAGCAGCTAGAAGATTTTTAAATAGGAAGTGATGTGATCTGATATCTATTTTGAAAGCTCAGTGTGGCTGACACCTCTCTTGTCTCTCAGGCAGGGCCATCTAATCTTTTCAGCTCTTTGTAATCTCTCTTTTTCTCAACACCTAGATCATTGATAGTTCTCACTCCATGGATCTGTTAGCAGAAGTGAAGGAATCAAACAGTTAGGTTTCTATGTTCACCCAGAAGCCTCCACTCTTATCTTTATAACAGATCTTTCTGTCAAAGCAGTAGGCTAATTGGTTGCTATACTTGGTATCATTTTATTTTATATACATTTAAAAAGCTTAGAGACTAAACTCTTCATATATTTGTGTGTGTGTTGCTTGTGTGTGTGTGTATTGCTTGTGTGTGTGTGAAACACACAGCTTAATTCATTCTCCTAGGTTTAGGCTGAATGTCACCTCTTCTTTGATGCTTACCTGAATGTTCCCACAGCATTTGTTGCTTCCTTTACAGTGCAAACCTGAATTTTCACACTTTTTATGTATTACTGTACCTATTTGTTATCTGGTGTCCTGGATAGTCTGCAAGCTCCTTTAGATCCGGAACTTTGATTTTATTTATTTTTCTTCTATTTGTAACTGCTAGTTGCACAATCTCTGACAATAGAAAGAAACAAATGCATTTGGATGATTAGAATACATCTCTTAGAGCTGTTTTCCAAAAGAACTGCATTTCATACCAACCAGTAAAGTCAAAGGCACTGATAAACAACAAAATTTTACCACAGACTTGTAGTGGTTTTATCAACAATGACATTTTAACCACAGACTTGTAGTGTTTTCATTGTATCCATCCAAAACTTTCTAGATGAAACCAGTAAAGTTAAAGGCACTGATAAACAACAAAATTTTACCACAGACTTGTAGCGGTTTTAACAACAATGAAATTTTAACCACAGACTTGCAGTGTTTTCATTGTATCCATCCAAAACTTTCTAGATGAAACATCTTCGTTACAAAAGTAACTTGCCTTTTTTGAATTTGGTGTTTGTCATTTGCACAAACTGGAACCTTTGAATCCTCTTCAGTGGGTATCTCTGATTCCTGCTTCTCAGAATAACTTTCATTAAAGATCTTCCTTCCCTTCAGTTCCCAATGGAGGGCGTGAGATGTATCCATTATTAAATTATTTATTTAAAACTTTTCAGACCTTCTGTTTATTATGCATATGAAACTTCAAGTTTTGATTATAAACTTGTAAACCTGTGACACTTGTAAATCTTGATATCTGCTTTAAGAAGAAGGAGATGGAATTGTTTTGAGTGCTTGTGCTATGATTATTTTGCTCTCTTGGGTATTTAGACACGAATGAGACTGGCTTTCTGAAAGCATAAATTCTATCGATGCTCCTTATGTCCTGTGAACTACATGGACTTTACATAGTTTGCAACTTGTGTGTCCTAGACTTTAATAGTTCCTTTTCTGTCCACAGAGCTGCATTTGTTGTAAAATATGCAATAGCTTGTTAGTAACAACTTAAACGAAGATAAACATTACTTCATCCCAATTTCATTGAATTTCTGCAATGTACTAAGCATAAGGAAGGCAGGAATAAATACAGGAATACTAGGGTGACCAGTTCATCCAGGTTTGCCCAGTACTGTCCCAGTTCTGGTACTGAAAATCCTGTACCCCGAGGAACCCCTGAGTCGCAGTCTAACTGGTCATCCTAAGTCTTAACAATTTAAATTTAATGATAAAAATCAGCTTTTTAATCCTATAAAAATTCCTTTTCCTTTCCAGCTTTTTCTCCAAAACATATAGTGTATAAAAGAAAACCAAATAAAATGTTCCTAAAGTGTACATAAGGAAAATAAGAATAAGGGATATTTAGATGATGTCTGTTTAGTTAAAGAAAGGCTGTGATGTTCCATACCTTTTCTTGAAGACTATCACCTAGTCTGTTAGAAGGCCATTGAGTCATTGGTGCTTGAGTGGAAATAAGAGGAAAACTGCTGTCAAGGTAAAGAGGCAAAAAATACAGGACAGCCCTGGATACTACGTGACAGCCTTTACTTTAAGTGCCCCTTCTCCATGAGTTTTGAAGAACATCAAGTGTTCTTTCAAAAGGGCATAAAACATTTAGAACCCAGTTCCATCTCTATACACCTGTGTGACCTTTACCAAGGTTCTGTTTTTCTCTCCGAATCCTACTTTCTGAACTATTAAAGGGAGGGGTTTGAATACTTACACATTTGTAGTGAGGTTTAAATAGTGTAGCATTTCCAAAAGTATCTGCATTTAGACAAAAATAGGTACTCCAGAAAAGTTAAATATTAAAATCTTACATATTAGCATGGGGCTCAACCCAAGTGCTACCTTCTCTTTGGCCTTTCCTAACACCCTGGCAAAGTGAACATCCCTTCATTTCCCCTTGTCCCTGTCCATAATCTATCCTGGTAATTCCAGGACTTTATTTTACTGATTTAATTAGTAGACTCGTTTGTTTCCATTTCTGCTGCAATATTCTTGAGAATAGTTGCCAATAATCTATACTTCTGGTACTTTACATGGTGACAGGCACATAGTAGAGATTTAACACATTTTGAGACATTTATAATGAATGAAGACACGGAGAGAATGGTGATGGTAGAGAGACCACTCAAATAAGAAATTCAGATCATATTCTGAATACTTGAGAAAATAATACAAAATTGAACAATGCGTCACTTTTTAACAAAACTTGCTTGTCTTACGCAGGATACACATCCATTCATGCGGCCTTTCTACTTCAATGGTCACCCATTGGATACAAGATAAAGTCCATAGTCTTCACCATTTGAGTCATTCCCCAAAGAGTCCATGCCTTGTCATTCATTTCACAATGCCTCTTTAATTGGTGATTCTTCTATATGAAACATCTTGCTTTCACCATTTCCAAACTACCAGCTTCCATTCCTGCTCCACCTAATCAAATCTTGGTAATCCTTCGAAACCCAGTTTCAATATCATCATCTCCTTAAAGCTTTGCTGACCTACCCCAACCCTATCTCTCAAGGCCTAATTAAATATATTTTTTGTGACCCATACTATCTCATGCAAAATTTTTCCATTTCCTGTATCTCCCTATCTTACTGTTTTACCTTGAATGTGAAAGCTTATCCATGAGGGATGTTGACTCATTTTCTTTTTATTCATTCCTTAGCCAGAGCCTGTTATGTAACGTGTACAAAAATCGTCTTTGAATGAATACCTTTGCAACTGGAAGGTTCCTTCTACTCCATTTCAAACAAGCCACATTTCACCCAGGTTATGCAGAGTGAATTGTTTTACTATAGCTACACTTATTTCTAGCATGCTATTGCAAGCTTGTGCCACATAGTTTATTGATATAGGTTTACAGTTTATTTGCTAGCAATACACTAGGGTTGTATTGATTTTGCCCATCCTTTTCACTAGATGTCAACTGGTGTCCTATTTTGATTCAAGCTTCCATGTGGTTAGCTCTCATACTGGGTTCAAGTACACTGCCTGATTGAACCATCCTCTTCTAACTCAGAAATGGGAACATGAGTAAAAACCAGGTGAGTTCTCCACTTTCCTTCCACTTAAGTTTAAGTCATACCTTCTTCAACTAAGGTGAAACTTCCTGCCTGTGAATTATCTGTGTTTCTATTTTATACAGTGTAATCATCTATATAGACCTAAGTAAAGACAGCATTGGACTCAGAATCAGAGGCCTGTGGTTGAGTCATGCTTTGTCAGAAATAAAGATAAAAATTCCCACCTCAGAGTGTTGTTAAAGGAATTAAACAATAATACAGAATAAACAGAATATGTACTTTCTCCATTTCTGAGAATACATCTGATAGACGTGGTCTTTAAAGAAGTATTTTTTTTTTTCCTAGTTAAACACCAAGACCTTCTTTTAGACAGAAAATATGTATTTTTGAGCACACAAAACTGAGCTTGTTTCTTATGGTTTTAAAACATTCTGTTCTCTCTGTTTGTCATTTGCCTGTGAAGCGGTTATAAGAAAACATCCATCTCTTTTGGTCTGGTTACATTAAGGCATATGTGTTCATTCTCTAATATCTCAGAGCCAATGATGACTCTACTCATACTGCGGCAGGTAGTCAAGCAACACGTGGTTAGCTAGATAAGTAACCAAATTTGAGGTTGTCTGGTTCTAAAACAATTTTTTTTCCTGTTAGAGCAAAATTACAGGACATAAAACGTCTGGGAGATAAATGAAATAATATGAGCCTCACATTCAGGGGTCCCAATGTTACAACTATACAGCAACAATAGAATGCAGAGATAAATACAAGGCAGACTTTCCAAGATTAGGAAAACAGAATAAGGCGGTGAATAGAAATCTCAAATATTATTAACATTCTATGACTGCAATCAACCAGAAGAAACAAATGATGTGAGCAATAACAATAACAATGATAATTACAGAAATCAGTGGGTGATTATCCATCAAATGAACAATATGAGAAATGTAAGAAGAATTTTTTGTTTTTACTGGTATGAGTAAAGGGTTATCATCATGGGACCCTGAACAATCCTAGACTTGCTAAGAAAGTTGATCTAAGGTCTACCTGTCCTGGTACCATTTCTATGGACATGATAGAGTTCAGATGGATGAAAAATAATGTATTCCAGGAGCTAAGGGTTTTTAACTGTGCAACACCTGATCTATTGGACTGTACGTGTAGACCTAGAATTATGGTGTGTAAGTCAACTTAGGAGTCAAACAGCTCTCCTAAGTTACTTACACACCATAATTATATGTAACTGGAAAAAACATTAAAGATGGGTAAGAAACCAAGCAGTAGCTTCTCCATGTCAAAGTGAGCTGCACATACCCAGGTCTCATCCCTGACAGGTATATACTTTCTGTAGGTAAATTGAGTAAGGTGTGATGGGATGAGAAGTTGTACATGGGTAGCTGCTGGACCTCTCACGGAGAAACAAAATGTCCAATTGCTGGGCCTGTAGTCTTCTATAAAGCTAAGTCAGTGCAGTGCTAAATTAAAAGCCTATTGTGTTGTTGCTAGCATGAACCAGGTGGTGTTTTGGTGAAGGTTTACAAAGGGTGTGAGTTTAGAGACCTTGAGAAGTAGATGGAAGCATTTCATATAGGCACAAAAGTACAAATTTTGTATTACAAGATGATGAAGGTAGAGATGCACGAGCACACTGGGGAAAGAGTTTGGTTGGGGTTGGGTGCGGTGGCTCACGCCTGTAATCCCAGCACTTTGGGAAGCCGAGGCTGGCGGGTCACCTGAGGTTGGGAGTTCGAGACCAGCTTGACCTACATGGAGAAACCGTGTCTCTACTAAAAATACAAAACTAGCCAGGCGTGGTGGTGGGTGCCTGTAATCCCAGCTACTTGGGAGGCTGAGGCAGGAGAATCACTTGAACCCAGGAGGTGGAGGTTACAGTGAGCCAAGATGGTGCCATTGCACTCCAGCCTGGGCAACAAGAGTGAACCGCAATCTTAAAAAAAAAAAAAAAAAGAGTTTGGGTGGAGTGGGATGGCTCTCAAATTGTATTGCAGCTATCTGAATGAGAAAATGTGTACAGGAGGGGGAAGGAGCTCCAGGGGTGGGGTAGGGATGGAGCATGGAGGAGACTGTAGAAAGAGGGATCAGCATTGAAAGAGACAGCAGTCTGAAGACAAAAGAAGATTTTGAACAGTAATATGGGAAAATCACTTGTGTTTCAATGGCAAAGCCATTTATTAGAAAAATTGGGTATCTGCATTCTGAGGTCAATACGTGAGAATTCTATTTCTGGTTATCTCTGATATTGTGGGCAAATAATAATGTTCTTTTGTCCCTATGGTTTCCAAATTTTAACTTGATAGATGATTCTTCATCTTCTCAGGTGTGGATAAGCAATAGAGAACTTGATGAGGCTTATTATCTTTGTTCTTTAATACAGAAATGACGATTGTATGTGAGACTATGTTTCCTTTCAAAGTATTTCTTTTGTTCTTGAATATCTATAATTTCTAATTTTCTTAATTACCTCTAAAGGCTTGAAGGGTAAATGAGGGTTCTAACAGTCTAAAAATTAACTGAAAGTAAAGGAAATCCTGTGTTATGAGTGGTGTTTATCAAACACATGCTTATAAACCATTAGAGGCTGCAGCTTTGAGTTTACATCTTTGATGATGAATATATGTGCTGTGCATCTTGCTAACACTGCTCTAACTTTTGGATTCATTCCCGAAAATCTTTTGGGCCACAGAGACATCAAACAGAAGCAAGACTTTAGCCCATCATCCGTAATTAATTAGCTGTCTTGTGGAGGAAGTTCTTTCAATTCTCTGGGATCCTTTTTTGTTCATCTGAAAAATAGGTATACGTATTAGTGAAGTAATGGCTGTGAAATTCCAAATTGCCTTGGCAAAGATAATGCATTATATAGATACACTGTCTTTCAAACAATAGTTATCAATTTTCATCTTAAAACAAAATTAATCCCATACTTTAAATGAGTTATCTATACACATATGCACATATACATACACACAGAGAAATATATTATTTTGACTAGTTTGATGCTTTTTAATATCAGATATACTAATTGGTTGATTTTCCCCATTATCTTCATAGATTGTACAGTTTAAAACATCAGCTTTGTTCTACTTTCCTGAATATGAATTGGAGGCTTTTCTCTAGGGAAAATGATTTAACCGTAGATATTCAGAGTAAACATTTTCAGTGTGAAGAATGAGGCTCGCATAGTAATCTGCAGATAGAATTGGAGCTGATATTTGTGATGTGTTGATGTCCTTCATTGTAACAACGGTTAACAATCTAATTAAACATTTAATAGGGCATAATGAGGGATGGTGTGACTTGCTTAAGACGTCATGGAATTTACATCAATCTAAATTATAGTTTTTTACTAATATTGAATGTGTATGTTAGTATAATGATTTTATTCTATACTGTGTTCATATTTGGATGGAGAAAATGCTTCCTTGTGGGACTTGTCAGTTTAAGCAAATACTTACTTGTCTTGCCCCTAAAATAAGAGGTATAAGATACCTTCCCAATCGCTGAATATGCAGTGTTGCAGTCCTTTTTGGGTTTTCTCATTATCCCTACAGTTGAGGACTTGTGGCCACCTGCTGTGGAATAGGAAGCTAGAGAAGGAGTAAAAAGTAACCATGTGTAACTTCTGGTAGATCAGTTAGATACATTATTTAGCTGCTTTAAAGACAGGGAGAACTGTGTTAATTGGATGGATTTTTGTGACAGCCACATGGTAGGACAGGTGACTGGCATTTCTTTGCCCAAAGCAAAGGAGTTACAAGGGCTGAACCATCAGATTTATTTTACTATCTCTTTGTATTTGTGTGTGAAAGGAGGGACAGGATACTGCTTGTCTTCCATTAAAGAATAAGTTTAGAAACTAGAAACAGAGTCTTAAATAAAGATTTAGTCAATTATTCATTGCCATCTAAGAGGGTTAGACATCATCTCATTCAGGGTCAGGGGATTTTTGAGTCAGAAAATGGGAAAAAAATAAACTAATTTATATTCAGGTTTTAATTATTTTGCTTGTTAGGTAGCATAACTCTGGATTTTGTTTTCTTGTATTTTGGGAAAGAGATTTGAAGAGAGAATAAATTATTTCATTTTGCTGTTCCTCAGCAGACAATTCTGCAGGTAGTTTAGCACTTTTTCCCTTCAACATTTGTTCTGTTTGGGGTGAGGAGGCTTAAAAATATTTCTTGTAGTCATATGGAGAGTAGGTGTGAAGCAATTTTCACGCTATTAACACATTTCTTGACAGAATCTCACATTGGTCAAGAAATGGTAACAATTTTCAGGGAACTGAGAAGTGCATAACCTGGAGGTGATGCATGTTCTAGAGACGATTCAGGAAACGCTCAAGAGTTATATAATATTCTCTTTAAATAACTTGGATTGTCGTCAAAGAGTTTGACTGAATAGAATAACTAGAAGTATGTATTTCTATGTCAATTTATGTTCAGTTTTTAAAAATATTTCCCATCATGAATCAATGCAAATGTTATGAGTCTGAACTGACAGAATAAGTTTTTCAAAGACAGAATTTGGTAAAAAGGTTAATTCTGGTGTAATGGGTATCTTTAACATAAAATAGTGAAATGCAATGTCTCATTCAGAAAATGTAGATGGCTGCGAGACTGTGGCCTTAAAAGACACAGGAAGAAAATACTATTTCCACCCAACAGGATATTCTGTTGCTTTTATTTTTTTAAAATCTATCTTTCCTTTTTCATGAGCTCTCAAATATTTATCTGGGAGTAACAGGGGGCAACTTTTGCAGATATATAAGATATCTTTTCTCATTATCAAATCCCATAAATAGTTTGAAATAAAAGCTTACCCAGAAGAGTTATGCAGCACGTTTTTCTTTGGCACCATCTTTGGTAAAAACATAAAACAGCCTCAGATTGGTAATTCTGCACATACAATGGCTGCAGACTGGTAAAGATAGATGTGGGGAAAATAAACCATTTATCAAAGGGCTGTTTAGTTATTTTTTCTCTTGTTGTTGGGTATTGTTGCTGATTTGGTAAAATAATCTCTGGACACTTAGGTAGTGCATTCCCTTCCAGGGAGCCATTTCTGTGAGAGTAAAATCTTTTTCTGTCTACAAGTTTGTACAAATAAAAATATACAAAAATATAAAACGTTCCTGTACCCAGTTTCACAAATTTGAAAGAAGCTGCATTCTTCCTTGTGGCTTTGTCTTAGTAGCTTGGTGTACACAGTGGCATGAACTCATCGGACTAAAAACAGTTGGATAATCCAGATTCTTCCACTTATTTTTGTTGAAGAGGGTGAAGTAGTGTGACTATTATACATAGTGTGGGCAAGTGCCTGGCGTGTGTATTCTACAGGTTTGGAGATTTAGACATAGCTAACAAGAGTTCATACAAAGCTAGCCAAATAAGAAAGCAAAATGGAATCTGTTTCCTCATGATCTTAATACATCGTTGGAGAAATAGAGAACCTGTGTATGAAAACAAAAGAAAGTTCTTAAAGTGTAACTTTGGCTGTGACTTTCACCAGAAATAGTGACCTGCTAGGTGAGATATAGGAGCACATTACACTGAGATTTACACAGGATTTTAAACATTGTTTTACATTGCCTTGGTTTTGTCATTGTGATACTGGATGTAATATTCATTTAATCTCTTTTGTCTATTAATTGGTGTGAAACGTGTTTTGACTACTAACCTGTCCCGTAATCATGACTTTTGGATGAGAGACATGAATGCAGTACTAAAGAAAGGTGGCCGGCCAGGCCTGGTGGCCCACGCCTGTAATCCCAACACTTTGAGAGGCCAAGGCGGGCGGATCACAAGGTCAGGAGATCGAGACCATCCTGGCTAACACGGTGAAACCCCATCTCTACTAAAAATACAAAAAGAAATCAGCCGGGCGTGGTGGCGGGTGCCTGTAGTCCCAGCTACTCGGGAGGCTTCCGCAGGAGAATGGAGTGAACCTGGGAGGCGGAGCTTGCAGTGAGCCGACATCGCCCCACTGTACTCCAGCCTGGACCACAGAGTGAGACTCAGTCTCAAGAAGAAGAAAAAAAAAAAAAAAGGTGGACTAGAGATTAGAAAAGAACTTTTTTCCCCACTCCTGGTCTCCTAACATGTTTCCTCCTTTATCTCTAATAGGTTAATATTTTCTTAATCAGTGTTCTATTTGATTCTTAGGATTACAATGCCAACCACATGTGCTATGTTTTGGTCTTTAAATTCTAATCTTTTCTTTTGATTGATTTAATTGACACTTTATTCATTTTTAAAGCTAATGACCTATTTACAAGACTTGGAATCAACCCAAATGTCCATCAGTGACAGACTGAATTAAGAAAATGTGGCCCATATGCACCATGGAATACTATGCAGCCATAAAAAAGGATGAGTTTGTGTCCTTTGTAGGGACATGGATGCAGCTGGAAACCATCATTCTTAGCAAACTATCACAAGAACAGAAAACCAAACACCACATGTTCTCACTCATAGGTGGGAACTGAACAATGAGATCACTTGGACTCGGGAAGGGGAACATCACACACCGGGGCCTATCATGGGGAGGGGGGAGGGGGGAGGGGGGAGGGACTGCATTGGGAGTTATACCTGATGTAAATGACGAGTTGATGGGTGCTGACGAGTTGATGGGTGCAGCACAGCAACATGGCACAAGTATACATATGTAACAAACCTGCACATTATGCACATGTACCCTAGAACTTAAAGTATAATAAAAAATAAATAAATAAATAAAGTAAGGTGGCAAAAAAAACACACAAATTCTGGTAATATTGAAATGCACAAAACAAGAAAGTGTTGATCATTCAATAGTTTTCGTCTAGAAATAAACATAATTTACATTAAAGTGAACAACTTTCTTAAGTCATTTAGACTTTTTGTTCAAGCTATGCCTTCTTCTTTTTTTTTTAATTATTCTTTAAGTTCTAGGGTACATGTGCACAACGTGCAGGTTTGTTACATATGTATACACGTGCCATGTTGGTGTGCTGCACCCATTAACTCGTCATTTACATTAGACATTTCTCCTAATGCTATCCCTCCCCCGTCCCCCCATCTCACAACAGGCCTTGGTGTGTGATGTTCCCCTTCCTGTGTCCAAGTGATCTCATTGTTCAATTCCCACTTATGAGTGAGAACATGCAGTGTTTGGTTTTCTGTTCTTGCAATAGTTTGCTGAGGATGATGGTTTCCAGCTGCATCCATGTCCCTACAAAGGACATGAACTCATCATTTTTTATGGCTGCATAGTATTCCATGGTGTATAAGTGCCACATTTTCTTAATCCAGTCTGTTGTTGATGGACATTTGGGTTGGTTCTAAGTTTCTGCTGTTGTGAATAGTGCCACAATAAACATATGTGTGCATGTGTCTTTATAGCAGCATGATTTATAATCCTTTAGGTATATACCCAGTGATGGGATGGCTGGGTCAGATGGTTTTTCTAGTTCTAGATCCTTGAGGAATCACCACACTGTCTTCCACAATGGTTGAACTAGTTTACAGTCCCACCAACAGTGTAAAAGTGTTCCTATTTCTCCGCATCCTCTCCAGCACCTGTTGTTTCCTGACTTTTTAATGATTACCATTCTGACTGGTATGAGATGGTATCTCATTGTGGTTTTGATTTGTATTTCTCTGATGGCAAGTGATGATGAGCATTTTTTCATGTGTCTGTAGGCTGCATAAGTATCTTCTTTTGAGAAATGTCTGTTCATATCCTTTGCCCACTTTTTGATGGGGTTGTTTGCTTTTTTCTTGTAAATTTGTTTGAGTTCTTTGTAGATTTTGGATATTAGCCCTTTATCAGATGAGTAGATTGCAAAAATTTTCTCCCATTCTGTAGGTTGCCTGTTCACTCTGATGGTAGCCTCTTTTGCTGTGCAGAAGCTCTTTAGTTTAATTAGATCCCATTTATCAATTTTGGCTTTTGCTGCCATTGCTTTTGGTGTTTCAGACATGAAGTCCTTGCCCATGCCTATGTCCTGAATAGTATTGCCTAGGTTTTCTTCTAGGGTTTTTATGGTTTTAGGTCTAACATTTAAGTCTCTAATCCATCTTGAATTAATTTTTGTATATGGAGTAAGGAAGGGATCCAGTTTCAGCTTTCTACTTCTGGCTAGCCAATTTTCCCAGCACCAATTATTAAATAGGGAATCCTTTCCCCATTTCTTGTTTTTGTTAGGTTTGTCAAAGATCAGATGGTTGTAGATGTGTGGTATTATTTCTGAGGACTCTGTTCTGTTCCATTGGTCTATATCTCTGTTTTGGTACCAGTACCATGCTGTTTTGGTTACTGTAGGCTTGTATAGTTTGAAGTCAGGTAGCGTGATGCGCCCAGCTTTGTTCTTTTGACTTAGGATTATATTAGCAATGCGGGCTCTTCTTTGTTTCCATATGAAGTTTAAAGTAGTTTTTTCCAATTCTGTGAAGTAAGTAATTGGTAGCTTAATAGGGATGGAATTGAATTTGTAAATTACCTTGGGCAGTGTGGCCATTTTCATGATATTGATTCTTCTATCCATGAGCATGGAATGTTCTTCCATTTGTTTGTATCCTCTTTTATTTCATTGTGCAGTGGTTTGTGGTTCTCCTTGAAGAGGTCCTTCACATCCCTTGTAAGTTAGATTCCTAGGTATTTTATTCTCTTTGAAGCAATTATGAATGGGAGTTCATTCATGATTTGGCTCTCTGTCTGTTATTGGTGTATAAGAATGCTTGTTACTTTTGCACATTGATTTTGTATCCTGAGACTTCGCTGAAGTTGTTTATCAGCTTGAGGAGGTTTTGGGCTGAGACGATGGGGTTTTCTGAATAGACAATCATATCATCTGCAAACAGGGACAATTTGACTTCATCTTTTCCTAATCGAATACCCTTTATTTCTTTCTCTTGCCTGATTGCCCTTGCCAGAACTTCCAACATATGTTGAATAGGAGTGGTGAGAGAGGGCATCCCTGTCTTGTGCCAGTTTTGAAGGGGAATGCTTCCAGTTTTTGCCCATTCAGTATGATATTGGCTGTGGGTTTGTCATAAATAGCTCTTATTATTTTGAGATACGTTCCATCAATACTGAATTTATTGAGAGTTTTTAACATGAAGGGCTGTTGAATTTTATCAAAGGCCTTTTCTGCATCTATGGAGACAATCATGTGGTTTTTGTCTGTGGTTCTGTTTATATGTTGGATTACGTTTATTGATTTGCATATGTTGAGCCAGCCTTGCATCCCAGGGATGAAGCCCACTTGATCATGGTGGATAAGCTTTTTGATGTGTTACTGGATTCTGTTTGCCAGTATTTTATTGAGGATTTTTGCATCGATGTTCATCAGGGATATTGGTCTAAAATTCTCTTTTTTTTGTTTTATCTCTGCCAGGCTTTGGTATCATGGTGATGTAGGCCTCATAAAATGAGTTAGGGAGGATTTCCTCTTTTTCTATTGATTGGAAAAGTTCAGAAGGAATGGTACCAGCTCCTCCTTGTACCTCTAGTAGAATTCATCTGTGAATCTGTCTTGTCTGAACTTTTTTTGGTTGGTAGGCTATTAATTATTGCCTCAATTTCAGAGCCTACTATTGGTCTATTCAGGGATTCAATTTCTTCCTGGTTTAGTCTTGGAAGAGTGTATGTGTCCAGGAATTTATTCATTTCTTCTAAGTTTTCTAGTTTATTTGCATAGATGTGTTTATAGTATTCTCTGATGGTGGTTTGTATTTCTGTGGGGTCAGTGGTGATATCCCCTTTATCATTTTTTATTGCATCTGTTTGATTCTTCTCTTTTTTCTTCCTTATTAGTCTTGCTACTGGTCAATCAATTTTGTTGATCGTTTCAAAAAACCAGCTCCTGGATTCATTGATTTTTTTGAAGGTTTTTTTTTGCGTGTGTCTCTATATCCTTCAGTTCTGCTCTGATCTTAGTTATTTCTTGCATTCTGCTAGCTTTTGAATGTATTTGCTCTTGCTTCTGTAGTTTTTTTAATTGTGATGTTAGGGTGTCAATTTTGATTTTTCCTGCTTTCTCTTGTGGGCATTTAGTGTTATAAATTTCCCTCTACACACTGCTTTAAATGTGTCCCAGAGATTCTGGTATGTTTTATCTTTGTTCTCATTGGTTTCAAAGACCATCTTTATTTCTGCTTTCATTTCGTTATGTACCCAGCAGTCATTCAGGAGCAGGTTGTTCAGTTTCCATGTAGTTGAGCAGTTTTGATTGAGTTTCTTAGTCCTGAGTTCTAGTTTGATTGCACTGTGGTCTGAGAGACAGTTTGTTATAATTTGTATTTTTTACATTTGCTGAGGAGTGCTTTACTTCCAACTATGTGGTCAATTTTGGAATAAGGGTGATGTGGTGCTGAGAAGAATGTATATTCTCTTGATTTGGGGTGGAAAGTTCTGTAGATGTCTATTAGGTCTGCTTGGTGCAGAGTTGAGTTCAATTCCTGGATATCGTTGTCAACTTTCTATCTCATTGATCTGTCTAATGTTGACAGTAGGGTATTGAAGTCTCCCATTATTATTCTGTGGGAGTCTAAGTCTCTTTATAAGTCTCCAAGGACTTGCTTTATGAATCTGGGTGCTCCTGTATTGGGTGCATATATATTTAGGATAGTTAACTCTTCTTGTTGAATTAATCCCTTTACCATTATGTAATGGCCTTCTTTGTCTCTTTTGATCTTTGATGGCTTAAAGTCTGTTTTATCAGAGACTAGGATTGCAACCCCTGCCTTTTTTTGTTTTCCATTTGCTTGGTAGATCTTCCTCCATCCCTTTATTTTGAGACTATGTGTTTCTCTGCACATGAAATGGGTCTCCTGAATACAGCAAACTGATGGGTCTTGACTCTTTATCCAGTTTGCCAGTCTATGTCTTTTAATTGGACCATTTAGTCCACTTACATTTAAGGTTAATATTGTTATATGTGACTTGATCCTGTCATTATGATATTAGCTGGTTATTTTGCTCGTTAGATGATGCAGTTTCTTCCTAGCATCGATGGTCTTTACATTTTGGCATGTTTTTGCAATTGCTAGTACTGGCTGTTCCTTTCCATGTTTAGTGCCTCCTTTAGGAGCTCTTGTAGGGCAGTCCTGGTGGTGACAAAATCTCTTAGCATTTGTTTGTCTGTAAAGGATTTTATTTCTCCTTCACTTATGAAACTTACTTTGGCTGGATATGAAACTCTAGGTTGAAATTTATTTTTTTTAAGAATGTTGAATATTGGCCCCCACTCTCTTCTGGCTTGTAGAGTTTCTGCCGAGAGATCTGCTGTTAGTCTGACAGGCTTCCCTTTGTGGGTAACCCAACCTCTGGCTCTGGCTGCCCTTAACATTTTTTCCTTCATTTCAGCTTTGGTGAATCTGACAATTATGTGTCTTGGAGTTGCTCTTCTTGAGGAGTATCTTTGTGGCATTCTCTGTATTTCCTGAATTTGAATGTTGGCCTGCCTTGCTAGTTTGGGGAAGTTCCTGGACAATATCCTGCAGAGTGTTTTCCAGCTTGGTTCCATTCTCCCCATCACTTTCAAGTACACCAATTATATGTAGATTTGGCCTTTTCACATAATCCCATATTTCTTGGAGACTTTGTTCATTTCTTTTTACTCTTTTTTCTCTAGACTTCTCTTCTCACTTCATTTCATTCATTTGATCTTCAATCGCTGATACTCTTTCTTCCAGTTGATTGAGTTGATTACTGAAGCTTATGCATTTGTCACATAGTTCTCGTGTCATGGTTTTCATCTCTATCAGGTCGTTTATGGACTTCTCTGCATTGGTTATTCTAGTTATCCATTTGTCAAATCTTTTTTCAAGGTTTTTAGTTTATTTGAGCTGGGTTCATAGTTCCTGCTTCAGCTCTGAGAAGTTTGATCGACTGAAGCCTTCTTCTCTCAACTTGTCAAAGTCATTCTCTGTCCAGCTTTGTTCCGTTGCTGGCGAGGAGCTGACTTCCTTTGGAGGGGGAGAGGCACTCTGATTTTTTGAACTTTGAGCTTTTCTGCACTGCTTTTTCCCCATCTTTGTGGTTTTATCTACCTTTGGTCTTTGATCATGGTGACATACAGATGGGGTTTTGGTGTGGATGTCCTTTCTGTTTGTTAGTTTTCCTTCCAACGGTCAGGACCCTCAGCTGCAGGTCTGTTGGAGTTTGCTTGAGTTCCACTCCAGTTAGGCTAGTCCCAGTTAGGCTCTCCCAATTAGGCTACTCAGGGGTCAGGGACCCACTTGAGCAGGCAGTCTGTCGGTTCTCAGATCTCAGCCTCTGTGCTGGGAGAATCACTACTCTCTTCAAAGCTGTCAGACAGGGACATTTACATCTTCAGAGGTTTCTGCTGCTTTTTTTTTTTAGCTATGCCCTGTCCCCAGAGTTGGAGTCTACAGAGGCAGGCAGGCCTCCTCGAGCTGCAGTGGGCTCCACCCAGTTCGAGCTTCTGGGCCGCCTTGTTTACCTACTTAAGCCTCAGCAATAGCAGGTGCCCCTCCCCCAGTCTCGCTGCTGCCTTGCAGTTAGATCTCAGACTGCTGTGCTAGCAATGAAGGAGGCTCTGTGGGCATGGGGCCCTCCGAGCCAGGTTCGGCATATAATCTCCTGGTGTGCCGTTTGCTAAGACCCTTGGTAAAGCGCAGTATTAAGGTGGGAGTGACCAGATTTTCCAGGTGTTGTGTGTCATGGTTTCCCTTGGCTAGGAAAAGGAATTCCCTTCCTCCTTGCGCTTCCCAGGTGTGGTGATGCCTCACCCTGCTTGGGCTCTTCTTGCTCCTTGGGCTGCACCCACTGTCCTGCACCAACTGACTGACACTCCCCATTGAGATGAACCCAGTACCTCAGTTGGAAATGCAGAAATCACCTGTCTTCTGTGTCGCTCACACTGGGAGCTGGAGGCTGGAGCTGTTCCTATTTGGCCATCTTGGCCCATGATAGGTTTTCTATGTGCTCTAACTTAACAAGGGTGATACTATATTGAGTTAGTGGACAGCCAACTTAAAAAATGAAATAGAACAGAATAGAAAATATCATAAATCAGAATGCATGTAATATGAGTAAATGTATTAATAAAGTTTTCTTTTAACTGTTTACTTGTGTGTATATGAGTGTTATGTGTTTGTGTGTCTACCATTTGATGTAAACCTTATTTCTTTCTGCAGTTCATGACCAAATAAGTTTGAAATCTAATGACTTAGGCAGTGGTTTCAATGGATGAAATCCAGTCTTAATATAAGAGACCAGAAATGGAGACCCCAGTTATGGATAATTACAGTTGAAAATAAGATAAGATGAGGGCCTAGAAAGGAAAGAGAGAACAAGGGTAAGATAAATAATGGGAAGAACACAGAGAAAGGAACTGAGATAATAGATTTGTGCTTAAGGCTGCTGCTGAAGACACTCTTCTGCTCTTGACTCATTTGAGCATTTGTGACATAAGACAGGCAATGAAAACAGGGAGTTCTACAAGACTAGGGACGGCCTTTACACAGTGAAATGGGAGATGGCCTGAGATATGATTGCAGTATCTCCTCCCCCTTCCAAAAAAGACAGCACAGAGAATGGACTGGGCTTTATTCCCTTTGTAAAGCCTTGTACCCTTTAAGAGATGCACTGACTCCTAGGTTAGGCCATATCCAAAGTGCATACCAGTCATTATTTCTCCCTGTTTGAGCCATTTAACCCCTTGGTGACTCAGGTTTTCCATGAGTTGGAAACTGAGTTGTTGGATAACATGCTTCAAAATTCCCTTCTAATCTTTAGAGTTATGTTTTATATGGAGATGACTGAAAGAGCAACAAGAACAACAACAAATTTTGATAGGAAGATAGTGGTAGCAAGTTAATGTAGAGACACATGTATAGGTGGGATGATATTGGAGCTCAGAGTTCAAAATCAGCTTCCTGCTTCAAAAATTTTCCAAAGTCTGACTGAGAAAAAGTATAATACAATACTAGCACCATTTATTAATTATTTGCTATTTTCCAGATGTAATGCTTACCTCTTTCAATAACTTCCATGTCATAAATATGATTCATATCATAGATATGAGTTTAACAATAACTTCCATATCTATGATATGATTAGCCTTGCATAAATATCTAGGACAGAAGGTAACTAAGTGATTCATTACCAGAGTCGGAGTCCAAATCTAGCTTTGTGTGATTATAAATCCTTTGCTCTTCCCTGTTATATCATGCCAAGTTCATTTTTTGAAGCCTAATTAGGAATAGCTTTCAGGGTATTGAGAATCTGTACTGATTATCTCAATATTCAAAAATTTAAAGCATTCTCTTTATAATGGTCATATGCAGTGACTAATGTAATATGAGGCACAGAGGGTAAAGAGTCAGAAAATATGGTCTTCAACGTCAGTTCCATCTATTATTAGGGAGAGCTTTGGTGAGCTGCATAAACCCCTAGTTACAATTATTTTTTAATCTTTAAAAGACACTAAAAATCAGTTTTTAAAACCTGTTCTATGTGCCTCAGGATTGTAACTGTGATAAAGCAAATTCATTTACTTGAAATCATTTTGTATTGTATAAAGCAATAGATAAATGAATAGCATACTATTTAATTAATTCTTGGATTTACTTATGTTCTGCAGCAGGAGAGAAGCTCTATAAAATGATGAGACAAAAATTGTTAAGATTTTTTATTTTAAATTTTGCATCTATATAAAATAATAATAGAAACCATGTCAATTGTTAAAATAGAAAGATAGTTGCATTATAAACATTCAAGTGAGAAACACTGAATGTTTATATGAGGTGGTCTGAGGAAAGTTGCCTGATAGGCTGTGCTCTGAGATTAAAACAGAAACACAATGAGAATCAGTAAGACCCGGAATGGGAAGATTGAGATCAGGTGACTTGGATGGCCGATGGCAGAGCAGTTTGATAAAAGGCAAGCAAGATAAAAGATACAGAATCAAAGCAGGAACTGTTTATCCTCAAAGATGAGGTGTAATGGCATTTTGACCATGAAAGATGTAGTTGTTGTTATATGGAAAAAAAATCCATAAAGGCCTTTAAGCCAACATGTTATTGTAGGACAAGAGAGAAACAAGTTGTGAATTTTATTGAAAGAGGTTTGAAAAAGAAAATCAATTTTTTTTTTTTTTTTTTTTTTTTTTTTTTTTTTATCAAGTGCTGGTTCTCCCTCTCTTTGTATTCTGTGTGAAGTACTAGTTATGTGTCTAAACTCTATGCAGGGTTATAAGAAGATCAAGCTTTGAGTACTTGTGTTGGTAGAAGTTGGGCAAATTCCATCTTTTTTTGTTTTTTTATAAAAATGAAAATTGCCTTATTAGACTGAATTTTGAAAATCAAGTTACCAGGGCTACATTAGACCATTTTTAGTAACTTTAAAAAATAAGATACAGAATGCAAAACACCATGGAGCATTTAGAAAGTTTTAATGCAAAATGCTTTAGAAATTAAAAATCAGGATTCATAGCAGGTACAAAGATGGTTTTATACACATTTTAATGGGTAAGAAAAGATACTGGCAAATCAAATAGGAGCATGACATTGACAATAGTTTAGCTAGTGAAATGATGTGGCTATTTTATGACAGACACAATATCAGGTGAGAAAAAAGATATTTAAGAAAGCATTGCTTTTAAAAATAATTTTACTACTATAAGCCACTTTTACTACTAATATAGACAATTATAATAATATATCAAAAATAGCTCACTTATTATCTTCTGTGTATAAAATTTTGTAAAAATGTTTTGCATGCACTAGGTCTATTTATCACAACACAGAGAAGTTCATATTTTTTGTTTATAAAAAATGTTCATATTTCTTGTTGACTTTTGATGAGCAACCTGAGGCTGGATCAGGTAGTGTTTTAGTTTGCCCAGTTACATTGCTAGATTCTGTAAATGTCTAAGCCAGGGAACAAAACTTTTTCTCTTTATGTTCAAAGACCATAGGTTTTGTCGTTGCTGTTGTTTTGGCTATACATTCAACTTTCAAAGAAAGCAGAAAGTCATGTGTTTGTAAAGAAAGTAACAATAGTGTACAAAAGGCCTGGTGTTGAGGGACAGGGACCTTAAATGCTAGCCTTGTGTCTTTCCTATAGCTAGTGCTTGACTTGGGTGAATAATGTAACTGCTCTGCAAACGTGTCAATTTAGCATAATGCTCTCTGCCCTCAAGCAGTACAAGTGCATAGTTCTAGGAAAAGCCTATTTGAATCATCACATGCATAAACTCACATTTCTGAAACAGGTCTTAGTGATGAGAAAAATGGCATTGATTTCCAGTTTTAAAGTGAAAATAGTGCACAACTTGTGGTTCCAGGTTTATGATAGATGATAAAAACTGACAACCCTCCAGAATTAAACCCTCTAGCACTTAGAAATGTTGCAAAAAGTTTAACAAAATGTATATTAAATGTCACCTGAGCTTGAAATAAAGGAAGAAAAGGAAGAAAAATAGGAAGAAAGAAAAGAAACTCTATGAGTGCCTCAAACCAAGAGAGAAATGAAGGCCAGAGCAATTAAAATTTGAGCTTAGGATATAGCTGCACTTGGGGTAAGGATAGGTGCATGTGGATGTAATTGTTTGTATTTTTTTACCAGTAGGATCGGGTTTTAATGCTGATTTCGGGGACAGAAAACTAAGACACAGACTTATACCAGGCAGGGGGATAAAAGCAAAACTTTTGTGTTTTCACTTTCAGTAAAATGTAGACTAAAAATCCACCCTCCACTTTGAGGAGGTGACTGAAAATCACAGTTACAACAAAGTTTTTTTTTTTTTTTAAATCTGTAGTTTATCTGCTTTGCCGTTCAGTCAACTAAAAAGAAGTCCAACTTGAGATTTAGAAAACCTAAGTTTATACCTCCTTTAGATTTGTGGTTTGATTTTATACTGCCTGTATGCTTTTATAACTCTTAGAACAAGGAGTGGGACAGAGGAAGAGGGAAAGAGACAAAAGGAGGGAGAGAAAAAGAAGGAGAAACTGAGAGAGAGAGAGGGAGGTTGTCAAGAAGGCAGAGGAGGTAAAATGTGAAACTTCTGTGCGATTAGTGGAAGCAAATAAATGTAAAATTTACCTTGACAGGCATTCCCAAAGGGATTCCCAGGCCTAAGAGCTTACTGTAATAGAAATACATTCAGAAAGTCAATATAAAGTAAGCAAGCTCACAATTATGAAAGAAGGATTTGAAACACTAACGTAAGAGAGAATACGATGAATGAAAAATAGATTGAAAAATATTGAAATAGACCTTCTATAAATTAAAAATATCCTAATTTTAAAAATGACATTGTTGAAGAGTTATTAGTGAAATGGAAGTAGATTATACAAAATGAAAAATATTAAAGAAAGAAAATGTAAGAAGACTGAGGTCCAAGGAATAAACATTTAGAAGATGCAACGTCTTTCTAATAGTTCCAGAGGGAAATATTGTGTTCAGAATATACTTCAGGAAATCTTTAAAGAAATCAGAATTGACAATTTTCCAGAGCTGATTAAAGACAGGGATTCTTCATTACAAAAAATACCCAGTAAATGCTGAGAAAAACTGATTAAAATAATTCTATTTCCAGACAATATCAGTGTGCTCCTGCAAACACCAAAGTCAAAGATAATGTTTCAAAAGCAGCCAGAAAGAAAATTCAGCCTACCCATCAAGACAATTATTACATTGAAACAGGCATGTGAAGACCATTGCATTGATTTACAACAGAGAGGCAATGCTATGCTATCCTCAAAGGGATAAGAAAACAAATAAATCTGTCAACTCTATTCAGCAAAACACGTGTTCAGGAAGAAGAGCTTTCTTAGGATCGTTTCTGAAGTAGTAAGTCCTGGGATAAGGTGATTTATTAGGAAGTGCTACCAGGATAAATTGGTGGAAGTGGTAATGAAAGCAAGCTTTAAAAAATGCTAATAAGCAAGGTTTATTATATCCATATACGTAGGAATAATTACTAAACCAGAAGGTAACAGAACTAAATAGGAAAGTTAACAAAAAGCTTTGAATATTTGGAAAATATCTTCATATCTTTGGATTAATTTTTTAAACAGACCACAAAATATACCAACTATAAATAAAAATATTTGAATACATTTGACTTGAAACTAAGAGGACACGTTCATTAAAAGCAATGACTGATAGAAAGTCAAACTACACACTAGAAGCATACATTTTCAGGGCATATCTAATAAATAATTTGCACCAGAATATATAGCACTCCAAAAATCAGTAATGAATAATTTTTTTCTAAAGACATTTTTTAAAAGCATGAGATGTTCTTCTTCATTATTGCCAGATATATTGTGTAATTTATATCTTATATTCTATAATTTAGTCAGATGATCACACAGCTGCTAGTGCTGGGGAGAAAAGTTCAGTTCCCTTTGTATAAAATTAAGCATTTTCTTACAGTTAAAATCAAACATTTTCTTACTGAGCAAGTCAGGGAATATATATTGAATTTGATCATTAATACATGATGACTCACACCTGTAATCTCAGCACTTTGGGAGGCCAAAGTGGGCAGATCATTTGAGGTCAGGAGTTCAAGATCAGCCTGGCCAACATGGTGAAACCCCATCTCTACTAAAAATACAGAAAAATGAGCCCAGTGTGGTGATGTGTACTTGTAATCCCAGCTACCTGGGAGGCTGAGGCATGAGAATTGATTGAACCCAATAGGCAGAGGTTGCAGTGAGCCAAGATCATGCCACTGCACTCCAGCCTGGGTGACAGAGTGAGACCCTGTCTCAAAACAAACAAACAAACAACAAACAAACAAACAAAATTACTAATCCCTGCAGCACAATTTGCATGTACAAAGTGCGACAATATTATTCAACAAATGTACTGAAGATGGCTTCTATGCTTCACTTTTTTCTAGGTTCTGGATGTGAGAGGGGTCTTAGAGATTGAAAGCTGAAAAAAGACATTGTTGCTGTATTCAAGGAGCTGATAGTCTAGTAGGGAAAGATAAAGATGCACAAATATCCTTAACATCTTTTTCACTAAGATGAACTGATATATGAGTTCAGAGGTGGAAAAGACTGCTCCCAGAAGATTGTTGGATAGCTTCGTAAATAAAGATATTTTAAGGTACAGGAAACTCATGGGCACAGTCATGAAGCTGGAAAATTTCTAAGTAACTATAGAGAAAATTAAGTAATTCAGTTTGCCTAGAGTGCAGTATATAAATTGGAGAAACTGAGTTAAAATCTGGAAGGGTAGAATGTGATGTGAGTGTAGCAGGTCTTAACAGCCAGACTTTGGCCTTTCCTCACTATGAATGAGAATCCATAAAAATTCTCAGGCATGATTCTTAATTTTCTTTGTATATGGCTGGGTGGCAGGTTGAATTTGTTACTGTGTCGTGTGCGCATTTCATACTGGAAGTCACATACTAAAAATACCTTTAAGATTAATTAATTAATTTGTGTTTCATACTCCAGGCAAATTTGTGTTTTCACAAATTCTAGAAATTCTTCTAGAAATATACTAGAAGGTAGAGTCCCCAATTATACACACATATGCCTATATGTATATAGTATATAGTAAATATGTATACACACATACAAGGGAGGGAAATAAATAAAAAACAACAGTCCCATAGGCCTAGTATTAATAAATATATTTCAAGACAGAAAGAAAAAACCTGTAAAAATAGAGGAGAAGGAAGAAAGAATAGTCAACAAAACAGCAGAAAACAAGTCACAGTAAAAAAAAAAAAAAAGGATCCATCTCTAAACCTAGCCTGTGACAATCATGAGAAGCCTAAAGATCATATTAGTTTGCAAAGATGTTTGCAGCTCATGACTATTCTCCATATGCTTAACCTTTAGACTTCATTGTTCTCCCATCTTATTCCTTCCAAGTCCTTTACTTCTCAGCCAAGCCATTCACCAATGTTCATGAGTCTGTACATTCTGAACAATGGACACTTCTCTTTCCACACAAAGAGGATGGCCTAGTTAACCATCCGAATTGTTCTCCAATGAGGTGATTTCCTTTCACTGCTGTTTTTAGGGGCACCCTGAAAAAGGTTGGAAGGTAGCCAAGTCCATTTAAAAGCAAGTCACTGGTTTAACAGTGGGGGATGACCTGGGTTCCGTGGCCACCGGCTAATAACCTTTCGCCCTGCTCATGTGAAATCCTGAAGGTGCCACTTCAATACTATAATGGATTACTTCTAGATACACCTGACCTTATGAAACAGTGGGCCTGGAAAAAGTCAGGTGTGATGTTCAGTTTTATGTGTCAGCTTGGCTAAGCAATAGTCCCTAGTTATTCATTCAAAGTATTTTGTAGATGTAATGTAGATTTACAATCAGT
Source organism: Chlorocebus sabaeus (assembly GCF_047675955.1). NCBI lineage: Eukaryota > Metazoa > Chordata > Mammalia > Primates > Cercopithecidae > Chlorocebus > Chlorocebus sabaeus. The sequence goes on along the minus strand of NC_132930.1, from coordinate 23,452,211 downwards.
TCACTTTAAGGGAATTCTTATAGATAATCTGGGTCAGTTTGATTCAATCAATTCAAGGCTTTAAGAGAAAAATTGTGATTTTCCTGAAGAGGAAGAAATTCCATTTGTGGGCCAAAGCCTCAGCTTCATTCTGAGTTTCTAGCTCGCCCTTCCTGATAGCCTGGCTTGTGGCTCTGCCATCTGTATACATACATAATATTTGTATGTATATATGTATCATAGAGACTGGTTATGTTTCTTTAGTGACACCCTAACTGATACATCACATCATGATTGGAAAATGATAGGAATTCCAAACTCATGGTAAAGTGGTTTCCTGTGGTCCAGTACCCCATAACTTTCAGGACTGGGGATTGAGTAATGGACTGTTTTTCAACAGCTATATAATTCTCTGCTACAGGTGGCATGGCCTTTCTCTAGAATTTTGTCTATGCTGTGATTCTTTTTGTAGGGCCTGCCATACACTCCACACAACCTCTTTTCCCAACACAAATACCTCCAATACTTCCCTACTAGGTCATATGACCAAAGTGATAGAGCTTCATGCATGTCAGTCTGAAAGCATGTTCCTCCTAGATTCTACTAAAACTTGGAAGCATTTTAAGTTACTTTGTCTATAAATCATAGTGGTATTCCCGTAGACAGAATACCTACCCCTGAAACATAAAGATGCTTAATAGGTATTTGTGCTTCATTCTTAGTGGTGGGAGGTGCAAAATGCAAACATTTATCTTTTACACTGGAGAAATTATCATGGCATCCCAGGATTCCAGACCTGCCCCAAACCTTACTGATATAGTCAGCTTCTAAATGTTTGTAAAGATTCATTCCTGTCTTCTGCAGTGTATTTGTCTTCTAAGGCTTCCGACATTTTTGACACTTCTTGTTCAGCTGGTCCCATTAAGGGGAGGTCATCTATCTGTGGGACTTCCACGAAGTCCTGTTCCCATTGGACTGTTTGTGACAGAGCAGTAGTACTATCATAAGCCTGTGACAAAAAGGTGTACTGTTATCTGTTCTAAATGGACACTTGCAAGTACTATTCCTGATCTGCATTTTTTCTAGAGATGGAACAGTATTTATTTTTACCATCAATGGCTGCTGATCACTTATCTGATTCCATATTAATATGCTGTAGTACAGATTTCTCATTCCACGCAACAGCTACAATTAGCATTGCTACATGGTGGAGATGGCAATATTGGATGCTGTCCTCCAGGATCCATCTGACTTTTTTTATGAGTCAGAAACTTGATATGAATGGAGATATAATGAACATCGTCACCCCAAGGATAACCCCAGCCTCTTTCATTCTTTCCACAACATGATATTTTTTTTTATGTTTCTATTTTGGCTGGTGGAAGGGTGCTTTTGGAAGCTGCCAGTTGACTTTCTCACTATGATGATTCTTACTCCACAGAACAGGGAAGCAATGTGGGGCCTGACATCTGTCAACTATGAGTACATCCATTCAATTTTACATTTGGGAACTAGGAGAATTACTACTAGGTGAAGTGGACCCACTGTAAGCGACATTTGGCCAGGATTCCATGTATTACCTGGCCTTCATAATGCTCCCACTCTAACAAAGAAGCCTTATGATGCTTTGGGTTGTTAGTTATAAATGCCAGTGTAGGCCTCGTGTATGACTGTCTTCAATATCTTTGGGTGTTCTGCTTTCCCCACTGTATAGTTCCTGAAGTCAGTAACTGTAGTTTCCTTTGAGGAAGGAATCGGAGAATAACATCCACATGTGTGTGTCATGGTGTTACAAAGTCCTTCCCTCTGAAAACTCAACAGCTTCAGTACACAGGTTCTGGGTTTAAAAACTGGCTGAAATTTAGAAACTAGGCAAAGGGTTGCAACTTTTTATTCGGGTGACCACTCTAAGAATCCTGATCATCAATCCTAATTTCTTTTGTTTTCATAGTTTGAGGGTCACCTGTCTATCTTGCTCGTAGGCACAGCATGCACTATTACCTAATTGCATAGCTCCTCATACTTTATACAGAAACCCTATTAGGACAGCAAACCTGCTAGTGATAAGAGTTCAACCTTCTTTGAGATTCTGCTACTTTTATAATTAAATCTGATTCTTCTGTCTTCAGCCTTCAGAAGGTGGGAGTCTCTTTATATGCTGCCAAGTAGAAACTCTTAGGATTTAATTGTTGATTAATCATCTTATTTTTTTACTCCAAGTCATCTGTTTCCTTTAAAATAGTGATCCAAGTCCATTTGTCTTACAAAGACTATTTTGATGTGCTTCTTAAAAGGCTGATACATTACTTCCATCAGTGCATTCCCTTCCAGTGCATACCAATTCCTAGCAGTAAACATTTCAATGAATTTCATCACCACTTTGTGCCAAGAAATATCAGTGTTCTGCCAGCCAACAGGTGATGCAGTCTGCTTTCTTTGATCACATCTGGCTTCAACTATTGCAGGTTGTGCTTTTCTGGGTCTGAGACAGATGTGTGCACAAGAAATTTCCCTGGTAGTGCTCTTCGGGTGAACACTTGTGAGAAAATGAAGAGCATAGAAATGAGTAGAGGGACACCTTAGATGATGTTAGCACAGCCAAGGTGAGCTCTGGGGCTGGGAGGGCTCTGCAGAGCTGTCTCTTTATTGGAGGTGAGATGCTTCTGGGAAAGAAGTGCAACCTTTACCGAGGTGGTTCTCTTTATCCTAGGGCAATAGTTGGGAAAAAGGAATTACCTGAGAGTAGTTAGCCACTAACATTTCTAACAGCCAGGAAGAAGGATGCTTAGTCCTACAGTGCTTGTGTGTGTATGTGCACACATGTTTGTGGATGAGAGGTGAGCTGGGTATTGCACATCCTCTACACCTACTTTTCATTCAGTGAGAAAGTATGTGATGATAAAGTCCCTTGTTACTTGTCACCCTGCCTTATTTTCTGTTTTCTTTCTTTCTTTTTTTAGCTCTAAAAAATTAACCCTTTTAGTCACTGTAAGGCAAGTTTATAAATTGTGGAAAGAAATTTAGAAAGATAAAGAAGGGTAGTTCGGCCAGGCACGGTGGCTCATGCCTCTAATCTCAGCACTTTAGGGGTGCCAGGGGTGTGGGCGGCTCATTTGAGGTCAAGAGTTCAAGACCAACCTGACCAACATGGTGAAACTGCATCTCTACTAAAAATACAAAATTATCCGGGCATGGTGACGCATGCCTGTAATCCCAGCTACTCAGGAGGCGGAGGCAGGAGAATCACTTGAACCCAGGAGGTGGAGGATGCAGTGAGCCAAGATCACACCATTGCACTCCAGCCTGGGTAACAAGCGTGAAACTCTGTCTGAAGAAGAAGAAGAAGAAGAAGAAGAAGAAGAAGAAGAAGAAGAAGAAGAAGAAGAAGAAGAAGAAGAAGAAGAAGAAGAAAGGGAGGAGGAGGAGGAAGGATAATTCAATTTTCCTAAAATTTTATACTGCTTTTTGAGGTAATGGGGTCCATTTTCATTTGAATGTATGCCAGGTTATGGATTAAAACAAGACAATTAGGAAGGCAAGTTACTTTCCAGATTTTTATTTGATGTTTTATTAAAATATAACTCCATAAAATAGTTGGTTGGAAACTTTATGAATATCTAAAAGGTAAAAGCTCATATTTAAATTTAAATACAGATGGTGATTCCAAATCCATCTAGAAATATTTTTTTAGCTCTTACTGTATCACAGTTCCTTTCCATTAGTATGGACTATTAAGCTCTGAATGAATGTAGAATGAGATACTGGGAATGGGGTGGGGATTAAAAGTCATAAATGCTATATTCTATTACCTGAATTGTGTAAACACTATGACATTTTGGAAAGACTTATTTTAAAGGCATTTTCTGAAGTAACAGGAAAGCATTATACCAATCTCTTCCAAAAAGAAAAGTTGTGGAATGATTTTCTGATGCCTGGAGTTTGTGGATTTAGAATATGGAATCATTCTTAGAAATGGTGTGGATAACAGAGGTGAAAGTGGCCGCAGGCCCTCTTTGGACCAGTTTTTTGTTAAAAGAAGTAGGAGAAAAGGTTTATGTATTTATTCTTTTAATGCAATTGACTTGCAAACTACTCAAATTTAATATAAAGTTTCACTTGCATTTGTTCACCACGGGAAGTGATACTGACTGCTTCCCAACTTCCACATCTAGACTTGAGTGGGTGAATACTTTCATCTCAAGTGCTGTCAAGTGTATTTACCCCTGTGAGCATCTTTTAGGATGTGCCATCAAGTCAGCAAGTTGCCTTCAATGCCAATGGTGGTATTTTATCTTGTTGCTTCCCCACAGTAAATTCCAATCCTTCCTTTGCTCGGCGGTGACCACCTGTTCTCTCACACCTGTTTCAATTTACAAACCATATGCTGGAGTCACAGCTGAGAACCACTGTAGACATGATGTGACTTCTCATAAATATTTCATAAATTCAAAGTTTTCTGTAGTTAAAATAATTTGAAAGCATTGATTTTGCTGAAAACCTCACAGAGACTGATATGCATTCTTTATTATCATCATTATGTGGGCAAAGAAATATTAAGTTTACTTCCTTATAATATATATAATATAACCTCTATCAGTACTAGGATAATATTACCTGGTATTTATACTTTAAAATAAAACATTACTGAAGTCTATGGTAAAATAATTCAAGTGCAGAAATTGGACTTAAATGTACATATGCCCAGGGGATCAAGGTAAACATACATGTTTTACATTGCATTCACTACATGCAATGAGCCAAACCTCATAAAAATCAAATAATCACCAAAATAAATATATGTTTATATAAACATATATATCAATATCTTAATTTTTTTTTAGAGTTTAAGTTAAGGAAAAATTACAAATCATGCTTTTCAAGTAGCAGAAACCTAAAATCAAATTTATTTAAATAAGGAAAATTGCCTGGTTTATTAGCTGAATGAACAAGAGGTAGACAGACATTTTGTGCTTAGATTGATTTGACAGTGAAATAATTGTGAGCACCTTTCTGTTTCTCTATCTCTACTCCTCAGTTTTCTTTCTGTAGGGTATGCCTACCTTTATATTTAGAGGATGAATGCTCTATTTTCTGGGCTTGCATTTTTTCCTGTGTAAGTCAAATGCAAAACAGTTACTTATAGTAACACCATAAAACAACTCAACAACAATAAAAACCAATGCAACAACAACCAAGAAAAAGACTCTTTTACCTCTAGAGTCTATGGTAAAATAATTCAAGTGCAGAAATTGGACTTAAATGTACATATGCCCAGGGGATCAAGGTAAACATACATGTTTTACATTGCATTCGCTACATGCAATGAGCCAAACCTTATAAAAATCAAATAATCACCAAAATAAATATATGTTTATATCAAACATATATATCAATCCTCTTATCACATTGATTATAATCTGGTGAAATGACCGTTTACAAAAGAAATCTTTTGAATTGAGGAATGAGGTATGCTAAAGCAATCAGGACCTACCCCTAGGAATGAATTCCTCTGAGACAACATTCTGGATAATTGAGAGGGGTGAATTCTTCTATGGCGAATCAATATACTTTTGTAGGGGGCAGGAAAATGGACATGAACAAAGTCAGTTTGTATCTGCATCTTTCTATGTGTATATCTACACACATGCAAACACACAAACACACTTGGAATGATACTGTATTTTTCTTTCAAATTCCTCATACTTGATATTTTACCATTTTGTTAGACACCACGTTTTACCAAAAATCAAGTTTCGTTTTTCCTAACTTTTCCCTGCAGTCTTTGCTATTAAATTTATTCTAGAGCAGGTCCATTTGTCTTGAGTACTCTTTATCTTGATTTCTTTGTAGTGACACCTTTTTCCCAACCTTTCCATGCTTGTTATGGAAAAGTGGGAACCAGAAGGAACAAAGAAGACACAATCATTCATAAGTACAATCACTCTATTGTGACGCATCCTTCTAGTCTCTGCTTCATCTCTATATTTGCAACGCCTGTTGTGTGTGTCCATATACACAATGGAGTAAACATTTTGACTTTATATCACGGATATTTGCCAATTCAAATTTCCAAAGCCACAAGTAGTTTGATTACCAAGAATATACACCACGACAATCAGGAAATAAAAGTATTCCAGCCTTTTGTGAAGACAAAAATTTCTTTAAAAACAAAATGACAACAGACCTGTGGCTATAGATGGTGTCAGAGATAAATTTAAAATACTATGTATTCTTAATGTTTAATTTAGCATGAGACACAGAGCAATACAGTACTATAAGCATAATGCTCTAAGAGATTCTAAGATGTATATGATTAAAATATTAGCAGGAAGTTATATTGTCATTTAGTTATTTTAAAACTAATTCACATAGTATGGCCAAGAGAAATGCACACATTCACCAGGATTACAATCAGAGTGTGACCATGAGCACTTCTGCATACACCTCTTCCTTTGTACTTGCTTCTGCTGCCAACATGATAAACAAGTTCTGATTTAGCTGCTCAGAGATGATTTAACAGTTCCATGTGCAAGACACTTCTTTTCTATTAAATATAACAGAAAAGATGTTTTCAAGTTGGTTAATTCAGTAGTTCTACTTTTTATCATGGACTGTCATCTCAAAACCTTTAAAGAGCTTAGGTGTTGCAAAATAAAGATAGCACTTTGTCCACAATAAACACAGGCACTTTATAAAAATGCACATATAGAACTATGGTTATAAAGTGAAACGGTCTTCTAGATATTGAGATACTAGAAAAGGATCCTTTCTTTCACTCGTTCTTTTCTCTTTGTCCCCACAGGTGGTAAGGATGGTAAAGGACCCCTGCTATTCCTTGCTCTGCCTGGGGATACTGTGTTATTTCTTCATGGCTTTTCTAAAGCCTTCCTAACACATTAAAAATCGTTCTTTTATTGAACTTGTCTCATATTACTTCACTGGAGTGCCATCTAGTTATAATGGAATCACGACTGATACAAGCTAAAGATTTCAGGTGATGGTAAATATCATGAACAAATATCACGCTATTGTTTTAATAGATTGTTACCTTCTTGAGAGTAAGACCAAGCTCTGTTTTGTTCATCAATGTGTCTACATTACTTATCACTTAGAACATACAAGTACACAATAATATTCAATAGTACAGCAGGAAAATTATAGCAATAATTTATTGTCTATTTCAAAATAGCTACAAGAATTGTAATGTTCTCCCAAATAAAGAAAAAATGAATGTTTGAGGCGATAGATATCTTAATTACCCTGATTTGACCACTACACACTGTATACATGTATCAAAATATAATACATACCCCCAAAATGTGTACAACTGTGATACATCAATACAAATACAAAAATAAAAAGAACAAATATTAAAAATGATTTTTTGAAATTTCTATAGCATTTGGGGTATAAGTGGTTTTGTTTACATGGATGAATTACACAGTGGTGAAGTCTGAGATTTTAGCACGTCCATCACCCGAGTAGTGTATATTGTATCCAATACATAATTTTCTATTCCTCATTCCTATCCCACCCTCTTACCTTCTGAGTCTCCAATGCCCACAGTACCACTCTGTATACCTTTGCATACCCACAGTTTAGTTCTCACTTACAAGTGATACCATACAGTATTCAATTTTCCATTCCTGAATTACTTCACTTAGAATAATGTCCTCCAGCTCCACCCAAGTTGCTGCAAAAGGCATTATTTTATTCCTTTTTAAGAATGAGTAGTATTCCATGGTGTACATATACCACATTTAAAGAATAAATATTTGAATGAAGAAATGAGGGTTGAAAGCACCCTCAAGTCTTTCAATCCTTTGCTGTTATTTTCAGTAATAATAATAAGTGCCCCTCAAGTTATATTCTAGAATTATTTTGATACGAATGGAACATTTGTAATCTTTATGACTTGATGTGCATGTAGTTATACTGGGTTGAATAATATACCCCTTCCTTCATTGCAAATTAATGTCCACTTGGAACCTCAGAATGTGACTTAATTTGGAAATGGGGCCTTTGCAGATGTAATTATGAGGCCATACTGAACTAGGGTGGGTCTTAATCTAATGACTGGTGCACTTACAAGAAGAGAGAAATTTGGATGCAGTGACACACGCAGAGAGTAGATGATGTCAAGACCTACAAGGAGACAACCATGTGAAGATGAAGGCAGAGATGGGGGAGATGCATCTACAAGATAAGAAACACCCAGGATTACTGGGAACCACTAGAAACTAGGAGAGAAGCACACAACAGAGTCTCCCTCTGAGACCTCACAAAAGAACCAACCCTGCCAATGCTTTGATTTCAGAGTCTTGCTTTCCTAACTATAAAATGAAACATGTCTGCTGTCTTAAGCCACAAGTTTGTGGTGATTGTTATGGTAGTCCTAGGAATCTGATACAATAGTTCATTTATTCTACACATATTTATGAATCCCTAACATGTGCCAGACACCAGTCTAGGCAGTGGTGATGTATAATGGTGTACAAGATCAAGAAAGCACCTGCCTTTATGGCCACATATTGTAATGAAATGGCAGCAAACAAATGTACAAATAAACACGGATGCCATGTCAGAAAATGAGAAGAGCTGTAAAAGAAAGTTGAAAGGGTGTGATAAAGAGTCACCGAAGGGCACTGTCTTATATGAAGTAATCTGGGAAGACCTTTTTACAGGCAGTGCTATTTAATGAGAGACTTAATTAACATGAAGAATCAAAATATGTGATGAGTTGGAATAAAAGCGTTAAAGACCAAGAGAACACAGCTATTAAATCCAGAAGTGAAAAACCTTGTTTTTGAGAACAGCAAGAAGACTTATTACAATAAATATTATAATGGATAAGGCAGAGGAAATGATTCAGGAAAAACAGAATTGTAATGTCGCACAGGGTCTCTTACACCTTGGTACAAATTTTTTTATTTTCTTCTAAGTATAATTGGAAGCCATCAAAATTATTTGTATACACGGGAGCAGATTGGTAGACCTACATTATCTAATTTATATTTTAAAAGTATGATTCTGGCTTCTGTGTAAATAAGAGATGTGTGGAAGTAGGAAGACAAGTTAGAGAGCTACTGAATTTACTTAGGCAGGGTACCATATAGCTCAGTCTACAATGTGAGCAGTGGAGGTCATGAAAATCATTCAAAGTCAGGGCAAATTTTGATGGAAGAGAAAATAGCATTTGCTACTAGATGTGAAGATGACATGAAGTATGAAAGAAAGACAAAGATGAAATATGAATTCTAATTATTTGGCTGAAGCAGTTAATAAATGACTGTGCAAGTCAGTATAATGGAAAGCAAGAAATATTAGGAGTTTAGTGGAGGAGTTGAGGTTGAAATGCTGCCATGCCAGATGCCTGTTAAGTGCAATAGGGATGGCCCCAGGTGCAAGAGGCTGAAGAGGAGACCCAGAGCCAGCAAATGAGATACGGGGTTTTATTAGGGGTAACTAAATTAAAACATGGTCTAGTGGTAGCGGGCTGGTTAGAAGAGTGGCACAGCCCAGTGTCTGCAGGCTAGACAGGGGAACTACCTCCTACTTGTAAAAAGCATACAGTTTGCAAGGCATTTTCACTTAGCACCCTCTCCCTAACCTCCACCTGGCAACCTTCATATAACCCTAAACAAAGAGGTTTGATCCTCTGTTATGTTTCATGGGAAGAATTTGGGGCTCAGATGTTCCTCATAGATAAGGAATGGATCTCCAAGTTGGCCACTCTCAGATTCCTCAGCTCAGAACTCCAAACACGTTATTTGGGTGCATCTGCCATACAGGGTCATTCTCGTAAATTATAGCAATAATTTAAGTTATTGCTATTAGTCATGCCTACCCCATAAATGCCTATAGCATATTCAATGGAAAATATCAAGTGGATAGGTGGATATTGAAGTCTGGGTCTTGGAAGTAGTTTTCCTATAAAGGCAAGCAGAAAAATGGAACAGTAGTTGCAGGGGTAAGTGGTAATTCAGAAATTTAATCACATTTTTCATGTGGGAGATACAATGGCATGTTTCTCTGATTATGCAAATAGTTCAGAAAATAGGACTAGATTTATGATGCAGGAAGAACGGGAAAATTGCAGCGGCATTGCCACTGAGGCAAGTGGGGATGATCCAATGTGCCAATGTGGGAGTTGGTCTTAGCTAGAAGCAGAGTCATTGGGCCCACTTCAACAGAAGAAAAAGACAGAATAGACGAATGTAAGTCCAAGATGTTTGGCCCATTGTTGTTGCTAAATTAAATAGTTTTATTCTAATTGTTTCTGTTTTTCTTAGAGACAAGGAACGTTAGAATAGAAGCAGAGGAGACTGAGTCTTGAGAAGAAAAATGTTGTTAAAAAATCAAGTCAGAGAGTAGAAATTAAAATTAACAAAATTAATACACAGTGATTCATAGCTTGCCAGTGCTGAGGACCCACTTTTGACCTGCAGTTATAAATTTAAAGCAAGGCCAGCCAACTGTGTTTTTCTGTGGTGATATTCGGCTGCTTTAGTGTAGGTGAGAAGTTAGAAGTTAGAGTTTGGTTTATCTGAATTCAGATTTTGTGAAGCCAATAAGATAAAAAGTCAAGAAAATTATATATGTATGTAAAGCGCAAAATGTGATGGGTCTTGGAATTAAACTTGTGAAGAAGGGAATAAAGACATCAATGTGATGAAGGACACTCACAAATGGTATTAAAATGTTATGGTTAATTACCATACCATACCAATGCATAAAAAGTTTTTAGACTCTGTCTTGTGGAAAATTACTCCGTAAGACATAGTGAGAGTCTGTCTTATTTTACACTCTGTTTCATGCTGCTGTAACAAAAAACTTGGACTGGATAGTTTATAAAGAAAAGAAGTTTGTTTCTTATAGTCCTGGAAGCTGGTGAGTCCAAGATCAAGGCTCTGGCAGTTTTGGAGTCTGATGAGGGCCCAGTCTGCTTCCAAGAGGATGCCTTCAAGGCTGTGTGCTTGCATGGAGGAAGAGACAGAAGAGCAAAAGGGCTCAGCTATTTCACTTCCATCCTCTTGTAAGGTAGCTAACCTCATTCATGAGGATAGAGTCTTCACAATTTAACCACCTTCTAACTGTGCCATATCTTAATACTATCACATTGATGATTAAGTTTCAACATGAATATTGGAAGGGACACAAACATTGAATCATAGCAAACTCATAGATTCTAAAATGAGTAACCTAGATTAAAATTACTCATTTACAATCTACAAAAATAAACACAAAACAAGCCAATTCAGTTGCATTCAGAAACACAGACGCATTTTATTTAACCAATAAATCAGAAGAATACCCTCAGATATAATTTTAAAATTTCCCCCAAAATTTATAAAACAGTATTTGGCATGAAAATGAGTGCTATTTTTCTGAGATTTGATTCATAATGCTTTCTTATTTCCTCTTAATCTAAAATAATTTGAGTTCAACAGCATGAAATGTTTACATAATACTCATAAGAAATATCCACTCCACACACAAGTGGGTTATGATTTTTCTGGAATTAGAAGTCTATATAGTTATTGATAAATCTCTTGATTTCATTTTGTCTCCCTGTTGCAATGCAGCAGGAAGATTTAATTTTTTTGCACAACACTATTTCCAGCATGAATCAAAGTAGGTAAGAAGTAACTTATCCATTCTCAGAAATAAGCCTACATCTCATTTTGCTTCAGGCATTTCAAAAAATTTTTTCTTCTCTATTCTCATACTTTAAGAAGAACTTTAAATCTGAAGCCCTGGGACTTAGTAAATATTGTAATAAGTGGAGAAGGAAGTTTATTTTCATTATTTGATACATATGTCATCTCAGAATGCTGAGAGAAATTACATTATTGTGTTTTATCTGTGTACTGTGAATTTTTGTCAGAGTTAAAGATCAATTCATTATCAAGAACAGCACATTAGTAGGCCATATATTTTATGCTTTCTCGCTGCCTAATGGTTTATTTATTTCACTGACGGCTGTTTTCTAGACAATTGGAATATCAATATGAGTTTTTAAGATGCCCTTCTTCACAATCATATTTTACTTTTTTCCATTCTCATTATTTTTTTAATTTGAAACATTCAATAGTTGTTTGAGTTAATAATTTCTCGTTTTGTTTTCAATAACATAGTTACTTTAAAAAATGTTTTGTTGAGACTTCTACTTTTGCTTAGAATATTGTAAAAAGTTGCCAAAAATGTTGCTCCCACAACAGCAATGAGAATTATATGGATTAATTAATTAATCCACACAAAAAAATCAACTTTTTAGAGTGCATCAGAGAGGTGAGGTTGTAAGGAAATGAAAGAACAAAGAAAGGCTCCAAGGAAAGATGGGGACACAAAGGATCTCAGCTTTTGTACAGAACAGAAAAAGGATATGGCCACTGTACAAGGGGTTAACAAAAAATCAGTTAAAATTTTAACAAATTCTTTTTTTTTTTTTTTTTCCCGAGACGGAGTATCGCTCTACAGCCCAGGCTGGAGTGCAGTGGCCGGATCTCGGCTCACTGCAAGCTCCGCCTTCCGGGTTCACGCCATTCTCCTGCCTCAGCCTCCCGAGTAACTGGGACTACAGGCGCCCGCCACCACGCACGGCTAATTTTTTGGTATTTTTAGTAGAGACGGGGTTTCACTGTGTTAGCCAGGATAGTCTCGATCTCCTGACCTCGTGATCCGCCCGCCTCGGCCTCCCAAAGTGCTGGGATTACAGGCGTGAGCCACCGCGCACCGCCAACAAATTCTAATAGGCAAAGCGTGGGCTAGTATTGGTTGGGAATGTCCAAAAGGAAGGTCATTATCACTTTCAAGTTCTTCCCAGAAACCTCCAAGGGGAGTCCACATTAAAGACTGAGGACAGAACAGAGAGAGCCCTTCATGAAGGAGAAGTGAAAGCAGTGATGGTGTTCGTGGGAGAGGAGCAGACCAAGACCCCCACCTACTTCCCAATCACTTCTATCATGTAAGTACAATCTATAAGTCCCTGGGGAAGGAGTGGCACATGCTCGAATCCATACAGCTTGGACAAAGATCCATTGCTTCTTGGGGAGGAACAAAAGGAAAGTCCATCTGCTTCTGGTGATCTGCCTCTCTAGGAGTAATAAAAATATAAGGTAGAAGCCAAAAACCTCTATTCCTGAGGGAATGGGGAGAACTCTCTTGGTCCACTTTCTACACTGATACCGTGTGGACGTCTATGTAGCTGAGGAAGAGGCCGGAAATTCCAACCAAAGACCAACCACAGAAAGGCAGGCGGAGTTTGGCTGCCAGGAGGAGAAAAAAAAAATTAAAAGACATTGAAAATGCTTTGCCCCTGAGATCTAGGACCCAGGTACACAGGGGCTGCTTAATATTGATTTTTCGGTAGGACAATGGAGTGTTCTGTCTCTGCCAAGAGACTCTGGGCAAGGGGCAAGAGTATGGGGAGAACTCTTCATGGAATTAGTGTGCAGAGATAGCTCAAAACTGAGAGAGAGAGGTGGGACTGTGAATAAAGCCTTCTGGTACAGTAGCACTCAGCCTTACCATCAGGTGACAGTTGTCCACCACTAAAGAAATTTTACACTTGTCATACACTGAAGGCAATAGGAGCAATAACAAAATTCAAGCCCAGTCCAACTCTTAACTAGATTAGTTTAACCCCCTAAATTAATGATCTGACAGAAGAGTGATGATTTCCTAAGATAATATTATGTGCCTGTCTTCACTGTTCTGTTATATAGTGTATGACATTTGATAAAAAATTGTGAGGCACAGAGAGTGCAAGATAAAAACAGCCCATTGTCACAAGAAAAAGCAATTAATGAAAGAAACTCGGAGATGCCTGAGATATCAGGATTATTGGAGCTAAATTTTAAAGTAGTTATGATTAATATGATAAAGCATGTGGTTGGAAACATTGGACAATGCATATAAACATATGACAGATTTTAGCCAAGAACAGGGAACTATTAAAAAACACAAAGGAAAATATTATATAGAAAAATGTTTGACATAACAGATGAATAATTCTTTTCATGGGCTTATCAGCAGAATAGAGACTGTTAAGCAAAGACTTAGTGAAGCTGTGGATATGTCTATAGAAATTTTGGAAACTGAAATGGAAAAAGGAAGAAAGAAAGAGTTAAAAAAGAGAACAAGAGCATGTAAGAGCTGTTGGTCATAATTATACTATCTAACATACATTCACTGAAGTCCCAGGAGGAGAAAAGAAAGAGAGGGGGAAATAATAAATGAAAGAGAAAATGGACAAGACATTTTTTAAATAAGAAAAGATATTAAAATATAAATTCAAAAAGCTTATAGAAATAGAGAAATAGATGCAGGATTAAGAAAATACTGCACATATTGCACAATGAAATATATAAATAAATCCTCAAAGAAAGGCAGAAAAAACATTAAGTGTTATATACAGCAAAATAAAGGTAAGAATTACTTCAAAACTATGAAAGTTTTAAGACTAGGCAGTGACATGTTTAAAGTTCTGAAAGCAAAAGCAAAAACAAAACCCAGAATAGTATACTCAATTGAAGTATATTTCAAAAATAAAGTATAAGTAAAAACTTTTCTTTTTAAGTCAAATAAAAGAGTTTAAAAAATTAAAGATACTCAGAGAAATTATTGCCAGAGGATCTGTACAAAAGAAATGTTAAAGAATGTTTTTCAGGAAGATGAAAAGTGATACCAGATAGAAACTTGCTATGGTAAGAAACAAAGATTACAGAAAATGGTCAAATAAAGGTAAATATAAAAGTGATTATTTGATTCTAAAATTTTAATCACTTTAAAAGGTAAAGGACTGTAAAGAAAAAAATGGAATGAGTATAATGTTGATAGTACATGTAAAAGGAAAATGCATAATTGTACTAACAGAGAATGAGAGAAGCTGGAAATATAATACTGTAATGTTATTATAGTGTATGTAATGTTCTGTAATATTATTTTAAGTCTAGCTGTTGATCTATCTATCTATCTGTCTGTCTGTCTGTCTATCTATCTACTTACTTATCTATCTAATTAGACCAAAAGGGAAATGCTAAAAATAGTAAAAGATGTATAATCAAAAAACCAATCATGGAAATAAGATGTAACATAAATAATACAAAAACAATACAGGAAGAAAGAGAAAAAAAAAAGCAAAATCAACAGTCAAAGATTAAAAAAATACCCTGAAAATACGGTAGCTTTAGAGCCAACAAGATAAAACATTATATTAAATGCAAATAGGCTAAATACCCAATAAAAGGCAGGACTCCTCTCCAAAGAAAGACTCAACTGCGTACCATCTAAAGCAAGTCTACTTTAAATATCAAGAAATAGATTTAAAAGGTTAAAATAGGGACAAAAGAGTTTTCATACAAATACTAATTTTAAAACATTCAAATGGAATTATTAATGTCAAAGGAGAATTCATAATAAGAAGTATTACCAATAATTAAGTGAGACATTAGATAACAATATAGTGGTCAATTGCACAAAAGACCTAACAATCCTAAAAATGTGTGTAATTAAAAAAGATTCTAAATATATGAAACAAAAATGAAAAAATACTAGATAAATCTACAACTATATTTAGCTATTTTGATATTCGTTTCTGAATAATTGATAGAACAAATACATAAAAACGAATAAGTATATTGAGGACTTGAATAGCACTATCAACCAACTTGAACAATTAGAAATTTCACAGAGCACTTCGCTCAACAAAAGCAGAATACAGTCTTTGCAAGTGCACATGTAACATTCTCTGTACAGACTTTAGGGTGTAAAACAAATTTATGCAAACGTAGAATAATTGAAATTGTATAAAGTAGGTTGTCTAACTACAAAGATAATAAAACCACCAATCAAAAAAGCATTTGGAAACTCGACTATTAAGAAATTAAATATTATGCTTTTTATTAACACAAGAGACAAATGAAAGGTCATGGGTTATTAGACAAGACACTGAATTAAATGAAAATGAAAACACAACATATAAACTTTATGGGGTACAGATAAAACAGTGCTGAGAGGGACATTTATAGTATTAAATGTTTATATTTAAAAAGGGCTCAATTCAGTAACGACATCTTCCATAGTAATAAAAAACACTAATTTTCTGTAAACTTTTCCAAAATATAAAAGAGAACAATGTTTTCAATTTATTATATGAGGCCAGAATTACATACCCCAAACAGGAAACTATTAAAGGAAACTACTGACCAATATACCTTATGAATATAAGCACAAAAAGTCTTAACAAGATATCAGCAATTAGAAAATTAGCAAAATTTCGCTAATTGCCTTCATGAGACATTAGCAATTAGCCAAAAAACCTATTGTATATAAAAATAATATTGTAACACAACCAACTCTGTTTTATTCCAGTAATGGAAAATGCAAAGTTGTTTCAACTTTTGAGTATTAAAATAATTCACATATTGATTGATCAGCAAAGAAAAATATATGTGTGTTAACATATCTAGACAGAATTAGACAGATACGACCACTCACCCACCCAGAAAATCATGACCACAAATTGAAATTCATGACCCCAAATAACTACGAAGACAGATACTGTGTTTGAATAAGTATAGTTATCTAATGTGTTATAGCATCACAAATAATAGAGGAATTAATTCTCCATCTTTGTAGGTACTGGGGGAAGGTTCCAATGTGGAAGAGACATTTGATTTGAACTCTGCAGTTTTTAGTTGTTCATTAATACCTTAATAGATGTAAATATATATTTTTATGGTGCAATATTCCAAGGCATCCTCATATGAATTTGTACATACGTAAGGTGTTTAGAGACATTATGTGCATTTACAATTTGCAGTACACTTGTGGGTACCATTAAACCCTTTCTTTTCCAAAGATTGCATTGTTTCCATAGTAACAAAAGCATTTCAAAATGAACATCAACATTGGAACCACTCAACTACTGTTCATAATACACTAGGTTAGCACCTTAGCAGCAGTAGATTCTGCCAAGAAAAATGTTAACAAGCATTTCTTTTCTAAGGCTCTGTCTCTCCATTCATTTGCTTTTCTGCAAGAACATATTCATGAGAAGTGACCCCATCTGTGTAGTTATATAGATTAATGAGCTATAAGAGCAGCTTGTTTTCTCATGTATTAGTCAAGCACAGTGGTTCTTTGTCCATGTCACTTGCATGCCATTATTTAATGAATTAATGTAATACATAGTTATGACAGCCAACATGCAGTAGGCATATAGATTTGCATCCTTATAATTGTCCTTGTCATAGATGTCTTAGTCCATTTGTCCTGCTATAACATGATACACGAGACTGGGTACTTTATAAAGAGCAGAAATTTATTTCATACAGTTTGGGAGGCTCCAAAGTCCAAGATTACAGTACTGGCCTGTTCAGTTGTCTGTTGAGGGCTACGTCCTCTGGAGGACGAGCACTGTGCCCTCACATGGTAGAAGGCAGAAGGGCAAGGGCCAAATGCTGTGTGAAGTCACTTTTTAGGGGCCTTAATGCCATTCATGAGGAAAAGTCTTTGTGGTTTAATCACCTCTTTATAGCCAGACCTTTTAATATTATTACATTAGCCATCTAGTTCAACACCTGAATTTTGGAGGGGACACATTTATACCACAGCATTCTGTCCTGAACCACATAAATTGATGTTCTTCTCACATGCAAAATACATTTTGAATAGTCCCCAAAGTCTTAACTCATTCCGGTATCAACTCAACATTCTAAGACTCAGTCTCATTTAAAGTAGCTATGGGTGAGACTCAAGACACCTTTTATCCTGAGACCAATTTTTCTGCAGCTGAGCTGTTGAAGTCAAAGAAGTTAATTATTAGGTTGGTGCAAACGTAATTGTGTTTTGCCATTACGGCAAAAATCAAAATTACTTTTGCACCAACCTGATACTTCCAAAAAACAGTGATGAAACAAGGATGGGATAGATACTCCATTCCAAAAGGGAGAAGTAGACAAAAAGAAAGGGAAAACAGGTCTCAAGAAAAATCCAAAACCCAACAGGACAAACATGAAATCTCGAGGTTTTAGAATAATCTTTGATTCCAAATCCCCCATTCCAGACATGCTCAGGTGGGAGTTAAGTTTCCATGCCTCAGCTCTCACAGGTTGGAGTCGGGTGCCTGTGGTCCTTTCTGGCTGGCATTGCAATGCTGGTGGCTCTGCAGGTCTGGGGTTTTGGTGGTAGTCCTTACCCAGAATCATTAAGCATTGCCCTAGTGGGAGTTCTCTTTGGTGCCCCCCCCGCCACCCCTCACTGTGAAAATTCTCTGTTTGGGCCCCGAGGCTCTCTGAGGCATCATTTGAAATCTACATGGAGGAAGCCATGTCTCCACAGCCCCTGCACTCTGTGTGCCTACAGAGTGAACATCGTGTGAATGCTGCTAAGGCTTGTTGACCGTGCCCTCTGGAGAAGTGGTCCAAGCTTCTTTGGTCCTCTTGAGCCATAGCTGAAGTCGTCAAGAAGTGTGGCACCTGAATGTGGAAAGCAGAGGCCTGAGGCCCTGAACAGTGAATGCTGAATTCCCACAGGAGCCCTAGACCCCTCTCTCTCTCAAAACCACTCTTCTCCCAAGGCCTTGGCATTCTGGGCCTGTGATGGGCATGGCAGCCTCAAAGATCTGCCCACCAATCTCCCTATCAAACATCACTTGGCCACACCCTTGGTTTTCTCTCCTTAACATGATTTTTTATTATTTACAAGGCCAGGTTAAGAAATTTCCAAGTCTTTAGGTTTAAATTTTGTCTCTAAATCATTTTTCACCTCTTGCATTTTACTATAAGCACTTAAGGAAGCCGTACAGCACCTTGGACCTCTTGGACAACTTTTAAGAAGACCGAGGTTCTTATGCAGCTATCCTTGTCTTTGGAGCCCTCACCAGATTTGTTCTTAATGCTTCCTTCATGGCAACACAGGCTTTTTCTAGTCTTCAAGGCTCTTCCAGCCTCTATGCGTTATCCAGTTCCAAAGTTGCATCCAAATTTTTAGGTATTTGTTATAGCAATAGTTCACTTCTCTGATACCAATTTTTTGTTTTGGTCTGTTTGTACTGCTCTCACAAAATACCTGGTAATTTATAAAGAACAGACAATAATTTCTGACAGTTCAGGACACTGGGAAGTCCAAGATTAGGCACCAGTGGGTTCCGTGCCTGGTGAGGGATAGGGTTTCTGCTGCCAAGAAGGCACCTTGTTGAGCTTCCTCTGAAGAGGAACACTGTGATCTCACATGGCAGAAGATAGGAGAGTAGCAGGCCTCAACACTGTGTCCAGCTTTTTAAACAAGGGTCAATCCCATTCACGAGTGAGAAGCCCCCATGGCCTAATCACCTCTTAAAGGCTTCACCTCTAAATATATATATATATATGATATTGAGCATTACGTTTCAACACCTGGATTTTGGAGGGAATATATTCAAACCATAGTAGTTGATATCATGCATTTTATTTTATATATTAAGACATAGAATCCGGGAGCTTACGTGTCATTACTGTGATTTCAGAAATCAAGAAGTTATTTGGCTCAGATATGCTGTGCATACGTTTCTTGTATCTGACATCTAATATTGCTCTTTTGTTTTTAGTGAGATTCCAAATCTGGCTATGGTTTCAAGGTTAAATATGAATGTATATTATAAATGCAGTTATTAGGAAATTAAAAGACGCATTTGTCAATTAAGCTGCTACTGGCTTTTAAAAATGAAAAAAAAAATAAGGAAAATATTGTCTTCTCTAACTTGTGAGTGAATAAAAGTAGTATTCTCCAGGGATTGGTGCTAGGACTCTACAGACGTATTTAAGATAGTTTAACATAAAAGCTCTGGAAGAAGGACCACTTAACGAGATGATCAAGTTTATAGATGAAAGTATGGCTTCCTGGGTTGAGAAGTGCCAAGCTAATGGGAATAAACCTCAGCAATGGCTTAAGAGGCTGTGCGACTGCTGAGAGCCCGGACAGATAAACTTGAGAGCAGGCAAACATGAAGTTTCACTTCAGTCAAAAATAATTCAGATCAACCAGTTGAAATTAAGACCTCTAAGTGGTGAATAGGACCCGGAAAAGGATTCTTTTAATCACTATTGGTCCAGAATATTTTATCTGGATAAAAGAAGTATTCTTAGAGAGAGAGAGAGAGAGAGAAATGGAATGAAAATAAAATGAATTTTTGCTCTTGAATTCTACATGCAGCCTTGGTTTTGGTACTTCAAGAAAGAGAAAGCCTGCCTAAAAGCAACTGAAATGACTGAGTTGGAATGATTTTTACTTTTACTATGGGAGTTAAATATAAGTATAGGCTGTAGGGGCACACTTTAAGTATAACTAGAGAATAAAAATGTTTAAAAGTATCATCACCCTAGTCAAATTTAGCTCATTATTTTATAATTAAGCCATATTTTTAAACCTGTGTATTGTATAGAATTTTTATACTTGAGAATTTGATAGAAAACAAGAAAAATATTCAAAGAATCTTCTATCAGCAAAATAACTCATGCAGTGATAAAAGGACTTCTTTCCAACTAGGAATTTTCACCCTGTTCTCACTTAACTTTTCAAAACTCTGGGATGCAGGCATATCTTTTCCCTTTTGAGAGTTTAAAAGTGAACTTTTAAGTAGGTAAATTTTCTTCTGATCAAATAGGCCTTCTGATCAAATAGGTAGCCAGAAATGCAGCAAAGACTGAGACCCATTTTTCTGCTCCCAAACCAAAGTTTGTTCTGCACCATGGGCATTGTATTAAGTGAAAGAAAAATTGAGTTCCTAATGCCAAGCTCATTCACTGACTAATTATCCCTATTAATGAAAGAAATATTGTGGCTTATTTAAATATTACAAAAGGAAAAGAGCCTCATATAGAGTTTTATCAATATTTTTGGCACTGTATTGGTAAGAAAAGCCTTCCAATTCAAGTATTAATATTATTTATGTACATTAATACTATTAAACAATGCATATGCTAATTAAATAGTACTAATAGTAGTATCTATTGATATACAAAATGCTTCAAATAGATGATTTCCTTTCTTTCCTTTCCTTGTAGGATTCTTTGTAGTAACCCTACAAAGAAGATGTTTTTACTAACCAAACACCTGAGAGAATTCCCGACTGCCATTACTTTCTTTCTGGTATGGCTCAAATCTTTATTCTTTATGCATCTTCAGTGCTGATACACTGCTTACAGCTTCTTCCTGAACTGCTTTCGTATACTTCTCACATGGCTCCTAACCACAGTCATGCCCCATCAAACCTTTCTCCACATTCTGTCTAGTCATTTTCCTAGAATGCAACACTATGCCTACTTGCATAAACATTGCATATAAAATCAACACTTTTTATTTGGGATTCCACTTCTGCTCTTCTCATTTATGTCTTAATGAAGCCCATGAATATTCATTAGTCTTCCAGTTCGATTGGCTGGGCATAGAGTGATTGTGATTGAATTTAGATTGATGGGGAGGTAATGCTAATGAAATACATTGTTGTATTTCCCGTTGTGGAACCAGGGCTCAGAATCAGTGGAGAGAGAAAGACAGGATGAAAATAATTGGAAGGATACAATTCTAGAGGATCCATAGAGGGATGAATGTAATATTAACAACTGTGGATATGTGTAGATGCAAGCCAAGTGTGTGTAAGGGAAAACCAAATAAGTTCATTTTGAATATCGGCTTTATGTTTTTAATCAGCAAATTATTTTCTAGTGACCAAAGCCAATGATGCTGAAACCTCCAGATTAAGTTTTAATCATAACTTCACCTGAATATGTAATATATATGCCCCAAGATCTTTTGTTAATTGTATTTTGTATTCCTTTTAAAATATTTAATTATCCTTCGTCAAATGTGTGAAGAGCTTTTGGGAAATTCCTGAGAAAGAATGTATGGGTGTTCAATTTTTGAGACCACGAGGCGTGGGAGGACAGGGTATCCCCCACCTACCCATGCATTTGGTGACTGGCTAAAAGGACACGCAAGACTCAGAGGCTCTTTTTACCCAGAGCCTCGGTTTACTACAGCAAAAGGGCACACTGAAGGAAGGGAAATAAAAGGCATCAGGCAAATACCTCAAATCAGGAGGCGTCCAGGAGCTGGCTTCCAAATGTCTGCTTCACACGGGGGCAGGGGCAGAGACAGACTACTTCTTCCTCCAACAATGAAATGCAGCAGTGCATGTCGAGTGCTGCTGCTGTAGGAAACCTGCTTAACCCTCAGAGTCCAGGGAGTTTTATTGGGGGCTGTACGTGTAGGCACTCTTTGCCTGAATAATCGGCCACTTTCCACTGGAACTGCCAAAGTTCCAGACTCCCAGAAGGAAAGCAAGTGTTCATCACAAATCACATCATCTGCACAACATAGAAGGCAGGTATAACCAAATTTCGTGCCCTAGTCACGCAAAACAACCTTATCAATACAAAGCAGGGAACACTGCATGGGCCAAGTTTCTAGGAGAGATCCCAAGCTTCCGTGCCTCCAGCAGGTCCTCTTGGAAATAACCACATCAGGCTTGCTGTGTTAACTCTTGCTTGTACGACATGGATGCCGAAAAACGTCCTTTTTTCTACTTCTATACTTGGCAGATATAATTTGGGTACTCAGAGTACTAGGTACTCATTTGTTTTGGAACTTCGAAGGCATTTACCCATTCTTCCAGCTTCTAGCGGTTGCAACTGAGAAACCTGATTTCACCCAATTCCTAATGCCTTGAGGGTAACCTGCTTTATGTTTTTAAAATTATTTTTCTTTCTGGAGGTTTTAGGTTTTTCTCTGTAATCTCTGTATTCTAAATTCCAGGTTATAGGGCTTTGTTCACAAATTTGAGAACTATTTTTGCACAAAAAGTAGCAGCTTCAATCTGGAAAGCATGTCCTTTAATTTAAGGAAATATTTTGTGTCAATTTTAAAATTTTCTCCCCTTCCTCACATTTTTTTTGTTCCCTTTTTCAGGAGTTCTGTTATTCAGATATTGTCATTTTAGAATGGGCCATCTTATTTTCTTGACATTTGTCTCATATTTTCCCTATATTCGTGTCTGTATTTTGATGTTAGAGATTGCTCTACTTTGTCTTCTAGGATCAGGCACTGTTCTGGATATGAGGAACATAGCCGTGTACAAATCAGAAAACAACCCTCCTTTCTAAAGATTACATTGCAGTAAGACAAAAAACCAAGGTAAATAAACACAAACCATTAAACATCAATACATGCTAAGAAAAAAAGGAAAGCAGGAAAGAAGAGGATTGGAAAAGTTTGTAAATGGAGGGGTTCAATTTCAGGTAGTTTTCAGGGTAAGACCTGAATGCACGTAGGGAGATAATACTTCATGAAATACTATATCTATGAATATGTCAGGGCTGAAGAACAAGTCCAGATTTAGGATTGTATCTGACATGTATTAGAAAAAGTACAATTTCCGGTATGGCTGGAGTGGAGTGTAGGTAGGAAGGAGAGAGTAGCAGGAGAAAAGAAGGGATTTGTAATGGGAGACCAGATCAAGGAAATCATAAGAAAAATGTTGCTTTTACTCTGAAAGAGACAAAAAGCTATTGTGAAGTTTAAGCAGAAGACTTACCTGCTCTGAATTACATTTTTCCGTTTTTGACTTTTACTTTAGGTTCAAAGGTACATATGAAGGTTTGTTATACAGGTAGACTCATGTCATGGGAGTTTGTTGCACAGATTATTTCATCATCCAGGTATTAAGCTTAGTACCCAATAGTTATTTTTTCTGCTGCTCTCCCTCCTCTCATCCTCCACCCTCAAGTAGACCCCAGTGTCTGTTGTTCCCTTCTTTGTGTTCATGGGTTCTTATCATTCAGCTGCCACTTATGAGTGAGAACATGAATATTTGGTTTCCTGTTTTTGCATTAGTTTGCGAAGGATAAAACAACCCTCCTTTCTAAAGATTACATTGCAGTAAGACAAAAAACCAAGGTATATTATTTTGGCTGATATATTAAGAAAAGATTAATGGGGCAAGAATGAAAGGTGTAGAGACCAGTGTGGATAGATGAGACATGTTGGTAACTTTCTGGCCCAGGGTGACAGCAGGGAAAGTGGTGAGTGGCAATCTGATGCTGGCTACGTTTTGAAAGTGCAGAGTACGGGATGTGTTTCTACATGAACTGTGCAATGCGCTGAGTAAGAGTGAAAGAAGACTGCCAGTGTCGTGATTTGAGTAACTGGAAAGATGAAGTTGCCAGTCATGGAAGAGAAGATGGCAGAGGAGCAGATTTTTGGACAGGTGGAAAACATGGGTTCAGTTTTGTACATCTTAATGGAGAGATCAACTAAGCATTTGTATAAGAAAGCCTGGGTTATTTTCTCTTTCTGTGAGTGCCTAATGCTTGCCTTTCATGCATTTCTGAATTGTGTGGGTTATCTTTTTCTATTTGATTTGTAGGAATAGTTTATGTATTCTGGATACTGAGTCATTTTTATGTATGACATAAATATCTTCTCCCAGGTTGTGGGTTATGTTTTTACTTTATGATGTCTTTGCATGAAGAATTCTTAATCTTAATATATCTGAATAGAATTATGTTTTCTTTTATGCTTAGAAGTTTGTGCATTGTTTAAGAAATTAAACCTCTAATGAGGTCTTAGTGATTGTATTCTATATCTATTTCTAAATGAATTAAAGTTTCAGCTTTTACTTTTATGTTCTTGATTAATCTAGTTTCATTTATGTGTATTTGGAGTAAAATATGAATCCAATATTAATTTTCATATCATAAGAAGTTTATTTCAGGAGTAATAAACAATTGTATAATACATTTAAATCAATTGATTACATTATTACTACCTTCCCTGTCAATCTTCAGTGTCATCTCTGTATAATATTTCCATATATGCCAAAGTTTCTAGACTCTTTTTTGTCATTTCTTGAATTGATACCAATGTATAGTTGGACAAGTAACTCTACTCTTTTGTTCTTATCTTAGCTAGTCTTGGCCTGTAGTTCTCCACATGAATTTTGCGGTCATCTTTTCGTGTTAAACAAACAAAAAGATGATCAAGGTTTGTACTGGCATTACATAAGATGAATTCTGTTATTCCATACCTTATATATGAATACTGAGAAAGACTCTGTATCTTAAAAATGAAAATTCTTACTAATTCAATTTATTTTGAAGTCAATACATATTTAAAAGTTAAGTATATAATTAAAATTGAATAAGAAATAATTTGCATTTTTAAGATATAATCTTTCTATTTATGAATGTAGTTAATTTCCTTAAGTAGTTTTTTTTCCTTCTTTTAGTTATTCACACTTTGGGATAATTATTTTTTGGTTCCTTATAAATTTAGTTGGTATTTTACTAATTTTTTAAAATAATATTTCCAAAAATTTGTTACTTTTGTTTAGAGAAACTGGTATTATTTTATACAGTGATATTTTATCTATGATTTGCTTTCCTTTGAAGAAGTAATATTGCCTGTGAATAATAAACATA
The DNA here is from genome assembly GCF_047675955.1 of Chlorocebus sabaeus. Classification (NCBI taxonomy): domain Eukaryota; kingdom Metazoa; phylum Chordata; class Mammalia; order Primates; family Cercopithecidae; genus Chlorocebus; species Chlorocebus sabaeus. The sequence goes on along the minus strand of NC_132930.1, from coordinate 23,426,772 downwards.
TTACTTTTTCTTTCCAATATTTATAATTTTAGTTCACTTTATAATATCTTTTGAGTAGTATTAATATCATAATTTTGAAGAGAAATGTTAGTAGGCATCATAGACTTCATTTTAATTTTATTATAAATATGTCTATATCACCTAAATTTTTAATTTTATTGTTATTATATTGTTTCTACGATATTTCTAATACATTTGAATTTTCTAACAGGTTCAAATTTATTATAATTTTATATTTCTAATGTTTGTTTGTGCCATATAATTTTTTTTTTAATAATTCTTGGTTGAATTTGCCTCTTTTATTTATCTTTAAACAATTTCTTCTCTTCTACCTCTTTATTATATAGTATCTTTTACATTTTGTATCAAAATGTAATTTTTCTGTTTTCTCAATTTGTTATTTTTCTACATTATCAAGATGATATATTCCTGAGATCAATTTTCACTTACATTACTTTAATTTTCTGTATTTCTTTTTTAAAAAATCTTAGTCTTTAAATAACTACAAAGGAATTTGTTAAAATCTCCTGTTATAATAGTTTAGCTAATGTTGCTTTGTAATTCTTTTAAAGTCAATTTTATTTTACATGTTTTAAAGGTTATATAATCAGATAAACACAATTTCATAATTTTATATCTTCCGATTGAATTTCACTTCTTATGTAAATATGTAATTATTCTCTTTATTTCTATTATCATTAAAAAATAAATGGAATGTTTTATATTTTTCTTTTAAGGATCAGTAATTTGTAATGCTGTTATAAAAGTTATGAAATATGAAAAAGTTTTTAAATGAGTACAAATTTAAATTGCACTTGTATTTAACCTTAAGATTCCTGGTCTTATTCTTATGATGATAATTATTTGATTCCAGGAAAAAGTAATACATTTGCCTAGTAACACTTTTTATTGTCATATTAGTTACAGTTTCCCCAAGTTTGAGTATAACAAGCAGATATTTCTCTTTTTACTTTTGACATTTTTGTACATTTAAGTTTTTGGTATTATATACATCTCCTATAAGTGCGTAAAATATAATTTGTACATCTTTTTAGCAAAAAACTTAGTCTATTTACATTTATCCTAAATATCTTTACATTAGACTTTTTTCTGTCAATATGTCCTTTTCCTTTCTTTATATCATACTTTTGGTTTTATATTTTTCCTTCTGCTGTCCCTTGAACTTTTTAGATATTTTGTCAAGTTTGCTTTCTATCTTCCTAAATTTTTATTATTTATTGATTTGGAAGTTTTGCATTCTATTTCTTTTCTTTCTTTCTTTCTTCTCTTTTCTTTCTTCTTCTTTCTTCTTTCTTTTTCTTTCTTTTTCTTTTTTTTTTGTGACAGAGTCTTGCTCTGTTGTCCAGGCTGGAGTGCAGGGTGCAATCTTGGCTCACTGTAACTTCTGTCTCCCAAGCCCAGGCAATTCTCATGCCTCAGCTTCCTGAGTAGCTGAAATTACAGATGTGCATCACCACACTCGGCTATTTTTTGTATTTTTGGTAGAGACAGGGTTTCACCATGTTAGCCAGGATGGTCTTGAACTCCTGGCCTCAAGTTGATTCCCTATACCCCACTGCCTCAGCCTGCCAAAGTGCTGTAATTACAGGCATGTGCCACCATGCTTGGTTTATGTGTTCTATTTCTTTTAGCTCATCTTAACATTTCTAAATAAATAGTTGACTTAAAAATAAATTTAATTAGTAACTATACCTCCTCTCAAAAATACTAGAATATTTCATTAGTTGTTAATGTCTCTCATTGTATTTTTTTCTGATAGTTCACATCAGCATTAATTATATATTATTCAAATCACTATTGTGATTATAGTTTTATGTAATCAAATTGATTTATAAGAACCCACGCTTACAAATGTCTTTGCTACCAACTATTCTTGCAGCTCACCTCACAGCCTTCTTTTGTTTGTTTTAGCATTTTCCTAAAGTAATCCTCTTAGTGAATGTTTTTCCTATGCTTTAAACATTTGTTTTTCTGACAATATAGCTCCTTTTTTTCTCTCTGATAGTTCTGAAAATCTCTTTGCCTCTAGCTTTAAAAAACTATGTCTATGGGTTGATTTGCTTAATTTGTCCTGTTTGTTATTCTTACTGTTTAAATCTGGGGATTCATATCTTTCATCAATTCTGAAAAATTGTCAGTCTTTGTCTCTTTGAATATTATCTATTTATCATTTTCTCTATCCTTTCTTTCTGGAATTCTCTTAACTTTTCTAGTCTCCATCTGTATTGTGCCCAACGTATGTGCAGCCCATGCTTTAATGAAACACACCTGCCTCCTGGGTTCTGGGCAGCTTAATCATTGTAGAGACCTAGTTGTTGCTCTTCTTGCATCATTTCCTCAGAACTAGACTTGATTCTAGACCTGAACTCCTGTGAAGCACCTCTCCATGGGGCCTGGAGTCTGGAGTGTGTTTTTCCCCATCTTTGTGAAAATGCTGGAAATGTTAATGATCCATAGAGTCACCTCTGATGGAAGGCAGAAAAACTCTTTTCACTTCCCTGAAAGACGGCTCTGAAGCACATAGGTTCTGTATTGTCTGTCCAGATACTCTTATATTTCTGAGAGTTCAGCTGTGCTTTCTTCGAAGATGTAGCCACTTATTGATGTACTGAATTGAATTTATTTCCCTTTCTTCTTTGCCTTAGTTTCTCTTTCTTTCTTCATTTGTGATCCTTGGGATTATACTGCCAAATAAAGCATTAGTATGTAAGCTTTGGCTCAGATTGTTTTTCCTAGGGGACCCGGGATAATTTCCTACCTATTCAGCTTCTCATTATATTTTATAAATTTTTCTCTTTCCTTAACCTGCTTTGAATTCAACCTGTTCATTGAAGTTTTAATTCCATTGAGTATGTATTTTTATTTCTAAAGTTTCGTTGTCATTATTTAAAAATATACGTATGCTTTTAATCATTTTAAGTATACTTTTTTTTTTTTTTTTTTTGAGACGGAGTCTCACGGTGTAGCCAGGCTGGAGTGCAGTGGCGTGATCTCAGCTCACTGCAACCTCCACCTCCTGAATTCAAGCGATTCTCCTGCCTCAGCCTACCAAGTAGTGGGATTACAGGAGCCTGCCACCACACCCAGCTAATTTTTGTATTTTTAGTAGAGATGGGGTTTCACCATGTTGACCAGGATGGTCTCCGTCTCTTGACCTCGTGATCTGCCCACGTTGGCCTCCCAAAGTGTTGGGATTACAGGCATGAGCCACCACCGGCCAGTGTACTCTCTTTTTAGGCTGTAAAAGTTCATTCTATTTTTCACATTTTCTGAATGTCAGAAAGTTGACCTCCATTTTCCTTATAGGTCACCTGCTCTCTACCTCAGGAGATCGACGAGTATAAATTGCACATAAAGGTTCTTATTTTTGTGGTTTCTGTTTGGGTCTGACTAGAGGTTTTAACTAACTACAGGAGGGAGAAAGAGCAATGAGGTCAGGGTATTTGTGTATATGCTTGCTATTTTAAAAATTGATTTAAACTTGCTGTATCCTTTTAAAAAAATGACTATCCCTCTCCAGAAAGCTTGCTGAAAATACTTCTTTCTACTTCTATTTCTGAAAATCTTCCCTCATCCGTCCTTTCAGAATTCAGCTCCATTGCTATGGAAAAGATTACTACACTATCTCTTCTACACGCAGTTTACTCCTTTGTCATCTATCTTTTATTAAATAATTCTCCTTGAATTATCCTAATTTGAGTATGCCACCTGATTTCTTATGGAACCCTGAATGATACAGAGTCCGATGCTTCTATGGTTGATTCTGTTATCTCAGTCATAGAATGTAGTGACGTTTATGTTTTAGACTCTTAAAAATTATTTTAATTTTTATTTCTGCTTTAATTTTACTGTGGCATAATATGCAACTTGGTTTGAGGACATGATTGTCCAGAGGAGTTTCACAATTGCTTCCAACACACCAAATGCATTTTATTCCCTTCTTGAAGCATTTATAATATTAACATATTTTGTTTCGTATTCCTGAAAAATTCAAATAGTGTAAATTCAAACTCCAAATCCATCAGGGTACATAGCTGTAGATATACAATTTTGTTCACTCAGAGACCATACGAAAATAGATGTGCTCTGTCCTTAATCTTTATGGCACATGTCCTATTCCAAATTATTTATTATCTCCCTGTGCCAGGGGTGGGGATTTTTCTATATTCCTCTAACATTCCACAAAGAATGCAACCTTTCAAACCTGCCACGTTCTTCATGTAGTTCTGGTCTATCTCCCCATATCATACAGACTAAAGGCTCATTTTTTCCATGCAAGCTTAAAAAATTTGGCTCTTAGATGACAAAACCAATACTTCTTGTCATTGTATACCAGGGCAGGGTAACTGTAGCATCAGCTAAAATCAAAATCAGTTTTAGTTTGCTTTTTGTTTCTGACCTCAGAAATTTTCTTTTTTTTTTTCTGGTTAGCACTTAAAAAGATACTTGTTATATTTTATTATACATTGTAATATGCTTGACCAGGGGGATTATCAGGTTATTTGATCTGTCATATTGATAGAACTCAATATTTCTTTAGTTTTCATCACTTCTGCCAATCTCGTAATTTAGATGTGATTTTCTCTACTGAGAAACAAGTGATTTACAACGTGTTCCATTCTGTGTCTCTTAAATATTTAACAGGTATTAGGCATTTAACATTTATGTAAAATAATTGAAACAATCAGTGATACATAACTTTTTCCCTGGAACACAATTAGTTTTATAATACAATGGATTTATTAACAAAAGCATGGAGAATGAGAGCACACAAAATACATTCACTGAATATTGCACAATTTACACGGTAGACTCTTCCTTAATTGGCTCACCTGTATACCAACAGAAGCATATTTATGTCCAAGTATATGAAATGGCAAAGTAATAATAACACCAGTAATTTCAAGCATATTTTCTTATTTCTACTAAATGAATTTCTATTTACAAATTCAATAAATAAGCATTTCGCAGACACAAATAATAATTTTATACTTGCTGTAGCATTCCTAGCATCCTATAACTAAATCTAGATAAATAAAAAACCCAGATCCATAAGAGCTATACTAAGACTTCAGCAAAATCACTGGGCTTTTCAGGAAGGTTTTGTTTTGTTTTTTTGAGAAGTCAGTTATATATGCACCAGAATGAAAGGTGCTTACCTTAAGTAGAAAACCTGTAGTTTAAGAAGTGAATTTGGAGCATTGTCTTTTAAGATATTCTTTAAATGTACCTTGAAACATTATAAATTTAAAATAAGTAGTTGCAACTTTTTAAAAATATTCAACCTTGAGAAAAAAATGTAAATTCAAAAATATGTAATCAGTTCATGAAGATGTATTACAGACTAACTCCAAGTAGCTGTCATGCAAGCTAGCTAGTAATTTTAAATAATGACATTTTACTGCCATACTATGAAATCTTTCTATCTTGAACATAAAACTTTGAAAAAGAATCTCTGCTGGCATAATTCTAAAAATCATTAAGCATGAGTAAAACTATGAGAGAATAATTCAATAATGGATTTCACATCTTCAGTATATCGACAAAGGGTGGTGTTCTTTCGTAATAGGCAATTTACCTCCAATACATGAAGCAGAAAAGCATCTACAGTAAAGAATGAGAAAAAAATGCTGGTTTCTATTATTGACAAAGATAAGTTTAAACCTAAGCAAGAGATAGTGGCAACATGGAGGCTTCAAAAGTCTACAAGTACAAGGGAAAAATAATGATGATATAATAGAATTATGTTAATGTTTCACATACCCAAATAAAATAAAAATGGAGAAAAACAGGATATGAGGCTGGGTGTGGTTGCTCATGCCTGTAATCCTAATGCTTTTGGAGGCCAAGGCAGAAGGATTGCTTGAAGCTAGGAGTTCAAGACTAACCTGGGCAACACAGGGACATCCTGTCTCTACAAAAAATAATTTTTGAAAAAATTAGCTGAGTGTGGCTGTGTGTGCCTGTAGTCACAGTTACTAGGGAGGCTGAGGGAAGAGGATTGCTTGAGCCAAGGAGGTTGAAGCTGCAGTGATTGCACTACTCCATCCTAGGTAACAGAGTGAGACTCTGTCTCTAAAAAATAAATAAGTAAAAGTAAAGATCATGATTTCAATTAACCTGTAAAAGTTATTTTTACAATTTTAGATATTAACTGAGTCTCAAGTTTGGCCAAAGCAGAGGGACTCTATCGTAGAAAACAAAACCAGTACATTTTTTTACATTTGTATAGGCTTGCTTTAAGAAGCCCTGTATACTTGAAATCTTTGATGAGTTCTGGTCTGGTGCAGCTTTTGTGAGGATGGAGAGCTAAGAAGAAAGCTTCTTGAATAGACCATGGGAGGGAAACTGACTAAAGGTAATGAGTCTTTCAAGACATTTGGCAGAATTTAGAGCTTCAGGGTATTGACACTGAAAGGTAAACTCAAAATCACCACAAAAGCAGAACTGAATCTCCTTTCACTAGTGAAAAAAATCAGATATTTAAAAATAACTCTGACTAAAGTTTTAAAGAAAGGAAATATGCATCAAATGGAGATGCTAGAATAAAGAATGAGTGAAACCAAATTTCACAAAATGGAAATTATCTTGTATTTGAGACCAAAATATGATTTGAAAAAAGACATAATCTTGGGGACCTATTGGGTAATATTGAAAAGTCTAAGATACATGACACTGAAGTCCCAGAAGATTAGGAAAATAAAGACAAAAGAATTATGTAAAAAAATGACTGAAAACTTCTCAAATTGGGTGAAAGATTCAAATTTACAAATTCAGAAAACTCAGCCACATGCAGGAAAATTTAAAGAAAACCAATCATAGTTATCTTACACTCATATTGATGAAAATTAAAGATAAGAAAAATTCTTGAAAACCACTAAGGGAAAATCACACATCACATGCTAGGAGGCAATATTTTGAATGTTCATGGACTCCTCATTAGAAACAAATGATGTCAAAAAGAATGGGATATCTTTAATTTCCAAAACTGAGGAACTGCCAAAACAGAATTTTACATCAGGAAAATCTCCTCTAGAAACAAACTTAAACTCTTAAAAGAGAATGCTCCAAATTTACTTCTTAAAGTTTTTCTACTTAAGCGCGTAACACAAGAAATTAACTGAAGATGGATTATAGACCTAAATGTAGAACCCACAAACCATAAAAATCCTACAAGAAAACCTAGGCAATATCATTCAGGACATAGGCATTGGCAAAGACTTCATGACTAAAACACCAAAAGCAATGGCAACAAAAGCCAAAATTGACAACTGTGATCTAATTAAACTAAAGAGCTTCTGCACAGCAAAAGAAACTATCATCAGAGTGAACAGGCAACCTACAGAATAGAAGAAAATTGGTTGCCCATCAATGCCCATCAGTGGTAGACTGGATAAGGAAAATGTGGCACATATACACCATGGAATATGCAGCCATAAAAAAGAATGAGTTCATGCCCTTTGCAGGGACATGGATGAAGCTGGAAACCATCATTCTCAGCAAACTAACCCAAGAACAGAAAACAAACACCGCACGTTCTTACTCATAAGTGGGAGTCAAACAATGAGAACACATGGACAAAAGGAGGAGAACGTCACACAATGGGGCCTGTCAGGGGAATGGGGGCAAGGGAAGAAAGAGAAGTAGGACAAATACTTAAGGCACGCGGGGCTTAAAACCTAGATGATGGGTTGATAGGTGCAGCAAACCACCATGGCACATGTATACCAATGTAACAAACCTGCACATTCTGCACATGTATCCCAGAACTCAAAGTGAAATTGAAAAAAGAAAGTAAAACAAAAAGACATTTTTAGATAAGGAAAAACTAAGAAAAATTTGTCACCAATGGACTTGTTCTACAAGAAATGCTAAATGCTGAAGAGAAATGATACAAGATGCATACTTGGATCTTCGAAAATAAAGAGCAACAGAAATGATAATACCTGGGTACATATAAATGATAATTTTACTCTTAATTCATTCTATTATGCATGACTGCTTAAAGAAAAAACATTGTCTTTTAGAGTTTAAACAAGAAATATAAAAATCATAGCATAATTAGAGAATGTAAGCTTTTAATTTTTTACATGAGGTGGTAAAATATTAAGTGTAACTATGCATGTACAAGTTAGGTTTTGCATTGTAATTCCTAGAACAGCTAGTTTAAAAAGGTATCCTTTTTAAATATATCCTTTCCCCCATTATCTTTTGTAAATACAACCAAAACCAAGAAGCCAATAGACAAATTGGAACATCAAAACTGTGGAACGCAGCTAAAGCAGTTCTTAAAGGGAAACATATATCTTTAAAATTGTTATTTTATAAGAATGTTCTACAGTTGTTGACCTAATATTATGCCATTAGAGGTTAGAAAAGAAGAGGAAGTAAACTTAACATAAGTAGAATAATTAAAATAATAAGTGAAAATAAAAAAACTTAAAATTAGAAAAAGTAAATAAAAATATTGTTGTATGTAAATATTAACCAAATTACCATACCTCTTGCAAGACTAATCAAGAAAATAAAAAAGAGATTTATCAATACTAAGCATGCATGAATGGCTATTATTACAGATTCTACAAACATTAAAGGGATAAAGAGAATATTATGAACAATTTGATACAATCAACTGTGAACCTTAGACAAAGTGGCAAAATTTCATGTTAAATACAACTTACCAAAATTGACAAAAGTAGAAATAGAAAATTGAATAGTCCTATACCTATTAAATAAAATCTGCTTGTTATAATAAAAACAACTCTCCACAAATAAATACTCTAAGGGAAGATGCTTTTACTCATGTGTTTACTCAAATATCAAGGAATTATTAATGCTAAATTAATATGAACTTTTACACAAAACAGGAAAACTCTGCATAAGTCATTTCATAAGATCAGCATAATCCTAATACTAAATTTTGACAAAGAATTAGAAAACTAGGAAACTATAAAACATTATCTCTCATGAATGTAGATTCAAACCCTTAACAAGATATGCCAAATAAAATCTGACAATATGTAAAAGGATAAACACCATGTTAAAGTAGGGATTGTCTTAGGAATATCAGGTTGAAAAATCAGTGTGATTTATCATATTATGACCATAAAGATATAAGAGCTTATGATATTTAATAAATGCAGAAAAGACTCCTGAAAAAATTCAACACCAATTATGACTAAAAAAACCTGAGCAAACCAAGAAAGTAGACATTTTCACTAATCAGATGATGAAGATCTTTGTAAAGCCTAGAGAAAACTTTATATTTAATACTAGAAGAGTTAAATTTCTCCCCTGACTGGAAACAAAGCAAGGATGCCTGCTATTATCATTTCCAATTAACATAATACTGGATATTCTTAACACTACAATAGGACAAATAAATAAAATTCATAAAAGTATTCAAGAAAGAAGTAAAAATTCTTCCTATTGTCATATGATGTAGTAGCTTACATAGAAAATAACAACGAGTTTACTAATGGACTGTTAGAATTAAAAAGTAGATATAATAAAGTCACAAGGCATTTTTATTGTTAACAGCACATATTTAGGAAATAAAACTTTAAAAATCCCACTTCAAATAATACCAACAATTATAAAATACTTACAAATAAATATAATAAAATATGTACAAATAAACTCCTGAAAAAATTCAACATCAATTATGTTGAAGCAAATTGCTGAATAATTAATGAAAACATTGCTGAAAATAAAAACATTTCTGGGAAAAATAAAGATAAAAATAGAAATTTACAAAAATTCTGAAGAAGATAAAATAAATTTACTATATTTGTGGATTGAAAGAATAAAACGAAAGAAAATCAACCTTTGGTATACTTCCAATCATAATGAGCATATTACTTTCAAAGGAAAACTCAAGGAGTCAACTTCTCAGATGCCATATGACTAGATGTGAAACAATAACACAATACCTACAAAACTATTTATACAAAAAGAACACAATCCTAAATTTTACAGACAGTCATATTATCTGTCATTTTTCATGAAGGAAAAAAGTATGACTTTGTAAGAGTTCAACGAATATGTTACCCAAATATCTAATCCAAAGATATTATAAAGATGGAATACTAACTATAGCAAACTAAAATAGAGACTTCAAAACAAAGAAGTACAAAGCATAGGAATAGGAATTATGAGAAGTGAACCTTGATGTATAATGGTAACCCATTGTGAGAATCTATCTCCTTGGAATAAATGTACCAGCAAATAAGGACAAATAAACAAGAATATTCATAGCAGCACTACTTATAATAGCAAAAACTAACAACAGTGAATTTCCTTCAGTAAGAGAAGGGTTGTGAAGATTGTGGCATATTCATACTATAAAATTGTATACAATCATTACTAAAAGATATAATTAGATCTCTAGGACACAGTTGGGAAGGTTATCTACAATCTATACTTAAATGGGAACATCAAAAGCAAGATGTAGTTAAAGGTGCATAGCATAGTGTTAAAGTAAGTTTTGCCTAGAGCTGCCTTCTTGCATATTTTAAGTTCAGCCTAAAGGTTTCTCTGTACCTAGTAAATTGAAGACTAAATGGATGTGTAAGCAGACTGTAATATACTCTTGTGCCAATCACCAAGTTTTGGCCAATTAAAGTTGGCCAACCGTTCAAACTGTGCTCAAACAAGGCAGACATCAAGTCAAGTTGTAAATAGTCTGGCTGTTTCTGTACTTCACTTTTGTTTTCTGTAAGTTACTTTCCTTTTTCTGTCCATAGATGTTCTTCCACCACAAGGCTGAGCTGGAGTCGCTCTGCACCTACTTGGGTTTGGGAGGCTGCCCAATTCGTGAATCATTCTTTGCTTAATTAAACTCTGTTAAAATTAATTTTTCTAAGGTTTTTTTAACAATAGTATTGAATTTTTGTAAAACACCACAAAAGTGAACTCAATGATTATGTATATATGATTATATGAGCCTTCTAAAAACAACATTTCTTGCAACAACTTCAATATTCAATTATTGGCCTAATGAATTATATATGTATAGATTCAATAGACTCCAAAGGATTCTGGGTCTTGAGTGGTACTGTGAAATCACTCCCCTCTTCTTCCTTTGAGTTTGAAATCATTCAGAGAAAAATTATGATCCAATCATGTGAGACTCAAAATATCAGCTTCATGACTTATGAGGATAAATTGAAGAAAAAACAAAACAGAACGCAAACTTGAATTGACACTCAGGCAGAGTTGGACATCACTGGGTCTTCCTTAAAGGAAGAGGCCATTTTAGCCTAGTAGAGGGAGAAAAATATATGCATGTTAAGGATAAACCACTACTGTGCAAGAGGGAACCAGGTGAGTCACAACTACTCCATCACGTCTTCCAACTTAGTCCTCCCATGGAAGTGAAGCAAGGTGCTAGGAAGTACTTCTTCCCTGTTCCTATTCTTCTGAGAAGTGGATATTCCTTTTATCTGTGGGAAAAGGATTGAATAAAAAGATTTCTTACTAATGTATTATCTTTTAAATTGAAAGGAGTGTGAGCCTAAAAAGAGATCCTTCCCATTCTCCCTCACCTACTCAAGGAACACAGCTTAGTGAAATATTTGAATTCATTGTCTTTCCTAGGCTTTGCTTTACTATCCAATGTCAGATAAATAACCAGGAGCAATCCTACAATAAAGCAACTGTCAGTGGGTTCAAGTTATCCTTTGAAAAAAGTTGTGATTTTTTGAATTACGTTGTGTATCACTTGGTGAGAAAGTATGTAGGTTTTATACTTTGCATTACGTTTTGTAAAAAGTAGTCTTTTGACAATGAAGCTGTTAAGACTTTTTAATTAAAAACCTTAGGAAATGTTATTTTGTTAAGAAAAACTCAAATACTGAAGAATTGTTTAAAAGATTTTGCAGTGCACATGATGGTAGTCATCAAAATTACTCTCAAAATTTGATATTTTTTCAGTAACTAACAATGTTTATGACTTACTGTTACACAATCTCTATTGCATTTTTCCAAAGAACACATCTAAAACAGGTTTAAGTTCTCTAAACCATACAAAATAATTAAAGTAATATGAATTATAAAAATGTTAAGTAGACTTTGGTAAAGAGATCCTGTTTGAGACCTATCCAAACCTACCTTATGGTTGGTTCAATTGTTCCTGTGTGGAAGATCCAGGTAACTGGACCTTTTTATTCATTTTGGAAGTTAGAAGCCAGGTCAGGAATGGAGACGGGAAGAGAAGGAGACAGACAGTGAGATATAGCTACAGTCTTTAGGAAAGTTTTCAGATCAAGTTAGAAAAACTCTGGTATGTTCTCCTCATTTGAACCTGAAAACTTTCATCTCTTTCATCTCATTTAAAAGTATAATATCCTAATTTTCATAGTATTTCATTGTATTCTTTTTATAACCCAAATAGAACAAGTCATTTGAGTTCAGGAAATGTATCATACTCTTGCTGGTTTCCCCACCTACAACTAAGTAGAGAGCTTTTGTCTTGAAATGAGTTCAATAGACATTTGTTAAAATAAAGAAAATATCATCCTAACTAGGTTTCCTTAACTAAGATAAACATCAGCTCATCTTGACTAGATAATTTTTCTTCTATATAGAAGTCATAGATGGCATACCCAAGCCTAAATGTGTTTATCATGAGTATACATTATGGGTATCTAGATTTAAAGACAAGATTGATTATCACAAAATAATAATTCTCCCTGCAATAGGAAGTTTATAAAAGCTATGATGATTTGGTATCTCCTAATTGTAAATATACCACATTATTGTTAAATTTATAATGGAATCATTAAAAGGAGGCTTGTGGTGGAAACTGACTTAGGGATCATAGACCAGCAGTGACCTATTAGAATTTTCTGTGATAATGGAGATGTCTTATATTATTTCTGCTGTCCCATATTGTAACCACTAGCTACGTGTGGTTAACACTTGACATGCGGCCCATGTGACACAGAAATTGAATTTTAATTTTTAAAATTTTAATTAATTTAGATGTAAATAGCCATGTGTGACAGCAACTACACATTGGACAGTGCAGTAGAACGTTTTGCAAATCAAACTCCACACCCTAAGTTATCTTGCCTTTCTGAACTTGCTGGGGACAAGCTCTGTGGCATTTATAACTGAAGGAAAAGCAATAGAAAGAAAATAGAAAGCAATATAAAGAAAATAATATTTAAGGGTTTGGCATTGAGAGTCTGCTGAATGTAGGACAAATGGGACCTCTAACAATAGCTAACATTAACTGAAGGTGCTATCTGTATGCTAGCCATTAAAGGATTTTGTAAACACTAACTCATATATATATAAAATAAAACCCTTGAAATTGGTACTCTTATTATACCTATTTCATTGAGGAGGAAAATGAGACATAGAGAAGGTAACTTACCCAAGGCCACCCAACCAGTAAGTGTTGGAGCCTAGATACAAACATACAGACTGGCTTCAGAATAGATCCTCCACATACAGCTTTCATCCTTCCTGGGCTATATACTAGAACTTACCAAATCTAATATTGTTGGCTTAAGATTCTCCATCATTTGTTCTACCTATAAAGGAGAAAAACTCAAAATATTGTCACTAACTGGAAGGTCATTAATTGTAAGATGTAATGAAAATATTATGATGTTGAAAAAGTATGGCTTAGGATACATAAAGTATTTTAGCATTGCTGAGAAGACACTGTTATTTCTAGTTGAAAGTCATACTCTACTTGTGAGTAAAATACACCAAGTTGGGCTTGTTATTTTGGCTCTTCACCAATCTATTACAAGTAAGGAAAACCAACATGGCCCGGAAATAAGAGACTAGAGCAAATACTTAGATTGGATTTTAATAAAATCTTTCAGGATCTATCCCCTTTACACAAAATAAAAACAAGGGAAGATTTGTTGAAAGCTTAGATTTATGAATCCTGATTATTCAGTGTTCAATACATCTGAACACCAAACTCCACATTCCCAGTAAAATACAGATGCATCAACTCTGCAGGGATAAAGCAAGACTCCATTCTGTTTGATTTTGATAGGGCAGCATTGTAATCTACTTCTGCCTTATCCCAGACTTGCCGCAAAGAAGGAAAGAACCACGTCTGGGTGGCATTGGGAATTCAAAGTGGCTGCTAGAGCCTACAATATTTTTATAGGGGGAAGCTGTTGGAAAAGTATCTTTAATTTAGCATACTGTCACAAAGTCTTTTTGTCTTTTTTTTTTTTTTTTTTTGAGACAGAGTCTCACTGTGTCACGCAGGCTGGAGTGCGTGCCATCTCGGCTCACTGCGATCTCGGCTCACTTCAACCTCCGCCTCCCAGGTTCAAGTGATTCTCCTGCCTCAGCCTCCTGAGTAGCTGGGATTACAGGTGCCTGCCACTACGCCCAGCTAATTTTTGTATTTTTAGTAGAGATGGGGTTTCACCATATTGGCCAGGCTGGTCTCAAATTCCTGACCTTGTGATCCACTCACCTTGGCCTCCCAAAGTGGTGGGATTACAGGCACGAGTCACTGCGCCCAGCCACAATGCCTTTTTATTAATACCTAATCACTTAACCTGAAAAGCCTTCCTGTTCTCCCTAGACTCATGTGTGCATATTGCAAGCACCAATTGGTCTTTGTCACATCTGTATTACGACAATGATGTCATGGCATTGTGATCAGGTATTTTCAAGCCTAATACACTGTACACACCAGTGGTTGTGTTTTTCCATCCTTAGTACTCAGAAAACTAGAACACATGGGAAAATCATTTTTGAATTAAAAAAAGCTATTCAACCATGGGCACTTAATGACTACCAGAAAAAGAGAGCAATGAAGGGCTCTTAGGTGCTTATGACACTTCCTAAATACATTTGACACTCTAGAAACTCTCTAAATCTTGCCATGTAGCTAAGTAGATATACTGGACATGTGTCATTTGGTTTGTCTAGAATCTGTCCTCCCTTTTGGTACTCAAGACTCTATTTCTGGTGGTGTTGCTGAATTGTTAGGATGTAGACCTAGAGCTGCTGACAGAAGCTTTTGGCTCCCTTGCGGGAGGGTGAGCATGAAAATGAAATCATCACAAACAAAAGCACAATGGAGAAAAGTAGAAAAAGATAGTTCTAATAGCCTCATTTGGGCACCTGCATTTAGCAGTAAGTAGAATTTTCAACTATTGAAACCAGTGATTTCTCCCTTTTTCCAAGCTAAAATAAATACTTACGTGAATAGCTGTTATCTTGGAATGTTGTCCTTTCAATTATGCAACATTGAAACAAAATACTTCATGTGCCTTCTTACAAGTGCCGCTGGGTGACTAGCATGTGACAAAACTTTTCTCACACAAAATATGGAAGATATTGGTATCAATATTGAAATGTTTTACCTCCGTCTCCCGGGTTCAAGTGATTCTCTTGCCTCAGCCTCTAGAGTAGCTTAGACTACAGGCACGCACCACCATGTCTGGCTAATTTTTGTATTTTTAGTAGAGACGGGGTTTCACCATGTTGGCCAGGATGGTCTTGATCTCTTGACCTCGTGATCCGCCCGCTTCGGTCTCCCAAAGGCTAGGATTACAGGCATGAGCCACTGTGCCTGGCCTCAATATGAAGTTTTAAAAACGTGTCTCAGTTACCACTCAGTTCTATTATCCATAAAAGTGGTATTCCCTTGTTAGACTTTGATAGAGCAGTTATACATGGAAGTGTGAGTTATCTTGAGACTATCTGAACATGTTTCATCTCAGGATCAAAGGTTGAAGTATGGTTGCCCTATAGAAGAGTAGTGCTGCTTATGCCATTCATTTGACATTTAGCTAATTTGCACTATTTTCCAAACATTGCAGAAGATACTAACTTTTGAGAAATAAATAGGATCCCAAGGTCTAATACATACTATTTTAACTTGATGGCTCTAACAAAGCAAAACACAATCATGTCCTTTTCTTTTTAACCTACTACCTAGCCAGTTAGGAGATGTATGCAAACTGGAAAATATGGAAGAATGGAATAAAAACTTGAATTCCAGTCCAGTCTTGAGATTCTCATCTAAAAATTTAGGAATGTTGGGTAATTTGTTCAATCTTTCTGGGCTGTGGGTTTTTCAGAATAATCTCAGTGGATTAGATTAAGTCCAAGATTTCCTCAATTCCCTATAATCATCAAATGGGAAACGATATCCTTAGAAGTTCATCTGTAAGAGTTCTCTGATTCTGAACAGAATTATACATAAATTAACCCTGGGAAATAGCCATGAAGAAATCTCCTTACTTTATTCTATGAGTCTTCACTCTGAGTAATATACTTCACGTTTTCATAATGAGGCCATTTACCTGAATGTTGGTAGAATATTCTCACTAAACCAGTGCTAACCAATTTGGAATTTATATTAACCATTGACTATTAATCTGGTTTATGGAACTAAACTAAGTAATACTAGAAATGGGATTCAGAAAAAAACTATATATAACTTACTTCTGAAATATTCTATTCCTAATATAAATACATTTTACCACTTAAAAACTAAGAATAATACTTAGCTTAATTGAAAACTAACTACATATCCAGCATGGTACTAAGTGCATTACATGAATCATCCAATTTAATCCTCATTCTAGTTTATGAGAAACATAGTTCTTATGGATAAAAACATACAGATAGTTAGTAAATATTCAGGGCTTGATGTTTTGCCTATTTGCCCAAATTTGAACTTAAGTTACCAAACCAAAATTAGATTCTATTAAAATATTTTCTTCATTCTCATAATTTATATAGGTTAAAAATTGTTTTTCTAAATTTTATTCATAATTCCAGAGAAAACCAGAGAATTGGGAAGCTTATAATTTCAAATAATATATTATTGTAATAGTAAAATCTCTCTTTTTGGAATTCACTACACTAGGTCTTCTAGCTTATAGTGCCACTATTCTTTTATTCAGGATGTGTTAGATTATGCCATGGTAACAAACAACCACAAAAGTCTGATTTTACACAGCAAAGGTTCCTATTCTACGTGAAGTCTATCACAAAGCTGAGCCCCTCTCTATGGAAAATTATCTTCATGAGGCCAAATCTGAAGAAACCTTCACCATCTTGCAGGTATGGCTTAAACATGTAGCCTCTTTGGTCAATGAAGTGGAGGAAAGTCACTAGTAATTAAATTCTTCAGTCTAGAAGTAACCAGTATCACTTTTACCACAACTGGAAAAGGGACTCTTGGAAACAGTTTTCTATGTATATGGAGAAGTAGAAACTGTATATAGGGAGTACCAGCAATGTCTTCCACAACCATCTTCAACGCACGATTTCCAAAGTAACCATCTTCAACACATGATTTCCAAAGTCACTGTGCATTTCTGTTATCAAGTTGGTAGAGGGTGAAGGAACAAGAAGAATCGTACAGAAGAAACTTATTCACCCCAGGCTTAGAAATGGCACATCAGCTAGAATTCAGTCATACAAAGCTTCAAGGGGAAGCCAGGAAATTTCGTGGAAATGTGAAGCCAAGAGGAAAAAGAAATAGATCTGATATTAGCTCACATTCTCTGTTCCACGGGCTTTGCCAGTATTGTTTCATCTCCTGGGCCCTCTCTCCACCCAAATGTTAACATTAGTACTTTCTTCTCATCATGCCAGTGTAAACCTCTGGCTCACATCTCTCCCCAAATTTCCAACTTACATATAAAATTGGATATTTTAAAGTCACATTTAAAATGGAATAATTCATTACCCTTCCCACCTCACAATACTATGTCCACACCCCAGATCATTAAAGGCAATTTCCTTTATCCACCTGATCAGACAAAAATCAATCAATCAATATTTAGGAGCACTCTTGACTCTTTCTTGGTTTTCTCACATTTATTATCCAGTAGGCTCATTCCCTAGGATCTGCCTTCAGACCATATCCAACATTGGACTGCTCCTCATCACTGCCCCCTGGTCAGTCATCATCATGTCACCTGGATGATGGCAGAAACTTCTTGTCAACCATTTTTATCCTTATTCTAGTTCAGTTCTCATCACTGATGCCAAAACAACCTCTATAAAGCAAGAATTGGATTTTGTCACACTACATTTTCAGACCTAGGCTGGTGACATTCATTTCATGAATGAAAATATGCCCTCCCAGCAACAAAAACATCTGGTGTTTTGGAGAAGAATAATTAAAATGTGCTCACTCACAGTCAAGGTCTTCAGACCCAACCTGACTTCTTACTTGCTCTGTGAAATTCTGTGTTTCCAACTTTTACTCCCCATATAATTGAAAGTGACTATATAGAATAAGAATGTTTTCTTTCTTCTTGACGACATTGAGGATTAGCTTTTTCTAGTCTTTGGTAGGAATATTATAAATTATAAGACAGCTAATAATTCTTAAGATATTGAGCAAGCCTTCAAGACTGAGAAACACTTTATGCTTTTGTTCCCACCTTAATTGTAATTCATATAAGTGATATATTTAGAGTGAAACAGCTCAAAACTTACAATATTGTCTCCTAATGGCAGCTCATGAAATTCACCATATCTCCTTGTGAAAGCAGATGTCACAGGTGAAGTGGCAATAGCTTGTCTGTCTTAGCACGAGTTCTTCTCCCATTGCAGTTATGTATACACACACACACACACACACACACACCTTTCTCCTTCCATTATATGTGTGTGTATCTCAATAACTTTCTTTATCACATGATATTGCTGATTTGTATTACTTCCTATGATGCATGCTGTATCTTACTTTAATATCTGCAAATATTGTTTCAGTTTCACTAAAAAATGATTTTAGTCATGTAGACAGACATTCTGCGTGTGTATGTGTGTATTTTGCTATATTTTTTCCTCTTCAATGTACCTTTCCCCTTTATTAAATTTATCAAAGTGAAGTTTCAAAGACCCTAAGGCTCTATTATGATGGTAACAAGATCAAATGCAATTCTTTATAAAAATCAAATATGATTCATGGTTATGTTTTTCAAATTTTAAAGTTGCCAATACATTTTTATATTTGCCAGTTTCATTTCATATTTGCTACCTCATAGGAAGTTTGGTTGATTTTTTTCAACTTATTTTTTATTTGTTCATTTTTGTCTTTAAAAGTCAAAGTAAGTCTTCTACATGATTTAAAAAACCACACAGCGTGTGAAGGGTTATAACAAACACTATTATTTTACTTTCCTCAATCTAGAATGTAGTACAGGTTAGGAAAATGTCAATTTTGGTCATCATATTCTTGAAGAGCGAGTAGGGAACAGTTTTTCTAATTATGGAGCAATTTTCTTCTTACACATATAGAGCTGTTCTGAAGAGTATACAATTTCTGTTGAAGTGTTGTGTTTTCAGTGAAGCTACCATAGTTGAAGGCAAATCATAGTTACTTTCTAGTTTATGTAGTTATTTAGCAGATATGCAGAGTGTTTACTATGAGGAAAACTTTGTGTGGAGACCTGTTGAAGGACAAAATGGCAATTCTATCATGAAGCTTGTTCTCAATAGGTTTGTAGTCTGGAAGGGAAATAATAAAGCAATTAAAATCCATACGTGAACTCTTGCCTGTTTCACTTCTTTCTACCAGCTGATCTCTTTTCATTTTGTACCAATGTTCTTTATCATGTTATCATTAGTTGTTTTTGCATATTCGACAAAACTAAAACAACTTGAAGGTAGTTAGGGGATATACTTGATTATATCTAAAAATATATGTCACCCGTTGGATACTTAATAAACATTTGTGGAATCAATAAATGGTGCATATACAAAAGATATGTATATACTTACTCAAGGACATTTTGATAGTGTGCAATAGTTTTCTGAATAATTGAGGAATCTGATTAATATTATGGGTATCCTGTTAAGAAGAGGAAGGATAAAAAATAAATTATTTCTTTTATTTCATAAATTGTTTGAATTTTTAATTCACTAAGTAATAGAAAGTATTACCTTCTCATAGAGACTTTTTCTTTGAGGATTATCTCCTTTCTCTCGCTCTTCTTTTATTTTTCTTTTTTTCTCACACATACTCTCTCTCTCCCTCTCACACACTCTCTCCCTCTTTTCTTGCTGAAATCCTCCCCCTGGGATGGTTTGGTGGTCAAAAGGAGCCATTTGTGCATTCAGACTGTTTTAATAGGCAACCCATTAAGGATAATATATAGATACATGAAAAGGTCATGTGTGCAGGTTTTGTATATACTATGATCTTTAGGAAATAAATTCATAGGAATGAAGATCTCCCAATTCAGTTTGGTGTAAATAACTTTGTTGATGTACTACGGACCATATACATTAGTTGTCAAATAGATAAATTTAAATCTGGGCTTTTTTGGGGAGAGGGATGACAAGGAGTTTTGATGAATTGGCATGCCTGTGAATAGACTCCATGAAAAAAGGCTCTAGGTGCAAGATCGCTTTTCCGTGTTAACAATCTTTAAATAGATGCTCAATATGAAGAATCAAAAGCCCTTCCATGGTGAAACTAGCCAATTAGCTAGCCAAGGTTTAGTATAATTGGGGCAGATATACTATTTCAATGCTTAAAATAAAATCTGTGGATTTATCTGAAAATCTGAGATTTTTACTATTATTATTTTATCTTTTGAACAACATATTATCCTCTTATGATTGAGGCCTTCTAGTATAATAATTGACATCATGAGCCTTTGATTTAGACATGCCAGTCTGTGCTTCAATTTGTTATCATTTTAAGAGAAATAATAATACCTCGGGATTTTTCTGATGAATAATGACTAATTTTTTTTAAATTTTTATTTTAAATTCAGGGGTGCATTTGCAGGATGTTCGGGTTTGTTAGATAGGTAAATGTGTGTAAGGGGTTTGTTGTACAGATTATTTCATCACCCAGGTATTAAGCCTAGTACCCATTAGTTATTTTTCCTGATCCTCTCCCTTGACCTACCCTCCACCCTCTGGGAGGCCCCAGTGTGTAATTGTTCCCCTCCATGTGTCCATGTGTTCTCATCATTTAGCTCCCACTGATAAGTGAGAACATGTGGTATTTACTTTTCTGTTCCTGAGTTAGTTTGCTAAGGATAATGGCAATAGCTCCACCTATGTCCCTGGAAAGGACATGATCTTGTTATTTTTCATGGCTGCATAGTATTCCATGGTGTATATGCACCGATTTTCTTTATCCAGTCTGTCATTGATAAACATTTAGGTTGATTAGCAAGGAGGCCAAGATGACCTACTAGAAGAAACTACGGTGCGTGGCTTTCATAGAGAGAAAAGAAAGAGGAGAGTAAATACAGCACCTTCAACTACATTTTTGAAAACTATTTAGAATAGAGTCTACCTATAGTGCTAGGAAGGACTTATCAATTGTTCAAGCTTTTCATAATTGTCATGATTGCTGTTTTTATTATTATTACACATTTACTAGCGTGTTAGTTATTCACTCTCTCTATCTCTCAGTTTTTCATCTGGATAATTGGAACTGTGCCATTTACCCTGAATGGTTTTTTGTAAGTATAGATTAGTGATAGCTAGCTCAAGGGAAAGATTACACAAATTACAGCCAGTATTTCCATTGTTTTATTATTGTAACTATTTTTTATTACTATTTTTTATATTTGTATTTATTTACTTACCAGCTACGTGAAACCTCAGAAATATTATTTAATCACTCTATGCCTTCAGGACTACACTACTACGCTTTAGGGATTTTTTAAATAAGAACAAATGTAGCTCATAGTAAACATTCAACAAATTATGGCTAAAATTCTTTTCATATTTGGATTGTTTTTGTTATTACAGGTGATTGTGATGATTTATTGTAAAATAACTACCCATAATATAAAAAATCTGCTTTTCTATCAGTTCAATGGAATTCAGTCAGCTCCAACAGTTAAAAGGATTCATTGATTGAAAAGAGCAGATGTCCTGTCCTACAAAATTAGATAGTTTTAAAAATTATACTGTGTAGTATAATTTATTGTATAAATCTATATATGTTTGCCCATGGATAGAATAGAAATATTTTCCTTTTATTTCCTCTGACAATCATATGTTGCTCGTCACTATTTTCAAAACAAAATGCCAGCCCCAATGGGAAAACTGAAATTTCACTTGTCATAATTGTCAGGAGATTCACAGCAGATTATTTAAAGATTAAGAGATGTGCTGGAAGATAAGGGAAATATATATATACACCCTTTATTGTCCCATGAAGAATTTGATTTGCTGACACAAAAGGCATGTCTATCTAGAACACAAATGGCTGGTTCACTCTTCTTTATGTCACCTGCCAAGCATAGTTCCCTTCAATTAAGGACACTAAAGAGTTGTTTTCAAATGAATAGAGCTTAATGAAAATTTTAGACTAAATCGTGATCAAACATCTACCCTTCAGGATTGACAATGAAGAGAAAATTTAGAAGAGGATACATTGTTTTTGGTCTTACATTTGAGTTTTCAGTGTTTTTTATTGACAATGAGTTTTTTTTCTTATACACAGGATTTACATAGTCTTTATTTAATACTTTCTACACTTTGAAGAATGTACAATCAAATTAAATGTAAGGTTGTTTTTTCTCTCAAATGAAAAGCTGTAGCTTTGTAAAAAGATAATAAAAACTCTCACATTGAACGTATCTGACTAGAATCAGAATAACATTATGAACATTTAAAAATAAATTGACTTATAAAGGTTTATTTGTTGAGAATGATTTTTAATCAGAATTGAGATAACTACTACCTATAATCTACAGTGCTAAGTGGGACTTTAGACAAAAGTGTCCTCACCCACTAGTTTCCCCAGAACAGAACTGGTTATACTATTTATACCTCTTATAATATGTGGTTATCAACAGTATATCCTTCTCACTTACAAGCTGTCCTTGTTTGAATAAAATATAATCACTCTACTTAAAGGAGACAAAATCTGAGCTTCTTTCTAAACGATGAATAACTGTTAGTGGAATAGGTGGTAAACCTGGAAAGAATATACCAGAAGAGAGAATCATGTGTTCTAAGGACCACATGAATGAGAATGTTTGAGAAATCACACAGTGTGAATGAAATGTAGCATATGAAGTACTGAGAGTTAAGTCTAAACATACAGGCAAGAGTCATTTCAATCCCTTCTTCTTGTAGATTGGTAGTTGTATTTTACTTTACTTCTCTTTAGTTTATAGTATTTTAAATTTAGACTTGCCTCTAATCTTCCAGGTATCATGGCCCTGATCATTCAGTTTGTTGCCAACATCTGATATCTTTTAAAGACAATGATTCTGTCCTTAAACAGGTTTCCCGACTGCAGCTTTTCACACTTTGCTCATTACCTCTATATAACCATAAGTATGACCCTAGCATGCAGCTGGAGCGTGTTTCCTTCAAAATCTCTTACTAATAAATGTGACCCTCCAGCAGACATTACAGGAAGTACAAGTGTCCCATGGCCCGCTCTACAGTTCTCCTCAGTATTTGAAATCTAGTTTTAACAAAATGGGTTTATGATGGTTGCTGTGTGTCCTAGAAAGAGCCTTGGAAACCAAAGAGAGTTAGAAGTGAAATGGAGTTTACGATTCTTTTGCCGTTTTATAGATCATTTGGTTTTAAACTGTGCTTGCACGCTCCACCCATCTCCAGAAAACAAAACAAAACAAAAAAAACCTTACTTTTTTTTTGTTTTTTTATTTTGTTTTGTTTTGTTTTCAGACTGAGTCTCGCTCTGTCGCCCAGGCTGGAGTGCAGTGGTGCAATCTCGGCTCACTGCAAGCTCCGCCTCCCAGGTTCACGCCATTCTCCTGCCTCAGCCTCCCAAGTAGCTGGGACTACAGGCGCCCGCCACCAAGCCCGGCTAATTTTTTGTATTTTTTAAATAGAGACGGGGTTTCACCGTCTTAGCCAGGATGGTCTCCATCTCCTGACCCGGTGATCCGCCCGCCTTGGCCTCCCAAAATGCTGGGATTACAGGCGTGAGCCACCGCGCCCGGCCAAATACATCTTGCTTTTCAATATGGGGCTGTATTGCAAAGAATTTTGAAATGAGAAGTTAAGAATTAAGTCTTTACTCAAGTCTTCTTCCAGTAATTAGCCATGTGACCTTGAGTTAATATTAAATCTCTCTTAGCTTCAACTTTTAATTTTCCTGATAAAGAAATTGAATGAATAGCGATTGATGCCCTCTGGGCTCTAAATTCTATAAGATTTAAAAATCTCTTAGAATGTCCCTGTGCCCTAGGAGGCGCCTCAAGCGTGCAAAACTGCATCTGGCCTGCTGAACTAAGCACCAATCATTGCCTAAGGCTTTTGGGCCTGGGCATAGTGTGCCTTTCTGACAGTATTCATGATGAATTGTGTGGTAATCTCAAAGTACAGGCAACAGTGTTGGCCTGTACTATAGACAGGAAATCTGTCCTGCTTTGACTCAGAGGGTGACAACTTTAATGTCAAAGAGTGTCACAATGTCAATGATCAAGGAATTGAGACATTAACAAGAGACTTAAAGCTTGTTTCCTCAGAAATAAGAATTGCATGCGTCTATATAACCTAAGGATCATATGTTAATGGCAGTGAACTTTAAAAGGCATGGAATATGACTGAAAGTCTTTGTCATGTACTCATAAGAGCTTCTCTCTCATCCTTGACAACAGCCTCTGTTTCAAAGGTTACTTTTACTATTGTAACTTGTGCTTTTTTATTTTGCATTTGCCCTGAAAAGTCAGGCCCAAAGTTCTGTTCCATGTGTTGTTTAACCTCTGATAATTCCTCTTAAAGTTACTTTTCTTGGCACTGACAATTTAAGGAATTTTCCAATGTTCATTCATTCAATCAACAATGTGAATTCCACTCCAACCAATAATGCTAAACATTGTGCACGACTCAGGGAATGCCTAGGTACATCTTCCAGAGCACACACACACACACAGAACTCAGAGTATACTTTTTCTGCTGCCCAATCCACATATTTTCAACTCAAGTTTTTGGTATAGTGCTTGGCATGTAGTATAGCCTTAACACTTACCCATTGCAGCTAGGAATCATGCTAACTGTTCTCTGGTGCCCAGCTTCACCAAATCACAAAAATGCCAGAATTAAAAAGGATCTAATTATTCATCTATCCAGGTAATCTAATTTTATAGAAGAGAAGCTATCTGTAGAATGCATAAACACAAGGAAGCATGTTATATTCAAAGTCACACAACAAATCAAGATCAGAGTTGGGACAGATATGTTCATTCTCTTATCCACTGCTTGTTACAATAGATCTTTCACAATATGCTCTGCTTTCTAAATTAAAGATTAAGTATTACACGCAATTAGTCATGATAAATATTTATAATTTAAGTACATTATTAACTATATGTTTTTCAAAGTTGAAATAATCTGAAGTTAGGCTTTCATAGAATACATTTTTATTTGATGCCTGTAAGTTGTTATATGGGCAGAAACTAGGTTACAATTTTGTAGAGGTCAACTTACACCTGTCACTATGTCTCAGCAAATGCCTGTCACCAGGTACTGATAGAAAAAAAGGTAAGTTCACAATTAGCCTCTTTATCAAGAACAGAAATAATGACTACCTCTGATGCCCTCTTTAAAAATGTAGCCTGAGGAAATATATACATCTTGGATCAAAATAAAGCTTTTTTAGGGAAAAGAGGTATATAATTTTCTTGAGGCAAGAGCAGAGCCTAGTGCTTGGAGGCAAATATATTTAATCAGTGAATAGGCTAGAGAGACTAAAAAGTAATAATAACTGTGTTCTTAAAAGTTTACTACTACGATGATATACTAGTTTTGTTTTACTTTAGTTTTTGTTTGTTTCAGTGGTCTCATCTATCTTTTACAGCGTTTTCCTGTCCTTGTGGGTTAAGGTGGTTTGCTGTTGATTGAAGTTCCCCATGACATTTCTGTGTCGGGATCTGACCCTGGGGATTGTTTGTTCCCTCACATAGCAAAAGCCAGCCATGGCTTATTTCTGAGTCCAGATGTCTGTAGAAAGGGCTTTTCAATCTGTGTGAAAATGAAAAGTCGAGCACACTGGATTTTCACAATGATAATAAAAATAAAAGATCACATTTATTAAGAATTCATTCTGATGCAGATTTTGAGCTAAAAACAACATCCACGCATATGTTTAATCCTCACAACTCTGTAAGGTCAGTTATATTATGTAGTGAATTCCATAGACAAGGACAATTGGGTTAAAACAGTTAAAAAGCAGTGTTTACTTGGATGGAAAGCCTTTTTCAGTAGGACTTTTATAGTATGAACTACTCTACATTTTCAACCAAAATTACCCTATGCAGTAGGCCCTATTAATATCACAACAATTGAGCAAATGAAGAGACTGAGCAATAACACAACTTGCCTAGCCATGCTGCTAGTACATAGAGTAGCAGGACAGTTGAGATTTTGACTTATGTAACCCTTTAGTTCATTGTTCACTTGGCATAATGCAGATCTATCACCAAAATAGTGTGTGAAGTGTTATATAAATTATCTCTAGCATAGTAAGTAAAATATAAGTAGGTATATCATAGAGTGAAGTTTTATCATAAAGTATTAGTATTGTTTCTAAATTTTAAAGGGTGGATTATAAATTTAAATTGGGAATTACTTATAATCATTATTTAAAATTTAAATTAGTTTTCTCCAATCCCTAATAGAAACTTCAAATCCATTGGATCATCTGCAATACTTTCATTATAACATTACAGCATGAACTATGTGATGGGAGAGTTTTAAATTTTACTTAAATTTACTTTTAAATAAACTAAAACTTTAATAAATAGTAGTTATGATAGAAACAATCCACAAATTATTTCTGTTATCAATGAATATGGTTTGTTAATCTTTCTTTTTTTCTCTTTACTCTGTTTGCTTCCTTTTTCACAGATTCCTTTAGCTTTCTTTAGCTTTTTAGGAATCCATAAAACACTAGGAAGAAACAAAGGCTATATAAGAAAGAGGTCAACTTTACACCTGTCACTATGTCTCAGCAAATGCATGTCACCGGTACTGATAAAAAGAAAAAATAAGTTCACAATTAGTCTCTTTATCAAAAACAGAAATAATGACTCCCTCTGATGCCCTCTTTAAAAATGTAGCCTGCGGAAATACAGTCAGGACAAGCCCACTATGGCTGAGAATTCCTTCCACTGATTATGAAACAATAGTGCCTCAGATTCACTAATATACAAGAGGCACTTATCCTTGGCACCCAGTGATCTTTGTCAAAATGTCTAGGTGTAATTGTATCTTATGATCAATGGTGTTTAGAATATAATTTGAAGTGTTTTTTACTTTTTTACTTTTTAATTGTTGTGGGTACATAATAGGTATATCTAATTATGAGGTACATGATATGTTTCGATACAGTCATCAAAATGTGAAATAAATACATTGTTAAGAATGGGGTATCCATTCTTCCAAGAATTTATCCATGGACTTGCAAACATCCAATTACACTCTTTAATTTATTTTAAAATGTATAGTTATTATTGACTATAGTCACTCTGTTGTGCTATCAGATAGTAGGTCTTACTCATTCTTTTTATTTTGTTGTACCCATTAATTATCCCTACCTCTTCACCACTCCCCAGTATCCTTCCTAGCCCCTGGTAGCCATCCTTCTGTGTTCTCTGTCCGTGAGTTAAACTGTTTTGATTTTTAGATCCCAGTAATAAGTGACAACATGCAATGCTTGTTTCTCTGTACCTGGCTTATTTTACTTATAATGATTTCCAGTTTCATCCATGCTGTTGCAAGTGGCTGGATCTCATTCTTTTTTATGGCTGAATAGCACTCTATTGTGTATGTGTACCACATTTTCTTTATCTACTTTTCTATTGACGGCCACTTAGATTGCTTCCAAATCTTAGCTATTGTTAACAATGTTGCAACAAACATAGGAGAGCAGATTATCTCTTCAATATACTGACTTCCTTTCTTTTGGGTATATACCCAGCAGTGGGAGTGCTGGATCATATGGTAGCTCAATACCCATCTGACAAGGGATTAATAACCAGAATATATAGGGAGCTCAAACAACTCTATAGGAAAAATCTAATAATCCAATCAAAAGATGGGAAAATGATTAGAATAGACATTTCTCAAAAGAATAAATGAGTTAAGGTGTTTTTTTTTTAAAAAATCATTTTGTGAAAAATATTTGTATTGCATTTTGCAGATTTAAATACAGAATGTTCTTATATAAATATTTGCTAAATAACATTTTGGTAAGATATAAAAAAATGTACTGGAACATTGGGTATTGAATACCAAAAAGTCTTTTACAAGGGAGATATTTACTTGAAGAAGTTTTCTAGGATATGCCTTATTTCATTTTGAAAATTTGTTGGCAAGCAACAGACACATGAAAAAATGCTCATCATCACTAGTTAGCAGAGAAATGCAAATCAAAACCACAATGAGATACCATCTCACACCAGTTAGAATGACAATCATTAAAAAGTCGAAACAACAGGTGCTGGAGAGGATGTAGAGAAACAGAACACTTTTACACCGTTGGTGGAAGTGTAAACTAGTTCAACCACTGTGGAAGACAGTGTGGTGATTCCTCAAGGATCTAGAACTAGAAATACTATTTGACTCAGCCATCCCATTACTGGGTATATACCCAAAGGATTATAAATCATGCTGCTATAAAGACACATGCACATATACGTTTATTATGGCACTATTCACAATAGCAAAGACTTGGAACCAACCCAAATGTCCATCAATGATAGACTGGATTAAGGAAATGTGGCACATATACACCATGGAATACTATGCAGCCATAAAAAAGGATGAGTTCATGTCCTGTGTAGGGACATAGATGAAGCTAGAAACCATCATTCTGAGCAAAGTATCACAAGGACAGAAAACCAAACACTGCATGTTCTCACTCATAGATAGGAATTGAACAACAAGAACACTTGACACAGGGTAGGGAACATCACACACTGGGGCCTGTCATGGGGTGGGGGGAGGGGAGAGGGATAGCATTAGGAGAAATACCTAATGTAAATGATGAGTTAATGGGTGCAGCAAACCAATACAGCACATGTATACATATGTAACAAACCTGCACATTGTGCACATGTACCCTAGAACTTAAAGTACAATGATTTTAAAAAGAAAATTTCTTGGCAAGCATTAACATATGTTTATGCAGAGTGTCTGTATTTCCTTCTATGTATCCTGCTGTTTGGCAGTGAGATAGAACCAGAGAACGTGGCGGTCATACATATTCTAATGTGTTTTTTTAGTTTTTGTCTCTATAGAGAAACGTTTTCTCAATGCACATTAAATCCTGGAATTACTTTGAAAGTTTTTCAGTTACTTTGCCTGAGTTTTGAGCAAACTCCCTTTACTCTTGTGTAAATTCAGATGAAGAAAGTCATGTTAGAGGGGCCATGAAAGAATATGGGCAGCATTGATTTTTGAGTCTGAAAATAAGAGTGCCAAGGTGCCAAGGTTTCTTATGCTTAATGAGGCCATGGGTCACACATTTTGAAGATTATTGATATTTTGAATTGTAAAATGGTGTGTGGTAAAAGTGGAATGAACTAGATTTTCATGGTGATTTACATTTGTTTATATAATCTTTGCACTGTGCAGTCTTACAGTAAGGAACTCATATACCCTTTAATGTGAGTAAAGACGCAAGCCTTATAGTAGAAATAGTGCAATAATTATAACTGACCTTGATTTCAAGGAGTCCAAGAAATATTATTGTACCTTAGTGGCAAATATTATCACCCTATTTATGCAAATTTTACTCTATCTCCAGATTTTCTGAGGCTCAAATCTAAGGAAATTAGCAATGGATAAGTGCTTAAATAAAGTATGAATGGAGTTATGCCTGTTTTCCTTTTCTACTATGGATCTCGGGTGGAAGAAAAAACTTATGACTGGCAATGTGGACTTACTGTTTTAGGATTAATATTTTTTTCAGAATCGTTTCTACTGTAAATCTGTGTGTTGAGAAACTTTTTTCCCTGAATCTCAAAAGATACAAGTGAGCAATTCTCACTGTGAAATTGGATTAAAACAGGGCATTGACTTGTACTTTATGTATTTTTCTCTTTATATATTTTGAATCCTGTATTAATTGAATATTTTAAAATGTGTATATCAATTACATATAAATGTACATGCATACACGATACACACAATTTTATTTGCACCTTAGTGAAATCACTTTGTTTTTCTTGACTTTTTACACTTTTATATCAATGTTATTGTAATTAAGTGAAGCTAATTGTGTTAGAACAATTCACCAGTTACTAATCTTGAAAGTTAACTTAAGGCAACTTAAAAGCACAATGAGCCAGTAGAAACATTTTAAGTTCGGTTCAGTGGATTTAATTATATAGAAAACCAATTATTAATTTTTAATTTAAAGGTATTTCTAAGTATCTTCCTGTCTTCTCTAGAAATAAATTTCTGAATATTTATTTTTGAAACATTGCTGATATGATGATTACGAATTATTCTGCTTTTTACTATGAGCAACTGGATGCTGATAGATTGGAAAATCTAGAGGAAATGAATAAATTCTTAGATATATACAACTTACCAAGATTGATCCATGAAGAAATCCAGAACCTGAAAACACCAATAACAAGTAACAAGATTAAAGCCATAATAAAGTCTCCCAGTAAAGCAAAGCCTGGGACCCGATGGCTTCATTGCCCAACCATTTCAAGAAGAACTAATATCAATCCTATTCAAACTATTCTGAAAAATAGAGGAGCAGTGAATTTAACATCCCTTCATGATAAAATTCAACATCCCTTCATGATAATTAAAAAAAAAAAAAAAAAAACCCTCAGAAAAACAAGGCATAGAAGGAACCTACCTCAACACAATAAAAACCATATATAACAGACTAACTGAAAGCCTTTCGCCTAAGATCTGGAACACGACAAGGAGGCCCATTATCATTACTGTATTAAACATATTATTGGAAGTTCTAGCTAGAGCAATCAGGTAAGAGAAATAAATAAAAGACATCCAAACTGGAAAAGGAGAAATCAAGTTATCTTTGTTTGCAGATGATATGATCTTATATTTTGGAAAAACAGAAGACTCCACTGAAAAGCTATTAGAACTAATTAACAAATTCAGTAAAGTTACAGGGTACAAAATCAACATACCAAAATAAGTAGCATTTCTACATCCCCACATTGAACAATCTGAAAAAGAAATAAAGAAGTAATCTTATTTACAATAACCACAAATAAAAGTAAATGCCTAGGAATTAAATTAACCAAAGAAGTGAAAGATCTCTATAATAAAATCTATAACACACTCATGGCTCCCTCCCCAAGATGGCTGCTGAAGACAAGCTAGGGCTGCCGTGGCTCCCTCAGCTGTTCAAAATTGACAAACAGCTTCTGGATGAAGTAGAAGTGGCTACTGAACCTGTCAGTTCCTGGATAGTCCAGGAGAAGGTGTTCAAGGGCCTGGACCTCCTTGAGAAGGCTGCCAAAATGTTGCCAAAGCTTGACTCATTCATCCAAAATGAAGATTTATAAGAGATTGCTTCCACCGACCTGCAGTGCCTGTTGGTGGCCTCACCATGAAGCAAGTCGACCCCAGCAAGCGTCTAGATCATTTGCAGCGGGCTCCCAAACACTTTATAAACTACTTTACTCAGTGCCATTACTCTCACGTGGCAGAGTTTGAGCTGCCCCAAACTGAGAACAACTCAGCTGAAAATCACACTGCTAATTCCTCCATGGCTTATCCTAGCCTCATTTCTATGGCATCTCAAAGACAGGCTAAAATAGAGAGATACAAGCAGAAGAAGGAGTTGGAGCATAGGTTGTCTGCAATGAACTCTACTGCGGAAAGTGGTCAATCAGATGATGGACGTGTTTGTGAATATTATGTTCTTCACCTTCAGAATTGGTTTGGTATCAGCTTAGAAGAGATTGAGAGCATTGACCAGGAAATAAAGATCCTGAGAGAAAGAGACTCTTCAAGAGAGCCCTCAATTTCTAACACATCTCACCTGGGGAGGCCTCCAGTGAAACCCTTCATTCTCACCAGGAACATGTCCAAGCCAAAGTATTTGGAGCTGGTTATTCAAGTCTGGCAACTATGATGGTGACTGACTGTTATGAACAACATTGGAAATATGGAATGGAGTGTTACCAAATCAGGAAATAGCCACGGCAACATCAGAGGAACTCAGAAAAGCAACTCAGCAACAGGAAGATCAAGAAGAAAAGGAGGAAGAGAGTGACAAAATAAACACTCTACAGGGCTTGGGAATGGGATGACTGGAAGGACATCCATCCTAGGGTCAATGGCAACCAACAGAACATGGGCTGATCTTCCCACAACGTGACAGGACTGCAGGGTGCACACTTCCCTGGCCAAGGAAAACCATGCAGTCTTCCCCTCCTGGGCTCCCACTTCGGCTGTTTACAATGAAGTCAAAGATGCTAAATCTTACTTTGCATTCAATAAACTGTCAAGTGATGTAAAAATGATAATAATAAATAAGTAAATAATAAAACACTCATGAAAGAAATTGAAGACACACAAAAAATGAAAAGATATTCCATGTTAATGGATTGGAAGAATCAATATTGTTAAAATGTCCATACCACCCAAAGCAATCTACAGAATCAATGCAATCCTTATCAAAATACCAATGATATTCTTCACACAAATAGAAAAAAAATCCCAAAATTTAAATGAAACCACAAACAACTCAGAATAGACAAAGCTATTCTGAGACAAAAAACAAAACTGGAAGAATCACATTACCTAATTTCAAATTATACTACAGAACTATATTAACCCAAACAGCATGGTACTGGCACAAAAACAGACAGAGACCAATGGAACAGAATAGAGAACCCAGAAACGAAGCCACAAACCTACAGTGAACTCACTTTAAACAAAGGTGCCAAAAACATACATTGAGGAAAAGACAATTTCTTCAATAAACGGTTTTGTGAAAACTGTGCATCCATAAGCAGAAGAATGAAACTAGACCCCTATGTCTCACCATATACAAAAATCAAATGAAAATGAATTAAAGACTTAAATCTAAGACTTCAAAGTGAAACTACTACAAGAAAACATTGAGAAAATTCTCCAGGACATTGGTCTGGAGCAAAGATTTATTGAATAATACCCTATAAGCACAGGCAACCAAAGCAAAAATGGACAAATGGAATCACATTAAGCTAAAAAGCTTCTGCATAGCAAAGAAAACAATCAACAAAGTGAAGAGACAACCCATAAAATGGGAGAAAATATTTTCAAACTACCCATCTGACAAGGGACTAACAACCAGAATTTGTAAGGAGCTCAAACAACTTTATAGGAAAATCTAATAATCCAATAAAAAATAGGCAAAAGTTATGAATAGACATTTCTCAAAAGAAGACATACAAATGATAAACAAGTATATGAAAAGGTGCTCAATATCATTGATCATGAGAGAAATGCAAATTGAAACTACGGTGAGATATTATCTCACCCAGTTAAAATGGCTTATATCCAAAAGACAGGTAATAACAAATGTTGGAGTTGATATGAGGAAAATGAAACCCTCGAACACTGTTGGTGAAAATGTCAATTAGTACAACCACTACAGAGAACACTTTGGAGCTTCCTCAAAAATCCAAAAATAAAGCTACCATAAGATCCAGCAATCACACTTCTAGGTATGTACCCAAAAGAAGGTAAATCAAAATATTCCAGAGATATCTACATTTCTATGTTTATTGAAGAACTATTTACAATATTCACAATTTGGAAGCAATCTAAGTGTCCATCAACAGACAAATGGATAAAGAAAATGTGGTACATACACACAATGAAGTACTATACAGCCGTGAAAAAGAATGAGATCCTGTCATTTGTGACAACGTGGCTAGAACTGGATGTCA
This sequence comes from Chlorocebus sabaeus, assembly GCF_047675955.1. NCBI lineage: Eukaryota > Metazoa > Chordata > Mammalia > Primates > Cercopithecidae > Chlorocebus > Chlorocebus sabaeus. The sequence continues at coordinate 23,392,900 of NC_132930.1, read as the reverse complement.
TTGTGTTAACATATAAGCCAGGCACAGAAAAACAAACTTGCATGTTCAAACTTATTTGTGAGAGCTAAAAATTAAAACAATTGAACTCATGGAGATAGAGGGTAGAAGGATGAATATCAGAGGCTAGAAAGGGTAGTGGAGTGTAGGGGGAAAGTGGGGACAGTTAATGGGTTCAGTAAAATAGTTAGAAAGAATAAGACCTAATATTTGCTAGGACAGCAGAATGACTATAGTAAATAATAATTTAATCTTATGTTTTAAAATAACTGTAAGAGTATAATTGGATTGTTTGTAACACAAAGTATAAACACTTGAGGGGAAAGATATTCCATTTACCATGATGTAATTATTATGCATTGCATGCCTGTATCAAAGTATCTCATAAATATACATACCTACTATGTACCCATAAAATATAAAAATCAAAAAATTAAAAATTACTCTGCTTTTAGCTTAATTGCAACTTATATTTAAAATCTCAGGTTTACAAATATTGTAGAATAAAGGAAGCTATTATTCATAGCTTTACCCAATTTATAACTAAATTTTTGCCATAGCTAAAGATAATATTTACAAATACACGTTCACTGAATGTAGAAGTCAGAAAATATCCTAGACTTATACATTGTTTATTATTGAATGACCTATATTTCTTATAGAAATCACCAGAAGTAGATGACTGGGGATTTAAGGTTTCAAAATCATGTCAGCAAGCCAAGGGCAGTAGACTTTTTAATTATAATGTATTACTTCAATATCCTAAATGCCAACTCCAGAGACCCCTAACTTCCTGCTTGTTCATGATTTTGGCAGCATTAAGTAGTATAACAGCTTTCAAATATGATGTTAAGTCACAATGGTGGGTTGAGGAAGAAATGACAAGGAATTACAGCTGGGTTCCCGGAAATTTTGCATAACATGATACTCTTCTTAGTATGTACTAATGAGTTATTTATGGGTTACATGAGATGCTTTAAAATAGGCTTGCAATGCATAACAATCACATTATGGTAAATGAGGTATCTGTCTCCACGAACATTCACTTCACTAGTGAAAAGCAGTGAATGTTAGTCATGCAGGTCAATAGTCTCTCTGAGGTAAGTCACAGTGAGGGAAAGCAAGTTTGAGAACTGCTTGTGTCATGGAAAGGTCCTTTCTCTCAATGGTCTTGTTTAATCAGCCATCTATTGCACATATTTTGGATGTGCTTACTATTTGCGTAGATTATACTATGGTCCAAATTCTGCATTAAATGAACTGTGAGATTTTTGAATACTTTGTAATCTCTGTGCTTGTTTCCTCTTTGTGTAATAACAAAGTTAACTCAGATGATAAGAATTATCAGGCTAGAAGGGCCTTCACTGTCTAAGCAACTCAATCGGCTGCTTCAGCACTTCGAGGGCCTCCTTTATTTTCCTATTCTTTCTCTTATATATAGTTAATTTTCCTGAAAAAAGATAGGCTTATAATTTTTACTGAAAAATTAATTCCTGCTTTTTACTGTCCAACAGTATGTTTAGTCTTAGTGAGAGTGTGTTTAATGAGTTTAAAAAAATTCATCCTTGGATGTCATCATAAGCAACAAGATTGGGAAAGCAAGAAAAGTACCATCACATTCCTCTATTGATGCCTACAAATGAGAGTGATATACTCAAAGCATTAAAGAACCAGAAGGGTAAGGCATTGCCCAATCAGGATAGAAACCTACCAATTCAAGAACCCATTGGCCAGAGTACTCTTTGGGTGCCTAATGACCAAATGCCAGCTCTAATTTCAAAAATTCAATGTTAATATTTTTATGCAAGCCAAGTATGTGGATGATTATGTTTACGGTGTAGCTTTTACTTAGTGCTAAACAATTACATCTTTTGCTCTGTTTATATTAAGCTGAAACTCCATGGCAATCAAGTTATCTTCATAAGGAGCCCTAATTACTTTACATAGCAACATTTTGGTTTTGAGTATGACTTCACCAATAAATAGGTGCCTTCGCTTGAGGCAAGATGCTAAACAGAAAACCTGCCGTGAACTTTGCGATCATCATCAAAGGCAATTTAATGAGTTTTTGATAGAGCATAATATCTGATGAATTGTCTGCTCTCAGAATAGTCATTTCATAGATTAGATGGCAGGCTAAAGCTAGAGAAATGACTAAAGTTTTTAAGGACTTTGTGCTTACTCTACTAATTATTATTGAAAGATAGCTTAATAACACAGGACAGTTTATGTTCCCATGTATCAGAAGAAAATGGGCACTAATGTATTTTATTACTAGGTGCTATATTTTAAAATTTTATTTTATTTTTTCACTTTTTATTTTAAGATTTATGCCCCTTTATGAGAGTTTTCATCAGATACGTATACCTCTTTTACGTTGTACAAAAATCAATATACGATTTGGAAATTGCCTTTTAATGTATTCATCAGGCTCTCATGCATGCCAAAAGCACATCATTAGTGCATATTGAAAGGAAAAGAAAATAATTTTGCCTCTGCATTGGTTCATATTTTCTCAACTCACAATTATATTTAACCTCTTAAGAAACTAATTCAGGCATGCTGAAATAAAGCTCATCAACGTAGCCACAGCATAAAAAAAAAAAATCCTAATGAAGCTTGGATCAGAAGGTATTTGAGGGTGAACGCTTACAATGATTTAAGGTTTAAAGATAGGGAAACTGCAGTTGATACTACAATTTTCAAACATGCTAGATTTGACAGATATTTTACAATTTGAGCAGTTTGAGCAAATTACCAATTCAGAGACTTAAAGTATTGAATTCCTATTACGGGCAATGAAGCCAAACCGTGGGAGCAGGGTGTCTCTACTTTTCCAGGGTGCTATTTGTTGGGTCATCTAGACCTCTGGTTTCAAAAGACAGCCCTCAAGCCGATACATAAGAATGGTCTGGTGTATTTATTAAAGATAGGAATTCCCGAACTCCACTCAAAATTGACAGGCGAGAAATAATTAGGTGGGTTCTAGATGTTAGTATTTTTTTTATTATTATTATTTTTTCTGATGCAGAGTTTTGCTCTTGTTGCCTAGGCTGGAGTGCAATGGCGCGATCTCAGCTCACTGCAACCTCCTGGGTTCAAGCGATTCCCCGTCAGCTTCCCGAGTAGCTGGGATTACAGGTGCCAGCCACCATGCCTGGCTAATTTTGTGTTTTTAGTAGAGATGGGGGTTTCACCACATTGGCCAGGGTGGTCTCGAACTCCTGACCTCAGGTGATCTGCCCGCCTCTGCCTCCTAAAGTGATATTAGTATTTTTAATGAACTTCTCCACTTAATGCTGTCCTAGATGCAATGTACTATCATTCTCACAAAATTCCACATGATATATTTCAGCCTCGTTTTGATATTTAATAAGAGGGAAAGAGAAAGGTAGAGGGTGACAAAATTGCTTTATCATAATGGGTGCACAATGTACAGACACAAAGCTTCCTGCCAAATGAGCTTTTCTCAGAGCTCGGCACCATTTCTTCTGGCACCATTACTCTTCCTTGCCATCATTTGTTACCTTTTGGTGAACTCGTTCTGTGATTTGAGAGGACACAGGTGCCCCAAACCTGGAGAGCAGCCTTTGACAGTTTTCAGCTGTTTTGCTATTTGTAGTGAGCATTAGAATTTTCCAGACCCCTTAGCTACTCTTTGCTTGACAAATAACACAATAAAGAAGATTGATATCAAGGTCTTTTAGATAATTGAGCGGGAAGAAGCTTCAGGAGCTATATGTTAGCTCTACTATGTTTGTCAACAGTTGAGTTAAATGATCCACTAGTCATTTAAAACAAATGACTCTAAATTTATTTTAACACCAGTGCTGATAATAGTATTAAGCATTGGCTTAGCTTAGCACTCTGAATAGACTTGAAATTTTTCATAGTACATGATTGCTAATCACAGCAAGAACATTTGGAAAAGGGATAAAGAGTAAAGGATCCAAGTTATACTCACCCTAACACTAGTAGGTCTCTAATAAATAACTGTGAACAGAAAGAAAGAGAAAGGAAAATGGAAAGCAGGAATGAAGGAAAGGAGGAGACAAATTATAAACCTCTTTATACGCATCTGTGTTTCTAAAACAATAAATCTTGTGTGTTTACCTACAAGAATCTGCTAAACATGTTTAGTTCTAATAGTTACTTAATATAACATTTAGGGATAAAATAGCAATACATAAAAAATAGGATTTTCAAAATAGTTTCTTAAATGTATGCCGTGAAATGTGATTTTGAACAAGCCATACATTTTTAAAATCCTGTCTATGCCACTTTTATATCTATTGTGTGACCTAATGCAACAGTGAAGGTACAGCTGCTAATATTCCCTGTGCTGCTTTTCGTTACTAATATTCTCTCATGGGCCTTTGTGCTTTGCCTTTTCTATTGTTCAAAGTAGAAAAGTAAAATCTAGATAATAATATTTTACTTTGGCGGGACGCTGTGGCTCACATCTGTAATCCCAGTCCTGTGGGAGGCCGAGGTGGACGGATAACGAGGTCAGCAGATTGAGACCAGCCTGGCCAACATGGTGAAACCCTGTCTTTACAAAAATACAAAATTATCTGGGCCTGGTGGCATGTGTCTGTGATCCCAGCTACTCGGGAGGCTGAGGCGGAAGAACCTCTTGAACCCAGGAGGCAGAGGTTGCAGTGAGCCGAGATCGTGCCACTGTACTCCAGCCTGGGTGACAGAGTGAGATTCTGTCTCAAAAAAAAAAAAAACTTTTGGAAGAAGGAAAAATTAAATTTGGAAGCAGATGCTAAGGGTTTGAGCCTCAGTGCTCTCAATTACTGGTTTTGAGATTTGGGTAACTCTCTTGTCCCATACCTAAATCCATTCTTTGCTAACATGGGAATAAAAATACATTTGTTATATTCTTTAGAAAGTGAGGAGACATTCCGAAGAGAGTACTCTGAAAGCTGTTCGCAGATTGTAAACCACTGTTCAATTGCACTTGTTATTCTAATCTTTCAACACAACTTCTTGCCTTTGGTTGGGATTCTGGATGTTCTAACTTAGCATAGTGTCGACACACAGTTCAGCTCTAATGACAAGAAAATCCAATTCTTACAGAGAAAGAAAATGAATTGTATGCCGTTCGGTCACACATTTGGAACCTGTTATTTTCAATAATAACATGTTAGAGAAGCATTCATTATCGACTAGAAATAACTTATTTCGACAGTTAGCTGTAGTAGAGTTCACGCCGAGTGCTAAGATGCTGACATCAAACAGAAAGAGAGTAAATACAGTGAGCTCCATTCTAGCAGAAGGCATCCATCAACATGGTTTATTTGCAAGGTACTGTATTATTTCTTCTCAATCAGTAAGTTTAAGGTAGTCTTTTTTACAGCAGGAAGTGTTGTCCAGCCATTTCTCTCTCTCTCTACTGTTCAACCTTTTGCCATTCACAGCAAATCTAAACTATTTTAAGGCCACTTCTCTTTGAACCCACAGGTCTGGTTTAATACTCAAAAGTCACCCTTAGGTTAGAGGATATAAACCCAGTTATTTGAATCTAGGAAAGCTAACCTGCTTTCATGAAGATCTCAGCCTTAGAGTCAGATAAATGTCTTCAGATGCGTTTGTGGGGAGCACAGCCAAATGATATGAGGCCAATTAGAAGATTACATTTCTGTGTTCCCTTCCCAGCAGATAAGTTTATCCAGGGACCTATGTCCTCTTCATTTCTCAGCAGGAAAAAGAGTATTAAGACTTCGAGCCTAATAAAATTCATAGCATAGCAATTTCATGGGTAAGACAAGAACTGGGCTTGTGGGGAAAAAGAAAGCACTAAGTCTGTCCATCAGAATTACTTTAAGAAGTCTGTTGTGCATTGGTATCAAAGATCTTCCTCTGGAAGCAATGTATGAAGGGCTGGGATTATCAACAACAAAATGATTGAACTTGAAGCTAGGAGAAAAGTCAGAACCACAAATTATTCTCATAGAAGTAAGAGAAAGAAGAGGTGGCAAGATATTAAGAAATTACTTTCACTGTAAAATTGAGTGCTGCAAACACACAAGAGATACGAGTGCTAAGCAGTATTGTATAAAATACAAACTAACCAAAAATCTCTAATGACAAAATGATCAATAACACTATACATACTTATGGATTCTCAGAGTTGTGTCAATGCATTTTGGTCATTTTGGTCAGTAGAAAGATAAATAAATACATTGCAATCAAATATTGAATTTCTATCATTTAAATATACAAGTATACAAAATGATTATTTTGAAAACATTTTCCCACTAAAATTATTTATATTGTAATCCTATAGTGCATAAAAATCCTTTTTGTACTAGAAAATATAAATAAGTAGATAATTTTTAGATTTGAACAACAAAGTAGATATGTTTAACAAAAGTTTGTGAAGTACTTTTTAGTTTCTTATTATTTCAAGAAGCTAATAGACCATCAAAATTTAAATTTAAAAAATTTAGAATTCCTTTAAATCAATTCTAAGTATCTAGCTATTCCTTCCCACACCAGGTAGACCACAATTTTAAAAAATGGGATTCTAGGAAATGATTTAGCCCATTTTGAGTATTACTTTTATTCAACAAATAAATATCAGGTGCTAATGCACAGGTCTTCATCAGGTCAAACATACATCTGAGTGAATGATTTTTTAATAAAGACGTTATGGAATTTGGAGAAATTACCCTTTCAGGTAATTAAAATGGTCTATGTTAGCCCCTTTTCCCACCACCTAAACCCATATCCATCGCTGTTTCCGTAACTCAGATCACAATGAATCATTTGGAAGATTTTAGAAATTAAATTCACTCTACATAGTTTGCTACTTTGTTCTGTGGTAATAGTCTGTGTTGCCCTGATGATATAACAGCTCATGGGACACTCAGATTGGTGAGAGACAATCGGGGTTCAATCTTGGTTCTACCACTTACTGGCCATATGATTTGACTAGTTGCTTGCAGAAAATGAAAACATTCATATAATTTTTATGAGGATTTCATGATGTAGAGTACTTGGTACTGAATATAGCACATCATAGCGGGTCAGTAAGTTTTGATTTATTATTGATATTGTTTTTTAAAAAATTTTCCTTGTATAATATTTAATAAGTAATAAAGAATTATGACAAATAAATCCAACCTTGTTTTTCTATTTTTAGAAATAATTATTTTCAAGCCAGTTTATTCTATGTGCTTCAGTCTTGCTTTTTTTTTTTAATTTAATTGTAAGTTCCGGGATACATGTGCAGGACGTGCAGGTTTGTTACATAGGTACACGTGTGCCATGGTGGTTTGTGCACCTATCAACCCATCACCTAGGTATTAAGCTCCACATGCATTAACATTTTTGCTTTTCATGTTTCTGTAACCCCCACAGCACCCACCAAAAGAGCACACTCAGCTTTTGGCACAGCTTCAGTGAGTGGCTGTGTCATGCTGTTAAGCTGACTGATTACTACCCATGTGTAAATCACCCCAGAAAGCAATTCAGCTTTAGCTTGGCGGTCTCTGGGGTGGCATGGATATTTTATCTTTTCAAATGGGAATAATGTTCAATGCAACAGTCTGGACTTCCGGAAAAGTCTACCGTGTGGTCTTCAATTACATAAAAATGTTTGCAAACTGCTGTAAATCTTGTTCAAAGTAGAAAATGCTCAACCCTGTGCAAACCAGTAGTGATCTTAGTCAATTCCTTTTTCCTCTTACTTGGCAGAAGGCCAAAGTTTGATGGGCTGTTTTTCTCTTCTTATTACCGAGAGTTTAAGTGATAGGTACATTGTAGTAGATGCCTCCTGTTTTCTGCCCAAGTGATTTGAATACAATTAATTACATGTGAGGCTTCAGGATCTCGCTTCAGGATTGACTCGGTCAGCAATATTACTCCTTGGCCACAGTTTGAGGTACAGAGTCCTGGGCGTGTGACTCAGGTTTATCTAATCAGATTGACTCTTAGGATTTTTTGCTGGGAATGCTGGGATAAGTCTCACATCTCCACTGGAATTGGTGATTCAAGTTTGTGAGACTTAAAACTGCTGCATTCTAGGAGCAAGAGCTTGAAAACTCCAAGGGATTATTATTAGATCTGAGGATTAGGTGTAATCAGAGGAAACAGAGCTGTAAGATGCATTTGATTGGCATCTTTGAGCCATTGATTAAGTTCTCTTGGGAACTAGAAGGGCCTCTGAGCTGTTACATCTTGTGCACCATTATTTGCTAAACCAGATTGTTTTAGGCTTTCTGTAGCTTAAAATTGAAATAATCCTGAGATAGAGAGTCTCTAAATCTATTGTATTTTAGATAGATCATATTGAAGGTCCTGAATCTTGCATTCTTGGCCCAATAGGCATTGCAGCTTTTCTCCCTGATTATTCAAAGCTTATATACTGTTAAGACTTGACAGGACAGTTCCTGGTGAGAGTGTGTGTGTGTGTGTGTGTGTGTGTGTGTGTGCATGTGTGTGTCTGTGTTTGAAGGTCAGCTAATGTTGGGTTATAAATCACTAAAAACACAGTGGCTTAAAGCAACAGTCATCTATTCCTGTTTACTTATACATGGTTCTTGGCTGTGCACAGGAAGCAAATTTGCTTCAAGATAGGGTCCCTTAAGCAGGGCTTGGCTTCTTGCTAAGAGCTGGTTTCAGGTTTGTTCCATGCATGCTCTCTCTAGAGCTCAGGCTAAAGAAACAATAGTTTCTCATGATAAAGTCTTGAGGTGACAATGAGGTACAAAGGAGCAACAGTAATCCCATAAGCACACTTCAAGACCCTGTTGGTGTATTTGTGTATTTGACTGCAGAAGGCACCTCAGTATGTTTTCAGTGGATGATATATATACAAATAAACTTCTTAATACAATTACCTCATTTGAATTCAAAATAATTGAAATCTTAATATCCAGATTCTATTCCCAGCTTAGTCACTTGTTTTACGACCTCTTTCTTTAGCAAGTCACTTTACCTTTTTCGATTTTTCTCCTCCACTCTAAAATGGAATTAGTCAATCTTTAGTTCTAAAGTGGTTGTGGAAATAAATTAAAACAATACCCACAGGATTATAAATCAGGCTGCTATAAAGACACGTGCACACGTATGTTTATTGCGGCACTATTCACAATAGCAAAGACTTGGAATCAACCCAAATGTCCATCAGTGACAGACTGGATTAAGAAAATGTGGCACATATACACCATGGAATACTATGCAGTCATAAAAAACGATGAGTTTGTGTCCTTTGTAGGGACATGGATGCAGCTGGAAACCATCATTCTCAGCAAACTATCGCAAGAAGAGAAAACCAAACACCGCATGTTCTCACTCATAGATGGGAACTGAACAATGAGATCACCTGGACTCGGGAAGGGGAACATCATACACTGGGGCCTATCATGGGGAGGGAGGAGGGGGGAGGGATTGTATTGGGAGTTATACCTGATGTAAATGACGAGTTGATGGGTGCTAACGAGTTGATGGGTGCACCACGCCAACATGGCACAAGTATACATATGTAACAAACCTGCATGTTATCCACATGTACCCTAGAACTTAAAGTATAATAATAATTAAAAAATGAAAAAAAAAACAATGTAGATGGAAACAAGTTGAAGGAAAAGACTCTATCCTAACTGCAGGGTATAAAGGAATGAATAACCTTTTCAGGAATGAAAACACCTGAAGTAGAGAAGAAATTGGGCTTGTGGTTACTAGAAAATCAAGATAGAAAAGAATTACAGTTCTTTTTTAAAAAAATAAAGAGTGAGAGGAAGAAGGATGAACATCAGCTGTCTTAAAAGATCACGACACTCTACTAGACAGTGTTTGTTATCTCATTTAATCCACATTTTTCGTGGTGGAAAAACAAAAGGAAAGGAACATTGATTGAAGTGTAGCACTCACAAAATTCTGAATGGCCAATTTTACTTAATGGGTACATGGCTTGATTGGCAGTCTGTCTGTAGGAGAGAAGAGATTTCAGAATTTTCCAGCATTATTTCTCATTTCCTGGAGCTTGAATCACACTTATGTCACTAATTAGCTCTCCTCTCCTTGGAAGGTGAGTCAACCACTCTGGGCTTTCTTTTGGGTAAAAATGAGAAAAATGATAGTTACTGTAATATTCTACAAGAATTGCAGAATTTTTTTAAAAGTAGTACATACTTGTATGCAGTGCAGAGTTAATTTTTAATAAGTCAGATCTCCTTCTGATTTTACTTCTGTGATAACCAAAACCTAAACATATTTTTGATTTCTCATCTTCCTGTCTCTCTATACATACATTTACAGAAAGAATTTGATTTAATGTATTAAGGAACAAAACTGTCCTGTGAAACATAGCAAATATGTAAGCTAGAATCTTCCTCCTTCTTTAGGCAGCTGAAAAAAAGCAGACAATAAAAATAATATATGGACCCCCTAAAGCTTGCCTACCATTGATTAAGGCAAGAGCAGAAGAAAAATACATAATATGTTAACATGTCTTCTTTCTTTCATTGCATTTTTCTAGGTTATTAAGATGTAATTTGGATGTTTTCCCCTCAATATTTTTTGGAAAAAAAAAAAAAGATTATAAAGCTTCTAAGAACTGTTGAAAAATCTGGAGTTGAATAAATTTTATCATTTTACACACACAAAATTTGATTGTTCACAAAAGTGAATATTTTCTGAGCCCCAGTAACATCTTCAGAAATAAGATGACATCACAAATGTTTCTACGGTAGAAGCCACTTCCAGTGTAATGACTATATGGTTAAAAGCATGACTTCAGTAGTTGTCCTACTCAGGATGGAGAAGAGACAGACACTGAGCTCTCGGTGGATTGGTACATCAAATTTTACTTCTCACTCATGAAAACCCCACACAGTTCAGTGGGACTGCTCCTCTATTTACGAAAGTACCCAGCTGAAAGTGATGATGTTCACTTTCTCTTATATTCTAATTTGCCAGAACTTAGTCTCATGACTAATTGTAATTTTAAAGAAGACTGGGAAATATAGAAAAAGTCTGGTTTGTTTCATGAGCACTAATTATCTTTGCCACAGGAATGAAATACTTTGGGTTTAACTTATATCTTTCCCAGGTTTAACCGCAAGTTCTTGGGCGGTTACCAATCACTTCCAAGCCTTAGGTGTTCAACTATGAAATGGAGACAATCGCTGTTGCTTATTTTGAGTGCCTTGAGGGTTAGACAAGATATTACATGGAAGAGCTTGTCCCAGTACCAGTCATATAATAATCACTAAAAATCGGCAGTTATTATCATGCTTAGGGTCATTTTTCCCCATTATTTGAAAGATTGAGGTGTTAGTTAACTAAAAACATTAAAATGATAAACAATGGAGCAAGGTAGAGAGAGTAAATAGTACTGGGGAGGTACTTTGGATTGAATGGTGAGTGAATACCTCTCTGTTGAAAGGACATGAAAGCTAATATACAAATAATAGGTATAGCAGGGAACCAGTCTTCCAGCCAATTAAAAATGTATGCAAAGACCCTGAGGCAGATAATACCTTACTGTCTTAGAGGAACTAAACCAAGACCAGAGTAACTGTGGCTCAGTGAAATAGATGAAGTCGGGTAGAAAGAGTGGCACAGGGTATAAGACTAGAGAGGCAGGCAGTGTTCAGAGCACAGGAACTGAAGATAAAGAGCTTAACAGCTGGTTGAAGTTTTCATAGTTAATAAGGCACCTCTTCAGACTTGTGATCTTTATATTACATCATATATTCTTCCCAGAGTTAGAGGCATAATTATAGCATCTAGTTATATGGGATGATAGAATTAAAAAAATTTAAGTGTAATTTCCTTCAATTATTAAAACAAGTCTCTGATATCACTAAGGCAAACAGTAATCCATAGACACAGATGAGAGATAGATGTTCGGGGGGCCGACTGGACTACCCAAAACCACACAGTAAGTGGTGCGAGCGGGGTGTAAAATCAGTAAAACTCCTACTTGCTTTGAGGTAGGATAAGGGTGAGAAGTTGCACATGGACCATGTATCTACTATGTGCCAGATCTTGGATGGGATATTTTAGAATCGTTATTCAGAAAGATCTTTAGCAATACCATCTGCTGCAATTTGAAATAAATTAGATTTTTTTTTCTTTCTTCTATCACGAAATGTAAGTCATGATATTCTAGTATTCTAACTCAATATTAATGAGGTGGCAGCAATTGCTTCTATTTTCAAGAGCAGATCTGCCAGAAGAAGAGAAAGGTGTTAACATATGAAATATATCCTTAAAAAATAATAATATCCACGATGAGAATTATACAGTTAGTACACATGACCCTTATGCTTTGATGATTATAGTATGTCAGTCAAAGGCAAATGAAACCATGCATTAATTACTGAGTTATTTGTTAAATACAAAATTGTGAACCAATTTTGATCAAAAGAGAGTTCACTTGCATTTAGAGAAAGTGATAACTAATAGTGCATCTAGGTAGACTTAATCCAATTTACCTAAAAACAATACATATATATTCTCTTTGACAGTGCTTTTAATACCAGCTAGATCTACATTACACAAATCATTTTTACCTTTTGGGGTAGTATTTTTTACTTTAAAAAATTGTCACTATACAAATTTAAGTGAAATAAATTATTTGTACAGATAATGAAAACTGAGAATGATTTAAATTTGTGGATTAATTATAATGAGAATATTCTCCATATACATGTTAGACATACAAAAGGGAACAAGCAAAGCAAAGTTGGGAACTCCAAATAAGTAGAATATGGTGTTATTTAGCTCTCTATTTGTAATGACCCATATGTCTGACACATCTCAGGGGCTAATAACTAAAATAATTCTAGACATATAAACAAAGCATTGTAATATTGTTGCATAAATAAATTGTTGCATAAATAAAATTGTTAGCTACCATGCTACTTAAGATAGGTTTGCTGGCTATTAGATGCCTAGTTAGGGGTGATTTCTAACTGCACATTCTACAGATATTTTCAGATAACAAGGTCTTGCCATTAGGTGACACAATGAAGGGAGACTGAGTTTCTGATTTAGCTGGACCCGTGGCGGAGCTTCACACCTTTCAGGATCTTGAACTTGAGCACATTACTAAACTTCTGAACCTCAGATTTCCCATTTGTCAAATGAGATTAACATGCCTACACCCCATAATTGTGCCAAACATCTTATTGGGTCCTAGAAAAACATCTTATCCATATGAAACTTAAATTCTAATAAGACTTAATGTTATAAACTAGGTAAAGAATCTAGCAAACTACCTTGCATACAGCAGAAGTTCAGAACTTCACAGTTCTCCTGTTACTGCCACATGAGCCATGACTGGAGGTATACTTATTTTTTTCTAGGACTTCTATGCAAATAAAGTTTACATTACTAGTGTTTCCAGTATATAAGGGGCCTCACATGTTATAGTGCTTTGAATTAAAATTTAAGAGGAGCAAATAAGTACCTATTTTGTTATTCTAGGTACATAGAAGACATTGTTAGAAAATAGAACATTACAAAGTCTCAATACAGCCAATGATTCTTGCCATCTGACATTTGTTTGAAAGACACAAATAGTATTCTCTACAGGAGCAAAAGTCACATAAGGTCAAACATATTTTGGAGCTTGTCCCTCATGGACAAAAACAGGTAAATGTTTAACTCTACCAGTAAAATTGTGAACAACAGAGGGAAGCAATGGGCCAACAGGGTGATCAGGGAAGGCCAGCTGCAGTTATGTGAAGTCTGACCTGTGTATCTAGTTGACCCAAGAGGAAAGAATACAATCAAGTCTCTGACCTAAAATGTATTCTTAAAAGAAATTTGAAAATAGCTGGTAAAATACATTTGGTGTTTCATCAAGCCCCTACGTTTTGAAATCATTTAATATGTTTGATATACCCAAAACACTGGCAGAGTCACAAGTCCCTTCTAACCCCATGATGTATTTACTGGAAAACTCCCATTTACATAATAAACAATTATGATACTGTTGACATCCACCCTCTAGAAAATGCAGTACACTAGCAGCTCCCTTCGTGCCCCCAGTTCCTTTGTAGCTTAGACATTCTGGCTTATGTTGCAAGAAAAAGCCTGCCAGAACCAAGTGAAATGACATCGACAGACTGCAAATGTATGCATATGCAAGCTCTCATTCTTCATTACTCCCTTCTTAACCCCTTCATTCATCCATTTATCCTTTCATTTGCACTTATCTAACAACAAATATTTATTCAACAGTCACCATCCTAGATTTGGGGGACAAAAGAGATATCTGGATTAAAAAAAATCTTCCATTCTTGAATCTAAAATGTCTAAAAGAGAAGAAATTAAAATAAATTTTAAGAAACGATAAAATACTAAAAATCAGTTAAAGTATTATGTAGAAATTTAACAAGGGGCTGAAATTCTAACAAATTGGGGCAGCCAGTAGCAACAGAGGCCAGTTATTTAAATAGGTGGTTGAGAATGCCCCTTAGATAGACAGTATTTAAGATGCAACCTGAGGAGTCAAAAAGAGCTGGTCAAACAATGGGTCAGATAAAGAGCTTTTTATTTGGAAAAAGTTGGTTATTCAAAGGCTTTGAGTTGGAAAAGAACCTAGACTATTCGAGTAAGTGAGAGAACATTACCGTAATTGGAATGTAGAAGCAAGGGGCAGTGACTCTAGTCAAGATGGCAGTGAGAGTCTGGAGTTAGGTTGGATAGAACATTGAAGACCATCATAAGACATTTGATTTTATTCCAACTACATGGATGGGTATAAGCCATAGAAAAGCAAGATAAATTTTCTGTTTTCAAATTATCATTTGTGCTACTGCACAGAGTGTGGGTTAATGAAGGGCCAAGGTGGAAGCAGGAAAACCAGGCCGAAGGCTCCTGTGAAAAAGAAATGACGTTGACCTGTCTTGGGAGAAAAGCTGAGTGTTGGGAGAAGCTGAGGCAGGGCTTGCATGTCTGACATAATGTAAACGAGTCTTGGAGCATGTCCAGGGTCCAGGGTCTAAACCCCTCATGGCCTTTGGAACACCAAGCTCTGTGCTAAAGTGTGGAAGGCTACCCTGACACACGATAATCTAAACACAGGGCATAAAACCCCTCGTGGCTTGTATAGAATCCAGGGCTCAGGGCATAAAACCCCTTGTGGCTCTGGAATGTGTCTACACCTGCTGGCTCCTTGCTTCTAGCCCTCCCAGCCTCCTAGATCGATTGTGTCTTAGAACTAGCCATGTAAATGCTAAACTGTCACAGCTGTAAATCCTGTGCTTAATGCAACACTCCCTTTCAACCCCACATTCTCACCACCTGTTTCTTTGTTTGATCACCAATAAATAGCCTGGGCTTCCAGAGCTTGGGGCCTTCACAGCCTCCATACTCATTCGTGTTGGCCCCTTGGACCCACTTTCTCTCTCAAACTGTCTTTTCTCCTTCCTTTGACTCTGCCAGACTTCGTCACCCCCCATTACCTGGTGTGGGGTCCAATCACCCCAACAACCTGGATGTGCAGATCACGTCTAGAACACATATAGAATAACTTAAACTGACATCATAATTTATAGTTGCTCAGGGTTAATATTTTCTGATTCTTAAATTGTATTTGCATGGAGATGGAAAATTAAAGATTCGATGCCGTGCCCAGGATCATAAAGCTAGTTCATGATAGACCAATAGCTCTGCTGTTCTGGGTCCCAAATCAAACTTAACTTCAAGTGAATAGATTCATACAAAAAGTCCTGGCTGGTCTGCTACACTACACTTGCTGAGATATACTGGCATTAGGGGTAGAATTAAATTCTGGTCATTTAAATAAGATGATGATGATGATGGCAGCACATTTTTAATTGCTGGGCATCATATGTCAGATTCTGGGCTAAGTCATTCTTTAGCCCAAACACATAACAATCCTATGAGATCCAATTCTCTAGTCCAGTACATCCATTCTATACACAGGTAGCACAGACTGAGAGAGGTTTAATGATTGGCTATGTCCACAGAGTAAGTATAGAACCCATGTATAATTCATTCTAAAGAATATACAGTGTTGCCAACAATAAAATATCTATTGTTTTACAGTTATGATCATTATATTAAAAAGTGGACAATATATTTATACATGGAAGATTGTTTAAAAGTCATCTAAAATCTCTGGCCGGGCGCGGTGGCTCAAGCCTGTAATCCCAGCACTTTGGGAGGCCGAGTCGGGCGGATCACAAGGTCCGGAGATCGAGACCAGGATATTCTGGCTAACCCGGTGAAACCCCGTCTCTACTAAAAAATACAAAAAACTAGCCAGGCGAGGTGGCGGGCGCCTGTAGTCCCAGCTACTCCGGGGGCTGAGGCAGGAGAATGGCGTGAACCCGGGAGGCGGAGCTTGCAGTGAGCTGAGATCCGGCCACTGCACTCCAGCCTGGGAGACAGAGCGAGACTCCGTCTCAAAAAAAAAAAAAAAAAAAAAAAAAAGTCATCTAAAATCTCACAACCCTAAATTAATCCCCCCAAATATTTTGATAGTTTCCTTTCATGATTTTCATTATGTAATTATATGGACATCAACAATACTAACCCAGTACTATCAGTAGTAGTCATTGTTTTTGACTTTCAGTTATATACTTGAGATTATTCTACCATATGAGCTAAAAAATTATTTCCTTTGCTTCCATTTAATATGCTATTAAAGAAATTGTTTTTTCTGAAATGTGACTATGCCTTCAATCTGCCTAGCAATGAGTGACAGCAATAATTACGTAATTGCCCATTCTTATGTACTTGCCTCCTATAAGAGTGTATGTATTTGGCATAACACCGGGTTTCAGCTGAACTATGAAGATCAGAATAGCATCACATGATGGATAAAGTATTAAAAAAATGACAGAATAGTTACAGTGAATCTGGAGTCCCATGCCACTATCTAGTTGCACCAAATTTAACAAGGAAATTATGGGTTCACTTTTACAGAAAAGATGCCCCTGAAAATAGAAAGATGTTTGCAAATAGAACAACTTTACCTCTAAAGTAAGGGAGTTTGCTGTCTTAGCAATGCTTTGCTCCAAAAAACCTAAAGAAGTGTAGGAATCACCTCAATAATTTTTGATATTTAACATAAATTTATATTTCCAAGATCTTCAGAATTCATAGGAAAGGGTAAGTTACATTTATCAATTACCATCTCATTTAATTTTCACAAAAGCCATGAATCAGGTCTATTACAAATGCCACATAGTCATGGTACTCTTTCAAGATTTCCTTACTCCGAAGGAAATCTGCACCTTTCAGCTCTAGAGATTCCACTGGAATACTTACTGGATCATTATGTTAGTCTGTTTTGCATTTCTATAAAGGAATGCCTGAGACCAGGGAATTTATAAAGGAAAGAGATTTATTTGGCTCATGGTTCTGCAGGAAGTATAAGCATGGCACCAACATCGACTCGGCTTCTGGTGAAGCCTCAGGAAACATTCAAGTCATGGTGGAAGGGATGAGGGAGCCAATGTGTCACATGGCGAGAGCAGGAGCAAAAGAGAAAAAGGGAAGGCCCCAGACTCTTTTAAACATCCAGCTTTCATGTTAACTCATTACTCCAGGGAAGGCACCAAACCATTCATGAGGGATCTGCCCCCATGACCCAAACACCTCCTACCAGGCCCCACCTCTCACACTGGGGATCACATTTCAACATGAGATTTGGAGTGAAGGAGTATCTAAGTCATCATTTACTAGTCCTCCCTCAAACCATTATAAAAAATGCGTCTATCGAATTTGCCATGTGACTTTATTATACTTCCTTCTATTTAAGTCGAGTA
Organism: Chlorocebus sabaeus; assembly: GCF_047675955.1. Lineage (NCBI taxonomy): Eukaryota > Metazoa > Chordata > Mammalia > Primates > Cercopithecidae > Chlorocebus > Chlorocebus sabaeus. The sequence continues at coordinate 23,375,135 of NC_132930.1, read as the reverse complement.
TGTTTTCCTGCCTGAGTGACATTGGCTTTAGGCAGTTATTTGCTTTGGGCACTGTATGTTAGCAACACTAATTCCAGCAGAAATTGAGTGTTTGTCACCTGACCTCTTGTCCTTCTGGCATCCATGATAAGAAAAGCACACTCCAAATTCCTAATGGTTCCATAATGGAGAAACATTTGAGCAGACTTAAACTAAATCTGCAACCCAAAGCAAAGCCCATTTGAGGCCAGCCACACTCACAAGAGCAACATAGAAATTTATAGATTTGTGAGTGCTGAAAAAAAAATGTATTCCAGCCAGGCGTGGCCTATAATTCCAGCACTTTGGGAGGCTGAGGTGGGCGGATCACAAGGCCAGGAGATCGAGACCATCACTGGCTAACACGGTGAAACCCCGTCTCTACTAAAAATACAAAAATTAGTTGGGCGTGGTGGCAGGCGCCTGTAGTACCAGCTACTCCGGAGGCTGAGGCAGGAGAATGGTGTGAACCTGGGAGGCGGAGTTTGCGTGAGCCGAGATAACGCCACTGCATTCCAGCCTGGGCGACAGAGGGAGACTCTGTCTCCAAAAAAAAAAAAAAAAAAAATTCCTTTAAGCCACTAAGACATTGTGGTATTTTGTTATGCTGCATTACTGTAGCAAACCTAACTAATAAACTTTCAAGAGTCTCCTGCCACGTGGTATTTGGAATGTCATTTTATTTTATTTTCCTGGATCTTCCTACGCCATTTTAAATTAAAATACCTTCACATGCCATGTCTTTGTTACCTTGGTAGTTTATCTTCTATGTGCATACCTTGTTTCATTGTGTTTTGCTTAATTGCATTTCACCGATAACACATTTTTTACAGATAGGAGGTTTGTAAGAACCCTGCATCAAGCAAGTCTATCACTGTCATTTTATCAACAGTAGGTGCTCACTTTCTTTGTCTGTGTCACATTTTGGTAATTATCACAATATTTCAAACTTTTTCATTATTATTGTATCGTTATTATGATCTATGATCAGTAATCTTTGATGTTGCTATTATGATTGTTTTGGGACCCGACACAACCAAGCCCATATAAGACAGCAAACTTAATCCATAAACACTGTATATTGTGACTGCTCCAAAGACCAGCGGTTCCCCATCTCTCTCCCTCTCCTTGGGCCCCCCCTATTTTCTGAGACACTGATATTTACATTAAGCCTATGAACAACCCTACAATCGCCCCTAAGTGTTCAAGTGAGAGAACAGTTACATGCGTCTCACTTTAAAACAAAAGCTAGGTATGATTAAGCTTAGTGAGGAAGGTGTGTCAAAAGCTAAAATAGACCAAAAGCTTGGCATTTTTTGTCAGTCAGCCAGGTTGTGACTGCAAAGGAAAAGTTCTTGAAGGAAATATAAAGTGTTACTCCAGTAAACATAAAAATGATAAGAAAGCAAAACAGTTTTGTTGTTGGTATGAAGAAAGTTCACGTCATCTGAATAGAAGATCAAACCGGACTCAACATCCCTTATGCCAAAGCCTAACCCAGAGCAAGGCCCTAACTGTCTTCAATTCTGTGAAGGCTGAGAGAGTTGAGGAAGCTGCAAAAGAAAAGTTGGAAGCTAGCAGAGATTGGTTCATGAGGTTTCAGGAAAGAAATAGCCTCCACAACACAAAAGTGCAGAGTGAAGCAGAAAGTGCTGATGTAGTAACTGCATCAGGTTATCCAGAAGATCTAGCTAAGATCATTGATGAAGGTGGCTCTACTTAACACAAGAACTTCCATGCAGACAAAACAGCCTTCTACTATAAGAAGTGCCATCCAGCCTTTCATAGCTAAGGAGTCAAAGCCAATGCTTGGCTTCAAAGCTGCAAAGACAGCTTGACTCTCTCACTAGAGACTAAAGCATCTTATGATTTTAAGTTGAAGTCAATGTTTATTTACTGATGTGGTTTGAATTTGTTTTCCAACTCAAAATATCATGTTGAATTGTAATCCCCAATGTTAGAGGAGGTGTCTGGTGGGAGGTGACTGGATCCTGGAGACTGATGGCCCCCTCGCTGTTCTTGGGCTAGTAAGAGAATTCTCAGGAGATCTGGTTGTCTAAGAGTGTGTGGCACCTCCCCCTTCATCCTCTTCCTCTTGTTTCCGTTTGCCTTTTATGAATGTAAATTTCCTGAGGCCTCCCTAGCCATGCTTCCTGTATAGCCTCAAGAAGTGTGAGCCAATTACACTTCTTTTCTGTATAAATTACCCATTTGCAGGTAGTTCTTTATAGCAGTGAGAGAACAGAATGATACATTCACCATTCTGAAAATCCTAGCGCCCTTAAGAATTATGCTAAATCCACTGTCTGTGCTCTGTAAATGGAATAACAAATTCTGAATGATAGTACATATGTTTACAGCATAGTTTACTGAATATTTTAAGCCAACTGTTGAGAACGGCTTAGAGAAAAATATTTCTTTCAATGTATTACTACTCATTGACAATATCCCTGATCTCCTAAGAGCTGTGATGGAGATTGGCAAAGAGACGAATGTTATATCATGACTACTAACAAAACATCCATTCTGTAGTCCCTGTATCAAGAGTACTTTTGATTTTTAAGTCTTATTATTATTATATAAGAAATACGTTTTGTAAGGGTATAGCTGCCATAAATAGTGATTTCTCTGATAGATCTGGACAAAGTAAGTTGAAGATCATCTGGAAAAGATATGCCATTCTAGTTGTCATTAAGAACATTTATTTCATGGGATAGAGTCAATATATCTACATTAAAGGAATTTGGGATAAGTTTATTCCAACCCTCATGATGACTTTGCGATGTTTAAGACTTAAGAGGAGGTAGCAACTGCAGATACTGGTGGAAATAGCAAGATAACTAGAATTAGAAGTAAAGCCTGAAAATGTGATTGAAATGCTGCAATCTTACGATAAAACTTTCATGGATGAGGATCACTCCTTATAGATGAGCAAGGAAAGTGGCTTCTTAAGATGAAATCTATTCTTGGTGAAGGTGCTGTGAATATTGTTGAAATGACAGCAATAGATTTAGAATATTACATAAACTTAGTTGATAAAGCAGCACCAAATTTTGAGTGGATGGACTCCAAATTTGAAAGAAGTTCTACCATTGGTAGAATGCTTTCTTTTGAGTGGATGGATTCCAAATTTGAAAGAAGTTCTACCATTGGTGGAATGCTTTCAAATAGCATCACATGATGCCAAGAAGTCTTTCATGAAAGAAATAGAGTCGACTGACGTGGAAAACTTTATCGTCGCCTTATTTTAAGAAATTGACTCCAACCTTCAGCAAATGCCACCTTAATTCATCAGTAGCCCCAAACTTCAGCAAATGCCACCCTAATCAATCAGCAGCCCCAATCTTCAGCAAAACGACTCTGATCAGTCAACAGCTGTCAACATTGAGGCACGAACTCTACCAGCAAAAGATTATGACACTCTGAAGGCTCAGATTGTTATTGGCATTTTTAGCAATAAAGCATTTTTAACTATGGTATGTATTTTTTAGGCATAATGAATACTTACACTACAGTACAGTGTAAAAATAACTCTTACATGCACTGGGAAACCAAAAAATTCATGTGGCTCACTTTATTGCAATATTCACTTTATTGCAGTGGGCTGGAACTGAACCTACAATATCTCTGTAATATGCCTGTAAATCTATGTTACACTCATCCATGGTCTTTTGCAGCCATTGTTGCCCTGGTGAGTATACAATAGCCATACAAATATTTGGAAAATAGACATAACAATAAATGTTTATTTTGAAGAAAGGATGAAGAATGACTATGTTGAGGCTGGCTTTAGGGATCTTTCATAAAACATTGATCAATGCTTCGCCAGTAGTGTTAGAATTGAAGATTTTGCTTCAATATTTCTGTAGAAATATTTATAAAGAAATAAATCTCATGTTTTCTTTTTTCCCTAACATCAGAAAAACATGTTATTCTAGGCTTTGAGAGTATTGACTCTCTCATAAGGGAAATATAAACATCTCTACCACTTATCCTCAAATATGTGACCTAGAGTCTTACTCATTTTAGTTCCTAGTAAAAGGGCTCTATGTTTTGAGTAAAACATATTGAATGTCAATTACTCCCCTGTAATGATCCCACATATCTTGAAAATGCAAGAAGTACTTTGCTTTCTGTCTGTCAGCAGCAATGCCTAGAGAGCCATATTCTGGAAGCACTGTACTTACTGTTGAATGTATGGTGAGAATTGACTTTTAAAGAAGAATTAATGTTGATGTAACCAATTCTGGTGAACTTATATTGTTTTCTCAGTTTCTACTGCAGGACAAACTGCTTCTCAGTTTCTACAGCTTTAGAGTGACACAATTCTCCCTTTCTTGCTTGTGGTTCTCAAGAACAACAGTAGAATGTGCTGTGAATGGAACATTTTCAGATATGGGTGTGTGAGAGCTGGCTGGAACAGCCAGAGCTCTATTCAACTCTCTACTCCCAGTAAGTAGTGTCCTTCAATGCTTTAGCTCAGTGAGTTATGTGACCCTGAGGTATACAACCCAGATGGGCTGCCTTTGGAAGTCCTTCATCTGCAGTGCATGTGGGCTATGCACAGTCAAGACTATCTGCCCTGTGCAGCTTTCTGAGTGTTCAGGGCCTGGCTCACAGTAAATCCCAGGCTTCTATTGTTCTTTGTTGCATATCTGAAATTAATAAATCCATGTCATGTAACTTGTTGAGCATGTTCTCTCTCAGCAGATGTAGACAAGTTGGCGACCAATCCACAGTGAAACTGCTTCCCACTTACCCTTCATTAAATGTTTTACAACCACCAAAGTTAATAATAATCTATTAAAAAATCTTATTTTTTTACATGTTTGATATGATTTGGCTGTGTCCCCACACAAATCTCATCTTGAATTGTACTCCCATAATTCCCACATGTTGTGGGAGGGACCTAGTGGGAGAAAATTGAATCATGGGGGGTGTTTTCCAACATACTATTCTCGTGGTAGTGAATATGTTTCACAAGTTCTGGTGGTTGTGTAAGGGGTTTCCACTTTTGCTTCTTCATCATTCTCTCTCTGTCTGCTGCCATCCATGTAAGATGTGACTTGCTCTTCTTTGCCTTTGCTATGATTGTTAGGCTTCACCAGCCAGGTGGAACTGTAAATTGGTTAAACCTCTTTCTTTTGTAAATTGTCCAGTCTCGGGTATGTCTTTGTTAGCAGCATGAAAACTAACTAATACAATGTTATTTTGATGGCTGTGTGATGTACTTAATAAATTGAGTTTATTTCTTTTATGCTAATATGTGAAAATGGTATTCAATGAGTTTTCAGTGGTTTAAACAAGAGGGAAGCAAAGTAGAAATAGAAGAGAAAAACTTTATATTCTCTGGCTGTACAATTCTATGGCCAGCATGATTTTTCCATTAAGTTCATGAAGAAAATGTCAGATGAGTAAATCAGATTACCCTTTCATGTGTTTAGTTCTTTGTAAAGTCTTTGAAAGTTTGCAGACTTCTGAAGTAATTTCCATACCACACATACAATGAATGAATACCCTGACAAAGTGACATGTGAAAAAATTGTGAACATTTTATATTGTTGATTTGAATTATTTAATATTGTTGTATGAAAATAATTAAACAGTGTTTTGGTGTTAAATTCTATTCGGGAAGTTTACCTATTTAAATGCAAATTCAGAATTTTGACACCAGGGTTGCATGAGTGACCCTTACTAGTCTTCTCTGCTCTTTCTTCCTAATAGATCAATTTGAAAGAGTTTTCCAGCTAAAACTCTGTTGCAGAGGAAAGCTTTTATACATGGTGATGATGACACAGGTATTAATACTAAATGGCTCTATTGTATAGTTACAAATAGAGAACAAATAATTGGAGGGGACCATGATTTTAGTTGCACTTATTAATATTACCTTTTATTGGGCTTTCAAAGACTAGTAATACATATGAATAATAAGAAGATATTCACAACATAGGTATTTTAAATTCTCTGTAGTTGTCAGGACTCTCAAGTCATTTTCAGTTCATCCTATTTGTTGAATGAACTGGAACAGAAAAGACAGAAATTGCTTTTCATAAAATCTCTAGACTTTCCTCATTTCTGTTGAACATTTATTTAGAAAACAGAAATTGTTATTCCAATTTATTGTTATTTACTAATTACTACACAGTTTTTAAACATATTACAGCCATCTTATTTATAAAATAGGTTATTCAAAATGAAAAACAAATTATAATTATGTATGCAGTATTTTGCTATGAACCTTGTTTCAGTTTGATTCATTATGAAGTTGTTTTTTTGTTTGTTTGTTTGTTTCAGATTCCTTACCTAGTGGAGTATGGTTTTCTCACACATTTTCTCTTCCAGTCTCATGTGGTAGGTTTGACACTCTGGATGGTATTATTAATGTGTCAGTTACAATTAGGCTGAAAATTCTCTAGGGACAAATGGCTTCTACAAAGCAGGTAGGAAATCTCATGATAATGTTTCTTGAGCCAGAATTCTTGGCACTCTGTATTACAGTGCTTTGGAAAACTCCTTTATCCATGGCTAAGCAAATAGGCTAATCCTTACCTAGCAGGTAGTTCTACTTTAAATTGTCAAAGAAAGCAAATGTACAATAAACTTATTCCTTTTGGGGTTATGTACTTGTGTGTTAGCCTGTGTATGTGCACATACATATGTATGTGAATACATTGCATGTGAATAACATCTTTATTTTAGATCTATCAAAAATAGTGATGTAAACACCCAAACAAGCTTAACAAATGGACAAGTACTGATCTCATTGCAACTTCTCTGCATCACTTCATTCTGTAGAGCCCTCAAGAACAGAATAGCAGCACGTTTTGCACCCAGGTTTTAAGGAAGAAAGACTGCCACTATAGCATAGCTGATTCTTGTAGCTTCCACTTAGGAAGAAAAAGAAAAGAAAAGGAGAGACGTAGACATGTACAGAAAAATAAGAGGTAGTCACATATTAAGTCAGAGAAGGAATCAGAAGGAATGAGAATAAAGTATCAAAGAGTAAAGTAAACAACACTGTTGTCAAATCAGGCTCTCTCTCTCTCTCTCTCTCTCTCTCTCTCTCTGTGTGTGTGTGTGTGTCTGTGTGTGAAATCTGGTGTGTTTGTGCTTCAATGTTCCCATTTACCTTTCTTCATTTATGTTCCCAGAAAGGGAAGTTATGTGTAGACAAATCTATAATCAAGTAGGATTTTCCTCCACTTCAATCTTAACTTTTATTCAAGAAACCTATTATTAATTGAAATGGAATAGTTGTACATACTTTGGCAGTACATGTGATATTGTGATGCATGTATGCAATGTCTAATGATCAAATTGGGGTAACTGGGGTATCCATCACCTCAAACATTTTTAGATACTGCTTTAAATAGAGGTTGGGCCTGGTTGGGATTGTTAACAGCTCTGACCTCCTCACTCCTTTCCAAGTACAAAAGATGCTTTGGTAAAAGTTGGTTTGGAAAATGTTTCCAGAAGGTTTAGAAGAGACTTCTTCAAAGACAGAATGTCCAGCTGTGTGGATTACACACTTGTTAATTGCCTTATTTAACATTTTCTTCCACGTGTTCACTGGCAGATAATCTAGTAGATGGAGAATGAGTTGTCTTCAGCTTTTCTCTCGAAAGACAGATTTTAGGTATGCTTACAATATGCAGACAGGAGGCGAAAGAAAGAAGGAAGAACTGGAATGATTCCTTTAAGGGGAGGTAAGAAGCCTATAACAAAATGTAGCCTAATCATTTTCAGGTCCAGTGAATAAGAGCCTCAGTTTCTCTCCCTAGATAGGAAGGCCAGCGAGAAGTATAAGTGGAATTTTGTGCTCTACTCTGTAAGGTCTAATATAAACCATGGAAAGAAGGGCAAAATCATTTCCATTATCCACAATAGATGAGAGGGAAAATTAGTTAAAAAGATGAAAGACTTTAGATTAGACAGAGAGAGAGAGAGATAGATAGATAGATAGATAGATAGATAGATAGATAGATAGATGATAGGCAGATAGATGTTGGATGGGTGGATGAATGTACAGATAGATTAATGTAAAAATGGAAAATTATAGTTGAAATGATAGCTGAATATGTAGAGTGTAATTATTATATTGTTCAGACACTGTGTGTATTTCTGAATGTTTGTGTGAGAGAAAAAGAATAATAGTTTTAAAAACTTAGCCGTACTTTTGCTGTGTTAGAAATTTCTCCAAGTATGTGTCACTATTAATTCCAAACACTTGCTAAGTTATCCTTCTATTATGTATTGCAATTTTTCCCTTCCAAAATATGTTAATCAGTGAAAGGTGATAGTATTTTACCATAGCATATTGTTAACCTCTTGCCCCATGCTTTTATTTATTGTGTTGTACCACCTTATTTATTCCTTTTGTTGTGCTCACATGCTCTGATGATAAAAGCAAAGAAATACATGCAAAGATAATGAGCTTCTGGTCAAAGGTGAAAAGTGCATGCTATTTTCTTCTGCCTGCCTGACATGGTGGTTCTCAGTATTGTATTAATTGGATCATATTATAATATCAGACTCTATTGTTTACATCAAAACAAAATTATGTAAGACATTTAGAAATTTGGCACCTCTTTGCTCTTATTCTGTAATGTAGGACATTTTTGCTCCATAAATCCAATTCCTAACAATCTGCAAGATGAGCAGTTTACTGATTTCAAGGGAGGCTTCTGGCAACTCCTTGTTAACTTAAAACATGACCATTCACTTGGATGTTTTCAAAGACATTTTCTTTCTTTGCTACGGAGATTTTACCTGCCAACATTTTATCAACATGTTTTCAATGGGAAATTTATTTCACACTTTCTTATAAAACCTCAATAGCCCACACTTCTCAAATTTGATAGGTCAGAATGTGCTGCCTGTGTACTGCTATGATAAGGGGAAAATCCCAAAATGCCAGTTTGGGCTTTTCCATTCTGGTGTACTGAAGACAGCACTTTTCTCTGTTATCATGTGTTAGGTATTATATGTCAAACCATAGAATAAAGTTTTGCTAGGGCATATTAACGTCAATCATCAGAGCTATCTTACACTTGCCATAGAAGTGTCAAATTAACTACTAAATATTAAAATTATCAAACCCTACAGAAAAAGGCATTTAGTTTTCAGAAAATATTGGGATTAAAATAAAATTAATATGGCATTTTGCTGCTGGATTCGTGATGAGGAGGCTTAGGCTCTGGGGCAGAGTTCTGTTCCTCATTAGTGACTTTCACCAAATTACTTCTTTTCTAAGTTCTGTTTCCTCCATACAAAATAGTGCTAGTGCCTCCAATTCAGGTAAACTCAGACTTGTATAATCCAGCCAGTGGTATTGATATTTTTTCAAAACATCAGGTGACATATACAGTTTTCACTTCACTTCACCTGAAGAGCAGATAAGTTGTATATCTCATCTCATTTAAGTCTTCAAATAAACCCAAGTACTAGCTGGGAAATGACAAAATAAGGATTCAAGTTTAATTTCCTCTCTTTTGACTTGAATTTGAATTTAATTTCAACAACTGAAACAAAGAGAACATGTGTCTATGACTATGAGGAAGGAAAGAATTCTGGAAAAATGCCAACTGACTCACTTCCATTCTCCACTTGAATTCACCTGACTTCCTAAACCAAAAGAGCCACACACAGAGCTAAAGCTATTTCTATACTTATATGTACATACTTATTAAAAATAAGAGTTCATATTGCTACCTATGATTCAAAGCCCCAAATCTCATATTTCTTTCTAGCCTTCCCCACTTTTCATGCTTGTAGGTCACTTTTCTAACATTGGAAAACCTGGTTCACATTATCGTCAATATTTTTACGTATTATTTGATGATTTTACTTATTTGTTTCATGTTACTCCTCTCCCAGTCAATCCAGCCACTTCTATCCATGGCCTCTCCACTCCTGTGATGCTGCTTCCTAGGCTATCAGATGCCTCCTTCACGGACACCTCTTCTTCCACTCACCCTCCACTGTCTCCTAGGCCAAGAGCACTGACAAATCCTGATGGCTCACATCCTAGAGCCCCATTTTTTTGTTGCTAGATGCTCTATTGCCTCCTCACCATCGGGTTACCCTACTGCTCAGCTTCCTTGACCATCGGGAACACTGGTTCCTCTAGATGACCTTTCCCACATCCTGCCTGGCACCCCACTCTCTATCCTCACCACTCTGCCTTCTTGGTCTCTGACACATAGACCCAGCTACAGAGGGAAGGGAAGGAAGAAATGAAGGAAAAAAAGAGGGAAGGGAGGAAGGCATGAAAGATAAAGAGAAGAATGAAGAGAAGGAGAGGAAAGAGGAAGGGAAACAGGAAGGGCAGAAGAGCAGAAAGAGAAGAGCTGGAAGAGAAATTGTAAAAATAGGAGAAGACTGAGGAAGGGAAGGAATAGAAGAGAGAAGGTAAGGTGAGACTGAAAAAACAACAAATGAACAAGAAGAGAAAACTCAAGACAGGGGACATGAACATGTAAGCAAAGGCTTTGCTATCAACATAGAAATACCGTTTATTCCTGAGACTGTTTCAGTGATTCTCCTCACATTTGGACTACAAAGCAACACCTTCATTTTGGCTAACAATAGTCTCAATATATTTACTTATTCGCTTATTCAGTCTCTCAACCAAGGTAGCCAATTTGCTACCTTGTTGTCTATGAATCAAGGTCAACACGTGAAAAACCATGCTTCTTCACAAACATAGTCATGGGCAAGCATGTTGTGTATACATGTATACACACCCACCCAGATATAAGAAATCTTGGGGCTGGGCACGGTGGCTCATGCCTCTAATCCTAGTGCTTTGGAAGGCTGAGGTGGGAGGATTGCTTGTGGCTAGGAGTTTGAGGTTACAGTGAGCTCTGATCATGCTGATGCACTCTAACCTGGGTGACAAATTAAGACTTTACCTCTAAAACACACACAAAAAAAACCCAGAAAAATCCTTTGGATTACTTTTAAATAAAAGTATAATTCTAATATACATACAAACTTTATTTCTTTATTCTGACTCAATACATTATTCTTAATTATGCCAAACATCTTTCAAAAAGGGCTTTATCAATTCACATTTGAGAGAGGGATATATGACAGTAACTCACATTCATAGGAGCAATGACATCATTTCATTGTTAGCTCTACTGATAAGCATAGAGTAATAGCTCTTTGTTACTCTGATTTATGTTTCCAAATTGTGAATTTAAGTATTTAAAAATATTTTCAGCCATCTAGAACTACTCTTCAGTGAATTGTTTATTCATGGTCTTTGACTATCGGATAATTGGGTTAACATCATCTTTGCTCAGTTTCTTAAGATCTCTTTATATGTCATAGTTATCCCTTTTGTCTCACCTGAATTGCAAATCTATATTCTAAATCTATTTTATATTACTTGATTCGGTGAATGTAATAAATTGCCATAAATGGTATTTTAAAAATATTTTAACATTTTATCTTTTCTTGTTTAGACTCAGGATCTTAAAGTTAGTTTAAAAGCTCTCTTTCACCTTAAGTTGCATAGTATTTTTTTTGTTTCTAAGTGTTTTTGTCAACATTTAAGTATTAAACACATTTGTGATATATCTATTATACATGGTGAAAGTTAAGTAACTGGTGAATGTTTTCATTTGTTTTCCAGATAGATAAACTGGCTGCCAGAAGTATCATAAAGTAATTAACATTCCTTTTAATAAATTGAAAAAAAAATCCCCTTATCTTACTTTAAATACACTGATATTTTGGTACCCATTTTTGAACAAATTCCATATTGATTTGATTAATGTAGCTTGATAATATGTTTGACACAGAGTAAATTAAGTTCCCCTCATTATTTTTCATACATTGTGGAGCTATTTGAGTACTTAAAACTATTTTAAAACTCCAGTATCATTTGATTCCAGTTGTAAAGAAAAAAACCCAACTGATATCGAATACTTATCATAATTCCAGTCAGTTAATAATTTATTAATTTTAGTGGTAGTAGTTTAGACCGGTAGCCTTTTATCTCACCTAATTATCCAAACACATGTCTTGCCAGAATTTTGTTTTGAATTATATTGAGTATTTTAACATATATTAAAGATTGGTTGGATTCAGCTTGTTTAAACTTTCGTGTAAAATTATATAAATTGAAAATAGCAAAAACACATAAATTCTGTGTCTATAGTATATCATATATTACATAGCTTAATATAGTACAGTATATTTTATAGCATATATTAAAAGACATTTTACATGTTACCTGAAGATTATTATTTTAGAAAATGAATTTAGAATTATAAAGGGCATAGAAAGGGCATTAACTGTTTCTATAACAATTATGCCATAAATCACACCTAGAAGATTACATTAGGGACACAGTTTGGCCTAGAATTCAAGTCTCTGATTCAAATTTCAGTTCCTAGTTCACTGTGATAGCTCGTTCCAGTTGGTGGTGAGATCAGAGTTTGACTACTAGGAAACCTAAACTGGAATTTATGTATATAACTTACATCTCTCTACAGAAATATGACCACCAGGCTCACCCTTAGCAGCACTACTCTTTGATGCATCTGAATAACCATGGGAGCTGAAGTTTAAAAGAATGTAAAAGAAGAGGCACAAGATGTCTGAAAGTTCAACGCTTCACTGGCTGGTTATAGTGTCTTACAATTTACCGTCACTCCATAAGCATCTTTGGTATGCCTAATGTTTGTCAATCATTCTGTAAGTCTTAAGCAATATCTCAAGATACAAAGTCCTAGTATCTGATCCTGCATCACCTGCTTCTTTATTAATTTTGGCAGTCTTCGAGATATGCTGAAATACCAATGAGAGTATCTTAAGACTTTTCTTCTAGTTTTGCCTCTTGCTATTTCAGGCCAAGTACTAATGGAAAAATCATTTAAATTATTTGAGTCTCAGTTTCATCATCTTCAAAATAAGCACAATAATACTCATACTGATGACTTCCAAAGATTTAATGAGAATAAAATAAGTAACGCGTGAAACCCTAAGAGAAAAGTAAAGTGGTATTTTCAGGTGATCTCAGATAGTTTTGGGTTTCAAATTTCAATCACAGAGGATAACAACTTAGCTTATATAATATGTTGGATGTTGCAAACAACTTATTCGTGGTTTAGTTCGTTTAATATTCAGAAGCTTTTGTATTAGTCTCTTGTTTCCTAAATGAAGAAGGGTTGAGGCATACAAAGATTAAATACATAGTTGGCAAGAGAACTAGGCAAGTCCCAGGTTTTCTAACTCCATACTGACTGCTCTTTTATGTGTTTCTATTCAGAGCTTCCCTGCTTCATAGTGTAGAACATAATATCACTAGAAATAAAAAGTCACTTAACCCAACTACAGTGGTTTTCTTTATTCCTCCAGGAAAAACTGATTACTCTTTAAGTACACAATTATATGATGTTAATAACCTCAAAGTACTTTCAGCAATTTCCAAAAGAGCTAATTCATTGGCATTTTCACAACTCAAATACAAAATTGAAATAGCTTAATAATTCAGAATAATCCTACACTCTCTATTTCTAATAACCCTGTGAATGTGCTTTTTATTTGCAAACTCATATTCCATTTAATATCTCTCAAAACTCCATTCTACAGCTTTGATTTGAGTGCCTGTCTGATTCTCTAGTGTTTTTTGTCATTTGAAGAGAGGAACTGTGTCTTATTCATGAGTAGACTTGAAAGCAGTGAGAGCTCCCTGATCTCTTATTTTAAACACCCTTTCAATTTTGTACCTCTAATACTTTTGCACATAATGAAAACAAAAAACAAAAACAAAACAGCTGGTATCTACTGAGCAATTGTATGTGTAAAGATGTATTTCATAAATGAACACAGTTAATCCTCACAATAATCCAATGAGCCAGATATAATTATCATCCCCATTGTCATATAAGGTCACTGAGGCTCAGGAAGACTAGGTGATATTCCCATTACTAAGTGCTGGCAAACTTAAAACAGAATTTTAATCTAGGCCATCTGACTCCAAAGCCTTTGCTTTTAGCCACCTTGCTACTTTATCTCCTGTGATAGGTAATTATAACGTGTTTATTAGAAAGAAGAAATATTGCTTCAAATCGAAACATCTCAAACCAAAACCTTGCCTGGTCAGTTGGTTTGCAGATTCATTTGATCTAAAAATTCAATTTAAAAAACCGCAATAACTGGGAGGTAAAAATGAATGGAGGAATCCATTACTTGTACCAGATCAATGGAGAGTATACACAATGCAGTTTAGGAACGGATAAAACACATTTCTAACTTTATGCAATGGAGAAAGTGCTTGAATCATAGTATTACATTTTGAAGTCCTCCAGTCTTCTGTAGATGTATTACTTTAAATAGAGTATACCATGTCAGCACCTCAAACCTACATCTTCTGAAAGAAATTATTTGCATTTATTTTTGCTCTGTTGGTAAGGTGCTTACCATCCTTCTGAAATACATTTGTGTGGAAGCAATTTTGAGTACCTTTTCTCCAATTGGAATACAGTTGACCTTTTTCTCTCCCCTACCCCTCCAAGTTTTCTTTGCCACAGCACAAACCCTGACCTTAGAAGTGATACAAATTTATTTTATTTCTGTCTGAGGGCTTCTGACAAAATTCTGAGGTATACAAATGGGAAATGATGCCAGACCTGAGAGTTTCAAAGGAATAAGGAAAGAGTTGAAAATTAATTGTTTCTGTATGCAGTTTTGCTCCTGACTTTTTGGGAGTCTTTTGGTTTGTTCTGAGTTGTTCTCATCTCCCTTTCCCTTCAGCACAGGTCGCGAGGAAGAATGACTCAGGGTCTTCCTCCTGCTCTGGAGAAGGCACCCTACACACAGCAATTCTAATACGTAAGCGAGGCATAAGGTAGAAAGGGAAGGAAGGATTTGACATTCTCCCCCTTTATAGAGTTAGAATGACCCAGAATTGATGCCTGACTACTTAGCTTCATCTTTCTTCTTTGTGCTTGAGGAAAGATCAAGATTCTGAAAAATTACAGTTCAACCTCCAACTCTAGAATTCGCCATTTTAACATCATGGGAAAATCACTTTTAAATAAGTGATATAAAACCCACATTCTTTGAGATTTATGAATATACTCAACTATTGGGAATGGTCAGTTATTGGTAGCACACAATTGATTATAAGAGGTTAGGCTGACATTTTCCAGATTCATGATGTACACAATGCTGATGTTAATTTTGTTAGTAAGAATAGATTCACTCAGGAGTAACTACATTGCAAAGTCATTGTTTTTTCATAAGAAAAAAAGTAGTGCTGTAGTTAAAGAGCATGGAATATAGATTTAAGATCTCGAATTTGCCTCTACCACTTACTGACCGTGTAATTTTAGGCAAATGAAACCATCTACCTTCTCCTGCTTCCACATATTACATTGTCGTGGGTTCTCTAGCAGTACTATTGTCCTTCATTTTTAAATCAAGAATTACTTATACTTGCATATTATAGGACAATTATGCAATCTGTCTCATGCCTGTAATTTATGTCAGTGCATTTGCAAGAAATGTCTTCACTTGTTGATTTAACAATCGTAATTTAAATTTAGAACTTGATTTTAAAGCTTACTACAGTTTAATACAAAAATTTAGTTCTATGTTATTTTGCTTTTTTGATTAGTAATTTCTGTAATTTGTTCATATGTCACTATTCCTGCTACAATTGTTTCCATTATCGATGAAGATTTATGGGTAGCCCAAAAAATCATTATGAGGTTTGACACACACTTTTAATTTAATGGGATAAATCTGATTTACCTTCATCTTCCGATATCTAAACGTCTTTTCTGAGAGTCATACTTGTGAAAATAATTAAGCTCTGATAATCCGTTTAAAAACATGAAAGTAACATGTCCCTTAGGTGAGAATGATTAGGAATATAGGGAAGATGCAATTAAGTTTAATTGGACTAAGTAGAGCAGACTGACTTTCATAATTAATTTAGTCCCATGATTGGCCTTTAGGGGCACTATCCCAGATGAAAAAGATGATTGTGGTGAAAGAGCGTGAACTACTTCAAGATATTGACCAAACTACAGATGATTCAGATAATAGAAAACGTAAATGATTGCAGCAAAGGAATAGGATGCATGATCAATGTACAAATGATAATTGCTTTTGTACATTCCAGCAATGAACAACTGGAAATTGAATTTAAAAATACAATAACATTTATAGTATAAACAAAAAGTTAAATATTTAGGCATAAATCCAAAAAATGGAAAATCTTTATGTAAAAAATTACAACACTTTGATGAAAGAAATCAAAGAAGGACTAAATAAATAGATAGATAGTTTGTGTCTATGGATTGGAAGACTCAATATTCCTATTATATTAATTCTTCCCAAATTGATCTATAGATTCAATGCAATCCCAATTAAAATAGCAGCAAGTTAACTTGTGGATATCAACAAACTGACTTTAAAGTTTATGTGGAAAGAGAAAAATTAAAGAACAGCCAACACAATACTAAAGAAGAGCCAAATTAGAAGAATGACACTACCACACTTCAAGACATAGTATAAAGCTACAGTAACTGAGACAGCATGATACTGGCAAAGATCATAGACACACAGATCAATGGAACAGATTAGACAATCCAAAAATAGATATACACCAATATAGTCAACTGATCTTTGAAAAAGGAACAAAGACAATTTAATGGAGAAAAGATTGTCTTTACAAAACATGGTGGAGAGGGACAAGATAGATGACTAGACTCAGCCAGGAAGTGCTGCTCCCTCTGAAAGAGCATATTATCAAGTAAATCAATATAATTTGGGCAGATCTTCAGAGAGAAAGCACCAAGAATGGATGGAGAGGTGATGTTGACACCAAGGCTGAAGAGGGTGGAAGCTGGGACCCTGTATCAGGTATCCAACTGCTAGGGGTAGCTCCTGGCCCAGAATGGTCACTGAGGAAGGGGCGAGTGAGGGAACTGAGGGACAGCCTACTCTCAGCAGAGACTTTTGGGATGTGAGCTATAGGGGACCCCATTCCCCTTGTGGAGGTGTGAGCTGGTAGAGGGATCTGCATAGGCAACAGGCATAAACAGGGCTTCAGCAGGCACAGAGCTCAGGAGATTTTGTGTGTAGGGGGGCTTGGGCAGACCACAGCCATGGGTGCCCATTCCCCAGGGCTCTGCATCTCCCTCTGAGAGACTCCAATTCCAGCTGACCACTGGGCAAGGAGAGAGCAGGACTGGCTTTCCTGCAGGACTGGGGAGCATCTTTTCTGCAGACGCTCCTGCCCACCAGCCCCTTCCAGGGCCCTTGTCTAGACTCCCTGCAGGAATGTGTGCACAGCATAGCCTATGCTGCCCAGCCTGCATGCTTTGCTCCATCTGAATATTTTCTTGGTGACCTGGGAGCACTTTGGATCCCCCAGGGCAGCTGAAGGCCAACCTCAAGACACAGGCTGACCTGGAGCCCCAGAGCTGCAGTGACCAGCTTGAGAATGCCAAGTGGAAGGCTGTGGCTGACACTGGAGTAAGAAAGGAACCCCCACTCTCAGAGCATTGAGAAGGCTGAAACACACAGATCTGTGAACCAGCATGGAAGCGGGGCATTCCTCCAACCCCTAGAAATACCTAAGAATACAGCTAAGCAAGAAGGTAAACAATCTCCATAAGCACAACCACAAAAGACTGCTGAACAAAATCAGAGACAACACAAGTAATGGAAAAACATGCAATTCTCATGGATTAGAAGAATCAATATCATTTAAATGGCCATACTTCCCAAAGCAATTTACAGAGGCAATGCTATTCCTTGCAAACTACCAGTGTCATTCCTTACAGAATTAAAAAAAAAAAAAAAAAAAACTATTCTAAAACTTATATGGAACCATAAAAGAGGCTGAATACCCAAGGTAATCGAAAGCAAAAAGAACAAAGCCAGAGACAACACACTACCCTACTTCAAACTACATTGTAAGTCTACCTAACCAAAAGAGCATGGTACTGGTACAGAAACAGACACACAGACCAAAGGAACAGAAAAAACAACCAAGATAATAGAGCTGCATATCTACAATCATCTGTCTTCCACAAAGCTGACAAAAACAAGTAATGGGAAAAGGGCTCCCTATTCAATAAATAGTGCTGGGATAACTGGTTATTGGTATGTAGAAAAATGACACTGGGCCCCTACCTTTCACCATATACAAAAATTAATTCAAGGTGGATTAAAGATTTAAATCCACCTTATGAGACCCAAATTGTAAAAATCCTAGAAAATACCCTTCTTGACATCAGCCTAGGCAAATAATTTTTGGCTAAGTCCCCAGTAGCAATTGCAACAAAAGAAAAATAAACAAGTGGGGCTTAATTAAACTAAAGAGCTTCTTCACAGCAAAAGAAACTATCAATGGAGGAAACAGCCTACAGAATGGTAGAAAATACTCACAAAGCATGCACCCAACAAAGGTTTAATATCCAGAATCTATAAGGAACTTAAACACATTAAGCAAAAAGCAACCTCATCTAAAACTAGACAAAGGACATGAACAGACACTTCTAAAAAGACATGGAAATGTTCAGCAAACATATGAAAAATGCTCAACATCACTAATCATCAGAGAAATGCAACTCAAAACCACAATAAGATACCATCTTACACTAGTCAGAATGGCTATCAGTAAAAAGTCAAATAACATATACTGGTGAGGTTGTATAGAAAGGGGACCATTTACACATTGTTGGTAGGAATGAAAATTAGTTCAGTTGCAGCAGAAAGCAGTTTGGAGATTTCTCAAAGAATGTAAAACACAACTACCTTTCAACCTAGCAATCCTATTACTGGGTAAATGTGCAAAAGAAAATAAATCATTCTACTGAAAAGACACATGTACTTATATGTTCATCACCATGCTATTCACAATAACAAAGACATGAAATCCACTTAGGTGCCCCTTGATGGTGTATTGGATAAAGAAAGTGTGGTACATATATACCATGGAATACTATGTAGCCACAAAAAATGAAATCATGTTCTTTGTAGTAGCATGGGTGCAGCTGGAAGCCATGATTCTAAGCAAATTAATGCAAGTAGAGAAAAATCAAATGCCACATATTTTCACTTATAAGCGGAAGATAAACATTGGGTATTCATGGGCATAAAGATAGGAAACATAGATATTGTGGACTACTATTGAAGGAGAGAGGGAGGGAGACATGGTTTGAAAAACTGCCTATTGAGGACTATGCTTACTAACTGGATGATAAGATCCTTACCCCAAACCTCAGCATCATGCAATATACTCATTTAACAAACCTCCCTAAGTATCCCCTGTATCTAAAACAAATACTAAAATTATATAAAAGAAAAAAATGATATTGGAACAACTAAATTCCACATGCAGAGGGAAATGAGTCGAAATGAAGATGTTATAACTTTCACAAAAATACTCAAAATGAATTGTAGACCTAAATGTCAAATGTGAAACTCTACGACTTCTGGAGGATAACAAAGAAGAAAATGTAGGTGACCTTGAGTTTGATGATGAAGTTTTTGATACACACCAAAAGCACTATCTGTGAAATAGAAAATTGATATTTTGGACTGAATTAAAATTGAAATAGTCTTCTCTGCTAAAGACACTGATAAGAAAATGAAAAAACAAAGTAATGACTGGAGAAAATATTTGCAAAACACATACATGTGTGTATCTCAAAAAGGACTTATCTCAAGAACTATACCAAGGACTCATCAGATTAAACAATAAGAAAACAAACAGCCCACTTTAAAATGGATAAAAGTTCTAAACAAACACCCCCCCAACGGTCTACAGATGGAAAATAAGAAGAGACAAAAGGGCAAATGCTGCATGATATCACTCCATGATGAATTTCAAAAAGTGAAACCCACAGAGGAAGAGAATGGAATGGTAATGGTCAGAGGCTGGTCAGAGGGGAAAAATAGACGAAGAGTATTAGTCAAAAAGTACAAAGTTTTGGTTATACAAGATAAGTCCTAGAACTACTGTACAGCAAATGTTTATTGTTAATAATATGGTTTTGTATAATTTTTTTCTGAGGACAGATGTTACATTAAGTGTTTACATTATAGAAAAACAATTATAGTAAATAAGAGGATGGGAAAAAACTTCTGGTGGTGGTAAATAGGTTTACGCCATAGACCATAGTGATGGCTTCATGGATTCTATGTAGCTCCAAACTAATGAAGTTGTATATATTAATTATGTATGGCTTTTTGTATGTCAATAATTAATTGTTTGAAAAAGAGAAAAAGTTGAAGTTATACTGAAGTAAGATGGGCCTCTAGTCTAATGTGACTGGTATCCTTATAAGAAGGTGGCCATGTGAAGATAAGCACACACAGGAGAATGCTCTGCGATGATGAAGGCAGGACTGGAGTTATTCTGTTGCAATCTGAGAAAGGCCAGGGATTTGCAGCACACCACCAATAGCTAGGAAGAGGCATGGAAGGATCCTCCTCTGCAAGTTTCAGAGGGACCCTGGTCCTGTGGACACCTTGATTTCAGACTTCTAGCCTCCAGAATTGTAAGACAATAAATTTCTGTTATTTGAGCCATTCCATTTGTGATACTTGGTTAGAGCCGTGCTAGGAAGCTAATGTACTACTTCTAAAATGGCCAAGGTCATCAAAAACAGAGAAAGTCAGAAGCAGTAGCCAAGAAGACCCTAAGGATATGTGGCAATGTAGTGCAATTAGGTATCCTAGATAGAGTCCTGAACCATAAAAAGGACATCAGATAAAAACTAAGAAAAATTGAATAAACAATGATTTCAGTTAATCATAGTTTACCTTTCTATGATATCTCCTCAATTTTCCTGTGAAGCTAAAACTGTTCCAAAATAAAGTCTATTAACAATGAAGATAATGGTAATTATGTATTTTTTATAAAAGGACACAAGTATAAGATAAGTATCCGAGAAACTTTCAATGTAAGGAAAGAAATATCTTGTAAGTTAAAAAGAATTAAACAATTATACCCTGTGAACCTTAGATTAAGAAAGGATCTACTTTAAGGCAAGATAAAGAGTGACATTTCATGAGTATAAATAGGCCAACACAAGAGAAAGTCACAATAGTGCTAAATGTTTACATATGTAATAACAAATATTCAAAATATAAAGTAAAAGCAGAAGGACTTTAAAGTGTGAAATACAGCTGAAGATTTTAGCATGAATTTCTCAATAGAGCCACAAACAGAAAAAAATAGACACTGAAGATGTGAACCACACAATAAAATGAATTGCCCGAAGTGACATATATGGGCATTGTACAATATTTCAGACAGAATATAAATTCCTCTCATGTGCACAAGCACTTTATTTTTCAAGCTAGGCCATACTCAGAACCCCAAAGTAATCTGAAGCAATTTTGAAGAAACATACAAATTCTATTGAAAGCCTTGCTAGAATTCTTCGGTTTGGTATTATTTAACTCCATCTGTTAAGAAATAAAATTTGAACATTAAAAAAAAAAATATGGCTGTATTAATGAATGGATTATACCCACAAGATGAGAGAAGTGGTGAAGAGAAACATGATTCTAGAGAAATGACTATGGGAGAGTTTAGGGGATATGGGGAATGGAATAAAAGTTCTTAAGGTTAAACATTTTCCTAATTATACCTTTGAAAGGAAAGATTAAAGAAGAAAAGTACTGAAAAGGTTATGACAGTTTGTTAACAGGATTGATGAATCCTTTGATACGCAAATCACAAGAATCTAAAGCAGGAAAAATTTGAAACAAAGAAATATATACCTACTCACATCCAGGTTTACTGAATACACCAAAGGCAGACAAATGATGTTAAAAGAAGGAAAAAAGAAAAATCATATTATCCTTTAAGTAATTTTATTTTTTTATACATATGTAAATATATAAAATATAAATATATACAATATATGAAATATATATAATACATAAATATGTAATATGTAAAATATATAATATATATTATATATATAAATATATATATATTCTTTTATTTTGAGACGGAGTTTTGCTCTTGTAGCCCAGGCTGGAGTGCAGTGGTGCCATCTCAGCTCACCGTAATCTCTGCCTCCCAGGTTCAAGTGATTCTCCTGCCTCAGCCTCCCGAGTAGCCGGGATTACAGCCATGCACCACCAGGCCCGGCTAATTTTGTATTTTTAGTTGAGACGGGGTTTCCCCATGTTGGTCAGGCTGATCTCGGACTCCCGACCTCAGGTGACCCGCCCGGCTCGGCCTCCCGAAGTACTGGGATTATAGGCATGAGCCACAGCACCAGGCCTGTATACATATATTTTTGGAGACCCAGTCTGACTATGTTGATCACAGTGGTCTCACACTCCTGGACTCAAACAATCCTCCAGCCTTGGCTTCCCAAAGCACTGGGATTACAGGTGTGAGTCACCACATGCCTGGCCCCTAATTTTAATTTCATTTAAAATTTATGAAAGTTACCAAATATTAGAATATTTTAATAGCACTGAAAGTAATAATCCATCTAAAATTATACACTTAAAGAATAATTTGAGAACAATATTGAATTCAAAATATGTGCTGACAAACCAACAAGCAAAATTTTGCCAAGTTCCCTAGAACAACTTTTGAGCAATGTACTTCAAACAGAAGAAAAATTAAATGCAAAAGAAAGGGTGGCAATTTAATTGAAAAAATTAATTAGTAAACAACTTAGTACGTTTATTATTGATCATGTAAAGCAACAATATTATCTAAAACGGAGGTTTAAAGAATAGAAGTAAGCCTCAGAAAGTAATGACATAAATATGCAAAGGGAAATGGTTTTCTAAGAGTTTTGTATTTTTTATCAGGATTATCAATGTAGTGAATTACATAAGAAATACCGATGTAGTGATCTAGGGTAAGGTTTCAAGATAACCTCTGGAAGAATAGAAATATGATATACGATAATGAAAATAATGGTGGAAAACAAATCAATGTTAAAAAAAAACAGAAAGAAAACTTTAATTTTGAATAGCACTAATTATGTCGATAGAAATTAGATCAAATATTTCACCAAATATGTTAAACATCAGTTGATTAAACTCGCCAGTTAGAAGAGCTGAAGATGAAACGGTAGAGGAAAGGCAACACACCAGCAAACGCAAACAGGAAGAAGCCCTGTGTGTATGTGAAAGCAAATGCTGCTAAAGTAAATATAATCGATACATATGAATAAACAAAATAATCCAGAAAATGTATCAGTTCTAACTGATCTAATGAATGCATCTAGAACCGCAGAATCATTGACTTTAGAAAACAAACTTTTCGTGTCCACTGAGACATTTATGAAAATTGACCAAGTACTAGGTTTTAAAGGTGTCTCAAGAAATTTCAAAGAATATTTTAGTTCTTCCGTCATACATCTAGTAAATTAAGAATTCAAAAAGAAAGATAACAAACACCCCGAAATGTACAAAAATACAAAAAAATTGTAAAAATCTCAGAAATTTTTGGAGAAAAGTATCATTAATAGAAGTTATGCAAATATGACAGAACTTAACAAAAAATACAAAAATATGAATGAAAGAATAAAACTCATCTTAATTTTCAGAGACTATTATCTACATAGAAAAAATAAAGTATTTTAGAATTAACAAGAGAAGATTGGAAGATTGCTGACACAAAAATCAATTTTTAGTAGTCTATTAAATTCACACAAAACAACAAAATGAGTGTAGAACAGTGTTAAGAGCACATTTTAGTGTGTTTTTTGCAATTTTGCAACTAAAATTTAAAAGTAGCTAGAACAAGACTAAGAGAATAATCAAATTTTATGGCAAAATTATTTAAAAATTATTGAAAAACATAAAAGACCTAAAAATAAAGAGTGAGAGAATATATCTACGGATCAGAAGACTCAATATGGTAAAGGTAGAAAATCATCTCTATGTTAATCAATATGTACATTCAAGTGATTCCAAGTAAAATTGCAAAAAATACTTTCAAAAAAAATTGGCAGCTATAATATTTGTATGGAGCCAGGCATGGTGGTACACTCCTGTAGTCTCAGCTACTCAAGGGGCCGAGACAGAAGGATTGTTTGAGCCCAGGAATTTGAGATCAGCCTTGGGCAACATAGCAAACCCTCATCTCAAAAAAATAAAAAATAACAAAATATGAAATTTCCAAGGGCCATAAAGAAAAAGACGAATACAGTGAACAACTATAAAATGTGAATACACATTATAATAAAAAAATCAAGACATAATAAAATATGGATGTAAAATAGTGTAACTGTATCCTGATTAAACAGATGAACTGGAGGACTTACTAGGAAATCCACAAAAATTTTCAAACTTAACAGATGATAAAGCTGGATTTCAATTCTGTATCATTTTACTTACCTTTTTTTTTTTTTTAACTTAAAAAACAAACGCTTATGACAGAATGTTCATTGCTGGTAGTGTTAAGACTAGGTTGTTACAGACCATCTCTGCCCATGGGGAAAAATAGTAAAACCTCAATAAAATATATTTTTTAAATTTTGTGCAGCTATCTGATAGCTGCAAGAGAGCAAATACTTGCTACTTTGAACAGGTGGTAAGTTTACTGAGTTTTGTTTCACATAATGTCCAGACCAAAGGAGACATATCTCCATTTTCATTGATAATTTATATTGCCTTGAAAGAGGATTTGATTTGTTCACAAGAGGCACTCCTATTGTATGGAGCTTCAACCAGACCAGGTGGAAGTGGATGTCTTCTCTAGTACCAAATCTATCAATTAAGGCTATTAAGGCACAAATTCTCACTCAAATCATCTGTGGCCAAAAAATGCAAGTTTCATTTTGGATCATCTAAAGCCCAGCAATTTTGGCTGAGTAGAAACCATTTGAGCCACTTTTTGAAGTTTCTTTTTTACGATTTTAGAGACTCTTCCTGAAGTACATTTCAGCACTTGGTTAAAGCCAAGGAAACACAAATAAGTCATTTTCATTCTCATTCAAAGCTCTTGTGTAACTAAAAGTATTTTATTTGGTTTGGCTCTGTGGCCCCACCCAAATCTCAGCTTCAATTAATAATCCTTTAATTGCACTGAATTACCTTCAGTATAATAATCCCACCTGTGAAGGGCCAGAGCAGGTGGAGATAATTAAATCATTAGGGTTGTTTTCCCCATACTGTTCTTGTGAGAGTAAGTGAGTTCTCACGAGATCTGATGGTTTTATAAAGGGCTTCCCTTTTTGCTCGACTCTCATACGCTCCTCTGCTAGTCTGTGAGGCGGTGCCTTCTGCCATGATTGCCGAGTTTCCTGAGGCCTCCCCAGCAATGCGGAACTGTGAGTCAATTAAATCTCTTTCCTTTATAAACTACTGAGTCTCATATTTCTTCATAGCAGATTGAGAATGGACTAATATTATTGTCCAATTTGATTACTATCTTTGTCAATTCAACCTAACATGTTTTAAAGACTCTTGTATATTGATGAATGTTCTTGGTTCTGTGGTAGGTCAGAATTTTTCATGAGAAGTATAAAATGTTCTAAAAATGTATCTATTACACAAGGCCGCATATAAAAGTTACCTAAGCAGAAGTATAGTCTTAGCATGCTATGCTATGAAAATAGGTTGTACACTTTCATAAAATTATACAAATATAGAGTCCATATGTAAATAAACTTTCTGGAATTTCTTACAGTATGCTTCCAACTGTGTATAAAATCTTAACTCCTTTTATTGTGACAAGCCTACCAAAAATAAATGTTAAATAAACTCTTCAGAATGGGAAAAGGGAATCTGGATTCCAAAGAAATCTAGAGTACCAGTTCTTCATAGAAATGTGCAAGGTTGACCTCTTTTCCCACTGTGTAGCCAGAGGCTCTTTCTAGCAAATGACGTCCTAGAAAACCCCGCTTATTCTGGTATTCCTTCCTGTTTTTCTATAGTTAAACTCACCTTTGCTTTGTTCGGTGTTTCAGAAAATTCTGGTGGAAATAGCTCCCCCTTTTATCCTTTTTAACCCACTTTTTAATAGATGCATTAAAGATCTATAGATGCGATGCCAGAGAAGTTTCAGAGAATTGAATTCACCTGCTGGACATTGAGAGCCTATTTGAGTATCACAAGGTGAAATCTAAGGGTGAATAGCAGTCTAGCTATATAAATAGTTACTCTTCACATACAATTGAGACAGAATATGCGTTTACAGATTACATATATGCATAGTGATATAGAATGTTAGTTCACTCATTCATTCATCCATCCATACGGTTACCAAACTTTTATTAAGCCACTTACGTAAATATTATGCTAAGTCTCCAAAAAATGAATACAGTGACATTGTTTGTAACTTAGGATATTCAGTCTAGTGAGGAAAAATAAACAAAAACTATAACCCATATGATTACAGTCAAGTGTGCTAAATGAGAGTGCTTTTACATAGGTGACGTTGGCAGATATGGAAGGAGGCTAAAACAGGGTTTAGTTTCTCTCTAACACTCCACCCTTCCCCCATTGAACTGCGGCTTCCTTGTCTGTCGCTCCAACTTCTAGGATGAAGACTTAATGCCAGAAAACCTGCACCTGTTTGTTTCATTCTCCTTCCCCAGCCAATCGCACCAACTCCTGTGAATGCCTGTGTCCCAAGCATCAAAGGAACAATGCCTTAGATTAAGCCTTGAAAAAGAAAGCATTAGTTATCCAGGCTGGAGGTGGGGTGTGGGCGGTGACTTTTGGGAGGCAAAAGCTCACTGGTGTGAAACAACCTGATGGAGAAAAACTTGGCAGCAGTGTGAAGGACTGGCACTCTGCTAGGGTGCTTTCACGTCACTGTCCCATACGGTCACCTGTTGCACCTATTACTGTTTTGATTCTAAGGACAGCATAGTGGATGTTGTAGGGGGTGCCTCATTTCATTCCCCTGAGACGTTTTTACCACTTTGAATGATGTACTCAATATCCCGCCCCCTGCACCAGCCCTTTCCTTAGCTCTTATTCTTGTAAGGATAGGAGCTTATGCTTGTGGGTTTTTTTTTTTTTTTTTTTTTTTTTTTTTTTTTTTATAAATACCTCTTTAATGAACCACTTAGGGTAAGTCCCAGCATTTCTACCTCAAGGCAAGGCAGACAGTGTTGCAATTCATACCTTAGAGATCCCACTGAGGTCAGCCTGAAGCTAGGTTTTCCCTAAATTTGTTGTTGCATAGTTCCTTCCCTTCCCTAGCTTATGCCCCTTACACTCATACCATTTTCTCCTTAACCCATTCTTTAATAAATCACTTTCATAAATTCCCATCTCAGGCTCTGCTTCTATGGAACTTAGCCAGGATAAGTGGGGTCAGTATTTCATTGATCTTTATGTCAAAGTACCAAAGAGTGGAGGCATGCTCCAAGTACCGTAAAAATGAATGGTTACATGGATGGATCTGAAAAATACCTACATTTGGTAGGATACAAGTATACATGATAATGTAAAGTCAGATCTTAGTTGATGTTTATTGAATATTTCCTGTGCTCTAGGCATCTTGTTAAGCTTGTTACGTGAATAATATCATTCAAGCCTTGAAAGACCCCATGAGGTAGATTAAATATTATCTACATTTTACTAGTGAAGAAACTAGGGATTGGAGCATTTAGTTCTTTTGACTGAGACCACCCAGAAAGAATGATCTGTACAATTCTGTTTCAGGTATTTTTTTTTTTTTTTTTTTTTTTTGGTGCTGGTAGAAATCTGATCATTAGAACTTTATTGGTTAAAATGTAATTGACTTTTAGAAAGATTTAAAAAATGCCTAGAGTTGAATGTATAACATTAAAAAAACTAACCAGGGAGCTGGGTGCATTATTCGAGTTATTAAGATACTTTATTTTTATTAAGATATTTACATAGACTATTTAACTTCTGCTCTAAGATTCATACTAAAAACAAAAAGCCCTCTTCATATCTCCTTTCTCAAATGTGGATTAGCACCATATTGTTTGTAGGTAGTTCCCTAAAGTGTCAGTTTGGCATCTGGATTCTGTAAGGCATAATTGGATTTACTCTATGCAATTAGAACTGGATTGGGAATTTTTTTTTTTGTTTTTGCTGCTGAAGCACTATGTTGCAGTTTTTGCTGGGAAATGAGTGTTAAGCATTTTGTTTGGTACTCGGAAAATCTGCCTTGACAGTGTTTCATAATAGAACCAATTATCAGGTATGTTATTACATATAGACTTCTGGACCCCAATTTAAATAGAAAGTAGTGCTAATTTCTTTTGTAAAATAGTCTCCATAACACTTAAAATCAACCATATGTGAAGACCTACATGCTCATCAAGGTGACAACATGGGACTGAGAATACTTGTTACCTAAACAAATACTTCTGAGGCTGTGGATTCAATTGCCAACTAAAGAGAATGACAGGTATTAAGATCCTCTTCCAAAGCCAATTCTCGCTGAATTTCTTTAATATCTAATAGCACAGTTAAACCTATATTCTACTTGTATTATTTCTCTAAAAGATAAAAATTATCTTATTGACAGACCCCATGAGGTAGATTAAATATTATCTACGTTTTACTAAGGAAGATACTCTTTTTGTTTCAGAGTATTTAGATACTCTGAAACAAAACATATGTTGATATTCTATTTGTGCATCGATTTATGTGAGCATTCAGAAAATAGTCCATTCACCAGAGAACCAAGTAGAAATGCATGATGAATATGTAAACTTAAATTCAATAATGAAATGTACTACTGTTTGTCTATGTTATGTGCAAGCAACATTGAATATTACTGCACAATTTTTATTAATGATTAACATTTCACAAGGGAATGTGGCATTAAGGAAAAATTCTCAAATGCGTATAAGCAGCTCAGTGCTTAAGAATTCTCTGGCTGTATTTGGAAACCAACAGTTTTGTGTTCAATATGTAAATTTATCAATGCATTAAATTATGTTGATAATTATATTACACACTCTGACAAACGATATATACAATGAACAATGTATCTGAAAGTAATTATGAATATATTGTATTCAACTCTGAACTTTAGGAAAACCCTTCCTGTTTTTGTTTTTCGGTTTTTTTTGTTTTTTTTTGTTTTTGTTTTTGTTTGAGATGGAGTCTTGCTCTGTGGCCCAGGCTGGAGTGCAATGGCATGATCTCGGCTCACTGCAAGCTCCGCCTCCCAGTTTCACGCCATTCTCCTGCCTCAGCCTCCGGAGTAGCTGAGACTACAGGCGCCCGCCACCACGTCCGGCTAAGTTTTTTTTTTTTTTTTTTTTTTAATAGAGACAGGGTTTCTCCGTGTTGACCAGGATGGTCTCGATCTCCTGACCTCGTGATCCACTGACCTCGTGATCCACCGCCTCGGTCTCCCAAAGTGCTAGGATTACAGGCCTGAGCCACTGCGCCTGGCCCCTGTTTTTATCTATAATTACAACAGGCTTTGAATATGGATGTTTAGGGCCTTTTAAAAATAGTGTCTTATGACTAGAAAAGATTCCAAAGCCTCAGACTGCCCATTCTGTTGCCTCAAGATAAAACTATGTTCCCATCTCAGGTGGATTAAGTATTGGTGGGAACAAATGCCATGCCTACCGCAAGCTCCTGATTATTTTAGTGAGTTGAAGTGGCTAAGGGAAGCAGAAAAAAAAAAAAAATGCAGTTTGTCTTAGTGCAGTGCACGTAAAACTAGGATGTATTTACACCTGGGAGTCTATAAAAACATCCCAAGAGTTTCAGGGAAAGAAATAGCTGTGAGGGATTCAATGCCCAAATTCTCATTTTCCATATATACCTTTGCCTACAATTTATCTATGAGTGCCCACATCATTATGGAGATTTGCATTTTCCATCTTCCTTTTAAAACTCACCCTTCTCATACTTCAAAAAACAGTGGAAAATGTCTAATCTACTTCTAATTTATTATAGTAGATTGTGTTGGGATGTAAAAATCTCAGAGGCTCCAAAGGAACAATTCACAATATTGATGTGGGTGTTGAAAAAGTAAATGATTCAAATGACTGCATAACAAATCCTTTTGCAAAAACAATATTGATGGAAGATCAAATGGATTTCTCACCGGAGAGGTCATTAATAGTAAGTTTTGATCATAGGACATCATGCAGATTTTGGATGTTACACAGAGGTAGTTCAAACAATTGCATGACAATTTTTTTTCCTATCCACTGATTTGTTGATGTGAAAAAGGTATATCATTTACATCTATAAGAAAAGACTGCATGATTTTAGTTATAAGTAATGGTATATATTTCAAAGCAGTTAGAGTTCATCCATTTGAATTCCAAGCCTAGACTACTTTTGTAGTCTATAACAATTCTGAAAAGTAAGATCAAATTAGAGCTCACAATATCTGTTTATAAATATTATTTGCAGTGTTGATATCTTTGTAAAAACTAGTCTTCCAATCTGTTGAAGTGTTATAGCCCTTGATTTATTTAGGGTTAACTTAACATCTCTAAATTATATGTTCTAGCTTTCACATTTTTTCCTAGGTATCTAGTTTAGGTACAATTGTAAGTATTATGATTTAAAAATTCAATTATTTATTGTTTCTATGTAGACATAAAATTTTTAGAGTTGACTTCATAACACTAGTATTTTGAAATTTAATAATTACATTAGTAGGGTTTTTTGATGTTCTATGTATACAGTCTTGTCATCTGTAAATAATGACAGCTGTATTTCACTTTTTAAAACTTTATAAATGTATTTCCTTTGTTGCCTTATTGTACTTTCTAGGTCTTCTAGTAAAATGTGGGAAGGCTTGGAGTATTTCACCACATCAGGGTTTTTTGTTTGTTTTTGCTACAGGCTTTTTGTAGATATTCTAATTCAGATTAAAGACATTCTCTTGTATTCCTGATTTTCCAATAACTGTTCCTCCTGGTGATAATTTTAAGCATTTATAAATTCTGCATATTGTCTCATTATTTTCCCTGCATTCATCAACATCATCACACAATGGTTCTTTTCTTGTCTTACTTTGGTAAATACATTGATTGATATTTTGAATGATAGATTAACTTTTAGTCTATGAATGAACCTACTTAGTTATTATGCATTATTCTGTTTTAATATATTAGGTTGATGCAAAAGTTATTAGTTTTTTTCTACTTTTAATGGCAAAAATCGCAATCATTTTTGCACCAACCTAATATTTCTTGTTATGCCTTACAATATAATTTCTTATGTTTCTATGTAATTTTATGCAAGATTGGAATTTCCTTTTTAAAAGTTTGGAGCAATTCACTGTCAGGGGATCTGAATTCAGTGTCTGAATTTGTAATTCCATTTATATGACATTTTGGAAAGGGCAAAACTATAAGGAAATAAGTTATGCCATTGGTTGCCAAGGACCGAGGAGTGGGGAATGAGATTGACTATTAAGAGTTAAAAAGAATCTTGTTGAAATAATAAAAATATTCTATATTTTGAGGTGGTGGTTACATCATTGCATATATTTAGCCCAAAGTCTGTGAACTGTGCAATCTACACTGTACACTTAAAAAATAATGAACTTGACTTTGTGAATGACCAATCTATGTGATTGGTAAAAAATGTAGTGCAATTATGTCTCAATAATGCACTTCAGTTAATTTTACTTAAAAATATATATTCAATCTTGAGAGAGGTCATGTAGAAATAAGTGTTTTGAAAATATGCTGGATTTAAAGTAAAAAATATATATATATATATATATATATATATATATATATAAATCTCAGCTCTGCTTTTCAGTTCTGTCATCTTAGGTCAATCATTTAACTTCCCAGAGCAATCTCATTTGTAGAAGGAAACTTGTGTCTATATCATCTAGCTCTCCTAAGGAGTTCAATAAATACTATTTTAAAATATCCAGGTCAAAGTAGCAATGCAACAACTATCCATCAAACTTACATATGCCATTAAGTGTCTTTATCATCTTCTTATCCTGTCTTCAACAAGAATTTTAAAAAATCTTAGTGGAAATAACAGCTTTTTCCATTTGTAATGAACACTCATATAAAGAAAACCACTCTCCTCTTTTGCTTGTTTACATTAGCTGGATTAAAATTATAAAATGGAATATGGCTACTTAATTTAAAGAGCATAACTGGAGTAATAAAAGGCCTTATTTTCTTTCATTGTATTTTTATTCAGTAAGTGCAAGCTGCCTGCAAAGCAACCAACCTAATTCGATTATGAGAGTAACCTGATGTATGTAAAGTCTGAGCAGGAGGATGTTCTTAGCCCCTCCTTGCCACTGAACGTTCCTATTTCAGAAGCCAGTCTAGCTAGGTTCTTGCTTTTATTTTTCTTCTTCTTCGTCTTTTTATTTTTAGGTGGATTTTCGCTCTTGTTGCCCAGGCTGGAGTGCAATGGCGAGATCTCGGCTCACTGCAACCCCCGCCTTCTGGGCTCATCTCCTGTCTCAGCCTCCCAAGCAGCTGGGATTACAGGTTCTCACTACCACCCCTGGCTAATTTTTGTGTTTTTAGTAGAGATGGGGTTTCGCCATATTGGCCAAGCTGGTCTCAAGCTCCTGACCTCAGGTGATCCACCCGCCTCAGCCTCCCAGAGTGCTGGGATTACAGGTGTGAACCACCGTGCCTGGCTTTTCTTGCTTTTCTATCCCTACTACAGTCACAGTGATGCTATATGAACAAACCTTGGTTATGGACCTGCAAAATAGCCTTTAGAGTTCCTTGATTTCTGCCAGCTTTCCAGCTCTTTGGTTGATTCTAGGTGCTACAAAAATTCCTCCAGTAAATTGTATCTTTTTATTGTGTCATGACAAGTGTTAGTTTATGTCGACTACAATAATAACCTTGATTTATACTATAGCAAACATGAACAGTCATTGCCCTCAAGGAAATTTCTACTTAGGTTGGTTGGGAAATTAGACAACCTGCTTCACAAAGTAAAATTGAGGACAGTCTGCCAGGTAGTTGAATATATTGAAAGAAAAATGAGTAAATGGGTACTTTCACTTCAGGTTTTGATGGTGTTTCAAAAACCAGATTCATTCTCATGTCTTAAAACCAAACAGAACAAAATGGAAAAAATATGAAATGATAGTTTTGCATATTGGAAAAAAGACAATGGAAGAGTGTAATCCAGCAAAAAGGCAGCAAACAAACGACGTGGGTTTTACATGTACCCTGTGTTGGAGAGCTAGAAGGGCATACCTAAATAGAGCCCAGCTGTCTTTTTACATGAGAGTTGGCCTCAGAGTCTGAGGAAGCCAAAAGTTGTCAAAAATTAGTGGAGCAGAGGACCACGTTTGCCAAAGCAAGTCCAAGGTTGGTCCGGATTGAATGAGGTGGGGGAATGGACTCCAATTTTTTTATGGAATCACATTGTAGTGATTGTTGGTACAACAAAGAAAAATTGGGAACAATGTTTTTAATGATCCATCTACCATATATATTTTAATTATAATAACCAAACTCGTGTTATACTGAGTGACACTTTGTAGTCTCAATGTTATTCTCCACTTTTCGTTTGAAACAAGAAATGGGTAGTTCAGACATAAAGGAAAGACTTGGTCCCACTAATACTTTCATTTTCTGTGAGTTTATCTTGTGGTTACTTTTTCACTTTGGCCCATTTTGTCTGCAATTTAAAAAATTGTATGTCTATTTACTTACAATTGTCATTAAATCCTGAAATACTTGTCAATTTTTTTTACCATCTAATTTTTTAAACTAAAATTGTGTATCTCTCAAACCACTAAGCAACAGATTTGATTTACACATTCAATATTATATAAGTTGTATCCCAGTTCATATTGATTGGGGAATAATTAAAGGAATTTTACTCTATTTCCTGAGCACTCTAGGTATAATATACCATAGAAATAAATTGTCTGAACAATATATACAATGTATTAAACCAATATTACTGCTACAGTGAGCTGGTAGCTAATGACTCAAATCTCTGGCTCCGTAACGCTCTAGGCTTGCTTTGAAAAAGCCCATATATGCCATCAATTATGTGTTATAGATGAAAAAAATAGAAGAGCCCAAGAGTTGCCTATCATGATATAATTTAATTTCTTTATCTAAAAATAAACCTAGTTATAAAAGGATTTTGAACATTTGAAAGAAAATAGCAACTTTAAAAACTTAATTGGTTCTTTATTAGCAAATTACTTTCAGCGAGTTGGTATAATATTTCTTCATTGAATAATTCAAAATGGAGAAAACTGACAATCTACAAATGCTGAATAATTTGCCAGTGTGACAGAATTAGCAAAGAGACATTTTAATTATCATTTGAATAAAAATTACTTATTGTTTCACTTTAAAGTATTTGTGTTACAAATATTTCACCTTAATTGAATTCACTTGAATCTAATGGACTAATGGATCTAGATTCATATTTTCAACTCTCAGGTACCGAACATAGTGGACATTCATTTGTTTAGCTATTTATTACCTTTGAATATATTCAATTGAATACATTTGTGAATCTTGTTTTCTTAAGGCAGAAAACAGGAAGCTTGGATTGCTAGGCTCCTGTGAAGCTGGGATTCACACATATGACTAGGTTTTGCTGTAAAGAGAATTAATAAAACAGATTCAACAATGGGCAACATGAGAGAATAAATCTTCTAACAAAAGTGTTGTGAAATCCATCTGATTCTTTGAGGAAGACAATAGTAGAGGTTTTGGCTTTTAGTTTTCATTTTTAATATAACAGTAACCTAGAAACAGTGACACGTGTGGTATCATTAGCAAAACTCTCATATACTTGACTGAGCTGCCAGATAAATTACACAATGTTCAGTTAAATTTAAATTTCAGATAAATTACCATTTCTTACTCTTAAGCATACCCCAAATATTGCATGGATATACTGTCATTTTTTTAAAAAGTGTCGTTTATGTGTGTTGTATTCTTATTTGCTAAATCTGGCAACTCGATTGCTTGAGTACATTTGACTGCTTAGCCTTGGAGTAGGCTTGTTTGTACCCCTTCTTGAGACCTATGAGGCACCCGAAATAACCTGTGAAATTACATTTGGTTTAAACTAGCTAGAGTTACTTTTATTAATTACCGAATAAAGTTGTGATGACAAAGACTCCTTGAGTTAGCATAGAAGCCACTAGTATTAAGAACTATGAACTGGGTACTGTGCAAACAGGTTTCAGAGCCAGGGTGGTAACCAGAATGGCTCTAACCGTAGTCATCTTTGGCTGTGGCTAATTTATCATTGGTGCCTCGCACAAAAAGGAAATGAGCCATAAGAAAAAGAAAATTCCACGAATTGTCTTTATGCAAGGAGATCTAGCTTCATCATCAAAGAGTCAGAGATTTTCAATGATTTCTAAGATGTGACTTAGTTTGGAAAAAGAACAGTTTAACCTTGAAGAAAGAGTCCTCCAGGTTATGTTGCCCAGGCTTTCTATAAACCTTCCAAACAGCTTCCTCCAAAGGAATCTGTCACTATTTCCTAGGATAATTATACCCTGAAAAGAGCCAAGCGTGTCGAATATTCAGTGATTGACACTGGTTCTGAAATAACACTAATTCTTGGTCTTGAATTTCACTGTGGTTTTACATGTTTCCAGAGATCAGTTGATAAATGGAATTTGGCACAAGTCTCCCTTAGAGTGGTCCCATTGATCTATAAATATATCCTGTGGTTACATCCCAATCTCTAATGTATGGGTTGAAGAAATATAACCAGCAACTGAGAGAGTTTATACATTGGCTCTTTGACTTATGCAATGATATAAACTATCCAAGGGGAAACTTCTGGAGCATCTGTATGTGTCAGAATAGTAAATCAAAATTAAGACTGCATTCCTAATAAAATGTAAATATTGGTGCCATCATCAGAAACCTGAAAGGTACAGTTTTTGTGATTCTGCTCCTATTCAAACCTCTATGACTCTGGGATCTGCTAGTTTGTATGAGCCAAGAATACAATACAATTTCAATTAAATGGCAGCTGAGACTTCTGCCTGGTTATTGAAGACTTTCTGACACTAGAATAAAAAAGAATCAGAAAGGTATTTGTGTTAGGTGTTTATTGGTTTAATTATCAAGGAGATGAGCTTTTTGTTAATCTAAGAAGAAATAATTATAGATAAACCCAGAGGATCTTCTGAAGGATCTTCCAGTACTTGTACTTCTATGTGTTTTGGAAAGGTTAGCAGATAGTAAGAGCATCACAATAACTGTAAAAGAACCAAAGATTTTTTTAGAAAAATCAGTTTGAGTCACCTTCACAAGCAAATAACGTCGAGTAATTCAGTCACTTGCTGAGAGCAAAGTGGATGTGAATTACACATTGAAAAAAGCAGTCTCAGTATGAAGTATGCCCTTTCAGTCAATTGCAGAAATAAGGAATGTGGTATCTTATAACCTATTTATTACCTATAGACTATGTATGTATATATCTATCCATTAGTCTATTTAAATGTTTCACTTTTTCTCCTTCTCCTCATGTAGCAGAGAGAGCTGTAGTCTATTTTTTTCTTACATTAATTTTATGTCCTTATATTAATTTTATCACAAGGTTTCCACCCTCATGATATAACCTAAACCTAATTATCCCCCAAAGGCTTTCCCTCCTGATACCATCCCATTGGAGGTTAGGTTTTTAACATACAAATTTTGGGAGGACAGACACATGCAGTCTGAAACGACTGGTCTAGAGGAGAAATACTTATGACTCAGAAATCTTGGACTAGTAGATTGAATAATTGACCTTTTTATTGAAAAATGTGATCACTTATTATTTGAAGAATAGTTATAGTTATAAGTTAGTTTGGGTCCATGATGTTTGGAGTATAAATGGGGATATTAATTATATATTAATAATGGGGAGCTAATATTGAGATTTCGTCTCTAATGGAAATTCATAATTTTTAGTGGCTAACATCTTTACAGACCCTGCCTCTATTTGAAGATAATTCTTATTTTGAACCTTGCCTTACTAGGTTACAAGTCAGGAAATTGATTTCCTGAGACTCCCTTCAAGCTCGGATTCAGAGTGGTGATTCCTGTTCTACTAGTCATATGTACTTAAATAAAATTTAGAGTAAAATAAAATAATAAGTGATTTATCTTTGGAAAATGGGCTGATAGATATACCTAATTCTATGTAGTAGACAGGGACAATATTTCTGTCCTAAATTATGGTTACCATGTGAGAATGGTAAATGGATTTCTATAGAGAAACCCAATAGTGACATTGGCTGTAGATCTTGCCTGTATAAGTATACGGCTTCAGAATCTGTCACTTCCTTTTATTTAGTCCTATGAACAAGTTATAATCTTCCAACAAATTGCTTTTCTATTATTGTGGATTATGTTGTTTTAAATTAAGGCAGGTGGTGGTATGGATATCATTTGTCAACACTCAAATTCAGTTGGCCCCTAATATGTTTGTACTATATTCTTCTGAAAACTAACTCATCCTCATGAATTTACCAGTCTATTACCAATCTAAGGGCCACCAAAAGTTTAGAGAAATGGGGTTTTAATTTTCAAAATCAATATTAACTTCTTCTCTTTTGCTGTTCCTGCATACTAGTTGATACAACTTGAAGCTCCCACGTGATTTTCCTACAAATGAGAAGACCATGTCAGGATAACTTAAGAAAGTGTTCCAGATTTTTCATACACAATGATATCTAAAAATCCTCTCTATATTTGTAAATTGTTACTAGAATAGGTAAGTATGAGAGTAACACGTTCTAAAAACAAAATACAACATCAACAACAAAAACTTCTTAAAGTAATATAATAGTATAATAGTTTTGAGCTTTGGATTCAAAGACTAGAATTTATTGTCAATATCAATTCTGTTTCTTATTAAGTGTGCTTGTACAAGTTCTTTAAAGTCTTTATCAATATACTAATTAATCCAAAGATAGCAATAATATCAACCTTGTATGGTTGTCATGAGAATAATAAAATTCATAAATATACCAGATCATCTAATCTCTGAAACCCAGAAATAATTTGACAGACACCTCTTTTCTAGCTCTTTTTGATCTTTATGTCCTTGGTTCTATTTCCAACAGCCTTCTCCAAAACCTCATTAGCTCTATACTGGACTATTGCAACTGACCGTAAATATTTTTTTCCCCTTTTTGGTTTCTCTTCACTATTCAAATTATCATTTCTCCTTTTGAAGAAAAATGATTAGCTGGAAGTACAATTGTAATCACATTTATCCTGCTCAGTGTTTCCCCATTGTCTCACATAGAGTAATCCATTTTTAATTTGTATTTCAATGATCTCCCAAGTATAGCCTCATTATAAATGTCCAAGTGCTTCTCTCACTGCTTCACTATACGTGCCTTAAACTTACATTTACCTCTACCTCCTGTGATTTTTCAAAAGGGCTGCAAAATTCTTTTCATTTTGTGCACTTCTTTAACTTCCATCTTTCCAGAGAGCTCTTAAGCTGTGTTTTATCACAGCTTTCACCATTGTTAAATGTAGACCTTCAGAAAACCTTCCCTAAATATCAAAATCCAATGACAACTTTTGTCTTGGTCTTATATTGTGGATGTGTGTGGGTTTGATTGCTATATCCATTATCTTGCTTATTTTACCTTAGCCTTCCATACAGGAGTAGATGTTGGATTCCTTAAATTCATAGACTTTCAGGATTAAAGAAGACTTTGAAATTATCTAATCTTATGCCAAAGCAAACAATTTCTCAAATACTACCTTTAAGCCTGAGTGCAGAGCTATTATGTAATCTAAATATAAAGCCTACCTCTGTATTTATTCTGAAAAGCATGTCTTTGTCTGTTAAACGGAAAATCAACACTACAACTTTAACCTCACACTGAGGTCCTGTCTTATCTTAGGCAGTTTGGGCTGCTATATCAAATTACCACAGACTGGGTGGCTGAAGCAACAACTTTATTTCTCACAGTCTGGAGGCTGGGAAGTCCAAGATCGAGGTGTCAATAAATTTGCTGTCTGCCGAGGGCACTATTTCTGGTTTGCAAATAACTGTTTTCTCATGTTAGCTTTATATAGCCAAGAGAAGAGAGAGTAAGATCTCCTGTGTCTTTTTATGAGGATACTGATATCATTCATAAAGGCTTCCCTCATAACCTAATTATCTCCTGAAGGCTCCACCTCCTAATACTAACACATTGGGGGTTAATATTTCAACATATGAACTTTGGGGGATTCATGTATTTAGTTCATAACACATATTCATTATATAGTCAGTTAAAACGAAGACATTCAAAACATACATAGCCATTACTTGGTACATAAAACAGTTGGTTTGTAGTTCTCAAGTGGAGAATTGCAAAATTTCCCTGTTAAATACACTCTTAATAAAGACATCGGAGCTTCTTGTAACTAGAAAACAATTTTCAAATCATTTGGATGATAATAAATAAAACATATATGAAGGCATTAAAACCAAATAAATATTCTTTTAAAGATCTTTGAGTTACGTATCCTAAAATGTAGCTGTGAAATATTCTACTAACTATGTCAGTAGACTGAAGAGTATACTGTAGATAGAACTCAGGTATTCAGAAAGGTCTCTCTAAGTTGTTACCACTGGTGCTATAGTGCGTCTTTAATGTACTATAGTTACATAATTATTTGAGGGCTTGAGGAAAACTGTAATGGTATGTTGGCCAGTAAGTATTCTAAGCCACCTTAGATCGTTTGGTCTCAAAACTTCACGGCATTTATGACACTCAAGAATCCTCTATTTGAAATATTTACTTACTCTGCCTGGTAAAAACAATAAACCCCAGAATTTACCATTATTTTTGAAGAGGACAGTAATACAAATGCTTGCATTTGAGCTGGCGTCTTTTCTGCCCATGATAAATTCCAAAGGCCCCTGGTTATTAGACCCTTAGAACTTCCCAGGATCCCATTTTCTAGGCCAAATTGCAAAGAAAACTCATAAAAATGGAAATTCATAAAAGAAATAACACTGCGCTGCCAATGTTCAATGGGAAAGAGTTGCTTGGCCAGCAGTCCAAAAACAGGAATGAGCATTTTACAATATTGTATGTGTGCTGTTCCCATCAGTTTATATTGAGGACAGCTGGAGGAAAAAGAAAAAAATAAAACAGCAACTACAGCAGAGGTGCAGGAAGCTAAACATTAAGAGCATGTCTAAAGGGCTCAATTGACTTTAAAAGTGAATTTGAAGGACTTTAAATGGGGGCTTATTTAGCTAATATTTTAGAATATTTTAATTAAATCAATGTGGTTCAGGGTTGAACTCTTCCCTAAGGATCCAAATTGGACACAGATAGCTCATCACATTGACACTCTGATTCTGTTTTCATTAATGAAAGCCTGTATATATGCTTTAACTGTGGCCAGATATTCTTTCTGGAAAAGTGCAATTTGGAGGGCAGAGTAGCATATTTACTGCTTAAAGTTCTGCCATGTAAAATAATGACTTAATATTTTCTGCAAGACTCTAGAGAACAGATCTAGGACCAATGAATTGCACCCAGTGGGCAATCATGTTCAGCTTACATAGAAAATATACCCTTGGAATTGCTCATTAACTGAAATAATGTGCCTTTCAAGGTCAGAATCTCCCTGTCAAAGAGATGCTTAGTATGTGTGAAATTTTTCAGTTTTTGAATTATGTGAGGAAATGTAAAATTATGCCAAAATTTCAAAGATCTTAACTATTTTACTTTGTATTTGATAGGATTGAGCTAAACGTGTATACTTTTAATGGATGCTAAGAACATTCTAAGGTCACAAGCATCAAATGCTACCTTAGTAATATGAAATAGATCAATTTTAATGCAATCTTCTTGCATTTATACTAAACAGGGAATACAATTTGAATAATGTCATTTCCATATATTAATTTCATTATGATTAAGAGGGGATGGAAACCAATATGTTAAAGAAATTGTTTTCATATGCTAATTTGTTATGGTATTGTATGTGTATTCAATTGTCTTATGATGCACTCACACACATATATACAATGTAGTGCTTTTATATTAGTGAATGTAGTTCGTCATGGAGCCCTTTAACAAGAGGGGCTGAAGAAAGCTAAAAAGAATAAACTGAACAATAACAAGGCAATTACTAAAGGTTATTTTTTTCTCCTTGGACTTCAGATTTTTTGTTGTTGTTTCAATAGGAAGTTATTTCCCTTAGAGCTCAATTCTCCTTTAACTTGGTGATTCTTTGATATCCTAGAACTGGATTCCATTTTTATGTGGCTCTTCATAGAATTGCATAAGATGAGAGAAGCATACATTTGATTTGTCCGTGAACTGGTTTTTATCAAAGGAGAGTGACCGATGCATTTACTAAAAGAGTCAGAACAAACTTTGATCAGAAGACCAAAGAAATAGGAAAGATTAAGTATAGATAGACTTGCCTCAAGAGGAAAAATTCTGACTGAAACAGCAGAATTCTCACAGTGTTGTAGATACTTTGCCCTGATCAAGTTATTCATTTTTATGTGTTGAAATAGGTAAGGATAGAAAAATGGAAGATTTGAAATGATTAGATATTTTTGGTGAATCTAAGTGAGATAAAAGGCAGTGATACTGGTCTGGTCAACAGGGAATAAAACTTAAGAACTGAAAAAATTGTGTCTCTTTGTGGCTTCTCCGTATTTCCATTACTTGCAATCATTTCCTTGCAACAAGTTTTTAAACATTTTTTCAATGATCTTTTAAAAATGTAAAAGTCGGCTTTGTGTTTTCATAGTGATAGTTTCCATCAACGAATCTGGCAGAGAATTGTTTGCATAGGTTAAAACGTAATGAAAGAGAAAAAGAATACTTTTTGGATGGTAGAATCGCTGAAAACAATATAGTATTTATTTATTTATTCACTCATTTAACAAGTACTTCCATAGATGATACTTAGAAACAAACATATTTCAGTACGTCCTGGCAAAGATATTGGATGTAATAATCCTAATATCAGTATATGGTAGGTGTGTTTAGTCTCACTTCGTAGACAAGAAAACAAAGCCACAAAATGATAAATAACTTGCCCAAATTCCAAAGATAATAATAATTGGTGACGCAGGCAATTTGATTCTAGGATCTTACCTCTTAACCACTATACTGCATTCTTTTATAATACTTAAATATACATTGAATTTTGTTGAAACTTGTTAAAAATCCAAATTAATGTCTACTCACCACCTTTCATTATAGAAATTTCAAGCTACTTCACAAGTTAGCTGTAACTCCACTTGATGTTTCCATGTTGTTGCATTAAAGACATCAACATCAATCATCTTTTTGAAAGGTTTTTGTGGAAATCATCCAACATACTGGGATAAAAAGCCACACTGAGGTAGACACAGAGGTTAGAAAGTGATTTTTAAAACAATAATTCATAATGGCCAAGCATAGTGACTCACGCCTGTAATCTTAGCACTTTGGCTGAAGCAGAAAGGTTGCTTGGATCCAGGGGTTTGAGACTAGCTTGGACAATACAGTGAGACTCTATCTTTATTTAAATATATATATATATATATATATAAATTAAAAATACATATATGTATAAAATATTTCTAGGAACTAACTTTCCTATGCTGTTAGAATTATTAATTCATTCTATACAGACTACAGATTACTTACATATGTTTCTGATTTGGCTGTGGGTGATACAAGAAGTAATTCTTGAAGAATTTATAGACTGGGTAGGGAAAACAGAATTAAAATACTTGAAAAGTTAAATACTAACACAAGCAATGGAAAGGTACAGTATGATTTTCAAAACTTATACTTGGTTTTAATTTTCATGAATTTCCTATTGATCTATAGAAATATATTACACGCTATATGCTGTGATATAATATTTAGATGTATTTGTGGAATGCCTTATGTTTGCATTAAATTTATCATGTACATAAGTAAAAAGTTTCAAATGATTGGAATCACTTTTCTGGAAAATTCATTAATTTCAGAATGTTATTGTGAAATGTTTGTGGTACATAAATGTTGAAGATATAACTTTGAAATTAAATTACCAATATCGATAGTCACTTTCAGTTATCAAATTAAGTTTGAGACACTGTTTATAATACACTCGTTATCTGAACCTGGAATAAATTAAAGAAGAAATATGAGAATTCAGAGAAGTTAAAAGTAATTTCATGTTTGCATAGAAGCTGAAGAGAAACATTTTACATTTTATTTACCTAATTTATGTACTAAAAGTTTCTCACTTGATT
This sequence comes from Chlorocebus sabaeus, assembly GCF_047675955.1. Lineage (NCBI taxonomy): Eukaryota > Metazoa > Chordata > Mammalia > Primates > Cercopithecidae > Chlorocebus > Chlorocebus sabaeus. The sequence continues at coordinate 23,331,980 of NC_132930.1, read as the reverse complement.
TTTATCAAGTGACATGCATTATTTACTGTATTTTTGTACCTTTTATTAGTTTTCTGTGTCTTCCATAACAAAATATTACAAACTGGATGGCTTAAACAACCAATATTTATGTTCTTACTGTTATAAAGGCTAGAAGAGCAAGACAGAGGTGTTGTCAGATTTCGGTTTCTTTTGAAGTCTGTCTCCATGGTTTGCAGATATCCACCTTAGAGCGGTGTTCTCATGTGATCTTTCCTCTGGTGCTACACATCCCTGGTTCTGTTTGTACATCCAAATTCCCTCTTAATATAAGGACACCAGTCAGAATAGATTAGGGTCCAACCTAATAGTCTTAATTTTAATTGAATTGCCTCTATAAAGGTCTTATCTCTAAATACAGTCATATTCGGAGATTCCAGAAGTCAGGGCTTCAACATATGACTTTTGGAGGGACAAAATTCAGCCCATGACACACATCATATATGCTCAAGGCTTTAATAGATTCCGCTGACCATGCAAATAAAAAAGACATTAATTGGGCTTTGCATGGTATAATGTAATGTAATGTTACAATATAATGTAACGTAAGACAATCACGTATTAAGTGTAAGTCACGTCAGTAATGACTGAAAGAATTTGTAGGACATAACAGTACCTTGTGGATTTGGGCTATTCTTCACCTGTGTCATAAAATTGCACATGGTTTTATGGAAAAATGTTTTCCAGCTTGACCTATGGACACAGAAACCTAAAGAAAAGAAAAAAAAAAGTCTTTATGAAAGCAGAACACGTTTTAGTTATGTATGAGGAAGAATAACAAGTGAAAAAATACTGGCAGAATTACTGGAGAAGTTTTGCAACTTTCAGCTTACATTTTGAAAAAAGATTATAACAAAGAATATAACCAGGAGGCTTTACAAGTTTATGAGACTTACAGATTATCTTCTCTACCACTCTTTTAGAAACTGTGAACAATCGATTGCTTGAATAGTAATGTCTACCAGCAACCCTGTGCATTTGGACATTATCAAGTCAATGTTTGATTAATGCAAAAGCATACCAACTAATATGCCATTTGAGTTTCTTCTGATCTTATCTATTCTTTATATTACCAATGAAATAACTAACCTGTTTAGGAATTTTCAAAGACTCTCATACTTTCCATAACTGGGGCTGAGATCAACAAAGCACTTAGCTGTCTCTGTTACCTATCTCTATTTTATCTCTCATTAACTCAGAAGTCTAATTCCAACTTCTGTCAATCCAACAACTTCAGTGCTGCTGAAGCAAATCATATTTAGTTTATCTTTTTGTGTCTCTTTTCAGAAACCACCACATTTTAATGCATTCTTTATTGCCTACACTAATTCTATCTATATGTTATGATACAGTGCAAACCACATCTTTTTTCAACATATTTTCTTAGATTGCATTTATCTATGGGCATATCCCACTTATAGATCTCATTTTATGATATTTTACTTTGCTGCACATATTAACACTTATTTTATACTATTTTATATTACTTAAGAGTTGATCTTAGTTCATCTTTGTATTAAAATAGTTTGCAATTTGAAAAAAGTAGACTTCAAAGACACACAGCCAGGAGTTGCAATATTATCCCTGTCAAAGATGAATAATTTTGGGACATTCACTTAATCTCTCTGAACTGACGTGTCCTCATAGCAACAATTTAGTGAATAATGTCTGTTTCATATGATTAATTAAATATATGTCATCACATAGTACCTACCAGGTAGTAGTATTCTTTTCTGTCCTCATTTTTCCATTTCTTTGGCATTCTTCACATTTCCCAGGATTTTATTTAGTTTTTTTATCCAACATGGAGCAGACACTCCAAACTTCTTTTTTTGATGTCATATCTGTATGTTTCAGGTGCAGCCTGGAAAACAATCTAATCTAGGTATTTCATTCAGAAAGGGATTTAATATAGGAAATTTATTATAGAAGTGTTAGAAAGTAGAAGGGCTTCAGGAACAAAAAATGAATAAAAAGAAAGGCAATGTTACTCAGAGTATAATAAGAGCAAATAGTTATTACTATCCCCTAGGCAGAAGTAAATGAGAACAAAGCAATATTATCTGTGGATCACTAATTATAAGAATCTGTCATTGCTCATGGGGCTGAGACAAGGATGAGAGAACGTGGTATTTCTGGGAACATAATAACCCACATTTCTTCTAATGCTGAAGGAATCTCCCACTGATAGTAATTAATCACAATCGAGATGGAAAGGGATCAGGTGAAGTTTAATTTTCAGGCTTTCAGTCTTGTAGGCATAGCACTATGCTTGTCAGTGTTTGTAGGTTTTTCTGTAGCAACAAACAGCCACAGGATATTTGTGGTTTATAGCTATGCTGTATTTCTATCTTTGTTACACGTTGGCAGCTTCAATGTGGTTGAAGGTCTTCTCCACGTATCTTTTTCAGGCTGCAGGAGTAATATATTTTGGATATACCATTTTCAGTATGGAGTAAAAGAGCAAGATTGCTTAGAGAAACACACGATGGCTTTTAAAGTTTCTGCTTTGAACTGGCCTTTGTCATTTCAACTCACAGTGTGGCTGGTTGAGTTTCATAAAGGAAGGGTATAGAATTTACCCTTTTATGGCAAAAGATATAAGTTCCTCTTATAGATAGAGGAAAATGTATTTGAGAACAAAAATGTTATGCACCACGATGCATTTTCTGGGTCACAAATACTCACTTGCCTTCTTTCTCCCTCTTTATGCAAAATTCAGCACCAGTTTTTCATGAAAAGGACAGTGTAAAACCTCCATTCAAGCTCAGCAATGAATGACCCAAGGTCTTCAAATAGTCTCTACATGGAGTACATTTTGGTTAAGAAACTAAAACTTTAAAGGAAAAAAAAAATGAAATTCTGTCTTCCAAATGCCTAAAGTTTAGAGATTAAATAGAGATAAAATGGCAATAATAATTACTCCAATTCAGAAGGAGCAAGAACTAGAAACAAATATCAGATACTTGTTGGTAGAAATTATAAAATATTGCTCTTAATATAGCCCCTAACTTTGAAGTAGGGAATGTTCCCAATTGAGCCTTAGTTCTAGTTCATGAGAGTTGCTTCTTCCTTGATTCTTGGCTCTTGACTCCACTCTCTGAAAACTTCTTCCTTTTCCATTATCCTTCCTGGTCCTATACAAAGAGGACATTGGATTACATGACTTCTTTAGAACCTGAGAGATTTTTTCCCATCTTCATTCTGCCATGGAAATTTGACAGCCTGAAATTTATTGTACACCTTGAACAGTCACAATATCTTTTAATTTAGGCTAGTAGCTTTTTTGGCAGTGCGGCTCACTCAGAAACTCTGCCAGCAGTGTTTCTATTTGATTCTAGTCACCGTAATTGTGCTAATAGCTTGACTCACAATTCTTTCTGAGCTATGCTTCTCCCTCTAAACTGAGATACAGGCCATTTGAGTTGGCCAGTTGTTAGGGGAGGGCACCACACCATCAGTCTTTTTACCCTGAGACATTTTGTCCATTGAAAAGGATTTCTAGGGTAAATTAAGGGTGCTATGCTTGTTTTATTAAACAAAGGTTACTGACAGTCACATACTGGATTTGGTCTTTGCTCTATGGCTGAACTTTAATTTATTTTTTAGCTATTCCGTCTCTCACCTTGTAAGTCCTAAAATTTCTGGAGTCTCCCTTCTGCACCTTCAGCCAACTCTTTTCTAAGCCAAATTAGTTCCCGTAGCAGTTGGTCAAATGTAGCTAATGTCAAAGAAAAATATCACCAGACTCAGTTAAACAGGCAAGAAAATATCAGTTGAGACTATTGCAATAAGGAGAGATACTGAACTCAACTCAGCCGGAAAACAGGCAGGAGAATTTTTAAACACTGGGGTAAGTGGAAAAGTTTTGGAAGACATGGTTGGGAGGTTGGTCAATGTAATTAAGACTACTGTGTTTGCTAACTGGCACCTGTATTCCTATAGAGACTAGGAAACGGGAGCTGTATCTTTGTTGATGATTGCACATGTCAAAAGAATGGCTTCCAGGTCCTTGGAAAAGATGTTCCTGGGCCACAGAAGATGTGCATCACAAAGGGGTAGAGAAAGAATTTACAATTGCAAGTCTTCTAAAGTAAATGCTTTAAGAGGAGGAAGGTCAGGAACTTATAGTCAGAAAGAAACCTATCTAAAGTTTAATCAAGATTAGGGGAATGTTAAGGCTGTCTTGGTCACTAAAAACAATTGTCTCCTCAGTAACATTACTTATTCTAACCGTCATTTGATGAAATCTACGACACATTCAGCATGTTATTTTCCTTACAATCATCATAGGTAAAAGTTTACAAAGTATTTTGCATCTTTAATTCATGATGTGGCTGCTTTTTAAAGATCCAACAACAGTTCTGAACTTACCTCTTCCCCTAGCCCCAAAAGCCACTGTCACATATTTTAGAGTGATATTATGAAAGAATCTTTTTCAGTGTCAATTTCATAAGGTTTCACTTCAGTTACAATCTGAACATCTCCATGGCTTATACACTGGTTTGTTTCTCACTCATATTGCATATTATTAACTAAATGTTACATGTGTCTTAGTTCCATAGAGCTTCTATTGTGGAACTTTATATGAAAGAACAGGCTGTATTTGAGACACACTATTCTCATGGCAGATGATGAAAACAAGAGTAAGCAATAATATAGAACAGCTAGTTAAACTATTGCGTGGAAATGCACTTGCATCGCTTCTGTGCACATTTTATTGACCAGAGAAAATCAAATGGTCACACAGCTGACAATGGAGTCATGAAATGAACAGCTGCCATAGGATGGCCCCGCGAGTCACATGGTCAAGAGAACAATGCAAATTTCTCTTACACAGTAGGAGGCTACTCTTCAGAGACTTTCAGAACTGAAATGCAACCAATTATAAGAGCACACTGTTGGAAGGGGCATGAGGGCCTGAGAATCAACAGATGATAACCTGTATTTGAGTTTTAAAACTTTGTATCAAAATTGTCTTACCAATACTGATTGCTTTGCAGATTGCTCCTGCAAAACTCCATGTGATTTTGTAATTGGAAAACATTTGGGAAATCAATTTTTCAGTGAGTAGTTTAATATGTTAGTTCATTTGAGTGAGGTCTTGGTCAAGTGGCAGTCAGTCGAATGAACTGGAAAAGATCGCAGAATAGTGTTTGGCTCAAGCCAATTCATTTTATTATACTGCTTCCATCTCGGGGTTCATAAATATTCATGACATTTGAACACGGAAGGGAAATAGGTTCTGCGGAGCTTGTGTTATAAAGTAGTACTTCCTACCATATTTATTCAAATAAAAACAGACAAAAGATGCAATTGCATTTAGATCCATGCCAGTTATTTCAACAGAAAAAAATGAAGAGAATGTAAGATTACACTTCACTTTTCTTATTAAAAAAATAAGAAAAATTACCTCTCTATGATATCAATTTCAAGTTACTCTCACATAAATCACAATATCAAAATTGGGTTAAGCTTCACCATTGGGGTAGTGGAGTTGTGGCAGACTACATTAGATGGTAAGGTGCTGGTCAAAGGCCAAAAATAAAGCTGCCCTATTTTTCTATTCTGTATCTAGAGCTGTCTGAGTTAGGAAAGTGATTAGAGTCATCACTCTGGGGAGTTGTGCCACAGTCATTGAGAAATAGGGGAAAGGCAAAATAGATCACCAAAGAAGGTAGTCACAGAAAGCAAGAGATCTAGTAGGAATTCGGGGTTCAAAGATGCTAAAAGTCAAAATTTGAAAGCAACAGGTTGCAATAGCAATTTTGCAATTTTACAGTGTTTGTGTGGATTCACTGATATGATTTTCTAAGTCACCTGTTTGAAAATGACACACTGAGTTATTCAATAAACCTCGATTCTCAGCCTCATATAACATACTCAACAGCTAAAGTGCTGTTCGTATTTTGAGGTCTATCTCAGCATAGCAGAGCGTATATTTAGCCTATTTCCCTAATGGTGGTTTTTAAAGTATTAAGATAGTTTTAAAATATTGAAATGTTTTTATGCTAGTTGGTAAATCGTCACTATGCTGAACTTCTTGAGCATCCCTTCCTTTCTAGATTTCTACAGCCCCTCCCTCAGGTTTCTCAGTCATCGTCATGATAGATTAAAGAATGAATGCTTGACATGGAGCACAATGTTGGGACATCCAAGCTGCTGCTTTTGAGCTATGGCTGGTTGTTATTTTATTATCAATCTCTTCTATTGATGTCTGCAGTGTACTATGTGGTAATTACTAAGTTTGGTCTCTTCAAATCATAAGTCACAATCACTCCTTAAATCTGTCATTTTCACTAGTCATATTTTTTTAAAAAACATCTTTAAAACACTTAGAGTCTTACTGATTTATGTACATATGATACGTATCTAACTCCTGGAGGACTGTAAATTTGTGAGGACAGGATTCATAGTGATTTGCTCTTTAGTTTTCTCATGGGTGATACAGTACTTACCACTTACCTGCTTATTAAATATTTTCTGGTTGAAAAATGAATTCCAAATATGGATAACCGGTGACATTGTTGCTTTAGCTACTTAGTTGAAAGGATGCTCACAATATCCTTAATTCGTTAATATAAATGCCATGATGCAAATCATTTCAAAAAAGGAGAGAATCATCACAAATAAAAAACTAGACAGATGAAATGCATCTTTTTCCAAAATAGACTAGCTAGTTCTAGAAGTTGGTCACCATCCCTTGAAGTTAAATGGCAGTCAGTTGGTGAACAGAAAATTTGTGTATATGGAGAACCCCTACAACAAACATTCCATTATTTGAAAAATATGAATATTTTTTACTGCCTATTGAGATGTCTTTTTAGAAAAGAAAATCTTTGTATTATGAGGAATGTTTATTATTTATTATTATACATAAACTTTAAAATTCTAACCAAATATTCATTGTTATATTATCATAATTGTAGTAGAACTATTTCTGTACAGTATATAACTATGAGTATACAAATTCTATGGGTGGTAAAATTAAGTATATTAGTGCAAAAAATAATATTTTGCTTCTTGTACACAAGTCTTACTCAGTCATATTTACTGTTTAAAATATTGGCATTGCAAATTTTGCAGTCCCTTTTGTAAAGAACTATCCTAGAAGGAATTGTCAGACACTTACCTGCTGCGTTTGCTGGTTAGTAGTGGTTGGCAAATCATTCTTTTTGGCAGGGAAGCTAGAGGGAAATACAAGATTAGTATGTTTGAATATTTTAACATGTCCCAAACCTCTGTGTTTTTTCACTTTTTCTCTCCCTGTCTCTTTACATCCCTCTTTTACTTTCACTTTCTCTTTAACAGAGAAATATAGGGATAAACATGATATCATGTGTGCATTATACATTAATGATTGCCACATGAAGATCCCTCCACACACATATATAAAACAAGCAAAACCATTGTTTGCACACACTTGAAGAGTTCTCAGTCATATTATGAATTGCTTATGGGTTGAGCAAATGCTTCATCTGAATTTTTTTCTCTGAAAATATGTTGGTTTTAAGCTATTTGCTTATTTTATATTGGGTATCTAATAATAATATAGTAAAAATTTATTTAGAACTTAACCAAATGCCATACTGTCAGCACATTTTATCTTTATGATAATCTTATCACACAATGAGCTATAATCATCCTCACTCTATAGAAGAGGACAATTAAAGGAACAGTTTGAGCGATTTGCTTAAGGCCCTACAGCTGAGAAGGGGCAGCACTGCGATTTAGACCCATGCATTTTCAGCTCTAGAGTCCATGCTCTTCAGAACTATAATACACTTCTTTTTCCATGAACATGCTAAGTTTACTCTGGACACAAATTACCCCTCTTGCATAGAAAGCTCTTTTCATGGTGCTCTGGTGTCTGAGTAGTAGCTACATTTAAGCTCCAGGTCTCCTTGACTACTTCTTTTTTTCCCTGTAGAGAAAGGATCTCACTATGTTGCCCAGGCTGGTCTCAAACTCTTGGTCTCAAGATATCTTCCCACCTTGGCCTCCCAAAGTACTGAATTGCAGGTGTGAGCCACTGTACAAGACCTCTTTGCCCTCTTCAGTCTGATTTGTTATACTTTTGTGTCAACCCCGCTAAAACTAAACTTTATACTAGCAGAGACTGCGCTAAACAAAGTTTTTCAAACAATATTATAATTGTATTGTTGCTTGGTGAGAATTGCACTTTTCTTCCTTCTGCTTAATTGCAAACTCTTTGAAGAAAAGAATGACATATCTTGTTACTCACCATGGCTTCCATTAACGTGCTAGTAGCATGGTTAATGCCCCTTGTATATCCTTACTGAATGTTTGTAGAAGAAGGAACTCGGGAGGCTGAGGTAGGAGAATCGCTTAAACCCAGAAGGCAGAGGTTGCAGTAAGCTGAGATCATGCCACTGCACTCCAGCCTGGCAATAGTGTAAGAATCCATCTCAAAACAAAAAACGAAAGCAAAACAAACAAACAGAAAAAGACGCATGAACTCATGGACATGATTATCAAATCCAGGCCCACAAAACCTAAAATATTCACCAGTTGAGTCTTTTAAAGAAAGTCTACTGCCCCCTATGCTAAAAAGTAAGTTAAGTCTTTTATTAGCTAAAATTTCTCAAATTATCACCTACCATGTGTTCTCCCTCTTTGTTCCAGACTACATGTAGATTTTTGTCTTTATACTGCTTTTCCCCCCATTTCTCACATGTATGTTTTATCCAGAAGCACAATTAGCTCAATAAATAGAACTGTCTATTACCTTGGGGCAGGGGGAGGGTGCAGAGCTACCTGTGTTGGGACCATTGAGAAGAACTGGAACACCTAGGAAACAAAGTGAAAGACCCCAGGATTTTCTGGTTAAAAATGAGTTTGAGGTTTTATGCTTATCTTTTAAAGAGACAAGTAGAAATATTAGAAAAACATAGAAAACTAAAATATGTATTTCTATTGTGTGGCAGTGAACTCAGAAGATGAAGAGAAAAAGGAATATCTATTTTCCCATTAAATGTCAGTGAATCCTACTAAAAGTCAAATAATCCTATCAAATGGTTACTTCGAAGATTTCAATAATCCTGAATAAACTTGTATTGACTGAATATCAAAAGAATTTTGAGCCTTGACATAGATTTAACTAATATTCTCTGGGGACTTGAAGACTGATCTTTAATTAAACATTTTCCCTGAACATAACTAAGTGACAAAGTTTAGTAATTGGGGTTTAGAGGCAATTATTGCTATAACAATGTATTGTCAGTGGAAAAAGAAACTCCGGACAATGAAATAATGTCATATTTCATGAGCTTATCTATGAACCTTCACAATATACATTGAGATCGGTCTAAATTTAATGTCAAAACCATACATTTATATCATTGTGAATTGTTTTTATATCAATTCTAAATAAAATAAGCAGATAAAAACAGAAATTTTCAAATTCTGGATCTTCTTTAGGTATGTACAGAGTGCAAAGTCTACTTTTCAGAACACATAAAATACTTATAAAATGGTTTAATCAGAGAGTTGTGACTTTTGATTTTTGTCTCATGAAGTATCACTTACACTATATGATCAACTGTATATATAACCCAACTTTTTCAACATATAACATTACTACATGTTCTATATTATTACCATTTTCTTTATAGGTAAGCCAGATCGTTATATTTTCCTGTGACTAGGTTTATTTTTAAAATTAACACCTCATGATATCTTTATCATAACACTTTGGCCCATTTGCTTTTGTTCTACTTCTGTGGCTACATAGCAGATAACTCAGGAAAGGGCAGAAAGAATATAAATCTCTAAAAGGCATATTTGACCCAAATGTTAATGCTCAAATATTAATGATGACAGCAACAAATATGTATACTCAGCCTTCTATGAATGGTATACAAACCTTTATATCAGATATTTTACAAATTATTTTGCTATGAACCAAACATACATTGATATATTATTCTATAGAAATTGCTCATCTCCCCATAAAGTGAATTTGTAAAAATTCTTATTCATTAGATTTTAAGGTGTTATGCTTGTTCAAGGGCATTATATTTTTATCTTCCTTGGAACTGATAATATAATTGTGTAATTTATCTGTTATTGATCCAGTTATTATTATGCTACACTTATATAAATATATTTCACCTAATACACTCATGTATTTTTATAACATTTGACCAGAGAGGAAAATAGAAGGTAGCAGTTTATAAATTTGAAAGAAAGCCAAATAATAAAAGGGTTCATACAATACTTTTGTCTATGTGTATTTTTATTAAATCGTAGAATGTACAGAAACATGGTCTGCTCTAAATTCTCCATGAGTTCTCTATATGCAATCTTGTAACCCTATTGATTACTGTACAAACTGAAAAAGCTAAAACTATTAAAACATTATCTAACTTTACTTCGATGGCAGACTATTCCATGAGCCATATGTTCATTAATGATGACTCATTATCTTTAGTGATAAATTAAGATGGTTTCTTAGATGGAATTTTGTCTGCTGATCCATAGTGAAAGCAAAATAAAAATTTGTCTTTGTTTTTTCAAAGTTGATGTGCCTCTAGAGATTTATGACGTGTCTAGAAGCCATCACTTCCTCTCCTGAGCCACAGTTTGCACTGTACTTGATTCTACCATTTCACTAATTCTTTTACATTAAAAAAATGTAATGTTTAAATTTTTTTTCAAAGTTTTTTCTTTTTTCTTCTTTTTTTTTTTTTTTCCGCGATGGATGCAGTGCAGTGGTGCAATCTCAGCTTATTGCAACCCCCACCTCCAGGGATCAAGTGATTCTCCTTCCTCAGCCTCCAGAGTGGCTGGGATTACAGACGTGCACCACCACTCCTGGCTAATTTTGTATTTTTAGTAGATACGGGGTTTCTCCATGTTGCCTCGCTGATCTCGAACTCCTGGCCTCGGGTGATCCACCCGCCTCAGCCTCCCAAAGTACTGGGATTGCAGGCGTGAGACACCACATTGGCTTTTAAAAAATATTTTTGATCTACGGTTGGTTGAATCTGTGGATGTGAAACCCACAAATACAGAGGGCTAACTGTACCTATTCGTATATGCTTCATTTTTTCATTTCTTAGCTGGGCTATGTCTTTTTTTTTTTTTTTAAATTATTTTTATAGATAGGATTTCACTCTTGTTCAGCTAGAGTGCAGTGGTGTGATCAGAGCTCACTGCAGCTCTAAACTCCTGGGTTCAAGTAATTCTCCTGCCTCAGCCTCCAGAGTAGCTGAGACGACTGGCTAGTGACACCACATCTAGCTGCTTTTTTATTTTTTGTAGAGAGGGAGGTCTTCATATGTTGCTCAGGCTGGTCTCAAACTCCTGGCCTCAAGCAATCCTCCTGCCTAGGCCTCCCAAAGTGCTGGAATTATAGGCGTGAGCCACTTTTCTCTGCCATGAATTTTTTTTTTCAAGAAAAAAACATAGGTGACTTTATTAACTAATCTCTTCACAAATGAAGTTGATTGGGAACTAAAATACATTGCAAATGTTTTTCACCCCTAAACTCTTTAGATGTCAGTCTTTAGATGTCTTCTACATTTAATGTCCCAAAGAAAAAGACTAGTTAGGTTTTCTTTGTGTTTTGGTAACCTATTTTGTATTTTTTTTAGCAGTTTTTCTTGGAGGTTTTGTTTGACTCAAAATGATTGAGAAAATATTCACTAGTATATAGTTGGGTGGTGATTTCTTTTCAATAACTTTTCTTGGTGGACTCTGAATCCTTAACTTACAACTTCAGGCTTCCTTGCATTGTAGTGTGTTTGAATGTTTCCTCTGTTCAATTTTTCCATGTTCTTTGGACATTATTGAGTTGCATTCTTCTAGTCACCTTCCTTTAGTCACAGTAGCTTGACCACACTAGATGTGAGAAAATTTATTTTGGTTGAATTTTATAAAAAGCTGAGATAAAAGCTATACAAATGCAGTAATAGGTGAGGAATATAAGTGAGAAGAACAGGTTGATACTGTAATTAAATTTTTTTCTGAGAAAGAGAAAATAAGCTAAAACAATTTCTAAAGCAACATGTAAGTCACTATTATAACAATCTTGCAAAGTAAACCTTGTCTCATATAATTTTTTCAATCTCCAAAGCATAACACTTGATGTCTGGAAACATATAGCATAAAATATTAAATTAGTCAATCCTACAAATACATCTGAACGCTTCGTGTTAAAAATCCCTTGGAAATATGTGCCATGGATGTGAAATATTTAAGCCCCACAGGAGACTGAGGTGTAGTGGGAAAAGGTTAATGTGTAGCAGAGTATGATGAGGGAAACATGGAAATAACCATGAGTCAGGGGTAACAAGTTTCTTAGGTGAGTTAAAGAGAAAGTTCTAAGGCTATTTAGAGATGGAATTGATTATATCCCGCTAAGAGAATAAACAAAGGCTTTGTAATGGAGCGGTTATTACTAAAATTCGCTGTGTCTCAATTCCCCATTTGTAAAATGAAGATGATAATGGTACCTTCCTCAAACAGGGGCATAAGTGTTAAATTAACTGATAAACATAAAGGTTTTAGAGGAGCCTTTGGCACATAGTATGCGCTCAACCAAAGTTAACTATCATCATCATGATTGCTACTTAATAGTATTATTTGAGAAGGAACTTGACAGGTACGGTAGAGTATTCTAGGTTTAGAGATAAGCATGGAAAAATAAAAGATGCAGAAAACCAAGTATATGTTAAAAAACACTGAAGAGCATAGTTTGAGTAGAACATCAACCGACGGAATGTAAGAAAAAAGTCTGGTTTGAAAACAATGCAGATTTTTTTTTTTTTTTTTTTTTTTTTTTTTTTTTTCCCTGAGACAGAGATTCTTGCTCTTGTTGTCCAGGCTGGAGTGCAGTGGCCTGATCCTGGCTCACTGCAACCTCCGCCTCTTGGGTTCAAGTGTTTCTCCTCCCTCAGCCTCCCGAGTAGCTGGGATTACAGGCATGCACCACCATGCCCAACTAATTTTTTGTATTTTTAGTGAAGACGGGGTTTCACCGTGATGGTGAGGCTGGTCTCGAACTCCCAACCTCAGGCGATCCACCCACCTCAGCCTCCCAAAGTGCTAGGACTACAGGCGTGAGCCACCGCACCCAGCAACAATGCAGGTTTTAAAAATTACGTTTATTTTAGGTTATCAGAGAACTGTGAATGTTTATACGCTTTGATTGAGGCCCTTCATTTACTCTATTACAGTGCTTCTCAAGCTTAAATGCGCACACCGATCACTAAGGGATCTGGTCAGATTGTGACTCAGGAAATCCTTGGTGAGGCCAGAAATTCTACATTTCTGACATCTTCCCAGATGATATCTATGTTGCTGTTCGAAATGCAACCCTTGGAACCTGCTTACTTACTTGTCTATAAGTCCCCACTAAAATTGCTGTGAGCAGAGACTCTGTGTCTTGTTCATCATTGTATCTTTAGTGCCCAACACAGTGCTCAGCACATAGTAAAGTGTTCAATACATGTTTAGTGAATGACTTAATACATGACTGGGACAATTAATACACAACATAAAGGTACAAAAGTTTTTTAAAAAATTTATTTGTATAATTTTAAAGGATACAAGTGTAGTTTTGTTACATGGATCTATTGGGTAGTGGTGAAGTCAGAGCTTTTAGTCTAACCATTACCCAAATAAAGGACAATGTACATATTAGGTAATTTTTCATTGTCCATCCGCCTCCCACCCACCCACCATTCCAAGTCTCCGATGTCTTTCATTTCACACTCTATGCCCGTGTGTACAGATTATATAGCTCCCACGTGTAACTGAGAACATGCAGGACTTGATTTTCTGTTTTTGAGTTGTTTCACTTGAGATCATGGCCTCCGGTTCCATCCATGCTGCTGCAAATGCATGATTTCATTCTTCTTTCTGGTGAACAGTATTCAATTAAAATGTTTTAAAGAAGAGGAACTGAGAAATAGTATAGGCTGTAAAATTGAAAGTTACAATGTTTGAATTAACTGATGAGTGTTTTATCTTCTTAGCTTTTCCCAAAAAAGGAAGAGTAGCTTCTTAAAACCCAGATGTTATATCAGATTAGTTGTGTTTTTATTTTTGACTTCAGTGAAAGAACTAAATTACTACTAAAATTTCGGTTTCTTGTTTCATTACCAACATAAAACATTAGATTAAGAAAGTATATTTAACTAAAAACACTGGCCTTGCCAATGGAGTTATCACTGTTGAAAATTTTGTTTTTCTGTTTTCTGTTCTTTATATCAAAAATTTATCAGTTTTTACTATGTATTACTCAATGAGAATATTTTTAAATTGGGAATACTGCTATTTCTGATATTTCATTAAGATCTTTCATATTGCATCAGAAAGAATATAATTTTGTATCAGAACCTATTTCTGATGTGTCCTTATTTTTCAGAGAGAGTGGTTGGTCAGATTTAACTCCATGGAATTAAATTCAGAAAGCAGTTAATTTTTTTAAAAAATTCAATTACTACAAGTATAAAACTACATTTACAAGAATCAGTAGATTTTGATTCTGCTGCGAGAAAAGAAGAAAAAAAAATCCCAAGAAGACAAAAAAAATAAAAATAAAAAAAGAATGAGAAAAAAAATCAGTAGAGTCAGTAATAGGTCATTTTAATCAAAGCAATAAATTATTCAACTTTTGCCTTGTTATCATCAAATGTTTCATAAAATTATACAATTACAGTCATTTACATGATGGATTTTTTTTTTTTTGGCAAATGTTTCCTTGCCAAACTTCCTATTCACATTATTTAAATATTTCTTTTGAATTTGTTGAGTGGTATTTTGGGTTCAGTTTTTCCAAGGAGAATTACTTGAAATATTAGTGAAGTGATCCATGTTGACAATCCACCTTAAAATATATTTAATGTATTATATGTTAGCTATCATTTAATTAATATTTAGTACTTTTTTTCATTATATCCTCTACACACTCAGCAACATCAATTAATACATAAGACCAGGTTTTAACCCACTGTCAATGTTTTCTTAATATAAGGAGACTGGTAACGAGTGGTAATGTTTTCTTTATCGTTTAGTGAAAGATTTTCAATCGTTGCCTTAGTTTACTAGGGCCATAAGAAAATACCACAGATTGGGTGGTTTAAACAGCAGAAATTTATTTTCTCACAGTTTTTCTGGAGGATGGAAGTCCAAGATCAAGGAATTGGCATGTTTGGTTTCTCTTGAGACCTCGCTCCCTGGCTTGCAGATGGCCATGTTCTCAGGAATGGGCTTTCCCCTGAGTATGAACCTGTCTGTGTCCTAATCTCTTCTCATAAAGACAACAGTCATATTGCGTTGGAGCACACCCATCTGGCCTTATTTACCTTAATACCTCTTGATAGGCCCTGTCTCTAAATGCAATCACATTCTTAAGTCTTTGGTCTAGATCTTCAACATATGGATTTGCATGTGAGAGGCGAGGAGCAATTCAGTCCATCACAGTCATTCATAAGAGAGTCTAGTCTTCTATTTCTAAAAGATTTACAAAGTCAGACAACCTTTATATGCCCAAGTGGTATTGATTTAATGGTTTCGATAGTGCCAGCAGATGATTCTGAGAAGGCTTTGCCAATTTTGCAGAAATAACCTGAGCATATTCTATAAGTCTACTCATCGAATCTTATCTGGTATTAATGGCTATATTTCTTCCATGACAGTAAAATTAAAGGGCACACATCCAATCTTTAAGAGAACAGAGTGTTGAGACTACAGCTAAATGAGATTTAAGTTGCTAAGTAGAATAACATGTAAAAATAAAGCATTTACAATTTAATTAAAAATTAGCATTGCTTTACGTGTTAATAAGTAATTGTTTCTCCTTTAGTGGTACCGTTTAGATCTGTTCAATTTTTTAAAGAAAATTATATTTCATAAGCCCCTTTGCTCTTTCTCTTCTTTAACAAGTTATAGTTTTAGAAAAGGAGAAATTATTTTGAAAATTGTGCATTTTAGTTATTATAGTAATGTCTCAGATTGATATGCATACAAATGTTCTTTTTTTTTTTTTTTTTACCCTGTGTTTTTGTTTTCTTGGAGAAAGCTAGTTTTTTTTAGGGAATTGAGAAAGAACTGCCTGGTAATAACACTGAGTTTCTATTAATAAAAACTGGTGTTGATTTAATAATTTTTAAAATTTGTTTTTAATTAAAGAAGGAGCATAATTTCCACTGTACTTGATTGCAATGCTACTAAAAATTGTGGTCTGAAGTTTATCCTGCCTATGAAATTTGTGCAGGTCAGCTTAGCAACCAGAGAAGTACAGAAATCGAGAGTAAAGAGTAAACACTGAGTGCCGTTGTAACACATGAATAGGTTAATATTGTCTGTTATTTCTAAGGGTAAAAATTTGTGGAACTCTATTTTGAATTCTTTCTGTTTTAATTTTATTTTGCAGACAATTTTGTTTTGGATTTCATAAAATAGCAGATTTACAAAGCAATACAAATTTAGAATGAAGCAAAACAAAACAAAAAATATGACCTTCAACACTGAGAGTGTGAGCAGCACTGTTCTATGGAGTAGGGGCAAGAGTTCTAGATATGATTCTGGCTGACCTTGGAGTCTGCCTCTGTCACTTAAAAGCTATTGGGACTTTGGGCAAATTACTTACAATTTCTGAGCTTTGGGCAAATTACTTATAATTGCTCAGCTTTCAAATGATGATCATAACAAAATGTTGGCATTTTGTCTCATACAGCACATTGGATCTAAACCAGGGCATTTCAGTCTCAGCACTATTGATATTTTGGGACAGATATTTCTCTAACACCCCTGTTAACAAGAGCTTCTGTGGGGCATGGTGGGATATTCAGCAGTGTCCTGGTTTTCATCCACTAGATGTCAGCAAGCATCCTATGAATCTTGAAAATTCAAGATTCAATGAAGATGGCTCCAGACATTGCCAAATGTCCCGAAGTGGATGGAGATAAATTGTTCCTCGTTGAAAACCACTGATCTAATCTCACCACGTAAGGAAAAACCTCACATATGGTTAAATAAACTTTCATAGAATTTTAAGAAATGTTGACATTGTTAACAAAGGCAGCATACTACATCTTAATAATTCCAACATAGTCATTTTTTTCTTTTAGCATGAATTTGATGGATTACATGTTCTCTTTCCTTTTTAATTTTAAAAACATTTTAATTGCTGTATTTGTAATATAAGTACTGTTTGAACTATTGGCTTACACTTATTTATGTTATACATATACATAAATACACATTCATGTCTGTATATATGTATACATATACACACACACATTTGTACACAAATATCAATTCATATACCTAAAAACACCTAGCCATATATTATTGTATAACATGGAGTAGTATATTATAATCACATATCTCTATCACTTAAAATATAATCACATATAAAACACATATATTACATTATAGAATCTATGATTTGCTGAGGAAACAATTGATCACTTTTCTAATCACATTTTTACTGTAGAGTTGTGTTCAACACAGTAGCCACTAACCACATGTTGGGCACTTAAAATGTCTCTAGTTTGAATTGAAATGTGTTGTATATATAAAATAGACAGTGGATTTTGAACACTTAGCATAAAAATAGTAAACTGAGTCAGTTTTATATCAATTACAAAGTGAAATAACATCTGGGTTACTTGAAATAAATAAGATATATAATTAATTTTACCTATTCTCTTTTGCCTCTGTTAATGTGACTATCTGAAAATGTAAGATTACAAATGTGTTCTGTATCAGTATCTAACATTATATGTGTATTGGACAGCACTACTGTACAATTTATACTCTGATTAAAATCTTGACCTTACATATATATCATCTACTTTGCTGTAATTTTTTCTTTTTTTTCTTTTGAATTCTTTACAATGGTATGTAATAAGTTATGTTAAAGGCATATGTAGCAATACTTTTTCTCAGGGTGAGATTTATTTAAATCAATATGTGCATGATACCTACAAATAATAAAATATTAGTAGATATTCATTTCTATTATAATTATTATTAATATTGTTACTATTATGTATTTCGAAGTTTAGTTTCTTAGTACTTAAACCAGGGAAGGAAAAAGGAGAAAAACATTTTGAGTTCAAATTCTTCTCATAGTCCACATTTGTAAGCCAGCTGTTAATGTTTGACATTTCTAAATAAGATGAGAATTGATGACCTGAATACATACAGGCTCTCTGAGTACACCATTCTCCAGTAATTTTTATGTTCCTTAATCTCATCTTTTTAGTCCCACAGAGTTCACATGGAGGTACACAGTATATTTTCATTGAGTGTTTTCTGTTGCCATAAGAAAAAATATGAAATTAAAATATTGATTATATCTTCTGAAGATTTGATTAATTAATTTGTATTAATGGTAATAATTTTTAATAAAACTTTAGTAGAGAAAATTTTTCAACTCAATTGTGTAACTAAATACACAATCTTTAAAAAGTTGAGTAAACTGATCAAAATAATTATAAAAGATATATGTGGACAAAGATATGAGTGGTTTTGATGCTTTTCTGCACTTTATTCTTACCCTATGATGACAAAGATATATAGTCCTTTCTTGGTATCTACTGAGGGATGGCTTCAGGACCCCCATGTGTACTAACATCCATGAAAGCTCAAGTATCTTATGTAACGTAGCATAGTATTTATGTTTAACCGAAGCACATTCTCCTGTATACTTTAAATAAACTCTAGATTACTTATAATACCTAACACAATGAAATGCTATGTAAATAGCATACTGTTATTTGCATAACAGTTATACTGTATTTTTAAATGTATTACTTTTCATTGTTATATTGTTATATTTTATTTTTCAATTTGTTTTTAATATTTTCAGTCTGTGGTTGATTGAGTCTGTGAACGTGGAACCAATGGACAAGAAGGAAGTACTAATATAAAAAGAAATGAATGTTTTAAATTGACGTTTACTGTAAGAAAATCAAATTGATGCTAATGTGTGAATATTCATCATATATAATGGATTAACTTATTTGCTATGTGTCCAGAATAGTACAAGTTATGTACAAGTTACGTAGTTTTCAGTTCTACAAGTTTCACTTTGTAGAACTGAAAAGTGAAACTTGTAGAACTGAAAAAAATAGTAACTCCATCATTTTCTGTGTTATTGTTCATTGTTCGCATGAGGATCCTTAGACAGTTTCTATAGAAATCTTCTAATTTTTCTGTATTTGGATATTTGCCTTTTCTTAAATAATCCAGATTTAAGAAGATAAACCTCTTAAAACAACTAAAACCAAAGACAGTGTGATTGGTTTGTTTATTAATCAGAAAAAAAGAACACAGCATTTTATTTTTAATTACTGTAAAATCAATCCTGAACGACAGAAACAGAAGTCAACATTCAAGACAGACGAGACAGTAAACCTCAGGAGACAACAGAAGTATTCAGACGGGTTGAACTAAGGTTGCAAAGAAGAAATAGAAATTGGGCAGAACAAAGTGAAAAGGCTAAAATACACTAACAGTAGAAAGCAGAGATACCTAAAATTCCACATTAACATTTCAGGTAAGTCTGCATGTACATAAAAATACTGCAGCTGAAGAGAGCAATTAGTGTAAGGGCAAGCTGAGTTCCGCCTTCTAGGTCCTCTAAAGATATAATATCACTGTAAGTAGTGTTACTGTGAAAGGAAGATGAAACAATAGCTTGTATCCACTTGAGGAGAATTGTACCATAATTTTAGTACATGGCAAGTCAGTCTGTTATAGTGTGATTTCTTGTAATGTGAACATTGATCCATACAGAAATAGAACCCAAAGTAGCAGGAGCGGAAGGCGTGTATTTAAATATGAATCCAAAGGAGAAGAATGTAAGTAAGATGAAATCATTAAAGGGGAAACTAGAGACTTATAGATAAAGTAGTGTAAATAAAAAGGGTCGAAGACAGAGTGCAAGGGCAGGAAGTAGGGAATGCAAGTGTAGTCAGCAACTTTGGGTCAGTGACTGGAAAGAGATGGGAGGGATCAAGGACCTTACTTTTTAATAAGAAAAGAATGAAGCTTGTCTGTGTTCTGACAGGAGGAGAAAATTGGTAATATAGGAGAGAAATCATACAATGATAAGAGGGAAGTCTTCAGATTGCAAGTTAAGAAAAAAATGTTGAACACTATTTGAGGCTTTGATCTTAGATAATAATAGGGGCAATTCATCAATTCAAAAGTCAGAAGGCAGAGTATGTTAGAATACATGGAAGCAGCCTTGTGTTAGCTTAATGGAAAGTCAGGAACAGTGGAGAGTGATGTTGCTTGTTTGAGAAAAGAGTACAAAATGTGTATTTTTCCTCTCTAAGAATGAAAGAGCAAACTATTGAAGGATAAGTAAGTATTGGATGCTGGGGTATTCTGAAGGTCCAGCTGATATTTGGACTTACACATGTGTATTGAGTTTTGTTAGAATCATGACGCATATTCATGGGTTCATGTAATTGAATAGGATATTCATGCTTTTACATGATAACTTTGGCTTTGTTTCAAACTTATGTTAAAATATTCTTCACTCCTTTTAAAGAATGGTTTGACTTGATGCAAAATGTAGCCTCTCCAGGCCTCATCTATGTATTGGGGAAACTATTACCTGTCTGATAGGCTGATGTGAGAATTAAATGATGTAGAACTTGTAGCACAGTACCCAGCAATAAGCACCCACCCATTGTAAGTTATTGTTATTGATATTATATTGATATTATATCCTTTAGAAAAGTGTCAATAACCAACTAACTTTTGTGAATCAGGTACTTGGGATTCAATGAAAGTATAGTTGTTAGAGACGCTACTGTATTACTATGCAGAAAACTTACTTATGATACCTCAACTGTATGGGGCTTTATTTTTCTCGTCAACCTAATCACAGTTAAGGGCAGGATTCGCTGCTCAATAATGTACACAGAAACCAGTGATCCTTCTATATTGTCTATTGCCATCTTAGTGTATGGCTTTTGTCCCTATGATTGAAAAATGGCTACCATCCCAGTAGGCTTTGCATCAGAGTTCCAGGTAAGATGATGAGGGGAGTATAAGCATGAATGGCTAATGTGGGGCCATTGAGAGTGTGTGTGTGTGTTTTTGTGTGTGTATGTGTGTGTGTGCGTGTGTGTGTGTTAGGTAAAGCAATAGTTTTCCTGAAAGAAGCAATCTGTTGAGTTTCTCCTGTTTCTCATTGGTGAACTTCCCAAAACACCAGGTAGCCTAGAGAGAGATTTTATCAGTACAGATTGTGTGCTGAATTAAACTGGGGTTTTCTTTTTAAAGTAGCATGAAATCATATTTGTTGGGCAGCTAACTATCCCTGCCACAGAGTAGCAAGGAAAGTTAGTTTCCTTGGGGAAGCCTATTGTTTAGTTGAGGACAGAAACGTATTAACTTGTATTCACAAATTCAAACATGTATAGGGCCAGGCAGAAGATAAATTGAGTGCATTGGGTTGGATAAAAAATTACAGAACATGTGTCATGACTAAAGTGGTTAAAAAATGAAGAAGTTTTAAATTAAAGATGGCTTAAAAATTAAGAAGTTCTTAAAAATTGCTGCTATGAGATCTCTGGACTCAATATGCTTAGATGTTTTGCTTTACCAATGAAAGTTTAAAGTTTGGGTTTATGTGAACTATTCAATATTTTCTTAAGAATTATAAACTAAGTTATTATATTTTTAACGTGGAAGCCAAACAAAATATGTCTATAGTCTAGATTCAATACAATTCACTTCTGACTTCTATATTTACGTATCTGAAAATATGATGAAAGCTTCAATAGGAGTGCTTGCATAGTGCTATGAGAGCTACATAAACTAACATGTTCATAGTGAAGGAATTTTTTTAATACTGTACAAAAATACTGGATACCATAGAATGATAAATGTTTACAATAAAATAGTCCTAAATAATCATTTGATTTAGTCTGTTATTTTATATATGAAGAAATTGAGACCTAGAGAAATAAAGTTACTTTCAAGGTTCCAGAAGAACATTCTGAAATCTTGGTTTCTTGCTTCCTAGACCAAGGTTCTCCTAACTCAGCATGCATGTTCATAAAGTCAGGCAGAGGAGAGGATTGAAATGGGCTGAAACTGACAAGGCGATTGACCTAGTCCACTGGACTTGTGATGCAGAAATAATAGATAATGTTTTAAACACTCCTGTCAATTCACCAGAGTGATAATGCCAGGGAAAAAGAATAGTTTATAGAGATTGTGAAAATAACTCAGTTGAAGGCTATTTCACAGCCTTTGAGTCAATAATTAATTCTGCCAACAGGTAGTCCTGTTATCCTTCTCTGAAGGTCATGCAGTTGCTCATGTTTTATTAAGATTTTGTGAGAAAGAAATGACTCCAGATAAGCTCACATCAAGGACTTTCTTAATACAGTCGAATGTTTGCATTGGGTTGTTTCCAAACAATCCTATCTTTGAGTGAATATGTTTCTGAATTTGCAGAAAAATGCAATATTGGAGGTTTTTTAGTTCTTTTAAAACACCTCAATTTTCTGAGATCTATTGGCATAGGATAAATTATATTTATTCTATTGGGTTTGCTCAGGTTGGAAGGCTGTAGAAGCTTATAGAAATATTTTGATCAGAATAGCTTAAATTAATTGATTAAACAGTTAAATTAATTGATTAAAGTAATTGATTAAACAGTGTTGGGAATTGATTATTTTAAAATGTTAATTTAGAATACCTCATTTTTAGAATACTCAGGTTACTATTAGTAACTTTATCTGGTTTAACCACCCTTTAGTCTTTATTATTAAAAATTTAGCTCCATATCTTCTTTTTAACATGGTGAGTTTTTATTTTAAACACAGCACGATTCAGAAACAAAAAAGGTGAAGGATATCTGGCAATTAGTTAAATCAAAACTTACCTATTTAAGCTGAATAGTTCTTCGTCTCCTAATTTCTAGCTCAGTTGGAGCCTGTGCTCTGTTTTGCAATTCATTCGTTCATCTCTTTTTTCAGCCGTGTTCTTTAAATGATACTAATGCTGATAACTTGAGAGTTCATTTGTCCCCCTATAAATCCCCCAATTTGTGCTAGGCATAGCTTCACCTAAACCTGTTAGGCAGATGTATATCTAGCTCCTCAGGATTTTTCTTTTTTCTCTCAAGGGAGGAAGATTCCATAAACTCCCTTGGAAACTAATTCTAGTGTTTAATGGAACATGTCCATTCATCTATAATAATATTTGTAATTATACAGCACATTTCTTCTGAGTAGCTCTTAGCACTTTAAAATAGTATTTCAATCCCCGAGACATCCATAGAAGTAGGTGGTAAGCTTCATTATACTCCTAGAGGGCACAAACGGCATCTTTATACATGTTATTTTCGGTGCTTAGGCCATTGTGAAGACTTTAGAAATATTTAATAATCAGAATAATTTACAGATGGACGGATTGAGAGAAAGCAGATTTAGCTCCTCTCCCAGTGCCCACAACTGAGGAAAAAAGATGGAGAATTTCTGAGTTACACAAGCGAGGGTCTGCAATGTTTTTCCATAAACCTGTCATACCAGGCTTGATGATTTGCTTAGAAATTAGACATTTTTATAAATTGCAAAAAAAAAAAACCCCAAAAAACAAAACAAAAGACCAACAAATAGTCCAAGTACTTTCTACACAATTCTGATATTATGCAGTGAGTTATGGGTTTAAACATACTTGAGACCAGTAACTGCAAATGAGGTAAACTCCGTGATTAGAACTTCTCATTTTGGTGAGAAAATCACAGAATCTATTGGTTGCATCTAGCTGCCCATTATAATATGGAAGCAATATCATATTATGTGGTATACATTGGAAAAGCCCTTTCCAAATAGAACTCTGAAACTTTCAAACTCCTGCCAATTAAAATATTTGTAACTTGTATCTCTTCTCATTTGGGTCCTGGTAAGTCTTCACAATACTATTAGATAAATACATTGGAAGTATCTCACATGTCCTTTATCATAAAATACAATTTCATTACAGCAGGGAACTTTTGAGAGCATAGTGGTTTATCTCAAAGACTAAAAGGTGAAATGCCAAGACAAATGTCCTGGGTCCATAGGAAGAAGTATTTGGGGGGAGCTAGTTTCCTTAAAGTCACCCGAATTTTGTTGCATAAATGAGTATCTACTGAATCTTTGAGTAGAAACGGTCATGGGCAGTTGTATTTATTAATTTGGAAAATTACGTTTTCATTAAAGGTTACATTTTGCTGCATTATGAAGTTCAGTAGCTTAGAAGCCATGCCATGCTCAGAAAGTTCAGTCTGTCTAATATAGACGTTTTCTGGGACTTGGATGACTCAAATCATGTAACTGGTAAACCAGCTTATTGGTTAATTTTCTTACATGTGGATGTTATGTTTTCTTTTTTTTTTTTTTTTTTTTTTTTTTTTTTTTTTTTTTTTATTTTTTTATTTTTTTATTTTTTATTTTTTTTTTTTTTTAAATTTATTTATTATTATTAAACTTCAAGTTGTAGGGTACATGTGCACAATGTGCAGGTTTGCTACATATGTATACTTGTGCCATGTTGGTGTGCTGCACCCATCAACTCGTCATTTACATCAGGTATAACTCCCAAAGCAATCCCTCCCCCCTCCCCCCTCCCCATGATAGGCCCCGGTGTGTGATGTTCCCCTTCCCGAGTCCAGGTGATCTTATTGTTCAGTTCCCACCTACGAGTGAGAACATGCGGTGTTTGGTTTTCTGTTCTTGTGATAGTTTGCTAAGAATGATGGTTTCCAGCTGCATCCATGTCCCTACAAAGGACACAAACTCATCCTTTTTTATGGCTGCATAGTATTCCATGGTGTATATGTGCCACATTTTCTTAATCCAATCTGTCACTGATGGACATTTGGGTTGATTCCAAGTCTTTGCTATTGTGAATAGTGCTGCAATAAACATACGTGTGCATGTGTCCTTATAGCAGCATAATTTATAATCCTTTGGGTATATACCCAGTAATGGGATGGCTGGGTCATATGGTACATCTAGTTCTAGATCCTTGAGAAATCGCCATACTGTTTTCCATAATGGTTGAACTAGTTTACACTCCCACCAACAGTGTAAAAGTGTTCCTATTTCTCCACATCCTCTCCAGCACCTGTTGTTTCCTGACTTTTGAATGATCGCCATTCTAACTGGTGTGAGATGGTATCTCATTGTGGTTTTGATTTGCATTTCTCTGATGGCCAGTGATGATGAGCATTTTTTCATGTGTCTGTTGGCTGTATGAATGTCTTCTTTTGAGAAATGTCTGTTCATATCCTTTGCCCACTTTTGGATGGGGTTGTTTGTTTTTTTCTTGTAAATTTGTTTGAGTTCTTTGTAGGTTCTGGATATTAGCCCTTTGTCAGATGAGTAGATTGCAAAAATTTTCTCCCATTCTGTAGGTTGCCTGCTCACTCTGATGGTAGTTTCTTTTGCTGTGCAGAAGCTCTTTAGTTTGATGAGATCCCATTTGTCAATTTTGGCTTTTGTTGCCGTTGCTTTTGGTGTTTTAGACATGAAGTCTTTGCCCATGCCTATGTCCTGAATGGTACTACCTAGGTTTTCCTCTAGGATTTTTATGGTATTAGGTCTAACATTTAAGTCTCTAATCCATCTTGAATTAATTTTCGTATAAGGAGTAAGGAAAGGATCCAGTTTCAGCTTTCTACTTATGGCTAGCCAGTTTTCCCAGCACCATTTATTAAATAGGGAATCCTTTCCCCATTTCTTGTTTCTCTCAGGTTTGTCAAAGATCAGATGGCTGTAGATGTGTGGTATTATTTCTGAGGACTCTGTTCTGTTCCATTGGTCTATATCTCTGTTTTGGTACCAGTACCATGCTGTTTTGGTTACTGTAGCCTTGTAGTATAGTTTGAAGTCAGGTAGCGTGATGCCTCCAGCTTTGTTCTTTTGACTTAGGATTGTCTTGGAGATGCGGGCTCTTTTTTGGTTCCATATGAACTTTAAAGCAGTTTTTTCCAATTCTGTGAAGAAGCTCATTGGTAGCTTGATGGGGATGGCATTGAATCTATAAATTACCTTGGGCAGTATGGCCATTTTCACGATATTGATTCTTCCTATCCATGAGCATGGTATGTTCTTCCATTTGTTTGTGTCCTCTTTGATTTCACTGAGCAGTGGTTTGTAGTTCTCCTTGAAGAGGTCCTTTACATCCCTTGTAAGTTGGATTCCTAGGTATTTTATTCTCTTTGAAGCAATTGTGAATGGAAGTTCATTCCTGATTTGGCTCTCTGTTTGACTGTCACTGGTGTATAAGAATGCTTGTGATTTTTGCACATTAATTTTGTATCCTGAGACTTTGCTGAAGTTGCTGATCAGCTGAAGGAGATTTTGGGCTGAGACAATGGGGTTTTCTAAATATAAAATCATGTCGTCTGCAAACAGGGACAATTTGACTTCTTCTTTTCCTAACTGAATCCCCTTGATTTCTTTCTCTTGCCTGATTGCCCTAGCCAGAACTTCCAACACTATGTTGAATAGGAGTGGTGAGAGAGGGCATCCCTGTCTTGTGCCAGTTTTCAAAGGGAATTTTTCCAGTTTTTGCCCATTCAGTATGATATTGGCTGTGGGTTTGTCATAAATAGCTCTTATGATTTTGAGGTACGTTCCATCAATACCGAATTTATTGAGCGTTTTTAGCATGAAGGGCTGTTGAATTTTGTCAAAAGCCTTTTCTGCATCTATTGAGATAATGATGTGGTTCTTGTCTTTGGTTCTGTTTATATGCTGGATTATGTTTATTGATTTGCGAATGTTGAACCAGCCTTGCATCCCAGGGATGAAGCCCACTTGATCATGGTGGATAAGCTTTTTGATGTGTTGCTGAATCCGGTTTGCCAGTATTTTATTGAGGATTTTTGCATCGATGTTCATCAGGGATATTGGTCTAAAATTCTCTTTTTTTGTTGTGTCTCTGCCAGGCTTTGGTATCAGGATGATGTTGGCCTCATAAAATGAGTTAGGGAGGATTCCCTCTTTTTCTATTGATTGGAATAGTTTCAGAAGGAATGGTACCAGCTCCTCCTTGTACCTCTGGTAGAATTCAGCTGTGAATCCATCTGGTCCTGGACTTTTTTTGGTTGGTAGGCTATTAATTATTGCCTCAATTTCAGAGCCTACTATTGGTCTATTCAGGGATTCAACTTCTTCCTGGTTTAGTCTTGGAAGAGTGTAAGTGTCCAGGAAATTATCCATTTCTTCTAGATTTTCCAGTTTATTTGCGTAGAGGTGTTTATAGTATTCTCTGATGGTAGTTTGTATTTCTGTGGGGTCGGTGGTGATATCCCCTTTATCATTTTTAATTGCATCGATTTGATTCTTCTCTCTTTTCTTCTTTATTAGTCTTGCTAGTGGTCTGTCAATTTTGTTGATCTTTTCAAAAAACCAACTCCTGGATTCATTGATTTTTTGGAGGGTTTTTTGTGTCTCTATCTCCTTCAGTTCTGCTCTGATCTTAGTTATTTCTTGCCTTCTGCTAGCTTTCGAATGTGTTTGCTCTTGCTTCTCTAGTTCTTTTAATTGCGATGTTAGAGTGTCAATTTTAGATCTTTCCTGCTTTCTCTTGTGGGCATTTAGTGCTATAAATTTCCCTCTACACACTGCTTTAAATGTGTCCCAGAGATTCTGGTATGTTGTATCTTTGTTCTCATTGGTTTCAAAGAACATCTTTATTTCTGCCTTCATTTCGTTATGTACCCAGTAGTCATTCAGGAGCAGGTTGTTCAGTTTCCATGTAGTTGAGCGGTTTTGATTGAGTTTCTTAGTCCTGAGTTCTAATTTGATTGCACTGTGGTCTGAGAGACAGTTTGTTATAATTTCTGTTCTTGTACATTTGCTGAGGAGTGCTTTACTTCCAATTACGTGGTCAATTTTGGAGTAAGTACGATGTGGTGCTGAGAAGAATGTATATTCTGTTGATTTGGGGTGGAGAGTTCTATAGATGTCTATTAGGTCTGCTTGCTGCAGAGATGAGTTCAATTCCTGGATATCCTTGTTAACTTTCTGTCTCGTTGATCTGTCTAATGTTGACAGTGGAGTGTTGAAGTCTCCCATTATTATTGTATGGGAGTCTAAGTCTCTTTGTAAGTCTCTAAGGACTTGCTTTATGAATCTGGGTGCTCCTGTATTGGGTGCATATATATTTAGGATAGTTAGCTCTTCCTGTTGAATTGATCCCTTTACCATTATGTAATGGCCTTCTTTGTCTCTTTTGATCTTTGATGGTTTAAAGTCTGTTTTATCAGAGACTAGTATTGCAACCCCCGCTTTTTTTTGTTCTCCATTTGCTTGGTAAATCTTTCTCCATCCCTTTATTTTGAGCCTATGTATGTCTCTGCATGTGAGATGGGTCTCCTGAATACAGCAGACTGATGGATCTTGACTCTTTATCCAGTTTGCCAGTCTGTGTCTTTTAATTGGAGCATTTAGTCCATTTACATTTAAGGTTAAGATTGTTATGTGTGAACTTGATCCTGCCATTATGATATTAACTGGTTATTTTGCTCGTTAGTTGATGCAGTTTCTTCCTAGCCTTGATGGTCTTTACATTTTGGCATGTTTTTGCAATGGCTGGTACCGGTTGTTCCTTTCCATGTTTAGTGCTTCCTTCAGGGTCTCTTGTAAGGCAGGCCTAGTTGTGACAAAATCTCTAAGCATTTGCTTATCTGTAAAGGATTTTATTTCTCCTTCACTTATGAAACTTAGTTTGGCTGGATATAAAATTCTGGGTTTAAAATTCTTTTCTTTAAGAATGTTGAATATTGGCCCCCACTCTCTTCTGGCTTGAAGAGTTTCTGCCGAGAGATCTGCTGTTAGTCTGATGGGCTTCCCTTTGTGGGTAACCCGACCTTTCTCTCTGGCTGCCCTTAAGATTTTTTCCTTCATTTCAACTTTGGTGAATCTGGCAATTATGTGTCTTGGAGTTGCTCTTCTCGAGGAATATCTTTGTGGCGTTCTCTGTATTTCCTGGATTTGAATGTTGGCCTGCCCTACTAGGTTGGGGAAGTTCTCCTGGATGATATCCTGAAGAGTGTTTTCCAACTTGGTTCCATTTTCCCCCTCACTTTCAGGCACCCCAATCAGACGTAGATTTGGTCTTTTTACATAATCCCATACTTCTTGCAGGCTTTGTTCATTTCTTTTTCTTCTTTTTTCTTTTGGTTTCTCTTCTCGCTTCATTTCATTCATTTGATCCTCCATCGCTGACATTCTTTCTTCCAGTTGATCGAGACGGTTACTGAAGCTTGTGCATTTGTCACGTATTTCTCGTGCCATGGTTTTCGTCTCTTTCATTTCGTTTGTGAGCTTCTCTGCATTAATTACTCTAGCCATCAATTCTTCCACTTTTTTTTCAAGATTTTTAGTTTCTTTGCGCTGGGTACGTAATTCCTCCTTTAGCTCTGAGAAATTTGATGGACTGAAGCCTTCTTCTCTCATCTCGTCGAAGTCATTCTCCGTCCAGCTTTGATCCGTTGCTGGCGATGAGCTGCGCTCCTTTGCCGGGGGAGATGCGCTCTTATTTTTTGAATTTCCAGCTTTTCTGCCCTGCTTTTTCCCCATCTTTGTGGTTTTATCTGCCTCTGGTCTTTGATGATGGTGATGTACTGATGGGGTTTTGGTGTAGGTGTCCTTCCTGTTTGATAGCTTTCCTTCTAACAGTCAGGATCCTCAGCTGTAGGTTGTAGCTGTAGGAGATTGCTTGAGGTACACTCCAGACCCTGTTTGCCTGGGTATCAGCAGCAGAGGCTGCAGAAGATAGAATATTTCTGAACAGCGAGTGTACCTGTCTGATTCTTGCTTTGGAATCTTCCTCTCAGGGGTGTACTCCACCCTGTGAGGTGTGGTGTGTCAGACTGCCCCTAGTGGGGGATGTCTCCCAGTTAGGCTACTCAGGGGTCAGGGACCCACTTGAGCAGGGAGTCTGTCCCTTCTCAGATCTCAACCTCC
This sequence comes from Chlorocebus sabaeus, assembly GCF_047675955.1. Classification (NCBI taxonomy): domain Eukaryota; kingdom Metazoa; phylum Chordata; class Mammalia; order Primates; family Cercopithecidae; genus Chlorocebus; species Chlorocebus sabaeus. The sequence goes on along the minus strand of NC_132930.1, from coordinate 23,301,987 downwards.
GTGTTGGGAGATCCACTGCTCTCTTCAAAGCTGTCAGAGTCGTTTGCCTCTGCAGAGGTTTCTGCTGCTTTTATTTATCTGTGCCCTGTCCCCAGAGGTGGAGTCTACAGAGACAGGCAGGTTTCCTTGAGCTGCTGTGAGCTCCACCCAGTTGGAGCTTCCCAGCAGCTTTGTTTACCTACTTAAGCCTCAGCAATGGCGGGCGCCCCTCCCCCAGCCTCGCTGCTGCCTTGCCGGTAGATCACAGACTGCTGTGCTAGCAATGAGGGAGGCTCCGTGGGTGTGGGACACTCCCGGCCAGGTGTGGGATATGATCTCCTGGTGTGCCTGTCTGCTTAAAGCGCAGTATTGGGGTGGGAGTTACCCGATTTTCCAGGTGTTGTGTGTCTCAGTTCCCCTGGCTAGGAAAAGGGATTCCCTTCCCCCTTGCGCTTTCCAGGTGAGGCAATGCCTCGCCCTGCTTCAGCTCTCGCTGGTCGGGCTGCAGCAGCTGACCAGCACCGATCGTCTGGCACTCCCCAGTGAGATGAACCCAGTACCTCAGTTGAAAATGCAGAAATCGCTGGTCTTCTGTGTCGCTCGCGCTGGGAGTTGGAGACTGGAGCTGTTCCTATTCAGCCATCTTGCTCCGCCCCCCCTGGATGTTATGTTTTCTAAAGCAAGTGTTCTAGGCAGGTTCTGAAAATAGTTCCGAATCTGAGATATTTATGCTTAACCTAATTTTCCTCAGTTGTCTGAAAATTTAAGATTAAATCTGATAATCCTGTGGAAGAGAGAGAATGTATTTCTATAAAATAAAAAATAGAGGGGGAAAGAGATCTCTATCTCCTTTATCTAAGGGAGGAGGAGAAGGAGAGAGAGAAAGGAATGTATGTGTGTGTGTGTTTATGTGTGGGAAAGAGATGGAGAGAGCAAGAGAGTGAATATTCGAGTGCTCATTCCACAGGCTGAGTGTTGAGAGTGTCACAGACAGGGATGTAAATGGACCTACTTTTACCACCTCTAGGGAGCACATGTTATGAAGCTCTCATGTACCTTTCTGAAAGAGATACTGTTACTGAATGGAAAATATGACTTCACTCAGACATGTAGCCCCATTCATACTGTGGAGTATTTGAAATTCTTATAGAGAAATAAGAGAAAGAAGAGTTTCATAGAGACATTCTTGAAAGGAAACATTTGTAATCTTTATCCAACCGGCAGCAATGTGAAGTGTCTTGCTCTTGGAAGAGTTTGCTTTAGTGCCTGGTGCATTGGGAGTCTGCAGATGATGTAGACACTGTAACATATCATAAAGAAAGATAGTAGAAAATAACAATGCATTGAATGGTTTAAGAAAAAACAGAATTATTTATAAAATACAAAATCATAATTATGGACACGTCTCACATTTAAGGTTAATACTAGCATGAATATATTTGCAAGTATTAATATAAGTGAAAAAACAAAGGAGCATTTATTATCATGCCATTGATCAACAGGAGTAAGCCTGATGTGCAGAGTGTCATCCAAATGTTTTGTATCACTAGGTTCCAGGGGGAAGAAACTGTATTATGTGACATGTCAAAATTCATGTTGTAAAAATTCTTCATTTGCTTTCCAACATGCACCTGGGTGGGTGGGACACTGAATATTCAGTCCACATAAAAGATCATGCATAATAACCAAATATAAGCCTAGGCAACTCTAGACTTCAGAAATAAATACTGTATTCTATTTTCCTAATTATATTTCTCTTTGGAAAACCTGAACCACCTACACATATCAGTGACATGGTACTGCTTCCTATAAATTGAAATGATAGGAGTAAAACCTGCATGGGTACTACTCAAATAACGGGATGCAGGTGTAAATGGAAGCATTCCATCTGATTGACAATCTTGGTGCTGTTAGGAGAAAGGTGAGCTGTCAGCTATGACACTAATGAACTATTTGGCTGAGTAAATAGATTTTCTGTGTGCAATGCAAAGCATGTTGCTTTTAAGCATATATTTATAATTAGATGCTGCTAATAAATTCTATGTATATTGCCCGGGGCACATAAAATAAATAATGAACTTAGGGAAATAAGTTTCAAATGTCAGGCATTGACTCTCATCACGAATCCCATTTCTATTACTTTCATGCTTATGACCTTGGCTAGGTAATTTAACACAAATAAACTTTAGTTTATTATCAGTTTATCATCTAAAGTTTATTATCTAAATTATGGAACTAATTTTTTTTTTTTTACCTTATAGGGTAGTTTAATAATTTTTCAGCTAGTATTCCCAAGTTATATAGTCTTGTGTCTGTAGCATAGTAAATAATGTATAAATGGTAGTTATTTATTAATAAAACTCAAAAAAGTTTAAAATGTACTGTAAAATTTCTAACCTGTAAATACTGTGCACTAATAGTAAGTTTTGGTAGGATGACACCTCTGCAGTGACAAGTAAGAGTTTGTGTATTTGTAATTGATATTACATAATACTATGTATGACAATTATTCAGGCATTGAGGATAGGATCCCATGGTTCCAAACTTCCCATTAAATAACCCACCATAATTGATAGCTGGAGAATCTGAGCAGGTGCAAAGAATGTCTTATTAAGTATTATGATAATAATAAAAAGAATTATGACTTTTATAGGACTATTGTTTCACAGTTTTGTATATAAAGATAAGTACCCTAATCTCACCTTTCTTCAGTATATATGGATTTAGAGCATTTTATGTAGGCTTTTATTGCTATAAACTTCCCTCTTAGAACTACTTTTGCTGTATCCCATATGTTTTGGAATATAGCATGTCCATTTTCATTTGTCTTGAGATATTTTTACGTTTTCTTCTCGATTTCTTCATTGACTCATTCATTGTTCAGAAGCATGTTGTTTAATTTCCATGAATTTATACAGGTTCTAGTTTTAATTGATTTCTAGTTTTATTTCATTGTGGTTAGAAAAGGTACTTTATTAGGATTTTTTAAAATGTAGTAAGATTTTTAAAAATGTAATAAGACTTGTTTTGTGACCTAACCTATGATCTATCCTGGAGGATGTTTCATGTGCTGTTGAGAACAATGTGTACTCTGCAGTTGTTGGACGGAATGCTCTATAAATGTCTGTTAGGTCCATTTGGTCTAGGTTGAACTCCAATATTTCTTTGTGGATTTTCTGTCTGGGGGATCTGTCCATTGCTGAAAGTGGAGTGTTAAAGTCCCTTACTATTCTTGATTGTAGTCAATCTTTCCTTTTAGGTCTAATAATATTTATTTTATGTATTTGGAGGCTCTGGTGTTGGGTGCATATATATTTACAATTATTATAACCTCTTACTGTGTGGACCCCTTTATCATTATAGAATGGTCTTCATCTTTTTTTTTTTAAACCCATTCTTGACTTTAAGTCTATTGTGTTTGATGTAAGTGTAGTTACTTCTGCTCTTTTTTGCTTTCCATTTGCATGGTATATATCCAGAATACTTTAGAGACAAGATTTTGAAGATAGTGACTGATTTAACAAAGGAAGTAAATATAACAGCAATAATCAGAAACCTTCTGATATATATTTTGTTTGCAAATAACCTCTTGAAATTATTAAATGAATTGATACTGATTTTTAAATGTATTGGATAATTTATTAACTAATTTGGTAATTCAACAAAAATATATTGAATGACTTCTTTGTTCAAAGTATTGTGATCTCGATAAATGAGGAAGGTGATAGAATATAAACAAAAAATGTAAAGGAAATCACAATGTTGCCATAGAAATGTATAGAGAAGAGAGGTTCACTTCTTTTGTTGAAAGTGTTCTGGTACAGTACAAATATTAATTTGGAGCTACTGTATCATGTTATTAAAAGTTCTAGTGTGGTCATACAATTTCTCCTTTCGGCCTCAAGTGGCTAAGTGTGTTTTTTCTAAGCTTTGTGTTTATTTTTAAAATTTCAGCCCTTGTGCTAGTCAATCTAGAATGCTTGATTTCCCTATCAACCTAGTCCCTGGACCTCCCTGACACCAGCTCTGCCATTTAAGGTTCAAGTTTCCCCCTCTTTGTTTCCCATAACTCATAGTATTCCCCTAATGTAGAACTTCTAGGTATGGCTACTTTTCTTGAGGTTCAACTTCTTGCAAGTTATAGCCATATCTTATTCATGGCTGCATTCACAGAGTCTGCCACGGTGGGAAATAACTCACGTTTTATGGTATTAGAAGAAATACATTAAACTATTTTCAGTAAATCTGGCTTCTAAATTCTTTTTTCCACATTTTTTCTAATATCTTATTATGTGTACTAGATGACTAAGTGGTTGGCCAAATGAACTAGTGAATAAATTTTGCACCTCCATACATAAAATGGAGTTTTCTAGAAGTCATTTCAGAACTCCAAAACAAACAATCAAGCAGACATAAAAACCTAAATCATATATGTGTAAGTGGAAGCAGCTTGTCAACTGGCTTTAAAGGAAGTCAGGAGTTGGCTATTGGGATTTGCTTTCTATTTGAATACTCACTAAATTTTCTGGTGCTATTTTTCTTGTTCCTCCCCACTGCCCAACTGCTTTTCATGTGGTAATTGTTCTTGGTGTGTATGTGTTTCCTGGGTGCTTGACTCCGGAGTTATTCTGAATATCAAGATTGGGTTGGGAAAGCCAGCCTTTATCCATTGTCTTTCAATTAACCCGTTTCTGAGCTCAGGATTTACTACCAATTTGTATTGTACATGGCCTTTCAGAACCTAACACCTTCCCAGGGCCCAGGGTTCTGCAAAGCTCAAGAGCTTCATTCTTTGTTTTAGGTCTTTCTGACCTTTAATTTTATTAACTGGCTGCATTAGTGATCAGTGTTCCACCCACTCCTTCTATCTTCAATAAATTTTCAATTTCTTAAAATCTTCTGGGCATCCATCCCCTCACAACTTTTGTTCCCTTTGCTATGGTCATTTTATACTTTTTATTATTAGTGGTATTAGTTTATTATCATTTTAATGGATCCTGGAAGTGAGACAAGGCAAATGTTTATTTTGCTCCATCTGGCATATTATTCTAGAATCTCTACCCCTTCCCAATGTTGTTTAAACATTTGTTTAACTTTTGGGAAGTGTTGAGGGATTATGGAAAAATAAAATAAAATAATACATTGAACATAAAATAAGGAATTTATTACATACTCTGTTATAACTGGAACTTTTAGGAACTTTTCTCAAAAATTTTCTGCTGCTGATACCTAGATATCTACAGTCATTATATATAATAAAGATGAAGTTCATTTGCATGCATAGAGTACAAGTGAAATTATTTGAGAGTTATTTTTTCTATCTTCTATATTGACTAAATTGTTTCCAAATCCCAATGTTCTTATTCATGTTTCAGTTTTCTGTTATAATTTTCCCAACCACAGAAGTTCTTGGAAGACATATTAAAAGGTAGGAAATGTAGATAGTGAAATTAATTCTATAACCTTGGAAATAGCACTATGCCATACATTATTTGTTCTCTGAATTTCAGATGACTTGAACCATTTCCAGGAGACTCAAATAGCTGATCTCAATCAAGATTAGGAGCCAACCTGTGGTTGAAGAGTAAAGTTTTTATTTTTATTCCACAGGGATTGGTGTTGGCTAACAAAATGTTTGCTTGTTTGTTTTTAATTTAACATCAAAAAACACAATCTACTTTACCGGGAAATAAACCCATTTCCATTTTATGTAGCTAAAAATTACATTCTGTAGTGAGTCAGATGTAGAAATCTACATTATCGATGCCTTAGTTCAGATTTATTCCAGTGATGTTTGTATGTCACTTTTCATATAATGTCCTAGGAAGCTGATGGCTGCTTTTATTTTTAAGCTGGCTGTGGGCACAAGGAAGGCTATATTTAGCTCTGGCCCTGCAGTTTATATCTGATGCTCTGACTCTGATGGAAGCGACAAAATATGTCTGCTATTTGTCCGTTTATCTTGTATTCTTCAAAATCTCTCTTTCCTTTTGAAATTGTGGCTTTTGAAAGAGCTTTCATGTCTCGTCACAATTATAAAGCCGGTATAATTCTCTGAGCATTGTGCATTTGCTCATACTGTCCAATCCAATGGGACACCAATTTATCCTGACTCCAATCCTCACCTATAGAGGACTTCTTATCTTTCAATATTCAGTAAAAACGTTATTGGCTTCATAAAACATCTCCTAGTACCCTCAACTGAATATAACCACTTACTGACAACTGCCATGGGAATTTTTGGCAGATCTTATAATTTTATATTTTAACTAATTAGCAAGATATCTGATATATCCCACATGAGAAGTCCTTTAAATATCAAAACATATCTCATTCCTTATTTGATTATATTTTAACACCTATCTCATTCTTTATATATGTATCTATTATTTGTATACTATGTAATAGTAATAATATTAACAATGCAAAGAACAAGTATACTAGCAAACAAATATTGAATGATTTCCCTGTGTAGACATATGTAAGGACTCGATACACAGCATCTTGTGGGATCATCATAACCCTATGTGTTAGGCACCAACGTAATCTTCATTTATATATGAGAAACCTGGGACCTAGAGAGATTATATAAGTTGCCAAGAGTTCTAGAATGACTACACTACGGAGGTATTTTAGCAGCCAGATCCACCTTAATCCAGCGGAGCATTTGCCCCTCTGTAAGTACATAGACAAACATAGGACATACACATGGTGGATGGTTAACAAAACTCATTTACAGGAAACTATTAGTAAATTAATGACTCCTTATGGATATTTTAAAATCAACTCTATTAAATGTATTTTTCTGGAGCACCACACAAGCTAGATTTTACCTAGTTTTGTCGTATTTCTTCTTGCAGTGAGTGACCCATGGTGTAATAGGATCACAAAAAGAGTTATTATTCGATACCCTAGGATGGCCTTTCCGGCTTTTATTTCACATATTCAAGTGTTAAGATCCACCTATTACTCTCTGAAATACAGCCTGCTTTGGACAGCACTCCTGTAAGCAGAGTTTGGGGGAGGTATACCTTGGCCCACAGAAATAGACATTGTGTTCTTTAGGATATAGGATTGCCACCAGAAACAGAGATCAAAATAAACTTCACTTAACCAAGGTAGAAGTTTGTTTTACATTCATATATAAAAGTTGAGCTAGCATGATAGTTCTGCTCCAGGGAGTCATCAGAGGTACAGAATCCTTCTTCTATAATATTGCTGTGTCATGTCTAAGGAGCTGCATCTATGTGCAGAACTCAAGATAGCTTACTATGATTTATAAGGTGAGCGAGCAGAGCTACTTTCCCTTTAGGGCACACTCTGGAATGTTCACATGCCACTTTCCTTAAACCCTATTGCTCTGAATTGAGTCATAGCCACACCTTGCTACGGTGATGCTAAGAAATGTAGTCTTTATTTTAGGTGACCCTATGCTCAGCTAAGCGTTCTAATGGTATAAAAAAAAGGAGAGGGCATATACAAATTGGGGGATGGACAGTAGTTTCTCTCATAGACCTGATAAACGTATTATATTTGCTTTTAGGTGCTTAAGAAACTTGCTAAAATATTCTACCACTTATTTTGCCTTTAATATATAGCAATAGTGACAAACTTAAGATGAAATGCAACATAGAACATAAAGTCAATATGTTGGAATTATACATTATTCCAATTATATACAATTGGAAATATCCATTATTTATTCCTAAGTACATCTTAGACATTTGTAAGTTGGATTTGTAATTGATGTCTGATGTTAGATCACAAAGAAGTGAAGGTATGTTATCTAAGAAATTTTTTTTGCCTGTGGTCCTAGCTCAACACTCCTTCACTGAATGGACATTAACATGCCTATGCATAAACCTTCACCATATTAATAGCGATTAAAAATGCAAAAATCATACCGAAGTGCACAGAGTATTTTGTTCACAGGTCGAAATTTTGTCAGCTGTGTATGAAGAGAATGACTTTGACCTATAAAATAAAACATTTTGTTAAAGCTATTAAACTCTCTTTTCTCTATTTCAGTGAAAAGGATCAGATGAGCAGCCTCCTTTTGTCTAGGAGAAAAGAAGAAAAAGTGAAAATTGCACTATGATCTGTGGAATGGAATTTTGATGGGAAAGTACAAGAGAGTTTAGAAGCAAGAAGGAAAAGTGAATTTATGAAACAGCTGGGGATGGTAGCAAAGAGAGCAAAGGGCAAAGTGAAATTTCTAGAGTTGTGACTTCACCAACAGTAAATGGCTAATATGATGAAATTAGGAATGTTTTCTACTCATAATGAGTTGCCTCTTAAACCTGCTTGTTATGAAAGTTCATTTCTGTATACACTGACTCTTGTTTCTAAATGATTTCATTTACATAATCTACATCACAACGCCTTTGGCAATTTATTTCTTCTCTCTATACATTCAGTAAATTCATAATTGAGATGCCAGCATTGGGCTTTTTTTTTTTTTTTTTTTTTTTTTTTTTTTTTTTAATTTATTATTTGGGCTTTTTCAATACACTGCCGTGGACATACTAGGTTAATGTGTGATGACGGAAGTGAGATAACAATATGTGTCCACCCCTCTCTTTTTTAAATCTCTGCATTAAGATTAAAATTAAAATATGGATATATCTTATCAGAAAAAATTAAACTTGGACTCATACATCCTATTCTTAATGACAATTTTCAAAAATTCCTTTTGGAACTTTTATTTTCATTTTCTGCCTCTTTTTTTTTTTTTTTTTTTTTATGTGAGTCTGGTTACTTGGCAACAGCATCCTTTTTTCCTAAATCTTAGTAAATACTTTTTAAAGATGACATGATCATGAAAACTGTAATCTGGAAAATAAATGGACTAAGTTTGATAGGGTAGACTAGTTACAAATAAATACTTGGTCTGTTCTAGTTATGCACCATCACAGAATTAGAGGGTCAGAGCCAGGAGGCATTAAAGGATTGGTGTTCAATGTCTCCTGCATTGCACAGATGAAGAGAGAACATCATGTTTGCTTATATTGTTATTTCTATTTTTTTTATGCCAACATCAGAGCATACAAAGCATAAAGAACAATCCAGAGATGGCAGAGGAGTTTCTTTCTAAAAGAGCTTGTCATTCTTTCTGATGAATTCTAGCACTGGGTGTAAAGAGTTTACATAATTTATATAAACTTCCCATAAGAAAACAGAATGTTTTATTCTTTTAGTTAATTTGTTTTGTCTCACTCCTGACACATTTGTCTACAACTCTAGTCCTATGAACAATAAAGATATAATAAAGCATCCTAATTTATTATTTTTCCTGGACTACACATTTTGGGACAGGGACATTTTCCTAAAGGAAATTAACATGTTGAATAGACCCTTACCACCAGACACCTCTATTTGAATGTCTAGTAGAAATCTCAAATTCCAAACGTCTAACACAGAGCTCCTGATCTCCTCCAAATCAATTGTTCAGGACAAAAGTCGAGAAGTTTTCTTTAAGTCTTCTCTTTCTCTGTTACCTCATATCCAATTCATTGGCAATGCATATTAACTGTACCATCCAAATTTATCCCAAATCCTGCCACTTCTTACTACTTCTGTTATTAGTGGACTTGGAGAAGGCATAGTTATCTCTTATATGAATCTCTACAAAAGCTTCCTAACTGGCTTTCCTCATTCCACACTTCCCTTAGGCTCTTTTCTTCTCTTAGAGGTCAAAATAATCTTTTCAAAAACGTAAATCCTAGCCAGGCACATTGCTGTGCGCCTGTAGTCCCAGTTTTCTGGGAGTCTCAGGCAGGAGGATCACTTGAGCCCAGGAGTTCAAGGCCAGTATGGACAACATAGCGAGATCCACATCTTAAAAAAAAAAAAAAAGGAAAACGAAAATCCTTCCTTATGATCTCCAGCTCTAAGAAGAGGATTTTAGGCATACTTAAGAAAAAAAAAAAAAAAGGATGTTGGGGGAAAATTGGAGGTGGTGGACAAGAAACAGTAAATATTACTACAGGGTGGAGGGAATAAAGCTAATACCCCTTATGATTTTAATGTATTTCTGTAGAGTTTAGACATGCTTAATTTATTTTGGGGGATAGTGTAGAAAGCCTGAGTGATAAGCTGGAGGACTTCCATAAAGAAAGTTTATTTAAAAATAACAAAAGAGAAAAAAATGCAGCGGTTTGTTGTTTCGTTGTTTTTAAACAAAGACCTGCTCTGAGTTAACAATCAGATTATACAGTGTTTAGATCAGGTGGTGTGAAAGAACAAGATGTCAAGTATTTTTGACCTGGGGTAGTTTTAAGTTATTTGTAACAAAAGCAACTCAAAGAAGGAGGCGAGCTCACCCTTGAAGAGCAAAACACTTTAAAATAAATACAAACAAATTTATGTTTGTAAGAGGCAGATGCTGACAGGGAACGGTGCAAGCACAGAATACAAGCGTTGAGGAAGGCTGCCATCCTTCTCTGATGCCAATAGATGGCGGTGGTGCACCAGGAGAGAGTCGGGAGGTTTCGCCTGAGGCCTGCAGGAGCTAGTTTATGCAGGTGCATGCTAAAAAAGACACTATTTTGTCTGAGGAACTGTAAATTGTATTCATGATTCACATATCATTATTAATTCATTTTGTATTCATTATCATACGGCAGATTCATTTGACATTTATGCAGATGTCAGAGTGCAGGCACTTCCAGGAGCGATCTGTGCAGGTTCAGACCAGGCTGTGTGCGGGCTTTCATGGAAGCATGAGTGGAAAGAAGAAATGCTTTTTTAACCACAACGATATTAGACTGGAAATTGGGCCAGGGATTGCGCAACTAATGGTTTTCGGTGCCTAGTTCTGTGACGACTCTGTGTGCTCACTACTTCCCCCTGCATATTTTTTTGGCAGATTCAGTCTGGCAGATGAGAAGCTCCCAGTTTAGAGAGCTCTGAGCAAGATAAAAATTTAATAATCTTATTGTTGACCCAGCCACTGAAGGTAGAACAGATAATCCTTTAATAATGCACTTCAAAAGTCTGGTTTGCATAGTCAGAGACCAGAGGCAGCCTGGTATAGTGGAAAGAAAGCCTTTGAGACAGGAAAACGATGGATTCTGGTGTTGGCTCTGCCACTAACTAGCTCTGAGACTTTGGGAAAATCAATTAACCTTCCCAGGTCTCAGGCTCTTAATCCATAAAATGAAGGGACTACATGACATCATCCCAAAAGTCTCCTTCAGTGCTATAAATAAAAAGATTTTTTGATAGAAAAAAAAAACACAGAATGAGTTTTGAAACTCTAACATTTCTTTGTGACCTACTTCAAATCAGATGAGTTGTAAAGCTTGCTATGAATTGTAAAGTGTGTATCGTCTGTGAGTAGATGCACCTAAGCAGTTACAAGTGTGATTTATCGCTGGTGGCTGGCACAGTATAACATGTAACTGACAGTACTTGGTCTTGAAACCTTTCTTAAATTTCAGAGATGACAGAATAGAAATTTTGAGAAGGAGGTCTAACTCCAGGACTGATTTCTCACAAATGAACACAATTTGACAAATTTTATGTCGTGCTGTGGCATGCACTTCACAAATGTGTGAAGAGATTATCTATCTTGCAACATCCCCAAACTCTAAACCAGATTTTCCGCAGTGCTCAAGTAACTCTAGCAATAAAGCAGATGCTCGGAGACCTATATTAACTCTTCAAAGACAACAGGCTCTTCCCGTCACTGAAATATGAAAATTGAGTTCTCTGAAATGATTTATATACTCTCATGTGTTCCCTGATTGACACAGGAAATAGTGAACCAATTGGTCAGTTTGCAAATAAAGTACATTAACATTGAGCATTTAAATTGATTAAGTGGTTAAAGATAACCAGGGAAAACCATATTTGACTGTTTTTAAAAAGAGATGGCCAATAAACATGATAGGGATGTATCCTTCGAATTTCAAAACCTTGGACAGGGCTTCAAAGAAGAGATTTTTATAAAAGAGCAACTGTCAGAAAAGGGAAAGATGTTTTGTCATAGATCTCATACTTCCATCTCTTTGGAAGTGAATGGATGAACGAAGCATGAAAAGAACAATCCCTCAGGCATCAGTGTTGATACTCATTGTTTAGTCTGATTATCCAAGATCAGACGGAGGAAGTGTCTGTGTTCTCGCATGTCTGCAGGTGATGTTAAGCTCTTCAATGCTATTCAATACTGGATGATTGGAAAAGTCGAATGAGAATTTCATTGGATTAGAAGGATTGAAAAATGAGAAGGAACTTTATCTGACATACTCTAAGCAGCCACTACATGCCCAGAACTCTGCTAGGGTAAGAAATACCAAAATGCTAAAAAAGTCAAACCCAAACAAAACCAAACAAACAAACAAAAAACCAGCTAAGAGAAGATTGACACACCATCAAAAACTCACTATTGCCACTGTGAAAAGTGCCATCCTAAGAGATGCTGGGAGCAAGGAGGGAGGGAGGGCATCTGGAATGATTGTTGAGGACTCTTCTAGAATAAAACAAGACTGGAGAGGTAAATGGCTGATGGATGGGTAGAAGTAATCTAAATTAAATTGCAGGAGAAGCAGTGTATGGAGAGGCTTGAGAAGCTAAAAGAACGTGGTATTTGTTGAACATTAATTAGCATAGTGTAACAGAGAAAAAATATACCTGAGACTGAGTCGTAGGACCTGTGGTTAAAGAGAGAGACAAGGACCAGTTCTGAGGGATTGAATGTGAGAACGGTAGACGCTTTTATATGAGATCTATCTAGATCCAATTTTTAAAAATAATTTCTACCCCTATTTTGCATTCAGGAGATATATGTGCAGATTTGTTACATGTACATTGTTACATGACTATATTGCGTAATGCTCCTCAACATTACGGAGTACGTTTGGGGCACGAGTGATGCCATCACGCAGGTAATGAGCATAGTAACCAATAGTTCATTAACTCTTCCTCCCTCCATCCTCTAGTTGTCCTCTGTGTCTATCATTGCCATCTTCATGTCCATAAGAACCCAGCATTTAGCTTCCATTTATAGGTGATACCATGGGGTATTTGGTTTCCTGTTCCTGCATTATTTTGGTTAGGATAATGACCTCAAGCTGCATCCATGTTGCTGCAAAGAATATTATTTCATATTTTCTATGTGTGCATGGTATTCCATGATATATACACATATATACCATATTTTATTCAATCTACCATTGATAGACACTTAGGTTAATATCATGCCTTTGCAGTTGTGAATAATGCTGGGATGAACGTATCAGTACACGTCTTTTTGGTAGAAAAATTTATTTTCTTTTGGATATAGACCCAGTAACAGGACTGATGGTCTAAGGGTAGTCTGTTTTAAGTTCCTTGAGAAATCTCCAAACTGCTTCCCACAGGGGCTGAGCTAGTTTGCATTCCCACCAACAGTGTGTAAACATCCCCATTTCTCTGCAGCCTCACCAGCATCTGTTGTTTTTTGGACTTTTAATGATAGCTATTTTGACGGGTGTGAAATGGTATCTCATTGTGGTTTTGATTGTCATTTCTTTGATGATTAGTGATGCTGAACATTTTTTTTTCATATGCTCGTTGGTCGCTTTTATATCTTTTTTTGAAGAGTGTTCATGTTCATTGCTGACTTTGTAATGGGGTTATTTGTTTTTTGCTTGGTGAATCATTCAAGTTTCTTACAGATTCTGTATATTAAATCATCGTCAGATGCATAATTTGTGAACATTTTACCCCATTCTGTAGGCTGTCTTTTTACTCAGTTGATAATTCATTTTGCTGTGCAGAAGTTCTTTCATTTTATTAGGTCACAATTGTCCATTTTTGTTTCTGTTGTAATTGCTTTTGAGGACTTACACATAAATGATTTCCCAAAGCTGATGCTCAGAATGGTGCTTCCTAGGTTTTATTCCATGATTCCTGTAGTTTGTGTTCTTACGTTTAAATCTTTAATTGATCTTGAATTAATTGCTATATGTGGTGAAAGGAGCAGTTTCATTCTTCTGAATATGGCTACCCAGTTATCCCAGTACCATTTATTGAACAGAGAATTCTTTTCTCATTGCTGGTTTTTGTCCATTTTGGTGACGATCAGATGGCTACAGGGATATGGCTTTATTTGTGGGCTCTCTATTCCGTTCTATTGGTCTCTATGTTCGTTTTTGTACCAGTACCATACTGTTTTGGTTACTATAGCCTTAGAGTTTAAAGTCAGGTAATACGATGCCTCTTGCTTTGTTTTTTTTTTTCTTAAAATTTTCAGGGTTTTTGTTGTTGTTGTTGTTCCACATGAATTTTAGAATAGTTTTTTAATAACTGTGAAAAATGACATTGGTAGTTGGATAGGAATAACATTGAATCTGTTGTTTGCTTTGGTCCCTACGGCCCTATTAACAATACTGATTCTTCCAATCCGTGGGATGGAATCTTTTTTCATTTGTTTGTATCATCAATGATGTTTTTTCAGCAGTGTTTTGGAGTTCTTTGTGGCTATCGTAAGTGGGATTATGTTCTTGATTTGGTTCTCACCTTGAATGTTATTTGTGTATAGAATTGCTACTGATTTTTGTATATTGATTTTGTATCCTGAAACTTTACTAAGGTTGTTTATTGGTACCAGGAGCCTTTGGGCAGAGTCTTTAGGGTTTACTAGGTATGGAATTATATCATCAGTAAAGACATATAGTTTGATTTCTTCTTTTTCTATTTGGATACATTTTTATTTCTTTCTCTCACCGATTGCCCTTGCTAGGACTTCCAGTACTATGCTGAGCAGGAGTGGAGGGAGTGAGCATCCTTCTCTTGTTCCAGTTCTCAAAGGGAATGGTTCCAGCTTTTGCCTGTTCACTCTAAAGTTGGCTGTGGATTTGTCATCGATAGCTCTTACTATTTTGAGGTATGTTCCTTTGATGCCTAGTTTGTTGAGGGTTTTTATTATGAAGGGATGTTGAATTTTATTGAAAGCTTTTTATGCATCTATTGAGATGATCCCATGTTTTTTGTTTAATCTGTTTACGTAGTGAGTCGCATTTATTGATTTGAGTATATTGAATCAACCTTGCATCCTAGGAATAAAGTCTGCTTGATCATGGTGAATTAACTTTTGATTGTGCTTCTGGATTTAGCTAGCTAGAATTTGGTTGGAGATTTTTGCATCTATATTAACTGGGGACATTTGCCTATAGTTTTCTTTTTTTCATTGTGTCTTTGCTAGGTTTTGGTATCAGGGTGATTCTGGCTTTATACAATGAGTTAGGGAGAAATCACTCCTCCATGATATTTTGGAATTGTTTTTGTAGAGTTATTACTGGTTCTTCTCTGTATGTCTGGGAGGATTAGGCTGTAATTCATCTGATCTAGGGCTTTTTTGTTGTTAGGATTTTATTACTGATTCAATTTCAGAACTCGATATTGGTCTGTCCAGGATTTTAATTTCTTTCTGATTCAATCTTGGGAGATTGTGTGTTTTCACTAACTTACTCATTTCCTCTAGATTTTCTAGTTTGTGTGCATAGAGGTGTTCACAGTAGTCCCTGAGAATCTTTTATATTTCTGTGGGATTGGTTGTAATGTCATTTTTTTCATTAATTCTCATTGTGCTTATTAGGGTTTTCTTTTTTTTATTTGTTAATCAAAGTAGCGGTCTATGGATCTTGCTTATCCTTTCAACAAATCAACCTTTGATTTTGTTGATAATTTCTATGGATTTTTTGGTTTCAATTTTGTTCACTTCTGCTCTGATTTCAATTATTTCTTTTCTTCTGCTACATTTGCAGTTGTCTTGTTCTGATTTAAAACATTTATCTAGGTGTGATGTTAGATCCTTAATTTGAGATCTAACTTGCTGAGTCAGCTCTTGAGTGCTGTAAACTTTCCCCTTAACTCTATTTTTGCTGCTTTTGGGAAATATTGATATGTTGCGTCTTTGCTTTCATTTATTTTAAATAACTTTTTTTTGTTTTTTTACCTTAATTTCATTGCTAATCTGAAAGTTATTTAGGAGCAAATTGTTGAACTTCCATGCAATTTTGTGGTTTTGAGAGATCTTCTTGATATTATTGCTATTTTTATTCCAGTGTGTTCTGCGAGTGTGTTTGGTGTGATTTCTTTCTTTTTTTTTTTTTTCTTTTAAATTTCTTGAGACTTGCCTTACGGCCAAGCATTTGGTTGGTTTTGGAGTATGTTCTGTGTACGGATGAGAAGATGTATATTCTTTGGATGACGGGTGGAGTATTCTGTAGATGCCCATTGGATCCAATTGGTTGAGTGTCAAATTTAAGTTCAGAATTTATTTGTTGGTTTTCTGCCTTGGTGATCCATCTAACGTTGTCAGTGGGTTGTTAAAATCTCCCACTATTATTATGTGGCTAAGTCTTTTCATAAGTCTACAAGAACTTGTTTTATGTATCTGGGTACTCCAATGTTGAGTGCATATATATTTAGGATAGTTAAGTCTTCTTGTTGAATTGCACCCTTTGTTATTATGTAATGCCATGTTTTTCCTTTTTTACTATTGCTGATTAAAAATCTGTTTTATCTGACGTAAGAATAGTGACTCTTGACCTTTTTTGTTTTCCATTTGCATAATAGATCGTTCTTCCACCCTTTACTTTGAGCCTATGGGTGTCATTAAGTGTGAGATGCATCTCTTGAAGACAGCAGACAGATGAGTCCTGTTTTTATATCCAACTTGCCATTCTGTGCCTTTTGAGTGAGGTGTTTAGACCATTTACATTCAAGGTTAATATTGGTAGTGAGGTTTTGGATCTATTGTGAAGTTGTTAGCAGTCAGCTTCGTAGTTTCTATTGTGTGGTTGCTTGGGTGGGGTCTGTTGGCTGTGTATTTAAGTGCATTTTTTTGGTGCCAGGTATTGTTCTTTTATTTCCATGTTTAGAACTCCCTTAAAGATTTCTTGTAACACCGGGCTAGTGGTAAAAAAAAGAAAAAATTGTTTCTCTGGAAAAATAAATATTTCCCCTTCACTTATAAAGCTTAGTTTGGCAGAACATAAAATTCTTGATTTGAATTTATTTTCTTTGGAAATGCTAAAAATAGGCCCTCAATGTCTCTTGCCTAGTAAGGTTTCTGCAGAGAAGTCTGCTGTTAGCCTGATAGGGTTCCTGTTGTATGTGATCTGACCTTTTCCTCTTGCTTTTAAAGTTTTTGTTTTCTTTAGCACTGACCCTGGACAGTCTGGTGACTATGCATTGGTGATGTTTCCTCTGTATAGCATCTTACAGGTGTTCTCTGAATTTTACATAACTGGATGTCTACCTATTAGCAAGATTAGGGAAAATTTCTTCAACTCTTCTCTCAAACATGTTTTCCAGTTCTCTAACTTTTACACCTTCTCTCTCAGGAATGACAACAATTTGTAGGTTTGGACACTTTACAAAATCCCGTATTTCTCAAAAAGTCTTTTTTCACTTAAAAAATTATTTAAGTTTTGTCTGATTGAGTTAGTTTGAAAGACCAGTAGTCAAGCTCTCAAATTCTTTTATCTGCTTTGTCCAGTTTATTAACAAAGTTTTACTTGTATTTTGAAACTCCTTAAGTAAGTTTTTCCATTTCAGAATATCTAATTGATTTCTTTTTAAGATATTTATTTCTTCCTTCATTTTCCTGGATTGCTTTTGAAGTTTGTTTGTGTTAATCTTCAACCTTGAATTTCATTGAGTTCCTTGCAATCCATGTATTGAATTCATTATCTTTCATTTCTGAGTTTATATTTTGGTTAGGGACCATTGCTGGAAAGCTAGTGTGATTCTTTGGTGGCAGCACTACATTCAGATTTTTCATGGTACAGAATTTTTGTTCTGGTTGCTTCTTATCTGGAAATGCTGGCACTTCTAATTTTTGTAATTCTTTTTATGCAGGTAGATTTTTTTTCTTTTTCTTTCTTGTCCGATGGTATCATTATTTTCTCCTTCCCTTTCCCTTTCCCATCTCCGTAGGATGTGTGTGTATATAGAATGTTGGATAGGATCTTTTGGCTTTGCTTGTATAGCCATAAGCATGCATGTCAGCTGGTTTTATGAGTTGTGCATTTTAACCTACAAGCCAGTAGATAGTGCTTATAAGTAAAAGCTGTTTGCTGCCAGCATGGCTGGGTGGGTATATACTTGGTCCTTATTTACTGGAAGAAGCTCTCTGTTGCCTCAGGCAATGGGCTGATGCATGGAGTGCACAGGTTCTGAGTTCACTGCTCTGATCTCGGGAACTGGGGAAAGATGGGTAGGGTTGGATTGGGCAGGTCCTCCTACAGATTCCCTGATGACAGGCACCAGCACCAGCACTGAGGAAGAAGAGGAACAATCCAGTGGGTGATCGCTAAGCACCCAGAGGTGTGCTTAGGTGTGGAGCTGAGAAATCTCATCAGCCCCAAGTTCTCTGTATGGGGAAGTACAGGGAAGGGGGAGAGCAGCCTAAACTACTAATCCAGGTGAGTAGGTGCTCCAGTTACCTGAGATCTGCCTGGGCATGCAGTGTAGAGGGCCCTTCTGCACCACAATCTCTGCACATGGGGCTGAGGTGATTTAGGCTGCTGATCCAGGCATACAGTTGCTTCAAATGCCTGGAGATCGGCCTGGGTAGAGAGTGGAGAGGACCCTGCTTAACACAGTCTTCACTGGAAGGGTCAGGTAGGCTCAGGCTACAGATTCACGTGAGCAAGTGCTCTGACTGCCTGAAGACCTGCTTGAAACATGAAAATGGAGCAGAAAAGGCCTCACTAA
Source organism: Chlorocebus sabaeus (assembly GCF_047675955.1). Lineage (NCBI taxonomy): Eukaryota > Metazoa > Chordata > Mammalia > Primates > Cercopithecidae > Chlorocebus > Chlorocebus sabaeus. The sequence goes on along the minus strand of NC_132930.1, from coordinate 23,283,300 downwards.
ACCATGATCTCTGCACAAGAAGGATGAGACAGCTCAGGCTGCTGGTTCAGGCGTGTGGGTGCTTCAAATGCCTGGAGTTATCCCTGGGCATTGAGCAGAGAGGGCCTGGTTGCACCACAGTCTCCATGCAGAACTTGAACCATTTTACTGGAAGACGTATGGTACATTCAGGACCTCCGAATTTCAAATACTTTTACGTAGGTTTCTCGTGTGCCCTAAGCTGTGAATACTCAAAAGAATTAATAAGCCATGTAAGATTTTCACAACATGACCTCACACTCTCAATAGAGGAAACCACAGCTTCTACAAGAGATACCACAAATAAATTTTCTTCTTATAATGCAGCACTTGGTTCAGTTACACCCAAGTTATCATTAAAAGCAAAAAGTAGAAGAGTAATTCTTGTTGACTGATACCTTACCAGAATCTCAATCAGCCAAGTCCATTTGTCCAGAGTTTAAGACCTAGGAGTGTATAGTACATTCCCCTAGATGTTTGTATCAATTCTAGTACTGTGCTTATCAGATGGAGTTGGGAATATTTACCTACCTATGCAACCTGACTCCCATCTCTCAGAATGACATTTGAGACATTTGAGCCTTTTTGAAAAGTTTACAAATTTGCACTAGTAATAACGGCAATGGTTCCTTTCCCCTATTTAGAGAAGCTGATCCTCCCTTAGAGAAAAAAGTTTATTAAATCCCCCCGTGGGACCCCAGCCATACTCTTATCCCCATGTAATAGTATCTCTATTTTCAACTACTACAATGATCTTCCTTTGAAACAAACCTGATAGTGCTTAAAGTGCTTTATGATCTGTCTAGTTTCTCCCCTCAAAGGTTTGAATAATCTATAATGGCTTCATATGGCTTTTCCAGTGTTCATGAAATGGTTTCCTAATTGCTGTTGCTACAGGCCTCCCATCTGCTGTTAAACTATGATGCTTCTCAATGCTTTCTTGAATATGAGTTCCTTCTAGGGAGGTCACTCAAGTTCACTGCTAAGAAGTTTTACTGTTATTAATACAAGTGAAGAGTATTTGGTATACATGTAGCTCATTTTTCCTTTCATCTAATTCTGATTTGGTGGTAAAGACCTCAAGGTAGCTCTCAGGTAGATCCCTGTATTTCTTTTTTCTTCATTTTTTCTTTCTTTCTTTCTTTCTTTCTTTCTTTCTTTCTTTCTTTCTTTCTTTCTTTCTTTCTTTCTTTCTTTCTCTTTCTTTCTTTCTTTCTTTCTTTCTTTCTTTTTTTTTTTTTTTTTTTTTGAGACAGTTTCGCTCTGTTACCCAGGCTGGAGTGCAATGGCACAATCTCAGTTCACTGCAACCTCTGCCTCCTGGGTTCAGGTCATTCACCTGCCTCAGCCTCCCAAGTAGCTGGGACTACAAGCATGCACCACCACGCCTGATTAATTTTTTGTATTTTTAGTAGAGATGGGGTTTCACCATATTGACCAGGCTGGTCTTGAGCTCCTGACCTCAGGTGATCCACCCGCCTCAGCCTCTAAAAGTGCTGGGATTACAGGCGTGAGCCACTGTGCCCGGCCTTTATTTCTTGATTTCTTGAAAATATGCTGTTTTCTCTTTCTAAAGGTAAATTTCCTGAGACATAATCATTTATGACATTTCAATCACACTATATTTAACTCTTGAATTTTTTCATATTATCTGCAAACTTTATTTCTAAGATGAATGAAGGTGAAAACATTCCATTTTTGAATTTACGGTTTTAACTTTGTGATAGTCTCCTTCAATATTCCTTAAGCCCAGGTTCAAATAAGAGCCGCTTCCAGTGCAATATGCCTCTCTCCTCACTGCTTGATTATCTCTTGATTAATTAAATCAACCATCCTTTTATGGATCAATTCAGTCTTAGTCTGAACCTTGGAAATCTTATGCCGCAGTTACAGTCTATTCAGTTACCAAATCAGAGTCAATTTGAAACTATATTGTTGAAAGTGGCTCTCAACAGTATAAACATGCCATGTGAGTCCAAGAGATTAGCTCTTGGTATGTCTCATCTTCAGTCTTTTTGGAATTGGATGCTCTTTCAAGTGTGGCAAGAGGAAGGAATTTCAAATAGCTAAACTATTAGCCTCTATTGTTGTTAAACGCTGACAATACAAAGGCTAAAACCTCACCCACTCACTTTACAGCCTACATGGATATTAACTGCCTTTGCAGATGGAAGCCTCAGCCAGTTGATGTCAAGAAACACTACAAGGAAAAATAAATTCACCCCTTGAGTCCTGGAAGGCCTGTATCAGGTGAGCCTTAACTGAAACAAAAAGACTCCCTTTCCCCTCATACAATCTAATCCCTATCTCACTTATTCCTGCATAGGTCAAGGCTGCACCTCCATCAGTCAAAGACAGCTACAAAAGTCTGTGTGAGCTGTGTTTACCGAGCCCTGCGCTACTTTTGAAATAGCTACTAAACACCATAGACATCCACTGCAGTAAGCTGCTATGATTCGAAAAGTCAAGAACTGGAGCCACACTTGAAGCATCAATTCATCCACATGATACTTTGTTTCACTCAACATCAACCCATTGCTGGCTCTTTCAATGTTCCCAGTAAACGTACCAATATATTCAAATTTTAAGGTCCCAGGACATAATATGTTTTTCCTTCCTCCAGTGTTATGTGTAAATTGAAGACAGTAAATACATAAATTGCCAGGTGAATATTAAAATGACAGCTTTATTATTGAAAGAGCTACATTGGAGGAAAGAATCTAGTTGTGTGCTCATTGTAGCACTTTTAAATTCTGTCCTTGGTTAATTAAATTTACCTACCCCAAATGATAGACTGCCTTGTTGAGGACAGAGATCGCCTCAGTAAATGCACTGTAATAAGGGACGGAAAATATGTGCCTTAGAGAGCCTCATTCAAAAAATGAGGAAGTCCAACACACACACGTACTCTAATCCTAACCGACAGTCTGGTAAGAGAGCATGTCCAAAGCGTTGAGGTGTTTCAATACTCTCCTCTCTTTAGGCTTAGCCATGGGACTATTTTTGTGAGCAAAACTGAGACAATTCATGTCACCATGGAGTTTAAAGTCTAGTGGGGAGAAATGCATACTAATTTTTTAAATTAAGGTAATAAAGCATAAGCAGGTAAGAGAAGTTGTTTTTGAGAAAATAATATTTAAGATATTTTAAGGATGGATAGGAAGAGATGTTCTTATTGTAGAGATTAGAGCAGAAGAATCAGTAGTGTCAGATCATAGGTGAAAACAATAAATTAGGCAGTAAAGTGAATTTCTGAAGTTAATTTGGTGACTATCAAACAACCTTCTTAAAGCTGGTTCAGTAAGGACATCATTGCTAATAAGAATTCGTGCATCCATTGTTGTACACAGACAAAAGAATGATGTAACCATTTGAGCCAAGGGGAATGATAGTTAATAAAGTTAATGTAAATGATCTATATATCTCACATCCAGAAATAATACATTATGTTTCTTCATGTTTAGAAATCTGGCCACTGTAACTTGGTTCTTTAAATTGAATGATAAGCGCAAAGTTTCTCACAAACTTTGCTAGATAGACAGATGTGGCATTGGGGAAATAACACTCATTCCAAAAAAAAAAAAAAGTGTCTTCTACAAATTCTGGCCTACACATATTGCAACGATAAGAGTATTCAAACTTTCTGAGCCGCTGTTTTCTTATTATAATGTCACTATGACTATATTAATGCCCACTTTAATTCACTTTTTCATTTATTCATTTGGTCTTTACTAGTTGTCTCTGGTCTCCAGAAGATTTTAGGTCAGGGAATGATAAGAAAGATAATTGGTGTACAACCATAAGCACAGTATTTACTCAAGTTGGATCAAGAGACTCTAGGCCTTGACTGTTACCATTTAGGATCTGATTATATTTCATGTTCTCAAGATGTCTTTTCAATCATTTTCCCATAAAGGCAATTGAATCATTAATAATTTTGCTTATGAGATACAGGGCAACAGAGCAGACAGGGAAGATATTTATAGAAAATAGAACAAAATGCCAAATTGAACTAAAGTCATATGAGTATGGAGCTATATACAATGGTGAAGATAGAATGATATCAAAAGTATATTAAACTCATTTTTTGTGACCCTAAATTATCATTACTTAATATTTGGGTTTACATGGAAATTTTTAAAATACTCAAATATGGTAGAACAAGGAAGAAAAGCCTTTGGAGCTAGACTTCAAAGACTCAAATCTCAGTTCTATGACCTTGGAAAAGTTATATAAATTTCTATGCCCCAGTTTTTACATCTATTAAATGTGAATAATAGTAATAACTATCCCACAGGATTTTGTGAAATTTAACAACTTAACATTATAAAACACTCCAAACTTTATCAAGCACATTGTAAGCACCACATGTTTATTGCTGTTATTGTAAGGAGGTCCGGACTTACATTTAAAATCAGGTAGTAATCATAACACTTTGCAAATAGAAATGGCCTCAGATACAATTGAAGACATAGTCTGCATTTAGCATCTAAAGATATTGAAAGACTGAGAGGGTGCATGTATTTTTCAGAGATCTAAGAGCTAGCTAATGGTCAAATTGGATTGGGACACATGTCTCCTCCTCTTCAGCTCTGTGCTTCTCTGTTTCACTCTTCCTCTTCATTATTAAATAGCAGAATGTGTTTCTCATCAGTGTGTTGAATATATAACTTGAACAGTGCTTTAGGGGACAAATGTGAGAATAGAATGACCTAAAATGTGTCACCTGTTGAGACCACACTGGCACCTTTTCTTCAAGCAGCATTGACATACATACGCTCAAATAAATTAATGGTCTCATCTCCACTGACTCACTAGGCAGAAAAAAGTTTGCCTGTCAATTTAAAAAGAGACAGGAGGAAAATGGTCCAGTCAAACTGACACATAAAATTAACCGTCACAGGTGGTCTGGGGAGAAATGCATTTTTAAATGTGCCAAATTAATAATTGGTTTAGACAAACAAAGCAAACATTTCTAAACACTGGCAAATATTCTTTCTAGTGGCAACAATTCACCTTAATGTTATTGTTTCCTTATTTTACACTCAAATTTGTTTCCTTAGTACTTTATTTGTGAAGATTTTTGCAGTTTAAGAGAGAGATTCCCTTGTCATGTCTACTAAATTTGTATTTTGCTTTCCAGTATACAGTGTGGTGAGATATCAAAAATTATTCAGCTCCTAGAACATTATTATATATTTATTTAATGAAAATTGACCCAACTCAAAATAACTGATGAGGCTTTTGAAAAATAGATAAATCCTAGGAGGCCTCCCCCCATCTCAGATTTAGCATACTGAAATCTTCAATTTCCTGAGGTTTGGACGAATTCAGTGGGACAAATTAAGCAACAAATAAAGCCCACAAACATGCAATAATTTCCTGGTTAGGTAATTTTGAAGAGAACAACTACTACTAGGAATTTAAAGATTTGTGAAAAGTCTCTGAGTTTAAGAAATTCCTGATAATGTTGGTATATGTGGTAGGCTGAATAAGGTCCTTACGAATGTCAGTGTTTGAATTCCCAGAACCTGTGAATTTGTTACCTGACTTAGTCAGAGACTTTGTATGTGTAATTAAATTAAGGATCTTGAGATGGAATGTTACCCTGGATTAGCTGGTTAGGCTCAAATGTAATACTCACAAGGGTTCTCTAAAATGGAGACAAGAAGCTGGAAAAGATGATGTGATGATGGAAGTAGAGATTTGAGTAATGCTACCAGGAACCAAGGAATGTAGTAGCTTCTAGAAGCTGAAAAAGACAATCAGTTCTCCCCGGAGCCTCCGGATGCTGAAAACTATGCTGACACCTTGAATTTTACCCTTTGAGACTCATTTTTGACTTCTGGCTACCAGAATGGTAAGATCACAAATTTGTATTGTGTTTAAGCCACTAAGTTATGGTGATTTGTTATAACAGCAATAGTAAACTAAAACAGTGTAGCAATATCAATGAATTAACATATGAGGAGTGCTAACTTCTAGTGCCAGACACCGTACTAAACTGTTTGGAGAAAGATCGTATTTCATCTTGAAAATCGTATGAGGCCGATACTAATGTTTTCTCTGTTTTGACATAGCACAAACTGTAGTTTACAGACATTAAGTAACTCATACAGAATTAAGTAACACGAAGACACATTGCTAGTACAATGTGACCTAGAATTCAACCCATGAAGTCTAGTTTCGATCCTCTTTACAACCTCCTGCCTCTGCTCATTCCCAGACTATCCATGTTTATCTCTGAGATTCCCAGCCAAAGGCTTTGGGTAGAGTCTGGCCACAGAACATAATTGCTTCAGATGATGTTATAAACTGCAACAATTAATTGAGCAGATATTTAATAAGCATCCAATCTATGACAAGCAGGGTAGATACTGAACCATGCAGTTGAATAAGATAAACATGGCTGCAACCCTTGGGAAGCTCATAATCACAGCAAAAATAGGACCCTCTAAATGCAGTACCGGTACTGGGTCACCACAAATGCAGAGTGTGTAACTCAGTTATTTCAGATTTTTATAATGTTGACATTTGAAACAGAGGAGGAGAAATGTTCTAGAAAGATGAACAGCAAACATGGAAATGCAATTTTTTTTTTGTAGTATTGCCATCAAAACTTCTGCATTCTAGCATTCTTTACTGGTGGCAAAACCACTTTTAACTTTCATTTCCTTTACTCCCTGGAAAGCAAAATAAATTAAGGAGCATCTCCATTTGTTTTTAAACATGATGGGAAGTTTCAAGTGAGGCATCTGAGAGCACATAAAAAAATTTAAATGAAGCAGTGAGTTCAGGGGACAGATTCACAACCAGAAAGAAAAACAAAAGAACGCTTTTAAAAAACAAAGGCCTTATTTTTCCCTCTCTCTAATTTCCTCATCTTAATGCTTTTATGAGCCAAATATTTTACAACCTTGTGTTAAATGGAAACAAAAGGCTTCATTGTGTATTATTAAATATAAAATTATAAGAATAAGTACATAAAAATATACTACATTTGGATTTCTTCCAATGCTATTTTTTTGAGTGAATCTGAGCTCATTATATTCAACTGAATCTATTGATTCTATTTCTACAAATTCTAAGTGATTTCTTGCAGTTTATCTATTGTTCCTCTTTTAATTAACAGTGGATGTGCAGTACAGCAGTAGGCAGTATTTACTGCATAATATTAATTCTGCAGCTGCACAGAGACAAAGTGCTTTATCCTAAACAAACACACGTGCAAGCTGCGTGCCCTAAAAGGTAAAGCTCTATAGGATGCCCTGTAGTGTGATTTCTAACTGGGCTTCCAGAAATGTGGCTTCCACCTCTTCTGAGTTAAATGAGTCACTCTGTCTAGACTTCAATCACTGCATCTGTAATATAAGGACCTCTAGTTCCTTTCAACACCTATACAGCCAGATTTCTGTGAACACTCTCTGGCTGACATTATATTGTCTATTGCACTCTGGAAGAAGTTAGCTTCTGGCTCTTTTATATGCATAAGAAAATCATCTTTACACATGTAATGGTCGCTAAAATTCTGGCTGCAGAATAGTCTTCCAAGTGCTCCTGGGAGTAAAGGAATGACGAGTTTTCTTACAAACCTAGTTCTGCCCGTTTTCTGATTTCCCATTTGCTTTGCTGGACAGCAGGTGCTGGACCACCAGGTGATAGAATGGCTTTATCTAATCCCCAGGGGAACTTCATACCTTCTCCTTTCCTGGTTCCATTTTTGAGCTTCGAGTTTTAGAACCGTATTCAGCACTCAAAACCATCAGTACCATGATGGCTACAGGGAGGAGGCTGTGGTCTTCCCAAGTGTGTCTCCAAAATCTTATATCCCACTGCAAACTGTTCTCCCTTGGCAGGGAGAAGACAATATGGTGTATTCTACAAGTTGCTCTAGGACTGGATGGAAATGAAGAGAATCAGCAAAAGACTGATTTACATTGAGTTGAAGAGCAAGAAAAAAATTCAGCCTCCATGTAGGTAACAACACAATCTTTAATGTCAAGGTATTCAATAGTTGCGAACTCTCTCTGAATATCAACTTTCCTTTAGGTCTGTAGCCAGATGAGAAAAAACATAATAATAACAATGATCATTTTAAATTGTAGTATATTTTCACATCCCCTTCAAATGCCTTACACTTAATAACCAGTGCTTCTGCCTTTCAAACCCAATCCAATAGTCTTGACACTTTACGGTTGAGGGCAAGGAAACTGCTTGGAGATGCCTCTTGGAGAACAGTGACATCTTTCTGCCATCCCAATACAGGTTATCTTTTCAGATATGAGAAACATGAAGAATGGTTAGTACCATTTACAAGTCAATTTGCATAAGAAAATAGAGATAATGCCTTTCTTCTATTGTTCTAGAGACCAAACAAGATAAGGAACATAAATTCTTAGCTTAGTACGTGGCAAACACCCCTGGAATGGCGGCAGTTATTTGTCTCTTGTAAAAGTGAACGACTATGGTTATAGTTGCTCCCAAGCAAAGATCTGTTTGACTGTATTAGTCAGACAGAGTTCCTTCTCTAGAGGAACAGAACTAATAGGATATATGTATATATGAAAGGGAGTTTATTAAGAAGAATTGACTCACACAATCACAAAGTGAAGTCCCACAATAGGCCATCTGCAAGCTGAGAAGCAAGAAAGCCAGTAGTGGCTAAGGTCAAGTCCTAAAACCTCGAAAGCAGGGAAGCCGACAGGACAGCCTTCAGTCTGTGGCCGAAGGCCGGAGAGCCCCTGGAAACCACTGATGTAAGTCCAAGAGCCCAGAAGCCAATGAACTTGGAGTCTTGAACTTTGAGGGCAGAAAGCATCCAGCATAGGAGAAAGATGAAGGCTGTACGACTCAGCATGTCTGTTCATTCCACCTTCTGCCTGCTTTTTCTAGCTGCACTGGCAGCCAATTAGATGGTGGATCTGCCTTTGCCAGTCCACTGACTCAAATGTTGATCTCCTCTGGCAACCCCCTCACAGACACAGCCAGAAATAATATTTTGCATCCTTCAATTCAGTCAAGTTGACAATATTAACCATTACACTGTTTTTCCATATCATTTATTTATTACGCTTTTTTCTAGTTTTCTTCAAGTACGTTTGACAAATACAAATGGTATATATTTATGATATACAATGTGATGTTCTGATACATGTTTACATTGTGAAATGATTACCATAACCAAGCTAATTAGTAGATTGTCACCTCACATAGCTGTCATTTGTGTGTGTGTGTGTGTGTGTGTGTGATGAGAACATTTAAGATTACTCTCTTGGCAAATTTCAAGTAAATGACACGATATTCGTAACTGTATTCACCATGCTATATGTTAGATCTCCAGGACTTACTCATCCTGCCTAACTTTTGTACCTTTTGATTAGTTTGATTAGTATCTCCCTATTTCCTGCCCCTCCGACCCTGGAAATTACCATCTACTCTCTGTTCTATGAGCTTGACGTTTTTAGATTCCACAGATAAGTGAGGTTATGCAGTATTTGTCTTTCTGTCCTTGGCATACGCCACTTAGCATAATGTCTTTTAGGTTCATCCATGTTGTTACAAAAGACAGGATTTCTTTCTTTTTAAAGGCTGAATAATATTCCTTGAGTTTCTATCAAGCTATTTCCCCTAGTCTGGAACAGAACAGTAAAAGGAACCACAAATGGACACTTCACCAGAGAACAATGCTATGTCACCAACCTTCTTTCTAGGAAACAGATGGAGTCATTCTGAAGTCAGAATTCCAGAAAAAACCATTATGAGTAACTGCATTAAAGGATGGCTTCTCTTTTAAAGGTAGAATAAAGAGATGCCTTCTTTATTGCACTTTTGGGTTAGAAATGAGAAACATTTTTCTATTTCTTGTCAAGCGTAAAAGATGAGTTTACATCCTAAAATTTAAACATCATATAGTTTCCCTTGCATAGCCTATGATGAAGGAAATGTAAAAAATAGCACATTTTTTCCTTAAAAAATTATTCTATTGTCTAAATTTGATAAGTGATATAAACAAATAAAAGGTTTACTGGAAGAAAGCTATTTTTATATTGGAAACCATTGGAATGCTTTTCTAATACTGGAAACCTGTATTTATTCATAAAACTGATTTTATAAAACAAAATAATTTTATCTGTCAATATCATGAATGTACTACATTCATACCTTTTATAAAGGATACATTTTGAGACTGAGCATTATATTTGAAGTGACATTTTTTAATTTTCAGAAGCAGATTAATGATGTGGGCAAATGAGATTAGCTTTAGGGTCTCTCATTTAACGTGTCCTGTGAGTATTAGATGTTATTGAGAGTTGTAGAGTATTGCAGGTAAGGAGAAAAATCCGCGTTTAGTCAGAAGTATTTCTAGATTAACATTTCTTGCAAATTGTCACAGAAAAAGGACTTGAATATCAAAGAGGTGGTGATCAAATAGAATTTATTTTCTCATTCCAAATATTCATTTTGTACTGTGGCCCACAAAATAATAGCCTCCCAAAGATATCCACGTCCTAATACTCGGAATGTATGATTCTGCTAGGGTGCATGGCAGAAAGGAATTAAAGTTGCAGATAGAGCTATGGTTGTCAATCAACTGACCTTAACATAGGGAAATTATCTGAATTATTTGTGGCAGGGGGCACAATATAATCAGAATTTCCTTAAATGTGAATAAGGGAGGCAGAGGAATCATTGCGAGAGTGATGTTTTGAGACTCAACCAGGCCTTACTGGTTTTGAGACAGAAGGGCACCATAAACCATGGAGTTGGTTGCCTCTAGAAGGTGAATAAAGCAAGAATATGAATTTCCCCATAGAGTCTCCAGAGAGGAGCCAATGCCTTGATTTTACCCAGTGATATCCATTTTGGACTTCTGATCTCCAGGACTGTAATATAATTTGTGTTACATAAGCATTTAGTTTATTGTTGCCTAGTACAGTAGTGGTAGGAAACTAATACACACACTTAATATTGAGTTTGTAATTCGGTTATTTGTTTTCTTAAAGAAGACCCCCAAATAGTATAGGTTTATGTACCCATAGTACCTGGCTCCATCCCCATCAATACTACACATGAATGTTAGTTTTATTAGTATGCACATATTTTTTTCCACAACATTTATCTGTCTCAGGGACACAAATATATTTTATGAAGTCATTGGTCTTTCTTCTGGGAACACTGGACCTCTTTTAATGTTAATAGGAACCCTTTCTTCCCAAACCCAACCATTTGTAGAAGACAAGATTATTCACTATTTTACAACACTGTGTCCTTTTGTAATTTTTAATTAAATTTGGACTGCTGTTTTCCTTACATCAGCCACTAAATAAAGCCTTTCGATTCAGTGATTGGGATTCTGTTTGTACTATCTCCGTGAAAATGTTAAAGAAGAATATTGTCTTCCCTTTCAATAACAGCCAGTTATATATTCTAATCTATAGATATGTATTTATTCTTAATTGATTCCACTGTTGGGAACAAAATGGTATCAGTATGCATTTCTTTAGAATATTTGTGATATCAGAGAAAATGAAAAGGGAAGGAATGGGGGAAGATAATATTGTTTTAGAGTTTAGCATATATCAGTCCCTCTGCTAAATACATTACAAACCTTCAACAATGCTGTTGAATACTCTTAGATAATCTCATACTCCTTTTAAAAATGAAGATATTTAGGCTTAAAATAATAGTTTATTTTCCTCCAGGCCAAACAACTGATGGGCAGCCAGATTGTCATATGATTTCCAGTTTTTATGACTTAAAAACCTATAAACTTAGAAATCCATATATTCATTCTTACCTGTGACTACATCTGACTCTGGAATTTCAAGCTAGTGTGCACATTTATATGATGTGTTAGCTTATCTAAACCACTATAGTCTCTCCTCTGGCCACAAAGTGGGCTTTTCCTGACTCCTCTACTGCCCCCTCATTCTCCTTCCCACTTATCCTATCCTTGATTCGCTTCCTCTACTGAGTTCAGGAACATCTCCTCTAGAATCCTGCTAGAGGTTATTCCCTGATTTGGCTAGGTGCCTTCTTATGTGCCCTCAGGATCCCCTGTCACCTTTCTCATAGTGACTATGCCAAATGATAGTTGCATGAAGACGTCTGCTTCTTTGTCTTCCTCACTAGACTCCTGAGTAAAAACAGTTGAGTCCGATAAATCTTTATAGCCTTGGAAACGGCTAGGACCTAGCCTATGCTCAATCAATATCTGATGAATTAATAAACATATTCCCTGGCTTTAATGTTTCTATAAAATACCTTTCTAGAAATAGAAAACATAAATATTGTCCTGTGTTGGGATTAGAAAAATTTAGGACAATAGCAGCTTATTATACATATTTTATGCGGCTCTTTTATTTATATTATCATTCCTACTCTTTAGAATAGCTGTGCGAGTCTGACTAGTTTTATCCTTATTTCACAGATGAGAAAAGCAAGCCTCAAAAGTTAATCATCTGAACCCAGGTTGTGCTGGCTCAGGTGATATGTCAATGTTTACTAATAACAACCAATATGATTATTAGTGGTTATTTGTTGAAGGCTTTTCTTGGGAAAATACACAGTAGAGCTGGCTGCCTTCCCCTTCTGGTATGATTTCCCTGGACATATGGAGAGAGGCAGACACTTCAGAATCCCAAGGTCTCACAGTCTACTCCATGGGAGGGCAGCTTCTGCCCTCCAAGGATATTCCTGAAATATTCTATCAGAGCTTGCTAAAAGTTTCTGTCATTAGGCTATAGTTGTATATTTCCAGCTTCTTAACTGGTGACCTCCCTTAGCCATTGAACAGATCAGATGCTGGTCGCTGTGAGAGGAGGTCATGGATAGTGAATCCTCGAACACATCCCGCACAGCTCTACCAAGAGCTACTGTTTTAAGAATGTACAAATTATGACCTAGTCATTACAGTCTGCAACTAGAAACAGTCTGAGTGCCCATCAACAGGGGCATGAACAAAATAGAATGCTACTCAGCAACAGAAAGAGACAAATAGCTGATGTCAATACATACAATAATGTGGATGAACCCCAAAAACATTTTGCTGAGTAAAAGAAACACATTAGGTACTTATTGCTCATGTAATAAATTGCCACAAACTTGGTATCATGAATTACAGAATTGTATTATCTTATAGTAGTAGAGGTCAGAAGTCCAAAATGGGTCTGACAGGACTGAAATAAATTGTGTTGGCACCTTTGTTCCTTTCTAAAGGTTCTAGCTTCTTGCGGCTACCATTGTTCCTGGGCTCACAGCTGTCTTCAACTTCCAAAGCCCAGCAATGTTTGGTAAAGTCTTTCTTATGATGCCAGCTCTCCAGTTCTGATTCTGTTTTCTACATTTAAGGACACTTTTGATTGCATCGTGCCAACCCAGATAATCCAGAATGATTTCATTTTAAGTTCAGTTGTTTAGCACCCATAATTCCTTCTGCTCTTTTAGTTCCTCTTTGCAGTGTACCATTGTGTTTACAGGTTCTGGGAATTATGATGTGGACATTTTGGAGGCCCATTATTTGCCTACCACAAGAAGTCTTATACAAAGGAGCACAAAATTTATTACTTTCTTTCAGTAAAGTTGTAAAACAGGCAATTTAATATTTGGTGGAAAAAAAAAAAAAACCCAACAGTGGTTGCTCTTTGGACTTAGGGGAGGAGACTGGGAAAAGGCAATGTTAAATGATGTTTATATATTTTTTATTTAGGTTGTATTTTTTACAAAACTGTATATATATACATATATATACACACATATATATACAGTCTTGTATATATACTTGATATATAAATATATTTCAGTATATGTAAGTTTTACATGAAAAATTAAAAAAACAAATAGTAAAGTATTGTAAATAATATCCATGCATGAGTATTTAGGAGAAAATTTACTCATGTCTGAAACTTGCTAAAAAGTATTTTGTCTAATGGGGTAATGGGTAAATAGAGGAATGGAGAGACAGATATGTGGTAAGTCAAGTATAGAAAAATGTTCGTTTTAGTCAGTAGTTGGTTAGTTTTATGTGTGAATGTTTATTGCAAAAATGTTTCAATTTGTATGCTTAAAATTACCACAAAAATATAGAAGGGAAAGCATATTGAATCAGCGTAGTAAGCCTTTGTAACAACTCTATATGACACTCCTGTTTGCCATCTCTACTTCCTTCTTGGCACTGAGGTTGGCATTGCATCTCTCAAATTAAGGAATGAATTTCTTACTGAGTTTAAGAATTCACTCTTAGCTCAAAGCTCTCTCTTGCTGATGTTCAAACTTAAATATTCAGAGACTATGAAAAAGAATTAATTCCAATGTACATCCCTACCCCATACAAGCACACCTGGCTAAGCAAAACTAATCCTTTTGACCCTCAGCCTTGGCAAGACTGTATGTGTGCATGGCAGTGGTGGAGATGGGTCGTAGAGGCCTGTGCGTGGGTATCAGGTGCATTTGAATAGTCAGAAATGTATTTTAGAAAACACAACACACATCCCTGCCATAGCAGAATCACAAAACAGGTGCTGCAGCTGCGCTCTGATTAAAGGAAGCTATACCAAACCTGATTCCTGTTCCCGTGCAAGAGAGACTGTGTCTGAGTGAAGAAAACAGAGACCCATTGTCTATCAATGAGAAAATTCGCTGTCACTTTATTCCATCCAGCCTGTTCAATGCTTGCAAGCAAACCCATTCATTTGCCGTATTAGGCTCTAGTGGAGCGTGTGAACAGCCCATTAGACTCTCATGAAGGATGCCGATCTTTTACCCTATCGCAGCCAGTGGTACATTTGGACATGCCCTTTAAAAAATTCTGAAATGTGCCCTCAACCTCAGGGCAATTCAGGTTACTTCACCAAACTCTGAACATCCCCTTTCTATGATGGATGTATGCAGGTTTTTCTATGTGCACAGTCAGCTTCTCATTATACGTTTATGGCTGGTTATCTGTATATGTTGTCAGCGGGACTACATTCCAGTCTGATTTTAAAAAGAAGGGAGTTGTAGTTTTAATCTATCATCCATCTGTCTGTCTGTCTGACTGGCTGGCTGGCTGGCTGTCTGTCCATCCATCCGTCCATCCATCCATCCGTCCGTCCGTCCACCCATCCATTCATCCATCCATCCATCCATCTATCTATCATCTATCTATCTATCTATCTATCTATCTATCTATCTATCTATCTATCTATCTGTCTGTCTGTCTGTCCATATCTGTATGTGTGTGTATTTTTTTGAAAACACATGTACATTTTCCTGTGAGAACTTAAGATATGATCTTGGGACCCTCAAAAAATTCTGGCCTAAATTAGGCTGTCATGTGGAAATTACAAGGTCAGTAACATGGGGCCCCTTAAAACCAAATTCTAATTTGTCTGCAACTGCAGCTACTTGCATCTCTCCTTCCTGACTCTTCTGGATTATGACAGACTACAATAACAGAGATAACATCACTACTAATACGATGGAGCTTTCCCCTTGACACTGAGCTTAGCAACTCTCCACAGCCCAGACAAATTCAATACTTTTACATGAAAAACCAGGCATGGTAAAAACACCACCTCAGCTTGTCCCTGGTGATGCTCTTGTTGGCAGTCGTTCATGGATGATAAATGGCTTTGATTCCAGAGAGTGGCAGTGCCTGCTGCTTAAGTTGAAACTTGTGAAAATACCACAAGCTATTTTACTCACATACAGTTAACTTCTAATTATTCTTTGTTGGCTTCTTTAACTTTTGATCCTTACTGTTTTCAGGAACATGTTGATTTTTCTACTGTTACATTGCTAATCCAGCAATGCTGATATTTTTGTCAATTTTCACTGAAGTTTTCTTAAATGACTGATGACATTGTTATAGTTCTAAAATTCCTTCTAATTTTTCTTTGTTATTTATTCTACTGGAGTCTTACTGTTAATGATGTTTTTATACATGTTTTGCTTGTTGGTTGCATTTGTGAGCAGGTTGGGAAAATCTAATAGAACTTGAACAAATATCTGAATTGTCCTCGATGAATGTCTTCATTCTTTCATTAATTCAACATTCACTTTAGCCTTCATGTATGTACTTTTTGAGCACTTTTGGGTACTTAAAAATTCCTTTCAATCAGATTAATAATAAATCTAAGCTTAAATAACTGTAATACTTGATAGAATGTGCTATGCCATAAAAGAAAGTTTGTGTATATGAGAAATAAAGCACCATAAAATTAATAAAAAATGGTCTGGGCGGGCTGACTCAAGCCTGTAATCCCAGCACTTTGGGAGACCAAGACGGATGGATCATCAGATGTCAGGAGTTTGAGACTAGCCTGACCAACATGGTGAAACCCCATCTCTACTAAAAATACAAAAATTAGCCAGGCATGGTGGCAGGCTCGTGTAATCTCAGCTACTTGGGAGGCTGAGGCAGGAGAATTGCTTGAACCCAGGAGGTGGAGGTTGCAGTTAGCCAAGATTGCACCACTGCACTCCAGCCTGGACAACAAGAGTGAAACTCCATCTCAAACAAATAAATAAATAATTACATTAAATTAAACAAAAATGGTAAGAGAAAAAAAGGAAAAAAGGTAAGAGAAGAGCTGTAATACCCATCACCTGGAAAAGAGTGTTTATGAAAAGTGGGGAAGGATGATGAATATATTAACTCCCCGAATAATGCAAAGTGAAAGAACATATCATTAATTCCATCAACAACAGCTGTTTCTTAATCTTATCTTTCATATGCCAATTGGCTTTTTTCCAACCCCTATGTGCAATAATAGGTATACTATAAATATTTGTTAATGTATTGGTTATCGATCTGCAGTAAATCACTAATATATTCTACTGTATTCTCCATCCCCCAGAAAATACCAACCTTTGGAACATCGTAGTTTTATTGAAAAGATCATTCTCTTCTGTATGACTTAAGGCTGTATTCCCAATTCTCCAATTTCAGGCAGATTATTTACCCTCCCATTTCATGTCTAGTATTTGAGATAGAAACACAAGTCTACCTTCCTGAACTTATTCTGAGGCATCATTGGCATGATGTGTAAACCTGTGTCATTTCCATAAAATAATTACTAAAAGTTATTTGATATATTAGGTTTTTTAAACATTTGGTTTTATTGTAGCTTTGTACTTCATATGATTTCTCTGATTTTAGGAAAGATTTTTTTTTAATTAAACTTGTATGTCTGACTCTCATGCCAGTTACATGTGATTTTAAGTTTTCGCTAAGAAAGCCTTCCCCCAAATAAATTCCTATTCTTTTCTATGTTTCATCTTATGACTTCCTCAAGACTCCTTATAATTATGCATTTTTTGGTTTCCCTGCTGTTAGGTATCCTCTAGGATGACATATCTTCCTCTTTCTATCATTTTATATCTCTACTTCTTTATATACTCAAGCCTCTCAAGTGCCAAAATGAAGGTTGATTCTCTTCCTTGATTAAGCTATTCTTCAATTTCTTCTTTACTACTCATTCCTTGGTCCACTTCAGTCCAATTCTGGCTGCACTATTCCACTGACAGTACTCTTAAATAATCATTCATATATATTCAATGGTCCAATCTTCTTGCCTTTGTCCTTCTTGACCATCCAGTAGTTTTAATATTATAGACCATATTATTCCTTGAAACCATAGCCTTTCTTGCCTTTTATGACACTGTATTTAACAGAATGTGTCTTTATTCCTAGCTTCCTTTTTATCCTCTGCTTATCCCTTACTCCTTAATGGAAGGAGAATTAATCAGAGTTCTACAGAGATATAGAAGCAATAGATCTATCAATCAATCAATCAATCAATCAATCAATCTACAGAGAGAGAGAGAGAGAAGACAGAGAGTGAGCAATTTATTATAAAGAATTGGCTGAGAATTCCCAAATTCTACAGTCAGCAAGCTAGAGACTGAAGAGGGTTGACAATGTAAGTTCCAGCCTGAAAGCTGGCTGACTTGAGACACAAAAAGAGTTGATGTTTCAGTTCAAGTGTGAAGAAAGGAAAAGACTGATGTCCCAGCTCAAGCAATTAAACAGGAGGAGTTCCTGCTTACTTGTGGGAAGGCCAATCTTTTTGTTCTGTTCAAGCCTTCAACTGATTGGATGAACCCCATTCATATTAGGCAGGATAATCTGTTTATCCAGTCCACCAAATCTAATGTTAACCCTGTCAAAAAAATACCTTTACAGACACACCCAGAACAAGGCTTGACCGAAGAGATGTTGTTGCGAATGTGATGAATGTGCACTATTGGTGAAAATGTAAAATGGTGCGGCCACTATAGGAAATCGTATGGTGTTTCTTCAAAAAATTGAAAATAGAATTATCATATATTTCAGCAATTCCAAGCCTCGGCATATCCTCAAAAGTTGAACCAGGGATTCAAACACGTATTTCTACACTCCTGTTTATAGCAGCACTATTTATAATAGCCAAAAGCTGGAAGCAAGCCAAGTGTCCATGGGCAGATGAGTAGATAAAATGTAGTCTGTACATACAATGAGACATTATTCAGCCTTAAAAATAAGTGAAATTATGACATATGCCACAATGCAGATGAGCCTTGAATACACTATACAAAGTGAAATGAGTCAGACACAAAAGACAAATACTGTATGATTCGTATTTGTTACCTAGAATACTCAAATTCATAGCAACAGAAAGTAGAATGGTGGTTGCTGGGGTCAGAAGAAGGAGAAAACTGAGAGTTACTCTTTAATGGTGATAGGGTTTGGCTCTGTGTCCCCACCCAAATCTCATCTTATAGCTTCCATAATTTCCACGTGTTGTAGGAGGGACCTGGTGGGAGATAACTGAATCATGGGATGGGTCTTTCCCATGCTATTCTTGTGATAGTGAATAAGTCTCATGAGATCTTATGGTTTTAAAAAACAGAAATTTCCCTGCACAAGCTCTTTTGTCTGCCACCATGTAAGACATGCCTTTCAACTTTCACCATGATTGTGAGGCCTCTCCAGCCATGTGGAACTGTAAGTCCAATAAACCTCTTTGTTTTGTAAATTGCTCAATCTCAGGTATGTCTTTATTAGCAGCAGGAAAACAGACTAATACAAGTTGGTACAGAGTTACAGTTTGGAAAGATAAAAAAAGTCCTGGGGAAAGATGATGGTAATGATTGCACAAAAACTTGAATGTACTTAATGACATTCAACTATCTACTTAAAAACGATTAAATTGGTAAATGTTATGTATATCTTACTACAATTTTAAAAAATAGGCTATATGTAATACATCTGATGTCTCCGAATTAAGGCCCTCATGATTTAGCTGCTGTCTGAAGGTATCTTTTGCATGAGCTAGGTTTCTCTCACTCTCCTCTACACACCATTATGCACATACCTGGGCCCTGTATGTGCATAGCCATGTACATTTTCTTATGTCTGCTTTCTCATTCTGCTGTACTTGCAATTTCTTTGCTCATGGAGAAATCTTGTTCTCACTGAAGAGTCTATATCCTCAGTGAAGTATTTCCATATATCCCCATAATTAATTTTTTTTTCTTTTTTTTTCTTTTTTTTTTTTTTTTAAGATAGAGTCTCACTCTGTCACCAGGATAGAGTGCAGTGGCACAATATCTCAGCTCACTGCAACCTCCGCCTCCTGGGTTCAAGCAGTTTTCCTGCCTCAGCCTCCCAAGTAGCTGGGACTACAGGCACATGCCCCACGCCCAACTAATTTTTGTATTTTTAGTAGAGGTGGGGTTTCACCGTGTTGACCAGGATAGTCTCGATCTCTTGACCTCATGATCCATCTGCCTTGGCCTCCCAAAGTGCTGGGATTACAGGTGTGAGCCACTGCCCCAGGCCCAATTAATGACTCCTTTATTTTTACTCTATACCTTGCTTACTTATACCTTGATTATAATGTATTTGTTTATACACTTGCTATCGATTATTGTTGGCATTTGTTGGCCTCTATTAGATTATAAGTTCCTGGAATGCAAGGTGTCTGACTTCTCCTTCTTTTCCTTTGCCTAGTTATTCCATAAATATTTGACCCAAAGTTGGGAAATCTTACCGATAACTCTCAAGATGAGTTCCTGCTTCCTCTTGTGTTATAAGACACAGATTAAACTCTACAATAATGAGAGATCATTTTCTTCATTTGAACGTAGTTTTTAAGGTTTTGCATTCCAATTTATGTGAAAGATTTTTATTGTCCTCTACTTTTTCCTTTCTGTAGCTCCTAGACTCTATTATTATTTATATTAAAACCACTTAAAGGACTAGGGGTTGATCTTGTATGATCAATTTGAAAAAATATGGAGAAAATATTATTTCAATTTTTATGTTTGTGAGAATTCACAAAGATAACATTTTTTTCCTCAAGTGATTAGCTAAATATGTGGCAATTATAGAACAGGCTAGCAATTACAACAATCAAATGTTTCAGGTGTACACCACCACTTAACTGGTCTCATTGTTACATAAATTGGAAATCCTATATAACTAATGATGGATAACAGAGACACAGGCTTTTTCTCATATTGCTCTACTCACTTTTAATTAACCTTTTCGAGTCGGCTATACCCTACAGGAGTAAGCCACACTACTTTTCATCATGTTGGCTCCTGAATCTCACACCTGGTAGCATTGTGGTTCTAGATTATACAGAATGACTGGGTTACTGTTTAATAAACAATGCTTTGAAGAATTTGAACTAACTAGAGGGAAATTACTGTATACATTGAGGTGTTCCTCTACTCCTTTCTCAATCCACAGTTCTGGGAAACTTTAATTCAACCTTGGATAGCTTTGTATTGGAGAATGAAAAAAAGCAAAGCACTCGGGGATGGTCCACTCTATTATTAGTGCCCTCCTCACTAATAGATATGAGTGCAGAATCTTTCTCTTTCTCTAGACTTCATTGCTATAATAACCACTCAAGCTGTAAAATCCACTTTGCCACTTTTTTTTTTTTTTTCTTATTAGCTCTTTTGCTGGTGTCTTTTCCTCTAGAAGACATCCACATACTGGAAGAAGTTCCTTCTCTCTCTCCCCAGCAGTGAGGCAGCAATTTTGTGTAGGAAGTTGTGGGGGCCATTAATGACTGGGAATAGAGGAACTGTAAGCCTCACATCCCAGATTGACACAGAGGGTTACAGGCCCTTCAAAATGTACTCCAGCCACTAAGGGAAAAGAATGACTCTTTTTCAGGCAATCCATAGTTCAATATTGACAGGAGCATGAGAAGAAATTTCAGATTGCCTACTTTTGCTGGCTAGAAAGCCCTGTAATTGTGGCAGGCAGGGGGCAGAATGCCTTTGGTGGCTGACAGTGAAAATACTTGATCTGAGCTCTCAAAGCCTTTGTAGACATTTCTATCCAGAGAAGAGCACCAGGGCTGCATTAGCTGAGTCCTTGAGATGCAATTGAGGAGGCAATGCTATTTTCCTTCTGGCTGAGAGAAATGGCAGAGCCTCTTTGTAACAAATGATCATAAATTGCCTGTGTGTCTCCAAGGCAATGAGAGAACTTGCATCTTAGTACTAATGCAAGCTGCTCTCATACTTTTGAGTAGTGCTGGCCATTGGCAAGGAATAAAGGCCTGAGGATAAAGCTAGCAAGACATATCTTAATCCTGCAAGTAAGTGTAATCAAAAGTGAAAGGCTTTCAGCTGTTAAGTTACTTGAAAAACAGATTCTCAAAACTCAATAATTAAATCAAGAGGGGTGAAAGCCAGAAACTAAGATCAAGTAAAATTTGGAAATTGGGAAGTGAAAGAATAAACAAGATCTTCGGATAGAGTTAAACTTGGCTGTCAGCCCTATTCCATTTCTGTTTTTTGGTTTTGTTTTGTTTTAAATCCTGTATAAGGCCATGTGAGATACGATATAGAAATGTGTAATCAGAAAGCATGCATATATTTCAAGTTTAAATTCATAGAAAAGTTCTCATTCAGAGCTCCTTAAGGACATTTTCGCCAATTTAGAATTTTTGTGGTATACAATCTAGGTCATCTTTAAACTTCCTGAGCTGCATTAATCCCTGGTTCTTTGTAAATCATTTTGTGAGTACACATCAAATGTACAGATTTACAGTAAGTACTTACATTATGCTCATACCTATAGTTATAAAAAGTTCTTTAGAAGCCCTGGGGTGCCATATGTGTTTCTAGATTTGCATTTATAAGAATTAGTTTAGCACAACACAGACATGAAAATCTTGCTACCTGGTATTCTGTGCTTTTTAAGAGGCTTGCTGATAAAAATGTTGTTGATACTGATGGCAGCACCTGTCATTGGGAAGTGTTTCCAAGGTGCAAGACAATCTGCTAGTTACTTAACACAGGTTTATCTCATTTAATTCCTTCAACATTCTTGTCATGATTATTGCTCTTATTGTTTGAGGAAGCTGAGGTTCAGAGAGGATAATTGGCTTGCTTAAGGTCATACCAATAGTAAATGGAGGATGATGGTTCTAAATGTATATTGTCCTAATTTCAAATGAAAAATATTAACAAAAGAGAGGGAATGATATGATGGAAAATGTCCTAATGTATTTATTGAGAGATGTGGGATAAAGTTTTCACTTACATTTCATACCATGGTGCAGTGAACTTCTTTTGGTTTTGAGATCCAGCATATGGTCTTCCTTAGTCTGGAAGCTTTATCCTGATCTTGCTTTGGTAAAACACCACTTCTAGCGGTCAACCATTTCCATTTAGTGCTATTGACTCAACTCCCAGATGAAAGTTTGGCCCAAATTGGCTTATGGACCATTTCCAGTCACCAAGTTTGGGGTGAAAATTTGCTAGAGCTCCTGGAATAAAATCGATCTCCCTCCCCCTTCTTCTGCAGGAACTACCAAACTATGCATTGGCATTTATTGGATAGTATGGTGTTCTATAGAAATATGAGGTTGGCAAATAAAGCTACTATTTGGACATTGTGGAAGGAAAAATCAAAGTTCTCTGTGACCATGTCCCTTTACAGTGTGACTTTTTCACAGCTTTCATCAAGATACGGAAGCTCTTTCCCACCTCTTGCATCTAGGTTGTGTTTTCACTTGCTTTGACAAATAGAAGACGAAAGAAGAACACTATGCAATTGTAAGGCTTCCATTTTTACTCTTTGGGAACTGTAGCCTAAGACTACCACAAAAGGAAGACAGTCTAGTCAGCTGGAGATTGATACACCATGAGGAAAAGATCCATAGTGATCAAGAAGACAGCCAGCTTCAACTGTCAGACCTACGAGTCCGGCCATCTTGCATTTCTTTCCGACCCAGCTGATCCTGAGCTTAATGAAGCTACGCTAGTGAGTGCTATGGAGAAAGCATAGCCAGCCAACATTATTATGAGAAATAAAAAATCTTTTTTTTTTTTTTTTTTTTTTGTCTTCAAGTTCTGGGGTACATGTGCAAGATGTGCTGGTTTGTTACATAGACAAAGGTGTACTATGGTGGTTTGCCTCACAGATCAACCCATCACCTTGGTATTAAGCGCAGCATCCAATAGCTGTTCTTCCTTGTGCTGTCCTTCGTCCCATCCCTTCCCCTGACAGGCCCCAGTGTGTGTTGTTCCCACATGTGTCCATGTGTTCTCATTGTTCAGTTCCCACTTATAAGCAAGAGCATGTGGTGTTTGGTTTTCTGTTCCAGTGTTTGTTTGCTGAGGATAGCAGCTTCCAGCTTCATCCATGTCCCTGAAATGTACATGATCTCATTCTTTTTTATGGCTGCATAGTATTTCATGGTGTAGATGTACCATATTTTCTTTATCCAGTCTATCATTGATGGGCATTCAGGTTGATTCTACGTCTTTGCTATTGTGAATAGTGCTGCAATGAACATATGCTTGCATGTGTCTTTATAACAGAAGGATTTATATTCCTTCAAGGATATACCTAGTAATGGGATTGCTGGCTCAAATGGTATTTCTGCCTTTAGATCTCTGAGGAATCACCACACTGTCATCCACAATGGTTGAAGTAATTTACACTCCCACCGAGAGTGTAAAAGCATTCTTTTCAGAATGGGAGAAAATTTTTGCAATCTATCCATCTGACAAAGGTCTAATATCCAGAGTCTATGAGGAATTTAAACAAATTAATGAGAAAACAAAGAACCCCATTAAAATGTGGCCAAGAACATAAAAAGACACTTCTCAGAAGAAGACATTCATGTGGTAAACAAACATATGAAAAAAAGCTCAATATCAGTGATCTTTAGAAAAATGCAGATCAATGAGATACCATCTCAAGCCAGTCAGAATGGTAGTTATTACAAATTGTTGTCTTTTAAGCAACATAGTTTTGTGGTGGTTTACTAAATGATTAACTGATATGGTCACTATTGCTAGAGAATTGGGTGAGGAGGGAAGAATGATTATAGAGCAAGATAACAGAAAACCAATGGTTTCTTGGTGTTGTCACATGAGTTGCTAAATCAAGCTTTACATGAAGTCTGCCCTATAGCCAGATTTAGAATTTATGAGTGCATGTCCCATCCCTCTCTCTCATCGCTTTTTGCAGGAAGTTGGAGAGAGAACTTGCACCAATTTTATTTTATTAAGTTGTAATATACAGTAATAAATTACCCTGGTCATCACATTGTGTTGTTGGCTAATTCTTGATACAAAAGTGGTTTTATCATCTCTGGGTCTGTTCATCATCTAAGAGACTGATAGATCATTATGCAAAACAAAATTCTAAAGTGAGTATCACCCAAAATTAGAGTAAGAAAAAACTCTAGTAGCTTTCATAGTATCTCTCCTTTGTTCATTTCTGAAATGAGTATGCCTTTGAATAACACATAACCTACCTAAGTTAGCACTGCAGTGGAGACATTAAGTAATTTTTAAAAATAATTTGATATTCAAGATTTCCTGAGTGTGAAGCTGGTATTTTTAAAATAAATGATCACTTCTAGTTCCTTCTTTGTGGAGAAGAAAGGACATAATTTTCAATCTGAAATCAGAGGCTAGTACTTCACCCACATAATGGGGCAAATCCAATATTTGATACAAATGTCAAGTAAAAAGAGTGACAGAAATTAGAAAAACTGGTAAGTTTTTTCTGGTTTTTCTCTTTAAACAATTGTATGAAAATGCAAATGTATTTGTTTTTGAAACACAATTAAAAGTAGTCTTTGGAAACCGTTAAGCCTCTAGCATTCATTGTTTAGATTGAGTGTTTTAACACTGAAGTCTGGCTTTTATTCAGTCCTAGTGTGTCCGGAATTGGTTCCTTCCGATGGGTTCCTGGTCTCCCTGACTTCAAGAATGAAGCTGCGGACCTTCGTGGTGAGTGTTACAGCTCTTAAACATGGTGTGTCTGGAGTTTGTTCCTTCAGATGTTCAGATGTGTCTGGAGTTTCTTCCTTCTGGTGGGTTGACGGTCTTGCTGACTTTAGGAGTGAAGCTGCAGACCTTCACAGTGAGTGTTATAGCTCTTAAAGGTGGCATGTCCAGAGTTGTTTGTTCCTCCCAGTGGGTTCATGGTCTTGCTGACTTCAGAAATGAACCTGCAGAACCTCATGGTTAGCATTACAGCTCATAAAGGTAGTGCAGACCCAAAGAGTAAGCAGCAGCAAGATTTATTGTTAAGAGTGAAAGAACAAAGCTTCCCCAGAGTGGAAGGGAACCTGAGAGGATGGCTGCGGCTGGCCCAGGTGGCCGACTTTTATTCCCTTATTTGGCCCCACCCACTCCTGCTGATTGGTCCATTTTACAGAACGCTGATTGGTTAATTTTACAGAGTGCTGATTGGTGCATTTTTACAGAGTGCTGATTGGCGCATTTACAAACCTTTAGCTAGACACAGAGCACTGATTGGTGCATTTTTACAGAATGCTGATTGGTGTGTTTATAAACCTTTAGCTAGACAAAGAGTGCTGATTGGTGCATTTACAGTCCATTAGCTAGACACAGAGCACTGATTGGTGCATTTACAATCCTCTAGCTAGACAAAAAAGTTTTCCAAGTCCCCACTCGACCCAGGAAGTCCAGCTGGCTTCACCTCTCACTAGTTTCTATACCTTGGCTTCTAAAACACTCAATTTGAAAAATATCTGCTTAACAGTGCCATCAAATAGGAATATAATATAATCCAATTTTTTTTTTTTTTTTTTTTTTAGATAGAGTTTCACTATTGTTGCCCTGGCTGGAGTGCGGTGGTGCGATCTCGGCTCACTGCAACCTCCGCCTTCCATTTCAAGAGATTCTTCTGCCTCAGCCTTCCAAGTAGCTGGGATTATAGGCATCCACCACCACATCCTGATAATTTTTGTATTTTTAGTAGAGACGGGGTTTCACCGTGTTGGCCAGGATGGTCTTGAACTCCTGACCTTGTGATCTGCCTGTCTCAGCCTCCCAAAGTGCTGGGATTACAGGTGTGAGACACTGCGCCTGACTATAATCTAGGTTTTAAGAATGATGATCCAACCATATATGGAAATGGTTGATTCAATAACTAAACTGAGTAAAGTGATAAAGATAAATGATAAAGTTTAGTTTTACTTGTAAGAAATGATCAAAGTTGAGTGTAGTATAAATCTCATTCAGTTTTCTGATTAAAATTTTTCAGGCATTCTGAAAACTGTTCATTTACTTATTAAATGTATTGAGTACCTACAATATGCCAGACCCTGTGCTGAAAGGAATGAAAAATTTTTAATTTTCTCAGGGAGTTTATAATCTCAGGGATAAGACAGGCAATTTTTCAGACTCTGTTATAAAGCAACTTGGAATAAAGAAAATTAGTCAACAGGCAGAGTGAATTGGCTGTTCTCCTAAAAAAAGAAAAAAAAAGAAAAAAAAACAACAGTCTTATTGTCCAGACTTAACACCTTGGTTATGGTGGGACTTCATTCATGTTGTCCTTATTTCTACACTGGTGTAGACACCTGCTCATAAGATTGAATTAGCTATGAAAGGGCAGCATCACTGCTAAATACCCATATATGGTTCTTCCCTCCTTCTATACAATCCTTGGTAGGATTGTATTTGCTGACCTTTTGTGTAGGTGGGAAAAATTGACTAATTTCAGGACATGAATTACAAATGGAAATAACTTATGCCACTATGGTGTGGAGCTTTTAACTTATGGAAGAAATCGCTACATTTTTTTTTTTTCCTGTTCTCTGGTAATATTCAAGATGGTGACTGCACTGATGTACAGTGTTCTCCCATTGACCTGCAGTGCACGTGCAGAGGGAGAAAGGGGTCTACCATTCTTGATGTAAGTCGGTGAGATTTTGGCGTTGTTCATTACTACAACTTTAACCAGGGCATACTGAGTGAAACAAACAGTGCGCCTACTTTTGTAATTGTCTACTTATGTGAACTGACATATCAAGCAAAAGAAAAGGAGGAGTTACAGAGTGACTACTCTCATTACCTGTCCCTATTTTTTCACGTAGCTAAATGCCAATCCATGCATTACGCAGTCCTTCTAAATAAGCCCCCAAAGCTACAGATTGTACATACTTACATGTATGCTTCCAATATTACTAAATTATTGGTTAATATGTAATTGTTCACATGATCAATTATGAAGGTACTTGTGCAGTGTTCAGTGGTTGGAAGGTACTTGGTGTCATAAATGTTTTTAAAATAGGCATGCAACAAGGTTTATTTCAGTACTGTGGAAAATGAATTGTGTCTTACTTAAGGCTCATATACCAAGAAAAGTAGATAGCTATAGATCTTATAAGAAAAAATTAAATAAAAGAGAAACCAGAATATAAAAGAAATATTGATCCAAAAACGTTGAAGTTGGGTGTGCCAGCCTCCTCCAGATGTGATACATGGTTTTGTGGTAGGTGTTTGACTACGTGCTCCCAAATACAATTTGCCTACAGAATTTCATTATGGAGGGAGTTTTTATTTCCAATGTAAACTTCAGTATAAGAGCTTCTTCTTTTCATTTCTGAAAGTTCTTGGCACTCTGTTTATGTAAGGAAGTTTTAGTGCTGTTATAAAAGGCTATAGTTTTGTATTATACTTATCTGTGATTAATCCTCCTTGGGCTGGAGATGGGATGAGATTCTTTCCCTAAGGGTTCAATGTGAAGCTTCTGCAGTATTCATGTAAAATACAATTTGACAACAAAATGTAGCTTAGAGAGTAAAAAAACTCTGACTGTTCTAAAGGTCTCTTTAAGTAAAGAAACTAAAATAACAATTTCATGTGTAGAAAAATTAAGTTTTAAAAAGATAGACTCCTGCAACATAAGCAACTTCTTGAGAATATATGAAGCACTTAGGAGCTGTGTTAATTCTTTCAAGATAAATTATTATCTCTTAGTATTAAATAGTTCCCTAAGAGACCACATTTTTTCCCCAGTTGCTTCAAACTAAATATATGGTTAGTTGAAATAGCCAGGAGCATAGATGTAAAGGAAACCTAGAAGGTAGTTTTTCTACTATTTATTTTCTTTTAAAAAACCATGTTGTAATTTTACTAAATGTCTACATAACTCACAGGACTTACGCCATTTAAGGATCGGTAGCAAACCTATCTCATTTTACCTTTCATTTCTATTTGGCTCCCAATTATTATTAAGCACCTTCTCAAATCCTATATGAGACAATGGGATAGCAAAGTTTAATAACATGTGGCTCTTTACTTGAGGGATGCAGTATCATCAGCGACACAATTCCACCAACAGGAGATTTTGGTGCAATGCAGAAAGGCAATGGCTGTGGTAATACTGATACTTTGTGTATTTTTCCTAAGAAAGCATTCCTTCCTCTTTGTTTAGAAGTTGAGTTGTGCATATAATTTTAGTACACCCTTTCAGAGTGGATTGGAATTTCACAGGGCTGCAGCTACCCAAGCCAAACAACAACAACAACAACCACCACCACCACCACCAAAAGCACAGAGAACTCAGCTATGACACAGAGTAATTACATTAGAATTTATACCTAAATATACCAATACTTAAAACTCTCTCTCTTTGTATATGGATTTAAGATGACTGGCACCTGATCTTTTCTGAAAATGCTGATAACCCAAAAAGCATATGATAAAATAACTTATATTTATTCTTACATACATAATATTAATCAGTATGGCTGACATGACACAAACATCATTAAATGAGTGATTTTGAAATGGTGAAATACAAAGTTCTGGAGCTTCCGAGCTTGTCTAAATTTTTAAAATCTCTGATTTGAACAAATTGTCATTTATATCTTCCAAAAAACACATTACCTCTGCCACATGAAAAACCCATATGATCTGCACTGTCAGATTTTATTATTATTGTGACAGATACTTTAGCATATAAATCTTAAACTAATGAAAAAATGTCATCTTCTTTTTGCAGCTAAGTGTTCAAAGTGCGTCAACTATTCGATTTGATAGACATTTCTTCAGAAGGCTTTGGAGGAATCACATATTAAAAATACTTTGTGTATGAAACTCTTCTCATTTATACCCACCTCCACAGTGGATAAACTAATTGTAAACCACTTTGGAGAACTAGACTTCCAAAAAAAAATTTTTTTACCTGTAGGAACAAAACTCTAAAAAATGACAAACTATTTTTTTTTGCATTTCACCATATAGCAAGGATTTTTCTTTTTATTTATTGGCTTAATATAAAAAACAGAAAGATAATGCAAAAATGCTTAGAGCAGGGGCAAAGCCTTATGTGCCTTTGAAGCCATCATATGACAGAGTATAATATATCATCAAATAAACTAATGAATAATTGAGTCTTTGATTGCCGTATACTTCTGCGCTTTTAAAAATGATAGTGGCAATTATGCATTCTTAGAACAAGTGAAATCTAGTGTAGTGTTTCTAAAACTATCATGTGCATAAGATCCAATGGACATCTATTAAATTGCAGGTTCTCAAATCACATCCTTAGAGATCCTGGTTCAGAAGTTCTCTGATGGGGTTCCCTTTAAGTAATTGTAATGTAGGCAGTTCAAGAAATATGTGCAGATAAAGAGTAATGCAAAACGTTTAGATTTATCATTAAACAATTCAAAAATCTTAGGTGTAGCCTGAGTATATTTGAAATTAAACATGCAATTGGTTAAGAGAATGAAAAAAAAAAAGACAATATATATTTGTTTAATGAAAACCTTCTCTATTGAAATTGAAGTTTCTTATTATTATTGAAGTTTCTTCTTATTACGATTGTTTTCCTATAGGAAACGGTTGGTTAAAGTTGAGTGTCCAGAGATCAACAATAATCACTTCACTTTTCACAGTAATTTCCCTAAAACTGATCTGCCATTTAATATGGAAATATATTAGAGCTTGGGTGCGGTGGCTCACGCCTGTAATTTCAGCACTTTGGGAGGCCGAGGCAGGTGGATTACCTAAACTCAGGAGTTTGAGAACAGCCTGGCTAACATCTCTACTAAAAATACATCTCTACTAAAAATACAAAAATTAGCCAAGCATGGTGGCACATGCCTGCAATCCCAGCTACTCAGGAGGCTGAGGCAGGAGAATCCCTTGACCAGGGCAGACGGAGGTTGAAGTGAGCCAAGATTGCTCCACTGGACTTCCAGCCTGAGCTAAAGAATGAGACTCAAAAAAAAAAAAAAAAAAAAAAAAAAAAAAGAGATATTAGGTTATCTTAGTTCTGAATCATTTTAGTTCACCTTGGTCTGAGAGTCAGCATCGGTAGTGCTCTTCTCTGTTAAAGAACGGGCCAAGTATTCTTTGACAATGCAATACGTAGTATAATTTTTCTTCTCTGGGTAACCCATGGCACATGTTTAGTTCCATGAGGAATACAAAGGTCATGAGCCATTCTCTCGTCCTTCTCTCAAGACAAACTCAGAAGGATGGGTATTTGGGCTACAAATCTGAAACATGAGAGCCATTTTCAGTTTTTAAATCATTCCAAGTCATTTCATTACAATGCAACGTGTATCCTCTGATTCTAGTTAAATTATCTTAATCTATGTTGAAATATCCTAAACGATACTTACCATGGAAATAGCCCTTCTGATCCTCAGAAAGCTCTAGGTTTAGCAGAATTTCATCCTGAATTTCAAGCAGTATTAGTCCATGGAGGTTTCCCTCTACAAAGTAGTTTCATGGCCATATGACAGACACTGTACAAGCCATACTGCTGTTTTCAAAAATTACAAAACCTTAACATATTAAAGGTCTGAAGTTGCCCTGGGAATAAGAAACTTCTTTAAAATTGTTTGACTCAGCAATTCTCAAATAAATTTGTCTATGTAGTCTTTCTTTTATTCAATACCTATTGATTGCATATGACAATCTGTTATGTAGTACAGCTTTCTCCTCAGAACTCAGGTCAGTTCTTAATTTCTTTGGGGTGTGAAGTCACAAGCCCATTCTCCTAGCCTTCCTCAGCACACATCCCCTGTCCTCCCCGCAAAATGAGCATATGTCTAAAACTGTAAAAGAAAATAGAAACTTCGGTTTTTAAAATCACTTTAAGCCATATTAATATAGTACAAACATGAGAAAGCTGTCTTTGAAGAATTAGTTGTTAAAAATGTCTCTATTTCTTCTATACAAAATCAAACACCAAATCCAACTGAATCAACATTGCTTTAAACTATTCCTTTCCAATCTCAATGTCACAACTCTAAATCCATCACTTCTCATCCAAAACATTGTGGTATCTTTGGGGTGTTCCCTCTGGTCTGTACTTTGATTCGATATGAATCTATCAAAGATACTATCACTAGTGCCAAAGTCCCATTTAAATATTTTTAATGTCCCCCTTTTACATAAAGAGTAAAATTATAATTCCTTAGAATGTTATTTATATGACTTTTAACATCATACCAACTAACGGTTTTAGTTTTATTACTCTGTACACTTCTACATTCATATTTTATTACATCGCAAATAAATCAGATGATCAACAGTATTCATCACCTAAGTGGGCATTTATAGTTCGGTGATTCCAGATTACTCTTTTTAAATAGGAACTGTAGCCTTTTATACTACCCTGTTCTCCTGGTTGCATCCATGCTACTCAAGTAAGTCATCTCTCTTCAACGTGACTTTAATGTTTTAGAAACATTGATTGGACTTGGGGGTGAGACTCTAAACAAAATGGACCAATGTCCATTTTCCTTCTGGAATTTGGAATTGATGCTAAAAGATTTCAAGCTTGATTTGGTCAATCTTTTAATGAAAGAGAAGAAAACCCTCAAGCTTTGGAAGTCATGTAGACATGAAAACAAGGGGAACTAGTCTGCAGCCAAACAGTAAAATGAAGAAGACCTGTAGAAAGAAATAAATATGAAGCAGAACAAGAATCTTCCCAGTATTCAGGCATTCAATTCCAGTATTCCTGATGCCTTGCATGCTGTAACTATAGCCTCAAAATGTAATGTTTATTCTTTAAGCAAGCTCATATCAGTCTCAGTACCTTTGCAACCAAAAGATCAAGAGCTACCACAAGGTGCATAGTGATGCACATACACCCATATACACATCCCACAATACTTTTCCTGTGCTGGAAATGATTCTCTCTCTGTACTTCTCATCAAAATCCTACCCACCTACCTCTTGCTTAAAGCTCATTCTAACTTGCCATTCACAAACACTGTCTCTATGCTCATGGTATTTTAGGTAGTTTGATAAGACATATTATTACATTATATATATATAAATATATATATATTTGAAGGCAAGATCATGTCAAAGTTATCTTGTATAACCTAAAGCTTGTACCTAACAGCATGTTTCAAACCAGGGAGGCATTAAAAATACTATTTCCTCTACAGACATAAACCTCTTGATAGGAAAACTAGCTCAAAATAAACTTCATAGCAGCCATAATGATCATTCCTGGAGAGTACACTTGTTTTCCTGTTGTTATCTCAGTGAATGTTTCAGTCACAAAGATGATAAAGCTTTGATTGTCTATTTGGAACTCCCTAGAAATAGTGAGAAATCACATCCAGATTGTTAGTATAAATATGAGAAACATCAAAGGCACATGGTTGCAAGATCCCAGTTATTATGGTGAGGGAGGGAGTCCGCTAGGTGTGTAGAGTCCCCAGCTGTGTTTGAAAGACCCCTTCCAATGTACAATGAATGAAATGCTTTTATGTAACATCTTTAAAATGTATGCCTAATTCAAAAGGGTAAAATCCAACATACATTAGAAAGTTGATACTGTTAAATATGCCTTCCAGAAACTAAAGGTCACCTGAAATTATCATCAATGGTATTTAACATTGAATCGATTTTTGACAGTTTAAGCAATGCATCAACCAAAAGTGAAACTCATCTGAAAAAAATCAAACTATTTACACAATACCTAAAATATAGACTTGGCTTCTCATCTCTGCCTCTGCAATAGCACTTGCTGAGTAAGGAACCAGGGTCTGCTCCCAGAGGGAAGAGAGCATGGGCTGGGAGGGTAGAAAATTATTTCCTCCTGTGGCCTCTAGTGAGAGTTCAATTAGCCTATATTTGTGTGTGTAGCAAGCATAATTCTAAGAAAGTGGAAGGACAGAAAAGACAGGGCAAGAAAAGCAAAAGACAAACCATCTCTTTGACCATCTATTAGGTACCAGACAATGTGATCATTGCTTTACTGGTGTTTCATCATATATATACACACACAAATATACATATGTGTGTGTGTGTGTGTGTGTATATGTATTGGGGGGTCTTTTATTGCAAATAAAATATTGTAAATATCTATTATTTACCTATTCTTTACCAGTCACTAAAAGTCAAGCTAAGTGTAAGTCTGCCCCACTGTAACAGAAGCAGGTCATTAGAAAGCATTTGTTAAATAAAAATACCCTTGTCCCAAAGTGAAAAATTTACCCTAAGTTCTCCCAGTCATCTTGTATTTGTAAAACTGTCCTATGGTTGACTGAGACTTTCAAAACAGAAACTTGTCTTTCCAAGATTTTCTAAAGTACTCCTATTAAGTAGGGCATATTTGTCTGTTCTCATGCTGCTAATAACTACATACCCGAGATTGGGTAATTTATAAAGAAAAAGAGGTTTAATGGACACACAGTTTCACATGGCTGGGGAGGCCTCACAATCATGGCAAAAAGCAAAGGAGGAGGAAAGGCATGTCTTACACGGTGGCAGGCAAGAGAACGTGTGCAGGGTAACTACCCTTTCATAAAATCATCAGATCTCATGAGGCTTATTCATTATCAGGAGAACAGTGCAGGAAAAGCCCACCCCTATGATTCAATTACCTCCTACTGGGTCCCCCCCATGGCACGTGGGGATTATGGGAGCTACAATTCAAGATGAGATTTGGGTGGGGACACAGTCATACCATTTCAGTAGGGTTTCATTATAGTCGAGACAATGATATTGATCATTTGATAAATTAAGTAGCTTGCCTCAGTTTTGCCCAGCTATTAGCAATAGCCTCAAGATTTGTATGGTGAGGATTGTGTACTATGAACTAGTAATATGTAGCCCTGTCCCTAAATTGTGGTTTACTGACTTCTACTTTATCTACCAATATCGAAGACCCTAGGTGCTTCTGTTTATACATTGTGTGACAGTTAGATTTTTGTCTTAAGTACTATTTTTATCTGAGAGGTAAACAGAGGGCTTTTCCCCACATATACACAAGATAAGAAGATAAATAACATTATAAAATCTATTCCTATTTAATTATGTAATTCCAATTTGAAGTTCTTTAGAAATAGCAGTGTTTGTCATGTTCCTCAAATGGTGGTTGTGATGATTACATAATAAAATTTAAGTTAATGATGGTAAAGTATCTAAAAAAATAGAAAAACTGGAGATGTCTTTTTTTATTTTGTTTAATTAATTAATTTATTTTTGAGACAGAGTCTCACTCTGTCGCACAGGCTGGAGTGCAGTGGCGCGATCTCAGCTAACTGCAAGCTCCACCTCCTGGGTTCACGCCATTCTCCTGCCTCAGTCTCCTGAGTAGCTGGGACTACAGGCGCCCACCACCACGCCCTGCTAATTTTTCAAGTAACAGACTTATACTAATGTAAAGAACAGGAGGTTGATCTTCAAAATAAAAGACATTTTAAGATATTACTGAAAATATGAAGTGGTGGAATGATAAAACAGGTTGTGAAAAACATTATGCATGTATATATATATACACACACATATATAATGTTTTTAACCTGTTTTTTCATATTTTTTATATATATATAAATTATACAAAAACACTTGCCTGATATAATGTCTTGCAAGCTCAATCCAAGAAAATAGCCTGCTCTGACTTTCAGATTCCAGATATTACCTAATAACTGCCACCACTATATGCCACCACTATACATATATATATATATATATGCCATAAAGACAGACTAAGATGCATTCATATTCTACGAAGCAAATGTTCATGCATGCATCCCTGAAAGGCCCAGAGACAAAGACTCTATATAAAAAAGAACAAGTAGTAAAACATGGGCTTGAAAATGGGGAATTAATTGAAAATATACATGCAAAATGTTTACCACTTCAATACACACAGTTAAGCACATCTCTCCCACAGCACCAATTTACAATGCATACCATTTAAATTACATTGAATTCTGATTAAAGATAATAATACAATAAGATAGTGAGGACTTCCTGTTCTGGCAACATGTTTGTATGAATATACATAACTTCCCAGAATGAAAAGCTTCAAAATGTTGATGGAAGATTTAGCAAATCTTCATATATGAAGAGCTGGCAAAGCAAAAAATTAAGGTTAATTTATACTCCCAAGTGGAGGAAGCAGGTTCCGAATCCTGGTCTCTCCTCAGGGTATCTGCAGCTCTGTTTTACGCCAGTGGCCCATGCTTGGGATGCCAAGCCCTGTAGCAAGCCATACTTCAGAGACTACATACTGCAAGAAACATCAAAGAGATATGCTGTCTATGAGTGAATTAGTAGAAAAATGGATTCCCTTCACTAAGGAAGACTCTGAGAAATTGTGCTTGTCCCAATTACCTTGGATGGAGGTAAAATAGTACCTGTAAGAAAATACGGTAATCCAGTCCTGTCAAGCGTTTGCCACTTAAGAGCACCCTGAAGCTCTTAAGACAGGAATGTAGTTGGAAGTGATCATTGGTTCATGTGTCTTCTGAAACCTGGAAGAAGTAACGAAAATAAATGACCTATGGTTACATATAGCAATACCAATGAGTCACACAAAAAAGTATGTTATATGAAAAATAATTGTCACGGAACAATACCTACAATATGTTTTCACAAACAAACATATGAAACAAAACAACACATTATTCAAGCACATGTACACATATTGTGAAACTCTAAGAAACCTCTGGAGAGCAGCATGGGTCACGGTGTTATTATAAAAGTACACTGGGGACTTCAAAGATATTTAGATTTATTTTTAAATCAGGGTGGTGTTGGCATAGATATTCTTTTTTTTTTAAATTTATTTATTATTATTATACTTTAAGTTGTAGGGTATATGTGCATAACGTGCAGGTTTGTTACATATGTATACTTGTGCCATGTTGGTGTGCTGCACCCATCAACTCGTCATTTACATCAGGTATAACTCCCAATGCAATCCCTCTCCCCTCCCCCCTCCCCATGATAGGCCCCGGTGTGTGATGTTCCCCTTCCCGAGTCCAAGTGATCTCATTGTTCAGTTCCCGCCTATGAGTGAGAACATGCGGTGTTTGGTTTTCTGTTCTTGTGATAGTTTGCTGAGAATGATGGTTTCCAGCTGCATCCATGTCCCTACAAAGGACACAAACTCATCCTTTTTTATGGCTGCATAGTATTCCATGGTGTATATGTGCCACATTTTCTTAATCCAGTCTGTCACTGATGGACATTTGGGTTGATTCCAAGTCTTTGCTATTGTGAATAGTGCTGCGATAAACATACGTGTGCATGTGTCTTTATAGCAGCATAATTTATAATCCTTTGGGTATATACCCAGCAATGGGATGGCTGGGTCATATGGTACATCTAGTTCTAGATCCTTGAGAAATCGCCATACTGTTTTCCATAATGGTTGAACTAGTTTACAATCCCACCAACAGTGTAAAAGTGTTCCAATTTCTCCACATCCTCTCCAGCACCTGATATTCTTTATTATTCTTTACAAAGTATTTTGGTACTACAAATGCTATTTTGTAATATAGGATGTACTATAGTAATTAAAAATTCATTATCAAATCGTCAAAGGCAATAAAAAACATGCTCCCTCTACAGCTACTCCCCATAAAGCTGGCTCTGCCAGCCAATAAGCCTCCCCACATACACAGAGCTCCCTACTCAGCATGAACTTTATTTATTCATAACCGCATTCAAACTGCAAAGGTTCTCCAGATATGTGAGAAAACGCTGCAACCTGAGACAGAAAAAGTAAAGAGAGAAAAAAAAAAAAGAACCTAGGACAAAGATGAAAGAGAGAATTAAAGTTAATCAAGATAAAAGACTTTTATACTAAATTCTATTAAAAACTTTCCAAAATTTTTCATAATGAATGTCATCTACAAAACGAGAATGCTCTGAAAATGTAAAAACTAGACCAGATTGGAAATTAACAATGCAATCATTGAAATAAAATAAATATGTTATTTTATGATTGTAGCATTCAGTTGAGCTAATCACCGAAATTAGAGCAGAAAAACAAGGAAATGATATAAAAGAAAAGTTACAAGACCAAAAGAAACAAACCAAAATTTTAATCATTCTATTACTAGGAAGATCAGAGACAGAGAGGAGAAAAAATTAACCAAAAGATATTACCAAGAAAATAATAAAAGGTAATTTCTCAGAGCTGAAAGGGACATTATTTTCAGACTAGAGACCCATTAGGTAGGCAGGGATAAAGATGATTAAAAGGACCACACCTAGTTATAGCATTTGCATTTCATAACAATATAGATAAAGAAAAGAACTAGAAAGCACTCAAACAGGAAAAAGGTAGACTCACCTAAGAAAATCAGACTCGAATTAATATTTCTTTAATCGAACTAAAAATATAGGGACATACCTTTAATGTTCTCAGAGAAAATTGTTTTAACTTAGAATTCTATGTTTATCCAATGTGATATCAGGTTTTGTCTCTCATATTCATTTTTTTATGGAATTATTTGAGAGCGTTCTCCAGAAAAAGCTAGGAGAAAATCAAGAAACCGAAAGGCAGGAGATCTACAGAACAAAGGAATATACCCAGGATATTAGAAAAGTGAGGTCCTGGGGAAACAGATGTGAAGTCTACCTAGAGACTGATCCCTGGAGGCATGAATTTATTCAAGCAAATATGTGGTAAATGAGGAAAATCTACAGGTTTGATAGATTCAAGAAACTTTAGCATTGGAAGAAAATCGTGGTGTTGTACAGGTAAGTGAATGCAATTGAAGCACACCACTCGATTCTGTAGTAAATATCTTAATAAAGTCCTATGAGTATAATCATTTATTTACAGATTTTCCCATATGCAGCACAGGACAGAAACATAAATATTAACAACTTGATGCTGTAAAAGAAAAAGAATATGTAACCGGGGGAAATTTTTCCACCAGTAGTAATCTCATAGATTTAACTTACATGGCTGTATTCTCATTGCCTTCCATATCCGTATGAGGTTAAAGTTTAAAGAACACCTCTGATGGGCTATTCGTGCCCTAGATCTCCCTGTGGAGTTAGCTGTGGCTTTCTTAGTTCAGCAACTTAATTAGATCTTTTCCTCTGTTCAGTCTTGCTTTCTCTCATTCCTTTCTACAAGTGCTGATTCCTTAAAAACATCTTACATGTCACATTTTATCTCAGCTCCTGCTTCTGAAGAATACAAGCCATGGAAGCAGGTGCTAAGAGTGGTCCAGGAAAGCGAGTAATAAAATGGGATTATGGAGAGGAATCACTTTCCACCCAGTCATTAGCGATATGCAGATCCCAGAGGATATCTCTGGCACAAGGGAACAGTTCAACTTAAAAAAAAAAAAAAAAAAAAACCTCTCACTGATAGTGAATTGGGATGCCATAGAGGTGAAAGGGAACGCACTAGCCGGTACAATTTGTCAGACGTTTGAAAAGTACAGGCAAAGAGTAACTATAAAGGTGGCGGATTGGCACCTTTTTCAATGGCAGAGCAGATCCTGAGGGAAATATTGTCTAAAAGGATAGAGGGTTTGGGGTTGTCTTCAAGACAAGAAAGTAATGTTAACTGGGAAGGATAAGCCACTGCTTCAGCCTCAGAAGTTTCAGAAATATGGGACAATTCAAAATATTTTGGAGCACCCTCCCAAGTGGCCCTGTTTCGTTCATTTTCCATTTAGACCATGACCTTAGTGTAACAGACATCTTTGGTTGAGCATTTAACATACTCCAGAACGGTGACTTCTGGGTCTAGTCCTCAGTTTTGTTTTGTTTTGTTTCTCCCTACAGGAGATGAGAACCTCTTTTGCAAGATCTGGCTTTCACACTCAGTCATCAATTGCTCATTAATCCCTGGAAGGTTTTATCATCTCTAATCCACTTTTTGTTCAGTTGCTGAATAACCTCACTAGGTACTTGTTGGGCCCAATAAAAGGAATGAAGGGACTAAATTCCAAGGGGACGAAGAAAGAAAAAAAAAAAAAAAAAAAAACCTAGCCATAATGTACTGGTAGAATCCTGAGGAGCATATTGCTTAGCGTTTGATCAAACAACCTGGATTAAATGATGATATGGGAAGAGTTTATTGATTTGGAAGTATTATCTTGCATGTTCCTAGGGCCCTAGGGGATGTAGTACACTCAATATTAGGATGGCTCCAATAGAAACGTAAGAAATCTGAGAACCCATAGGAAGTAAAGTTAAATGATGGATTTTCTTTTTTTTCTTTTTTTGTCATGGGGGAAAAGAGTGCAAGGGCTCCAGGGGTGAAAATGATGGAGTGGAAACATTGCAGAAGGCCAGAATATGCTCCAAAAACTGTGGTTCACAGACACACTTCGAGGATTCTCCATTTACCATGACAATGAGAAACACATAGATAAGGTTGCATCAGAATCACGAAAGGGATCAGTTTCGATTTAACTTGTAAGGGGAGGGGAAGCCTAAAAGAGGTGTTATAAGGTATTAAAATAAAATTCTACTTAAAAATTTTACCACAAAATCTCCATATTTAAGGTCAGTTCAGGTAAATGGATCTACCGATATCTAAGACTAAAATATAATCTCAGAGAAACAAAAACAAAAACAAAAAACCTCAAAAACAATGGTTCTCTTCTATAAACCAGTGCTAAAAGCTAGGGTATAAGCTAGGAGAGGCTATTATATAACTAGGCTTGATGATAGTAATAATACAATTGATAATCAGTAGTATTAATATTGATATTTATATATAATAGGTCTCTGTCATAATGGAGGTCAATGGAGATACTTAATCAATGGAGATATTTAAACATGAGTAAGATGGATACAATTATTGTATGAACCACAGAGTTCATACAACCCAGGCCCAGTCAGACTTAAGGAGAGGGTGCATTGAACACCATGCTCAGAGGGGTAGATGGATCATCGCCCAACAAGTCGCAGCATGGATAGATGACCAAAACCAGAACTTAGCCAGTTTGTAACCCAGACTCACTGACTGAAGGGAAACTTAGATGTTCAGGAGAAAGAACTCCACAGTACCATGGTAAATATTCGTAAACATGAATCCTAGAATCTTTCTTCAAAGGAAACTGCAGCCAGAGATGGCTTCGTGGTCATACAACCAGTGCAGTTGGATAGGGTTCTGTGCTCAGAAAGGGAATTGGCACTTGTGTTTATTGCTCTGCAGTTGTCTTCCAGAAATTTTTAATAGTTTTGTCTATTAATCTGTGTTTTGGTAAGGTGGCAGTTTGATAGAACAGTTAAGCATCTTCAAAAGATTTGAAGCTTTAACTTACACATTGTTTTAACTCTCAACTTCCCATCTCCTTGACACAAGTTCATGACTTTTTACTCTACACTCCTACCAGCAATTGCTGCTGTGCTGGGCTCCAGTCACGGGTGGAAAACAGGTGCTTGGGCTGGGCACAGGAAGGATCAAGGGGGAGGGTCTGCACCAACCTGATAATATCCTTGTGCTTGAGCAAAGGCACATAAAGTAGCAAATGAAATACACGTGACAGGTTGAGAGAGAGACCATGGAAGAAACAAAAAATACTATCATAATTTTGAGTTTTTAAAATAAGTGGTCCCACATTTTCATTTTCCACAAGTTTTGTAGGTCCTGCTTTCAGACATTTACTCAGGTGAGCCTTAGGAAAACAGGAGTGTCCAAACTTTTTTTTTTTTTTTTTTTTGAGACGGAATCTCGCTCTGTTGCCCAGGCTGGAGTGCAGTGGTGTGATCTCCACTCACTGCAAGCTCCGCCTCCTGGGTTCACGCCATTCTCCTGCCTCAACCTCCCAAGTAGCTGGGATTACAGGCACCCGCCACCATGCCTGGCTAATTTTTTGTATTTTTAGTAGAGACGGGTTTCACTGTGTTAGCCAGGATGGTCTCGATCTCCTGACCTCGTGATCCGCCCACCTCGACCCCCCAAAGTGCTGGGATTACAGGCGTGAGCCACCGCGCCCAGCCAGGAGTGTCCAAACATTTTAAAGATGACTGGATCTATGTCCAAGTTACCATTGATAACTAGCATCCTGAAATGTCATTAAGATGTCATTCTTTCTGTGGAGACATATAAAGACCAGGAAATAAATGGAATCCCAGACTAGGCGGAGCACACATGGGAGCTATTGGGACTGTAGCACTACTTGGTGGTCATTTCCCAGCTCCCTGAATATACAATTAGAATTACTCTACTCAGTAGTAGGTGCAACCTCCACTTTGTATCCTTGGCCTGTGAGGTAAGAAATACCATGATGGAGAGAGCTGAGGGGAAGCCACTGAAATATCTCTTTCTATTGTCCAAAAGAGTTAACCAAAAATGATATCTCATAATTGGGGGTGTGTAGGGGAGACAGAAAATAGTGCCACTTCAAAGGGAGTAAAGGTTGCAAGGATAAATGTACTCCTTTAATTCAGTCTGGTCTTGGCCTCAGTACTACAAATCAGATGGTGCCTTACTGTAACACAACCAAGGGTACCCCCAACTACGGCTGGTGTACATGATATGGTACCTTTGCTAGAGCAAATTAATGTAGCATCATGCGGGCAATCTAGTATTCATGTTGTGAATATATTCTTTTCTATTCTAATGAGAAAAGACAATAAGAAACAGTATTCATACAGAAAAATATGCACTTCTCGTCTTGATTCAAGGCTGCATTAACTCCCTTACTCTCTGTCTAGTCTGGAATAAATAGGCATCCAATAGAGCATTACATTGGTCAATGACATGAGGATGAATGAAAACTATAGTAAGTAGAAGACTTTGGTAAGACACACATTCTTCTGAGTGTGGAAGGTAAACCCTGTGAAAATTCAAGGGCTTGGCCTTCAGTAAACATCTTAGAGCTCCATAGATGAGAGGTGTAACAGAATATTGTCTCCATTGTAAGAGATAAAATATTACATCTTGAAAGTCCTGAAGAATGGACATCTAATAATGTTCTGGCGGCAATATTTTCCAACTGGGAAATTTATCTGATCCATATATTTGGAGACAGTAAAATCTTCCATCGTTGGATGGAGCACAGAGCAGGACATAACTGAAGCGTGTCCAGGTTGAAGTGCAAATAACCCTGATACTTGAGCAATACGGTTGGAATAATTAATCTATGGTTTCAGAGATAGCAGTGGTGGAAAGAACTGTTATATGGAGCTTATTGACCACTCCAGCAGAAGAACCTTAATCTAGGCCCCTTGTGTTCTGAAGCAGGGGCCATGCTACCTGCAGCCAGAAGTGATATGCCTTTAGTAAAACTGCTAGAATGCTACTGAATCTTGGAAGACACAGAATGCTTAATCATGTGACACCAAGTAACCATTCATCTGGAACTGCCAGTCATAATTTGGGTCTGTCAGATCCACAAGGTTATAACATCAGCTGGGGCCCTAGAGCAATCTGTCATGTGCTGAAAGAGGTACTTCTGAACTGAACAGAAGCATTATCCAAAAGCTCTTGCAAGCTGCATAAGTAAGTAGCTAAGATCTCCACCACTGAAGTGCACATGCAGCTCTCTCTGTTTACACCTATGTCCATAAGGGGCATCCCTTAGGATCAGCTAAAAGAGGAGAAAAATGCCAGAATCTTGTTTCCACATGGGCTAGCTTGCTATTTTTTGCTGAAAGCAATCAACATAAATAAAATATATAGAGACACATCTCTAAGTAAAAGGGTTTCATTTGGGAAGAACATAACAAGAAGTAGGACTGCAATCTGGGACATATGTAGAGACCAGGGTGGCCTGCAGTATGTTTGGAGAAGCAGAAAAAAAAAAGCTTAGGGGAAAAAGGAGTTTACTTAAGATGTTTTAGAAGAAAGTTTATGAATGCCAGTGGCCTCTTTTGGGAGCTGGCAAGCTCTGGTTGGGGAGTGGTGGCAGTTCTTAGGTAAAATCTGGAATCTGAAAGTCAGAGCAGGCTGTTTTCTTGGATTGAGCTTGCAAGACGTTGTATCAGGCAAGTGTTTTTGTATAAGCCATTAGCTGTCCTTGTGCTACTCATGTAGTAAGCTGCGTTTTGGAAAAATTTCTTCTGATAGTTTTTGTCATCAGACAAATGGTGCATGAGAATCCTCCCCTCATTATCTTCCCTGTCTGCGTTTGCCAGGGTTTGGCACCAGTCACCCTATTTTGAACCCTACACCTTTTACAAAGCCAAAAAACAGATGGTAGCTCCACCGCAGCCTCACTCACAACCTGGTCAGCCACTTGTGTGGTAGAAGAAGTGGATCTCAACTCTGGACCCTGCAGGATAGGGCCCCTTCCACAGGCAACGAGAATATGTGCTCCACAGTGGGTACAAATAGGAGCGATTTGGAAATTATTCTAAGGTTTCCATGGGTGAGGCTCATGAGGAAGACTATATTAATTATAGAAAAATAAACTATATTTCCTTTACATATATAAGATGGATGTATTTGCCACTGCTTGACATAAGATGTAAGAAATTGAGAGACAGATGCTAGGAGGTAGAATCCAGGCACCTAAATTCCAGAGGAGCTGAAAGAGAGCAAGGATCTGCAACTTGGTGGGCGCATATCTAAACATACCGACCAAGACACCCTCTGCAGTTGATGAAATATGAAACTGAGGATGTAATGATATTATTGAAATATACAGGTAACCTATGCTATTCAAAGTATACATAAAATAATTTTAAAAAAATTTGTTTTTTAAGATACAGGATCTCACTCTGTTGACCAGGAAGGAGTGCAGTGACATGATGACAGCTCACTGCAGCCTTGAACTCTTGGGCTCAAGGGATGCTCCCACATCAGCCTCCCAAGCAGCTAGGACTATGGATACACACCACCACATCTAGCTATGCTTTTAAAAAAAATCTCGGTAGAGGCAACGTCTCACTCTGTTTCCCAGACTGGTCTGGAACTCCTGACCTCAAGTGATCCTCCCTCCTTGGTCTCCCAAAGTGCTGGAATTACAGGCATGAGCAGCTGTTCCTGGTCTAGAAAATAATTTTTATATTTATATATTGGCAGGCGGGATAGAAAGTACCGATAGTAGTTGTATAAATGAGCTAATCTGTCACCTATGTAGTAGAAAGTTAAGAGATGATATCAAAAATTGATACACCAAGCTGTCATATGAAGATTATATAATATGAAGATAAGGAAAGCGAAACAAAAATACTTAAAATAAACTAATATGGTTGGTTCTTAAAGGTGTGTATCAAGGGACAGTTGATGAATCATTGTCTTTATAAATCATTCTCTGTTATTTAAA
The DNA here is from genome assembly GCF_047675955.1 of Chlorocebus sabaeus. Lineage (NCBI taxonomy): Eukaryota > Metazoa > Chordata > Mammalia > Primates > Cercopithecidae > Chlorocebus > Chlorocebus sabaeus. The sequence continues at coordinate 23,238,547 of NC_132930.1, read as the reverse complement.
TGCTTACCAGTTTACCTGCATTAAGGTGGTATAGTACCTGCCAATTACTCTTGGTATCTTCCTTGCTTCATCATGCCTTTCCTGTTTCCCCAATGTATTGCTAATTCTCCTTTGAGTCTTGATTACTACCCTATGTTTTAGTCTGTTTTCACAGTTCTATAAAGATACTACCTGAGACTGTGTAATTTATGAATAAAAGAGTTTTAATTGACTCACAGTTCTGCATGGCTAGCTAGGGAGGCCTCAGGAAACTTACAATCATAGTGGAAGGTGAAGAGAAAGTGTATTAGTCTGTTTTCATGCCGCTGATAAAGACATACCCAAGACTGGGCAACTTGTGAAAGAAGGAGGGTTAATGGACTTTCAGTTCCACATGGCTGGGGAGACCTCACAATCATGGTGGAAGGCAAGGAGGAGCCAGTCACGTCTTTTATGGATGGCAGCAGGCAAAGAGAGAGGTTGTGCAGGGAAACTTCCATTTTTAAAACCATCGGATCTCCTGAGATTTATTTACTATCACAAGAACAGCATGGCAAAGACCTGCCTCCATGATTCAGTTATCTCCCACTGGGTCGCTTCCACAATGTGTGGGAATTATGGGAGCTACAAGCTGAGATTTGGGTGGGGACACAGAGCCAAACCATATCAGAAAGGAATGCACATCTTACCATGGCACCAGGTGAGTGAGAGCGAAGAGGAAACTGAAACCATCAGATTTCTTTAGAACACCATGGGGGAAGCCAACCCCCTCATTCAATCACCTCCCACCAGGTCTCTCCCTTGACACATGGGGATTACAATTCGGATTACAATTCAAGATGAGATTTGGTTGGGGACCCAGAGCCAAACCCATATCATCATGTCATATCATTATTATCCAGTGTTGCAACCTCTTTCTAACTAGTCTTCCTGTATATATTGTCCCCACTTATGGCTTCTCTGAACATCAAATCTCCCCATTGAAGCTTGTGTAATTAAAAAAAAAAAAAATTTGGAACGGAGTGCTTCCTTGCTTTCCTGCCTCCACAGCTTCCTTTTCTCCTTCCAATAAGGTCTAAGTATATAATATATGGTCCACACTCTATTTCCTTCCCATCTTTCCACCTTAGCTTTTGCCAACCTTCTGGCTGATATCTCTTCTTCTACCAGATTGAACGGTGTTTGATTCTTGAAGTGTGTCATTTAACTTGATCGTTTATGACTTTACATATGCCATTTCCTCAGCTTGGAGCATGTTCCTCCATTCCCTCTGCCTCCATTTTCCTAGGTCCTCAATTTAAAAGTTACTTGAATCTAGGACCTTTCTCCCTCTGCAAGACTAGGTTGGGGACCCCCTGCAGTGTGCCTTTGAGCACCATGTGGTTTCTGGAGAATAACCTGTCATGTCCTCATTAAATACATATCTTGCTTTTGTATTTTCTGACAGTAAGCTTCCTTAGGACAAAATCAACTCTGTGCACTGTATTTCTATTATATATTACATATATTCTTACATAAATATGTGTATGTTCATATATGTATGCACACATATGTTCATATAGATTTATTTTGTATTTATTCTGACACTTAGAGTAAATAATCTTTAAAGTCAGGTTTTGATTTAAGTAGTTATACAGGGCCAGTTTAATTCTTGCAGGAAAACTTGAAGTCAGAAGCAGAATCACAATAAACATAAAAGGACTACATTTTAGAGGAATTATAATGCATTCCAAAGCTGTTTTATAATTTCTAAGTTAAAATGTATTACTCACTGAAAATATGATATGCTGTGCAAATTTTTGATAATCAAGAATATCATGGTTTAATAGTTAAGTTCTTCTAGTGGAAAAGTATCCATATAGAAAAGTCTATTCCCCCCTCCCCCACCCTCAGCTACTGAGGTATAATTGGCAACTAAAATTTGTATATATTGAAGACATACAATATAATGTTCTGATGTATGCATACATTGTGAAATGATTACCACAATCAAGTCAATTAACATATTCTTTTAACAAATTTCAAGTATACAATATAGTATTATTTGCTATAGTTGCCATGCAGTACATTAGATCTCCAGAACTTATTCATCTTGCCTAATTGAAACTTTGTACTCTTTTGCCAACATCTCTCCTACTTCCCTAGCCTCTGGATTCCACATATAACAGATCATGCAGTATGTCTTACTGTGCCTGGCTTATTTCACTCAGTGTAATGTCCTCCAGGTTCATCCATGTTATTGCAAATGACAGGATTTCCTTCTTTTTTAGGGCTGAATAATATTCTGTTGTGTATATGTACCATTTTTTCTTTACCCATGTATTGATTATAGGGTGATTCCATATCTTGACTATTGGGAATAATGCTTCAATGATATAAGAGTTCAGATATCTCTTCAAGATACTGATTTTATTTTCTTGGGACATATATCCAGCAGTAATATTGCTGGATGATATGAGAGTTCCATTTTTACTTTATTAAAGAACCTACATACTGTTTTCCATAATGACTATACCAACATAGCTTCCCACCAACAGTGTATGAGAGTTTTTTTTTTCTACACATCTTTGCCAGCACTTATTTTTTGTGTTTCTAATGATAGCCATTCTAACAGGTATGAGGTGTTACTGCATTGTGGTTTTGATTGCGTGTATCTGATAATGTATTATGTTCAGCAATTTTTCATCTACCTTTTTGTCATTTTATATGCCTTCTTTCTTTACTTATTTGCAAATCAGGTTATTTGTCTTCTTGCTATTAAGTTGTTTGAATTTCTTACATATTTTTGATGTTAAACTCCCATCAGATGTATGTATGCTTTGCAAGTATTTTGTACCATTCTGTAGTTGATTTATTTTTCTGTGCAGAAGCTTTTTAGTTTCATGCAGTCCCATTTGTCTGTATTTGCTTTAGTTGCCTGTGCTTTTGGGGTTATATTAAAAAAAATCGGTCAGACCAATGTCAAGAAGCTTTTTCCCTATGTTTTCTTCTAGAAAAACCTATTTTCTAAGTACGGTAAAAACATTTTAATAATATTATTCTAGATATAAATTATCCACAATGACATAAGTGATTAAAAACCATATATTTTAATAGTGTTCTTAAAAATATAAAACACTTTTATCCTCCTGGGAAAGGCAACTGTCAGATAAAATCACATTTAATTTTCTCAGTTCACTAAAAATAAAAAAAAAAGAAAGAAACATCAGCAAAATTGGCTTACGCTCACTCACAACAGGTGTCCTCCATTATTTAAATAGAATATTTACTGAATGCAGTGCTTTTTCTCCACCAGAACTGCCCCATCTCACAGGCAACAAGCAACCACAGAGCTTTTATTTACTTTGATTCTATTATGTGGCTTATCTCAATTTGTATGAAAAGCCTTAGAGAAATATATGGGCATCAACACTAATGTTAGTTATTATAACTTTCACTTCTCTTTAGCATGGTAAAACAGTGTATATTTATTTTCCTCTTGTTACATTGCATACATAAATATTATTAGACATATCACAAGGACAGGATTTATTTTTTGTCTGTTCTTCAAGTTGTTTTGTAATCTCTTGTGTCAATTTGAGTTCTGTGGTCTTTTTTTGTCTGTTCCGGCCCATATTGACTCCCCAAAATTGGAACATACTAAAATACATCATAAGAGTCTTCATTATAAGTCCTTTTTAGCAGAAATCTTAATCTGTCCTCCTTTGCTTTTAATTATTATTATTTTTTAATAACAAGTTGGCAAGATTTTTTAAAATTGAAATTTATGCTTTTGGGCATACAATTTCCTTGGTGATTCTGCTGAGCTCTGATCCGGCCTCAAGGATCTGAGATAAGATGTGTAAAGCAAAATGATTTCTAATACATTTATTTGAAAGTGCATTTCTTACAGCTAAGACAAAATTGAAGTTTGAGCAGTCAATTCCATTTCAAGAAGGATTAAGACAAATGATACGTAGATCATTTATGAATTTACTGAGGACTTATTATGTTCCCAGTACTTTGCTAACAATGACTTCCGATAGAATTTAAGCAAGGCTAATGGTCATTCTGTAAATGTCAGAATGCCATAGTGAATATGATGATCTGAATTTTTGGAATTGGCCAATAAAAAATTTCTAGAATAGAAGGTAATTGTACTCTACTTCAATTTGTGTTATCTAGAGATGGCTTCAGGGATTTAAACATTAAAAACCCAGTTCTTCAGAAAAAAAAAAAAAAAAAAAAAAAAAAACCTCACAATTTAAATTGTTACTCTGAAAAAGCTCTGTGGTAATACATTTTAGGGTTTTAAAATGTCCTGCACACTCTGAGAATCAAAAACTTTGGGGATGCCACAATCGTGATACTGTATGGGCATTTCATGAAACATAATGAAAGAATATATGAGAGGCGATTATAGAACATGGAAACCTGATGGATTAAAATCAGAAAAACTTCACTTTGAACCTTGGTTCATTCAGTTTGGTTGTACAGCCTTGAATAATGACAGGTTAAAGGATGCTGAGCCTTAGTATCTCATATTAAATTGGGACACTATCATCTAACTCCCAAAGCTCTTTAGAGTATAACTTAAATGACAATTTTAAGCTCCTGTCAAGCTCCTGTTTAATAATAAGTTGTTCAATAAACATTAGCTCTCTTTGCCAAGATTCACTAGTTGCATTTTTCTGGAAATTCATACAAATAAATTCTAGTGATTCAGTGGCTTTCTTTGAAATAGATTTTTATTTTTGTGTATTTTTTCTAGTGACTTCCTAAGGCTGTTTCCTGCTGGAATAATGTATTGCTCTAGGCATTCTCATGTGTTTCATTCAGGAACCCATATGCTGGGTATAAAATAACTGTAAACTCTTTCCAAGCCCAGCTGAGCTGGGATCCCACTCTCTCTAGACACTCAGCTTGCAATGATCTGGTTGGTACTTATTATGAGTATCCAATCAGATCTAACTCTAGAATTTTAAAAATGTCATTTGACACTTAGTGCAGTTTTATTTAATTATTAAGATTTTATTTTCCATGTGTTTCACAAAGTACTTTATACACATAGTAGAATTATATTTTCTAAATCCCTTAGATGTACCATGTGTGTCATCTGTCTCCTTTTTATCTGTTTCTTATGGACATTTAAGAAGGCTGAAAGAGTGAATGTACTTGAGTAAAGAAAGGTTAATATGTTAATCTACTTAATGTTCTTATGTTCCTATAAGCAGTCTATAATAACAAACTTACCCTTTAATTAAATTTCATTGTTCATTAAATCACCTTTTCATTATATAAATACTTATAATATTTATTAAATGGTTAATAAATATCAATATCAAAGAAGTGAACTCAAATGGGGTTGACTGTAAGGGAAATTTTTATAAGACATGTCATTTACATATCATGCCAGTTTCCCTAGAAGGTCTTGAGCACTTTTTGTATATTTTTTTCTATTTAAGATGAGTTTTTGATAAACATAAGGAAATACATATAACAAATGTTTGCATGTATGTGCATATGTACACACATATGTGCACACATGTGTGCATATGTACACATGTGTGCACATATATCCATACACACATGATTTTACAGGCACATCATTCTTTCCTCCTTGTTTTTTTTTTTTCCCCTCCTTGTTTTAGCATAGTCATTCCAATGTTCCATTGAAGGTCTGTTCATTTCATATCCTATTTCACACCAGAGGACTAATAATGACAGAGGGTAAGTATGTGACCAAGTTCAGGCCAAACAGACTCTCTTTTCAGGATTTATGTACATATATTTGTATGTATGTATGTATGTTTGTATGTGTGTGTGTATTGAACCTGACTTTCATGTAGCTTCATGCATTAGAGATCTGTCTATGTGGGGGGATGTATCAGTATCTCATTTCCTATTGCTATTTAGCATTCCTTTGCATGGGTCTTCCAGTGTGTCTATTTAGCAGCTAAAGGCAGTTTCCATTTTTTTAAATAATTATGAATATTGATGCTATAAATATTTGTGTACATATCTTTGTTGGAAGCTACATTTTCATGTTCTCAGGTGAGTAGAAAAAAAGATTGATTAAATGATAAATGTATAATAAACTTTAAAAGAAATGTCAAGCTATTTTACAAAGTGTCTAATGTTTTGCATTTCCACCAACAGTGTATGAGAATTCCAGTCACTCTGCATCCTTACTAGTACTTGGAACAGGTGTTTTTTGTTGTTTTGATATTTTAATAAGAGAATATTGGCATCTTATTGTGAGTTTAATGTGCCTTTCCTTAATGTCTCATGATGTAGAGAGTGTTTTCATATGCTCATTTGCACTACATGTATCATCTTTGGCCTATTAAAATATATTGCCTGCTTTGTTATTGGACTTTTTCTGTATTCTTATTAAGTTTTAAGACATTTTATATCATCTATATAAAAATCTATCATATATGTGTTTTGGAAATATTTTCTCCCACTGTATGACATGGTTTTTCATTTTCTTATGCGTCTTTAAAAGAGCATTGTTTTTGATGTTTAAGTTAAAATAAAGCTCAGTTTATTAGGTTTTCTCTTATGGATCATGGTTTTGGTGTCTCTTATCTAGGAAATCTTTCAAAGAGATTATGTATATATTTTAATGTTTTCTTCCAGAAGCTTTAGAATTTGTGTTTATATTTTATCCCACAATCCAGTTTTGAGGTACCTTTTATATGATGTAAAGTATTTTATTTTGAATAGCATAATTTTTTAAATTTTAAGTTCTAATTGTTGCTAGTACATAGAAAACATTTGACTTTGCATTTTGATTTATTATGCAATCTTATTTAACTCATTTATTATTTCTAGTGTCTTTTTTTGTAGATTCCATAGGATTTTCTACATAGACACATAATTTTATTTCTTTTTTTCCAATCTGGATGTCTTTCTTTTGTTGCATAAGCTTGAGGATGTTTTCTTCAATTTGTTTTACTAAAATTTTTAAAGAATTTTAAATGGATATTGAGATTCATCAAATTCTTTTCTCTACATCTATTGAAATTATCATGTGTATTTTCTTCATTAGTTTGTTGATGTTGTCATTTGCATTGATTGATTTCCAAAATATTGTGACAGTCTAAGTCCTGGGATACAAGCTACTTGGTCATGAATACTGTTTTTTTGTGTATATGACTATTATTCTAGCTAATATAGTGTTGAGTATTTTGGATCTATATTCATTAAAGATATTGGTCTGTAGTTTCCTTCTTTTTCTGGTTTTGGCATCAGAATTGTTCTGACCCTAAAATTAATTGGTGTTTCCTCTTTTTAAATGTTTCTGATAGATATTGTGTAGTAGTCATGCAATTCCTTCAATATTTTGTAGAACTGGTTAATGAACTCTCTTAGCTGAAAACTTACTTTCTTAGAAAGATTTTAGCCACAAGCCAATTCAAAAATATATATTTGTATACATAAATATGTATGTATATGTATATAAGGATATTCAGACCATCTATTAAATGATCTTTGTTATTTGTTGTTATTCAAGGAATTTATTGACTAAATTTATGTTACCAAATTTATAGACCTAATACGCTTGTTTATAGCATTACATCTTTATAGCTTTAACGTCTGTAGGATCTGATGTGATGTCCTCTATATCATATATTATACTGGTAATTTATTGGGTTTTTACTTTTTCAATCGTACTAGATATATATGAATTTGTTTAATATTTTTGAAGAGCTGAATTTTAGTTTTACTGATTTTTCTCTAATATTTTTCCTTAATGTCATTGTTTTCTTCAATTATCTTCATTGTTTTCATCTGTCAATTTGGTGCGCGCTTAGTATGTTTTCTTTTTTCGAATTCATTAAGGGATACATGCATAACATTGATATAAGAACTTTCTTATTTTCCAAGAAAAGCATGGTATTGCGATAAAATTTCCTCTAAACACTGAATTGCTGGATTGAGCAAAATTTGCCTATATTTTACATTTATTTAATTAAAAATGTTTTTATTTTTATTTGTAGGTTTCTCTCTTATCCATGATTATTTAAAAATATGTTCTTTGGTTGCAAATATTTGGTATTTTTACAGATATATTTTTCTTGTTGATTTCTGTTTTAATTTTTTATCAGTCAATATACTTCATATTAATTTAGTTCTTGAAGTTGGTTCATATTTGTTTTCTGATTCAAAATGTGATAGATCTTGATGAATGTTTCATGTATACTTGAAAAGAATGCATATTCTTCTGTTGTTGAGTGAAATACTCTATTAAAATCACTTAGGTCCTGTTTACTGATAGTGTTATTTAGATTTTCAAAATCTTTACTAATTGTATGTTTACTTATTCTATCGATTAGAGAAAAGAGTTAAAATTTTCAAATATAAGTATGCATTTTCTACTTCTTTTTACGGTTATGTAAGTTTTGCTTCATATTTTTGTATTTCTATTTTAGTTGCATACAATTGTCATGTCTTCTTGTTTATTTTCCCAATTATCATTACATATCATCCTTTTATACCTCTGGTAATATTTCTTTTTTGTTCTGGTATGTATTTCTTTGATACCAACATAGCAACTCCACTTGATGAATTAAATTGAATATTGTGAACACTAATGTAACTACTAAAATGTTTTGGAAAGTAAATAAATAATAAGTCAGTAGTAGACATCAAACAAAATCATAAAAAGTACTTAATTTAACAGCAGATAAAAAAAGAAGAAACAATAAATAACAGATAGAATGCCGCAAAAACAATGATCAATTTTGTAGATTTCAACTCAATCATATCAATAATTATATGATGTAGAACTAGTATAAGCATATCAATTAAAGAACTGAGATTGTAAGGCTGGATAAAATAATTCAGGTCCACAAACTGTGCCTAGAATAAACAATTTATTTTAAATATAAAAAATGCAATAGATTAAAGTAACAAGAGGGAAAGAGTAACAAGATATAAAAATATGTCATGTATACAGCTATCAAATTTAAGCTGAATTTGTTATTTCTATTTTACTCTTAGAATTTCTAACTTTCTGCTGAAGTTTCTTATTTGTTTATATTATCCAACTTTTTCATGAGAGATGTTATCATAGTAATCATAGTTAATTTGAATTTTCTATCTACTAATTCCAACATACACGGCTCTCTTAGTCTCATTCTGTTGAAGATATTGTCTCCTGATAGTGTATTGTGGGTTTTTCTTCCTTGCTTTTTTGTATCTTGAATGTTTCCATTCATTGCTAGATACAGTATTTAGAAAGTAGAAACTGCACTGTATTTATGCCTAGAAATGGACCAGCTCTTTCTGATATGTTATTGGCTTGGGGATTGAGGTAATTTAGACAGGAGTTTAGTTGGTTTGAAGAGAATCGTATACCGAGAAATTATGGGTATATGGGCAACTGGTTTTCCAGTTCCACTCTCACCCCCAATTTTTTCACAGAGACTTTAGGCTGTCCATGTGCGTCTCTACCATGAATGGATCTTTTCTCCACCCTTCTTTCCTTCTCCCAGCAGTAGTCCTCTCTTTCTTATGTTTTGATGTTTGCTAAAGTGGGTGGTAGGTATGACAGTGGGTTCTTAGTTTCAGTCCTGTTTCAATCTTAGGGACCTGTGTTGCTATGCTGCATGAGTGGGCATTTCTCTGTGACTCAGCTCCTCTCACAGAGAGTGACTTCTCATGGTCTGGGCACAGAATGCATTTCTTCCCTTATCCAGTGCTGGGTTGCTTTTCATTGACATATATTGCAGCTACAAAGGGTCTTCACCATATTCTAGGGATGCTGAGATGTACTACCCTAGGTTGCCGAGAAGTACCTCAGGGACTTCGGGATTTTGTTTTGCAGGGTCTTTAGTGCATTTCATTTCTTTCTACACTGGTGGTTCTTCTTCTCTCCAGCCTGCACCACCAAGGAGATACTGTCCAATCTTCTCTGTACCCCCATTCTTTCTTATGAGCACCCAATAGACATTGACGAAAAAGAGCATATAACAGAGTGAACTTTCCCTTTGATCTGCCACACCTGAAGTTTCTCTCCTCTCTCTCATTAGCCTACACTTAACGTTTCGTACTCTGTTAAAAAGTTTAGTTTCTCTTACCTTCTTTCAGAGAGGTACTGTTTTTCTTCTGATGCCACAGGTGAGCCAGTATTTGTATTCCATCACTCTTGGGAGAGACCCATGTTACCTTAGTTTTAAGGTTATTTGGTTACAGTGACATCAGCTCTCTGATGGTTTCAAGAAAAATTGAAATTTTACTTTAGTATTTTGTAAGTATTCTTTAATATCATTTTGCATTTTGATGTTTATAGGATTTATATCTTCACTTTTAAGTATAACCTTTAGTTTACATTATAAAGTAAAAGCAAACATTTGAATGATGTTTCCTAATAAGATTGTATTTTCTAGAGCATAGTTCATTAAACCAGATTAATTTCTTCATCAATTTTTAATGTAGAGTTATTAAACTATTTTGAAATTTTAAAGTTTCTTTTACATTTTATTGAAATAATCTGTATTATTTTTATGTGAATCCTACAAAATATTTGATTCATTTATGTTTTCAAATTTGTACCCTTGTGAGTTTTATTGTAGACAAGTTTTTACAAAATATTCCAGGTGACAACTTTTAAATGTAGATTTTTGACAAGAATATTAAATTCTTCATTAGATTTCGAAGCAATAACTTTATATTGCACTCCATATTAAGTATGATCAATATTATTCTATATTAATTCTAGTGTAAGTTTTCTGGGACAATTTTGTAAAGTTTGATTGCAGTAAATGGGTACAGATCTATTTATGTTTACATCTATAGCATATTTTAGTGTGTGCATTTTAGCCACTGTATTTTATTTTATCTATTTATACAGTCATATTTATTATGTATCCATTATTATCTTATGTTTTAATTGTTGGAGCTAAGAGCAAAAATTATAAAAAGGGCAGAAGCATCCAATATGTGCATATTGCAAGGTCAAAATATACTGTTTTAGGAGGAATATATAGAAATACCATTCCATGTTATAGAAAGGGCACGAATAAAGTCTAATAAAGGGCAAGGATTGTGAAAATAATAACAAGACAAAGGGGGAAAGATAGAACAGCATAAGAAAAATAATAAATTTGTACTAGGGAAATAAGAGAAAAACTTTATTGGAGACAGATTATTAAATATTTCAAAGTGTCCTGTAGATCTTGAGAACAATAATTGCAAAATGTGCTATGTTTAGGAATAGGCTGTGCTGGCATCTCAGCAAACTTTTCTCTTCATTCAAGAAACCTGAGTAGAGGTTTGCAAGCAGTATTTTTGGAGTACAAAATTTCCTTGTAAATATATTCCTCCTACAAAATGTAAATAAGTAAAAGAAAGTGTTTGCTGTGTATCTTGCATGGAAGCTATATATTTCTGCGTAAATGTTTATTTATTAGTAGTAGTGCTGTGTCCAAAACTACTAAATGAATAATTAATATGCAATCTTTACACATCTTTGAAGGATTAGTATAGTTTGTGTGTAGAAAACAAAGTAAATCTCTTATTCATAGACACAAAATTTAGCGAAGGTGAGAGCAAGGATTTTATTTCTGGTTGACCAATATGATTAATTTTGTGTGTGTGTGTGTGTGCACAAACGCATGTGTATGTATTTAGTTAAGAGAATTACTAAACAATAATTTAGTCAGATAATAAAATTTGCTATCTTCTGTTTTATTTTTTAGTGCTTCAGTATGTTTTTTAACGACCAGCAAACCTTTCAGATATATGTACTCTGATTGTGTTACAGGTACCAAAGTCACCCCCTGTAGTCACTGCCAATAGGATCCTGGCTTAACCAGCAAATGATGAAAAGCAGTCACCCTCATAGAATCTTTGTGCATCTCATTGTCTCATTGATTTCTAGCATCAAAAGAACAGACTCAGCCCTGTGTCAAGCCAACTCCAAGAAAAAAATCTTTCTCAAGGATTTGTGGATGAACTTTACTCATGACTAACTTTTCCCATAAATTGCCCCCAAATGTTTACCCCTCTTCATCATGTTACTCTTATTAACAACCCTTAAAAAAGAATAGAATAAGTTATTTGAAAAATAAGTACGAGTAAAATAATCTGATGTTTATTTGGCATGTGAGAGTTTTATCTTCCTTAAAAATTCAATTCGTTCTTTCATTCCTTCATTTGAAAATATTTATTGAACACCAGAAACTACTCTAGGCACTGGGGATATTGCAGTGAATAAAACTGACCGAATCTCAGGATTCATGAATTCTACTTGCTTGAGACAGAATATAAACAAAATATGTAGTATATTATTGCTAATAAATGCAATTGTGAAAAAATGAAGCAGAAAAGGAGGATAGGGGTGTGTGTGTGTGTGTGTTATGAGGGGCTAATTTTAAATATCATCATCATTGAAGGATTAACTGAGAAGGCAGAATTTAATAACTTCCTGATGGAGGTATGGGAGCAAAACATTTATATGTTGCAAGGAAGAGTGTAAAGGAAGTGGTGAAAACAAAGAATGCTTTGGGTTCAGAAGAATGCCTGATCTGGTAGAAAAAAAGCATGTAAGCTGTTATAAGAATTTTGGAATTTATTCTTACTAGAATAGGAAGGTGTGAAAGAATCTACAAAAGGGGATAGTGTTATTACTATGCCAGGGGAATCACTCAGGTAGCTTTACAGAACACAGTTTGTTAACAACCAAGAGAAGAAGCAGAGACCACTTAACTGGCTAATGAGTCATGGTAATGCCCTACTTCAGAGTGGTTGTGATGGGGGCTATGATATATAGTCATTTACATTATATTATACCCAACAAGATAATCTGCCACCTATATCACATATGACATATATAATATATTATATGATATGACATATGACATATATCATTTTCTATATTTTATATATGATAATCAGGGTATATCATAACAAACAAGATAATCTGCCACTTATATCATATATATTATCTTGTTGGGTATGATATGATATATATGAGTATTTCTCACTGCCCCCATCACAACCACACTGAAGTAGGGCATTACCATGACTCATTAGCCAGCTAAGTGGTCTCTGCTTCTTCTCTTGGGAGGTAATTGAATCATGGGGGTGGTTTTGCCCATGCTGCTCTCATGCTAATGAGTGAGTTCTCATGAGATCTGATGGTTTTATGGGAATCTTCCCCCTTTGCTCGACTCTCATTCTCTCTCCTGCCACCCTGTGAAGAGGTGCTTTTTGCTATGATTTTAAGTTTTCTGAGGCCTCCCCAGCCATGCAGAACTGTGAGTCAATTAGACCTCTTTTCTTTATAAGTTACCTAGTCTCGGGGTTTCTTCATAGCAGAGCAGTGTGATAACTGACTAATACAATGTCAAAGTCATTATGGTGGGTACTATTTTCAAGAGAGGAGTAGAGGTCCACAGGAAGAGAGCATTTGAGTCAAGAGAAGAAGGAAAACCTAGAAAGGATAAGATGAAGAAGGAAAGACTCAGATTCAACTCACAGGCATTGGATGCTTTCAAATTGCCAAGCGTTTTCAGATGTTATTTAGTTTGATTCTTAAAAAATGGTTCATTGTGAAGAAAATAATATTATCTCCCTGATATAAATAAGAAAACAATTTTGTGGGGTCATCTTACTCAAGCTCATATATCTTATGTAGCAGACATTGCATTTGAGTGCTGGTGTTAGAATTTCAAGTCAAGTAAACTTTGCGCTACTCAACTAGGTTGTGTTCCCTTCAGCATTTGTGTCTTTGGGTTCATTAGAAGCAAACATTAACTCTAAATAGTGGATTAAACATTGAAAAAGAAATTTAGTTAGCATTACCTCAAAGAATTTAATAAACATCAGTTTGGTATAATCTAAGATGATATACAAAACCAATAAGTTTGTTTGGAAATAATTTCAGATGTGTAAGGAGGATGTGATAATTTGAAATAAAGGAAAGGCAATAAGCAGGAAAGATGCAGTGCTTGGAGCTTTACACATTAAAAGCAATGGACAATGAGTAAGTTCTAGACATATGCTATGTAACATAGTACCAATGGTTAACAAAATGGTATTATGCATCTAAAAATTTGTTAAGACGGTAGATTTCATGTTAAATATACTTTCCACACAAAAGGGGGACACAAAGAAACTTTTCCAAGGTGATTGATATGTTTATTACCTTGACTGCAGCAATAGCATCATGGGTGTATGTATATGTCCAAATTTGTCGAATTGTATACCTTAAAAGTGCAGTTTTTTGTATATCAATTACATCTCAATAACACTGTTAAAAATGGAATGGTAAAAATATTTTAGACCTAGATAGAGATGGTGACTTATGACATTGTAAATATACTAAATATTACTAAAGTCTCCAACGTAAAATGGCCAATTTTGTTGTATCTGTGATATTATGTGGATATTCATCTCCTCCATATCTCCTGTGAGTTTTGATTCCCAATGTTGGAAGTGAAGACTAGTGGGAGGTATTTGGATTATGGTGATGGATTCCTCATTAATGACTAGGTGTCCTTCCCACTGTAATGAGTGAGTTCTCACCCTATTATTACTTCATATGAGAGCTGGTTGTTAAACAAAAAAGCCTAGGACATCCCTTCTCTGCTCTCTCTTGCTCTCTTACCAACTCCCCTTGCCTCCTGCCATGAATACAAGCTTCCTGAGGCCTCACCAGAAGTTGAGCAGATGCCAGCACCATGTGTCTTGTGCAGCTTGAAGAACTGTCAGCCAAATCCACCTCTTTTCTTTATAAATCACCCTTTCTCAGGTATTCCGTTATAGCAACACAAAATGGAATACGACAATATGTTACATTAAATTTCATCTTAATTAGACAAATGATGACAAGTAAAATAAAAATAAAATTGGGCCTGATAGGTTGTTCAGCAGAATTCCTGGGATGTCAAAGATCAGGTGAAGCACTTAGTTCCTGGAGTATAATGAATGAACATGATGTCTTTTTTAGATGTGAGATGATTAGGAAAAAATGGCAAAGAGAACAAGCGGGGAGTAGAGGTCCACAGGAAGTCAGATCATTTTGTAGAGGCAGTTGGCTAGACAAGTCTTGAATTGTTCTGCTTTCTGTATCACTTTTAATTACATTTCAATAAATATTTATGATATACCTACTAGTTAAGTGATCAAGTTTATTCTAGTTCAAGACACAAATGTGATGTGGTTCCAGGTCTTGTTTTTATGGTTCCTAATAGTCCTCAATTACTACATCTTCCTTTTTCCAGGAATTTAACGATCTCTACTTTATCCATTGTAGAGCTCCCTTTTTTCCATAAGTATTTTGTCAATCTGTATCAGTGTTTTAAATATAGAAACCTAATACTAATGTTACAGTAGCAATCACAATGAAATAAGAGGGAAAAAAAGAAAAAATAATTTAAGTCTTTTACATTCATTGCTAAGCAACTCTTCAAGTCAGGACAACTTGGAATGCTATTAATTTGCATAATAAATATACTTTTAAAATTAGAGTCATTACACTTCTTCTAAATGAATATGTATCCAGAATGTAGACCCAGGTGAATTTCTGTGTGAATTATAATAGCTGGTAAAGTTATAAAATATCATCTGTCCCCTATTTGATATCTACCTATAATAGTTACATAACTTATGGTATCATTTTTTTGGATTTACATGTGGCACAATGATGTCTGGAAAAATCAGCTAATCAATATTTAGGAATAGACTCTGTGGCTCATAAAAGTTGTTAAAGGTTTACAAAGACTAAATACAGTAAAAAACATTTTAGGGAAAAAGTGGAATCATATAGGGACAAGCTACCATACTGGCAGGGTGTGCCTGCTGATTAGGAAGTAGGTACGCCTCTGTCTAGAGTTTCTTAAAATCCTACTGAAAATGTCTCTTTCTGGCCATGCTGGACCGCAACATGACCAAATCCTATAGCACTGCTAGCTGCTAGCACCATGAGGCAAATGATGACCTGCTGTGATTCTGTCTCTATCTGAAGTTTCATTATCTTTGAATTTCACAGCCCCACCAGTGGGGATTTTGGCCCTGGTTGTTTGTATCAGTACAAAAGCCTAGGGAAATACTTTGACCTCCAAGATAAAAAAGAGTGTTTGCAGTCTGATCAATCTGCTGTTGTCTTTGGTTTCCAAAGCACATCTTTGTCTTCAATCAACAGTTCTTAAGCATAGTTCAGGAACCCATTAGGGTCCCTGAGATAATTTCAGGTAGTTTGAGCACTAAACTATTTTTTCTAACAATAGGAAAACATTATTTGCTTTTTGTTTTGTCTTTACTATGTTGACATTCGTGCTGATGGTGCAAAAACAATGGTGGGTAAAAAGTGGGTATATTTTACTTACTGAAAAAAATGCCTGAAAAATTATGATTACTGAAGCTTTGTTTTTTCTGGTACACGTTTTCTCCAAATGGATGATGTGAGTGTTTTGACTGACTTTATTT
The DNA here is from genome assembly GCF_047675955.1 of Chlorocebus sabaeus. NCBI lineage: Eukaryota > Metazoa > Chordata > Mammalia > Primates > Cercopithecidae > Chlorocebus > Chlorocebus sabaeus. The sequence goes on along the minus strand of NC_132930.1, from coordinate 23,222,149 downwards.
GTTGATTCAATTTGAGATTTTAGGTAAAAACTTCAACTTTGGAAGACTTGAATCGAGCACTGTGAACTTGACAGCTTTTCAGTACATGTACTACTTTTCTGTTGCTGTGTAACAAATTATTTACAAACTTAATACCTTAAAATAATATTCATCTATCATCTCACAGATCTGTATGGCAGAAGTCTGGGCATAGCATAGCTGAGAGCTCAGGGTCTCACAAGGCTGAAATTAAGATGCCAATTAGTCTTCATTTTTCTCTGGAACTCACAGTCCTCTTCAAAGCTCATATAGTTGGTGACAGAATTTAGTGGTTGTAATACTGAGGTCCCCATTTTTTGTTGATGTTGTCCGGAGGCGACTCTCAAATCCTAGAGGCCACTTTCTAGCCCTTGCCACACCTTCCCTGACCCCATCTCCCAGGCCAGTAATGGAGAATCTCCCTCAGGTGAAATCTATGACCCCATTTAAAGGGAAATGAGGAGTCCCTTTTAATGACTGGTCTGGTTCTGTCAGTTTCACTACGGATAGTTTTCCTTTCTTAAAGTTAACTGTGTCACATAACATGACCTAATCATGTGAGTGGATCTCATTATTTTCACAGATTCAGCCCATCTTCAAGGAGAAGGAAATATACAGGGCATATGCTGATGGTTAGAAATCTGCCACCTCACAGGCTCAGAATCACGTTATCCTTGAGCAAAGAGTGAATTTACATCTTTAGGTCTGGACTGGAATTCCATTTTGATCTTCAAAATAAAAACCACCTTCCTGTAACACTTCTTCTCAGATAACAGAGTCATTCTCTAATTTTCTTGAAAAAGTTTACTCTGTGCCTCTAGGAAGCACATGTCCTTCTGTAAGAGTAATCTACCCACCCATGAAAATGAAAGCCCCACAGTCCACAGAGCTCAGTCTTACCTTCCTTGGGGACAGTGCTCTTTTTAGTAACTCCAAGATAATGTTCTGATATCCATTTTACTACGAAAAAAGTAAAGGACAATCATAAATAAATGCTCTTGCCATTAGGATTCCTGAACATAAAAATGTATTAGAAGCAATCCTCATCTCCAAAAAGAATCTTACAGTAGAAGACAGAACCCTAGGTCAAATCCCATTGCTAAACTATCCCTGCTCTAGTTCCCATACCAGTTTCCAGTGTTCTATATGATATGGAAATGACCTGCACATGTGCTGGTAATACCACTTATCAGGAACTCAGACTTTGCCAGGCATTGTGCTGGTTGCTTAATAATGGTGATGAGAATGATAATATGCACCACATATATATATCACTTACTGTCTTCAATATTACATCCTGATGCTATATGTCCATACTCCTGGTATTATTTCCATTTTACAGATAGGGAAAATGAGGCAAAGATAATTTGCATACAGTATCCAGCATTCCTCATAGCCAGTCAGGAGCAAATCCAGGTTACAACTCAGGTATTCCAGCTCCTGAGATTGACCTCAGCTATTACACCTTGGCACCTCTCCTAAATCTTCTAAGATTATTCAAAGATAAACCCTTCAACATAATAAATCCTATATACAACTGTTACTTATAATATCTAATGTCCAAAAAGGAGATAAAGGCATCCTTGAGAATACCATTTTAATGGGAAGAGGAATGGCAGGAGAAACATATTTAGCTAAGACAATTCTGGTACAGCCAGGCACCTTTATATACAATTACTAGAATAGTTAATATTCGTACCTGGAGTGTCTGTTAACCTTCTTGAATGTAATGGAGAGCTAAGGGTTCAGATATATATTTTTCTCCCTTCCTCCTAGAGGTGAATCAGATAATCCCTTCTCAGAGAATCCAGGACAGATAATTGCCTATCCGAAAGAAAATCATTCCTTTTTATATTACCCAAAGCAACATCTCAAGTTATTAGTGTCTTTCTTAGGCAAATCTCCATTGCTGCCGAACTGAGGTCCTGGATGTTAATTGACTATAAGAAAATTAAGTGATCTCTCTCTCTCTCTCTCTCTCTCTGTATTGGAGATAAATAATTTGGCTTTAATTATTACAGAATCATGAAATCATGTGATTCAATGTGGCTTTACTGACAGAGACACTGAGACACAGAGAGTCCGATTAATTGTTCAAGGTCACGCAGCTAATTAATTTTATAACATGGATTAGAACACAGCTTGCCTGATTCTAAGTCTAGTGTTCTTCATCAGAATTACATGATTTCCAACAAAGCTGGTGTGTATTAACGTAGTCACATTTCATGACCGTAATCCATGCTGCAGACATACTAGATTTTAAAATTAATTCTCCTTTCCTTTTAACTTTCTTAAAATAAAGAATAGAAGTGAAAGACAATCTTAGTCCTTTTAAAATAGGAAGCTTTTGTTGACTTGAATAATAATCATAAGGCAGTGAAAACATAAGCTCTTCTTAAACTTATAGATACATGAGTAGTTCTTTACTGTCAGCTCGTCATTTGCATGTATTATCTTTTTACATTTAAATGTATTAAAAGAAGAAAAAAATGATTGTTAAACAAGTCTACATACATTGTGAAAGGTCTTTCTCTTTCTGTTCTTTGAAAAATACCTCACCTGGTATTGGGGTTTAAATAAATGACAATATGTTTTAATCCATGAAGAACTTAGATAGCTTTGTGATTATGAACAGAGAAAAATATGAGAAAAGGCAAAGTTAGCAAAAAAAAAAAAATCTTTAAAAGTAAGCAAAAATTTCATGTCAGTCAAAAACATTAAAGCTAGATGCTTTGAAACTCTACTTGCTAAGCCTTGGGCATAAAACAAGAAAGCTATGAGCTTCGCTGAATAACACACACACATTCATGAGTTGTTGGCAGGTTTTGAAAGGTTAAAGTATGAACGTTGGGCTTTATATACATATCAATATGTATTTAGGCTTGTCTATATATATTTGAATTTTTAGAGGTACCATTCTTCAGTGAAATACAAAATATTTTAAAAATTCATGGATTAAAAACGAGATAATGAAAATATTAAACGCAATATTTGGAACAAAATATTGACATCTGTTATTGCCATTAAATGTCTCAAAATGTTAGACTGTACATCTCTTGACATCAAATGTTTAAGTAGTTGAAATTTAACTCTCGATTTTACATGAAAGGCAGAAAGACATTTCCTTTTTTTCTTAATCAAATGCAGTGTTATGCCTACCCAGGAATGCTCAGAAAAGGCAGAGAGCTGTCATCAGAAAGCCAATTAAGATGGAGAGGCAAATTTCTACTTGTGAAGAAAACTTGGGAGGATAAATTCAGGATCTTGCAGCTAGGGTTTTAGAGTTGGGACTTGAGTGGAAAAAGTCTTGTTAGAGCCATAATCCATGCCATGTCACTTGGGAAATGTCAATTAAGACTGTCATTGCCAAGACCAGCTCGGTCGGGGAGACCCTAACCCAGGGGCGCTAGAGGAATTAAAGACACACACACAGAAATGTAGAGGTGTGAAGTGGGGAATCAGGGGGTCTCACAGCCTTCAGAGCTGAGAGCCCCGAACTGAGATTTACCCACATATTTATTAACAGCAAACCAGTCATTAGCATTGTTTCTATAGATATTAACTAAAAGAATTCCTTATGGGAAACAAAGGGATGGGCCGAATTAAATGAATAGGTTGGGCTAGTTAACTGCAGCAGGAACATGCCCTTAAGACACAGTTCGCTCATGCTGATTGTTTGTGGCTTAAGAATGCCTTTAAGTGGTTTTCAGCCCCTGGGCAGGCCAGGTGTTCCTTGCCCTCATTCCCATAAACCCACAACCTTCCAGCTTGGGCGTGAAGGCCATTCAGAACATGTTATAGTGCTGCAGAGATTATGGTCAGTTTTGGGACCAGTTTATGGCCAGATTTTGGGGGGCTTGCTCCCAACAGTCATTCTAGAGGAATAGCTCATTTATTTATGGCCATTTATTAAGCTAAAACTGTGTCAAGACGCTTTAGAAAACTGATATTTTAATTGCTGCCCTCTCCACCCCAAAGGAAAATGGTTTTTGGACAGATTCAAGAATACTGTGAAAGATGTGCAAGTCTTAACCTGCACAGTACTAACCCCTCTTCATTTCCCCTCCCCTCTTCCATTCCGTGTTCCTATTTCTGAATTCGACTCACTTTACTCTTATTTCCCTTCTCAGACAAGCTAATATTTCTTCATTATTGTCCTCCCTATTCTCTTAAATTTCTTCTGATATCAGCTCATATATGAACTGATTTTTCTTTTTATTGTCTATCTACAAATGCTATTAATATCATATTTCTGGATGTTCAATGGAGTAAAATAATGTAAGTTAAAAGAATGTACTCCCTAAACTCCCAAAGTATGCAAGGAGATTCAGATGAATAAGCACTATGTTAAACTGTCTTTAGTGTTTTTACATATTTCACGTTGCATAGTTTTTTATTTTTTATGTCGCTCTTGGATTCAGCACCAGTGTTTAACACCTTGGATTAATGAGAAGAAAGACTTCCAAATTTTACAGAAAAAACACAGTGTCTTTGAATCATATCCTCTCATACTTGGAAAAGGCATTATTATTCATCGTATCCTTTCTCTCCGCAAAGTAGAAATTTGTAATAACTTCCTGAGAGCTCATGAGCTTCTTCTCGAAGGGTAAGCATTTTGGAGAGTTTAGAATCTGTCAAGACAACTCATTCCATTTTGAGTTCAAAATGATTGCTAGAGCATTCTTCCTTTTATTGGTTTATCTTGTAAATTTCCCTTTTTTGATTTTACTTCTACCAAATGGAACAAGATGCTAAGAGGGCATTTTTACATTTTTTTTTTTTTTTGTATTTACAATGCCCCTATTTCCCCCTTGAACTTTTCCCTAAAATTAACAGTATCTGTCACTTTGAATGTTTTGCTATAATAATGCAGTGACAGCTCTATTATTTTATAATTATTTTAGCAACTAGCACAGTTCTACTTAATTAGGAAACCCTTTATTTGAAAAAAAATATATAGTACCTTGATAGGTTATTAGCTAAGGGGATAGGAACTCAAGGGCTGTATTGACCGGGGACCAGTTGAAAGGGAAATGTTTATGGTTGAACATCTCCTGAACACAAGAGAGAAACATGTTTTACTCAAATAATGAAGCTTTAACTGGGTGGAAGAGGGAGCCAGCGAAATGAAGAGGAGCTAAAACAATTTGTTATAAGAGCCTATGAAAGATCACTCTCCTTCCCACTCAACCTACTGCATAAAAGCTAAGAGACACATTTAGAATCCTGATGATTCCAGTTCACATTTCAAGGTATTTGCAAAGATCTTACATAAACCTACCTCCTTATGCTACATGAGGTCTTCTTTAAATCCTGCTATGTGTTTCTGTGCAGTGTAGGTGTTGATGTTTATGGAATAGGTGTTGAATTTCACATCTGGGAATATTCTATGTAACAGGCAGAACACAGTCATACCGGGAAGTTGGAAAAAAACATATGAGTGTACTGGGAAGTTGAATAAATGTTACGAGCATGTTAAATTTTCATTTTTTACAGAATTGGAAGGTTCTAATTATTTTCCACCTAGATTTTTCAAAAATGTAAAGGTTTATTCACAAATACTGTTTTGTAAACCAATATTTTCCTTCTCTGCATGCAGTTTTCTGTATGTTGCTTAAAATGTGTTACCCAGAACATAATGCAAAAGCGAAAACATGAGCCAACTGGCTCAGTGTTCTCATTTGCTCTGTGGTTCAGTTATCTCATTTTTATGTTTCCAGATATTGAACTCTAAGAATATTCCAAATATGCCAAAAAGTAACAAATTGACATGAATGTTCTCTTCCTATTTTGAAAATTTCTAATTTATCTTTTCAGCTCCCAAATAAGTTAGCATCTCTCACACCTCTCCTTTAAAAGATCAGTGAATGAGTTATGCCTTATGAAATACAGATTACTCATTTGCCCATTCAGCAAATATTTACTGACTGCTTAACAAATGTCAAACACCATTGCAAGAGTGAACTTTACAAAAATGAAGACATATTCTTTATCCTGTGACTATTCAATAACTAGTGAAATATAAAACAATTGCACAGAATTATTTTAATTGTTGAATAAATTAAAGAAAGTTTCAGAACAGTGTGTATACTACAATCTTATAAGTTCATATTTTCAAAAAGGCAGAGGTATGAGTCCTTCTATGGAAGTACTGAAAAGATATACAACTGTTAATAGTGGGAATAGGGAAAGGAAAGAAGAGAAAGAAAACTATTACTTTAACTCATAGTTTCTTAATGTTCCCCTAATTTCCATTTTCTGTTCCAAAATTGCATCAAGGATATCACATTGCATTTAGTCATGGTGTCTCCAGGCTCCTCTTGGCTGTGATACTTACACAGACTTGACTTTGCTCTTGTTTACCTGGACAGTTTTAAGGATTGCTGATCAGGGTGTTTTTGTTTTGTTTTGTTGTTGTTGTTTTAGAATGTCCCTCAACTGGGAATTGCTTGAATTAGTCTCACGATCAAACCTAGGTTATGAGGTTTGGGGAGAAAGCCACAGAGATAAAGTACCATTCTTACCTCATCAAGTCAAAGCTGCATACTATCAACACGCCATCATTGTTGATGTTAACCTTTTGGCTGAGATTGTTTTGTAGGTTTCTCTACGGTAAAGTTATTCTTTTTGCCACTTTCCTTAGTCTACTCTTTGGAAAGAAGTCAATACGCACAGCCCACACTTAAAGACCCAGTGTTGCTGGAGGTAAAGCTCAGGAAAGGGTGTATGTGTGGACAGGGGCAGAAGAGACTCAGAAAGTGACCCAAAAGAGTTTCTCTTGTCACTCTTGGTCACATTAAGCCTCCAGCAGTTTGTCAGAATAGCCATTTCACTGTTTCTACTAGTTTATGGCTCTAACACTTTCTGTTCCATGTAAGCGGATCTTAGCAGATCTTCTGTGTCTCTCCAGATTTCAGACTGTAGCTCACTGTACAATCTCAGTCTATTAAGTTCAAGAAAACACATTGTTTTGTTTTTGTATGTCCAGCTTTTTCTTGTTGTGACAATGGGATGGTGTTTGTTAGAACTGCCATAACAGAGTATAGTTGAGTAGATTGAACAACAAAAATTTACTTTGCGCAGTTTTGGAAGATGGAAGTCTGAGATCAAGGTGCCAGCAGGATAATTGTCTTTTGAGACCTCTCTCTTTGGCCTGTAGTTGGCTGTCTTTTTGTCTTCTTGTTGTTTCTTTCCATAGTCTTCCCTCTGTGTGTGTCTGTGCCCAATTCTCCTCTCCTTACATGGGTGTAGGTCATATTAATAAGGGCCCACCCTAAAATTTTTATTTTATTATCTGTTTAAAAACCTTAGCTCCAAACACAATCACTCTTTGAAGCACTGGGAGCTTAGGTCTTCAACATACGAATTTTGAAGAGATTCAGCACATAGCAGATGGCAAGGACAATTTCTAAGCTCTTTACAATTTGGAGCTTAAAGTGGAAGTGCCAGTAAGCAAACGTTAAATGTCAATATTTTATGTGCTGTGTTTGGGTGTGTTAAATATTATTAGCAAAGGGTCCATGGTGAATTACTAGCAAACAGTCTACGGTAAAATTTGCTCAAATTAAAGACTCAGAGACATCTGCTCCCTATATTCTTCACAGGTGAGCTGTGAGGATTAAGCATAATTCTGCAAGTCCACAATGGTGTCTTTCGCAGAACCAGAAGTAAATAATTAGTACTTATTATTATTGTCTCAGTCAATTTGGAATGCTCTAACTAGAATAAATTAGATCGAGTGACTTATAACAACATAAATTTATTTTTGAAAGTTCTGTAGGCTGGGAAGTTCAACATCAAGGTACTAGCAGATTTGTTGTCTGATAATGACTTGCTTCTTGATTCATAGACAGCCATTTTCCCCCTGTGCCTTCATATGGCACAAGGAGCAAGGGAGATTTCTGGGGCCCTGTTATAAGGGCACTAATTCCATTCATAAAGGCAAAGCCCCCAGGACTTCCCAAAGCACTTTGAAATGCTGTCACATTAAATTTCAACATATAAATTTTTGGGGAGATAAATATTCAATCAATTACCAAATCTGAAAAGAATAATTCCTTAAATAGGCAAAGAATATGACTCTCACTGAGGTGGGACAGAGAGTTGGGCTGCCAGAAGTAGAAACAGCCAATTAAAGCTATAAGTAATAAGGGAATATGAAGATTTTAATCACTTATTGTTATGGTATAAGCAAGAGTCTAAAACTGGAACATACTGCAATTAGTAAACAAGTAAATGATCTAGATTTCAAAAAGCAATATTTCTCAAACTTTATCTCCTAAAAGATAATAAAAATACTTATTATGATAACACTTCCTGAATTTCCGATTCAGTACATCACAGGTTAAAATCTAAGTTAATGCAATTTCTGCATTTTTGACAAGCTGATTGAGGTAATTCTTATTTACAGTCTTCAGACTAGACTCTGAGAAATATTTTTATATGGTTAATTTGAAAAGAAAAAATGTGATTTCTATAAAATGATAGCAAATAGTTTGGTGTGATTAAAAAATGTACCAGAGGATTAATAGTTTCTGATCTGAGATCTGCCACTGAATCTTGCTAAAAATTACCTAGGTAACCTCCCTTGCTCTCAGTTTCTTCATTGTTAAAATATGCACATTTAATCACACAATCTTAATGTTTCCCTCACGTTCTAAAATTCTATGTGGACAACAAAATTGTAAGTGTTACTATGGAAAATTCCTTTTTACTGCTCTTAGAACCACTCAAACTCTGACAAATATGTCAATTCTTTCCAAGGTTGAATTGGTGCAACTTTTAAAATAATGTCTTTAATTTGAGGGATGTATATAATATCCCTTCCACACACCACAAACAAATTTCAGGAAATAGAAGTGTTCACCCCCCATAGATTCTTTCTGTTTTTATCAGGGTGAACTTTGTGCTTCATTTTTGGAGCTAAGAGAGATGATAGATTTTTCCATTACAGAGCTTGACACTGAGAGATTTAATATTAAGAGTGAAAAGTATCTTAGGTTTTAATTTTATTTTCAGTTTTTACTAATGAATTATAAGCAATTATTTCCTTATCTTTACTGAATCTTGAATTGCCATTGGAAAAATGAATGTGTTTTACACTAACATTTTTATTTTATCTTTTATCAAATTGACTCTATTGCTTTAAGCAGCAACCTAGAAATAGGTGTGAAATGTTCAGACATCAAGCTGTCCTTACAAATTATCTGCTGTGAAATGTCAGACAAATGATTTACTATTTACAACTCAGATTTTAAGCAACTGTAAAGTAGGAATATTAGTAATTATGGCTATCTTTTGCTTTTTCATTTGATCGTAGTATTTTCACTTAGAGTTTATGTTCAGTTTATAGAGCATACACCAAAACATGCTTTGAGGAAATTATGGTCAAAATCACACATCAATAAGCAAGTACAGAGAATATTTCCAAAATAGTTCACCTAAACCCAGAGAAGTTTACAAGCCTTATTTAAGGTCATGCAAGTGTATCAGGAGATAGAAAGACAAATATGTAACATTTAGCCGGGTGCGGTGGCTCAAGCCTGTAATCCCAGCACTTTGGGAGGCCGAGACGGGCGGATCACGAGGTCAGGAGATTGAGACCATCCTGGCTAACACGGTGAAACCCCATCTCTACTAAAAATACAAAAAACCAGCAGGGCGAGGTGGTGGGTGCCTGTATTCCCAGCTACTCGGGAGGCTGAGGCAGGAGAATGGCGTGAACCCAGGAGGCGGAGCTTGCAGTGAGCCAAGATCTGGCCACTGCACTCCAGCCTGGGCGACAGAGCGTGACTCCGTCTCAAAAAAAAAAACAAAAAAAAACCCCCCAAAAAACAACAAAAAAAGACAAATATGTAACATTTCCCAACATTCACCACTCTACACTAACTTTTATCATTCACCACTCTAAACTAACTTTTAGCCCTGAAAAGAACCTGAAACTCTTATAAGAACTCACTGTGGTACTGAAAGACAAGTTAATTTCTCAAGCCTTGTTATTGGTATTACCTTCTGCTTGTGGAAAGGTCTGCATGAAAGAGCTCAAACAATTGGCATCCACAATTTTCTTCATGCAAAGAGGCCACAGTGCAATAAGAGCTTGTGTACATATAAAGAAAGCTGTGATCATAGTGGCTCACCACTATAACTTAGCATCTCACAAAGATTCGATAAACAAAACAAGGATTTCCCAATATAACCTTTTGCATAAGAGACCTGTAGTCCTCCAGTATTATTTTCCTTAATCGCTGAACCGTGCACACTGTGAGATACCATCCTTGTGATTATGTCAGTTTACATGGCAAAAGGGATTTTGCAGATGTAATTAAGGTTATTAGCTAGTTGACTTTGAGTTTAACCAAAACAGAAAGTAAGAGGGTACAACTAATCACGGGAGCCCTGTAAAAGAAGAGAGTTTTCTTTGACTGATGGCCAAAGGGAAAGTCAGAAAGAGTCAAAGTAGAAGAACTGAATGTGTTCTTCCTGGTTTGAAGATGGAGAGGAAATCAAATATGAAAATATGCAAATAACTTCTAGAAGCTGAGAATACCCCCCTGCTGACAACCAGCAAGAAAACAGACACAATAGACCTCCAGCTTTGAGAACTCGATTTCGCCAACAAATGGAGCGAGTTTGGAAGTCGACTTGTTCTTATCTCAGATTCTTTAGATAAGAAACCTACCCAGTGAATACTTTGATTTGACCTTGTAAGGTCCTAAAACAGAGAACTCAGTCAAGTCCTCCAGACAGACGTTTCACTTACAGATCTGTGAGCTGTTACATGGGTGTGTTTTAAGCTGCTTGTGTGTAGTAATTTGTTACATAGCAGTAGCACTAAAAAACTAATACAGAACCCTTGCACGTCCAGGTATTCTCTGTGTTTCTGCTGTTCACTCCATGCAGAAGTGGTGTTATGACCTCCAATTGGTGCTCATAATATAACCATGGTGACCATCCCTTCATCATGTCCTACACACTGGCCAGAACCCCCTTTTATACAAAGTTTGGAAAGCATTCTTGGGTACCCAGAATCTTAGCAAGAGAACCTAAAAAATTCTTTCATTTTATAGTAGACACATGCACGTTGGCCCAGAAATTTCTCAGTTCAAATAAACTGTTCTTGTCTACTTATTTTTTTCAGTGAACTTGGGGAACTTGGTTAACCTGAGACAGTTTTTTCTTTTATAAAATATGGTTAATAATATCAAAGTCATAATATTTTCTTGAAAATATGTTGAACTATGTAAAGTGCTTAGCATGATCTCTGGCACAGTGAGGGGTCAATGATGAATCTTTTTTTTTCATATTTTTTTTCTTGTTCAACCAAGGAAATTGAGAAACTACACTATGGTAAGGGCAACATTATAGGATGGCGTGAAACTGACACACATCCTTGTTCCTGTATTATTTATAATAAAATTAGGGGGACAATATCATCCTCATTTATGTTTGTAATAAGTTGTCACAAATGCTATCAAGGAAAAATACGAGCAGCTATGAAGGAAGGTAAATAGGCAGTCAAGAGAGACTCCCTTCATTATGTGATATTTGACTTGAGACCTACAGTATTGCAGTATTGAATGTGCAAAGAGCTGAGAGGTTGGGCAGTGTGCAATGAAGGAAGCTTCAATGGCAGAGAGGTTGGGCAGTGTGCAATGAAGGAAGCTTCAATGGCAAAGGGCAAAACGTGTGGAAAAATCCTGAGGGAAGAGGAAACACAGGACATCTGAAGAACCGGAAGAAGGTCAGTAGGGCTGCAGGAACTAAGAGAAAGAATGTTAAAAGTGCTCCTGCAAATAAAATTATAAATGGTTCCATTGGATATAATTTATTTAAAAATGAAAATGCATTTTTTTCTAAGGTCCTTTTAAACTCATATTGTCTAAAATGTACTTCTATAATATTAAGAATTTCAAAGCAGGCTGTACAATTATTCTTAACGTTTTTCAGGTAAAATGTAAAACAATGCTTAGGGTGTGGGAGTCATAAAAAAGTCTAAGGTTGACTTGAAATTTTTAAAACAAAGAGCAGGAATTTTAAAAAGCAGCAGAAACTTCAACAAATGACATTCATGTGGGAGGAAGAGTAAATAATAAAGAAAAATACAGCAAGACACATGAAGACTTAGATCATTTAAATGCTAAAAGATGAAAGCTAGTTCAAAATAGCTCTTAATCACAACAGTGACACATCTCTGCAAAAAAGGAATATCAAACAATTGCATATCATTAAGGTAGCAAAAAGTAAAAGTATAAAGGTGATCTGTGTACATCATTAAATCTGAAAGATCAGTAATAAGATTTTTTTAAGCTGTAACATTAAAAGGAAAGACCAAGTATAATTAAGTAGGGCAGAAATAGTCTAAAGGATCAATGAACATCAATAATCTCAGTAATAGAAAAAAATATGAAGAAACTAGAAGAAAGAATGTCAGAAGTAAGACTACCAATAAAACTATAAATGGTTTCTATAACAGTAGGTGTGATTTATTTAAAACTAAAACTTTACATATTTGCCTAAGTTTACAAACTTTCTTAGAAATTATTTTCTGTGTTCTCATTTAATCTCAGACCAAGTGATGAGTGGGTGGGTAAGGCAGTAAAACCCTGACTCTCCTATATTTTGAAACCAGAAGCATACATTTTTTCATCTTTCACTAGCATGAATTGTCAAAGTCAAATCAGAGGCAGTTAATCAAGTGGAGGCTGTGTCTCTACCTACTCTGTGTGTCATTCATGCAATCAACACCTAAAATCCTCGCTAGGATAATCTTCCAAAGGATGTCAAGGGAATACAGGGGAATAGTGCCTTCCAGAGTTGATACACACTCTGTTCAGGCTGCCCTTCTGCACTTTCTTTTCTTTTTTGTTTTTTTAAGTGATCTTGATAGTAACTTAATCTTATTTCATTTGTGTAAATAAGAATTCACGTTTATGTATGTTCATGTATGTGTGTGTGTTCATGTATGTGTGTTTGAGGAACTGAAATAAGAAGTCATTATATTAAAAAAGACATTTGCACATGTATGTCTATAGCAGCACAATTCACAATTGCAAAGATGTGGAACCCACCTAAGTACCCATATCTAATTAGTGGATAAAGAAAATGTGGTACATATTCACCATGGAATGCTACTCAGCCATTAAAAGGAACAAAACAATGTCTTTTTCAGCAACATGGATGGAGCTGGAGGCCATTATTCTAGGTGAAGTAACACAGGAATGGAAAAACAAAACCTATATGTTCTCATTTATAAGTGGGAGCTAAGCTATGAGTACATAAAGGCATACATAGTGATGTAATGGACGGTAGAGAACTCAGAACCACTCACACCCGAAAAGCTATTGAAATAAAAACTTTAAAAGTTAACAACAAAAAAATGGAAAATAGAGATATATTCACTAAGTGCAGTGGCTGCGATCTTGGCTCACTGCAACCTCTGCCTCCCAGGTTCAAGCGATTCTCCTGCCTCAGTCTCCCAAGTCGCTGGGACTACAGGCGTGCGCCACCACGCCCAGCTAATTTTTGTGTTTTTAATAGAGACGGAGTTTCACCATGTTGGCTAGGATGGTCTTGATATCTTGACCTCGTGATCCGCCCGCCTCAGCCTTCCAAAGTGCTGGAATTACAGGCATGAACCACTGTGCCCGGCCAGAACTTTTACACCTTCCCCTTCTTGGGAGCTGGGGATTAATAACTGATCTTACTCTTAAATCATTCCAGGAGTTTTGAAATAAGTCATGAGAATCAGACAGATAGAGATCAATGTATAGATTTCATTAGGGATCAAGCTAATTACAGTCTGAACTTGAATCCGTAGGCTTTCTAATCATGGCTCTCCCCACCCTTAATTCTTACTGTCTTTGGCAGAAGTGCATGCTGCCAAGGCCTTGGAAAAAAGGCAGTGTGAGCAATATGCGCTCTCCTTTTGCCCAATCAGACCAAAGAAGAAGAGTGAGCCAGAGAGCCTGGGAGGCTGGACGTATTCTTCCCAGTTGATGCTCCTTCCTATCTAGAAGGAATCTAAGATAAGTTTCTAGGCCACTTCCCAGGATTGAGGAGTAGCCCATGTTGGGACATCCCAGGAACCCCAAGACAATATAGGAAAGGTCACTTGACTGACCCTGACTCCAATTCCTTTGATATTCTTATTTTTTTCAGATTTTTTGTTAATTTGTTGACTCTTAACCTTTCTATTATCCTATAAATGTGACTCTTGTAAGGAACATATAAAATTTTTTCAATCATGCCTGACACTCTTTTCTCTTAATCACAGTACCTCATCATTTCACTTTCGATGTATTCATGAAATACTAGGTATTGACTTTTCATCCATTTATTTTCTATTTGTTTCATACGTATTGCTTTCCTTATTCTCTTCTTTCTCACCTTGTTTTGGATTGACAGAGGTATTATTTATTGCTCTTGTTATTTCATTGTTCCTCTCAAATGCCTTATTAGGATTACGTAAGGTTTTTTTTTTTTAGATGTTATCTTAAAGATTGCAACATGTTTCCTTGGCATAATCTGTTCTAATATAAATTAATATTTTACCCCATTCTAGATAACTCTAGGAACTTACATGTAAGTTCGTTTGCTTATCTCCTGCTCTTTATTTATTGTAATAATTATTTTAATTCTACATGTATCATTTCATTTGTAGAGACATTATTATTGTGTTCATAATCAATGTTCATTTGTATTCACCCACATAGCAACCTTTTATTTTTGCTTTTTGTTGTTCTTTCGTTTTCATGTTTTCACTTAGAGTCATTTTATTTCTGCCTGAAAAATCTTTAAATATTTATGTTTGCCGGGCGCGGTGGCTCAAGCCTGTAATCCCAGCACTTTGGGAGGCCGAGACGGGCGGATCACGAGGTCAGGAGATCGAGACCATCCTGGCTAACACAGTGAAACCCCGTCTCTACTAAAAAATACAAAAAATAGCCGGGCGAAGTGGCGGGCGCCTGTAGTCCCTGCGACTCGGGAGGCTGAGGCAGGAGAATGGCACAAACCCAGGAGGTGGAGATTGCTGTGAGCTGAGATCTGGTCACTGCACTCCACTCCAGCCTGGGCGACAGCACGAGACTCTGTCTCAAAAAACAAAACAAAACAAAATATTTATGTTTGAGCAGATCCACTGGTGATAAATTATATCAGTTTTTATTCATCTGGAAACACAGAGATTTCTTGGTTGGCATTTTTTTTTTCAGCATTTTAAATATGACATGTAATTGTCCTCTGGCTTTCATTGTTCCTGTTAAGTCAAATCATTTTCTTTTTGTTGTTGTTTTATATATAATATATATACACACACACACTATGTTATGTTATATATATAAAACATCTTATATACATAAACGTGTGTGTGTGTGTGTGTGTATATACTGACATGTATTCACCACCATAGTATCATACGGAATAGTTTTACAGCCCTAAAATTCCTCTTACTCTAAGTCTTCATTCCTCCCTCCTTACCAGCATCTGGGAACCACTGATCTTTCCACTCTCTTCAGAGTTTTGTCTTTTCCAAAGTGTCGTTTAGTGGCAATTATACACTATGTAGCCTTTTCACATTTGCGTCTTTCATTTAATGCTATGAATTCAATATTTCTCCATGTCTTTGTGGTTTGATAGCTCTTTTTTTAGTGATGAATAATATCCCTATGTCTGGATAGATCACAGCTTATTTATCCATTCACTTACTGAAGGTCACCTTGGTTGCTTCTGAGTTTTGGCAATTATAATAAAGCTGCTATGAAATATAAACATCCATCTGTAGATTTTTGTGTGAAAATAAGTTTTTAACTCATTTGGGTAAAGACAAAAGAGTGAGATCCTCTTTTAAAAAAATAAAACATACTTGCGTGTATGTGTGTGTCTTTAATATTTTATCTTAGTCAGGTTGTTAGTCATTTTACTATGGGGTTAAGTAAAGTTTTCTTTATATTTATACCTTTGTATTAGATTGTAGGACTTCTTAAATCCTTACCTGCCAGTTTTGGAGAATTATCACTTATTACTTCTTTATTCTCTGTCAACACTCATTTCTTTAAATGTGGTTTAGGCCTTTTATACTTTGTCTCAAATGTCTTTTACACTTTCTGCCACTTTTTTCTCTCCATTCTTTAGCCTATATATTTTCCACTGATCTATGTGTCATGTTGTTAACCTTTTCTTCTGTTTTTTTTCAAATCTGCAATTAAACCCATATATGAAGTTTTAAACTCAGACATTTGTTTTCTTTTTAGATAATCCATTTAATTTATTTTTAAGTCTCCATCTAATGAAATTTCCATGTTCTTTTATTCTCTTGAACAAATGTACCACTATTATTTTAAAAGACTTTGTTTTCTAAACCCACTACCTAGGTCACCTGCTTCTATTTTTAATGTTTTGTTCTGTGTGTCTGTATGTGATATGAACAACACATTTTAACTGAATGTTTAACATTATGTATAAAAAATTCAGTCTCTAGAGGTATAATTACTCTCACGAGAGAGTTTGTCCTATTCTCTGGGTGAGGAAAGATCACCCCTTAAGTTAGAAAGTGCTGAAACTAATTTTTGAATTGGGCTAAATTGCACAGAAGGTCCATTGCATTGCTCCTTCTTCTATACCACATTGTCTCGAGCTCACTGTCTCCAGACAAAAATGAAACTTAAAATTATAGAATATTAGATATGGGGGGTACTTCAGAGATCATTAACCAAATGATTTTATTTTTACAGAGGGAGAAGTGCCAAGATAATGTAAATGGTTTGCTATGATTTCACATAGATACACAGTGGAAACTCCAGAAGTGGAATCCAATTATCCCATACCTCAATTCCCTGTTCTCACATCTCCTGAAGTGGTACACTCTGTACTCTCCAGGTGCACTTGCCAAGATTTCATTGCATCATTCAGAAATCAACTCAGTGAATCTAGGCTGACACATAATTTATTAGAGGTTTATATTCCAGCTCACAAAATTACTGGATGTCTGGAGACCGAGGCTAAGAAAATGTTCAGGTCCTAAGAGGGGCCGCAGGGAGTTTGGGTAGCATCATCTGCCACAGCAGCCTGGCCTTGGCACATGGTTGGTGCTGCCAATAGTGTGTCTTCTGGATCCTGCTGGATGCTGCCAAAGAGAGCAATCTCAGAACTTTTTATTTGCCTTTTCCTCATTCACTTGCAATTTAAAGTTCTAGGCAAAAGCATCTTAGTAGGTAAGCTGTGGTCACGTGACTCCCACAGGCATCCGGGGTGCAGAGTAAGGCACATTGAGGATGGAAACCTGACTCTTATAATAACAACAAAAAATGTCTATACCAGTGGTTTAGTATGAAGTATAGCGATCTTTCAGTGAAGACATCTGGCTTTTCATCTGGAACTAAAAGGGTTAAAAAAAATTAGACAATAAGGCTGGGCACGGTGGCTTAGCCTGTAATCCCAGCACTTTGGGAGGCCGAGGCGGGCGGATCATGAGATCAGGAGATGGAGACCATCCTGGCCAACACGGTGAAACCCCGTCTCCACTAAAAATACAAAAAATATAGCCAGGCATGGTGGCGGGCACCTGTAGTCCCAGCTACTTGTGAGACTGAGGCAGGAGAATGGCGTGAACCCGGGAGGTGGAGCTTGCAGTGAGCCAAGATGCTGCCACTGCACTCCAGCCTGGGTGACAGAGCAAGACTCTGTCTCGAAAAAAAAAAAAAAAAAGACAATAAATAGGACCTCAGTATGCCTTATTTTTCTTATCTGAAAAATAGATATAATAACTTTTGCCTTTTCCTAATTCACAGAAGTATTGGGAAAACCTTAGAAGTCATATAAAGTAAATGAGATTTATAAGCATAATTGTTTGATATATGCCACTATAAGATAATAGCAGTCTTACTAAAATAAATAAAGCCATCATCACTTTTTTTTTTTCCTTATGGCTATCTTACCTATGAATTAAAAGTAAACTCTTTGGCAAAATCAGCAAAATTTCATGGAAATTGAAATAATACATTCAAGTAACTATGTTCAATACACCCAAACCCCATAACTTATGGTTAAACTGGAAAATTATTTGTAGCTGAATGAGGTCCATATTTTTAGTTTTATTTGAAGCCCCATGTCCACAATCTTTTTCATTATTAAAGAGACAGCATATCAATTTCTGGATTTCATTTTGCTCTATCAGTTTCTAGTAAGAAATTTTAGTTTCCAGGCCATCATTCTTAAACTCACTGTATGGTTGTCCATTATAAATGTGTCTGAGCGACCAATTACAAAGCAGAGTAGACCTCTGTAGTGATGGGATATGTATTAGATAAGAGGCTTTATTCATCCTGTAGACAGTCTCAGCAAGGAGCTTAATGAGTAATTGAGTACTAGGCTCAACTCTCTGTTTCTCCATCAGGTGTTTGCTGCGTCTAGACTGACATTCATCGGTGTTACTGTGAATTAAAATTGCAATACTATAAAAAATACTTGGCTTAATAGTTACATTTAAGATTCTTGGATTTAAATCCATCTTAATTCAAAACATTCACATACAAAAACATAGACATAGGCTAGGCGTGGTGGCTCACACCTGTAATCCCAGCACTTTCGGAGGCCGAGACGGGCAGATCACCTTGGTCAGCAGTTCAAGATCAACCTGGCCAACATGGTGAAACCTGTCTCTACTAAAAATACAAAAATTACCTGGGTATGGTGGTGCCTGCCTGTAATCCCAGCTACCCCTGAGGCTGAGGCAGGAGAATCGCTTGAATCTGGGAGGTGGAGGCTGCAGTGAGCCAAGATCACGCTACTGGACTCCAGCCTGGGCAACAGTGCAAGACTCTGTCTCAAAAAGAAAAAAAAAAAAAAAAACACAGACACAGATAATATACTTCTAGTCTAGGTCAAAGTTTTTCTTTGTATTTAGCCAAACTATAATGACTACTAGAATGATATTATGATAAGTTAATTCATCTTCTAAAAAGGCATTAGTATAATAAAACAGAAGAAAATTTTATATACATTATTAAAAATCAGGAATTCTAAAAGTAGTAACTTAATTTATGAGTTCTGCAAGAGCGTTATATCATGTTTCAATAAATGAATTTACATATGTATGCCTATGGTAGCAGCAGGAAGTCATAGATGACAAGCAGGAAAAGTTGCTAATCTTTCTCCTTTAAACTATGTCTTATAATGTTATGCTGCAGGAAAGAAAATAGAAATAAAGGAATGATAATTTATTTTTGTAGGCAACAAAAGTTGTAAAAGTTTTTGTGTAAAAAATTTTCGAGAACAAACCAAAAGCTGTCACCTCAAAATTATTCTGAAATGAGAAGCAAGTAATTAGTGACTTTTTCCTTTGCATAATGAGAGTCATTAAAATGACAAAAAGACAGAGTGATATAATGAAATCCATATATTAATAATCCTTGTTTAATATTTGACATTATGCCAGGAGACTAATGTATTTATGATTACTAAAACATGAAAATATTTCTACCGTATTTCATGAACAAGATGAATAAAATTATTGATAGATTTCCTTTGTTAAAATACTGCTAATATCCTGATTTTATTTAAGAAACTCAATATAGGCTGGGCGCAGTGGCTCATACCTGTAATCTCAGCACTTTGGGAGGCCGAGATGGGAGGATCACGAGGTCAGGAGTTCGAGTCCAGCCTGACCAACATAGTAAAACCTTGTCTCTACTAAAAATACAAAAATTAGCCAGGCGTGTTGGCTTGGGACTGTAATTCCAGCTACTCAGGAAGCTGAGGCAGGAGAATTGCTTGAACCCGGGAGGCAGAGGTTGCAGTGAGCCAAGATCACGCCACTGCAGTCTACCCTGGGGAACAAGGCAAGACTTCATCTCAAAAAAATAAAAAATAAACTCAATATGAAACAATAACTGGAAAAACTGGTTGAGGTGTGAGAGAGTGTTTTGGAAATTGTGGAGCCTGCTTTATTTTAATAAATTTGGTGGTAATCTAATGACACATTTGTTGTATAGTGTATATTGTAGAATACACAACATAACATATAGGTACAAAGTTTGGAAGTTAAAGATGTACTCACGAAACAACAAAAGCCAAAAACAAACTACTGGTGTTATTAGCACAGATATGTGATTAAGTTCACATAAACTTTGAATTTGTCTTGTAAGGCTCACGGCATTGAGCGTACTAGATCCTCCATTTTTCAATGGAATTGGAAGCTATAATTACACTTTCCTTTCTAAATATGCAAAACTGGTTTAAGAATAAGTATTCTAAAATTATTAAAGTTTAGGGTTTAAAATGGCTTAAATAAAAGTAATCAAGAATTCAAGTCTGAAAATTTCCCTTTGTATTAAAGATTGGATGTATTTCAAACCCTTCAGGAAAAGAACTAAGTAAACTTTAAGAAAGCCTCCACAAACCTAAAATGTATCACTGGCTCTAAATTCAGCTTCCTACACATATAATGCCATATAATGTCTTATTCCTCCATTATAAATGAAATGACATTGTGGGTAAACATAGTTGATTATTTCATACAGATGTTTGACTGAAAACTCTCACTATGTCTCGCTGGGTCAGCTCTGGTAAAATATATATATAGGCTGAGATGGGTGAATCACGAGGTCAGGAGATCAAGACCATCCTGGCTAACATGGTAAAACCTCGTCTCTACTAAAAATACAAAAAAATTAGCCAGACTTAGTGGCAGGCGCCTGTAGTCCCAGCTACTCGGGAGGCTGAGGCAGGAGAATGGCGTGAACCTGGGATGCAGAGCTAAGAGTGAGCCCAGATCACGCCACTGCACTCCAGCCTAGGTAACTGAGTGAGACTCCATCTCAAAACAACAACTATATACACACACACACACACACACACACACATACATACATATATGTGGTGATGGTTGTGCAACTCTCTGAATATGCTAAAAATCACTGCATTGTACTTTTTAAATAGGTGAACTGTATGGTATGTGAATTATATCCCAATAAATCTAGATCAGAATTCTTTTGTTGGAAGGTGATACAGTCACCAGAAAGGGGCCCCAATCTTTGACTCTCGAGTCTTATAATTTAAGGAATACATTTTTTAAAGCTGTAGGTGTCATAAAGAGTGATCCCTCTGATGATTCTGGCCAAAGTAAATTGAAAACCCTCTGGAAATAATTCACAATTTTAGATGCCATTAAGAACATCTGTGATTCATGGGAGGAGATAAAAATATCTATATTAATAGGAGTTTGGAAGAAATTGATTCCAATGCTTGTAGATGACTTTGAGGATTTCGAGACTTCAGTGAAGAAAGTAACTGTACATGTGGTGGAAAAAGCAAAAGAACTAGAATTAAAAGTGGAGCTTGAAGATGTGACTGGAATGCCACAATCTCACGATCAAACTTTCATGGGGATGGGGAGTTGCTTCTTATGGTTGAACAAAGAAAGTGATTTCTTGAGATGGAATTTATTCTTGGTGAAGATGCTGTGAACATTGTTGAAATCACAACAAATAATTTAGGATATGACATCAACTTAGTTGATAAGACCACAGCAGGGTTTGAGAAGATTGACTCTATTTTTAAAAGAAGTTCTACTGTAACTAAAATGCTATGAAACAGCACCACTTGCTACAGAGGAGTCTTTTGTAAAAGAAACAATCAATTGACGAGGCAGGCAAACATCACTGTTGTCTTATTTTAAGAAATTGTCACAGCCACCACAACCTTTAGCAAGCACCACCCTGATTAGTCAGCAGCCATCAACATTGACGCAAGGCCTGTACCAGTTTAAAGATTATGACTCCCTGAAGGCTCAGATGGTCATGAGCATTTTTTAGTATTAAGGTATTTTTAATTAGAGTATTTCTGTTATTTTCTCAGACATAATCTTATTGCACACTTAATAGACTGCAGTATAGTGGAAACATAACTTTTATTTGCATTGGGAAACCAAGAAATTCATGTGATTCACCTCACTGTGATATTTGCTTTATTGCAGTGGTCTGGAACGGAACCCGCAATACCTCTGAGGTATGTCTGTAACTTCACATTCCATGAAAAGAAACTAAAGGACATAGATGATAAGGTAAGTTGTTGAACATTTGCCAGGTTGGTATGATTAATTAAATTATGACTGGTTACACAGCTAGTTGGTGGCAGAACCTGGATCCAATCTCCAGCATTGACTTCATGACTGTTTCAGTAATACATAATTTGAAAATTCAAAGGGTGGGGTTTCAAAACCATGTCAGGAAAGATTTGAGGAGTTGACAAATGAGGGTTACCCCTTAAAGAAAAATAAGAAAAGAGTGGAATTTTAAGCTTAAAAAGTATATGAGAAGAGGCACTGGATAACAGACAAATAACCTTATGTATGCAAAAACCACAAGCTGTTTAGTGCTGCTGGATGATAAAGTGGGCAGCCTTGAGTGGTTAAAAAAAAAATACAAGTCTGCTAATGCCAGCTCATAAAGGCTGAGTGTGCCCGTTAGGAGGCTTCAACCATAGCTTGAGGGCAATGATGACCTTAAAGAGATTTGATATGAGAAAAGGGACAGTTGTATTTGATGTTTAGCTAGCTCTCTGGCTATTTAAGGGAGGTTGAATTCAAGGACAAGTTTGGAGTTAAGGAGGCTCACTAGAAATATTTTGAAGTTATCCAGTTAATAAATGATTGGGGATTTTAAAAAAGAAGAAGAAGAAAAGATAGAAGCAGTGAAAAAAATAAATTTGTGAAATAGGAAGTCAAATCAGTAGGACTGGGTGATTGTTGGGGGAGGGTGCACAGCAGTGAGAGGGAAGGGCTGTGATGCCTCCCAGGTTCATGCTTGCATTACTAAGGTCAGTGCCTCAAAGGGGATAGGAAGTACAGTGGAGAGCTGAGTTTGTGGGGCCAGCACCACGGCAAGTGTTTCGTAGGTGATGAGATGTAGAAATATAAGGCTTGGAAGAACTATCTAAACAGGGATCATTGGCATCTGGGAACCATTGGCATAAGGAGAGTTATAACCATGAGAATCAGTGAGAGAACTCATGGGCAACTTGGGATGACGGAACTGGGAAACTCCTTTCCAGGAATAATGGCATCAAAGTAATTTGAATACCGATATGGTTTGGCTGTGTCCTCTCCTAAATCTCATCTTGAATTGTAGCTCCCGCAATTCCCATGTGTCATGGGATGGACCCAGGGGGAGGTAATTGAATCATGGGGATGGGTGTTTCCTGTGCTGTTCTCATGATAGTGAATAAGTCCCAGGAGATCTGATGGCTTTATGAAGAGGAGTTCCCCTACACAAATTCTCTTTTCCCTACCACAACGTGAGATGTGACTTACTCTTCCTTGTCTTCTGCCATGATTGTGAGGCCTCCCCAGCCACGTGGACTGTGAGTCCATTGAACCTCTTTTTCTTTATAAGTTACCAAGTCTCAGGTATGTCTTTATTAGCAACATGACAAACGGACTAATACAAATACTGGCAAATTCAGCACACTAAACATGTTTCCCTTCCCACACCCAAACACTAAGTGGGCATTAAACCACGTGCACTGTCAAAATGTATTCTGGCCATCACCTACTTTGGAATCACCTGGCCACTTGTTGAGAATGATAGTGCCTTTGCTCTGCTCCAGGAATAATAAATTAAAATCCCCTGAAAATAGGGAGCAGGAAATGCATTTTCACCCAACTCTCCTGCTGGTTGCTTATTCCAAACCTAAGAAATAATGGACTTTTGCCAGTGCTTCTCAAATATTAATGAGTCCACAATTTACCTGATTGTCATGCTAAAATGCAGAATCAGATTGCATGTGTTTGAGGAAAGCCTGGTCCTCTACATTTCTAATAAGCTTTTTGAAATGATCAAAAAGTCATGGTCTAGGCACACATTGATAAGCAAGGCCTCAGGACGTGTGATGCCATCTCAGATTGGAGGTCATCAGGTATAAATAGTCAGTGTATTGGGGTTATCACTATTATTTCCTCATTAGCATTATTTTTATTATTACTATAAAGGATATTATGGCTTCCACTCAATGAACTTCTTCTGGAATATCATCCCTGTCCTTTTGAGCTTGTTTCTAACTCTGTAGCCACAATTTTAAAGAAAAATAAATCACCTGAATAATATTGCTAACTTAAAAATGTAATTATTTTTATTTATTTAATAATTTTATAAAACCCTTCAAAACTTGAAATATGCCATATAAGTACCCATGAAGGGAAAAATGGTAGGTTACTTTACATATGTATTTGACCACAGACCTTCCTGCATGAGATATCTATTAAAAGCTCAAGAAAATATATTTTGGGAATATTGACTAAAGCCACACTTGAGCTGACTGGAGCAGTTTTTCACATGTTATTTTTAGTTTGCTGTAATATACCTATACTTAAACTATTGTAAATCAGTTTCTGTGAAGTGTTAGAAAGTTGCTTAGCTCTTCTGAATTTCACTATTCTCTTCTGTAAAACTGGCATATTAGTTCCTATCTTAAAACATTGCCAGGATTCAGCTAGGCAATCCAAATAAACACGTAGCATTTTGCCAGCACATTGTAAGCATTCAATAAGTGCTACCTTATGACAATTGTAAATTTAGTTCCTCTGAATTTACTATGTTTTTACCCATGAACTCTGAAGTTGTAGGCCATACTTCTGTATTATATTGGTCTCCTTTTTGTTCTCTTTCTTTCATCTTGTTTTTGGAAACAGGGTTTCACTATGTTACCCAGGCTAGATTCAAACTCTTGGGCTCAAGCAATCCTCCCACCTCAGCCTAACAAGTAGATGGGATTACAGACACATGCCATCATGCCCAGCTTTATTTCTTATTTATTTATTTTTTAACTGACAAATTAAAAAATTGTATATTTTAGAAAATAAAATGTATTCATGTTGTTTTGTAATATGTATACATTATAAAATGGTTAAAGCAAGCTAATTAATATACAAATTACTTCATATACTTATCTTTTTTTGTGGTGAGACTACTTAAAATATACTGTTTTAGCATTTTCAAGAATACAATATATTGTTACTGTCTTCACCATATTGCACAGTAAATCAAACTTATTTCACTATCTAGCTGAAATGTTGTCTCCTTTGTCCATCATATATTGGTGCTTCTTGTAACTGGAATAGAAACAGAAAACAAATGATTTCCCTTTCAGAACCCTGTTTGAATCCATACTATGGTTTGGGCCAACTACTTACCCCCTCGCTGTCATTCAAAGTAGTATTCCCAACTCTGAGTGCTTGTATGGGTTCTCATTTTCACTAACATTATTTTTACTTCTCTATATTCATTTATATTTGTTGGGTTATTGCTTATATTTATTTTATTTAAGCAAAAGTTAATTTGGTTAAATTAACTTGAAAATACCATGAATCCAGGAATAATGTCATTTTATACTTTGGTATTTACTCACAATTTAAAAGGTGATTAATAAATGTAAATGAGTAAGTACTTTTCCAAATAATCACACAAATATCTTAACCTTGAAAATAAAATTCCATACTGAACTTATAAAAAAAATGTGTGTAACTACATTTTCTGATTTTTGGCATTGTCAAAGATAAAAACTACTTGAATTATATTACATTTAATTTGAGTTTCTGCTTGTAATCATTACACTATATTTGGGAGAACCATTAAAATGGAATTTCTATGAGTTATGATATGGCTTAGATTAGGGCTTCAGACACCAAGATGGAGTGAAGTGAACCAATTTCAATCATAAGTCCTTGGGAATTTTTTCTGATCAATTTGATCTGAGGTAAGGAAAAGAGGGAATCCAAGATTTTTTGTACTTTACTTGAATGACTTGGTGGGCTTTTGTGCCTCTTACTGAGAGAAAAATGACTAGGGAAGAAATATTTTGCCTAGGGGTTGAACAGAGTTCTTTTTGGTATTGTTACTTTTGAATTGCCTAATAAACACCCACAGGGACATGTAGAAAAAAACTGATGAATATTGGAGTCTGAAGTTCCAAGCTAAGTTAGGGCTTGAAATTCAGCTTTTGGACTCACTGGCATCTAGATGACATGCGGTGCCACAAGTTTGAAAAAAATAATTTCATGAGACTGTGCTCTTTAAAATATAAGGAATCTCAGAACAAGATCCTATGTGAGTATTCTCCAGAAATATAGGCTGAACCTCAGAAAAGGTGCCTGCAAAGAAATTGGAAAACCAGAGTCAATAGTATTGTATTAGGGCAAATTAAAAAACCTAGAAAGTATGGTGTCGTAAAAGTTAAACCAGAAAACATTTCAAGAAGGAAAATGAGGTCAATCGAATTTGAACAGAAAGGTGACAGACAACTAGGTTTGACCACATTTGTATCATTGGTGGTCTTAAGCGAAGTTGTTTAATTGGAAGGTTTGAGAATAAATTTTACTTGGAGAGGCGTGCAGAGAAAATGTTAGGTGAGTGAGTAGACATAACGATAAAAGACATATTTTCAAGAAGTTTCACTGTGAATGTGAGTTAGGATATCAGACAAAGTACAGAATTGCCAAGATAAAGTAGAATTTCAAATAGTCAATACATACTTTTTATTTTTTTATTTTTTTGGATAAGTGTGTCCCATGTGTATTCCTCTACTTTTACTTGGTAAATCTGGCAACCTTAAGTTAAAGATGATTTTATTTTCTTAAGATTGGAAATAAAAACTTGTATATTGTTTTTAGAAGATCTTGTAGGGAGAGAGAATGATGAAAATGTAGATGCAATTGCAGAATTTAAATGTTTCAAATAACTTGAATGAGACCCAGAGCATAAGAGGTGAGGTCAGCTTTGAGAAAAATGGGGTCATTTCTCACATAATAACTGAAAGTAAAGCCAAATATGTAACCAGATGCACAAAGACAGGAAATTTGAGTGCAGATGAGAAAGTGTCTATTTAAATCCTTTCTTTTTAACTTAAATATGACCAAAGTCATCCTTAAACTTGTCTAAATAATAACATTCACTAAGTCACTAGTGTGTTATGTTAGTTTAGATAATTGAAAATATTAAATAAATATATATGTGATTTAATTGATATTTTTTACAATATAATGCTTATTTGACCAATTAGATAAATACAGCTGGCCATTGCCACGACTCTGAAAGATTCTGCATCTAGTTAATCAGTCTCTTTAAAGTCTTGTTCATGTTTAAGATTGCCTATGTTTAGTGGATTCATTTTACTTTGCTGTCTATTATATTATTTTATAAGATAGTTATATTTAAATAGTACAAAAATGCTGGGCACCATGGCAAACACCTGTAATTCCAGCACTTTGGGAGGGTGAGGTGGGTGGATCACTTGAGCCCAAGAGTTCAAGACCAGCCTGGACATTGTGGCAAAACCTTGTCTCTACTAAAAATACAAAAATTAGCTGGGTGTGGTGGTATGTGCCTGTGGTCCCAGCTACTCGGGAAGTTGAGGTGGGAGAATGACTTGAACCCAGGAGTTGTAGGTTGCCGTGAGCCGAGGTCCTGCCACTATCCTCCAGCCTAGGCAACAGAGTGAGACCCTGTCTCAAAAATAAAATAAAATAAATCGTACAAAAATATTTTTAAATTTTCCATTATGTATTAATTTTAATGCATTTAAATCATGCATGTCAATGAAGCACACTAGTATCCTCATGAATAATATACAAATAGCCTGTATATTATAATAAGGTATTTGTAGGCATAAATAAAATCAATAGCTAATGTTTATTGTCAATATTTTATGCATATATGTGTGTACATATATTTTATCCATATATATACACATACATTTTCTCTACACAGTATTGTGTGTGTATGTATGTTATCTACATATATGTTGTCTATCATATCTGTGTGTGTGTGTGTGTGTGTGTGTGTATGATATACAAAATAACAGAATAACCACCACAGGTGAAAGAGGTCTATTTAAGTATGCAGAGGCTAAGGAAGTTCAAGTAGATCATATTTATTGGAGGGAAGAAAACCTGCTTGCTTTAACTAAACATGGAGTTAAGTTTTCACACACAGCTAGTACCTTCTTTTTAGGTCAGAGGAATCTCATTATTTACTTGTATGGTGTCAAACAGATCTATGTTTGAAACCTACCTCTAAAATTTATTTTTGTGTAACTTTAGGGAGGTAATTTCTTTGAACTTAAGTTTTCCATTCTATGTAACAGGGATAAAAACACCTAAGTGAGCCTAATTTGAGGATGAAAAGATAACAAAGGTGGAGCCAAACAACATGTCTGGTACATAAACTGACTGAGTACCAACTAGGGCAATGGCTAATCAGAGCCTGCTATGGGAGAGGTTTTGCAATATGTGCTGCATATATATTAATTTAATCCTTGAGTAAACTACTTCACTAGTTCTGTGTGAATAGAGACTGCCAGGTTGTCTGGCTCGCATTTCCCTAGCTCATATTTAAAAATAAGTTGTTGAATGAAGTGATTAAAATGAACAAACCTGTGAAGGGACATTGTAATCAGTATTGCACAGATGGAGAAACCCAATGAGTTAAGGGTGAATAAATTCACCCAGCCAGGGAGTGATGGAGCAAGAATCTGAAAACAAGCTTAGCTCACTCCACATTCATGGTGTTCACTACCATGCTAGTAATTCCACAACCAATAGAAAATAGAGTTATCTGTTACAGAAAAAATGTTTGGTGATATTTACTAGATCATATAGTACTTTACCTCTAGTGAAATGATGAAGGTGAAAGAAGAACAGTTCTATGAATGTGAAAGTTGCCATTCTTCATGCACATACAATGTTCTCTCTCTTTTTTTTTTTTTTTTTTGTCAGAGTCTTGCTGTGTCACCCAGGCTGGGGTGCAGTGGTGTGATCTCAGCTCACTGCAGCCTCCACCTCCTGGGTTCAAGTGATCCTCCTGCCTTAGTCTCCCAAGTAGCCAAGACTACAGGTGCTCACCACCACGCCCAGCTAATTTTTGTATTTTTAGTAGAGATCGGGTTTCACTATGTTGGCCAGTCTGGTTTTGAACGTCCGACCTCGTGATCCTCCCTCTCAGCCTCCCAAAGTGCTGGAATTACAGATGTGAGCCACCATGCCTGGCCACAATGTTCTCTTTTAAACCAACAATGTTCTGAAACATATTTCTAGTTAGTGAATATGCTTTTGTGGGGGGATGCAGTTGAGCACTGGGAGAGATTGATATTGATAAATTAGGAGATCCTCTGCCCCCAGCTAAGACAAACAGAACTTGAATTAAGGTTTTTTGTTCTTTTTTCTTATTTCTGTGAAATTTTTGAATTATACTATAGACTTTACTTTATCCAGAGATTGTCAGAAAATATATTTAGAAGTCCAGAAAGGGATATATTCAGTTAGTTTTGTTCTGAGAAATGTGAATGAACTGGTTAACTCTGGAAATCTTGTCTGTATTTCAGTTACCTTTATTACCATACTGTTTATGAATTGCATGCTGGTGGGAACATGAAGTCCGAGGGCCATATTTTCACTTGCCCAGCCAACCCCAGGGTCTATTTTTTGTCCCAACTTGCCACAGTAACGTGAAAGACAATGTAGTATAACAAAAAGCATATAAGCTGTGGAATTATACAGAGGGGAGCACCACATTAATTGTTTTACATTGATAATAGGAAGTAAGTTTTAAAGTTTATAAGAATTTTCTTGCTTTCAGGATACATTCAAGTATGAAATAGAAAACCAGAACTTGTCTGTTTGGCTTTCTATCTATTAATGTATTTATTCGGCCACTGGAAAAGAGCAACTTACAATACACTAGGATTTGACATTTATTCTTAAATATTTGTTTCATCAACTTAACGGAGATTGCAAGGATATTGTCATAGAGAAAATATACTATGATCACATATAATGGGTCATCAACCAGCAATGCCATTCCACAGGTGTGTCAGGTATAGCTATTTTGTTATTCTTAGAAGACATTATTAAATATCTTATACAGATGTAACTCTGGCAAGGAAAGAAGAAAATTAATGAGGTCATTTAGCCAATGGGCTATTTAGAAATTAGTTGGTTACTAACTGACAACTTGCCAGGTGTTTGCTTGTGTTTAACTGATCATATTTAAAGTAAACACTTGAAAGTCAATTCCCATTTAATACTATGCTGACTTTTATGCTGTGTCCAAGTTAGAGTACAAAATACAGAATCAAACTTGATGGAATTGGCTACTTGATTGAATTGTGCTGTGATTTTGGACCATTCTTAACCTTCTTAATAATGAATGTACTTTAAGATTGTAACAAAATAATTAGTGGCACAGTCATTTTGTCCAGACAAAATGGTCAGTAAATCAGTCTAATAGTGAATATTGCCTCACTGATTGACTTAAGCTTAACATTGTGAGGAAGACATTACTGTTTTATTTCAGTTATTTCAGTTTCCCACAAAGATCGCCAAGGAATAAGACAGGAGACCCAGGAGTTTTTGTCTAACTTCTACAAACTTGCTGTGTGATCTTGGTCTGGTCATTTATCTTTCCAGGTTCTCCATTTTATCAGTAATTAAATATCAACCTGTGACATGGCAATCATAGTTCTTTAAGGTTCTAATATTCTGTGTGACTCTAGAAATGATATCATGATTATGGGAAAGATAATAACCACTAATTAATTCAGAATGTTTAATATGTGCCAGCGTATCCTTTCCATAAATAACATTTCATCTGCCCCAAAGTCACCAGATGTAAGAATTGTTGGTTTTCTCAAGATAAGGGAACTAAATTTTAAAAAACCTTTAGTTATGGAACAAAATTTTAGTTAGTAAGTGCCAAAACGGAGGCTCAAAGCATTTGTTCCTCTCACAAATTCTGAGTTCCTTTCTTTCTCTCCTACAGTCCTTTTTCACAAATACTACTCACTACGTTTGCTCTAGTATTGGCCTCAGTAAAACACGGATCACTGTCTCTTCCAAAACTTAGCAAGGAAATATAAGTCCACCATGACTCCATTAACCTGACCCTGGGATGCTTGTTTTACAATCAGAGTAAGAGGGTAAGGAAGCACCCAGAGGTGGGAGAGCGCTTTCCTCTGTGTCCAGCTTTTACCAAATGAGCACGATTTAACAAAGATAACTGCCTAGAGAATTGGTACAGGCTTGGAAAACGTCAGAAACCCAGACAGAAGCATGGGAATGAAACTCATTAAACCGAACTACTTTAACCAAGTGGTTTGACAGCAGCTCCTTCTTTGAAATTCATAATAATTAGGCAGAACATGAGACTTCTTTATAAAGAAGGCTTTCTCTGCTCTTCACTGCTGACCTAGAATTTGAAAGATGTTTCAACGTAGACTGGCTCTTCAGAGCAAAGCTGGTTCCACTGACGTATTTTTTTCCCCTTTGCACAAGGGAGATGAGCATCAACCCCAGCACTTTTGCTAATTCCCAGGGGAGCACAGACACCTGGAAGAAAGACATAATTTTTAGCACCTACGTATTTCCAATGGCAAGAGCAGGTGAGAAAGACAATCACTGAGACCAAGTGGAAGAAAAGATTAATAAGTGCTGCCGTCACTACAGGAAAAATAATTTTTCAAAACAACAACAGTTAAAAAGTGCCTCTAGGATAGCTATGCTCTGTTCTCCTTTCTTCTACTAAAAAGGAAAAACACAGCAAAACAGAGAAGCAAAAGAGGACTGGAAGAAGAGACAAATGAAATAACAGGTCAAGTTCCTGGAGTTGTTTTTTTTTAAAAAAAGGAAAAACTGAAAGGATAAGATAATTTAATTTCTTATTTTTCATGTATTATATATGTGCAGGTATTTGTGGCTGGGCCATGTGAATGTTATGTATCTGGGTAGAAAACAGCCCTGACTATAAAAATAGATTATTCACACGGGAGTTTATGTACTCCAAGTCATTTGTGTGCTACAGACTGTCAAGTGCAGGCTTTTTAAAATACAGATTCCAAAGCAAAACTGTAAAAAGAACAGTAACCAAGTAATTGATTTAGAAAAAAGAAACAAAACATGATCCTTTGTAACTACTCTCTACTAATGATCTATTATTTATGTGTTCCTCTCTGGCATGTATTATTTTCTCTTAAAATATGATTATTTGTTTCCCTGAGTGTGTCTTAGTTTGAAAATCGAGAGTGATTAACTCTACATATTTTTCTCGAGGTATTCACTATGTAAAAATGAACTGGTCTGATAATAGTTACATTCATTTTAATATAAACGATCAGGGTGGTGTTTGTTTCCCTTCTACATATTTTCCCCGTTTTTAAAGGATCTTCTGGAATTGTGATTAGAGACTTGGTGTATGACTCCCAGAATCGGGTTTTTAAAAAGCCTACACTCATATTGATATACTTAAGTTACAGTAATTCTGTTAATGAAAATTAGTCTCCCTGTCTCTGATACTGTTTTTTAAAAATAATTAGAGAAAGATATTAGCTCAGGCTGAATATTCACTAGTTTTAGATTTTATAATTGCTTGATAATATATTTCATTTATTAGAAAAATATGAAGAGACTTATATGAGAGTCCTGGATGCTTCAAATTATTATCTTGGAAAGAAAAAAAAAAATTAAGCTGCCTGCAGCCTCAGAACAGACTTTTCTTCCTAGTCTGCCCACAGAAGCAATGCTGCAGAGAGAGAAAAGTGACACTCCAGTGATTTAATTATTGCTCCACTCCTCATTACATATGTGGCTTAATATAGCATACAGATAGCAGGGATGACAGTATAGATAGTCGGTTTGCTCCTCTTGCAACCTACAGTATACTCAGGCTCATAAATAAAGCTCTCAATTTATCATGTTGCTACAAAAAAAGCCCACATTTCTCTGGAAGGAGAAAGTGATACTCAGATACTATACTGCCAGTTTTACTAACATGTGGCACGCTGAAGGAATGCCCACACACTTCCACACGTGATATTTTAAGTGTCTGCATAATCAGAGTCAAAATGTAGCCACGTTGAGTATGTCCTTAGGAATTATCACAATATTCTAGAAATGTGTATTTGCAAAGGACATGGAATGTTACCAGATCATGTGTATTTCAGCGTTACTAAATGAAGAGGATTGTGAATATCCCCTCAGTGATTGAGTCTAATTGCTAATCACTCTTCTGGCTTTTAATTGAAATTTCTCACATTGCTGCTTAAAACTTATTTCTAGACTTCTGATGTTTGCAAATGATTGGCCAGTCTGTCTGAGATTCCTCTGCTATATCTATCTTCCTAACAAAGAGTTCTTATCATGACACTACATTTTATCAGAAAAGAATCAGTGTGTGTTTTCAATGCCTGCAAAATGAAGTCCAAATTTTTTGGGGGGGTCTGCTTTCAAACCACAGCTGACCATTCTTTCTCAGTCTCTCTGTCTCTCTGTCTCTGTCTCTGTCTCTGTCTCTCTCTCTCTCTCTCTCTCTCTCTCTCACACACCCTCACCCCGCTCTCTCTCTCTCTCACTATTTTTGTATTCTAAAATGTATCAGGTTGCCCCTTTCTCTCCCCTGTGATCTTCGTGCACATGTCTGTGTGTGTTGTGTGATGATCATGCTGTTTCACTGGCCTAGAATTTTTCACTATCATCCATTCCCAT
Source organism: Chlorocebus sabaeus (assembly GCF_047675955.1). NCBI lineage: Eukaryota > Metazoa > Chordata > Mammalia > Primates > Cercopithecidae > Chlorocebus > Chlorocebus sabaeus. The sequence continues at coordinate 23,188,611 of NC_132930.1, read as the reverse complement.
CACTTGCCATGTGAGCGAATGTAGCATTTCCTTCAAGATTCTTTTAAAAATGCACCAACATTCGTTTACTTATTCTGTTAATTTCATGAACATTCATAGACAACCATCATGTGACAGGCATGGTGGCAGGTATGACAGACACAATGATACATTAGCTGGACTCAGTGTTTGCTTACAGGCTACTTACAGCTTAGGAATAGTTCTTCCCCTAATTATTCTACCACTGAATGGGATTTCTTCATGTTTGTATTCCCCAGCACTGCATTTATATCTTTACAAACCTTTCTAATTTTCTACCAGAGTCCATTTTGCTTTCTGTCTCATGTGTGGGTAACACATACATGCACACACACACATACATACATGGATACTACATTTATATTTAAATTCCTCTCTTAATGCCTCTTTCCAGTTATCTGTTATTGTCTAAAATATACCCCAAGCTTAATGTCTTAAAACAGCCATAATTTTATGTCTCATAATTTTATGAAACAGGAATTTACTCAGGGCGTTAGCACTGATGACTCATCTGTCTTCTATGATGTTTCATGACTCTGCTAAGATGACTAAAATTCTTAGGAGCAGAAAAGTCCAGGGATCAAGCAAACACCTTTTTCTGTCTCTCTCCACATAGATACTTCATGTAGCTATTTGGGCTTCCTCATAACATGCCATCCTCGGGTAAGCCAAAGTTCTCACAATGCCACTCAGGGATTCAAAGATGAGGATTCTGAACAGTCCAAGTAGAAACAGAAACTGTCTCATGACCAGGCATCAAAAGTCACTTCTTCCACGTTCTATTGTTGAGGCCAATCAAGAAGGCTGCCCTAGATTCAGAGTGAGGGGAATCAGATTTACCTCTTAATGACAGGAATACCAAAGAACTTTAAGCTATCCTTAAGTTACATAGTACATGTCTTGTCTTTTCTAATAGACAAAATATCTTTGGGGACAAGGTCTGTTTCATTAACCTTTGTGTCACCTCCAGGTGAATATCAATATAGTAATTGACATTAGTTGCCACAACAAACTTCACATTCTCTGTGACTTAATATTACAAAAGTTATTTTTTAAATTTATATTGCATCCCAATACTTGTTGTGAGCCTCTCTGCATGGGTTTCATCCAAGCACTCACTCAAAGATGTGGGCTGCTCCCATCTTGTAGTTAGGCTACCCAGGGCAGTGACCTCTTTGTAACCACAACAGGGGAATAGGGTTGTAGGGGATTTTATGGGTGCATAGGCTGTATCAATTCTCCTCTCATATTTTTGGCTTAAATGTAGTTACACGGTTCTAAGTGGAAAAGAGCCTGGGAAATATCAAGGAACACACAAATATTTGAACTAGCAGTTTCTGTTACATAAACTATTTTGTTTTCGTCTTTCTTTTTGGTCACTGTGTCTAGTCTAACAACAAGACTGTCTGGATGATTCAAAATCCTTTTCATCAGCTTAACCATCTTGTGAAAATATGTTCCTCCTCTTAATCCATTGATTCATGCACTAAAAGAAGAACATTGATCTCTCTCTCTTGTTGCTTGCAATACAGGAAACTAATATACACTGATATACTGGTGGGGAGGACATCCTAACCACATTAAACCCTCCCATTTGCAAAAAGTCAGTCCTATTCCTGTTTTCTTGGAGGAACTTTGTTTTCATTTATCTCAGAGGTACTTGACTTTAATTTATGAATTCTTTCGCTGCTGACAATTGTGGCCAAATCTGGAGGAGAGGGAAAAGTTTACGACAGGTTATGCCTCGTGTTCACACTGTCCTCTTCCTTCCCCAGTATGAATGATTAATTTCTTTTCTAAAGAATACTTGCTCTTTTAGAGAATGATATTTAAAAACCAAGATCTGGGCTTTTGATATGTTCAATTCTATGGGATTTATGATTTCTTTTTTGCAATGTTTTCTTCAATAACTTAGTAGGCTTGTGATCTACTTGTCTTCAGTGAGAGTTCATGTGCTGGTAACAATAAATAAAATTCTTTCTGAGACAGACTTCTTGAGTCTTTTTTTCTTTATGGACACCAAATTTGTCTCCAAGCTTAATGGTTGCTTTTGTAACATTCTAGAGTTTAAATGTGAAGGCCACATCTATATCTTTGCTCTCATGCACTCTATTCAACTGGAAATTGTACAGAGACTTTTTACTCAAGTGTGTTTTAATATATTTTCCAAAAACAGTAAGATTTTTCAAACCTGAACACCTCTCAATTATCTACCTATATATCAACTATCTATCTTCCTGTTTTTCTATTTTCCTTTAATTGAATTATTATAAACATGGAGAAAACATCACAGGTCATAAGCATACAGCTTGATACATTTTCCAAAATTGATCACTTGCATTACCAGCACCTAAGTTAATAATTAGAATATTACTGGATTTCCCCAAAGCCTTCTTCATGCCCTCTTCATGCCCTCTTCTGGGCATTGTCTAACCCCTACCTTCAAGGGTAACCATTGCTTTGACTTATATAAATTAGCATTGCTTCAATTTAGCATTATTCAAATGGAATCCAATTGTATATGTGCTCTTGTGTCTGGCTTTCTTGGTTCAACATTATGTTGGTGCAATTTGGCTATATTGTTACATATCATAGTTCATTGCTGTATAATATTCCACTTTGTGACTATTCTGCAATGTATTTATCCTTTCTAATGTTGTTGAAGACTTGGATAATTTCTAGTTTTTGGCTATTTTGAAGAGGGCTTCTATGAACATTCTAGTACGTGTACTTTGGTGAACATGTACACATATTTCTGTTTCGTATACACCTTGAAGTAGAAATTCTGAGTAGTGAAACATACATATATTCAGTGTTAGAAATTACCAGTTTCCCAAGGTGTTAGTACCAAATTTACTCCTTTCGGGCAGTGTATGAGAGTTCTTTTTCCTTTTAGGCTCTGAATCTCCATTTTCAAGAATTTCTCTCTCCATTTGTAAATTTCCACTTGCACTCCAATCTTTCCTGATCTTACGTGTTTTTCTCAATAGACCTTGCCAAATGCAGCCAAAAGGCATTGCACCATTCTGATTTTCAACCTTTCCTTCAGGAAGCCCATAGCTCATTTCCTTATTTCAAAAAGGCAAAGGGTTTTCCAAATTTTTGTCCATAGTTTAACATATGTGACAATTTTCCAGCAGCCAATTAACAGTTACCTCACTGCCCAGGGTCGACCAGTAAGTCAATGCTACATATTTTAGCTTCTTTTTTCTTTTTTTTCTTCTTTCTAACTTTATTTTTATGTTCAGGGGATGCATATAGAGGTGTGTTACATGGGTAAATTACATGTCTCAGGGTTTGATGTACAGATTATTTCATCACCTCGGTGATGAGCATAGTGCCTGGTAGGTAGCTTTTCAGTTCTTACCTTCCACCCTTAAATAGATCCCAGTGTCTCTTGTTCCCTTCTTTGTGTCCATGTGTACTCAGTGTTTAGCCCCCACTTATAAGTGAGAACATGTAGTATTTGGTTTTCTGTTCCTACATTAATTCATTTAGTATTATGGCCTCTAGCTGAATCAGTGACACTGCAAAGGACATGGTATCATTCTTTTCTAATGGCTGCATCATATTCCATGGTGTATACGTACCAGCAGTACCTATTGAAAGTATCAACTCCAGCACTCAACAGCAAACTCTTTGGTACTGCATAAATAAAACTTGAAATCTTAATGAATTAACAACACAAGTTTACTTTTCATTCACATCATAGTCAATGCTGTGAAACTGCTGGTTTTCCCAGAAACAAGTGGCTCTCTATCTTGGAGCCATGATGGTCCTCTGCTCACCACAGCAACAAGAAAGACAGCTGGATGTTTCTGTGAGATATTTTAGGGTGTGGTGTTCATGAACTTGACTTACATCGTAATCACCTACACTTTATTTCTTGGAGCTCAGTCTCAGGATTTCAACCAAAGTACGTGCTGAGAAGCTAAGAAACACATGGATCTCTGATAATGATAACAAACTCTGTCACAAGGCAGCTTATCTAAAGTTCATTAACATAACTTGAATGAATGAATGTAAAAGCCTAAATGTATCTTCTGTGCTATACCTCCACACAATTGTAAAATATTTAAAAGAATTAATTTCTCAAAGTACTTTCTTATTTTTTTCATTTCTAATATGTATTTGGCACACACAGAGAGAGCACACATATCAATAGCATGGAGCCAGCAACGTGGTAAGAAGTAGCGAATTTTTTTAATGAGGACCTCATACTGACTTTATTAGTTTTCCACAATGGTACCCACTAATGTTCACAATTCCCAGAGACAAATAAAAATCAGGGAATGTTCTGGCTATTTAATGCTCCTAAATCTCACTAAGAGGAAGCCAATATGAACTGGTCCCAAATTAATAATATGGATTGTCTGAATACTTTTTTCATGTACTACCTATAGGAATTAATTCCCTCTCTCCAATTTTCTACCTAATCAAAGGAACTAACCTCATTGATGGTTCTCCTAAGAGCACCTTTATAATTTATTGACCATGTTTTAATCTCCGTTTGTCAATACTTACACAATTTGTTTAAAATAAGACCTTTAAAATAGCTGCTTTCATTCTTTCCAGTGATTTTGCTGGTAAGGTCTTCATTATTATTACCATTTCTTCAGGACTGCTATATTTTCATTAATTAATGGTTATTTTTGCCTTCCAAGAATTGTTTCTTTCTATAAGCTAGTGCTTTTTTTCATTTCCTATATTATCACCCACAGTGCTGCTCACCCAATAGTTCTTCAATAAATATTTATTGAATTGAAATGAATGCACACTCAAGGCTATTCTTGTATTTTACAGTTTGCACGTGCCTGATTTGGTTAAGTTCAACTGCATTTGACAAAAAAAAAAAAAAAAAAAAAAAGTGAATATACATTTTTGTTCTCTTTTGTAAAAAGATGGTGGGCATAGGCAGTCCAGGGTTGCTTTGGCAGTCCTACAGATTTGTCCAGGTTTTGGGCCATTTTACTCTCTCCACATCACTGACCCTGGAGTGTGGCTCTTACTCTTGTGGCTTAAGATTGTTGACAGAGCACCGACTGTCATGTCTGCCTTCCAGGCACCAAGATGGAGGAAGATACAAAGGAGAAACATACCAACTTTATTGAGGTTGTCCAGAAAAGGAACTCCAGCAATTCCATGTATATATCTCTGGTAAAACACACATATAAAGGGGCATACCTAGTTCCAGTGGAGTTGGGAAAATGTGGCACTGCTCCAGGTGGCCAGTGCTCAGTAAAAATAGATGGCTTTATAGCTGAGGAAGAAAGTTTTTTAAAAGATAGAGATCTAGGGACACTTCAGTCTTTGCCAACCAGAACCAGAAAAGTCAGAATCTTTGAGAAAAGCATGAAGTTCAGAATAACAGCTGATTATTGCAAGTAATTGCTAACCCCACTTAAGCTTCAGTTTCATATATATAAAAGATAAAATTTATCCCATACGTTTTTGGGGTCTGTTTTTAAGATTTTAATGAAATTAGGCAAGGTGTATCCAGTTCTGGTTACTCAAATACATTTTCTCCTTAGTATTGTATTTGTTGTTTTATTCTTCTAGCAATTGTTTTATTTAGTAATAAAAAATATGAGCTTGTAGTTAGAAGATATGGTTGAATGTCAGCAGTTGCCAATGTTAGAATCTTCCTAAGGACCAGCTTTCTTATCTCTAAAATCAGTCTACCAATACTCCTTCTTATTGTAGTGGTGAGAATTAAATGAAATATTGTATGTGGAAGGCCAGGCGCGGTGGGTCATGCCTGTAATCCCAGCATTTTGGGAGGCCAAAGCAGGCAAATCACCTGAGGTCAGGAGTTTGAGACAAGCCTGGCCAACATGGTAAAACCCTGTCTCTACTAAAAAATATGAAAATTAGTTGGGTGTGGTGGTGTGTGCCTATAATCCCAGCTACTCAGGAGGCTGAGGCAGGAGAATCGCTTGAACCCAGGAGGCAGATGTTGCAGTAGCCGAGATTGTGCCACTGCACTCCAACCTGGGCAATAGAGTGAGGTTTCATCTCAAAGGAAAAAAGAAAAAGAAATACTGTATATGAGATTTTCCGAAGTAGGACTTGGCACAGAGTTTATGCATAGCAAATGTTGATTTATTATGTTGTCCTCATTTGAAATAATATGCATCTTACTCCTCTATGCCTTTCTATATACACTTACTAAATCCCCCAAACCTAGAATATGCTGAGATATTGGTGGTAGCTGTTTATCTGACTGGTGTGCAAATATTTAGATTGTGATTTAGATCTCTGTTTTATTTGGGTTTTCTCAAATAAAATTTAATAGCATGCAGTTCAGAATAGAGTATCTGAGTTATTTTTTATCTTGCATTTGAAATAAATACTGATTAGAAATTAAGAGATGACCTATTCTGCACTAAATTACCACAAATGTGCAAAAATATGAATAAAAACTGCCTGTGTGGCACATAGTAGGGGCTCAATAAATATTTAATGAGTGAATTAATTAATAATAGGATGGATGACTGAATATGTTTATGTCCTCTTCAGAGCTTTATCCCGTGGGTCTTTTCTACCAAGGAATCGTTAAGAACTGATGAGTTGGTCTCTGCATGGTTGCAGTTATGTTTCTTGTGTTTATGAGATTCTAAGTCATACTGGCAGACCTCCTCTTTACTGTTAGGTTTGGTGAATGTTACAGATTCAACTAAATGAACCATAGCAAATAAAATAAATCTTTGCCAAAGGGACAGTATAAATTGAGACAATTGCTTCTAAGTCACATCAATTTCTCAGTAAAAACCACATAGCATTGGCAAACCACATTGCAATAAAAGTGTTGCTTTCCTGAAGACTATCAGAGTAACTTGGTAATCACTGCTTGATGGTTAAATTGACTTGAAAATTCTGTAGCCTCTGTTTCAGCTCAATGATTTATTTATGATTTTGCTAATAAAGTTTCTGCTTCATGATATTAAGCAGATAAATTAACTTCTACGGTTCTAGTTTCTCATCTTTACATGAGAAGAGTAAGGTGTATTATCCAAGGTTTCTTTCATTTCTAGCATTCTGTAATTCTAATAATTTGGTTGGGTGACCCCATAGGAGTCCCAAAATCCAATCTCCTACTTACTGCAGGAATCTTTTTGTTTTCTTATGAAGTCATGCCAGAGGGTCATGCAGTTTTAACTTGAAAAATCTCCTACTGCAGAACACCTTTTAGGGAAGACAACTCCGCTGTCAGATTATTCTAATTGTGAAAGAGTTCCTCACTTTGAGACATGGCTGCCTTCTCTTCTTCTAGGTATTGCTACCCATTTGTTTAAGTTTTGCTTTCTTGAGGAGTAGTGTAATACCTCTTTGCTCTGACAGTCTATTAAATATCCACAGTTGGCATGTCTACCCTTGGCCTCTCTTAAACAAGCTCATTCAATTCCTTTAGTCATAAATAGATATGACAAGATTTCCAAGTCTGTAAGATTTAACAGTCTCTTCTAAATCCAGAATTAATGACCTTCAGTAAATTTACCATAAGTCTTTGGAAAAAAAAAAAAAAAAAAGCAGCTAAAAATGTGACTCAATGGTATGGGCAGTAAACACAGATTATTCATATATTTAGTCCTTTTATTTTTCCAGGATAATATATTTTGATTTTGAATTTAGAAAACTAGCTCTAGATTTTGTTTCATTAAAAAAAAGTTACTAATTTGTTCAAGTTACTTAATCTCTTTGAGAGTGCCTTCTCAATTGTAGGACCATTGTTACTGTCCTCCTCATGATGTATCTGATTATTGTGATATGATGTGTGATGCTTTGAAGTTTTTAAGTTCATCCGTAATTGTACAGTTTTACCAATAATTTTTGTATTTGTGTTTGTCCATAACATTGTCAAGACAATTTTATTTAAAATGTATTTTTGGTAAAGGACATGAATAGACAATTTTCAAAGTAAGACATACACATGGTCAACAAGTATATCAAAAAATGATAAAAATCAATAATATCTAGAGAAATGCAAAATAAAACCACAATGAAATACGATCTTACACATGTCAGAATGACTGTTACTAAAAAGTCAAAAAAATAACAGATGTTAGTGAGGACGTGGAAAAGAAGGAACACTTAAACACTGTTGGTGGGAATGTAAATTAGTACAACCTTTTGGAAAAACAATATGGAGTCTTCTCAAAAAACTAAAACTAGAACTACCATTCTATCCAGCAATCCCACTACTGGATATCTACCCAAAGAAAAACACATCTTTATGTCAGAAAAGATACCTGCACTCACATGTTTATCATAGCACTATTCACAAGAGCAAAGACATGGAATCAACCTAAGCCTAAGCATTCATCAATGGATGGTTGGATAAAGCTAATATACACATGCAATGATATCTATACACACACACACACACACACACACACACACACACATCACATATACAATTAAATATATATATAGAGAGAGACAATGTGTGTATATATCTATATATATGGCTGTATATGTGTGTATATATACACACAAGAAAATTCAGTCAAAAAAACTGAAATACACACACACACACACACACACACACACACACACACAGACACAATGAAATTTAGCCCTAAAAAAGAACAAAACCATGTATTTTGCAGCAACATGGATGGAGGCTGTTACCTTAATTGAAACAGGGCTGAAACAGAAAGTCAAATGCTACATATTCCTACTTAAAAGTGGGAGCTAAACAATGTGTCTATATGGACATAGAGTGTTGGATAATAGACAATGGAGATTTAGAAGGGTGGGAGGGAGGTGAGGGATGAGAAATTACTTGATGAATGCAATGTAGATTACCTGGCTGTTGGTTACACTTAAAGCTTAGGCTTCACCACTATGCAATATATCCATATGACAAAACTGCACTTGCACCCCTTACATTTATACAAATAAAAAAATTAAGTAAAATAATTAAAACCTTTTTTAAAAAATATAATTGAAGTGGAAATTTTTCTTGACTTGATAAAGGCTAACAAACGGGTGAGTATAGTTAGCTGCATATACACACACATTGACACACACGTACATGTTAAAGTTTTAATATAGTTTGTTTATATATAATGGAGAATTACTTAAAATTACTGATACCAAAATTAACCTGATCATAAACCACAAATGTTTGTGTTTACTTTTGAAAATCACAATAATGACTACCTTGAAGCCACTAAAATAAACTTTGAAATAAGTAATACGTGATTTTTTACAGGTTTTAAAAGCACAGAAAATTATGCAGGTGACATTTTAAATACAATGAAGAAAAAAGTTAACAAATCCTGTGTGTGAATTCTTGTGGAATGTCTAGACAACACTGTAGCTACATTCTGTGCATGAGCCCCACCAAACACAGTAGAGTTTTACACTACAACTCATCTCCAATTTGATTAACATCTCTCTGTTATCTATGTGACTCAGCGGTTTGTAGTGCAATGAGGGGATTTTAAAAACTCTTATTTCAAATTGATTTCTAGCTTTTATAATAAAACTACATATATAGCTTCTAAAGTTTAATAGTCTGGTTCCTTGAATATCAAATCAGTATAGAAAATGTAATTTCATTATTTTGATTCTTTGTGCAAATTGTTTTTTGGTCTATAAAAACCATTTAGATTTAAAAAAAGTTCATGCCCTGATTTTTTTTTTTTCTCGTTGTACAGAAGCTATTAACTGGGGTTTAAATGGGCTGGCCAATTTGCTTTAATGCCTGAAATGGACTCTACAACACACAGTTTTGCTATTTAAAAGTTATTTATAGTATCATATTTAAAGTAGTTAGGATGTTTTGCAGTCTAGTCAGTATGAGAGTTTGCTGAACTAAGAGTAACAGAAGAATCTTTTCTTTTCCAGGCAAAAGTGAATCAATTCTATGATAAGGGCCAGACAAAAAATTGGAACAGCAACTGCTTCATGAGATGAGATAGTTACTTTTTTTTTTTTTTTTTTTTTCAGAAAACAAAAAATCCGTCACCATTTTAAGGCAGATAGTGTTTTTTTTGTTTGTTTTTGTTTTTTTGTTTTTATGATATCAACTACTGACATTCAGTAAATTGTGAACCCACAATATTGTTCTTTTTCTATCAACTGACATCATCAAGGCAATCAATAGTCTTCCAGTCAAACTCTGGTTCCTAACGTTATTTAGTCTTACCTCCTGGCCACAGAAGGCCTCCCCTTTTCTTCACTCAGGAGCCTGAAAACTGTAGTATATGGGGTTTTGAAGACGTTTTTTGACTGTTGAACAGGATCCATTGTGGCACTGCATAGTCTTTGTCTTGGGATGACTGAGAAGGAAAAAAAAAAAAAATATATATATATATATATATATAACTGGTCACCGATTTTGATGTATATTATCTTGCCAGGTATGAGGAAGTATAGAGGTTGCTCCACACATTGGGACCCACTGGTCATATCACATAGTGTTCCATGTAAAAGTTGCCAGGTTAATGCAGTGTTAAAATGGTCTGCTAAATCCACTGAGGCAATGTTGGAGGCAATATGCTGTGAATAGGAGGGGCCATCCTCCAAAATGCAGTATACACATTTAATCAGAGACCTCTTCTTAGTGCTGTATTCCCAAGTGGAAGACATAGGTCTAGAAGCCAAGAGCTGGACCCAGGAGTAGCCCCACTCGCCATCACTCTAATGGCTTACTGGTATTATTTGTACTTCCTGTCCCCACGACTTTGGGCTTTGTATGGGAGGACTCTTGCAAATTTCCATGCAACCAGTGTCCCATTACAAACTCCAACTGTCCCCAAGGCACTTTGGGCTCTTTGTGTCCAGAGACACACAGATCAAAGAGAATTAGCAGGAAGAGAGAGTACTATCTCCCTGGAAAAGGGATCAAAAGGTACAGAACTCTTGGGAACCTCTTGGTAGTCTTTGCCCAATTGTGATGGTAAAGAGACAAGGGCAGCAATCCTAGTCTGGGAAGTAGGGATTTGGTAAATGTGAGTGAGCTAAGGCACCAAAAGCAATGAAGGTTTGGATCGCACTAACAGTTATGCTACTGAGATCAGCAGACCTGATAACTGAGTGTAAATGGTAGATTTGACCACGAAGAAGAAAGATGGTACCAGTTGCAGTCCTGAACCAACTGGTAATAGGGTCTGAAGATCATCTCATCAATATTCCTTTGTCTGAACTCCCTCAAGCAGAGAGACTCCCTGGGGTCCTGGAAGTACTGCCCCAGCAAGCATAGATGAAGGGGATTCTTGCAGTACAAGGGATAGGTAGACTGCAACAGCCATGAGCATGTGTCCCACATATCTTTGCAAGACACACGGTTTGCTGACAGTCTCCAGCTGGGATCATCAGAATCTGTCTCAGCTCCAGCCTAGGGCTGAATGTTTCAGGTTACGAATGGGTAGGGTGAACACACTAGGATTCCTCTATTTTTGTTCAACAGGTGTCTCCTCTAATGGGCTTTCTTTGCTCTGGAGTTTTATACTGGGTTGAATCACGCTTTGCTAGATTTTCATTCTAGCTTTAGGCTCTACACAACTAGCACTCTTCCTTCCTCCATTTTTTTCACCAATGTGAGGTGGCATCTGCTTGTTCTCAATTTATCTCTGACACATAAACCTCTTATACTACGAATGCCATTTTGCACTTGCCTCCTGGAGGACATAAATGACACAAGAAGATGGGGATTCAACAATATTCCATTTTCGCTAAATACTTACATTTTTTGATTCTCATTAAATGGGAACATAATTCTTCTTACTGGAATTTGTTGTGAGATTAAGGTTGATAAATAAATAAATGATCTCAAATATAAGAGGCTGTTCAATAAATGTTGAACACATCTTTCATTTTTATATTTAATACAAAAATTTTGAAAACATACTACCAAGACCTTTTGATTTTATTGTACTTAAAATTATCATTTGAATTGTAACTGAGAAAGGCTGAGAAGAGAGAAATTTTAGCTCATCTTTTAGTTTAAGTTTTACAGTGACATCTTGAGGAAAGTATAAAACACGTGACCTTGGTTGTTGATTAACATCTCTCTGTTGCTCTTTCTTGTAACTTTCTCAGCATAATTTCCTCACTGGGCTTTTGGAGAGAATTTTTATGTTTTCTGAACCTTCACCAGGGTGCCATAATTGTTTCTGAGAGACTCAGTTACAGCATGGCCTTGGGATGCTTTGCAGTCCAATGTTTTCTTCAACAATTCAATATTTTGGAGGCCGGGCATGGTGGCTCAGGCCTCTAATCCCAGCACTTTGGGAGGCCGAGACGGGCGGATCACGAGGTCAGGAGATCAAGACCATCCTGGCTAACACGGTGAAACCCCGTCTCTACTAAAAATACAAAAAATTAGCCGGACATGGTGGCGGGTGCCTGTAGTCCCAGCTACTCTGGAGGCTGAGGCAGGAGAATGGCGTAAACCCGGGAGGCGGAGCTTGCAGTGAGCTGAGATCCGGCCACTGCACCCCAGCCTAGGCGACAGAGCGAGACTCCGTCTCAAAAAAAAAAAAAAAAATTCAATATTTTGATTTTAGTTGATGTTAGAATGATACATTTTGCAATATGAAGTCTTAATGATGGGGGTGGGATGCAATTAAAAGAAATGCAGCCCAGGCTTTGCCCTTATTTTAACAGTTTACTAGTTGTACTTATTGATTATATTCTTTACTAACACAGAGCAAGTCAGAAGCCTCTTCCTTTTTTAAAAAAATGGAAATAGGGCATATTCAAAATAAGCTCTTGAAGGACAACACTAAAACGCAAAATTAGGTATAAATCAAGCATATTTAAATAATAATTTTATCATGCTTTTTTGCTTGAAAGTACACCATGTGTATACATATATGTATGTTTTAATATAATGATATTTAAAACATGCAATCTTACAAATTTGAAAGCCACCAAAATTGGCTATACAAGTACATCTTCATGAAGAATACTCGTATCCAAAATACTCAAATACAAAATCTCAAATTTACTCACCTCCAAATTATTCTCCAAAGAAATTTAAAAATAACACTAAAAATGCTAACTGGATTGTGTTATAAAAAATAAAAATCGGCAGGGCGTGGTGGTTCACGCTTGTAATCCCAGCACTTTGGGAGGCCAAGGCGGGCAGATCATAAGGTCAGGAGATCAAGACCATCCTGGCCATCATGGTGAAACCCCGTCTCTACTAAAATACAAAAAATAAATTAGCCAGGCGTGGTGGTGGGCGCCTGTAATCCCAGTTAATCGGGAGGCTGAGGCAGGGGAACCACTTGAACCCGTGAGGCAGAGCTTGCAGTGAGCTGAGATCGCGCCACTGTACTCCAGCCTGGCAACAGAGCAACTCCGTCTCTAAATAAGTAAATAAATAAATATCTTTCTTACAACCCTCTAGCTTTAAAAGTAATAAACTTTATTTTACAGCAGTTTTAGCTGTACCGAAAAATTAAGCAGATAGTAAGGAAATTTCTCATGTGCCTTCCCTCCACCCCAGTTTCTCCAATTACTAATATTAACATCTTACATTAATATGGGACATTTGGAACAATTAATGAACCAATATTAATACATAATTATGAATTAAATCCATGGTTCATTAAAATTTTCTTATTATTTTTTGCCTAATGTCCCTTTTACTTTTTCAGGATTCCATCCACGATCCCATGTGACATTTAGTTGCCATGTCTCCTTAGGGCCTTCTTGGTTGTGACACTTTTCTCTCTTTTTTTTTTTTTCCCCCATGTCCTTGACCAATTTTGAGGAATTGAAGTTGAGACATAGAGCAGGACTGTCCTCTGTTATAATTTGGTGCTTTTTCTCACGATGAAACTAGGGTTGTAGGTTTTGGGAAGGAAGATCACAAAAGTAAAGTGTCATTTTCATTCGATCACCACCAGGGTCCATACTATCATGATGATTCATGGTTTGTCTGGCTGCATCTAGCTTCTCAGGTTTCCCACTGTAAAGTTACCCTTGCCATTTTTCCTCCCCATACCTTACTCTTTGGAAGGAATTCTCCATGTACAACCCATATTTAAGATCTCCTTCCTTTAGAAAACAGTATTCACGTAGATTATTTGGGATCTTCTGCTCAGGAGGTTTGTCTACTCACCATTATTTATTTGTTTATTCAGTTGTTTATTTTGTCAGTATGGACTCATAGGTATTTATTTTCTAGTTTGGGTTATAATCTGAAACTTTCTTATTTATTTTTTCTCTTTAGTTGTTCTAGCTTTGGCAATTGGAAGTTCTTTCAGTTGGTTCTGTGCCCCTTTGGCATACTCCCCATAAGTGTTTGTGTGTGTGTGTGTGTGTGTTTTCTTTCTTAGAACTTTCTTGTTTCTGCACTATAAGATGTTCCAAGTTTACCTTGTGCATTTTCTGTTCCATTCCTAGAATGAGCCATTTCTCAAAGAGTCTTGGTTCCTTTTATTGGAGAATGGTACTGGAAACCAAGATAGAGTGCTAGGCATACTCACTGCTACTGGGGAGTCATTTGTTTATGTGGGTATACCAAGTCGTGCATATACAATATCTATAACACTTTTAATTTTAACCATCTGTAACTATATTAAGCAAAACACGGGTTCTTACCAATGTTCCAGTACTAATCTACTACCAAAGGGATCACTGTAGCCATCCCCGACCCCAGCCAACCAGTTTATCTGTAAATCCCATGAGAACAGTGAGAAACTTAGCTGCCAGCACACTCTATTCCAGTTATTTGCTCTGTTGCAGTATTTGTGTATAACAGTTTCAGAAATGTGAACCTTTTACCCGTGGTGGCAAACAACTAGATAAACTAGAATACAGCTACTCTATTCAAATCCTTTTGCCTTTATTCTTATGGACACAATTCATTTCCAAATTTACTGAGGGCTTCACTTTTTTGTCCCAACCCCTTTAGTAAGATTGTTTCATACCTTTGTGATATGAAAATCCAGACTTCCTAAGCCATTTTTATAATTTGTATACTGCTCAGAGTGTTTTTCTGGAGTCTGTTAAAATTGGAGTGTCATTACTAGCCAAGTCATAATTATCATGGGGATAATGGAGCAATAACGATTTATTTATTTTTTGAGACAGAGTCTTGCTCTGTTGCCCAGACTGGAGTGCAGTGGCATGATCTCGGTTCACTGCACCCTCTGCCTCCCCAGTTCAAGCTATTATCCTGCCTCAGCCTCTGGAGTAGCTGGGATTACAGGCGCCTGCCACCATGCCCAGCTAATTTTTTTTTTTTTTTTTTTTTTTAAGTAGAGATGAGGTTTCACCATGTTCGTCAGGCTGGTCTCAAACTCCTGACCTCAGGTGATCCACCCACCTTGGCCTCCCAAAATGTGGGATTATAGGCTTGAACCACTACACCCAGCTGGTGATAGCACTGTAAAAAACTCTTTAAGAAACCAGGAGAATCTTGCCGAAGGTTCTGAAGCTTTATACTAAGGAAACATATTTATAACATTCCGAGGAATTCACTGGAATTATTTAACTGGGCTTCCTTTGTTAAGCTTAGAATTAGAGGTTATGGATTTGTTCAGGTCAGATTCCAAAAGCAGTTTAAAAACTATCACTTTCAGTTAGTTCTTTTCCAATTCACATACTTAAAGTAATTTTAAAAAATCAAACTCTTTAAATGTTCTGTCAGTGTCAATAATAGTCTTATACAGAAAGTCCCAAGAATTGATTGCATCATAGGTAATCCTACAAGTATATACTCTGGTTACCTACACAATAGCCAAAAATTTAAAAATACACTTAAATTGTATTTCAACAACTCATAATTAGTAGATCAAAGATATTTGATAACTATTAGAATACAATGTACATTCAGATTCTATATTTATGTCTGAAATCCCCTATAGGCCCCTCATATATAACCCTAGTATAATTGAAAGTCTTAAATGAACTGATTTTTGAATATAACTTGTACATAAATAAGCAGAGTTTAATAACCAATTTTTGATAAAATAATGCTCATATTTATATGTTGCTTGAACAATGTCAAGGCATCCCAATTCATTACACATAGTAACACTCCTCAAATCCTCTTTCCTTTCTTTATTTCTCTCATGGCATTAAATTGTTCTAAGGTCTCTTCTTTACTACGTCTTCTAATCTCTCTCAAACACCCCACGAAGCTTTCAACAACTTTGCCTTCTTTCACATTTTCCTTTACTCAAATCTCTCCCTATGTCTTCTCTAGCTGAATACGTAACTTCTTCCTTCTTCTCTGCCCTCTCTCTGTCTGGGTAGATAAAAGCCTGCTGAGATGGGAATCTGGGGAAGGGAACACAGCAGGGAAAGACAAAGGGCAAAGGAAAGAATCACTGCTGCAATAAATTGTGTACTGACTTGATACATTTTAAATAGTTGAAAAACAAGAATTTTTTTTTAATCGATAGAATGAATGCAAAGGAAGTTAATCAATAAATATGATGTGTTTTATTTTTCATAAGATGTCTATGCCCATCTATATAAAATTTATTTGATTAAAAATAGAGATTTTGGATTTCAAATTTTATTTTAATGTTAAGAGTCACTGCAGAGTGTCTGCTCTGGTTTTGCTTTGAACGTTCATGAATCAAACCTTAATGAATGTCAAAATGAGAAGCATCTCTTTGAAGCGCCATGAATCTTTTAATGTCCCTGTTACACTATTTTTTGGTGATAATCAGTATCTATAACAAGAAACTCATCTCAGCGCCTTTGCCTGGGGCCAGGAACACCTCACCTTCTCCACAAGATATTGTTACACTGAGTTGGTTAAAAGGCGATTTTAGACATAGCAGTTACATGTTTTTCTTCTTTTTGTCAATTTGAGTTTAATTTAAATTTGTATATTTTTCCATAAGTAAGAAAATTTTAATAATCATCTCAGAATTAAAGAAAAAGTAGCAAGCGAAGTCTGAAACATGACAATATGTATTGATAGCTTTGATTTTTAAAGCAGTGATCCCTAGTTGCAGAAGTATGGAACAAAATGACCCATTTTTACTAAGGAAAACTTGCAAACATGTTCCAAATTTCAAACAACAGATTGGGAAGGTTAAAATATCATGTAGTAGTGAAAAAGGATGGGTGTTGTAGTCAAAAACACATTACTTTGGATTACAATTTACATACAATAGTAACTATTTTTATTGAGCCATTACTAAGTGATACATACTGCACTAAGTTCTTCATGTGTATTAACTCATTGAGCCATTACTAAGTGATACATACTGCACTAAGTTCTTCATGCGTATTAACTCATGCACTTGAATCTTATGAATGTACAATTTTATTACTATTTCAAATATTAAATTAGAGAATAAGGCTTGAAGAAGTAAAGATAAGTTACCCATAAATATGAAATAAATAAATGAAAAAGAAAGGATTCAACCACAAACTGTAATTGCAAAGGCCGGGAAGTAATGCCTGGAATATTCTGCCTCTATTATTGTGAATTTGATATCAGCTGCAAGAAATAAAATGTTCACTAGTTCACTTAAGGAGAACAGCAACTGAGAAAAGAATATTGAGAAGCTCACATAATCTACAGGAGGGAGTGAGAGTCAGGCGTAGAGGCTACTCATCAAGAACACACTCGCCACACTGCTGGAGGTTCCAGTGAGGACTCAGCACAGCCTCAGTTGGGCACAAAAACTGAGGGTCACACCACCACTTCTTTACTACCACTGAGTTCCCAAAGTCAGTAAATTCTGCATCTTCTGTTTTGTTACACTGTTCTATTCTGATTAAATCCACACTCAGCTGTCTGAAAGATCCTAGCTACAAGGGAGGTGAAGAAAGAAAGTATAAGAGAAGCCTTCCCAAGTCATGAGAGCACTTATTTCTCAGTGTCCTGGAGTCCTTCATCTGTATTTTGTACTCAGAGTGCCTGCTTTGCAAATAGCTAACCTTGAGTGCATCCGTATCTGCAGTGTATTCTGAAATCTTTAGTCAAGGACTGTGCCTAACCTTCTTTGTATCTCCCAGGGACCCTAGCATAGTACATGACCATTCACCTCAGTACTTTGAACCTAATGCCTCTCTTAGAATTATGGTAACACATAGACAGAGCTACTAAAACAATCTGGCTAAGGAACATGATGAGTCAGATCGCTTGGTTCCTGCTCCAGAACTCTTTCATCATGTAGTACTAAATGGTTCTACTTCCATAAAGATAATTTACTTTACCCCCCTATTCATAGACAGAACTTCCCTCATTTGGTTTTTAGCAGAATACTTTCAATTATGTTATTAGAAAAATGGGTGCATTGTCTTTATTCATGGATATGGAAACTGACGACATTAGAATCTCATTTCATAAAGCTTTTAAAAAGAACTTTAGAATTATAGACTATTTAAGCTAATGGCTAAAACAGCATTTACCACAATGCTTCTATTTTCAAAAGTTGAAAAAAAAAAAAAATGCTGATTTCGAAATGCCTCTGTGACTCCAGTACTGAATTAAGCAGCATCCTGTGGATTCCCACTGTAGTTGGTGCTTACAGCATCAAAGCACTTATTATTACTGCCCATTGCATTTACCTGGTGAGCAGTTTCTAATGTGCACTAGACTGAGAATTTTTTTATGACAGCAACTGAAATGTTTGTAGCTGGTGTCCCATCACCCAGAGTCATTATTAACTCATAGTAAGTACTTAGTAAATTATTATTAATTGTGGGTGAAAATAAAATACCTTTGATTATGATGTTCTGGTTGGGGCTTAGGACAGATACCTGTCAACTGTTTTTTGTTTGTTTGTTTTTTTTTTGTTTTTTGTTTTTTTTCAACAGAGTCTTGTCCTATTGCCCAGGCTGGAGTGCAATGGTGCCATCTCAGCTCACTGCAACCTCCGCCTCCTGGGTTCCAGTGATTCTCCTGCCTCAGCCTCCTGGAGCTGGGATTACAGGCACCCGCCACCACGCCCAGCTAATTTTTGTATTTTTAGTAGAGACGAGGTTTCACCATGTTGGCCAGGCTGGTCTGGAACTCGTGACCTCGTGATCTGCCCACCTCGGCCTCCCAAAGTGCCGGGATTACAGACATGAGCCACCGCACCCGGCCCCAGCTGTCCCTTTATTGGCAGTAATTTTATAGCTCACAGGGCACCAAAATATAAGAGATTTGATCTTAAAGAGGAAAGCATATTTGCAGATGTTCTCTCTCTCTAATAAAATTAACCAAGTTAAACAAAAACTCCCCCTCCACCCCAATCCTACAAGACAGAAGCAAGAAGGCTTGTTTGACAGCAGTCATAGTGATTTAATGCTATATAAAGGTGAAACAAACCAGGCTAATTGCAGCCAAGGTGATGAGAAGTTTTGACTTCTGAATATATTTTGAATTGAGAGCTAATGACATGCCCTGATGAGTTGACAAAAATTGTGAGAAAAAGAGAAGTCATGCATGACTTGACTTGAAGGTTTATGGTCTAAGTAGCTGGAGAAAAATAGGTCAGTCTTCACTGAACTGCAGAAAACTGTAGATGAAATAAGATTTGAGGACAATATGGAGAGTTCCGTGTTGAAAATGTTAAGTTTTCAATCTCTGTTATGTTGTTATACTAAGTAGAAATATCTAGGAGGCTATTGCATAATTAGTTGAGAGTTTGGAAGGGAGATCTGGGCTGGAGATATGAACTACAGAACCTACAGTCCGTATTTATCACTATGAGAATGGATGATAACTATATGGGATTGAATGTAGTACAGAAAAGGTGAGGATAAGGGAATGATTTCTTGGGTACTTCAACATTAAGGGTTTGTGAAAAAGAGAAGAAACATTCAAAGGTGTGATCCGTCAGTTAAGAGGAAACTAAGCAAATGTGTCATCCCAGAATATAAGCAAAGAAAACGTTTCAAAGTTTCTAGGAGAAGGAAATGATTGATTATGTCAAATGCTAAATATAGATCATGTGATATGAGGTTGGCATATTGATCAGTTGACTTTACAGAGTTATTTGATAATCTTCAAAAGAGTGGTTTAATTACAGTGAGAGGTCAAATACTTTCTGGAGTGAATTTAAGAGAGAGTGATAGGAAAGGAAATAGAATCAATAAAAATAGATAACTCTTTTGAAAAGTTTTCACTGGAAGATGGAGGTGAAATGGGTCCAGATAATTCTGATTTTGCTTTTCTAAACAAGATGAAATAAGACAGCAAGTGTGCATACTAATGGAATGATCCAGAAGACTGGGCATCATTGATGACATAAAAGAGAGTAGATAGAATTATGACAGTAAGAGGATTGCTTGGTGTACAAGAAGAGGGGCTGGCACTACAGAAGCTCAGAAATTGCTCAGCTACATGAGGAAGAGGAATACACTGTACATTCCTATAGATACTAATGATATTAGTTGATGTAGAGGTAGTAGAAGTAGAAAGCAAACTGAAAATGAAAATAGGAGAAGAGGTTTGGAATTTTGAGAACAGTGACATATCTGACACAGTTATCAAGGAAAAGGCCAAAAAAAAAAAAAAAAAAAAAGAATCCGAGAAACAGATTCAAATTGTTAGGCAGCATGGGGGCCCACTTGAGCTCACAGTTGTGAATTTAGTAAAACTAGTCATCATGGTTATGCGTTCTACTTTAGCCCTGTTCAGCTGCATGAGAATGCTCAGCTAGGAAGTGGATAAATGGATTTTGCTGCCACATGATTTTTCCCAAGTGGTATCATAAAGTAAGAGAGAGGCATGACTTTGGACAGTTTGGGCAAAAGAGTAACTATAACAGACAATGAAATGAACTGGCTAAGTAGGGGAATTAGAGCATTAATGAGTTTGGTATATACTGCTACTTAACAGTAGTACCCATTTAGGTATAGACTTGGGTGTGATGTATTGCTTAGAAATTTTGTCACCAAATCAAAGGAATACAGAAGACAAACTTGCTACGGCTTTCAAATATTAAGTTGTTCCAAAAACAAAAAAGCATGCAACACACATACACACACACATTCACACACTCACACATATAGTGTATAGCACCTGTGTTTTTTTCTTTTTTTCACTCTGTCTCAAGATATTTATTTCAAGAATTGAAATTGCGGAATGTCTTATTCAATGAGAATATCATACTTTTTTAATGACAAAAGATGATCAGACATACTCTCAACATCATGGTGAGATGGACTGTTTGAGTGGTAGAATGTTACTGCCGACAAAGGAAGTATACAAATAAACAAATATGTTCTTGCAAAAAACAAAAAGTCCAGAGAATGAAATGATCAGTGCCGCGGTCGTTACTTTCCTTTCATTTATCATTTCAAGCGGCGTTATTTTGATGGCTTTTCAGCTGTGAGACTACTTGGTGCTGATGCAGAGATAATGAAATACTGAAAACCCCAAACAACAGAAACGTCTATAACTGGTAATGGGCATCCTCCTTCAGTTTATTAACTCCAGCTGTGCTGTTTGACTGTTTTTGTGAAGAGGTGCCACATGAGATGAATATCGAATGGAAGATAGAGGATCTAATGTCACAAGCAACTGGATCACCCAAACTCTGTACTGTATAGGCAGTTTGAGGAAATTGCCCTAGTTTGAAACACAGTTCCATGCTCATCAAGATAAAATGTGACCAATATAAATTCCTTTTGGTGGAGGTATGTTACCTTCAATGTTCACAGTGATACTCGACAGTGAATGTGCTGAGTATATGCCCAGACAGAACTCCAAACAATATTACAGAATGGTCAAGGTATCAAGGTGTGACAGAGTATTTTTCTAATCTCTAGATCTCCCAATAGAATAACATCTGAAAAAAAAAAAAAAAAAGAGTATTTTAACAGTAAGACTGAGAATGTGTGCTACCTTACCCCTGACTTTTCTCTTTAATGCGACTCTTGTATTTTGATGCCCTGGACCATTTTAATAACTTTAAAACATAAAGGAATGACTTGGAAAACTGGAAAGATCATTGCTTCCAAATTCACAATAAAAAAAGTTGAACAGGTCAGATGCAGTGGCTCACTCCTGTTATCCCAGCACTTTGGGAGGCTGAGGCAAGCAGATCATGAGGTCAATTGATCGAGACCATCCTGACCAACATGGTGAAACCCTGTTTCTACTAAAAATACAAAAATTAGCTGGGCATGGTGGCACGCACCTATAGTCCCAGTGACTTGGGAGGCTGAGGCAGGAGAATCGCTTGAACCCAGGAGGCGGAGCTTGCAGTGAGCCGAGATCAGGCCACTGCACTCCAGCCTTGCAACAGAGCAAGACTTCATCTCAAAAAAAAAAAAAAAAAAAAAAAAAAAAAGGTTCAACCAATTTACAACTCCTCTTGATCTTTCAGTGAGCTGAAGTTGCAGGGCAACCAATGAGCCCCAAATCTAAGGAAAGTTAGGTGCCTGCATGGACAAGCAAGACGACGGAGAGCTGGGTTACCTGGGCAAAATGCAGCCAAATAGTAGTAAGAAGAGTTCAGTGAAGGTGACTGATAACTATTGGAAGTCAGGCAAGTATGCACTGTTGAAAGAGGGAGAGTCCTGATAAAACCTCCCTGATGATACAGACCCGGGGAGAGGCACCAACAGCCACCGAAGCAGGGATTTAGATTTCCACCGGGACACTCCTTCCCTTTATATGAAGTAGAAAGGGCTACAAACACTGTCATTCGCAAAGCACTAGTACAAATTCATTACCAGCTAGGAGAGGAGAGCAATCAAACAAAACAAAACATCCACTCTTGGGACAGGGTCAGAACTAAATTAAATGGGGAAGGTGGGGGCATTGAAACCACATGTCTGACACCTAGTGCCTTAGTGTGCACCTAAGACTGAGGCTTAGCATAACAGAAACTCCATCCCCTCCCTCTACCCTTCACACCCAATCTCCTGTCAAGCTATAAAGCATTGAGGCCGGTATGATACAATGTCTTCTTAAAGTTTAGCTCAAAGAGATGATCAAAAGCTAAGGATGGATCAGAAACAGAACACATGCACACACCCACACACTCACACAAAATTAAAATTAAAAAAACTTTCGGGACCCTTCTCCCTGAAAAAAAAAAAAAAATTAAAGTAAGTGTTTCAAGTAAAAGGATTATAATACCAGACAGATACAATAGGTATTACATCTATATAAATAAATGAAGACCAATGGTAGTTGAAACAAATGATGGTTTAAAAAAACATTATTTTTGTATTAGTTTGGACTGGTATTTAACAAAGTGCTAAAAGTGCTATAGATTTAGCTTACAATGTCATCCCTGTATTATCTCGCAGTCATATGGCTCAGAAGTCTGGGAATGGCAGCTTTGCACAGGATTTTACAGGCCAGCACTGAGGTCTCATCTGAGGCTCAAGATCTTCTTGTAGATGCATCAATTATTTCAATTATTGCCAGAATTCAGTTTCTTGAATTTGGAGCACTTCAGTTCCTGTTGCCTGGCTGGCTCTTGGCAGTGTAAACCACAAAAATGACCAAATTTCTTTGTCAATTGTGTTTCTAACTGTATCCAAACTGGACATTTTGTTATTTACAGACAATTGTTATTTTATTTTAATTCTCTTCAAAACATGGTTTATATTCAAGCTGTGGAACTGTAACAAGTGCTCTCAAATGCAGGTTACTCACAACAACAACAGTAACAACAACAACAATAACAAAACGTACAGAACTCATGAGAAGCTAAAATGTTTATAAATATCAGGCAAAACAGAGGTTAATAAAATGGACTAAACTACCACAAAACAAAAACAAATTTTACTTTTGCTTAAAACATCGCTAAACTTTATCTTATTTTTCAGTCAATAAAACGTGTCTTAAGCTAGTTACAGCATTTAACAACTAAGCAAAGTGTACTCCTGTAAACAGAATTTAAAGTGTTTCTCTCTGACTAGTTCCTCTAGAATTTAAAAACTAGTTGTAAGTATTCGTAAATTACAACAATATAGTTGTTTGCATCAATGCAATAAGAATCTGTTTTCTTTTGTAACAGAACACAGTTGGAAAAACTGGTTATTTTACCAAGGCTTTAACTGAAATCCTTTCATAACTATAGGGTCTGGAATGACAGAGCAGAAGAACCGTCATTGTGGACTAACACCACCACTTTAAGTTCCAGCTCCCTTTCTAGCCTCATGCATTTCAAGGAAATCACTTCTGTTCCAACTACAAACAGTCAGAAAAACCAGACAGTAAA
The DNA here is from genome assembly GCF_047675955.1 of Chlorocebus sabaeus. NCBI lineage: Eukaryota > Metazoa > Chordata > Mammalia > Primates > Cercopithecidae > Chlorocebus > Chlorocebus sabaeus. Next base: position 23,164,486 of record NC_132930.1, on the reverse strand, counting down.
ACACAGATAAGACAGCTCCAGCAGAGAGGGAGGTGGGGGAAAGTCTTTTGGGTAACTGCCAAACTTCACCCTCATACAAAGGGCCCCAATAAAACAGTGAGCCTTAATAAGCACCTTCCTTTCCCTTCAGGTGCACTAAAATAGGGAAGCTAAAAGCAAACTCGGGGAATATGCCTGCAGCTGCAGAAAGATGTATGGAGACAGACGTACAATTCTCCCTCCCAAATAAGCACAACAAGCAAATACAGAAGCAGTCCAAGCCTCTAATAAACTCTCCCACCCTAAATCCTTAAAAACTCTTAGTCTGGCCAGGTGCAGTGGCTCACGCCCATAATCCCAGCACTTTGGGAGGCTGAGGTGGGTGGATCACCAGGTCAGGAGATCAAGACCATCCTGGCTAACACGGTGTAACTCCGTCTCTACTAAAAATAACAAAAAAAATTAGACGGGCATGGCGGTGGGTGCCTGTAGTCCCAGCTACTCCGCAGGCTAAGGCAGTAGAATGGCGTGAGCCTGGGAGGTGGAGCTTGCAGTGAGCCGAGATCGCGCCACTGCACTCCAGCCTGGGCGATAGAATGACGCGCCTTCTAAAAAATAAATGAAAAACTCTTAGTCCGTAAAAGAGTATGTCTCCGACCTAACTCAAGCAGAAGCTCCTTTCAGATTTGTTTTCTCTAAAATAAACCTGTCTTAACTGGTGAGTCACCCTTCGTGTTTCTCTCCTCTTTAATTCTTACAAGCAGAGGACTCCTCTCAGCTCTCAAGAGTCAGTCTCAGATTCCCATCACATGGTCCCTCCACAGGTAGCTCACAACAAACATGTTTCTCCCAGGCCAGTAGGAGGACTTTTTAGAAATGTTACCCTCTTTCAATGACCGAGCCTCATTAAGTTAGATCCACCCAGAATAATCTTCCTTTTGATTAACCCAAAGCCAAAGGATTAGAGATCTTAATTACATTTGCAATCTTTTTTCTGCCATATACCATAGTATAATTAGTGATATGTTTTCAGATTCATAGATCTCTACCCAAAGGATATGGATTGTACAGAGTGTATACATTAGGAGACTGGATTCTTGGAGGTAATGCTAGAGCTTTGTCCATCATAATTTTTTTTCTATTCTAATTGCTGTAAAAAGTAACTATCTAAAACAAAAATGGCAGTAACATATATGTTTATGGCATATGAAAAATAAGATAATTGATAATAGTAGCATAAAGGATGAAAGAGAGGAATTGGGCATTTCGTAAGTTTCTTATACATGAAATAGTATAATATTAGTTGAATGTAAATATGAACATTTTAAGCCCCAGGGAACCATTATAAAAATATTAAAGAGGTATAAATAATAGGACAGTAGGGAAATTAAAGGGAATCATTAAAAACATTCAAGTGACTGGGTGCAGTGGCTCACGCCTGTAATCCTAGCACTTTGGGAGGCAGAGGCAAGCAGATCATGAGGTCAGGAGTTCGAGACCAGCCTGACCAATATGGTGAAACCCCGTCTCTACTAAAAATACAAAAATTAGCCGGACGTGGTGGTGTGTGCCAGTAATCCCAGCTACTTAGGAGGCTGAGGCAGGAGAATTGCTTGAACCCAGGAGGTAAAGGTTGCAGTGAGCCGAGATTGCGCCACTGAACTCCAGCCTAGGCAACAGAGTAAGACTCTGTCTCAAAAACAAAAGCAAAAAACAAACCTGAAAGGAAGCAAGAAAGGAAACCAAATATAGATGGTAAAAAATATAAAACATCTGGCAGGCTGGTAGATTTCAATGCAACCCTATCAATAATTACATTACACATAAATTATCTAAATGCGCTAGTTCAAAGGCTGCAATTGTAAAGCTGGATAAAAATGCAAGAGTTGAGTACATGCTCTCTATAAGCAGCCCACATTAAAAATAAAGGCAAAGAGACAAAAAGTTAAAGGAGGGTGAAAGATATATCATGTAAAACTAACAAAAATAAACCAGAAGTAGATATAAAAATATCAGCTAAAGTAGGCTTCAGAAGAAAGATTATTACTGTGGATTAAAAAGAGACATTACATGATGAGAAAATAACTCCTTTTCCAAGACACAGCATCTTAATGGTGTAAGTACCTAAGAATATTTTCTTTCAAAGTATATATATATATATAAATTATAGAACTCAAAAAAGAAATGAGAAAATACAAAAGTTTAGCTAAAATAATTAACACTCCTCTTTCAATAATTGACAAAACAAGTAGGTAGTAAATCAGTGAATGTACAGGTGACCTGAACCATGCTACCAGCCAACTGGATCTAGCTGACATTTATAATCCCTTCTACCCTCAAACAGTAGAATACACAGTCTTCTCAAAAGCACATAGACCATTAACAAAGACAGGCAATATACTTCACTATAAAACAAACACTAACAAATTTAAAGTAATAGATATGTAAACAATATTTTTAGACTTCTAACAGAATGTAACTAGAAATCAATAACAAAAAGCTCTGGGAAATCTTCAAATATCTGAAAAAATTTTTTAAAGTAAAATGACATAAGAATCAAAGGAGAACTCTGAAAAAAATTAAAAATATTTTGAACCCAACGAAAATAAGACATATCAAAATTTGATGTTTTAGTGAGATGTAGCTAAAACAGTGTTTACAATGAAATTTATAGCAATAAATATTTATTTTAAAGAAAAACAGATAATTCAGTCATGTTGGGGTCCACCTTGAAAAACAAAAGAAGGAAAAATTATGACAAAAACTAACAAAGTGAAGCAAATAATACAAATAATAACAGAAATCAGTGGTACCAAGAATAGAAAAACAATTAAGAAAACAGATGAAATCAAAAGCTGGTTCTTTGGGGAAAAAAAATCAATAAAATTTGTAAAGTATTATTCAGTCTAATCAAACTGTGTGTGTGAGAGAGAGGAACAAACAAATTACTGATATCAGAAACAAGAGACATTACTACAGATCACACAAGTATTAATGGGTAATAAGGAAATACTACAAACAATTCTATCCCCATCACTTGGAAGAAATAGGCCACTACTTTGAAATTCACAAACTGCCAACACTAAATTAAGGAAGAAAAAATTCTTTACATATTGAGGAAATTGAATTTGTATTTAAAACCTTCCAACATAGAACACTCTGATTCCAAATGTTTTCACTATGTAACATTTAAAGAAAAAAATATATATACATTCTACACAAATAATCTAAAGAATGGAACAGGAGGAAACACCGCCCAACTCATTTTATGAGGCTAGCATTTATTTAACCAATGAAAGGGTGGTTCAATAATTAAAAATTAATCATTGAGCCATAATAAGAGACTATAGAAAGAAACCCATTTAATTATCTTAATAATTGTTGAAAAAGCATCAGAGAAAATTCAATATTCATTCATGATAACAATTCTCAGCAGAAGGTTTATTCATAACTTGATGAAGAGTATCTATTAAAAGCTCATAACTAACATGAGTTTTAGTAATGAAAAACTGAATGTTTTCCCCTAAGATGAGTAACATTTCAAGGAAGCCTTCTCTCCCCTCCTAAACATGATATGGAGAATCCTCGTGTTTTACTAACCTCCTTTTTGCATTGGTAAGGGAGAGAATCCAATCCTAAAGTTATAGGGATGGGGAGACACAGGCAACAGAGACTGGACAGATGAGATTGACTGCAGTTTATCAGTGACACAAATTCACAGCCTGTGGGGAGGAGGACCCTGCACGCTTTGCTTCACGGGAATTCACTTGGCAACTGAATGAATAAACAGGGACATTAGAGGCAGGCTTTGTAGTAATAAGAGAACACAGTGAAATCTGGTTTTTATGGAAGGATGTGATAGATTGATTTAAACCAACCATTATTCGAGGATAAGCAGGCATTATGCCTTACCTCTGTAATAAAGAACATTTATTGGCTAGGACAGGGGTCCCCAAACCCCAGGCCAGGGACAAGTAGCTGTTAGGAACCAGGCTGCATATCAAGAGGCGAGTTGCAGGGGAGCATCACTGCCTGAGCTTGACCTCTTGTCAGATCAGTGGTGGTATTAGACTCTTATAGGAGCCTGGATCCTATTGTGAACTGTGCACATGAGGGATCTAGGTTGCCTGTTCCTTATGAGAATCTAATGCCTGATGATCTGCCACTGTCTCCCATCACCTCCAGATAAAACCATCTAGTTTCAGAAAAATAAGCTCAGGGCTCTCACTCATTCTACATTATGGTAAGTTGCATAATTATCTTGTTACATATTACAATGTAATAATAATAGAAATAAATTGTACAATAAATGTAATCCACTCAAATCATCCTGAAACTGGCTCACCAACCCTGGTCCTTGGAAAAAAGGTCTTCCATGAAACTTGCCCCTTGTGATAAAAATGTTGGGGACCATTGGATTAGGAGACCTTATCGATTGGAGGAGAGGGAGAGGGTTAGGTCAATTGAGGCCCTCCTGATTTTACTAGGTATTATCAACTGAATTGCATCTCCTCAAAAAATATGTTGAAGTCTCAATCCCAGTATCCCAGAATGTGAACTTATTTAGAAATAGGTCATTGTAGATGCAATTAGTTAAGATTAGGTCATACTGGAGTAGGGTGGGCCTTTAATCAAATATGACTAGTATCCTTATGAGAAGAGGAGAAAAGACACAAGATAGAGACACATGGATAAGATGGCCATTTGACAACAGAGACAGAGATTAGAGGGCTAGATCTATAAGCCAATGGATGCTGGGGATTGTTGACAAACACCAGAAAATAAAACAGGCAACAAAAGATTTTCCACTACAAACATTGGAGGGAGTATTGCTGTGCTGACATCTTGCTTTCAGAATTCAAGTCCCCAGAACTGTGAGCTCCACCCAGTGATCAATGTTAACATCACCAATAATAAAATACTGACATCAAGTATCCCCTGAGAAGATACACTAGGAAAGACACGACCTCCCTTCTGTGGACTTTCTTCTCCAAATCCACAACTTGAATCTAGTAATGAAAAGAGATTACAGAAATCCAAATTCAAGAATATTCTACAAAATATCTGACCAGTGCACTTTGAAGGCATTGAGATCCTGAAAGAGAAGAAAATTGAAGAACTGTTATAGATCAGAGGAGACTAAAGAGAAGTGACAAGTTAATGCAATATGGGATCTTGGATTGGCTCCTGGAACAGAAATAGGACGTACTTGAAGAGACAGGTGAAATACAGTTGAAGTGTGTAGTTTAGCAAATCAATCAATCAATCAAAATATGACAGCTTAAAGTTCCATACCAGCCAGAACATGATACTCAAAGAAAAGATAAACTAAAAATATCCAGTAATAGTGACAAAACCATTTTCATTTGAAACATTCTGAGTAGTAATCAACAGTAAGGTTTTATGTTGATTCATCTCTGCTCATTTTAACTTGAGATGTGCATAGTTATTAAATGGATTATTTTCCCATTTATTCTATTTTTATTTTAAAAGCTAATCATGTAGCCAATAACTAGTTTTGGGGCCATTGGACAAGTGGAAGTAGATTACCTATAAAACCCTATATTTTTTGTCTTTCTTTCTCTTTTACTATTGTCTCTTTGATAATTTTAAATTTTTTATTGTTCACAGCTTAATTTTTTTTTCAGTACTTTTTCTAAAATTCCCAGATCTTTAGGGATCTAAGATCTAAACATGACAGAATTATTTACAAGAAGTCAATTCCAAATATGTCCAGGATTTAAACAGAGAAATTAAGCAGTCATTTGGTAAGAACACAGACTCAGCTCACACCGGTGAGTGAGAAAATCCTCTCTAACTACCTCTTTCAATGGGTTTGAGAACTAGTTCAACTATGGAGCCACTGCGTGTTCTGCAGATGGGAAATATTTCCTTTAAACCCTCCAAAAACATTCCCTGAACAAGAGTCCCGAGGTTTCCTAAGTCACTCGTATTCTCGTATTTCTCTGAAATAATTGATATATTTGATCACCACAGTCATCCGAGAAGAAGTATGGGAGATCTTCCAAGGGCTTTCAAGTCATGTCAACATAATTCTTTTCTGTGCTAGCCTTCTGCCTGGCTACCTAAGACCCATATTTAATAGAGAAAAGCAGCCTTGGGTCTGCAACTGATATCCTTAACAATATTTCTAACTACAGCTACTTTTTTTTCTTTACAAATATCACTTATCAGGGATATTTTCCTGAAAGTGAGAGATGAGAAGGTGGGCATATTTTAGGTCCTTTTGCTATGAAGGGTTAGTATTTCTGTTTTCCTTTATTTCACACTAAAATATGTTTTACTTTGCACGTACAGATTCTCCATATCCATAGTTCCCCAACTGTGGATTCAACCAACTGGAGATGGAAAATATTTGAAATTTAAAATAAAAATAAAAATAATACAACAAGGAAAAATAACATAAATTTTTAAAAAGTACAATATAAATACTATTTATATGGCATTGTATTAGGCATTGTAAGTAACCTAGAGATGATTTAAAGTACATGAGAAGATGTGCATGGGTTATATGCAAATACTATACCATTTTATATAAGAGATTTGAGCATCCTGAGATTTTACTCTCCTGGTAGCTACTAGAACCAATGCCCCATGAATTCTGAGGCATTTGGAATGTTTTGACTCCATTTTCAATATATTCAACTTTTCACGCAAGTGTAAATTCCTCCACTAAGATGTTTTTTATCTCCCTTCATTGGGCAGTTGTATCTCTCTGACAGCTGGTTTTTTTTTTTTTTTTTTTTTTTTTTTTTTTTTTATCATTACTCTTTGCCTTATTTGTATTCATATACAAATTAGTTTTCTTTATTACATTATGAATGTCTTAGTAGTAACTGTCCATATTCTACCCAATATACCAACATATATTATGCCTTGAATATTGCAACAGATCAGATGATATTTATTGAAATTAACAAAATCAACGTACCAGATGTATTTCTTCTTAATACAAATCATCCAATAAAAAGAGTGTAGGATCTGTTTGTTGTGGATTTGATTTTTGTAAAAATTGCTACAATTCTCCACCCCTGCCCTGTATCCATACCCTTTGCAATGTGGCCTGCAGCAGTTCCCATGAGGAGGTAGATGATATTTTCCCTCACCCCTTGAATCTGAACTTATTTTGTGAAAACTTGGAACAATAAAATTCAACGGAGGTGACAGTGTGCCAGTTCCCAGGCCCTAAGAGGACTTGTGCTTTTATTCTCTCTCTCTCTCAATACCCTTCCACTGCCTTGTGGCCTGCTGGAGAAGAAAATACCATGTGCAGAGAAAAACCAAACCAGCTGCTGCGATCTTAGATTGACCAAGCTCTACCAACTCCCTACCTGACTGTAATTGCATGAAAGGGTTCAACCCAGCCCATCCCACCCCAGGCCAGTCCAGACAACTGGAACTGTCTAACTGGCTAACTGACTTGGGAGCAAAAATAACTATTTGTTGCATGCCTTTAGGGTTTTTTTTTCCCGGTTGTTCGTTACATAGCATTATTGTGGCAATAGATAACAGATTTAGAAGTAGAAGCTGTTACTGATTTTATAATAAGTACTAAATTTACTATATTTCATATTATGCACATGAATTAGTACTCTTAATTTAATAACTGGCTTATTTCTTAAACTCTCTTCTTATTGTACCTCCCTAGTCAATGAATCACTACTCTTTACTAGAACTATAATCACGCCTCAGTCAAAAAGCAAAGCACATGTTTTAAAAAATTTCTACTGAAAGGTTTAAGTTTTTCCATCCAAGTGTGCACGTATTAAATTCAATTCTCAGGATCTCCCTGCCCAACAACCACCACCTTTTACCTGTATTTTTTCCAAGGTCCCTAGCCAAATTGTACATCCCCATGTGCTCCTAGAATTCTCCAGATTAAAAGATGATGATGACACAAATGCAAACTTCTTTACACAAAGGTCCTACCAAAAGTCATTGTAAGTGATTAGATGGCATCTGCTGGCTCTGTGGTACAAGATTGCTTTCATTCATGCCCTGCAGGTTTATGTCACCAGTTTTCCCAGCAAGACACTTCATGGGCTGACCTCCTGTCTTAAAATTTATTTGAAATTCTTCACCTGACTACAGACTGTCAAAGGCAGTCAGATAACCCGAGCCTAGTTTTATAAAAGAAAAATAAATCTGACAAAGATGAAGATACAGGGAAACATTCAGAAAGAATTGCTCATTGTGCCACTTAGAAAAAACTATATTCAGGTGGAGAGCAATGCTATTAGGTAGAGATGTACAATATTGAAAGTGATTTAATAAGGTAAATGACAGTTTGCCTTCTGTCCTTTCTCTATCTGGCTGTCAAGATTCAGATAGTGCTATCTCACCTTGTTTTGTCATACATCCAGAGGATTTAGTGAGATTAGATCATTAATGACTCCAACCCTAGAACAATGAAAGAATATTATTCACCACTCTTTCTCTATAGAAGTGTTATGTGTATAAATTATCTGAGCAGCCTTGAATATCAGAGGTTATGAAAGCCTAGGCATTGTTATAATTTTAAGAATAGTTGATATTGGACTAGCGTTTACAGTTCTCAAATTTTATTTTTCACTGCTGTTAGTTTATTTGGTTCATATAGAAATCTGGTGAGATAGGTGGTTGAGGGAGTGAGGTAAGGGGCATGAGAAGGTGAAGTCAAATCTGTGACTAAATGGCTCCCCTTTCCCTGCTCAAGCCTTCTGAGCATTAGAATCTGATTTCATGTGAGATTCTTTGACCCACTCAGAGAGAAAGAAAAATAGAACTAGTCAACCAAGACCTGAATCTGTCTGCTAGTCATTTAAATGTTAGTGAGTCTAGTATGCACCAGATAGCATACTGGTCATTTTCATATTCTGTCTTGGAAATGACTCTGTGAGTTTGGTATCATAATTCATATTTGAGATGGGTAAAGAGACTAAAATAAATCCTTTTTTAAAAACAGCTTAAATGTCAAGCAATAAAGCAATAGCTTAATTATAATAGTTTGCCTTGACTATTTAACTTGTGGAGATACTGAGGACACAAAATATTATACAATTTGGCCAGGGTTAAATTAGGTTTCCCTTACTTTATGTGAAACTGGCCAAACCCTTTAAGTTACCTACAGTCTTTCCTTGGAACCAGATCATCACTGAAAGACCTGTAATATATCATAAATGATGTGAGATGTATTAATATTGTCATTTATCTCATTCTGTGTTATCCCTTTATACCTATTTTCAATTAAGATTGACAGAGCAAAACTTATTTGTTATTTGTTAAATATATAATACATCAAATCTCCACTTTTGGAGGAAGCAAGGAATGACATTGCCCATGGCTGTGTGCCTAAAGATACCTGTTAGAACATGCTGGATGCCACCAAATTCCTGTTTATCTCTTGCCTCCTCTTCCTCAAACCTAATGTTCAAAATCTTCAAATTTATCTCTCTTAATCGCCTACATGAATTCACCCATTTGTGTTCCCATTTGAGGTTGTCTATATACTGGTGTCTCAACACACCTTTGCATTTTTCTCTGGTTACTTTTTTCATTCTTATGAAGCCGTTTCATCCCTACATTCAGCATGAAGCATTCATCAAGTAATCTCTTGTGAGTAACCCATTCTCCTTACTCAGTAGTACTTTCTTGTATGTTCATGGCACCTTGGCATATGCTACTTAGTACCATATTTTAATTTTGCGCCTGATCCATGTCAACATGTAGGTCCTTGATATTAATAATAAATTATCAATTAATAAGTTTCTGGCAGACAGTAAGAGCTCAACAAATAATATACATCTGCTACTATTGCTAAACACAATATGTACATTGTTTCATTTAATCCAAGGAGGATTAAATTATTTTCCATTTATAAATGAGAAAACAGAATGGCAGAAAGACTAGACAGCCTGCCCAAGATTACAAAACTGATGGCCACGGGGGTTAATATTCCTGTACTTCCTCATGTGTAGGAAGAGCGCCTTATGCTTTCTTTGAGTACTCACTGGCTAGCATAGTAATTCACGTATAGTCAATGCTCAATACATGATTAATGATAAAAATGTAAACAAGTATTTATTTCAATGAAAAAGAAAGTTTCACTTTGTTCAATATCCCATTTCCCTGATATCTGAATATTTAAGAAAACCATATAATGTCCTAGAAAAAAGAATGACCAGTTATACAAGCATACCCAGAAATTTCTCATTTGGTAATTTGTTCCAGGGAACTAATACTTAGAAAAAAATACTGTAGGGGGGAAAAAGCTTTAATTTTAGCACTAAATTTTAAAATTTGCAAATATCCCATTCAAAGACTAGTTTCTAAGTATAAATATGTCATTTACAAAATGAAAGAAGTAACTTGAAAAATGGGATAATTCTGATATCTGTACTATAGAGAAAAAATATTTTTAAAAAATTTACTAAAAAATAATAAAAGCTAAAGCCTGCCAATCTATCACCAACTTCCAAAACAAATATTTGGCTGTGTGCCTCAGCACCATGCAAGTTTGTGCCTCAACTTTTAGTTTCAGCAATCACCAAGGGAGGACCCAGCTTCCGGCCTTCCCTAATTTGGGTTATGGACATCAACAACCAATCAACTCCCTACTCTAGATATTAAAAGCTAACTTGTGCTCCTCACTTTCTTAATACCATTTATCTGGCAGTTCTGTATATTATCTCACTAATTCCTTTTAATGACCCTGTAAGGTATTTGTGAATGAGACTCTTCTAACTTCCTTCCAGAAGAGCAGAAAGTGTGCACATCTAATTTCTAAGAAATTAGGTAGAAACATGTGACTGAGTTTTGGCCAATGGAAAGTAGTGTAGGAAAGATATGTGCCACTTGACTTGGCCATAAAACATTCTTTGCAGTCTTCTATGCTGTCTTTCCTTCACCCATGGAAGCCAAAAGCAAAGCGCTCTAAACAGCATAGTGCGAAGGAGGAAGGATGAAGAATCCCTGAATGCATCGCTTAGAGGAGAGCCATCCAAGTGTGCTATCCAATGAAGGGTAGCTGAATCCAATTTTATGTGAAATGAAATAAACACAGAAAAAATTGAGTTCAGGGTTAATTTCTGCAACTTGGGTAAGTGCACATAGAAATAATAACCTTGAGTAAGTACACTCTCAGTTTGACTTGAAAGCTTGTGCCTGTTCCATTATAAAAATCAGTATTATCGTTTTAGTTAAAAAATGTATATTTCTATACATTATATAAATGTATTATTATATATAAATTATATAAATGTGCATATAATTATATCTAAATTATATATAATTATAATTAAAATATATAATTATATATAATATGTAAATATATATTATATAAATGCCATTTATAATAATGAAGTGGTAACAATTAAAAGTTTTGTTAATAATAGAATGAGGAATATATTTTGTTGTAATTAAAATGTGACATTGTGAGAAACCAGGAAAATCATTTTTTAAAGAATACTTCATAAAAATAAAATGTTCATAGGGAAAATGGAAAACAATTTTTATATTAATATTTTTTCTATATGGAAATTATATATAGAACATATATATGTATATAAAATATGTTCTGGGTCTAATTTTGAATATGTTTGACATAGAAAATATCTTGAAAACAAATCTACCAAAGCGTTTATAAGAGTTTTCTCTGAAAGTGGTAGTGCGAGCATTTTTAAATTTTTTCCTGCTATTTATTATATAGTTTTAATTTTCTTGAGTTAAGTATGTATCATTTTTAATCCAAAGTATATGTTATATGGATAATATAGACAATATATATCCCTTTTTACCTCAAAGCAACATGTAAATCAAAGGCTCATTCGCTCTCCTGTATGGTTCAGAAACACCTGAGTGTGGAACAGCAGGCTCTTTTGTCTTCAACAGCAGCCATATTTGCAGCTGGTGTTGTTTTTGTATAAAGAATTCATAACTTTTCTTCTGTACTGAGACACATTTCTAAATGGTTCATGATGTGCGTCATGAATATCTTTTATTGCTGTACTTTCATTGAACCAAAATGGATTGCTATTAGTTTAATGTATTCAGTATGTACAATTTTTTTGCCAAATGGTTGTGACTCTATCAGCATATACATTATTTAGATATTTTTAATTTTCAATAGTGTCTGGAATGTTATATAAGCCTTCTGCAAACTCCTGAAATGATTTAATTTCTGTATAAAACACTGTAGGCAACTTTAGTGCTGACAAACTATCCCAGGCAAAAGCTCAACAGCAAATCAGTCAAAACTAATCCAAGGTTCATTAATCACTTAATATGCAGAACAAGCATTCCTCTTCCTGCGTTCTACAGAAGATGGTTAAAACGACATTTCTGCTGTTCTCATTGCCTGATTCTTGAGACTGAGGAAGAATACAGTATTTCTCTAGTTTGCAGGCAAAAGACAAAAACAACTAAAATGTTATTTCAGAAGGATGTTTCTGTTGTCTTGTGTCTATGTTAATAGTCTGATCATCTAAGTTGATTTCTTCTTAATAATGTGAAGCTAATCATTGTTTTTATTTTACTATCTTTAAGACTATTTGTTTTTAATAGGATTCAATATCAAAGATGAAATTTCTTCTCAAATTTCTCTCTGGAGGAATGGGGATTTTATGAATTAATATTCAACAAAGAGTAATTTTAGGATTTTTAAAAGATCATTCTTCAATTTTTTGAGTGAAATGCTGAAGAGGTTAGCTGAAAATTTAGAGGCCTAAGTTAGAACTCCAAGACTGTTATTCTTTATTCTATTTTTATTAGCATTCTGTACCTATTAATTCATTAATTAATTATAATGTTTTATAATTCTGTGCCTGTGTGTGTGTGTGTATATATATGTGTGTGTGTGTGTAGATATATATATATATATGGCATTTTCTTTATCCAATCTGTTTGGCAATTGGAACTTTAAGCAGAAATTACTTATTTAAGTTTTATATTTATAGTCAGCTTACTATCTTCATTTTTTAAAATTACTAGTCAAACTTGTTTTATCTCAATGAGATTTTGGGGAAATGTCAAGTTTTGACTTTACTGATTGAAAAAGCAATAGGTAGTGACTCAATTGCTTTGATTGATTCCTTCTTATTGTCTTTTTCCGCCCTCTTACACCCACCCTCATCTCCTTTCAAGGTTTGTCTATATTTCAAGCATTTAAAATCTCAGTCAATTTCTCACTCAATTGCTTCCTTTTTTTTTTTTTTTGGAGATAGAGTCTCACTGTATTCCCCAGACTGGAATGCAGTGGCATGATCTCCTCTCACTGCAACCTCCACCTCCTAGGTTACAGTGATTCTCATGCCTCAGCTTCCCAAGTAGCTGGGATTACAGGTGCATGCCACCATGCCAGGCTAATTTTTTTAATGTGTATTTTTAGTAGAGACTGGGTTTCACCATGTTGGCCCGGCTGGTCTCAAACTCCTGACCTCATGTGATCTGCCCAGCTTGGTCTCCCAACCTGCTTGGATTACAGGCATGAACCACCACACCCAGGCCTTATTTGAAGTTTTTGTACAATCATTATCTTCTTTGAAATGAATATGTCTAAAATAAATTAATGATTAATAATCTGTACAATTCATAAGAGAATTTGTAAGTAACTTATTATGGAATTATCAAGAGTGTGCATAGTAAATTTGGTGACATGATAATTAATGGAGATTGAATTGATAAATATCAAGTTGACTGGATTTTGCTGCACCAATAATCCTACTAAATTCCATTCCTGAGACTGAAATGCAGCTCAGAATATTTTGTTTCAGTCAAAGCACAAGAAGGATTAAATTCAATTAAAAACTTTGGCACATGACATCTTAAGTGAATCAAACAGCTACCCTGTCTTCCCCATGTATTAATTAATTTCTTCTAGGTTTCAAGAAAGGGGCATACAAAGGTTACCTTGCTTTAGCAATGAACAAAGTATGTTCCAGTGAATTCTAGTTGTACAGAAATAGATATTTCATCAAGTTCCTGTTAAATATAAGTGTGAGAACTGCTTGTTTCAAGAAATTAAACAGAGTTTTGTTTTGTTTTGACTCTAAGGCTATTCAACGTCTTTAGTTTATAAATAGAATTGTAAAAAATTATGAGTTTATTATTTACATTTTGCAAATTTTCACTTTATATATCCCATAACAGTGTCTGCCTGAAACACTTTGGAATACTTGAAAATGTGTATCACAGTACACATTGAAATCATTGAAAATGTGTATCAAAGTCTATTTTATGTATATTGTTTTCAGTGCTGTGATTTCATTGATGAGCAAGAAAGAAAAGCTATCTGCTCACAGAAAATTTACAAGCCAGTGGGGAAGAAAAATTATTAACATGTAACAGTTGAACAAAATCATTCTGAAGAATGCTGAGTACTAGGAATTACATGCAATAGTAAAATTACATCTAGAGTAACTGGACATGATGGAAGCCAGGCCGACTTGCACAGGTTGATTAGAGACGGATATATTATTTTGGGCTGATCATAAGCATGGGGAAGGAGTGTGTTACTTTATGATCAAGTTAAAGCATAGTCCAGGTAGAAAAATATGGCAAATTCAAAGGTCTTGGTTTCACAGAAGTTTATTATAAGGATACACGAGATAGCTACCAAACATCAGGATCTCTTGCTAGCAATACAGTCACTCTGAGACTACAGTACAAATATTCAGTCTCTGAAACTGTTTTCTAACTATAGCCCCTCATTAAATTGTGCATTTTAATAAATTGAAAGCATTTCAATATCTTGCGATTACAGTTAAGTATATGTGTAATAAACACCTGGCCAAAATGAACCAATGTAAAGCAGGTGTTTTGCATTTTATTTGAACTAGAAGACCAAGAAATTCTAGGCAGATGTTAGTAGACCCCTGAACTGAAAGGCTAAGTGTATACAACACATAAAACACCATTTGCATTCCAGATTAAAATGAGCTATTCTTTCTGTTCTTTCTGTGGCTTACTGAATATTTAAGGCCTGAAGTAGTGACAATATAACCTAAAGATTTTTTTAAAAATTGGCACATTAAAAAGTTGATCTTGTGGAGATAGTGAGTAAAATGGTAATTACTACAGGCTGGGAAGAGTGTGGGAGCAAGTGGAGATTGAAGACAGGTTGGTTAATGGGTACAAACATAGAGTTCGATAGAATAAATATGATCTACTAACTTTAGGATTTGTAAAATTTCAATTATAATACACAATTAAAACTAAATATAAGTAAAGAGATCTCAAGAAAACATTACATAATAGGCATTGGCAAAGACATCCAAAACTAGATGTTGAATTACAACAGTCCTGAGAAACAGAAAATCAGCAATAAAGATTTCTACATCTTTACACAACGACATAGGATTTTTGCAGCAAATCTGACATCCTGCAGGAGACGCTTTAGGTTCTTGAGGGCTCGATCAAATTTTCCAACCCTTAGAATTAGATCTATTTCTCCCAGTACATCTTTGCCATATTCTCCTTATGCACATTAATTTTATATTATAATACTGATGATTGCTATCAGGTGATACTTTGAGAAAATTCCAGGGAGATGACCCTCCTTAGGAGCATGCTGTCCTCATCTGTCTTTTGGTGCATGACTCATCTCTACTTCAAAAGGTTTTATTGGTCTATCCAGGTCACATGGAAGAAAGAAAAGGAACCTTAGGAAAAGGCCTTAGGTTTCCTTTCCAGAAAGGAATGTGAGCACACCACATGTTCTCACTCATAGGTGGGAATTGAACAATGAGGACACTTGGACACAGGAAGGGGAACATCACATACCGGGGCCTGTTATAGGCTGGAGGGAGCGGGGAGGGATAGCGTTAGGAGATATACCTAATGTAAATGACGAGTTAATGGGTGCAGCACACCCACATAGCACATGTATACATATGTAACAAACCTGCACGTTGTGCACATGTACCCCTAGGACTTAAAGTGTAATAAAAAATAAATAAATTAAAAAAAAAAGAAAGGCCCTTTATGTTACATGGATACAACATTATTGTATATCTTCATGCTTTCATTAGAGAATACAGTAGATATTCAGACCAAAAAAAGCCAAAACTAATTTTCATTAATCATACAACTTTGACTGAATAGTGCTTTTCTAATCTGTGGTATCTTATAAACTAACTGAATTCTTCACTTTGCTTCATATGTTTAAGAATTTATTCAATTTCTAAGAATTTGATTTATTTTTCTCTCTCAGAATATCTTGAAGAATAATTAGATGACAGGATATAAAATATATTTTTATTTTTTATTTGTATAAGTTTTTACATATTCAAACATAGAAGGGTATTTCATTTTGCTTAACAGATACGTTTCTGAACAGTTGCCCGTAAATCAAATTCCTACATATTAAAATTGATTTTCTTATTGGCTTTCATTATAAACTGAGACATGCCTGGAGATACATTCCTCTAGGGAATTTAAAATAAACTGGACTTAAAATGCATTACAACCACAATCACAATTGATGCAAAAATGTTGAGACTAAGATGTTTTTAAAAACAGTATCACTTTTTACATTTTAGTATTATTTAAAATATGCACTCAAAAATGTTACCTTGAGCTTGGTTTCTGGCATTCCACATCTTAAAAGCTGGGGAGTAAAAATTTATGCAAGCCACCTTGCAAAAATATAAAATCAAAAGTTTTCCAATCTGAAGCCTTTCCCTTCTTTGTTCTATAATCGGAAAAATAAATACAAGTATATTTGGTACAAAAGTCTCTATACACACTAGTAAAGTAGGATAAACTGGAATAAATGGAGACTCTGAAAGAGGGAAGTCATCATACACCAGGATGTCCACACAGAAGCACATTCGAGATGATGTATACTTACTGCCAAGTAGCATATCACAACTCGTGTCTTGGCAGGAGTGAGGGACTCATCATGCAAGTGTCAATCATTTGCAAATATTTTCCAATTCTGCATAAACCAAAGACCTCACTGAGTCTAAGTTATCTTGTCATTGAAGACAGAATTTTTGAATAACAAAGAAAAAAAGGTAAAGGGGGAAAAAGAAGTAATATTTATTGAGTATCTATAATAGCAGTGCTAGCTACATTACATATGCTACTTCATTTAACTCTCACCACAGCCCTGTCTGGGAGATTTCATTTTCCCCATTTGTTGTTGAGAAAACTAAAGTCATCAGAACAAGACTAAATAGCTAGTATATAAGTCCTGTACTATTCAACCGCATATTCTATATACTTTCCATAATAGGGACTTTGATGTAACACTTCCTAAGTGCAAGGTGTCATGCTGGATGTTAAGCGGACATTAGTTCCATGTCATTGCATTGTGAGAAAACCGAGACTAGGCAGGGTAACTAAACATATCCATGGCAGTAAAACTGGAGAGTTTAAAAAAATGTCTCCCTGCTGTACAAGCCTATTTTATGTATGGTTTTCCTTCAACAGCCACTTTACCTTCCAAAACTTGTTGATTCTGTGATTCAAATTAAGTATGGAAATAACATTTAATAAAATTTATAGAAAAAAATGTTTGCAAAATAAAATATTAGAAACTTCCTAATGAATTTGTATTAAAATATTCTGTGAATACAAGTTTCTGGGCATTGAGATATATGCAATCAGACATATGTACTACGATTACTAATTAGGTTCACAAGAAATGGTAACTGCTTGGTTTTATGCCCTCCATAATTTGTGGCTTTCTTGGTGGTAAATCACTCTTTAGAAAAGTATTGCACATTTTTTTCAAGACTCCTTTTACAGTTTGATTTCCATTATTCAAAAATAACTAGTAAAATGTATTTTAAATGTTTTTCTACTAAAAATAGTGGTTACACCGTATACTTGAGTCAGCTTTAAGGCAAAAGCTTTAAGCACCCCAATTTAGCAGACAAAAATTACCCACTTATTCTAACAGAGGAGGACAGAAAAGTGTTACAAATATTCTTCTCTATTGGAGAAGAGGAGTTAGACACAGTATCTTAGTATAGTGTATGTTTGTCTTTCCATCATATGAAAAAACTGGAATCATTGAGGAATTAAAGTTTATTCTCCAAGTCCGTGGAAGGTCCCGAACAACCAAAAACTAGAAACAAAGATTTTTTAAAATCTCAAATTTCTTGCTAAGTAAATTGGTTCCTTCTCTAGATTATAATACCTCAGAGATTATTTCCCAATGTACTTTGTATTTCTCTCTTCCTTTTGTGGGAGAAACATACACTATAGTGTTTACACATTATACGAGTCTTGAGAAACAGGTTATCTGACATAATTTTAAAGTTACTCTCCTTATTGTCACAATATACTTAATAGAAAATGAGATACGTATGACATAAATTTTATATTCTTTCCAAAATCAGTATTTTTTCTTTTAATAGTGATAAAGTAGAATCATAAAATGAAAGAATTTCACAATTAATTTGTGCACCTTAATTTAACCAAAAACATTTTCATTCTTGCCAAGAACAAACAGTTGTTACATTGGCTAAAATGTCAGAGAGCATATTGCCCTATATTTTTTGACAGCATGGTGTTGTAGGGAAATTGAAAATCCCTTCAGGCCAAAACAGCTAATATTCTGGGTAATTAAGAAAGTAATAAAAATGCATCCCTGAAATGGCATGAAATCCAGAATCAAAGAAAAGGCAAAAATAGACATATTGTGAGATACCTACTGCCAAAGATGACTTTACTACGAAAATTTCTGCCAAATCTTGGGTCAAAGAATGTATGCCCCAAATTTAGGGTTTGTGGATAAGAGACAAAACCTTAGATACAATCAATACGGAGAATTTTATAGAAAATTTAAAGGGTGCCGCTGCAATGTAAGAGGTAATACAGAAAGGAATCCTGCTGCAAAGAATGCAATGCCAAGAGATTTTCCTGTCTCAGATTGGCATTGGAGGAGGAGGAAAAGTTACGTGTTCTCACTGAGAATTCATAACCACAGTCATCTCATGCCTTTGCAATGAAAATTCAAGCTTCTATTGACATAGAACCCTCAACAGGAGAGTTTAATTTAAAGCCATGCCAAGGTGGTGGAGCCTGCAGGTAACTGGCAGAAAGTAACACAATTTTCCTAGAAAAAAAAATTCATTTTCAATAAAGTTTCCAAGTTAATGATCAACTTTCAGAAATCAAAAGTGTACCTTGGCATAGAAGAGAACAAGAGTGAACAAAAATAAACTCACACATAAATCAGTTGTTGAAGTGATCGGATTCAGTGTTTAAAGTTACTATATTTCTACTTCATAGTCCTTAAAAAATAAAAAAGAAGCTTGTGGCCGGGTGTGGTGGTTCACGCCTGTAATTCCAGAACTTTGGAAGGCCAAGGTGGGCGGATCACTTGAGGTTAGGAGTTCAAGACCAGCCTGGGCAACATGGTGAAACCCCATCTCTACTAAAAATACAAAAATTAGCCAGGTGTGGGGGTGCCTGCCTCTAATCCCAGCTACTTGGGAGGCTGAGACAGGAGAATCACTTGAACCCTGGAGGTGAGGTTGCAGTGAACCGAGAACCTGCCATTGCACTCCAGCCTGGGCAACAAGAGTGAAACTCCATCTCAAAATTTAAAAATAAGAAAAAATTGTAAATATAAGAACAGGAAAATCTAAGGCACATTTAGCATGCAGATAATGGCTTTTGATGCCGTTCTCCAGTAAAAGCACCCAGGGCTCCCTGGAAAATTGGCTGATTCCAGACTGAGGGTTAAAATTTACATAATGAACCTGGAATGTCTTATAGTGCTTGAAAATAAGAAAATGCTAAAAAGAAAAACAAATAAATTATATGAAATGATGGGAGTACTACACGGACAGTGAAAAAAAAAAGTAAATTTAATGTGAGGAGAACTTACAAACACTACCTCAGTCAGGTGATAAGGCAGACGATCATCAAGAAATAGGATGTTAAATTATCTAACTGTGATTGTGTATTTGTCTTTTATTTTAGGGTTTTAATACATATATATGCACGTATAGAGAGATAGATTTGCTTTGCATATGTTTAAACTATGTCATTGATCATACAAAGTAAAGCAATCCCGTATGTTCCTGAAATTCTCCTAGGTTCCACTTCAACTCTAGGAATATGCCTTGCTTTAATTTTTTTTGTTTGCTTGTTTGATATTGGGATAGAAAAATCAACTTAATTTTGGATAGTACTTTCAAGGCGTATTTTTTCATTATTTTTCTGGTTGTTGTCTATCTATCTATCTATCTATCTATCTATCTATCTATCTATCTATCTATCTACCTACCTACCTACCTTCCTAGTGTCTGTTTATAACCAAAACATAGTTACATATTTGCGTCTTATTTTCTCACACATGTTGAGAATTATAATTTTTAATCTGCAGTATTATTTCATTTATCTTTCAAGTAATTACCGATCTATTTGTGTTTATTTGTGTTATTCATTTTCAATTTGACTTTCTATTTTATATTCTCTTCCTTACTTTCTTACATTTTTAAGTTAATCTAATATTTGTGTTAGACCATATTTTTCTCTATTAACTAGTTATTTATTTAACTTTCTCTGTTTAAGCTGGGCACAGTGGCTCACACCTGTAATCCCAGCACTTTGGGAGACCGAGGCAGGTGGATCACCTGAGGTCAGGAGTTCAAGACCAGCCCGACCAAAATGGTGAAACCCCCTCTCTACTAAAAATACAAAAACTAACAAGGCATGGTGGTGGGCGCCTTTAGTCCCAGCTACGTGGGAGGCTGAGACAGAATTGCTTGAACCCAGGAGGTAGAGGCTGCAGTGAGCTGAGATCGTGCCACTGCACTCCAGCCTGGGTGAAAGAGCGAAACTCCATCTCAAAATAAATACATAAAATTAAAATTAAATAAAATAACTTTCTCTGTTTATTACACTAGAGTTTTGCTGTCTTATATTGTAGCTGGGACCTGCATATATCTGATTACATTTAACTGTGATAATATTGAATGATACTAAAATTTCAAAAGCAACATTTCAAGGGCTCATTGTGGTGAGGCTACCATATAGAAGAGTGCAAATATAGAAAATCTAGATGATCACAGGGTATTTTTGCCTTTGTTCATTTTCCTACTGCTATCACAGGATATCACAGAGTGGGTAATTTATAAAGAAATAAGTTACTTTTGCTCATGGTTCTGGATGCTGGGAAGTCGAAGTGTATGGTGCTGACATCCAGGGAGGGCCATCCCATGCAGAAAGGCAGAAGAGGGAAAGGCAAGAGAGTGCATGCGAGAGACAGCTCAGTTTAATAGCAAAGCCAATCCCTCAATAACTAACCCACTCTTACAGTAACAGCATTAACCCATTCATAAGGGCAGAGTCCTCATGACCCAGTTACTGCTCAGAAGCTCCACCTCTTAATATCACCACAATGACAACAAGTTCCCAACACATGAACTTTTGAGGGACACAATCGAACCATAGCCATTATGTTATGTACAGGGTGAGTAAACTATCAAAAATGCTTGGGATCAGAAGTGTTTTGAATTTTGAATTATTTTGCATTTGGGGATATTTGCATATACATAATAATGTATCTTGGGGATGGTACTCAAATCTACATACAGAATTTATTTATGCTTCATATAAACCTTATACACACAACCTGAAGGTAATTTTATATGACATTTTTATAATATCATATGATAATAGTGATATAAATTGATGTGAAAATATGAGGTTAATATCATATATTTAATAATGTCATACAAAATTATAATGTTTTTGTACATTGAACCCTCAGAAAACAAAGATGTCGCTATTTTAGCCGCCTATGTGTACAGTCTGTGATTTTTTGACGTCAGCATCATTCCTGACTTTGAGTTTATATGCTACCGATTGTTTTCTGACACTTATTTCCACATGAGTACTAAACAGTAAAAAAAAAAAAAAAAGTGGCATGTCATTAAAACAATGAAATATAGTGTGTGCAGGGTAACTAAACAGCACAGTGGCATCACCAGAATACCTGCATCAGCTATTTAAATGACAGCAACAACAAACAACAACAGCAGGATTTGCCTCTATCTATGATGTTTTGTTCCGATTAAAAGGTTACTGTACATTGTATTTGAATTTTTAGGTTAGAAGAAACATCAGAAGTAGTTGAAGGACCAAGAAGTGAATTGTTTAGGAATAAGGGAGCATTCTGATGAACGGCGTTTTAAAATGTTTCATCTAGAGTCATTTCTTTCATTAACAATGCTTTTTGTCTTAAAAGTCTCTCTTTCATCTTACACATTGACAAGATGTCTTATTCTGTTAGGAATACATGCTGCTGTAGGTCCTTCAGTAAGTCCATCACACATTTTCACCATGTTTCTCTAGGTGCTTTTCTGCAGTGTTAGCCACATCATCTGCATCATCACTATTATCAGAGTCATCTGGTTTGAGAACCGTTTCAGTTATTTCACCATCAGTCACTGAATGAACAACTTGGAGCCTCATTATTGATGTTAGCAACTTCTTGGATATCCACTTCTTTCAGCCTACTGAAAGACTCTGAAGGTATATTTTTGCATACGTAAGAAGGTCAGACATCATCTTTTCTCACTTGGCATACAGAAACCTTCAAAGACACCACCTTGTACATTATCGTCACTGAACATAGTCACGGGCCAGAGGTTGTGTGTGTGTTTCAAGTATTGGCAAGAGCATATGTGACATTCTTCATGCTAAACTTCTATTGAAAACCTCACCCATCTTCACTTCCCTTCACTTCTGTTCAATGCTCTTCAAGAAGGTGATTTTATATTTACTCTACATTTATCTAAACATACCCTGATTACGTGGCTGAATTAATGAAGTCACATTTGGGGGAAGAACATGGCATAAACATTCTTTTCTATGAGAATTTAAGCTGGAAGATTAGCAGAACAACTGTCAAGGAATAATATAATCTTGAAGTTATTATTCATTCCAGCTCCCCTGTAGTGAGCATGAGTCACTGGCACAAAATGTTTGTGAAACCAACTAGAAAACATGACCCTGGTGATTCATGCTTTTTTGTTAGCCTAGCAATGGATCGGTAAGAAATTCACTCCTTGGAAACAGCAAGGACACGAGCTTATGCCTATCACAGCAAGTTTATATTTATGCATGCCTGCTGCATTAGCGCATCCCAACACAGTTATTCTGTCTTTGGCATTCTTAATTCCTCCAGGGGCTGTCGCATCAGCTGTAGCCGGTATCTTCCTGGCTCAATAATGCAAAAAGAGTGATATTGCATCCGCATTATAGATTTGTTCTGGCCTCAAATTTTCATCAGCAATAATCTTGACAAAATAGTCAATGAATTTCTTCACTGCTTCATGATGAGCATATGCTTTGTCACCACAAATCTTTAAAAATTTAAAGTATCATCTTTTCTTACATTTCTACAACTAGCTTGTTGACCATTCACAGTTCTTCTCAATTTTCAGTTCACTTCAGTAGACCTTTCATGATTAGAATACCACCAATGGCATGTGTGCACAGCAGCACTGGCAGATCCACTCTTTCAGTGCACAATTGAGAACCTAATTTTTAGCATTATGTAGTGTTTTCCTATTTTTCAACTTATGTTTGTATTTTTCAGCATTGAACTTCAACAGTTTATCCTTCTGTTTCTTCAGGTTATACATGGTGGTGACTCCTATACCATTGTCTTCTGTTAGACGTTTCGCATTTACACCACTGTCCAGTTCCTTCAACAGGTTGACGTTTCTGTGCTATAGATAAACATAAATGCTTTTTTCCTTATCATTGTTACCTACAGCAGTATCCATAGGCCTTTTTGATATGTTCAACAATATTCTTACACCACAGAGCAGAGAGTAAGCAAAAAAACCACAGTGAGTAATGTATGTAGATATGGGCTCCATGTGCGGTGTCGTGGGGAACCTACTGTTGGCGCATCTGGCCTGCATGTATGTCACTTTATCACCCTTTTCTGTGTGTGATTGTGTGGGGTAATCTGTGTATGTGCAAAAAGGATTGATTGCAGCTGAATAGGCAGGGATGATCGGTTGGTTGTTTTTTAGCTCTTTCGGGATGCTGAATAAACTGTGTGTTGTGCACCTGCATTTTAATTGCAACCCATCACATGGAACAGTGTTCAGGTTAGGTCTGGAATTTTCCTCTTGCAGTATCATGTCAGCTCTCAAAAAGTTTTATATTTTGGTACATTTTGGATTTTGGATTTTTTGATTAGAGATGCTCAACCTGTACTATGAAGTGCCACCCTAGAGGTTTGGATATGTATCATTGTCATATGAAGGTCGAATACAAATTCTTTATCTTCACACTCCTCTGATAACAAAAGGGGCTTGGAAAATGTTAACTCCATTTACATTTTCTGTTTTTTGCATTCTTGTTTTCAGGGTTTTAAGTTCTACCTATATTTTAACCTCATAAGTCAATATGGTACTCTTTTTATAGTAAATATTAATTTTTACTTGTTCTTTTCCAAGCTCTTCTTTCCTTCTTCTATTCACTAGATCTAGAATTATTTTTCTTCTACCTTTGGTTTTATTTTAGGGTATGGCTATTGGCAATGTATAATCTCAGTTTCTGGTTGCCATTATAATTGAATGATCTATTTACTGCCTATAAAATAAACTTTATAAGGTAAAAACTGAACAAAGAAGGCTGGAGGAGCTGAATTAAAATAAGGAATAATAGACATTAAAATAATTATTTGTGAAGATAAAACATAACCTAGGAATTGCCATTCCATTTCTAAGTATATATAACATTTCCTGTATTATTCATAACAGCACAAATATGGAAAAATATACATTTAATATAATAGAGTAAAAAAGCTGAGGAATGTTTATGTAATGGAACACTATTCAGTATTAAAATTGAATCAATTCTAGCTAACACATCAAGATGTAGGCATATGAAATACAATAAAAAAGCATATGAAAATACAATAATGAGAAAAAATACAGAATAATACACACAGAAACATTCAATGTATATAATGCTTGTACACGCAAAAATAATAACATCCATTTTAGGGAGATGATGTAATCAGGACTGAGGTATTCCACAGGAACCATCCAAAGTACTGAGAAAATTCCACTTCTTATTTGCATGGCTTCCTATTCAGCTGTTTATTTTATTACTAATCTACTCTTTAGTATTCATGATATTTTCCTGTATATTTATTTTAATATATATTTTCTAGTTAAACTATAAATATATATCAATTCATACAGATGGGTTTTTTTTTCTTAACGGGGAATTAAGAATGTTGTCTTTTCATTTAATCAAAAAATCTGAAAATTTGTCTGAAGAAGGAACCAGTTTAAAGTTTTCTATTATGGATCACTCTACCATATAGCGTATGCTACTCAACAGGAACTGAAATTGGAGTCCTGTACAATAATTGTGTCTCATAACTGCAGCTTTAGGAATTACATCAATCGTTCTGCCTTAAAGTCAAACTTGAAGATAAAATTTTCTCAAGGATTTGAGTCCTCAACAGCTGCTTAACTGTGTTTCTCTTATTAGATGGATATATACTATATATATGTATAAAATACATTTTTATAACTTTTAATGGAAAACTATCTCCTTTGCAAATTTTCTACAGAATTATATTTAACCACATAATTGCATACATTGGAAACTTTCTTTTCAGAAAAAAACAAATTTCTTAAGATATTGCTTTAAAGTCTTTATTCTCTGAATGTCATTGTCTTATATTCTTCACAATTATTTATGGGTTTGTTAAAAATAACCCAACAAAAAAATCTGCGACATACATAGACACACCTTTTTTTACCCATATCAGTAGTTCTTTTTCTTTTCTTCTTTTTTAAAAATTGACAATATTTCCTGGATATATTTTTATATATGTAGAAGAGAGCTTCCCTCTTCTGTTTTTCATCTGCGTGTATGTCATTTATTTAACTAGTCTCTTTTACATGAGCACTTGGTTTGTTTCCTAATCTTCTGTTATGATAACTATGGCCATCAGTACCATTGAGAACACAACATTTTGTAGACGAAAGTAGACCCTTAGGAGAGCGTCACAGAAATTGAATCGATGGATCAAAAGCAAGTTTATTTGAAATCCTAAATATTAAATAATAGATTACCCTCCCTACAAGTAAGTCATGGCATTTTTGCACTCCCAGAAACAATGCAGAAGAGGGCCTATTTTCCAATCTCCTCCATAATGGAGCATGCAGTGAATTTTAGGTTTTGGCTTATCTGAAAGTCCATAAAAAGTATCTAAAGACAGTTTAAATCTGTGTATCTGTTATTATAAATGATACAAAATATTTTTGATATGTTTAACAATTATAGTTTTATATGCGGAATTGTTTGTGGTTTTATTATAGTGATTACCTTTAATTTGTATACTTTTACAAACTACATTCAGTATTTGCTTTTTAAAAAAATTATAATAGCTCTCATATGGGTAAGAGGGAAAACAACCAATTATTTTGTGTCTTGTTCTCCTAAATTTAGTCAGTAGGATTAACTTTGTTAATATGTATCATTTTACTTTTAAATATGCTCAAACATTTTCTCTTTTTGTAAAAACAGTTTTACCTAAATTCTAATGTTTCTTTGTGTCAGGCCTAGGAATATTGCTGATCACTTACACTCACATCCTCTGGCCATAAATAAGTCACTTGAGTTCATGTAAATGAAAATGAACATAGAGAATTCAGGAAAAACAAAAATGTAGGTTTTGATGATGATTGCTGAGAAATTTGTGTTTCTCTGAAATGTTAGAAATAATGTTATCTAATTTCTAATACAATTTTTGTTCTCAGTTTTGTCGAAAAATGAAAACATTTGAAAAATGAAAACAAATTTGATTTACATTTTTCTTTTTTTGTTAAGTTTTACAGTTAATTACACACAGGATCTTTTTAAGGATGTCATGTTGATTCTTTTTTAAAAAAACATGTTAAATTGTGTTGAATTTTCTTGCACTATTAGCAAGAGGAATCCTTGGAAAAGTGAGAGAGGCCCAGGTAGCTCCTTTTTTTTTTTTTATTTTTTAACTTTTGTAGGTTTGGGGTACATATGAATGTTTGTTACATAGGTAAACACATGTCGGGGGGTTTGTTGTACAGATTACTTCATCATGCAGGGATGAAGTCTAGTACTGAATTGTTATTTTTTCTGCTCCTCTCCCTCCACCCGCCCTCTCCCCTCAAGGAGACCCCAGTGTTTGCTGTTTCCTTCTTTCTGTTCAGCAGTTCTCATCATTTGCCTCCTACTTATGAGTGAGAATATGCAGTATTTGATTTTCTGTTCCTGAATAAGTTTGCTAGGGATAATAGCCTCCAGCTCCATCCATGTTTCTGCAAAAGACATGATCTCATTCTATTGGTGGCTGCATAGTATTCCATGGTGTGTATGCACAACATTTTCTTTATCCAGTCTGTCACTGATGGACATTTAGGTGGATTCCACGTCTTTGCAATTGTGAATAGTACCCATAATGAACATTCACATGCGTGTGTCTTTATGGTAGAATGATTTATATTCCTCTCGGTATATATCCAGTAATGGGATTGCTGGGTCAAATGGTAGTTCTGCTTTTAGCTCTTAGAGGAATCGCTATATTGCTTTCCACAATGGTTGAACTAATTTACACTCCCACCAACAGTGTGTAAGTGTTCTCTTTTCTCCACAACCTCACCAACATGTGCTATTTTTTGAGTTTTTATTAATATCCATTCTGACTTGTGTGAGGTGGTGTCTCACTGTGGTTTTGATTTGCCTTTCTCTAGTGATCAATGATATTGAGCTTTTTTGTGTGTGTATGCTTTTTGGCTGCATGTGTGCCTTCTTTTGTGAAATGTCTGTTCATGTCCTTTGCCCACTTTTTAATGAGATTGGTTTTTTTCCTTTTTTAATTTTTTAAAAATTCCTTGTAGATGTGGTATGTTAGAACTTTGTAAGGTTTTTCTTTACAATTCTCACACCACTTCTGTTGATATAGTGAAGGACTGTTTCTTAAAAATAGTACCTCTTAGTAGCTGTGCTCCCTTTGCCTCTCAGAATCTGATGTAAGAGTTCTTCTCCCATCAGCACAGATATACCCTAATGGATATTCCAGTCTACATGACCTATCAGCACAACCTCTACCAGCAAGGCTACCACTTTCAGAAAAGCCAGTTTTTTAAAAAGTGACCTCCCACTTCTGCCTTGTTTATCCACCTCTCTCACTGTGCACATCTATTTGACCTCAGTACAATTTATAACAGCTTCAATATAGAGAAATAATATTTGTAAAGTGACAGAAATTTCTCAGCAATCATCAAAACCTACATTTTTGTTTTTCCTGAATTCTCTATGTTCATTTTCATTTACATGAACTCGAGGGACTTATTTTTGGCCAGAGGAATGTGACTGTAAGTGATCAGCAACACGTCTTGGCCTGATACAAAGACATTCAACACCATACTCCCTATGCCCTTTCCCCCAACAACTGGATCAAATGGTGATATGAGATTACCATTGGTGGTCACTTGTACAAGATGGAGAAGACTCTATGAGCTGGGTCCTGAATGACAACATGAAGTAGCGATGCCATGCTGACTCATGCCCTTGCTCATGGCCATTGTGAGCAAGAAATAAACTTCTGTTATGATTGTGCTATGGGGAGTTAGAAAGGGGTTACATTAGTTATATAGCAAGTCTACCTTAACGAATAGAATGAGTATTTCATTTTAATAACTTTATCCTAACTTGTTGAGAATAAATCAGAACAAGACAAAAACCTAGAGGATATTGCTTGAGTTTAAGAGAGACAATAATCAATGTATTAAATACGTAGCAATAAGGATAAAAAGAAGCTGAATTCAATGAGGAAGCCATAGGGCTCTGACTGACAGGATGGTAAGGAAGAAGTGTATGAGAAGGAGTCTAATAGCATATCCAAAGGAAGCCAACATCAAGACCTGTACTCCATGTGCTACATATGGTATTGATATTTTGTCAGAACTTTACATGAAACAGAAGAATCTCCTTAACATAGTTTCATATCTATATTCAATAATAGTCAAAGTAGATATGGCTAAGTAAAATATTTCTTTTATTTCTTTTTCTGAAATTCTGATTTCACTTTCACATATTGGGTAATTTTGTTCATACCACACCCCTCCCTATATGAAGATCATTTCGCAAATGGAGAAACATAATGTGGAGGGATAAAATCATTTGATTTAGGAATTTAAGTCACAAGGGAAATTCAGGTGCTGTTTTGGGATTTTTAGTCAAATCAGAGTCTACTGTTCTGGCTTTTATAAATGCATATACAAGTGCAAAATAGTTTAGAAGTATCTCTACTTTCTTTAAGATAAAATATTTTCCTGAAACAAAAAACAAAACAAAACAAATAACCCATTCACCTCTGTGCGTGTAAGAAATCATATTGGAGTAGAATTCAAAGGAAAATAGAAGCAGTTCTCTTCCAGCATATTTATTCTGGGAGAAGGAATTGTATTTTATGCATAAGGCCAGATATTAGACAAATAATTTTTTTTCCAGTAAAATGTCATAATTTGTCTCTTTTTTATTATTGTCATACTTTAAGTTCTGGGGTACATGTGCAGAACATACAGTTTTGTTACATAGATATATATGTGCCACGGAGGTTTGCTGCACCCATCAACCCATCAACCGGTCACCTACATTAGGGAATT
The DNA here is from genome assembly GCF_047675955.1 of Chlorocebus sabaeus. Lineage (NCBI taxonomy): Eukaryota > Metazoa > Chordata > Mammalia > Primates > Cercopithecidae > Chlorocebus > Chlorocebus sabaeus. Next base: position 23,134,859 of record NC_132930.1, on the reverse strand, counting down.
CTCCTAATGCTATCCCTCCCCTAGCCCCCCACCCCCGAAAGGCCATGGTATGTGATGTTCCCCTCCCTGTGTCCATGTGTTCTTATTGTTCAACTCCTACTTATGAGTGAGAACATGTGGTGTCTGGTTTTCTGTTTTTGTGTTAGGTTGCTGAGAATGATGGTGTCCAGCTTCATCTATGTCCCTGCAAAGGACATAAACTCATCCTTTTCTATGGCTGCATAGTATTCCATGGCGTATATGTGCCACATTTTCTTTATTCAGTCTATCATTGACAGACATTTGGGTTCCAAGTCTTTGCTATTGTGAATAGTGCCACAATAAACATATGTGTAATTAAGAAGAAAAACTTATATTACCTATTATTTTTAAGTTTTTAAAGTTTTTAAAAACTGTTATTTTAAATAAAAATTGTAAGTATTTGGATATATAATAGCTTTTAAAAACTTTAAAAATAGATAAGTTTTTTTCTTTCCTTAATGAGTTTCACAATAATTACTCTGTTGATTCTTAATTACTTTTGGTGTCATTTTGAGCAACAATTTGTCCCTCATTCATCACAAGTTCTGGACACACAGGTGATATCATCTGGGAACGCTCTTGTTTTTACTTGCCTTTTAGGGCCAAATCCTCATCTTTCTGCTTCCACGTAAAAGCCATTCAGTCTAACAACACATATTACAGCTTTTTAAAGGACAGATTTGAAAGATACTTCATGTACCATACAACTAAATTACAGTGTACAATTCAATAGTTTTTAATGTATTTACAGAGTTAAACAATCATCATCACAAATTTTACACCATTTACATAATTTTCAAAGGGAATAATAGTAATGATACAGTCATTCCTCCCTGATGTCCAGTCTCAGGAAATTATGAATCTAATTCTTGTATCTATTATTTTCTCTATTAGGGACATTTATGACTGACTTTTTTACTTGGCATAATGTTTTCAAGGTACATTCATATTGAAGTATGTAGCAATATTCCATTTATTTTGATTGTCAAATATTTCATTGTGTAGATTCCATTGTATGAACATATTATTTATCCATTCAACAGCTGATGAACATTTGGGTTATTCCACTTTCTGACTTTTATACATAATGCTGCTATGAACATGAGTGTGTAAGTTTTTATGTGGACATATGTTTTCATTTATTTTGGGTATATTTCTAGGAGTGGAATTTCTGAATCATATGGTATCTTTATATTTAACATTTTGAGGAAATGCCAAATTGCTTTCCAAAGTCAATGCATCATTTTACAATCTTAGCAGTAATGTATGAGGATGCCAATTTCTCTAGAACCTCATGCATATTAAGCTCTTGTTATGTACTAGTCTCTGTTATACATTGAGAATATAGCAGTGAATACAGCATTCATCAGATTTACTCTTATATCATTTGCTTTCTCTTTGCTGAATCTTGTCAGATTTTCCTTGAATTACACAAGGCCTTGGTAGAGATTCCAATGGCATGATTATATAATTTGATAATAATTATACCTGATTTTCTACAGTGTTTTAGAATCTTCAAATTTCTTGAGCTTTAATAAATCACCACAAAGAAGAAAAAAAATAATGAAATTAGGTCAAATAATTTGTAATTTGCCAAAGCAAAAAGCTAGCAAGTCTCATTTTCATTTTTTGGTGGAAATGGGATCTGCTATGGTGCCCAGTCTGGTCTCGAACTTCTGGCCTCAAGTGATCTTCTGGCCTCAGCCTCCCAAAGTGTGGAGATTACAGGAATGAGCCACTGTGCTTGGCAGGTCTCATTTTCTGATTGCTATCCTAGGAATCTCTCATCTATTCTATCATATGAGAAGTTTGCCTATCACCTTTTAAAATTATTTCTACTTATTATTCTCATAATTTTATTATTATACAATAATACTTTTAGACTGAATATTCTTGTTTATGTTATCTAATCTACTACTGATTCTAAAGTTGATTATTTCAGGGTGATAAGTGAATACTAGGGAAAGGGAAGACTGTTTTTCATCTCTCAAAATACACCAACAAGGCTTAGTCCCTTATATCTAACTCAATGAAAGGTCTTCATTGTGTTAGCCTAAAGAGTTTTATTTGTGATCTCATTTACATAATGTTTAGATGAAATAATCACCTATTTTTGAAACCTTACTTTCTAATTTCTTTTCCTTTTCCTTCTTTTTAACTGATAACTCTTCTTATATAAAGTGGCTGTTAAAAGGAGAATTATCCTTTGCCCACTTTTTGATGGGGTTGTTTGTTTTTTTCTTGTAAATTTGTTTCAGTTCTTTGTAGGTTCTGGATATTAGCCCTTTGTCAGATGAGTAGATTGCAAAAATTTTCTCCCATTCTGTAGGTTGCCTGTTCACTCTGATGGTAGTTTCTTTTGCTGTGCAGAAGCTCTTTAGTTTAATGAGATCCCATTTGTCAATTTTGGCTTTTGTTGCCGTTGCTTTTGGTGTTTTAGACATGAAGTCTTTGCCCATGCTTATGTCCTGAATGGTATTACCTAGGTTTTCCTCTAGGATTTTTATGGTATTAGGTCTAACATTTAAGTCTCTAATCCATCTTGAATTAATTTTCGTATAAGGAGTAAGGAAAGGATCCAGTTTCAGTTTTCTACTTAGGCTAGCCAATTTTCCCAGCACCATTTATTAAATAGGGAATCCTTTCCCCATTTCTTGTTTCTCTCAGGTTTGTCAAAGATCAGATGGCTGTAGATGTGTGGTATTATTTCTGAGGACTCTGTTCTGTTCCATTGGTCTATATCTCTGTTTTGGTACCAGTACCATGCTGTTTTGGTGACCCAGCCATCCCATTACTGGGTATATACCCAAAGGATTATAAATCATGCTGTTATAAAGACACATGCAGACGTATGTTTATTGCGGCACTATTCACAATAGCAAAGACTTGGAATCAACCCAAATGTCCATCAGTGACAGACTGGATTAAGAAAATGTGGCACATATACACCATGGAATACTATGCAGCCATAAGAAAGGATGAGTTTGTGTCCTTTGTAGGGACATGGATGTAGCTGGAAACCATCATTCTTAGCAAACTATCACAAGAACAGAAAACTAAACACCGCATGTTCTCACTCATAGGTGGGAACTGAACAATGAGATCACTTGGACTCGGGAAGGGGAACATCACACACCGGGGCCTATCATGGGGAGGGGGTAGTGGGGAGGGACTGCATTGGGAGTTATACCTGATGTAAATGACGAGTTGATGGGTGCTGACGAGTTGATGGGTGCAGCACAGCAACATGGCACAAGTATACATATGTAACAAACCTGCACATTATGCACATGTACCCTAGAACTTAAAGTATAATAATAATAAAAAAAGGAAAAAAAAAAAGGAGAATTAAAGCAAAGACTAGAAAAATACCTGTTTCTATCTAATACTTTAGAGAGTAATTATTGGCTCTTTTTGAGGAAATGGTTCAATTTCTATTTGGAGAAACTACTTTACAAGAGAGACCAGCATTATTGCATCATAGTAGTTTATTTCTTCTTCAAATAATAGTTTGTTTTTGGTAAGACCAATGGTTCCTAGACTTTAGACTCACCTGGGGAGATGTTACAAAGATCTTTGCTTGGGCACCATCTCCAGAGATTCTCTGTAAACTGGACATGGAGGAGGTGGGGGCATGTTTTAGAAATGACAATATATAAATTCTTTCCAGGTGATTCTAAATTGAAGAAAAATATAAAGGTATAAGAATCACTGGTATAAACTTCTGCATATAGAAATTAATAATAGGTATTTCCAGTTGGTAGATTTCTGATGATCTGTCAATTGTTAATATAAATAGCTTTATAATATTTTATTATAAAACCGGTCCCAAAAGTAAGAAGTTAAATGGTTGATAAAGTTTCATAATTGCTTTTCTAGTAAAAAAAATAGTTTATATCATAAAGCCCATACTTACAAGAGTAGGAGTTATTGCTTCATCATTTGCTTTGTATAACATAATTAGGTTGCATAATATTATTATAGTCATTTGAACTGTTTGAAATCTGCTTGACATCAGATAGTTCTGTAATACGATCCAAGTCCTTTGTCTAATGTGTAGATAAAAGATTACACTATGTCTTGTTCATTCAAAATAGCTCAGCAGTTTTGAAGTTTTAACAGTGCAGTAAGACATTTACTAATAAAAAATAGTTTGTCTTCGAAGAGAAGTAACTACAAACAGGCTGTGACTAAGTGAAAGAAAAATATCAGAAACATAATGAATGTAATTTTTATATTGCTGAAATGCACCTATTTCTATGATTGAATGTTTATGTATGTTCAAACCTAAAGAAACATTTGTAAATTTAACCTAAATATATTAAATAATGTATAAAGTGAATAATAGCTTAGTATGGTTGGGAATGGCTTGTTGCAGTATCTGTGGTAAATAAGAGCTCAATCAATTTTAGCCATTGTAATTATTGCTCTGTCTTTGAACCTGTTATTCCTTCTTTTGGTATTTCTTTCTCCTAACTTGTCAAATCTGACTCCTCGGGGAAATACACCCATGTATTACAACAGTCTTTGATTTTGTGAATCTTTCAGAATTTATTTCGGTGTATTATTTATTTTATTCTTTGAACCTGAAAATGGGTATTTGGATAGATGTGTCCTTAGGATAGTATAAGAATTGAACTGGGCATACATACCTTTTCTATACCATGGCAGCAATGGGAGATAACATAAGAAAATAAATGCATAAGCATACTTAAGGAAATGACAACATTTCAAATGATAGGGCATTTTGGTCACTCTGAGCAGGAAGCCAATAAATAGATATGCCTCATGTACATTTTATAAAACTTTTAAAATATTAGCTAAAATAGCATTAACTGGTTATTGCATAGGAACATAATTCTGTTGTAGGCTATTTTTTAATACATTCCCAGTAGCCTAAGCTTGAGAGAAATGATAATTTTCAAGGTCATATTTAAGATGAATCAAATCTTGGCAATAACGAATTTTTATAAAACACAATCATTTCCTTGGTGAACCACTTTTTAACTTACAGTATGTGTCATAAACCTAAAAAAAAGTTTCTTCATATTAGGAAAAGGCCACAGGATAAGAAAATGGAATCAAACCTAGGGAACATCAAATATTAGTTCTATGAAAAAAATAATATTGTAGAAAGAAATTAAGCTATACTAATTTCGAGGCAGAGCTAAATCCCAATGAACTTTATTTTTTATTTTTAATTATAAAGGCCAAATCCATTATTGAGCAATACAAATATCATTAAAACTATATAACAGAAACTCATTATTTCTGCCTTTAGATATACCTGTGCTAATATGACCTTGTGCTAATTCTCTGAGTTTTATATTTTGCTTCTCCAAATCACATTCACTTTAAAATTTTTCTTTCACATTTGAAAGGGACTCAAATCCGTAGTTTATTAAGATAATATTTAAATTTAATTTTGAATAAACTAAGAATATCCCTCTAATTCAGACAAAAGGCACATATTAAACCCCTTTTCCAGTCATTCTCCACCTTAAGAGCATAGTACTTGGCAGGGATTTCACTTCTGGAATCTCTGTCTTGGAGAGTTCAGAAAAATGTGACCTGGCCCACTTGAGTCAATGTTCTGATGCCCAACAGTCTTAGGAAGTGTTTATACTATATCTCATCCTACTTCTTACAGAAATTTAAGAGACATGATTGTCTGCTTTTACAAATCTCAAAACTCAAAAGCAGAGAGAGATTTTTAGCTAGAAAACATGGTTGTGGACTAAAATGTAAAACCAGATTATTGAATTAGATAGTGCAACTTATTTTAAATTAACCATAGCCTTAAGTATAGATCCCTAAATTAGTTGATATGCAAAAGCAGTTCTTTTACCCTCATTTTGATCAGTTATAATGAAAAGAAAATATTTTTCTTGGTGGCAGACAGTAGAAGATACTTATTCTACTCTATCTGGACTAGCAGATAGTCACCTAGTCAAATAGTAACTAAAGCAATAAATTATAAAAAAGAATAATGTGTACATACCTTAAAAGTATTTACTTGAAACATATAAATATGAAATAAAATTAGTCTTAACTAAAAAAAAGACATGTATACGTAAAATATTTTAATTTAAAACATATCAAAATAGAGTAGAATCTGTCTTAACTGACCTCATAATTTATTCACCATAGTTTTTTGGCACTCACATGGTAATGATTCCTAAATATTGGTGAAATACGGGGTAAACAAATGTAATATACTTTGAAATACCTGATAACGTCAGGTTGCTGTAGTCCCAGTGGCTCAGGAGGCTGAGGCAGGAGAATCACTGCAACCCAGGAGGCAGAGGTTGCAGTGAGCTGAGATCAGGCCACTGTACCCCAGCCTGGGCGATAAAGTGAGACTATGTCTCAAAACAAAAACAAAAACAAAAATAAAAGTCAGCTTGCTTAAGATGTGAATGAAGAATGGGTGAGATAATTATAAAAGTTCTGAAACTATTTGGACGATACTATTCTCTTTTGTCTTGAAAGAAATAAAAACTCTAGTCCATTATGAATGATAATTTTCTAATGAAATTAACTCCTAACTAATAAATTGATCCACACTTATACTGTTTCTTTGAAACAAATGACAACTGGAATTATTTTAGAGTTAAAGAAGCATGATTTCCCCAACTGATCCCTACAAGTTTCAAAAAATATTTCTGTATTGGGATGGGGACAGAGAGAGAGAGAGAGAGAGAGACATCACGATGGAGCAATTGGATCAAAATGTGAACAATTTATTCATGCTATGTGCTATACTTAGACATCTTATTCTCTTTGCCATGCTAACTCTTGTGCATTCTGCAGCTCTGAGATTACAGGTCAGCTTCCATAATCCCCTGATTTGGATGAATACCCCATTAGATATTCTCATAGCACACTGTATTTTACCTATGTTGATTTTCAGATTTGCAAGTTAATTGATAAGTATACATTTATTGGGGTCTTATCTTTCCCTTTGCTAGATGGTAAATTCTATCAAAGAGTTATTCATTTCTCTATCCTAATACCCAATCCAATGGTAAACTTTTAGCAAACTGGATTAAACAAAAGAATAAAGAGGGCAAATAGCTCTTCCTCATTCTACGTAAAAAGTCAGGCTTAGGAATTTAATAAGATAGTGGATGAAATGTTTTCCTTACACTTCTGTATTCGTCCACCTCAAGACATGTATATCTCTGCTTTCCATTAAACATTCAAACAGTGTTGTTAACAGAAGGTAAAACGGACTGCTTATTCCCCATTTTTATGTCTGCGTTCAGAAAAGATACATGATTAAGAATGGGCATATTTATACATTTTTTCCTAGGCTTTCTAGTTTATTTGTGTAAAGGTGTTTATAGTATTCTCTGATGGTAGTTTGCATTTCTGTGGGGTAGGTGGTAATATCCCCTTTATCATTTTTTATTGCCTCTATTTGATTCTTCTCTCTTTTCTTCTTTATTAGTCTTGCTAGTGGTCTATCAATTTTGTTGATCTTAAAAAAAAATTAAAAAACAGCTCCTGGATTCATTGATTTTTTGAAGGTCTTTTTGTGTCTCTGTCTCCTTTCAGTTCTGCTCTGATCTTAGTTATTTCTTGCCTTCTGCTAGCTTTTGAATGTGTTTGCTCTTGCTTCTCTAGTTCTTTTAATTGTGATGTTGGGGTGTCAATTTTAGATCTCTCCTGCCTTCTCTTCTGGGCATTTAGTGCTATAAATTTCCCTCTACACACTGATTCAAATGTGTCCCAGAGATTTTGGTATGTTGTATATTTGTTCTCATTGGTTTCAGAGAACACCAATGTGCAAAAATCACAAGCATTCTTATACACCAATAACAGACAAACAGAGAGCCAAATCATGTATGAACTCTCATTCACAATTGCTTCAAAGAGAATAAAATACCTAGGAATCCAACTTACAAGGGATGTGAAGGACCTCTTCAAGGAGAACTACAAACCACTGCTCAATGAAATAAAAGAGGACACAAACAAATGGAAGAACATTCCATGCTCATGGATAGGAAGAATCAATATCGTGAAAATGGCCATACTGCCCAAGGTAATTTATAGATTCAATGCCAACCCCATTAAGCTACCAATGACTTTCTTCACAGAATTGGAAAAAACTACTTTAAAGTTCACATGGAATCAAGAAAGAGCCCACATTGCCAAGACAATCCTAAGCCAAAAGAACAAAGCTGGAGGCATTATGCTACCTGACTTCAAGCTATACTACAAGGCTACAGTAACCAAAACAGCTTGGTACTGGTACCAAAACAGAGATACAGACCAATGGAACAGAACAGAGCCCTCAGAAATAATACCACATATCTACAACCATCTGATCTTTGACAAACTTGACAAAAACAAGAAATGGGGAAAGGATTCCTTATTTAATAAATGATACTGGGAAAACTGGCTAGCCATAAGAAGAAAGCTGAAACTGGATTCCTTCCTTATAGCTTATACAAAAATTAATTCAAGATGGATTAGAGACTTAAATGTTAGACCTAAAACCATAAAAACTGCAGAAGAAAACCTAGGCAATACCATTCAGGACATAGGCATGGGCAAGGACTTCATGTCTAAAACACCAAAAGCAATGGCAACAAAAGCCAAAATTGACAAATGGGATCTCATTAAACTAAAGAGCTTCTGCACAGCAAAAGAAACTACCATCAAAGTGAACAGGCAACCTACAGAATGGGAGAAAATTTTTGCAATCTACTCATCTGACAAAGGGCTAATATCCAGAACCTACAAAGAACTCAAACACATTTACAAGAAAAAACAAACAACCCCATCAAAAAGTGGGCAAAGGGTATGAACAGACACTTCTCAAAAGAAGACATTTATGAAGCCAACAGGCACATGAAAAAATGCTCATCATCACTGGCCATCAGAGAAATGCAAATCAAAACCACAATGAGATACCATCTCACACCAGTTAGAATGGCGATCATTAAAAAGTCAGGAAACAACAGGTGCTGGGGAGGATGTGGAGAAATAGGGACACTTTTACACTGTTGGTGGTACTGTAAACTAGTTCAACCATTGTGGAAGACAGTGTGGCGATTCCTCAAGGATCTAGAACTAGAAATACCATTTGATCCAGCCATCCCATTACTGGGTATATACCCAAAGGATTATAAATCATGTTGCTATAAAGACACATGCACACATATGTTTACTGCAGCATTATTCACAATAGCAAAGACTGGGAACCAACCCAAATGTCCATCAATGACAGACTGGATTAAGAAAATGTGGCACATATACACCATGGAATACTATGCAGCCATAAAAACAGATGAGTTTATGTCCTTTGTAGGGACATGGATGCAGCTGGAAATCATTCTCAGCAAACTATCGCAAGAACAGAAAACCAAACACCGCATGTTCTCACTCATAGGTGGAAATTGAACAATGAGAACACTTGGACACAGGAAGGGGAACATCACACACCAGGGCCTGTTGTGGAGTGGTGGGAGAGGGGAGGGATAGCATTAGGAGATATACCTAATGTAAATGGCGAGTTAATGGGTGCAGCACACCAACATGGCACATGTATACATATGTAACAAACCTGCATGTTGTGGATATGTACCCTAGAAGTTAAAGTATAATAATAATTAAAAAAAGAATAGGCATATTGTCTATCTGGGGCTACTTTACTGGATGGTGCAGCTAGATTTCAGGTTTTGTTAGGACAGAATGGGAAACTAGCCAGTGCACATTACTAAAGGAAAGGAGATGATTGAGAAGAAGAGAAAACAGATGGCAGAAGCTAGTATCTTGCTGTGATATAGCACAGAAGTTGACAATTGTTGGACTATATAACTGATTTGTTTGGGCTGCTTAGTAATTTTGAAATAATTAGATTTGTTTTTAACATTTATGGTCAAGAAGGTTAGCATAAAAAAATCACAACTTTTGTCTTTTCTTAAAAACTGATGGAAAATACTGAACTTGCATTTGTGTGCTCAGCAACAATTAGTGGAGCTGAGGCCTGCCACTCACTTTTTACTGGCATATATTCTTCAGTTTGCCAGGTTTCCTAACCTGCTTATTTTACTCATTTATTTATTTGTCTGCCCCCATTGACATTTGAATTTATAAATCCTGCTACGTAGAAATTTTAAAGAGCCATGAAAGTAGGAATATTTTGTGAGGTTAAACTTAGGTTAATCAAATTAATATTTTACTGAGATTGATTTTAGAATTATTCTACATTTTTAAGTTTCAATCTATATTTACTGATCAATGAGACATGTAATTAAAATTAGCTCTTTTTTTTTTTTTTTTAAACTGCATGTAGGCTTTACATCTGTCTTCAACTTGAAACCTATGGGATTTTAAATGTTCTTTTTTTCACCCTGCTAAAAATGAACTATTGATTATAGAGTATTACTACAGTTCATTTTGTGGTGTTTGGAGACTTGGGGAAGTCTTCTATCACCTTGAGAAAATATGTAATTAAAAGTTGGTTGCTGACTGTATTACTAAACAAACCACTGCCTCTTTGGGAAGCAGAAGTCTGGAACTAACTTGGAAATAAAGATGTCTGTAGGGAAATGGAAATTTGAACATTTAAGTAACATAAACGTTGATCTTAATTTCAGTTAAATAAGAATCTCTTACATTTGATCAGTCCATATTTTTTAAGTATATTTATAGCTTACTATTGCAATTTATCCTTGTAATAATTTAGGTGTCTCAGAAAGAATTATTATTACCACCAATGTACAAGTGGATAAAAATCCCAGGAAAGTTAAATGTGGCCCAGGGTATGTCATGTATTTATGGAGCAAATAAGAGAATTCAGTTATTTCTAATACTATATATATAATAGTTTATATTTGCCATTTATTCAGAATCAAGCTTAGAAGTACCTATAAGAATTATGCAACACCATATTTAAAAATATTATGAAGGGCACTTAAATTAAAGAAAAACACTCTTAGAAGATAAGTAGGTGTAATACATACTAAGATGTTTCGATGATTGTACGTGAACAATATATTTGGTTTTGAGATTCCTAACAACTAAGATAAAAAGAAGAAAAACACAAGTTATATATTTTTAAGTTTCATTTAAAGGAAAGCTTATAATAATACCTAGGGAGATAACTATTTTCTGAGAATGAATTACTAAATGAAATATAATACATGGATGGCCTGTATATAGTATATATTTTATAAATTGCAAAATTTCATACAAAATGTCATTATGGCTATTCACTTTTAAAATATATTCAACAGTTTGAAGAAGTAATATTGCTCTACTTAGAATAATATTTAAACTGTTATATGTTTTTAGCAGAAGATGAAGTGATACTGCACTTTCTAAAAATAATGTTAATATTTATTGAATACTTGCTGTATAATACACTGCTCTAAGTAGCTTATATGTACTAAATCATGTAATCCTCACTATAATATCAAGTACAGGTATTTTTATTTTACCTTTTACTGAAGATGAACCAGAGGTATAATGTAAAATAACTTGCCCGAGGTCACAGAGCTAGGGTATGATTTAGCTATTATGCCTAGGACAGTATAATGAACCATTCAAATCTATCAGTGACTACATTACTTCAGGCTAATTAATTTCATGTCCATTAGTTAGTAGGTTGACTGTAGCAGTTCATCTGATTTGGGCTGGCCTAAACTGGCCAAACTGAGTGCGAAACTTTGGATTTGGTTCAGATCTGTTCCATGTGTTTCTTATTTTGGGACCTAGGCAAAAAGGGTGTTGATTCAAATGAGATGCTGTTCTCATGAATGAATCTCTCAGCAGGGCTATCACCAACCTAATCTATGTCTAAAAGCCTCAGCTCATATCCAGTACCTGCATTCCATTGACAAAACAGGCCACAGCTCAGTGTCAGAGGGGCAAATGAGTATGTACTCTGAAAGTTAAGCCATGACAAGTCTGGAAAAAATACATTTTGAACAATATGGCACAGCAAGGACACAAATCTAGGCGATGAGGTTCCACAGCCAATATACCTTTTTTCCTGCACTCTGCTGTTTTTATTGTATTATATTAATAGATTTACTTATATTGAATTATCCCTACATTTTGTAGTTAAATGCTTCAATGACAGCTTATAGTATTCTTTGAATGTAGTGTTGAATTCTATGTTAATATTTTTATACCTCCATATGTATATTCATAAGTGAGATTGGCCTATGGTTTTGTTGTCTCTATTTTTCAAATTAAATTTCAGTATCATCAGGGTCATGTTTGCCATGCAGAATATATTTAATAGCTCCACATCTATTTATAATATTCAAGAGAAACAAAAGCGAATAGCTACTTAAAACAGAAAATGTATGTGAGATTGTTATGCAAATTGAGGATGGTAATATAAACATAAACAGCCATAATTAAAAATAGCATTTAATATGTAAGCAGTCTAGGAGATATTGTGCTGTATGTTAAATATGTTCTTTTTTTCTTCCCAATTTAAATAATCCTTCTTATTTAATTATTTTTTCTGCTCAATTAATTTGCAATTTTGTTCTTATGTTACCTTCCATATGCTGATCCCTGATGAGTTACTTAAAGTAAGATGTCTGTAATTGTATTTTAAATCTCCATTTTCTTTATCTATAAAATTAAAATGTTGAATGATGAAGACTTGAACATCATCACATCTAATGTGTGTGCTTGTTTTTAACTGCAGCATTTTTGTATTATAACCAGTCTTCTAAACCTTAGCATTTAGATTACATGTAGCCATAATGAAAACATTTGCCTGAGAGTCTGGACAAAAGGCATTAAGGGAAAATTTATCAAACTCACTCAATTATTTTTACTTTTTAAAGAAAGGTAGAATTGACATAATGGAGCTGGGTCATACCAGCTCACAGGAGAGTATTTATATATCCCTTACTAACATTGCAAGTAGTAATAATATGTTAATAGCTTGAAATGGGCCATAGTGAGAGTAATTACATTCAGGAAATACAAAGTACTAGAAGACAGAGCCCCCCTTTCACCCGAAGTCCTTAGGGAGCCTATTTACCAGCATATTACTGTTTCTGTGTCATATTCCCAGGCTTTCAATCATATCTATTTTAAGTAGATAAGTATCTATAAAAGTTAAGTTTTTCATTTAATTTAAGTTTCTTTTATCTAAAAAAGATATTCCCATTTGCTCAGGCTATTGCAACATCTTATGTGCTTACTGTGCTAGGGGCAGGAACATAGCTACAACTTCAGTTTTCTTATTTTCTACTAAATAGGGACCATACAATATTTACTATGAACACACATAAAAGACACTCTGCTGTGTTAATTAAATGAATGCTTTTACTAGTAACTTTAGCCCCAATATAATCTCAGCTCCAAGTATCCAGTTCTCTAAGTTTTCTAATTACCACTTTTAATGTTTTCATTTTCTCATTTCCTAAATTTATTTGATCCCATGCAAACCAATGATTCTAATTAATTTTTCATTGTCTCCTGAAAACCCTCATGCTTTCATATCTCTTCTAATAAAATTTGGATTATATGATTTATAATTAGAATGGCAATCTTGCATAAGCCTAAATTTTCTCTTTTAATCAATGTATTCAACTGAACTGGCAGCCTACAATTTCAATAAGTCAAATCCCCAGGCTTCTGTTGTGTGTGGCTGGACTTGTCTAAAGAAAAGCACACAACTTCAAATGTATACCCATTAATAATAAGAGGGCCCTTAATACTGCCTTAACTGTGCTCAAAGAGCTAAGGACAATTATGAAGAAAGAACTGAAGAAAACAAGCAGCATGATGTATCACTAAATAGAGAATATCATAGGCATATAGAAATTATAAAAATGAACCAATAGAAATTGTGGAGCTGAAAAGTACAGTAAATGAAATAAAAAGCTTCCTATAAGGTTTTAATAACATATTTGAGCAGACAAAATATAAAAAATAAAAAGAGAGCCAGGAGAGTTCAAGATAGAGCAATTGAAATTACCCCACCTGAGAAGAAGAAAACAAATAAAGAATTTTTTTAGTAGAAATTATGGGAATCTAAAGAAGAGAAGAAAAAGGCAAGAGAAAATATTTAGTAAACTTTAGGATGAAATTTCTAAGTTTGACATAAGACATGAACATAACACATCTAAAAAGCCCAGTGGACTCCAAGTAGGATAAGCTTAAAAAGATCCAGATGGACATATTATAATCAACCTGTCAAAAGCCAAAGACAAACTGGCAAGTCAGAAGTGATCCATCCTGTGTAGGAAGTCCTCAATAAGATAATAGCTAATTTCTCATCAGCAACTATTGTGGCTATGAAGCATTGGATTGATTTATTTTGTTAACCAAAAATTCTATACCTGGGAAAACAATCTTTGAAAAATAAAGAATACAGTAAGACTTTTTAAAGATAAACAAATGCTTTGATAGTTCATTACCAATACTTCCTTCCTACAAGAAATGATACAAGGAGTCTTTTCTTGTGAAATGAAAACGTGGTAGATAACAACTTTATGCCATAAGAAGAAATAAGAAACACTGGTAACAGTAACTAAATAACTAAATAGCTAAGCCAGTATTTATATACATTTAGTTTCTAATACCTCTTCTTTTTCTACATGACTTAAAAGAAAAATGCATAAATTTATGTTAATGGACACACAATGTAAAAAGATGTAATATGTGGTCATAATAATTTAAAAACTAAGGACAGAGATGTGTAGTAATAGAGTGTTTATATACCATTGGATCTAAGTTACTATTATTTCAAGTAGGTTGTTATACAAGTAAGATATTAATTCCATCCCTAAGGTAACTATTAAGAAAATATCTAAAATATATAGAGAAAAGGAAAGGAGAATCAAAATGGTACGCTACAGCAATTTGGCTAAGTATTAAAAAAAAAAAAAGCAGTAATGCAGAAATCGTGGAATTAAAAAACAAAAGCAAACTTATAAGCCATATAGGAAACAAACAGCTAAATGGCAGAAGTAAGCCCTTCTTTATCAGAACTTTTAGATGTTCTGATAAAGATGTTCATGACTTAAATTAACCAATCAAAATTTACAGATTGGCCGATTGAACAGAAAAAAAAAAAAAAAAACAAGGTAATTCATTTGTACACTGTATACATGAGACTCACTTTATATATAAAGATATAATGAAGACAAAAGTAAAAATGTGGAAAAAGATATTCCATGTAAACAGTAATCAAAAGAGAGCTGAGGTGCCAACACTAACATCAGACCAAATCAGCTTTAAGTAGAGTTTATAAAACAAACAAAAAACTTACATATTAAAAACATTGCCAATACAGCAAACAGATATAACAATTATAAATATATATTGTACATATCAAATGAGCAGCAAATATATGAAGTAAAAATTGATAGAATTGAAGAGAGAGATAGATGATACTACCATAATATTTGGAGACTTCAATACTCCATTTTCACCAGTAGATAGAGCAACCAGATATAAATTAATAAAGAAACAGAGGACATGAAGAAAAGTTTAAGCCACTTTGACTTACTAACACATGTAGAACACTGAACCCAGCAATAACAGAATGCAATATTCTTTTCAGTGTTTATTTAACTTTCTCTAGGATCATATGTTGGACCAAAAAAGAAGTCTTAACAAATATGAAAAGACTGAAATCATACAAAGTGTGTTTTCTGGCTACGTAGAATAAAACTAGAAATCAATAACAGAAGGAAAACAGGAAAATTTACAAGTATGTGTAGATTAACAACACAGTCTTAAGCAACCATTATGTCGAAGAAGAAAACACAACATACCAAAATTAAGAGAATTTACAAATTTTGTAATTTTAATTACAAAAATTAAATTTTGTAAATCTTAATTTTGGTATGAGAATTTACAAATTCTCTTAATTTTGGTATGTTGTGTTTTCTCTTTATTCATCACGATTATGCATTGGCTAAGCATTAAAAAAAAAAAAAAAAAAAAAAAAGTGGTGACCTGGCACGGTGGCTCACACCTGTAATCCTAGCACGTTGGGAGGCCGAGGCGGGTGGATCACGAAGTCAGGAAATTGAGACCATCCTGGCTAATACGGTGAAATCCTATCTCTACTAAAAATACAAAAATATTAGCCAGGCGTGGTGGCAGCCGGGCCTGCTGGCAGGTGTGTAGTCCCAGCTACTTGGGAGGCTGAGACAAGAGAATGGCGTGAACCCGGGAGGCGGAGCTTGCAGTGAGCCGAGATCGTGCCACTGTATTCCAGCCTGGGCGAGGAAACTCCGTCTCCGGAAAAAAAAAAAAAAGGTGGGGGGTCATGCAGGAATTGTAGAGTTAATTTGTCATATTGTGTTTTCTTTTTATTCATTACAATGCACATTCTGACAAATAAAGAGAAAACACAACATATCAAATTATCTTTATTCATCACAATACACGTATCACATTATGTATTGTGATGAGTAAAGAGAAAACACAACATACCAAAAATAATGGCAGGCAGTAAACCTAGTGCACATTAAAAACATTATAGTTGTTGGCTAGGCGTGGTGGCTCATACCTGTAATTCCAGCACTTGGGAAACTAAGATGGGCAGATCACTTGAGGCCAGGAGTTGTAGACCAACCTGGTCAACATGGTGAAACCTGTCTCTACTAAAAATGCAAATATTGGCCAGACATAGTGGTGCATGCCTGTGATCACAGCTACTTGGGAGGCTGAACCACAAGAACTGCTTATACTTGGGAGGTGGAGGTGTAGTGAGCCATGAATGTGCCACTTTACTCCAGCCTGGGTGACAGAGAGAGATCCTGTCTCAAAAAGAAAAAAAAGAAAGAAAGAAAGAAAAAAGAAAAGAGAAAAAAAGTATTACTGTGAATACTTTCATTAATAAAAAAGACATTTATCAAATCAATATTTGGAGGCCAAAATTTGGCCTCCTAGAACCTATTAGAAAGTACAAAGCACAAGAATCATTTGAACTCAGAAAGCAGAGGTTGCAGTGAGCAGCGATTATAACACTGTACATTGCACTCCAGCCTGGGTGACACCACACCTGGCTAATTTTTGCATTTTTGTTAGAAATGGGGTTTTGTCATGTTGGCCAGGCCGGTCTCCAACTCCTAACCTCAAGTGATCCACCCACCTCAGCCTCCCAAAGTGCTGTGATTACAGATGTGAACCACTGCACCCAGGCTTTTTGTCACTTTAGAAGTCTAAAGTTTTGTCCGTTTGGTTTATGTTTTCAAAAAGCCAACTTTTTGCTTCGTTGACCTTCCATATTTTTTAGTTTCAATTTTATTTATTTTTGTTCAGATTTTTCTTATCTCTTTCCTTCTACCAATTTTGAGTTGGGTTTCTTCTTGCTCTTCTTGTTCCTTGAGATGAATCATTAGGTTGTTCATTTGCGGTCTTTTAACTTTTTTGATGTAGCTATTTGTTGCTATAAACTTCCCTCTTAGTACTATCTTTGTTGTATTCCATAGATTTTCATATGTTGTATTTCCATTTTTATTTCAAAAAATGTTTAATTTTCTTCTTAATTTCTCCATTAAACCATTGTTGATTCAGGAGCATGCTGTTTAATTTTCAGTGTGTCTTTGTATTTTCTAAGGTTCCTCTTGTTATTGATTTCCAGTTTTATTCCACTGTGGTCAGAAATACTTGATATGCTCTCTGTATTTTTTTAATTTGCGGAGCCTTTTTTTTTTGGCCTATGATATCATCTGATTTGGAAAATATTCCATGTGCTGATGAAACAAATGTATATTCTTTAGTAGTTGGGTGAAATGTCTTATAAAAATCAGTTGGGCCTGTGGTCCCAGCTTCCCAGGAGGCTGAAGCAGGAGGATTGCTCTAGCTCAGGAATTTGAGGCAGCAGTGAACTGTGACCTTGCTACTGCACTCCAGCCTGGGCGACAAAGTGAGACAATGACTCCTAAAAAAAAAAAAAAAAAGGTCAGTTAGACCTATTTGGTCTAGTGTATATAGTGTGTAGCTGAACATCTCTTAGTCATTTTTTTCTTTGAATATTCTGTTTGTGCTAATAGTGGGGTGTTGAATTCCCTTTATATAAATTGTATTGCAGTATATTTCTCCCTTTAAATCTATTGATGTTTGCTTCATATACTTGAGAGCACTCATGTTGGATGCAAAGGTATTTATAATTATTATATCCTCTTGCTAATTGGACCCTTTTATCATTATATAGTGACCTTCTTTCTCTGTTTTAATGGTCTGTTTTTTTTTTTTACGGTGTTCTAATTTGGTCTGTTCTGTTTTGGTTTCCATTTGCATGAAATATCTTTTTCCACCACGCACAACCAGTCTACATGTCTTTATAGATGAAGTAGGTTTGTTGTAGGAAGCCAATAGTTCAGTCTTGTTTCTTAATCAATTCACACAGCTATGTCTTTTAATGGGAAAATTGAGTCCAATTAAATGTTTAAATTTTAATTTACATTCAGTGTTAGTATTGATAAGCAAGGCCTCCGTGCTGTCATTTTGTGCCTTGTTTTCTGGTTGTTTTGTAACTCCTGTCTTCGTTGTTGTTGTTGTTGTTGTTGTTTTCTGTCTCACATTGTGGTTAAGGGACTTTCTCTGGTGTTACATTTTACTTGATTGCTTTTTATTTTTAGCGAACTTATTACATTGCATTGTGGTTACCATGAGGCTTTCAAAACATATTTTATACCAAGTTATTTAAAAGAAATGCCAATTCATGTTAGATCACATAGAAAAGAATAGAAACAAAAAGAAATGAAAAAAAAAAAAAACTTCTACACAATAAATTCTCCCCCTCCTCTCCAATATTTTGACTTCATGTTGTCTCCATTTACATGTTTTATATTGCCTATCTCTTAACAGGTTGTTGTACATATTAGTGTTTTTGATGGGGCTTTCGTTTGGACTTCATATTAATGTTGTGAATGGATAGCACATCACAATTATATTATTAGAGCATTCTTGGTTTGTTTTTGTATTTAATTTTACCAGTGGGTTTTACATCTTTAAGGTTTTCGGAATGTTAATGTTTTATTTTTCAGATTGAAGGACTCTCTCTACTTTTTCTTGTAAGATGAGACTGATGATGGTAAATTTCTCAACCATTATCTGAAAAAGACTTTATCTCTTTGAAGGATAGTTTTGCTGAATACGAGTTGTTTCTTTCTTCCAGAACTTTGAAAATGTCATGCTACTCCCTCCTGTCTTGTATGGTTTCTGTTGACAAGTCTGTTGCCAGACAAATTGGAGGTCATTTATATGTTATTTGCTTCTCTTATCTTACTTCTTTTAGAATCCTTTCTTCTTCCTCAACCTTTGAGAGTTTGATTATTATGCACTTGTAGTATCTTATTTAGGTCAAATCTGTTCTGTGTTTTCTGAACCTCCTTCAGTTGAGTATTTATCTCTTTCTTAACTTTTGGAAAATTTTCTGTTATTATTTATTTGAATAAGCTTTTCATACTTTACTTTTGCTCAACTCCTTCTTGAACACTAATAATTCTTAAATTTTGACTTTTTCTTTTTCTTTTAACCTAGCCATTAGCCACCTACTATAGATCTGGTCTTTTGAGGCAAATTTCTGCATCTAGTTGTCAATCTTTATTGCTTTTCATTCCTTTTTCTCTTCTATGTTCAAATAGCCTATCTTTGAGCTTACTCTTCTTCTGCTTGATGCATTCTACCGTTGAGAGCCTTTGATTTTTTCCCGTTCAGCAAATACATTTCTCAGTTCCAAAATTTCTCTTTGATTTTTTTTATTATATCAATCTCTGTGTTAAATGTCTCATTAGTTGTTAAATTGCATTACTGTGTTATTTTGGAGGTCATTTATTTTCCTTAAAACTGCTGTTGTGAATTCTTGGTAAGAGAGTTCACATATCATTATCCGGTTAGGGTCAGTCACAAGTTCCTTGCTTTGTTCGTTTGGGGAGGTGACAATTCACCCTTTCTGTAGTTTTCTTATGGATTTTCACCCACATTTGACATTAAAGGGTCAGTTATTTCTTTCAGTCTTCTCTGTCTGGCTTTTTTGTTTGTTTTTGAAATTATATACAATTGCTTACTCTTTGTAATTCACCTGTTTATCTTTTCTCCCCCCACCCCCCCCAGGTCACTGCCTCTGTTTCAGCAGTAGATGGTGCCTTAAGCCCAGGATTGCTTTGGTTCTAGTACTCAATCACAGTGCCAAATGTGGGAAGTCCCAAAGGGATGCCCTGGAGTGCTAGAAAGCTTCCCAGGAGTTTGTGCCCAGGGAACATGTGGAACAAACTTTCAACAGTGTGGTGCTACTGAAGAGCTGCTCTCATTTGGCATCTTTTTCATATGAATTATGAAGCAGAGTTTTTATAGCTGTGGATGGTCATCCCACCTCCCAATTTGGTCTCTGGCTGTCCTAAGGAATATTTATCCCTCCAGGCATTCTCAATGGTTCCTGTGGGTTGAGGCAGAAACAGTTCTCCTGCCAGGGAACATAATATATTGGGGAAGGTGGTCGTCTATCTCAATCTCACTTTTTCCCATATAGAAACTGTGAGTCAGGGGGAAATTTTCCACATGCTTTGTGCTGGGCACATTGCAGGGAAGTGCATTGTGAATGTAGAACTCTGAATGTCTTACCATCTGCTGGAGGGATTTTTTTTTTTTTTAACTTCTCTGTGGCCCTAGAAACTGACTCATTTTCATACTTGAGGTATGAGACATTGCTAATAATAATCTCAGTGCTGTATATTTGTTTTGGGTTTTCTGTGGGGTGGGGAGTGAAGCCTCCTTTCTTCTATGCCACCATTTTGGACCATATTGAATTTCATGTGGCTCTGGGTAGCCATAACTGTTTTGAAAAAGAACAAAGTTACTCATGATTATCAATTTCAAAACTTACTACAAGGCTACAGTAGTGAAACCAGTGTGGAACTGACATAAGCATAGATATATAGACAAGTGGAATAGACTTTATAATACAGAAAGAAATTCAAAAATGATAGCCAATTGATTTTTGAAAAGGATGGAAAGACCATGGGAATGACCAATTCCCTCAAGAAGTAGAGCTGGGAAACTGGATAAACATATTCAAAAGAGTGAGGTTGGACCCCTACCTCATGCCATATAAAATTTTTAACTCAGAATTGATTAATATTTAAATTCATAAACTAGAACTGTAAGACAGTTAAAGAAAATATAGAGGTAAATCTTCCTGACCTCAGGTTTGGCATGGATTCTTAGATTTGACACCATAATCATGCACCCAAAAAGTTAAAAATAAAAAGATAAACCTGACTTTATAAAAATTAAAACATTCATTCATCAAAAGATATTGTCAAGAAAGTGGAAATTCAACTTATAGCTTGGGGGAAATTTTGCAAATCATATGTGTGATAAGTATTGCATATCCAGAACTCATAAAACCTCTTATAACTCTAGCAAAAACCTCAAACACCCCAATTCAAAAACAAGCAAATGATTTGAACAGACATTTCACCAAATAGGATATAAGCATCCAAGAAGTTCATGGAAAGATGTTCAACATCATTCACAATTAAGGAAATGCAAATCATAACCACAATGAGACACCACTTTATAAATACTTGGGTGGCTGCAACCCAAACAATGGAAAATAGATGTTGGTAAGGATGTGGAGGTTGGAAGTCTTACACATTGCTGATGGGAATATAAAGGGTGCAGCCATTGTGGATTACAGTTAAGTGGTTCCTCAAAGAGTTAAACATAGACTTATCATAGGGCTCAGGAATTATACTCCTAGGTATATGCCCAAGAGAAATAAAATATGTGTACATGCAGAAACTTGTCCATGAATGTTTACTGTCTCATATTCCTAATACCCTAAAGTGGCAACAACCTAGATCTATGTTATTAGACGAATGGATAACCAAGTTGTGGTACATATATACAATGAAATAATTATTCAGTCATAAAAAGCAGCAAAGTTTTGATAATGCTACAACTTGGGTGATCCCTAAAAACAATATTCTAAGGAAAAAAAAAACACACAAAGGTTGCACATTGTATGATTCCTTTTATATAAAATATTCAAAATAAGCAGATTTATAGACACAGAAAAACAGATTAGCAGTTTCCAGAGAATAAGTAGAGAGGAATTAGATTGACTACTTTGTAGGTATAGGGTTCTACTCTAATAATGAAAAGTTAGGAAACTATTGTTGCACAACCTTGTGAATGCATTAAGTGCTGCTGAATTATACACGTTAGTACTTTAATCTGATTTTTTATAAGTTATGTAAATTTCACTTTGATTATTTAAAAGAACCTTTTAAATGTAGTTCAGAATTGTCTTTCCTTAACCAGCCTTAAAATATCAAAGGAAATGAGTCCAAAATTCAGTCTCTCCAGTAACTTTTCTCCTAGGAACCTTCTCTTTTGTACTCAAAATTCTCAAAGTCTCAAAGAACAAAGGAATCATTTTTATGATTGAAAATCCTATTTCTAGTTGACATAGAGACAACACATTCTACCACTTATTTTCACTCTACACTGCCTCAGCATACAAAAACTGTACTGTGGTGAAACTTGGTAACCTACCGCTTGACTTTCCTTTATCCCAACCTTCTTCTGTCTTACTAAGATCTCTTATTACCCAGCTTAGCTTAGTGCCGATACTCCAGTATAACTACTAGGAAGAGAGCAATTTTTCGATGTGAAACATTGAGTAATAAACCTTTTGCATCTGCACGCACATTTATCACGTTTATATATTTGTGAGTACGTTGTACTTTCCTACATTTTATGGTGTCATCAAATTAGATTACATTATCACTTAAAATAACTCTAACGGTTTACAGGTATGTAAGCACTTCTATTATTTAAACATTCTAAAACTTAAGGGAATTGAACTTACAAAACTTTCAATGTGCCAAAAAGTAAGCCTTTAAAAACTAACATGTTTTAAGACTTTGACCACTTTATTTAGGAATTTTTGTTTGTGAACAAGACTAATTTAATATGCTTGGTTTAATAAATCAATTGTCTTCTGATTTACTGGTGTCAAGTAAAACAGCAATATGCATTTTACTCCACTTCAATAGTTCTTCTTCAGGTTATGCTGGTTTACTCTTTGACTAAGATAGCATTATGTCTACTAGATCATTAAGATCATAAAAAATGTAAATTTGTGCTCAACCAAATTAAAGCATTATTCTGACAACTCTATTTCAACAATCATATTTTGCAGTAGGTCAACTTGAGAATAGTTTTCAAGATCGTTAGATAACTTAAAACTCTGAACGTATGACAAATTATGTTATTTAATGGATATTCATTGCATAACTGGATCATTTCTAAGCAAGAAAAATACTGAAATATTAAATACAGAGCATAAGTTTAAGTTTATATACTTTTGGCCTCATTTTTAATATTTTACAGAGATAGACTGTATATATATGTATATACATATATATACACACAAACACAATCATTTTTGTACCTTAGAAGTAGCACTATAAAGAATGTGGATGGCTATAAAAAAAAGTCCTAAGATGTATATTTATAAGTTTTGCTGGTCTAATTCAAAATGCTGGTGTATGACAGTTCAAAATTAACTATCTCTTAGTTTTCTTTGTGAAATGAACTTAGTGTGGTTAAATGCTCTAATTGTTATGTATGAATGAGAGTATCATAGGAGCCATAATACAGAGAGGAACAATTTTGTATGGAAGGTATAAAAATATGTGTTAAGGAAAAAGAAAGTATCACTGCCCTAAAGTAAATTGTCTGTCCTAGAATGTCAAAGAATAAAGTGTAGGATAAAATCTGAATGCTTATAGACAATTTTAGAAAGTCTGGAAAAAAGAAATTTCATTTGCCCCCACCAAAACTGGCTATGTTTTGACGGGCTTAGCTTTAATATCAAATATTATATTCATATAAAACTAAATTTAGTTTTCTCTCCATTAAAATGACAAAATTATCTTGGTATTTTTGGTTTGCTTTTAGTAAAAGTTTGCAAAAGATTTTTCTTTACCTTCTGAGTAATCTGTCTAGAAGGCAAAGATTCTATGTAACTGAAAAAATTTCAGATGGAGAGGATAATGTCTTCTCACGTTTAAAAGATCTAAGATTCTTTATAAGCATGTTACCTCTTATGTTTACTTAAAAATATTTTATTGCCACTTAATTAATAGATAGTTAAGTATTATTTTTCTCAACAACCTATGATTTTATTAAATTGTTAGAATCTCCTGAATATTTTGTTATTTTGCTATCCCCAAATCAGATCATAAATGAGGATAGGGCCTCTGGAAAATACAAATGATTTGTTCTCTCATGTTGTAAAAAGAGACATGTTAAAATAATATTACTGTTGATGAGCTGAATGAAGGTACTGTCAAATCAGAATGCTTAGGCTTCTTGAATTAAAATCTAGAGAGTATGGGGAAATGTTACTTATATAAATATTTAAGTAATTGCATAAAGTTTCCAGGGATTTACTATTGCCTTCATGGTCAATTAAATCTTTCAATTTACCAGAGCCCTGGTGCTGCTTTACAGGAAATTAGATGATAGTAATACAGTGTTACACAACTTTTAGCTATTTTTTTAAAAAATGCAACCTTAATTGCAACTTTGCTTTTTTTAAATTGCATTTAGCATATTCTAGGCCAATGGTTTTCATTTGAGCACTCATATCACTTACCTATAGAGTTTTATTAAAATATAGATGTTTAGGACCTATGCCAGACTTAATATATAGATTTACTTTATAGTCTTAATATGTTCTTGGTACATTCCAACTATATGCTAGCTATATTCATAGTATATGGTATCTCAAACCAGATTTCTTTTTTCACTAGGAAGTAAATTTTATTCACCTCCCCAAATCTCATCAGCACAAATATGTTCTAACCATAGTCTCTATATTTTCAAGATGGATATAAGCTTTTCCCTGAAAACAGGCTACTGCCATCACCAAAACTAAGATTCACCACTTGACTAATTTATTTTCTCTTCCTGTGCAATAGAGGCATTCCACTGGTAAAGTTATTCAGGATATTCAATGAGTATTTCCATTTTCACAAAAACCGTACTGTACCTTACTCACATAAATTCTGTAGAAAAGAAGAATGAGCAAATGACACTGTTCAAATCAAACTAGCTAAATTCTCTAAAGAATTCAACCTGTCTCAGCCCAAAGTCTTGCTTTTATCTCTGATGATCCTGTGATTCTGCCCCTCTTTTCTGCATTGATTCTCTCTTAAGAAATAACTACTAGCAGGACAGTGAAGATCACTTACTCCTCTTGGATCTAGGGAGGCTTTAATCCTATTAGATATCTTTAAATACTGTCAAGATTTTGTTAAACACCTTCATACTTAACACAAACATGTGAATTCTTTCTTTTATCATGCATCCCACTACCATTTTTGCATGATCTTCTGGTTGGAAACATAGTCTTCTGGAAAGACACGGAAGAAGAAACAATCTTGAATACGAGTGGAAGGGATCTAATTTGGTTCTCCTAATCAGTATCTCTGGAAAACTACAAGGATTTCACTTTGGGTTTGTAGTTCACACTGCCGTCTTCCTTCTTTGTCTACTCTTTGCTGTATTCCTTCTTGTATATTGACCTTTAAACATCCTTTCCTTATTATCCAACATCCTAAAAAATCTTTTTCTCTTCTCTGTCCTCCTCCTATACTTCACACTATCCAAATAAAAGAAAATTATTCTCCAATGATTGCTATCACTTTCAGTCTCACAGATACATCACTCCCACACCCACTCAACAAAAGTGCCAGGTCTAACAACTGATTATCGACCATAGCCTTTTGCAGGTGCTAGCTGGAATTTAATGCCTGACATAATGCTGCTCTTGAAATCTTCAAATTCATGACTTCACTTGCCCAAGATTAGATATTGGAAAAAATAGAAGCACCTTTATTCCTGGTAACCATCATTTTACCCTCTACCATTTTCAATCAGTTTTACAATTTCTTCTCAATTCTTCAGAAAGACTCTGGTCTCTTGAAGTTAACCTCAATAACTATTAATAATACCTACCCCAGGCTGGGTGCAGTGGCTCATGCCTGTAATCCCAGCACTTTGGGAGGCCAAGGCAGGTGGATCACGAGGTCAAGAGATAGAGACTATCTTGGCTAACATGGTGAAACCCCATCTCTAATAAAAATACAAAAATTAGCCAGGCGTTGTGGCGAGTGCCTCTACTGCCAGCTACTCAGGAGGCTGAGGCAAGAGAATGGCTTGAACCTAGGAGGTGGAGGTTGCAGTGAGCCAAGATCGTGCCACTGCACTCCAGCCTGGCAACACAGTGAGATTCCATCAAAAAAAAAAAAAAAAAAAAGCAACAGCAATGAAACCCAAAAACAAACCTACCCCCCAATAATTAATGATAATACTTACACATGAATCATTGCCTATACTCCCCTAGGATATTAATTTTTATGTGGTCTAGGTTGAGGTGCAGAAAATGATTTCCCAAGGTATGGTGCTTTGTTATGCTAAGTACATTTGAAAATTGAAAGGCTTCAGAAATAAGCTTCAGAATCAAGTCCTCTCTACCTTTGTCTTGTACTCCATCCCCAACAAAAGCAGGAATAAACTTCCTCTGAAATTGCCTTATATGACCCAGAAAACTTCTTATCAAAAGATTCCCAATTGCCCACTAAACACTCCCTGAATTCTTATTGTCTACAGCAGAAGGAAGATTGAGGAATGCAACCATACCTGGATGGACTTTGTCACAGGTAATGTCTACCTCTGGGGACTCATTCAACTTTCAAGCAGAATAATTTTCAAGTTAATTTCTGTCTTCCTGGTACATTCATTCTTCCTAATAATCATTCACTGCCTCTCAAAACAAGTATCTGCATTTCCATCTCCTCCCTCTCTTATGAAAAAGGGTATGTAAGCTTTGGGTCCTATTGTGGGGTTAGGGTAATCATTGTGATTTTCTGCCTCACTCCATGCACATTAATAAATTTGTAAACCTTTTCTCCTATTAATGAGCCTTTTGTCAATTGATTTCCAGTGAACCTTCAGAGGGTGAAGAAGTTCTCCCTACATCAGTAAGCATACACCAGTCTTCCTCACACCATTTTTTGTGGGTATCTTTAGAATTCTTATCCAATATTTCCAAATATTCAGTCGTGGACCCCAATGGTTGACCATGTGTCTCTCTGGAGACTTCTTTAATCACTTAAAAAAGAATCGACAGCAGGATAAGTGAAATAATTTCCCAAGGGGAATATCCTACTTTTTGGATATGCCCTATGAATCATTATACACATTATGGGAATTATACAATTAGAAAATGTGGTTAAAAATCTCCTTACTTGTTTGATTCCAGTTTTTGATGCTACCGACTATAGTAACACTTGCCTTCTGACAAAAGAGAAATAGTTCAGAGCAGCTTCACCTATGTGAGGTATGTGAAATGTATCAGGCCCAGAGAGCCAAGAGTATAGGGCTTCAGTCACACACCCTCAAAATTAATGCCCAGGGGCAATTGTTTAAAGGCATTTTATTCCTGACTAGCTGCTTCACCGATTATCTTCATGTTCCTAGAATTTGTAATACGAAATGTCATGTAGGCACAACCAATATCTTATATTATTTTGATGTAAATTCTCAGTAAACAACTTAGAAACTGCCTCTTCTTTTTCTTTAAAAACCAATTGTAACTGTTGCTGATGGAGTATATATTCAGGTCAAATTAATTTATGCTCCCAAGTTGCAATCCTCAAGTTAGGCCCAAACTCTTTACTTATATTAATTTTGCCTTATCGTCTTCGTTTTAGGTGGAGACTTCCCATAAATGAATTGAACCACACTCAGGAATGTAGTTCTTGTAATAATACTTTATTAATAAACTACTACCAGCAAACATCGCCATCAGATTGAATCAAATTACTCTTTTAGTACTCTGGGGCACTATTTATTGCCAAAACAGAGGAAATCAATTTTGCAAAGGTTCTTTGGAAAAATAGAAAAATCTCACAAATGTATGACCTTCTGAGAGCAGTTTTTGCATCATTTAGGATTAATTTTAGTATTACCATTTAGTTGTCCTAAGTTAGAGAACATTGAATGTTCAGCCTATCTCTAAAGCTTCGTTATTGTAACTAAATAACTGAATACTGCTTTTCAGAAGCCAAATAAAAATGCCACAGAAAGCTTTCTAGCCCAAGATGAAGGCCTTGAAAACATATTTTTTTTTATTTTTGTTAAGCAAACATCCATTTGATAAAGAGAAAAAATAATTTCCTAATTTTATTTTTATTCTTCGACAATACTTGTGTGTTAAATTTGTGTTTACAAATAATGGTACAGAGACGTCTTTAACAAATAATAGAATATAGCTGAGAAACATTACACAGGGTCGAAAACTTTAGTTACAATAATATACAATGCTTAATCTAGCTTCTTTATATTTATAATTTTGGAGAGCTTAACTGCTTTTATGTTAGCAGAGATTATAACTTTTTGTTTGAATTTCTACATATGTTGTAAAATCTTAACCTGTTTAATCTTAAAGTACTGGTTTATAACAGCTTTTAGGCAGAATTGAAGTACCTATAATATTTCAACTTCCTTTTCTATTTAAGGACAGTGGTGATTCAAGGAAGTTAGTTGTGCTGTAAAATATAACTGTCAGTGCTCGTCATTAGCACCTATTCGTAAACTGAGTACTGAGCACTTAAAGATACTTTTATCAAGTATCCTTGTAAATTCTTTGCAAATAGTCAAGTTATAGTATTTTGCATACTGAGAACCTTGAGGCTTTGCAAGAATGTGCACTGTTCATTCAATAAGCCCCGTGACCTTGTTTTCATTATTACCTGGTATTTCTCATTGCCTCTCTTTCTCTGCCCTCCTCCCACATACACTTTTAAGTTTATTTTTCCCCTTGTCTCTCTCTTTCTTTTTCTTTCTCTCTTACTTTCTCCCTCTCTCTCTATTTTGTACTTTTCCACTAGGTTATTTTAGATATATTAAGAAAAATGTGTTTTCTAGGCAAAGAAAAGCATTCAAAATATTGTTGCGATTGATGGAGTAATGTCACATTTTAAAAATTTAAAAAAAAAAAAAGAAAGCAAAATAATTTATTTTTACCACTCTCACCTTCTGGGGTGACCATGTGACCATCCCCTCCAAAATCTATTCACTAGAGACAATACATTTGGGAATGTTACCAGCAACAAATGCATATGGGTCTGCAAGCAGTCTCAATTCTTGCTGCCTTAGAGGAAAGAATTTGACCAAGGAGGAGGCATAAAACAAGAGGAGAGACTAAGGCAAGTTTTAGAGCAGGAATGAAAGTTTATTAAAAAGCTTTAGAACAGAACAGAAAAGAAGGAAGGGGAGTACACTTGGAACAGGACCAAGCACGCAACTTGAAAGACAAGTGCCCCGTTTGACCTTTGACTTAGGTTTTTATATGTCGGCATGCTTCCGGGGTCTTGCATTCCTTTTACCCTGATTCTTCCTTTGGGGTGGACTCTCAGCGTGCACAGTGGCCTGCTAGCGCCTGGGACGGGAGTACACAGACTGTTTACTGGAGTTGCATGCATGCTCCCTTGAGGTATTCTTCCCTTACCAGTCAAATATACCTAGAAAGTCATATACCAGTTGAACTCTCTGCCATTTTACCTCGAATGACTCACTTGAGCCCACTTGTTCAACTCCTGAGATCTTATTGGGAAGCTGCTGATCACTAGTTCCAGTTTTTTTCTCTTTATTGGGAGACTGACTTGCCCTGGTGCTGCGTGCCACCAATTATTATTTTAGAGAGACAGTTAACAACCACGTCACCATCACCTGATAGTCACCTGACATTCCTGGGTAGGGTAGGGGGAGCCCCCTTCTGTCCTGCTCATGCTTGTCTAGCTATCTCCTGTAACAGGAACAATTTGTCCGTGAACTTCAAGTGTAAATCTGTCTTTAATTCACGAAAAGTTGTGGAACAACTTTAATTTCGTGAATTAAATCTGTCTTTAATTCACGAAAAGTTGTGGAACATCAGAGCTCAAAGGTGCTTAGACAGAAAATAAACATTCTGACTGGGGATTATGAGGTACATCAGAGCGGGGAAAAGAAAAACAACTATTTTCTTTGCTTTCATCCAGAATCCCAGATTGTTTGGGTTCTTTCCTTATTTGTTTTTGGTTACTGTAATTTTCTATTAGTCTTTATATTGAACATGGAAGTAATAAGGAATACTCAAGAGAAAAATCTGTATTTTTACAAGGTCTGTAGTTGGCCCAGTGTGGTGGAAGAGAAAAATCCTGTATTATTTCACTTAAACTACTCAAGATTGTATTAAGGGCCTAAGACAGCAGATAAGAGATAAACATTAAACCAGTAAATTGAACTTAAATACTATTTCACTAAATAGTGAAAGGTGAATAATGCCAAACTGGCATAAAGGAGAAATCCGTATGGTGCAAACTAGTAAATGGAGGATTAACTACTATCCCTAGACTGCAGGAGCATAAACAAAGAAGGAACTTAGAAATGTAGAGAAGGCCTTGCCCCTAAAACTGGTACTCAGAGCTCTGAGAAGGTGGCATGGGTGTTATAGAAACATGTAACCTTCTGGTGAAAAACTTGCTGGACATTTCTCAAAAGAAGACAAGTGAATGACCAACAGACATCTAAAAAATGCACAATGTCATTATCATCAGGGAAGTGCAAATTAAAACCACAAGCAGGTATCACATCATAACTGCTAGAATGGCTGCCATCAAGGAGACAAACAATAACAAGTGTTGACAAAGATATAGAGAAAAGGGGATCCTATACACAATCAATGAGAATGTAAATTAGTACAGTCATTACGGAAACCAGTATGGGCATTCCTCAGAAATTTAAAAATAGCATTAACATATAATCCAGCAATTCTACTTCTGCGTATGTATCTAAAGGAAATGAAATCAATATACTGAAGAGATATCTGCACTTCCATGGTTGTTGCAGCATTCACGGTGGCCAAAATGGAATTAACTTGTGTCCATCAATGTACAAATGAATAGAGAAAATATGGTATGCATACATAACAGAATACTATTATGCCTTAAAGATAAAAATCCTGTCATTTGCAACAACGTGAATGAACCTGGAGGTCATTATATTAAGTGAAATAAGCCAAGCACAGCAAGACAAGTACCAGGTGATCTCACTTTTATGTGGAATCTAAAAATAGCTAAGTTCGTAGAAACAGAGTAGAATGGCAGTTTTCTTTGTCAAAGGGAAGGAGAGGAATAAGGAGGTGTGGTACCAAAACATCCGAAGTTTTAGTTAGACAGAATATATAAGTTCTGGAGATCGATTGTGTACCACAATTACTATAGTGAATAATAATGTATACTTGAAAATTGCTAAAAGGATTGATTTGAAATGTTCTCATCACAAAATAATGATAAGCAGTTGATAGCAAGTTGGATATATTGGATTGAGGTCATCATTCTGTAATGTATACATACACCAAAACATCACATTGTACACCACAAATGTATACAATTTTTGTCAATTAGGAAAATAAAGACGGGCCGGGCGTGGTGGCTCACGCCTGTAATCCCAGCACTTTGGGAGGCCAAGGCGGGTGGATCATGAGGTCAGGAGATCGAGACTATCCTGGCTAACTCATGAAACCCCGTCTCTACTAAAAATACAAAAAATTAGTCGGGCGTGGTGGTGGGCGCCTGTAGTCCGGGCTACTCGGGAGCCTGAGGTTGCAGTGAGCAGAGATCGCGCCACTGCACTCCAGCCTGGGGAACAAAGCGAGACTCCATCTTAAAAAATAAAATAAAATAAAAAAATTAAAAAAAAAAAAGACATATGTATAAAAGAAAGTAAGAAAGAAAAATCTTACCAGAGAATACAGACTTCAATTAAATGTCATAGGGCGTAGGCTGCAGATGGAATTCACGAGCAATTGGCTGCTTAATAGCGGAGGGAAAGGGCTAAGATGAACCCTGAAAGTTGCTATTGTGATAGGGAGAAATTTGTGAGACAAGCTGGACCAAAGCCACAGGACACACACACACACACACATATAATGATAACAGGAGTTATTTGAGGCAGTTGATAAACGAATCCTACAAATTATGTATATGATAAATTGAACCAAAATAATCAATATACACATAAAAAAAGAACAAAAAGGCAATGGTAGGATTGTTATTGGCACAGGAAAAATAAAATAAAGGAAAATAGAATGTAACAGACAGCCCAAAACAGATAAGAATAAATTTTTTCATGAATACATCTTTTTTCTACTGTCTTATTCTTTTAATTTTATTAAAATACTTTATTTAGTATTTCACCCTTCTCTTTGTTTTAACCTTTTTCCTTTGAATTTTTGCTATATTTCATTATTTACTAGCTTAAGTATTTAGTGCCATAAATTTCCCACTTAACACTTCATTAGTTAACTCCTAGAGAGCCTTCTGAGTCACAGTTTTCTCATCCTTATATCTGCAACTCTTTATTATATTTTCCTTTGGACAAAATATAGTTTAATAAGAAATATATTTATTTTCTATTTATCTGTCTAATCCTTCTAATGGAAGGTTTGAAAATATTTAATATTTTGTTGCATTGTATTTAAGGAATACTGAAAGTTACTATTTCCACTTTTAAAAATTAGTTGTCTCTACTTTCTGGTCCCATGTGTCTGCTTGGTTAATTTTGGCAAACGTCCCACGCTCTCTTGTAAAGAAGGTGCTTTCTCTAGTATCAGCGTAGAGTATGTAATAAATGTATCAGGGTTTGAAAATATGTGGTATATGCACATAGTATTACATTTACCTAATTGATAATGTTGTTTAGGTTCTCTATATTTTTAATATTATTCAATCTGCTTGAATTGTACAGGACTGATCATGAGTACTAGTGTGTGTCTTTCTGTTATCTCCTATAATTTATTGTACACAAAATTTGCAGCCTAGCTATTTCAACGCTCTGTGCTACTACTGTGATCCTTGCTGGAGATATTTTTGCACTGATTTTTGTGTCTGCTGGGATGTAGTGCACATTTTCCCCCTTATTTATAACGAAGCATGTTAAGCTCCATTTTTATTAAAAGTTTTGTCCTTTTCTCGTATGACAAATGTCTATGTACGTGTGGGTCAGCTCCTAGGCCCTCTTTTCTATTGAACTGCTCAATATATCTCTTATTCCAGAACCCACAGTAGTAAACACAATAGCTCTGAAACAATTAATTTGCTAATTTGTTATAAATATCTTTTCTGTGTCTTATCTTTGTACTTTTCTATAGCACTCCAATATGAACTTGCAGCTCCTCCCTTCAACAAGCAGAGGCTATTTTCCACTTCCTGAATCTTGATGTGCTTGTAGTTTGCACTGGCCACAGGAATATGGTGGAAGCAACAACGTGCTGGTCTTGATCATCAGCATTGTGTCTCTTCTCTCCCTCTGGGAACACGACGTTTGAAATGTGAAGGTATCCATGGTCACCTGCTGGGTGAAAGAGACATGTGGTCCAGGAAAAACCATTGCTCCAGCCAATAGTCAGTCATCTGTCTGTTGTTGATTAATTGACTTCAGATATATGAATAAGCTCAACTGAGATCAACTAATCATGGCCAGATCAGCAAAACTCCCTAGCTGACACAAGCTCGTAAGTAATACTACATACTTCTTGTTTTAACCCACTAAATATTGAGGTGCATTTACCTAGCAATAATAGATTATTGATATAATATGTTAAAATTTGATATGATATTAGTTATCAGTATTTTGTTTTGTGCCTTGCACAATTTGTTTAATTTTTAAAAACTACCATCTAAACATAAAATATTCCTTTATGCTTTCTAGAAGTTTTGGCATTTGCCCTTCTCATTTAAGGTTTAAACCAGTTTGTCACATTTGCATAAGATGTGACGTAGGGCTTAATTCAATTTGTTTCAAATACAGAGTATAATTTTTTTAGCAAAATTAGGTCGCGATTTCTTCACTTATATATAGTGCTACCTATTTCATATATTGAATCTCTCTGTAAGTTTTGACCCATTTTGGGCTGTCTATTAGATTCTATTTTACTTTATTTCATTTTTCCTGTGCCAAGAACAATCCTACCATCACCTTTTTGTTCTTTTCTATCTGTGTATTGCTTATTTTGGTTCAACTTATCATATGTATAATTTGTAGAATTAGTTTATCAAGTGCCTCAAAGAAATCCCATTATCATTTTTATTGGAATTGTATTTAATGTAGAGAAATTGTCATTGTTCCTATAGCTTTTTAACATCAAATAACAGCATATACATTTGTATCTGTTTCATGATCAATGTTTTTGATTTTTTTGTCATGAATATTTATGTCGGTTTAACATAAATTATATTCTGAAACACTTTTTCATTCATCATTAGTCTAACTACTCTTAAATTTTTCTTCAAAATATAATTTAATCCCATGTCCTAAAAGCATTTTTGGTCATCTGCTTATTTACATGCTCTCCACTTAAGGCTCCAGGGACTGGTAATTTGTCTTTTTCATATCTGTTCTTATTTCCTCCATGCTTCTGATTTGCATTTTAGAGAACCACATTTGAAAGGATAATTTAATAGTTGGCTTTCAAGTAGGTCCAGTCAATGAGAAGAAAGAGAAACAGGATATATTTCCCTCTCTTACTCTACGACACCCAATCATTATGGCAGGGGCTGTGCCTCTTCTCTCTGTAACTCCAATTACTTCCTTCCCTGTTCCAAATCTTATCAGGCACTTACCCCACACCTTCACTGCAGTTTCAGATCTCCTTAGGTGGCCCTGTGTATTAGTCCATTCTGGCACTGCCATAAATAAATACCCGAGAATAGGTAATTCATAAAGAAAAGAAGTTTAATTGACTCACTGTACAGGAAACAGTGGCTTCTGTTCCTGGGAGGTCTCAGGGGACTTACAATCATGGTGGAAGGCAAGGGGCAGTCAGTACTTCCTATGGCTGGAACAAGAGAAAGAGAGAAGGGAGCAGGTGCTACACACTTTTAAACAACCAGAACTTATGAGAACTCAGTCACCATTGCCAGGACAAAAGTGATGGTGCTAAACCATTAGAAACCACCCCTGTGATCCAATCACCTTCCACCAGGACCTATATTCAGCATTTGGGATTATATTTCAAATACGAGATTTGGGCAGGGACACAGATAAAAGCCATATCATTCTGCCCCTGGCCCCTCTCAAACTTCATATCCTCCTCCCATTTCAAAATACAAGTATACCTTCCCAATAAACCCCCAAAGTCTTAACTCATTCCAACATTAATTCAAAAGTCCATAGTCCAAAATCTTCTTTAAGATAAGGCTAGTTCCTTCCACTTGTGAGTCTGTGAAATAAAAAACAAACTAGTTACTTTCAAGACACAATGGGGGTGCAGGCATTGGGTAAACATTTCTCTTCCAAAAGGAAAAATCTCTCAAAAGAAAGGGACTATATGTCCCATGCAAATCTGAAACCCAGCAGGGCAGTCATTAAACCTTAAAGCTCCCAAATAATCTCTTTTGATTCCAGGTCTCACATCCAGGGCACACTGATGCAAGAGGTGAGCTCTCAAAGCCTTAGAGAGCTCCGACTCTGTGGCTATGTAGGTGTCAGCCCCTACGGCTACTCTCATGGGCTGGTGCTGAGTGCCTATGGCTTTTCCAGGCACAGGGTGCAAGATGCCAGTGGATCTACCATTCGAAGTCTGAAGCACCCTCTTCTCACAGCTCCACTAAGCAGTGCCCCAGTGGGGCTTCTGCATGAAAACTTCCAACCCTCCATTTCCCCTTTGCACTGCCCTAGTAGAGGTTCTCCGTGAGGGTGCTACTTCTGCAGCAGGCTTCTGCCTAGACATCCAGGCTTTTCATACATCCTCTGAAATCTAGGTGTAGGCTTCCAAGCCTCAACTCTTGCACTCTGTGTACCCACAGGTTAAACACCACATGGAAGTCACCAAGGCTTAATGCTTACACCCTCTGGAGCAGTGGTCCAAGCTGTACCTGGGCCCCTTTGAGCCACAGATGGAACTGGAGTGACTGAAATGCAGGCAGCAGTGTCCTGAGTCTGCACAGGGAAGTGGGGCTTGGTCCCACCCCATGAAAATATTCTTCCCTCCTAGGGCTCTGGGCCTGTGATAGAAGGGACTGCCACAGAGATCTCTGAAATGCATTTGAGGCCTCTCCTTTGCCTTGGGTATCAGCATATGCCTTCCTTTTAATTTAGCAAATTTCTACAGTAGGCTTGAATTGCTTTCCTGGAAATGAGCTTTTCTTTTCTAACACATAGCAATGCTGCAAATTTTCCAAATTTTTACCCTCTACTTCCCTTTTAAATATAAGTTCCAGTTTCGATACATTTCTTTGCTCATGCATGTAAACATGTGTTGTTAGAAGCAGCCAGGCTACATTTTCAAGGCTTTGCTGCTTAGAAGTTTCTTCTATCAATTACTCCTAATCAACAGTCTCAAGTTCAACATTCCACAAATCCCTAGGGCAGAGGCGCAATGCACCCAGGATCTTTGCTAAAGCAAAGCAAGAGTGACCTTAACTCCAGTTCCCAATAAGTTCCTCATCTCCATCTGAGACCTTGACAGCCTGGCCTTCACTGTCCATATCATTATCAGCATTTTTCTCACATCTGTTCAACAAATTTCTAGGAAGTGCCAAAGTTTCCCTCATATTCTTGTTTTTTTCTGAGCCCTCCACATTTTTTTTTAAATTAAGATGGAGTCTCACACTGTTGCCTAGGCTGAAGTAGGGTGATGTGATCTCAGCTCACTGCAGCCTCCGCCTCCCAGGTTCAAGCAATTCTCCTGCCTCAGCCTCCTGAGCAGCTGGGATTACAGGCGCTCATCACCACACCTGGCTATTTTTTTTTTTTTTTTTGTATTTTTATTAGAGACAGGGTTTCAGTATGTTGGCCCGGCTGGTCTTGAACTCCTGACTTTATGATCTGCTGCCACAGGCTCCCAAAATGCTAGGATTACAAGCATGAGCCATTGTATATGGCCGCCTCCACACTCTTCTCACCTCTGCACATTACCCAGTTCCAAAGTTGCTTCCACATTTTCAGGTATCTTTATAGCAATATCTCACTTTTGGTACCAATTTTCTGCATTAGTTCACACTGCTATAAAGAAATACCTGAGACAGGAAAATAAGTTTCATTGGCTTATGGTTGTGCAGGCTTTATAGGAAGCCTGGCTGGAAAGACCTCAGGAAACTTACAATCATGGCAGAAGGCAAAGGGGGAAGCCAGCTCTTCACAACGCCAAAGCAGGAGGAAGAGAGATGAGGGAGATGCTACACACTTTTAAACAACCAGATCTCATGAGAGCTCACTCACTATTACCAAGACAATACCAAGGGGGAGGGCGCTAAACCATTAGAAATAGCCCACATGATCCAATCACCTCCTGCCAGGCACCATTACCAGCCCTGAGGATTACATTTCAGCATGAGATTTAGGGAGGTACACAGATCCAAACCATATCACCCTGATTTCAGGGGTCTAGTAACACCATCTTTCTCCATGGTCCTTCTAGCCCTATTAAGAAGTTGACTTCTTGTTGCTTTTAATAGAAAGGTCACCTTACTGAAACTATTGACTTTTCACTTTGTTAATCAGTTGAGTAATCAGTTATCTTTCTTTGAAAGACCTAAGTGATATCTGGTTTTTTTTCCCCTGACTTATTTCCTCATACTTTAGGTAGACCTTTCACATCTTATACTATAAAAAAAGGATACACTAGCTTAACCCCACACTAGACTGTCAGATACTGAATAGAAAGTACCTACCTCATTTAATGGTTTCTAAAAAAACTGATACTTAGCGAAGTATTTTGTTCTTTGTAATTAAATTTTAAATTCCTTAGTAAGTAAAAAAAAAAAAAATTGAAACTATATCACCAGTCACCTTGTGAAGCACTATTCTTTATCTCCTCTGTAACATCTCATGTGAAATTTAGAGTCAAGCTACGCCAGTTTCCCTGTTTTCCCAACTCACTATTTGTAGTCTAGTTCTTCTGAATTATTGCTCCTGTTTTTCATTTTCTTGGGATTTTTTTCTTTATCTGCCGATTAACTTTTATCTTTTAGTAATGAATCTCTTTGTCACTATTTAGACCTCTCACCTGGGAGTCTTTTGTAATAGTTGTCTAGCCAATCAAACATTATTTTTACTAATGTTTGTTAAAAAGTTATTTTTGTTTCTTGCTCTTTATTTTCTTCTGTGCTTATATTTTAGTTTCCCTTTTTTAAAAATTGCATTTATCTTGATTTTGTTAACTTTAATAATATTATTTATAAATATTATAAGGATATTTATAAATATGAATATATGTAATACTTATCTATAATGTAATGACACCAATTGCTTTTTGCTGTATATCATGCTGTTTGCTTTTAATCTTTTCTTTTTTTCCTGACTTCTACTAAATTCATTAAATTTTCTTCATTCTCTAATTGCTGTTACAAAATTATATATTTCATTTTTACTAACTTGAATTTCCTCTTTTTTTTTTTTAAATTGTACTTTAAGTTCTAGGGTACATGTGCATAATGCACAGGTTTGTTACATATGTATACTTGTGCCATGTTGGCTTGCTGCACCCATCAACTCGTCAGCACCCATCAACTCGTCATTTACATCAGGTATAACTCCCAATGCAATCCTTCCCCCCTCCCTGCTCCCCATGATAGGCCCCAGTGTGTGATGTCCCCCTTCCCAAGTCCAAGTGATCTCATTGTTCAGTTCCCACCTATGAGTGAGAACATGCGGTGTTTGGTTTTCTGTTCTTGTGATAGTTTGCTAAGAATGATGGTTTCCAGCTGCATCCATGTCCCT
The DNA here is from genome assembly GCF_047675955.1 of Chlorocebus sabaeus. NCBI lineage: Eukaryota > Metazoa > Chordata > Mammalia > Primates > Cercopithecidae > Chlorocebus > Chlorocebus sabaeus. The sequence continues at coordinate 23,096,048 of NC_132930.1, read as the reverse complement.
ACAAAGGACACAAACTCATCCTTTTTTATGGCTGCATAGTATTCCATGGTGTATATGTGCCACATTTTCTTAATTCAGTCTGTCACTGATGGACATTTGGGTTGATTCCAAGTCTTTGCTATTGTGAATAGTGCTGCAATAAACATACGTGTGCATGTGTCTTTATAGCAGCATGATTTATAATCCTTTGGGTATATACCCAGTAATGGGATGGCTGGGTCATATGGTACTTCTAGTTCTAGATCCTTGAGGAATCGCCATACTGTTTTCCATAATGGTTGAACTAGTTTACAATCCCATCAACAGTGTAAAAGTGTTCCTATTTCTCCACATCCTCTCCAGCACCTGTTCTTTCCTGACTTTTTAATGATCGCCATTCTAACTGGTGTGAGATGGTATCTCATTGTGGTTTTGATTTGCATTTCTCTGATGGCCAGTGATGATGAGCATTTTTTCATGTGTCTGTTGGCTGTATGAATGTCTTCTTTTGAGAAATGTCTGTTCATATCCTTTGCCCACTTTTTGATGGGGTTGTTTGTTTTTTTCTTGTAAATTTGTTTGAGTTCTTTGTAAGTTCTGGATATTAGCCCATTGTCAGATGAGTAGATTGCAAAAATTTTCTCCCATTCTGTAGGTTGCCTGTTCACTCTGATGGTAGTTTCTTTTGCTGTGCAGAAGCTCTTTAGTTTAATGAGATCCCATTTGTCAATTTTGGCTTTTGCTGCCGTTGCTTTTGGTGTTTTAGACATGAAGTCTTTGCCCATGCCTATGTCCTGAATGGTACTACCTAGGTTTTCCTCTAGGATTTTTATGGTATTAGGTCTAACATTTAAGTCTCTAATCCATCTTGAATTAATTTTCGTATAAGGAGTAAGGAAAGGATCCAGTTTCAACTTTCTACTTATGGCTAGCCAATTTTCCCAGCACCATTTATTAAATAGGGAATCCTTTCCCCATTTCTTGTTTCTCTCAGGTTTGTCAAAGATCAGATGGCTGTAGATGTGTGGTATTATTTCTGAGGACTCTGTTCTGTTCCATTGGTCTATATCTCTGTTTTGGTACCAGTACCATGCTGTTTTGGTTACTGTAGCCTTGTAGTATAGTTTGAAGTCAGGTAGCGTGATGCCTCCAACTTTGTTCTTTTGACTTAGGATTGTCTTGGAGATGCGGGCTCTTTTTTTGTTCCATATGAACTTTAAAGCAGTTTTTTCCAATTCTGTGAAGAAACTCATTGGTAGCTTGATGGGGATGGCATTGAATCTATAAATTACCTTGGGCAGTATGGCCATTTTCATGATATTGATTCTTCCTATCCATGAGCATGGTATGTTCTTTCATTTGTTTGTGTCCTCTTTTATTTCACTGAGCAGTGGTTTGTAGTTCTCCTTGAAGAGCTCCTTTACATCCCTTGTAAGTTGGATTCCTAGGTATTTTATTCTCTTTGAAGCAATTGTGAATGGAAGTTCATTCCTGATTTGGCTCTCTGTTTGTCTGTTACTGGTGTATAAGAATGCTTGTGATTTTTGCACATTAATTTTGTATCCTGAGACTTTGCTGAAGTTGCTTATCAGCTTAAGGAGATTTTGGGCTGAGACAATGGGGTTTTCTAAATATACAATCATGTCATCTGCAAAGAGGGACAATTTGACTTCTTCTTTTCCTAACTGAATACCCTTGATTTCTTTCTCTTGCCTGATTGCCCTAGCCAGAACTTCCAACACTATGTTGAATAGGAGTGGTGAGAGAGGGCATCCCTGTCTTGGGCCAGTTTTCCAATGGAATTTTTCCAGTTTTTGCCCATTCAGTATGATATTGGCTGTGGGTTTGTCATAAATAGCTCTTATTATTTTGAGGTACGTTCCATCAATACCGAATTTATTGAGCGTTTTTAGCATGAAGGGCTGTTGAATTTTGTCAAAAGCCTTTTCTGCATCTATTGAGATAATCATGTGGTTCTTGTCTTTGGTTCTGTTTATATGCTGGATTATGTTTATTGATTTGCGAATGTTGAACCAGCCTTGCATCCCAGTGATGAAGCCCACTTGATCATGGTGGATAAGCTTTTTGATGTTCTGCTGAATCCGGTTTGCCAGTATTTTATTGAGGATTTTTGCATCGATGTTCATCAGGGATATTGGTCTAAAATTCTCTTTTTTTGTTGTGTCTCTGCCAGGCTTTGGTATCAGCATGATGTTGGCCTCATAAAATGAGTTAGGGAGGATTCCCTCTTTTTCTATTGATTGGAATAGTTTCAGAAGGAATGGTACTAGCTCCTCCTTGTACCTCTGGTAGAATTCAGCTGTGAATCCATCTGGTCCTGGACTTTTTTTGGTTGGTAGGCTATTAATTATTGCCTCAATTTCAGAGCCTGCTATTGGTCTATTCAGGGATTCAACTTCTTCCTGGTTTAGTCTTGGAAGAGTGTAAGTGTCCAGGAAATTATCCATTTCTTCTAAATTTTCTAGTTTATTTGCGTAGAGGTGTTTATAGTATTCTCTGATGGTAGTTTGTATTTCTGTGGGGTCGGTGATGATATTCCCTTTATCATTTTTTATTGCGTCTATTTGATTCTTCTCTCTTTTCTTCTTTATTAGTCTTGCTAGTGGTCTGTCAATTTTGTTGATCTTTTCAAAAAACCAACTCCTGGATTCATTGATTTTTTGGAGGGTTTTTTGTGTCTCTATCTCCTTCAGTTCTGCTCTGATCTTAGTTATTTCTTGCCTTCTGCTGGCTTTTGAATGCATTTGCTCTTGCTTCTCTAGTTCTTTTAATTGTGATGTTAGAGTGTCAATTTTAGATCTTTCCTGCTTTCTCTTGTGGTCATTTAGTGCTATAAATTTCCCTCTACACACTGCTTTAAATGTGTCCCAGAGATTCTGGTATGTTGTATCTTTGTTCTCATTGGTTTCAAAGAACATCTTTATTTCTGCCTTCATTTCGTTATGTACCCAGTAGTCATTCAGGAGCAGGTTGTTCAGTTTCCATGTAGTTGAGCGGTTTTGATTGAGTTTCTTAGTCCTGAGTTCTAGTTTGATTGCACTGTGGTCTGAGAGACAGTTTGTTATAATTTCTGTTCTTGTACATTTGCTGAGGAGTGCTTTACTTCCAATTATGTGGTCAATTTTGGAATAAGTGTGATGTGGTGCTGAGAAGAATGTATATTCTGTTGATTTGGGGTGGAGAGTTCTATAGATGTCTATTAGGTCTGCTTGCTGCAGAGATGAGTTCAATTCCTGGATATCCTTGTTAACTTTCTGTCTCGTTGATCTGTCTAATGTTGACAGTGGAGTGTTGAAGTCTCCCATTATTATTGTATGGGAGTCTAAGTCTCTTTGTAAGTCTCTAAGGACTTGCTTTATGAATCTGGGTGCTCCTGTATTGGGTGCATATATATTCAGGATAGTTAGCTCTTCCTGTTGAATTGATCCCTTTACCATTATGTAATGGCCTTCTTTGTCTCTTTTGATCTTTGAGGGTTTAAAATCTGCTTTATCAGAGACTAGTATTGCAACCCCTGCTTTTTTTTGTTCTCCATTTGCTTGGTAAATCTTTCTCCATCCCTTTATTTTGAGCCTATGTATGTCTCTGCGTGTGAGATGGGTCTCCTGAATACAGCAGACTGATGGGTCTTGACTCTTTATCCAGTTTGCCAGTCTGTGTCTTTTAATTGGACCATTTAGTCCATTTACATAAAATGGTTAATATTGTTATGTGTGAACTTGATCCTGCCATTATGATATTAACTGGTTATTTTGCTCGTTAGTTGATGCAGTTTCTTCCTAGCCTCGATGGTCTTTACATTTTGGCATGTTTTTGCAATGGCTGGTACCAGTTGTTCCTTTCCATGTTTAGTGCTTCCTTCAGGGTCTCTTGTAAGGCAGGCCTAGTGGTGACGAAATCTCTAAGCATTTGCTTTTCTGTAAAGGATTTTATTTCTCCTTCACTTATGAAACTTAGTTTGGCTGGATATGAAATTCTGGGTTTAAAATTATTTTCTTGGCCGGGCACGGTGGCTCAAGTCTGTAATCCCAGCACTTTGGGAGGCCGAGACGGGCGGATCACAAGGTCAGGAGATCAAGACCATCCTGGCTAACCCGGTGAAACCCCGTCTCTACTAAAAAATACAAAAATCTAGCCGGGCGAGGTGGCGGGCGCCTGTAATCCCAGCTACTTGGGAGTCTTGAGGCAGGAGAATGGCGTGAACCTGGGAGGCGGAGCTTGCAGTGAGCTGAGATCCGGCCACTGCACTCCAGCCTGGACGAGAGAGCGAAACTCCGCCTCAAAAAAATAAAATAAAATAAAAAATATAAAAAAATAAAATTATTTTCTTTAAGAATGTTGTATATTGGCCCCCACTCTCTTCTGGCTTGTAGAGTTTCTGCCGAGAGATCTGCTGTTAGTCTGATGGGCTTCCCTTTGTGGGTAACCCGACCTTTCTCTCTGGCTGCTCTTAAGATTTTTTCCTTCATTTCAACTTTGGTGAATCTGGCAATTATGTGTCTTGGAGTTGGTCTTCTCAAGGCGTTCTCTGTATTTCCTGGATTTGAATGTTGGCCTGCCCTACTAGGTTGGGGAAGTTCTCCTGGATGATATCCTGAAGAGTGTTTTCCAACTTGGTTCCATTTTCCCCCTCACTTTCAGGCACCCCAATCAGACGTAGATTTGGTCTTTTTACATAATCCCATACTTCTTGCAGGCTTTGTTCATTTCTTTTTCTTCTTTTTTCTTTTGGTTTCTCTTCTCGCTTCATTTCATTCATTTGATCCTCAATCGCTGATACTCTTTCTTCCAGTTGATCGAGTCGATTACTGAAGCTTGTGCATTTGTCACGTATTTCTTGTGTCATGGTTTTCATCTCTTTCATTTCGTTTATGACCTTCTCTGCATTAATTACTCTAGCCATCAATTCTTCTACTTTTTTTTCAAGATTTTTAGTTTCTTTGTGCTGGGTACGTAATTCCTCCATTAAGCTCTGAGAAGTTTAATGGACTGAAGACTTCTTCTTTCATCTCGTCAAAGTTATTCTCCGTCAAGCTTTGATCCATTGCTGGCGATGAGTTGCGCTCCTTTGCCGGGGGAGATGTGCTCTTATTTTTTGAATTTCCAGCTTTTCGGCCCTGCTTTTCCCCCATCTTTGTGGTTTTATCTACCTCTGGTCTTTGATGATGATGGTGACGTACTGATGGGGTTTTGGTGTAGGTGTCCTTCCTGTTTGATAGTTTTCCTTCTAACAGTCAGGACTCTCAGCTGTAGGTCTTTTGGAGATTGCTTGAGGTCCACTCCAGACCCTGTTTGCCTGGGTGTCAGTGGCAGGGGCTGCAGAAGATAGAATATTGCTGAACAGTGAGTGTACCTGTCTGATTCTTGTTTTGGAGGCTTCCTCTCAGGGGTGTACTCCACCCTGTGAGGTGTGGGGTGTCAGACTGCCCCTAGTGGGGGATGTCTCCCAGTTAGGCTACTCAGGGTTCAGGGACCCACTTGAGCAGGCAGTCTGTCCCTTCTCAGATCTCAACCTCCGTGTTGGGAGATCCACTGCTCTCTTCAAAGCTGTCAGACAGAGTCGTTTGCGTCTGCAGAGGTTTCTGCTGCCTTTTTTTTTTTTTTTTTTTTTTTTTGGTTGTTGTTGTTTAGCTGTGCCCTGTCCCCAGTGGTGGAGTCTACAGAGACAGGCAGGTTTCCTTCAGCTGCTGTGAGCTTCACCCAGTTCGAGCTTCCCAGCGGCTTTGTTTACCTACTTAAGCCTCAGCAATGATGGGCGCCCCTCCCCCAGCCTCCCTGCTGCCTTGCGGTTAGATCACAGACTGCTGTGCTAGCAATGAGGGAGGCTCTGTGGGGGTGGGACCCTCCCAGCCAGGTGTGGGATATAATCTCCTGGTGTGCCTGTTTGCTTAAAGCGCAGTATTGGGGTGGGAGTTACCCGATTTTCCAGGTGTTGTGTGTCTCATTTCCCCTGGCTAGGAAAAGGGATTTCCTTTCCCCTTACGCTTCCCAGGTGAGGTGATGCCTCGCCCTGCTTCAGCTCTTGCTGGTCGGGCTGCAGCAGCTGACCAGCACTGATTGTTTGGCACTCCCTAGTGAGATGAACCCAGTACCTCAGTTGAAAATGCAGAAATCACCGGTCTTCTGTGTCACTCGCGCTGGGAGTTGGAGACTGGAGCTGTTCCTATTCGGCCATCTTGCTCTGAATTTCTTCTTAAATCTTTAATTCACACAATTGAGTTTGCACTCTTTTAGCTAATATCTTTCTTTTTATATTGGAACTATATAATGTATGATGTGCTCATGAAGCTCATGAATCACTTTGCAAACATCTGTCTACTATTGAAAATTGAAGGTAGGTGTTGATACAAAACCGAAGCCTGAAAATGACCTACAAATAAAAACTCAACTTGATTTTGTTATAATTATTAGTAATTTGCACGTCAGGGCTTATATATCTGATTTACTACTAAAAAAATGATGTGTGTCTTCTTCAAGGGCCTGCTTTCCTTAGGTATCACAGATTACATTATTTTCATGCAGAGAAATTGCTGAATTGCTCCTTGCAGAAGGCCTCACTTACAGATTAAAAATATAAGTGAGAAATAGTATGATATAGGGCAACAAAGAACAGGTGATACTTCATATTTTTATCTTTGAAATTAAGAGTAAGTAGTTATTTGTTTTGAAAACAGTGTTTAAATAACAGGGTTAAAATAACCTAAAATTTTAAGCAGACATAAAAGGGTTTCTATAAAGCATTGTTTTGAATATTTACTAAAAATATTAATGGTTTGTTGGCTTGATGCATCACTCAGATAATTTTAATGGGCTGAGGAGTTATTTAGTCTTTCATTAGCCAAAAGTGAACTCAATAGATGCTTCTCATTCAGTACAAAAGCCTTTAAATATGAAGCTATTTTGTTTTCCTACTAACCAAATCTTTTTAAATGTGTTGTGAAAGGGGCCTGGTGTGAATCACCAGGCCAGGCCTCTTTTTTTTTTTATTTACTTGTATATCCTAGCTTAGTTTATCTTTTGTCTTTTCTGATATCCAATTTAAGCTTTATTAGTTTTTCTCCACTTCTTTTCTATTTTTAATTTTATTGATTTATACTCTAAATTTTTATTATTTATTTTATTCTCTTTGTTTTGGGCTTAAATTTTTCTTTTCTAGTTTCCTAAAGCAAAATTTGGATTATTAATTGTAAATGTCTTTTTTGTAATGTATACATTAATGTTATAAATGTCTCCCTAAGCACTGTTTTTGCTACATCCCACACATCTTGTTAAATTATACTTTTATTTACATTTCTATTTAGTTAAAATATTTTGAAATTTCTTTTGAATTTTTTCCTTTATCTAATATTTACAAATGTGCTGAATAACCTCCAAATACTTTTGGTGTTTTCAACTATCTTTCTGTTATTAATTTCTAAGGGAATTTTATTGTAGTCTGAAAACATAATTTGTACAATTTCTATTCTTTTAAATATTTGAAGGCATTTTGATGCCCTCAAATGTGGTCTATCCTTGTGAAGGTTGTATGTGAGCTTGAGAATGTATATTGTGTTTATGTTGGATGAAATATTCTATAAGTATATATTAGATCAAATAATTAATGGTTCTGTTCAAGTCAACTATATTCTTATTAATTTCCTGCCTATCTACCTATCAATTCCTGATAAGAGATATGAAATTTCCAGCTATCATAGCATACTTATTTGCCTTGTGGTTCTATAAGTATTTGCCTCATAGATTTTGATCACTGTGGTCCTGTACACATAGGTTGAGGATTTCTAAATGCTCTTGAAAGATTTTTATATATTCTTGAACCTCTTTATAGTAATATAGTGATCATCTTTTTCCTAGGTAAAATTTCTTGTTCTGAAGTCTGCTTTTTCTGAAATTAATATGGCTGCTCCAACTTTCTTTTGCATAGTGTTAGCATACATTGTCTCTTACATTTATCCTAACTGACTTTTTGCATTTAAAGTGGTTTTCTTGCAGATAAAATCTAGTTGATTCTTGTTGATTTTAACCCATTCTGATAATTTCTGTTTATTTGTAAAATTTAGATCATTTTCATGTAAAGGGATTATTGATATTTTTGGCTTAATATCTACATATTTATAATTATTTTCTATTTGTTGCACTTGTTCTTTTCCTCTTTTTTTCTATATTTTCTGGTTTCATTAAATCTTTTATATAATTTCATTTTCTCCCCTCTTAGCATTTCAATTATACTTCCTTTAAAATTTGCAGTGGTTTCCCCAGAATTTAAAATATACATTGACAACTAATCTTAGTCCACATCGAAGTAACACTCCACCATCTCTCATGTCATGTATGCACCTTATAAACAGAGTGTTCTCGGTTTCACCCTGTAATCCTTGTTCATTGCTCTTCCTCATTTCTTTTTATTCATATGCTGCAAATTGCAATACATATTTTTACTTTTATTACTTTAAACAGTTATTTCAATCCATTAAGAATAAGGAATTAAAAGCTGTATTTCATCATCATTTATTCTTCAGTGTTCTTCACTTACGTAGATCTGACTTAAGATCTACATCATTTTCTGTCTTTCTGAAAACTCCTGTGAAAATCTCTTGAATGGCTCATCTGCTGGCCCAGAATTTCCTCAGTTTTTGTTTGTTTGAGGGAGTATAACCCCTTCATGTTCACGTCACTGAATACAAAATCGTTTATTTGTGGTTTGTTTTTTTTCCTTTCAGTACTTGAAGCGTATCACTCTACTTTCTTGCTGACATGGTTTCTGATAAAAAGTTTGCCGTAATTCTTATTCTTATTCCCCTATAGGTAGAGTGTGTTTTCTCCCTCTCTACTCTTTCACATTTTTTGTTTGCTTGTTTTTGTCTTTGGTTTCCTGCAGTTCAAACATAATATGCCTATGTGCAGATTTCTCTTTTTTATATATTATTTGATGTTCTCTGAGATCCCTGAATGTGTGATTTGGTAACTCTCATTAATTTTAGAAAATTCTCAGCCATTGTCACTTCAAATATTTTTATCTATTTCACTTTCTTTTTCTTCTACTTCTGTTATTCTAATTATGTATATGCTACAGCTTTTGAAATGTTCCTATGAATCTTGTAAATTCTGTTCTTTTAAAATTATTACTTTTTTAACTTTTTTTCTTTTTTTTGCATTCTATTTTGGGAAGTTTCTATTGGGGTATCTTCAAGCTCACTGATTCTTTACTTGGCAATGTCCAATTTACTGATGAGTATCTCAAAATCATTTTTTAATCTCTCTTACATTGTTGTTATTTTTTCTTTTTAATTTCTTTTGATATAAAGAGTTAAATTGAAAAGGCACTCTTTTTTTCTTTTTCTTTTTTTTTTTTGAGATGGAATCTCGCTCTGCCACCCAGGCTGCAGTGCAGTGGCCAGATCTCAACTCACTGCAAGCTCTGCCTCCTGGGTTCACCCTATTCTCCTGCCTCAGCCTTCGGAGTAGCTGGGACTATAGGCACCCACCACAACGCCCAGCTAATTTTTTGTATTTTTAGTAGAGACAGGTTAGCCAGGATGGTCTCGATCTCCTGACCTTGTGATCCACCAGCCTCGGCCTCCCAAAGTGCTGAGATTACAGGCATGAGCCACCGCACCCGGCCTAAAAAGTCACTTCTTAAATTTTTTTTTTTTTTTTTAATCATTCTGCTTGCATTACCATTTGTTCTTCCATGTTATTTAGTGGAGTTTTTTGGAGGGAGTTTCCAATACAATTAAAAAATAATAATTTGGAGCACTTTTGGGTTTACTGAAAAAATACAGAGGTTATACTGCTGTTTTTTATTAGAACATTTAATATATTAATTATGAATTATAGTTATTATAAATTCTCTGACATTTCCAAAATCTGTGTCATATGAGTGTGATTTTGATGGTTACTTTGTCTTTTCGGACTGTATTATAGTGTTTCTTGCTAGGTGCTGTTAAATCGAGCACCAGGTACAAATGTTTTGAGAGGGCTTGTAGAGTCATTTCTATCACTGGTATTGCAGAGTTAGGAAGGCTTGTAGAGTCATTTCTATCACTGGTATTGCAGAGTTAGGTGACATTAAGAACTATATTATGTGAGTCATTGCTTTGGCAACAGCAATAGGCAGATATCCATGAATACCAAATTATTAGGAAAGATCTGTGCTAAGTTTAACATTTACACAGTGTGTAATACAGAAAATTTGTGTAATCAGAGATTGGAAGCTACAGCTTTTCTGTCCAGTTCCACCACATCCTAGCTGAAATATTGTTCAACAAATAGATATCCTGCCTTATTTAGTGGCTTATTGATTATCCATTCTCAACTCTTAACCTCCCGCAGCACTTATTGCTTTCTTTTAAAGGGTCTCCTTGACTTACATGACCCCAATGTCTTTTTGTATTGGTAAAAGTTCAATTATGAAAACAGAAACTACACTAAGTATTTGAAACAGAGCAATTTTCTTACAGCAAATGGATTAAAATGGTTATAGAAAAGCCAAAAGCCAACAGGGATGGAGAAGCAATGCAGAAATTAACAAAAGCCAAAAGTGGCCAAAAACTCTAGGATGAAGACACAGTATATTTTCTTGTGGTTCAGAAGCTTGAACTATAACAGCCAGGTGAGGCAGCTAGCATACCAGGAGGTAGTGGGGGTGAATGTAGTTGGTATTGGATACACTATCTGAGCCATGAGAGCCTGGAGACTCATCTTGAAGGGGTCAGACTGCGTGCATAAACAGAGCCAAATAGGGCAGTACAAATAATTGATTTGAATGCAAATATGCCCAACATCAGTACAATTTGACTTTGCTATTTTTTTCATTGGTTCCTCCTTCATGTTGCAAGTCTTTTAAACTTTTCAGTCTTTTAATTATTTTACAAGTCTTTTTAATGTGTTCCTCTTCCTAGTTGTTTCATTTGAGTGCTTCATAGGGTTTTAGTCTCAGTCATCTTCTGGTCTACCTCTTTATACTGTTTTTTGGACATTTCATTTATGCCCACTGTTTCAACCATCTCCAAATGCTAATAACTTCCCAAATTATGTCTTAACTAAATATTTAATTACTAAATTCTGGACATCCTTGAAGGACCTCAAAATCAGTATGTTCAAAACTTCTTATGTTTTTCCTCTTAATCTGCTATGTCCTCCAAACTCAATTAAATCTCTCTTCTGGATGTCCCTTCTCTTTCCTCAATGCTTTTGCCCAAGTTCAAGATTAATCACTTTGCAAATTTATCAATATTCTAATCTCCCGGTCTCAATTTTCTTAACCTTAAAATCTATCTTTTGATTTATTTACTTACTCAAATATTAATCTTTTTAAATCCTGATTATGATGAGGCTACTCTCTGAAATAAAATACGTTTTGACTCCTCGCTGTTTAGATATGGCTACAGCCTTATCTATAACTTGTCATTAATTGGAGTTTTATAAGTACTCTTATCTTCAACAATATTGAAATATTTACATTTCTTCAAAATGTTTTTTTTATAAGTCCTTGTGTGTTTGGATATGTTGTTTTCTCATTGTTCAAAATCTTTTTCTTTATTATTCATCTAGCTAATTCCAAAATGTCTGGAAAGAGACTTTTTATTTTTGAGACAGAATCTTGCTCTGTTGCTCAAGTTGAAATAGTACAGCAGCATGATCACAGCTCACTGAATTCCAGGGCTTAAGCAATCCTCACATCTGAGTCTCTTTAGTGTCTAGGATTAGCAATGAGCTAAATACAGACCAGAAGATGCTAAGGAGAAAATGAACTATACTTCAAGAGCCTGATCATATAACTTATGGAAATATTGTATAATGTCATAATGGTACACAGTTTTAAGTGCAACATGTTCTGTACCTGTTACAGACAATTTTAAGAAAAAGAATTTCAGATGTTGGACAATCAATGGCTATCATAATCTTTTTGTGTGAAGGATTGATTTGCAGCATTGAAATTATGAAAGGATTTCTTCAAGTTGGAGGAGAGAACGAGTTTTTCAATCTACTTACTTACAAATTCAGTAATACTAAGAAACCATTATATATCAAGTATATATATAGACAGTTATTATAATGGTCGAAAGAAGAGAGAGATAATCTAAATTAAAAGAAGGTTCTAAATAATTCTAATGCTTTGAAATAATTTATGTTTAATGATCAAGTTGGCATATAGAAAGCATGTCTAAATACAACTGATACTTACCAATTACAAAGGACAATTTTGTTTCTTTCCTCAGTATATATTTCTTCGCCAAAAGTTTCCACTTTTTCAATATTTATGCTACAGCTTCATTATGCCATGAATTTTGTCAGTAATGTTCATTCACATATTAGAAGACAGATTTCAGCAGCGTTGGTCATTTTAAAAGCACTACCCTACTCCATGGCATATTTCATGCTTCATTATTGTTCCTTGTGGAGCCCTGGAAAGCACTCTGACTTCAACTTTCGTGAGATTGGGCCCATTATATTATAATATGCACCCTGAAGGGCATCATAATGCAGCTCAGCCTTGCCCTTGTTTAGCATAAAGCATAGGCTGGCATATGAAAATGAGGTGCTTACCACAGAAACTGAAACTTTGTGTTCTAAGTGGTATACATTTGACTCCAAAGCTATGCATTAAATCACTGGAACTAGATTCAATTTGTACTTCTGCCTTCTTATTCTAATTACTCAATCATTCTACAATATATAATGTTAACTTTATTGTGATTAAAAATTAATAATTTTCAAAATGATTGTAAGATCTGAAGGAAACCAAAATATACATCAGAAGTAGCTCTGGTTAAATTATTTATCTGAAATTTGAAACTTTTAATACAACTCCTGTGAAACTATGCGGCATTAAGGAAAATATATTGAGCCATTGAGAAAGAAACAGTAGCTTGGCATTTGGAGAGATGCCTGAAAGTAGGTGTACATAATATGATGCCAAAGATGCATCAATAAATAAGTAGCCTGATATATTATTCTAATAGTGTTCATTTACTTGGACATTTTTGTCTAGTCTTTTCGTTGGAGTGACATAGCTTGGGCAAGGGGAAAGATCCTCCCCATTTACAATTTACCTAGAATTAATTTCCTTCCCTCCTTCTCTTCTATTGCTCCCTTCTTTCTTCCTTTCCTCCCTTCCTTCCTTCCTTCCTTCCTTCCTTCCTTCCTTCCTTCCTTCCTTCCTTCCTTCCTTCCTTCCTCTCTCTTTCTTTCTTTCTTTCTTTCTTTCTTTCTTTCTTTCTTTCTTTCTTTCTTTCTTTCTTTCCTTCTTTCTTTCTTTCCTTCTCTTTCTTTCTTTCTTTCTTTCTTTCTTTCTTTCTTTCTTTCTTTCTTTCTTTCTTTCTTTCTTTCTTTCTTTTCTTCTTTCCTTCCTCTTTTACTTACAGAAGGATAATTAATTGAAATATTAAGTAGATATATTCAAATAAAGTATTTTTATTGATAAGCCTACAATCTAGTTAAGTATACGTGAAGAATAAGTGTAATTGTAAAAATAATCACAGGATATGATGAAGCTTACTGTCCAGCATAGAGGCCAAAAATGTCAGAAACTTCCTTTTCTAGCTTTGTGTGGTTTCATTATATAGGCATGTTAACCACACCTAGCCTATGATGCTAGAGGAAATGACTCTTAAGAAACTATTGAAGACATTATGTTCTATAATAAATAAATTAAAAAATATAATAGGGTGAAATGCTCCTTTTCTTTGCCCAGATATTGCAGCATCTATATATAATGCCAGGCAGGAACTGGGACAGCCATCATATAGCCTAAGAGAACACTCAGTCCTAAGGGACCAAGGCAAAATATTGAGGATAGTTGGATAATAAAATGGAAACAGTCAGGTTATTGATTAGAATTATTGAGCACCTGAATCAAGCAAGGTGTACCTGCCCCAGTGTTCTTTTATGTGATAAAATGCTGATATGGTTTAGGCTGTGACCCCACACAAATCTCATCTTGAACTGTAGCTCCCATAATCCCCATGTGTCATGGGAGAGACCCAGTGGGAGGTGCTTGAATTGTGGAGGCAGTTTCACCCATTCTATTCTCACAATAGTGAGTAAGTTCTCATGAGATCTGATGGTTTTGTAAGGAGCTTCTCCCTTTGCTCTGCTCTGGTCATAGGGGTAAGAATATAACCATGTGAAGAAGGACATGTTTGCTTCTCCTTCTGCTATGTTTGTAAGTTTCCTAAGGCATCCCCAGTCCTGCAGAATGGTGAGTCAATAAAAACTCTTTCCTTTATAAATTTCCCAGTCTTGGGTTTGTCTTAATTAGCAGTGTGAGAATGGACAAGTATAGTAAATTGGTACTTGCAGAGTGGGGTGCTGCTATAAAGATGCCTGAAAATGTGGAAACAACATTGGAACTGGATGACAGGCAGAGGTTGGAATAGTTTAGAAGGCACAGAAGAAGACAAGAAAATGTGGGAAAGTTTGGAACTTCCTAAAGACTTGTTGAATGGCTTTGATCAAAATGCTGATAGTGATATGGGCAATGAATTCCAGGCTAAGGTTGTCTCTGAAGGAGATGAGGAACTTGTTGGGAACTGGAGCAAAGGTTACTCTTGTTATACTTTAGCAAAGAGACTGGCAGCATTTTTGCCGCTGCCCTAGGGATTTGTGGACCTTTCAACTTGAGAGAAATGATTTAGGGTATCTGGCAGAAGAACATTCTAAGCAGCAAAGCATTCAAGAGGAAGCACAGCATTCAAGTTTGGAAAATGTGCAGCCTAATGATGCAATAGAAAAGAAAAACCCATTTCCTGGGGAGAAATTCAAGCCTGCTGCAGAAATTTGCATAAATAATGAAGAGCTGAATGTTAATCACCAAGACAATGGGGAAAGCATCTCCAGGGTATGTCAGAAACTTTCAGTGGCAGCCCCTCCAATCACAGACCATGGATACCTAGGAGGAAAAAAAATGATTTCCTGGGCCATGCTGCTTTTAGCAGTCTTCAGACTTGGTACCCTGTGTCCCAGCTATGGCTAAAAGGGGCCAAGTTACAGCTTGGTCCATGCCTTCAGAGGGTAGAAGCCATATGCCTTGGCAGCTTCCACAAGGTGTTGAGCCTCCGGGTGCACAGAAGTCAAGAACTGAGGTTTGGGGACTTCCGCCTAGATTTCAGAGAACGTATGTAAACACCTGGATGTTCAGGAATAAGGTTGCTGCAGTGGCAGAGCCCTCGTGGAAATCTGTTCTAGGGCCATGTGGAAGGGAAATGTTGGGTCAGAGCCACCACACAGAATCCCCATTGGGACACTGTCTAGTGCAGCTGTGAAAAGAGGGACACCATCCTCCAGATCCCAGAATGGTAGCTCTCACCATGTGCCTGGAAAAGCCACAGGCACTCAATGCCCACCCATGAAAGCAGCCAGAACGGGAGCTGTACCCTGCAAAGCCACAAGGGCGGAGCTGCCCAAGGCCCTAGGAGCCCACCTCTTGCATCAGTGTGACCTGGATTTGAGACATGGAGTCAAAAGAGATTACTTCAGACCTTTAAGATTTAATTATTGCTTCATAGGATTTCAGACTTGCATCGGGCTTGTAGCCCCTTTGTTTTGACCAATTTCTCACATTTGGAAAGGGCATATTTACCCAATGCCTGTACTTCCATTGAAACTAGGAGGTAGCTAGCTTGCTTTTGATTTTATGCGCTCATAGGCAGAAGGGACTTGCCTTTTCTCAGAGGAAACCTTGGGCTTGGACATTTTGGTTAATGCTAGAATGAGTTGAGAATTTGGGAGACTGTTGGAAAGATAGGGTTGGATTTTGAAATGTAGGGACATGAGATTTGGGAGGGGCCAAAGTGGAATAATATGGTTTGACTGTGACCTCACCCAAATCTTATTTTGAATTGTTCCCATAATCCCCATCTGTCATCAGAGGGACTCAGTGGGAGGTAAATGAATTATTGGGGTGGTTTCCCCCATGCTATTCTCTTGGTAGCAAGTCAGTCCTTATGAGATCTGATAGTTTTATAAGGGTCTACCCCTCTTTGCTCAGCTCTCATTCTTTTCCTCCCTGATGTCATGTCAAGAAGGACGTGTTTGCTTTTCCTTCCACCATGATTGTAGGTTTCCTGAGGTCTTCCCAGCCATGTCAAACTGTGAGTCAATTACACCTCTTGTCTTTATGAATTACCCAGTCTTTCATATGTTTTTATTAGTAGCGTGAGAATGGACTTATACAAATGCATTATAGCCCTTTTTAAGTCAGCTTTAATTGGTTATTTGATTATAACAGCAAAAAAGCCTCTGAACTGGTTTATTTTCCATGTCTTCAGATTTGTTGTCATCTGTGGCCGGTTTTATCTTAAAATTTGTTTTTAAGAGAAAACTTAAATATAAATTAAAATGGAAAATACGATTTTCTCTTGTCTTAAATACAATACATTTTTAGATATTATATAATACACTGAAATGCTTTTCTGCTACTTACATACTAAATGACCCTCTTACTATAGCCTGTGGAAATCATATGCTTTCATATTATAGTTATTAACATAAAGTTTAATTTCTAGTAATAGGCCTGAGGTAGACGGAGCAAAAAATTAAGTTTCTGATTTTATTTCAGATTCTATAGCTCATTGAATATTGCATAAAATGCATTTTATTTACTGTGTTAGATGGAAATGATTCTTGTTCTTAGTGGAGGAGGTACATGAAGTTCTGGCCTCAATTTTTATTACTAATTATCACCTTATTTATAATAATGCAATTCAAGAAGTCTTTCTTATGAGTTTGAGCTCAAATTAATCCCTTTCTAAATATTTTTAAATATTCTACTGCTTTAATTGGTATGGTTGACAACCCATTAGTCTGATTTATCTGAATTTTAATTACAAACTTTGTATTAATTTCACAAGTGGCTCAGTGTCATAGTTCATTTCTGTTGCTAAAACTGTACTCTCGAGATTTGGTAATTCATAACGAATAGAAATTTATTTGGTTTATAGTTCTGTAAGATAGATAGTCCAAGACTGCAGGGCAGCATCTGTGTCATAATACACAGAACATATGGATGAAAGAGAGATAAAATGGGGCCAAACTCACTCTTCATAAGGAATTATCTCCCATGACAATAAACCCACTTCCAAGATATCAAACTCACTCCCAGATTAACAGCGTTAATTCATTCATGAAAGTAGAGTCCTCATGACCCAATCAACTCTTAAAGTTCATACCTCCACATAATGCTGAATTGGGGATCAAGTTTCCAATACATGAACATTGATGAACACATTCAAATTATAGCATTCCTCCCTTGGCCCCCCAGATTGATGACATGATCACATGCAAAATATATTTATTTCATCCCAATTGACCCAAAAATCCTCATTTGTTTTACAGTTAAGTAAAAAGTCCAAAGTCCAGAATTTCATCTAAATTAAATTAGGTGGTAATTGAGTGAGACTCAAGGCACAATTCATCCTGAAGAAAATTCACCTCCAGCTCTGAGCCTGTGAATTTTTTTTAAAACAATTTATACATTTCTGAAATACAATGGTTGGACAGGTATACAATAGATAATATCATTTCAAGTGGTAGTGATAGTCAAGAAAAAAGAAATAACTGACCACAGGTCAGTTCAAACCCAACAGTGCCTAGAGTATTAAATCTTAAGCTTCCAGAATAATCATTTATTTCATGTGCTGCATCCTGAACACTCTGAGTGGACTGAACTCTTAATGACTCAGATAGCTCCACTCTTATGAAAGAACCTACATTGAAATATTGGGGGTGGGTTCCCCTGATATCAACCATGTCACAGTTCTCACCGGTTGGAGTGTCATGCCTGCAGTTCTCCAAGGCTGAAGTTGTAAACTGGTGTCCCTATAGTTCTGGAATCTCTGAGGTGGCTTCACTGCCACAGTTCCACTAGGTATTGTCCTAGCGGGAGCTCTCTGTGATGACTCCACCCTTATGACAAGTCTCTTCCTGGATCCCTATGCTGTCCAATACATCATTTGTCATCTAGGTGGAAAGTTCCATGGCCCCACGGCTCATTCACTCTGAACATCTGTAGAATTAGCACCATGTAGATGCTGCTGATGTTTGTAGCCTGTACCTTTTCAGAACAGCAACAGAGCCTGCTTGAGCCAAGGCTGGGGCAGCTGAAGAGTGATGTGTTGGAATGTGGGAAGTAGACACTTGAGTTGGCATTGAAAAGCAAAGGCTGAAGTCATAAAGCCATCTTTCTGGAAACCTTGACTTCTAGGTTCTAGATGGAAGGGACAGCCTTAAAGATCTCTGAAATATCTTCAGAGTATTTCTCCCATTGTCTTGATAACTAGGACCTAGCTCCCTTCTGTCAATATTAATTTCTTTAGAAAACTATGTCTTGGCCACATACTTGGTTTGTTATTCTAAAGACACCTGGTAACTTATTACATGGCCAGGCTGTGAGTTTTCCAAGTCTTTCATTCGGCTTCTCTTTCAGGTATAAATTCTGTGTTTAAATCATTTTTCTACTCTTGCATCTTACTATATTCAATTAAAATTAGCCATGCATCTCCTTCAATATTTTCCTTAGACATTTCTCCTGCCAGATATCCTAATTCATTGCTCTTAAATTTTGCCTTACATAAAATCCTAAGTAAAAAACAAAGTTCAGACAGTTCCTTGCCGTTTTATAAGAAGGATGACCTTTACTTCATTTTCCAATAAGATATTCCTCATTTCAGCCTGAGACCTCATTAGAATGGCTTTCACTGTCCATATTTCTACCAACATTCTGGTCATAACCACTTAAGTAATCTCTAAGAAGGTCCACACTTTCCTTACAGCTATTTTCTTCTTCTAACCCTCACCAGAATCACCCCTAATACTCCATTCATAGCAATACAGGCTTTTTCCAGAATTCACTTCAAAAGTACTCCAGCCTTTATTTACCATTTACCCAGCTCCAAAGCCACTTTCACATTTTCAAGTATCATAGCAACATCCCACTCTCTGGTACCAGTTTCCCATCTGAGTCATTTTGTTTTCTACTGATAACATAGTACTCATGACTAAGTAATTTGTAATGAACAGAAATTTATTTGGTTCCTAGTTCTGGAGAATTCCAAGTCTGAGATTAAGAGGTCACATCTGCTGAAGGCCTTCTTGTAGCCTCATAACATGGCAGAAGGCATCACGTGGGTGGGAGAGAGACAGGGGCTGACTCATCATTTATAAGAACCTACTCTTGAGATAACAAATGGATTCCCACAATAATGGCATTAACTCATTCATGGGGGCAGAGCTTTTGTGGCCAAATCACTTCTTAAATATTCTACCTCTTAATACTGCTACAATGGGAATTAAGTTTCTAACACACGAATGTTGGGGGACTCATGAAAACTACAACACTATGAATAGGCTTCCAGGTATCTGGATTTTCATTTGTAAATTTAATCAATAAAAGTACTTACAGGAAACCAAGTGTTATCCTAGATACTTGGCCTACCAAATGAACAAGAAATTGTTCTTTCTCTCAAATAATTTATCATGTTATATACAGACAATATAGACAATCTAGGACTAGATATGTGTTGAACTAAAATACACTATAATAAGTCAAATTGATGAAGCATATGAACCAAAAATTATTTACACCTCTTAAAGCAATTGAAGGGTTAAAAGTCATAATATGTGATCTGGTTCTTAAGGGTTAAATAAAATTCCATTGGGCATATCAATTACAGCTGAGGGACAAATGCATGTAGATGTGTATACAACTGATGGGACTTAGCATTTTAGGAAAAAAACTAATATGATAAAGTATAAGGTACTTGGAAAAATATTAAAAAGATAAATTCTGGACAAACTATGAAGGATCTTGCATGGCTTCATAAAGGATCTCGATCTTTATTCTGAAAGTAATGGAGACTACATGGGTAAGTTCAGGATTGAAGAGAGGGTAATAGTAATAACAATATCTCTATATCTGGAAAACCACTTACATCTGGAAATGTTATCCATTGAGATGTTCCCGGAAGGAGATAAAGACAGAGTTTAACTGTAGCAGAATTGTTGTATTGGATAAGGCAAGAAATAGTGAGACTTAGAACGAAGGTTAAAAGGCTTATTACAGACAAGAAGGGGGCTAAACTAGGCAAAGCTAAGAAAGTTATGTCTTGTTTATTTCTCAATCATGTTATATTCAGTCTGGCCCAAGTCAGTAAGACTTCTGATCTATGAAGTCTTTCAGGGACCTGGGTGTCTTATATATTGTTGTTCCATTATTCTTTACAGTGTAGTAATCATTGTTTGCATATTCGAAGCTGATTACATAAACAAAAGAAAAGCAGAATTTAACGATTTGGAAAATTATCAGCCTGGCCATATTGTAAAGAATGAGAAAATGTTTTCAGAAAAGAACATCAGGATATGGCCAAGTGTTTGGTGAGATTAGTATGGATAAAAGGTAGCCAGATGTTATTTATCAAAAAATTAAAGAATGACACTGGAGGTATTTCGAAGCTCTCTGGGGCTGCCCCACCCATCACCATGCAGAATGCCAAGAGTTTGCGGGCAACAAAATTTCAAGGCGCTGCTCCTGTATTTTGGTACAAGACTTTTTGGCTGCCTCAATTATGGCTCAGGTGAACCCATGTGTTACTCAGTCCACCCCTCTGGAAGGCACAGGTGCTAAACCATGGCAACATCATGTATAGACATCTCTAGGGGTGCACAAATTGTGGGGAAATGACTAACTTCATGTAGATTTCAAAGGATGTATTGGACAGTCAGGGGGTCCAGGCAGAGACTTACCCAATGGGGCACAGTCACCACTGAGACCACCCATTATGGCAATGCCTAGTGGAACTGTGGGAGCAGAACCATCACAGCGACTCTAGACCAGAGTGTCCACCAGTGTGCACCTCCAGCTTGAAGAGTTACAGGTATACATCCCATGCCTGAGAGCTGCTGTGTGGGCTACACCCAACAAAGCAATGAGAGCGAGTCTGCCAGAGCCATGGGTGACCAATCCTCACCCCATTGTTTCCAGAAGGTGGTACATTGAGTCAACGACGATTGTTCTCAAGCCTTAAGACTTATGGTTGTTTGCCTTGTTGGGTTTTGGAGTTATTTGAGATCTGTTTTTTTTTCTTCCTCTTCTTCTTTCCTATTTCTCCCTTTTGAAATGGAAATGTCTGTATTATACCTATTCTGCCATTGTGTTTCAGAAACAACTTGTTTGATTTCACAGGCTCACAGCCAGAGAAAAAGCTGTGTCAAGATGAATCACACCTTGAGTTTTTCGTCTCTGAATTAGATGATATTTAGATGAGTCTTTGGACTTTAAACTTAAAAGTTGATGCTGGAATGTGTTAAGAATTTGGAAGCTATTGGGATGGAATAAATGTATTTTGCATGTGAGAACAATCTGAATTTGGGGAACCCAGGGGCAGAATGCTGTGCTATTAAGCATTCTGCTTATGATGATATTAAGAAATGGGGCTTCTGGGGGGTGATTAGGTCATGGGAGAATCTGCTCACTTGAATAGGATTAGTGTTACTTATAAAAGAGGCTTGAGGGAGGGCCACTTGTCAATCACCATGTGAAAACATATAGAGACGCCATGTATGAGAAACAGGCCCTCACTAAGAACCAAATCTGTTGATAACTTGATTTTGGAGTTTTAACCTCCAGAACTGTGAAAAATAAGTTTCTATTGTGTATAAACTACTCATCTAAGGTATTTTGGTAAAGTAGACCTAATCGACTTAGACAGCTTCTATATTTCAAACCAGCTAATTTCTGTTTTTGTAGATAGTCCCCAAACTATTTCTACCTTTATACCCCTACAATGTCTTAAAATTTTTATGACTCATTTTGGAATTTGTATAAAATGATAAATTTATTGACTTCTGGTTTGGTAGCTTTTTGTTAGCATTTTATCTGGGAAAGAGGTCATTTGCTGTCTTGTCTTTTTTTTTTTTTTTTTTTTTACTGTGTACGCTAATGTTTATATTACCTTATAAAGACTATTATTATCTTATAACTGTATACATATAGACTTTTCAGGCTCCAGCACGTTCTAGTTCCTCCACCTGTGTCAGTGTCCTCATTCAGCTTGTAAAAGGGTAGTTCAGATTCTCAAGCAGGCACATATGCTTGAAATGAAAACAAAACTTTTTTTTTTTTTTGGAGACAGAGTCTGCTCTACCACCCAGGTTGGAGTGTAGTGGTGTGATCTCGGCTCACTGCAGCTTCCACCTCCTGGGTTCAAGTGGTTTTCCTGCCTCACCCTCCTGAGTAGCTGGAATTACAGGGATGCACCACCATGCCCGGCTAATTTTTTGTATTTTTAGTAGAGAGGGGTTTCACCATGTTGGCCAGCCTGGTCTTGAACTCCTGACCTTGTAATCCACCCACCTCAGCCTCCCAAAGTGCTGGAATAACAGACATGAGCCACTATGCCCAGCCAAAAATAACCCAATTTTTAATTACAGTTTACTGTTTCAAATCTTCCTGGATTTCTTTTTAAATAGTCTTTGTTTCTTTTCTTTTGAGGCTGATTATTAAGAAAGAGTTTTATTGGAATTATTGAATTAATGAGAGAGTTGGAATATATTTTTATAATAAATGTGTATAAAAGCTGGAATAGATAAGAAATGGGTGTAAAGTCTAGATTAGCAAAATGCTGATTACTGATAAATACATGCACAAGAAAAGAAATTCCTCTTAAGGCCAACATTCTTGCACTGATAAAGACAAAAAAAGTTTAGAAGCCTAATAAACTATAAATAACACATTATAAAGTTGCATTTTCCACACAACAAATACTTAAAAATAATTTCACACACAAATACACACGCTAAATCAAAAGGCAGATGATTTGATAAAATTAGTATGCCAGTGATTGCATTATCCATTTAAGTAACATAAATTGTTGTTTATCATTTCTCTAGAACCAGTTGGACTACAATCTCTTTCAGATTAGCAATCTTTTGGGGTTAAATTGTACAACTTTAAAAAAGACCATATTTAGGGTGCTTTCCCACATGAATGCTATGGGAATGTAAGACACAAGCTATGGTGGAAAAGAAAGCTTTAAAGGTACACATTTTACCTCCACTTCTTGCCTTTTAGGATGGTTATGATAAAAAAAAAAAAAAGGAAAATAACAAGCGTTGGTGTATTATTGGCAGAATGTAAAATGGTACAGCTGCTGGGGGAAGGTTTGTTGCTCCTCAAAATGTTAGAGAATTACCATATGATTGAGCAATTCTCTGCTGATACTCCAAATAAAAATATATATACATGCACATATAATTGAAAGCAGGGAGTAAAACATACTTTGTATACTGTTGTTCATATAAACTTTATTCGTAATAGACAAAGATGAAAATAACAAAGTGTCCACCCACAGATGACTGGATAGACAAAATGTGGTATATACATACAGTGATACGCTATTCAGCCTTAAGATAGAATGACATTCCGATACAGGATACAACATGGATGAACCTTGAGCTCATCAGACAAAGTGAAATAAACTAGTTGCAAAGCAACTAATATGTATAATTCTACTTATATGAGTTACCTGAAATTGACAAATTCATAGAGACATAAAATATAATAACGGTTACCAGGGGCTAGAGGAAAGGGAATATGGAGTTATTATTTAATGGATAGAGTTTCTATTTGGGTTGATGAAAAGTTCTAAAGATGGATATTGGCGATGGTTGTACAACATCATGAATGTAAATAATGGAGCTGAATTGTACACTTAAAGCTGTTTAAAATGGTAAATTGTACATATATTATTACAATAAAATGATAAAAGTGCATATTTCTTTCCTTTTTTTTTTTTTTTTTTTTTTTTTGAGAAGGAGTCTCGCTCTGTTGCCCAGGCTGGAGTGCAGTGGTTTGATCTCTGCTCACTGCAAGCTCTGCCTCCCAGGTTCACGCCATTCTCCTACCTCAGCCTCACTAGTAGTTGGAACTACAGGCGCCCGCCACCATGCCCAGCTAATTTTTTTGTATTTTTAGCAGAGACGGGGTTTCACCATGTTAGCCAGGATGGTCTTGATCTCCTGACCTTGTGATCCGCCCGCCTCGGCCTCCCAAAGTGCTGGCATTACAGGCATGAGCCACCGTGCCCGGCCGCATATTTCTTTTTAAAAAGGAATATTTATATAACATACAAATACATTAAGAATGTAGTGATTATCTGTCATTATACAGCAGTTAAAAAATCTGAAGAGTACCTACAATATAAAATGTTACTTAGGGGCTGGGCATGGTGGCTCACGTCTGTAATCCCAGCACTTTGAGAGGCTGAGGTGGGTGGATCACAAGATCAGGAATTCCAGACCATCCTGGCCAATAAGGTGAAATGCCATCTCTACTAAAAATACGAAATAAATTAGCTGGGCATGGCATAGTGAGAAGTGCCTCTAGTTCCAGCTACTTGGGAGGCTGAGGCAGGAGAATTGCTTGAACCTGGGAGGCAGAGGTTGTGGTGAGCCAAGATCGCGCCACTGCACTCAAGTCAGAGCGACAGGGTAAGAATCCCTCTCAAAAAAAAAAAAAAAAGAAAAAAAGAATTTACTTAAAATTCTATTTAGTTATCAGGGAACCCACCTCCAATATTTCAATGTAGGTTTTTTCTATTTTCCGAAGTGTCAGCTGGCTGAGAAATAAAGAGAAAGAGTACAAAGGGAGGAATTTTACAGCTGGGCCACTGGGGGTGACATCACATATCGTTAGGACTGTGATGCCCACCTGAGCCTCAAACCAGCAAGTTTTTTATTAAGGGTTTCAAAAGCTCAGGGGGTGTAATAACAGGGAGTAGGTACAAAGATCACATGCTTCAAAGGGCAAAAAGCAGAACAAAGATCACATGCTTCTGAGGGAACAGGACAAAGGGCAAAAACAGAACTATTAATAAGGGTCCAACAAAGATCACAAGGCAAAGGACAAAGGCAGAACCACTGATAAGGGTCTATGTTCAGCGGTGCATGTATTACCTTGATAAACATCTTAAACAACAGAAAACAGAGTTTGAGAGCAGAGAACCAGTCTGACTACAAATTTACCAGTGTGGAGTTTTTTCCCCCACCATAGTAAGCCTGAGGGTACTGCAGGAGACCAGGGTGTATCTCAGTCCTTATCTCAACTGCATAAGACAGACACTCTCAGAGCGGCTGTTTATAGACCTCTCCCCAGGAATGCATTCCTTTCCCAGGGCATTAATATTAATATTTCTTGCTAGGAAAAGAATTTAGTGATATCTCTCCTACCTGCACGTTCATTTATAGGCTCTCTGCAAGAAGAAAAATATGGCTCTTTTTGCCCAATCCCACAGGCAGTCAGACCTTATAGTTGTCTTCCCTTGTTCCCTAAAAATCACTGTTATTCTGTTCTTTTTCAAGGTGAACTGATTTTGTATTGTTCAAAAACATATGTTTTGCAATCAATTTGTACAGTTAACACAATCATCACAGTGGTCCTGAGGTGGCATATATCCTCAGCTTATGAAGATAACAGGATTAAGAGATTAAAGGCAGGCATAAAAAACTATAAAAGTATTGTTTGGGAACTGATAAATGTCCATGAAATCTCCACAATTTATGTTCCTCTGCTGTGGCTCCAGCTGGTCCCTCCATTTGGGGTCCCTGACTTCCTGTAACATTTAGTGACAAAAATCCATTGTAAACCTTTTATTTATACATACTTGCATAAAAATTGGGATTCTAAATGCATACTCATTTCCCTATAACCATTCAAAAATATATTTAAAAATTTGCCTATATTTCATGAAATCTTTATTAATTTATTTGAAAAGAAAACATTAAGATATTTTAATATCTTATTATACTTATTTTATAGTTTATTTCCTGGCTTGTAGTATTTCTTTCTTCATATTAATTATCTTAGTTTAATGAAATGTCAAGAGATTTTTCACACCAAGAAATAAGTTTCCACAGAGTCCTGTTGATACATTGTTATAATTTGCCTCACCCTGTCTATTCTGGGTCACATCATCAACTGGTCATTGACAGCAGAAGAATACATCATAATCATTATTCTATTGCCTGAATGGATCAGTTTATTACTTTCCCAGATAAACCATTTTCTGCTTTTTGAGCGTTGTCCACATAAAGGGTTATAACCACGGAGAGGGGCAAAGAACATGACAGAGTACCATAACTAAAGGGCTTCTGAGGGGGAGCCCTGGGGTATTCCGTTACCAGCATCAATTAGAATAACAAGTGATGCACAAAACTAGATCAGAAAAATAAATTGGCCAATAATGTAATAAGACCGAGAAACTTACCAACTAGAGTACGCAACTAGGTCTGTAGCAAGGACAGAGCTGTTGGAAATGGTCATCAATTGTCAGTATGAATTAAATAACAATGGTAGTGATGTGAGGCTGGATGAAGCAATGGCTTAAGTCTCTTCAAGACCAGGCAGTGATAGATCCTTGAATGACCTATTAACTATGGTGGTGGCAAAGCCAAATTTGTAACTACAGAAAGCAATATGGTTATACATAGCAAGAGTTATACATTTAGACCTAGGAAGTCTATCTTAAGGGATTTATTCTGGGGAAGTAATTTGAGACAAGGAAACCAAATTTTCTTTTTTAAATTATGTTAATGTCAGCACCATTAATTACAGAGAAACAAAATGAGAAATAGAAAAATATTTTGGTGGATTTTAGAACCTCAAAAAAATTGGGATATTATTTAGGACTAAATTCATAACAGCAAAAGTTCAAAAGTATTATTGTGGAAACCATATAGACATGTACAAAATGTTTAGCATAATATTAAGTGAATACAAGCACATTACATGTTATTTTTGAGGCATTTTCTGCCACTTAACATGGGATGCTGTTACAAGGAACTAAAAGCTTTAAAGCTATGTTATAATATTGGTATATTTTTACAAATGTCTTTCATGTCACCTTATGAATATATGTGTGTGCATATAAGTATATATTATATATATACATACATGTAAATAGTTTAACATATAACATAATATATAAAACATAAAATAGTCTTAATAATTTTATACATATGATAATCAAAACTATTATAAAGTTCACACTCACAATTACAATGGGTAACTTTTTCTAATTATAACAATGTATGATTTAGAATTAGGATTCCTTGTTACCATATCTACAAGAAACCTTCAACCTGATTACAATTGCAACAAAAAAAAGATTCCTTAATAATCCATGGATAGTTTTCAGTAGTCATTGCTGACATAAAACAAATGGAGCAGAGCAAATAATGTTACAGCCTTGGACAAAACAACATAGGTTCACCTGCTCGACCCAGGAGCCTAGAGTCCCTTGTTCCAGCCAGGCTCATCTGATATGTTCTAGACGATTTTCTTACCTAGTATGTAAGAGAGCATCTGAGGAACAAAGCCATCTATGGTTTTCAGTGATCTGTCTTCCAAGTAGGTTCTGAAATAAAAGAAAGTTTGCACCTAAATTGCTAGAATCACCAGAAAATGTCATTTTTAATTGGATAGGAATTATGCAGTCAGGTGTGACAAGAAGGAAGGGGTTATCATGAGCTAATAATTTGACAGAAATGCAGCCTCATGCTTCTAATCCCTCCAGAGCGTTATCTCATGATTACCAAACACCCTACTTAGATATGCCTTATTAGTTTCTCTTTTGGATATCTTTATTCTTAGAAAACCATGCTGTAGTGTGCTAGAATGTGATGATGTTAGCACTTTAAAATATGAGCAGCTGCTTCAGCTGAACTAGTCGTTCACAAAAATTAATCTGCCCTTTACATTAATCTGTGGACCAATCAGAATGTTTTCTTAATCCTAGGAGTTTAATAATATAGTCTAAATCAGTCTGGTCCAGGTGCCTTGCTCTGTTTAAAGGAAAAGTAACAAGAAAATTTAATCTGAAGATTATTAAGTATTTTTGACTGGTACTGGCTGGTATCACCTAGCAACTACAGAACACACTGAATAAATCTAACAAATAGCAACTCATCCTTCCTGTTACTGCAGATCAAATAATTAGGAGAAAGTAAGTATGCAGACTAATAGCAGTAAAGAAGATAATGATAAAACACAAGAATTTTAGGAAGCCAAAATCTTTGCAATAACAGCTTGTGGCAACTGCTGTTATTAGGATGATAGTTGGCTGAATAACGTTTATAACAACAGAAGTTCGCAAGATGGCTTGCAGGTTATAGTCTATGATACAGATGCGCAGTTTCGAAAAATGAGGAAATACTGTCTAGGCCAGAAGTAAATGAACTCGGTTAAGTAATCTACTGTCCAGGCACTGTGATTGGTCAGGTTTGCAGAGAGGGACAAAGCAAACAGCTTAAAATTTTATCATGTAATTGGGTAAGTTATGGACACATCATTTACATATCTCATCTTCATAACATTTTGCCAGATAGCAGTTTGCGCAAGTTCAAATTTCTAAGACTAATGAGAATGTTCCCTTTTGTAAGGTGAATGAGGAAAACGAGTGAGGTCTGGAAGGAAATCAATTACACTGGATACTCAGAACCAATTCTCCAGCATTATTCTGAATTGCACACGTTTAAAAGGAAGTATATCTTTGAAAATAAAAATTGAGTCTCCTCTGCTTCCAGCCATGAAAGATTAACTGGTAACAAACTTGCCCTCCCAACTGTAAACTTTTTAAAACCGAGGAAAAAACTGTTAAGAAATAATGTCGAGGTGTTGAACAGTAGGTAGTAAAGAACTGTGATCTTTGGGAGAAGGACAATACAAAAAGTGAACCGCATGATCAAACCCACAAGATGCCCAAGTTTCTATTTTGGAGCACATTTCTGACAAAGAACAGGGAAGCGAACCCTAAGCAAAACATTGGTCTCAACAAGTTGAGAGAGCAGAGATCAGAATTCTGAGCCATGGAAGTGGCCAGAATTTGTAGGAGGGGATAACTGAAAAGAGGGTGGTGCAGGGAGAATAGATCACAGAAGTTTGTGTGGACGTTCAGCAAGGGTTCTTGGACAAGGGGAATACGCGCAGAGTAAAGTGTTAAGGGCTTAACAGAGATCACCTGTTGCAGACAATGTGCAAAACTGGGAGACACTGATGTGGTTATGATACAACCAGAAAGGAGAAATCTAACAACCCCAGGTATTCAGCTGAGACCTTCAAAGAGCCATAACCTAGAGATAAAGGAAATAACCAAGAGTAAGGACACACTCTAGTACTCAGTTCAAACTCTAAGTGGATATGAACTGACAGAATAAAACCAAGCCTGGTTACATCAGAAGATACCACCTCTAATTTAACTGCCTGCCAGAACAAAGTTGAATACCTCTTAAAAGAAGGGTCATAACTAATCCATGACGAACACCATACAATAGAAAACTAGTAGATAAGGTCAAAATATTACCTATCACCAAAAGAGAAAAAATTTAATGAAAGTGACATTACGGTATCTGAGATTTTATAATTACCAGTGTCATGCTGGGTCCCTATTGACTTCAATAGGGATAGCACCAGGTTTAAGAGGCCGAATAACACATCCAGAGCCAGCAAATGAAACATAGGGTTTATTCAAGGGAACTTACTTCCAAGCCAGTCTGGTAGCGGTAGGCTGGACAGGAGAATTGCCACTGCTTGCAAAAAGCATGCAGTTTACATAGTGCCCTCACTTAGCATACTACCTACTAGCAACCTCCACGTGGCAGTCCTCATTTCTTAAGTGATTGTTGTCAATCACATCTGCCATATAGGATATGCTTAGGTTATTGCTGTCAGGAGCATCCTCCATACAGGATCATTCTCAGGGTATGCTTAAGTTAAGTTTTTGCTGTCAAGTGGCTCTACCATACAATCTTTTTCGATTTTTAAAATCTAAAAAGGATTTTAAAGCAGATATTATAAACTTGTTCAAGGACATAAAGGAAAATATGGCAGAAATAAATAACACTTGGAGAATTTCAAGTAAATAAATTCTACCGTTTGATGGGAAAACAGGAATTAATTTGCAAACACTTTAATCCAACATAGACTACATATAGTATGTCTTTTTTTTTTTCTGTCTGCTTTTATTATTCTTTCCTTAACTTTGATTTTCAGTAGTTTGACAATGATTTGCTTTGGTGTAGTTTTCTTTGTATTTATCCTCCCTTGCTTATTCTTTACCCCAAGTCTGTAATCTGATTTTTTTCTTATTTCACCCCTGTTTTTTTTTTTAATCTCTCTATGAACACTTTTAGGATATTCTTTTTTAACTGCCTATTCTAAAACTTTATGACAGTATGTCCTTTAGCTATCATCCTGAGCATTTGTTGGAACCTTTTAATCTATAAATGCACAGTTCTGTGTTCTGAAAAAAAAAACACTGAATTGTTTATTCCTCCTCCATTTTTCATACCCTCATTCTGTAATTCCTATTTCTCAGTTTCTGTAACATCTGGGCAGAGTCTGTATTTTTAAATAATTTTTATTTTCTATTAATATGTTTGGTATTTCTAATCTACTTTCTGATAAAAGTCTTCAATTTTAACTTCAAACCTCAGTATTCTTCTGCTTTTTAAATTGATATTAATATGCATTAATTTCAAAGCATAGTTTTGTTCTCTGAATTTTTCTTTTAGGGATAACTCTTTGTTTTATGGATGCAAACTAAAAGCATGATTGACTATGCTTTAAAATGACTGTACCATAAGTTGCAGATCCCCACTTTTCTTCAAAATATTCTTTGAGGCTGGTTTTACTGGCTAGATAAAATTCTTTCATTGTCCTCCCTCTAGGACAAACTAGGCTGCTAGCCTGCTAAAATCAATAGGGAAATGGAAGAGGTAGGGGCTCTTATGATTTTCTGCTTTCAGAAAATTATCACTGATTCTAACTATTCCTGTTGTTTTCTAGTACAGATTCCTGATGGTCCACCTTCTCAGAATCATAATTTCCAGGTTTCTTTCAGGGTAGCAAGAAAATAGTTGCATGACTGCATTTGATGTTGTATGAGTTCAGGCTGCCATAACAAAGTGGTATAGACTAGGTGGCTTATAAACAACAGAAATTTATTTTTCACAGTTTTGGAGGCTGCAAATCTGAGATTAGAGTGCCATGTGGTTTGTTCTGCTGGGTAGCAGACTGCTGACATCTTGTATCTTTACCTGGTGGAAAGGGCAAGCAAACTCCTTGAGACCTCTTTTATAAGGTCACTAATTCCACCCAGAAGTACTTTAAACTTATGATCTAACAACCTCTCAGAGACTCCACTGCCTAACACCGTCATATTGAAGGTTAAATTTTCAAGATATGAATTTTGGCAAGACACACGCAATCAGTCTGTAACAGGTGACATAGTGCAGCTTTGGGCCCAATTGCCTCTTGCATGAATTGACAAACAGTGCTCCTAAATGCTTCGAGTGCTTTCCACGTTTTAGATTACTTTTCCTTGCCAATTCCTAAACCATTGTGCCATTCTCAGGTCTACAGTGGGCTATTCTGAGCTTCTTCCACTCTAGGCTTAAGTTCAGTTTTGCAAATCTATGGATTTATATCAGCAGATGGCAAACCATGACATGCCTGTTGTCTATCTCTTTTGGCAAATAAAGTTATTAGAACATAGATGGGCTTATTTGTTGTTGTGTTGCCTATGGCTGCTTTCACACTACAATGACAAAATTAAGTGGTTATGACAGAAACTGTGTGGGCCACAGGCCAAATTATCTGAATCTTTACAGAAAGTATTCACCAACCTCTGGTCTACAGTCCTTTTTACTTATGCATCCATATCATAGCCTCCAAAACTTCATTCCTAATGACTCCTCTCCCCTGCTATTTTTGATCTTGTAGATTCATTTTGTCAACCCTTTAATATTGTTTGTGCGGATTTCGGATTGGAGCAGAGTTAAGCATGAGGGTCCAGTTCACCAATTGTAACTGAAGGCTCCAACCACTCTTCTTTGTCATCACCACCTAAATCACTTTATCAGGACAATTTGTTTTAGTGAGCAGCAAAAGCAGGTCTGTCTCAAGAGGATTTCCACATCCTTTTATAATTTCTGTTTCTTTAAATGGGTATTAGATATTGTTTAATATCTATTGATATCTCTTGGACATTAAAGTTTTCCACGCTACTATAGCTTTCACTGCTTATAAAGGAAAGCAACATGAAACATTATAAGATGCTGATACTAATTTTATATGCTCTCATCTAGCAATCATTTATGGAACATCATATTTGTAGTTGGCATTGTGTTCAGTCTTAGAACACTAAGAATAGCAGTAACAATAATAATTGTTATTATATAAAAGATATATTCACTGCCCTTACAAAATGTATCATGATAAGGAATACTGAAATTTAAAAAGTATTTCAAATCACTGACATGAGCTATTATAGAAGTAAGAACAGCTCATATGTAGAGGATACTTGTCTCTGATCATAATATAAAGCTTTACATTGAGTGATAACATTTTGATATTCAGAGCAGAAAGAGTATTCTTGCCAAGAGGCAAATATAAAATATAAACATATTTTCTAGGACAAATATAAAATACAACAAATATAAATAATAAGGTAAGTTTCAAAGTATTGGAACATAAATTTCCACCGTTATCCATCTGTGCAATATCTGGTAAGTTATTTAAACTTTAGTTTTCAAAGATAATATTAATTTTTTTCTCATAGCTTTACTCTAAGAATTATGTAAAATAATGCACTTGACAGATTTAACAGAATTCCTGGTACATAATAAATGCTCAGTAAAAGGTAGTTGTTTATATTGTTGTCATGAATTACCCTGAGAAGTAATATTTTAGTAATAATTAATATATAACAATATTTCAAGCACAATGGCACTGTTGGCAAGAGATATTTTGTGAAGGAGTAAACTTCTAATCATCCTGAAAATCACAGAATATAGAAAACCAATTGCTTTTTTCCAACAAATCCAACTGGGGCTAATAAAGGATGACTCATAATTGGACACTCTTGGGTTTGGATTAGAATCACTGAATTCATGTTCATCCTAATTATTTCTACAATTTTTCTTAAAGATCAATATTCCAACATGCATACACACACACACATGCATGCACACATACACACACACACAGTCTCTCTCACACACACACACACACACACACACGTATACTAGATGTATCTTGGCTAGCAACTTGGGTAGCATTACTTGGAGGAAATATATCAATATATTTTCCCTAGCTGCTATGTAAACTTATGTTTTCTTTCATTTTGCTTGTATTTTTTCGAGAGAAAAAAATTTAAAATATCACTTAGAATTGATTGTTAAGAAACAACATTGCAACATTTATTGATATACAAGTAGGTGAAAATAAAAAAATAATATGTGACATAATTTAGTACAGTGTTGCTTCAAATATTTTGTCTCTTACCTTATTTTTCATTAATAGTGACTGGAGATCTGGCTTACTTCTAGAATTTTGATTAGTATGATGTTTAGAACTATGGTATGCCTAGTTAAAAACAGTAAGTGAATGGTTCTTTTTTGGTCTCTTTAATAATCTACTGGAAGCGTACAGAATTTTTTTTTTGTTATTTTATTATTATTGTTGTTTTTTCAGGGCCCGTGGAAACAATCACAGGCCCTTGCGATTGGAGTGTTTTAATCTTGCACATTAGGTGTCCACGTTTTATATAGGCTCAGTTATCCTTTGCAGTATAACCCTTGACCTAAATAGACATTTACAGAAATGTTTTAAAGGATCCTCTCTGCAAGGTATTGGAATTGCACATACTGATAATTTCCTTTGCAGAATTATTGTGACAAACACTTCTCTAAGCTTCCACTAATCTCTCTGAACATAGCACAGCATTTTACTGATATTTAAGATGAAATCTTGAACACATTCCATTTTATATAGGAGAAGTTTTCAGCCAATAGAAGGGCTCCAAACTGAGCAGATATTTAAAGATACTTAGTGCAGTCATTGGAATGTGAACCACTATAAGAAAAAGTTCTTTTGGCTGCTGTGAATGTCATACTGGGAGCAGACTCTGGGGCAAAGCATGCAGGCCCTAGAGTGGCACCAGCCTTTGAGGATAGAAAGGGTCCAGGAATGCATAGGATTGAGCTGGGGAGACAAACACTTTCAATGTCCAGTCGCCTGAGAGTAGCTTAGAATCCTTGAACACAGGACTGATGAACTTGGCAAGCTCATGCTCTGCAGACGCACAGGGAGGAGGTCATGTCCATTTGGCATTTGTGACACAGCTTTAAGGAAGTCCTCATAGTGATTGGAACAGTGTAATGTCATAAAATTACTTGTTCAAAAAATTCACTTTATTTATCTTCGGAGGCCCTATTTCTGCTCAGTGTTGGAAAAATTGATCTTGCTAATTCAACGTGGCTTATTCTAATCCAGGATTTTTTTTCCCCACTGAAATGTATAATTTATGTTTAGTCCTACCCAATTTAAATTTCTACCATCAAGCTTTCTCCACCTTCCTGATCTCAAAATGGCTCTATGGCAACAAAAGCTTTCCCAGCTACTGTCAATCTAGTTGGATAGTGTTTGTGTGCATGTGCATGTACAGGTGTGCTTATGTGTGTGCACACATGTGTCTTAAGATTATTCTTGACCTTGATCTCATCTGATCATCAATCTTGTGATAACATTGAACAGAGCTGATTTTGAAATAACTGACTCACTTTGGCCCCTTCTTCTTGATGGCTCTCAGGTAACTGGTTTCCATCCATATCATGGTGTCAGGAAACCCATAACATCGCAGCTAGTCAGTCCCTTACTCAAAGGCAGATGCCATTCGCATCTCTGTACTGTGAGGTTGTTATTCTACCAGTGAGTGCTGGCTTGGAATGGTAGACTGTGCTGCATGGCCTTTGTTATGCTTGGAACTGCAGGTACCAGATCTCCTCCCTCTTTGGTGTCAGATTAACGTTGGCCACAGGAAAAACATATGCACAGTTTGGAAGATAGAAGTGAATCAGCAACCATTGCTTCTGAAACTGTTTTTGCAGCTAGATGCAATAAAAGAGAGACAGAGAGGCCAAAAGACCTCTGCACAAGGTCCCTTTTCTGGTTCTGAAAGTACATGGTTTCTCAGATTTACTAGTCTCTTTTCCTGTCCTCCAACACCCACTCTCCTACACGTTTCAACCGGTCCTATAATAACTCAATATCCTGTAGCATGGATAGTGACTCTACTCCATAACAAAGTCCTGACTGAGACAGGTTTTTGTTCACTCTTTTTCCTAAATGCCACCACTATGCCTGAGTTCAAGGAAAACATGAAGATTTTTCTACACGGTTGTTTGATTCCACACTCCCACATCTAGAAGCAGCAATCATAGTCAGACTGGCCAACTCCTGGATTTCTGGATGGATCAGATGTCAGTGATGGTCTGGACTTTTTCCCATCTGAACCTCAAAGTCAGAAGGATGCCCCTGCTCACCTTAGCATACTCATGGTTTTGGGGGATCGGGGAGATTCAGGGAGCAGAAGCACTTCTGGTTCACTATCTCTACATTTCATATCATCTATAAAGGTTAGTAATATTCACGCTATTCTTCCGGTACATAAACAATTCCCATTATTTTCGTATCACACCTGTTGTGATATCTTTTGAACTTTGAGACAAGATTTAGCATCTTTCTTCTGGCTGTCTTTCTGAGGGTCATTGGGAAAATACAATTAAATTAACCCCTGATGTGATGTCTTAATGCATTTCATATTTAGTCTGCACAAATTTTGCCTTCACCTGTTCTAACTCAGGTGGCGAGTGTTGCTCAGTATTGACTCTGACTGTGATTTTACTCACTCAAAGGCTGCAATAGTTTTCTCAGGGTAGGGGAAACACATTCTAAGAAGGTAGTGATAAATTGGCAAGGTGCCAGAGTACCAGATTAATAGATTAGGATCCAGGTTCAGATTTTACTCTGATACAACGGGGTCAACACCATTTCTGTGTAATAGGTTGAGATGAGAATATAGGGATCCCGAGTCTCTGAGACTGCAGGGATGCCCAGGTGTCATCCATGATAAGTTCAACATAATGTGTGAGAAGAGCAACTTCAGTGTACCACTAGATGCAGTTACAGCTTTTTATGTATGTGCCCCCTCCCACCTCTGAGGTTGGAGGCATATGTATATCCCTTCCCCATCAGGACAGATTGATGAAGGAAATGAAATGAGCCTTGGACAGCAGGGTTGTTTTACAACAAGTAATGCAAAGAAGCTGAGAAATGAAGCAGGGGCAGTGCCTGCCCACTGGCCTGCTTTTGCTTTGGTATTGTCAATTATTCCACTGTAATGAATACTAAATGCTGGAAAATATCATTTTTTGTTCAATAGTTTGAATACTCCTAAAATCTCTCTCTTGTTCATATTTCATTATCTTAACCCTTTGAAATAATTTAGGAATTGAGTATCTCATCTTTATCTTTTACGTTTAAATATCTTCACACTTTTTAAAACAATTTTTTACATGTCTTGAAATGTTAATCATCAGAATTCCTCCTACTGTGCTCCAGAAATAGTTCAGACCTACCTGGCATCCCATCTATACCTGAGTCCTAAACTAAAAACTGAGGTAAACACCCTTTCCCAGCCACATCGAATCATAAGAAAAGAACATTCTGCATGGATAGCTTCCATCCTTTTTCCAAGAAGCTTTCTTTGCATGGCCAGTCCAAGAGAGGTGTTTTGTGGACACCTTGGCCCTTTCTAGGGAATATACTCATGATCTCTGTGTTGCTTATTCGTACCCACTTGGACTGTCATCAACTTAAAATAACACAGAAAAAAATTGGCTACTGAATCCCTTTATCTGGGTCATTCCTAATTCAGCCACACCAATCCAGACAGGGTGATGCATCCTGAGCAAACCTACCTGTTCAACAATCTATGGTGTGAGTTTGGGATCTGTAGTAAAAATGCACATACAGATGCTCCTTGACTTATGGTAGGGTTATGTCTGGATAAACCCATCGTAACCTGAAAATATCATAAGTTGAACATGCATTTAATATACCTGACCTACAGATCATCACAGCTTAGCCACGCTTACCTTACATATGCTCAGAACCCGTCCATTAGCTTATATTTGAGCAAAATTATCTAACATAAGCATATTTTATAACAAAGTGTTGAATATTTCATATAATTTATTGAATACTGTAATGAATGTCTATAACTTTTGCACCATTATAAAGACAAAAATCATATGTCAAAACATTTAAGTTAGGGGCAATCTATATAAAGATATCACAAGGAATAAAAATGGTTAACAATAATTGTCAGACAATTTACATATATTACCTCAGTATTATAAGTGATTTTACAGAGGTGAATTACACCCATATGAGTAAATTTACTGCCCATAAGGCTTACTAACAGGCTAGTGGCTATGTGACTGTTCCATGATGTATCCAGGATTAGAAGCCTAAGCTATATGACTCCGGGTTTTGGCTCCTAACTCTACATTTTACTACATTTCTAGGAGTACTCATTTTTGTTAGCTCCCACCTAGACAACCCATTATTGGCTTACTAAGGTAAATACTTTTCATAAAACACTCAACAAAGAATAATAATGGTCCCTAGACTTCTTCTTTCTATGAGGACTTAGGTTTGCAACATCCGTATGCTGACTTTCTAGGGGTGGGAAGCCTTGTAACACATCTAGTTTGCTGCCTCACGCCAGTAAGAATGCAGTGAATGGCACTTTTTGAAGAAAAATATAAGATCTTTGAAAATATAAAACGTTGGTTGCAAACAATTGATTTTTTAAAACTCTGCATTTTGTGTTTCTACCAAATTTTTCACTTAGGATAAAGAGAAATGAATACTCTATGATGTGAGAAAATCACTACCTAGTAGATCATGAGAAAAGACATGGGAAATATCACTTGTAATTCACTTCCATCCTGTAATATCAGTCTCCATCAAAACCAGCTCATGCCCTTCTTGTGCTATAAAACCTTCTGTGACACTATCAGACCAAACCAGTTATTTTAATTTTCAGTGTAATAGGGGGATTACTTACCCCACACAATCAGATACATAATAAATGCTGGGAGAATCAGTGAAGCTTTGCAGCAATATGTGAGCTGTACTATTTTGGTAATATTTGTTTGTTGTATACTATTGATTTCAACAAAAAGGTACAATTTCTAAAATGAGAAAAATATGTGAGCAAATCCTTTAAAATGAAAGTAAGTCTAGTGGTGAGAAGGTGTTTGGTGAAGTGAATTTCTATTTCATTCTAGGCTTTTCTAAGAGATTCAGCCTGCTCATACAAATAAAGATATCGATACAAATGTCAGCAATATCTGAAAGTTTATTTTTCATATTTAAGTGTTAATGTACTAAACGTTTTACACATATTACATTTATTCTAACAACCTAATTAAGCCAATATTACACTTCTCATTTTACACATAAGGAGATCATGGTTCAGAGTGGTTTACTAAATGCTCAATGTCATAATGCTATTATAGGTCTGGCACCATTTAAAATTGCATCTATCTGATCCCAAAGATTATACTTTTAAACACTGTTTCTGTACTCCAAACTGAAAACAGGTAAAAGCTGCACTCTGACTACTGGCTCTCGTTTTCCCTGAATTTATTTGGACTAACTCCTTTCTACACTATTTCCATTCCTTGTCTTAGTTGGTTTTCCAACATCCCCATATTAATTTTATGTGTCAACTTGACTAGGCCATGGGGTGCCCAGATATTTCATCAAACATTATTCTAGGTTTTTCCATGAGGTTGTTTTTGGATGAGAATAACATTTAAGTTGTAGACAGAATAAAGCTGATTTCTCTTGCTGATGTGGGTGGACCTCCCATAACCATTTGAAGGCCTTAATAGATAAAAGGGCTGCCTCAGTAGGAGGGAACTTCTCCTGCCCGATTTGCTTTGAACTGAGACTTCAGTTTTTGTTTTTGTTTTTATTTTTTTTCCCTGCCTTAAGACTCAAACTGCAACATTGGTTTCTCCTGGTCTTGAGCCCTCCTGGCCTTTAAACTGGAACTCCAACATTGAATCTCTTGGCTCTCAGGCCTTCAGACTTAGACTGAAACCTAATCAGCTGCTCTCCTGGGTCCCCAGCTTGCCAACTCACCCTGCTTCAATAATCATGTGAACCAATTCCTTATAGTGTCATGTGTCACAAAAGAAGTTTTAGTCAACAACGAACTGCATATGTAACAGTGGTTCCATAAGATTATATCATATTTTGACTCTATCTTTTCTATGTTTAGATATGTTTAGTATACAAATGCTTACCATTGTGTTACAGTTGCCTGAAGTTTTCAGTACAGTCACATGCTGTACTGGTTTGTGACCTAGGAGTGATAGGCTGTACTACGTTAGCCTAGGTGGGTAGAAGGCTAATACTATCTAGGTTTGGGGAAGTAACACTCTAGGATGTTTGCACAATGACAAAATCATCTAACAACACATTTCTCACAGAATGTATCCCTGTGGTTAAGTGACACATGACTATAACAAATATTTCTCTCTCTTGTCTCTCTCTTCCTTTTTCCTTTTTTCTCTGTCTCTCTGAATAGATAGATAGATAGTATTGGCTATTTTGCTCTGGAGAAATCTGACTGATATACCATGTGACCCAGAACCTCAATTCATAGAAATATTGTTGATGCTTGTATCCTATTTGGACACATTGCTCTGGCTCTGTGTTGGCACTTCAATTCAAAGGAATCTTGTAAACACGTTAAGAAGTTGAAATAAATAGGGAGGGGGTAAAATTAGGCTGTGTTTCAAAAGGCAGAGTGTCATGTTCAGAAACTCAGAGGCAGTCAGAGAACTCAAGAACACAATAACAGGATTAAACCTGTGCCAAAATAAGTTGTTGGGAATACAAGACGTCATGCCCAAAATAGGAACACTTTTACACTGTTGGTGGGAGTGTGAATGTGTTCGACCATTGTGGAAGACAGTGTGGTAATTCCTCAAGGATCTAAAATCAGAAATGCCATTTGGCCCAGCAATCTCATTACTGGGTTTATACCCAAAGAATTATAAATCATTCTACTATAAAGATGCGTGCACACATTGTCAGGCCTCTGAGCCCAAGCCAAGCCACTGCATCCCCTGTGACTTGCACGTATACGCCCAGATGGCCTGAAGTAACTGAAGAATCACAAAATAAGTGAAAATGCCCTGCCCCGACTTAACTGATGACATTCCACCACAAAAGAAGTGAAAATGGCTGTTCCTTGCCTTAAGTGATGACATTACCTTGTGAAAGTTCTTTTCCTGGCTCATCCTGGCTCAAAAAACTCCCCCACTGAGCACCTTGTGACTCCCACTCCTGCCCGCCAGAGAACAACCCCCCTTTGACCGTAATTTTCCTTTACCTACCCAAATCCTATAAAACGGCCCCACCCTTACTTCCCTTCTCTGACTCTCTTTTCAGACTCAGTCCACCTGCACCCAGGGTATTAAAAAGCTTTATTGCTCACACAAAGCCTGTTTGGTGGTCTCTTCACACAGACGCGCATGACACACATATGTTTATTACAGCACTATTTACAATAGCAAAGACTTGGGACTAACCAAGTGCCCATCAATGGTAGACTGGATAAAGAAAATGTGGCACATATACACAATGGAATACTATGCAGCCATACAAAAGAATGAATTCACGTCCTTTGCAGGGAAATGGATGAAGCTGGAAACCATCATCCTCAGCAAACTAACATGAGAACAGAAAACCAAACACCAAATGTTCTCATTCATAAGTGGGAGTTGGACAATGAGAACACATGGACATGGGGGAAATGGGGGCAAGGGGAGGGAGAGCATTAGGACAAATATGTAATGCATGGGGAGCTTAAAACCTAGATAACGGGCTGATGGGTGCAGCAAAGCACCATGGGGCACGTGTATCTAAGTAACAAGCCTGCATGTTCTGCACATGTATCCCAGAACTTAAAGTAAAATTAAAAAAAAAAAAATGGCAATATCTTAAGATTGTTTATCTTCTATTTTTTATCTTTTGTCCTTCCTATTTTACCATGCAGCAGATGTTCTTAACATCAAAGAGCTTAGAAGTCCTAGTACAGTGTTTTACGAAATATCTCCATGGCCTATTCTTTATATTTATACCCAGATTTTTAATTCTCTATGTCTATTTCATTGCCTACTTTTTGATTTTAATCTTAAGTTCTTTGAATCAATGCATTGCATGAATTCCTCAGTCTTCTAGTACAATATCTCTGGTTTCATATAATGCATCCCTTCCAAATTTCTCTATATTCACCTTCATCCTAGACTTGTAGATCTGCAATGAGAATATCAAGTCTTTTCATCTAGAACCAGGTTAAGATCATGCCTTCTCCAAGATTTTTAGCCTAACTTTATCCTTAGAGTTGTGGCATTTCCCTTAGGAAAGAAAAACAGAAGCTTAAATATATACCCTATTTGACCTCTCAGTTTTAATTTTTGCATATGCCAATAGAAGAAGAGCTATATTAATAGATAATGGTGAACTTAAAAAAATACTATGGAAAAGCCTTTGTATTCATAAGCTTGGAAAACCCAGACCAGTCATATACATTAATCCTATCCTGTGCTTCCACTAAATGAAAATATGGTATACTCAGGAATCCAACAGTGTCTCAGCAGTACTTCCTCTAAGTGATTTAATTCAGAACAATGACACAAAGGTATCTTTATGAAGATTTCTTACATACTTCTTTTTATTGTTCTAATCTCTCTCTTTAATTTGACATTTGCATATTTGCAATACAGATGGCAATGCTAATACATCTAAAAGAGTACTACTTTATTCACCTAAAGTCTTTCTCTTTACTGTTGATTCAGCAAATAATACCCCCATTTCCCTAAATGTTTCATCCAAAAGTCTGGGGTTGATTTCTCTGTTTTTCCCACCAAACTCTAATTCCTCAAAAAGTAGTGGGCTGTATTTCAAAATCAGTCTGAAGTTTATTCACTCTTTCTCCAGGAAATCTACTCCATTATAATTTTATTATCTTACATCTGGTCTAGTGCAGTAGCCTTCTAATTATTGTTTCCACTTTTGCATTCTTATAATTTGTTCTTCAAGGATGAACCAGAATATATTAACATTTAAATAAAATTAAGCTCCTCCTTGCCTTACAACATTCCACTGGATTTGCATTAGATTCCTAGTGCTACTGTAACAAACGAGGTACCACAAAATCATTGACTTAAAACAAATTGATTATCTAACAGTTCTGGAGATCTGAATTCCAAAATGAATCTCACTGGGCTAGAATTTAGGTGTCAGCTAAGCTGCATTGCTTCTGGAGGCTCTGGGGAGAATATGTTCTTGCCTTTTCCAGCTTTTAGAGGCTGCTTGGACCCTTTCCATCTTCAAAGGCAACAGTGGAAGAGCAAGTCTTTCGCCATCTACATCATCTGACGCTCACTCCTCTGCCTTCTGCTTCCATTATTGAGGAATCCTGTGATTATGCTGAGCTTATTCCTATTTTAAGGTTAGCTGGTTGGCAACCTTAATTCTCCTTGATCATGTAAAATAACACATTCACAGGTTGCAGATTAGGACGTAAACATTTTTTGGGCTGTTATACTGCCTACCACAGGCTTTTCAAAAAATGAAAAATACAAAAGACTTTTCAAGTTCCAAATTTCCCTACTGCTTGGCCCCTGCCCAACTCTCCATCTCCATGGCAGACAGCCCTCTCCCTTTGCTCACTGGGCTCTGGTCACACTAACCTTTAGTGACATTCTGATCCAAACAAGTGTCATCTGGCGGAAGACCTTTGCCCTTGCTGTTCCTTTGTGTGAAAGGTTCTGTCACCAGACATTCACACGCTTGGCTTATTCTTGTCATTTAGTCCATTTCCCCAAGAGAGGCTTGGGAGGCTTTTCTGCCACTCCAGATAAAACAGTTCCAACTTCTACACTCTTTTAAGTTATTATGATTTATTCCCTTCATAGAACTTATCACCAGCTGAATTGCCTTATTTGTTTTCTTGTTTAATGTCTTTTTAACCTAACAGAAAGACACATGTGGATATGCATCTCGTCTGCTGTTTTAAGAACTTTTACCTCCAGAGTTTACAACAGTGCCTTGCTTGTAAATTTTCAAGGCATATTTGATGAATGCATGATTGAATAATTTTATGAATACATTTTAAATGAATCTCCAAAATAATCATGCACTATTTTTTTTTTTTCTATCAGGAGAAGGATTTGCCAGTATATTTTCCTTCTCCGCAGAGGGAGCCGTCATTTAAAAAGGAAGAAACCTTCAATTCTTTGCTCCCTCTGGGGTACCATGCATCATTCCTCTGAGGGTATTTTTAGCCCACAACAAAGTTGTCTGTATTCTGCAGTACCTTAATCCCTTTTTCTTCTGATACTCTGGGAAACAAAAAAGTCGCTGCTCTCAGAGGGATGGACTAGAGAATTCCATTAATTCAGAAAACAAGAGATTTACCATGTGCTTCTGTGATCTAAATGGAATGAGAAGGTCACACTGTACCTTTTCTTCAATTGCATAGTTTGCTTCTCCCATTGTTACTTGCATTTTATGCAGACTCTTAACTTGTGCCAGTTAGCTTCAAATTTGGGAAGGTAGTCAGTCCACTTGCTGCTCCAGATAAATCTGAGGCAAAATTCACTACATTAGCTCTAATAGAGTCCTTTGCAAGCTTGACCTACCCCGGTCAGGATCTGTTCTGATTAAACTGTAAAGCCTGTTATGTCTCTTGCTGTGCATTTCTCTTGTTGCTAAAGTCTTCATGTTTAGTCGGATATACTCATTGCTTCCAAGATCCTGGCCAATTCAGCCCTACCAGCTGCCTACCCTTTGAGGTACTTGGGATTTAACAAAAAATAAACTACTTCTCTTGCCCACGTGAGTAAATGTTTTATGTAGTTGAAGAATTCGATGTGGGCAAAGACCATGTATTTTGTTGTTGTTGTTCAGCAGTGTATATTTTGTACATAGCGGGTACTTGTGCTCAATTAATGTTAGCTTAATTCATTCGTTTATGTCTTTAACACTTAGGGTCTTGCCAGACTTTAGAAAGGATAAAAATATTTCATATTTATATGTTTAAAAGGAGAAAACCCACTTGAATTGGTTACTAACCAGATATTTTACTCCAAACTGTACATAAGGTACAGACTTTTAATTTTGTTCATATTGTTAAAAATAAGTATCCTACTTGCTGCCATGTTTGTCATAAGGCAAACATCCTACAGGAATTTCCATTTACTTCTTCTACTTGTAAGAAGAGTATGAATATGAAAGCTATATTTTATTTTTGCAGGTAGAACACTGGCAAGACATACTACAAGCTTTCCTACAGTACTTGTTTTTTCATTAATCTCAATTTTACTGGGACAGATTTCATTGCATTGGAAAC
Organism: Chlorocebus sabaeus; assembly: GCF_047675955.1. Classification (NCBI taxonomy): domain Eukaryota; kingdom Metazoa; phylum Chordata; class Mammalia; order Primates; family Cercopithecidae; genus Chlorocebus; species Chlorocebus sabaeus. The sequence continues at coordinate 23,051,715 of NC_132930.1, read as the reverse complement.
TCCCTAAGGAATTTGAAGTCTGGGTCAATTCTCTGTTGTATACGTGAGTGTAGTATATGATATTATATAGTCCTACTGTCCAAAGAGCTCAAAGCACTTGATAAATATCATCCTGTTGATCATATTCACTTTCCTGAACAGTACATGGCAAGCATTGGTATCACCATTTAGCAGTGAGCTGAAACTATGAAAACTAAAATGCAGAGGGATTTGAAAGACCAGCAAGAGGGATAAAAATACCTCAGTCACAGAATTTAGGTAAAAGCTTTCCTGAGTCCCTGAAATATACCTTTTCTTTCAATTATATTATTTCTTTAGCTCTAAATCTTAAATGCTCAGTTCTTTTGAAACTTACTTATTTTGATTTTTTAAAAAATATAAACCTTTATTTTAAGTAATATTTTTGATTACAAGTCTGGAAAATATCTCATTATTCCTCTTGACATACAACTTCTCTGTGAAATTCATCTAGTTTTGCCCTTTCTTCTTATGATTCCTTAAGAATCACAGTAATGTCACTTAAAATAACTTGAGAAATCATTGCATCAACTCCTAATGCTATTGAAAAGAAAGGCAAAGTCCAAGGTAAGTATAAGATTTGCCCACAGTCACATTGTTTGATAAAAGCAGAGAAAATGCTGGATTCAAGGCTTTCTGTCTTGAATGATTGTATTACTATACAATCCTCCAGAAACAGGAAGGAATTATATTTCAAGGCCATCATCAACTGTAGGGCAGGAGAAAGATATTTCAGACTCCCTTTTTTTTTTTTTTTTTAATGTGGGTTTGGTTGTTGATATTACATTCTTTTTCCACCTTTGTATTCTTATTACCTAGCAGAAGTCTTGAATGAATGAATGACACATTATACTCATGACAACAGATGCTAATGTAGATATATTAAGATCACTAATGGCTTCAGACATCTTAAAATAGACACTGTAAGACTGTGGTTTAGGTTATTCAAAACCACTTTAATTATTGCAAAGTGTTTCATTGAAATATGCTATCTCTTAACTTCTCGGTATTATCTCAGTCAATCATGGGTCATTCCATGGAATTAATAGGGGAATACTTAAGACTTTAACAGAACAAATAATGCTTTAACTACCTTATCCAAATGTCTTATTACAGATAAAAGCAGATTATGAAATGCACATGTAGCGTCTTTGAATATTTTTAAATAATAATAGGCATAGAATAATGAGTATTTTCATCAATATTATGTTTGATCAATTCCTTACTACGAAAGGGACAGATGATTCAAACAACTTTTTCTGTATATTGCCGTTGAAACTGAGAGTACAGATCATTGACATGCTTGTGAATGACACAAACATTGCCAAACTCCTGATGGTAGGTAGAACCTAATGTTAAAACAATGACATGAACATGCCTATTTCAATAATTCTTACACATTCACAATTTTCTTTTATCTTTTTTATTTATTAAAAGATGTAATTATTGGCCAGGCGCGGTGGCTCACGCCTGTAATCCCAGCACTTTGGGAGGCCGAGGCGGGCGGATCACAAGGTCAGGAGATCGAGACCACAGTGAAACCCCATCTCTACTAAAATTACAAAAAATCAGCCAGGCGCTGTGGTGGGCGCCTGTAGTCCCAGCTACTCAGGAGGCTGAGGCAGGAGAATGGCGTGAAGCCGGGAGGTGGAGCTTGCAGTGAGCCAAGATCGCGCCACTGCACTCCAGCCTGGGGGACAGAGTGAGACTCCGTCTCAAAAAAAAAAAAAAAAAAAAAAAAAGATGTAATTACTTGAGGGATAAGGGAGGATCTCTTCCAAAATTTTCAATACCTGTGAGCTTAACATGATGGAAAATAGTAATGTGAGTAGATGTATTGATAGTACTAAATCCAGTTAGGTAACAAATATATTTGTGGTAGTAGATTCAGTGAGTTAATAAGTCTAATATATTTCACCTTTACCTTCATTTGTATTGCGCCACTTTAAGCTGTAACATCTAGGCTCAACTTTTGGAACAGGTTTGTTTATATTTGTGCTTATGTTCTCTCACTTTATCAGACAATTCTCTATACAACGGTTAAATAATTTCTCTCCAATACAAATATAAACACATCATTTTCATGCTTAACATTTTCAGTAGCATTTTTGTTGTTAAATGATTTTTAACATGGATATGGGATAAAATGACTCCCCATCACCACATATGGTTAGAATTAATGCCAAATATTTTATCATGGCGTGAAATTACACTTTCATCTGTCCTCTGCCTCACACTCTGTCTCCCCTCTCACCACTCTACTTTGTATGTTTTTCTCCAGAAATAAAAACATCTTTACAATTCTCTAAAAACAAAAATCACATTGTCTATGACTCCCTACTAGAAAATTCTCTCTGCTTGGAATGTTCTTTCCAGTAATGTCTGGTGAGATGAATTATCCATTTTCCCCTCAAGCACTGTGACTCAGTGAAGGCTTTATCTACCTCTGAGGCTTCAATACTTTCATCAGATATGCACTTAAAAAGTTTTCCTGTTTATTTAATAAGAATTCAGAAAAGGCTGATCATGTACTTTAAGTGCTGTGCTTGCACACCGTGCCGAAGTTGCTTGTATACATAAATTCTCCTTCATTAGCATATGAGATTCTGGAACAGAATCTGTTTCATATCAACTTCTGACATTCCGGGACATAGCTCAGTGCTTGGCAACTAAAAGGATCCTCAGATTTAGATACTAAGCAAACCAAATTAATATATGTCAAATATGTGAAATTAGTATTTATGACAATTTCATGGACATGGTAATTTCAGGACATTTCAAGACATTTCTAGATGTGATGATTGTTGGGTTTTGAAGGGAAGGCGAAGGTTAAAGAAAGACACAAAGAAAAAGAGAGAGAGGGAGAGAGAGTCACTCAACAGCAATCGCAGGCATTTATGTCCAGCATAAACCTGCAGAGGTGGGGGACCAGCTTAATGCCAGTGAGTACCGCTCTTACAGTCTGGTGTGCTTAATAGGTATGAGCAGGAGGGATCTGGGCAGTATGTCTTGCTGCACGGCAGGATATTGATAAGATGTCCCTGTGATCAGGCAGTTTGGCCCTTTCTTCAGTGGGATGTGATAGGATGTTCTTTGAATCTTTGCCCAACAGGATATAATAGGGACGTTCCTTTCATTGGACCATTGCCCAGCGGAGTATTATGAGAAAGTCAGCTGGTTGGGCAGGATATTTCTGATGGCTCAAACCCCCGTGGAACGTTTCACTTTGACCAAGGTCTGCGAAATGGTGGGGGGCTTACACAATGGTAAAGTTTGGACTAACAGTTATAAGGGTTTGCTGGCATTTTATTATTAAATCGAAATAAATGCGAAGTTCACAATTCACTAGGAAATGCCTTCGTAGTGAATTGTTGCTGCTTCTACCTCTGAGTGATCCCTAACCAGTGATGGATTATGCAAATCTCAAATGAGGATTTGCCCTGGGTCTTAGAGGAATTAGATACATTTTACATTATGCTATAAATGCCTAACTTCATTTTATGTTTCCAGAAGACATTTATGTAAAATCTGCTGGTTAGTTGCCCTTACCAAAAAATGAAAAAAAAAATATGTATATATATATATATATATATATATATATTTGAGCCTTGATTGTATTCAAACATGAAAAATGAAAGAAGCAACTTTCTCTTATTACTATTTTTGTCAGTATCAATATATTTTCTAACTACTGTCATACATTCTAATTTAAAAGCACATGTTCCTCCCAAAGATGAGAACTGAGAATGAAAGGCAAGTTTTAAACGTAGACAGCTTTACTCTTAGAATTACTGCTGAGTATATAGAAAAATGAAATACCTTTAAAAGGTTCAGCAAATGTCTGGTAAGAAATAAAGAGGTCAGAAAATAGTTTCTCCTGATAAGCTTACATTTTAAACATATTTCTTAGGGAAATAAATTCCCTAGATATTTTTAAAAAATAACCAACATGCATTACTCAAAATTAGTTTCCCATAATTGGCGACTTCTCAAAATGTAACTGATGGACTTCCCTATTACTGAATAAAATTAGCAAAATCCCTAAAATAAAAACTGCAAAAAGAAATAAAAATGATGATCTCTTCTTATCCTCATCTCTGCCTCTCTCTCTTCATATATACATATGGGTGTCAGTGTGTGTGTATGTGTGTCACAGAGAGAGAGAGAGGGAGAGAGAGAGAAAGAAGATATATTTTTTAAGATGGGCTTGCATGGAAGCTAGCTTGCAAAATTCAGATTATTGTAATATTGTCTTTGCCGTGAAAGAAGATGGAAAACACACGGGTATGTTACCTTCTTGCAAAGATGATATAAATTTGGCACTTCATGTTTCTTTCTGTTTTGAGAGTGACTTATCTGGGAAGGAATGGAAGATGTGTGCACAAGGGATGATGGATTGAGTTATTGTTTGTGAAAGGTCACATTTAGGTTCCTCTATGCTCAAGTAAAGGATTCTGTTACACATGTATGTTCCATTCTTCTATATCTTTGAAACACACTTATTGAGTCATTCTATGCACTGGACACTGTTGAAACAAATATAAGTAAAAATCAGCCTCTTCCAAAACAACCTTTTTGTTTAGTGGAGGAGAGAGCAAGTACCTTATACACTTAAAGTGTTACAGTGAAAATTTGAACAAGTTCACATTGGAACACAGAAAAAAGGTACCTATTGATACTCTGAGATGCTGTAATCAAGGGAAGAGGATCAAAAAACTGATTTTGGGTGCTTGATTTAGGCTCCTGAAGCAACGGAATGCCATTGTACAAAGAGTCAATGTAGTATGCAAAGAGATGGAATAGAGTAAGAGTGGCATATTCAGAAAAATACTCTTTTATTTGAAGTGACAGAAGACTCTGATATCTTTAGGATGATGGTAGAAGGCAGAGCTAGAATTAAAGACAATTAGGTAAAGATGATTCCTTGGATAGACAGCATGGGAGGAACTGTGAAGAATGATGACTGAAACAGTCATGAGACAGGGGCCTGGACATGCAAAACTGTGTGTGCCATAATAAATTACTTCAGGTTATCCTGTAGGTGAACACAGCCATGAACGAATAATTAGCAAAGAAATAGTATAATCAGGTTTATATTTTGGCAATATTATTCAGATAACCATACTGAGATTGGACTAACAGAGAATATCAGAGTCACGAAACAAATTTGGAAGCTACTGCACTGGTTGTGGCAGGAGAATACCATGATTTGGATTAAAGAAGTGAGAGTGACAATAAATAAAAAGGGGTTAATTTGACATGCATGTTGAAATTCATTGTACATAGAACTCAATGCATGTATGCAGGGCGTAGGTGAAGAGAAAGGAGTTGTATCTACTTTTTTTTGTTGTTTTTATTTTAGTAACTGGGTAGAAGATGTGGTAGAAAGTGTAGTAGAGATAGTAAGCTTAAGATAATTATCAATGCTCTCAGTACTGTCATTTCTGAGTTTATAGAACTGTTATTTAGGTTAGAGTACTGTTCATTAGTACATATTTATAAATATTAAGCATATTTATTAACACTACAGAGGTACTTACATTGTTCCAGAAGAGGGTTAGAACAGTTAATTAATTTTTTATTGTTGTTGCAAATAATAGCTTTGAGAATCAAATAAATCTATGACTCTTACATCCAAAATTTTGCATTCAATATCAGGAGAGTCACATACTTCTGAGAACATCCCTTGTCCCTAGGTTAAGAATCTCTTGAGTTACGCCAAGAGGAGAAACATTAAAGAAGTTCTTAGGGAACTACTACTCAGTAAGCCATTAAAAACATTGATTTTAGTGTTGGCTGTAAATGTTTTCTGTGATAAGTTCATCTCCGTTGGATATTTCTTTTAAGGAATAAATCAATCACTAGCTTCATGCATTAATGAATTAGTCTATATATCCTAATCTCTCAATGTATAAAATAAAACTTTTTTTTTTTCTTTTCTTTTTTTTTTTTTTTTTGAGACGGAGTCTCGCTCTGTCGCCCAGGCTGGAGTGCAGTGGCCGGATCTCAGCTCACTGCAAGCTCCGCCTCCTGGGTTCACGCCATTCTCCTGCCTCAGCCTCCCGAGTAGCTGGGACTACAGGCGCCCGCCACCTCACCCGGCTAGTTTTTTGTATTTTTTTGGTAGAGACGGGGTTTCACCGGGTTAGCCAGGATAGTCTCGATATCCTGACCTCGTGATTCACCCATCTCGGCCTCCCAAAGTGCTGGGATTACAGGCTTGAAAAAATAAAACTTTTTAAAGAGAAAACCATGAAAAATTATTCTCTAAGTCAGGAGATTGTTTTTATTTTGTCACAAATAACTTTTATTTTGTCACAAATAACATGACTATTCCCCCATGGTAATACCTTCAAGAAAATTTAGAGTGTTACTTGCCTGAAGTCAAAACTACATTTTTAAAAAGCTTATGTAAATAATACTGCTATTTGATGCTTAATTAAGACTTTTGGCATGACCACCACCAAGCTCCCTGCCAAATTAAAACAATTTATTCCCAAGCTAAAAATAGCTATGACTAAATTGAAATTGACAGACAATGAACCAGTGGTTAGGCAAGTTTATTGAATACCATGCCCCAATTTTGTTAATGAAGGTATACATCATGCACCAGTTGGTACATTATTTGTTAAGCCAGGAATGATGCCAATTTCTATAGCCTCTGCCAAGATCTATAATTTAGTCACTAAAGAGCCAACACATGCTAGAGACATCATAATGTGGGGAATCCTGAGCCTTGGAATAGAACTGGTCCAAGAAGAATGCCCACCAGTTTCTGAGTTTTCTCATCCCCTTCACCCCCTTTAATTAGACCATTAAAGTCTAATTATCTTAATTAAAATAACGTTTCCAAAATACCACATATTGAACACACACGAAGTGAGGGAGAAGATAGGAACTGGGAGTAGAAATCATTAGGTGAAATTCTTCCTACTATTTGATTTATTTAAAACTGAGAGTTGTCTCTTTCCATAGTTACGTTTTTCTTTTTTTGATAAAACATCTCCGGCAATTAAAATGCAAAGATCAATAAGTAAGAGAAAATATGATTAACAGTAAAAAAAACCAAAACAAAACAAAAAAGCACTTTTAATTTTACATAGTAAAAGTCCAGAGGAAGATAGTTTCAAAGATAGTCCAAGAACTCAAAGACATCATTAAGCTGGGGGTTCTCACATTATTGCTGTACCATATTCATTATGTTGATTTCCCTTCCTTAGATTTCTTGTCCCCTGATCAAAGGATGGCTATACCAGATCCAGGAGTGGTCATGACTTTCAAAAGCAGGAGGCACTAACACCTGCTTCAAATCAAATATCTTAGACATGAATAAAATATAACATTTTAAACTAATTTCAATTAAGCATAAAAGTACATACTTAATTTTCATAGCATTTATTGCTCTGTTACATTTTAATCCAATTCATGCATTCAATTATATGATACAGTATGAGCTGAAGCAATAATTTATAGATCTACATCATTATTTTTAATTGGGGAGCATTCATTGAGCAGAAAGTGAATATTCACATGTATAGGCAAGCAACCCACAGCATATGCAGATTCAGGCTAAAAACCACTGAGACATATAGCTACATAATACATACTTATTCTGAAAATAATCTAATATGTACTTAAGCTTGATTCCTTTGCTTTTACTTCTATGGACTTCAGTGGGGATATTTACACTCAACCTACCATTTGTGTTCAAGGACCCTTTGGGTATTTTGTGTTATTCTCAGTCATAACATTATGCAACTTTATCATCACTACAAATGTTCATTTATTATTTGTGATAAAAATCAGTAAAATTTGAATAAAAATTTCACTCATACTACTTAATCATTCTATCCCTAGTAAGTTTTAGTAAGTCCATCAAATGTTGGTTGCTGTAAACATTAATCATGAATCTCATATCATATTGTTACACAAGGAAGAATAAAGCTTGCCAGTCACATTTACATAGACAAGAAGAACTGATACAAATTTCTAATTGCTGAGAAAAGAATGATTTGATATAGAAGCTTAATCCAGAAAGGGGGAGTGATCATTATTTTAAACTGTATAATCAAATAGCTTTGAACTGTTCTAGTTAGGTGAATTTGGGGAAGTTACTTAAGTTTTCTATGCACCAACTTTCCTATCAGGTAATGGGGAATCTATCCTAATAATATTTTTGTAACTATTACAGGAGTTAATAGTCATGAGATGCTGAGAACAGAATCTGGAACTGGGCAGGCCCATGGCAGCTCTTAGGCGTTACTCGCTGACTCTTCAGCCATATCATTTTGTTACTAGGGGTAAGAAGACCTTGGTCTTGCATACATTTTTTTTTATCCCAGGTCCAAGATGAGTAAAATATCAGTAATAATTCCTGCACTTTCCACTCCAGCAAGTTATGTTGAAAAGCAAATTCAATAATGGATCCTGGAGTCAAGTGTTGTCAAAGGAGCAGCTTTAGAGCAAGACAGAGCTGGTGTCAAATCCTGGCTGTGGGATTATTTCTTCACGGAGCATCTTGAATGAGATTGTTAACATACAAATCTAATCTTACCATTTTGCCTACAAAACTTTTTCATTTGCTTTCCATTATCCTTAGAATGAAAACAATAATTCTCTAACTGATAGGTAAACTCCACATAATGTGACCCCTTTCAATACTTTATTTCATGTCATGCCATTTCCTATCAACTGCTAGACTCCAGCCCTACCCACTGCCTTTCTTTGATTTCCTTCTTCTTGCCAGAAATGTCTCCACAATGAGGTTTTTACACTAGTTTCCTCATGAATTGTAATTTTTCTTCCATATAGTTCAGCTTTTTGACTTTTATTTCCATTCAAGATCTCTTCTCAATTGTCACTTTCTCAGTTATTCCTTCTTTAATCTCCTAAATTGAATTACTTACTGTTTTGATTTCCCATAGTACTATTTATTTTGCTTCACAACATATCAGAGTATGTAATTCTACATTGTTTGAAGGAGTATTTGCTTGTCACTCTCTTCTGCTCACTCACCATGCTCATTTAGATCGCAGCTCTATCCCCAGGTTCCAACAAATAATAGACTCTTAATAAATAGTATAGTACTGAAATAATTTGCATTATCCCTTGAACCTTATTGTCCTCATTGGAAAAGATGAATATTAGTAATACTTACTTGAAAACAATGTGTTTTTATATTGAAGGTAATGTGTGTGCAATACATTCCCTTTAAGCTATCAAAATACATAAATATTATTAAGAAGCAATTGTATAAGATACAATGCATTTTAAAATAATGTGGTTTATTGTTGTTGCTGTTGTTCTTTTGAAATGGATGGGATCAAAGGGAACAGAAACAGAAACATGACTATTCCCCCATAGTACAGATTTAAAATAGATTTTATTGCAGTGGGAGTGAATTTATAAGCAGTGATGTCATTGCATGCATATGATCCCCTAAGTTATTATCGTCACAAAGAGGGGTGCTCAGGCCACACTGGATACAACATGGAGAGAGTTTTAGTTGTGAATAAGATTCTACATATTCTTGGGAGGTCAGGGATAATCTAGGCAACCATGCATCAGTGGGAGCTCTTTAGTGAAGAAAGTGGCCTTGTTAGAATGTGGAACCTTCAGAGCCCAGTGGCTGTTATCAATCTCTTTTTCTTTTGAGTTAATTCAGTTGAGCTAGTTTTTGCAAAATGTGATGGTTAATATTAGGTGTCAACTGGGTTGGATTGAAGGATGCCTAGATGGCTGGTAAAGTATTATTTCTGGGAGTGTCTGTGAGGGTGTTGCCAGAGGAGACTGATATTTGAGTCAGTGGACAAGGAGAGGAAGACCCACCCTCAATGTGGGTGGGCACTATCCAATCAGTACAAGAAGGTGCAATAACCTTGCTTTCTGAGTCTTCTGGATGGCTCCTTCCTCCCATGCTGCATGCTTCCCTCCACTCCTCTTGCCCTTGTCCATTAGACTCCAGGTTCTTAGGCTTTTGGACTCTGGGACTTGCACCAGTGGCTTCCTGGGAGCTCTTGGGCCTTTGGCCACAGACTGAAGGTTGGACTGTTGGCTTCCCTGGTTTGAGGCTATCAGACTCGAACTGAGCCACTACCAGCTTCTCTCTTCCCCAGCTTGCAGACCACCTATCGTGGGACTTCACCTTGTGATCCTGTGAGCCAGTTCTGCATAATAAAGATACATGCATCTAACCTACTAGTTCCGTCCCTCTGGAAAACCCTGACAAATGCACAAAGCTACCAAAGGCGAGGAGAAAAATAACTATCAGTGGCCTGCAGATTTGACTCTCATCATTGAGAAAATAGTCCCAGATTCTCTGTGGCTAAGATTCTGGATTATTATTCGTGGTGCTGCCCATGTCTTTGGTGCTTCCCCTTTGTCTCCACTACCTGGTCGTCCAGAGATCTTTCTGCAAATCACTTTGTTTTATTTTATTTTTGTTTTAATTGCTAATATCAAATGCCATATTTAGCATGAGAAAGATGATGCTCAATAAATATTTACTCAATAAAACACTTATGACTCATTCAGGGAGGAAGTAAATTCTAATGATTGCATTCTGGAGTGCGACAGCTCAGAGGTCTGATGCCAGCCATGTGTTTTCTGGCTGTTTGACCGTGGACAATTAAGTTTCATTTTCTTTATTGAAAAGCATCATAATGGTACCCAAACCTTAGAATGGAAGGGGAATTCAATAGAAAAATGGATTTTTAAAAAATGACTAATCATATTCCTGGCATATAAGTAAAAATAAATTAAAGCCCTCACTGTTAGAATTTACTCGGCTATTAACATTTCTTAGGTATTAGTACACTTGAAAGATGTGTGTATGGTTTGACATATGAGAGAGATGGGGTGTGGCAAAGATAAAGGGGTTCTGGGAATGTTGATGAGGAAGGGGAGGACATTGGAAAGGAAAGAATAGAGAGAGCCCAGACACTGAGACTACAAGGACAGAATTTTTTGAATTGACTCAGTAATTAGTACTGTGGACTCTGAAAATATGTCACCAAACAGATGTGTTTTGTATTTAATGAGCCAGAAATATCTCTTCTCTGCTATTAATGCCAAGTTACTCTGGTGGAAAGATTGTGAAATTGGATGATTTTTATTAACTTTACACACAAATCCCAACTACATTTCTCAGATCATTTTACCAATTCCTTCCTCTCCTAGATATGTGCTAAGAAAATGTTTATCGCTTATGTTAAACTCATAAAAAAAGGAACAGCTACCCATTGTGTTCCCATAGCCCTAAGTGATAACTAAAGCAGTTTAGTCACACAGGTCTGTAGTTTTCCAGCCTCATAATTATTTTACTTGTGTCGGTATTCCTTGTTTTTGTAATACGATGGTTACAAACATAGTTTCTGAAGTTAGTCACCTTTTGGGCTATTACGCAAAGTCTGACCTCTCTAAACACGCATTCACTCCTTAGTAAAACATGAATGAGAAAAGCACGATCACATTAGTTTGTCGTGAGACTCAAACTAGATAATATCTGCAAAGACACTGGCGCTCGGTACATAAATAATTTTGGCTTTATGATTATCACTAGAGTAACAACCTGTGAAATTCTGTCATATTTATCATTTGATTGATTGTTAAGAAAACACTTTGAAGTAAATATAACTCATATTACTTCTAGAAATATGAGTTATGTATTTATAGAAAAAGAAACTGAGGTTTATGAAGGTTTGTCTTACTCTTATCCTTATTTGCAGGAGATGGCAGAACTGAGAATGGACTAGGCATAAATATCAAGAATTTATGCTTTTTCTACTTTAATATCAACTGTGTTTGTGTATGCACAGGGATGTGTGTGTTTTACGTGCTTTATGTACCTGAAATATTGAATTAGTCATTGGCAAGTCTGTTAGTGAAAAGTATGAAGTACAACGTGTTAATAATTTGGTTCAGTTCCATCAACTTTTATTGAGCATCTAGTGTAAGTAATGGAAGAAATACCTGAATAACAAAACCTTTGACCAAAAAATTCATATTCTATGTTGGGAGACAATCGTTTATAACATAGACTGATAAGCATAATATGAATACGCCAGAAAAATTGGCAAATGGAAACAAGATGTTGACTCTGCCAGGGATGGGGTAAGATGATATGAATGATTTCTGAGAACAGTTGTGGAGAAGGTGACCTGAGGCAATGTTTTAAAGAATGGGCAGAGTTTCTTACATGAGGGGTCATCCAAGAAAATGAGAAATAATTGATCAGAAATAGAAGTGAAAGGAACATTATTTTGAAAACATTAAGAAACTCAGTATCACCAGAATTGATACTTAGACATTTGGCAGGATGGTAAAAAGGAGTTAGATATGTATGAGACCAAAATATACAAAGATTTTTTTTTACTGAAATATAAGTAAGTTCTACCAAGAAATTCTGGATATTCCCAGTGGAGAAGGAATACATTTTCTCCCCTCTGCCTCATAAATTATCAAATTAGAAATCTTGTTTGTAATCTCAAGGCACTAGGCCACTGATGTTGGGTAATTCGAGGAGCAGAAGGTGGGAGATCATGCCTTATGATCAGGAAGTCTGTCTGTCTGATTTATTACGCAAGGATAACCCACCTTGTTTTACTTCTTCCGGATCATTTAGGAAATTAATGGTGCAATATCAGGCATATCGATGTGGTTGATAGAAAAATACGCAACTGGTTAGTGAACACTCACAGAGAGCGTTACATGGAATATTTATGATTTCATTTGTAACTAGCACAATCTTGGGAGTTTGCGAAATCCCTTTCAGAGCCCCAATTTAATAAAAGTCATCTAATTAAAACCCACTAAATAATACTTGTTTTAGCTATTTCTTGAGCTTAATTGAATGTATGCCTTTTCAAAAAGTTTTAACTACTTTCCCCATTGACTTAAAGAGAAAACAGCTTTTATTGTGACAAAATCTAGTAAGAGGTCAGGCATATTTCAGTTTATTGAGAAAATTAAACATATAGGCAACTTGAAAATAAAAGCTTATAACCATACTGAAACTAATTTTCAATCAATATTTCATAACAGCCCTTCAAACTAAGCAATGTTGAGACTCAGAGACTCAGTCGCTTGGGATTTTGAATTTGATAGAGTCCTTTTTGGATCGTAAAAATTTCAGTTCTATACCTACAAGGACTTCACATATACATCTGTTCTTACATAGTGCTTACTGAATACATCTGACTTCTTCAGTAGATAATTCTGAGACAAAGCATCCCTTATCTGACAAACAGTGCTGCAATTATATTCATTAATACTTTTTTATGTTTACAAAGGGATTACTGGCATGACAATAAGGCTCATTATTTTCAGAAGCGTGTGGCTATGTGGGAGAATTTATATGTACTTCTGCGTGATGAAGAATTGGATGCAGTCTCTTTGGAAGCTGTGCACCAACGAAAGATGAAGAATAGACAAGCCCACTCTTCATCAGGTAACAAATCTGGGATCTGATCACAATTGATGTCTTATTTTCTACAAGGAACCATGCCAATATGGTGTTAAAAGTTTTAACAAAATTAACTTAAAATCACTCTCAATATGTATTTTTTCATAATACTGAGCATATAGAATTTATTCAGGGCCATACAAGATGAAATTGTTGCATGGAGAAAGGGATATGCTCTAAGACTGTTTTTGTTCCATGGCAAGTTTCTGGAAAATGGTTGAGACTGTGATCACATTGTATATTTGATTGATTTGGAAATCTTCCCTGGAAATAACAATCATATAATAAAAAATAGTAATGCCCATACAAAAACTTGTTTTATGAGTCTTACTTCTCAGCCTTCTTGGCTCATCGTCAAACCATTCTTCTACCAGACTATACAATTAGTCATGCGCTGTATTGATGGACAATCTGTACAGTACATGAACACAGTAGATGTAAATGCTGTGCTTGAAGGCTCATCTACTATGTCATATGACATGAGTAAAACCATTTAATGGGCATTGAGAATATTTTTTCCTGTCTTCAGTTTTCAGTATATGTTCCAAATCTTCATTTAGTTTACCAATCTGGATTCCTGCTTCAGTTTTTGGGCTGTGAGAATTTCTCTCAGTCTCTCTCGTTTTTTGTTTTTTTTTGTTGTTGTTGTTTCGTTTTTGGTTTTTTTTTCTCTTCATTCTAGCTATGCATTAAAAAAAATGACATCAACATGTTTTATGCAGAATCCTTATGTATTTTGTAGTTTATTTTGTTGTTGTGGGATTTTTACAGGGTATATAGTTTCCACATTTTCATGAATTAAATCTTCACCTACTTTTAGCATATGAATAAAACTTCAGGGTTCAAAATGCAATTATAGCATTTTTTAATCATAGCATAGATTTGAACATATTCATTTAAATATTATAAGCTCATATTATAAGCTTATAATAAATACTATAAGCTGCCAGGATAGTTTAAAAAGTAAGCACAGTATAACACTGAAATCAATATCATCAATATAATAATATAATTTATATTGCTTTTGCCTGACATACTGAACTGATAATTATTAGAGGAAATTTGCCTTTTAAATTCTCAAAGGATTGTGAGAGAGAAAAAAATTATTTTACTGAAACACACAAAGCACGTTCATTATAAGACACAAGTGAAAAGAAACATATTTTTGGGAAGATTTAAAATGAGAGAAAACAGAGATGGAGAAAGGAATGTGCGCTTGGGCCTCATGCATGAGGTTTTTCTTTAAGACTTAAGTTTTACTTAAGATATTACAAATATTTTCTCAAAAATTACTATACCACCAATCAATGTAATGCATCTGATTAACAGTCTGATTTTTAAAATATCATGTGACCATTTCAATACATTTTTAAGTAAACTTTAATAATAATTCATGATGAAAATATTAGTAAATTGAGATTAGGAAGAAACTTTTTATTTGGAAAAGTACATATTTTTTAAAACTACAATCAAAACCACACTTGATTTTGGAATATTGAAAAGTTCTTCTTTAAATTCACTACTAAGAAAAATTTGTTCCATATGCCTATTTCAGTTTTTCTTTGAACTGGAAACCTGAACGTCTCATTAAGGCAACAGAAGTAAATAAATTCGTAGAGATTAATAAAAATAAATAAATGTGACTATAATTTTAGATGATACTATTGTGTATAGAAAATTTAAAAACAATCAATAGATACTACTAATTTTATAAGAGTTTTTGCAAGAGTGCTGAATACAAAATAATCACAGAAAAATAAGTTGGATTTTTATCTACCAACCAAAAATCTCAGTCAAAATTTTAAAGAAATAATTTATATATCATAAAAAGCAAAAAATACATATGTAAATATATAAGTGGAAACTGTTAATAATTGTCCAGCTTGAAATGTATTGCAGAGTTGAATTAATCTATTGATATACAACATATGGATAGAAAAATTCAATACTGTAAAAACATCAAGTCCCTTTAAATTGATTTATAGTTTTAATATAATCCCAATCAATATCCCACATATTTTAGGGGAAAGCTAATTCTAAAATTTATGTGAAATTAATTGAGAAGGGTCAATCATTGCCAAGATACTCATTTAGGGAAAAACTATCGATAGAAGACTTGTTCAATGAAATATCATTATTTGTTATAAAACTACATAAATTCTGACAAAGTAGCACCAATAGGTGCAGGGACAGACAATAGAGAACCTGAAAATTAACCACATCTATAGAGATGCTTAGCATATAAAATGAATCACTGAAATTAGAAATCAGAATCTTTTCAATAATTGTTGGTACAATGATTAGGCATCCAGAAAGGAGAACAAAAGAAATTTGATTCCCACTCAAATTCATTACAAGGGGACTAAATACCTAATAAAGTTTTAGAAGATCGAATATGAGAGTATCTTTGTGACCTTGAGCTGAGTAAAGTTTTCTGAAAACCCGAATATGCTACCAATGAAGGATATGATTAATAAACTGAACTGCATTACAATTGAAAATACCTGCTTACAAAAGATTTCATATGTTTATTTTTTAAAGGCAACCATCTTAGAGAATGTTTCTAATATCAATCAATAGGAAATATCCAGAACATCCAAACAAAAATATTGGACAAACTATTTAAATGTTTACTTCACAAAGAGATGTATACCAATGGCCAATTCGTGTGTGTAAAGATGTCGGACTCATTGCCAGTTGCAGAAATGCACCTTAAATGACACTTGTTTACCTCTTTAAACATTCAAAATATTAGCTAGAATAAAATACTGTGTTCGTAAATACTATGTACTGGCAAATAGAAGATAAGGAAACTCTCTTCTCTCTCATTCATCACTGATGAGGAAAAAAATTAATTCAAGCACTTTGAGAAATAGATAAGCATTATCCAGTGAAATTGAAAACATGAATACTGTATTAATCATAAGTTAGGGTCCTGGATGTAAGCTAGAGAGAAAGGCGGTCCCATGTAGGAAAATGATACACGGCAGCAGTCTTAATAAAAGAAATAAAAAAGGAAACAGAAAATATTTTGATAGCAAAACAGGGAAATAAATTATCATCTATTAATATAATTGAATACTACCTAGCATTGAAAATGAATAAAATATATCTATCAATACATATTGATGTTAATCTCTAAAACATGTAAAGAACAATGGGTATCACCAAAGAATACGGAGTCAGATTCCAATATACCCCACTAAAGATTTTATTTATGTGAGTACATATTTTTTGGTAAAAATAAAGACAACAAATAAATTATAAATATAAAATTACAGAAAATTAACTTAGGCAGAAGGAAAGACTATAAGACTACTGAGATACACAAGATGTTGCAAGTATTTCTAACATAATTTTTCTTGAGCTGTATGTGGATATTGGGGATTTGCTCTGTTTTTTAAAATAGCTATTGATATGTTATACAGTACATATTTATTTTATGATAGAAAAACTTCAAAAGTGTATTTAAAAAGAATATTTCAAAAATATTCTTATTATTTGATCATATTAGGTGACCAAAAGGTGTTAGGTTTAGTTTGAATGTTATAGTTATTTTTAAAGCTAATAAAATTGGCATAATCATTTACATTTCAACATTAATAGAATTTAGTTATTTTAAAAGGGTGAAAACTGTTGTTTTCACATTGCAGTTTTCCTTTCTTATTCTTTACCACCCTTTTGATATAAAAACACTGTTTAGAGTAAACTCATCCCCTTATGTTTTTTTCCATTCCCCCATAACATTCTGATGTATTTTCTGTATGTACTTTTAAGCTTTCCAAAGGAATTTTCCATTGTATTTTTAAAATCATAATTGAATGGCCTTTAGAAGAATTATACTTGCTCTTCCCTGTGCACATGAACATATCATGTTCTCATTTCATTGGGAAAAAAGTTATTTTTGGCAATCAAATTTCGACATCATATCCTTAAAAAGAATCCTACTAAACCTGCCATCTTTTGATTATGTGAACAATATTCAGAATGCTGTTGCTGTAATCTAATAAATTAGAATTGACTTTTTAAATTGAATTATGTCAAGAATGTCTTTTCAAATACCTTTGTTTCTTGAAGACATCTATGCTGCCTATTTACCTTCTTAACCATCCATGCTGAAAAAGAGAATATTTAATTGCTCTGAGGTGAGCCCTGGTGACCCTGAATTGGTTTTCAAGTTTATAGTCAGAGGCTACATTCATGTGCTTTTATCTTTCTGACTGTTTTCTTTGCCCTCTACAAAGTGCTTAGAGGATGCTTTTCTACATATTCTCTCTTCTTAATCTTTTACTGAGGTGCTGTTAGATAAGAGGAGCAAGAATTATTTTGCTAAAAACACTTTAAAAAATAATGCTAATTTATCTATGGCATAGATAGATAACTGGTGAAGAGAATTCCTGATGCCAACATGCTTGGAACATGCTTGGAACATGCTTGGAACATGCTTGGAACATTTGTCCAAGGTGAACATTTTGAAAAGTTATTTTGTTTCCATATATAAAAGGCCGGGCGCGGTGGCTCACGCCTGTAATCCCAGCACTTTGGGAGGCCGAGGCGGGCGGATCACAAGGTCAGGAGATCGAGACCATGGTGAAACCCCGTCTCTACTAAAAAATAGAAAAAAAATTAGCCGGGCGCAGTGGCGGGCGCCTGTAGTCCCAGCTACTCGGGAGGCTGAGGCAGGAGAATGGCGTAAACCCGGGAGGCGGAGCTTGCAGTGAGCCGAGATCGCGCCACTGCACTCCAGCCTGGGCGACAGAGCGAGACTCCGTCTCAAAAAAAAAAAAAAAAAAAAAAAAAAAAGACCCATAAGATTCTCAAATGCAGTTGAGAACTAATCGTCAACTGAAGACAGACATTAATTGGAATCAAAGGAAGATGGATACAAGTTTGCACCTCCTCATTCTTAAATAATTAAGAAGCTTGTTCTAGGATGTGGGTTGTTACGTAGCTGGAAAGGCGTAACTCAAATCTTTTAATGTTAAGGGAAAATAATCTATATCAGATGACCTCAAGCTGGGGACTGGAGAATTCTGGAGGTGTCTAAGACACTTTCAAGGGGTCTGCAAGGTCAAAAGCATTTTTATAATAATATTTTCATATTTGCATTCTTTCACAAGGGTGAAGTAGAACTTTTCAGAGGCTAAATAGCATGTAATATCACAATAGATTGGATGCACAAACAGCGTATCAGAATCCAGCTGTCTTTTATTGTCAGACATTAAAGAGATTTACAAAAAGAGAAAATGATGTCACTCTTATAATTTTTTAGTTTGGAAAATATGCTTATTTTCATAAAAATAGAATCAATGTGTTAATAGGCGATTTGTTTGCTCATGTTAAATGGAATAAAAAACATTTCATATTTTCATTTTTGGTTTCACATAATGTAAATAAAAAGATAAATCTTACTTAAAACCAAAGCATTTTGGAATGCTCAGGAAGTTTTTAGAGCATAAATGGATATTTAAACCCAAAAATTTGAGAACTACTGATCTTAAATCACTTTGTGAGCTTTTTTTTTTTTTTAGATTATATTGAATTATAAGATGATTTACTCTCATGATAAAGTTTATAATTTTTCAGGTTGTACAAACTGTCTTATTTCTTAGTTTGTCTGAAACACAATGAGTTAGAGTAATGGTAATAGATTTCTAAGCAATTTGAAAAAAATAGAATGATTACATTTTATCAATAGTATTATCTTATTGATTTATGATATTTGATAAAATTTTATTTTATTTTTAAGAGAAGACTATAATTAGGAAACTGATTTCAATACTGTAATTCTTTACAGTGGTAAGTATACATTATTTATAGGGAAAATTAATTTTTAATACGATTTTGAAATTTGTTTTTTAAATTGGAAACAAGATTTATATTGACAACAATAAAATCAAACTTGGGTTTTTTTTGGTCTTAAATTTTACAGGGATTTTTAAAAATTTGTATTTGTGCAAAGAAAAATATCTTTCCAAATATATAGTTCTAGATCTCAATTAATTTTACATATGTGTATACCACACAACCAACACCAAGATCAAGATGTAAAATATTTTCAAGAATATCCCATCTGACCAGTTTTAAGCAAACTGTTTTCCAAGAGATTTCACTCATTTGTATTCTCACCAGCAATCTTGTTGTTCCATGCCCTTCACAACCTTTGACATTGTTAACCTTTTACATTGTAGCCATCCTAATGTGTATGTGTCATGGTATCTTGTAGGCATTTTAACTTTCATTTCAGTAGTGATTACTGCTCTTCAGCCTCTTTTCATATAATTATGGACCATCTGAATATCCATTTTGTGAAATGCTCCTTCAAACGTTTTACTCATTCATTTATCAACTATATTCTCTATATTATGTGTAGAGTTATTTGTAGTCTATGTGCTTTATTAATCGTCTTTCCTGATCTCTGACTTCTATAAACATAACTTTTTATTGTAATCAGAACAAAATAATGAGCATGTACTTTGCTGCATAGTGATCTTTGTATCCTTCAGAAAATCTTTGACAAGTCTAACATCAAAATGCATTTTAGTAATTTTTCTTTTTGCTGTAACATCTTTATATGTTACAGTAGTTCTATGATGAATCTCAAATAAGTTATTTTGTATTTTGTGAGGAAGAATATGTGACCCATTTATTTTTCCATATGGATACGCACTTAATCTGCTGTCATTTATTTCAAAGAACATTCTTCCCAGAATGGCCCCTTTTAGTTAAATCAGGTGACTACAATGCATGGTTTTGCATTGAACTGTTCATTCTGCCGTTACTGAGAGGTGACAACGTGCTGACGGCCCTCGTTTGCTCTCAGCAACTCCTCGGCCTCCACTCTGGCCACACTTGAGGAGCCCTTCAGACCGCGGCTGCACTGTGGGAGCCCGTCTCTGGACTGGCTGGGGCCCGAGCCAGCTCCCTTTCCTTGCCGGGAGGTGTGGAAGGAGAGGCATGGGCGAGAACACGGGCTGTGTGTGGTGCCTGCGGGCCAGCGCGAGTTACAGGTGGGCAAGGCCCTGCGCTCGGAGTTGCCGGCACTGTGGGACCCAGGCACTGAGGGGTTTAGCACCTGGACCAGCAACTGCGAAGGGTGCGCTGGGTCCCACAGCACTGGCAGCCCGCCCGAGCTGCACCATGCTCGAATTCTGGCCAGGCCTCAGCCACCTCCCCGTGGGGCAGGGCTCTGGACCTGCAGTCCAACATGCCCGAGCCCCCCATGCCCAAGCCCTGCTGCAGTGGGCTCCTGCCCAGCCAGAGCCTCCCCAACGGGCACAGTCCCCTGCTCTGCAGCGCCTGGTCCCATCGACCACCCAACGACTGAGAAATTCAGGCTCACAGCACGGGACTGGCGGGCAGCTACGTATGAGGTCCTGGTGTGGGATGCACTAGGCGAAGTCAGCCGGGCTCTTGAGTCGGGTTGGGACTTGGAGAACTGACCCCAGCAGGTTGCTGCTGCTACCTCAGGCAGCCTGCTTTTATTCCCTTATCTGGTCCCTCACAGTTTTAAAACATTTACATTTAATGTATACGGTAAATGTATCAATTGTGTTTAAATCTACCATTCTCATATTTGATTTCTCCGTTCTTTGTTATCTGTTTATTTCTCCTTTTATATTTTCATTGTTCTTTTGGATTAATTGCTTTTTTTAGCATTTCAGCTTATCTACACTATAGTTTTATAAGACATACTTCTTTTTTAAAATTTACTGCTCTTGAATTTATAGTATTCATATTTGTTAGTCTATTTTCAATAATGTTATATCACTTCACATGTAAGAATCATACTATATTCCTCCTGTCTTTTTGCTATTATTGTCATGTATTTTGACTCCAAATATTGTTTAAAATAAAATTATAAATTAGATAAAAGGCTTTATGTATTTTACTTTAACATAGTTTCCACCTATGGCGCTCTTCATTCTTTTGTAAAAGCTTAAATTTCTGTCAGCCTGTAGACCATTTTTTAATATTCTTAAAGGGCAGGTATGGTGCCATCAAATTCTCGTAGCTTTCATCTTTCTGAACATGTCTTTATTTTGCCTTCATTTTTGAAGCACATTTTCTTTGAGTATAAAACTATGAAATAGCTTCCAACAGGACCACTTATTTCATTTTGTTATCCTCTCTGTTTAGCACATGTCTAGTAATACTTAGTCCTTGCTTGTCAATCCATATCTTAAGTGTGAGACAATAAAAAAATGAAGCAAAACCAGAAAAAAAAAAATATGTATATATGTATATTTTATAAATAATTTACACTTAAAACACATATTTGTTACATATCTCATTCTAACTCTTAAGAGTTTTTAACCAAGGATGGTCTATAAGAAGTCAACTGCCAAGCAGGAAAATCACCTAATGGAAAATAAAAGTGTCTTTCCCTTGGAGATGTCTTCATTTCTTCACTTGATCTTAGCTAAAAGGCTGAGAAGTGATTCAATTTCTTAAGTTAAATACAAACTAATAGATTCTTTGCCTGGAAGGCAGAAAACAGGATTCCAGACATTTCACAAATGTACATAGAATTATTATAAATATATTATTTGTTTTAGTACCAAATGGTAATTGCATCTTTCAGCATACTCAGCATGTCTGAGTTTTCAAATACTTTGGGTCTTGTGGAAGCAGTTGTCTTTCTTCTGGAGATATTTGAATAATTTTCTAGACTATTAGTCCCAAATTCAATGAATAAGCATCTACACTGGTAACATATTTTAGTTGTACACACACACTCTCTCTATATATACATACATATATACACCCACACACATTATTGTATATATAAAATACATGTATTTTATATGTAATATATTTATTTTTATATCAATTAATACTTCTTTGTTCATAATGTATTATTTATAAATTATTCATAGATGGCATTAGGATACTTTATATATGTCTCTTATAGATTATAGTAGAAATATCTTACATTATATTATTAGTATATTAGTACAGGTAGTTTTAGGATGCTTAAATAATTTATATATGTATATTATTTATAAATTATAGTAGAAATATTTCGTAGCATATTATTAGTATAATTCTGTATAGAACAAAATCTTTTAATGATGTCAGTTTCCGATTATGATGATCTAATTCCCTGTAGCCTGTTTAAATCATCATTTTAAAAATCCTTATAATATGGTTTAGTTTTCAACATAAGAGTAGAAAAAAAATTTTCTGCCGTATTTAACTTATTTACATTATAAATCTAGTCTTATTTCTGGACATTTAAAGATAAATGTCTATTTTGTGATGGTAATTTTACTGAAAATTACTTAACTGAATGCATAAATCTAGCTGTCCAAATATTGTTAAGTGGCAAAGCCCAAACTCCTGACACTTTCCTGTGGTATGCTTACTCAGGTTTGAAGATGCAGCTCCAGAATACAATTTCCTTGTTCCAAACTCCTCATTTGTTACCCACCCATATGACCCCTGTTGTCAAAAAGTATAGACAGGGCCAGGTGCTGTGGCTCATGCCTGGAATCTCAGCACTTTGGGAGGCTGAGGCAGTTGGATCACGAGGTCAGGAGTTAGAGACCAGACTGGCCAACGTGGTAAAACCCGGTCTCTATTAAAACACAAAAATTAGCTGGGTGTGGTGGCGGGCACCTGTTATCCCAGCTACTTGGGAGGCTGAGTCAGGAGAATCATTTGAACCCAGGAGGCAGAGCTTGCAGTGAGCTAAGATCACACCATTGTAGTCCAGCCTGGGAGACAGAGTGAGACTCTGTCTCAAAAAAAAAAAAATATATATATATATACACACACACACACACACACACACACACAGACATATATATATATAGAGAGAGATACATATATATATAGACAGGTCTCATTTTCTAATGGCTCCCCTCTGGTTCACTAGGTTGTAATATTTTATTTTTATTAATTTATTATCATTTTAAATTGTTCTCCGTAAAGAAAAAAGAGAGGGTTAACTTGCACTGTTGAACTAAGGACTTGAGTAGTATAATGTATGATCTTTCTAATTTGCTGGAAGAAGTAATTATATTGTATCATGTTTTAATTTGCATACGGTTATAAATAAAGTGAACATTTAATACCTTACTAAAGTAATTTTTTAATGACAATATTTAGAAGATTATTGATTACTGAAATTTAGCTTTAAAATTATCTTTGATCGTGGCATACTTTTTATTTCATGTAATGTATGCATCCCTCAAAATTCTTTCAGATAACATTTTGTAGATTACTATTTGTAATGTTAATTGAAAAAAATATATTTTCCTTATTCTACATTTTTAGTTTTTAAAGACTACCATGTATTGTTTGTTTTGACAAATAGTTTACTGAACTTGCACTAATGCCATCAGCTAACAAAATCAATAAATAATGGAACTCATTGGGTATAAATCAACTTAATTAACAGCTATGCATCTGTTATTAAACATTGAAAGGCATTTTATTCTCTTGTTGAGTATAGATATGGCCCTAATTAACCATTATAAAACTTATACATACCCGTACAGAAAGAACATTCAAAATATAAATAAAAAGTAGCCCCTGTGAATTTTTTCTGTTTACCAGGTTGCATATTTGAAATTATGTTACTTTAGTGAACAAATGCTAGCCAAACAACTTTATGGTATTTGTAAAAATGTTAATATCAGAGAATAAATAAAGCTCATTTCTCTGGTCAACTTTTACTACTTGGAATTTTTTTTCAGGATCATAATTCATTGCAAAACTTCATGTAAACTGATTAGCATATTTTATTTAATTATGTGTTATCCATGTTTCTCTTTGCTAATTGAGTGGTTTTTGAATTATGTTTGTAAAATAATGTAAAATGTTGCCTTGGGAATAATAGTGACTATGAAACTCACTTATAAAAGTAAATTTAAATAATGAATTCATATAACTACTGGTAGAATATGCTACAAAAAATAGGTACAACTATATAGATGACAAGTTAACTACATAGGAAAAGAACCTAAATTTAAAATATATATAAATTAGGGAAATATAAAACTGGAATTTAAAATTCTGTGGTCAGGTAGAAAATTGAGAAAATTTATAACACTGGAATGTAGTGGGAATAAATATAACACTACATACTTATTTAAAGGAAGTAATAGTCCTTAAATAAAAGTGTAGTCACCTAGGTTTTCGTGTAAAAAATACTCCAAATTATTGTAGTCAAATATAAGGCTGAATATTAAAACATATGGATAATTGAAACAGTACTAGTAAAACTAAATTTCTAAAATAATGCTTTCTCACTGTGATTTGCCACACAACCCAACATTGGGGTTCATGTCAGAAGAACTACTCTTCTCTAGAAATTATAATATACCATCTAAGAATTCAGGTCTTCTTAGTTAATAATCATTTAATTGCCTTAGTGAATCACTGCTACTGAAGAAAGCAAATAATTCTCCTGAATTTGATGAAGATTAAATAAAAAACAATAAATTGAAATCCTCATTTAGAGGTTACTATATTCAGATAATACATAGAATAATATGCTCAACTCACTTTGGTATAAATTTGTAAGCTGCATTTTCAAGCCAAAGATAAGACAAACACAATTAGAAATTGATAAGCCATGTTACACGAAAATAATGAAGAAAATGGGCTCCTTAGTTTGGAAAATACGAGAGCCAAATTCAAGTGCAATGTGATAAAGTAGAAGATAATGTGAATTTATTCTTTGCCTGTTTGCAGACGAAGAATAACACTAGACAAAATTGATCTCTATTTTTAAAAAAATATATAATAAAATTAAAATTGAAGTAGAAAGCCTCAGAGTATGAACGTCTTACCACTGGATTGTTCATCTGGAGCTTTCTGGCCCTCTATGAGGGAATGTGATTCTTGTTCCAACAGACTGTCTCATGTTTTCTTCCTGATGTCTCCAAAACTCTCTGAATCATTGTCAAACAGTCATGCAATTTCATGCATTTATCAAGTAGAACAGATATGGAAGTGCTTCAGGTTTGAAAATAAAGCAAGAATGTTGATTTGGCTTGTTTGAAAGTTGTTTTACTTTGTGCAGATAAGCAGTGCACAGATGCTAAAAGAAGATAATAATCATAGTCAGGAAATATGGCTCCAGACTTTAGGCTTGCATGCATCAGAAGCAATCCCGATGTTGAGAAATTTGGGGCACATAGTTAATTGCTCACCATATTTGCAGAGATCTGATTTGGGGACATCTTGCTTTTTGCATCAATGGACAAGTTATAGCTCAAAACAAGACAAAATTAAATTAAGCTAAATAAGATAACACTAACTTTAAAGTTAATCATTATAAGGTAATAATTATGTCATGTTTCTAAGTTTTGAGAGTTTTGCTTTGCTAGAACTAAAATCTCAGCTACAATCAAATCCCTAGAAATTTGGCTGTTAAAATCAATTTAACATCTTGCCAATTAATGTGTTTGAATACATGCATTTTTCTGAAGAGAGAATTTTAAGGGAATCTGTAGTCAAAAATTATAAACCAGAGCAGATACTCACACACAGGCACTCAAACAAAACCCTTGGTCAGTTGAATGAACAGATTAACTATTACTTAAGGACTACATGCTTATTATATTCTCCTTATGTGAAAGACTGTTAAAGATTTTTCACATAAATCATTTTGGAAAGAATCATGAGTTTGAGTTCTCTTATCTTTTAAATAAAACATTAATGCCAATCTTATCAGTAGTTGTGAAGATTAAATAATTTACACAAATTCTCATGGCCAGCAAATGCTAAAATTAAGACCTAATTATGCATAATCTCATAGATAACTCTTCATACCTAGGGGAATCCTTTAAGAAATAAACATTGATGCATGAACTGATGTGCATAGATAGGATACTTTAAAGATGGGCATACTAGCGGGATGATTAAAGATAGAGTTTACTCTGAAATAGTCTCCAAAAAGGGATACCATTGTGCCAGTATAGTTTCAGAGATATATGCCATAGAGTAGAATATTTAAGTACTATGCTAAATATATTTAGTTGTAGTGAATCAGCTTTGCATGATAGGTTTACTTTAGCTATAAAATATTGGTGAACAGATAGAACACAGTACATAATCAATCTGCTGGGCAGGAAATGCAGTAGAATTATTAAGCTGGAGATAACGTCAGAAAAAAAAGGTTCTATTTGCAGTGCTAATATGCTCTTGCATTAATAAATCATGATTTCAGGGAAATGGTGAGCAACTGAATGTCCAAGTTTAAATGACTGGGAAATACAGCAGTGGGCAGAATGAAACATGAGAGAGGCCTTGAGCAATCTTCACAACTCTGTGGTGTTTGGCATCAGGGGATCCATTAAAGGAGGAACAGAGTCTCTACATATTCCCACCAAATGTCCAAATGCTGAAATCAAATCTCTTGCTTTGGAGTAGGAAGGAATGCTTGTTAGAATTTTTGGCAGAGTTTTGTAGCAAGAACGAAGATAACACAATGGATGGGGAGATGAGTTATTTAAAATACAATAGGATCCATCAACTCGTCATCTACATCATGTATAACTCCCAATGCCATCCCTCCCCCAATATGGCACATGTGTACGTATGTAACAAACCTGCACGTTGTGCACATCTACCCTAGAACTTAAAGTATAATAAAAAATAAATAAAAATTAAAAATAAATTAAAATAATAATACAATAGGATTTCCTGGTAACATCCTAAAGGAAACAGGCCCTTGGAACTTACTAGCCAAACAGGAGTTTTCTGGACCCGAAGTTTTAATGCCATGGCTGGCCCTCCATGATGCTTTATGCAAAATCCCACTGCTTTGAGTTGGGGAGCTAAGAACTGAATTGCTCTAAGACTATTGATAGAGAGATCTGTTAAACTGGCTGTGGCAAAACAAAACAAAAAAGACTAAAGGTTGGTGTCCAACTCCAATACGCTATGCCTCTAGAATCCTAAATGTCTCGAAGTTGTCTTTCAAAAATGTTCATACATCTATGTATGTATGCATAGATGTACACATTAAACAGCCACATCACCTATCTGTAGTTGAACTAAATTTTCTTCCAGGAGTCTTAAAGCTACATAGGAAAAAAGTAACAATCAATTTTATTTTCAATCTTTTGAATAGTATTTCAAAACTACTAATTATTCTTGTTTTTTACTACAAATATATGATGGTAGTTTAGGTACAGTTTGGATTAGTCTGGAAGCTTAACTACCAATAACTGTGCTGTTTATACAACAAAAGTCATTCTGAATTTCTAATGGGCAATTTAAAATTGAAGGCGATGCTTTTTTATTTTTTTGGATGGGTTATCTACAAACAGTATTACACAGTTTAGAATTATATTCAAAATTGTTACTAAGGTATTGCCACTAGCATTCTTTCTGTCTTTGTCACAGGATATTGGAATAAATCTTAACAAAGACAAAATGAGAGTGGAGCAAGGTAGCAGCTGGACATGTTAGCAGAGAACAGTGTCATAAAAATAGAATGGTGTGATTCATGTTTCACGAAAGCTGGCTGTTCTACAGGGATTGTCTCACTCTTAGCTTACATACAATACTATTTTACTGGAACCAGACACGATGGCATGATGTTAACATGTAATTAAGAGGGTGATTAAAATCAGTTTGGATTAGGCCAGAATTGTGACTTGAGAGTTAATGGGTATCTTTTAAGAACGGTGATACGTTGCAGAAGAGGTTAACTGCTGGAAGAAAAAGTAAAAATGAACTAGTGCTACTTTCATATTTGTCAATTTTCTACTTGCTCACATTTTCCTCCTAAGCTGAGTCAAGAGAAAAATGAGTCAATTTTTTCCTGCTAAAATGCAAGATATTACATCAGGAAATGTTAAAATGAGTTTAAATCAACAAGGTTTTACAAATCAAATTGACTCATTTTTAAAGTGAGTTAAAATCAAAACGAGTTATCATCAGAGGGAGACTGAATTGGGTCACGTTAATAAAATGGAAAGAGCATGAACAACCTGATGAAGTTTGGCAGTTTCATCATCACAAACATTCCCTGCTGAGATAATGAACTTGACAATAACTCTCTTATTCTTAAGATACGATAGCACAAAGCTATTGTACAAAATCTCAGAATGGGGGCATTTCATGCTGACTACAGAATCATTTTCCATAGAGACCAAGAGAGCCTATGATTGATACATTTTCATACTAACTCCTTCAGTTGGTATAGGAACACTAAGAATAAAACTGGCCTGGTTATACTTATAATATTTAGGTGATGCTGTTAGTGATCTCAAATAATAGAAGGCGATTTCCTGAAGTGGGTTATTTGAATGAATCTACCTGAGTGTTGAAAATAACAGTGAAAATATCAACAGAAAAAGTTAGTTTCAAAATGAGTAGTTCAGCGAGATTTCTATTCATCTCACTTTTAAGCAGACCTTAAAGTTTATCCAAATATTTCTCGTGTCTAAATTATTTTGCATCACAGTCCTTATCACCACCACCTCCCATCACCAGCCCCAGAGAACTTCTCATAAGCAGATAAACACGTTAGATGCAATCATGTGTATTAATTTCTATCCCAAGACATTTTTCATCTTTTTTTATGTAAGAAAATGTCCTAAGTCTATCTAGAAAATCTATGTTGAATACAGAAATCATGATCATCTTTTTTTTTTTTTTTTGAGACGGAGTCTCGCCCTGTCGCCCAGACTGGAGTGCAGTGGCGCGATCTCGGCTCACTGCAAGCTCCGCCTCCCGGGTTCACGCCATTCTCCTGCCTCAGCCTCCCGAGTAGCTGGTACTACAGGCACCCGCCACCGCACCCGGCTAATTTTTTGTATTTTTAGTAGAGACGGGGTTTCACCGTATTAGCCAGGATGGTCTCGATCTCCTGACCTCATGATCTGCCCGTCTCGGCCTCCCAAAGTGCTGGGATTGCAGGCGTGAGACACCGCGCTCGGCCCAGAAGTCATGATAACCTTAAAGAAAGTTAAGCCTATGTAATCTACTCAAAGAAATATTAGTTGTCATTGGTCACCTATTCGGCTTGTCAGAGAGTTAACTTTCAAATCTTGTTAAACCCAAATATTTAGAAGCCTTTAGGGACTTTAGGGTAGTGGGGACACCATAGGACTCCAGAGGATCTGTCTGCCGGTAGCAGAGTTGGAGAGTGGTAACTGATGATCCCAGCTATATGTTAATTGTCCTCAGAAATCTGCAGTGACAAGGATTGATTGAAAAGAATGAGCAACCTATAGAGTAAGATATTCTTAATAGCTCTAGCACACGACTATGGTTGAGAAATAGCTATATTAACCATCCTGTTCAACCAGGATACAGGGTAAAACTAAAACTGACAAGTTCTCCAGCGATGACCCTTGGGAATTGTGTTTTGATACAATGTTGCTTTCACAGTTGACGTTCTCTACATAGTTTGAGAGACTGCTACATGCTCCCAGAAGCATACACAGTAATATCTGTGAGTTGTGTTTTCCATGCAGAAAAAAAAAGCAGGAGCTAGAAGTCTTTTGAGAAGTGCTTTACCAAATTCCTAAATAGATACTTTTCTAAAAAGTCTGTATCTTAAATTCTATACCTGGTGTTTCCCATTACTTCCAGCATTGCTTCTACTGTTTCATAATTTCCTAGTAGACAGGACTACCTCAGAAGGCAACCAATTGAGAAGGAAAATGAGTATTCAGAGTTAATCTTTTGCTTGATTTCCCAAACCATACCATGTAACACTGTTCTCTGTGAGAGGGACACTATGTTCTAACCCTAAAACGTACTATGGGCAAGGAGAAATCCTGCTAGCAAATGCAAGTTATGTATTCTGTTCTGAACAGTGAAATGGCATCTTTGGAAAAATAATTCTTCAATTATAGAGTTTTAGTAAAGGCTGCCAATCTCTGGCTGACACTTTTCTGAACACAAGGTGGGGATTGTGACCCAAGATGGTTCTAACATGGTATTTCATTCCATTTTCTTACGCATGTATGTTGGCCCAGAATATGCATAGGATTTGACCTAGCAGGCTCCAAGTTTTCTCTTTGATTTTTAAAATTTCAGTTGGCTGAGATGATCTTTATTCGAAGTCATTGGTTATACTTGCCCGACTATGAAGTCCATCACCTCCTCAACCCTACATTTCAAGAAATGATTCCATTGCACTTATAGGCAGTGGTGTACAATGTTTATAAGCATGGATATTTGAATATAAAGGTCTGTGTTTAAATATCAGTAATACTTCTGCTATGGTGTCAGTCATACTGGCCAGGCATAGGATATAATTTTCCAGTGTGTGGTTCTTGATGTACATAGAAAGAATTTCTGTACTAGAGGTGAGCTAAATTGTTATCATACCTTGCTTGCCTACAGTAAGTGCTTAAAATATATTAGCAATTTTCATTACTTACGGCATTTGTGAGGCATCAATAAATGCATTTTTAGTTGAGGGTCATAATTCCTTTTTGTTCTGGTTTTATTCAACTCTAAATCAAGATACATATTATTATTACCTAATTTAAATGTTTAATTTGGTGTCTAATATGGTTTGACTCTGTGTCCCCACCCAAATCTCAACTCCAATTGCAATCCCAATGTGTTGAGGGAGGAACCTGTAATCCCCACTTGTCAAGACAGCGAGGTGCTTGGATCACTGGGACAGCTTCCCCCATGCTGTACTCAGGATAGTGAGTTGAGTTCTCCTTAGATCTGATGGTTTTATAAGCATCTGGCATTTCCCCTGCTAGCACTTTTCTCTCCTGCTGCCATGTGAAGAAGGTCCTTGCTTCCCCTTCGCCTTCCGCAATGATTTTAAGTCTCCTGGGCCTCTCCAGCCATGCAGACCTGTGAGTCAATTAAACCTCCCTTGTTTATAAATTACCCAGGCTTGGGTAGTATCTTTATAATAGCATGAGAATGGACTGATACAATGTCAACAAATAGTTTTTTAAAATTAAAATGACTGGCATAATATAGACATTTAAAAATACCATTAATAAAATAATACTTTATCATTTTTGGCTGATCAGTTTTACCATCTCTGTCTAGCCAGTTTTCTATGTAATTCACAAACAATCTTTAGGCTCATCAAAAAGCTGTCATGCATTATTTTATCTCCACTGGCACTAAATAATTTGCTCAAGGTAACATATATAGTAGTAGATAAAACATCTTAACCAGCTGTCCAACTCCAGAAGTTATGATCCCTACTAGAATGGTCTACTACTTATTACTATATATTGCCTGAATTAAGTACAATCATCCCTTGGTATTCATGAGGGATATGTTCCAGAGTCCTCTGTAGATACCAAAATTCACAGATTCTCAAGTCTCTTGTATAGAATGAGGTAGTATTTGCATATAACCTAAGCACTTCCCTCTGTATAATTTAAATTACTTCTATTATTAATTAAAATACCTAATACCTATTAGTGTTCTCCAGAGGGACCAAACTAATAGGATGGATATATACAAAAAGGGGAATTTATTAAGGAATATTAACTCACATGATCACAAGGTCCCACAATAGGCTGCCTGCAAGCTGAGGTGCAAGAAAGCCAGTCGGAGTCCCAAAGCTGAAGAACTTGGAATCTGATGTTCAAGGGCAGGAAGTATCTAGCACAGGAGAAAATGTAGGCTGGGAGCCTAAGCCAGTGTGATCTCTCCACCTTCTTCTGCCTGCTTTTATTCTGGTCACAATGGCAGCTAATTAGATTGTGCCCACCCAGATTAAAGATGAGTCTGCCTTTCCCAGCCCACTGACTCAAATGTTAATCTCCTTTGGCAACACCCTCACAGACACACCCAGGATCAATATTTTGCATCCTTAAATCCAATCAAGTTGACAGTGTTAACCATGGCAAGTCCACCCCTTGTCAACTTGAACCCATACACATCTCCTGAATAATCTTCTAACAAAGATAATGATAAGATCTTAATTATGCATAACGTAATACAACTATCCTTTGTACAATGGGAAATGCACCAATCTGCAGTTGAAATGCTATTACATAAAGTTAACAACACTTAAATACTCATATGAAGTCAATAAATCTTATGTCACATGATAAAGGAAAAAAGAAATAAAATGAAGATATTTTATTTGTACAAATGTACACATGCACAGACATGTTTTTAACAAAAGAAAGAGGAAATACTCATAACAATTACAGTCCTTGTGACATAACTGGTCACGTAACTGGTATTGAGGACTACCTTCTTTTACTACCCATTCTGTATTCCCTTTACCTTCAGCAAACACCTCAGCATATCATTTTTTTTTCCCCCTGGTGAACTGACCCAATCCTTCATTCCTGAAGGGCCTGGGTCATTTGTAGCCCTGCCTGGATTGAGCTGTTGCAGTTTCCCACTGACCTTAAACACAGGGCATGGTAATACTAAGAGATGCCCCAAGGGCTCTCCTGTGTTCCACGCATACATTTCCTTACCTCCATTGTGGAGTAGTAGTCTGATTTCATCTTGATAGTCCGGGTCAATCACCCTGGCCAACACTGTAACTCTCTTCTTAGCCTGTTGACTTAAAGGTAGGAGGAGGAAAAGTGTCTAGGTGGCAATCTTTTTTTTTTTTTTTTTTTTTTTTTGAGACGGAGTCTCGCTCTGTCGCCCAGGCTGGACTAGGTGGCAATCTTAACTTCCAGTTTAATGGAATTGTTGTGTCTCCTGGTGGCAGCCTTCCTGTCTCTGGAACTAAGATCTCTAGGCCAGCAGAACATAATGTAATGGGAACAAGAAGCAAACATTTTTCTAATAGATCATTAGGAGTGATGGTGAGTGGTGCCACTTCCACCTCCACCCCTTGATTCCTGGACCCGTGAATCCTGACTATGGGAGAAAGAGTACCACATATTGGAAGCTGATTCAGAGCCTACACAGCCTTCTGGAGAACTTTGCCCCATCCCTGCAAAGTATTGTCACCTAGTTGGTGTTGTAATTGTGAGTTCAAAAGGCCATTCCACTGTTCTGTCATTCCAGATGCTTCAGGATGATGGGGAACATGGTAAGACCAGTGAATTCCATGAGCCTGAGCCCACTGCCACATTTCTTTAGCCATAAAGTGAGTGTCTTGGTCAGAAGCAATGCTGTGTGGAATACCATGAGCATGGATAAGGCATTCTGTTAGTGGGCTCAAATCGATAAATTCAGCCTGATTCAACTCTATGTTACTTCCACCATTATCCCACCCCCTTAATATCCATTTCTATGCCTATTCTCCAGATTTCTGCTTATATAAATTAGAAAACACAAGCAGTTCTTTTTGAGTGTAGCACACCTCCCCATGGGTCACACCCTAAACCTCACCTCTAGGAGCCCACCAGGACTTTAGCCTAGTTGTAGGTCTAGAAGCAACAGGGGTGTTGAGAGCGGCTCCTGAGAAGAATCAACATTATCTTGCCTGGCAACTGCCTCAGGGGAGGCCATCACTGTTGCCTCAGGCAGCACAGGGTTTATCTCCCCAGAGAAAGGTGGAAAGGCTGATGGCAGTGTGGGTTAGGGAGGGGATGTTGCCATTACTGGGGATGAGGAAGCTGTTTCTTCTGGCAAAAAAAAGGTTCATCAGGGTTTACAAGCTCAGAGTCCCCAGCTTCATCAGGGTCCTCCCACACATCCCCATTCCTAGTTGCGGGGTCCCATTCTTTTTCAATCAATGCCCTCACTTTAACAGTAGACCCTAGTGAGGCTGTGCATGCACCTTTTGTTGCAGGTCAGCCACCCACATGATAAGAGTTTGTGTCTGATTTTTGCACAATTTCAGCTCTTTCTCTACAGGAGATAAGACTCTCACTCAGGGAAATCTTAGCAGATTTGAGGTTCAGTATCTGCTTCTGACGTCGAGAGTTAGAATCACTGAGTTCATCATTTTCTTTTATCACTTTGTCCAGTGAACCTAGGAGGAACCAATCAACTTCATTATGTTCCTTGGATCTCCACATATGGTAAAGTATTATATATAGAGTCACTAAAATCCTTGCCTCTCACGAGTGGTGAATCAGGAGGGTCAAATTTATTTGTTTTGCATAACTCTCTAAACAGTTCTTGCAAAGGACTATCAGAGTTCTCCATGCTATCAGAAAGAGAGTCCTTAGCATTTTGGTGTCAATAATATTAACTATCCAACTCCAGAAACCCCAAAACCAATGAAATAACTTCATCCTTAATATTCTGTTCCTCTAGAACCACTTTGAGTACCAAAATCTGTATTAGTCAGGGTTCTCTAAAGGACAGAACTAATAGGATAGATGTATATTAAAAGGGGAGCTTAGTAAGGAGTATTAACTCACATGATCACAAGGTCCCACAATAGGTTGTCTTCAAGCTGAGTAACAAGGAAGCCAGTTCAAGTCCCAGATCTGAAGAATGTGGAGTCCAATGTTGGAGGGCAGCAAATATTCAGCATGGGAGAAAGATGTAGGCTAAGAGACTAAGGGTGGGTTTGCCTTTCCAAGCCCACTGATTGAAATGTTAATCATTTTGGCAACATCCTCATAGACACACCCAGTGATCAATACTTTGCATCCTTCAGTCAATTAAGTTAACACTCAGTATTAACCATCACACTAACACAATGTACATGCTATGTAAAGAGTAGTTATGATGAATCCGTATTATTTTTATTGTTGTATTGTTGTGTATTTTATTTTTTTGAATATTTTATATTCATGATTGGTTGAAGTCATGGATGCAGTATCCACAAATGCAGAGGGTGGACTGTGCCCCTCTACTGCCTTAATCCTATTCTTTCCAATGAGTTAAAATGTTTTCAAAATTTTGTTTAGGTACACGTTAATTGTGAGAAGAAAAATTCAATATATTCATATTATTTATATTTATGTTTTGCTTGATATAATTAGATCTTTCGAATTGAGCAGAATTTTCCCAGGATGGATGGGAAAGGAACTTTCAATTTGGATTTCAGCCCAAATGCAAACACTGCTTTAAATAGACAATAAATATTAGTGTTAAATAGAAACACACTGAGAACAGCAATAAAATCTCACAGGAAACCTAACTTTGAATTATACTCAGACACACTCTTCAAATACATAATTAAAAGTATGATAGTATTTGTTGATTAAATAGTGGCTATTGCAGGCAAATATATTACTTTAGTGTGGTCATTAAAGTGATGGCATAGATATTA
Source organism: Chlorocebus sabaeus (assembly GCF_047675955.1). Lineage (NCBI taxonomy): Eukaryota > Metazoa > Chordata > Mammalia > Primates > Cercopithecidae > Chlorocebus > Chlorocebus sabaeus. The sequence goes on along the minus strand of NC_132930.1, from coordinate 23,016,127 downwards.
CATATCCTAAATTATTTTAAGTGTAATTGCATATTATAATTACAGATAGTTAAAAAAACACTGATAAGCAAATCAGTCTGCTAAAGCTAGACATTCTTTGAAACCATAGCTACCCAAGCTCATTTTGCTTCTTTCTTCTCTGTCAAAAAAAATCTTTAAATGAGCAAGAATAGAGCACATATTATTAATAAAAAGTTAAAATCAACGATTATTTAGAATATAGGACAATTCTAGTTGCTTAAAATCAGTTTAAATCTCTTGGTCTCACACATAGATTAATCGAACAGAATAGAGAGCCCAGGAATAAAACTGCATACCTACAATCATTTGATTTTTAACAAACTTGACGTAGATAAGCAAAGAATAATAAACTCCATATTAAATAAATGGTGCTAGGATAACAGACCATCCATATGCAGAAGAAAGAAAATGGACCCTTCTATCACTGTACACAAAAATTAACTGAAGATGGATTACACACTTAAATATAAAACCTCAAAATATAAAAATCCTAGAAGAAAACCCATAAAATACTATTCTCAGTATCGGTCTTGGAAAAGAATTTATGGCTAAGTCCTCCAAAGCATTGCAACAAAAACAAAAATTAGTAAGTGGGACCTAGTTAAATGAAAGGGCTTCTGCACACCAAGAGAAACAGTCAAGGAAGTAAACAGACAACCTACAGAATGGGAGAAAATATTCACAAAGTATGCGTCTGACAAAGGTCTAACATCCAGAATGTGTAAAGAACTTTAACCAACCAACAAGCAAAAACAAACTGCCTCATTAAAAAGTGGGCAAAGGACGTGAATAGACACATCTCAAAAGAAGACATACAAACAGCCAACAAACATATAGAAAAATGTTCATCATCCTTAATCATCAGAGAAATGCACATCAAAACTACCATGAGATAACATCTGAGGCCAGCCAGAATAGCTTTTGTGAAAAAGTCAAAAAATAACAGATACTGGTGAGGATGCAGGGAAAAGGGGACACTGATACACTGTTGCTGGAAAGGTAAATTAGCCCAGCCTCTGTGGAGAGCAGTTGGAAAATTTCTCAAAGAATTGAGTTGAACTACCATTCAATCCAACAATTCTATTACTGGGCATATACCCAAAGTAAAATATATCATTCTATTGAAAGGACGCATGTATCCATATGTTCACTGCAGCACTATTCATAACAGCAATAACATAAAATGAAGTCAGGTGCCTATCAATGGTGGATTGAATAGAGAAAACATACACACACACACACACACACACACACACACACACACACACACAAACCATGGACTACTATGCAGCCATGAAAAATGAAATCATGTCCTTTTCAGCAACGTTGATGTAGCTGGAGGCCATTATCCTAAGCAAACTAATACAGCAAAGGAAAATTAAATACTGCATGTTCTCACTTATAAGTGGGCACTAAACACTGGGTACACATGGTCATAAATATGAGAACAAGAGAGAGAGCAAGGAAAGGGCTGAAAAGCTACCTATTGGGTACTATGCTTACTACCTGGGTGATGGGTTCAGTCATAACTTAAACTTCAGCATCACACAATATACCTTTGTAAAATACCTGGTTATGTATCTCCTGATTCTAAAATAAAGTTGTAAAAATATATAAAACAAAAGTGTACATAAATACAAAAAAAAAAAAAAATCACAAACACTTCTCTTGGTCTCTAGGATTTTCCTTCCAGGGAACTCCGATAATTTGTACATGAGAGCACTAAGTGGCTGTCAGTAAGTTTTCAGAAGTGGTAAATAATGCACCATGTTCCAAAAGACTGGCAATTAATAAATATTTTTCAGATATTTTTTATACAGAGAATTGTAACCTTTTTTTCAAAATGTCAGTTGGTAAAATGTACATCTTTCCCAAAGAGAATAAATGAACTATTAATGTGATGATTCAGGTAAATCAGGAAATAATGATTACTCAGAGCCATCAGAAATTTACTAACAACAAGGAGATTTATCTTTTTTTAAAAATACAATTGTTCAACTGGGAGCTCAGAAATGTTTTAGAAAACATTAGTGCATGATGCTCTCATCATTTTTGTTATGTTTGCAAATCACATGTATTCTTATTTTCTTAGGTTTTTACTTAAATAAACTCACATTTGTTTTTAATTATACAAAGAATTTCAAAAGGTAACTTGCTGGTAAGATGGAGTAGAAAAGATGGGGATAAAAGAGAAGAAAAAAATATGCCTTTGAAGAGAAAGAACTGCAGTCAGATTTCAGAGGGTAGACTTTTAAAATGCCGGAGACAGTTAGAGAAAGGAATCCATGAGAGGTCCCAAGGAATCAAGTATAAGAACCTTCAGGTAAATAAAGACAGTAGGTAACAGACACTCAGTACTGAGATATCTGGCAGACATATTGAAAAGAGGAGAGTACAGCTCAGACAGAAAAGTGGGAACAAGGATTGAAGTAAAGAAGAAATTTCAGGTGTTCAATTACAAGGACAATGGGGTAAAAACATATCTAAGAGAGTAGCATGGTGTCCATCTGTGTGTTGGTATACAGGAATACCTGAGACTGGGTTATTTACAAAGAGAAAAGTTTTAATTGAGTCACTATTCTGCAGGCTGTGTAGAAAGAATGGTACCAGCATCTGCTTCTGGTGAGGACATCAGAAAGCTTACAATCATGGCAAAACACAGAGGGGGAGCCAGTGTATTATATGGTGAGAACAGGAGCAAGAGAGAGATAGAGGAAGGGGCCACACTCTTTTAAACAACCAGAACTTGCGTGAATTACCAGAATCATCCCTGGTGCTAGGTCATTGACGGGGGATCTGCAACCATGATCCAAACACCTCCCACCAGGCCTCACCTCCAACACTGGGAATTACATTTCAACACCATATTTGCGGGGACAAACATCCAAACTATTTCACAGAGAAACCATTGTTTTCTGTAAGAATACTGTCTAAAGTTAACTTTGCTTGTTTCGTTGTTTGGTTGGTTGGTTGGTTGGTTTGTGAGTTACTATTTGGATGTGACAGTTGTTAACCTATGAAGAAAGATATCAAAGGAGGCAGTGGGAAGTCAGGATTCTGAGATGAACTCATTTTGCTTCTACTCTTAAGGATGGCATCTTTTAAAATCTATTTGCTTCTTCATCAGCTCAAGGCACAGGCTTCTTTCTGTAGTCTTTGTGGTTTTAGAACTTGGTCCAATGTCCAGTGATGGGTTAAGAATATCAAGTGGAGAAAAATGCCCCTGTAGACTGAGGGATGTGTTCTTCTGGAGAAAGAGGTGCACAAATGAGAACTGATACGTTGGAAAGATTTTAGGAGGAAAAGCAGGAGGATAGAAATGAATGCTGGAGGTGGTCCTTGAAAGGGGATTACAGGGTGGATGGGGAGTTCATGGAACTGGAACTAGAAACAGGCACTAAAGTTGGTTAAGTGAGAATGGGATAAAGGGGATCCAGATAAGAGAGGAGAGAAATGAATGGGAGGTAAATAATTGGTGTCATGGGAAATAGGAGGACTCGGGAATTATTTCAGGAGAAATAATTTAATGTAAGAACTGTTTGAGTATTGGAAAAATTAAAATGCAAAAAGTGAACCTTGAGTTATTACATTCCCAAGGTTTTTATCAGAAAGTAGTTAACTCCCCCAGGAATGAAGAACAAGTGGACATGTTAGGGTTATCAGAAATGAGAAGTTTGAAAAAGGACCCTGTGGATGTGGGCACCAGATCTTTGAGGTGTTGCTGCCAAACAGGTGTTGCTATTTTAGAAACAAGAAAAAGGAACGTTGTAATGCTAAAACTGAGGAGAAAGTGATAATGGCTGATGCTGGCGTCTCTGGGGAGACACAAGGAGGCAAGTTCTGAGGTGTTGAATGAAACTTTTGGTTCCAATGAAACCCAATTGCTACTGACAACATGAAAGCCCATAGGATAACCCAAGAACTCAGGAAAACAGAAACAATGATTTCATATCCTCCTGAATTCCAATAGTCTGTAGCTCATTCTATGGGCCAGACTTAACAGGACGCTATCTGACAAGAAGGGTAATTTTTAGAGTTCTGGCTCTAGTTCCACACAGGTATACACACATACACACACACACTGGATTGAAGAATGAGACTACATTTGGAACTGAGGGACAAAATCTTAATAGCATGTGGAAATATCAGCCTTGAGACATTACACAATTCCTTTCTTGAAATTTCTGTTCTCAGTCCTTTCCTCTTCAGAATTTCTGTAAGTGATTTAAATAATAACATAATATTATGACTATATGTAAATCATATATGGCAGTTTTTCTTGTTATGGTAATTGACAATCAGGGTTTATAGACATCGTCAACGGAAGTAAAATAGCCTGAAGTTTTATTAATTAAAGATGTAAAGAGCAAATATAAAATCCAAAGTTGGTCTAAAGTTGGAAAAAAAGTTCAGGGCTGGGCCGAGTGCGGTGGCTCAAGCCTATAATTTCAGAACTTTGGGAGGCTGAGGCCAGCGGATCACGAGGTCAGAAGATCGAAACCATCCTGGTTAACCCTGTGAAACCTCGTCTCTGCTAAAAACACAAAAAATTAGTTGGGCGTAGTGGTATGCTCCTGTAGTCCCAGCTACTCTGGCAGGTTGAGGTAGGAGAATCGCTTGAACCTGGGAGGCAGAGATTACAGTGAGCCAAGATCACCCCCACTGCATTCCACCCTGGGTGACAGAGTGAGACACTGTCTCAAAAAAAAAAAAAAAAGAAAAAAAAAGAAAAGAAAACAAAAAAAAAAAAAAGAAAAGAAAGAAAATTCAGAGCTGTAAATTGTATAAAAGCCAATATAGTAAAAAGACTGTCAGAAAACCTTACATAATCCTACCTTTTACTAAGGAGTTCCTTAGCAATATAATTATGGCCGCTAATATGTATGGAGTATATTTTATGTGCCAAGCACTATGTCAAGTGCTTTATAGGCATTATTTCTTTAAAAACACACCCACAAACTCTCTGAGGTAAATTCAGTTAGCATTTCTATTTGATTTATGAGGAAATGGAAGCTTAGAATGGATATGTGTGTGTGTGTATATATATATATATATTTTAATTTCCAACTTTTAAGTTCAGGAGTACATGTGCAGGATGTGCAGGTTTGTTACACAGGAAAACGTGTGCTGTGATGTTTTGCTGCACAGATCATCCCATCACCTAGGCATTGAGCCCAGCATCCATTAGCTGTTCTTCCTGATGTTCTCCCTCCTCCCAATCCCCAACCTCCCACAAGCCCCAGTGTGTGTTGTTCCCTGCCATGTGTCTGTGTGTTCTAAGATGGAACTGAAAGCCACTATCCTTAGAATGGATAAATCTTTACAATGGATTTGCCTAAGCTTCACGATAAGTGCTGGGAAGATTCAAATCCAGTTTTATGCCAAACCCTTAACCAGTATTCTGTTACCTGCAATAGACAGAATAATGACCCTCCAATTACGTCCTTGTCCTAATTCTCAGAACCTGTGAATTTGTTACCCCACATTTCAGCAGAAACTTTGCAGATGTGATTAAGGATCTTAAAGTGTAATGATTGTCCTGGATTATGCAAGTGAATCTAATGTAATCACAAGAGCCCTAATAAGTGAAACCAGAAGGCAAGAAAGTCAGGGATGAAGATGTCAAGACTGAAAGCAGGGTTCAGAGTAATTTGGTATAAGAAAGAGTCACCTGGCTGTTGCTGGCTTTGAAGATGGAAGAGGACCACAAGCTAAGAAACGTAGACAGCCTCTGAAAGGTAGAGAAGGTGAGGAGGCAGATTCTTCTTTACAGTATTCAAGGAAGTACAGCCTTTCTGATGCCTTGATTTCAGTCCAGTGATATCCATTTTAGAATTCTGATTTCCACAATTTTAAGGTAATAAATTTGTGTTTTCAGAGTCTTCAAGTTTTCCATATTTGGTTATAGCTGCAATGCGAAATTAAACAGAAACTTTTTACTGTGGGACAGAAGACCATTCCATTCTTCTTTTCCAACAGATGAGACCTGGCATTCACCTATCTGCATGTCTCTTTAAAAAAAAAAAAAAAAAAAAAAAAAGACAAATTGAAAGGACCCAGAGAAGACACAAAATAAATTTATTGTTGGTTCGCTTAGGGAGCTTGGTTCTTCTCTCTCACACTGCAAATATGATGGCAAATCCTGTCCTCTCTGATTCTCAAATTTTGAATCAACTTCTCACTACTTCTTCTTAATCCATCTGATACCATCACAAGTTTTCCACTGGATCGTTACGGTAACTTCCCACATATTCACCTTCCCACATATTCGCCTACCTTCCCCCTTTAGCTTCACTTCAATTCAATAGCCAAAGTTATCTTGTTGAAACTAAAATCATCAACTGTCTTTCCATTTATACAAGTACATTTTTATGTCTTATATGACTGGCAGTTTATGTGCAGCCGATTTTATTTTTGTAGATTTATTTCTTAAATAATCGTTTTACTAAAATTAGGTTTGAAAGATAACTTTTTAGATACTTATGGTCTATGCACATCTTTTGATTCATTTCCTCATTGATAATAATATGTACCAAGTTCGTTGTTTACCTACTTTCATAACGTTGCTTTCTTTTTTTACTCAAAATATATAAAACTATGATGCAGACATCTTTATTTTTTAAATAATAATGAATGGGATTTATCTTTATTTAATTTTTTTTATTAAAGTAGTAAAATATCCAGCCTTTAGTATAATTTACAAAACTTCCAGTGTCTAATTGTGCTTCTTTGTCCTGTTACTAATGCTTCTTTGCCTGTTCTAAAAAATACAACTACATTAAACCTTAAGCTGTTCCTTCTGTTTTTTAACTGATATATCTTAATGATATAATCATGTTACTATTTCTTTAGTTTTTATATGTACCTATTATTTATAGAATTCCCACTATTAAAGGTGAGAATTTTTCTCTTTTAAGTGCCTCATTCAGGTAGGCATGCCCTAGTAGAGGTGTGAACACACACACACACGGAAACACATAAATTTCTCCTGCTTTCATCTCTCAGTAATGGTGAAATACTCTGTATTTTCCTAATTATTGCCTTAATATGATTTATCATTCATACTACAGTCTTGAAATATACTATATTTCATCCTCTTTCTTGAATCTTGCTTACTTTGTTTTCTATTGAGTGAATAATTATCTTGTGTTTAACTTGGTAATTTTTTACATACTTTTACTAATCGAACCCCTATTAATTTCAGAACTACAAATCACTCCTTACTATATCAAGCATATAAAGTATCTTATCCTTTTCATATTAATTTTCTAGGCGATCTCCCAACAACAACAACAATGACAACAAAATGTTCCCATTCTGTAATTTGGACTGGTTGATTTTTTTGGCCTACGTATCAGAGCTGTCTGGAGATTTTCCTTCAGCACCGTCCAGCAACTTGATAAAATTTTATAACATGCAGAGCAATTTCTACATATGCTATAGTTTTTGTAAAATGTGAATTTAAAATATTTGTATGTATATGTTAACAATATTCAATAAGGAAACAAAAAAACCTGATAATATTGTTTGTCTCCAGGAAAGGAAGGAAGATTGAGGCAGCTTTTCAATGGAATTTCTTGTACATTTAAATTTTGAACCATGTTATTATATTCCCTATTTAAATTCAAAAAATTTAAATAGTAGGATTTGTAAACTTAATTAAATTAATATTTTTATGTATTATGAGATATTTACAAATCTGAGGCCTCGTATGACAACCATCTCATTAATTATGTATACATTTGCAAGCCAGCACACATATAAACATTAAGCATTTGATTCCTTGTCCTGAATTCTTTCAACAACTCTCTATTTTAATAATATGTAACAAAGAAGGATGACAACAGTAAGTTTCAGAAATGAAAGATGATGCCAACTACAGCTGATGCCACAGAAATCAAAAGGATGATAAGAGACTACTATGAAAAACTATACACCAAAAAAATTGATGACCTCGAAGAAACAGATAAATTCCTAGAAACATGCAACTTACTGAATCAGGAAGAAATAGAAAATTTGCACAGACCTGTGAAGGGATTAAAGAGATTTAATTTGTATCAAAAATCTCCCATCAAAGAAAAGCCCAGAACCAGATGGCTTCACTGAAGAATTCCACCAACATTTAAAAACACGAATTAACCCCAATCCTTTGCAAACTCTTTCAAAATATTAAAGAGGAGACACTCCGGAACACATTTATGAGGCCAGCATTGCCCTGATTACCCTGATATCAAAGCCAGGCAAAGACACTACTAGAAAAGGAAACTACTGGCCGATGTCCCCGTTTAATATCGACACAAAAATTCTCAACGAAATACTAGCAAACTGAATAGGATCATACATCATCATCAAGTGGGATTTCTCCCTGGGTTGCAAAAATGATTCAACATATGCAAATCAATAAATATGCCACATTAGAACAAATGATAAAAAATCAAATCATCATAGCAATATATGAGACAAAAGCATTTGGCAACATACAAGTACTTTTATAATAAAAACACTCAGTGAACTAGAGATAAAAGGGAATGATCTCAACACAGTAAAGCCCATATATGGAGAGCCCACAGCTAACAGACTACTAAACAGTAAAAGACTGAAAGTTCTTCCTCTAAGAGAAGAAACAGACAAATGTCCAGTCTTAAAACTTCTATAATACTGGAAATATTAGTTATAACAGTTAGATTAGAAAAAGAAATGAAAGATCTTCAAATCAAAAAGAAAGAAATAAAATAATCTGTTCCCAGATGACAAGATCTCTTACGTATAAAACCTTAAGGATTCCACAGAAAAGGTTGGAACTGATAAAATGAATTTTAAAAGTTGCAGAATATAAAATCAACATACAAAATAAGTAGCATTTCTGTATACTAACAGTGCAAATCCAACAAGGAAATTAAGAAAACAATCTCAATTAAAATAAAACAGTGTAAAATGCTTAGGAATAAGCTTATCCAAGGAGGCACAGGACGTACACTAAAAACTATAAAACATTTCTGAAAGAAATTATAAACACAAATATATGCAAAGACATCTTATGTTCACAGATTGAATACTTCATATTTTTAAAATGTCTACCCTACCCAAAGCAATCTGCATATTCAATGCAAACCCTATTAAAATCCCAATTTTGCAGGAAAAAAAACCCAAATCTAAAATTGAAATGGAACCACAAAAGACTCCACGTTGCCAAAACAATGTTGAAGAAGAAAAATGATGAATGCCTCACACTTTCTGACTTCAAAATATATTGTAAAGCTAAAGTAATCAAAACAGTATGGTAGATCAATGGAACAGAATAGAGATCCCAGAATTAAATCTATGCATAGATGGACTACACAATGGAGAAAGGACAGGCTCTTCAACAAATATTATTGGGAAAGAGCAGATTTTAAATGTTTTCACAAAAACCATGTGAAGGATGAATACATTAATTAGCTTGATTTGCTCATTTCACAATGTGTATATATACCAAATATCATCTACACAATAAATATATAATTTTTGTCAATTAAAAATAAATTTAAAAAATAAAGATATATTTTAAAATGTAGATGTATTTTAAAATGCACAATAAATATAAAATTTTTGTCAAATCAAAAATAAAAAAGATGTTTTTAATAATGCAGTATATGTATATGTGTGTATATATGTATGTGTGTACATATGTGTGTATATATGGCATTTTAACCATATATGTGTGTATATATGTACAGAGCATGTATACATATGTGTACATAACATATATACATAGTACATATCTTTACACAACACACACATACAGTAAAATATTCAGGCTCAGAAAAGAAGTAAGTCATGTCAATAATACATGGAAAAATCTTGAGGACAAATACTTATTTCACTATGCCAAGTAAAATAAGCCTGTCACAGAAGGACATATGGCACATGATTCTACTTGTATGAAATGTCTGAAGTAATCAAATTTATAGACACAGAAAGTAGACTTGCCAGGGGCTGAATGGAAGGAGAAATGGAATAGTTGCTATTCAACGGGTATACAGTTTCAATTATACAAGATAAAAAGTTCTAGACATCTAGAACGTTGTATAACAACATATATTTAGTTAATGATACTGTACTGTACGCTTAAAATGTGTTAGGAAGTTATATGATGTTACGTGTATTTTACCAAAATTAGAAAGAAAACAATTAAACTAAAAACTTCTGTTCTCTAAAAGACAGAAAATAATAGAAAGCGACAGACTAAGATACTTGTAAATCATATGTCTGATAAAAGATTTGTATTCAGAAAACATAAAGAAATCTGAAAACAATGTAAAAACAGACAGCCTATTTTATAAAAAGCACAAAGAATATGAATAGATATTTTTTCAAAGAAGATATAAAGATGACAAATAGCATATTAAAATACGTTCAATGTCCTTAGTCATTAAGGAAATGCAAGTTGAAATCCTAAGTAGATATCAATATACACCCATTAGAATGGCTAACATAAAAAAAAAGCCTGACAATAACAGGTAATAGTAAGGGTGCAGAATACCTGGTGTTCTTATTCTTGGCATGTAGGCATGCAAATAGCTCAACTTAAAAAAACAGTTGAGCAGTTTCTTATAAACATACATTTATTATTATTATCCAGCAATCTCACTCCTATGTATTTACCCAAAAGAAATAAAAATACATAGTCACACAAAACCCATACAGGAATGTTTATGGCAACTTTATTCATAATTGTTCCACAATGGAAATAATCTAAATGCACTTTAATTGGTAAATGAATGAACAGATTGTAGTATAACCATACAATGAAATACTACTTAACAGTAAAACATAATTAACTGCTTAAACAAAAGCAAATGTAAATGAATCTCAATTGCATTATGCTGAATGACAGAAGCCAGATCCAAAAGGCAGAATCATCTTTATTACCAATTAAATGACATTCTGGAAAAAGCCAAATTATAATGATTACCAGTTTGCAAGAGTTTGAAGGTGAGAGGAAGGACTGACTCCAAAAAAACAGCATGAGAACATTTTGGAAGGTGATCAAACTGTTCTATTTCTTGCTTGTTATAGGGGTTATAAGACTATGTATTTGTCAAATTTCATAGAACTATACACCCAAAAAGATAAATATTAGTGAATATGAATTTAAAAATAATTTTTTAAATTAAAAATCATAGCATATGAAGAAATGGAGCCTCTCTACTACATCTGCTTTGTCTTCCTCTTTTTCATTTCAACTGCTCAAACACTGCATCCCTCCATACAAGCATAATCTGTATAGACACACATGACTGCATTTGTTACTTCAGCTTTTCAATTCCAGTGACCTTTTAATGTTTTTTTTTCTTTCCATGGGTCACTTCCTTTTCTTTTGCAGAGTAGTATATTTTTTATGAATTACTTTATGTTATTTCATCCAAAGCTTCCCTCCACCTTCCAGGACGGTCAACGTGCCTTTCCTGTGAACTCCTATACATTCCATATGCATTTTCTTTGTGCTGTTCCTTTTAATAAATTACCATTGTTTACTTTTGGGAATACTCATCATACTAAAGCAATTTATTACCAATGCCTTACCTAATGTCTAAAAGAGAAAAGGCGTTTGAAAGAAATATTTCAAATGAGCAAAAATAAATAAAGATTGTCATTATTAGAAGAAATTAGATATATACCAAATTGCCATTTTTGTCTTTAAAAATTTTATCATACAGGCATCTTATATGTTAATACTTTCTAACTCCTAATTCTAGAGTCTACCTATCCGAAACATGTTTATTATTATTTTTTTTCTAAGGCAGAGATCAGGAAAGTGTATCATCTACTCTAAGATAAACAGATTATTTTTGTGGCTTTTGAAATGTCTAATTCAGAGATACACTTCTAAATTCAATCTAAAGTTTAACTCAATGAAATATTTTCGAGATTTTTGGAGTTCTACCACACAATAAGGCTAACACACAAATAACTACTTCTGCAACTTTAAATTACTTTATATATTTATTGAAAAACTTGGCAGGGTTCATAGATAAATTTTCAATCTTCATTTTGTATATATCTGACAATGCCCCCAGACTACAGAATTTCAGTGAAAGATATTACGCCCCCACATATCTTGGTTGGAAGTGATGTTTCTTAATCACTTCTGCTTTTTAAAACACCCGTGCTAGGTAACTAAAGCTATAATCCCAGGACAACATTAAAAAGAAGATAGAATGCTCTTCACCTTCCAATGTGCTTGCAAACTCATCAGCATATTCAACTTGAACTTAATGGCCAATAATCATGACTTAGCCATATATAATTAGTTTATAATAACAGAAGTGGTAATCAGTTTATTTAATATCTTAACATTTTGATATACAAATTTTTAAAAAATGTGTTTAAGTATTACCTTCTAGCACAGATGTTTGTGTGTGTCTGTCTGTGTGTGCACACTGGATGGAATGAGAGATATATGTGTGGGTATAAGACATTGGACTATTCAACTTCAGTGAACATTAAAAAAAAATCATGATTTTATTCTAAGAAAACACTTTGTTGAAAATAAGAGTTAATTATGCTAAACATAGTAGAGTGATACCTAAAACTTAATTTTTATAGTTTAATTTTGCTAAACATTATGCATTCTTTAGTTTTAATTCCAAAAGATATTTACTCTTTCTTGTGTCCAGTTGTACCATCCTAATGCTAAAATCTGAATAGAGAACATATTTACCAGTCTTAGGTTTTAACACATTCATATATTTACTCTATTAAAAACAAATATGCAAACAAGGCCCTGCCTTCCCTTCCCTTCCCTGTCTTGTCTTTTTTCTTCTCTCCTCTCCTCTCCTCTCTTCTCCTCTCCTCTCCTCTCCTCTCCTCTCCTCTCCTCTCCTCTCCTCTCCTCTCCTCTTCTCTTTCCATTTTTTCTTTTTCAGGGTCTTGCTGTATCACCCAGGCAGGAGTGCAGTGGCAGGACCAAGGCTCACTGTAGCCTCAACATCCTGGGCTCCATTTATCCTCCTGCCTCAGCCTCTTGAGTAGCTGGGACTACAGGTGTGCACTATCACACCTGACTAATTTTCATAGTTTTTGTCGAGATACAGTCTCACTATGTTGCCCAGGCTGGTCTTGAACACCTGGGCTCAAGCAATCCTCTTGCTTTAGCCTCCCAAAGTGCTGGAACTACAGGCATGAACAATCTTCTGTTCTCAGTCATTGATGCATAGTGAGAAGATCAAATATTAGCATAAACATGATACCAGACCCAAATGGACAGGAGTTGATAGAAGCTGTCAGTCCACTATGCTCTTCTAGTAGTTCTCTTGATGGAAATTACAGCAGCATACCCACATGGCCATAAAGTTCACTCTTGTTGTACATAGGTCCACTTCTCCATCTATACTTGGCAGCAGCTACTTCATGGTTCTTTAAGAGGGAACTTAGCAAAAGAAAGTCAGTGAGTTGAATTGTAGCCATCATCCTTGCAGTTGCTCTTGGGAACACACCTGTAACTCATGCACTTTGCCTCTTATTGGACATTCTACATTCTCTGTACATCTAAATTCCCACCCTCAGCTATCATCTCCATAGGTTTTGGTGTCTTATGTGGTAGTGTGAATGAAAACTATATTCCAGGTGTTAAGACTCTTTGACAATCATTTTTCCCAGGTCTAGTTGCTTTATATGTCCATTTATATGTTCAGAAAGTATGGAAAAGGGCTCAAGTACATCAGCTATTTTCCGCAAGTATTTCTTCATGTCCTCACTGTGTAAAGCAGCCCAAAGTCCTCTGGCTGAGTAGGGCCAATTATCCCAGTCAGGATGGCGACTTCTTGTCTGATGGCTGCAGAATAAAATGCTCTGACAAAAGCAGCAGTTTATAGCTAAATGGAACGATTATGATGTCCACATCAAAAATGTACCTATTTGGGGGATAAATAGCTTCAATTCTGAAGATTCCAAACATGGAGGGACAAAAAGCACAAAATTCCTAGGGGTTATTGGGTATCAGTGAAAGAAGGGCCACTCCTGTTTTGTAATCTTTCATTCCTGGACCTATCTATTCTTTTTATTATGGACACAATGCCATAGATGGATCTCTGATTTGATGCGTGTACTGCATCCTGAAGGGTGGAATTTCTTCTTTACAGAATGTTATCTCAATGCTACTACTTCAGCCGTACCTTTTGTAGGCAATTCCAAAAGTGTATGAGACCAGGTGTGTTAGCGTGATACAGCATGTGCCATAGCCGGTGGAACCCATGGTTATGGGACCACTGCTGTGCCTCCTTCACTGTGAGAATTCTTCCTGGTCAGTAGCCATGTCTTGTCATATGGGAGCTTATGCCAGTGTATCAAGTATAGTGTAAACCTCCAGATAATTGACTGGCTGAGGTTGTTTGGGTAGAAAATGTAAGTTCCTATATTAAATATCCCTACAGCTATGAGAATGAACTGTTGGCCTTTCTAAGATGGAAGTGATGTGATGTAATCTACTTTCCACCAAAGGGCTGGTTGGTCTCCTTAAACTATAATTCAGTATCAGGAATTCAGAATTATGCAACATTCTCAGTATTATGGGGAACTGCACTACTTGTTCATGAAGTTTGCATGTCCTCTCTGGTCCATTCAAGTTCAATGCCTCTGGTGGTATTATGACTGGAATTATGTAACCCCCCAAAATATATACATTGGAGTCAGCTCCTTAATAGCTGTGAATATGACCTTATTTGAAAACAGGGCATTTGTAGATGTAGTCAAGTTAAGATGAAATCATCAGGGTGGAATCTAATCAAATATGACCAGTGCCCTTATAAGAAGAGGGAAACACCACGTGAAGACAGAGACACAGTGAGAATGTATGTGATGACAGAGACAGAAATTGGAATGATGGAGCAGAAAGCCAAGTAAAACCACCAATTGATGGCTACCACAGAAGCTAGGAAGTGGCAAGAAATTCTCCCCTATGGTTTTAAGAGAGAATGCAGCACTGCTGTCACCTTGATTTTCAATTTTGAACCTTGGAATCTAGAAAGCAATACACTTCTATTGTTTTCAGGCACTTAGTTTGTGGTATTTTGTTATGGCACACTAGAAAACTAATATAGGTGGCTTTATAGAATATCAATTTGGCTCAGTTGAACTATGTTTCTTCTAATAGCCTTGCCTGTATATTTCCAGTTAGGATGAACCACAAGAAATATTGTACAAGCTTTGTAGGTGAAGGCAAAGCAACAGCCATTATAGTTCCATAGTTAGGAAAAACTATTTTTTAGCACATATACTTTGTCATCTACCTGCTAGCTTACCTCACTGGTTACCTAGTCATAAGCAGGTTTGCAACAACAGTTGACCTTCCATATCCGTGAGTTCCACATTCATGGATTCAACCAACCACAGATGAAAAGTATTTGGAAAAAACAATAGAATAGTTATGTTTGTACTGAACATCTACAGACTTTTTTCCTTATCACTATTCCCTAAACTAGACAGTGTAATGAATATTTACAAAGCATTTATATTGTATTAGGTATTATAGTTAATCTAGAGCTTATTCAAAGTATATGGAAGGATGTATATAGGTTTTATGCAAATACTGCATTATTTGTATAAGGGACTTGAGAATCCTTGGATTTTGGTATCTGTGGAATATCCTGGAATCAATTCCCATTAGATGAAGGGATGACCGTACTACACCTTTTCCTGCATCTTTGTGATGGTTGAAATTAGGTGTCAACTTAACTGGATTGAAGGATGCTGGTATGTTTTGGCTGTGTCCCCACCCAAATCTCATCTTGAACTGTACTTCTCATAATTCCCACATGTCATGATAAGGACCTGGTGGGAGGTAATTAAATCATGGGGAACAATTAACCTTATGTTGTTCTTCACAGGTATTTTAGTACATTCGGGCTGCCATAGTACAACAATGTAGACTGAGTGGCTTATTAATGATAGGGTTCTCACAGTTCTGGAGCTGGTATATCCCAGATCAGAGTGCCAGCATGTTGTTTATAGAGATTGGGTGATCTATGCATTTTTGGCTCAGATGATTCTTACAGTAAGACTAGTGGATGTCCAGGCCCACTCTATGACTATTTCTTAGTCAAGAATGCAAAATATGAATAAACTTTTTCAGCTACTGGCTCTGCTATAGGTTCCTTGAGTCATATAGTAGAGCTATTATGATAGAAAAGGCCACAAAGAAGCCCCTAGAGCTATAGCTACATGCAAATGTAGCAAGCCAAAGGCAACTCTGTATTCCTTGGGAAACTGCAAAGATAGCCGGAAAGATAACTGGTGGTGACTCCTACCAATCTCCATTCACCTCACTTATTTGGTCTATGCAGAAGATACACAGATCTTGGGGAATTAAAATAGATTATTGTACATTTTATCAGTGGTGACTCTAATTGCAACTGCTTTTCTAAATGTACTGTAATTGCTAGAGAGAATCTGTGCATTCCTTGGTACCTGGTGAGTCATTATTAAGCTGGACACTGCATTTTTCTCCATACCTATTAATAAAGATCATCAAAAGCAGTTTTATTTCTGTTAAAAGGACTAGCATTTGACTCCCTTGCTCTACTTTAGCATTATGTCAACTCTCCAGTCTATGTCATGTCCTAGGCCACAGAGACCTTGATGGATTTTCTAGTTTACTAGCCCAAGAACCAAAGAAGGCTTGGCAATAGATTCAGGCTGCCATGCAAGCTTTTCTACCATTTGGGCCATGTGAGTTAACAGACCCTGTTGTTGCTTGAGATAAAAGTTGCAGATAGGGATGCTTTACAGAGGCTTTGACAGGGAGTTACAGATGGATCACAGGGCAAAGGTTTAGAATTTGGGAGCTAAGCAATATTGTCTTCTACTCTATGGCTAACTATTCTTCTTTTGAAAAATAGCCTTTGTCTTGTTATCAGGCCTCAGTAGAGACCAAATGCTTTATAATGGGTTATCAAGTCAATATGTGACCTGAACTGCCTATCAGAAACTGGGTATTATCTGACTCCTCTACCCATAAGGTTGGGTGTTCACAGCAGTGCTCCATAAATTGAAAGTAGCATATATGAGATCAGCTTTAAGCATGTCCTGAAGGCACAAGTGAATGAGGAAGGAAGTAACACACATCCACACTTCATATACTCCTGCTGCACTGGCTTCTCTTTCTCAATCCACACATATATGCTGAACAGTTGGTTGAGGAAGAAAAACTCAAGTTTGGTTTCCAGATGGTTCTGCACAATATGTAGGCACCATGCAAAGATGGACAGTTTAAGTACTATTGCACCAATCCAGCGTGACCCTGAAAGACAATGCTGATGGGAAATTCTGCTAATTTAATAGAAATTCAAGTAGCACAGTTTTTCATTCTGGCTGGAAGGAGGGGTGACCACAGCTATGGATCCTCACAAGTTTAGGGGGTGTGGCTTTGCAATTTCAAGCCTCTAACAAAGAAATCAGAAACTACAGAGGTTTGTTTCTAGTTATTATAATTTAATAAAATCATTCCACCTATATTATCTCTCCGTGTTTACTATTTAGGGATCTTCTGTATGTTTCGGAAGTTTATAAGTTAGTTTTCAAGAATTGAAAGGACAAGTAGAAAATCTCAATTTAGAGCCATATTTGCATTAGAGTTGAAGAACCCCAAGAAATATTTCAGGTTTTGGTAGCTAGTGAACAACAACATCAATAATAATAAGGAGAAGAAAAAGCAGATACAGGAGGAGAAGGGAAGGAGTAGAAGGAGAACAATATTACCAGATTGTTGAATCTCAGTCCATTAGGGTATAAATGTGAAAAGATTACAGTTGTCTTGTTGCTCTCAAGTGTACTCTGTTAAATCTTTCATCCTTATAAAGTTACAGGAACTCTTCATACTTGAGACAGATTCCATCACCTTTCGCCTTTTTTGGCTTTTAAATTTTAGTTCAGTTAATATTTAGACTTGAGTCACCTATCGGATCTAATGTTGTCCTCCTCCTTCGTCACGAGGAAGTCTAATATCACAGAGTAGATGGTCTTCTCTCTCACATTTCTCCATTTTTTCTTCTTTTCCATATTTCTTCTTCTCTCCGTTTCCATATTTTTAGAGCACTTTTTACCAGTATACTTCACGCTAGCCACAAAGGAAGCTGGGAAAAAAGAAAGAGAAAGAAGAAGAGACTTGCCTCTAAATGTTCTCCAATCTTATAGAATGACTAGTTACAACTTGCTTTTCTCTATGCACTTACTGTCTGTCTGTCTATCTATCTATCTATCTATCTATCTATCTATCTATCATCTCATCTATCTATATGTTCATGGAAAACTAAGATTATAAATGAGGTGATTGAAACTTTTACAGCACTTACGCAGTCTTAAGATATCTTTCTAAGGCCCCTTTTGGGATCTTAATGCAGTTGAACTTGTAGCACTCTATGAATACCTGGTGTTCTAGGACTATTTCAAAAGCATGGTGATGATTAAATCCCTTGTATGTTGCATTATATGGATAAAAAGAAATAGCTATCAATATGGCTGCAGTAGACATTAAAGATAATTTAGACAAGAGAAATAAAGTGATTTATCCAAATTAACTGTGAACTGAGACTAGAATTCTCCTGTCTTATTTCCTATATCAAACTGTAAAATGTGAAATAATCAGTGGTAGAAATTATTAGATTTTTTATTCACACTTATAAAGTACATGGGTATAGAGTTTGGCTACTTCATGTGTTGCATGTAAGAAGTGCAATATGAGTAAATAAAATGTTTCCCAGCATTTGTGCCATATGCATCCTAAAGACAAAATATCAATAAGTCAGAAAAAGAGAGAGTTTATCTGAAGATACTATTGGAAAATCTCTAGAGTTGACAGATGAGACCAAAGGAAAGTCTAGATAAGAAGCCTCAGCAAATGGAGTCAGGGGCTCAAACACCATTCTCTCTCTCTCTTTCTCTGTCTCTCAACTTCCTTGACTTTCTCTCTTTCTTTCTCTTTAATCATGACTTTATTCAAGCCATGGTTAAAATGACTACTTCAGCAAGACTTCTTTATAAGAGAGTGATCAGAGCCCCACAACCGGAACGAGAAGGGATTATAGAATTATTAAGGCAAACTTCAGTGCCTGCACAATAGAATGAGAAGTAAGGACACACATGGATTTACACTGGGTAGATTCCTACCCATCAGCTATTTACAATGGCTGTGATGGTGGGATAAGGCAGTCAGTGGATTGCTATCGGCCGCTTCACTTTTCTAGGATAATGATGAATCATTTCTGAAAGTGGCTGAGGTTGAAAACTTATGGCCTCTGGACAGAAAGATCACTGTGAGCTAAATAGGCTCTCCCGACCTTCCCCATTCGAGTTTACTACATCTAATTAAAACAATGTACTGGGTAAAAGCATGCTCAAGAGAATCAATAAGGATAAGCTTCCAACACCATGGACTACTTGCTAGTGTCTTAGTTGCAAGAAAGGGGCCATTTCGCTGAGAAGTTTTCTTCATTTGATTCTGAAAAGGTCATTGGTATTTATATTCCAAATGAATTCACAATGTTATGAAAATGCTTAGAGATTTTGAGTTGTATGAATGGTTTTAAATATTCCTGCAGAGCATAATAACATAGCTGACAGAGAAGCCTCAGCCCCCTGCTTGGCACAGCTACATTTATTACATGCCACATTAGGAATAAAAGAGCAAGCTTGACATTAAATTATCAAAAAGAAGGGATCATCTGTTTTTCTCACATTGCTGCACGTTTTTAGCTCACGTGTCCCGGTAAGTATGTGGTCAACTCTTCTGAGGTAAGTATGGTATTATCTTGGCAAACAAAATATTTCATTAAAAAATGAACAAAATTTAATTTTACATTTAAGGTTTTAAGACAAATAGATTAACAATGGCATTAAACTTGTGTATGTTTTAAAATTGACCAGTAATTTTTATGCCATATTATATGTGTGGCTTCTGAAGAAATATTTTAACCTCATTTAATTTTTTCAGCTTGCCCTGATACCTCTGGTTGAAGTCACCATCATCTCTCACCCATATTATTGCAATAACCTCCTAACTGGGCTCTTCGCCTGCACTCTTGACACCCTTTAATCTATCCTTAATAGAGTAGCTAAAATGAACTGGTAAAATCGTACATCAGATTATGTCAGTTGCATGCTCACGTGATGACCCATTTCACTCAGTGTAAATGACAAAAACTGTACAATGAATTAGAAAATCCTATATAATCTGAATTCCATTATCTCTCTGAGCTCACCTCATATCACTGTCCCAGTCACAGACTGTACTGCAACCACACTAGCTTCCATGGTGCTCCTGAAACACTCCAGAGTGACTCCTGCTTCAGAATCTTTTCTCTTACTATTTCCTCTATGTTTAAAGCTTCTAAGATTTGTTTGTCTTGCTCTCCATCACCTCCCAGTTTCCTCAGGTCTTTACTCAAACATCAACTTCTCTGTGAGGCACTCCATATCAACCATTTTTAAATGTGCAGCCGTCTGCAACAGATCCAGTGTTTCCAATCTCCTTTTCTTGTTTGATTATCTTCACATCACTTAACATTTTCTAACACGGATGGATAAATAAATCAATAAGGTGATGGCTAATTTTATGTGTCAAACTAACTGTCTCATGGGATGTCCAGATATTTGACTAAACATTATTTTAGGTGTTTCTGTGAGGATGTGTTTAGGTTTAATTAACATTTACATAGGTAGACCTAGTAAAGGTGACTACCTTCCGAAATGTGGGTGGGGCCTCATCTAATTAGTTGAAGGTCTGAATAGAACAAAATGGTGGACCCATCCCCAAATAAGAGAGAATTAATTTTGCACAACATCCTTCAAATGGGGATATTGACTTTTTCCTGCCTTTAGACCTGAACTGAATTATCAGCTGTTTCTGAGTTTTGAGCCTGTGAGCTTTAGGACTAGAACTATACCATCAGCTTTCCTGGGGCTGCAGTTTGCCAATTCACCCTGAATTTCTTGGGATTTGTTGGCATCCATAATCACATGAGCCAATTCCTTATCATAAATTTATATCTACATATTTATATATATGTATATACATATAAATCTACTTTATATATACACATATGTACACATAAATCTCTTTATATATGTACATACACCCATATACATGTATATATCCCATTGCTTATGTGTCTCTGGAAAACTAATATAGATAACTAGGTAGACATATATGATTGATAGACATGTATATATGAATGTACATGTATATATATGTACAGTGTTTATTAATTTTTTATCTCACCCTTGCACTAAAATGTAAGTTCCATTGATGCATGAATTTTTGTTTTCCTTGTTCATTGTTGTATTCCTATTGCATTGTATAAATGTACATAAATGAATGTACATGAATATATATAATCTAAATATTAGCACCTTCGGGGCTATACAACACTAAAATCAAATTTTAAACAACTGCAATTATACATCATTTTCACCTAATTCTAGCAAAACCAACTGCGTGGGAAATTAAAAAAAAAAAAAAAACTGAGGACACATATTTGATAGGGAAAAATGTTTATACAGTCACTTCAATAATTTTGGTCATTTTTGCCACTAATCTCTGTCACAAAATGGCCTATGTAGTTAATTATCTAAATCTGGGTTTCTGATGCAGCTGAAAAGAAGTAAAGTAAAATGCCATAGTCAATTCTAATGGATCACAGAGTCATAATAAAGGAGGGGAAAACAAATACAGTTGTTTACGTAACAACATAATGATGTAATAGTCAATATTTCAGACTTGAATTAATCATTTCAGCAGCAGCATTGACATCATTCATTAAGAATCTACTGTGTGGAGCATCTGCAAACCATTATATCATTATTAAAGATTTCTATTTTGACTCAACAATTAGATTATGTATTATTTACAGGGAAAGACCTGTTTGTACTACTTTGCACATAGTAGGGCCTCAACAAGTTTACATTAAAATTGTAATGAGCTTGATAATAAATGCAAATCCTGTGCCAACAAGTCAAACCTACTCCCTGCTTAAAATTCTATTTTTTTCTGCCAAAGAAAATAAAAATTCCTTAGATTCATAGCCAATGCCCTTTTCAGCTCATCTTCAATTACATTCCATATCTCTTATAATTCCCCTTTATTTTCCTAATGCAACAACAAAATTAAATACTTCTTGCTTCCTGAGGATAATTTCTTTGTGCCATCTCAGTATCTTTGTCCATACTATCCTGTCCACACACACACACAAAAATGAAAAATTAAAAAATCCCTTTCTATTACTTCTGAAATAATCTCTGATAGTATGTGAGTATAGCAAAAACTATATTCTCAATGTTTCCTAATCTTCTCAATAAAACTTTAATAATCCAAAAAAATTATAATATTTTTAAAGCTAATTACAATGCAGCTGTAAGAAATAGTCACTTAGGACTTCAAGTTCTTAAGAATCTGTATTTTGAAACTTCAGTATCAAATTGGGTGCCCACAGGTATCTGTTGAACTAAGGAGATGATAGATTTACCTCAAGACTTGAAGAATATTTCCAAAGTAATTTTTAAATAATTGTTTTTCTATAACTTAGATGGACATTTTTAACTTATATATCAGGTGATTCAGAAAGAAAATAAATGTTTACAAATGCATTACAAATTAATGTTTAATACCAAACAAAATATAAACAGGACTATGTTAATGCTTTTAATGTATCTCCTTTTCTTATTATTTTTTTTTCTAACAAGGTTCTTTTTTTCCCTAATATTATAGCATATATCACTGTATTAGTTCATTCTCACACTACTCTGATGAAATACCCAAGACTAGGTAATTTACAAAGGAAAGAGGTTTAAATGACTCATGGTTCCGTATGACTGGGGAGGCCTCAGGAAACTTACAATCATGGTGGAAGGCAAAGGAGAAACAGACACCTTCTTCACAGGGTGGCAGGATGGAGTGACTGCCAGCAGCTGAAATGCCAAATGCTTATAAAACCATCAGATCTCATGAGACTCATTCACTATCATGAGAACAGCATGGGGAAAAAGACCCCCATGATCCAAATAACTCCACCTGGTCATGCTCTTGACACCTGGGGATTATGGGGATTAAAATTCAAGATAGGATTTTAGGCACACTCACAGTCAAACCGTATCAACCGTATCAACCACAGCACAATAAATGTTTACGCTTTTGGCTGTCTTACTAGATGATAAGCTGGTTGAAGCCAAGCACTGTATTTGTTTTCCTTGTTGCATACCAAACATCTGGCATAGTTCATGACATATGGTAATTTTTTTGGGTTGAAGTCCATGGCATTAAAAATATTGACACGGTTCTCAGGTAAGAAATTAAAACAAAATACTGATATGAAATCAGACAGATGTGTCATTGAGTCCTGGTTACCTCACTTCATATTTGTGCTATTTTTCCCAAGTGCTAATTTTATTAAGTATTTCATTAGTTTTTTTATTAGTAATGTTAGTTATCTTGCTGAGACACCAATTTTCAGCTTGTTCATATGCAAAATGAGAGAAACAAAAGCAAATAATGTAGAAGGTTATTGTAAGAATTCAAATGTTCATCACAGTGCTTAGACACAGCAGGTACTCAAGGATTCCTTAGCTGTGAGTGGAGTGCATGGGTTGGAAACTGTAGAATCTGAACCGACAATCTAGATTCAAGTGCCAGTCATCACACTAACTGGTGACACTGGACAATTTTCTTAACCTTTAACCTTTTCTTTAATCCCTTAAGGGATTATTATAATGATTCATAGTTTAGAGAGTTATTCTGATAATCATGTTAGATAGAGATGCACTTAAAATTGTTATTGGCTCTCATAAGTAAACACTATATAAACATTTACCAGTATTATTGATCTAAAAATTGAGAGTTGGGGCTTTAATTGTGTATATCGTTTCCAATACATGTCAATAGATTTTCTTTATTTTTATATGTACTTTTTAGTCTATGCCAAAATGTTGAAATGTAAGCATACATCCTCCATAGCCTTAGTTCTGTCTCTTAAGTTCTGGACTATTGCTTGCCACGGTCTCCCAAATGGCCTCCCCGTCTCTTATGTTGTTTCTTTCTAACCCATCCTCTACCTTTGTCCTTAGATAATCTTTCTGATTGTGCCAATTCCATCCGTAAAATGCCTTAATAACTTCCTATTTCATAGATTTCTTGGCACAGGACACACAAACCTATGATCTGGTTCTCCCTTTCCCTCACCCCATTATCTGCTCCCTCCATTCCCTACCTATCATTCTTACTACTTTGAACTTTTGCATATATTATTTCTTCTACTTGAAATTCCTTTCTGTTTTCTCTCTTATTTTGCCTGGTTAGCACCTACTTAGCCATCAAGACTTACCACAAATGGCATTTTCCTACCACTCCCTCCCCAGCATAAGCTCAGTTAAGCAACCTGATCCCCTCTGTGATTGAACACTTTGAATAGGCCGCCGACTTTTGTATTCATGTTTGTTTTTTCTGCCTCTCCTAATCTGGGAGCTACTCAACAGCAAGTGGAGAGCCTTAATTTACTTTGCATCTGCAATACCTTCCCAAATGTCAATTGTGAATAGACTGTCACTGGAAGAAAGAAGGGATAGTGCTTAAAGTCATGAAACACATATTAAATAAATACAAATGACTATCTTTTTCTAAAATGTTGTAACATCCATCATAAACCCATTGTGAATGGCATAGATACTTCATTTTAATTTTTTCCCCGTTTCTGAGGGATGGGCTTTATTTCAGTGGTACATAGATTTTACACTTTGATGCAAATATATTCAGACTTTCTGGTATAAAGAAATTATGTGTAAGTGATATTTTAATATGAAATGAAATATTCACATAACATTAAAGAAATAAAGCCATGAATCAAATTCTATTAATAAGGCTCATGGGAATCTGAGAGTATTTCTGTTTTATGCCAAAAGGCAACTGGTCAATTCACTGAATCTGTTGAAAATTCAGATAAACTGTTTCTTCCTTGAAAGTGTAAATATCCTGTGATACAGAGAAAAAAAAAAAATGACCAGCCTCGAATTAGAGAATCTGACCAGAATCCATGTCTTCAAGCAAATAATTGCTTAATGCAATCCAGTACCCTGTCATAGAAGGAGGTAATATGCTATAGAATGCAATTGCTTTTTTAAAGGTGCTCAACGCTTTCCCCAAATTATAAATTACAGCTGTCATTTTACTTATAAAAGAGCTTTCTAGAAGCAATAAATCATTATGATAATTACCTGCCTATCCCATTTAATTAATCATGCAAATACAACTGGCTTTGAAAGAAAATGGACCTATGTTGAAATCAGTCTCCTATAGGAACTGGTTGTATAACCTAAGACAAACTGGTTTTTCCAGGCCTCAATGACCATGTGCCTTATGAGTAAAATGGGCATAAGAATAACATCCTCAACCAATTGTGGGAAATATGAAGTAAGTTTTATACCATTGAGAACTTGTTTAGTTGCACTGATAGAAAATCTCAGTTTATACGGTTAAAAAAAAAAAAAAAAGAGTGTTAGTTAACGCATGAGGTATTGAAATGGCAATGACCAAATTGAGTTAAGCACCAGTCCCTAAACAACTTGCCATGGTGGCTAGCCAAACGGGTCTGTTTATTTTCTATGCCTGGGTTACATATCTTCTATATGACTCAGGGTTTATCCAGAGAAGCATAACTTAATAACTACTAGGATATAATTTATCAGGAATTAGGGATTTGGCTTTGCACAATTCTTAGAGTGAATGAAGCAATCTTTGTAAAGCTGTTGTCTTTCCAGCTGATGCTGGGGCTTGAAATCCACAGGGCAAATAGTGAGGAAGGTAAGATGAATGTACAGAGAAGGCAGAAACACACATACACGAAGTGGGAGTCCAGGAGGAGAGACTCTTGTCAGTCTTTCTTGCCTCCGGTGTTTGGGATATGGGTATACTGTAGAAGGCAGGGGTCTTTTTCACTGAGATTAACACTGACACACACACACACACATACACACACACACACACACACACGAGTGCCAGTGTTAGAGAAGCTGAAGGAGAATTCAGCAAAAAGTTGAGTTCTGGGAAATGTAGTTTACTCTAGTCAAGCTGACACATTGCAAAGCCTCCATACTGCCTTAGAGCTAGGATACAAATCAGCTCCATCTTTGGAAGATAGAGAATGAGACCCAGAGAGAATCACATTTCCACTGAAAGAATGTAGACATGAATGGGAGAAAGCAAGGACATTTCCCACTGATCTTTTAAAATTGTTCAAGATTGGGCTTTTAACATGGTAAGCACTCAATATTTGTAAAAAAATAACAAAAAAAGCCAGAATGAAACCATTTACTTAGAAACTTTTAGACAATCTAAAATGTATTTGAAAAAGAATACCATCTATGAACTTATGGGCTTCTTTGCAGTGAGAAATACTGGTTATTGCCACGCAGATATGACTGTATCATTACTGTAAACTTTTCGGTGATCCTACTCTGACCTATGTTTTATTGTTGTGGTTCATCATGTGATTTTTCTCATATGATACAACGCTTAGCCTCTTGGGATGAAATATAAGGCATGAAATAAAGGATGACACTCAGGTTGTTCTTCTCAAATCTCCTGGATGCTATGGGTAAGCAAAGACAATAAGCAATTTTCATAAAATGCTCTGCCCTCTGAATTCCCTCAAGAAAACTGGCATTTCATTTAATGGAAACCTTCATAACCATCCTCCTCCAATGAAAGCAGTCATTTGAGACATTAGTGCATATGTAGGTTCATTATGAAACCTAAACACTTCCATTAGATAAAAGACCTAAAATGATTATGAAAAATGTTCTTTTTCTTCCAAAGTACTCTAAATCAAACACTCAGTAGTACAATATGTTTTAGGTTAATTAGTTTAATCCAGTTTTAATTAAACTGATGTTTCCATGCCAACAAATGGTTTTTAAATTGTTGAAATTTTGATGTTTTGGAATATGACTAAAATTAATTACCTAAGAGCATTTAACTCAATTTTTGGAACCGTGTAGTGCACTTTTAGCCTCAATATAGAAACGATTTTAATAATGGCAACAAATTATGTTTAAAAACTTTGACAAAATGTTCTATAAGATTTCCATTAATTTCCAGATTTTTTCAATGCATTTTTAATGATGCACATATACTACTCAGGTTAAATATAATTTAACAACAACAATAACAAAAACATTAGTTACAGAGACACAAACACAGGCACACATATGTCAACCCACTATTAACCCTAAATGAGTTCCATTTCCAAATGTTCAAACTCGATTTCCTGGTAATATTTGTTTGTGTCTGTACATTCAACTGGAATATTAAGATCAATAACAAAATATGTGGTTTTGGCCTAATTTTAAAATTTCAATTCTCTCACTGAGCTGCTTAAAAATGAAGAAAAATTCTCAATACAAGATAAGGACAATCATGACTCTCCAATGCTAGGAATAGTGATATACCAGCTGAATAAAAATTGTATTTACATTTAAGAATTTAATTTTTATATTTTCATTGCTTTTTCTTGAAAAGGCCTTATTTTTGCCAGGACCAAGTTGGTAAATAAATATTATCTTACTTATTTCAACAGAAATCACATAACACAGGGAGCTTGTTACACAGGTATTAGAGACCTGAATACGTAAAGGGAACCTTGAGTCACTCAGAGATAATAATTGCAGGAACTAGCTCTCATCTCTAGGGCTGGAGAAGACAGGAATGACATTAGGATTAAGTGCACATTAGAAGCTCAGATGAGGGTCCCCAGTAGCTGGGGCTCGAAACTCACAGAAAACAGTGTCACCTGGCTGCTGTTAGTACTTCCGAAAGGATGATATGTACTTGGTTCTGGAAGATGCTGGAGGCTGAAATCAACTGACAATGCTTTAGTAAATGGCTGCTGCTGGGCTGAAAGATTGATTCTCATAGGGAACCTCGCCAGAATCGGAGTACAAAACAAGAGAACGTCCCTTCTTGCCTTTGCCTTGTTTTCAGTCTCCTCTCTACCTTCTATTACCTAAATCTAAGGAGGTTACAGCTAGTTAAAACAAAACAAAACAAAAACCTATGGTTTGTTTAGTGTCAGCCATAGCATCACAGAGCGATGGGAAATGTAATTAAAGGATGAATTTGAAGCTGTAAAACGACAGGGAAATGACTAGCGTATTTAAATCATAATTTTGTTTTCTGAGCTGGTCTGTTAGCTTATCTCTTGCTTTAAATGCTCTGTATTCTTCCTAGAGGTTTCCAGTTTGCTTACAATTGTGATATCCTTCGAATTGTCCACTTTACATTGAAGTCCTTGGTCTTTCTTATCAAATCAGTGTTTCATAGGCCACCCTTTTATTTCATCAGGTGTTTCTATACATAAAGGTATTCCAGTATTTTCTATCTTGGAACCAATCGCTGCCTATCTATAATTCTAAAATACAACTGAACTCCCCCAGTTTAAATGATGAGACAGGGAAAGCAGATTTACAGAGGAAAACATCATGACATTTATACTTACCAGAAACCAGGAATGAGAAGCAAAAAAAAAAAAAATATTGAACACAAACTATGGGTGAGGCATGATTGCTAGGTTACCTCTCTGATTTGAAGAGTTATGTGACAAAACATTTAAATTAAATTTAATTAAAATTTAATTTAAAATTTAAATATTGTCAATTTTAACACAAGGGAAATAGCACATACACTGCTCAAGGAGGATTATTAAAGTGAAGTGAAATCGAAGTGTAGATTTCACTAGACACCCAATAGAAGTGATACGTGCACAAAGTCTTCTGTAGAATTCTTTGGGAGAATAATTACACAAAACCTTATTGGTACTCAATCTGAAACAATTAACACAGAGTTACTAACCTGGGGAAAAAAATCCCAGCTGATTGTCAAATCAATGCCTGGAATTTAGCATATCTGCTATTGTGACTTTCAGTTTGACTTTCATATTTAAGGTTGTAGTTTCTTTGTAGTAACTTTGATGTGTGGCCTACTTCAATGTACAAAGCCACATAGCCTCACATTTTAGTGCAGTTTCAGTTCAGATGACGATGACCTACTCTTAGAGGTGTTGTCCAGGAAATCTTGAAGTGAATTTCGCACATACCGTAAGAATCTACTTAATTTAGATTTCTCCAAGCATGCCTTGAGAATTAGGTGAGAATTCACCTGGCCATTTTTACCTGATAGAGAAATAAACATTCAAATAATGTCTGATTTGTTAATATTGATCATGAGTTTTAGAGGAGAAGAAAACCTAGTAGATATTGAGGGGAGGAGAATAAGGGATTAATAGAAGGGAAGAAATAAAATAACATAGCTTAATAATAGCATGTTTCCTTTGCATTTTTTATAAACCATTGTAGATGGCAACTTCCAGAATAAGAAATCCTGAGACTATTTTTCATGAAGCTTAATGATATTTAGTAGTTATTTGGGAAGAAAGATAAACTTCAACATTGTACACAAGTTACACACTTGTCCCTAAGTTCTGTGTCATAGCAATAATGCTAACTTCTGTAGGTATAATAATTAATTGGTCAGGATACAGAAGAAATCCAGAGAACTTGATTTTAGGGGGAAGAAAACAAGAAAACTTTACCTCCGCATTACAATTTTTGAGTGCTAAAATGGAGACAGCCACATGAAGGCACTTGGCATGGGTCACTGGTAAAGCATGCTCATAAGAAAAGATAAGATTAATGTGCTTACTTAAGAGAAGCCTCTCATCTGCAGTGGGCCTGAATATTAGTGAACCTTCAGCTTTGCTTTCTTCATGGGAATATGTTTGCTTGAACAGTTAATTCCACCAGAAATGTAACTTGCATCCTGATTGGTGAGACACTAAAGCACTAAGTCAGGGCCATTGCTCTCAATGGAAGCCTTGTCTAAAAAGAAACCACAAAATAGGACAGTGAATATTTGAGAGGGGCTTATGTATAATGACTTCAGGAATAAGCTGACACATGTCCACAGTAAAATTCAGAGTCAAAAATAGAGTCAGATCAGCATTATGCTAAGTCAAATAACTGCAGTGAAATGAGAATAAATAACAATGTGTTTGGAACAAGATGACTTTAGGGAATCATGGTTTTAGTGAATTGCTCCAGATCACAAAGGCATTTTCATAGCATAAATTATGAAATTTAAATCAAAATATAAGAGCATGTAGAAGTAGAAAAATAATATCTCATATATGAAACATTATGAATTTCCTTATTTTGATTATACAAAAATAAGATTATATTTGAATTTAATTGGTGACCTACATATTACCATATCAAAAAAGCTAACTGGCTGCAATATCTATTTACTGAGGGAAAAATAAATTAAAATATACTTAATATATTTCATATATAAGCTTTTTATAATTGAGAAAAAAGTATTTTTCCTCTAGACCTTTATAAAACAAACAAACAAAAAAACAACCACAAATACTTCATGTGTCTTGTAAGAGGTATAGAGAGTTTCTTGGACAATTGAAGTATAATAGTAAAAATTACCTTAGAAACTGCATGGATCAGCTCTGGTTTGAACCAGTCCTTGCAAAAATATATTCCAAAGAATGTTAGGACTAAAAGGTGCTTTAAATGCACACATACACACTGAAGTTGTTTAGGATTTATATTTTATCTCCCCTTCTTAGAGACTTAAAAAAAAAATTAGCATTTTGTCCCTGCAAATTCCTAGATTAAAGAAATGTTTAATTTTTTTTATTAATTCAGCATTCCAATTTTGCAATGAAAATATTTTTCTCTTAACATCTATTAATATCTGTATTTTTAGCATTAAATGCCATACCTGTTAAGAAATAGCAGTTTAACTATTTAGGAGATGAAATTCTCTAGACTCTACCGGAAAACCTCGCAAGTAGTGGTCTTACATGACTGTCTGGAAGCCTGTCTCGTGAATTCATTCGTTTATTTATTTTAACTTTTATTTTAAGTTGAGGGGTACATGTGCAGGTTTGTTATATAGATAAGCTTGTGTCATGGGAGTTTCTTCATCTCATGATTTTATAGCCACTCTCCTCATTTTAAATTTACTTCTTCATTTAGTTTTCCACAGGTTAAGAAATCGTGTAGTTTTCTCCCAGTTTTACTTTCCTCTGTATACTTCCTACCCATTCATAGTCAGATACATGGTAATAAAAATGTTCATAGAAGTCATCATAAAAACTTATAATCAGGCCGGGTGTGGTGGCTCATGCCTTTAAATCCTAGCACTTTGGGAGGCTGAGGTGGGTGGATCACTTGAGGTCAGGAGTTTGAGACTAGCCTGGCCAACATGGTGAAACCCCTTCTCTACTACTTCTACTAGTAATAAAAAAAATAGCTGCATATGGTGTTGTATGCCTGTAATCCAAGCTACTCAGGAGGCTGAAGTAGGAGAATCGCTTGAACCCGGGAGGAGGAGATTGCAGTGAGCCAAGATTGCACCACTGTACTCCAGTCTAGAGAACAGAGTGAGGCTCCATCTTAAATTAAATAATAACAATAATTTATGAGAACTTTTAATTGAAAGTTGTATTGAGATAATCTAATAAGAAATAACACAAAGTAATTCTACATGTATTTTACCTATATACATTTTGTAAAACTATGATGTAATCCCACAACTAGTGTATTTTCATCCACAAAATTCATCAATGTGTTCATATTTCCTTACTTCCTTGTACTCATATGTATGCATTTAGTTCTATACAACTTTATTAAATGTGTAGGTTCAAGTATTTGCTACTATGGTCAAGATATCAAATAGTTCCATTGCCATGAGACCCTTCCTCTTGTCCTTTCATAATTGCATCCACCTCTATCCAGCCCTTCCAAATTGTGTGTAGGAAATGTTTGACCATTTGAGTTGATGAGTAGGTACAAGGTATGCACCTACTTCAGAATTTTTATCATTCATCATTTGAAGAAAATCTAGACTGATGCCAGATTTGGGCCATTATAAATGCAACTTCTTTGAATAGTGTACAGATATATGTGTTAAAAATACTCTGATTTCTCGAGCATAAATGATATGATCATCTCTCTTTTCCTTTTCTTTTTCCTTTACCCTCCGCTCCCCTCCCCTTCCCTTCCCTTTCCTTTTTTTTCCTTTCTTCCTCCCTTCCCTTGCTTCTTTCTTTTTCATTAGTAAACTGCTGACAGATTTTGTTTTTTCTCAGAATGGCTATAACGTTTTACATTCCCACCAGCATTGCACAAATGACTTAGTTTGTGCAGATCCCTGCCATAATGTATTACTGCTACACTTTTTGTTGTTGTTGTTTTCATTCTGTTGGTAGGTAGGGATATCTCACTGTGTCTTTCATTTGCACTTTCCTAATGGCTAATGATTTCCAACATCTCTTCATATGCTTATTTTTGACATCTATATAGTGTCTTTAGTAAAATATCTGTTCATGGTTCTTTGCCCCCTCATTTGTTATTTTGGTTAATTGATATATTTACACTTGAGTTTTAGAAGTTCTTTGTATATTCTAGATATATCCTGTGATAAATAAGTATTTTCCAAATATTTTCTCCCTGTCTGTAGATTGTCTTTTCATCCTCTTTGTATGGGCTTTTACATAGCAAATTTTATTTTCAATGAGATCCAGTGTATGCATTTTTTATGGAATGTGTCTTTAGCGTCCAGTCTCACAACCCTTTGCCTAACGCTAGATTCTGAAGATTGTCTCCTATGATTTTTTCTAACACTATGCATTTTAAATTCAATATTATGATCAATTTTGAGATGATTTTCATATAAAGTTTGATGTGTAAGTAAAGGTTAATATCAAGACTTTTTGTTTATGGCTGTCCAATTACCTTGGCATCACATAATGAAAAATCTATTCTTCCTTATTTGAATTTCTTTTTCACTTGTGTCAAAAATCAGTTGGGCATATTCCTGTGGGTCTATTTCTAGGATCCTTCCTCTTGTCCTTTCATAATCACTGTCTCACTGACCTATGTGCTTATTTCTCTGGTAATACTAAAATGGTTTGGTTACTGTAGGTCTCTAGTAAGCTGTAAGATAAGATAAAATAATTCCTCTCGTTTTATTCTTCTTTGTAAAGGTAGTTTTAAATACTTTAAGGCCTGTGCTTTTGCATGTAAATTTTAGAATAAGCTTGTAGAGGTCTATAAAATAATCTACCTGGGATATTAAACTATAGATCATTTTAAAGAATATTGATGTCTTTTTTGTTTTTACATTGGATTTCTTTCATCCATAAATACACTATGTCTCTCCATTTGCTTAGGTTTTCTTTGATTTTATTCACCAGCATTTTCTAATTTTTAGCACAAAAATCCAATACATGTTTTGGCAAATACATTACCTATGTATTTCACTTTCCTTAGAGTAGTTTTTTATGCTTTTGTGTTTTGGTTTCATTTTCCAAGTGCTCCTTGTCAGTAAGTAGAAATGTAATCAATTTTAGTGCGCTGACCTTATATTCTGCAAATTTTCTGAGCTCATTTATTATTTTAAAATTTTCTTTTGTGTGTTTTCTTTTACATGCTTTTGGATTTTTACATAAATGATGATATCATCTGCAAACAGAGACTGTGTACTCCTTTCTAATCATTATGGCATTTTCTCGACTTGCTGTATTGCAGAAGTTAGAAGTTTCAGTATTATGTGAACAAGAGTGGTGAGAGCAGACACACTTGTCTTGTTCTTGATCTCAGGGGAAAATGTTCATTTTTTTTAACCACTAAGTAAAGTGTTACTTGTCAGATATTTGTAGGTCACCTTTATTAATTTGAGGAAATTTCCCTATAATCATAACATACTGAGAATAGTTATCATAATAGGTATTGAATTTTGTTAAAAGTGTTTATTGAATTAATTGATGTTTGTTCTTTAGCTTTTTGATATTGATGTGAAATAGATTGATTTTCAAATACTGAAGCATTCTTGTATTTCTGGCATGAATCTCAGTTGGTTGTGTTGTCCACATAACAAAATTGCACTTGTACCTCTTATAGTTATGCAAAAATTAAAATTATATATATATATATTGCTGAATTGTATTTATTAATATTTTGTTAACAATGTTTGTGTCTCAGTTCTTGAGAAATATGTTTCTGTAGTTTTATTTTATTTTTTATACTCCTGTGGTTTGCGTATCAGTGTAATCCTAGCTTCATATGCTGAATTGAGAAATATTTCTTCCCTCCTATTCTACTCTTCATTAATTGTTAAATTGAGTTTGCCAGTGAAACCCACTTGGTTAGAGATTTGTTTTTCTGTAAAATTATAAATACAATGATTGTAATAGTTATAGGAATATATAATGATTCATAGTAGCCCCTTATCATTCTTTTAATGACTACAGTATCCGTAGTGAATCCCCCATATAATTTCAAATTTTGGTAATTTGCATCTTTATGTCTTATCTATTTCTCAATGCTTTGTCAGTGTTGCTAGAATGTTACCAATTTTATTGATTTTTTGAAGAAATAACTTTTTTTTTTCTCTATTGCTTTTTCAGTTTTAATTACATTGATCTGCCCTATCCTCATTTATTGCTTTAATCTGTTTAATTTGGTTTCATTTTACTCTTCTTTTTCTACTTTGGATGTTAAGTTAGATTATTGATTTGACTCTTTTCCTAATTTCTAGTTGATTATTTATGCAACATATTTTTCCCTCAGGACAGATTTAGCTGCATTCCATATACCTTTATAAGTTGTGTTTTCAATTTCATTTTATTTCCCTGTATTTTTTTTATTTCTTTGAGACTTTCTTACCTATGGACTAGTTAGTGTGTTTAATTTCCCCATGTTTAGAAATTTTCCTGTTTTCTTCAAGTTACTGATTTTTATTTTGATCCTATTATGACCAGGGAACATGTTGTATATATATAATTTCAATTCTTTTAAATTTGTCGAAGTTTATTTTATGGTTCAGATACAATTTATTTTAGGAAATAGTCCAAAGGTATGTGAACAAAAAGGTGTGTTATGCTGTTTTGGGTGGATGAATCTACATTTGTCCATTGGATTAAACTTGTTGATCATGTAGTTCAGGTCCTCCATATCTTGCTGATTTTCCTTTTTTCCCCCTTGGGTTGCTAAGACAGGGGTGTTGAAGTCCCCAGCCATTACTTGGTTTGTCTACTTTTCTTTCAGCAATTTGGTTAGCTTAATTGTTGTATTTTGAGGCTCTGTTGTTACTTGTTTAAATATGTAGGATCATTAGGTCTTCCTGGTGTACTTATTTTATCTTTATGTAATGTCTCTCTTTATTGCTAGTCGTTTCTTTACTGTGTACTCGACTTCATCAGATATTAAATATAGCCACTCCTACTACTTCTGGATTCATGTTTTCATGGTATATTTTTCCCATCCTTGCCTTCAACCTGCTTATATTATTAAATTTGAAATGTATTTCTTTTTAACAACACATAATAGTCCCCTCCCCTTTTTTGTTGTTAACTTTTATAATCTCTGACTTTTAATTGGAGTATTTAGATCAGTTACATTTAAGGTAACTGATATGTTAGTACTC
Organism: Chlorocebus sabaeus; assembly: GCF_047675955.1. NCBI lineage: Eukaryota > Metazoa > Chordata > Mammalia > Primates > Cercopithecidae > Chlorocebus > Chlorocebus sabaeus. The sequence goes on along the minus strand of NC_132930.1, from coordinate 22,980,594 downwards.
CAGTATGCCATTTGATCATTTTTGCTTTCAGTTTCAGTCCTCTGGTTCTTATTTCACTGTTTCTTGTTTCTTGCCTTCTTGCTGTTTAACTTGAATACTTTAAAGATTCCATCTTGATTTATTTATAATGTTTTTGAGTGCATGTCTTTGAAATCTTCTATATTTGTTGCTCTGGATATTATAGTATATGTTTGTGACATATAACGGTCTACAGGTATCAGCATTTTACTACTTTGAGTGAAGTGTGGAAACATCACTTTTATTTGGGTAACTTTACCTTCCCCCTTTTTAAATTCCATTTTCTTGAGTATAAGATGGCGTTAATTTTTTTAAAATCATCAAGTATGTGTTACAAAACTCATGAAGAGAAAGATAGACCTATGTATTCATAGGTCTGCTCTTTTCCTTACTCTTCTCACCCAATTCTCTAAACATTTAATACATATTAAGTATTATAATTTAGAGATGGTCCTGTCCAGAAATAAATAATTGACATACATTATCTCATTATCCTTCTATTACTACTTCTATGAAGTAATACCTATGAAGCACATAAAACAGTGTCTAACACATAGAGATTAGTAAATATATGTCTCCAGGTTTAGCTTTTGTTCACTATTTGACCTTCTTTACCACATTTCATTTTTATATATTTTATATCACCAACATTAAGCCATGTTTTAATATACAAGTATGTCATACTTTTTAATGTCATGTTTATATATATTGGTTTTATATTCTACAAATCTTTTCCCGTCTGACAATTTCTTGCTCATCTTTCAAGATGATTTCAAGTGTCACGCCATTTGTCTTAATATAGGCAGTACCTCTCAGAGCAATCCACATCAGGTGATAGAGTGATGTAACAGAAGTGTAATTGTTTTGTTTTACTGTGAGACAGCTCTGATGGGCAATACTAGAACTTCCCGTTGGGTTGATTAATGATTTGTTGATGCTGCAAATAATTTTGATTTATTGATCTTACAAATTTTATTTTCTTTTCCTACCTTTTATAGATGTTGATCCCTAATAAACATCTTGCACCCCTAACAACTTCTGTTTCCCGAGGGCCCAAACTGTGGCAAAGAATGTCATAAATGCAGCTAAGTGATTTGCATTTTATGCAGTGAAACCAGGTGTGCAAACAACTAGAACATCAGAAAATATAGCAAACCAGAATTCCAGTTTTTCAGAAAAGGGAAATAGCAGAGTCAGGTAAGCATGATGAGTACATGAGGGCTCAGGAGTCAAACCGGGTTCTGAAGCCTAAACATGATCTCTATAATCTCCCAGGTAGTAAGATTCCAATATGTTTCACCTATCCTCTGATGATAATAAAGTTGGTAGGATAAGAATAGACAAAAAATTTTAAAAAATCAAATTTACCTAAAAAAGTGCATTTAGACAGAAAGTATAGTTAACTGTGGACTGTCTGGCAAAAATATAAGTTACAAATACAAATATAAATAAGCCATTGATGATTCTTAACTCAACTGATGAGTCCACCTATAGTGAGCATGCCTGTCTTTGGATATGGACAATTGAGGTCAGAAAGGAATGGGTATTAAGGAATAATAAATATTTTTTTTCAGTCTGTTTGAAAATGACATTTTATAAAATGTTAGCTTTTTTTTTTTTTTCTTCAACAGCATATACTTATTTTCTCACAGTACCGGAGGCTAAAAGTCCATTATCAAGGTCTGGAATATATGGTTTCTTCTGAGGCCTCTCTCTTTGACTTGCAGATGGGTGCCGTCTCATGGCCCGACGTTGTCCTTCTCTCTGTGCATACGTATCCTAGTATCTCTTAGTGTGCCTAAATTTTCCCTTTTTTAAGTACACAAATCAGTTTGAGTTAGGGGCCCACCCTATCAACTTGATTTTAATTTAATCACCCCTTTAAAAGTCCTATCTCCAAATACGGTCACATTCTGGAATACTGAGGGTTTGGACTTCAACATATGAAATTAGATGAGATGCAATTCAATTCACAACACAATCTATTTAGAGACCACTTTTCTTCCATCCCTCTTGGTTACTGGACATCAGACTTTAGCTAGATAGCACGCAACACAAGAAGTAATACAAAAGATGTCTTTTCATGTTTTGGTAATATATCAGGATTTTCTGATCAATAACCTCATTATTTTAATGAATATAGAAGCAACAAATACAATCTTAGTGTTAGTGATGAGAGCTATTTCATATTAGACCACTAAATTGATATATAATGTGTTACAATATATAATGTCTTAGGAATACCTTTATCTATCTAACTTTGTAATTTACCAATGCCAATTTGCACAATACAAGCTATTGTTGAAGAAAATGCCATTCTAAGTCAAAAGTTTAGGAATTATAACATTCAATGCTAGCAAACACAGATTTTATTCAATACTAGCACAATAGTTGCTGATCAATACTTTTTTTAAGTTCAGGGGTACATGTGCAGGTTCATTACATAAGTAAACTTTTGTCATGGGGGTTTGTTGTACAGATTATTTCATAACTGAGGTATTAGACCTAGTACTCATGAGTTATTTTACCTAATCCTCTCCCTCATCCCATTCTCCAAAATATCCCAGTGTGTATTGTTCCCCTCTGTGTGTTCATGTGTTTTCATCATTTATCTCCCACTTATAAGTGAGAACATATGGTATTTGGTTTTGTGTCCCTGTGTTAGTTTGTGAAGGATAATGGCCTCCAGCTCCATCCATATCCCTGCAAATGACATAATCTTGTTCTTTTTTATGGCTGCATAGTATTCCACTGTGTATATGTACCGCATTTTCTATATCCAGCCTATCATTGGTGGACATTTAGGTTGATTCTATGTCTTTGCTAGTGTGAATAGTGCTGCAATGAACATATGGGTATATGTGTCTTTATAATATAACAATTTATATTCCTTCAGGTATATACCCAGTAATGGGATTGCTAGATTGAATGGTACTTCTGTCTTCAGGTCTTTGAGGAATCATCACACTTTCAAATGGTTGAACTAATTTACACTCCTATCAACAGTGTATAATTATTCCTTTATCTCCACAACCTCACCAGCATTTGTTATTTTTTGACTTTTTAATAGCCATTTTGACTTCTGAGAGATATTATCTCATGATAGTTTTGATTTGCATTTCCTTAATAATCAGTGATGTTGAGCTTTTTTTCATATGATTGTTGGCTGTATTTAGGTCTTCTCTTAAGAAATGTCTGTGCATATTCACTGCACACTTTTTAATGGGGATGCTTTTGTTGCAATTGCTTTTGGCATTTTCCTGATGAAATCTTTTTCCATGCCTATGTCCTGAATGGCTCATGGATAGAAAGAATCCGTATTGTTATAATGGCCATACTGCCCAAAGAAAATTATAGATTCAATGCTATTATTTTTAAACTACCATCGACATTCTTCACTGAACTAGAAAAAAAAAAAAAAAACTGTTTTAAAATTAATATGGAACCAAAAAAGAACTCAAATAGCCAAGGCAATACTAAACAAAAATAACAAAACTGGAGGCATCATGCTAATCAGCTTCAAACTGTGCTAAATGGTTACAGTAACCATGTGAATCACTATCTGATCTTCAACAAACCTGACAAAAACAAGCAATAGGAAAAGGATTTCCTATTCACTAAATGGTGCTTTGAGATAACTGGCTAGTAATGTGCAGAAGATTTAAATGACCCTTCCTTTCATCACATACAAAAATTAACTCAGGATGGATTAAAGACTTAAATGTACAACCCAAAAGTATAAAATGTTAATCAGCATATTGATTACATATACGGGAAGAAATAGGATGCAATTTTAATCACCATGTTGTTAGAGTAGCATTTTGGGTAAAGAGGAAGAAAAATTAACTAATGTTTAAAATAAGTGCAAAATGAAATAGGCTTTAGCATTTGTTTGGAATAAATATAAGGGAAGAAGAAGGATCATATATTTGGCTTATAAAACAAAAATAGGAAAGTTAATGATGAGAGTTGTCATGAAATAAAGAAGTGGATGAAATCACTTGCTGTAAATGTTTAAAGCGTGTGTGTGTGTGTGTGTGTAGGTTTTGGGGAAGCAGGTGGTATTTACTTACATGAACAAGTACTTTAGTGGTGATTTCTGAAATTTTGGTGCACCCATCACCCAAACAGTGTACACTGTACCCAATGTGTAATCTTTTACCCCTCACCACCCCCCACCCTTTCCCCTTAGGGAATGATTCCAATGTATCATTTTTATGCCTTTGCTCCTCATAACTTAGCTCCTAATTATGAGTGAGAACTGTGATGTTTGGTTTTCCATTCCTAAGTTACTTCACTTAGAACAATAGTCTCCAATTCCATCTTTGTTGCTGTGACTGCCATTATTACATTCCTTTATATGGTTGAGCAGTATTCTATGGTGTGTGTGTGTATATATATGTATATATGCGTATATATGTATATATGTATATATATACGTATATATATACACACACACATAAACTGTATATATATAACAGATATATATATCTTTATCCACTCGTTGATTGATGGGCATTTGGGCTGGTTCCATATTTTTGCAATAGCAAATTGTGCTGCTATAAACATGCATGGCAAGTATCTTTTTTGTATAATGACTTATTTCCCTCTTGGTAGATACCTAGTAGTAAGATTGCTGGATCAAAAGGTAGATCTTTCTAAAATTATTATAGGAATCTCCATACCCTGTTTTCCACAGTGATCGTACGAGTTTACATTTTCACCAACAGCGTAAAAGTGTTCCCTTTTCACCACATCAACACATCTATTTTTTTAAATTTTTGATTATGGCAATTCTTGCAGGGATGAGGTGGTATCGCATTGTGGTTTTGATTTGTATTTCCCTGATAATTAGTGATGTTGAACATATTTCCATGTTCTTGTTGGCCATTTGTGTATCTTCTTTTAGAACTCTCTCTTCATATACTTAGACCAATTTTTGATGGGATTGATTGCCTTTTCTTGCTGATTTGAGTTCATTGTAGATTCTGAATATTAGTCCTTTGTCAAATGTATAGATTGTGAAGAGTTTCTCCCACTCTGTGGGTTGTCTGTTAACTCTGCTGATTATTTCTTTTACTGTGCAAAAGCTTTTTAGTTTAATCAACTCCCATATATTTATCTTGTTTTAGTTGCACTTGCTTTGGGTTCTTGATCATGAAGTCTTTGCCTAAGCCAATGTCTAGAAGGAGTTTTTCAATGTTATCTTCTAGAATCTTCATGGTTTCTGGTCTTAGATTTAAGTATTTGATCCACCTTGGGTTGATTTTTGTACAAGGTGAGAGATGAAGATCCAGTTTCATTCTCCTACATGTGGCTAGCCAATTATTCCATCACCATTTTCTGAATAGGGTATCCTTCCTCCACTTTATGTTTTTGTTTGCCTTGTTGAAGATCAGCTAGCTGTACATATGTGGCTTTATTTTGGGGTTCTCTGTTCTGTTCCATTGGTTTATGTACCTATTTTTATGCCTGTATAGTGCTGTTTGGGTGACTGTGGATTTACTGTATAATTTGAAGTTGGGCAATGTGATGTCTCCAAATTTGTTCGTTTTGCTTAGTCTTGCTATGGCTATCTGGGCTCTTCTTTGGTTCCAAATGAATTTTTTTTTTTCTAGTTCTGTGTTGATGGTGGTATTTCAATTGGAACTGCATTAAATTTGTGGATTGCTTTTGGCAGTATGATCATTTTCACAATATTGATTTCGCCCATCCATGAGCATGGGATGTGTTTCCATTTGTTTGTGTTGTCTATGATTTCCTTCAGCACTGTTTTGTAGTTTTCTTTGTAGAGGTATTTTATGTCCTTGGTTAGGCACATTCCTAAGGTTTTTCTTTTCTTTTCTTTTTTTTCTTTTTTTTTTTTTGCAGCTATTGTGAAAGGGGTTGATTACTTGACTTGATTCTCATTTTGGTCGCTGTTGATGTACAGCAGAGCTACTGACTTATGTACATTAGTTTTGTATCCTGAAACTTTGCTGAATTCATTGATCAGTTCTAGTACCTTTTTTGATGAGTCTTTAGGGTTTTTTAATGTGTATAATTATATAATCAACAAACAGTGACAGTGTAACTTCCTCCTTAATGCTTTGGATGCTCTTTCTTTCTCTTGTCTGATTTCTCTGGCTAGGACTTCTAGTACTATGTTGACTAGAAGTGGTTAAAGAAGGCATCCTTGACTTGTTCCAGTTCTCAGGGGGGAATGCTTTCAATTTTTCCCCATTTAGTATATTGTTGGCAGTGGGTTTGTCATAGATGGCTTTTATTCCCTTAACGTATATTTCTTCTATGCCGATTTTGCTGAGGATTTTAATCATAAAGGGATGCTGGATTTTGTCAAACGCTTTTTCTGTATTTGTTGAGATGATCATGTGATTTTTACTTTTAATTCTGTTTATATGGTGTATCACATTTATTGACTTGTGTATGTTAAACCATCCCTTCATCCCTGGTATGAAACCCACTTGATCATGCTGGACTGTCTTTGATATGCTATTGGATTCTTTTCACTAACATTTTATTGAAGATTTTTGCATCTATCTTCATCAGAGATATTGGTCTGTAGCTTTCTTTTGTTATATCCTTCCCTGGTTTTGGTACTAGGGTGATACTGGCTTCACAGAATGATTTAAGAAGGATTCCCTCTGTTGCTATCTTTTGGAATAGTGTCAATAGGATTGGTGACAATTCTTTGAATACTGGATAGAATTCAACTGTGAATCTTTCTAGCCCTGGACATTATTTCATTGGCAATTTTTTTTAAATTACCATTTCAATCTCACTGTTTGTTATTGGTCTGTTCAGAAGTGCTATTATCTTCCTGGCTTAATCTAGGAGGGTTTTATATTTCCAGGAATTTATCCATCTCCTCTAGATTTTCTGGTTTACACATGTAAAGTTGTTTGTAGTAGCCTTGAATACTCTTTTATTTCTGTCGTATTAGTTGTAATATCACCCATTTCATTTGTAAATGAGTTTTTCTGGATCTTCTCTTCTTTTTCCCTTGGTTAATCTCGCTATTGTTCTATCAATTTTATTTATTTTTGCAAAGAACCAGCTTTTTGTTTCACTTATCTTTTTTATTTGTTTATTCAACTCCATTTAGTTGTGTTTAGGTTTTTGTTATTTCTTTTCTTCTACTGAGTTTGGGTTTGGACTGTTCTTGTTTCTGCAGTTCCATGAGTTGTGACCTTACATTGTCTGTTTGTGCTCTTTCAGACTTTTCGATGTAGGCATTTTATGCTATGAATTTCCCTCTTAGCTCCACTTTTGCTGAATCCCAGGGCTTTTCGTAGGTTGTGTCATTATTATCATTCAGTTCAAGGAATTTTAAAAATTTCATCTTGATTTCCTTGTTGCCCCAATGATCATTTAGGAGCAGGTTATTTAATTTCCATGTATTTGCATGGTTTTCAGGGTTCCTTTTGGAGCTGATTTCCAGTTTTATTCCACTGTGATCTGAGAGGATACTTGACATAATTTTGATTTTCTTGAATTTACTGAGACTTGTTTTGCAGCCTATCAAAAAGTCTATGTTGGAGGATGTCCTATGTGCTGATGAATAGAAAGTATATTCTGCAGTTGTTGGGTAGAATGTTCTGCAAATATCTACTAAGTCTATTTGTTGAGGGGCATAGTTTAAGTCCATTGTTTCTTTGTTGACTTTCTATCTTGATGGCCTGTCTAGTGCAGTCAGTGGAGTATTAAAGTCCCGAAGTATTATTGTGTTGCCATCTATCTCATTTCTTAGGTCCAGTAACAACCGTTTTATAAGTTTTGGAACTCCAGTATTAGGTGCATATATGTTAGAATTGTAGAATTTTTCTGTTAGTCGTTTTATCATTATATAATATTCCTCTTTGTCTTTTTAAACTGTTCCTGCTTTAAAGTTTGTTGTGTCTGATAGACAAATAGCTACTCCTGCGCACTTTTGGTGTCTATTTGCATGGAATACCTTTTTCCACTCATTTACCTTAAGTATATGTGAGTCCTTATGTGTTAGGTGAGTCCCCTGAACACAGTGGTTTGGCGAATTCTTACCATTTTGCCATTCTGTATATTTTAAGTGAAACATTTAGGCCATTTACATTCAATGTTAGTATTGAGATGTGAGGTATTATTCTATTCATCATGCTATTTGTTGCCTAAATACCTTGCTTAAAAAAAAAAAAATTCATTGTGTTATTGCTATATAGGCCCATTGAGATTTATGCCTTAAGAAGGTTCTATTTTGGTGTGTCTTTGGGATTTGTTTCAAGAATTAGAGTTCCTTTTAGCAGCTCTCATAGTGCTGGCTTGGTAGTGGCAGATTCTCTTAGCATTTGTTTGTCTGGAAAAGAGTGTATCTTTCCTTCATTTATGAAGCTTAGTTCTGCTGGATACAAAAATTATTGGCTGATAATTGTTTTGTTTAAGGAGGTAAAAATAGGACCCCAATCTTTTCTAGTTTGAAGGATTTATGCTGAGACATCTGCTGTTAATCTGATAGGTTTTCTTTCATAGATAACCTAATGCTTTTGCCTCACAGCTCTTAAGATTCTTTCCTTCGTCTTGACTTTAGGTAACCTGATGATTATGTGCCTAGGCAATGATATTTTTGTGATGAATTTCTCAGACATTCTTTGAACTTCTTGTATTTGAATGCCTAGATCTCTAACAAGGCCAGGGAAGTTTTCCTCAATTATTCCCTAAAATATGTTTTCCAAACTTTTAGATTAATCTTCTTTCTCAGGAACTCCAATTTTTCTTAGGTTTGGTCATTTAACATAATCCCAAACTTCTTGGAGGCTTTGTTCACATTGTTTTATTTTTATTTTTTGTCTTTTCTGGATTGGGTTAATGTGAAAGCTTTGTCTTTGGGCTCTGAAGTTTTTTCCTCTGTTTGTTTGATTCTACTCCTGAGACTTGCAGTGCATTTTGCAATTATCTTAGTGTGTCCTTGATTTCCAGAGTTGTGACTGTTTTTTGTTTATGGTATCTATTTCACAGAAGAATTTCTCTTTCACGTCCTGTGTCAGTTTTTGATTTCTTCAAGTTGGACTTCACCTTTCTCAGGTGCCTCCTTGATTAGCTTAAGTATTGACCTTCTGAGTTCTTTTTCTGACAATTCAGGGATTCCTCCTTTGTTTGGATCCATTGTTGGTGGGTTGGTATGATAACCTTGTTTTGTTACACTACAAGAATTGTTTTTCTGGTTCTTTCTTATTTGGGTAGACTATGTCAGAGGGAAGATCTGGGATTCAAGGGCTCCTGTTCAGATTCTTTTGTCCCATGTGGTGTTCCCTGCATGTGATATTCTCCCCCTTCCTCTAGGAATGGGGCTCCCTAGAAGCCAAACTGTAGTGATTGTATTTGTCTTTCTGGGTCTAGCCACCCAGTGGAGCTACCAGGCTCCAAGCTGGTACTGGGGAGTGTCTGCAAAGAGTCCTATGATGTGATCCATCTTCAGGTCTTGCAGCTGTGGATACCAGCACTGGCTCCCATGGAGGTAGCAGAGGAGTGAAGTGGACTCTGTGAAGGTCCTTGATTGTGTTTTTGTTTAACGTGCTGGTTTTGTGTTGGTTTGCCTCAGTCAGAAAGTGGCGCTTTAAGGAGCGCATCAGCTGTGGTCCTATAGGGAAGATGCAAATTTGCCCTAGGGAAAGCTGGTTAAGTATTCAGGTTTCTCATGCAGTGGACAGGGCCATAGAACCCTCAAGAGGTTACAACCCTTGTCTTCAGCTACTAGGGTGGGTAGAGAAAGACCACCAGATGGGAGCTGGGATAGGCATGCCTGAGCTCAGCCTCTTTTTGAGTGGGGCTTGCTGAAGCTCCTGTGGGAGATGGGGGTGTGGTTCCCAGTCCAATGGAGTTACATTCCCAGGGGCAGTATTGCTGCCTCTGCTGAGTCATACAGGTCACCAGGGAAGTGGGAGAAAGCTACAGTCACAGGCCTTACCTTGCTCCCACGCAGCCCAGTCTTAAAGGCCAGTCTCACTCCCACCATGCCCCTTGTCTCAGCAGTACTGAATCTATTTCCAGTCAGTCAGTGACAAGGCCTGAGTACTTGCCCCAGGCTATAAGCCTCCCCATTGAGAAAGCAAGCCAACTCACAGTTTTTTGGTGTTTCAGGGAGCCTAGTTCCTTCAAAGGGTCTGTGGATTCTCTTGGCTTTCCTGGTATGTTCCTGAGGTAGTTCTTGGAGCAAAAGTTCATGATGTGAGTCTCCACATGCTGCTGTGTCCATCTGAGCAAGAGCTGCAAGCTAGTCCTGCCTCCTATCTGCCATCTTTTCATTCACCCCATACATATTATTTTTCACTCATCTCTGTAGGATGTAGCCCAGAGTCCTGAATGTACTAACTACTCAACAAATAAATATATGTGTTACAATAACACTGATACATCCAAGCAGAGACATCTAGTTGCAGGTTTAATATATGGTTGTTATTAATGTAATATATTAGCAGTTTGAGCTAGAAGTAGACAGAAGTAGTTGTTCATGTCATTACAGAGATAACTGCTTCTTTCACTTTTTCTTCTCTTGCCTTTCCTCCTTTTCCTTTCCTTGTGTTTCCCCCCTCCTTTTCTTCCTTCTTCTTCTTTTATTTTAGAGAACTAAAATAATGAAGACCAGAACTAGACAAGTTATCAAGATGTACTCATTCCTTAGTTGATAAAGAACCTATGCATGAGACAGTGATATATCAGAGAGAGGGAAACATTAAGCACTGCAAGGGGACAAAGTGATGGATTCCTTGGCAAAGTTTCCTGACACAATTCACCTCCAGAAATGTTAATATTGCTTAGTAGAAAAAAATAAAAATCTCCATGTTTAAAAATAAAGATTCAACTTAAATGATCCTATTAATCATGAAGAAAATTGTCTTTACAATGGAGGTGTATTAACCTCTATGAGGCCTAGAGAATACCTGGGGTCCACATAACAAAGTTGGAATTTTTTAACGTTATAAATCAAGATTAGTTATTAAAACTATGTTTTATCTTTTTACCCTGACAAATATGTGAATAGAAGTCTTGAAACTGGGCACAAGTGTAGACAGATCGCCACTTAGAAATAGTGATGCAAGGACAGCTGGTTTGCACCTCCTGACTTAAGATGCCACTTGTCTTCTCTTCCTACTCCCAAGTTCTGCAGTTACACACTTCGACCCACATTCCACATTTCTGTCACAACCTCAGAGAAACAACCATCCCTTGGCCACTCTTGCTATCCATGTGGCTACCACCTTCATGATGTGCCCTTAGGAGGAGGGAGCTTGAGATAATGCCCATTGAATTACTGGAAGGAGGTTTAAGGCTATTTAGACCAGACATGCAAGATCCTGGGCATTTAGAACATGAAAGGTGGTGGTGATGGGGGCGGAGGGTGCATAGAGGTTCTGAGAGAGCAAGGAGCCTTGGTTCCATGGCATGCTAACTGTGTGGTAAGTAGGAGCATGGCTAAAATAGGGCCAGAGTGGGGTTCTTTTGTCTGAGTCTATGGACAGCCTATGTGCCAATATACAAGTAAGATCTATACCACAGTTTGACTCTGTTATCCTATATGCAGAATTTAGTTAGTGAGTAAAATCTTTCTTCTACATTCAAAAGTGTTGAATACAACTAGAACATAGAATATAATGTTTTTAAGAAGTAAATGTGTGCCCAGTTCCTTTGGCAAAGTTTTGGGCCAACTTAGCCCCTATTCCCAGTGGGAATTACACAGATCTATTGAGAAAGTTCTCTAAACCATCTGGAGTGTTACAATGGCATTTACTTTCCTCTAATTTGCTCTCAGTGTGCCACTCAACTTTTTCTGTTCTCGAAGGACATCCCTGAGTTTTAAATTGGCTGTTTTCTTTATTCATTATCAAAGACTAACATTAAGACAACACAGAAAATAATGTTGCATTTCAAAGCAACAGCTGTGCTGGTTTCAACAGTGCTTTATTAAAAGTCTCTAAGTTGTGTACCACATTGGGTTTTTAACTTTCAGAGAACAACACCAATTTTTATCCATTTCACCAGATTTTTAATGAGCAGTTTCTCCCCTGATGTCTGTGTCAGAGGGTGGAGAGGTATGGTTTTTCATTTCTGGCTGTTTCAATTTAGGAGATAATCATTATTTTGTGTACTCTAATATCACTAATAAATCTGATTAGGGAAAATTCTGACACAGGAAGTGGTTGAGTTGACATTGATTTTTAAAAGACATTGATAATTACTCCAGATTGATAAATCTTATCTGTTTCAACAACAGATGCTTTCCACCAGAAGTCCCACACCGTAATTTATCTTCATTTTTCCTCCTGTATTTTTTACCCATCATCCTGTACATTCTGGAGTGTGTAGGAATAAATAATCTCCTACAGAACAAAGGGAAGAACAGCAGATTCAAATCTGAATCAAGCCATCAAAGGCCCTTAGACTGCACAGTGATGCAAAGCTGCACAAATCATCAGTCTAAATCTATCAACACTTTCATGCTGTTTCCTCAATAGGAATAATTGGATGATTTATATTTCCTGCTGACTTTTCAACATGATTGTCAGTGCACAAAACAAATTGGTTTTAATAAGAACTTTTCCATGAGCATACAGAAATGGAACGATGAGAGAAGTAAATGAAGGTTTTAATAAGTGTAGTGATAGAGCTGTACCAAAAAATATTCAAATAATTAGGATGATTAAGCAATAATGAACATCCTACTTATTACTTTAACCTATTTCCAAATTAAAAAATAGCATACTGTCTTTAGAATAATGAGTCCCTTCTTTTTTCACCAGTGCTGAAATGTTACATTGATGATAGTAAAAACTAATCATACTTGAAAAGGTTAAAATGCAGATACCACACATTCATCTAAAATGTAGGTTTTATTATAAAACAAGTTCTTAATAGATTACACTTTACTAAAATATGTGATTTTCATTATTTTTTAAAATTTTCTTCTGGAACATATTTTGAAAAGAACAGCAAATTGTAATAGCTACAAAGCTAATTGTTTTATTTTGGGGAGTGGATTGATGGAATTATGTAATGTTGGAATTGAATAACTTTGATTTTGTTTTACAAAGGTTGCAAATGCTGACAGAAATGTCTTGACAAATAGAATTTATAATATTATATTTTAAGTACGCAACATTGTCATGGAATGGAGAGATTGGGGTCACCTGCATAGAGCCTTATCTATGACTAAGAGGGAGTGGTTGCAGTGAAGTCAAATAAATGAAAAAAAAAAAAAAAGTGAGGGTTGTGAACTGGTTGGATCACATTGGGGAACCCTTTGAAAGCCAGATAAAGCTTAATATTATGCATCATTCTGTGCATAATATTGTTAGGAAAACAGTGAGAAAAAAATGTCAAAAAATGTTGTCTGCTCAGTACTGTTAGAGTAAGATTGACAAGATAAAATGAAATCACTGAGACTTTATTTGACAAGCTTCATTTTCTGAATCTTTTAATATAAAACAGTTTAGTTAATAGAGTTGACCCTTGAGCAATGTGTGGTTTAGGCCTGCTGACCCTCTGTGAAGTTGAAAATCTGCATATAACTTTTGAGTTCCAAAAAACATAACCACAAACAGCCTACTGTTGACCAGAAGCCTTACCGATAACACGAACAATCAATTAACACATATTTTGTATGTTACATGTGTTATATGCTGTATTCTTACAATACAGTAAGCTAGAGAGAAGAAAGTGTTACTAAGAAAATCATAAGAAAGAAAGAATATATTTACTATTTGTTAAATGGAAGTGGATCATTATAAATGTCTTCATCCTCATTGTCTCCATATGAATAGGCTGAGGAGGGTTGGGAAAAGGACAGGTTGGTCTTGCCGGCTCAGGGTGGGCAGAAGCAGAAGAAAATTCACATAAAAGTGGGCCAGCGGCCAGGCGCGGTGGCTCACGCCTATAATCCCAGCACTTTGGGAGGCCGAGGTGGGAGGATCATAAGGTCAGGAGATCGAGACTACCCTCGCAAAACATGGTGAAACTCCATATCTACAAAAGACTACAAAAAATTAGCCAGGCATGGTGGTGGGTGCCTGTAGTCCCAGCTACTTGGGAGGCTGAGGCAGGACAATGGTGTGAACCTGGGAGGCAGAGCTTGCAGTGAGCAGAGGTAGCACCACCACACTCCAGCCTGGGCTACAGAGCGAGACTCCATCTCAAAAAAAAAAAAAAAAAAAAAAGGTGAACCGAGCACAGTTCAAATCCTGGTTGTTCAAAGGTCAACTGTATGTTGCTGTTTCATTTTAATTATTTAAAAACTCATGTTATAAGCAGATAAAAAGGATGGTAATGGGGTACAGAAGTTTGATGATTTTTCTATTATTACTAGAATATCAAATTTTTATACTACTATATTACTAGGTAATTTTTCTATATTACTCTATTTTATATTATCTATAGTATAGGTACTACATGTAATAATATATATCATTAAGTTCTTTGTAAAATTACTTTTTAAATATTCTTATTTAATAAGATGCAAATTATTACACTAATATATTAGTTTCTTCTTGTGACATTTTAAATTTAAATGGAAAAATACAGTTTGTCAGATACTACGAGCAGGGACTCACCAGTGAAATTTTAAGATCACGTCTCAATTTAAATTGGACAGTACAAGAAAAAAACGATCTCCTCCTTATTACAAAAAGTTTTAACTTCTGAAAATAAAGTTCTGAACTTACTAATAGCTTGAACCCAGCCCTAGCACAGAGACTGTGGTGAGGCATAGCTTTTGCTGTCTCCTCTCTTCCTTTGTGCATCTCTGAAACTTCAGTAGAGGCAAGAGACTGTGATCATATCCAGGATGTGCAATCTGGAGTGGAGGGTATTAAAAGGATTTTTAGGGACAGAAGAGAAGTTGGCTTAACTGCCTGCCGGACCCTCAAACAAGCCAACATTTTTAAACCAAACTTTCATTGAACTTATTATTTGCACAGTCCTCACCGATAAATGTACCAGGTAGAAAGAAAAGGAGGTTATTAAAATGAACAAGGGTCAAATGGTCATAAAACAAATGAATACTAACATGTAAGCTAATATTTCATACTTCATATTTATCTATATATCTCCCCATATAGGTATATGTATATACATGATATATATGTATGTACATAAGAATATATATAAATATAATACTGTACATACATGCTATATATATGTATACAGCATTAAATATTACATCCTTATATCTGTTTTATATATACTACATATATATTTACATGTACTTATATAGGACATATATAAAATATAAAGTTCTGGAAAAGATACAAAGCAAACTAATAAAATGGTTACTTTGGAGAAGACGGGGGGACGGCGATGGCATTTATAATGGTCAACAAATGAGATCTTAGATATTGTATTTTAAACATTTTTTCAAAACATATATACTCATGTTCTATTTTTATAACTTAGTAATTTTAGCAAAGATTTGTTCCACATGAACAACAAGAGTTTCAATCACCAGTTGAGCTTCCAACAAGCTGGAACACAACGGCTTTCTTGCTTTGATGTGATGGCAGAGCCAAGAAAAACTAAAAGCAGATACTGTCCTCTACTATTTTCACCATTGCCCTGTGATTGCCCAAACAGATTTTTTCTTTGGCGAAGATCTTCCAGTCCCACGTGACCTCTGTCTGCTGTACCTTAGTAGGAACTCATTATTGGATTACCACAGCTTCCTTATAGCTTTTGCTGTCTGACAGCAGGAAATGCTAATATCACTTTAGCCAGTTTAACACATGTTTTATTCATTTGTTTACATTCCATTTACTTTGCTGAGCTCAGGTCAGAATCTATAGGAATGTAGGAGACAGAATATTAAAATGTAAATAAAACATTAATCCATTATGGCAAAGCTGTTTCAAACTTTAAGAAAAACAGACATCCTTTATTTCTTAATATGAATAATTAAGAAATGTGTCTAATTTTATTTTTTACATATTTTTCTGCTTTTCATTTGTTAAATCTCCTTATTATATCTATGGGGTAAGTTGTAATAACTAGCAATATTTGTATCAAATGCTTATAACATTCTGCATACCATAAGGGAATTTAGAACTAATTTAGTAGGCTCCTGACCTTAAGGAGTATTTTAGCAAATTAGAGAAGTAAGATACATGCCTGGACAAATTTGAATATGACATAGGAGGGACGGTGAGAGCTCACAGAGAGAAAGATACTGTCTGGAGTAATGAAGAAACTCTTGCTTTAACTGGGATCAAATGATATCATGAAGCAAAACTCTGCAGTAAGAGTGCTTATAACTTAATTAGAAACATATGATACATATATGTATACAGTATGCATTTATATGCAGACATGAATATTAAAGTCATTCCTACATATGCACACAATATACACATACATATAACAATATTTATATAATATACATTTATGTACAGTGAATGACTTCAATATTCTATGGTATGAGACGCAAACTTATTTCTATCTTTCCTGTGTGATGTTTAGGGTCACATCATTATTATCCTACATTTACCTGTTCCATCTAGTGTAAGTATTTTGGTCACAAATTTTTTTTTTTTTTTTTTGAGACGGAGTCTCGCTCTGTCGCCCGGACTGGAGTGCAGTGGCCGGATCTCAGCTCACTGCAAGCTCCGCCTCCCGGGTTTACCCCATTCTCCTGCCTCAGCCTCCAGAGTAGCTGGGACTACAGGCGCCCGCCACCTCGCCCGGTTAATTTTTTGTATTTTTTAGTAGAGACGGGGTTTCACTGTGTTAGCCAGGATGGTCTGGATCTCCTGACCTCGTGATCCGCCCGTCTCGGCCTCCCAAAGTGCTGGGATTACAGGCTTGAGCCACCACGCCCGGCCACAATTCTTACAAAATAAACATTCTTTAAAAATAAAGAAAAGGAAAAACTAGTGTTCGTGAAAGATGTTCCAAACCAACCAAATAAATACACCTAAAGTAACAACGAAAACAAAACAAATACAAGTAAAAATTAAAAGAAGAGGTCTAAAAGAGTCACTTTTTTTAAAGACAAATTTTAGATTAAAAAAATAAATCAGAAGAGAGTCAATTTTCATGAGGGCTAAGATAGTAGAAGGAAACAAGACCTTCATGTATACTCTATGACATTTAAAAAACAGCGATTAATTGTTTTCAGAAAAGCCCCAGCTGGGTCAAAATTTTATCATCAAATTAGAAAATGTTAGTGAAATTTGGAAAGGCTTAAGGTGTAATATGATCAGTTTATATACCACTAGACAAAAATAAGATTTGAAGGAAAATTCGGAGCTCAAGTAAATATACAGAGACCTCCAAATATGTCTTCATAAATATAAATATATGTCATATAAACCCACCAAGAAGCTATGACATGCTAGGACTGAGAAATAAGAAGAGTGTGGCCAGACAATAAAGGGTATTAAAAGCCAGGACGAAGATTGCTGGAGGAATTTGGAATTCTGTAATAGTTTAAAAGTTTATAGGTTAGATTGATATAACAAAAAAAAACTATATGAGTTACGGTTTTTAATTGTACTGGGAGGGTTTTTAATGTTAATTCATATTCTTGCTCTCGAATTCTCATTTGGACAACTATATGCATATTTTCATATTAACAGACAAGTGTGATGAATATCAAATTAGAAAATAACCTCTGTTTGCAGACCTTAGGTTTCCTGGAAGTACATTCACCTTGCGCAGTAGTCAGACAATCACAGTGTGCATGGCTGGGAAGGAGAGGAACTCCTAATGCAATCCTGGATCATGAGGCAGCTGCTGAAATTGAGCAAGAATATAAACTGATCCTAGATGCACCCTATTTGCTCTCAAAACTGGTTGGTGAAATACAACTAGCATCATCACCATTTTGAATTTTCATGACTTGAAAGCCTTTAATGTTAATAAAGTTCAAGGAAAACTTCTGATTTTTAAAACTTAAAGACTCGGGCTTAAATTTGTAGCATCTGCATAATGAAGCTTTTAGGAGTTGCCCAAACCTCCGCTCTTTGAAAGTAGAAATGTTGTTTAGATAGAGACACTCTTTGCTGGGAAACCCTAATAAATATCTTTCAGGGAATGAAATTATGAGGGTTTGAATGGAGAGAAAGGGCTGAGAAAATATTCTCATGTACAAAAATGTGGGAAAGTAAGATATTTTCTTGTGTAATAATTCTCAGTTTTAAACAATTGAACACCACTAATAATGGCTTTTTGAGAGGCTATTTATACTAGATATAATATATATAATATACATATAAAGGAGTTATATATATAATCTTTATAAAGATTTTATATATATATATATATATATATATAATCTTCTATTTTTAGAACATGGACTATTAATTTTGTTCAACCCCGGGCAACCATAAGGTGCTGTAAATTTGTTTACAGATATGAGAGATAAGGATTTTTTTAAATTTAGAGAACTGAACCAAAAAAGTCCATAAATTGTAAGACCATCAGTAATAGAAAAGCAATAATTTATTCTCATCCATCAATATCAATGCAACACATTACTTCATATGAAATTTCCTAAAATTTCAATAGTGTCAGGTATTTTTAAATTATATATTCAGTATGATTTATTTAAATGATTTACTTAATTTTTATTTTTATTTTATTTAATTTTTATTTTTATTTTTATTTTCAGAATTTGCAGTTTATGAAGGTAAGGAATCCTTCTATCTTGCCTAGAGGTAACATTATATCCATAGGAACTAACACATTTATTTTCACATAATAAATACTCAGCAATTCTTGAGTGAAAGAATGCTAAAAAAAATGGCCAGTAATTGTTCAACCAAATAGCTGCAGAACAAAAGAGCTACAGAATTCCAGAACTCCAACAAAGGTGACTCAGGAATAATCTACGTGTGGAAAGAGTAGATGGCATGTTAATTTGATCAGCAGTTATATTCATCATGGTAGGAGAAAGAGTGCAAACAGAAGACAACCATCAGTGTCGGGCTCCAACCTGAGCTGGGGTCCGAGGGGAGCTGGTGGTGGGTAGCTGAAAATACACTCTAGGGACCATAGGCAGTTGTGATATGGTTTTACTTTCTCTCTCTCCATCAGCCTATGTCTCAGCCACCCGCTGTGTCCTCAACCTCTCTCAGCGCCAGCTCTGCCACTCCTGTTGCCCCATGCCTGTAGCTGCTCTCCCAGGCATGCTCACAGCTTTCTGGTTGCCCCCACTTGTCTGCCTGCAAGGGGGCTGGTAGCTCTCTTACAGAGTTAGCAGTGAAGTTGTATTACTCACAGACAACAGTGGCTCAAAGCCAGGTGATGAGCCCACTCATAACATGGTCACATAACTGTGATTATATAATGAACCGCCTTGTGTGCCTGCACTCCAATCCTGCTATGTCATGCTGCACTGGATATTTACCTGGGCCTACTGTTGACTGAAGCACATCCATTATCCTTACACTCCACACCCTAGGCTAAGGGAGTTTTTCTGGTAGGGAGACATGCCCACAGGGTGGAACCTTGGATCCATAGGCTACAGCACTAATGACTCACTACTAACTAGCTATTTGTTATATAGAATATGGGTCTATGGGTCAGCCAGGGACTTCTGCCCTGAATGATGGTACCACATCTTTTCAGCTCCCCATGATTGCTTCAGGTTCTATATCTGTGCCAGTTACTGGGAGCTTATAATAGGCCACACAGGCAACATATATGTCCCCAGGAGGAGGACTCTTTCCCTGGATGTTCCCTTACAAATGGTCAATCGCAGAGGCCATATATTAAATACCCAAGGAATAACATGTAAATTATACCGCAGGGCTTCCCCCGGGGGGCTATGATGGCCAATCACCTGCAATGGGGCCTTGGAGGGTCCTTGGCTAAAGCCAGGTTTTTTGTTTCCCTGCCTTTAGGGGTGTTGGAGCAGGCAATAACATGTTACCATTAATATTAGTCAGGGTTCTCTAGAGGGACAGAACTCATGGAATAGATAAAGGGGAGTTTATTAAGTTTTAACTCACATGATTAATAGGCTGTCTGCTGGCTGAGTAGCAAGGAGAGCCAGTCTGAGTTCCAAAACTGAACAACCTGGAGTCCAGTGTTTGAGGGCAGGAAGCATCATCACAGGAGAAAGATGTAGGCTGGGAGGCTAGACTAGTCTCTCCTTTCACACTTTTCTGCCTGCTTATATTCAAGTCATGCTGGCTACTGATTAGACTGTGCCCACCCAGATTAAGGATGGGTCTGCCTTTCCTAGCCCACTGACTCACATGTTAATCTTCTTTGGCAACACCCTCCTAGACACACACACAGGATCAATACTTTGTATCCTTCAATCCAATCCAGTTGACACTGAGTATCAACCCTCACACTGTTCGTCCCCATTACTGGTTGGCAGAGGTCATCCTTCCTCCCATAGGTCTTGCCCATGACCTGGCCCCACATGGGCTGGTGACCAACTAGCCAATTCTGTAACTTTGTAACTTCTAGGTAGTTAACACCAAGGTTAAGCTTTGATACACTGCCCAGCTGTTAGTGCAGATTTACAATAGGTGTCTTCTCCTTGGTGATCATCGTCCACACCACTCTGAGTTCAGCCCATTGACTATGTTGTCCACATCCAATATTAAACCATATGATGTCAGCATTAGGCTGGACCACATTAGTGGCAGCAGTAGCACCCCAGCTGGACCCATCTGTATACCATGCCCTACTGGGGCTGGCTTGGGGATGTCACTTTTTAAACAGTGAAGAGGGTCTAAGGGTGCCTCAGCTGACCCATGGCCTTATCTTGCATTAGAACTACAGATCCCACGATTTCTTGTAATTCTGCTGCCAAGGGGCTTGTACTCAGGGTACTCCACTGTTCAAAGTAGGCACCTCACTTTGCTAAAGTGGATGTTTGTGCCATCACAGTCCAGGGGGTTGTTACATGAACGTACCCACCCCACTGATGGATAAGCCATCTGCATGGTGACTGTAGCCCCTGCTGTCATGCTCTCATGAGTCTGATGGGTGGCATGTGCAGCTGCCAAGTGCTTCTTTACCGATGCGTACTGGAGCTCAACTCTCTTCCAAAGTTGGGATTCAAAGCCTACTGGTGCTCTAAAGCTTTCCGTTTGCTGCCATAGGCCCAAGTCAAACCCATCTGTGGTCACATGAACATCAAGTTCAAATGGGCACCCTTGGTCAATCACTTGTAGGGTCTGTGCTTGCCGAATAGTCTGCTTGGCTGCCAGAAAGGATAAGACATCCCAGTTCCAGGTAGTCTCCTTATTTTGTCAAAAGGTACAGGGGTTTTATTATTTGAGCCAAAAGGGGCACAAATGCCCACCAATATTCCAGGAGGCCCACAAAGGTTTGCAGCTGCCTCACCATGGTGGGCCGGGGATATGCCTGAATTTTGTCTGTGATGGTCTCTGGTATGGGTTTAAATCTTAAACGACAAGATAACTCTCAAGAATTCGGCAGTCAATCCAGGCCTTCATTCCTTGGATTCATCGATGGCCTAACCGCATGCTGACAAATGTTGTCACAAGAGAGGTGCTGCCACTTCTAAATCTGCAAGAGAATCAAAGGTTAACATAATATCATCAATATAATGGAATAGGTGTTCCCTTTGGCCATTTCCAGGGAGCTCAATCTGTGACAGCAAGATCATGACATATGGTGAGGCTATGCACATAGCCCTGTGGTAACACTGTGAAAACCCATTGTCCCCTCTTCCATGTGAAGACAAATTGTTTCTGGCTCTCTGGAACAATGACAATGGAAAAGAGTGCATTAGCCAAGTCCACTGCATAGTGGTACTGTCCCAATTCCATCGTCAAGCAGTTCCTGAAATCCATGATAGGTGGCAGAGCTGCCAAGCCATGTAAAATATCCATCCCCAGAATGTATTCTGGTACAGGACAGACAAACACAGAGTATAACTGTGGAGCCAAGCGGCTGATGCAGAGGTGCAGAGATACAGGTTTCACTTTCACTGACTGGCCTCCATAGCTGTTTATATATGCAGCTTTGCCCAGAAACTTATGCAGATTCCCATAGACGAAGCTACGATTACCTCAGCCAGTTCCCTAATTAAACACAAAAGACTCTATTCCTCTGCTTATTTGCAAGTAATCCGTGAGCTGGAGCATCCTGGTGGAACTGGGTCTAGCAGCTAACCCTATCCCATTATGGGCATTTTTCGGAATTACTGTTCCGTAGATAATTGCCTCCACAGTGGAGCAGAACGAGAAATACTGTCAACTCCTTAGTTCCAGAGGCCAAGCATCCAGGAAGGTAGGGGCTCCCCAGGAGGCTGCTGACATTGTTTACCTAATTCCCACAACTCAGTTGGGATATAGGCAACTGAAGTGTGCTCTGCCGTGGTAGGGGTCCCTGGGCCTCCCCCTGGTGCTGTTCATGCCCCATTTTCTGGTGGAACACTGATCAAGCCTGAAAAAGAGGTTCTTCCTCCTCTGTAGCAGACTGAGTGGAGGTCCCTTACCTGAGCTGCATCTCACAGGGACTGAGCGTGCACTTCCCAGAGTGTAGTCAGAAATGCCCACCTGACTCTGCCAGGAGAGGCCCACTTCTGTTCAGTGTTCTGTGCTTCCAGGTACTTCAGCGCCTTTTCCATACGATGGGGGACCTGTCCATTGCCCCCCATGTTTCCATCGGAGGCCATAGAAGGAGTGTGGCCACCCAGCTGACCTGGGATCATCGGGCTGAGGGCTCACTCACCTCAGAATCCTACCAACTATGCCAAGTATTGGGTTCCAGTCCAAGCTGGGGTCCATCCGTGGGGAGCTTGTGGACAGGTGGTGGGTAGCTGAAGGAACATCTGAGGAATGGTAGGCAGTTGGGATATGGTTTTATTTTCTCTCTCTTCATCAGCCTTTGTCTCACCTGCCTGCTCCAGCTGCAGCCCTTCTCAGTGCAACTCCGCGGCTCCTGCCACCCCCATGTCTGCAACTGCACTCCCTGGCACTTGCTGCTTTCTGGTTTCCCACCCTTGTCTGCCTGCAAGGCAGCTGGCAGCTCTCTTGTAGAGTCAGAAGTGCAGTTATATTACTCACAGAAAATAGTGTCTCAAAGCCAGGTGATGAGCCCACCCATAACATGGTTACATTACTGCGATTATATAGTGCATGGGATTGTGCACCTGCACTCCAATCCTGCTGTGTCATACTGCTCCAGAAGTTTACCTCAGCCTACTCTTGACTGAAGCACATCCATTTTCCTTGCAGTCAGTCCAGGTAAAATAGGAAAGGGCATCTCCAAATGTTGAAGGCAACAGTGCTAGGCTGACTAACTGTACTGTTGGGCTGCATGACTTTTCACCTGCCCGTGAACCAGGTATATTTGTCTTAAAGGCTGCATCGGGCTACTAGAGCCTAGAACTCTGATATTTGAAACATAAGAGTAACTCCTCTGGTCAGGATTAAGTCTATCAGTAAGCTTTTTGATAATCTGAATTCCCACATAATTTTCTTGCAAAGAGAAAATATGCCAAACAGGCTGATGAAAATTTCCAGCTGATTTGACATTTTATTAATATTTTTTCTTTAACTTCGTAAATTGGGATGTCTAGGTTTTCAGTCTTATTAGTTTTGTGAAGATGCTGTATCACTGAAAGATAACAAAACCAGGTTCCTAAAATTCAGGGCCCAGTGTACAAGCCCAGTTTGGTGAGAATTAGGCAAATACGATATCACTTAGCAGGCTTCTAGCCCTGACCTGTGATATGAGGCCATATATCACAATGATCAATGTGGTATTAATAAGAAGCTATGAAAACCCTTCCTTTTCAGGCAGTTATTTCCTGATTGTGACCGAAATGTAAGTTTGCATTGTAATGGGTTTAAAAGCCATTTCTAGTTTTAATAGCATGCAATGCATCAAGATGCAAAAATCATCACATCACATAGATATGTCTCTATGAAGGCAAAGCTACAAATAAGAAAGTGAGTAAATTTCATGAAAGAGTCAATGAAATTGTGGTGTTTGGCATTTGTCCTTTTGAAGAAGCTCAAATTTGAAAGTGGAGAAAAAGTTTTTAAAAATTTAAAATATTTTACACAATCATTGCTTAGTCCCACAGACCCCAAAATGTATTAGACTTCAAGCCAAAGAAAATTAAAAGTTACTTGTGACCATTACTCTGTGTAAACCCCATGTTTTTATCAGAAGCATGATGTATTCAATTATAAAAATGTCAGTCTTCTATGGATAATTCCTGCTAATATCTTCAGCATATTTTTTTTTTCTGTTGGTTTTCTCCCTGTGTCCATTTGATTTTGCCCTTTTGGCAATTACACATTTCTTGAAAGAGGCTGTGTAAGAATGATGCCAGCCACTGACCTTATCATCAGACAGATGACTCTCACTTCTGTTCTTCCACAAATTGGGCAAGGTGAGTTATTATTTCCTTTGCAAGAGAGACTTAACCTTGTATATTACAAGGCTGCTTTCATCAGGAGAAGCCTCAGCCCTAGTTGATCTGTGGAATGCCGATGATTCGTTTCATCTTTCATAGGGAACACCTCTTGCAATCACAGCTTAGATGTCTCTTGCTATTTTCTTGATATTGCTGACTGTTAAGCCTCCGGTAGGGCTTATTGACCTAGCACCTGTGTATTTTGGGACGTGAAAAGCAGCAGGTGAAAGGCAAATGCAATGGAGGCATATTTGAGATGGTGACACCTGGTCCCCAAATCTTCTGATGTACAGGCCAGTAGCTAATGAGTGATAAAGTGGGTGATCAGGTAAGACTGTTCTGTGTTTAGAAGACTGAAATGACGAGGCTGCTTCCCAATGGATCTGTCTAAATGGATATTTGGCGAGCCAACATTTACAATTATATCATTAACACTTGGGGCTTTTGGCTGGGACTGGATTAGCCCAGGCTGCTGAGAAAGTGCCAAGCTAGGAGTTGGCCATTGGCTATCCACCACAGCAGGCTCCCTTTTAATAACTGTCTGCTTATGGTGTAGGCTAGCGTTTATTATTTGAATTCCTGTTAAACATCAATCACGTCCAGGTTGAATGTTTATGTTACAAAAATCCTGAGCCAAATCATCTCAGTTTCATTATCTGTAAATTAGGAAAATTAATCAATAAAATAGGTAGGTGATACCATATGTAGTTATAGGGATGGAGAGGAATGTGTAGTTTGCAATGAATCCTGAGTAAATTTTAACTATGACCACAAAAATGATAATGATGATGAAAAATATGTGGATGATAAAATGACACATGTAACAAAAATTTGAAATGCTTATGTCTCTGCTGGTTTTTAATACTCAAAAACACTACCAGACTTTTTACATTAACATATAATTCTCAAATCTTCACTAATCAAGATAATATGAAAATTTCAAAGAGTCTCATCTAGATATAATACTGCATTGGGTTTCATGGGGATAGGCAGGGGGGCCAAAATAACATAGCTTACCTGACCAACTGGGTATTTAATCTAATATTAGGCTTAGAAACTTTTCTCTAAGCAGAAAATTAGGACAGATATATACCCTGTTGAGTAATTAAAATAAACACAGGTACTACTTCAAAGAAGAATTTATCCATTTAACAATTACCTATTGGGAATAAGGTTCTTGTTTTTTCAGTCATGAAATTTACATTCTGGTGGGAAGACAATGAGAAGCTACTAAATATATAAATACATGATATTACTTAAGGAGATAAGAGATACCGAGAAAAACAGTGTTAAGAACATAGGTACTGCTGGGCTAGGAGGCAGGTAGTTACCTTACGCTGGGTCTTAAGGAATCACTGGGAAGAAAACATATGAGCAGTTAATTGAAGGAAGAAGGAAATGAGCCACATAGCATTTTCTGAAAAGATCATTTCAGTTAGAGACAACAGCAAGTACCAATGCTCTGAGGCACTTCAGATGTGGAGATAGTTTACGGTGTTTCAGAAATGAGGAACCAGTGTGGGTGAAAATAAATGAACAAGGCTGGGAGCAATAGGAGATAATGGCAGATGGGTAGCTAGAGACTAATTTATGTAGGATCTTTCATGAATTAAATGAGAAACTGCTGATGGATTTTGTGCAAAGGAATGAATTTATCTAACTTGCAGTTTTAAAGAAGTGCTTTGGTGCTGTGTTAGGAATAGAGTATTGGGAAGAAGGTAAGTACACTGACAGGGAACGCCTTTAGAAGTCCGCCACACAAGCCTAACCAAATGCTGGTAGTTTCTTAAACCACAGTAGTAGTGGAAATATTGGAAATGGCTAGATTCTTTTTAAAAACACTTTATTGAGGTATTGAGATATGATTAGTATACAAATAGCTGTACAATTTACACAACTTGATGAGTCTGGAGATAAGTGTAGAGTGGTAAAACTATCATCACAGTCTAGATCATAAACATATCCATAACCTCCAAAAGTTTTTTTTCACCCTCTTAATATATTGTTGTTATTGTGATAAGATCACATAAGATCTATTCTCTTAGCAGATTTTTAAGTATACAATATATTTTTAACTATAGACACTATGTTGTATGGTAGACTCCTAGGATTTATTCACTTTGTATAATTGGAAGAGGCTTAATTCTAAATGTATTTGGAAGTCTGAGCTAAAAATAGTTACACATTGAATACATGATAGAAGGAATAAATAAGTTTCAGGCGCTTTGGGAGGAGAAATTTAGAAGGATGTAACTGCCTTTGGGGAAAATGCAGGACAAACAATTTGCAATGGTGGAGTAAAGAATAGGGAATCAGAAAAAGACACTGAGATATACACTAACCAAGAGAGAATGAGACTCCCAATACCACATGTGGAAAATATTTCAAGCAGAAAAGTATCAAATGTACCAACGGATGCTGTTACATGAAGAAAAGTGAAGAATGAGGTGTGACCGTTTGGTTTAGTACAAAAGTCTCTGGTCATCTTAAATGAATTAGTGTTGATAAAAGTCTCATCAGAGTGGGGGAGAATGCAAGAATTGCTTTTCTTTTCTTGAGTACCTTTTCACAGACACTTCAGTGTGAAAAATTTGTCACATCAAGGCCACTGAGTTCAAAGAGAGGTCTTTGCTATTACAGGCTCATGCTGATTCTTTTTCTTGAACCATGTGGATTCCATTAGAGTACAAAAGCTCTGCCAGAGTCTTAGTGACTGGCAAGCACGATTACTTTTTTTTTCTCTTCTTCTGGTGAACTAGGCTTAGCTAGCATTTTGACATAATAGAAATATAATGGATTTCATTGGATTAAACTCAATAAAGCAGTTTTGCGTGAGTACTCATTATATCTGCTGGCACTCAGTAACCTGTCCGTTGTTGTTTAAGCCATGCACACACAGGTTGGAAGCTGGAAATGTGATAATAAATTTTATATCAACTGACCTAGTATTCAATGTACACAACACATCATCGTCATCTCCTTTAGGGACTTGTTCTGTAATCTAACAAAATTAGTTTACATGACAATGTCTCATAGGGCCATTTTTAAGGGTGAATTACGTTATTTTAATTATGTTATTTTACAGTTGGTTTCTCTACACTTCTACTTGAAAGTCAGAAAGTCATGTGGCCTTTGCAAACTTAACACAACCTAAAGTAACTCCCAGTTTTCTCTGTTAAACCTGTTTCTCCTGGAGTTTCCCCGTTTTCTACTAGTGACAACTCCATTCTTATAGGTACTAATGCCAAAATATTTACAGTCACTTTGAAATCCTTTCTTTCTCTGACATGCTATTTCCAATTCATCCACAAATTCTGTTTTCCTGACCTTGAAATTATATCCAAATCCAATGACTTCCAACTACTGCCACTGCTAATGTCCTGGCCTAAGCCGCCATTAATTTTCATCTAGATGACTGAAGCAGCTTCTTCATTCCTTTTGCCTTTCTATACTTGTTCCCTACCTACATGCTATACAGTCCAGAGAGCAGCCAAAGGAGTCTTTTCAATATATATAATGATGTTCCTCCTCTGATCTGAGTCCTAAAATAGTTCTCAAGTTATTTCAGTGTCCTACAAACACTTACATTATTGGTCCTCCCATCCTCATTTGTATAACTTACACTTCTACTACTTTCTCTCTCACCCACTGGGTTCTGTCTAACTGCCCTCTTTGTTGTTCCTTGGGTTTATGCATAATTATTCTGTCTTAAGAATTTTCATTGTCTGTACCATCTATCCAGTAAACATTTCTCCCCAAGATCTCAAAATTCCCTACCTTCAAGTCATTATATACATTACCTTCCCTAGCATGCCCATCTCAAACACCTATTTCAACTATATGTGCAGATACAAAATTCACCACAGTCCTAATGCCTCTTAGTCTAGTCTATTTTTTTTCCTATTGTGCATGACACTCGTAATGTTCTCTATAACTTATATATTTATTTATATTTTCTGTATAAAAATAATTTATATATCCCCTTGCTAGAATATAAGCTCTATGAGAGGAAAACGTTATTAAGTGAAGATTCAAAAGTACCTGGATCTGTATGGCCCATAGTAGGAGCTTAGTAAATTATTTGTCAAATACACCAATGAACAAATTAACCATTTAATCTCAAAATAATCATATATATATATATAGCCATCTTACAGATAAAAAATCTAGTGATAAAGAGCTTTAAGGTTGGGCGGGGTGGCTCACGCCTGTAATCCCAGCACTATGGGAGGCTGAGACGGGCGGATCACAAGGTGAGGAGATCGAGACCATCCTGGCTAACACGGTGAATCCCCATCTCTACTAAAAACATACAAAAAAAATTAGCCGGGTGTGGCAGTGCGCGCCTGTAGTCCCAACTACTCGGGAGGCTGAGGCAGGAGAATGGCGTGAACCCGGAATACTGAACTAGCAGTGAGCCGAGATCGTGCCACTGCACTCTAGCCTGGGCCACTGAGCGAGACTCCATCTCAACAAAGAAACAAACAAACAAAAAACTTTAAAATGCCTGAATTAATATAGCTAGCAAGTGATTGGATTTTAATGTAAAACGAATTTCAGTGCTGGTTTGAGAATCAACAGTTGACTAAGTATTCAAGTTAGTACTCTTAAGAACTATACTTTCTCCCTCCAATTGTATGCTAATATTGTGGAATATTACTTATTTTGAGATTAATGAATATAACTTTATATGTGCAGACATAAAGGAACAGCCCTGTCATGTATTAAGTTTAAGAAAAAATCAAAACCAAATTGAAGAACAAGTTCTATAGTATATCATATTTTAAAATGTATGTGTATGTATATATGTTTAAACTCATATATGTTGTTCACCCCTGTATTTATTAATATACATGTATAAAACATTATCATGAAAAATAGGATATAATACTGAAAAAGGAAAGTTTTAGGGTAATCTGTTATTCTTGAATGTTTTGCAACCAGCATTTGTTACATTATCATTTAAATAATTTAAAAATTGGTAGATAACAACTATAACAACAGAATCCCCATCAATACTAAACATAAGTCCATATAAAAATCAATTTTTCTTGTCCCCACTGAGTTTCATGATATCTTCATTCACTCCAAAACAGAGACCTGTCCTTGAGGATGGTAACTGGAATAAGTTCATCTGGTTCTCAAGGGAAGTGAAATGTTGCAGGAATCTTTATTACTCCTTATAAATATCATCACATTTTGATTTCCAAATGCTTTTTTCAACAAAATCCCAAAAGACCTATGGAAGATGCTAATAGTGTTTCCTTCTTTCAAATGTGATTTAGTTTTCAAGCTTAATCCTCTTGATCCTCCAGCGATGGCCCTCTGAACATGACGAGTAATGTGGCATGATTTCAACAGCAAGAGAAGTGGTTTCCAATAGCGGGAGAGAGCCGGGCACAGCATATTTGAATTCTTTATGGGATATCATTCTTTGATGAACCCTTGAGGGTACACATTTCTTATTAAGAATAAATGTTCTAATATGTTAAATGAGTTAGGAAAATTAACATTGTCCCAATTTATTCATTTATTCATCCTCAAATTTAGGATTAAATGTGCTTTATATAAATTATAAGTTATTATTCTTACACATCTGAATAGAGCTAGCTTTCTGTCTACACAGTAACTGATTTGTTTCTTTCAGATCATCTGCAAAATTCAAATATATCTTTTTGAATCTTTAGAAGTGGCAAACAAGAAAAACGCAACTCTTCTGGGTTTGTTTTGCTTAAATACTTTCCTGGTGATAATTCTTCTGCCCCATTTATATTTAACATATACTGTACACATACCCACATCATTCTCTCTCTATATAAATTTAATCACTTTATATGTGCATAGCAATCTAATTGTATCACTTTTTTTCACAGTATGTCTTCTTTTCTTTGAGACAGAGTCTCTCTTTGTCATTCAGGCTGGAGTGCAGTGGCGTGATCTCGGCTCACTGCAACCTCTGCCTCCTGGGTTCAAGCGATTCTCCTGCCTCAGCCTCCAGAGTAGCTGGGTCTACAGGCACACATCACCATGCCCAGTTAATTTTTGTATTTTCAGTGGAGACGGAGTTTCGCCATGTTAGCCAGAATGGTCTCGATCTCTTAACCTGGTGACCTGCCTGCTTCAGCCTCCCTAAGTGCTGGGATTACAGGCGCAGTATGTCTTTTTAAAAATCATAAGCAGCAAAGTGAAAACAGTGAGCTAATTGAAGAGGAGCAAATGTGTTATCACAGTGCTTTCTGATATAGACAGAGGTATGGAAGAATGAGCTTATGCTATAAGGATGCTTCTTAGACAATGGAAAAGAGGAGGAGATAAATACAGTCTGACTGGATCAAACGAAACAACATAAAAGTTGAACTGACACAGGAGTTTTCAGAGCCATCCTATAATACCTGTTGTGGTAATACCCTAAAAACTTTAAATTCAGTTTTTAAATTTATATTTTCTCATTATCTCTGCTCAAAACCAGGTAATTATTTTTTCATTTAGTGTCATCAGCTCTTGCCTGAATTGGCCATCTAAGAGCCTTTTGGGGCCAAGGTCATTACAATATTTCTAAACAAGAAGTAATTTCCCATGAAGTCTCCAAGGTGTTAGATTTCAAACCAATATACATATTATGGTATTCAGAGTTCTTTGATTTTCATTTATGCATATCCCGCTCAGCATATGATCACAGCTGAAAAAATAAGCTTGAGTAATGAAATAAAGGAGATGCCAAAGCAATAGTTCTTCTTAGAATGGAGGTCATTAGTCTAATTGCCACAGACGAATGATAATAAGGTCCTGTAGCCCTGTTGCTTGGAGCTGCCTTTTAAACCACAAACATGAATATAACATTTTAAAAGTATGACCAGGCTGGAGGGTGTTAAATTTACAATTTCCAGAAGGAATATTCTGGGACTTCTAGCATCTCAAAGTGACCCCTCAAAACTTAGCCTGTTAAGTTCAACATGCAGGATGTGGTAGATGGAGATGTTTACTCCTGTTCCTTACTTATAGAAAGAATATTATCATAGTCATCATCCTCTGCATCATCATCCTCATCATCATTGCCATCCTCATCATCATCATCATCATCATCACTATTTTCATTATCGTTCCTGTCTAACACTGTGTGATTTATTGAGACATTTGAGGTGAAGGCTTTAGCATATACCCTGGCAGGTAGCAACCACATAAAAATATTCTAATATATTCTAAATATACTTTGTAAAGTAAAAATATATATTTTTGAGATATTGGCTCTTCCAGTTGCTACTTAAAACAAAATAGTAAGAAAGTTGTATCATCTTGGTAAGCCTCAGATTCACAGTTGTAAAATGGGGATTATAGTGCCTGTTTCTAGGTTTTCAACAGTATAGTTGTCAAATTTAAATAGCCTGTATAACACTTAACAAATAACTTGACATATAGTGCAAGCTAAAAACTTGAATTCAACTTTAGCAATCCAAGAATATTCCCATAAAGCAGATGGTCAAGGCTATGCACATTGAGCTTTTAAGAAGCAATCATTCTCTGTGACTAAAAGTTTTTGGATGTAAGTTTTTGTTCTCCCCTTTGTCTATGTCTGACAGAATCCTGCCCTATAAAACCATTACAGACAAGTAAATTTATCAAATTTGTATAGGAAACATCCCCTTAAACAATACATCTTAGGTAAATTTTTTAAATCCAGTGAAGGAAGAATCTAAGGTAATTTATATTTGTTACATTTCTATATATCTTAGATCTTTAATACACAATTCCCATCCTTTTTGGGTCATCCACATGTTACATTTGTGTTAAAAGAAACAATTCTCATTGAAAATAAATAAAGTGGAAAAAGTAAGAACTTTTGGAGCCACAATGACCCTGTTTCTAATGCTGGCATTGATTGCTGCTTATAGGTGTGAGGCTTGGGCAAGTTATTTGACTTCTTAGTTTCCTCATCTATGAGAGATAGATAATGGTGCCAGTACTGTAAGGTTCTTATAAGGATTAAATATCACATATGTAAAATGCCTAATAGATACTCATTAAACCGAAGCTTTCATAACCCTACTAGAATTTTATGCCAAGTGTACCCCAGAGTCTCCATTTGCTACTCATTTTTTTCCATCGATAAGATTCTTTAGGAAAAATTTTTTGAGACCTTTCCTTCAGAGATGTTTTCAAGATGAATTTGCCATGTGATTTTCACCTTCACTCAGTTCTCTTTTTCATTCTCCCTCTAGAATGGGCGACTATGAAAAATGAATAACTGGGTCTATGGCCTTGACTTTGGACACTACACTTGCAGGGGGTATTTCAAAGTTTCTGCCTTCTAAACTAAATGGAGACAATATAAGCTACTCTCCTTCTACAACCATAGCATCTAGGCCTCGGTATTTAGAAGTTTCTGTATTTCAGAAACAACGGTGATATTTTTACTTCTCAGAAAGATCTGAGCTCCTCCTCCCCCAGCCTTCCCTTGTTCTAGTCTTCCCTGTCCTTAGACTGTTCTTTCTCTGTACCCATCCCACCTCGATCCAGACAAGAAGTTCTCTTCCTTCAGATCTAGGTTCATCTCAGAAAAATGCTTCTTCCTTATCTTGATTTAGAAAATTTACCTTCATATTATCTGAAGTCTCTCCTGCAGGATGATCATGACAGAGGTAATTATTTTGTTGACTTTGTCTTTCTGGTGAAATGTCCGTGAGAGGCGGGATGAGCATTTATGTTGTTCACTGTATCATGCCAGCATAAGCACAATACCAGATACACCTCAATCATTTAATGAATATTTTCTGATTAAACAAAGACAGCAATGGAGAAAGGGTGAGCTAGAAATGCCAGTGATGTATCTATTTCTTAGGTGTTACACAATTCTTTTAATTTGTTCCTTTGTTTTTCTTTAATTGTGATATGGTTGCACTGGTAATTATTTTCTTGTTCTCATAAAACAAAACAAAATAATAAAAAAGCCATTTAAAATAACATCCTAGTAAAATTACAACTGAAATGTAATTGAGTAAAAATAAAATTTACTTTTGTACATCGTAGAGTTTTAGTTTTTACGCTCAAGGTCAATTTCTTAATCTCTCTGGAAATTTATTAATTTCATTAAACGATATAAAGAAAATGACACCTGCAAAGACCAATTTAACTATTTTTAACTCTTGTTCTAGTTTTAGTTCAGCCATATACTGTGTGATTTGGGACATGTTATTTAATCTCTCTGTGTTATGGAAATTGCTATAATCAATCAAAATGAATAGAAAGAAAACTGTGTGATTTGGGGCATGTTATTTAATCTTTCTGTGACCAAATCCTTGCCTAAAAGTTAGAGAAAAATTAGAACTAAGCTCACAGAGATTTTAAGAAGCTAAAATGAGTCAATATATGTAAAACACTTCGAATATTATTGTTAGTTTTTTGAAAAAACTTGAACAGTATTTGATACTATGCCTTATTCAGTTTTTAGAGATGCCACTTGAATCATCAAAGGACAACCATCTTGTCATTTTACCTCCCTATTTAGTAGAAACACCTATTAAATGAGTTAGCATTCACTATTTAATAACTAATTTGCTCAAGGTGGTTTCCACACTGCATATATCTAATTTTTTGAACCATAGGAAAACTTAAAACTCAACAGAAGTTTTGCTCTGGATTATACATAAAATTGAAATGATAATAAATATCAACTAGTCTTACTGAGTTGATTGGCTAGTTCAATAAATATTGCCTCCTTCTTGACAGTGGGAATAAATTAGGCACGTAATGAGCTTTCACGAACAGTTCAGTTTTCCAAATAGCAAGCCTATAGATGGAAAACTTCTTCCCATGGTATCCAAAAATCACACTGGAGTGTGGAACATTCTGAAACAACAGCTGTACCACTCAGCAGGATATACCCAAAATGTTAATTCAGGGGAGTCTAATGAAGGTTTATAACACAAGATCTATTCTTAGACATGAAGGTTGGACTTAAGGACGCCAAAATAAGCAGTGTTGTGTTGGCAATTGCTGGATACCTTCACCCCTTTTACTGCTTGTTCACCCAAAGGAGCAACGCAGCATAGAAGCATGAAATCTGGCACCTGGAGTGAGCAGCAGAGGTGGAAGTTTCCTCTACGTGGAAGAAGGCAACCCCTGTCCAAACTGCATCCTGGCAAAAAAGAGAGGAAAAAAAAATTCTCGCTTTCTCTGCAGCTCATCAGTTTTCTACTCCTGTCTCCAAGCTCAAACTGGGGATGGAGGTGTTAGGACGTGGAGGATGATGAAACGTATAATTCAATCCCCTATGGCTCAGAGCAAGGTAGTGAAGAAAGTCTAAGTGAAGCATCTGAGGGAAAATGGAGATTATATAGCCCAGTTTCCTTAGGGAAAATTTGGTAATTTTAAGGTATCATCATCTTAGTCTAAATGAGTTTGGTTATTTTGTTTTGCTTACAATTAAATTTGTATGATCAGTCAAAATGAATGAAAGAAAATGTATACATCAGTCATCTATCTAAGTTAATTAATTTGTATTACATACTCTTTTTGAGTAAAAATAACACAGGAATAATGTTATCTCCTGGTAAGCTGAAACTACTTGCTAATGAAACTCAATTTTTTTCTAGTCAAGTTACGATTTTAGACATACTTGCCATATTACTCGAGGAGAACACTATTTTAGAATATTCTTTTTCCCTTGTGCTGATAAGTGTTTACTTCTCTGTGCTTTTGGTATTCATATAGTAGTATTTGTTACAAACATTTATGCTGTGATTGTGTACAATATTACCCTTAATTTTTCAGGGTACATTTTGTATTTTCATAATCAAACCTTTTCATAACTGATTGGTGCTCAGGACTATCCGTGTTTAACTCCAGAACATTCTAAGACACAGATAGCAAGTACCTACGTATTTTCTTGGTTATCTTGCCTAATTCTAATGTACTGTAAGGTAATCAAGTTCATATAATTTGTCGTTGGGATTTCGTAACAAAGCCATTTCAGATGATAAAACATAGAATTCAAATAAATTGAATATTGGCTTGCAAAATAAACTCAAGATTTGTTATCACATCACATATAGTACAGATAGACATAAAATATTGACAGATAATAAATATCTGTATTTTGCATATATATATATATACACACACATGGTTTTTTTTCTTAAAGTAGAGATCACAGCCTAAACTTTCATGGTTGTAGAGAATGGTAAAAACGTAGCACTTCATGTGTGAAGTTCTCATTTTTGTTTCCTTGATATTTTTAAAAATTATTGAATGCTCTTAAAATGTTTTTGTTTATGTGGGTTAACTATATTAATATTTTTGTGTTGGAAATTAAAATGGACAAATTTAAATATTTATTTTTAAATGATAATAAATGTGCATATTGGTGCTTTTAACATATGTCATGTTAAAATAATATTTCACAAAACAGAAACAATAAATTGGTGAAAACAGTGGTATTGTTTTACATTTTTGCAAGTACCTTTATTATCTAATTTGATAGTAACACACATGAATTTTGACATGTACTTCTCCATTCTGTTGCAATATACTGTTTTGGTTGAAGTGTAGAAAGAAAATCTGGCCTCACTCAGATAATGCAATGGAAAAATGCAGAACTTTTTGGACCTACATAAAGGCTTTTAAGGATCTTCGAGGTGTCCCAGGACCACACTCTGAGCTTTAGGCCATTCCTGTCAATAGAAATAGTCAATAGAGAACAATGATACCGGTAATGGGCTGATTCCCTACTCCCAGCCTGCTGGTTCAGAAAGAACACAAATGTTATAAAACATTTATGATTATTGTATCATTTAATAATCACACAGCCCTACAAGGTGGGTACAGTGATGCCCAATTGATAGGTGATGAACTGGAGGCATAC
Organism: Chlorocebus sabaeus; assembly: GCF_047675955.1. Lineage (NCBI taxonomy): Eukaryota > Metazoa > Chordata > Mammalia > Primates > Cercopithecidae > Chlorocebus > Chlorocebus sabaeus. The sequence continues at coordinate 22,944,349 of NC_132930.1, read as the reverse complement.
AGAGTAACATGTCTGAAACCACAATCACTAAGACAATAATCAGGGATTTGAGTCATGCCTATTTGATTCCAAAGCCCAAGCTTTTTTCACTATATCAGTTTAAGGGAAATTTTTTATATTATCAGCTTTTTTGGTTAGGATTATCTGAGAAGGAACAGTGTCACCTGTCAGTTGTGTTTTAACTTTAATATATGACTTTCCTTACATAATAATAAGAGTTGTACTGCCTATATGCGTTTGGTTCATTACCATTATTGTTCGTTGTAATTTTTTAGTATTACTTCAAAAGAATACTTAAAACTACACTACATGTGCAGTAACAGGTTTGTCTTTGTGAGCACAAAGCTATTTTTATCCTTAGGTTTTTTTAAAGACATTCTTACATATAATAGTACTCCTAATCTGCAGTTTTGCTTTCCACAGTTTCAGTTGCCTGAGGTCAACTGTGGTTAAAAATATTAAATGGAAATTACAGACATAAACAATTCATAAGCTTTAAATTGTGTGCCATTCTGAGCAGCTGATAAAAATTTTCTGTTATTGCACTCTCTCCTGCTCAGAGCATGAATCATTTCTTTTTCCAGCATATCCTTACTATATGTACTATCAACCCATTAATTACTTAGTAGCACTCTCAGTTATTAGATTTAAAAAAAAATGTATATAAGGTTTGGTACTATTTGTGGTTTCTGGAACCCACTGATAAGGGAGGACTATTGTATATGTACTTCATTTCATTCGATATGTTATACATATACAGAAATTAAAAATAAACTTTTCTCCTTCTGTATTGACATGCAATATGATCAGTATCTCTCTCAACTTACAGCCCTGACCTCCTACGGAATTAACTGTTGCAAAATCCTAAATTTTCTTAATAGTATAACTTGAAATATACTGATATAGGTGTGCAGTTTTCTTAACTTAAAAAAGTGAGTAGCTCCTCTTTCCATGGGCATGAAAATAGTAATCATAGTTTTGAGAGTAGAGAGAATGGGTCAAAGTCCTTAGTTTCATTTTAGTGACACTCTTCCCCAAAATATCTTCCTTTGTGACTTTTCCTGTAAATGTTTAGTGATGTAACTACCTATGCATTCCTGGCAATTGACTATTTCCCCCCTAAACTACAAATGTCCATGACGTTATGAAGGGGTTAATAATTATTGCTCATAATTCACTGTCATGAATGAAATCGTTAGATTTTAAAAAAATAACTACATAGATCAGGAGTTAGAAAAAAATAGCAGCCAGGTATGTATTCCTGTTAAGGAGTACAGAATAAAATGTAGACATGTGGGTTTCTCTGGACAAAATGTCATATGCCTAGAAAGAAGCACAACAAAAGGACCAGCTTTGAAAGGGCAGTGGGAGCCCATGAAAGAAAGGTTTATTTAATAATATGCTCTATCTTGTCTTGACTCTTATTGAGGCTTTACTTTCTGTTTCTATTAGAAATGTGTTTAAAACATAGTGAAAGCAGTCAACTGCAATTTAAGTGCAGTTTAAACCCCTCGTGGGGTTTTATATTTTACCTGTGGGAAGTTCAGGGGTAGAGAGTCAAAGGCTATGACAGCTGCTGAAAGATATCATCAACAATTTCGACTTTTTCTGTTGCTTTTCCTTCATCCTTGATGTGTTTTTGTATCTTTAAAATCAAAAGGTAATTGCTTAGTGTCCATATTTCACATTCTCATTCTAGTCAAGAAAAAAGTCATAAATTACATGTCCTTTTTTGTAAGAAATTTTGTAAGAAATTTACCTTTTATTTGGGAAAGAATCCCTTCCTACAAAACATCCATTCCTATCTCACTGACAAGAGACATAATAAACTATACCACACAGAAATGTAGCTAGGAAAAGTGAATATTCATTTTTTAGTTCTTCTGAAAGAGGAAGGCAAGGGAGAAAGTGGTGAACCATCATTTTTATTCATTCATTTTCACATGTTTATTAAGTGCATATGGTGTTTCTGGAAGCTTTCTAGGCATAGATAGTATATTAAATAGTACATGAATGCAGCAAATACAAAAGTTCTCATTTTATAATTTACGTTTTAGTATCAGAATGCTGCTGTCCTAGTAAAATGTGTTAGAGAGAAGTCCCTCATCTTTTTTTTTTTTTTGGGAATAATTTCAGTAGGATTGTTACCAGCTCTTCTTTGTATGTCTGGTAGAATACAACTGTGACTCTGTCTCTTCCAGGGTTCTTTAGTTGGGAGGCTTTTTATTGTTGATCCAGTTTTGAAATTCATTATTGGTTTGGCCAGGATTTCAATTTCTTCCTGTTTCAGTCTTGGGAGCTTGTGTATTGCCAGGAATTTATTCATTTCTTCTGTGTTGTCTAGTTTGTATGCATGGAGATAATTTGAAGAGTCTCTGAGGATTTTTTTTTGTATTTCTTTGTGATTAGTAGTAATGTCATCTTTGTCATTTCTGATTATGTTTATTTTGATCTTCTCTTTTTTGTCTTTATTCCTCTAGTTAAAGGTCTATCGAACTTGTTTATTCTTTCAAAGAACCAACTTATGGTTTCATTCATCTTTTGGATGGATTTTTGCATCTCAATTTCATTCAACTCTGATTTTGGTTAGTTATTTTCTTCTGTTAGCTTTCTGGTAGTTTTGCTCCTGTTTTTCAAGTTCCTCTTGTTGTGATGTTAGATTTTAATTTGAGATCTTTGAAACTTTTTGATATAGGCATATACTGCTATAAATTTTTCTCTTAACACTGTGTAAGCCGTGTCCCAGAGATTCTGGCATGTTGTATCTTTATTATCATTAGTTTCAAATAATTTCTTGATTTCTGCCTGAATGTCTTTATTTACCCAGAAGCCATTCAGAAGCAGGTTGTTTAATTTCCATGTAATTGTATGGCTTTGAGCAATTTTCTTAGCATTGATTTATATGATTTTTGTGCTCTTGTCCAAGAATGTAGTTGATATGATTTCATTTTTTTGAATTTTTTTGATAATTTGTCTTATGGCCAAGTGTGTGGCTGATCTTAGAATACGCGCTGTGTGCAGATAATAAAATTGTATATTCTATTGTTGTTGGGTACAGTGTTCTGCAGATGTCTCTTAGGTCCATTTGGACAAGAGTTGAGTTTATGTACCGAAAAGCTGTTAGTTATATGCCTCAATGATCTACTACTGCCAGTGGAATGTTGATGTCTCCTGCTATTATTGTTGGTAATTTAAGTCTCTTCATAGATCTCTGAGAACTTTTCTTTTTTTAATACCAAAACCTGGCAGAGACAGAAAAGAGAAAACTTTCAGCCAATACTCCTGATGTACATAGACACAAAAATCCTCAACAAAAATACTTGCAAGCTGAACCCAATAGTATACCAGAAAGCGAATCCATAATCCCAAAGTCTATGGGATACAGGGAAGGCCATGGAAAGAGGAAAAGTTATAGCTGTAAATGCCTACCTTAAAAAAAGCTGCAGATAAATAATCTAATGATGCATCTTAAATAATTAGATAAACAAGAGCAAATGAAACCCAAAATTAGTAGACAAAAGGAAATAATAATAATAATCAGTGGAGAAATAAAGGAATTTGAAATAAAGAACATGATATGAAGATCTAAGAAACAAAATGTTGATTTTTTTAAAGTTAAACAAAATTGACAAACCTTTAGCAAGACTAAGAAAAAAAGAGAAAAGACCCAAATAAAATCAGAGCTGAAAAATAGAACATCACAACTGATAGTTCAGCAATTTAAAGGAAAATTACTGGCCACTATGAGCAACTATACACCAATAAATTGGAAAATCTAAAATAAATTTAAAAATTATTAGACACGTACAACCTACCAAGATTGAACCATGAAAAAATCCAAAACCTGAATAGACCAATAACAAGTAGCAAGATAGAAGTAATAATAAAAATCACCCTGTAAAGAAAAGTACAGCACCAAATGGCTTCACTGCTGAATTCTGTGAAACTTTAAAAGAATGTATACCATTTCTACTCAAACTATTTTGAAAAATAAAGAGGGAATACTTCCAAACTCATTATATGAGGCCAGTATTACCCTGACATCAAAATAAAAAACATGTACAATAAGAAAACTATAATCAAAGTTATCTGATGAATATTGAGGTGAAAAGCCTCAGTAAACCATTAACAAACTGAATTCAACAGTACATTAAAAAGATCATTCATCATAATGATCTGGTATTTATCCCAGAAATGCAAGGATGGTTCAACATCTACAAATCAGTACATGTGAGGAGTCACATTACCTGACCTCAAATTATACTACTTAGCTATAGTAATTAAAATGGCATGTACTGGCATAGAAACAGACACATAGGTCAATGGAACATAACAGAAAACCCAGAAACAAAGCCAAACACCTACACTGAACTCATTTTTGACAAAGGTGCAAGAACATAGTAAATGGTGCTGGGAAAACTGAATATTCATATAAAGAAGAATAAAACTTAATCTTTATCCCTCATTTTATACAAAAATCAAATCAAAATGTATTAAAGACTTAAATGTAAGACATCAACCTATGAAACTACTACAAGAAAATAGGAAACCTCGCCAAGATATAGGTCTGGGCAAAAATTTTTGGGGGCAATATGCCACAAGCACAGATAGCCAAAGCAAAAATGGACAAATTTGAATACTCAAATGAAAATACTTTCACACAGAAAGGAAACAGTCAACAAAGTGAAGAGACAAACTACAGAATGCAAGAGAATATTTGTAAATGACTCATCTGACAAGAGCTTAGTAAAAAGAATATATAAGAAGTACCAATAGCTCTGTAGGGCAAAAATCTAATAATCTGATCAGAAAACAGGAAAAATGTTTGAATAGACATTTCTCAGAATAAGACAAATGGCAAACAGACACATGAAAAAGTGGTCAAAATCATTAATCATCAGAGAAATGCAAATCAAAACTATAATAAGTTATCATTTCAACTCAGTTACCATGGCTTTTATCCAAGTGAAGCAATAACAAATACTGGCAAGAATGTGGAGCAAAGGATATCCTTGTATACTGTTGGTGGGAATGTAAATTAGTAGAACCACTATAGAAAACAGTTTGTATGTTCCTCAAAAAACTAAAAATAGAGTTGTAATATGATCCAGGAATCCCACTACTAAGTACATATTCAAAAGAAAGAAAATTAATATATCAAAGCACTGTTTACAATAGCCAAGACTTGTAAGCAACCTAAGTGTCCATCAACAGACAAATGGATAAAGAAAATGTAATACTTAAACACAATGGAGCTATTTAGCCATAAAAAAAATAAAATGAGATTCTGTAATTTGCAACAACATAGATGAAATGGGAGGTCATTATATTAAATGAAATAAGCCAGACACAGAAAGACAAACATCACATATTCTCATTTGTTTGTGAGATCTCATAATGAAAATAATTGAACTCCTAGAAAGAGAGACTATAAGGTTGATCATTGGAGCCTAGGAAGGGTATAGGTGGGTGGGGAGTAGGTAGAGATGTTTAATGGGTACAAAAAAGTAGAATGAATAAGACATATTATTTGATAGTACAACAGGGAGGCAACAGTCAATAATAATTTAATTGTACATTTTGATATAACTAAAGTAGTATAATTGGATTGTTTGTAACAGGAAAGATAAATGATTGTGGGAATGGATACCCAATTTTCCATGTTGTGGTTATTACATTTTCCATACCCGTACCAAAATATCATGTACCCTATAAATACATGCACTTATATGTACCCATCAAAGTTTTTTTGAAAAAGCCATGATGAATCCACTGTGATGAAATACACTTTATTTTGAGATGCAAGGTTGGTTCAGAATATGCAACTCAATAAATCACATAAGCAGAAGTAAAAAGAAAAAGCACATGATTATCTCAATAGGCACAGAAAAGACTTGTGCTGAAATTCAACATCCTTTCGTGTTAAAAACCCTCGACAAATTAGGAATGAAATTAACATACTTCAAAATAATTAAGGCCTTCTATGATAAGCCAACACCATACTTAGCAGGCAAAAGCTGAAAGCATTTCTGTTGAGAACTGAAACAAAACAAGGATGCTTACTCCCACTACCCCTATTCAACATGGAACTGTATTAGTCCATTCTCAAACTACTATAAAGAAATACCTGAGACTGACTAATTTGTAAAGAAAAGAGTTTTAGTTAGCTCAAGGTTGAGCAGGCTGTACAGGAAGCAAGGCAGCATCAGCTTCTAGGGAGGCCTCAGGGAAATTACAATCATGGTGGAAAGAAAACAGAAATGAGGCACTTCACATGGCTGGAGCAATAGGAAGAGAGGATGGAGGTGCAATACACTTTTAAACAAACAGATGTCACAATAACTCAGTCACTATAACAAGAACAGAGCCAATGGGATGGTGCTAAATCATTCATGAAGGATACACGCCTGTGATTCAATCACCTCCCATAAGGCCCCATCTCCAACAGTGGGGATTACAATTTAACATGAGATTTGAGCAGGGACACGGATCCAAACTATTATTCCACCCATAGGGTAGAATCTCAAATCTCCTCTCCTTGTCACATTGCAAAAGACAATCATGTCTTCTCAACAGTCCCCCCCAATTTTTTTTTTTTTTTTTTTTTTTTGAGATGCAGTTTTACTCTTGTTGCCCAGGTTGGAGTACAATGGCATTATCTTAGCTCACCGTAACCTCTGCCTCCCAGGTTCAAGTGATTCTCCTGCCTCAGTTTCCTGAGTAGCTGGGATTACAGGTATGTACCACAATGCCTGGTAATTTTTTTTTTTTTTTTTTTTTTTTTAGTAGAGATGGGATTTCTCCATGTTGATCAGGCTGATCTTGAACTCCTGACCTCAGGTGATACAATCACCTTAGCCTCCCAAAGTGCTGGGATTACAGGCATGAGCATTAACTCAAAAGTCCAAAGCCCAAAGTCTCATCTAAGACAGGCTACTTCCTTCCAACTACGAGCCTATAAAATAACAAACAAATTAGTTACTTTTAAGACAGAATGAAGGTACAAGCATTGGGTAAACATTCTTATTTCAAAAGGGATAAATTGGCCAAACCAAAAGGGCTACAGGCCTTGTACAAGTCTAAACCCAGCAAGGTGGTCATTAAACATTAAAGTTCCAAAATAATCTCCTTTGACTGCTTGTGCCACATCCAGGACACCCTGATGGAAGGTGTGGGCTCCCACGGACTTGGATAGCTTCACCCTTGTGGCTTTGCATGGTTTGGTGCCCACAGCTTCTCTTAGGGGCGAGTGTTGAGTGCCTGTGTCTTTTCCAGGCAAAGTGTGTAAGTTGCTGGTGGATTTACCATTCTGGGGGCTGGAGGACAGTGGCCCTCTTCTCACAATTCCTGTAGGCAGTGTCCCAGTGGGGACTCTGTGTGGGAAGTCCAACCCCACATTTTCCCTCCACACTCTTCTACTAGAGGTTCTCCGTGAGGGTTCTGCCCCTACAGCAAGCTTCTGTCTGGACATCTAGGTTTTTCAGTACATCCTCTGAAATTTAGGTGGAGGCTTCCAAGCCTCAACTCTTGCACTCTGTGTACCTGCAGGCTGGACACCACATGGGAGCCATCAAGGCTTATGGCTTGAACCCTCTGAACCAGCACCCTAAGCTGTACCTGGACTCCTTTGAGCCACAGCTGAAGCTAGAGTGGCCAGTTTGCAGGGATCAGTGTCTTGAGGCCACTCAGGGCATCAGGGTTCTGGGCCTCATCCAGAAAACCATTCTTCTCTCCTAGGCTTCCAGACCTGTGATGGGAGGTGCTGCCAGGAAGGTCTCTGAAATGCCTTTGAGGTCTTTTCCCTATTGTCTTAGCATTAGTACTTGCCTTCCTTTTAGTTATGCAAATTTCTGTAGCCATTTGACTTCCTCCCATGAAAATGGGATTTTCTTTTCTACCATATGGCCATGCTGCAAATTTTCCAAACTCTTAAGCTCTGCTTCCTTTTAAATATAAGTTCTAGTTTTAGGTAATTTGTTTGATCATGCATATAAGCATAGGTTGTTAAAAGTTGTAAGGTCAGTTTTGAACACTGCTGTTTAGAATTTTCTTCTACTAGATATCCTAAATAATCTCTCAAGTTCAAAGCTCCACAGATCCCTAGAGCAGGGACACAATGCAGGCAACCTATTTGATCGAGCATAACATAAGTGACCTTTACTCCAATTTTTAATAAGTTTCTCATTTCCATCTGGGACCTCCTCAGCCTGGATTTTACTCTCCATATCACTATCAGCATTTTGGTCACAATCATCCAACAAGTCTCTAGGAAGTTCCAAATATTCATCCAAACTGTTCCAATTTTTGCCCATTAACCAGTTCCAAAGCTGCTTCCACGTTTTCAGGTATCTTTATAGCAATGCCCCACTCCTCAGTACCAATTTTCTATATTAGGTTGTTCTCACACTGCTATAAAGAAATACCTGAAACTGGATAGTTTGTAAAGGAGAGGTTTAAGTGGCTCATGGTTCTGCATGATGTATAGGAAGCACAGTGGCATCAGCTTTGGGGGAAGCCTCAGGGAAGTTATGATCATGATGGAAGGCAAAGGAGATCAAGACACCTCACATGGTCAAAGTGGAAGAGAGAGAGAGAGCGGGAAGGTGCTATGTGATTTTAAACAATCAGATCTCACAATAACTCACTCACTCACTATCACAAGAACAGCACGAAGGGGATGGGGCTAAACAGTTCAGGAAGGAGCCACTCTCACCAGACCCCACCTCCAACATTGGGGATTCCAATTTGACATGAGATTTCGGCAGGGACACAGATCCAAATCACATAAAAGTCCTAGCCAAAATCATCAGGCAAGGAAAAGAAATAAAAATCATGCAAATAGAAAGGGCAGAAATCAAACTCTCTCTCTTCACAGGCAATATGATTTTCTTTTTTTTTTAGACAGAGTTTCACTCTGTCACCCTGGCTGGAGTGTAGTGGTGCAATCTCAGCTCACTGCAACCTCTGCCCCCCAGGTTCAAGGGATTCTCCTGCCTCAGCCTCCTGAGTAGCTGGGATCATAGGCACCCACCATCAGGCCCGGATAATTTTTGTATTTTTAGTAGAGACACGGTTTTACCATTTTGGCCAGGCTGGACTCGAACCCTTGACTTGAGGGATCCACCTGCTTTGGACATCCAAAGTGCTGGGATTACAGGCATGAGTCACCGTGCCTGGCGGCAATATTATTTTATAGCTAGAACACCACAAGTCTCTGCACCAAAGGCTGCTAGAACTGATAAACAATTTCAGCATTTCAGGAACAAAATAAATGTGCAAAAATCAGTAACATTTCAACTCAACAATAACATCCAAGCTGAGAACTAAATCAGGCACACAATCGTATTCACAATAGTTACGAAAAACATACCTGGGAATATAGCTACTCAGGGAAGTGAAAAATTTCTACAATCAGAATTAAACAACACTGCTGAAAGAAATCAGAGATAACACAAATAAAATTTTAAAAGCCTTCCAGGCACAGTGGCTCATGCCTATAATCCCAGCACTTTGGGAGGCTGAGGTGGGAGGATCACTTGAGGTCAGGAATTCAACATCAACCTGGCCATCTCTACGAGAAATGCAAAAATCAGCCAGGTGTGATGGCACCCATAATCATAGTTATTCGGGAGGCTGAGGCAAGAGAATCACTTGAACCTGGGAGGCAGAGGTTGCAGTGAGCCAAATCAGACCACTACGGTCCAGCCTGGGTGACAGAACAACACTCTGTAAAAAATAATAACAATAACAATAAAAATAAAATAAAAAAAGCATTCCACGCTCATGGATAGGAATAATCAATATTGTTAAAATGGCCAAAGCAATTTACAGATTAAGTGCTATTTTATCAAACAACCAATGTCATTTTTCACAGAATTAGAAAAAAAATAAACTGTGCTAAAATTATATTGAACCAAAAAAAGCCATAATAGCCAAAGCAATCCTAGGCAAAAGAACAGAACAAAGCCAGAGGTATCACACTACCTGACTTCAAACTATACTACAAGACTACATTAACCAAAACAGCATGATTCTGCTACAAAAACAAACACACAGACCAATAAAATAACATAGAAAACCTAGAAATAAGGCCGCACACTTACAACTATCTGATCTTAAACAAACCTGACAAAAGCCAGCAATGGGGAAAAGACTCGCTATTCAAGAAATGGTGCTGGGAAAACTAGTTACCCATATGCCGAAGATTGAAACTGAATCCCTTCCTATCATTATACATAAAAATCAACTCAAGATAAATTAAAGACTTAAATGTAAGATCTAAAACTATACAAACTCTAGAAGAAAACCAGGAAACAGGCCAGGCGCAGTGGCTCAAGCCTGTAATCCCAGCACTTTTGGAGGCCCAGATGGGCAGATCGCGAGGTCAGGAGATCGAGACCATCCTGGCTAACACGGTGAAACCCTGTCTCTACTAAAAAAATACAAAAAACTAGCCGGGCATGGTGGTGGGTGCCTGTAGTCCCAGCTACTCGGGAGGCTGAGGCAGGAGAATGGCGTAAACCTGGGAGGCGGAGCTTACAGTGAGTTGAGATCTGGCCTCTGTACTCCAGCCTGAGCGACAGAGCGAGACTGTCTCAAAAAAAAAAAAAACAAAAAAAACCAAAACAAATCAAAAAAACAAAACAAAACAAACAAAAAAAAGCAACCAAAACAACCAGGAAATACCATTCTGGATCTAAGCCTTGAAAAAGATTTTATGACAGTCTCCAAAACCAATTTCAACAAAAATAAAAATGGAAAAGTGGGAACTAATTAAACTAAAAAGCTTCTGCAAAACCAAAGAAACTGTCAACAGAGTAAACAGACAACCTACAGTATGGGAGGAAATATTTGCAAAGTATGCATCCAGCAAAGGTCTAATGACCTGAATCTGTATGTAACTTAACTAAATCAACAAACAAAAAACAAACAATTCCTTTAAAAAATGGGCAACGGGCGTAAGTAGGTATTTTTCTAAAGAAGACATACAGATGGCCAACAAGTGAACGAAAACATAATCAACATTACTAATCATTAGAAAAATTCAGTCAAACCCTCAATAAGATACCATATACCAGTCAGAATTGCTATTATTAAAAAGTCAAAAAATAGGACTGGGCGCAGTGGCTCACGCCTCTAATCCCAGCACTTTGGGACACAAAGGCGGGCAGACCACGAGGTCAGGAGATCGAGACCAATCTGGCTAACACGGTGAAACCCGGTCTCTACTAAAAAAAAAAAAAAAAATTAGCCGGTCGTGGTGATGGGCCCCTGTAGTCCCAGCTCCTGGGGAGGCTGAGGCAGGAGAATGGCGTGAACCTGGGAGGCAGAGCTTGAAGTGAGCCTAGATAGTGCCACTGCACTCCAGCCTGGGCAACTGAGTGAGACTATGCACCAGCAAAACTATCAAAATCTAGACTTCCCTTGGAAGATTGTTTTCCATTACTGATTCAGCCTCCATACCCATTATTGGTCTATTCAGAGTTTTAATTACTTCTTGATTTAGTCTCAAAAAAAAAAAAAAGTCAAAGAATAAAACATCTTGGTGCTGCTGTGGCAAAAAGGGAATGCTTACACACTGTTGGTGGGAATGTTCAGTTTCTATGGAAAGCAGAGTAGACATTTCTCAAGGAAATTAAAGCAGAATGACTATTTGACCCAACAGTGTCATTAATGGGTATATAACCCAAGAAATGTATATCATTTTACCAAAAAGACACATAAAGTTTTACGTTCATCACAGCACTTTTCACAATAGCAAAGACACGGAGTCAACCTAACTGCCCATCAATGGTGTACTGAATGAAGAAAATGTAGTATCTCTACACCATGGAATATTATGCAGCCATAAAAAGAAACAAAAACATGTCCTTTGCAGCAAACATAAATGCACCCGGTGACCATTATCCTAAGTAAACTACTATAGGAGTAGAAAACCAAGTGCTGCATATTCTCACTTATAAAAGGAAGCTAAACATTGAGTACACATGGGCACAAAGATGGAAACATTAGACATTGGGGCATATTTGGGGATGTGGGAGGAGGGTGAGGGTACAAAGAAAACCTACCTATTGAGTACTATGCTCACAACCTGGGTGATGAAATCATTTGTACACTGATCCCCGGTGACACACAATTTACTCATGTAACAAACCTGCACATGTTCCCCTGAACCTAAAATAAAAGCTCTAAAGGAAAAAAAAATCATTTTAACTTTGTGAGACAGGCTTTTAAACAAGTCAAGCAATTAAAAATGGTGGTTAACAATAATTGCTATGGAGGAAAAATTAAGCTTTAAAATGGAATCTAGATAGCCAAGAGGAAGGATGTCATTTCAAAGACTGTGAGGATGGTTGACCTTCATAAAATAGCATCTGGATAGAAACTCGGAAAAGTTCAAAAACAAAGCCATTTTGATTTCTGAGGTAAGAGTGTTTCAGTTAGAAGAAATGGTAAATCAGAATTCTCAGGCAGGATGTCCCTGGTTTATTTAATGATGGAGATGAGCAGAGAGGAGTGTGATAGCAGAAAGGTGATGGGAGACATAGGATAGGGCTTCGTAGGTTATTGTTAGAAGTGTAGCCTTTTCTGTGAAATGGCAAATCATTGGAGTGGGTTGTGGGGCTTTGGGGAACTTCAAAAGAGTTATCGTTCATACTGTGCTATATAACATTAAGACTATATTTGAAATAAGTTACTCATCATGTAATGCTTTCATAGTTTCATTAGGTATACACAGTAAAATGATAAAATACATAGATGAGGGAGATGTCTTTGTTCTCCTTTTTGCAGAGAGAAAATAAAGCCCAGGAAACATATGACACTTATCAAAAATTAGATAGTGACAGAGTTGTGACCCATAGTCAACTGCTGTCCATCCTAACCTAGAGAGATTTCCACTATACTTCACAACCATAAAGATAGATTCTTGGCCGGGCGCAGTGGCTCGTGCCTGTAATCCCAGCACTTAGAGAGGCCAAGGCGGGCGGATCACGAGGTTAGGAGATCGAGACCATCCTGGCTAACACAGTGAAACCCCGTTTCTACTAAAAATACAAAAACTTAGCCACGCGTGGTGGCAGGCGCCTGTAGTCCCAGCTACTCAGGAGGCTGAGGCAGGAGAATGGTGTGAACCCGGGAGGTGGGGCTTGCAGTGAGCCAAGGTCATGCCACTGCACTCCAGCCTGGGTGACAGAGCGAGACTCCATCTCAATAAATAAATAAATAAATAAATAAATGAATAAATAAATAAATAAATAAAGATAGATTCTTTATGGCAGGGTTTTCTTCTTTTTAGGACAGAAAGATATTCATATATATACATAGTTTCTTTATCCATTCATTGACACAGGTTCTTTTCATATCTTGGTATTTATGAATCATGCTGCAATAAACATGGGAGTGCAGATGCATCTTTGAGATAGAGATCTCTGGCCAGGGCTACTGTCTGTGTAGAGTTTGCAAGATCTCACCATGTCCTTGGATATTACAGCTTCCTTCTACCTCCAAAACATATGCATGTTAGGCTGAATGATGTGCCTAAATTGTCCTAGTAAGAGTGTGGGTGTATGTATGAGTTTGTCCTGTGATAAAATAGTATTCTGTCCATGGTTGGCTCTACTTTGCACCCTGAGCTGCCGGGATAGTATCTGGCCACCTGCAACCTTGAACTGCAATGAATGTCTTGAAAAATGAATGACTCAATGAATACAAATTATTGTAAAATAAAAAGTGGTGAAGCATATGATAGTCATACAAATGTACAGTAATAAATGATGTGGTACAATTGCCCATCTCGCCCACCATCTTTGTTATGATTTTTGAACTGTGTGGTGGTAAGAGGTGTTCCTTAAATTCATACTTTACAAAAATGTATTTCTTAATTCAACCTAACACCATGACTACCTATAACTATGACTACCATCTCTCGTTGATTCACCAAAATTGGAGACATAATTGTTTCCTTTTTATTAATCTATCTTAAATATATGTATAGCTTACAGTTATTTCAATGTTTACTATCAGAAGTGTTTGGCGTCTTTATTTAGAAGTTCGACAATGTATTTGTGAATAGAAATATGCTGTAGGAAGTAACTCTTGGGTAGATCAATTAACCTATGGTAAAATCAGTTTTGTTACACTTCAATTAAAGTCACAATTCTCAGGAACCTATTAATAATATTACTTGAGGACTTGTAATATTTTGCTGAGGATTTTTTCATGTATATTTCTATATCAGGAATATAAGTCTGTAATTTTTGTTCTTTTGTAGTGTTCTTGTCTGGCTTTTGTATCAGGGTTATGCTAGTCATTTAAAATGAGTTTGGAACCATTTCCCACTCTTTAATTTTCAGAAAAGTTCTAGAAGGATGAGTATTAACTCTTTAAATGTTTGGTAAAATGCACCAGCCAAACTATCAAAATCTAGACTTCCCTTGGAAGATTTTTTCCATTGCTGGTTCAACTTCCACACCCATTATTGGTCTATTCAGAGTTTTAATTACTTCTTGATTTAGTCTCAGTCAGTTGTTTGTTTCTAGAAATATATCTATTTCTCCTAGACTTTCCAGTTTTTTTTTTTTTTGTTTTTTTTTTTAGACGGAGTCTCGCTCTGTTGCCCAGGCTAGAGTGCAGTGGCCGGATCTCAGCTCGCTGCAAGCTCCGCCTCCCGGGTTTATGCCATTCTCCTGCCTCAGCCTCCCAAGCAGCTGGGACTACAGGCGCCCGCCACCTCGCCCGGCTAGGTTTTTTTGGTATTTTTTAGTAGAGACGGGGTTTCACCGTGTTAGCCAGGATGGTCTCGATCTCTTGACCTCGTGATCCGCCCGTCTCGGCCTCCCAAAGTGCTGGGATTACAGGCTTGAGCCACCGCGCCCGGCTTTCCAGTTTGTTGATTTATAATAGGTCATAGTCGTCTCACCTGATCCTTCTCATTTTATAGTGTCAGTTCTAATGTATTTTCTTCCATATTTAATTTTATTTATTTGAGTCTATTGTTTTTATTCTTAGTCTAGCTAAAGGTTTTTCAATTTTGTTTATCTTTACAAAAATCTTACTCTTAGTTTCTTTGCTTTTTCTATTGATATTTTAAAGTCGGTATTTTGTTTATTTCTGCTTTAAGCTTTGTAATATTCTTCCTTCTGTTAACTTTGGGTTAAGTTTGTTCCTCTCCTTCTAGTTCCTTGATGTGTAAAATTAGGTTGTTCATTTTAGATCTCCATTTTTTCTTCTTGTAGCTGCTTATCACTATAAACTTCCCTCATAGAACTGCTTTTGGTGCATCCCATAATATTTGGTATGTCTTGTTTTAAATTTTGTTTGTTTCAAGATATTTTCTATTTTTGTTTTGAGTTATTTTATAACTTTTTATATTTTTAATGCTGGGGGTCGATGGGTATACATATTTATGGGATACACTAAATATTTTGATACAGGCATGCAATATGAAACAATCACATCATGGAGAATGGGACATTTATCACTGCAAGCATGTATCCTTTGTGTTACAAACAATCCAATTACACTTTTTTAGCTATTTTAAAATGTATAATTAAGTTATTATTAACTATAGTCACCCTGTTGTGCTATCAAGTAGTAGCCTTATTCATTCTTTCTATTTATTTTGTACCTATTAATTATCCCCACACCCCCTGCAGCCCTCCACTACCCTTCCCAGCCTCCGGTAACCATCATTCCACTCTCTATCTCCATGAGTCCAGTTGTTCTGATTTTTAGATCCCACAGATAAGTGAGAACATGTGCTCTTTGTGTTTCTGTGATGGCTTATTTCACTTAACATAGTGATCTCCAGTTCCATTTACACAGTTGCAAATGACAGGATCTCATTCTTCTTTATGGCTGAATAGTACTCCATTGTATATATGTAACACATTTTCTTTATCCATTCATCTGTTGGTAGCCACAGGTTGCTTCTAAATCTTAGAAATCATGAATGATGCTACAACAAACATGGGAGTGCATATATATCTTCACTATATTGATTTCCTCTTTTGTGAGATGTACACCCAGCAGCGGGAGAGCTGGTCATATGTTACCTCTCCATTTAGTATTTTGAATAAAGTCCAAACTGTTCTCCATAGTGTTGCTACTAATTTACATTTCCACCAAAAGTATAAGAGGGTTCCCTTTTCTCCACATCCTTGCCAGCATGTGTTAGTACCTGTCTTTTTGATCTAAGTCATTTTAACCGACGTGAGATGGTATCTCATTGTAGCTTTGATTTGCTTTTCTATGGTTATCAATGATGTTGAGCACCTTTTCATACGCCTGTTTGACATTTGTATATCTTCTTTTGAGAAATATCTTTTTAAATAATTTGCTACTCTTTTGATTAAATTATTAAAATTTTCCCCATAGAGTTGTTTGAGTATATTCTAGTTATTAGTTCCTTGTCAGACAGGTCATTTGCAAATATTTTCTCTCATTGTGTGAGCTGTCTCTTTACTTTGTTGATTGTTTCCTTTGCTGTGCAGAAGCTTTTAAACTTGGTATATAGTCCCATTTGTCTATTTTTGCTATGGTTGCCTGTGCTTGTAGGATACTGCCCAAGAAATTTCTACCTAGATCAATGTCCTGGAGATGTTCCTCAATGTTTTCTTGTAGTGTTTCCATAGTTTGAGGTCTTAGATTTAAAGCTTTAATCTAATTTGATTTTATTTTCATATAAAGTAAGAGACAGGGACCTAGTTTGACTCTTCTGCATATGGATATTCAGTTTTCCCAGTACCATTTATTGAAGCGACTATCTTGTCCTCAAGGTATGTTCTTGGCAACATTGTCAAAAATGAGTTCGCTCTAAGTGTGTGGACTTGTTTCTGGGTTCTCTATTCTGTTCTATCAGTCTAGGTGTATGTTTTTATGCCTGTACTATGCTGTTTTGGTTACTATAGCTCTGTAACATAACTTGAAGGCAGGTAATGTTATTTCTCCAGTTTTGTACTTGTTACATAGTATATCTTTGACTATTCTGGGTCTTTTGTGATTCCATATACATTTTAGGATTGTTATGTCTATGCCTGTGAATAATGTAATTGGTATTTTTATAGGGATTGCATTGAATCTATAGATTGCTTTGGGTAGTATGGACATTTTAACAACATCGATTATCTCAATTCATGTACATGGAATATCTTTCCACTTTTCGATGTCCTCTTCAATTTATTTCATCAGTGTTTTATAGTTTTTATAATAGAGATCTTTCATTTTTTTGGTTAATTCCTAGGTATTTAATTTTATTTCTCACTATTGTAAATGAAATTACTTATTGGATCTCTTTTTCACATTGTGCACTGTTTCCTACTTATTTTGGGATGTTGATTTGTATCCTGAAACTTTATTGAATTTGTTTATCAGCTCTCACTTTTTTTTAGAATCTTTAGATTTTACCAAGCACAGGATTAGATTATCTGCAAACAACGATAATTTGGGTTCTTCCATTCAAATTTGCATGCGCTTCATTTCCTTCTCTTTTCTGATTGCTCTAGCGAGGACTCTCAGTACTACGTTGAATAACTGTAGTGAAAATACCCATCTTTGTCATGTTCTAGATTTTAGAGGAAAGACTTTCATTTTTCCTTCTTTTTTTTTTTTTTTTTTTTCAGACAGAGTCTCACTCTGTTGCCCAGGCTGGAGTGCAGTGGCATGAACTCGGCTCACTGCAACCTCCACCTCCCGGGTTCAAGCGATTCTCCTGCCTCAGTCTCCCAAGTGGTTGGGACTATAGGTGCGTGCCATTATGCCCAGCTTTTTTTTTTTTTTTTTTTTTTTTTTTTTTTTTTTAATTTTAGTAGAGATGGGGTTTCACCATGCTGGTCAGGAGCGTCTTGATCTCTTGACCTTGTGATCTGCCCGCCTGGGCCTGCCAAAATGCTAGGATTACAGGCATGAGCCACTGCGCCCAGCTAAGACTTTCATTTTTTTTTCCCATGTAGTCTCATACTAGATGTGGGTCCTTCATATACACTTTTTATTGTATTGAATAATGTTCCTTCTACATCCAATATTTTGAGGTTTATTCATTAGTGGATGTTGAATTTTATAAAGCGATTTATCAGCATCAATTGAAAGGATTATATGTTTTATATCTTTCATTCTGTTTATGTGATGTATCACATTAATTGATTCGTATATGTTGAAACATCCTTTCATTCAATGGGTAAATCACACGTGGTTATAATGAATGATCTGTTTAATGTATTGTTGAATTCAGTGTACTACTATTTTGGTGCAGATTTTGGCATCAATATTCCTCAGAAATTTTTTCTTTTGGATATATTTTTGTTTGGTTTTGGTATCAGGGTAATACCTTGTAGAATGAATCTGAAAGTATTCCTTCTTCTTCTGTTTTTTGAAATAGTTTTAGTGGGATTCATATTATTTCTTCTTTAAAAGTTTGGTATAATTAATTAACAATAATTAAGCTATCCAGGCTTTACTGAGAGACATTTTATTATGGCTTCAACCTCATTACTTGCTACTTGTCTATCCAAGTTTTGGATTTCTTCCTGGTTTAATCTTGGTAAGTTGTATGTATCTAAAAATTTGTCCATTTTTTCCAGATTTTCCAATTTATTTGTATATACTTGCTCTTTGTAGCTACTAATGAACCTTTGAATTTTTTCCAGTATCAGTGGTAATGTCTTTTTAAAAATCTCTGACTTTATTTGAATCTTCTCTCTTTTTTTCTGAGTCTGGCTAAAGGGTTACAATTTTGTTTAACTTTTTTAAAAAACAACTTTTTGGGCCGGGAGCGGTGGCTCACGCCTGTAATCCCAGCACTTTGGGAGCCTGAGACGGGCAGATCACGAGGTCAGGAGATCGAGACCATCCTGGCTAACACGGTGAAACCCCGTCTCTACCAAAAATACAAAAATTAGCCAGGTGCGGTGGCAGGCGCCTGTAGTCCTAGCTACACCGGAGGCTGAAGCAGGAGAATGGCGTGAACCTGAGAGGCAGAGCTTGCAGTGAGTGGAGATCTCGCCACTGCACTCCAGCCTGGGTGACAGAGGGAGACTCCGTCTCAAAAAAAACAAAAACAAACAACTTTTTATTTCATTGATCTTTTGTTTTCTTCAAGTGAATTTATTTCAGCAGTGATCTTTATTTTCTTTTACTAATTTTGTGTTTGATTTGCTCTTGCTTTTCTAGTTCTTTAATATGCATCATTACATAGTTTATTTGCACTTTTCTTCTTTTTTGATCTAGGCACTTACAGCTATAAACCTCCCTTTTAGTATTGCTTTTGCTGTTTTGGTATATTGTTTTTCCATTACCACTTGGTTCAAGAAATTTTTTCCCTCTGCTTTTCTGAAGTAGAATGAGTTTTGCCCCATAGGCACCACAGCTGGTAACGCTATGTTTCGCTTGAAGCCAGCAAGTCTCAGAGGCTCACCCAAGGCTCTCAGTGTAGTACCTGAGTATTGCTGTTGGTTATTCAGGGCCCCAGGGCTCTTCAATTAGTAGGTGATGAATGCTGCCAGGACTGGGTACTTCCCTTCAAGCAACAGATTCCATTCTAGTCCAAGGTTTGTCTAGAAATGTCTTCTGAGAGCTAGGACCTGGAATGGTCCTTATGACTCTGAGCAGTGCCCCATCCTGCTATGGCTGAGCTAGTACCCAAGATACAAAACAAAGTCCTTCCCACTCTTCCATCTCCTCTTTTCAAGCAGAAGGAAGGGGTCTTTTCTGGAGTCATGATCTGTGTGGCCTGTGCTTAAGGGAGGGGGGATGCCAGCACCCCCTTCGCCACCCTTGCTGGTTTTTCAGTAGATCATGTGCCCCCTTGTCCACTGTCTCTGGGCCTAGCAGCGCTAGGACTGATCTAAGATTTGCAGACCTTATGGCTTAGACTGCTTTTCAAGTTTACTTGGAGATACAGAGCACTGTAGCCCTTGATGACTAAGTTTGCGGCACTCAAGTTCAGACTGCTGGGATCAGCAATTCCCCTCTGGCTAGGACTGGTTTAAACGATCTTTCTGTGGGCAGGCATCAGCTGAGTTTGGTCCATTTTTTTCTTCATATTCTAACAGGATAGTACTGAGTTCAGTGCCTCACAATTGCTATGTTCTCCCTCCCCCAGCACCTGAAGATACTCTCTGCACCATGCTGCTGCCGTGGATAGAAGGGGAAGGAGTTGCGTCAGGGATTCAAGACTGTTTTTTTTTCTATCTCTTTAGTGTCTCTTTTAGCAATATAACATGAAAACCAGATACTATTAAAATGAGGGCTCACCTGATTTTTGGTTCTTATGAAGGTTTTTTTTCTATGTAGATAGTTGTTTACTTAGTATCCTTGTGGGACAGACAATTCGTGGAGCCTTCTCTTCTGCCATCTTGCTTTACTTCCACCTCCTTCTGAGTTCTTCTTTGATGCATCAGTTGTATTGAAATATGTTGTTTAATTTCCACTTATTTGTAAATTTTCAAATTTACTTTCTGTTATTGATTTCTACTGTCATACCATTTTGGTCAGCAAAGATACTTGATATAATTTCAATCTTCTTAAATTTAAAACTTGCTTTGTGGCCATCACATGATCTATCCTGGGCAACGTCTTATGTCCACTTGAGAAGAACGTGTATTCTGCTGATGTCGAATGGTATGTTTTATATATGGCAGTTAGGTCTATTTGATCTAAAGTGCAATTAGGTCTATTTGATCTAAAGTGCAATTCAAGTCTAATGTTTCATCATTAATTTTCTGTTTGGAAATTTATTCATTGTTTAATGTGAGGCATTATAGTCTACAATTATTTTACTGTTATTTACTTCCCCCTTAATATCTATTAATATCCACTTTATCTAATTAGGTATTAAACTGTTGAATGCATGTAAGTTTACAATTTTTGTATTTTCTTAATGAATTGACCGCTTTATCATTATATAATGACTTTTAGTCTCATTACAATATTTGACTCAAAGTCAATTTTGTCTAATAGAAATATAGATACCTTTGCTTTCTTTTGATTTTCACTTGCATTAAATATATATATATATATATTACTTCTTCACTTTTAATGTTTGTATGTCCTTAAAGCTAAAGCTCTAGGAAGCATACAGCTGGGTTATATTTAATTTATTTGATCACTCTATGTCTTTTTGTTATAGAATTTAATACACTTATATTAAAAGTAAATATTGGTGAGTAAAAATTTACTATTGCCCTTTGTTACTAGTTTTATGGCTGTTTTTTAGATTCTTTGGTTTTTATTTTTTCTTTCTTTTTTAGTCTTTTCCTTTGTATATCTATGATTTTTTTTGCTGGTATACTTTTATTCTTTTCTGTTTATCTTTTGTATATCTTATACAGGCTTTTGCTTATGGCTACCATGAGACTCCATAAAATATCCTATTGTTATAATAATATAAATATGCTATTTGAAATTGATAAAAACCTAACCTCAATCACATATGAAAACTACATTTTTATTCCTTTCCTCTGAAATTTGATGTTTTCAATGTCACAGTTTGTATCTCCTCTTATTGTAAATTATTTTACTAATAATCATTTTAATACTTTTGGGAGTTAACATTTACTAGCATTATAAGTAATTTACATGCCACCATTATAGTATTAGGGTAATATGAACTTAACTCTATACCTGTCTTTGCCAGTAAGTTTTATACTTTGACCTGTTCCCATGTTATCAATTAGCATCCTTTCATTTTAGTTTGAATAACTCTCTTTAGCATTTCTTGTAAATCAGGTCTAGTGGGTGTGAACTTCCTCAACTTTTGTCTGGGAAAGTATTTTTCTCGCTTTTTCTGAAGGACAGATTTGTCAGGTTAAGTATTGTTTGTTGTTACGTCTTTTTTGTTTGTTTGTTTTCAAACTTTGAATATATTATCTCACTCTCTGCTGACCTGTAAGGTTTTTGCTGAGAATTCTGAATGATCTGATTGGTGGCTTTATGGAGGTTTCCTTGTATGTGAGGAAATCTGCTTTCAAAATTCTCGTTGTTGTTGTTATTTTTGTTTCAACAGTTTGATTCTACTGTATATTGGTGATTTGTGTTTGTGTGTGTGTGTCTGTGTATGGGGGAGGGGATTGGGGGGGAGTTTAACATGACTGGACAATTGTGAGCTTCAAGTACCGTGATGTACGTATCTTTCCCAGGTTTGGGAAGTTTTTAGCCATTTTTTAAATCTTTTTGGCCCTGTCTCCTTCTTTCTTCATCTTCTGGCACTCTCATGTGCAGTTTACCTCTACCAGTGGTGCACCATAAATATCCTAGGCTTTCTTCATTTCTTTTTATTCTCTGTCTCTCTCTCTGTTGCTTGCTCTTTTTTTTTTTTTTTTTTTTCCTAACTGGATATTTTCAAATAACTTGTCTTTAACTTCACAGTTTTTTTCTTCCGCTCAGTCAAGTCCGTTGTTGATGCTCTCTTACTTTTTCATACCAACTATTGTATTCTTCAGCTCTATAATTTTTGTTTGTATTTTTATTTCTATATGTTCATTGAACTTGTAATTTTGTTTGTGTAATGTTTTCCGGATTCTTCTTGAATTGTTTGTCTGTGTTCTGTTGTAACTCACTGAGCTTGAGACAATTATTTTGAATCTTTTGTGAGGCAATTTGAAGATTTACATTTCTTTGGCAATAGTTACTGAAACATAATTGTATCTTTTGTTGGTGTCATGTTCCCTTGATACTTCTTGATCTTTGAAGAGTTGTCTTTCTGTCTTCTCATTTGAAGAAGGAGTCTCATCTTCTAGGATTTACTGACTGACTTTCAGAAAGAAACATCAGAGAAACGTCTTTACCAATCAGCCCAGCTAGAGAATCTGTGGCTCTCAGATGTTTTCTATGATGTTCACTTAAATATTTCTTGCTCCTTCTTAGGAGGAAGGATTCTTAATATTGTTCTCTTTCTCCCAATCCAGCAAAACCAGACTCATTGCTGACAGACTCACATTCATTTTCCTTAGGTTGGTGCCCTGAGATACTCCCAGTTATGTGCCTTTTCCCAATACTACAAGGTAATACTGACTACCAGAAGCTTGCACTCCCCAAACAAGGGAGTGTGTTTGAGGAGCTGGTCAAGGAGTAGGGGGAAGCATAAGCTACATAAATCATTTAGGGTATGTTTGGGCTAGTTGTGTGAGACCTCCTAAGTGGTCCATAAGTGAGCTTCCTGACAGAGCAATCAGTAGGATCTGTGGCTTCTCTTCCCTGATCCCAGCCTCTCGCATCCACTCAGCTGTGGTGATCACCTAATTTATGTGGGTGAGAATAGAAAGAATTGAGTATTGGGGGCAGTGTCTCACGTGGCTGAAGGAGTTGGGCACTCACTATACTTTCACTCTCCTCTGTGGGAGAAATCTAAGGTTGAGGGGGTCTCTCTTGGAACTGAGCTGTACCACTTTCGAGAAGGGGTGACCCAGGTAACATGAAGCTGTTATTCATATCCTCCTCAGTGCATCTGGTCTCAATTTTTTTTTTTTTTTTTTTTTTGGTTATTGTTCCAACGATGTGCTGTAACTTCCTTGCTGGACCTCTAGACTCTCTCAAAGTAACTCTCATTCATGGTATTGTCAAAATTGATGCTTCCAAAGGCAAGTGATTGTAGAAAGCTCCTATTGTACCATATTGCTGATATCACCTTAATTTTATTTCTTGATCCATACTTTGAAAGCTTTTCTTTCTGAAATTTCATACACGCCGTGCTAGCAACCACTGAGGCTAATGCGATTTTGTTGAGCTAAACTCTATCTTCTTTTTTAATATAAAATTATCTGCGTGAGTGAAAATAAATAGAACAATCTCTCCACATTGTCATGAATTGAAACTTCAAGGAAAATATCATTAATGATCCTCTCTAAGGCAGCCAGATAGAAAGTAACCTCTGTTCACACTTTTCCCCAGCTTCAGAATACAAAAAGTCTGTCCCATAACACCCTCTCAATTTCAGGCCACATACTCAAAGAGAAACAAGTGTTAAGGACACGGAACACTTTGCCAAGTACCAACATCCCTGCACAACTGCTAATTTTGATGACATCCTTTAGTGTTTTTCCTTCTTTTGTGTGGCAAACTGGCTGCTTTAACATTAAATTTGTTTTCACCCACAACTTTCAAAAGATATTTTGATTGAAATATGTAATGAATATTGAGGCCAGGTTTTTAAAAATATTTTACCTATTGTGAAAGTCATATATGATTATTAAAAATTATTTGAAAAACTCAGAAATGTATTTTTTCCCATTGGCATTAGAAAATGTTATGTTTGGATGCTAGCAACACACACATACATGAACACACACACACATATTTTAAAGATACTTTAGGATATCTTAATTTTTTTCATTTTTTCCCCACCAACTAATGTATCATAAATGTTTCCACACATAATTTATTAGATTTAAAAAAACATGATTTTAAAATATTGTTGTAATATTTAACTATGTACCACTGTTAATTAATAATATTATTACTGAGAATTTTGGAAATATACTAGTAGAAAGCAAAATATTTTGAATATTGTATCTTCAATTCTAAATTGCCTTCCAGTTAACTTCTCCAAAATGAAGTCTATGGGAATCCTTGTTTCACTATATCCTTGCCTCTCATATGGAATAGTGTCATTGCAGCTGGCTTTGATCTTCATGCCTGATGGCTGCAGAACAGTTAGTTGCTTTATTTAAAATCTCATTTATATTTTAGGTGAGTCAAAAGAAAAAGGGAAAGGGGAAACATATCTATTAGCTGAGTCTTCTCACAATGCATGCATTTTTTTTTTTTTTTCCTTCTCATCCTCAACAGAATTTTGTTACTATTTGTAAAGAAAAGAGAAGACTGGGTGTTGAGTAGGCAACTGGAAGTGTCTGCTAGATAGTGACCACACAAAACGAATTCACATCTCAGCCTGAAATTTGTCAGCTCTGTTTTCATCTGTTTAATCTCAGCTTCTTCATCCATCAAAGAAGGCAAATAATAGTACCAATATCTCATGATTTTAAAGACAGTTAGGAGGCTGAGGCAGGAGGATTGCTTAAGCTCAGAAATTTGAGAATAATTCGAGGCTGGGCAACATAGTGAGAGCAAAACCATGTATCTTAAAAAAATAAGTTAAAAAACATTAATTTTACAAATTATTATATTTCTTGGTCATGCATTTAACATTATGTAGATAGCCATGAAATGTTAGCAATTGTAACAAAAACTATTATTATTTTGCTGGTCAGGAGATTTTTAGATATATGATTTTTAAAATAGGAACAATAGATTGAATGTATTTTATATTTTATCACTATTATTAGGAATATTCATTATGTCTTCTAATTGGTTGTAGGGAGAAAACATAGGAAGACAATTGACTTACATATTTCTTTATGAATTGCCGATTCTAAAATGTGTGTGTGTGTGTGTGTATATATATGTGTGTGTGTGTGTGTATATATATATATATTTTTTTTTCTTTTGAGACAGAGTCTTCCTCTGTTACCAGGTTGGGGTGCAGTGGCATGATCTTGGCTCACGGTAACCTCCGCCTTCTGGGTTCACGCCATTCTCCTGGCTCAGCCTCCCGAGTAGCTGGGATTACAGGCACCCACCACCACACCCAGCTAATTTTTGTATTTTTAGTAGAGATGGGGTTTCACCATGTTGGCCAGGATGGTCTCTATCTCCTGACATTGTGATCCGCCCACCTCAGCCCCACAAAGCGCTGGGATTACAGGCATGAGCCACTGCTATATTTTCTACATATTTAGTTTAATGTCTTGCTCCTCTGTCTTTAAATTTTATAGCTTTTTTCTTATCTTTTATTATTATTATTTTGGCTATTATTACTTTGGCTAATTTTTCTAGGACAATGTTATAATTATGAAGATGGACTTCTGATCTTCTTTCCACATGTATGAGAATACCAATATATTTTGTCATTAGATAAAATGACTGCTATTAATTTTTAATAAATGAATTTTAATCATATTAAATATCATGTTTAATCACTTCAATTAGGAATGAGTGTTTAATTAAATAGAATTTAACACCAATTGATCTTCTAGTTTTATGTATTATTTCTTACATCATCTCACATCAAATAAATTTTTCAATCCTAGAATAAATATTATTCAGCCTTTGTCCTTTAATTTGTTCCTACATATGTGATTTAATGGGCCTTTTAGAAGATGCAATACTATTAAAATATCTATAATAATATTGCTCAAGATACAGTAAATGCTTACTGTGTAGCCGGCACTCATTTAATCTTCAGGACATTTCTACTAAAAAATAAGTACCTCTATCTAGCAGATGCTCAAACCGATGTTTGAGAAGTTACATATTTTGATACGGTCAGCATTGGCAAAAGGGAGAATTGGTATTTTACGCATATCATTCTGCCACCAAAGTTCATGTTTGTAAACCCTGGGCTACATTTTATTTTATTAATTACAACAGTAGCTCTCTGTATCATTAGAAGTTTACATGTGTTGAAGATATAGTATTTATTCATTCTCTCTTGCAAAGGTATAGACTTCTAAGGCCCTTTAGGACTTCATAATATTTGTGTAGTTAGTACTTGATTAAACCTTTATTGCATTTTGTCTTTATTTGTGTAGACAAATGCATAATGTAAAATGCATACTTAATTAAATTTTATTCTTTTAAGTTTAGTAATGAAATACATTGGAGCTATGAATTAACTTATAAATAACTCTTTGCTTACACCAAAAAATTTTAGTATATGTTATTTTCATTGTTATATTATCTTTGACTTAAGAGGAATTAAGAGGAGGGAGAGAGAAATTTTGTTTCATTTTCAATTAATTTAGTTTTTTTTTAAAAAAAATCCTACTTTTATTTTTTGTTACCTTAGAAACAGAAATTATAATCTACATTTTTTTTATCAGGGGATTAATTCAGTTTTAGTTTGTGGCTAAATGTGCAATAGGTAATTGACAAGTATATTTTTTGAAAAATTACAGCCATGAATGATATATTTTCAATAAAGATTATGAAACGAATTCCACTTCAAGAAACCAATAATAAATTATTGAAATTAAACCGAGGAACATAGAAGTAAAGTATTAATAAAGACCAAAGTTTGTATTCAATAACCAGAAATCAAAAATACCGATTTAATTTATGAATTGATGCCAAACATAAATTCAGTAAAATGAACACAAATATGAAAAAGCCGATTAAGAGGGAAAAATGCAACTATGTAATTGGCAAAATAAAGACCATTCCAATTATGAGATAATTTTAAAATGTAAGAGAATAATGTCTAGAAATTTGTACTAATTAATTTGAATACTTTTATAAATAAATATATTTTTGAAAATGTAAACAGTAAAAAGTGACAAAAGAAGAGATGGCTAACTAGATTAAAACAACCAAATATAGTGAATTATAAAAATAATCAAAATTCTAGACATAAAAATAAGTATAGTGCTGGGCGTAATTTTGGATAACTTCTATAAAACTGAGAATACCTACAATAAATATGTTAGAAAAAAAGCTTCTAAATCCAATTCATGAAGCCAACATGATTCTAATACAGAAATATCTTAATATTCCTGTAGAGTTAATCACAAATCAAAAAATGCGATAGTATATAACATAAATTATTAATTACAATTTTTGTAAGTTTTGGATAATACTGGAATGTGATACCTGATAATTTAAGCACAATAAGCTTTTAGGTATGAGATAATACAGGATATCAATATTATTTTTTGGAGGATCTTACCTATCTGGAAAAACACAAAAGAATATAGTAATAGATTATTGGCCCTTCTGAAAGCAAAAATTTCACATTAACCAGGCAAGGAAAACTTTATTCAAGAAGACTGTAATAAAGGAGAGAAGCCAGAAGCAGTCTAAGCTCAATTCAGCTGAGCACAAAGGAATGAGGACTTAAGAGCCTGGCCAGCTACCTGTGTTTACTAACCGGCCTTACCCAAAGGAAAAGTAAACTTTCTCAGATCTTCATCACTGGCGGTAGTTTTACGAATTAAAGCAGGTGAATAAAGTAAAGTTAGGCTCCTGTCCTGATACAGAAACGGGAAGAGAAGGATGAGAGGGATACTATTTTCTTTGATGCTTGCATTACAAAGAGACGGTTTCTAGGTCTTTGAGAAAGACAATTTTGGAAAGTAACACCTTCAAAAAGTTTTAAAAGTATTTACATCTCCCGAGGCTCACACCTGTAATCCCAGAACTTTGGTAGGCCGAGGCGTTGTGGATCATCTGAGGTCAGGAGTTTGAGACCAGCCTGGTCAACATGCTGAAACCTCATCTCTACTGAAAATACAAAAAAATTAGCCGGGCATGGTGGTGGGCGTCTATAGTCACAGCTACTCAGGAGGCTGAGGTAGGAAAATCCCTTGAACCTGGGAGGCAGAACCATTGCACTCCAGCCTGGGTGACAGGGTAAGATTCTACCTCAAAAAAAATTATATATATATACACACACACACACACGTATATATACACACACACATATTTATATACGTGTATATATATACACACACATATATACGTGTATATATATACACACACACACACATACACACACACACATCTCAGTAGGGCAGGCAAAAAGAATTTACAATAACTTTTCGGAAATAGGAGCTTAGGATATATAGTCAGAAAGAAGTCTGAAGTTTAGTCAGGCTGAGAGACGTATTAAGCTTGTGTTGGTCACTCCACACAAGAATACAAATAGAAATGGCTTATATATTTGATAAAATAGAAAATATAACAACACAATAGAAAAAATTTCTTTCACAATAACAGAAGACAAAAGATAGACATAAACTACATAAGACTTTACACGAAACTTTTATACAGAAATTTTGCAAGAAGACTAAATATATTGAGAAAGAATTTCAAATTAGTCTTACATAAAATAATTTGTCCTAAATCCACGGAAAGGAAAACTCAATGGTATATAAATTGTGTAAAGCTAAAAAAAAGTAATAGAATGAAAATTAAAATTTCAGTGAGATTCAGGCTTGGGAATTGGCTTAATAATATAAATGTTTACTTTATAGAATAAATAGGTAAAATGAACAATACATATTTTGAATAAGGAGGTAATTAAAATGTGATTTGTTCTTCCAGTTTTGAAAAAATATTAATAAAATTGCTATGATTGAAATTCTACTTGAAACACAGAGAGATAAAAAGAACAGATCAGAAAGTTCTGAAACGTATCAATATTTATATAGGACTTTTGTATGTGATAAAGATGGCATTGGAAGTTTGTGAAAAAACAGATAGGTTATTACATTAAAGGCATTGTGATAGCTGGTCATCTGCCTTACGCTTACTGAGCCCTTTCAGAATAATAAAGAAATTCAGCATAGTTGTTACATCCAAGGTCTCCAAAGTCATATTGAGGTCTGAGAGTCTCGGCTTAATGTATAACTGAAAAGTTGTTTTTACAAGTCTCACGTTCTTTGTAAAACTGGGCATTAAAAAAAAACAAAAACAAAAAAACAAAACAAAAAAAAACACATTATATTATTTTAAATATTAAATTAATATATGTTACTACCACTTATATTCTATGCTTGACTAGCAAGCATAGAATATAATTTTCTTTTTCTATTTATTTATTTATTATTTTGAGACAAAGTCTCGTTCTGTTGCCAGGCTGGAGTGCAGTGGCGTGATCTCGGCTCACTGCAACCTCCACCTCCCGCGTTCAAGCGATTCTCCTGCCTCAGCCTTCCCAGTGGTTGGGACTACAGGCACGCACCACCAAGTCCAGTTAATTTTTGTATTTTTAGTAGAGACGGGGTTTCACCATGCTGGGCAGGAATGCCTCGATCTCCTGACCTCGTGATCCGCCCGCGCCAGTCTCCCAAAGTGCTGGGATTACAAGCATGAGCCATCACGCCCGGCCATAATTTTCTTAAATGTGAGCTATTAGTTTACCATTACTTACAAATTAATGGCAGGTTAGTTGTTTCAGTATTCTTGAATCTCAACTTTTGTTATCAAATCCTTGTACATATGACTTAATTGCCAGTTAGACTACAGTATCCCTCAATCAATCTTCCACGTATTTGTGCATTACACAACTATTATAGAGGGCCTAACAATTTTCTAGGCATTGGAGAGACAGCAGCATTTCAGGAAAGGTCTCAGAACTTATGTAAACATAAAATACATAAACAAAATCGCTAGGAAGAAATGCAACTTCAAGAATTAATTATGGTCCTGGGATATTTAGAGATGATAAAAGAACAGAAACAATCCCAACATTGCTTTAGCACACTCGGCTAGAAGGAAACTCGTGGGATGTATAGTTGTAGTGGTAGGTAAATACTACATCCTGGTTTTAAAAGCCAGAAAAAGGAGCTTGGACTGTATGCTAAATGTCATGGGAAACTATTAGAATGTTTTGATCAAGAAAGTAATATGAAAGGGCCGGGCACGGTGGCTCATACCTGTAATCCCAGCACTTTGGGAGGACGAGGTGGGCAGATCATTTGAGGTCAGGAGTTCAGACCAGTATTACCAACATGGTGAGAGCCCATCTCTACTAAAAATATAAACATTAGCCAGATGTAGTGGCAGACACCTGTAATCCCAGCTACTCTGGAGGCTGAGGCAGGATAATCACTTGAACCCAGGAAATGGAGGCTGCAGTGAGTCAAGATCACATCACTGCACTCCAGCCTGGGCAGCAGAGTGAGACTCTGTCCGAAAAACAAAACAAAACAAAACAAAACAAATGAACCAAAAAAAAAAAATAAATAAAGAAAGAGAAAGGAAAGTGATATGACATAATGTATATTTTTAAAAGATCATTCTATAGAGAATAAATTACTAGGGGTGCATTAGAAGTAGAGAAGCCATTAAGAAATGATGGTGTTTGACAAAGGTGGCAAAGAGAAACAGAAGGAAACTTCATGAAGGAGAAGTCTGAGAGTGGCCTTACTTCGTGACATGTGTTTTAATGTTGTCCTTTGAGTTTCTGGTTATTGTCATTTTTTTTGTTTGTAAAGTTTTTCTTTCTGGGTACTTCTATTGCATTGGGAAGTAGTTGGCTTAAATATCTGATGTAGAATATGTAGAAAACTGGGTAGAACTACGATGGGCACAATACATTTGAAGATTTGAAAGGTTGGAGACCAAAATAAAGACAGAAAAGGCAGATGTTTTATGTGGTACAAGGGAAAGACTTGAATCTCTTATGGGATTCTCGGGTTTCTAGATCTTTGGAGGAAATCGTTATATTTGTGTACTTAAGAGATTTATGATATATGTTCTATTGATTATATATGTTGACTGGAAAATAAGTTAAAGAAGTAGAAAAATGGAATGTAAAAATATTGACATATAAAAATGGAAACAGATTTTTACCTCACCGAGAAAGTTCAATAAATGTACATTTAATATGTATCATTTCGAAATCAATCTGCTTGGAATTACAAAATAGATGCTTGTTTATTTGACTTGGTTGTATTGAATTGAAGTAAATTGACTAAAATTGTATAATAAGGAATAACTAATGTGATAGTCATTATGTCAACAATAGGAAGAAAGATGTAAGAATTTCAGAAGAGTTTATTGGATGAGAGTAACAGAATGCCAGCCTGAATATGGCAGATGTGAACAGGTGGGCACAAAAGTATCGGAAAATACTTGTTGATCTTGTCTGAGTCTGATATGAGAAAATAGCAAAGAAATATCAACAAAGCCTTAAAAGCTAGAATAGTTAGTATATTAATTTAAATTTTTCCTCTTTTAATAAAAAAAAAAAGATTATTCCTGTGTTGAATAACCAGGAGACAAATAACAAATTAGAATTTTTTAAAGTTGGTTAAATCTAGTTCTAGAGGCACAAGCTTGTATTGATGCACAACATAAATGAATTACTCTCAGGCCCTGGCAATTGAGTATGCAATAATTATAGCATAATGAGATAATGAAGAGACTCTGTCAGGCTTTTTTTTAAAGAGAGGCTTGAGGATACAAATATTTGAAAACAGAGAATACCAATTAGTTTTCATGCTGCCCTATTAGTAGGACAGAGAGTTATATTTTGTTAATTCTGCAGTGAAATGAAAGCAGGAGGGAAACAAAATGCAACTCACATTATGGTGCTTGTGTTAAACAAGTCATGGCCATTATGTGCTGGAAACACAATAATTGAAAAACAGATTTCCTTGCCAACAAAAGCAACCTTTAACTACTGTTGTACAAGTGAAATGTAGGATGGGATCCTAGTCCTATTCCTATATTCTCTCTGTTTGCTTGGCATTTGGATCCCAAACGTGACATTTATCAGTACTTATCTAAAGAATATCTTAGGTTAATTATTGTTATATTTATGTCCTAGCTATTTGATTTCTACCAGGCCTGGAAGGGTCGATTAAACTGTACTTAAATTTATACTGCTTTGTAGGTGTCCAGTAAAATTAACATTATAAGTAGCTGTGCTCTAAGGTTAATTTGTTCTGTAAAATTACCCATAGTTCTCCAGGGTATTCATTAGCGAAATAAAACAGAGAACTAATCTAGATGCAGAAGGATTATTGTTATTGCCATACGGTTATTTTTGATAAAATTCCAATTGAGATTACCTCCCAGGGTTTGAACAAATAAAGCAGATTATGACAGATCTCGGCTTCCATATATAGCTTGCAAAAGCCACAGATGAAATTCCTGAGATTTGCAAGCCAATCCAAACATTTGGAGGTTACATGCTGTAGTAATGTATCGAAGAGTATTTCAATGGCATTTTGATGTTTCATAGGTATCTCAAGCAAATGTTACTAAGAAATAAGTTAAGCTTAATATTCTGCTGTAACACCGGGGACATTTCAACAATTCAAAGGCATTTCCAAACATTCTTTGGCCTTTTGAGACTGAAAATAACATAGCTCCTATAGGAAACAAAGGATGTATCTTTAAAACACACACACACACACACAAATAAAAAATAAAAATTAGCTTGAAAAAGGTAATACTTTGACATTTTAGAATAGACATAATACATTTTGATAATTTCCTATGTTTTCTTTACTTTTTGTTGTCATGTATATTTACATTAGTTTTATCACAAAACACTCAGGCTATAGAGATTATGACAAAGTAAAACATGGAAGATCTCAGCTCCCATCCATACTCTTCCTTCTTCAAAGGTAATAGGTTGTAATTTGCTGTAATTTTTTCTACTCTTTGTTCTGTTGATTTGCTTGCCTGTTCTTTATATGTATGTATTTATTTTTTCCCAATTTAGATTAAGTTGTGATATTTTATTCCTATAATTTGATTTTTTAATACAATTTTGATTTGGGAGAATTTCGTGAAGGAGACTAGGGTAGGTCATTCACAGAAGAGAAGAAAGTGTTTAATGGCCACTGTTTCAACAGTAGAAGTTTGTTCACTATTCCAGGAGCTGAGATTAAGGTAGAAAACTCTTTAATTTTTCTATGCTATGTAAATTGTAAAAACAATATAAATAGTAAGAATATGCACATTTATAAACTGTCTTTTCACCCAACATTATGTCAGCATTTACCCATGTTATTACACTTTAATTTTAAAGTTTTTGTATGGGTTTGTTATATATATTCATCACAATTTACTTAAATATTACATTTTTATATAATTCTAACTTTGACTTTGGAAATTTCATTTTTTCTATCAATATATAATGCTATAATTAATATCATTGAGCATAAAATATTTTTTCTCAGCTGAGATCAGTATCTTAGCAGAGCTTCTCATAAGTGAAGTACTAATTTAAAACTGTTAATACTTTCAGAGTAATTGTTGCTTTCATTTAAACTTAGGTTAAATAGAAAACTGTTTTATTAAAGCCTCAGAGTGATATTATGAGTGATTGTGGTTGGTTAATGATATAAAAGCCTATTAACTGCTTTGATTTAAATGCTCCAACTGGTAAGATTTTCATAAACACGCTTCATTAATGCTGGTTTCCTCTTATGGCTACCAAACTTATGTCCATGGAACTGCTCTGTCTCTGTACACACTGGTAATTACAGTTTCTCAAGAAACTATTTATTTAGAATACTTAGAGCCTGTTTAGCTAAAGGAAAAGAAAGACACATATCTCTAAAATATTATATGGAAATGAAATCACCTAATCTGTTGGTAATATTGAAAACTTTTCTTGGTCTACCACTCCTAAAAGCTCATATATGTATGCTTATATATGCCCAAATCTTAAATTGTATTGAATTTAGCTAGGGTTCTGTAGCAGATTGAATTCATAGGAAGGAGATGATGTAACTCACGGAAGTGAAAAGAGAGCTGAAGAAATAGAACTGGACAATTTCGGAAAAATCTGTTGACCTCTCCAAGCAGCTGCTATTAATGCAACTCAGTTCCAGCAGTTCTCTGTTTCTGATATCTCCGAGTCCAAATTTCACATGCCCAATAATGAGGATCCAGTTCACCTACTCACGCTCCATGTTCCAGGACAGAAATTTCAAAGGACACATAGCCACTGAGGATACAACTCTGTGTGTTCAGTGTGACAGAAGAATTATCATGAGCAGGTCACATCCTAATTGTCCTAATTGGTATCATCAACAGCTGCTAAAAATCTTGGTAGTTGTTCATGAATATTTACTAGATACACTATGTGAGAAAACAAGTTCAGAGACTGGTATTAGGCAATTTGTTAGATTTGTCTTCTGAAAGCAACAGGAACTTGAGGTGCTGTCTAAAATTGGGAAGTATATAACAAGAAACTTTACTGTTGGGGTCCTAGCTTTAAGCAAGCTTAGGGTCAAATGAAAGATTACCATTTATTGTTAACATATTTGCTTTTTGCTGTGGGTTCTAGTCTTAATTTTTTAAATATACCTTTTTCATTCATCATGTATGCCACTGTAAATTGCTACAAATCCTGTGTCATGGCTCGGACATATAAATAAGTAATAGAAATTGATTTTGTGTAAGGTTATATATATGAGGACTAGTATTAAATTCTAGGTTTTTGATTCAAAATACAGCATTATTTGCATGTAACCATCACTCTTATTAAAACTCAAAACACCCCAAGTCATTTTAAATTTCTACTCCATTGTTTAACCTATAGCTTGCCTTCTTTCCTCTTCTCAGATTATTTTATTAATAATGGTAATTTCAGACTGATAATTTTTAAATTATCTTGCTTATTTATTCTGTTATTATATCACTTTAAATACAGTTGATTCTAATGCAGTTGAAGCATTTGCCTGGAATTGGGGCAGATAAAATCTATAAATCATAATTTATGTTGTCAAGAAAACCTAGTTCACTGTGTTTTAATAATTATTTTTCACTAAGAAATAAAAGCCAGATTGATTTTGACAGTTTTTATAAGGATGATAATATTAGAAACTTTTAAGATGATTATTTTATATATATGTATCTTGTAGAAGATATATACATACACATATATATACACATAGATGGATATATATAAATGAAAAGTTCTACAATTAGAAAATCATTGGTTATCTCTATTAAAGGTGTGAAGAGAGAAGTTCAAATAACTATAATAAGGTAAAAAATATATATTACATTTTTACCTGGCATCAGAATTTTGTTAGTTAGTAGGGTGTCTTTTTTTTTTTTAAAGTAAGTATCTTGCCAACCCCCCTTGAATCTGGATATTGAGATCCAGAAGATATTATTTGGAAATAAATTAAAAAATAGAAAGATAACGTAAGAACTATAAATTTGAGGTTGGAGAACCTGGAGAAAGACAAAAGGGAATGGGATTAGATTAATTAAACTATGGATATCGCTTGAATTTAAAGTCTGGAGACCTGGGGAAATTGATCAGGAAAGAAATTTCCACTAGCAGTTTGGTCAAAAGACGTTTATGAACAGGATATTTCTTAATATGTTATTTTAAAGTGTGTTACTGTAATATAAATAGGCCCTTCCTCCAACTTCTGCAAAGCATTTTTTTTTTTTTTTTTTTTTTGAGACAGTCTCTCACTCTGTAAGCCAGGCTGGATTGCAGCTGTAATCTTGACTTAATGCAATGTCTGCTTTCTAGGCTCAAGTCCAGCCCCCAAAGTAGCTGGAACAACAGGCATGCATTACCACTCCTGGCTAGTTTTTGTATTTTTTTTGTAGAGATGAGGTTTTGCCATGTTGCCCAGGCTAGCATTCTTAAATTCTACTGTATGCATTGGTTTTATTTTAAAAATATGTGCATATTTTTATTTTATTTTTGAGTATAGGGAGATGAAACAAAGTAAGCTATATATCACTCTTGTAACAGCACTGAATAGAGAGAAAAGACCATCTGCAGAATTAGAGACATGCATGAGATCAAAATTTGGGTAATTGTAAGTAGAAAAGCCATGATTGTTTCCATGGGGTGATTTAAATGGATTAGGTTTAAATACGAGAGAATAAGGTAAACTCATCTGATACTTTGAATTCATTACTGAAACACACAAAATAACGTAAGTACCATCCCATCAAAGAGGTTAAAAAATGATAGGAGACAGAGATGATAGATAATTCAAGTCAGAAATAGTTCAAGCGTTTGGTCATTTTCAAGAGGGTACTTGAAGATGATTTAGAATTCTTCAAAGTGAAGAAGGGAAAATATATTCCAGAAAGAAAAATGTGTTAAAAAAGATGATTGGATTCCTTTGGCTTCAATACACTTATACAATGTCTCTGGAAGAAGTAACCTTAGAGTCCCACTGGTAAGATGAAAAACGTTTTGATTATAGATACTCAATACAGAAAACTCCTGTCAGTGGCAGAATGAATCCTGAAATTGTGAGAGAAACATCCATCTTATGGATATATTATCACTTCTATCCAGACATGATAGGGTTCCAAAGTGAAATATCTTTTGAGTATTTGATATATTGTATTATCCAGATGACTTGACTATTGGTTAGAACTGTAGAGAGAGATATATAGATAATGTTTTTATTTGTGATTAACAAACTTGCATATATTTATGGAATTGAATTATTAAATCAAACTAACATATCAAAATAATAATAGATGATTTATAAGATCTATTCTCTTCTCTCATCACTTATTGAAGTGGAACCATGAAAACATTTGTAGAGGTATGTGTGACTTTTACAAGAAATAGATCTTTGAGAGTGCCCACCATATAGTTGATATTAAAATCTGTGTGGATTGATGAGATCATATAGATCACAGTGTTGCAAAGAGGTCATAGAAAAAAGTCTCAGTTGCTTAAACATTTGAAGATTTTTTCACCCTGATGTTTTGGAAGCATGAGTGTGGAATAGAATTTGGTAAGAATCACCTCAACCCATATGTTTGGAATCAAATACATAGGTGCATTATGTGTCCTTTCATTTATTTATATTTCATATATATATTTGTATATGTTTATATTTCATTTATTTATATTTTCCCCATTTCTTCTTCTTCTCCCCATTTTGTGCTCTCCTGATGGAGGTATATATGTCATAACTTTATTGATTTCCAACTCAGTATTCACAATTTGGGGAGGGGGTTATCTTTGTATGTATAAACTTACAAATTTTCTACAAAACAAAAGGAGTTAGTAGAGCTTGGAATAAACACTCATGGGTGCATGAGATGTGTGATGGTTAATACTGAGTGTCAACTTGATTGGATTGAAGGATGCAAAGTATTGTTCCTGGGTGTGTCTGTGAGGGTGTTGTCAAATGACTTAACATTTGAGTCAGTGGACTATGAAAGGCAAACCCACCCTCAGTCTGAGTGGGCATCATCTAATCTGTTTCCAGCATGATCAGAATAAAAGCAGGCAGAAGAACATGGAAAGACTAGAGTGGTTTAGTCTTCTGGCCTACATCTTTCTCCCGTGGTGGATGCTTCCTGCCCTCGAACATCTGACTCTAAGTTCTTCAGTTTTGGGACTCGGACTGGCTTCCTTGCTCCTAAGCTTACAGGTGGCCTATTGTGGGACCTCACCTTGTGATCGCATGAGTCAATACTCCTTAATAAACTCCCCCCTATAAATACATCTATCCTATTAGTTCTGTCCCTCTAGAGAATCCTGCCACATACAGATTTATGTAAATTTTCTGTAAGTTCAAGCTTGCTGTATATAAAACAAAGCTTAGAATATTATGAACATTGTCATTGACAATAATTTTTCATTCCTATTTTTTGGCTAAAAGAATTTATTAAGTAATTCACTCACACTCACAAAATCTATTAGTCAATTAGCAAATTACAGATTTTTAAAATTCTGCCACAATATGTCTGGTACATTGGTTACATAGGGTAAACATTTTTCTTATAGTTTTTTTATGCCTCAAATCAAATATAAATTTGCTTCATGCTCTTCTGATATTTATACTTAGGAAAGTCTTTTTATAATAGAAAATATAGACATGAATGTGAAGAGTAGCATTAACATTACTGCACTAAAAATTCATTATTATTGTTTTATGCAAATTAGTTAAATCTAGTTGCAGAGATTTTCACATGAAGATAGTGTTCAGTTCCTTCACTATTTATAGATACAAACCATACAACTTAACAATTAAATTCTGTCAGGTATTATTTTCACTATATTTCACCTGTGAGTGTCTCTCAGTCAGATTTTATGCTTACCAAGGGCAGGACCATTTTTATAGTAATTTTGTATTCCCACTGAATCTGTGATCATGTTTTGTGCACAGAATATCATCTAAAATAATTGATTGGCTCATATTTTATTATCATATGTACCCACAATTTTATTCTTGATTTTATATGACTGGTTTGGCGAGGTATTAAAAGGTCATAATTATGAACACACTAAGAATGTAAACAAGTCAAAACAAATAGATTTAGACTAATTTTTTATTATTCGATCTCTTTAAACAAATCATAAATGTAATTATTTTTACTTGCACAATGCAAGAAGTATGTGTGCATATCTCTGTGTTTGCATATTAAATATTTATTTGGAGAGAAAAAAAGAATGTGTTCAAACTGAAAATTTAACCCAAACCAAAGTTTGGTGACATAAATTTTAAGTTACATTATACATGTTATGAAAAATAATTTGAGAGAAATGCTTGTCATTTTCAATCGTTTGTTTTCTGAATATTATTTGGCATTACTTTCCAGTAGATACAGAGGCATGTTCAGCACAGTCTTGACCATTCAGAGCATATTATTTAGTAGGGAACAAGGCAGGTGCAAATATGTATAAAGTAACTAAACTTGTGCCAGATTACTTAAAACCAGATGTATTTGTAATGTGACCATATATACAACCAAAATGATAATGACTAGAAAATGTTTCATTGATAAAGGTAAAATCACAGTACTAAGAGCAAGTTAAAGTCCCTTTTACAGGCGAACAGTAGAAATCCTAACCCTTATCCTAGCACAAATCCTAACTAACACTCTGTTAAGTGTAAAATTTGAACTAGCTCTTAAATGATGGCTATCATATGTAGCTGAAGATTTCAAGGAG
Organism: Chlorocebus sabaeus; assembly: GCF_047675955.1. NCBI lineage: Eukaryota > Metazoa > Chordata > Mammalia > Primates > Cercopithecidae > Chlorocebus > Chlorocebus sabaeus. Next base: position 22,904,937 of record NC_132930.1, on the reverse strand, counting down.
AAAAACCATTCCAGATGGAGATCAGCTTGAAAAAGCATGATAGTAAAATAGTACGGTGAGTTTGAGAACTGGCAATATGGTCTGTTTGTATACGTTTTCTGATCTGTTACAGCACATTTAGCAGTTGTTTTTCTGTTTGTTTGTTATTCCCTAACCCATAAAAGATGTAAAAATGGACTGAGATAGTGCCTATTTCTGTCCCAAACCCACTGCCCATATTGCACTTCAACGTGTGTTTCATTTCTCTAGTTTCTTTTGTGATCACTTCTAGTTTTCTCTCTGTCTAACCCCCAGATTTTGGTACATCTGTTGGATCATCTGTCTAGCTTTTCATTGAACCTTCTCTAAAAAGGATACATCCGACCACTTCCCTTGCCCCAAGAACCACTACCCCTCATGCCTGTTTATGACTTCATGCCTGGCCCAGCCCTCAAGTTAGGGTGATCAGCAAGAGGGCAGGCACTGTCAGAAATATAGCTGAGTTCATATCATAGTGGGGATGATATCAATTAGCACCTTACATAATTTTTATTTTATTTGCCTCATATTTCTAATTGCATAATTTTAACATCTAACACATTGTTCCTTTCATTTATTAAAATGTCCTGAAAAATTAAATCTGTGAATTATTAAATATGTATTTTAATTTGTTTCATATCCAAATAAAGCATAGTATTTATTAAACTGCAATAGGAAGCCAGTGAATATTTTTTATAAAGTACGATGAGATGCAACTGTGAAGCTGTTCAGTAGTGAAGCTGTACGATTGTAAAAGTGCTTTATGAAAATAACATCTGGCCATAAAATCTAATCTCCTATATAACAATATAATTGTTTTATTGTTAATGTGATAATGTAGCGTTTTTGAAAATAAAGTTCTTTGTTCAATTTTTAAATTGAGTGCTCTGATTTATATACCACATTAATGTATATTTGCTTTGTTCCTTCCATTTGTTTAACATGCATAATAAGACTTTGTGTTTTAAAATACAGAAGACAAGGTAGATAGTTTCTAAAGGTAAGTATACATATGTATTTTTAAAAATGACTAAACTCAAAGCCTAGAGCTAAAAATGCTGCTAAATAAAATTGAGAATTCAATGGCTGGGCTTAACAGAAGATTAGATAAAGCTGAGGTTACTAAAAGAGAAACAACCACATTGTTAAACAGAAAAAAGCTTAAGAATAGAGCCCCAGTAGAGAAAAAGAATGGAGCAGAAACAATTTTAAAAAGATATTGGCTAAGATTTTTCAAAACTAATTTAAGGTTTTAGGCCAGACACTCAAGAAACATTACTTAGACTAAATAAGATACTACAAATACTACAAAATACTACAAAGAAAATCACATCATAGCATACTAAAATAAAACCTATACCAGCCTCCCAAATAAAGAAGAAAAAATATTTTGAAAACAGCCAGAAAAAACACAACTGTTTCCTTTCAAAATAGCAATAATAAAATGATAGAAGATTCATTAAATTAAACACTAAAGCTCAGAAGCAAATGAAATTATTTCTTCAAAAAGCTGGATAAAAAAAATCTTTCAATTCAGAATTCTACTCAAAGAAAGCAGCCTTAAAAAAATCATCATACAATTAAAACATTTTCAGAAAAAAAAACTGAATCTGTCGCCATGACTAAAGAAAACACTAAATCATTTTTTTTATGAGTAAAAAGTAATCCCAGATGGAAACTCAGGGAATCAGGAATGAATTTAAAAAGCAATGAAAAATACAATTATGTATATTAGTAACAGTTATATGACTGAGTAAAAATAGCACTAATACTGGTCTCTGGGTGTATTGCATATATAGAAGTAAATAATCAGTAAGCAATAAAGTAACAAGGTCAATGGAGTTAAAGTGTTTTAATAGGAAATAATCAAATTATTAATTTATATTAAACTATGATAAGTAAAGGATACTATTATAATTTTTGGATGATCGTTGAAATAATAGTTAAGCATTAATAGAGGGAAAATAATAACAATATAATCTATGCATTAGGAAGAAGGAATAAAAATAAACATAGTGATTTGAAACCAAAAGAAAAGTGAGGATATACTGGGAAAGACCAGGGAGTGAGGGGCTGGTGTAGAGAATCCCGTGACAGTGATAGTCTGCCTCTACCAAGGTAAGAGTAGTCTCAAGGGAGTCGCATGAATCTTGTGTACAGGCATGAAAATGGCATCATTGCAACATGTGAAGTCACTTATAGGAGATGAGTGGTGGACTGCTTGTGTGGCCCCTTTCGTCATCTCTGGTGCTTTTATTTGCTTTTTCCTTGTGTCTAAAAGATATGAACTAAAAATAGGAATATAGAAAGCCCTCTGTTTTGCTAGCATTTTAGAGGAGTGGGTATAAGATGTGGCTTCTGACTACAGCACCTTCCGGAGTGTTCGTTGCTTGAAATCATGTTTTACAGATTTGTGACATGAAATAAATTGGGTACATTTAGATATTTCTGATGGAACTGCTCACTGGCACGACGTTTTCTTTGGAAAAGATGTTAGTATTATGCACAAAGAAAAATCTTTATAGCTTCTGACATGGTAACATCACTTCTACAATCGATCCGTAATAAAATAATTATAATTTTGAAAATTAAACCTGTGCTCTATTATGCTCAACAAAGATTTATAATAGAGACAATCACAAAATAATCTAAATGGCTAGCTATATTTGAATACTTAACTGCTTTAAAGAACATCTATGAAGTCTAATATGATTTTTTAAATACGATAATAAAAAACATCAAAAGAAAGCCCAGGACCAAATGGAGTCACAGCTAAGTTTTCTGACCCATGTAAAGAAGAATTAATGTAAATCCTCCCAAAAGTGCTCCAGAAAATCAAGGAGGACAGATTTCTTTATTTCTTTTTTTTTTTTTTTGAGACGGAGTCTCGCTCTGTCGCCCGAGTGCAGTGGCACCATATCGACTCGCTGCAAGCTCCGCCTCCCGGGTTCACGCCATTCTCCTGCCTCAGCCTCCCGAGTAGCTGGTACTACAGGCGCCCGCCATCTCGCCCGGCTAGTTTTTTGTATTTTTTTAGTAGAGACGGGGTTTCACCGTGTTAGCCAGGATGGTCTCGATCTCCTGACCTCGTGATCCGCCCGTCTCGGCTTCCCAAAGTGCTGGGATTTCAGGCTTGAGCCACCGCGCCCAGCCAGGAGAGACTTCTTTCTAATTTCTTATATAAGAAGGCCAGTATCACCTTGATACTAAAGCCAGACAAGGATATACACACAACACAAAACTATACATCAAAATACCCAATAAACAGAGACACAAAAATCCTCAGGAAAATACTAGCGAGCCAAATCTAAAAGTAAATCAAAAAGATAATACTCCATGATCAAATGGGTTTTATGAGGGATGCCAGGATAGTTCAACATATGTAACTTAACAAATGCTATACACCACATAAACAGAATTAAGGACAAAAAGTATGATTCTCACAACAGATGCAGAAAAAGTAGTTGATAAAATTCATGATCAAAATCCTCAACAAATTAGACAGACAAGAGACACACCTCAAAATTATAAAGGCAATATATGACAAAGCCATAGCCAATATCATACTAAATTAGGAAAAGTTGAAAGCAGTCCCTCTAAGAACTGGAACAACACAAGGATGCCCACTTTTACCATTCCTTTTCTACATAGTACTGGAAATTCTAGCCAGATAATTCAGGCAAGAGAAAGAAATAAAAGGCATCCACATTGAAAAAGAAGAAAAGTTTTCCCTGTACACTGATGATATAATCTCATATCTACAAAAGATACAAGAAGACTAAAAATTTCACCAAAAAATATTAGGTTTTATAAGTGACTTCACTAAAGTTTCTGGATATACAATCAACATGCAAAAATTAGTGGCATTTCTATATACCCCTAAGGTAATCCCATTTACAACAGTGACCAAAAAAAAAAAAAAAAAAAGAAAAGGTAATATATTTAACCAAGGAGGTGAAATATCTCTACAAAAAAAACCTACTAAAACTATAGATGACACAAACCTCCCTTCTGGAAATTAGAATAATTAATATTGGTAAAAACGATCATACTTCTTAAAGCATTAGACAGAGTCAATGCAATCTCTGTCAAAATACTAACATCAGTTTTCACAATTAGAAAAAACAATCCCCAAATTCACATGGAACCATAAAAGAGCCTGAATAGTTAAAGCAATCCTAAGCAAACTCTGGAAGCATCACAGAATCTGACTTCAAATATACTACAAAGTTGTAATGACCAAAACAGTATGATACCAGTATAAAAATAGACACATAGATCAATGGAACATAATAGAGAATCCAGAAATAAAGCTATTTATTTATAGCCAATGGATCTTTGACAAAACTGAGAAGAAATACCCTGGGGAAAAGACACACTTGTCATTAAATGATGCTGGGAAAATTGGATAGGCATAATGCAGAAGAATAAAACTGGACTATATAAAAAATCAACTTACAATGGATTAAAAACTTATATATAAGTCCTAAAACTATAAAAATATTAGAAGAAAACTTAGGCTAAACTCTCTGGACATTGATTTAGGCAAATAATTCAGGACTAAGACCTCAAAACTGCAAGCAATAATAAAAAAATAGACAAGTCTTAAACTAAAGAAGCTTCTGCAAAGCAAAATAAACAATCAACAGAGTAAAAAGACAATGTGCAGAATGTGAGAAAATATTTGCAAACTATGTATCTTACAGGGGACTAATATCCAGAATTTATAAGGAACTCAAATAACAACAAAAACAAATACCCATTAAAAGACTGGCCAAGAACATAAATAGATGTTTTGAAAAAGAAGACATATAAATGGCTAACAAGCATGTGAAAAAAATGTTGAACATCACTAATCATCAGAGAAATACAAATTAAAATCACAATGAGATATCATCTTACACCGGTTAGAATAGCTATGAATAGAAATGTTATAAATAATGCCTCCTTTAATTTCTTCTGGCCTTTATAGGAATATTGAAAGTACTAAATGACATAATAGATACAAAGCACAGAGCACAATATTAAATTGCCTAAGAACAAAAAAAGAAAAAAGAATAGTTATGTTGGCAAGGGTGTGAAGAAAAAGGAACTCTTATACATTATTGATGGAAAAGTAAATTGGTACAACTTCTACAAAAAACAGTATGCAGATTTTTTTCAAAGATTAGAAATAGTACTACCATTTGGTCCAAAAATCTCACTACTGGTATGTACATTAAAAAAAAAATTATTATACCAAAAACTCTCTAAACCCGTATGTTTACTGAAGCAGTACTCACAATAGGAAAGACATGGAATCAGCCCTCATGTCCATTACCAGATGATTCAACAAAGAAAATTGTGTGTGTGTGTGTATATATATATATACACACGTAAAATATTCTGTATAATAAAATAACACACATAAAATAAAAATATTCCATATAAATATACAATGGAATAGTATTCACACATAAGAAATAAAATCATGTGTTTGCAGCAACATGGATGGAACTGGAAGCCGTTATCTTGAGTGAAACTAGTCAGACACAGAAAGACATATGTAGCATGTTCTCATTTACAAATGCCAGTTAAAGATGTACACACGAATATGAGATCGGAATGACAGACAAAGGAGGCTAACAGGCGTGAGGCAGTGGGAAGAAGTAGATGATGGTAAATTACTTAATGGGTAAAATATTTTATTCAACTGATGAATATGCCAAAATCCCTGACTTTACCACTATCCCATCAGTCCACGTAACAAAATTACACTTGTACCCCATAAATTTATAGCAATAAAAAAGTGCATACAAATAAAATTGCACAGGTAATATGATCATAGCTATGCAAATACATGTAAAGATTAGAAGAAAAATTAGGAACCTGTGTCAATACATGTGACAATAGTATCTTTATGTAGACATTAAAATGAGTGATTTTATTTCTTATCCTGCTAGTCAGTATTTTTATTCTGAGCATTCGTTATTCTTCTGTGGACAAATGCACAGTAAGTGTTATTCAACTTTAAATTCCCCTTGGAAAATTGCAGGTAAATATGCATATATTATCATATTAAATACATTAAATATTATATATTTATATATTTGTACATGTTAAATATAAATTAGAACATTATATATTACATATAAATATATATTACAAATATACATTTCATAAATAGTCAATTTGACATATGACTAAGAATTGGGGTTCCAGTATAAGGTCTGTGTTTGAGGCTGGCTTCTCACTTCAAGCACTCTGAGACTTTAGATAAATTATTTTACCCTTGAATCTTAGTTTCCTTATGTGAAAATTCCTGTTATAATAATGCCTACTTTAATTCCTCCTATCCTTTATAGGAATACTGAAGGTACTAAACGGCATAATATATATAAAGCACAGAGCAAAATATTAAGTTGCCTAAGAACAAAAGGAAAACAAAATTTGCCAGTGAAGTGGTCAATAAGTCAATGATAATAATAAGTAACATGCTTCCAACATGACGAAAAACATATTAAATTGCCTGAATCAAATTTGTTTTTGTTTTTGTTTTGGTTTTTGAGACGGATTCTCACCCTGTCGCCCAGGCTGGAGTGCAGTGGCATGATCTCAACTCACTGGAACCTCCGCCTCCCGGGTTCAAGGGATTCTTCTGCCCCAACCTCCCAAGTTGCTGGAACTACAGGCACCCGCCACCCTGCCCGGCTAATTTTTGTATTTTTAGTAGAGACAGGGTTTCACCATGTTGGCCAGGCTGGTCTCGAACTCCTGACCTCAGGTGACCCACTCACCTCAGTCTCCCACAGTGCTGGGATTACAGGTGTGAGCCACGACACCTGGCTCAAAGTTTTTAACCAGTAGAAAAACAAATATATAACTCCTTACATTTTAGACTTAATCTAAACTGAATAAATAAAATAGCAAATATTATTATTAGAAAATATAACTATCCATGTGGGTAAAAAATGAATGTTGGAATAATGATAATAATAATAATTGAAAGTAACTCAAAATTCACCACTCTAGGTCACGTCCTCTACCATGAAACGAGCCATGTGCTCGACTTTGAAATGTAGCTCAAGAAAACATGTAACAATTCTTTTTCATAAGCTTCTAATTTAGTGGGTACTGTTGAGAAAAACTCTGGTTTGGAGAAGTCAAGTAGCATTTAATAGAGAAATCTAAGCTCTTTGAATTTTCTGTTTCATGTTGTACCTCCATATCTAGCGATTTAAACATTTATGTTTTATAAAGAGTCTTTTGATCTGATTATGCCTATATGACTGAATTCTCTTATAAAACATGGAAGGTGGTTCACAACTCTTCTCTAAGTGTGCAAAAGGGAACTCAGTGGAGTTGGATGGGGGATGCATTGGACAGAGGGGCAGGTGAACTGGACAGATATCCAGGAATCCAAACAGAAAAACCTGCCTCAATTTGCTGTATAAATTGACCTTTCAAGTAAGATTTGCCTTTAAAGAAATGTTCTTGTGTCAAATTGCTTTAAAACAGCTACTTGAAACCAATGGTCCCCATCCTGTGCACTGGAACACCTAGGGACAGGGATTTATTTCTAGGATTTTTTTCTTCTTTCTTTGTTTCTTTTTTTTTTTTTTTTTTTTTTGAGATGGAGTCTCACTCTGTCGCCCAGGCTGGAATGCAGTGGTACGATCTCGGCTCATTGCAAAATCAGCCTCTTGGGTTCAAGGGATTCTCTGGCCTCAGCCTCCTGGGTCACTGGGACTACAGGCCTGCACCACCATGCCCGGCTAATTTTTGTAGTTTGCCATGTTAGCCAGGCTGGTCTACAACTCCTGACATCAAGTGACGCACCCACCTCGGCTTCTTGAAGTGCTGGGATTACAGGCATGAGCTACCATGCCTGGCCTCTAGGGTTTTTAAACCATGTGCACACTAAAGATTACCTGAAGACCTAAGGAAAAATCACATGGTCTACATGTGTGTAATATATTTTTCAAATATTTACAGTTGATATTATGTTTAATAAAACATTCATTTGTGTAAATTTAGGCCAATGAATATTTTCCCAATTCACAGGTGAAAAAGCATAACTATTAGCAAGTGAGGGCTGATAAACCTTGAATTGTTTCTTTTTTGACGAGAGGAGAAGATATAGATTTTATAAACATGGATATATATTGAAAAATTTGAGAATAGTAGGTCAATTATTTTTACAGAGCCATAAAATGTGTTGACCTTTAGATGTCATTGATTATCCAAATATACTTTCCAGGGCTTTATTACTTTAGGTTTTAGGAATAACGAATATTTTACTGCTGAAAAACAATTACAAAATATAGTTGATAAAATAATAGCTTCCCTGAAAGGGGAAAAAGTGTACTGAGTACTGTTGAGAAAAACTCTGGTTTTGGAATGTCAAGCAGGATTTAATAGAAAAATCTAAGTTCTTTGAATATTCTGTTTAAGGTTGTAATTCCGTATCTAGTCATTTAAACATTTATGTCTACATATTGAGAGCCTACTCTTTCACAGTAAGTATGTTACAGTAAGTTGGTATCTGAAGATAGTATTAGTTTCAATAGACTCTTTTGAAAATGTATTGTTATCTTTGTGATGAGAGGAGGACAACGAGGTGGTGTGTGTCTGTGTTATGTAGTTGGGAGAAGTGAATATTATTTAGTTTGCCAGGTTTTAAATTACTAGCTGAGGGTAATATATATTTCTATTCATGTTTCTCTTTCTCTCCTAACATATGCACAAAGTCATACATATATTCACATACCCACTCCCACCAACTGTAGTAACTATTAATGTGCCCCAAGGTCACAGATGAATCAAACACTGAAAAGGAATCTTTTAGGAAATACTGATGAAAGCACACTAAACTAGCTAGAAAACTAAGAATATTAAAAGTTTAAAGTGGGTGAAAGGAGAATAAAGGAAGACCTTTTGATCTGGTTTGGGCCTGTAATCAAAGCTATGAGAAATGGACATCAAGACAAGGACCAAAGGAAAAGTTAATCTTTTTATCCAGAAGGCTCACTTCCACTCTCTTGCCTTCATTTCATGCTTTCTTAAAGAGTCAGTGCTCTTATTATGCATCCTTAATGCAGTATCCCTTCACCTGGGGCAAATCATAATCTGGGCTGTAACCTTCAAGGGAATGCCCCATTTTGAAGTCAATGAAAGTTTTTCTGGTTTTGCAAATTTACTTACAAATCTACTGCAGGAAGCATCAAATATAAAACAAATGGCTGAAACAGTCTCTTAACCTTGAGTTCATCCCAAATGTTTATCTTTTATGATCTAACTTTTTACCAAATATAGCCAGGGGATACTTCTCTGGCATCTTACAGTATAAAGTCATAAAGTCAGAGAGATGATCAATCCGGTTTCTCTCTAGTGTGTAATTTAAAGGTTTAAAAGATAGCAGAAGACTGAAGCAACATACTATTTATCTTTTGGTCTAGTATACACTATGAAACAGAAAGTCCAGCCTTCATTAGAGTGAATATTGTAAACCTTCATAGATTTCTATCTCTTTCAAACTAAACATATAAATGACACTTGTTTAGTTTTTCAAGTTTTAAAATTTCAACTTGAATATTATTTGGGCACTTTTTCATTATAAAGTGAACTTCAAACAAAATAATTAGTTTCAGTTCACATTTCTAAAAAAATGAGTATAATGAATTCCTATTTTGTGATTTGTCAGGAAGTTCTTTCAAAAGAACTTTAATGGCATTAGAAAATAAAATAATGAGATTTTAAAATAAATGAAAATTATTCCAAATTGATATATACTAATTGATTGTACTGCAACGCAGTATAAAACACTTTTTCCTCTTACAGGAAACAATTATTTTTAATTGACTGGTTGGAAAGTGGGTGCAGCCCATGGAGGGCAAGCCGAAGCAGGGTGGGGCATCACCTCACCCAAGAAGTGCAAGGGGTCAGGGGATTTCCCTTTCCTAGACAAGGGAAGCTGTGACAGACTGTACCAGGAAAATCGAGACACTGCGACCTAAACACTCTGCTTTTCCAAAGGTCTTAGCAAATGGCACACCAGGAGATTATATCCCGCACCTCGCTTAGTGGGTCTCATATCCACGGAGCCTTGCTCACTGCTAGTCTGAGATCTAACAGTGCGGAGGCAAGCCTGGCTGGGGGAAGGGGAGTCCACCATTTCTGAGGCTTGAGTAGGTCAACAAAGCGGCTGGGAAGCTCCAAATGGGTGGAGCCCAACGCAGCCCAACAAGGCCCACCTGCCTCTGTAGATTCCACCTCCTGGGGCAGGGCATAGCTATGTTTCTGTTTGTGGCTGAAATTTATAGTGGGACATCTTACATAAAAGTAGTGTCCAGTCTACTGTTAATCGGTGTGGCAACTTGTATTTCCCAATGATGGCTACAGGTTGACAGGTAAAATATAAAGATTTAGATATTCCACAAAGGCATAAATAGAGATAGATATATACCCCAGCTTATGTCTTATTCCTACATATTTTGCTGACACGTCTTCCACTGAGAATACTATCTTTGCTTCCACTACTCTCCTTAAAACTAGAAGAAAAAAAGAAATGACAAATTTTTCAAGTATAATTGGAAACTTCAACACCCACATTTCAGCAACTAATAGAATTTCTACATAAAAATTATGTAAGAATATAGACCATCTGAACAACATATGCTACCGACCAGATCTAATTGACATATGTAGAATACCTAACAACAGAATGCACTTTTTTTCAAGTTCCCATGAAACATATACCAAGAAAAAACATTATTCTATCTTGAGCCACAAAACAAATATAAACAAGAGAATCCCTAAACATGTGGAAATTAAACAATGCACTTCTAAATAATCCATGGATTAAAGTGGAAAACTCAAAGGATGTTTTTAGCAACTGAACTAAAATGAAATTTCACCATATCACAAAGTATGGGATGCAACAAACGCAGGGCTGATTGGAATGCATTGCAATGAGAAAAGATCACAAAGCAATAAGCTGTTTCTAACTCAAGAACTAGGAAAAAAGAAAGCAAAATGAACCAAAAGCAAGAAAGAAGGATAAAAGATAGGAACAAGATCTGTGAAACTGAAAATAGGAAATATTAGAGTAATAAAACAACATTAATATACCCTCATAAGCAAAAAGAGCTAGTATCTAGAATATATAAAGAAAATTCAACAGTGAAAAAAGGCAAACTAAATAGAAAATGGGCAGAAGTCATGAATAGAGATTTTACCACAGTCACATAAACAGATGAAAATATGTTCAACATCATTACCCATCAGGGAAGTATGAATAAAAGTCACATGAGATCACTATAAACTTATCAGAATGGCTATTTAAAAAAATAGTGAGAGCAACAAATTTTGGTGAGGATTTAAAGAAACTGAATCACGCATACATTGCTACTATAGCCACTGTAGGAACCAACCAGTTTGGTGTTCCCTGTGAACCTGAACTTTCAATTTCTTTTAGACCTAGCAGTTGCGCTCCTGGGCATTTATCCGCCAAAAAATGATAACTTATGTTGACACAAAAACTTGTGTATGAATGTTTATAGCAGCTTTATTTGTAGCAACTAAACCTTAGAATCAACTTAGATATCTTTCAATAGGTGGAACACACATACCGTGGAATGCTACTTGGCAAAATAAAGTAGCTAATCTAATGAGGCACTCAACAATTAGAATAAATCCCCAGGGAATTACAGTGAGTGATAAAAGGCAAATCTAAAAGCATTATATAGTGTATGATTCCATTGATGTACATTTTTCTGTAGCATTTCGAAAATGACCAAATTTTACAAATAGAGAAGAGGGTGGTTAGAGATGGAGAAGGAGAGAGTTGGGTGTGGTTATGAAAAGTATAATTTGAAGTATCCTGGTTGTGTTGAGTTGGTTCAGAATCTTTATTGTGATGGTACATACAGGAACCTGCACAGGTGATAAAATTACATAGAACTTAATACATACATACACGCACACACACACACACACAAGAGTGCAAGTAAAACTGAGGAAATCTGAATAAAATCAGTGGATTTCACCAATCTCATTATCCTAGTTGTGATATTACAATATGGTTCTGCAAAATAACACAGGGCATAGTATATACATTATTTCTCAGTGTTATTTCTTACAACGGCATGGAATTAAACAATTATCTAAAAGAAAAATTTGAAAAACTCAAAATAACACAGAGAAGACTGTGATTGTCACAACCAACAAAATAATGTAAAGTTATGCTATTTGACTTCAGAGGCTGGATCTCTCTCTCTCTCTCTCTTTCTTTCTCTCTTCCTCTACACGTACATTTGCAGCTCTGAGATACCCTGTAAAAAGTTTAACTTCCCTGAAACTGCCATACTGGGAATACCAAGAGAAACAAGAAAATACCTGAAGAATCCCAGCTGTTCTATTTTTTAGCTATTTGAGTCTTTCATGTCTCAGTGACAGGTATGAGTCGCGGAGTTATTATCATTTCTGAGGACAACTCTCAACCAACAGGAGGTAGAGCCTTGTGGATACATGCACCGTTCTTTCCAGTGCTTAATGAAATAATTCTGACCTGTATGTACAAAGTGGAATTTCCACAACTGTAATGTTAATATATGCTATATGAACTTTATTCTTTACCTCTTTTTTCCTATCTTCCTCACCTTTTTCTGTTCTCTCATTTCTATTTCCTTGGTTTAACTTTCAGGTAATCTAACTATTTCTAACTATTTTTCTTAAGTCTGATTTTTTAATAATTAAATCTCAAAACAAGACATCTTCAGGGGAATGAAAGAGTAAATTGCATTTTATACAGGGTGATATTTCAGCAAAGAACCAAACATGTTGGTCAAGTCCTGCAGGAGATAAGGAGGAAAACTATGCAGATGTCTCAGAGCACAGCATTCCAGCTAGACAAATGTGCAAGCATTAGTAGGTACAAATACTCAGAGGTAGGAGGTTGACAAGAAGTCCAAGAAGAGAATGGTTGGGTTAGACTCTGTAGGGTTAGATTTTTATGACATGAGGCTGGTGTTAGAGATAAGGAATCACGGTGCCATGAGAAGTGTGCTATGGATTATTGTCAGGATTTTAGTTCTTACTAAGATTAAGATAATAATATTTTGGTAGAACTAAAGAAGAAATGATAGGATGTAATTTATACTGTTTTTAAAGTATCATATGGCTATTTTGTGAAAAAAACTAATGAAAAACAAATGCATTAGTGGGAAAAATTGGGGGGAGACTTTAAAAATCAAGATGAAAATATGATGAGAGGAGCTGAAATCAAGTTTGTAGCAGAATCATTTTGGACAAATATCATTAGAAATGGCAAATTTGGAATGGGGACATAATAAAAGAGAAAATGAAAGCATTATTCTGCACTTTTGAGGGGAGTAAATAGAATTGACAATTACTAAAATGGGAGACTTGTTCAGTCTGTAGGTTAAACAAGTTTAGAAGGCATGAATGGACATATTAATTTGGAGATATCTATTATATATTCAAATGAAGTATCTGATAAGCAGTTGAAGATATAAACCTGGAATTCTGGGAAGTAGCCACGGCTGGATGTACATCTATTCAAATCATAAGATTATAGAATAAATAAAAGTCATGAGTGGGCAAACTCATACCTGAGAAGAAATGCTGATAACACAGAAAAGAAGTCTAAGAACTGAGCTCTAAACTTATTCAACATAAAGAAAATGTTACGGAGGGTAAGAAAAATGGTACAAGTGAGGTTGAGAAGTAGTCAGTGAGAAAAGAAAAAAAAGCAGACAATTCTCTTTCTATAACAGTAAAAAACATTTTTCTAAGAAGCACTGATGAAATATGTCTAAATCTACTGAAACATCATGTAAGATAGTTTACTACTAAATTTAGCATTGTGGAAATCATCATTAGGGACCTTTTCCAATGTTGATGGAAAGGTGTGGTGGGGGGTACACCTGATTACAATTGTTTTAAATAGAAAACAATTGAAACTGGCAAGTTCAAACAACTCTGCAGAAATCTGCTGAAAATCCAAGGTGAATAAATTGCATTTCCAGTATTCTCTTTCTCCAAGAAACCATGTGTTAGAGGATTTATTATAACTCTCGATTTACAAAAGAAGAGACTGAGGCTTTGGCAAATTAATTCATTGAAGTTCCTGAGAGAATATATCTATAGGTTCTACTACTTGCTTAATTTGGTTTAAACATATTTCTAGATAAATTCCATGCAGATTGCAATTTTATTGCTGCCATTTCATTTATATGTCTCTCTATCCTCACCTTTTCCTCTGACTTTCTAAGAATTTCTTTTAGTGCAAAACTCTAAAAATTGGATTCAGTAAAGTTGCAAAAGAATGTGGGGCAGTGTATTTCATTGTAATCAGAAAAACACCTTGCACTGTTAGATAATGAATGATTGATCATTCATTCATTCTTATACATAATCCCTATGCATGATCTGATTTCACTTTAGTAAAAACTATACCAATTATTTTGAGCTGCTCCTTTACTATTTACAACATCAAGAGAATTACTTTAGATCTTTCATGCATTTGTGTACTCAGTTGCTTATTATTACAATAACATAAAACATTCATGAGATTGTGCTGAGCCTAAAAACAAGGACAAGTCTTAAAGTTTTAAGACTTTAAGTATTTAAATTTTAAACAAGCCTTAAAAGTTCTGAGTGTTAGGTCAAGTGAAACAATACCAGTTTGCCCAGTGCATGAAGAGAAGGAAACAAGACCATCTCCAATAAGAAAGTGATAAGTTGGAAGAACGGCCAGAGACACTGATAAGGATGATTCATTATCTTGATTATTCAGATTTTAGGTAAATTTATGATTCATAGTCAATATTTGGAAATACGGGAATTTTCTATTTTGCGGCAGAACACTTTTCTGTTGAATATCCATTCATTCAGCAAACATTTATTGTGCTCTTGTGACTCATATATTCTTTCATTCAACAAATATTTATTGATTGCCTACTATATGCCAAGTGTTGTGCTGGACATAAAAGAGAAAACAATAAAAAGCCAGATATAGTCTGTCATCATGGACTTAACCCATAGTGGGAAGAAAGACATTGAAGTATTTAGTTATAGAACAAGAAATTTAGTACACTAAATGAAGTCTAATCATATTAATCAGTTTTCTTTGTTTATTATATTTTTTTAGGTATATTATTCCAGAGCACCAGGAAGAAGTTTCTGTAAAAGTGAAGATACCTCACAGACTTGTGTCTGTTGTTAAATGGAAAGAGTGGCACAATGACAGAGGACTGGTCTTCTGTTCTGTTTCTACAAAACTTTACCCTACTTACTCAGGGCTAATTCAATAGCAGGTGTGTGATTGCATGTGATTTGGCCTAAAATTTTTGTCATTTATCATTTGTCACGGGTCCATTTTGAAGCATCTGTTTGCTTGTCTGCAGGTAATTTGCGATTTGTCAAAAACATTAGGAGCAGTTGACACAAAGCATGTGTGGCCTGGTGAACGCCTTTGTATTTATTGGAGCTGTGGTCCTTTCTGTTTGTTTTTATTTAAAATACATCTGTGGAATCACACAAGAAGGTCAAGATCAGTGTAGGGAATAGATCACATTGATTAATTTCAAACTTTAAGGAGATAAGTGGATTCATATAAATATACACTTGATAGTTGACTCAATTATAGTATGTCATTCTACATAGTGCATTAAATACTTTTAAGTACTTAATTCTAGAATCAGACTATATGAGATTATGCTCCAGCTCTATCATTCACTAAAAGAAGGAGAAAACTATATATATGGTTTCTGACCATCTTATTAGAGATGGTCTTGTTTCCTTGTTTCCTCTCTTCATGCTTTGGGCAAACTGGTATTGTTTCACTTGACCTAATACTCAGAACTATATAACTATATATATATAACTATATATATATATATAAAAGTATATATAAATAACTATATATAAAACTATATATAACTATACACACACATATATATGTGTGTGGGTGTGTGGGTGTGTGTATATGTGTGTGTATATATATATATATATATATAGAGAGAGAGAGAGAGAGAGAGAGAGAGAAGAAACAAATGCTCCTGAAAACTTGGGACATTTACTATCCAAGGAACAACAATCTATGTTTGGTGAGCAAATGGCAGATACACTGGTTCCCACTAAGTTACTAGAAGGCACAGGTTTCAGAATCATCAATAACAGACAAAATCCATTTTTTATTTTTAAAAAATGAGATAACTTTCCCAAAAGGTAGGTCTCCTGGGCCTGAGTTATTTTATAGCAGAAGCCAGTGGAAGAAACAAATACAGCCTAGGACTGAAAATGTTTACTCACAAGGCGTTATGTCAATAAAATTATTTACTTTAAGGCAAGAATGATAGGAAAACAACAATAAAAACAATAGCACCTATAGATTATGTGTGTGTGTAGGTGTGTGTGTATACATATATATACACACATACATACATATATATATATATATATATCTCACACATTCATCACATTTATTCTTACAACCTAAGAATCTAGAATTGGATGCTATTACCAATTCTCTTGAAGAAGGAAGTGGAGGACAGAGAGATTAAATGCTATATTCTAGGATATACCTTTAATATTTAATTTATCTCTGGTGTTTCCCTATACTTTCAGGAACATTCAGTAGATTTTTGAAACGGTTATACTTTCTACTTGATTTCTTTCCTTCTCTACCACATGTAGGTTTAGTATTGTTTCCAAGGACTGTTTGCTTTTCTTTTTTTAAGTTTTCATTTCTAAGCTATTAATATTTTGACATTCCACTCTAGACTTAATGTAGCTGATTCCCTCATAGTGACTAATATGAAATGTATGCTTTTTGAGTCATGTGCTTAATTTAAGAAAATATACCAAGGTGTATTATTTATTTCTTCCATTGCTATGAAGAAATACCTGAGAATGGGTAATTTACAAAGGAAAGAGGTTTAATTGGCTCATGGCTCTGCAGGCTATACAGGAAGCATGACACTGGCATCTGTTCAGCTTCTGGGGTGGCCTCAGGAAACTTACAATTATGGTAGAAGGCGAAGGGGTATCAAGGCATCTCACATGGTGGAAGCTAGAGTAAGATAGAGAGTGGGGAGCTGCTCAACACTTTTAAACAACCAGATCTTTTGAGAACTCCATCAGGAGAATAGCACCAAGGAGATGGTGCTAAACTAATTATGAGAAACCCATGCCCATGATCAGATCACCTCCCAACTCCAACACTGGGGATTACAATTGGAGAATGAGAATTGGGTGGGGACACAGATCCATACCATATCAGGAGGCAAAACAATTAGACACATTAAATTCAATATAACAATAACATTTTAAAATAAAAAGCTGAGTTGCAAGAAAGTAAAAGGTAGCCTCAGCGTACTAAAACAAAACACAATTTGAACTTGAAGATGATGAACTAAACACAATAGAAGAAGGAGATAAGGTTTTTGGCTATACAAAGAAGAGAGGTGAAACTGAGCTGTGTTATTAAACCAGGCTAAGGTTCTACCCTTCTAATTAAAGTAATAGCTAGAAAAAATATATGTATATAAATTGCTCACTGACAAAAGTGAGGAATCTTGTCTGCCTAGCCTGTCACTGAACAGAATGCTCTTTCTGACTGTGAATATGTTCAAATATTTGTGGTCTGTGCCCCTGTTAGGTCCCTCTGTCAGCCCTTTCCTTGTGCCTGCATTGTCACACTTTCTGCCTCATTTCTGCTGGTCTCAGTTGCTTTGGGCCACAAGTACATGCAATTTGGAGTTTGTGTTTCTATTGTCTCCTGACTTAGCACTAAAGATTTTATTCCCCTTATCCTTCTGTAAACATTCCACGTGGAAAAGTGGAAAGAATCAGAACTAAGTTACTGATTTGTAATTACCAAATAGGATGACCCTACATCAGGATTTTCAAAGATAACTAACCCAGCCTTTTGTCCAGAGTGTGTATAGCCAGAAATCAAATTCCTCTCTAATCTCGTTTGCATTTTTCCGTTTGCCTCTTTAACACTGTCTCTTTTGTCACACTACTTGTTTGGTTTTTTTGTTTGTTGGTTTGTTTGCCTAACTTTGCTGTTCCCCAAACATGTTTTGTGTTACTTTTTGCTCCACATTCAGAAGTCAGGTCAACACCTTAGACTGGTTTATATATCAAAACCTAGAAGCCAGAGATCCTCTTGTCAAAGAAAAGATTTAGGAGAATAAATACTTCAAAAAAAGATCAAAAGCGTACAGCTTAAAATCTGTACAGATGTACCTAATTGTATTATTAATAGGAATAGGAAAATGACATTTACCACTGCTCCCTAACCTTTACAATTCGTGTAACACTGATAAGACTTGTACAGCTGTGCCCAGATGCCTCTAGAGGTGAGCTCACCATCACCTAGCATGCATGTGTTTTCTGTGGGCACATTGGAAGTCCCCAGAACAGTATTTGAGAATCTCTGCCACAGAATAAATAAATTTGGAGTTCACTGATGTGTTTCTGTGATATTAGTTATTTCTTAATTCCTATAATTAATTAGTATATTCAAAGTGTTTTCAGCAAGTGACTTAAGAGTAGCCTTTAAAATGGTCAACATTAATCTGACATTTTTCTTTCTGTGAATAGTTTATAAAGAATAAAATAGATCTTTTGTACAAATTTGAAGGTTAGGGAGAGGTAGTCTCACAAAACCGTTAAAAAATCTCATAATAAAACTTTACAAATAATTTGCACTGAAAATAAAGCAAGTTAGAATATAGATATGTAAATTATGCCATTCAGTAGGTATTTGTTAATCACTAAGAGACTGGCAAGTTCACTGCCTCATGGAATTTGTATGCTAATTAGAGAGAACAGAAAATATTCAAATAAAACAATACACAGCACATATTAAATAATGATACTATTATGCACATCCTAGTCTCCCAAAATTGTTTTATGAAGTTGGAGAACATTTTCTATTTTCAATATTAGTGATGTCCTATCATTTTTATTCTTTGTTTTATATTTTGGCCTTTTCAGCAGTACATTTTCAATGGCTAAATGAGTTAATTTGACTTTATTTAAAAACGCTTGGATCAAGGAAAACTTCATTTCTAGCTTATATCTGAAGAATTTCCTTTTCATTCTGAGAGATCTTTTCTGTTTTCTTTTCTGTTCATTTTTATTAAGGTTAGTGTTAGCTGTTGAAGTCCTGTTTCTTGAATCTATTTGTTGTATAACTATTTTATCCTTTTTAGATAGCTAATTCAAGATAAGCAAAGAACCAATTTCCAGAGCTTTCCCTGGAAAAACCCTGAACTGACCCTAGAAAAAAAAAATACGTCTTACTTTATGTTAGAGCTCCAGCTTGAGAGAGAGAACAAGAAAGAGTGCCATATGCAATCAATTCTTGCAACATTTCCAGAATAATCACGTTCAGACAAGAAATGGATTCAGTTATTTGCTCTTTGTCAATAAACTAGTTGATAAAATATGCAAGACCTGAAATACAGAATTACAGCCTGGGCATGGTGGCGGGCACCTGTAATCCCAGCTGCTGGGGAGGCTGAGGCAGGAGAATGGCGTGAAGCCAGGAGGCAGGGCTTGCAGTGAGCCAAGATCACACCACTGCACTCCAGCTTGGGCGACTCCACCCCCCCCCCCCAAAAAAAATAGGCATAGCCATTTAGGTCATGTGTCCCAGGTCCCATAGTTAATAAATAGAAGATCTAGGATTTGAATCCAATTAAGTCACCCCAGAGACCCAAGTTAGATGACTATTAGTTACAGCTTCCCAATATGTGTAGGCAGGAGAAGAGAATGTGCAAACAATAGGTACAGGAGTGAGGACTGTTCAATTATTCATAAATATTAATGGAATGTTTTTGCTGTGCCAACACAAAAAGTGTAGACTTGTAAGCCTGTGCTTCTGGGAAGATGGTGGAACAAATCATGAGAACATGGGATTTGGTATTAATAAAAGATGCATTACATTTTCAATCATGGTTCTTGGGCTATTCAGGCGGAGGTATCCATCAAATTGTTAGGTGGACTATTGTGCTTTCAGGAAAGAGGTACATCCAGAGGATGTAACAGAGAAAAGTATCATCATATGAACATATGGTTGAAGTTGTGGACACAGATGAATTTTCAGTGAAAAAAATGTTTAGGCTTATGTGAAAAATGAACCCAAGGCAGCATTCCTAGCAAACAGAGACATGTAAAGAGAATTGCAGTAATAGTAACCCACTAGGTAGAACATTATAAAGTAGACTGAAATATGTTGATAAACAAGACACAGAACAAATAATAAGGGAATAAAAGAGTACCATTTTGTCTGGAAGTAGCATTCCAAGATTACAACTAAAAAGTACACATTAGCTATGTCAAATAGGAAAGATATCCTGGGTGATCTTGGCAAAACAATTTCAAAGGTATTGCTTTAGAAAGCTGAAGAATCATTTAATTAGTGCAAGGAAATAAATGACGCTGAGGATGAGACACTGTTATAAAAATTATTTCCAGAATCTTTTCTTAAAACAACAAACAAACAAACAAACAAACAAGTTGGTGAAATGGCTAGAGGGGGCTATGCACCAGAGATAAGGTTTTGGATTTTTTTTTTTTTTTTTAAAGAAGAAAAATGTTGATGGTGGGGTTTGCCAGCTGATTTTATGAGCAGGAGCCAATGGTATTTTAAGAATCTGCTTTTAAAGTCGTTTTATTGCTCCTTTTGATTGACACATTATTATTTGCATATTTCTCAGATGCATGTTATGCTGGGTTGGTTTTTAACTGCTCCCAACCCATTTACAATCCATCACACATGCAGAGACATAGACATCTACTTGTATGCACACACAGCACAAAAACAAAACAATCAAACAACAAGAATCTATCATACACGATTTCACATATGAATCTATACGCCAATACCAAAACGATAACTAGGTTGATTGATCATTATTCAATATATATTCACAAAGTTCCTAGAGTGTCTCTTGGAGGTGACAAGGAGACAGTTGTGAGCAAGAAACCCAAATCTCTACTCTTTTACCTTTACATTCTATTTAGAGAAGAGAGAATAAAGAAACAAAGAAAGTGAAATAGAATGATAAGTAATTACAGGAGCCATGAAGAAAATTTAACAAGGTCAACAGGATACAGAGTAATGAGAAGGGAAGGTACTTTACTGAGGCCATAACCATGGGGCTAGCTGTTCTGAGCAAAGGGTCACCAAGGGCAAGGCACAGAGGGGCTTTGTGAGAAGGACAGGATGAATGTGACCTGAGAGTACAGGAATCCTGAGGATCTATGAGCATGGAAGTTAAATGGTTAGCTAGGGACCACTCTGCAAATTCTCACAGCCAATGGTAAGGAATTTATTTTATTCTAGTTGCAATCAAATATAAAAAGAGTGCAAATCAGATGAGAGCCTTGAAAATTACATATTGTGTTTGATTTTGTGGATGCTATAGATGTATATTAGACATTTGAATGTATAATAGGTATAGTTTTGCATTCTTGTAAGTGAGAATGTTAATAAGGAGTATTATCAGAACAAATAATAATTTAAAACCTGATTTACTTTTTGTTATCTTATGGAAATTGAAATAGAGTTGCATTAATTTGGGCAGAATTAAGGAGCTTTTCTACTTCAGATGTTTACCACGTTGTTTTCAAATCAGTCATTGAAATCATCCACCTATGAGATTGAGGTTAACTCCTAACAAAATTAGTCATCCACAGCACAACCCGAGCTCAGACAATTCTTTCAATGCTATTATTGAAAATGTTTTTTAAAGGATATTCAAAGAACTAAAAAGAGTTATTTTGGTATTTTTCTCTTAATCTTCATAAAACTCTAATAACTGAAGAATAGCCCAGATTGTAGAAAAAAATGTGAGATAATACTGGATTTAACAAGGTGAAAGTCTCTTTAGAGACTCCAAAATCTTGAAAAGGGTTTCCTTAGTTTTTGCTTTTATTGTAACTACATTAGGTGCAGAATTACTCAGTAGTGGCATCTTACATCACTATAAAAATCCTGCTTTTGGCCGGGTGCGGTGGCTTACGACTGTAATCCCAACACTTTGGGAGGCTGAGGTGGGCGGATCACAAGGTCAGGACATTGAGACCATCCTGGCTAACACGGTGAAATCCCGTCTCTACTAAAAATACAAAAATTAGCCGGGCGCGGTGGCAGACACCTGTAGTCCCAGCTACTTGAGAGGCTAAGGCAGGAGAATCTCTTGTACACAGCGGGGCGGAGGTTGTAGCAAGCTGAGATCGCGGTACTGCACTCCAGACTGCTGGGTGACAGAGTCAGACTCTGTCTCAAAAAAAAAAAAAAAAATTCTATTTTTTTTTTCTGCTTGTGACTAATACTCTTTGAACAACATTTTAAGATACACAGTGTGTGAATTGCTATATTAAAATAAACGGCATTGCATTATGGCACTTTTCCTTTTGATGTATTATACAGCGCTTCCAAGATGTTCTAATGAATAGCAGATAAGATGTGTCTCATAACAAATAGGTTAGTGTATATTCTCTCCTTGCACTCTGTTTTCAACCTCTATTAATCCTAATGTAAGTTATGTCTTCTATGTGGGCTTTAAATATATCAATCTCTGTAAAAATTACACGCAATGAAAATCAGCATTTGGTGATGCAAATTTTTTATATTATACAAGAAATAAGCAATGGGAATGGACTCGAAGTAATTATTACATGCCAAAATCTAGTTTTTTCTTTCTTGTTTTGAGCAACACTTCCCTTTAAATCCCTTGTTAGAAGATTAACATAAAGGTTTTTCTTGTGATGGCTCTAAAAAGCTGAAGTTATAATTGAATTATTTTTTTTAAAATGACTGACGTGACATTAGTAATTTATCCTTCTCTCTCATTCATCTCCAATATACCACACAGGTAAATGGCTTTGAACGGGTTTGGGACTTAACAGACGCTGTAGTCCAGTTTAACTTATCAGAAAGATGTAATTAAAATTTTTTTTTACTAAAATTATCTGATATGCTTTTCATGACATAGACAGATTCTTACTGACAGGATGTGGAATGCCTGCTTGCGCCAATTTATTTTCTCCACGAGTTTGTTATATTACCTGAAATTCTTTTCATTAAAATCTCTTTTTGATCAAAGCATTGTGCCTCTAGATGGCTCTTTTAAAGTAAGGTTAATGCAAAATCTCAATTCATTATTTAATCTGTTATGTGATATCAAATACCACAGTGAGAAGCAGAAATTTAGACACACCTCCAAGGCAATGAAACTCAGAAAAAAAAAAAAAAAAAAAAAACACTTTGTGATAAGAAAAAGGGAAAAGATGGATTGTTTTGTTTTTGTATTTTCTATCCAGGTAAGCATAGCTACTCTGAGGATGTAAGGCATTTGGTGTATGCACAGGTATTGTGTATGTGTGGGTGACAAACTTTGCCCATCCTGTAACATTTCTTCCTTTTCCATCTGAAGAAATGATGCTTGCTTATTCAAGTGTTTGTCCTTCACCCCAAATAGAAGACAATGAACTATTATATTTAGAAAAATACAGTGGAATTACCAAAGCCAAGTCTTCAAAATGAGGTTGTGGACCCTTAAGTGCACATGAAATCTTGGGGACAAAGTTATGTTAGGACAGGGATTTTTGCTCTCAGCCCTGTTGACATTTTGGGCTGGATTGTTCTTTGTTGTAGGTGACTGTCTTGTGCGTTGGAAATGTAGCAACACGCTGCTCTTGCCAGACACTAGTAGCACCCCCATCCAAACTCTGACACCCAGAATTGCCTCCCTCTGTTCCCTGGAAGGGAGACAAAATTGTTTCTCTTCTAGAATCAGTAGTTTAGAAAAATCAACTTCTAGATGCTTCACTGCTACATGAAGTGTTTCTTTTAACAGATATGTCTGAGAATGTGGGGTGTGAATAAAGCACCCTTTAATAAGGCAACATGAACGTATAGCTGAGCTTCGTGACTCAAGCACATTTCTGATAATTCTGAAGCTTGATGTAAGAAATGGTGTTTTAACCTGTGTTGAGATGTTCTGAACTGCAAACTGAGTGGCATGAATAATGGCAGTTTTTAATACACAAATGTGCATTTACATTTGGCCATTCTAAGGAGAAAAGGAAGGAAGGAAGGAAGGAAGGAAGGAAGGAAGGAAGGAAGGAAGGAAGGAAGGAAGGAAGGAAGGAAGGAAAGAAGGGAGGGAGGGAGGGAGGGAGGGAGGAAGGGGCATTGCTCTTCTGGTAAAACAAACAAAAAAACCCAGAAATACTGGTGTTAAATCTATTGAAGACAATGACACACTGTTTTATTCAGCAAATAATATAATTATGGGCAAGTAATACCAAATCTATCTGTACATTTTAAAATTATAATTAGATGTGATTTTTAAAAATTACAACGAGATAACCTTTTAAAAAAATATTTTAGGTGATCTTAAAGCAAAAGTTAAGGACTGTTGGATTAGCTATTTGGGATCTTACCAGTATTTCCATCTCTTTAGAATACGACACAAAAACCCACAGGATTAAAAAGATTATTTTGTAGTCAATTTAGATGACACAAGAAATTTCAGTGCTTACATTTCATTGTAGTTATCTTTGTATGCCTTATCTACAGGAAATTTCCTTACTCCAAGTTTACTTATTGTTAGAGTACATGAAATACTGGCTGATACAGCATCTGTCTGAACCTGAAAACTCTTGTCAGAGTTGATTCGGTAAAATGTCTTAACTTTAAACGTAAAATTTAGAAATGGATAAGAAATAATTACTTTTTTGTGGGTCAATTTCTCAAGCATGTTTCTTAAAGTGTTCAAAGGTATAAACGATTGTTTTTCAGACATTCTCAACATCAGCTGGAAACTGCTTTTACAGTGCTGTAAAACTTTGATGTGTTATGTTTCCCAAACTTACCAAGAACAAGATCTTATTAATCAAACTTGATTTTGAATAGCTTTGCTACATTTTAAAATAATGTTTTCTTCTGAGCTATCAATATTTTCAATAAGTAAACTTGTATTTTATTTTATTTTTGGATTTTTTTTTTTTTTCTTTTTTGAGACGTAGTCTCACTCTGTCGCCCAGGCTGGAGTGCCGTGGTGCCATCTCAGCTCACTGCAAGTTCCGCCTCCCAGGTTCAAGCCATTCTCCTGCCTGAGCCTTCCCAGCAGCTGGGATTACAGGCACCCGCCACCACGCTCGGCTAATTTTTTTTTGTATTTTTAGTAGAGGCGGGGTTTCTACCGCCTCCATCTCCGGATCTCGTGATCCGCCCACCTCGGCCTCCCAAAGTGCTGGGAGCCAGCACTTTGGGCGTGAGCCACCGCGCCCAGACTATTTTTGGATCTTCTAATAAACCATAAGAAAAAGCAAGGAGAAGGAGACTCTTGTAAAATCGTGGATTTACAGAATGGTTATCTTTAGGCATGTTTTTGATTGACTATGACTATCATTTAGTTAACGGTGATGTAAAGAAGAAAAATAGCGTAAGATTTGATAACTCAGTATAAGAATTCAGAATTAAGTGAAGAGTATGTATCAGTTTCTAGTTTTCGTTTGTTTGTTTTGTTTGTTTGTTTGAGATGGAGTCTCGCTCTGTCGCCCAGGCTGGAGTGCCGTGGCATGATCTCGGCTCACTTCAACCTCTGCCTCCTGGGTTCAAGTGATTCGTCTGCCTCAGCCTCCCAAGTAGCTGAGACTTCAGGTGCGAGTCACCACGTCTGGCTAATTTTTGTATTTTTAGCAGAGACGAGGTCTCACCAAATTGGCCAGGCTGGTCTTGAACTCCTGACCTCAGGTGATCTGCCCACCTCGGCCTCCCAAAGTGCTGGGATTACAGGATGAGACACCGTGCCAGACCAGCAGTCTCTAGTTCTTTAAAATTTAATGCTTCTTTTGCATATGTGACTTTTTCAAGACATATGATGCCATTGTCTTCTGAAGCTGGTGAAAAGAAAGCATTCTTTCTGGATAATATTTAGAAAGGCATGTGTCAGCCTACTCTCCTGGCAGTCAGATTTGCTTTCATCAAACATGGATGCTTGGTTTGAATATGTTCCTGAAAATAAATAGTACAGCGTAGGAAACTCTATTACTAGGTATCATTTTCAAATAAAGGTTATTCTTTCTCTAAAGAAAGAACATATACTACTGAACATAAATGCAAATATAACAGTTGTGAATTAGGATACCTTGAGAAATGAAAACAAAGAGGAATTTCTTAATTTTATCACAAAAATAAGAGTTCATATTGAGCTTTGCAAAGGGACAGTTTCAGCTCTCATGGACATGTGACTTACCTCTTCGGACTAATGTTAGAATCCTTCATCCCTTAAAATACTGCTTTCTGCTAATTGGGCAAAAAAGTATGTAACAATTGAATGTAGCATTTTTAATGGACCGTACATATCTAGAGTCCCAAAGATATTGCAGTGTATCACAAATCCTGATCTTGAAGTTGTAATCACTTGAATTTGTGTATGTATGGATTGGATTTTAAGCTCTCAAAAGTAGCTTTGTCATGACAAACTGTTACTAGATCACATACTGTGTTTTCTCAGCTGAAATGATTATCTTACGTGAAATCAGACTTTGACAGTTGTATTCCTTTTTGTTCTGTCAGGAGGAATGCCTTCTCATTTCTTGAAGAAGAAAATAATATTCTTTAATTCCTGAAAGGAATTGTGTTTGCTAGAACTTGATTATTAATCATAATTTTAGAATGTTCTAGCACCTGCAGTTGAATAATTTTCACTGCTAGCCCACTGTGAATGGAAAATAGACATTTCTGAACAATAATCTATGTGACATCCTAATGTTAGATCCCAACTTACATTGGTTCAATTTAGAACTTTTCTACTTGACAAATGGGAAGAAAGCAATACACATTCAGTACGCTTCTCAGTTTACCATGGGGTTATGTCTGAATAAACCTATATGTCAAAAACATACTTTTGACTTGTTATTTTCAACAGAGAATGGGTTTATTGGGACACAACTCCATAGTAAGTCAAGGAACTCCTGTGTAGTGTTACAACTCACACATTTCTTAGTGACCGAAAACACTGACCATTTTGGGGACTGCAAATTGTCCAGTTTGAGCTTTCTGTCCTGGAATTGTGGTGAATTTAATGATGAATCAGACCTATGTTTGCTCTCAAGGAGTTTTTAATCTGGTTAGTATCAAAAGGATAAAAATATCAAAAGGATCAATCCTGGGGCCCAGAACTTGTTTAAAGATTTTAAGAATTCTGAAAAATACATACACACACACACACACACACGCACACACATACAGAGTTACTTTTAGCTTACTATAGAAAAGAAGAATTGTTGGGGGGGAGGAAAAACTCTCACACATTGTGGAGGAATCTGAATTCAAACTGAATTTAGATGTGAATAGAGTAGTTCGTCATGGAAGAAAGTAAAAGGGGTAAGTTCTGCAACAAGCAGCAGCATGAACAAAAAAACAAAAAAGGGAAATTACTATCATACACATCAAAGAATAAGTAGGTCAAGAAAAGTTTATAAAATATATATTACAACAATAATACTCTACGGGCACAGTTATAACTGTCAAAAAATACATAATAATGTGTATTGCCTAATTGAGCACAACTTATAATCTATATCTGCTTGTTTCCCATGTATTACAAAAGTCATGTTTTGTTGATAATTGTTGGGTTGTGTCATGTGAGAAAGACCATTAGACATGAGATTAAATTTATGTATTAATATGAAGAAATCTTCATGTGGCATAAAAAATTTAACACACGAAAGCATACAGAGGTTTATCATTGTAGTGCGAATTGTCTCCCGTTCAAGGGCCTATTTCTTATGTGTTAGACAATACAATGTAGTAAAGCTATATTCCTTTAAGAACATAAAAAAAAAAGGTCAGGATTATAACGATTTCATCAGTTTCCAAAGATCCAAATGAGTTTATATTAAAAATTCTCTGCTTTTTCAATAACATATAAATAGTCTTGGACAATTTAGTCTTTCTCTTGCTGTCTTAGCATGCAGCTGCCAGCCACAGTATTTTTTAAGTAAAACACTTCAATAAATACTCCATAAAAAGGTATTTCCTCATGCATAAGTGTATTCAGGCTGGAATCTTGTTTTAATAACTATTCATTGTTGAAAGTCACTTACTCTTACAATGCAACTGTTGACATAAAGTAGATATAACTTCTGTCTTATGTTGGGTTTCTAAGTAACACACACACTCTCCTTTTTATAATAACTTTTTTTTTCTTTTTTTTTTTTTTTTTCGATGGAGTCTCTCTCTGTCGCCCAGGCTGGAGTGCAGTGGCCGGATCTCAGCTCACTGCAAGCTCCACCTCCCGGGTTTATGCCTTTCTCCTGCCTCAGCCTCCCGAGTAGCTGGGACTACAGGCGCCTGCCACCTCGCCCGGCTAGTTTTTTGTATTTTTTTAGTAGAGACAGGGTTTCACCGTGTTAGCCAGGATGGTCTTGATCTCCTGACCTCGTGATCCGCCCGTCTCGGCCTCCCAAAGTGCTGGGACTACAGGCTTGAGTCACCGCGCCCGGCCTATAATAACTTTCTATAATGCCTATCAGTCCCAAGAAATTGATAAAATATGTGAAAGATATTACATTATTTGTAATGAGAGCCCTGAGCAGTGACATTTTTCTTTTCTGATAGTTCTGTTCACTAATATGATTTTTCAGATTAACTGCCAAATAACTCCCACATAAATAAACCATTCTGGAATGACCTCGAATAGGTCCACTGAGATGAGACATATTTTTATTATTATACATATTTATGTACGAGATCATATGTTTATATTTCCACAACATGTCCTAAATTTAGATACTTCAAAAAAATCAAAAAGGGAATAATAATCCCAAGATTAAAATATTAAACCTCAGGAAGTTAATCTTTTTACATTTTATATATGCAGAGTATTTTGAACCTTTGAAAACTAACTATATCGTGCTATCCGGCATGGGTTTCCATTTCAATTTATATTTTTAAATATTGATGTGGAATTCAGTGGAGAAATAGAACTCTATTCCTGAAAAATAGTATCATTATTCTACATAAAATAGATTGGTGATCATATGGATATATATACGTATATACTCTCTTGACTACTATTAAATAAAGTTGCTAAGTAGCAAATAGTATATATCTATGACTTCACTTATTTTTTCTTCATCTTGGTTATATATATATGTGTATGTGTGTGTATGTATATATATGTGTATGTGTGTGTATTTATATATATATGTGTGTGTGTGTGTGTGTGTGTGTGTGTATATATATATACTCTTTTTGATGCCCATTAAATACAGTTGCTAAGTGGTAAATGGCATGTATAATGGCTCACTCTTTCTTTGTTCAGACTTTCTAATATAAATATGCAGCCTAAAGTTCAGATTTTTTTTTTTTGCTCATTTTTATTAAACTTTAGACTCCTAGAGGACAAAGACTCTGGTTTTATTCTTATACTAAAAGTCCTATCATAATACTTGCAACATAGAAGTACTAAATTAATGAGTTGTTTAAATAATTTACATCAGATAATAGTCAAGAGCAGAATACAATAGTGCAACAAAATACTACAAACTTCTAAATGCACAATTTGCCAGACAGGGTATACACATTATTAAATTAAATATCTTAAAATATTTACATAGATAAATATATACACACACACATATATATGTCACAAGAAAATATTGACAAATAAACAGATATTGTTTGAATTGTAAAATACTTTAGTAATTGATATAACAAGACTTTTTAAAGAAGTATGAATATAGGTATTTTGAATTGCACAGTTGTCATATCAGATCATTTAATCAATTGTAGAACTCATTATTTAAGAATTAGAGAACACCTATGCTTTTAAAGTTCTGGAACACATATATTTTATTAAATGCTAGACTCCAGTGAGGCATCAGAAAACTATTAAAATTTTCAAATCAAATAATTTGATATAAATACAATAATATTAATAAGCATTGACAAAAATTTACTTTAAATGTAATGGACAAAATATTTGAAGAAATAATGAAGATAAAACAACCATAAATAAGGGTGAAAGCAACATTGAAAGGGCACATGATGTGCCAAAGAGATCAGTAAAGACTTGGATCTAGATACAAGTGATGTTTAACTATATACAAAAGAAGGGTAAAATAACTTTTAAATAAAAATTTCCCAGCACACAAAATGTTTGCAAAAAACAAACAAACAAAAACAGATCTTCATCCGTGTTTCTCTTTTATCCACACTATGAGATATAAGAAGATAATTGGGTGGCATTTGTGAAGTATTAAAGAAACGGTACATAGAATTTAGAATCTTTTTTGAAACGGAGTTTCACTCTTGTTGCCCAGGCTGGAGTGCAATGGCACGATCTCAGCTCACTGCAACCCTGCCTCCATGGTTCTAGTGATTCTCCTGCCTCAGCCTCCCGGGTAGCTGCGATTACAGGCGCCTGCCACCAGGCCCGGCTAACTTTTTTGTGTTTTTAGTAGGGACTGGGTTTCACCACGTTGGCCAGGGTGGTCTCGAACTCCTGACCTCAGGTGATCACCCGCCTCGGCCTACCGGACTGCTGGGATTACAGGCATGAGCCATTGTGCCTGGCCCTAGAATCTCCTATTTAGCCATAAAATCAAATCCAGTAGTATTTTGGGAGAGGAGGTGATGTCAACCAGACTGAAGTGCAGTGGTGAGATCATGGCTCACTGCAGCCTCAGGGTTCAAGCAATCCTCTTACCTTAGCCCCTGAAGTGACTGGGAATACAGGTACAGCCACCATGCTCAGCTGATATTAAAATTTTTTCTGTAGAGACAGGGTCTCACTATGTCGCCTAGGCTGGTCTCAAACTTCTGGGCTCGGGAGATCCTCTTGCCTAGGCCTCTCAAAGTCGTGAGATTACAGGCGTGAGCCAGGAGCTGGCTCAATAGTATTTAAAAGGGTAAAGTATTTCTTAAAATAGTGGAATAGGAAGCACCAGTAAACTATTTCCCTGCTAGAGAACAATCTCACTGGTGGTATCTAACCAATGTAACTATTTTGCAGCCCTAGAGCGTTCTGAAGAACTTGAAGAGCTTGCAAAAGAAGACTTGGATCACAAATGATGATTACGTTTGGTCATTTCAACCCTGAGCAGAGTAGCAGCTATATACCTTCCCCCATCTCAGCCTTGAGGCAGGCAACTATAAATGTATTCCTGGAGCAACTTACACATAACTCCTGGGAGCACGGGTGGACCAAAATGAGTCTCCCTTCCCAATACGAGGGGTTATTACTAATTGCTGCTCCTGAGCAGAGAGGTACAGACAAAGAGGCAAAAGCCATTGTTGTTACACCTCTCCCATTATCACAAGCCTCACCCCCTCTGGCTGAAGTGACTTCCAGGGAATTTAAAGGGATGGTGCTTCTTTATTGTCCTGTTTCATTTTTCTCTTTTTTCTCTTTCAAGGGCCGGGCATTGAAGATTACGACATTTAAAAAGTATCACATAGGACCATGCACGGTGGCTCCTGTTATCCTAGCATTTTGGGAGGCCAAAGTGGGCAGATCACCTGAGGTCAGGAGTTAGAGACTAGCCTGGCCAACACTGTGAAACTCTGATTCTATTAAAAATACAAAAATTAGCGGGCATGGTGGCGTGGCGGAGGTAGCAGTGAGCCGAGATTGTGCCACTGCACTCCAGACTAGGAGACAGAGCAAGACTTCATCTCAAAAAAAAAAAAAAAAAAAAAAGCATCACATAGATATGTGTGTCCAGTTTAAGTCATCTTGGTCTCCAGGAGATGGAAGCTGCAGTGAGCAGAGATCGTGCCACTGCACTCCAGCCTGGCTGACAGAGCGAGACTCTGTCTTGAAAAAAGAAAAAAAAAATGAGAGACATTATAAAGTCACTTGGCATGCCCAGGGGAAGGAAGAGGCTCAGAAAAGACATGAGATCATCTTATGCTTACATCTCAGACTGACCCTCAGTACAGAGACAGCTTACAAAAATAAAAAATGAAAAACAAAAACAAAAACACAACAAACCCTAGGAAAAAAAGGAAAACCTGATTTCCAGAGTTACCATATGCAATGGGCTGAAAGTTTATGTCCCCCAAAACTTGTATGTTAAAATTATACACTTGAAAGTGATGGTATCGGGAGGTGGGGTATGTGGGAGGTGATTGAATTATAAGGCGGGAGCCCTCATGAATGAGATTAGTGGCCTTAAAAGAGGCCCCACACAGCACAGCTCATTCATCTCTTCAATGATGTGAGAACACAGTGAAGAAGTGCCATCTATGAACCAAAAACCAAGCTGTCCTCAGATTTTCTGGCATCTTGAACTTAGGCTTCCTAGCATCTAGAACTACGAAAGATTGTGATGGTTAATATTATGTGTTAACTTGACTGTTGTGAGAGATGCTTACATGGCTGATAAAATATTGGTTTTGGGTATGTTTGTGAGGGTGCTGCCAGAGGAGATTGACATTTGAGTCAGTGGACTGAGAGAGGAAGACCCACCCTCAATGTGAGTGGGCACCATCAAATCGGGCTACTAGTACACCTAAAACAAAGCATGCAGAAGAAGGGAATATAAGCAGCAGAATTTCCTCCCTCCCTCTCTCTCTTCCCATGCCAGACACTTGCTTTCTCTCCTCCTGCTCTTGGATATTAGACTCCAGAATTTTGACCTTTGAACTCTGAGACTTGCACCAGTGGCTTTCCAGTGACTTCTGGGCCTTCAGTCTCAGACTGAGGGCTGCACTGTTGGCTTCCCTGGTTTTTCTTTTTTTTTTTTTTTTTTTCCTTTTCTTCCTTTTTTTTTTTGAGACAGAGTCTCCCTGTATCAGCCAGGCTGCAGTGCAGTGGCACGATCTCCATTCACTGCAACCTCCATCTCCCGGGCTCAAGCAATTCTCCTGCCTTAGCCTCCCGAATATCTAGGATTACAGGCGTGTGCCACCATGCCTGGCTAATTTTTGTATTTTTATTTTTTATTTTATTGATTGATTTATTTAGAGATGAAGTCTCGCTCTGTTGCCCAAGCTGGCGTGCAATGGCGTGATCTCGGCTCACTGCAAGCTCCACCTCCCAGGTTCACACCATTCTCCTGCCTCAGCCTCCCGAGTGACTGGGACTACAGGCGTCCGCCACCATGCCTGGATAGTTTTTGTTTGTTTGTTTGTTTGTTTGTTTTTGAGACGGAGTCTCGCTCTCTCGCCCAGGCTGGAGTACAGTGGCACAATCTCAGCTCGCTGCCAGCTCCACCTCCCAGGTTCACGCCATTCTCCTGCCTCAGCCTCCCGAGTAGCTGGGACTACAGGCGACCGCCACCTCGCCTGGCTAGTTTTTTGTATTTTTTAGTAGAGAAGGGGAATTTCCCCACGTTAGCCAGGATGGTCTCCATCTCCTGACCTCGTGTTCCGCCTGCCTCGGCCTCCCAAAGTGCTGGGATTACAGGTGTGAGCCACCATGCCTGGCCTAATTTTTGTATTTTTAGTAGAGACAGGGTTTCACCATGTCGGCCAGGCTGGTCTAGAACTCCTGACCTCAGGTAATCCACCCACCTCAGCTTCCCAAACTAGTAAGATTACAGGCCTGAGTCAGGGCCCCCAACCGGCTTCCCTGGTTTTGAGGCTTTCAGATTTGTACTGAGCCAGGCTACTGGCTTCTCTCTGGCTTCCAGATGACCTGTCATGGAACTTCACTTTGAATGTGTGTGAGCCGGTTCTCCCTGATAAACTCCCTTTTATATATGCATATGTCCCATTAGTTCTGTCCCCCTGGAGAACCTTGGCTAGTACAGATATTGAATTTTAGTTATTTGTAAGCTATCCAGTTTACAGTATTTTATTATAGCAGTTCAAACTGACAACAAAAAAACACACATTATTAGATTCAAATCTCTAGTTTTCAACAAAGAAATCACAAGGAATACAAACTGGTAAATACAGCCTATTCAAAGGAAAAAACACACTAACAGAAACTGTCCCTGAAAAAGAACTAATAGCAGATCTACTATACAGATACTGACAACAACTATCTTAAATTTGCTCACAGAACCAAAGGAAGATGTGGAGAGAGTTTCCAAAAACATAGAAACAACAACAACAAAAAAGACTTGTCAACAGAATGGAAATGTCACAGAAAGAGATAGCAAACCTAAACAGAAAATAAAAATAAATTCTGGAGCTGAAAAGTACAACAACTAAAATGAAAAACTCACTTGAGGGAATTAAACAGAGGTGGGACACGGAACTAGACTCAGGACCAGACTGAAGACTGGCTGAAACAGAAAAGAGGTAAAAGCACCTTTTTATAAGACATGCCCACTAGCGCCATGACAGTTTACCATTGCCATAGCAACACATGGAAGTTACTGCCCCTTTCAGTGGCAACAACCCAGTAGTTACTACCCTTTTCCTAGGAATTCTGAATACCCTATCCTTAATTTGCAGGTAATTAAAGGTGAGTATAAAAGTGACTGCAGAAGTGCCCCTGAGCTGCTGTTCTCTTGGCCTGTTGCTCTGCAAGAGCAGTCAGGGAGCTGTAACGTTGCCACCTCAATGAAGCTGTTTTCTTCTACCACCAGTTCCCTCTTGAATTATTTCCTGAGTGAAGCCAAGAACCTTGCCAGGGAAAGACCTAATTTGGGGACTCTCCTGCCCTGCGTCAAAAGAAAAACTTCAATGGGTAGAACAAAAAATCAACAAAGTTGAAAATAGTACAATAAAAATTATGTAGTCTGAGGAACAGAAAGAGAAAAGGAAAACTATACATCTGATAAAGGTCTAATATCGAAAATATGTAAAGAACTCAAACAACTCAAAAGCAAGGAAACAAGTAACCCATTTGTGACATCGAGAAAGAACCTAAACGGTACTTTTGGAGAGAGTGGGGAAAAGGAAAGGAGAGAGAGGAAGAGGCGAGAGAAAAAACAGAGACATTTTAAAATTCAGTTTTAGAATGCTTTTATTATACACTTTCAATTCATTGAAATGTTTTACTTTTCAATTCATTGAAATTTTTTTACTTTTTTCCTTCCAGCCATGTTTCTTCCTGAAAACTCTTGCCCCTGTCACTACCAGCTTTTGTATGAAAACACACACAGACAAAAAAACAAAACAAAACAAAAACGCAGAAACACACACACGTGCACACACACACACACAGAGCGGTCCCTTTGATAAAAATCAAAGCAGGTTGAGCAACTCTGTCTCAGTGCTTGGTTTTGTAACCAGAAATGTAAACAATATTTAGATATCTAAATATTGTTTACATATTCTCAATAATGATAATGGTGAAGCTGAAAGGAAGCTGAAAATTTATTAGATACCATCCATAAATAACACCAATGTGAGAGAATGGCAGCATCAGCAATATCCTGAATGATGTTGTTTCTGATAACCCTCCAGGAAAAGTCTTTTTGAGGTTTTACGCTGCTAATCCCATTAAATTGAGCTCCACAGACCAGGGCATAATGTTCTGTTCTTATTGCTGCAATTGTTTGTTTTGCTATTTGATGGCTCTCATTTTTAAGCTTAACCTAAATTAAGGGATGGTGCAGAAAAAAGCCAAGCAACTTAAGGTTTGACTTGATGAATATATCCAGGAAAGCATATGAGATTTGGAAACAGATGCTTAGGCCTCTGGATGAGGGGAACTTACTGCTGTGGAGTATGAGACTGGGGGAGTCAGGGCTTCAGCTTTGAATTAATCAAGCTTTGTTCTCTAGATATTTGACTCAGTCTATTCTATAATACTTCTCCAAAATGGCTCCAGTCGCCCTCACTTTTTCACAGCTCAAGTTGGAAGGAGGTCATAAAGAACAGAGTGTAGAAATATGGGGGATATTCCCAAGCCTAGCTAGTACAAAATGGTTCCTCTGGGTCAGTAACACCTGCATTTCCAAGGAGACAGACACTTTGAGGAAAGTGTTACCAAATCATAAATATGTATTTTTTTTTTCTTCTCAGAAATTCTATCAAGCAAATTTAGTTAACTTGGCCACAGGTCATAAAACCTAAATATTGTGAGGTTGTTGAATGTTTAAACATAACATCAATGGACAGTCCTACAGACACTGAAATGTTTTCTGAATTCAAATCCTCAGTGCAGGATAGAAGCTAAACATAAGCTGGAAAGGCATCAATTTCTCTTTAACCTGGGCACCAGGGAAAAACGCAAACCTGAGACAGAAAAAATAAATTTATTACAGGGCTTCCAGGAATCTACAGAGTTCTGGGAAATTAACCAATTATCGTTCAGAGGGATAATAAAGCATCTACATGTTTCCTTCTAGGCACACAGGCCATTTCACACATATTATTTCCCTCATGCTCCCCACAGCCTGGTAAAGCAGGAGAGGCAGGTGATTTCATCCCCATGACTCTCATCTAGTCTTAGAGACTTTGTCCTCCTGTCAATGCCTCAAGGGTTTCACTACTGAGTGATCAGTACATCTATACACTTCGCATAAGCAGAGCTGAAGTGCTGTCTCTAATTCAGCTTCTTCACCAAAGCTCAGATCCTCAGAACAATGATTAACTTTGCATTCATTTTTCAACTTCAGCTGCCTTATCTGAATGACACTATTTTAAGGACAATAAATGTTGTATGGGCACTGTGAAGTGAGAAATATTACCCTACATTAATACCCATCTGCCTGCGGTCTCCCTAAGATCCTGAAGCGTGTTTCAAAGTGAGCATAGGAGAATTTACACCTCATTGAAACCACAGGGGGAATGGACTATCAGAGGCAGAATTTAGTTTATTTCTTAGAATTAGAGTATTTCTGGGACTAGCCTGTCCACCAAAATTGCCTAAGGTGTTGGGGTAGAGCATATGCATGAGAGTGGAAGTATCAAGGAAAGAGAGAGACATGGGTTTGTTTTGTTTGTTTTTCATAAAAATGCCACTTAGGTCTTAAGGAATGAACGTGTTAGAAAATAAACTAACTGAACTAATTTTTGCCCTCACAATGTTCTGTTTTCCCCTACATGCCTAAGTCCTATAACTACCCTTTCAGTAGACTCAGAAAATACATATAAAGAAGTTTTGGTAGAAGTAACTGAACAGCTGAAGGATGAAGAAACAAGTCTGAACAATCCACGAAGCAACGACCTCAGATAATAAAAAATGAAAGATGTCTTCTTTTGCCATTTAAAAAGCTAAGGTACAAGGAGGAAAGGGACCTGGCCTTAATTGTTGTTGTTGTTCTAGTTTACTGTCTATCTTTGCCACTAGTTCTTAGTTCTCATGCTGCAGAGAAAATGAAAGATCGAAAATGTAAGTCTTCTTGTTTTCCACTTTCATGTTATTTTAAAGACTTAAGAGCTCATCTGATAAGACCTGTGTAGACTGCCTCACATGGGGCCTTAAAGTCACAGCTAAGAAAGCCATTTTATTTTGTGTCCATCATTAAAATATTCTGCTTAAATTTGTGCATTCAACAAACATTGGAGAAAATGAAGAAGTGACATACAGAATAAGGACACATGGCCCCCAATAGGGAGATGGGAAGACTGGATTCAGGCAAGATGGAAAATTTTAAAACAGCACACGTGTACACACAATATGATAACATCTATGGGTGGGAAGCTTTACTTTGAAGGCTCACCTGGGGCTCATTAGGCCCTTTGCAGAAATTCTAGTCTCCCAAATTTATACAAAACTGCCCTTAAACCAGGGTTAGTCAGGACCACTTGGACCCGCAGGAATGACTTGACTCTGTCATTAACTTAGATAGTCCTATCTAGGAAAGAGCATGTTAATCACATTTATAGTGAGTATTCCTTTGAAGGGTAAGAGAGGATTAAAAAGTTTAACTTTCCAAAGGACTTTATTTTCTTTTATTTCCAGTAAAAACAATCATAGCGCAGAATTTGCATCCCTCATTCAATTCAACTCAGACCTCTTTTAGCTGCCAAAGAAACATTTATAGGTTCAAATAATTAAAAGGTCATCCCAGTAGCCCTTCAGAGCAGATTTAACTTTTTAGTCATGTTTCCCAGTTTCTTCCATTCACTCCCCATCTGAAAACATAAAATATTAAAGTTAAGATTTAATATAAAGTGGGAGTTCCCCTTCCTCAACAACCTCCGATCTCCAAGTAGGGATAGTGTCTGTACTCAATTTTGCCTCCCCATCATTTGTCACCAAAGTTGAAAAGTCTAGCTCCCAGCCCTTTTGCTGCTCTCCTTTTCTAGATACTGTACTTCTCCTCTCCCATCCCTGAAATTCAGCCCTTGCCTTTTGCCATCCAAATTTCTTATCACTCTGTCCATCCACCATCCATCTTGGCTTGTAGGTGGTGCCACAGGTAACTGGCTAATTTTTTTTTCAGCTGATGACTTCTTGAAAGCATCAGGCTGTTTCAGTGGAGCAATCATTCGTCCTGGAGACTCCTGATTTGAAATATTTTGTACACACCACAATTTCTGGTTTGTACAAACTTGTTTTAAAATCAAGGCCGTGGTCAGGTAGTAAAGGAGAAAAGTTTTCTCTTTTTCCTTCCTAAATCAGTGCTAGCCCATATATAAAGAATAAATGACAAAGCTCCTACCCCTTTCTTATCCTGGGTGTGAGTAAGCAGAAACAACTGAGGAATGAAAGTTGGTGCGATTTGCCAAATCTCCCAGGGCAGTCCTTGCAATCCGCACAATAGAAGAACAGGAACTGGGCACTGGGGTGTGTATGTCACAAGAGGATATTACTGTATAAATTATTTGAAGGTTATTTACTGTTTGGGATTAGCTACAGCTCAGTACCATTCCATTAGAATTTGAGAAGTGGTGAAAAAGACACAAAGCTGGCTGTCTAATATCTGTAGCAGATGAAGACAATTAGAAAACATTCATTTTTGTTGTGTTCATACTTCTACTCCCAAAGCTAATCATGTACTTTCTAGATTCTGGTTTGAACACTCAGTTGATATCTACTGGCATGGAAAGAATGATTTTGCTTTTTAAAAACATTTTTTAAATGTTTGCATTTTAGATGTGCCTTTCGTATCTCCCACTATATGAGAAGGCTAAGTTTAGCCCATAAGCAATTGTGCTGGCAATTCTCATTAAGGTTAAAAGTCTGACAAACAAATATTAGCCTACACAATCAATTTTTTTAAATGTAAAGACTACTAGGTTAATGTCAGGAGAACTCAGTTCTAAGTTATATGGCAACTTTGGATATGGCACCCTTTCTAAGCCTAGGTTTTCTGGGCCTACCACTAACTGTCTTACTCACCTAACAAAGGGGCTAGCAGGCTCAGATGATTGAGTTTCTAAATAGCTTTGAAACTATTAAGCTCTGCACAAAACAGGAGCATTATATTTCCCTTTTAATTCCTAGAGGTCTTCATTCTAATACAAGGGTGACTTATTCATTCAGTGACATAGCATGTGCAGTAGGTACTATTATAAAGAGTTTCCAGAAAGTAGAATAACTACCTTTGATTTTTTCAATAGATTTTATAATGATTAGGGAAGGTAAGGTGAGTGAGAAGAAGTAGTTCAAAATGGAATGTTTTCAGAAAAAAAAAAAAGCAATTAGGAGAGTAAAGGGTCAATACTTGTGCCACATGAGGAATGTTTGATGGAATTGATGGGAAAAATTTAGTCTAGATATGTCTGGAGGTGGTAATGATGGATATGTTTAGAAATCTGAAGGGCTGTCACATGCAAGAGAGATTAAGATTTTTCATGGCAGAAGGCAGAAAAATGAAAAAAAAAAAAAAAGTCAACCAATGGAGGTATGTCAAAGGGACACAGGATCCAATTGAAAAAGTTCCTAATGACCAAAACTGGAACAATTTTAAAAACAAATTAAAGCAGTATCTTACTATAGCCCAATGTGTAAAATAAGTATTCATGAGTCCACAATAACATAAATAAATGATTAAACAAATAACTGAGAGAGAACAGACACATCTCCAGTGCAAAATAATTCTAAATAACATGTAAATACTCTGTCCTCAAGGTGCTGGCACATTACTCCCCGTTCTTAAAAGTGGAACTACCAAAAGTGATTCTTTCCAGACAGTACATTTTGGAAATGAGCAACAAACTACCTTCATACCTGGAGAAACTTGATGAACAACAACTGAACAAGGTCATCACTATTAACATCAATGATGTTTAGTTGTGCGGATCCAATGTGCCCTTGTTAGGATGTGAAGAGAAGGACAATTTACCTCTGTGGTTTTCCTCCCAAAAGCCCACTACCCTTGTTTAATCACGAAAAAAAAAAAAAAAAACGAGGCAAATTCCGGTGGATAAATATTCTACAAAATATCTGACCAAGAATCCTCAAAATTGTCATGGTCATCAAAAACAAGAAAAGCCTAAAAACTGTCATAGTTGAGAGATGACTAAGAGATAGGATAACTAGATGTAATGTGGTATCCTATATGGCAGTGGTCCCCAACCTTTGTGGCACCAGGGACCAGTTTTATTGAAGGCATTTTTTTTCCATGAACTAGGTGTACGGGGATGGTTTCAGGATGAAACTGCACCACCTCAGATCATCAGGCATTAGATTACCATAAGGAGTGTGCACAACCTTTTTCTCTCACATGTGCAGTTTGCAGTAGGGTTCCTACTCCTATGAGGATCTAATGCTGCTGCCGATTGGACAGGAGGTGCTCAGGCAGTAATGCTTGTGCTCCTGCTGCTCACCTCCTGCTGTGCGGCCAGCTCCTAACAGGCCACAGACTGATGCTGGTCCATGGCGCAGGGGTTAGGGAACCCTGCTATCTTGGATCTTGAAACAGTGAAAGGACATCAGGAGAAAACTGAGGAATTGTGTATGAAGTGTGGAGTTCAGTTAATTATGATGCATAAATATCAATTTACTAGTTGTAACAAATATATTGCACTAATGGAAAGATATTAATAATAAGGAAAACTGGGTGTGTGATATGTGAAAACTCCCTATACTGATATACCACTAATTATGTAAATTTAAAACTGTTCTAAAATAAAAAAGTTTTTAAAGAAACAAGGAAAATCCCAAAGATTCCATAAAACTAATAGAACTGATAAACTACTAGAAAGAATAAATTTAGCAATTTGCAGTATACAAAACCAATATGCAAAAATAAATTGCTTTTCTATACACTAACAAAAAATCAGAGAATAAATTTAAAAAAAAAATTATTTACAGAACCATCAAAGAGAAGAAAATACTTACGAATAAACTTAACCAAGGAGAAAGATGGCAAGGCATGGTGGCTTTGACCTGTAATCCTAGCACTTTGGGAGGCTGAGGCGGGCAGATCACCTGAGGTCAGGAGGTAGAGACCAGCCTAACTAACATGGAGAAACCCGGTCTCTACTTAAAATACAAAATTAGATGGGCGTGGTGGCACATGCCTGTAATTCCAGCTACTCGGGAAGCTGAGGCAGCAGAATCGCTTGAACCCAGGAGGCGGAGTTTGCAGTGAGCCGAGATCGCGCCACTGAACCCTAGCCTGGACAACAAGAGCGAAACTCTGTCTCAAAAAAAAAAAAAAAAAAAAAAAAAAAAAAAAAGAACTTGTACTTGTACACTGAAAAGTACTACATATTGATGAAAAAATTAGAGGAGCCACAAATAAATGCAAAGACAGTCTGTGTCCATAGATTGGAAGACTTAATAT
Organism: Chlorocebus sabaeus; assembly: GCF_047675955.1. Classification (NCBI taxonomy): domain Eukaryota; kingdom Metazoa; phylum Chordata; class Mammalia; order Primates; family Cercopithecidae; genus Chlorocebus; species Chlorocebus sabaeus. Next base: position 22,863,291 of record NC_132930.1, on the reverse strand, counting down.
TGTTAAAATGTAAATTCCACTCAAAGTTACCTACAGATTCAATACAATCCTTATCAAAAAAGTCCCACTTATCAAAAATTTCACACTCAGTGGTGAGAAGCTGAAAGATTGTTAACTGAAATCAAGAGTAAAACAAGGATGTTCACTCTCGTCATTTCTTTTAACGTAATACTGGAAGTCCTACCCAGTACAATTAGGCAAGAAATGTATTCTAATAAAAGAGGAGGAAGTTTAATGGCTTCTGTTTGTTGATGACATGATTTTATATTTAGAAAGCCTAAAAACTTCACCAAAAAACTCTGTAATTTCAAAACATAGTATAAAGCCATTGTAATCAAAACAGCACAACACTGGCATAAAAATAGACACATTGGCCAATAAAATAGGATAAAATATGCAGAAATCAACCTATCCACTTATCACCAATTTGATTTTGCCAAAGGTATCATGAAGACAATATGAAGAAAGAATGGTCTCTTTTATAAACGATATCGAAGCTTTTTAGTTTAGTTGTTTCATTTGTCTACTTTTGTTTTTGTTGCTTCCAATTTTAAGTTCTTTGTCCTGAATTCTTTACCTAGACCAATGTTTGGAAAAGTTTTGCCTATGTTTTCTTCTAGTATTTTAATAGTTTCAGGTCGTACATGGAAGTCTTTAATTCATCTGAGTTAACTTTTGTATATGGTGAGAGATAGGAGTCTACTTTCATTCTTTTGCATATGGCCATTTCAGTTTTCCCAGCACCATTATGTGAAAGGGTGACGCTCCCCCAGTGTTTGCTTTTGTAAACTTTGTCAAAGATCTGTTGGCTACGGATATGTGGCATTATTTCTGTGTTCTCTATTCTGTTCCATTGATCTATGTATCTATTTTTATACTAGTAAAAATAGACTTTATGCTATGGTTATTCGTAAAAAACATTAACAAAAGATGTACATATAATTAAGCAGTTCCACGTCAGCTATGTAATCAAAAGAATTGAAAGCAAGGTCTTAACAAGATAAAGGCATGCAATGGAGACACTGTGGGCTCAGTTCTAGATTACCACAATAAGTAAATATTGTAATAAAATGAGTCATACAATTATTTTGATTTCCCAATGAATATAAAATTTGTGTTTACACTATACAATAGTTTGTTTACATGTGTAGTAGAATTATGTCTAAAAAATGTACATACCTTTATTAAAAATATAAAATAAATTATGTCTAAATTTTTAAACAAAAAATTGAAAATAAATTATGGCTAAAAAATGCTATCAATCATCTGAGACTTCAGAGAGTTTTGATCTTTTTGCTTGTAGAGGGTTTTGCCTTGATGTTGATTCTGCTGGCTGATTAGGTGGTGATTACTGATGATTGGAATGGCTTTAAGAATTTTAAAAAATAAGACAACAATGAATTTTGCCACATCTATTCACTCTTTCTTTCACAAAAGATTTCTCTGTAGCATATGATTCTATTTGGCAGCATTTAACTCACAGTAGAAGTTCTTTCAAATTGGAGTCCTGCCTTTATCAAAAAAAGTTTATGTAATGTTCTAAATCCTCCATTGTCATTTCAACAATTCACAGCATCTTCACCAGGAGTATATTTCATCTCAAGAAACCACTTTCTTTACTCATCAGAAGAAGCAGCTCCTCATCCATAAAAATTTTATCATTAGATTGTAGCAAATCAGTCACACATGCAGGCTCCATTTCTAGTTCTTTTGATTTTTAAAATTTCATCTAGAGTTACTTCCTCCCCTGAAGTCTTCAACCTCTAAATGTCATCTATAAGGTTTGGAATCAACTTCTTTCAAACTTCTGTTAATATTATTTTGACAACCATCCCTGAGTCATGAATGTTCTTAATTGAATCTAGAATGGTGAATTCTTTCCAGACAGTTTTAAATTTATTTTGTCCTGATCCATTATGGGAATTAACTCTATCACAGCTATAGCCTTACAAGATAACATTTTTAAAATAATATAGCATGAAAGTCAAAATTCTTAATCCATGGGCTACAGAATGTATGTTGTGTTAGCAGGCATAAAACAAACATTAATCTCCTTGTACATTTCTATTGGAGTTCTTGGGTGACCAGGTTCATTGTCAATGGAAAGTAATATTTTGAAAGAAGTATACTTTTTATCTGAGCAGTAGGTCTCAACAATGGGCTTAAAATATTCAGTAAACCATGCTGTAAACAGATGCAATATCATCCAGGCTTTGTTCTTTCATTTATACAGCCCACAGAAGTAGATTTAGTATAATTCTTAAGAGCCCTAGAATTTCTAGAATGGTAAATAAGCATTGGCTTCAACTTAAAAATCACAGGATGCATTAGTCCCTACCAAGAAAATCAGCCTATTCCCTAAAGCTTTGAAGCCAGACAATGACTTATCTACTTAAGCTATTAAAGTCCTAGATGGCATCTTTTTCCTATATAAGGCACTTTCATCAACACTGAAAATCTGTTGTTTTGTAGGACTTTCATGAATCATCTTAATTAAACCCTTTGGATAACTTACTGAAGCTTCTACTTCAGCACTTTGCATTTTCACTTTGCATTTTCATATTTTGGAAGTGGCTTCTTTTCTTAAATCTCATGAACCAGTTTCTTCTAGTTTCCAACTTTTCTCCTGCGGCTTTCTCACTTCTCTCAGCCTTCACAGAATAGAAGAGAGTTAATGCTTTGCTCTAGATCAGACTCTGGATTAAAGGAATGCTCTGACTGGCTTAGTCTTCTATAGTGACTACAAAAACTTTCTCCATATCAGCAATAAGGCTGTTTGCTTTCTTATCATTTGTGTGCTTACTGGAACAGCATTTTAAATTTTCTTCAATAACTTTTCCTTAGCATTCATAACTTGGCTAACTCTTAGCTGCAAGCGGACTACCTTTCCGCCTACCTCAGTTTTTGACATGCCTTTCTCACTAAGCTTAATTATTTCTAGCTACACACACACACACACACACACACACAATCATATATATTATATATAAATATAATCATGGGGTAAAAGTGCAATTTTCCTACATTGACACATGGCATGACGGTGAAGTCTTCAGTGTATCCATCACTGGAAAAATGCACATTTTACCCAACAACCAACCTCCTATCTTCCACTCTCCTCCCACCCCCAAACCCCTGAGTCTCAATTGTCCCTCATTCCTTACATTCCATGTATATGCATTAATAAGCATGCATTTATAAATTAGACATGTCATATTTGACATTTTGAATGAGTCGTTTTACTTAAGATAATGCCCTCCAGTTCCATCCATGTTACTGCAAAAGGCAAGATTCCATTTTTTAAGGTAGAATATATTCCATTGCCTATATATACCATGGCTTTTAAAATCCATTCATTCATAATGACCCTTAAGTTGATTCCAACTACTTGCTATTATGAATAGTGCTGCAATAAACATATGAGTGCAAGTGTATTTTTAATATAACACATATTTTTTTCTTTTTGGTAGGCACCTAGTAGTGAGATTCCTGAATCAAAATGGTAGTTCTAGATTTAGTTCTTTGTGAAATCTCCATACACTTTTCCATACAGGTTGTATTAATTTACATTCACACCAACAGTGTATAAGTGTTCCTTTCCTCCACATCCTCTCCTACATCTGTTATTTTTCGCCTTTTTAGTAATAGCCATTCTTATTGGTGTAGGTGGTATATCTCATTGATTTTAAATTCCATTTCTCTGATGATTAGTGATGTTGAATTTTTTTCATATGCTTCTTGGCCATTTGATTTATATTGAGAGACATGATACTCTTCCTTTCATTTGAACACTTAGAGGGTATTGTAAGGCTATTTATTGGCCTAATTTCAATATTACTGCGTCTCAGAAAATAGGGAGGCTTGAAGAGAATGAGAGAGACAGGGAATAGTTGGTTGACAGTAATAAAAAAGCTTGAAATATTATAAAAATTACCATATGTGACGCAGTAACAGGAATTAAGTCTCTGCTATTGGAAAAATGAATAGACTTGCTTGGCTCAGGGTTATCATAAAACTTCAGTTTGTAAAAAATATAAGGAATATCTTTGAAGCAAAATATAGCAATGCACAATAAAATAAGGTACACCTGTATTTGGATACTCATGTTCATAGTAGCATTTTTCACAATAGCCGAAATGTGGAAGTGTTCACTGGGAGATGAAAACATAAACAAAAATGTCATATGTACATACAATTGGATACAATTCAGTCTTAAGAAAAGGAAGAAAATTCTAACATATGCTAAAATATGGATAAAGGTTGATGACACTATGCTAAGTGAAATAAGTCAGTCATATAAAGACAAAGGCTGTATGATTCCATTTATATGTGGTTACCTAAAGTAGTCAAAATCAAAAAGACAGAAAACAGAATGGTGGTTTCTAGGGTTTTGGGGGAGGCAGGTAATGAAGGAGTTATCCTTTAATGGGTATAGAGTTTGGGCTTTGAAAGATGAAAATAATTATGTTAATGGACGGTTATGATAGTTGTACAATAGTATGAATGTACTTAACGCCACTAAACTATCCACTTAAAAGTGAAATAAGGGCTGGGCATGATGGTTCATTACAGGACTTCGGAAGGTCAAGGCCAACAAATCACTTGAGGTCAGGAGTTTGAGACCAGCCTGGCCAACATGGTGAAACCCCGTTTCTACTAAAAATTCAAAAATTAGCCTGGCATGGTGGCACACACCTGTAATCCCAGCTACTTGGGAGGTTCAAGGAGCATGTCTTGAACCCAGGAGGCGGAGATGGTGGTGAGCTGAGATCATGCCACTGAAATCCAGCCTGGGCAACGAAGCAAGACTCCATCTCAAAAAAAAAAAAAAAAAAAAGAAAAAAGAAAAGAAAAAATCAATAATATAGCACTTTTTATGTACATTTTATGTTATGTTTATTTTACCACAATAAAAGCTGAAAAGGAAGATTAAATACCATGACTATGTTTATTTTATCTCATACATACAAAGAAGTTCAATCTATAAATTTAATTATCACATTAGCAGAATAAAATAAAATCTCCAGTTATTTACACAAATGCAAAGTATGTATTTGAAACATTTTATCATAAATTTGTGATAAAAATGCTCAGTATATTAAAAAATAGGAAAGTGTGTTTCTGTATCTAATATATATTTTTAAAAGCAATATGTATTGTTCTAAGTGTGCAAATGCAGAGCACTTTTCATTTAAAATAAAAAACACAACACAAGGAAGCACATTTTCACAATTTCAAATAAAACATATTTTGGAAGCCCTAGCATGCACAATAATATGATGAAAAGAATTTGATGCAGGAGGATTTAAAATAAAGAAATAAAACTGCCATGTTTGTAAACTACATGACTATTTACTTAGAAAACTAGACACATTATTACATATTATTGTACAGTTTATCTAGAAAGTAGAACATAAGGATAATACAGAAAGTTCAAATGCATATCTTTATATCAGCAACCACCAGCCAAAAATTATTTAAAATAAAATCTCATTTAAAATATTAGACAATATAAGTAAATAAACATAAATTTAATAAACGGAGTGCTGGACTTTCCAAGGAGTGCAATCAAGGTTTATTAAAACATGTAACACGTAAATTAATTTTTCATCTATAGGGTAATATACCATTTAGAGAATGTTAGTTATTTTGAAATGTACCTACAAATTACAAATACAAATGATGTGTAAACACTAATTTGTTTTAAAAGATCAGTGTTTCTTTGATGTAACAACCTCACAAAGACACTGAAAAAAGGGGAAATTATAAACTAGTATTTCTCGTAAATACAGGCACTTTCAATTTAATTCAGTAATATATCTCAGGAATTTAAAGCTAGTTAGCATTTCAAGACCAGTTAGAGTACTTAACACATGAACTGTATAAAGGAGTAAACCACATAATCAACTCAACTCAATAATCATCCATTCATGAGAAAATTTATAAGTTAATTACAATTAGGATGGTATTTCTTCAATCAAATAAAAAGCAACTATGACAAATCCTACAAGTATTGTCATTTTTAATTGTAAAATATTGAACATTTTTTCTCTATTTTGAGAAAAATGCAGATGCCACTTTTCATAACTTCCATTCAGCATTGAAGTGGATTTCCTAGCTAGTGAAAGAGGGCAAGAAAAAAAATAAAAAGCATATTAGAAAAGAGTAAGTCTATATTCTCAAACAAGATTCTGTTGAAGGTATAAAAATATTAAATAATCCACCAAAACAAATCTCCTCTGGTTCTAAAAAGTGAATATTGCAACCTCTCAGGACATGGAGTATCCATTTTAGAGTCAATTGTATTTCTACATAGTAGCACCAAAAAAGTATAAAATTAAATAAAAATATCTATTTCCAATAGCATCAAAAAGCCTGAAATACACAGGAAGAAATTTAACAGCAGTCAAAGCAAGACATCTATTTTGGAAATTATAAAACATTGTTGAGAGTAATTAAAGAAAAAATAAATGAAGAAATATAACTAAGAAGACTGAAATTGTGAATGTTTTTAAAACGATGAATCTCCAAAATTGGTCTATAAAATCAACAAAATCTACATCATAATCTCAGCAGACTTTTTGTAGTGAATGACAAGATTATTCTATAATTAAAAATGCAAAATACTTAGATTAATCAAAATATCTTAAATAAGTACAAATTAATTTGAAGACTCATGTTATCAGATTTCACAGCTTACAAAGAAGCTACAGGCACTGTGGCAGTGTCATGAATAGACAAACAAATCAATGGAACAGAAATGATGGTGGAGATGTAAACTAATGCTTGTAAGTTCAACTGATTTTTAAATGAAAGTTCCAAAGCAATTCAATGAGAAATACAAAGACTTTTTAACAAATGGTGCTGGAACAAATGGATATCCATGTAGAAAAAAATAATCAACCCCATTTTATATACAACAACACACGCAAGCTTAATTCAAAATAAATCATGAACTAACTGTACAAAGTGAAATCATAAAGGTTAAAAGAAAATAAGTGGCTTAAAACTTATCAGAGGGTGAGGAACATTTTCTTAGGCAGAATAAAACAATTAGCATAAAAGAAAACAATGATAAATTATGTTTTATCAATATTTAAAAAGTTCTGATCATCAAAAGGCACTTTTAAGAAAATTAATAAGTGAATCACAGCCAGGAACATATGTGTTACAAAAGACATATATCCAGAATGTAGTTTTTAAAAATCTTGTAACTCAAGAGTTAAAGTACAAAAAGTCCAATAAATAATTGGGCAAATGGCTTGAACAAACACTCTTAAAACAAAAATACACAAATAACTCAAAAGCTTAGGAAAAAGAATATTATCATTAGTCAAGAGGGAAATACAAATTATATCCACAGAATAACTTTATGTGTTCACCTTAATGACCAAGATTTTAAATAAACTATCAATATCAAATAAGGACAAGGGTGTGGAACAATGAGAATTCTCATATATTGCTTTGTTAATGTGAAATATAGCAACTGAAAAGGTTTGGCTGTGTCCTCACCCAAATCGCACCTTGATTCGTAGTTCCCATAATCCCCACATGTGGTGGGAGGGACCCAGTGAGATGTAATTAAATCATGGAGGTCACTTCCCCCATGGTATTCTCGTGATAGTAAGCAGGATCTCACAAGATCTCACGGTTTTATAATGAGCTTCCCCCTTCACTTAGCGTTCATTCTTCGCCTTCCTGCCACCATGTGAAGAAAGATGCATTTGCTTCCTCTTTCGCCGTGATTGTAAGTTTCCTGAGTCCTCACCAGCCCTGTGAAACTGTGAGTCAGTTAAACTTCTTTTCTTTATCGATTATTCAGTCTCAGGCAGCTCCTTTTTTATTTCCATAATCACTTTATTTTTTAAAATTTCATCTTTTAATCATGAAAACACTTTTACATATTAGAGTCAACCTCTTAAGTGGCATTTCTTAAGTTACTGTGGTACAGGTGGTATTTGTTTACATGAGTAAGTTTTTAGGGTAATTTGTTAGATTTTTGGTGTACCCATCATAAAAAGGAGCCCACACAGCCAAAGCAAGACTAAACAAAAAAAACAAATCTGAAGGTATCACATTACCTGATTTCAAACTCTATTATAAGGTCACAGTGTCACCAAAACAGCATGGTACTGGTCTATAAATGGCACATAAACCAATGGAATAGAATAGAGAACACAGATATAAACCCAAATACTTACAGCCAACTGATCTTTAACAAAGCAAACAAAAACATAAAGTGGGGGAAGGACCCCCTTTTCAACAAATGGTGCTGGGATAATTGGCAAACCACATGTAGGAGAACAAAACTGGATCCTCATCTCTCACCTTATACAAAAATCAACTCAAGATGGATTCAGGACTTAAACTAAGAACTGAAATGATAAAAATTCTAGAAGATAACATTGGAAAAACCCTTCTGGACATTGGTTTAGGCAAGGATTTCATGACCAAGAACCCAAAAGCAAATGCAATAAAAACAAAGATAAATAACTGCGACCTAATTAAACTAAAGAGCTTTTGCATGGCAAAAGGAACAGTCAACAGAGTAAACAGACAATCCACAGAGTGGGAGAAAATCTTCACAATCTATACGTCTAACAAAGGATTAACATCCAGAAACCACAATGAACTCAAACAAATCAGTAAGAAAAATACAAACAATTGCATCAAAAAGTGGACTAAGGACATGGATAGACAATTCTCAAAAGAAGATACACAAATGGCCAACAAACATATGAAACAATGTTCAACATCGGGCAGTACTTTATACCAGCATGAGAATGGACTAATACAGTGAATATTCTATAAAATGCTTGGCAGTTTCCTGTAAAGTTGAACATATAGTTGAATATACAAAAAAGTAAATAAATGAATAAATAAAGCCTTTCCCTACCCTTTGACCTAGCAATTATATTCCTCAGGATTTATCCAAGAAACATTAAAATATGTCTACAAAAGGCGGGCATGGTGGCTAACACCTGTAATCCTAGCACTTTGGGAGGTCAAGGTGGGTGGATCTCGAGGTCAGGAGTTCAAGACTAGTCTGGCCATTATGGTGAAATCCCGTCTCTACTAAAAATACAAAAATTAGTCAGGTGTGGTGGTATGTGCTTGCAGTCCCAGCTACTCAGGAGGCTGAGGCAGAAGAATTGCTTGAACCCGGGAGGCAGAGATTGCAGGAGCCGATATTGCGCCATTGCACTACAGCCTGGGCGACAGAGTGAGACTCAGTCTCAAAAAAAAAAAAAAAAGTCTACAAAAATAGAATATATTCACACATATTTATAGGAGATTTATTTATATTATCTTAAAGCTGTAAATAATACAAAAGTCAATCAATCAACAGAATAGATACACGCTGTGCATCAAATTCATATAATAAAACATTACTCATCAATAAAAAGAAAAACTGATTACTATTTATAAATCTCATAGATATTTTGATGAACAAAATAAGCTGAAGACAAGAAAGTACATATGATAAGATTTCCCTTATATGAAGTTCTAGAGTATTCAAAACTAATTTATGGTGAAAAGTTAATCTAACTGTGGTTGCCTCGGGTTTGCGGGGGTATGGGGAGATATAATTTACTCCTATGGCAAATGAGAGAGTTCTTTGGTTTGAAGGAAATTTTCTGTATCTTATTATTGTTAGTCATTGCATGAGTGTATTCACTTGTTAAAACTCATTAAACTCAGTGAATTTCAATATGAGTAAAGAAGTAGACAGGTAGTAAACTCTAGTTAATATATTGAAAATAATGAAATCCATGCTTCTCACTGTTGAGAGAGTTTCAGTATTGGAAAGGGGAAAACTAATATATGCTATGTGATGTTGGATTGAAAATATCAATATTTACTTACATCATATATATATTTTGTGTGCGTGTGCGTGTATGTGTGTGTGACAGAAAGAGAGAAAGAGAGAGAGAGAGAGAGAAGGGAGAAAGAAGAAGAGGAAACGCCAGAGAGAAAAAAAGAATAAGCACACCCAGCGTTCGTATTTAAATACCATTTCCCACTAAAAGAATCCAGGGCTTACTGGAGAAATGGTTACTATTTTCAGGGCTAGAAAAGAGCAATATAAGCCTGGAGCATCTAGTTGCATTGTGGAAGAGGAGCTCAAAGAATTAGAGAAATATGTCAAAATGACACAAATCAGTTTGACAGGGCTCCCTCTTGTCATATTCAAAGTAAATATTGAAAGGGTTGGATTGAAATAACTCAATAAAGTAACAAATCATGAACCCATACTCACAGAAGTAAATAAATAAATAAAGCCATTCCCTACGCTAGAGTGCCAAATGATAAGCGCAGCAGAAATGATATATTTGAAATTAACAATGGATGCTAAACTTACAGGGTAGATGTTGATTGGAACAGAAATTATTTCAAAATATCTCAAAAAATCTACTCATTAAATTCAAAGGAAAAACTGTAATAATATCATTCAATAATGTAGGTAATACCACCTGAACCAAAAAAACAAGTATAGCATAATCAAAATTGAGACAAAATTGTGTCTAATAAGATACTCAGAGAAAGATAAAACATTATTACTTCTGTTAATCTAATCATGAGGAGGCATCAGACAGACCTAAGTTGGGAGACAGTCTACAAAATAACTAGGCCCGTCCTCTTAAAAAATGTTAAACTCAATACACAGAAAGAAAGACTGAAATATGACAATTAAACACAATATGCGATTGTGGAATTTATTTCTGGAAAAGGAAAACAAATAGCTATAAAACACATTATTATAAAACTTCATTAAATGTGATATTGTCTGTAGATGGGATAATTTTCTTATTTTTCCTAGTATTTAAAATTTATCTGTGGTTTTGTAAGAAACTGTATAATTTCTGAAGAAATATGGACTAGATTATTTAAGGTTAAAGAATCAGGATACTTTCAACTTAACTATAAGATGTTTCAGTTAAAGAAATAAAATCCTGTATGTATAAAATTAATACACAGATATGTAAATAGTCTAAAATGAAATAAGTGTTGCATTTGGATAAAGGGTATATAAGACTTCCTGACATGATTCTAGCAACTTTTCTGTAAATTTAAAGCTATTTCAAAATATAAACTATGCTCCCTGTGATGGTTAATATTAATTAAATTAAGTATCAACTTGATTGAAGAATTCAAAGTACTGTTCCGGGGTGTGTCTGTCAGGGTGTTGCCAAAGGAGATTGACATTTGAGTTAGTGGGCTGGGAGAGGCAGACCCACCCTCAATCCAGGTGGGCACCATTTAATCAATTGCCAGCCCAGCTAGAATAAAGCAGGCAGAAGAACAGGAAAGGACTTGACTTGCTGATTCTTCTGGCCTTCATTTTTCTCCTGTGCTGGATGCTTCCTGCCCTCGAATATCAGACTCCAAGTTTTTCAGCTTTTGGACTCTTGGACTTATATCAGTGGTTTGCCAGGGGCTGTTGAGCCTTTAAGCGCAGACTGAAGGCTGCACTGTCAGGTTTCCTACTTTTGAGGTTTTGAGATGCGAACTGATCCACCACTGGCCTCCTTGCTCCTCACCTTGCAGACAACCTACTGTGGGACTTCATCTAGTGATGGTGTGAGTCAATATTCCTTAATATACTCCTTTTCGTATATACAAGAAGCCTATTATTTCTGATCCTCTAGAGGAACCCAGACTAATATCCACCCCCTCCAAAAAAAAAAAAAACAAAAAAACAAAAAAAACAAAACCTGGTATAATCTCATATCCCCTTCCCCACTCCACAGTCAAGGAGGGTGCTCTCCCATCTCCTACCTTCTGACCCTTCACACAATACTTGAGAATTATTCTCTTGCCTAGGTAAAACAGTATCTGTAGATCGGGAAACATAGACCTGACTTATCACAGGTGACACAGTGTAAACTGGAAATAAATGAGAGTTTACTTGATGAAGATGGAGACTCCATTATCATTTCATTCATACCAGCCCTCTTCCTCATTTTGCTGTCAAAATGCTAGCACATAGGTGGAAGGGTGAATCTAGCCTCTTCACCAGAATCAAAATTTAAGAATTGGTGATTATAGAGATCTCTGACATAATCCCAAGGTTTTGTTCACATTGGAGCACTGTAAGGCTGAGTAAAACTTTTCTCCAGCCTTTTCCATCTCAATTAGTAACAACTGCATTATTGAAGTTTCACCGGCCCAAACCTCCAGCACCATCCTTGACTCTTTTCTTTCCCCACCACACACACCATCCATGTGAAACTCATCCTATGAGTTTCAGGTTTTTTCAACTTTTGTCCTTTTGGAATGCATTGCTTTTCCTCAGTTATTTCTTTCCCTTCCAAAAAAACGGACATACCTTCATCTGTTCTGCATATTTTTAAGCAATTTTTACCTTATAACTTACAATATGATTTTTTATTTCTTATGTTTAAGGTATGTCCCTCTCATTTAATTTAAGCTACAAAGAGTCAGGAGTGTTTTTACTTAAGTGTGAATTAATGTATCTTGAGTTCATTGAATAATTCTGTTGACACAGTAAACACTTAGTATTTGTGGAATAAATGTTTCTTTTCTACACAATTCTAATTTAAGTAACACCTATTCCATTTGACAATTTACATACATAAAACTGGAGAATCATAAGTATAAAGCTAGATGAATTGTTATGAAATAAATATACTCATCGAAGCATAACCTAGGACAAGAAAAACAATTGGATAAAAAACTACTACTGTGATTCCTTGTTTACAATCTCTACTTCTCTCCTCTACAAAGACAACCACTATCTCTTAGCACCATGGATACTTTTTCATCCTTCTGAAATTTATATAAATGAAATCAGATATTATACATTATTTTGTGCCTTGATGATTTTAACACTATATTTGTAATCACTGAATAATATTCTAACTGTATTGCTATACAACAGGTTGTTTATCCATTCACCTATTGAAGAACATCTCAGATACATTCAGATTTTGGAGTTATGAACAAAGCACTATAAATATTTGCATGCAGGTTTTAGTGTGAACCTAAGTTTTTTAATAATTGTGTAAATAGATAAGACTGTAAATGCTGGATTAAATGGTTTAGCTTATTAAAAAGCTGCTATCCTGTGTTCTAAAGTGGCTAAATCAGTTTGCATTACGAACAGCAATGAAGGTGAATTCCATTTGTCTGCATCACCTGCAGCAATTGATATTACTTTAAATTTTAGTCGTTCTAAATGATACGTAGAGTTATCGCATAGTTGCCTTAATTTGCATTTTCCTATAAACAAATAATATTGAGCATCTTTCATATGCTTATTTGCAAAAATGTATTTTCTTAGAAAGGGTCTCTGTTCAGATTATTTGCCTCTTAATATCGTCCTGGTGACTTCTCCTTTAGAATGCTATTAATTATTGAATCAATTTCAACAGGTACTAGGTTTTTAATAGATTACTTATTACTTAATATTTTGTGTCAGTTTGGTAGTTTGTATCTTTCAAGAAATAATTATATTTCATCTAATTTAGGAGAACTGTGGACATAGGTTTATTCATAATATTCTTTTATTATTATTTTAATGAATATTTACAGGATATGTTTAATGTCTATGGGCCACTCTTTTGTTTCAAATATTTTCAATTTATGTGTTCTCTCTTTTTGTTCTGGATTGGCTTGACTACAGATTCCTTAATTTTATTGTTCTTTTCAAATAATCAATAAATTGTATGTATTGATTTTCTCTATAGTTTTTCTGTTTGCAGTTTTCTTCAATTCTTCACTGATTTTTATTATTTATTTTCTTCTGCTTGATTTCAGCTATAATTACTCTTCTTTCCCTGGAACTTATATGATGGAAGCTTAGACTATTATGTTTAGAATTTTTTTTTTCTATTCTAACCTTTGTATTTAATGTTAGTTTCTCACTAAACACATCTTTCATTGCATCCAGCAAATTTTGGTAAGTTATAGTTCTATTCTGATTTAGTTTGAAATATTTTAATTTCTCTTGACACTTGTTTTATAAGTAATATTTAGAAGTGTGTTACTTAACTTCCAAGTATTTGGAGACTTTGAGCTATTCTTCTCATTGATTTTTTTGTTGTTGTTGTTTTATTACACTTTGCTCTGAAAATGGATATCGTGTAATTTTAAAATGTATTTTATATGTTTTATGGCATCAACGTGATGTATCTCAATTATGTATCATATGATATTGAGAAAAATATGTATTCGACTGTGGTAAGACAGAATATTTTATAAATGTCAATTAGATCAAGTGGATCAGTAGGTCTGTTCAGATCACTTATATCTCTAGTAATTTTTTGCCTGCTTGATCCATCAGTTATTAAAAGAGTGGTATTTATCTACAACTATAATCATGAATGTGTCTATTTCTCTTGGTAGTTCTATCAGATATTGCCTCACATATTTTGACACTGTTTTTATCGACATACACATTAAGCAGTATTATGACTTCCTAAAGAAATGGCCTTTTAACATTATGTAATCTCCCTCCTTGTCTCTAATAATAGTCTTTATTCTAGAGTCTACTTTGTCTGAAATTAATATAGCTACTCTAACTTTGTTTTTATTATAAGCACCACATGTTTTTCTCCATTCCACTGTATTTAACCTATCTGAGCCTTCATAAAAGTGGGTATCTGGTACAAAATGTAGAGTTAGGTTTCTATTTAAGTCCACTTCATGGTCCTTGGCTATTAATGTCTCCCATTTTTGGTGTATTTAGACCATTCATATTTGAAGTGATTATTACTGTATTTAAATTAATATATATTATTTTTGTAATTGTTTTCTTTTTTCATTTTTGACGTCTTTATTTCTTTAATTACAAAAACCTAACATACTCATATAAATCCAAAACTACAAAGGCGTATAGAGTCTTCCTTGACTCCAACCCCTCACCTCACTCCCTTGATGTAACAGTTTGATTTGTATACTTGCAAGTGATTTTTCTGTAATGTACCAACAAATAACATCATGGTGGGGCTTATTGTTTGTACAAGTTTACACCAGGAGTCTGCAACTTAACTTTTTACTTAGTAATAAGTCCTGGATTCATACAGAAAGATCTTTTCTGTTCCTTTTAATACATGCATAATAGTCCTGAGCATGGATATACTATCTCTTTTTTAAAAATCCCTGATTGATTGATTTAGGTTGCTTTCAATATTTTTGGCATCACAAAAAATTCTGCAATAAATATATTTGAACACATAGTGCGGAGACCAGCTCAGTTGGGGAGACCCTAACCCAGCAGCGCTAGGGGAATTAAAGACACACACACACACACAAATACAGAGGTGTGAAGTGGGGAATCAGGGGGTCTCACAGTCTTCAGAGCTGAGAGCCCCGAACAGAGATTTACCCACATATTTATTAACAGCAAACCAGTCATTAGCATTGTTTCTATAGATATTAAATTAACTAAAAGTATCCCTTATGGGAAACAAAGGGATGGGCTGAATTAATTGCAGCAGGAACATGCCCTTAAGACACAGTTCGCTCATGCTAATTGTGGCTTAAGAATGCCTTTAAGCGGTTTTCTTTTCGGCCCTGGGCGGGCCGGGTGTTCCTTGTCCTCATTCCAGTAAATCCACAACCTTCCAGCTTGGGCTTTAGGGCCATTGTGGACATATCACAGTGCTGCGGAGATTTTGTTGATGGCCAGTTTTGGGGCCAGTTTATGGCTAGCTTTTGGGGGGCTTGCTCCCAACACATAGTGTGCATGGTGACATGAATGTTTCTAAATGAGATGCCTAGAAATGGAAATGCTAGGCATCTCACTGGAGTATGTACACGTTACGCTCTGGTAGATCCTTTGCTCAGTGGTTGCACCAATTTCCCCTCACGCCAGCAATGGCTAGGAATGTTCATTTCTCCACATCTTTTCCTAAACTCCATGTTATCATCTCTGTGATTTTTGTCAATCTGATAGACTCAAAAAATTGTTTATGATGTCATCTTATTGTTTTTGTTTGCATTTTAAAAATTTTTGGTAAGGTTAAGTCTCTCTTTATATGGTCCTTGACTATTAATTTCTCCCATTTTCAACATCTCTAATTATTAAAAAATTATTCTTGCTGTTGATTGTATATCTTACTTTCCATAAATTCTACTTATTGATCTTAGGTTTCTGAACTCAAATGAAGTAGGTCTGCTCTAAACTCTTAAGTGGCAGTTCAAATATTTGGAGAGTTCTACCAAATGTCCTTCGAGTCTCCCTGTCTTTAGGCTAACATCCTTAACTCCTCTATCCTATAAGAGCGATTTTGAAATAGTTTGAAATTCGAAGTTCTGCCCTCTGGACTACCCTGGTTATCAATGTTCCCTTTTACAACATTTCTTCAGAACTAATTACAGAACAACAGCATATATGTTCTGATAAGTGCTGGGTACAATAGAAACTATCATTTTTGGTTATAATAATGTAAGTTTGGGGTCCATTTTACTTGAGTATATAATCAATTAAACAAAAAAGGTGTATTTTCGCATGGTTGACTTTTAAATCACATTTCTCCCTTTTCCTATTATGCAGCTGATCTTTTTCAGCTTTGCTACAGGTTTTTGTATTTACTCCACTCAGGCAATCATCTACTGTTTTTGGATCTTTGTTGGGGCCAATAGATTATTTTTTAGTTATTTTGTGTAGCATATTAGTGACTCCTGCCATTTTATCTGTTATAGTTTTAATAGGCAAATTTTTATTTTAAAAAAATTAAGCAGAACAAGGCCAAAGGTGTAATCTTAGTTCAAAATCTGCATGTATCTGGCCTCCTCCACATCGTTTGGACTTGGTCATGGAAGTAGCTCATTCTCATTCTCAGCCCACATTTCTTCATTTAGGCCAGACAGAAATATGGTATGACCTTTTTGGAATGTGATATCTAAACAAGCTTAATTTCTGATTTCACTCTCATACCCCAGTCCAAAAACTGCCAAACAAAGAAAATAAACCTCATTGAACATAGCTTTCACTGTAATGAAACTGTGCTAGGTCTCTAGTTATCATGACTTTCTATCTCTTTAAAAGGTTATATAAGTTTTTTAATTTTTTTTTAAATTTCAATAGGTTTTGGGGGAACAGGTGGTATTTGGTTAGATGAATAAACTTTTTAGTGGTAATTTCTGAGATTTTGGTGCACCCATCACTAGAGCAGTGTACCTGTACCCAATGTGTAGCCTTTTAACGTTCTATGCAGGAAAATTTATCAGTGATAATTTTTTTTCAATTGCTCTTTGAGAAAGCTTTTATTTCTTCCTTACATTTGAAGAATAATTTTGATGGAGGTAGAATTCTAGTTTGGTGAATTTTTTTCCAATACTCTAAATATTTTACTCCAGTTTCTTCTTGTTCATCTGGCTTCTGATAAGATGGCCAACATATCCTTATTCCTCTATAGGTAAGATGCTCCCAATACCCCAGCCTTTTCTATGATTTTATCTTTGCCTTTGGTTTTCTGAAATTTGAATATGATATCATTAGGGTGTTTTTTGTTGGTTTGGTTTGGATTTTTTATGATTTATTTTATGAATATTCTCTGAATTTTCTAGATCTGTGGTTTTGGATCTATCGTTAGATTTGGAACATTCTGAGCCATTATTACTTCAATTATTACTTTTGCTCCATTCCTTCTTTGTATCTTCTTCAGTATTTCAAATGTGTATGAAAAAGATTTGAAATTGTCCCATTGTTTTTGAATTTTTTAATCTTTGAATTTAAAACCTTCTATTGAACTATCCTCAAACTAATTTTTCACTCAGCCATATGGCCTAATAATGAGCCCATCAAAGTCAATATTTGTTTCTATTTTAGTGGTTTAGATTTGGAGCATTTAAAAAATTTTCTTAGAGTTTCTGTTTTTCTCTAAAGTGTCCATCTGTTTTTTCATGCTGTCTACTTTTACCATTAAATCCCTTAACATACTAAGCACAGTTGTTTTAAATTCCCTGTCTGATAATTATAGCAATTTTCTCATATCTTAATCTAGTTTTGAAGATTGCCTTTTCTCTTCAGATTGTTTTTTCTTACCTTTTTTGTCATGTCATTCAATTTTTGGTAAAAGTCAGATATGTTGTATTGAGTAATTGGAATGAGGTAAATACACCTTTACTGTGAGGATTTCTGTTAATATGATTGTGAGTTGAAATGTTTAATGTTTGCTGTAGCCATGGGCACTAGAGGCTTTGAATTACTTTAGTGTGCCTGCTTTTGTTTCTCCTTTTGACTTTGGGCTTCCCTAAGTACTTTGCCTTAGAGTGGTACTGTGTTGTAAAGCTCAGATGAAGCCCACAGATAGTATCCAAGGGCTCCGTTGGTGCTATTCTTGCACCCAGCCCCACACCAAGGATGGAAGTTCTACCCAAGTTATGGCAGGCTCAGAGTACTTGGCTGGGTTGAGTTTAAAATCAGAAAAAGTCAAAGCTGTCTTCTATACTGAGTCAGTTCCTGGATGGGATCACAAGACCAATTGAGACAGTTTCTTGATATGGGTTACAGGTCCATGAGATATGTATAATATATATATTTATATAAATTTACATATATAATTATATATTCATATATCACATATTGTTTAAATATATATTTAATTAATATATAATATATAAATACATTATATATTATTTAATTTTTATATTATATATTATTTTTATATTTATATATTTATATACTATATAAATATGTATTATATAATATAAAATAAATATTATATAAATATATATTTGTGTGTGTGTGTTTGTACATATCTCCAATGCTGTAGCTTTGTTCTCCCTGCCCCCTACTGCCATATCTGATACCACCATGCTAAACCTATTTTCATGATGATCACACTCCTTATTATTTTATTTTTTTTCTTCCTTAAATGATACAAGCAGGGTCTAAGGGGTTGGTACAGAAAAGAGGGCTTTTCTCAGCTAAAGCAAGGCTCCTGCACAATGTTTTCCTCTGCAGAGTAGGTCTTTGTTTTGGAGAACAAAAGCTTTGGATATAATTCACAATTATTCCATTTTTCTCCTTCTGCCAAGGCCAAGAAAGCATCAGATTTCTCTTTTATTATTGCCTACCTTTCATTCTGCAGAAAATATCTGAGCCAGTACTATGTGTCCTGGGCAAACCAGTAGTCTCTCATATTCTTGCTTGGCATATCTGGTATGGAGCATCTGCCTTCTGAGTTACCTGGGTAAGAGCAATTGAGACCCAAGCATTCTGAGTCTTCTGTGACTCAGGTAGAGTTTTCCATCCTATGTGTAGCACTGGGTGGAAGAAGAAAGCCTCTGAACTGTTAGCTGTACATGAGGCACTTAGCCAGTAAAATTCAGAGTTTAAGGAGATTAAGAATACTGGTGGCCTTCCCCAACCTCCCTTCACCCTCAGTAAGAGAAGTTAACTGTAATCACTCAATTGGTTCTTCTTGATTGCTGCACAGATAAAGTCAATTCACTGAGATAGCAGTATTGCAGTAGAGAAAAAATTTAATGATTGCAGAGCTAGCCAAAGGGAAGATAGCAGTTTATTACTCAAAGCAGCCTCCCTGAAAGCTTGGAGGCTAGTTTTTCAAGGATAGTGTGGCAGGCAGGGGGTTTGGGAATGGAGAATGTTGATTAGTTGGTTTGAGGGTGAAATCATAGAAGGTCAAAGCTGTTTTTCAGTGCTGAGTCAGTTCCTGGGTGGCATCACAAGACCAGTTGAGACAGTTTCTTGGTATGGTTTACTGGTCCAGGTGGTGCCAGTTGGTCTATCTGAATGCAAGGTCTGAAAAATAGCTCAAATACTAATCAGGATTTTTAATATTGATGTTATCTATAGGAGCAATTGGCGAGGTTATGTATCTTGTAATCCTTGACTACATGACTCCTGAGCCATCATTTTAATTTTTTAGCTAATTGCTGTTTACAAAGATAACTTCAGTCCACAAGAAAGGGAGGGGTTAGTTTGGAGAAGGAGCTGTTATCATGTTTGTTTTAAAGTTATACTACAAACAAACTTTCGCCCATAGTTAGCTTGGCATATGCCCAGGAATGAACAAGGGCAGATTAGAAGTTAGAAGCAAGGTGGAATCATTTAAATCAGATTTATTTTGCTATCATAATTATTTATGTCAGATTTTCCTCACTGTCATGATTTTTGCAAAGGCTATTTATAATCATTGATTGGTAGCTGAGAAGAAAGGGAGCCCAGTTTTCTTTACCATACACTCTAGGAGTGGAATGTAATTCAAGTTGAACTGGAAACAGGAAAGAGTGGAAGTGGATTGTTGCTCAAATGCTAAAGACTTCTAGTGTTCTTGACATGCTTTAGTATATTTTCTTGAAGAAATTATTCTGGATTTGCTCTATGCTTTTAGCACATATCCCAGGGTTATAAAATGATATTTTAAATATTTTTAACTAGTTTGGCTTATTTGGCTATGGACTGGTTCCATGGAGCTCCTGCCATTCTGAAAGTGTAACTCCTAAATTTATTTTTATACTATTCATATTGGATATAGTAAATATACTTTATTACAGTGAAGAAGTCTGGTGATAGCGTGGTATAGAAATATGACCACTGGCCTTGAAGCCACACACTGTTGGGTTTGACATGCAGCTCTGTCATTTACCATCTGAGCAGCCTAAGGCAAATTACTTTAGTCTCTCTGAACATCAATTTCCATAACTGACACAGAACAATTATAACGTTCTTTTAAGGTTGTTCTAAAATATTGATAAGACAAAGTATACATGCAAAGTGCCTTGCTCAGAAATGTCATTAGTGTTTAATTAATATTATTAGTGGATTAATAATTTAATAATTT
This sequence comes from Chlorocebus sabaeus, assembly GCF_047675955.1. Taxonomy (NCBI): domain Eukaryota; kingdom Metazoa; phylum Chordata; class Mammalia; order Primates; family Cercopithecidae; genus Chlorocebus; species Chlorocebus sabaeus. The sequence goes on along the minus strand of NC_132930.1, from coordinate 22,842,511 downwards.
TGTAGTATCAGAATCTTTTCTACTTTACATAAAGATAATTATAGTTTTATATGGCTTTATCCTCTTTTTAGGTGTGTGTATATATGTATGTTGTGTGTGTGTATATATACACACACATACACATATATATACACATATATTGATATATGGAAAAAAAAACTTTTATTGGAAGAATCTGAGCACTTTAAACTTCTTGGATCCAGAGAGACATTAAAACGAGACAGCAGTCACATGCTATATCCCCTCTTTTTAGCTATGTATTGATCTATTGAAAATGCTTGTTACTGCCCCAACTAGCAATGAACTAAGATAATAATGCTGCAAGATAGGACTCTGTAATTTGAATATTTAAGCACTTCAAGTGATTTTGATGCAGGTGCTATAAGAAACATTTTGGAATATCTAGAAACTTTAGGGTCCTAATGATGGTGACTGAAATCCTGGAAAGGCTTCTGAGGAGGACTGGGAGGTATTTCAAACAAATTTTGAATATGGAACAGGTACTATCTGGTTATGATGCTTCAATATTTCCCTACCCAAAACAGTTTTAGAGTTTAAAAACCCTTCCAAATGTTTCCAGTGCTTCTACATACTTTGCACTTTGAGTTCTTAATAGAAGATACTTAATTTGCTTATATAGAGTGGAAAAGTGGTGGATGGAAAGGAATGTAAAATGCTTCTGCATTCAGTGTTAACATCCCATAAACAAAGGTAAAACTAAAGTTTGGGGTTAGAAAGCTTTAAAAATTCAAATATACTTTGTATATGGTACAGATGAATAATTTAAGTTTATTAAAGTGGTTCTGCTTTAAAAATGTGTCATTTTGAAGAGCATTTTTAATCAATAGTTTATTAAAACAATATTCTACTTGAAATATTTTATCTCTGGAATTTTAAATATGAATGTGACACATATTAATCTGTACTCTAATACCAATTATAATAAAACACTCCACATAAGGAATTTTCTTACTTTATTATGTCCTATTTCATGAGATAATTTCTCATATCTCCTGATGTTTAAAGCACTGTAAGTATAAATACTCCAAACTATGTAAAAAGTGTGGCATCCATAGCCATTGGTGTTCCTAGTTTTATGGTTGTGTCTGTGATTGCAACAATAAGAAATTATATGGTAGTTTGATGTTTAGCGCAATGTATATTTTTGTTAGTTTTAATAACCCCAGTGAGAAGCCTCCAGAAAATGAGTGGAAAGCTATGATGATTCCGATTATTTTCAAGCTGTACAGTCTCTCTTAGAGTAAGAAAGAAGAAATATGTTTACACATAACACAGACACATACACACAGCACACACCAACAGCATGCGTTGGTAATTTGGGACACTTTTTGCAAGTTAAAAATTTTGTTTTGTTTTTCAAAGAGTAACTCAATCCAGTTCAAACAACTCAAAGTACTCATTTAGAAAAAAATTGCGTGGCAAATAAAGACAATTTAGAATACATGAAAACTGAGCTGTGGATTAAATAAAGAACAGATATGTGGGAGACCTGTAATGTTGGTCTGCTATCCATTAGTATTCAAGGGAGGTAGTAACGTGACCTTCCAGGAACAGAGACATACAAATCTTGATCCTGCTCCTAACTCTTGCTGCTTCTGCTGTTGATATAGCAATATTGTTAATAACAGTCAATAAATTTTAATAACTTTTTTTGGAAAAGACTCATTTTGTTTCCTCTTTTAAATTGATCCCCCAAATGATCTTTCTCTCTCTCTCTCTCTCACACACACACACACACACACAATCACACATCCTATATCACCATTCTTTAACTTGTGCTCATTTTCTAAATCTTTAATGATTGGAATAACCCTTCCAGAAACCTTCTGTTACTTCCTAAAACTATATTAGATCCTTAGTGATGTGTTTGGCAGCACTATACTCATACTCCATCATAGAACATATGTGCCTATTATTTGTCTTCTCCACAAGATCATAAAAACTTGATGACAGAGGCTGTAGTAAGTTTTCTGACATCTCTGTGGAGTTCAGTAGTTTGTAATTGAACTCTACACAACAACTACATGAAGTATGTTTTACTCAGCATTGGTCATAGAAGCAAGGCATGGGCTGAAGTTCACTCGACGAATATGTAAAGAAGGATGGCCCTGAAAACAAACCTGGTGATTCTAAATGAAGTTTACTTTACCAATACAGAGACTGGCCTGTCGAATAGGCACAGATCTGTCCCTTAATATCTCATTAGAACTTCCTTACATTTACACTGCAATGTCCACTCTTAGAATTCCAGTTCACAGATTTTTTTTTTTTTTTTTTTTTGCTTCACTCACTTTTCATTGATTGTGGATTGATTGATGTTTAATATCATGTGTCTTTCATGGGAACTAGCTGGTTTGCTTTTAAATTTTATAGACTTGTCTTTTAGAAATGCAGGTACTCCTAAATTCATGGTACGTTACCATCATTGATTCACTCAGCGACATCCTGTATTCATGTATTCTCTTTAATCTCCATCACTCATTCCCTTTATTCCCCCTATCCTAAAAACAGTCATCTTGTATATTTATACATTTAATGTATTTTGGCATAAATGTGTAATTTGTTTTGTGTTAACTCACATATAAATACATTATTCTCTATTAAAGGTCTCATATATTACTTATTTTTTTCATTCAGCAAAAAGCTTTTAAGATCTATCTATTTAGACCATACATATAAATTCTTTTCCACCTGTTGTATAGAACTCCATGTTTTACCAGTTTACTCCCCTAGTAGTGACACAAGCAGATTACCGCCCCTCCACCACCAATAACACTGCAACTGACATCCTTGAGCATTTATTAAGGATATATTCCCAAAGGCAGAACTTTTAGACTAAATATAGGCACACACTAAATTTGATGTTCATTTTGAAGAACATTTTTAATCAATAGTTTATTAAAACAATATTCTACTTGATACACTGTATTTCTGGAATTCTAAATTTTAATATGACAAAAATTAATCATATTATAATACCAATTATAATAAAATACTCCTCACGAGGCATTGTGTTACTTTATTATGTCCTATTCCACAAGATAATTTCCTGTGTCTTTTGATATAAGAGCCAGATTCCATTTGAGGATATGAGAATGTCTGTACCATTTTACAATCCTAACAGCAGAATAACTAACTACACTACATTCTGCCATTTGGAAAAAGAAGAGAGGTAACTTGGTCTACAGAAAATCAAATATTGGCCAGGTGCAGTGACTCACGCCTATAATCCCAGCACTTTGGGAGGCCGAGGTGGGCAGATCACGAGGTCAGGAGATAGAGACCATCCTGGCTAACACGGTGAACCCCAATCTCTACTAAAAATACAAAATATTAGCCGGGCATGGTGGCACGCACCTGTATTCCCAGCTACTCAGGAGGCTGAAGCAGGAGAATGGCATGAACCCAGGAGATGGAGCTTGCAATGAGCTGAGATCATGCCACTGCACTCCAACCTGGGCAACAGAACAAGACTCTGCCTCAAAAAAAAAAAAAAAAAAAAAAATCAAATATTACGGGGAGATGTTGCAAATATCCCATTCCACAGGGAAGGGAAATGCTGGATTAAGCCCTGATTCTGCTTCCTGAGAGTAATAACTATTTCACTGAACTCTGTAACCTCTTGCTCCATCTTCTGGAAGATTTCTCTGTATCTTTTACCCTACTCAGAGAATATCTAATTAAGTCAACATTTGGGCACCCAACAGTTATTTTTAGTCTCGAACAGTGGGCCGGGTTAAATCTTCAACCATGACTAACTTGGATTTGACAATGCTTGGAGTTATGATTTCTTTGGTACTACAAATCTCAAACGAACTTAGTTGGCTTCTAGATATTTGATTCCTGTCAGCTCCATGTGCAAATATTCACATCTGCAGTTCTTTTCCAGACATTCTTCTTAGATTTCATCTCTTTCTCTGTTTGCCTGCCCCCAGGCTTCTGCTCTCTCTCAACTAAATCATGGGCAACTTGGCCACATAAGTTGGAGAACAACCACGCTTTCATTCTGCTTTCTCTGAGCTGTTTTGTCTAACTGAAAGAATCTATCGAATGCCAACTTAGTTTATTAAAGGATCTTACCAATGGTTGTGCAATCTATACTTTTTTTTAGTGATCTTTGAGGGATGACTAGTTTGAATTTGTTTTTTTATGTCAAAGATCTGTCTTATTACAGTTTTTTAGTGTTTGAAATAGAGAGGCAGTTACCTTTCCAATCCAAGATATCCCTGAGTCTTTGAATTACGCTTCTTTTCTTGCCTGCTTCAAAGTAGCCAATTCTTTTCTGAGCTCAGCTTCTTGTAACACCCAGTCACAATGAACATTAAATGCTTCCAGCATGCTTTTCTGCAACCTGTTCCCTTAAGCTACTAGTTAATTGAGGTGACAGTTTTACCAAATATTTCACCAATACAGGACTTGCATCAACATCCTTCCAGGCTCTGATAACAATTTTCTTTTTGTCCATTTCTTGTTTCCTAAGCCAATATCACATGGCTATACTAAGCCATAACCAATGACAGTGACTGAAAAACAATAATATTAATTTCTTGATCATGTTATATATGCATAGTGAATACACTAGAGACTGTGCTCTGTGTCCTTATTCCACATTTGAAATGGCAAGAGCAGCCACTAACTGGGCGACTACTAATGGTGGTAGCAGAAGAAAACAAATCTGGGGTCTTGTTCCAGCAATTAAATGTCTGGTCTTGAAGTGACACTTTCTACTTCCTCACAATGTATTGGCTAAAACAAATTCCATGGTCTCACCTACTCAGAGAAAGGCAATGGATCCACGTGTTTATAAGGTGGAGAATTGAGATAAAGTAATTGGTGAACAATCTACTACAATTATAAAGTAAGATTTTCTTAGGACTTTTAAGATGGCTTAACTATAAACATGTATCAGCATATAAGACAGGATTCTGTATAGAACATAGAAGATCCTCTGCATTCTGTATTAGGTCATTCTTGCACTGCAATACAGAAATACCTGAGACTGGGGAATTTAGAGGAAAAGAGATTTAATTGGCTTACAGTTCTGTAGGGTGTACAAGAAGCATAGTGGCATCTGGTTTTGCGGAGGCCTCAGAAAGGTCTTATTCAAGGTGGAAGGTGAAATGGAAGTTTGCCTTTGCCACATAGCCAAAGCAGGAAAAAGAGAGAGAGTGGGTGAGGGGGAGAGGGGAAGATGCTACACACTTTTCAATAATTGGGTCTCACGATAACTCACTATCACAAAGACAGCACCAAGCCATTAGGCATCTGCCCCCATGATCCAAATACCTCTCACCAGGCCTCACTTCCAGCATTGGGGATTGCAATTCAACATGATATTTAGGCGGGGACAACTATCCAAGCTCTATCAATTCCAAATATAAATTTGTTAAATGCTGGAAACTAAAAGCTAATATAATTTTTGAAAGGTCTGATGGAGTAAAGAACAGAGGAGTTTCCAGCAAAAGTCACAGTCTACATTATGAAGTCAGGTAATTTTTAAAATAATTTACCTGTGACCTGCTGCTTCAAATCTAAAGAATCACTGGCAATCTCTTCTACTTTACTCAAATGCCATTAAGAAGCACCTAGTTCTCAAGAATCTCCCCTGAAAGCTACTTCAAATACCGCATTTATGTATTGTATGTTTGTAAATATCTACTCAGAGCAATACCTCTCTCTTCTTATGCTTTCGACATCTCCTGTGAAGTCCGTTCCCAGGCAGCCTTTAACCTACAACAGAAGCTAGATGAAGGAGATTCTGGGAAAGAACAGATTCTAATTACTCCTTTGTGAGGCAGAAAGTTATCTTAGAAGGGATTAATGTTACGCTTTGTTGACAACAGGCAATTCAGCATGTATGTAAAACTATGTGATCATATGACTAGATAGAGAAAAAACATTTGATGAATACCAACATTCACTCATAATATAAAAAAGAAAAGCATCTTAGCCAATAAACAATAAAGAAACATCACAGGTAAATTCTATTTATCAGAAAGCCATCACAAACATCATTCTTAATGGTTAAAAAGTAGAAGCTCTCACATTAAAATAAGAAACAAGAGAGGGATATCCACTATCATAACAATTCAGCATTTTACCCAATAGCCTTAACATTCATGCCTTCATGAATGAATGCTCTAGCCTAAATATCCATCTCTCCCAGGGGTTGTTAGTTAGCCTAGTTAACGTTTTCACTTTGATGATTGACGACCATCCAACATTGAACTTGCAAAATAGAACTTCTGATTTGCCTGTAACCATTTTTCTCCCATTGCTCTGGTTCTCTATTGCTGTATAATAAGCAATGCCAATAATTGTAAGCACACTTATTGATTGACTGATTATTTCATGGTTTTGTGACTCAGATGACTAGTCTCAACTGAGTGTTTTTGCTCAGGAACTCCCATGTGGTTGCGGTCATGGTGTCTGGGGTAAGAGATATTTGAAATATCACCATAGGTATACTTTTAAAAACCGTGGCCATCTTTATGTTTACATTATTCATTTCATCTCATGCTTGTAAGTTAGTTGCTCTGATTACAATTATAATTGGCAATTTAATACACATTTGTAATATTATTTAATTATTAATAAATGAGTAACAAGTTTATGATTTATGTTTGTATTTCTTTATAAAATAATATCAAATATTTCATTTCTCTTTGCACTATTATAATATCATGATCAGTAATTTGTCATTGGTGTCAAGATAATACCTTTTTTCTTAACATATTCAGAAAGTGATATCATATAGACATATCTGTGAGAGATATATATGTATGTTTTAATATAAATTTAGTGAACTATATGAAGTGAGCAAAAGCAAGTAAGGTATCATTCATAATCACAGGACATGTTAAGGTAAAATATTAAATTTTCGTGCATTTCCTTCCAGGAAAAAATATGCATGTGTGTCTCTGTGATGAGATACATAATTTTACAAATTACAATGTTTGACAGTTTGTATTATGTTCTGATTTTAATAAATTTTATATTTTATTATGTGATAATTTGTTCTAAGGAATGCATAAAATTATATTGTATTACTAAAGTTATTTTATTTTGGTGTAATTTACTCAACTATTTCTTTAATAATGGACATTGTTCCTGATCCCAGGGTTTTGCTACCATTAATAATGCTACAACTCACGTTGTCATGCATAATTCATTGTGAGCATTTCTGATTATTTCCTTAGGATATATTTCTAAAAATGGAATAATTGGGTCAAAGTGTATGGGTATTTTAATGATCAGATAAACGTTGCCAAGTTGCCCTCCAGAAAGTTTCCATACATTTGTATTCCCACAAGTAGTATATCAGACTATCCATTTGCATTTCTTTAATTATAAGTCATGTTGAGTATTTTAGCACATTCATGAATGGTTTTAGTTTTTGAGTTTGCTGTATGGGTGAAGTTGGACCAGCTGGTAATTTACTCATTGTCTATTTTTCTTATTTATTTAATTAAGATTTTAATTTTCTGAGTGATATTTATAGCAAATTGTTTTCCGATTGCCATTTGGCTGTTGATATTGTTAATATTTCAAAGTTGTAATACTTTAATAAACATCTTTTCAAATTTTCACATTTTTTTCTGTTTTACTTTTATCTTTCTGTGACTTATAATTATTTCCATATCATGATATTATGTATTTAGTTACCTTTTTTATTCATTTCTATGTTGTTAATTTTTGTTTTATCAAATTAACATGTATTTCATTTTATATTAACTTTCTCTGTAACTTACTATTGTTGATATTATCATTATTATTATTTTTCTTTTGAAATGGAGTCTCACTGTATCACCCAGGCTGGAGAGCAGTGGCACAATCTTGGCACACTGCAGCCTCTGCCTCCTGGGTTCAATGACCCTTCTTTGAAACATTGATATGATTTATCATGACATTAAGGGTTTTTCTATGGATCATTAGCAGAGACACATTTATAATTGTATCTGTGCCAGTTAGGGGTGAATATGGAAGGAAATATCAAATATAAGGTTTAAAAAGTTAAAAATATAACTTCTATTATTAATTCACCAAATATGTTTTAAGTATCAGCTTCTACTTTTATCTTGCAAACTACTTGCTGGAAGCTAGGTCATATTTGAAACATTTTAAAACTTAACTTAGGAGATTACTGATTCTTCTTGACAGACAAAGTTGATTTTGACAAAAAGTGAACATTGTAGAAACCTCCGATACAGATCTGATTTTGAATTACTTAAGTGTACAATACTATAATTGTAGTCCATTGCTAGTATTTCCCATAATATTCTAATATCTAGATGACATCATATTGCATTTCTTCCTTCTCCTCAACCAGATATTGACTAACAGCTCCCTTCAGACCTTTTCTTTACATACAGTCATATAGAAAATTATTTAGACATGACTGGTGCCTAGCAATGACTTTACTCATAACATAAAATGATGATGATGATTATTCAGCAACTGACAGATTAGGAAGAGAGACATAAACTTAATGAACTAGAATTATTTTATATTAAAATTTGAAAGTATTTTTAAAGAGTTGCCTTTTAAAAAGGTATTTTTGAAAAGCCTTTTCATACTTTTAATCCATCATCTTCATTGTTTTACCATGGTCTATGACTTACCTAGCATTAGCAATTGATCTGCACCTACTGTTTCTTTCATCACAGCCACCTGCATACTTACATATTTATAGTAAGACTATGATAATCTGGACATCCCAATGAGACTAAAGTTAAGCAGAACTTATCTAGACTACATTTTGCCCCATTTCTTTTTGTTTTTCTGATACTCTGGTGTTACCAATGAATACTAACCCTGTTTGAATTTTTAGTTTCTGGTTTCTCCCTGATTCACATATGCATCTGTCTACAAAGTTCGTTGCCTGTTCATTTTGCTGCTTTCTAAATCTCTGGCATCTGATTCTTAATTTTGAAAATGAATAGATGTTTATGTGGTATGACTCTAAATTTCAACTTGTATCCCCTTATGTCAGAATGCTAGTAATATATTCTTGTTAATGTCTCTGTGAAAAGAAATACCTATAAATCTGTAATATATTCTGGGCCTAACACCTATATGAGGCTTAATTCATTAGCTAGTTTATCAGTTGTTCACTGAAAGAAGAAACTTGAGATAAATACTTATAGAGGGTTAAATTTTGAGAAATAAATGAAGGAATGAAGCAGAGGATGGGACCTCACAGTTCTTTACTGGGCATACCTGGCCTGTTATCTTCTATAGGGTAAAGAACTATAAGGAGGGAAAGAAGGGTAGCCCTCCATGCATTTAAACACATAAATATCCATCTAAGGAAGAAGTCGAGTGAATGATCTAGAGATAATTTCTGTTTAACAGCCAATTACTTTATGAGGATATGGCAGAGTCACTGATAAATTTCTCTCACATCACAGATAGAATATTTTCATATCCTACTTCTGTGAAGACTGACCTTAGAGGTATTTAAATCAAGTAAAAGTGGCACTGGAACCTAGAGTTTTAGACTATTTTTTTCATGTGTGTGCATCTTTATAATCTATTCAAAATTAAAATGAATTTTACTTGAAAAAATATAAAACAGAAGGTGAAATGGTTTATGCAATATAAATAAATCCAAAGAGAAGAATGATCTCCTTCTTACATTTGTAAAGCAATCCATGTTGTCCATGTCTAAATTTGCCTAGGCGTCCGGTATGTCAAAAACTTTTGGATAAAGTTTCACCATTTTCCCACATACAATAGTATTCTGTGTCAAACCACCATGCCAGAAAACTGGCATAGAGTAGGGCCCCTTTTGCAATAGGAGAGCCGCAAACTGCCACCAAGGCTTCTCTTCATCAAGGTGTATGATTTGGCAGATAGCTCACTAATTGGGCTTTATAGAGATTACTGTCTTCAGAGCTGCCAACTGATTGTTCTGTTTCATTCTCAAATATAATGGGAATGTCACAGCATTTGATATTACCTGCCAACTCTCAGATACTTCCAAGGACTCTGAAATAGACATCTATCTAAAGCAATCTGGACACAAACATCTAATATTTTATGAAAGCAGTACTCAAAAGTTTATCATTGTTTATTTTTTAATAACTAGCAGAGATAAAAATAAGCCACTTGTCTCCTAGGCACATTATGGGAATAGATTAACTGTAGAAAAGCACATTGATCTCAGAAGAAGTTAATTTAATTTGAGTTTATGAAATTATTTTGATATCTAGGTACCACCATCTTTTGCAATTTTTCAAGTTTACAAACTTTTAATAAAAAGTGCATGCTTCTTTGAATTATGTATCTACTCTCATTTTATAGGATCTGAAAGATCTATGAAACTGTTTAAAAATTCCATTCCACCTTTGAAAATGACACGGAAATAGAAATTTTTTATGATAACTATGTTCAAATCCATTTTTCTGTGTTAAACATGGTGTTGAGTCGATAGCTTTATCTATGGCAATAAAGTCATTGCAGGAGAATATTCATTATCAGCTCCATTGGCCTCATTCCCTCCTAAATAATCATTAAGTAAAAGAAGAACAACTGAGATATTTATTTCACCTTCTTTTAATGACACATATTACTGATTTTAACATGCATCACTCATTAAGGCAGATGCTAATAATATCATGAGAAATAAAGACTGAATATACTGCAAATAAGCCCAGTGTTAGAGCCAAAAATAAACCTTGAAACAGGTTTGTTCACCCTCTCATTTTAAAAGCAAAACAAAAAAAAAAGGCTGCCATAGTAGTTCTCTATGTTAGGAAAGAAGGTCAGTAATCCTTCTGAAATGCTATTCCACACAGAGGGGGTGGCGAGTGAAAATGTTATGTTTTCATTGTAAGAGAAATACAATAGCATCTGGAAGACTCGGGAAACAAGTACAGACAGTTCCTAACTTACACACCCACTGTAAACTAGAGACACATCTGGCCTTAATGGTAGTTTGACTTTTTTTTTAACTTTACAGTTTAATTTATGATATTTTCTTTCCATTTATTTATTTATTTATTTATTTATTTGAGACAGAGTCTCACTCTGTTGCCCAGGCTGGAGTGCAGTGGCATGATCTTGGCTCACTGCAATCTTCATCTCACAGGTTCAAGCAATTCTCCTGCCTCAGCCTCCTGAGTAGTTGGGATTACAGGCATGTGCCACCATGCCTGGCAAATATTTTTATTTTTAGTGGAGATGAGGTTTCACCATGTTGGCCAGGCTAGTCTCGAATTCCTATCCTCAAGTCAACCTCTGAAAGTGCTAGGATTACAGGTGTGAGCCACTGTACCCAAACTAATTTATGATATTTTTGATGTATGATGAGTTTACTAGGACACAAACCCATTGTAAGCTGAGAAGCACCTGTATTTGCCTTAAAATAATCTAATGTAAGATAAACAAAATAGTGTCCAAGTAATTAGGCCAAATATTCATCAAACCCCTTTTTGTCTTCCCAGAAAAATGCAGTCACGTAAAAGAGAATTTTTGCTCAATTTTGCAGGGTTCACAGACCCCCATTTATAATCCTCCGAATTCTTGAGCCCTAACTTATTATTAGTCTTCCATTACATTATTTATTGCAGGCTGCACAATAATTTAAACAAAAAATTTGATGGTATTCTACTATGGCATGCTGTCGTGAAAGGTATGTTTTCAGTATTACAGACTGGTTAAACTGAGAAAGAAAGTGTTGAAAGAAAGTTAAGCATCTTGAGTAAGGGATAACACTTGATATAAAAACATAACAATATTCTCAACAAGAGTATAAACAAATTGACCAATGGAGCATAACAGATAGCCCAGAAATCATCCAAAGACACAAAAACTTGATTTACGGCATTTAGTATCCTTCCAACTCCATTTCTGCCCCCAGCCCCCTGCTGAATAACTATTGTTTAGAAGTTTCTTCATTGAATAGTTGTTCTTTCCTACTGATATGCCATCCTACTTGTCCTGTATCAGATGTCTATATATGTGTGCATCTATTTCTGGGCTCTTTCTGTTCCATCGATCAGTTTGTCTATCTTTCTACCAGTACTATGCTATGTTACTTACTCTAACTTCAAGAGGCAACTTGTACTTGCTATTACATCTCTCTTTTTTTTAAATTTTATCTTTTCCCAACCTAACTTAGCTGTGTACTTTTTCTTACAAAATTTATATCGGTTTGTTAAATGACATTACAATTGTTTTTGATATTCATTAGAGATGTTTTGTTGCTCCATTGGAGTGTTCTATGAACAACTGGGAAAACTGACATTATTTAATATTAAGACTTTTAAACATGGGATGTCTCCATTTTCTTAGGTGCTCTTGAATCCCTTTGTTACAGTTTCATTACTGATTATAAAAACACTCAGCATATCATTGATAAATTTCTTCCCAAATAAAGCATAGTAGTATTGCTATTGTAAATTATGTCATATAATCTGTGATTCAAATGTTTTTTCAAAATATGTGATGTTCAGAAATAAATCTGACTTTTAAAATTTTATATCCAAGGAACTTTCTAAAATCCTCAGTTATAATACATTTATAGTAAAGTATCTATATGTCTCTGAGTCCATGTGAAAAATCATTAATGACAAATAATGAAAGTTTCAGTTACCTCTTTTCATTTCCTTTGCATGCATTGCACTCTATTTTCCTATTAGCTATGTAAAACCTCCAGTGAAAAATTGAATAGAAGATAGAGAGTATTTTAGTATTAATTATTCACCATTTTTAATGGGAATGTTGATAACATTTAACCACTTGTTTATTAATATTTTCAGTTGTATAGTTACTATTTCTCAAACTAAAAAGTTTCCTTTTATTCATTCAATAAAAAGTTAATTTGTCTTCTATGTATGAGGAACTATTCTTGGTGCCTGAGATATATCAATAAATAGAATAGGTTAAAATCCCTTTCTTCATGAAATTGACATTGTAGAGTTCCTTGTTCAAGAATAGTCTTTGTTTCTTTGTTTTGTTTTTCTTAATTATTATTTTATATGAAATTGTATCAAAACCATTTTCTGTATAAGAGGAATCATATTTTTCTTTTTTAATCTCTTAATGGAATTGACACTTTAAAGTATAATATTCAAACCTTTTTGAATATATAAGAGAATCCTGTCTTAATAACTATTGATATTTTTAAAAATACATTCCAGACTTCAATTTACTAATATAGTACGATTAAGAAAATGATACAAACAGTTCTATACAGCTAGCTGGCAGAGAATTACAGAAGAATTTTCCTGCATCATTTAAATATAGACCCAAACTCATTGGTACTATATGACAGTAGTTTTATAATGAGGTTTAATATGTGATATATACATATATAATTTTATCATTTAGAAATGATAAACTCCTCGACTTCCAAGACAACAGCAGAGATTTCAGAAATATCGTAGTTCTTTAAGGCTTGTATCATTGGCCCAATCAAAAGCTATTGGCCTGGGAAATGACTAAATACACAAGGATCTAATCTCTGCACTGCTGCTCCTTAAAATAGGATTTCATGCCTCTACTTCAGAAGACCATTCCCTCTCTGCATTTTCCTCCCGCTCCTTACTCCTTAACAGATACACTTTTAATTTATTCACGAAGATAGGAACTGACTGTAGGATGGCTGTAACTCACCAATTGGTTTGTTTTCTAATTTGTGTTATTGAAGCTTTACCAAATTTAATCAGGAGATTTGCTTCTTTTTCTTTCTTTCTTTTTTCTTTTTTTTTTTTTTTTTTTTTTTTTTTTCTGAGACGGAGTCTCGCTCTGTCGCCCAGGCTGGAGTGCAGTGGCGTGATCTCGGCTCACTGCAAGCTCCGCCTCCCGGGTTCACGCCATTCTCCTGTCTCAGCCTCCCGAGTAGCTGGGACTACAGGCGCCCGCCATCGCACCCAGCTAATTTTTTGTATTTTTAGTAGAGACCGGGTTTCACGGTGTAAGCCAGGATGATCTCGATCTCCTGATCCTCGTGATCCTCCTGCCTCGGTCTCCCAGAGTGCCGGGATTACAGGCGTGAGCCACCTTGCCCTGCGGGAGGTTAGCTTCTATATTCATGTTTCGAGTAAGCCTGTAATTACCATTTATCACACTTTCTTTTTAAATATTGGTAATACAGTTTACTTTATTCCCACAGAATGAGGTGTAGTGTTTATTTATTTTCTCTGAGAAATCTAGTATAAGATCACATTGATATGTATCTTGAAAATTTGAATTCAATATCCTCTAAAACTTAAAATTGTTGTTTTCTTTGTAAAAATATATTAAAATGTGGTTTCAGTTTATTTAATAAGTATAACAGTATTATTCAGTACTTTCATTTCTCTTGGAGTCAGATTTAACAAATTAGATAATCTTATAAATATTTTTATTTCAATCTAATTTATCAAATGTATTGCCATAAATTGTTAATAGTATTCTCTTATCATTCTTATAATGTCTCCTAAACTATAGTTTTGATTTTCTTTTTATTTATAAGTCTACTGACATGTGGATTCTTTTCTCTTTTTCTTGGTTATGTTTACAGAGGTTGGTCTATTGTTTTTCATCTTGCCAAAAAATTAACTTCTTTCTTTATTAATTTCTTATGTGCTTTCTACATTTTGTATTTCATGGATCAATAGTTTTATTTTTATTTGTGTTTTATAATGTTATTTATTTTATTTATTTCATGCTACCACCAACCTCTATTCTATTCCCTTAGAAACTTGAAGTTATCTATGATTCTTCTTAATGGACCCTCAATATGCATATTTTAACCCCATAAATGTACTTCGAATCTATATACTACTGTCCCTCATCCTAAAAGGAACACCATAAATGTAGCTTCTATGCATTGAGTTAACTTTTTTCCATTCATTTTATTAACTTTTCTTCAAGCTTTTAAACTTCTCCTAACAAATAAACCTTTTCTTCATAGCATTTATACTAGTTGTGATTTCTTATTCTTTTGTGAATTATTTGATCAATTCTCTCTCACTAGACTTAAATCTTTAGGGACCCTGGGACCCCATCTGTCATATCACCAATATGATTGCATATCTGGATAATCAATAGTTGTATTTTAAATACATGAACACATTAAAGCATGAGAAATAAACATGGCTACCACATGAAATTGTAGGAACTGAGATTTTGACCCTGCAAAGTCCATTTTAATTCAGATTAGTAGAAAATTGCTGCGTTTGGGAAGTAGTTTCTTAGCCAGTTGATAAAAATATCATACAGAAGATTCAAGAACCAGACAAGGAATAAACAGGTGTCTTTTATGATCATTCAAATTTGAAGGTATTAGGATTAGCATCAAGTAAAAAAAAAAAATTCTAAAGGGAAAGGAAATAGAAACGTTTACAGATGAGAATTTTTGTTCATTATATTCAGGGCACTTGATATGGTGAATCCTTTGTCAGCTAATTAATGAAGTAATTGTCCCCAGTTTATATGTATTGAGTGAAAATGTGAAATCCCTTAGTGCAAGTTATTAATTTAAAATGCTGTTTTATTTTCTTAACTTATTCAAGTGTCGTGATCATTAGGTCAATGACAAGTGATAAGCTATTTACAAGGGCCTATATGGTTTTGCTGTACCTTCTTCTCCAAAAAAGAAAACATTAGAAGTGTCAGAACTGACACAACCAGAGAACTGGACACAACTTACTTGAAAAATGAGCAGGCAGTATTTTTATTTGGTTATATTGGTGCTATTGGCACTATTGGATTTATCCTCGGGGTGCAGGGTTAAAAAATGAATTAAGAAAAAAAAGGAGTCACCATAGAGTTTATATTGAAGAGTGGAATTGATGGATAATGTTTAGAGAATCTCAAGGTGGTTGTTTTGATTTCAGGTTTTATATCACAGCCTTTGGGAAGAGTCTTTAAAACTCTCATAGGCAACATGCTGTGAGTGAAGTACACGCCTATGCTTTAAAATACTGTGAATGAAATATTTCTCTAAGAAAAATCAATCAACACTTTTATTAATGCAGATCAGGCTATTTCCACACTAGGGTTTGCAAAAATTGTTACTTAAGGAACTCTTTGTTGTTGTTGTTTATTGTCACTGCTTCAAAAGCATTTGAGATAACATAGTTTGGCTCTTCAGAGATGTGTGAGAGCACTCTCCATGCCAAATGTCTGGTCCTTGAACTAGGGAACAAACAGACCAACACAGCAACACAATTCATGAAAAGAAATGAATGATGTATTTTACTATATTATATTATTATATTATTGAGTCAGGGTCTTCCCTTTTCACCCAGGCTGGAGTACAGTGGTGGAATGATGGCTCACTGCAGCCTCAAACTCCTGGGCTCAAGCAATCTTCTCACCTCAGCTTCCTGCGTAGCGGGGGCTATAGATGCACACCACCAGGCTTGACTGAAGAGTGTACTCTGTTTTATCTTATTTTATTTTTTATTCTTTTAGGTTCAAGAGTACATGTGCAGATTTGTTAAATGGTAAACTGCATGCCACTGAGGCTTCATGTATGAATGATTTCATCACCTTAAGTAGTAAGCAGAGTACCTGATAGGTAGCCTTCCATTCCATTCTCCTCTCCCTTCTTCCCCCTCAAGCAGTCCTCAATGTCTGTTGTTCCCATATTTGTGTCCATATGTATTTAATGATTAGCTTCCATGTATAAGTGAGAACATGTGATATTTAGTTTTCTTTTCCTGTGTTAGTTCACTCAGGCTAATGGCCTCCAGCCACATCCATGTTGCTGCAAAGGACATGATTTGATTCATTTGTATGGCTGCCTAGTATTCTGCAGTGCCATATGTACCACATTTTCTTTATCCATTCCACTCTTAATAGGCATCTTGGTTGATTCCATGGCTTTACTCTTGTAAATAGCACTGCAATGAACATATGAGTGCATGTGTCTTTTTGGTAGAACAATTTATTATCCTTTGGATGTATACCCAATAGTGAGAAAGAGCTTCTGCACAACAAAGGAAGCTATTGACAGAGTAAACAGGCAACCTTCAGAATAGGCGAACATATTCACTAGCTATTCATCTGACAAAGATGTAATGCTCAGCATCTATAAGGAACTTAAACAAATCAGCAAGCAAAAAACAAATAAAGCCATTAAAAAACGGCAAAGAACATGAACAGACACTTCTTAGATGAATCATAGAATCTCTATAATTTTATTTAGTGAGCTATTGACTTTCTGGTAGTCCATACCACAGATGATAATTCCAGGAAACTAATTCCATTGGCCACTGCCCTTATTGAAAATATGATCTAGAGAAAAGGAGACAGATAAATACTTGCAATAACATTCATTTTGCAGGAAAAGAGAAGGACACTCAACAAAAAGCAAACAAAAGCTGTGAAGGCAGAAGAGGAGTCTATTTTGTCAGATAGCTCTTTAAGGGACTGGTTCAATGGGAATGTGAGATTAAAAAATCAATATATCTTAGATATTATGTTTCAGTCTAAATATGAGTGTTGGGTTTTTTTTACTTAATGAATCTATATCACTAGGTAAATTAGTTGTAAATATTAAAATATATTTTTCAAATTGATTAATATTTGAATATTTTACCACAATGTAAGTTCAATGAGAAAACAGAGGGGAAGTACTATATTTTATATCCCCAGTGTCTCATATACATTTTTGACAAATAAAGATGAAATAAATGAATGAAGGCTACCTACTCAATATTTAACAGAAACATTATTGATCAAAATGCTCCAATCAACAAAAGCATATAATTATGTGGTAATTGCAATTTTTGGTTCATTCATTTGCGAGTCACTCATATGTTATTTTGTGCATAATTTGTTACCAGTAAATAAATCTATAAATAATAGGAATATTTAGCTGTCTTCTCATAAAGAAAGAAAAAGTGCTTATGCATGCAGTCTATTATAGTTACTTCAAAAAGTGACCTTCCCTGGCTTGATGGCTAGAAAAAACAAATTTTATTATCATAAATCTAATGATAATAGCTTACATTTTCATGGTAATCACATCTGGATATGTCTGTCATCTTAATGCTCAAACAACTATAATAAATTGGTAATATCATGATTGCCATGTGATAGATGAGAAAACTGAGATATAGATGGCTTAATGAAATTATCAGTAGTCAACTAGCTATTTAGTGACTAAAACTAGGATTTTCTCACAGAGTGATGGATTCCAAAATGTCTGTACTTTGCATTATTGTATTAGATAGCCTTCTAATTAAAGTAATAATGACGATTATATGATAACATATTTATTATTTACCTTTTGTATGGTACCCTGCAAATAGCTAAATATTTTTCATATACTTTATTATAATTAAAACACAAAACTCTTAGGATAGTGTTACTCTTTATTATCCCCACTTTACTAATGAAGTTACTAAAGTATAGTGTGTTTACATTTACAAGAATCTTGTAAGTTTCAAAAACCAGAAATTAAATCTGGTTTAGTTCATGCCAATATCACTTTTATTTAATAAAATATGAGTGAAAATATTCTCAAAACTACAGAAAATACCCAATTTTATTTTCAAATCGAGTGCTGAATGAAATATATCTACCTTGGTAAATGCCCTGCTTGATATAAACAGCAGAATCTTTGCTTTTTAAAAATGAAATGCATACAGTATTGCAAGGATGGGTATTACATATTTTGGTTCCTGCCATTTGTTATAACTCTAAACACACACACTTGTGCACACACACACACACAGCCTGGGGAGTGTATGTCTAGGTCAGAAACATATATATGAAGCACACAATTTAGTTTTCTACTCACTCCTAAAAATTACAATTCATGTATTTATATTAGACAGGAAGAATAAGAAATATATTTGTATTTTAATTTAGGTTTTGATGGAGTAAGGACAGCTTAATGAATGTGAAAGATTTTTAAAATGATGGGACAGAACATAAAACCAAAGAGTTTATCTTAACATATCTTAAAAGTTTTCTCATTTTAACACTTCTAATGCCTTAATCAACTTACAACACCTTATGTTTTGTTATAAGTCAATCTGTTCTATTTTCAGAAGGCTTTGATTGTTACAAATGTCTTCCCCATGATGCATTTAAATCTTGATTCCTATAGCTTCCAGGCTTTGATGTTATTCTTCCCTCTGGGATGATATAGATTAAGGTCATTCCCTCTTCTATAACTATCATCCTGAAACTAATATATTCCTCTTGAATTAGACACTCCCAGTTATTAATATCATTATATCAGCCCTCACCTTTACTTCTCCTTATTGTCCAGGGATTCTATGACTTCACTCTGTTGATCCCAGAATTTTAATTCTACACTGTGGTCACACTCTTGATTTCTCATAAACCATAGCAGGTGAATAATACCTCAAGTATGGCAAAACCAACTGGCAAGTGATATCAAAGAGGGTGGGGCAGAGAACAGATCCCTGAATTGTGCTATAAAACTACAATCCGCAGAGCAACACTGTAGAATGTATAAAAAAGTCCACAATTCCTTGCAGTTCCTTCATTAAGGGGGGTCTCTTTCCTCCTCCTTAAATTGAGGATGGCATTGGGACAGCAACAATGCATGATTTCCAAATCTGGTCCTCAATAGCCATATGAATTTCCATTCTTGCTCTTGGGATTCCTGTCTAGATCTCAGCTGAGCTGAAAAGGACTAAGCTAAGATGGCAGGTGTGGAAATGCAGATTAAGACAAGAAGCCAAAAAGAGAGTAACAGCTAAGCCTTTAATTACTTTTTGCAATAGCATAAGCAAGAAGCTAAATCTGACAAGATGCCAACTCTCCCAGGTACCTGAAGGAATGGCATAAAAAAGGAGGATCAGGGGTCTCTGCAGACTACACTTCTAATGCATGAGTAAGCCAAGCCTGGCCAAGATCAACAGAACATTCCAGCTAAGACCAAGCCAAACTGTCAACCCATAGAATAATAGATTGAACAACTGTTTGAAGTTTTAGTCTACTCAATTTATGTTAAGTTTGCTTTGTTACACACATGCACACAAAGTTAACTGACAGGTATTTATCAAAACCGTTGAAATATGAACTATTAAAATCGTCGAAACCACCCAATCATACTGTTTACTGGACCTTATTTTCTTGGTTTTATATTCCCAAAGCTATTTTAAAATCAGTGCTGCATGCCTGTCATATACTTTTTTCTTAGATTTCTATTATTACTTATTTCAGCATTGCTTAAGACACCTCCTCCTCCTCCTCCTCCTCCTCCTCCTCCTCCTCCTCCTCCTTTTTTTTTTTCTTTTGCGGCGGGGGGGACCGAGTCTCACTCTGTCACCCAGGCTGGAGTGCAGTGGCGTGATCTCAGCTCACTGTAACCTCCGCCTCCTGGGTTCAAGTGATTCTTCTGCCTCAGCCTCCCAAGTAGCTGGGACTACAGGTGCGTATCACCACGCCCAGCTCATTTTTGTATTTTTAGTAGAGAAGGAGTTTCACCATATTGGCTAGGCTGGTCTCAAACTTCTGACCTTGTGATCTGCCTGCCTCAGCCTCCCAAAGTGCTGTGATTACAGGTGTGAGCCACCGCGCCCGGCCAAGACACCTTAATTCTGCTGTTTGTGTCTCATATTTAATTTCTGGAACTTTTCCCACCATTCAAATGTTTTGGCCTCCATATCCCAGAGAAGGAGAAAAAGCTAAACAGTCAAATGTTATACAATATGCGTTTCCAAAGTCACAGCATATTGGCCCAAATTTTCATAAACACATGATATTTTATACTCTTACATATCAAAGATGGAAAAGGAGCAAAAATTGATTTACATTCTTTGGAAAAATGACATTCACTTTCTTAGAATGAGGAAACTGAGGTCCAGAAAGAGAAGAGACAGGATAAATCTTTGAAACTAGTAAGGAACAAAACTGTGATTTAAACCTTGCTTTTCTGAGCGTGAGCTATCAACACTCTTAGAACTTCAGATTCTGATAGGAGGACATGTTCTAAGATAAGTTGTTGTATCTCCCTACACTGTGGGATGTGGAAAGACATGATAGAAATGACATGGAATTCAGTGGAAATGAAAACTCACAAATTATTGATCATCCATTGTTCTGAATGTACCTACTAGTTGTAAAAATTTGGGGCAGTCTGTGGAGAATAATGTCTGCAGATTGTTTGGACTGAATTGTTGTTTCAATGCTGATTTTCAATGTAACTACAGGCCAATTATTTGCCTTCCCACATTTTAGATATTTAAATTTGTAAATTGAAGGTGATTTAGTCTCAAAGTTTTTGTGATGATATATATAGAGATAATGCTGCAAGGTAGTGTGAAATATTTACTATCATCCTTCCTGCTCTTTCTACTTGCACTGTCCTGAATAGGCTCTAAGTTTCTTGAGGACAGGCATGCCTTTTTGTTAGTTTTAAGTCCCCAGGACTCCTGTCAGATATTATGTGCTCAATAAATATTTGTGAAAAAAATTTTAAAGATGCATGGTAGGAAAATGCATAGAAAAATAAGTGAAGGAAGAAAGGATGGGAAGGGAGGGAAGGAACTATAGATAAAAGGGAAGGAGAGGGATGGAGAGAGGAAGAAAGTCAGGAAAAGGGGAATCGTGAGTTCAGAATGTCTTTATGAAAAGTATCAACGCTTTGATTAAAGTCCTTAGAGTCAGAGTACACAAAAGTACTGCAAACCATTGATGAAGTAATTGGAGATAAAGAATTCCATATGTTAGTAGATGCTCATAATTACTGTTACATAAGCATTTGGACTTAGTAAGAAAGAGTAGATACCATCCTCTTAGCTTTGGTTTAGAAGCAGGACACGAAGCTGTGTATATTGGAGTGACTTACAAGGAAAAACGATTACAAGGTCAGGGAGAGTTAAATCGTTCACTTCTACAAATATGCTTATCTGCCTCCTCACCCAGTTTACATTCCATGGCCAATCATTATTATCACTTTTGCCTGCACAACAACTACACCTCTCAGTTTTGACAGGAATGATTTATTTCATTAATTTTCATACAATCACATCTCAGTTTGAAGATTCTATTATTTCTGTTTCAGAATTTATGCTGTTTATTATTTTGTGCTTTATTAATTTACCATCTTTTAAAAATTTTTATGTTTCATTTGCATAGGTACATACATACATATTTATGGAGTCCATAAGATGTGTAATACAGGCATGCAATGCATATGCATAATAATGTCATGATGAATGGGGTATCCGTCCCCTCAATTATTTAGCCTTTGTGTTACAAACAATTCAGTTAAACACTTAATTATTTTATAGTGTGCAATTAAGTTAGTATTGACTATAGTTATCCTCTTGTATTATCAAATACTAGGTCTTATTTGTTCTTTCTATTTTTTTGTACCCATTCACTGTCCCCAACACCCTACCGCTCCCACCCTACTATCATTCCCAGCCCCTGGTAACAATCCTTCTACTCTGTATGTACATAAGTTCAGTTGTTTTGATTTGTAGACCCCACACATAGGGGAGAATATGTGATGTTTGCCTTTCTGTGCCTGCCTTGTTTCACTTAACATAATAATCTCAAGTTCCATCTATCTTTTTGCAAATGACAGTATCTCATTATGTTTTCTGAATGAATAGTACTCCATTGTGTATAGGTACCACATTTTCTTTATCCATTCATCTGTTGATTGACACGAAGGTTGCTTCTAAATCTCGGCTATTGTGGACAGAGCTACAACAAACATGGGAGTGTAGATATCCCTCTCTTTTGTGTATATATCAAGCAATGGAATTACTAGATCATATGGTTGCATGATTTTTAGTTTTTTGAGTAATATTTTCTCCCACTCTGTGGGTTATCTCTTCATTTTGTTGATTTTTATTTTTGTTGTTCACAAGCTTTTTAACTTGATGTGATCCCATTTGTCCATTTTTGCTTTAGTGACCTGTGCTTATGGGGTATGATGCAGGAAATTTTTTGCAAAGATCAGTGTCCTGGACATTTTCCCCAGTGTCTTCTTGTAGTAGTTTTGTAGTCAGAGGTCTTACATTGAAGTCTTTAATCTATTTTGATTTGATTTTTGTGTATGGTGAGAGACAGAGGTCTAGTTTTATTCTTCTGCTTGTGGATATCCAGTTTTCCCAGCAACAGATATTAAAGAGACTGTCTTTTCCCCAGTGTATGTCTTCAGGACCTTTGTGGAAAATCAGTTCATTGCAGCTGTGTAGACTTGTTTCTGGGTTCTGTCTTCTGTCTCATTGCTCTATGTGTCTGCTTTTATCCCGGTACCATGCTTTTTTGATTATTGTAGCTGTGTAGCATAATTTGAAGTCAGGTAATGTGATTCCTCCAGTTTTGTACCTTTTGTTTAGGATAGCTTTGACTTTTCTGGGTCTTTTTTGATTCCATAATAATTTTAGAATTGTTTCTTTCTATTTCTTTGAAGAATATCATTAGTATTTTTATAGGGATTGCATCAAATCTGTAGATTGCTTTGGACTGTATGGACATTTTAACAATATTGATTCTTTCAATGCATGATCTAGAATATCTTTCCAATTTTTGGTTTTTCAATTTTTTTCATCAGCATTTAATAGTTTTCATAATAGAGATCTTTCACTTCTTCAGTTAATTCCTAGGTATTCAATTTTATTTGTTGCTATTATAAATAAAATTACTTTTTTATTTCTGTTGATCTCCTGTATCACATTGAAAAGTTGTATACATTGAACCATTCTTGCATCCCATTGATGAATCCCACTTGGTCATGATGTACTATCTTTTTAATGTATTGTTGAATTTGGTTTGCTGGTATTTTGTTGAGGATTTTTGCCCCAATATTCATCAGAGATATTGGCCTGTAGTTATTTTTTAATATGTTTGGTCTGGTTTTAGTACCAGGATAGTACTGGCCTCATAGAATGAATTTGAAAGTATTCCTTCCTCCTCTATCTTTTGGAATAGTTTGAGTAGAATCAATATTAGTTGCTTTTTAATTGTTTGGTAGAATTCAGCAGTGAAGGCACTGGGACTTGGGCTTTTCTTTAAAAGGAGACATTTTATTATGGCTTCCCTCTCATTGCTTGTTTCTGGTCTGTTCAGGTTTTGGCTGTCTTCCTGGTGCAATTTTGTAGGTTGTATATGTCAGGAATTTGCCCATTTCCTCTAGATTTTACAATTTATTGGCATATAGTTGCTCATAGTAACCACTAATGGTCATTTGAATTTCTGCAATATTAGTTGTAATATATCCCTTTTCATCTCTGATTTTATTTGGATATTTTGTCCTTTTTTCTTAGTCTGGCTTAAGGTTTATCAATTTTGTTTAACTTTTAAAAAAGCACAACTTTTTGTTTTGTTGAACTTTTGTATTGTTTTCTTCATTTCAAATGTATCTAGGTTGTTTATTAGAAATTTTTCTTTTTTTATGTAGGTACTTAAAATTTTTTTCCTCTTCATACTATTTTTGGTATATCCTATATGTTTTGGTATGTTGTGTTTCCATTATCTTTTGTTTCAATTTTTCCAAAATTTTCTTCTTAGTTTCTTCATTGACCCACTGGTTATTCAGAAGCATATTGTTTGATATTTTCTTTTTGTATTTTGATAGTTTCTACAATTCCTCTTGTTACTAATTTCTAGTTCTATTTCATGGTGCTCAGAAAAGGTGCTTGATATTATTTCAATTTTGACTGTTTTAAGACTTATTTAGTGACTTAACATATAATTTATATTTCAGAATCATCCTTGTGCTGAGGTTAAGAATGTGTATTCTGTAGCTCTTGGATGAAATTTTCGTAAATATCTATTAGATCCATTTGGTCTATACTGCAGATTAAGTCCAATATTTCTATGTTGATTTCCTGCCTGCAAGATCTTCCAATGCTGAAAGTGGGGTGTTGAAATCTCCAGCTTTTATTGTATTGGGACCCAAATCTCTCTTTAGCTTTAATAATATTTGCTTTATATATCTCAGAGCTCCACTCTTGGGTACATATATATTTAAAATTGCTATATCCTCTTGATTAATTGACACTTTTATCATTAATACTAACCTTTTTGTTTCTTCTTATAGTTTTTGTCTGGATATCTACTTGTCTTATATAAGGATAGCTGCCCCTGCTTCTTCTCCTTATTGGTTTCCATTGGCATGGAATATTTTTTTCCATCCTCTTACTTTTAGTCTATTTGTGTCTGTATAGGTGATTTGTGTTTCTTATAGGGAACAAATCAATGGATCTTTATTATTTTTATCCATTGAACCACTCTATGTCTTTTGATAGAAAGGTTTAGTCCACTTGTTTCAAAGTTATAGTTGAGAAGCAAGAACTTACTCTTTCCATTTTGTTATTCACTTTCTGGTTGTTTTGTGGTGTTCTCTTCTTTCTATCTATCCTTCCTGTCTTCCTTCAGTGAAGGTGATTTTCTTTGGTCATATGATTTAGTTTCTTTCTTTTTATTTCTTTGTGTAACTATTGTATATTTTGGTTTGTGATTGCCTTGAGGTTTGCAAATACTATCTTATAACCCATTATTTTAAGCTGATAACACAATTTGCATAAACAAACAAGCAAAAAGAAAACTAATAAAAATTCTACACCTTAACTTTATCCCCTCGCTTTTTAACTTTTCATTGTTTCTATTTCTATCTTATTGTACTATGTTGTTATTATTTTTTAATGGTTCATTGTTTATTGTTTCTACTTAGGATAAGAGTAGTTTATGCACCACAGTTACAGTGTTATGGTATTCTGTGTTTGTGTGTGTGTGTGTGTGTGTGTGTGTGTGTCTGTGAACTTACTATAACCAGTGAGTTTTATACCTTTAGGCAATTATTTATTACTTACTAACTTTCTGTTCTTTCTGATTGAAGTACCACCTTTGGCATTTCTTTTAGGACATGTTTAGTGTTGATGAGAAACCTCAGCTTTTGTTTGTCTTGGAAAGTCTTCGTTTCTCCTTCATGGTTGAAGGATAATTTCATCAGATACATTATTCTAGGGTAAAAATTTTGTTCCTTCAGCACTTTAAATATGTTATGCCACTCTCTTCTGACCTGTAAGGTTTTCACTAAAAAGTCTGCTGCCACACATATTTGAGTTTCATTGTAAGTTCTTTCTTTCTTTTCTCTTGCTACTTTTAGAATCCTTTCTTTATCCTTGATCTTTGACTGTTTGATAATTAAATGCCTTGCTGTAGCCTTCTCTGGGTTAAATCTGCTTTGTGTTCTATGACCTTCTTGGTCTTGAATTTGGTATCTTTCTATAAGTTAGGGAAATTCACTGTTATTTTTTTTAAATAAACTTTCTAGCCCTATCTTGTTCTCTACCTCCTTTTTAAGTCCAATAACTCTTAGATTTTCCCTTTTGAGGCTATTTCTATATCCTGTAGGCATGCTTCATTGTTTATCATTCCTTTTGTCTTTTGCCTTTTCTGAGTGTGTATTTTCAAATAGCTTGTCTTCAAGCTCATTAATTCTTCTGCTTGATCAGCTCTGCTACTAAAAGATTCTTATGCATTCTTCAGCACGTCAATTGCAATTCTAAGCTCCAGAATTTCTGCTTAATTCTTTTTAATTATTTTAATCCCTTTGTTAAATTTATGTGATAGAATCATGAACTCTTTCTCTGTGTTACCTTAAATTTATTTGAGTTTCCTCAACACAGTTACTTTGAATTCTCTTTCTGAAAGGTCACATATCCCTATTTCTCCAGGATTAGTCTCTGGTGGCTTATTTAGTTCATTTGGAGAGGTCATATTTTGCTGGATGCTGTTGATGCCAGTAGATGTTCTTTGGTGTCTGTGCATTCAATTGTTAGATATTTATTGTAGTCTTCACTGTCTGGGCTTTTTGTATCTATCCTTCTTGGAAAGACTTCCCAGATATTCAAAAGGACTTGGATATTGTGTTCTAAGCTGTGCCTGTTTTGGGGGCACCCCAAGCCCCGTAACACTGTGGTTCTTGCAAACTCGTACAGCTACCTTCTCGATGGTCCTGGACAAGATCTGGGAGGATTCTCTGGATTTCCAGAGATTATTGTTATCTTCCCTTACTTTCTCCCAAATGAAAAAACAAAACAAAACAAAAGTCTTGCTTTCTCTGTTCTGAGCACTGGAGCTGTGACATAAGCACCCTTGTGGCCACCACTACTATGACTATACTGAGTCAAGTCTGATGCCAGCACAGCACAGCACTGAGACTCAACCAAGGCCTGCTCTAACCACTCCCTGGCTACTGCCTGTGTTTGCTTAAGGCCCTGGGCCTCTACAATCAGCAGGTGAGAATGTCAGCCAGGCCAGTGTCCTTTCCTTCAGGCAACAAGTTAATCCAGTCTCTAAGCAGGTCCAGAGGTGCTGTCCAGGAGTCTGGGTCTAAAGTCAAAAAGTTTTAGAAGTCTACCTGATATTCTGTTGTATTGTGCCTGAGCTGGCACTCAAACCACAAGTCACAATTCTTCCCATTCTTGCCTCCTCTTTCCAAAGGCAGAGGAGCCTCACTCATGGCCACTGCCACCACAGATCCACAGGAACTGCTGCCAACTTGTGGATGCTGCCTGGCCTGGGACTTACCTTTCAGGGAACTGTGCTTTCCTCTGGCTTAGGGCAGGTCCAGAAATACCATCCAAGTGCCAAGTTCTGAAACTGGGAACCCCAAGAGCCTTCTGGGTGCTCTAACAACCTGTGGCTTCTTAAGGTGTAAGATAAAGTCCTTTTTACTTTTCCTCTGCTTTTCTCAAGTAGAATGGGTTTTGACCCATAGCCACCACCGCTGGTAATGTGCTGATCACTTACCGGAAGCCAGCAAGTCTCAAAACCTAACCCAACACCTTTGATGTAGTATTTGGCTATCACTGCTGCTTATTCAGGGCCCAAGGGCTTTTCGGTGAGCAAGTAATAAATCCTGCCAGTACTGGGCCATTCCCTTCAAAGCAGCAGGTTCGCTTCTGGCCCAGGGTGTGTCTAGAAATGTCATCAGGAGCTAGTGCCTGGAAAGAGGGCCTCATGACTCTGATCAGTGCCCAGTCCTGCTGTGGCTGAAATGGTGTACAAGATGCAACACAAAGTCCTCCCCACTCTTCCCTCTACTCTCCTCAGGGGGAAGAAAGGGGTGTCTTTTCATGCTGCAAGCAGTACAGCCTGGGGCTAGGGGAGGGGTGACACCAACACTCCCTTACCTCCCCAGCTGGTGTCCAGTAGCTTGCATCCGCTCCCACCCACTGTCTCTGGGCCCAGTTCAGCACTAGGAGTCATGTAAAACTTTCAATCCTTGTAGCCTAGACTGCCTTTCAAGTTTATTAGGGCCCCAGAGCACTTTAGCCTTCAATGGCAAGGCTTGTGGGAACTAAAGTTGTGATCACATCATTAGCAATTCTTTTCTGGCTAGGGCTTGTTTAAATACTCCCTCAGTTGGTGGACATCAGTTGATTTTAGTCCAGTTTTCCTTTCTGCTATAACAGGTAGCACTAAGTTCGATTTCATAATTTCTGTGCTCTCCATCCACTAGCACCCAGAGATGCCCTCTGCACTATGCAGCAGCTTTTGGGGGGTAGGGGTGGGTGGCATCGGTAATTCAAGTCTGTTTTTTCCTACCACTTCAGTGCCTCTTTCAGTGATATGAAGTTAAAAACCAGGTACTATGAGTGCTCACCTGATTTTTAGTTCTTATAAAGGTGGTTTCCTTGTGTACTAGTTGTTAAATTCATTTCCTTGGGGTGGGGATGGTAGGCAGAGTCTTCTATTCTGCTATCTTGCTTTGCTTTCTCCAAATCTGCCATTTTACTCATTTCTTAGAACAAGCTTCTGTAGTGAACTACAAGGTCTTACAAGATCTCTCTATGCCAATAACTTCTTGAGGTAAATGCTTACATAACTGATTTTCCAACTTTCTTCTCTTTAAATATATGCATTTGGGCCGGGCGCGGTGGCTCAAACCTGTAATCCCAGCACTTTGGGAGGCCGAGGTGGGTGGATCACGAGGTCAGGAGATCGAGACCATCCTGGCTAACACGGTGAAACCCCATCTCTACTAAAAATACAAAAAAAAAAAAATTAGCCGGGCGTGGTGGCAGGCGCCTGTAGTCCCAGCTACTCGGGAGGCTGAGGCAGGAGAATGGCGTGAACCCAGGAGGCGGAGCTTGCAGTGAGCCGAGATAGTGCCACTGCACTCCAGCCTGGGCGACAGAGCAAGACTCCGCCTCAAAAAAAAAAAAAAAAAAAAAAAAAAAAATATATATATATATATATATATATATGCATTTGAAGGTAAATTGGTTTTCTGTTCATGGCCTTAATATCTTTTCACTGTTATATTTTCATTATCTTTTAGTTGAAACGACGTCCTAATTTCAATTATAACTAAGCCTCCAATATGATTATAACTAATTTGACTCACGGGTTATTTAGAAATGTATTATATAACTTCCAAAAATATATCAAAGAATGTTCAAATTATCTATTCATTATTAGTTTTCTGCTTAATCTTCTGGTGTCAGAGATCATAGCCTGATGATTTCAATGTTTTTGAAGATGAGATATGCTTTACGACCCATGTGCATAAATTTTTTAAATGTTTAATGTGTTTTTTTAAATAAAATATGTTGGCAGTTATTGGGTATATTCTTAGGAATATTAGGCAGGTCCATTTTTAAAGTTTTATTTTAAACATTTTCTGCTTTGTTTTTTGATCATTCAAGCTATGAATAACAGAAGCTTGTTAATATCGCTCGCTCTGCAAATAGATTTGTCTATTTGTTCCTTTACATATGTCCCTCTTGATTTATTTGAAGACTAGCTTATCATTACACAAAATTTAATTGTTTTTTAACTTTTCTGATGTATTGACCCTATCATTATAACATATAAATTTTTGTCCAATAGTCCTTTGATATTGGAGTAAGTGGGCCTTTTTTATTTTGGTTGCTTTCACATGTAATGCCCTTTTCCATCCATTTACTGTGTACATTTCTGTATCTTTTCTTCTTACATCTGGAGTAATTTCCAAGGCTTCTCCCTACTGGAAGGTACTGAACTCCTGTTTTTCCCCTCTCAGATTTCCCCACGGGAAATTGCTCAAATTCCGAGACTCTCAGATATGATTTTTGAAAACACAAATGCTTCAAGAGAAAACACAGTTTCAAATATTGAGCTCACTCCTCTGTGTTTCACTTGGTCTGAGACTTTGACTCATCAGTTTTTTACTGTATTGGTAGCTCTTCTACTTTTTCCAAACAGATAATATTTGGTTTGTCTAGCCCCAGCAGAAGATTTGGCCTGAAATGAACTACACTGCTACTGACATTAATAAAAATTCTCCTTTTATTCTACTTTTTATATATCAGGTTGCACGATCATATTACATGGACATTCATATCATTCTGCTCAAAATTGGCCCATGACTTCCCATTACAGGATAGAAGCACCTGTCCCCAGGAGATATACAGCACCTGACAAGACCTGCTGGTGTCAATACCCCTCTGAGCACATCTTTCTGCTTTCTCCTTCCTCAGACTGCTCTAGTCTTTTGTCCCTCTGTCATTCCTAGGACATGTTAGGCATCTCCTAACACATTTTAGGCATACTTTTTGCTTGTTCTTCTATGCAAAACAAACAAACAAACAAACCAAAAAAAAAAAAAAAAAAAAAAAAAAAAAACTTTATTCTCAGATATTCTGAAAATCGTCTGCCCTACATATGTTTGTGTTAAATCAAATATCAATAAGGTATTTCTTGAGCAGTAATATAGAAAAGCTGTGACCCTACCTTTTCATACCAAATGTCACCTAACCTCTACCCTAATTTATTTTTCTCTTTAGAACTTATATTCACCTAATATATTTCATGGTTTATTTTATTCTTTCTTCCTCTCACAGAATGCAATCTTTCTGAGACCCAGGATTTGATTCTCTATTTTAGTATCTTATCTATCCACGGAAGCTAGAACAGCACTTCTCACAGAGCAGCATTCCATAAATTTATGTTGAATATATTGTTATACGACTAAAATATTTACTTAATCAAAACTTCAAGTTCTTTCTTACTTGTGTAATTATGAGGAATACACAAAGAACAACTACAAAAAAGAAATCCAGTGCACATGCTAAATATCTAAATATATAGTGTATTTAGAGCTTCCTTAATTGAAAAGTATGCAAAATGTATGTGGTTTTTCTAAATTGTTTTATTATGAAACTGAACCACTATTATCATATTGCGTTTAAGATGTTTACTAATTTAGTTTAAATTATGTGTTTTCTCAGTTAATAAAAGTGAGACCTCTTTTTTTAATGAAGATTAAAAAGTAGGAGCAAGGCAAAAATGCCTCAATGGTACTGTTTCTGAGCCCAGCATTTTTCAAGATTTTACCTTGTTAACTCATCTTATCCTCCTGCCAATACACCGAGGGTGATATTATCAAAATTATGCTATTATCCCCATTTTACAGGAAGAAAATTGATACAGGCAGATTAAACAAATTGTTTATACACTTTGTAAGAAGCTGAGGCTCCCAAGTAACTATGTCAAATTGTTCATACAACTTGTAAGAAGCTGAGGCTCCCAGGTAACTATGTCCAGAGGCATAGAAATAGACATTTACAAGACATATCCTTGCAAACCCAAGTGATGTTATTTTATTTATTAAATAATAGAAATACAAAAGTTACCTTAGGTAATGAAGTAAAAAACAGACCAAAAAAAAAAAAAAACCCTTTTAAGTTAGGTTATACATTGAGAAGTCTAGAAAGCAGAAGACTCAGTGGTAAAATGATGTATAGATATATGAAAGAAGAATTAGATTTTTCCCCTGTGTGGCACCAATAAATATGATAGAAGTAATAAGGGGAAGTAGCACAGAAATAAAAATAAATCACACTGAACTTTCTAACATACAGGGCTATCCAGAGAAAATAGGCTTCTTTAAGAATCATGAGCCTCCTTTAATCTAAGACTTTCGAATGAGCTGATGGACCACTAAGTATAACGAGGAGAAAATCAAGAGCAATTGGGCTTATAGGCCACATACATTTAGCCACTATCAGCAATAGCTTCTGCAGGCAGGAGATTCTATGATTATGAATACTGGCACATTAGCTAATGTTTCATATTCTTACTGATCCCTTATATTGCACTTGAAATATTGGTTTTCCCAGAGAAATAATATCTTAGTTGGCAGCACTACTGAAGATCATCAAACACTGCATTTTTGTCAAATGTTAAGTACAAGAAATACTGTGTTTTTGTGTTATGCTTTTTAGTCAATAATAAAAGCCATAAAAATGATTAAACCATAGGAAAAATAGAGTCCCTGAAGAAATATGAAAAACAACATATATCTAAGAAAAGAGCAAGCTGAGGAGAAGCATTAAACATTAAAAGATAAAACAAAAACTCATAAAGAAATACTAAAATAATTTTTTTATTTTGTCTATTCACCCCCTTCCCTTAGTGACAGATAATTTATGTTGTGACTGGATTTAGAAAGGAAGATTTAAGGTCTAAAGAATTGGCAAACATCAGGTAAGGAGCAAAGGCAAAGTAAATTATTAAGTACCGCAATAGCAGATACTAAGAGAAGATTGAGGCTGTACAGAAAAACCAAACTAGCATCTACTCTGATTATGAGAAAATTATCAATAACAGGTCCCAAGTAGCTACTAACTCTGTGAATAACTCTATCAACTTCCTAGTATCCAGTCTCTGAAGGGAAGAGGCTCAGATTCTCCCGTGTATTTATGGTTAGGGAGCAAGATGGTTGTGGTGGCTCTAAAGTGTATCAAGCTCTTGCAACCAAGATTTGAAAATTCATGAAGTTATGGAGTTAATCTAGGCACTCCACACCACTCCCTACTATTGACTCTGCTCAGTGTCCTCAGATCTGGCCAATAAAACCAGCTCAATTGATCAGGGCACACTGACAATCACAGCCATCATCTTCAATATCACAGCCAGGCTCAAGATCTTAAAAAGGAACCAGCAACTGCTACCCATGGGTACCAAACTGTAGCCAAAAACATGGCTGTATATAGATGGGTAGCTCAGCGGGCTCTCTGGCTAGCTTAGTGTCTAGCTTAGTTATACAGGCTCAACTTGGCTATTTCATTAACACAGAATTCAAAAATCTCTTTTTTGTGTGATTAAAAATTTGAAGACTACTTGTCATGTTGGAATAGAGTTGTCCTGTACTTAAACTGGAGTTCTGAAGTAGATGTCACATGCACGATCTTGCATGTCTTAGCGATACTTATTTTTTAAGTACGCAGTTTTTACATTTGTTATCCAAATAGAGAGACATAATTGAACATGAAAAATTATGTTCATCAACAATAATTGCACTTTTGCCTTTCTATTTACTACATTATTGCTTCCAGTACAGACAGCAAAATGGTTACTTGGTGGATTTTCTTGTGAAGTTCTTAAAAATGCTACACGGCAATTTTGATTGTTTATATAATTTAAGCATTCCAATACAAATGCAAAGTATTGTGACTTCACACAATATTATTGATTTATATGTTTTGATATATGAAGATAACAGTCTTACTATATTCCAAGCACTCCATTTGGTAAACAGCACCCTATATTATGAACAGCTTTGACAAACATAAAAACATCTAGGAGGTTAATATCCAAGGAAAGGACTTAGGATATAACGGCTTATAATGATAAGTGGAGAAACTTAAGGGACTTTAACTTAGAAACATGATAAATACTTTCAAATCACTGAAGTTCCTTTGCACAGAAGAATGAATTTTGTGTTCATTCGGATTAGAAAAGCCATGATAAATAAGCAGATACTCCAGGGAGCAAGATTTTGGTTTATTATTAGGAAGAACTAAACACTAGAATCCATTGAAAATGGGAGTTGCCAGAAGCATCCACCCTTAAGTTTAGTGACAACTTGTTAGATGCAATTATACTACTGTGGGTTGTAGATTGAACCAGTTTTTACTAGTATTGTGTTTAACTCCAAGTTTGTGCTATTTTCTGAATAATATTTCATAAGAATGAGACTGGAATTAAAGTAGCTAAATCCACTTAAGTTACAACTAGAGAGTATATAAAGAACATAGAGGAAAAGCACTTTGTTTTCCTTGAAGACAACAGAAAAATGAAAACAAAACAAAACAAGATTCGATGATAGCTACGTTAGAAAACCGCACTACATGAAGTCACAAGACTTGCATTTAATTTTTATAAAATGAAGTAAAATTTGATTCTAAGCCTCGTAAACTACTGAAGTTTATTACATGCTTTTGACAATTACAGTAACAATTTTAGCATTGGTTCAATTCATACAAGGAGAACATAAAATAAAATTTCATGAGTTCAAAAATCAGTTTTTGGGTAAGGGGAAAAATAAGCCCAACTTGTTGCAATACTTTCTGAATTATGGAAATTACATTTGATCTATTGTGGCCTTGAATTGCCAGGTAGAGATTAGGACATATTAATATAGATAAAGAGATCTTGTGAAGGTTACTAAATATCATGTTTGGTTATTTATCAGATGCTTAGCTAAACTTCCCAGAATGACTATGACAAAATTTTCTCATGGTCTCATTTAAATGTCTACTACATATCAATTACAATAATAAAAGAACATAGATGAAAATTTACTAAGTACTTAGAATAGAACACAGTATAGGTTTCTCTCTTGCTGTCTATCTCTTCTGCTCATTTGGATTCACCAGAATCTGACCTACAGTAGTCATTTGATAAATGTTTGTTAAATGACCATTGAATAAGTGGATTCACTTATCTTTGCAAATGGGCTTTAGATAAATAAAATATAGGCTGATGGGCAAATAATCTACTTTAAAACCATGCTAAATTATCTATTTTAAGCCAAAAGCCTTTTAGTTTTCAAATAACCCTACTACAAATTTATGTTACGTAACACTAGTTTTCAATACCACTTTATACTGGTGCAAAAATACCACTATATATTGGTGCAAAAGTAATTGCCGTTTCAAAACTGCAATATAAGATAATCTATATAACACTAATATAATCAGTGTTCTGTGGTAGTGAGTGAGTGTTCTTTGCTGCTGTTATTGTCGCTTTCATTGTGGAATCCTCTTTTAATGAATTTTTACTGAGATAATATTGCTCTCAAAATTTCAATGATTTATAACAACTTACATTCATTTTTCCTTCCCAAACCTGTGGATCAGATGCAGAAGCTCTGCTTGAGGCCACAGGTTTGGTTCTGGTCTGTTCTTTATGTTCTCATTCATCCGCCCAGGCAGAAAAGTCAACTTCTGCGTGTTGTGTGCTTTTCTTACTGCAGATGAGAGTGGCCAAGAGGCTAAGCCATACCCAGCAAGAGCCCAGACTTGATATATGTCATGCGTTCTGACAATCCACTTGTTCAAAGCAAATCACAAAACCAAGTACAACGTTCATAGGGTGGGGAACTATATTCCTCACCTGGGGCTTGGGGACTGATGCCCATTTGCTTCCCATTAATCCCATCAAACAAAGTCACATTTTATATGCTTTCTGTGCTATCCTAATAATGCAACATTTCACACATTTTGAAAAAATCTTTTAAAATAAAAGTTGAGAAAATCGTCTCGGCATTAAGCTGTTATAATAATTGGAGTTACTCAAATTGTAGTTTAATTATGTATGATGTTATTATATTTGGTAAACTGTGGGAATGAAAAATAACCTCATAGAAAAAGTATGTCAATATTATTCCTTAAAATTAAGTGTGTTTCTAGTTATCTTCGGGAGCCAAAACTCATCTGACATGAAAATTCCAACATAAGCCTTTATTTTTCAAATTCAATTTTTAAAATTTAGATTAAATGGTAGTAAGACATTTAAATGACTAGTTTTGATCTTTTGTAGTATTTAACTTAATAATTTATAAAGTTAACTAAATATATAACTAAAATATTGTGAGTAGTGGGTTTATAAGAGCCTAAAAGTGTTAACTGAGAAGTTAACTGCCTTCTGTGTCACATGTTGCCTCCCAGAAACCATCATGATGAACTCTAGGCCACATTTATGCAACAAAAATAGTGGATAACTCATTTTAAATTCCATTACTGACTTAATATTTTTAATTGTATTTAAGAAAAGTTTATTTGCTTTTCATATATTGTTTCTCTCCCTCTCTCGCACTCTCTCTCTCTCTATACAACACAGATATATTTTCTATTCATACTGAATGTTTTCTAAGGAAATGCATGATTTCTAATTACCTTCTACAATAAGAGAATCACATTTTCACTATACAAATGACTTGTACATGATTTTAGCAGGTTAAACCCCAAATTACATATCAAACCTGAATTCCTTATGAATTTCAAAATGAATTGCCATTTTCCCCAAGCGCTTTACATCAGTCAGCAACATGGGCTTATATCCGGTAAACATATTTACACATACGGTATTGATAAGAATATCGATAATTAGAGAGCATGGATGCAAATTATGTCTCCATTCAGTAATGGTATTTTTATTTCTTGTTAGAGATATATGGATGTTCCTATCTATAAAATGTCTTAAGACTATGTATTTCTCATAATATTGAGTTTGGTATTGTTCCATATTTTCTGCCACAAAAAAATAGAGCAAAACTTTACTAATTATAACTATATTATATATAACTTTAAATATACTCTTTGCTTATAATCAAATGATCAAAATTTTCAATAGTTTTAAAATCATTATAAATAAATGAATTTGATTTTTCCAAATATTATGAGAATTCAAGCCAATGCCTTATGTGAAAACATGGGCATTTTTTTGTTGACTATTTTTGTAATGAAGATGTTTACAACTTAAATCCCAGTATAACTGAATAATGAAAATGAGAGACACAGAGAAAAAATATAATTTCATAAAATAAATTAAGTAAATAGTAAAGAAACATTTCCCAAACAAGCCCAACACTGAAGGTTTGCTTTAGGGAGAGGTTTGATGAGTTCTAGACTTTTCTCTAACTTATCTCATGTTTTAGGGCATGATGCTTTGAAAGAGAATTTGGACAGGACTGATGATCTCAAAATCCAGATATACAAGATGAGGCTTTCAGGAATAGTACTGTCTTTGGTAGAACTGAATGAATCCTTCCTTAACCTCTGACTGACATTTAATAGATGAGAGTGCATTCAGGGTACTAGAGTTATGGTATGTAAATAGAAATAGGGTTGACATAAAAATGCAGAGTCATGGTGAAATTTGACAACAAGGCCATGCCTAGACAAACAGAAATAATGGCACAACGGTCTCGAATATGCTATATCTACCTCCTTCATAAGGCATTTGACTTTCTGTAATCAAAAGGATTATTTAACAATCAAATAGAGCAATGTCACTGCAAATCCACTGAGTGTGAACTGACATAACTGACAACTGAGTTTTGAGTTAAAATGATCAGGTAAGACTCCGTAACTCTTAAAGACTTGCAAACATTTATCACACTTTTATTTTTCTTAATTCAGTATTTCTTGCATGACGTTATTCTAAGTTTTGCTCCAAATTGATTTATGTGGCTCAAGAAGTACATAATGTAAGTGTTTGACTATAGGCAAGTTTAGCACTGAAAATTTAAGAATACCTAAAAAATGCAATTGACATAATTACTTCAAAGGAATATTTATTAATACATGGGTTAGTGAAAGAAAAATACAATGTAAGCACCAAATATAACATTTCAATTTTCACATATACTTATGGAATTTTTCTGTCTAACTCATTTATACATTTTAATCTTGGGGTGCTCATGTAAGAACCCTATCAAGAGTATTATGTCTCTATGAGATACAGAACACCAATACACAATTTGCCCAGTGTTACAGACTAAATGTTTGTGCCTCCCCAAAGTGAACATGTGGAAATTGAATCCCCAGTGGGATAGTATTTGGAGGCAGGGCACTGAAGGTAGCTAGGTCATGGCGATGGAGTCGAAATCAAAGGATTAGCGCTCTTATAAGAAGAGACCAGAGAACTAGCTTGCTCTCTTTCTGCCATGTGAGGATGCAAAGGGAAGTCAGCAGTCCACAGTCTGGAAGAGGGCCCTTAACAGAATCTAACCATGCAGACATGCTGATCTTGGACTTCTGTCCTCCAGAACCATAAGCAATAAATTTATGTCATTTGTAATTTACTCAATTTATGGGACCTTGTTACAGCTATTTAAAAGAACTGACACTTAGAGATTTTTTTTTTTTTTTTTTTTTTTTTTTGCTTCAGAAAACAATCTGTCTGGGTGAAGGGCTATTTTTGTTTTACTACTAGCTTTATTTTGCATTTTTGAATAGACATTCTGATTTTCCTTGACATTTGACCACACTGAAATGGTGAAAAATAATAATTTTTCTCTCTGGCTTTTTGATACATTTTATTTAAAAAAAATAGCAGTAGTAGGTTACCAATACTCCCAATTATTTACTTCATCTATCTATTATAAAATTATACTTATCTACCCCATTAATATGAGGTTTGCTCATATAATTTGTTTGGTCAATGAATTGTGAGAGAAAAGCATCATGTGACTCTTACTCACATGAGCTTTTAATAGCCATTATGGATTTAATCTATTTTTTAAAAATATCAGCCACAATACACTATTCACAGTAGCAAAGACTTGGAACCAACCCAAATGTCCATCAATGATAGACTGGATAAAGAAAATGTGGCACATATGCACCATGGAATACTATGCAGCCATAAAAAAAGGATGAGTTCATGTCCTTTGTAGGGACATGGATGAAGCTGGAAAACATTATTCTCAGCGAACTATCACAAGGACAGAAAACCAAACAGTGCATGTTCTCACTCCTAGGTGGGAATTGAACAATGAGATCACATGGACGCAGGGCAGGGAACATCACACACCAGGGTTTTCATAGGGTGGAGGGATAAGGGATAGCATTAGGAGAAATACCTAATGTAAATGACAAGTTAATGGGTGCAGCAAACCAACACGGCACATGTATACATATGTAACAAACTGCACGTTGTGCACATGTAACCTAGAACTTAAAATATAATAATAATAAAAATAAAAAATTGGCCACAATAAAAGCATGGCCCAAATCATTTTTTTTTTTTTTTCAGTTCAGGAAGAAGAAGACACACAGGGCAAAATTTTAACCAATGTAGAACTGACATGGCAAAAGCAAAATATAAACATTTACTGTTATAAATCACTGATATTTGGCAATGGTGTGTTATGACAGGATAATTTGGTAAAAGTGATACAGAGGCACAATAGTTTTAGGTCTATCTAAAATAATGAAAATAATTTTAGATTCATCTTCATCTCAGAAGTGAGTATTCAAGAGTTTTTAGAAAAATATCTTTAGTGCTATGTGATATTTATATTGTTCTTATTATAAGCATTAGACTCATTAGAAAACCACAAATATGTGATGAGTTGATTGAAGTCCACAAGAATGATACAGCAGTATGTTTGCTTGGACTACACGGGCATTTGCAGAGTGGTACCACCAACAACTAAATCAGCCAAAACAAAATTTCCACTATTTGCTGTTCAGTTGCCATGTGCCGTGTTCCACGCTAAGTGTTTTATGTGTGTTATGCCATTTTTACTTATGATTGTACCCTACGAAGCAGATACTCTTGTTATTTTCATTTATATATGAGGTGGTTGAGATACATAGTGTTTAAGTAATTGGCATAAAGAGGTAATCTAGAGGTGAAAACGCCTGTATCCATACCTAGCTATGTCTACTTCTAAAGACCATGCACACACACAAAAAAAGAAAAACCATAAAATTAATTAAATAGCTTATTTATTAAAGTGTGTAATAAAGGCAACATCTGTACCTGGAAGAGGTTTTGTGGATAATATCTTGAAAACATCTTGAAAAAATACACAAAAAGCTATGAAAACCATGTACTCTAAAACTATAATAAACAGATATGTCTGCACTTTACCAGATCTAGAATAGCAAAGTTAGTGAATTAAAAGAGAAAAGTAAAGACTAAAAACCTCTCTAAGTATTATAATAGTTGAGTATTTGACAACAGAATTTCTAATCAGTAAGGCAAAAGTATATATTTTTAAATAAACTGATCTTTAATAAACTTGTTACCTTTTGGAGAAAGCAAAAATTTAGTACCAGCTTAATATAATGCATTAAGCCTTAAGATAAATTAAAGGGAGATAAGGTAGAGATTTAAAAATATTATATACATATATATAAAGTATTATTTAGTATACAACTATATATATGAGAGAAGAATGTAAGTTAATATTTACTAATATTGGGCTTAAAGAAAGACAGTTCTATTTAACAATATTTAACTAAAAAAATCCCTAAAATAAAAGAGATATTTCTTACAAGATAAATGTGTCTGCAGAAAATTCATAGAATAAAATAAGCAGCAAAAGATAAAATATGAAGAGAACAAAATGCATATTAAAAAAGATTATTATGATCCTTATTTTTAAAGTCTTTCATCATAGAAAACAAGTATCTTAGTAGACAGACGATGGACAGAAAACTTGGAAGAGTTCACTAATGCAAGACATAGAAAATAGTATATTAAAATAAGTCAACCTCACCAATAAGCTATAGGAATTAATTTTAAAATGGCAGCTTTAACCAATCCAATTGATAAATTATTAGATACTATAGCACATAAATATTGTGAGTTCAGTAAATGGGGCAATTTTGCTGACAGATGTTAGAAATGTAAAAAGATACCAGATAGAGGATCCTAATTGCAGATTATATGGCTGAATCCGTAAGATTTTTTTAGTTGTGTTTTAAACCAAAGTTCTACCACTAAGGTTTTATTATGGGTTAATAATGAGATGAGATACAAAAATATACCTGAAGAGATCTTGTGATTGTATTAGTTCTAATGCTCATTGTTAAGATATGATTATGGTAGAAATGCATAATCATTAAAATCACGGTTTTGCTTGGTTTTGTTTTGTGTTTTTGAGACGGAGTCTGGCTCTGTTGCCCAGGCTGGAGTGCTGCGGCGCGATCTCGG
Source organism: Chlorocebus sabaeus (assembly GCF_047675955.1). Classification (NCBI taxonomy): domain Eukaryota; kingdom Metazoa; phylum Chordata; class Mammalia; order Primates; family Cercopithecidae; genus Chlorocebus; species Chlorocebus sabaeus. Next base: position 22,801,603 of record NC_132930.1, on the reverse strand, counting down.
CTCACTGCAAGCTCCGCCTCCCGGGTTCACGCCATTCTCCTGCCTCAGCCTCCAGAGTAGCTGGGACTACAGGCGCCCGCCGCCACACCCAGCTAATTTTGTGTATTTTTAGTAGAGACGGGGTTTCACCGTGTTAGCCAGGATGGTTTCGATCTCCTGACCTCGTGATCCACCCGCCTCGGCCTCCCAAAGTGCTGGGATTACAGGCATGAGCCACCGCGCCCAGCCAAAATCACATTTTTTAACAATATTTAGATATTTATATGAATTAAATACACTCCAGTGGAAAATATTATAAGGTATATATTTAATATGTTCACAGATGTGCAATATGTAATGCATATATACATATATTTTAGTGATGAAAAATAAATGTACATAGTTTCAGAGTGCCTGTGAAAATTTAATGCCGTCATATAATTTGTGAAGGTCAAATCAGTGCACTTCGTATATTCATTACTTTAAATATTCGTCTTTTCTTTATTCATTTGAATTCTCCTTTTCTAGTTTATTTTGAAATAAACAATCGATTATTGTAAACTGTAATCACCCTATTGGTCTATCTAACACCAAAATTTATTTCTTCTATTGAACTGTATATTTGTACACATTAATCAACTTCTCTGCATCCTTCAATCCCCTCCCTTCTCTGGCCTCTGGTAATCACTAGTTTACTCTTAGCTTCATGAGATTCACTTCTTTAGCTCCCACATATGAGTGAGAACATGAAATATTAGTATTTCTGTACTTGGCTTATTTCACTTAACAAAATGATCTCCAGTCCCATCTATTTTGCTGCAAATGACAGGATTTTATTCTTCTTCATGGCAGAATGATATTCCATTGTGTATATATACTACATTTTCTTTACTCAGCTGTTGATGGGCACTTAGGTTGCTTTTATAGTTTGACTATTGTGAATATTTCTGCTATAAACACAGGTGTGCAAATGTCTTTTCAATATATTGATTTTCTTTTTTTTTTTTTTTTGGATATATACCCAGTAGTTAAACTGCTGGATCATACGAAAATTTTATTCTCAGTGTTTTGAGGACCAAGCATATGATTCCCCATAGTGGCTATCCTATTTTATACATTCCCACCAACAGTGTGCAACAATGTACAAAGGGGAACAGTGTTCGTTTCCCATGTCTCCGCACCATCTGTTATTGTCTGTCTTCTTAACATAATTTACTTTTACTAGGGTGAGATGACATTGTGGTTTTGATTTGTATTTCTCTTATGATTAGTGATGATAGGCATTTTTCATATCCCTGTTGGCCATTTGTATGTCTTCTCTTGAGAAATATCTATTCAGATATTTTGCCGATGTTTTACTTTATTGGCTTCTCTGGTTATTCAGTTGTTTGAGTAGTTTGCAAATATTTTCTCAAATTCTGTAGGTTGTCTCCTCATGTTGTTTGTTTTTGCTGTGTAGCAGCTTTTTAATTAGATGTGATCTCATTAGACTATTTTTGCTTTGGTTGCCTGTGCTTTTGAGGTATTACTCAAGAAATCTTTGCCCAGATCTATATATCCTGGGGAGTTTCCTGAATATTTTTTTCCATTAATTTCATTGTTTCAGATCTTAGATTTGTCTTGAATCCATTTTTATTTGATATTTGTTTCTAGTGAGAGATAGTAGTCTAGTTTCATTCTTCTGCATATAATTATGCAGTTTTCCCAGCACTTTTTATTGAAGAGACTGTCCTTTCTCCATGGTATGTTCTTGGTGTCTTGACTGAAGATGAGTTGACTGTAAATGTGGCAATTTATATCTGAGTTCTCTATTCTGTTTCATTATTCCATGTGTCTATTTACATGTCAATACCACGCTGATTTGTATTGCTAGAGCTTTGTAGTAAATATTAGTATGATGCCTTTAGGTGTGTTCTTTTTGCTCAGGATTGCTTTTTCTATTCAGGGTATTTTGTGATTCTATATAAATGTTAGTATATTTTTTCTATTTCTGCAAAAAAGGTGGTCATTGTTATTTTGATAGGAATTGCACTAAATTTGTAAAATACTTTGGGTAATAGTTATTTTAACAACATAAATTCTCCCAATTGATGAACATGGAATATCTTTCCATTTTTTTGTGTCATCTTCATTTCCTTTTGTCAATGTTTTATAATTTTCCTTGTGTAGAATGTCTACTTATTTGATTACATTAATTCCTATATATTTATGTTATTCTCTGTAGCTACTGTAAATGGAATTGATTTCTTAATTACTTTTTCAGATTGTTTGATGTTGATATACACAAATGATAATGATTTTTGTATGTTGATTTTGTATTCTACAACCTTATTGAATTTATCAGTACTAGCAGTATTTCAGTAGTCTTTAGGTTTTAGTAAGTGTAATGTTAAGTCATCTGTTAACAAAGCTAACTTGACTTCTTGCTTTTAAATTTGGATACTGTTTTTGTTTTTTTTTTTTTTTTTCCCTCTTGCCTAATTGCTCTGGCCAGGACTTCCAGTATCATGTTGAATAAAAGTGATAAAAGTGAATATCCTTTTTCTTTTCCGGATCTTAGAAGAAAGACCTTTGATTTTTTCCTGTTCAGTATTATGTTAGCTGTTGGTTTGTCTTATATAACCTTTATTACTTTGATGTATGTTCCTTCTATACACAGTTTGATGAAGGTTTTTATCATAAAGACAAGGTGAATATTACTGAATTCTTTTTTAGCATTTATTAAAATGATTATATATTTTTTGTTCTTGGTTAATGTAATGTAACATATTTATTGATTTTTCTATGTTAATCCATCCTTGCATCCCTGAGATGAATCTCACTTGATCATGGTAAGTGACGTTTTTAATGTTTTGTTGAATTTGGTTTTTTGAAGATTTTTGCATCTGTGTTCATCAATGGTTTTGGCCTGTTGTTTACCTTTTTTGTTGTGTTCTTCTCTAGTTTTGATATCAGGGTAATGCTGGCCTCATAGGATGTGTGTGGATGTAGTCCCTTCTCCTCCATTTTTCTGAAGAGTTTGAGTAGAACTGGTATTAGTTCTTCTTTAAGTGTTTGGTAAAATTAAGTAGTAAAGCTATCGGGTCCTTGGTTTTTCTTTGATAAGAAATGTTTTATTAAAGCACCCATCTTGTTACTTGATATTGGTTTATTGAGATTGTCTGCTTTGCCATGGTAGGCTGTATGTGTCCAAGAATGTATCTATTTATCCTAGATTTTCCAATTTATTGGCATATAGCTGTGCATAATAGTCTCTGAGTATTCCCTGTGTTTCTGTGGTCTCAATTGTTTTGTCTCATTTTTTATTTCTGATGTTATCTATTTGGGGCCTCTCTTTTTTTCTTTAGTCTAGCTAAAGGTTTCCCAATTTTGTTTATCTTTTCAGAAAACTTTCCATCAGGTTGATCTTTTTTACTTTTATGGCCTCATTTTTATTTGTTTATCCTCTGAATTTTTTTTTTTTTTTTTTTTTTTTTTTTTTTTTTTTTTTTTTTTTTTTTTGAGGGAGACAGAGTTTCACTCTTTTTGCCCAGGCTGGGGTGCAATGGCACAATCTGGGCTCATGGCCACCTTCACCTCCTGGGTTCAAGCGATTCTTCTGTCTCAGCCTCCCAAGTAACGGAGGTTACAGGCATGCACCATCACTCCAGGCTAATTTTGTATTTTTAGTAGAGACGGGGTTTCTCCATTTTGGTCAGGCTGGTCTCAAACTCCCAACCTCAGGTGATCCACCTGCCTCCACCTCCCAAAATGCTGGGATTACAGGTGTGAGCCACCTCACCTGGCCCTCTGAAACTTTATTTTTTTTTTCCCACTAATTTGAGGTTCAGTTTGCTTTTGCTTTGCTAATTCCTCGAGGTGCATTGTTAGGCTATTATGTGAAGCCTTTCCAGTTTTTTGATACAAGCATTTATTGCTATAAATGTCTGTCTTTCTACCACTTTTGTTGTATCCAATAATTGTTAGAATGTTTGACTTTTTTGAATTTGTTCGGACTCCTTTTGTGGCCCTAAATAGGGTTTATTTTGGAGAATGTTCCATGTGCTGATGAAAAGAAGGTGTATTGGACAGCAATTGAATGGAATCTTCTGTAGATGTCAGTTAGAACTATGAGGTTGAATGTGTTAGAACCATGAGGTTTAATGTGTAGTTTAACTTCAATGTTTCTTTGCTGAATTTCTGTCTAGATGATCTGTCCATAATAACATCGTTTAGATCTGTGTTCCTGAGCAAATATCATGTGATCCCTGATGTTGGAGGTGAGGCCTGATGGGAGGTGATTGGATCATGGGGGCAAAGTTTTCATGAATGGTTTGGCACAATCTCCTGGAGCTTTTCTCATGGTTTTGAGTAAGTGAGTTCTCATGAGATCTGGTTGTTTAAAAGTATGTGGCATCTCCCCTCTTTTTCCCTTGCTACGGCTCTGGCCATGGAAGATGTGCCTACTTTCCCTTCACTTTTCACCATGATTGTTAGTTTCCAGAGACCTCACCAGAAGCAGAAACTGCTATGCTTTCTGTGCAGAGTACAGAACCATGAGCCAGTTAAAGTTCTTTTCTTTGTAAATTACCCAGTTTCTGGTATTTTTTTTACAGCGATGTGAGAATGGACTAATACAATTACTGAGAGTGGGATGTGAAAGTTTCTAACTAATATTGTGTTGCTGTCTCTCTCACCCTTTATATGTATTAATATTCATTTTGTATGCTAGGGATCTGTGGTGTTGGATACATAAATACTTGTAATTGTTATATCTTCTTGATAAATTCACAACTTTATAATTATACAGTGGCCTAGTTTTGTTTTTACAGTCTTTGAGTTTTATTCTATTTTATCTGTGGCTGTGGATATTCCAGTTGCATGGAATATCATCTCTAACCTTTCACTTTCAGCCCATGTGTGTCTTTATAGGTGAGGTGGGTTTCTTATAGTTGGGTCTTATTTCTTTATTCATTACCCAATCTATGTCTTTTAATTGGAGAATTGAGTTTATTTACATTTAGTGTTATTACTGATAATTAAGGACTTACTACTGTCATTTTGTCACTTTTTTCTTTATTTTTTGTAACTCCTTTCTTCCTTTCTTACTGTCTTCCTTTGTGATTGACTTTTTTCTAGGAATGTGTTTTAATTCTTTTTTTTTATTTTTAGAAAATTTATTATGGCTTTTGCATTGTATCTACTATGAGAGGCACAAAAACATCTTATAGTATAACAAATTGTTTTAAAGATATGAAACCTTATTTTAGATTACAAAGAAAAGAACAGAGAAAGACAAAAACAAAAAAATTTCCACAATTCAACTCCATTTTCACACATTTTGTCTATCAGTTGTCTTAGCTACTTATTTTATATTATCTGTCTCTTAACAAGTTGCTGTGACTGTTCTTGATTTTGATAGATTTGCCTGTTAAGAGTGGATTATAAAATTAAAATTATAATATTATGTATTCCAAATTTATCCATGTACTTAATTTTACCAATGGGTTTTATACTTTCCAATATTTTTGTCTATTTTTTTCCTGCACATTTTTCTGCATGTTTGTTGTTTTTTTCTTGCACATTATTGATTTTTTTTTTCCTTCAGATTGAAGAACACTCTTTAGCATTTTTTGTAAGATGGATCTGCTGGTGGTAACATTTCTCAAGCATCTATTGGTCTGGGAAAGACTTTACCCAGTCTTTGTATTTGAAGGATAGCTTAGCTGGACACAGTGTTCTTGAATGGCAGTTATTTATTTATTTTTTTCTTTCAGCATTTTGAAAATGCCATTCAACTCCTTTCTGGCCTGTATGATTTCTGTTGAGAGTCTGTTGGGGCAGATAAATTGGGGCACCTTTATGTGTTATTTCCCCCTTTTGCTGCTTTTAGGATTCTCTTTGTCCTGGCCTTTGAGTTTGATTATTATATGTCTTAAGCGAGTCTGATTTTGGTCACTTATGTTTGTCTTCTCAGACCTTCCTCTACCTGGGTATTTATATCTTTTTCATGTTTGGGAAAGTTTTCTGTTATTATTACTTGGAATTACCTTTCTGAAACCCCTCATTCTTGCTCAACTTTCTGTTAAACACCAATAATTTTTAGATTTGATATTTTGAGGGTTTTTTTTTTCATATTATAGGTGATCTTTTTATTTTTTATTATTTTCTTATTTTTTATGCTTGAGCTATATTTTCAAATAGCCTGTATTGAAGGTCACCGATCTTTATCCTATTTGATTCTTTCCATTGTTGAGAGTCTGTAATAAATTTTTCAATTCAAAGATTATATTTCAGTTGTATGATTTCTGTCTGATTTTTAAAAATCATTTAAATCTCGGTTAAATTTAACTGACAAATTTCTAAATTGCTTTTCCATGTCATCCTGGAGGTTACTGAGTTTCTTTAAAACTACCATTTTGAATTATTGATCAGAAAGCTCACATATCACCACCTTATTAGAATCAGTTACTGGTTCCTTGCTTTGTCCACTTGGGTTTTGAAACCATTCCATAATGGTTTCCTGTTTGCTGTTATTTCTTGGGGATGTACATCTATGTCTTTGCATTAAAGAGTTATTTATTTCTCAGTCTGACTCATTTTGATCTTTATTGAATATATTTGCTTACAGTTTTTTACCATTTGTTCACTGCCTTCTTTTCAGCTCTAGGTGATGCATTATGCCCAAGTTATTCTTTTCTCTAATAAATAATTGAAGCACTACCATTTCAGAATGGAGGAGGCTCCAAAGGGGTTGTTATCCTGTCAGTGTGGGAAGGCTAGCAAGGGGTTCATGCCAAGGGAACCTGTTCGATGGACCTCTGACAGCATGGTGCTGCCGAATGACCGCACTGATTTGGCACTTTCTTTGACTGAGTGAAAGTACAGTTTCCAGGTCTGAGGATAATAGTCCCACCTTCTCCCTTTGTCTCTCCCTGTCCTCAGGAATATTTCTTTCTTCAAGCACCTGTGATGCTTCAAGAGGGTTTAAGCAGGGATAAGTTCCCTGTCAGGGAAACTAAGATGGTGAAGAAGCTAGTTGTCCACCTCGCTCTCACTTTTTCGGTGGGGGAAGATTTTCTGCATTTTTGTGCTATTCAGAATGGGAGGATTGATATTGCACATGTGAACGTCTGATTATCTTACTTTCTGCTTGGAGGTTTTTCTCTTCTCTATGGCTCCATAAACTGTCTCATCTTCATATTTCAATTATGGGATATTTCCAGTGATAATCTTAGTGCTATGTATTTGTTTTGTTTTATTTCCTGCGGTGGTTGAGGAGAAGTGAAGCCAGCTTGCCTATAGAATCTGAAGTCTAATACATACATATTTACATATATTCATTCACACATATGTGAAAAGAAAGCAGAAAAGAAACTGCTGTGCAAATATTAATAGTGCTGTTGTGGAATTATGTGATTTTTACTTCCTTTGGTTCTTTTGTAAATATTTTACAATGAGTATTACCTTTTAGACAAAGAAATAGAATTGTTGTTTTTTGAATTTTGTCTCTCAAAAATTATATATTTTAGCCCTAACCCTTAAGACGAGGACCCCTAACCTCCAAATATGACCTTATTTGGAAATAAGTTCATTGCAGATTTAACCAAGTTAAGATGAGATCATTAGAGTGGGCCCTAATCCAATATGATTGGTATCCCTACAAAAGGGAAAAACTAGGACATAGAGATGCATACAGAGACAAGAAAATATGAAGACACAGAATGCCATGTGAAGGCACAGGATTGCAGTGATATATTTCCAAGCCTAAATGCATCTATACCACTAAAGATTGTTGGCAAACCGCCATAAGCTACATAGGGGCAAGGAAGGATTTCCTTACAGGTTTTGGAGGAAGCATGGCCCTGCCAGCACTCTGACTTTGAACTTCTGGCCTACAGAACTAGAAGAAAATATATTTCTGTTGTTTTAAGCCACTCAGTTTGTGGATTTTGTTAAAGCAGTCCCAGGAAATTAACAGTGATGAATATCTTTGATAAATGACCTAATATTGAGCCAAAATAATGTAAAATCTTTTGATCTGAAAGATACAAATGATGATTTTCCCAGAGCTAAAGTGTCCCTAGAAGTTTGAATTCTGTGAAAGAATAATTGATTATTAAATTGACATGTTTTTATCTTCCAGAATAGTAACTGTAGGTTTTCTTAGCCTTTCTATTTATTATACACATTTCCAAAGGAAAAAAAGTCATATAATGATATTTGTGTTGTGGAAATTGTTATATTTGTTACTGGTTTTGTTCTTATTTGTTTATTGTGTACATCAGTCTCTACCATCCCAGTTTAAATTGGGCATAGTAATTGCTTTTTGGAAATATTTGTTGCTATGATTCTATATATGTAATGTGTAAGAGACAAAAGCAGTGATTTTGCATTTAAGCCTTGTCTTTCTCTTGACTTCTCTCTCTTTCTCTTTAGTAACTAATACTTAAAAAGCAGTTACAGCCATAGAGATTGTCTGCAGTGTCCCTTTTTTATGCCCTGTTTTTGAATTTCAAAGTGCTAACCACAATTTTTTTGATAAGTGTATATTTATTCATTTCCTATACAAATATTTTAGTTGTAATTCCACCTCTCTTGGGTCCTGCCTTATGTTGGTTTATCCCTTTAAGAAACTCAATCCAAATTGGCAAAGACCTCAAGTTTACATAATAACTGATGAAAGAGAATCAGGAGTTTTGAAGGTACTTTACCAAGTTTTCCCAGTCCATGTTATCATAATCTGGTTTCATCTGTACAGTTTTAAAGAAGATATTTTGTACAGAAAGACTTTTCAGTGAAAAGTAATCAAATGAAATGTGTAATGTTGAAATGGCTAGTTTTCCATGAAGACAGCTGAGTAGGCCCAGATTTATTTTCTTATAGCTAGAAGATTTTTCATGCTTTATTCAGCTTTTAAGGTTTGAATAAATATCGGATTATTTGGTTAAGTATGTATATTTACATAAACTGATCCACAGAGAGGTTAATTAAGAGATTATCTAGGGGCATTTCACATGTTGGATATGAAGCCAATGCATAAGAAGAAAGATTTCTACCATATAACTTATATTTTATCAGAAAGTGGATTAACTATTATTCAATTTTGTTTTAGATATTTGACCTTTTCTGATATGACTATGTTTTCGTCGGTTCTGATGGAATTCTTATATCATTAATGTATTCAAGCATCATTACATTTTTCTAATCAATGTAATATTTCACTGTCTTCAAGTTGATATTTAAAAGAAGTATCTGGGAAATTTTTAAAAATCTATACAATTATCAAATAAATAACTTTAGGAAATTCCATTAGACTAAAATTTCTGAATAGAGAAAGAAGAAAGAAACAAAAGATTAAACTCTTATTCTTTCTATCTTTGCTTTTCTGTTTGCATTCATTGGCTTTCTGTTGTTTTTCTTTTTATGTAATGTGGAACATTCATTCTAACTAACTGATGTACACAGATGTAAACACAAGAAATCTTACTCTCTTTCCTTTTGTTTTTGTTCTTGCATTTTGCTTCATAGATAATACGATAAGTATTTCATAATTCTTCCCAGCTAAGTATACTCCTGAATACTGCATTTTCTTCTCCCCCATTCTCCATTAAATTGCCTTTAGACATAAAGTTCAATTAAAAGAATCCTAGATTTGGGGTTAATAAATCTGAGTTGAATTACCTCTGTATGACTTTGAACAAGCAAATTACCTCGAAATCCGTGTTTCTTCACATATACAAAAACATTAGAGTATCTATCATATCCTCCTCAACTGTTTGGAACAAATAAAAGGACTTTAAACATGTAAGGTTGTTAATATAAACTGTATTCAAAAAACAATCTTCCAATTACTAGACATTCTTGAGATAAAATTAATAATCACTCTCACTGTTTAGCTAAATATAAAATATATCCAAGGTTATCCCAGGAGTATATTAAAAGCAACATTATCTAAAACATTTGTCCGGCTTTTGCTTGATTATCAGCTGAATGCAGTAAGCCACTTATGTTAACCTAAGGATAAGTGGTTTTAAATGAGAATGAAGTCAACGCGACAACAGGGAATTAAAAAGAAAATCATATCATGATGAGATTTAAAATATTAAGTAGCTGATGGGAGTTAGGGTGATATGTAAATCTACTAGTCAATTTATAGGTAGATCATGTGTAAAAAGCACTAGAGAGAAAAATCTCCCCAAGATGACAGGAAACAAAGAAAAGAGAACCACCCTTTATAATCTTCTAATCTCCACTAGTATCATTCCATTTTATATAATAAATGGAAGATTCATTTCTTAAAGAGTAGCTTTGAATGAATACATGAAAACTCCATCCTTAAAAAAAGGAAGCAGAATAAAATGTAGATTTCATTTATTATATAAAGTGGAATGGTACTAGTGGAGATTAGAAGATTATAATCACTTTCTTAACAGTGTGCTTACATTACTTGTTTAGTAGTGTACTTTAACATTAAATCATCTTGTTTTAAATACAGTAATTTATCTGCATATGTGGAAAATTTAATACAGAAGCACAGAGTTAACCCTGATAACTAGAACCGCATGTATCTTGACAGGCATTCTCTTTGTTTTGCTATCTCCTCTTTATTCTTCAATTCTCATCATCTCCTAAAAATCCACTCTGAAGTTGGGCACTACTGTTTTATTCCTATTTGTCTTTCTTTCACTAAGTATTAATTTCAATTGCATATTAATTGTTATATTTACCTGTTTAATATTCAGCCTTCCAAATACATTGTATGTACCATGAGCCATGAGTAGAGAGGCCATATTTGATTTCTTTATTATTTTAAACTCAATGTGTAGGACAGTATTAGAAAAGCAGTAGTTACCAAGTAAATGTATGTAGGATAAAAAAATGAATGGCCCTACAATTATTAACGTTTTAGGCACTACTCAATCCTTAATTTATTCATTAATAAATATTTATTGAGCACTTTGTAGACACTCAGAATATATCGGTAAACAATACATAAAAGAGGCCTTGCCCTATTGAACTTACATGGTATTAGAGGATAGGGACTATAATAATAAAGAGTAAATAAATAATTTAATAATAGGTTAGAAAAGTGCCAAGTGATTATGAGGAAAAAATAAAGTAAACTACTATAAGGGACTAAGAAATTTGGGGAAGTGGTCCAGGGCATCTCTTACGTAGTATTAAGAGACTGAAATGCTAGGTCATGTCTTCGCTTTGCCATTCAATGACTCTATGACCTCATTTTCTTTTTCTTTTACCTTTTTTTTTTTTTTTTTGGCCTCATTTTCTAAGGTACCTCTGCAAAATTAGATATTTGAGAGAGATTTACTCTCTCATATATATAAGTAATATTACTTATAATATTCTATGATTCTGGCTTAGCTAAATAACTCTTGCAGAGAGCATGAATTGGTGATATTAATGCTTGTTACAATTTAAGAAAACAAACGGGGGCATCAGATTCAAACAAGAAAATCTGACTTTGACGGTAGATGAACAAACCTCTTTTCTTGTTTGAGATTCAGTACTAATTTCATTCATTACCTAGAACTCCTGTATATGAAAAGATGTTAACTATGTTATACAATTTCTGCCATTTTTGAAAATAATACAATGGTAAACACAAACAAAATCACAGTAGAACATGAATAAAGTACAATTTTACAATGTTAGATGATATTATGCTGTGTTACATTTATGATGCTGCATTATGTCAGGTTTGCTTGGTTTTCTGAAATATAAAATTGTGATGGAAAAAATGTTAGCTATTCATATTCTGGTTTTATTGTGCTAGATGTACCGCCTGTCTGTAATTTCCAGGTGGTTCTTCAAACCAAAGCTTAACTACTTAAAAATTTCAAATATGACAAATAGCTCTTTGAAGTTGACTTTTGTGTGTGCTTCAGAGAAACACAAGATGGAACATAAATAAAAACAACTCACAGAAACAAGGTTTAAGATCTGACATTTCGAAGCAGCGGGTTTCTTCTGTCCTCGAGGAGATAAACAAAACTATTGAAAACCCCATTAGGTATATTTATAGCCAAGGTTTAATGTCCGAGATGTAAACTAAGATGCCAGACTGCCAGCCACCATTTTTGGGACAGAGGAAAACAGCTTCTTAGAAGGAACATTTTCATCCTTTTCTCATCAATATTCCAAAGACATGACACCTTAATCTTTTATACAGTGCAGGGGGAGCCTTCTTTTAGATTACTTTCCATGAAAAATTTTATGTTTTGGTGAAATGTTGTCTAGGGGAAATTCGCTAACCTGTTTTCTGATATACTGTACTTACTTATTCTTGGGTATGGAAAGAGGGGGCTGGAGAAGCAGAATTCAGAATTTTTCATGGCTCCTCAATGGAAAAGAAACATGAATAATAACTGAGCCCAAAGAAAACATACCAATGAGCTGTCCTAGCAAGAACAATTATGGATACTGTATTAGTCTGTTTTCACGCTGCTGATAGAGACATACCTGAGGCTGGGTAACTTATAAAGAAAAATAAGTTTAATGGACTCACAGTTTCACGTGCCTGGGGAGGCCTCACAATCGTGGTGGAAGGTGAAAGCTATGGACAGCCTACATGGCAGCGGGCAAGAGGAAATGAGAGCCAAGCGAGAGGGGTTTCCCCTAATAAAATCATCAGATCTCATGAGATTTATTCACTATCAGGAGAACAGTATGGGGGAACCACCCTCATGATCTAATTACCTCCCACCAGGTCCCACCCACATCAAGTGGGAATTATGGGAAATACAATTCAAGATGAAATTTGGATGGGGACGTAGCCAAACCATGTCAGATGCTGCGAGGTACGTGAGAGCCAAAGGATATCTTATAAGATGTGTCAACAAATCAGTGTAGTTTTGTAGGGCATCTGAAATAGACTTTTTCATATAGTTCCACAGGGCCAAATTGGTATATGTTATGGCCTGATGTTTGTGTTCTCTCAAATTTCATGTTGAAGCTCTAACCTTTAGGTCAGCTGCATTTAGAGTAAGCAATAAGGTTAAATAAGGTCATAAGTGTAGGCCCCTGATTCAGTAGAATAAGTGTCTACATAAGAAGCGACAGCAAAGAGCACTCTCTCTCTCTCGCTCTCTCTGCACACAAAGGAGAGTTCATGAGAGCACATATGGAGATGCTGGTCACCTACAAGCTGAGAGAAGAGGCCTCAGAATGAAGCCTACTTTGCCAGCACCTTGATCTGGTACTTCTAGCCTTTGGAACTGTGAGAAAATATGTTACTTAAAGTCACCCAGACTATTTTATGTTGTCTTTCTTTCTATTTTTTTTTTTTTTTTTTTTTTTTGAGACAGGCTCTTGCTTTGTTGCCCAACCTGGAGTGCAATGGCACAATCTCAACTCACTGCAGCCTCGACCTTTCTGGGCTCAAATCATCCTCTCATCTCAGCCTCCAGAGTAGCTAGGACCTTAGGCATGGGCCACCATGCCATGACAATTTTTGTATTTTTTTGTAGAGATGAATTTTACCATGTTGTCCAGGCTGGTCTTGAACTATATTGAGCTCAAGTAGTCCACACACCTTAGCTTCCCAAAGTGCTGAGATTATAGGTGTGAGTCACCACACTCAACCTGTTGTACTTTTTTATGGCAGCCCAAGGAGGTTTATATGGTACGTATAATGTAGAAATAATAATTTTATTTATATATAAGCAAAAATTTCTAGCCATGTGCTCAGGTGAAATTGACAAACTTGAATAGCATACTGAGTCTACTTTCATTAAGAGATTTAAAAAAGCCAAATAATCCACTGAGGATGTTTATGGCATAAAGAAGAAATGGATTAAATAGAGCATAGAGTTCTGTTTCAAACTTGGATGAAATTTCCTGGTTGTGTTGACTGAACTGGAAATGCTGACCAAGGAATATCCTTATAAAGAAATGTTATTCATTGTAATTGTGTACTTTTAACATGGGAGAAAAGGGAAATCTAGTAATAAAGACAAAGAAAAAGCAGGGAGTTCCAATGTTGTATAAGAAATGTTACTGGAAAAGGTTAAGAAGTGACACTAGAATCTGAAAAGAAACTATATTTGCTGGTACATGCAGGAAAATTGGTTTAATCAATGAATTTACTAATTAACAATCGACTGTAATAATTGCTGTGGATTAAAAAAGATTACTACTGCTTTTATTTTTCTGTCTCATATAAATCTACATTTTTAATGCCTTTTTTTTTTTAAGGATGGCGATTTCATGTATCCATTCAAAGCTATTCTTTAAGAAAAAGATCAAAGTCTATAGGGCAAATAACAAGACATTTGTCCTAAATTAGAAGTGGTTCTAACCTTTTCTAATGTTCATTGAAACAAAAGAAATTAATCTTAAAATATTTGATCATCTTTAACGACTGACTCTATAAGTAATAATCTTGGACTTGTCCAAATATTGTTATACTTTTTAAGTATCCAGATTTATCAGAAATTTAACAATTATTTTCTCTTTCATACAAACTTCTTTTTCTTCTGGACTTATTTTTTGGAATCATTATCTTTATGCTGAACTGGTATTTGTCTCAGGATCACTCTAAATATAGCAAGAAATATAGCCTAGAGAATTCTACTACCCTATGGATTAAACTAACAATCCAAGTAACAATCTTGAAAAGTAAGCAAAATTCACATTCAAGCAAATTTACACATTTGTTAGCCTTTGTATAAGTAGATTCCTTTAAGTATCAACTTTCATGCACAACTTGCCAGTTACTTAAAATTCTTTGCAGCTGTTATATGACAACTTAAAAATACAATATTTGATGTTTTGTTTAGAAAGCCGTGAATAAGAGCATAGCACAGCAAGACTTCTCAGCTAAGATACTTAACAGGCCAAGTTTGGTTCACATGAACATTTGGCACAGATCTTTACGTTCTCTCTTTACACTGGCAATGGTGGAAATCAGAAAACTCGTTTCTACAGATTCTACATGTCAAGCCCCCAGCAACTGAATGTCAAATCTGGTGCCAAAGACTGTCAGGTGTGCATGTTCATTTTAGAGAACAAAAATTTCTTATTACCACATTTGTCTATGAAGAAAGCTCATTGAGGCTGGTCCACATCTATAATCCTAGCACTTTGGGAGGTTGAGGTGGGAGAATCACTTGAGGTTAGGAGTTCAAGACCACCCCTGGCAATGTAGTAAGACCCCGTTTCTACATTGAAAAAAAATAAAATTTACAAATCAGCTGGGCATGGTGGCTCAAGCGTAGGCATGGTCTTCTCTGCTTGGGAGACTGAGTGAAGTGGGAGGACCGCTTGAGCCCAGTAGTTCAAGGGCTGCCGTGAGCTAAGAATGCTATGAATGCATCACTGCACTCCAGCTTGGGCAACAGAACAAGACCACATCTCAAAAAAATAAAAAGAAAGAAAGAAAGAAAGCTCCCTGAACTTCTGAAAGTGTAGGTTTTCTCTCTTTCATATTCTTATGATCTAATTCACTGAGATTACTTCAATCCCCATTTGCTATTCTGGCTTGGAAGTTTACATTCCTCTAATGTAGTTCCCACACTGCTGCCGTGGAAGGTTTTCAAAAACACAAGTCTATTTTATTGCCAGTTTCAGACAATTCAATGTCGCCCATGGGAGAAAGCCTACACTCTTTAGCCAATCCTATGAATGTGGACATGATTATGTGTTTGTGTGTGTGTGTGTGTGTGCGCGCAGATGTTTGCCTTTGTGGGTGTTTCTGTGTGTGCAATCAGGTTCATATACATCTTCCACTTCCTTTGCAAACTACTTTGTACTCAGGTAAAACTACTTGTAGTTTTCAGAAAGTACTACACTGATTTATCCTTTTTTATTTTTGCCTGGGACAGCGTAACTCCCACTTTTGAAATGCCTGTCCGTTCTTCACCACCAATATCCGAGAAAGCAGGCTAGCTTATTTTATTCACTTCTCAAAATTTCTGGCAAAGGTCTCTTATTTAAGAGTATTAAGGCTTGGTGCAGTGACTCACACCTGTAATCCCAGCACTTTGGGAGGCTGAGGCGGGCAGATCACCTGAGGTCAGGAGTTTGAGACCATCCTGGCTAAAATGGTGAAACCTCGTTTCTACTAAAAACACAAAAAATTATCTGGGTGTGGTGGTGCTCTCCTGTAATCCCAACTACTAGGGAGACTGAGGCAAGAGAATCGCTTGAACCTGGGAGACGGAGGTTTCAGTGAGCCGAGATTGTGCCATCGCAGTTCAGCTTAGGCAACAAGAGTTAAACTTTGTCTCAAAAAAAAAAAAAAAAGTGTTAAACACCTTCATTTGACAATACAAAATTATTCAAACAATCCCTTGTGACTTTGTTGGAGTTTGTAAAGATTTCTAGCACTTTATTGCACTTACTTATTTTTGCCTAACTCTCTCTACAAAACTAATGACTCCCAGCAGTTGGAGGTATGTAAAATTACTTATGTTAGTGGGAGGTGATAGAGTTGGGGGGCAGGCATCAAACTGAGGGGTTTAATTTTCTTTACAAGTTGATGTGTGCCCTAGATAGAGATCAACTTGAGCCAAGGATAGGGTCTCTTCATAACCACTTCTCAGCAAGGTACCTGGTAGACATAATGGGTACAATAAATACACAAATGCATAGATGGTTTTTCAAAAGGTTACAAAGAGATCTTCATTGTGTGCAAACATTTTATTTTTTCTTCTTTTGCTAAAATTTTATGTTTTGAAAAGGAAAATACTCTATTAATTTGCATGAATATTTCAGAGCATGTATAGTTATAGATATATACTTCTAGCTCTATCTGAATATATATGTTTGTTTATATGATGTGTATTTGTGAATCCAGTAAATTCTGAAAGGATGGAGACATGCCATCCTTTCTGTCATGCATGATAAACATCTTTACCTCTCCCAACTTTTATGAGAACTCTTAAGTGGGTGCTCAATCAATGTTGATTAAACAAATGTATTTTTTGATATGTAGTCGAATGATAAATAATTGGTGTTTTAAAAGTTGCCTCTGGTTTTCTTAGGTGCTACAGTGTGAAGCAGTTGTGCTCCAGTGCCCCAGTGACCAGCTTGTCTGAGTGCAGTGAAACAAAACACCCCCGCACACAATTACCTCAAACAAGTTCATTACTTCCAGATAGGCAGCAAGGGACAAGAGAGCCTAGGATGTATTGCTATCCAAGGCTCGGGATGGCTGCTTGGGGTGGATGGAAATTCATCTGCATATGTCCCATTTGCACAGCTGCTGAGGGACCCTGGAAAGTCACCCACTTTGGGTTTTATACCTTGGGGTCACATGATACACTGGGCTGAAGTGTTAAAAGTATATCATGTTTCTAAAAGGGACTAGATTAGAGCCCAAGGTGTTCGGCCAGTCGCTCTCATATTTGAGAACATTGCATTCCCAGCACATTCTACACTTATTCTTAAGAACAAGCAAGGAAGGGAATTGGTAAAAGGCCACACAGAGAACTATTCTACATCTAGGAATAGAGATAAAATTCATCTTTGGAAAAGACCTTCTCATTATTAAGTCATCAAAACCAAAGCAGCATACATACACACACAAACTCAAATGTGTCTTTTAGGTAGGCAAACATAAAACCCAGAGTCCAGGTTTTATAGTCTAGGGAGAAAAGGTTGATAAGAGAAGTGCTAAATTGCTCTTCACATAAATGTAAAATGATTGCTTGTCTGTCTCACTATCCAAAATGAGCTCATCTTTTATCTGAGTTTTACTTTTCTTTATCTGATATAATTGTGCTTATCTGAGTACAATTTTTGGCACTCGTCAACTACTCACCAAATCCCCAGTTGATGAACTAAATGCATTGACCTGAACTGTTACAGTGCTCAACAAACAGCAGTAGCAAACATTTGCACATCTAAAAGTTTATGTTTGCATTAAAATATGCAAACAAAATGATTACAAAATGTACAAAACATTATGATATATAAAACAAGAATTTAAACAATCATAGAAAGTGTGTACTTCAAACCAGATGGTTATATTTATATCTTAACTGACATTTCTTGGAAAACCACTTGCCTGGCAGTAACTTCCTGTCATTTAGGAAACTATTTGTGAAACACAATTCTAAATAGTTTTTAAAGACTATCATGCCATTAATTAATAAGGGGGTAAATCACCATTACTCTTATTTTACCAATAATGACATTTAGACTCACAGTTTAAGAAACTATTGCAAGGCCCGACATGGTGGCTCATGCCTGTAATCCTAGCACTTTGGGAGGCCGAGGTGGGAGGATCACTTGAGGTCAGGAGTTTGAGACCAGTCTAGCCAACATGGTGAAACTCCATCTCTACTAAATACAACAATTAGCCAGGCCAAGAATTGTGTCATATGCCTGAAGTCCCAGCTATTCAGGAGGCTGAGGCAGGAGAATCACTTGAACCCCAGAGGAGGAGGCGGCAATGAGCTAAGATTTCGCTGCTGCACTCCAGCCCGGGTGACAGAGGAAGACTCTGTCTCAAAAAAAAAAAAAAAAAAAAAAAAAAAAAGAGGTATTGCAAGATGGGCCCCTAGGAAATTTGCCTGATTTCACCTTAGTCTTTCTTCTAGGATAGTCATATCTTTCAGTGCTTCGTTGAAAATAAAAACACAAATTTAGGGTTAGAGAATGAAGATGTTCTCTCCTGCCATGCCTGTTCTAATTTCGATGCAAAGAGACATAAAGCAGTGGCTAGGATTTTTAAGCCATTTGCATACATTTAATTTTTGTGTCCATGACTGAATATTTGTATTGAAGTTTGAATAAGAAAAAAGCCATAATTATATTTTATATGTATTTTATCTTTCTAGAGTGTAATTGTTTCTACATAATAAACTATGAAGGAAATGTTTCAGAAATTTTGATCGATATTCTCTTTCCAATTAGTGATGTCTCAACCGATGTTTTCAAAATGATAAACTGGCTTCATCAACCTCATTAACATTGGTATTTGAGAAATTACTTGCTGGTAATATACTGAAGGCTGGAGCACAGTTAATTGCTATATTGTACAAAATTGCTAAGTACTACAAAAATTCTCTCAGCTTTAGAAAAATAGTGAGCAGTACACCCACAACTCTGTACAGGCATTTTTAAAAGCAAAATTTGGTATTTAACATAAAGAATGTGATATTTTTCTCAAATACATTTTTAAGTTCTCTCTCTGTCATTGTCATAGGGAAGTTTCTCAGTTATTTTGATAAAGGCATATGACATATTTTGTCTTATCTATTCATATTCTTAAATTCTAAGAGTTACAAATTAACCTAGAAACTTAGCTTGACTGGTTGACATTAGAATCCTGTGATATGTCTTCATGAATGACAATATTAATTTTCATAAGAGCTTAATCACTTATTAAGCATATTAATGTTAAGGGCTCTACATCTTTTTTAATCAATACAACCTTGTAAG
Source organism: Chlorocebus sabaeus (assembly GCF_047675955.1). Taxonomy (NCBI): domain Eukaryota; kingdom Metazoa; phylum Chordata; class Mammalia; order Primates; family Cercopithecidae; genus Chlorocebus; species Chlorocebus sabaeus. The sequence goes on along the minus strand of NC_132930.1, from coordinate 22,782,235 downwards.
CAAGCTAATGTTGTCTTCTAGAAAATGTGCTATCTTTGATTGGACAGTGTGCCTACTCAATCTTATATATGACTGTGTCATCTCTATGTATTGTTGCATCCCATTGACTCATTCTCTGATTCACTCATAGAAAAATATTTTTGAGTGCCTACTATGGACCAGGTACCATTCTGGGTTTGGGAAGTAGAGTAGGGAGGAAAACAAAGTCTCCACCCTACAGTTTACATGCCTTCTTTGATAACAATTTGATTAGAAACAAATTATATTTGAGCACTGGCCTTGATCAGTTATTTTTATCCTACAGTTGTTTTTCATAGAATTAAACAAACCTCAGCAGACATCCTTGTTATTTCAATTATGTTAAATTGCACTTTGTCTTAGGACAGAAACCAAAGCAAATGAGCTACACAAGGGCCTATTTGCCTCTCAATCCATGTAGAACTGTTGTAGGACATACATTTCATGTATCTGTAGCTTCAGTATCTACATATTTTGGACCAGGACTGCTCTGGTAGTAAGTATTGAGTCAATAGTTTTCCAAGTAGGATGCTACGACAGCAGGCTTTTTCACGGTCTGCTCTTAAGCAATCAAATATAAAAGCAAATAGATAAGCTAGAAACTTCTGCTGCACACTGAATGAAGTACAACTGATTTAAACACCTACATGTGTGTCATTTTTTGTTTGTGTGTTTGTTCGCTTCAATTATCTAACTAAAAGAGAAGATTTGCCCTGAATAATCCTGATGATAGAATTGGTTGTATCTTTAGTTCATGTAATCTAGATCAATGGTTCTTAACTGGAGATGTTTTGGTCCCTGGAGATACTAAGCAATGTCTGGCGACATTTTTGGTTGTCACAATGTGGGGGGATGCTCCTGGAATCCAGTGGGTAGGTGTCACAAATGCTGTCAAATACTCTAGAATTTATAGAACAACCTCTCACAATGAAAAATTATCTGGCCCAAAATGTCAGTAGCACTGAGGTTGAGAGAGACACAATGTAAAAACCTAGATAGAGTTTGAAGTGAAACTTGAAATTTTCATTACCGATGAAAGGTCATTCGTTTTTTGGAGGGCATTGCCAGATTGAGACAACAAAAATATAGGATATAAAATTAAATTTGAATTTCATATAAAGAGCTTTTCTTTTCCTTTCTTTTCTTCCTCATTTTTAGTATAAATGTTTTACATGAACAATTGGGATATACTCATACTAAAAATGTATTTATGTTTTTTCTGAAATTCAAATGTAACTGAGTATCTTGCATTTTATATTGAATTTCTCTTTGTGGGGCATTTAATATCTACAAACCTTGTGCTATTTGTTTATCAATGTAGAAAATGAACATTTTCCCACATCTCCTTCATCAGAACACATTTTTAATTTATATCCCTTTCACTCCCATAGTGCTTTGTCTGAATATTTGTTATAATATTTATGCAAATATGCTTTATATTATTAGCAATTTATAATAACTTGCCACTACTAACTTACAAATCCATGTGATATGGAAGAAGAGGAGATAGCAGTGGGAAAACATGTACTGTTTACTTTTAAATTTATCATCATACCTTAAACATCTAAATTGAACATCCTAGGCTGTCAAGATCAATATTTTTTACTTAAACAAAATATCTGAAAGTCAGTTTAATACTTCTTTTTGAAAAAATACACTCATTTTAAATATTTTTTAGATCCATTTTAAACTCATTTTAAAACTATGACAAATTCTATCATAGGAATGATTTCAAGAAATCCTGTATATGGTAGACGGCAAAAGAGCAAAGTTTAATCCATGTCACTTCATTTGTGACCTTGACAAAGTTGCTTTGGGAGTACAAAACATTGACATAACATTCAGCATATATATATATATAATGTAATATATATTTAAACATACATTATATATAATGTATAAGCATATGTATGATATATAAAAGCATATAATATGTACACAAATATATTTGTACACAACGATACAGACCTTGTCCTATTTGCTTATCAATGTAGCACTAAACAAACCCAGTCACATGTATCTGCCTCACAAAATCTCAATATGGCCTGAGGAATAGTTTTGAATCAAAAACAATTAGTGAAAGGAAGCAGGAAGCTGACTGACTGGAATTAGAAAAATAACCAGGAAATTAAAAATCTAAAAAATTTTTCAGGGCAATGTAACATCTAAAATATTCAGATAACTTTTATTGGAATCAACTCATAGTTCCAGAAATTATGATGAATTCCATTTTAAATGAGTTTATGAAAGGTTCTGATATGCATATTTTACCAATTTTACATGATTGTGATGAGTAATATGACAGTGGAATAATACCTCTCTGAATTTTTTTATACACAAATAAGATAGATGATGAGTATTAGGTGAAACATCAACACCACATTAGATTCCTAGAGGAGCTGATTCTAGGATTTGTTCTAAGAAACAAGTTAATCTGCACTGTGGGAGGAATGAGCTTTACTGCCTGTTGTGATAAGACAAACTTTCCTCCCTTCAGGACCAAAACAGGATTCCTCAGGCATCTTGGAGTGTTGTGTCCAGATGATGTTCCTATACTAAGCCTCTCTTAGGATATTGCCCTGAGGGGACCCACTTGGTCCATGTTAGTGCTCGCTCCCCAGCAGCCCACCAGCATCCATGTTAGGTACATGGTATGTATCCCGGCCCCCTTGCCTTAGTAGGACCACTAGGAAGGGCCATTTCAGCTTAGAGCCCCTGAACAGTCAGCAAAGTTGTCCTTTGCATCTGCATCAATTTTCAACACCTTCCTCTATCTATTCTTACTTCTTTTACTTCCACATAGCATTGACCCCAAGGAACTTAGGCTTCTGCTTGCCAATATCCATCTCAGAATTTGCTTCCTTGTTAACCAAATTAGGGGCAGATGGGTTGTTCATTTGTTGCCAAGTGCTCCAAATAGTGAAATATAGAAATTCATATAGGTTTTGACATTTGCATTTCAGAGAATGGGACATTTCTCTTTTTTTTGTGTTGGGCTAGAAAATAGATCTGGGCAGAGTTTTGTCTTTTCTATGTAGAAAACAATATAGTATTTTAAACTTCATCTTTCATTGAATCGAGCCATTGTTCTGTGCATTAGCTACATGTTTGTAGTTCATGACTACATTGTACTACACTGTTCAATCTATGTTGTACATGACTAGGTTCTGTGTAAAATCTAATGATGAACTAAATAATAATTGAGGGGGAAATATCATGTTATGTTATTTTCATTAATTTTATTTGTAATAGATATTGTGTAATATGGTTAACAATATGTTTTTATATGTTTTTTGTTTTTTGTTTTCATCTTATTCTCTTGAAATCATGGGAGCTGGCATGCATTACTATTCTCCCTCAAGAGGAATAAACTGAACTGAGATTTGGTAAGACTGATTATCTGGCCCTAAATCACCCAGGTAAAACTTACTGGATCCCTTTTCTTTCTAATGTATTTAATAGATACATGATCTTCCTCTGTTACTATATTAGTCTGCTTTCACACTGCTAATAAAGACATACCTGAAACTGGGCAATTTGCAAAAGAAAGAGGTTTAATTGGTCTCACAGTTCCACATGTCTGGGGAAGCCTCACAATCATGGTAAAAGGCAAGGAGGAGAGAATCACGTCTTACGTAGATGGCAGCAGGCAAAGAGAAAGTGAGGAAGACAAAAGTGGAAACCCCTGATAAAACCATCAGATCTCATGACACTTATTCACTACCATGGATGAGTATGGGGTAAAGTGCCCACATGATTAAGTTATCTCCTGCCAGGTCCCTCCCACAATGCATGGGAATTATGGGAATTCAGGATGAGATTTGGTTGGGGACACAGAGCCAAACTATATCATTCCACCCCTGGCCCATGCCAAATTTCATGTTCTCACATTTCAAAACCAACCATGCCTTCCCAATAGTCTGCCAAAGTCTTAACTCATTTCAGCATTAACCCAAAAGTCCACAGTCCAATATCTCATCTGAGACAAGGCAAGTGCCTTCTGCCTGTGAGCCTGTAAAGTCAAAAGCAAGCTAGTTATTTCCTAGATACAGTGGGGTACAGACATTGGGTAAATACAACCATTCTAAATGGGCAAATTGGCCAAAACAAAGGGGCTACAGGGCCTATGTAAGTCTGAAATCCAGCGGGACAGTCAAATCTTAAAGCTCCAAAACCATCTCCATCAACTCTATGTCTCACATCCAGGTCACACTGATGCAAGAGGTAGGTCTCCATGCTCTTAGGCAGCTCCACCCCTGTGGCTTTACAAGGTCCAAACTCCTTCCCAGCTGCTTTCATAGGCTGGCATTGAGTGTCTGCAGTGGAATTTTCCAGGTGCTTGGTGCAAGCTGTCAGTGGATCTACCATTCTGGGGTCTGGAGTACAATGACCTTCTTCTCACAGCTCCACTGGGCACTGCCCCAGTAGGGACTCTGTGTGTGGGCTCTGACCCCACATTTCCCTTCGACACTGCCCTAGCAGAGGTTCTCCTTGAGAGCCCCACCCCAACAGCAAACTTCTGCCTGGGCATGCAGGCATTTCCATACATCTTCTGAAATCTAGGCAGAGTTTCCCAAACCTCAATCTTGACTTCTGTGCACCTGCAGTCTCAATACCATGTGGAAGCTGCACCATCTGAAGCCATGGCCTGAGCTCTACATTAGTCCTTCTACGTTGGAGAGGCTGGGATGCAGGTCACCAAGTCCCTAGGCTGCACACAGCCCTGGGATCCTGGGACCAGCCTACGAAATCACTTTTCCCCCTAGGCCTCCAGGTCTGTGATATGAGGGGCTGCTGTGAAAGTCTCTGACATGGTCTGGAGACATTTTTCCCATTGTCTTGGTGATTAAAATTTGTCTCCCCATTACTTTTGCAAATTACTGCAGTCAGTTTGAATTTCTCCTCAGAAAATGGGATTTTCTTTTCTGTCTCATTGTCAGGCTGCAAATTTTTCAAACTTCTATGCTGTTTTCCTTTTAAACCTGAATGCTTTTAACAGCACCCAAGTCACATCTTGAATGCTTTGTTGCTTAGAAATTTCTTCTGCTGGATACTCTAAATCATCTCTCCTGAGTTCAAAGTTCCCAAATATCTAGGGCAGGGACAACTTGTTAACAGTCTCTTTGTTAAAACATAATAAGAGTCACCTTTGCTCCAGTTCCCAACAAGTTCCTCATCTCCATCTGACACCACCTCAGGCTGGAACTTATTGTCCATATTGCTATCAGCATTTTGGGCAAAGCCATTCAACAAGTCTCTGGGAAGTTCCAAACTTTCCCACATTTTCCTGTCTTGTGAGCCCTCCAAATTGTTCCAAGCTTTGCCTGTTACTCAGTTTCAAAGTTTCAGGTATTTTCTCAGCAGTGCCCCACTCTCCTGATACTAATTTACTGTATTAGTTCATTTTCATGCTGCTGTTAAAGATATACCAGGGACTGGGCAATTTACAAAATAAAGAGGTTTAACTGGACTCACAATTCCACATGGCTGAGAAAGCTTCACAATCATGGTGGAAGACAAGGAGGAGCAAGTCACATCTTACAGGGATGGCAGCAGGCAAAGTGAGAGTGAGAAAGAAGCAAACGTGGAAATCCCCAGTAAAACCATCAGATCTCATGAGACTTATTTACTACCACGAGAACAGTATGGGGGAACCTGCCCACATGATTAAATTATCTTTTGCCCGGTTGTTCCCACAACACATTGGAAATATGGGAGTACAATTCAAGATGAGATTTGGGTGGGGACACAGAGCTAAACCATATCAGTTACCCAAGCTGGAGTGCAGTAGTACAATCATAGCTCACTACAGCCTCAAACTCTTGGGCTCAAGCAATCCTCCTGCCTCAGTCTACTGAGTAGCTAGGATTCCAGGGGCATCTTAATTAAAAAAAAATTTTTTTTGTAGTTATGGGATCTTGCTATTTTTCCCAGTCTTGTCTCATGGCATCAAGTCATCCTGCCTTGGCCTTTCAAAGGTCTGAGATTACACGTGTGAGCCACCACGCTTAGCCTCTTTCTACTTTAAACCCATTGGAGACCAGGCCACATCAGCAGTGAATCGGCTAGTAGCCCTGGGACTATAGAGCAGAATCTGCTACTGGACCCTGGAAGTACTTTTGTTCTGGTAGCAATGAAGACAGGATATCTGTGGGGTGAAAGGAGAAAAGCATATAAGGTGACTTTGAGTAGATTTAATTCTATGGGCAAATTCACCATGTAGAATGTTATAAACTTATGTAGAGCTGCTGGAATCTGAAAATCAGTGCCCAGGCGTGTAAGTCAAGATTATGGGAAAATTTGAAGCACAAAATGATATATAACCAGAGATCCTCTATGGGCCTAATACACAGTAGGCCTCAGTAACTATATGTAGAGATAATTACTGAATAAATCTGTAGGGAATGTATAAGTCCACTTTGATCTGGTAACCTTATAAGACAATGGATCCTTTACTGTCTGGAAGAGTCAGTCTTGTGGGTACCCTGGATTATTACACAATAAAGTCTTTGGGATTAGTGACTTGAGCCCAGGCCTCCTGGTAATGTCTCTTTCCTGAGTTTCAAATGTACAGGGGTTATGGTGCCGTGAGTTGGGTGGTAAGGAACTGCCTTTGCACTTGGTTCACTTAATTTGCAGAATTGGGGTCGTTTGGGGGAGGGCATTCAGTGTCCATGTGTCTAATATCTTGCCTGAAAACAGATCCTCTCCCTCCTGGAATACAGCCAGCCACTCATTTACGTATGGTTTGGTCATGCCATCATTTGCATACCATAGAATTCCAGAGAATTCTAAGTATTGGTAAACTTACTGATAAATAGTTCTAATTTGCTCTGATTAAACTATAATATCCTTGAAAACAAGAAAGTTACTTAAATGTGCCATGTTTTTAGCATGGTTAATAAATCTCTTTAAAAAGACCTAGTGAAGACAGAGTTAGGTCATGATAAAATGTAAGAATTCAGCTGGTAGACACCAATAGAATAAGTGTTCACAGTGGCCAAATGCATAGGTAGCTTAGTTCTATCCAAAACATGGTCTGAAAAATAATCTTACCAGAGATCATGCACATGGTAAAGATTTGAAAGAGGGAAAATGCAATTAGAAAATATATGAACAGATCATATAGGCGTTTAATTGTAAGAAGGTCGAGGTGGTTGGACAACAAATAACTGTAACAGTTACTTGGGAGAGAAGTCACCTGATACAGTGGAGCTTTAGAAAAAAAATATTGGTTTCACAATAAAGTAAGAATTGGGATATAGCAGCACAGAACATCTGAATACTTTGAAAACTATTTGTTATTTGTGTAGAGAGCATATTATAAAATATAAAAGACACAAAAATTCTTCCTGTTCTTTTAGTATTACATTTTAATTTCCACACCATTCTTTTGAAAACTACATTCCAGTTCCAGCAACTTGACAGAAATTTTACAAAGTATAAAAAATCTTCATAAAATAGAATATACCTCTGATTAATAAATCTTCAAAGATAGATCATTAGAAGGCCTGGAATATAGTTATCTAAGGTCTTAAATACTTCCAAGTTCTCTAAATTGTCAAATATGAGGTTACATAGTAATCTCTGATTTATGTTAGATTTTTCAAAAAGATATATTTTTGCCTCATGGTTAGGACAAGATAAATGACTACATATTTTACAATGGTGTCTATTAAAATTAAGCTTCAATAATGTCAGACAAAAGTTTCCTTTCATTTATAGCACAAAAGCAGCATATTTGAGATGAATTTCCCCAGTTTCTGCTTCAAGTCTATGACAACTGTTTATATTGGTTAGCATTATATTTTGTTGCACGATTCAGTGTTATCAATTTATACCATATGTATATAATTTGATTTTTTTTTCCAATGGACATTCCTACTTATTTGATGTGACTACCTTAACACACATCTATCTATAACTGTTGATCAACATGTTTTTCTCAAGGTTCGAAGTATGCTCGTTGTTGAACATACCCTATACAATTCTACTCTTAGATGTAGTGATGAATTGTCTGAGTATAATCTCAAATCTCTGAATTTTCTATTTCAGTATGGTAATTCTAGAATGTCCTATACATCCTCTGCCCTGTAGCTTTCTATTTACATTGACTTCCCTTCAGTGCCATCAACTAAGACACCTTCCCACATCACTTTAATCAGAACACATTTTTCATTTACATCCTTTTCACTCCCATAGTGCTTTGTCTGAATATTTATCACAATATTTATGCAAATATGCTTTATATTATTAGCAATTTATAATAACTTGCCACCTGCATTAACTTACAAGTCCCTGTGATATGGAGGGAGGAGAGGAGATAGCAGTGAGAAAACATGTACTGTTAATTTTTAAATTCGTCATCATGCCTTAAACTTCTGACTTGAACATCCTAGGCTATCAATATCAGTGTTTCTTGAATTAATCCAAATATCTGAAAGTCAGTTTTAGTAATTTTGTTTTGAAAGAATACACTCATTTTAAATCTATTATAAATTGATTTTAAACCTAGGACAAATTATATAATAGGAATGATTGCAAGAAATGCTGCATATGCTAGACAGAAAAAGAGCAAAGTTTAATCCATTTCTCTTCTTTTGTGACTTTGGCAAAGTTACTTTGGGAGCACAAAATATTGACACAAGATCCAGCATATAACTCCGTCTCAAATATATATATATTTTAAAGATACAGCATATTATTTGTATGTTTCATTTTGGTAACTATATGAAGTTTACCAGTGTCTACCTATTGGTATTAGTTTTGCCATTTAAAAACTTAGAAAAATTATAATATCTACTTTTTGTTTCTTATAGGGTCAATGTAAGCATCAAGTAAGACAAAACGGGTGGAGCTACATGGTGTTATACAAACTGACATCATTATTAGCATTGTTTTCTATTTCACTATATATATGTAGGATTAATAAATACTTTCTCCTTTTGCCTCATGTACATGTTGAGGAGATTAATTAATGGCTGCGTTAGAGTGTTTTATAGTTGGCATATTATGTGTGATATGGTTTGGATGTTTATCTCCTCCAAATCTCATGTTGAAATGTGATTCCCAGTGCTGGAAATGGGGCCTGGTGGGAGGTAATTGGATCATGGGGGCAGATCCCTCATGAATGGCTTAGCACCATTCCCTTGATGACAAGTGAGTTCTTAGTTCATGTGAGATCTGGTTGTTGAAGAGTCTGGGACCTTCCGCCTCGCTCTCTTGCTCCCTCTCTCACCATGTGACCTGCTTGCTCTTGCTTTGCCTTCTGCCATGCATAAAAGGTCCTTGAGACCTCACCAGGTACCAAGCAAATGCCAGTGCCAGGCTTCTACAGATTGCAGAATCATATGCCAATTAAATCCCCTTGTTGATAAATTACCAAGCCTCAGATATTTCTTTATAGTGATGCAATGGAATAGCATAATGAGTTTATGTGTATTATCTCAATTCTCATGTTAGACTTCATGACTGACTTTAAACACTACTATGAAATAGGCTTAAAAATAAAATTTTAAATCTGTACTCTACAATTTTTTTCCCCTCTTCCCCTTCCCCTCTTCCTCCCCCTCCTCCTCCTCCTCCTCCTCCTCCTCCTCCTCCTCCTCCTCCTCCTCCTCCTTCATTGTTGTTATAGGGTCTCACTCTGTCACCCAGACTGGAGTGCAGTGGTTATGGTTATGACTCACTGCAACCTCAAACTCCTGGGCTCAAGCAATCCTCCCACGGAACTGAAACCACAGGTGTGTACCATCACATGCAGTTAATTAATTTATGTGTCTACTTTTCATAGAGACGAGGTCTCAATACATTGCGCGGGTTGTTCTTAAACTCCTGGGCTCAAGTGGTCCTCCTGCCTCAGCTTCCTAAAGTGCTGAAATTACAAATGTGACCCACGGTGCCCAGCCCTGTGTTTCTTTTTCCTTGTTTGTTTTCCTTTTGCCCTAAAATTTTTCACTTATTTTTGTTTTGTTTTTCTTCATGCGCCTTAAACATGGTATAAATATACAGACATACAGACATACACATATTAAAATCTCTCTTAAACCTTTATTTGTAATTTCAACTCAGTATTTGACATTACCTCAAAGATGTCCCAACTCTTTATCTAAGTAGATCAAACAAACATATTATTTCAGTATCACAACTGTCCACTCTCTTTTCTATCTTCATTTCTGTTAATTACACAAACATGACCCTGGATATTTTTAACATTTCAAAGCAATTCCTGACACCAACTTCATATTTTACCTCATACTGTAGAAGCTGAACAAATTATATAGATTTTTCCTCCATGAGACATCATGTATTTATTTATTCTTTCTGCAATATTTCCATCCATGCATAATTTATACAACTGGAATTAGCAATACTTCAGTCGTCTTCTAGAAAGGCTCTCCTTCTCCTTTCTGTTAACATTTTAAACTATCCTAACCTAAAAAGAAATTTAGTTTTCTAAAACATAATTCTGCACATTCACACCGTGATTAAAAATTTAGTAATTTTGTTACTTTTCAGTCAATATGAAAGCTTTACACTGGCAATTTATGGTTCGTAACGAGTCAACTTACCTGGCCTGATTTATTTTCCAGGGCATCTGTGTATATAATCTGTGTTCAAACAAATCTAGATTATCTGCTGTTTCCTGAACCTGCTTGTGAGTCTATGGTCATAATAGTTTCTCCCTAGTTCCAGTACCACCACCCATCTTCATCCGTCAAGGCTTATTTCAAATGTCATCTCTTTAAGGATCACCTTTGGGCTTCCCTTAACTCAATGCTATCTTTCTTCTTAGAAAGCCCCATAAATCTTGATTTTCATGTTTCTCCCTGAATTTATCATAATCTAGCTTTTCAAACTGAAAGTCAGAGAGCTGAGCATTTTCTCTTAGCTGCTTTGGAAATTGTCTTGTAGGACCTGGGACAGTAATAAGTAATATAGACATGAAGTCTAAAACTCAAGCTGGAATCAGAGCCAGTATACTCTTATTGGTTATATAGCGTGTTTTCATATGATATTTATTTTGAAGATAGTGTTTCACAAATTAACATTTTAAGCAATAAAGATCCCTTTAATTAGAGCTGTTTTGTGTATTTATGGAGCATGAATTCATTACACTGCAAGTTTCTTAGGAGCAGAAGTTGTATGGTATGCTTAGGAGCAGAGGTTGTATGGCATCTAACAGTTTTCCAGTAGTAAAATAATGCAGTGCTAGATTGACTTGGTGATTTTTCAGTGTGTATGCCTAGCAGAAAAGACATATTTCTGAACATGGATCATGATCTATCTGTGAGACCTGAGTTGAATCAAAAGGACAGTGTTATTCACAGGGAAGAAGTTCAACATAGTAGTGATTCAGAACCTGGTCTCCAGAAGCTGACTCTTGTTGTAAGTCCTGTCTCTGCCATTTAAAGGCAATGTGTTCATAAAATTTTCACATTATCTCTCTGTGTCTTCATTTCCTCATATGGAAAACAAGAGATGGTAATAAAAGTGTCTATTTCACATAATAGGGTTAGTGCATACGGAGTTAAAATATGTAAATCCCTTAGAACAATGTCTTGTACATGTTTTTTTTAAAAAAAAGTTATTTTCATTGGTATTTTATTAGTGTACGTGTCTCAGTTCATTTTGCATTGCTATAAATGAGACAAGATGTTTTATAAACAAAAAAGGCTTATGTGGCTTATATTCTCCTGGCTGAAAAAATTGGTATCTGATGAAGACCTCAGGCTGTTTTCACTCAAGGTGGAAGGTGAACAGGAGCAGGTGTGTGCAGAGATCGCACAGCAAGAGAGAAAGCAAAAGTGGGGAGAGGTGCCTTACTATTTTCAGCAAGCAGCTCTTTTGAGAACTAATAGAGGAAAAATGCACTTATTACCATGAGGATGGCACCAAGCCATTCCTGAAGGATCTGGACCCATGACTCAAACATTAGGCCCTGTCTGCAACATTGGAGATCAAGTTTCAATGTGAGGTTTGGAAGGAAAAATGTCTAAACTATAGCAGTATGCATGTGTCATCGCTGGCCACCCAGCATCTGCGTCTCCTTTCTATGTTTAAAAAATTCTCACTTGATAAAGGACCAAAAGTTGTCCGTTATGCACGAAAAAAGAATGTGTGAATACGAAGTCATTTGCTCTATTGTATTAGAAAAGAGTAAATGGCTTTGTATTCACAAATTCTGGTAGGGCAGGCATGTAATATAAACTTCACCAAATAAATAAGCATTTTTAGTATTTTGATGTAAAAGTTGATGCAAACAAAGTAGATTTGAGAGTCTCTTTGGGTGGGTGTAGCAATGACAGAAGTCCTTGTATGTAATATCTAAGGCCAACTAGTAGTAGCAGAGCAGATTGTAGTGTCCAGGCATTCATGCCTCTGCTGTTATGAATTCCTCCCAATTGTGACTCCAGTTTCTTCCTGATCTTTTTCAGAGCCTGTTTCTCTGGTCATCACAGTGATAATGTGAAACACCAAATATCTATTTTACAAATCACAGCTTCATTGAGATATAAATCGTATACTACGCAATTCATAGTTACACAACAATGATCACATCAAGTTTATAATATTTTTATCACTCCAAATAGCAACACTACACCCATTAGCGGTCACCCCCTATTTTCCCCAATACTTCCACCCCCAGCCCTAGGCAAGCACTAATCTACTGTCTGTTACTATACATTTGCCTATTCTGGCTATTTCACATAAATGGAAGCCTATCATATGTGATATTTTGTGATTGGCATCTATCACTTAGCATATAATATTTTCAAAGTTCATTCATGTTGTAACATATATAAATACTTCATCCTTTTTAATTGTAAAATAATATTCCATTGCATGTTTATACTTTTCTACTATTTATTAGTAGTTAACATTTGGGTTACTTCCACTTTCGAGAGGTAATCTTGGAGACCACTCTTTGAAGTTTGTCCTGACTCCAGGAGGGCTGTTCTCAGCTGCCTCTTTCCCTGCTTTTCTCTGGTGAATTAGTTGGCCTACAGTTTAGTTTGCTGAACTAATAGAGCTACCAACCTCCTCTTAATCACTTATCAGCAAGTCTCCACTGTTTTTATACCACCGGTATATCTGAACTTCCTGTACTGTGTTCCAAATGAAGTCAGTTCCTTTGGAGAGAGCTTCAAAACTCTCTATATAGCTTGCCTCTCTGCCTGGGCAAAATCTCTGAACTACTGTTGCAGAGCTAGGAGCAGGGACAGTGACCCACTTTCTCAGATGACATTCTGCTTTATGAGCAGGGTGCTCAGAGTGGATGGTGGTCTAATTTTCTCTGCTTGCCTCCTCCAGCATAGATACTCCACCCTAGAAGTGAGCTGGCTGAGGGCACTGGAGGCTCCAGTATTCTAGTCCTGGCTGTGTCTATGACAGACTCTACCCTACAAATGGGGACTTACAGAAGATGGGAGCCTCAGCCTCTCCAAGATGCTAACCTAGAATACAACTTCTGCCATAGAGATAAGGATGATGAGAAGCGCTGGTTGACTGTGGCTCTTAAATAAACATGGCAGTTCTTGATAGAGAGCTAGGATTAGAGAAAGCCCTATCTTGGTAGACATATCCAGAGTGGTACTTTCAGTCATGCCAAGCTGTGACTAGATGAGGGTACAGCAGAGGTTGAGAAAGTCAGTGGGTTTGAGGGTAGCTCAATTCCTACAGTTTCTTGGTGTTTTTCACTGAGGTTTAGTTTCTCATTTTTTGTTTGTCTTTAGGACCACTTGCACAAATGTTAAATGTTATTTTTTAATATAATTTCACCACTTGTGGTTGTTTTGCTGAGAAGGAGCAATTTTGCAGATCTCCTCACATTGCCATTTGAAATAGCACTACTCAGTCATGGGTGGTGGCTCACGCCTGCAATCCCAGCACTTCGGGGGGCCGAGGCAGGTGAATCACCTGAGGTCAGGAGTTTGAGACCAGCCTGGGCAACATGGTAGAACCTCGTCTGTACTAAAAATACAAAAATTAGCTGGGCATGGTGGCATGTGCCTGTATTCCCAGCTACTTGGGAGGCTGAAGCGGGAGAATCTCTTGAACCCAAGAGGTGGAAGTTGCAGTGAGCTGAGATAGGCCACTGCCCTCCAGCCTGGGTGACAGAGCAACACCTTGTCTCAACAACAACAATAGAAGAAAGGAAGGAAGGAAGGAAGGAAGGAAGGAAGGAAGGAAGGAAGGAAGGAAGGAAGGAAGGAAGGAAGGAAGGAAGGGGGGAGAGAGAGAGAGAGAGAGAGAGAGAGAGAGAGAGAAAGAAAAAGAAAGAAAGAAAGAAAGAAAGAAAGAAAGAAAGAAAGAACGAAAGAAAGAAAGAAAGAAAGAAAGAAAGAAAGAAAGAAAGAAAGAAGGAAAGAAAGAAAGAGAAAGAAAGAGCAAGGGAGGGAGGGAGAGAAGGAGGGAGGGAGAGAGGGAGGGAGGGAGGAAGAAAGGAAGGAAGGAAGGAAGGAAAAAGAAAAATATCACAACTCAATGTCCGACTGCTAAGTCCCTTTCTATTAAATACTTATATCATCAAGATTCAGTTTTTGTATCTCGCAAGCCTAACCAGCATCTTATGAAAGCTCTGCAATTAGATATCCATATAGCGAGACTTGCTATGGGTGTGTCCCGTATTTCTCACTGTTGACAAATGTTAAGCTAGAACTTACATTAATGTAAGAAATATAATACAAATCCACCTCAAGTCTGTGAGGTTTAAGCTAGTACTGTAGGGACCTTCTTAATGAAATGGTCTATCCTGTATGTCTAAATCTTGATATATGAAAAAATACTTTACACTCTCTCTCTTTAATCTGCAAGTGAATTACTATAATCATGCTGCATTTAAAAGTCTACTTCTCCATAATTAATTGCATTTACTATTTAGCTATACATTCTTGAATTTGAAAAATGTTGTGTAAAAGTATTTCTTATGTGAGATTAGACCATATTTATGAAGAATAAAGAAAATGTAATAGTATGACTGCACATTTATTCCCATATTGCAACTTGAATTTTTTTAAGTGGCAGAATTTTCTAAAGAGAACATTTAGGACAAGGTGTTTGGAAGGTGTGAACTTATTAAACAGAATTCTAACTTAATTATGAGAACATTTTGAGATAATCTCTATTTTCTTCTAACAAAGTTATCTTACTACATAAATTTATACTCGTTCTGAACAAAGGTTCTGGGTAGACTGTGAACCTAAAAGACAGATGCACATGTCAGACCCCATCATGATTAGACATACCTGCCACTCATCAGAGATCTGAATCTCCACACATTCCATATGGCTATAAATAGTGCAATAGAACGAAGTCCCCAGATTGATAGTCCCACATGTTAGGTGGCACATTCTAGTGAGATACATGCAGTTTTCCCACTAATAAATTATAAAATTCTTGTTGGCAGGGATCATGTCTTATTTGAACTGTTGCTCCTCAATAGACATCATAGGATCTTATAGGTGTGTATCAATCCTTCGCAAGTAGGTGAATAGTTAAGATTCTAGTTCTAATTTTCTGAAAAATTTTTTCATTATTAAGTTGTAAATGCCAAAAGCAAAATTAAAAAAAAGCATCATTTAATAGAGAATTTGAATATATAACTCATACAGTGTTTATAGTCTAGAAAATTGGAAGGAACATTGCTTGGGGGTTGAAGACCTGCAGCCGGAATTCCATTCTGTACTATTTTGGGTAAGTCACTTATCCTCTCTAAACTTCAGCTTCGTTATTTGCAAAATTAAATTATTTACATTGAGCGATGTTTTTCGATTTTAAAAAGCTGTAATTATGCCTTTTTAGTACACTGGTTCCAGTTGAAACTTTTCAAACAAGCAGTTTTTAGTAGTAAAGAAAATTACTAAAATATGTAAAAGCCAGCCTTCTCTTCTTCCTCCTCCCCTCCCCGTGTGTGTGTGTGTGTGTGTGTGTGTGTGTGTGTGTATGTGTAGGTATGCACATAACCTCTTTAATACCTATGTGAACAAGACCTACCTTTTTAAATTATTTGATGATCATCTTGAAAAGTTAAGCCAGTCCACTGATAAAGGAAAAAGTCAACTTTAAATAAATTCTCCTAAATTTACCAATCTTTTCCAGAAGGAAATAGACTATGAACTTTTGCCAGAACATTCTCCTATGAATCTGTGATGATATGAGACTGTCTTGCACCATGAATCAATTCACAAAATAGCACTTCATGCAAATATATATCCTCTGCATTCTTTGTGGTTTTAGAATGGACATTTATTTAAATGTAACCTCCTGCAGTTATTTAATGAGATTATTCACTATTCGTTAGGTTTTTAAATTTTTATTTTATCTTCCTATGAGAAGAAAACCAAAATGATCTGACCACTTATATCAATTTTTCTATAAGTTATTGTCCAAGGCAAATGTGAATATACAGATAAAGAGAAGATTTAAAGGAATTATTCTATTTGCTTAAAACATCTGGCTTAGATCATAAATGATGCTGTGTATAATAAATTTTGTACATTTAGATGTCCAGCTGATTTTCATTTTGATTATACTCATGTGAATTTTTTTTTTACTTTATGTTCTTTTTTCAAAGTCTATTAATGTAGGAAGATGGTTTTTAAGCAATTATCATACAGAACATGTTCCATTAGCAGGATCAAGGTGTTCTGCTGCTAAAACTGAAAAATGAGTATTCTCTCAACTTGTAAGACAAAATACTTACTGGAGAAAATTTTTGTCAACGATAAGTTTTTCATATGAATATATTTGTCTTAGAACATTGACTATTATTGCATCTTATTGATCCTATATGTATGTAAGGTATCTAATATGGCAAAAAAATTGTGTGTTTGGATTTCATTAGTACATAATACTCAGTATCTCAGATTTTTTATGGTATTCCACAGATAGCACTGTGTCAATATCGTTTAGTGCTAACCAACTGAACAATATTGACAACAACTGATCTAAGTAAGAACTTTAAGAAAGCAAAAGGAAAATTGTAAGTGTGAAAAATATGAAGTGAGGAAGTGAATATTCCTGGTCAATAAACCTCTTTGAGTACTATAGATATACTAAACTGTCTAGTGCACCTATATCAAATTATTCATCAAGTGCTCTTGAAAATTTTCCATAAGGAGAAACTTAGAAACTACCAGCTTAACAGAGTGAGTTTGAAAGCTTGAGCTTTCCTTATTGGGATGAAAAAACTTCTCAGCCTGACGCGATGGCTCATGCCTATAATCCCAGCACTTTGGGAGGCCGAGGCGGGCAGATTAAGAGGTCAGGAGATAGAGACCATCCTGGCTAACACGGTGAAACCATGTCTCTACTAAAAATACAAAAAATTAGCCGGGTGTGGTGGCGGGGACCTGTAGTCCCAGCTACTTAAAAGGCTGAGGCAGGAGAATCGCTTGAACCCGGGAGGCGGAGGTTGCAGTGAGCCACGATCCCGCTACTGCACTCAGCCTGGGTGACAGAGTGAGACTTCATTTCAAAAATAAAAATAAATAAAAAAAGAAAAAATTTTAAAAAAGAAGATGCTTCTTATAGTGTACTATAAGAAATTTAGAAAAGTTTATTTACCATAAGTAATTCTGGTAAATAGTGGCAATTCAAATACTAACACTAATTTGATTTAAACAATTACATTTTTTAAAGGCCTCATTTAGATAGTCATAATTTTGCAGAAGAAGAGTTAGAAATGTATTTTCAATGGTGAGGATGGTGTTCCCTGTTTCTAACACACAGAATCACAATTATTAAAAATAAAAATAAAAAGCCAAGCACGCAAGCCAGCCAGAAAGCAAGAAACAAACAGACAAAAAAGCAAGTTTGAACAAAAGCCTATTGGGAAGGCAAGGGGCTCACTAGACTATAAGTCATTAATTGAATCTCACAATGATGCCTTAGTTCAGATAAGTTTTATTTTATTTTTTAAGGTTTTAGCATGTTTTCTTCATTACCTTGATTTAGACCCATTATTAAAAATAATTTAAGAAGATAATGTCATTATTTGCATAACCAAGAAATAGAAAAGGCTTCTGCTGCCATGAAAGCCACTATGCATGAAAAAGACAGAAAAATACAGAGAAAGACACTCAAAAAGTACAAACATCTATAGAAAATTTCTCACAATAGTGAATGCCAATGACACAATATGGATTTTTGTATTCAACTGACACTTAAAGGCTTCTTTTCAAATATAACATTTTTGTTAAAAGTAATTATTTAAATTCTGCCATTAATTAGTTTTGCCATTTATTCAACAAGGCTTTTTAAAAATAATTTGAGGTTAAATTATTCATCTCTTATAAGTAATTTATGCATACATTTCTTAGATCATACCTGTGCATGATCAAGTACATCTATTCTTATTTTCCAGATGACATGATTTCTCTACAAACAGATGCCTTTTCCAAATTTACAATTTATCATAGGTAAAATAAATCACCCTCATGAATTCTAGGTAGAGTGAGAGAAGACTATAGTGTAAAACTAAGTTCAATGCTCAGGGATCTTCCTTTCAAAATCGTCCAATCTCCCTTAAATAAAATTCTACAATAGCACTATTTATAGCTGTAGAATGAGAAAAATTTGGAGCTTGGTCTCACTGAGAAATCATATTATTGTCCTTAGTCATGAAACAATAAGAACAATCTTGAAGCTGGAAGTTGCCTTAAAAAAAAAAAAAAAAAAAAAAAAAAGGAAAAGAGCTAGATTCTAAAGAAAAGCATCCACAAGGCTGCTAGACAATTTAGAGCTTTAGAAATACTGAAATCAGTCATCACCCTCGTAAAGTTAGCAATTCCTTACTGAAACTCAGACTTTCTGTTCTAAAATCTTAACAGGAACTCAAATTCTCATTATTTTAGATGGAAAACATTATAAAAAGTTACAGGAATATTTAAAACTCTTGAAACAACTTCCAAAAATGTAAATAAACTCTTTAGAATGCCAAGAACAAGTATCAAACTACTTTTCAAAAATATGAAATGCTGAAACATTCCTACCTCATCTCCAAAATGTCAATATGGTTATTAACAAACAGGCTGGGCACTGTGGCTCAGGCCTGTAATCCCTGTACGTTGGGAGGCTGAGGCGGGCGGATCCCCTGAGGTAAAGAGTTTGAGATAGCCTGGACAACATGGCAAAATCCCGTCTCTACTAAGAATACGAATATTAGTCAGGCATTGTGACACATGCCTGTAATCCCAGCTACTTGGAGGCTGAGGCAGGAGAATTGTTTGAACCTGGGAGGCAGAAGATGCAGTGAGCCCAGATGGCATCACTGCACTCCAGCCAGGTTGAAAGAGCAAAACTCTGTCTCGAACACACACACACACACACACACACACACTACACACACCACAGTTGTTTTATATACAGAGATATGATCATGATAATTACATTTTGTTTATCTGTTTTGCTTCCTTTCATAGGATTTCTTTCAACACTTTGTCAGTTTTAGGAGAAGATTCATTGTATAGTAATAGACAAAAAGAAGGGCTAAATATAAAGGCACAGTATAGTCATTTCCAGGATGAGGCCAATACAGCAGAGAAAGGTTCAGGTTGTATATTTTGCCATATGCTTCCATTAAGAGCCCAAAATATGCAAAAATCCTTTTTAATGAACGTATCAGCTTCTCGAAGTTTCTGTATGTGATTATGACATACTATCAATTACATTTGAAATGTCACTTTGATATTTTGTTAAAAATGTTGTTTATAGAAAATCACCTTTGGGAAAATAAACATAAATTGTTCCTATCTAAGTTCCAGTTGAAAACCATGGTAATGAGAAATATGTTTGTGTTAGGATATCGGGATTTAAAAAACAAAAAATATTTTATAGGGAAAATGTTACTAGAAGAAAGTCTACAGAAATTTGCCCAAATTGACATTTAGATTACAGAAAATTGGCAGAATCTTTTCAGTTTACATAAAAAAGACCCCTCAGAAAATTCTGCCTAAGTTTTTTCTGCAATATGGAGCATATAGAAATGTTTATTTTGGAGCTGAAACAGGCCAAGTTCCCAATCTGAAAATGTTTGCTCAGAATTTCCATGCATTTCTCTAAAAGACTTTGGAATATTGTAGTTGTTTAAGCTTATTACCTGCCTTCTAAGTCTCATAAGCAATAAAAAGTTTTTGGTGCTACTGCTTCAAGTTTTTAATCTATACCTTGATTACTTCATCCACCTTGACTGCATTCAGAACAGAAAGATTCTCTGTTCTAGACTTTCAGCTTTGTCTCATGATCAGTTATTGTGGTATATAAAAACACAATAGCATTTCAGTTTAATTAGCTATATGGCTTTACCAACAGCTGAATTGAGATTCTTTCTTTCTTTCTTTCTTTCTTTCTTTCTTTCTTTCTTTCTTTCTTTCTTTCTTTCTTTCTTTCTTTCTTTCTTTCTTTCTTTCTTTCTTTCTTTCTTTCTTTCTTTCTTTCTCTCTCTCTCTTTCTCTCTCTCTCTTTCTTTCTTTTTCTTTCTTTCTTTCTTTCTTTCTTTTTCTTTCTTTCTTTCTTTCTTTCTTTCTTTCTTTCTTTCTTTCTTTCTTTCTTTCTTTCTTTCTTTCTTTCTTTTTCTTTCTCTTTCTTTCTTTCCTTCCTTCCTTCCTTCCTTCCTTCCTTCCTTCCTTCCTTCCTTCCTTCCTTCCTTCCTTCTTTCTTTCTTTCCTTTTTTATTTATTTTTACTTTGGTTTCATGCTCTTGGAAAGGCAAGCTGTTTCCAGATTGAAATTACTTCTGGTCATTTCTAAGAAAAACAAAAAGCTAGCAAAATAGGAATAGGAAGCTATATATAAAGCACTTAAAATGTAAACCCAAGTTATTGAAATAATGATTGAATTAATGCTAAAATACTTTTATTACTGATTAATGAAGACATACATTAATTTATAATTTGAATGAAATAAACTAGTTATAAAATTAGATATAGCCACCATATGTGTTTAGGAATGTTTAAGAGAGGAAAGAAAACACAAGTATTTCAATATGCTTTTGGAGGGAGTTATTTTTTTTTTTTTCTCAGCCTCCCAACTAACTGGGACTACAGGCGCCTGCCACCATGCCCAGCTAATTTTTTTGTATTTTTAGTAGAGATGGGGTTTCACCGTGTTAGCCAGGATGGTCTTGATTTCCTGACCTTGTGATCCACCTGCCTCAGCCTCCCAAAGTGCTGGGATTACAAGTGTGAGCCACCACGCACGGCCTATTGACCATCTTTTATTGCATCATGTATATAGTAACCAAAATAAGCACTGTTCTCTGTGAATTCATCATTCTTTCTCAATTTCTCAACTTAAATTGTACATGAATACTGATCAAATTATTATATTAAAACAAATTAACATTTATGGATAACATACAGATTATATATAATAACTAGACATAAACATTGCATGCATACACATATTGCAATCTATAATGTTATGCTATATATGTTGCTATTTACAAACATTAGATTAAGCTTTTATGTCATCATTTGATAACCATGATAACCATTTACTGTTTTTGAAATCTTTGAGCCGAGGATTGCTTTGAAGACATGTGTAGCTAACTATATAGGCCCTGTTCCCCTTTTGTTTACTTCATGCCCTCATTTCCAATGAACATCCAAAAAATGAACTTCAGTTTGCTGTCTCTGATGTTGAACCACCTTGAGGACAAGATATAGAGTCTATAATGTTTCAGTATTAGAGGCACTGGAGATACCACCAAGTCTGTCAGGATTGAGGATAATCACTCTCTTTCTCTTTAGTACCATTAATAAGGATTTGATCTCAATCTACATGTCATCTTCCAAAAAACCTGTTGAATGCAAACTTTAAACTGCATAAGGTAAAATCTACCCATAAATACTCCACTTGAGATTTACAGTGTATTTTTGTTTGTTTTAGTGGAAATCCCTACTTTCCATTTGGATATAATTAGTAACTTAGGCCACATTGATTTTTCCTTTCTTGTTCAACTAATGTTATTTGTTTGGTTGTTGTTTTTATTGTACATTACTGAGAACATTTTCATGTCAGTTTGTACTCTTAGATAACTTGAAACTGATGATATAGGCAGTTATTTAATATTTTGTCCCTGAGTCTCATCTTTTTTCTCTAGTACATGTTGTTTTATCCAATTCCAACCTATAAACTTCTCCCCTTGTCGATTATTTGCATGAATTGAAAAGCATTTCAAACGTTTGCCAAATCTCTTTTTATCTTAGTGTTTCTCAACCTTGATCTGTTTTCCTGTACTAAGTCTGTAATTCTGTCTCCACATTCTTTTCTCCCCCGTGAACTTATCTCTAATCGCAGGCATTTTTCATGCATAAAGCCTGTAATGCCTTGTGTTACTATTCATGCCATGTGCTCTCACAGATTCAGGAGATCAGCATTTATATTAGCACTCTGGGCCACATGAATCCATTTTGCCAGCTAACAAATCTTCCTATAAGTACGTGCCAAATGAGGGAGAGTGGCTGTAAACAAGTTTGTGTGACAACTATCACTGTTAATGCTATTTTTAAAAGTCATTTTCGGACAATATTGTCATTTGCAACAGGATTCAAAAAAAAATAACAAATTGGACTAGAATATGAGTATCTCCTACCTTTTCACCTGACCTATGTGATTTCCAGATTTTATAGTTATCCCCTTCTGTTTAAGATAGTTGATTCAGGCCGGGCGCGGTGGCTCAAGCCTGTAATCCCAGCACTTTGGGAGGCCGAGACGGGTGGATCACGAGGTCAGGAGATCAAGACCATCCTGGCTAACACGGTGAAACCCCGTCTCTACTAAAAAATACAAAAATCTAGCTGGGCGAGGTGGCGGGCGCCTGTAGTCCCAGCTACTCGGGAGGCTGAGGCAGGAGAATGGTGGGAACCCGGGAGGCGGAGCTTGCAGTGAGCTGAGATCCGGCCACTGCACTCCAGCCTGGGCGACAGAGCGAGACTCCGCCTCAAAAAAAAAAAAAAAAAAAAGACAGTTGATTCACACCTAAAGAGACAGCTCAGACCCTGGCACCTGTCTTAAGTAGGTGGTTCAGAGAAATGCTTAAACCAGCAGTCAGAACACAACATCAAGTACCTATTGTTCTAATTCTGAATTTGCTTCTTTATCTGATTTTTCTGATTTTTAACTTATCCACCTGAGAGAATTCTCAAAATAGCAACATGCATAATATCTTTTCATTTCCAAGACCTTGGTCCTACCTTCCTTATGCTATTTCATCCTCACTCCGCTACCTCCCCTCTTTCATTCCTCTGTTATGGTGCAGGGACTGTATACTAACATCTAGCTTGTTAAAATTAGAACCACAACACCTCATGCCAGGTTTCTAATTCATAATGCCTGCTCCTGTATTTGCCAGAACTCTGCTATAAACTCTGTGGGGAGATCCTGCAATATGGCATTAGCCTTCCAGCTACACAGGCCCACATTGCTTTTTCCTGCACCCACCTATGAATATCGGATATAGAGGCTGCTTATACTTCTTTTTATTTCCTTATACGTCTCATACTTCCTTTGACTGGTTCCCCAGAGCCTATGCACTTACAGTGAGGAGAACTAATTCCAAGACTTCCCACTTATTCATTGGCAAACTGAATTGAAATGATCCTTGACTACAAATATGGCAATTTGGGTACTAGCTATGTCTCCTTTATTTTTCCTATCTTACCTTGTTGATGTGTGTGATACTCACACTTTCCTCATTTAGCCATCTCCCACTCTTTTTTGTTCTTCCTGTTGATTTTAGCCTCTCAGTTTCTTTCTACTTCATTTTCCTTCCCATGTGGTTAAGGCTTTCATGGATCATTCATTCATTCATACATTCATTCATTTATTCATTCATTGATGTAACCAATATTTAACAAACACATGTGCCTGCACTGTTTAAAGTACAGGGGATGCAAAGGTAAATGAAACAGATTGTTCTCACTGAGATTTTGTAAGATGGAGTGTAACAGTAAATAGAGAAAAGTTACAATAATTTATTATTGCAGTAAATTTCAGAAAGGAAATAAAATGGCATGATATGCTGGAATCAGGAAATAATGAGAACAGGGAAAGGAGCTGCTTTACCTTATATGGTCAGGACCAGTCTTGGGACCAAGGATTTGAAGAAAAAATTTGATTAAGTCAAGAAGTAGGCTCTGTAAATGTACAGAAGATCAATCTTCCAGGAAAAGAAAGAGAAAGCAAAGGGCTTAAGGTAGAAAAGAGTTTAGTTGTTAGAAAATAAAACAAGAAAACCTGGCTAAAGTGGAGTGACTGTACAGAAGTATGAGTATGCAGTGAGTTTACAGATATTATTAAAACCTTGTCAAACATGAATAAAAGCTCACATTTTATTTTTAATGAAATGAGAAGTCAAACGAGGATTCAAACCAGGAAGTTCAGATTTTTAGTTTAGAAATGATGATGTCTTGGATCTGGGAAGTGTTAGTGCTGATGGACAGAAATAGACAAATACTTGGGTGTATTTTGTCAAGTTGATACATCATCTAATGATTCTCTGGGGAATTTCATTCATGTCTCAGTGCTCCTTTATAAGTTTTGCATCTTCATAATATAGTCAAAGATTTTACATCACATGCAGAATGATGCAATTTGGATATTCACAGTGTTCTCTGCTTCAGTAACCATTTATTGTCCAGGAAGAATAAAATTACTTAGGAGTAGAGAAAAATATTCATAACCAGTCAACATTGACAGGTAGAATAAAATGACAGGTCAGTAGAAGATTCGATTGTTGAAAAGGAATGACAAGAATTATAAATGAAAATGGCAATATTTTAAAGAGAAGATAAATCAACATTGTATATAATAATGCAGGACTTTCAACATGAGCATAAATAATTTAGTTTTGATATAAAATATAATATTGGAGAAACACATTTTCACATTGTCTTCTCCCAAAATATGATTAAAGTCCTAAAATGTAAAATACATTAGTTTATGGTTCATTAATGTTTATAGTACACCATTTAAAAGTTCAGCACAGTATTCAAGACCTTCCAAAAATCTATCCTGCTAACCTTTATTTGTTATTATTTCTAACACATAAATCAAGCTTTTTCTACATTTATTTTTTTTCATTATTTTCTGACTACTTCATACATTCTTTTGAGAAGTGCTCACCTTTACTACTTCCCTACTTAGAATGTTTCCTTTTTTATTCCAACTCTAAAAATACTGCTTCATGTACCACAACAGATATCACTGTCTCTATGAAAACTACGCTGAGAGTGCCATTGACTTCTTTTGCCTCTATAATCCCACAGCACTGACTATAATTTGTCTAATTTCTATCTAGATAAATGTATATCTCTGTTGTATCCACTGACTTTCAAGCTCTGTAAAAACATATACATCATTTACTTTTTTCTTTCTACAATGACTACACAGAACAGCACATTTTGTACAACAGGCTCCCAAAAATACGTGGCAAATTGAATTGAAATCTTATTTCACATAACAATAATCTAACCCACAAACCACAACTACTAAATTAATGTATAATCTGGAATGAAAGTAGGAACCGTTTTGTTGTACTGTTCTTAGAGTCACTCATCAAGGCAGACTACATTACTAACTTCATAGAGACTACAGTACAGTTTATATAGCATTCATATATTTCCTTGGTCTTTTGTAATAGTGAGAAGATCACATCCTTTATAAATGTTCATGACCATAATCATCATCATCATGTGAATAACAATAATAGATGGCATGTCAGATGATTTGCTAGCCATTCTCCTTCATTTTCTGAATTAATCCTATAGCACTGGTTTAGCAAGGTAGTTGCTAATTCCATTTTGGAAGGAGAAAATAAAGTTGAGAGGGGTTAAGTGAGTTTCCCAAGATCACACAGAGAATAGCAGAGGGGAGATATAATTCCAGCTCTGTCTGATCCCAGAATACTTGCTCTTTCTCTGTATTACACAGACACGGAGAAAACAAAGCATCATCTTAGAAAAGGGCAGGTCTGCACATTAAGTCTCTGTTGTCTGCTCTAAGAAGCAGAGAGGAGGGCCTGCATGCCCTATTTACCTATAAACCTGTGATGTTAGGTAGGTATTTAAAAGGTTTGCTGTTGGCCAACCACTAAGGGGCAGTGATACATAACAATTGGCACGCTGTGGCTCTGAGCAGCGAGTCATGGCAGCTATAAGTCCATTGCAGAAAAAAGAATTGAATCCTCTTGGTTTTATTTCTCAGTAGAGAACTGGAGCAGAGACAAAGCAAAACACTTTGTCTCCCCCCAGGATCTAGTTATACCTTTTGCTAAGACAAACACGTCACATTCAATTCTCCGATCCCATTGCTGATGAGAGAGAAATACATTCAGAGTACCAACTGGAGCATCCAAATATCCCTCACACAAAAATAAGCCGCAGCTTTGTTTACAGATCTCTTTCTTTTCTTTACCACCGTCCTATGCTCATAGAGGCAAGCAAGTTAACTTGTATGAAAACATGTTGTCTTTTTGTTACTGAAGTTTAAGATTTCAAATGGGCTATAATGTCTGAATGCTTGGACCCTAGCAATTAGGGTACTGGTAGTTAATGTCCTTCCAGCTCTGTCAGCTCCAGCTCTTTTACATAATATCCTCAGATATTGCTTTTATGCTGGACAAGGTTGGGTGCATGGAAATTGCTATTATAAAGGTTAGAGGGAAAATCCTTGTACTAGAGTTGACATGCTGTATTGATCCATATGAAATCCAACCATTACTGAGACAGATGGGGGAGCTCTGAGACTCTCAATCCAAAAATTGCATCCGTTATTGCTGATGCTGCTGTACATGCTGACAATAGCTACAGTCTGAAAAGCAGGGTTTACATGCCTGAAATAAATTGTTTTGATTAGAACCTTTAGGAGAGAGAGTCATAAGGTACAGTTTTATTGACTACTTGCCACACAACGTGAACCCATGCACCGTAAGCTTGTTTTGCTCTTGTAAGTCAAGCAACAACTAGGCTTTTATTTTCTAACGTTATGGACTTATAATATAATATATTGTCATTTACTCTGAATTATTGCACACGTGGCATTTTAGGAAACTGAATTAATTTTCACGTATTGCTGACTTCCGTTCATATCTTTGTTTATGTATTTTCTTGTTTCCTTAGAGCAGGTATACTTTAATTTTGTGTGATAAAATTAGACTTCTTTGATTGTATGGTAAGTGTTGTGGCCAACAAAGGGAGTTCAAAAAGCTGCCATTGGGTCCTAAGAAACAAATTGTAAAGAGAATAACTATATAGCTAACTATATTAATAATGCCTTTTCTGTTCTTTCCTCTGAAGCTTTTTTTTTCTCTGTGCAGAGAGCTTTCTTTTAATCTATTGCTGTTTTTCCAAAACAAAACAATTCAGTGCAATCAACCAAAAAAATTGGACAAATGGCTGTAAAATGCAAAATGAGAAGCCAGCATCCTTGTTGACTGAAGCTGGACCTGCGTTACTTTATCCTCCACTAAAGCAATTTATCGTGATGTTCTTTTCCCATTGAAATGCATGGAGCTCATTCTTCTTTCTTACATTCTTAGCATGCATATGTGAATTTCAGTATTGGCTCTTACAGATAGAATTGAGAGTACAGAAAGTTCACTCTAAGTACTACTTATAATGATACAATTCCTGTGTCTGTTTTACCTACACGAAAACAAACAACTTGCCTTGAGAGAACAAGGGGTGCATGTTTTCCATACAACCACTTTTATGAATACATAAAATTAAGTGCATGAATAAAAGGAAAATACATGTATTATATAATATATTTTATAATGGACACTGTATTGCCTATTTTACATATATTATACACCAAATTTTATGTCTAATTTACTACAACAAATAAAATAAAAATTAACAAATATATAGTGTTGTGCCTATTAAGTGCAAACTTGACTTAATCAGTCTTGTATTTATTAATCCAACTACACCCTAACTTTGTTCAGATTAATTAATCAATTAATAAAATGCATGTAGAACATGATGACTGCCCTCTAGGATTTTATAATCCATTCAACAGATATGAATCATTGCATTCCATTGTTAGCTAGGAAATGCTAAATGTCAAATGATTATTAAAGCTATGTACTAAGATAGCAACAAAGGCCAAATATTGCTAGCTGAATAGAATAATACTTTTTTACTCATACAACAAATGCCTGTTAAAAAAAAAAAGGGCATGTATTAATTAATATGGCAGAACCAGTATACACAGCTAACATTTGACCAATAGCATTTCAAGGTTTCATAAACTGTTCTTAGTATGTGCTGACACCACCAGATTCTAAAATGGTGAGATCCAGGGTCTCAATTTTTAATAACTCATTTCAATGACAAGTTGCCTAGCTTTCAGTTTATATGCCATAGGAGAGCTAAAGGTAGAATTAAATTTGCTAGGATCTGCACCTTGGATGTGGGGTTAACACTGAAGTTTGGACCAGAGACTATATTTTTCAGTATCCAGTCTGCATTACCAGACACCCACAGTAATGCTAATTGCAAGGGTCCTGTCATCTTTCTAAATGATACAGTGTTGCAACTTATATCATGAAATTTCATTATCATTATCATTACAGGATAAATAAAAAAGATTATTACATGAAACTAGCTAACACTTGTCCATATGTCAGAATGGCAGGTGTGATTGTAAGGGGCCCACTTATCTAAACAACTTACTTTATCCATTTACATTCTTCAAGAATTTCAGACCATTGTATGCACAGCAGGAATATGTAGTAGTCTCACTGCAATGTAAGAGTTAAATCCTGTCTCTCTGCTCTTAAGCAGTCAGGAGGGTCATAAGCATTGAAACAAATGGAGCATCCTTTATTACCTCTGTCTCCTCTGCTGTGTTTTTGAGAGGAAGTATTGGCACTTACTTTGCAACAGATTTGATCTTCTGTTCTCTGAGGAAATGCTGTCACTGGTATTATTTACTCTCTGAGCAAGAAATCCTCATAAATTATAATGGTTCTCCAGACAGCCATTTACAAATGTAATCAGGGATGATTTCCTTGCCTTTTTCAATTATCCCCAAATTATATTCAGGCACTGTCCTGTGCTACATTTATTTTGGAAATACAACTACAGCAAGCTTCCAATCTAAAGATACATAGCTGGTAGCCTATTGAAAAAAAAAAAAAAAAAGTTATTCCTCCTGCCTAAGAGTATAAAAGTGCTGCAAGAGACTCTAGGGCACCCTGTGTGCCAACTACCTTTTTTGTTTCCTGTTGACAACACATATCACCCAAATAACCAATAATAATAGAACGTGAACATGAACAAGAACCATATCCCAACAGCACAGACTTCGAATACAGAGAGACACGAGGTTTTGCTCTGCCTCCACTATTTACTAGATATGCACCCATGAGAATGTCTTAGCTTCTTTAGGACACATTTTTCTACAAATGTAAAATTAGATCAGCAGAACTCATACAATTATTGATAAAATTAAATGATATAATGTATATAAGTAATATAGAGATGTCTAGATAAATACTCAATAAATGGCAGCTGTTATTAATGGCCCACCTCTCCTCTCTCTCTAAATGAAGCAACCTAACCAGGAAGTATTTGCCAAGGATCATAGAGAGTTGGGAATAACCTCAGAGTTTAAACATGTGTTTCCACTTCTGCATCACTTTCTATTAAACTCTGTAGTGGTTTATATTATGTGACATTCAAATGTAAATAATGCCCTGAGCACTCTACTCACTGTTTAGTGGAAATCCTACTAATTTTGTGGCATTTCAAGTATGGACATAGAGGAATGGTAGACTGTTGCCTCTGGATATATTTTAGGCTCATTTCCAGCTGTTTTTACGTTTAGGCATAGTACTGTTGGATACTGATGCAGGATGAAGTTGAGTTGCCTCAAAACTAGAAACTCAACAGGGCCAAGCCGAAGTTAATAAATGCGATGACTACTTTTAATGTATCAACTTGGTGGGAATCATGGGGGTGTCCAGATACCTGGCTTAGCCGTATTATGGGTGTGTCTGTGGGGGTGTCTGGATGAGAGTTACATTTGAATCAGTAGACTGAGTAAAAAAGATTCCTTCCCTTAATGTGGGTGGGCCGGATCCAAATTCCTGAGGGCCTGTATAGAATAAAAGGCAGATGAAGAAGGAGTTGATCCCTTCTTTTGCAGTGCTGTTTGAATGAGATATCCATCTTGCTCTCCCCTCAGGCTGTGACTTAAATCTGGTTTTCAGGCCTTCTGACTCAGCATGTATTACACCATTAAGGTTTCCTGGGTGTCCAGCTAACAAATGATGTGAAACTTCTCAGTCTCGTGTGAGCCAATTCCTCATAATAAATCTCTTTCTACATATACAACCTATCAGTTATGTCTCTCTGGAGCACCCAAATACAATAAGCTAAGTAAAGGATCCTGGATCAGGAGGCCAGAGTACTACAGTCTCGAGAATTGAAGGAATAATAACATTTGTCTTTCAGAGGCCACACATAAGGAGGGGGCCACAAGCAGATAGTTATATTCGATTTATTTTTGCTTTCATTTTTATAATGACATTTGGGGTCCAATAATGGAAACACCAAAGAAATTGTGTGAACAGCAGAGATGAAGACTAAGTACACAAAATTACCTAGATCTATTTCCTTTCAAATAATTGATAACTAGTCAAAATTGCAACAAGCAGACATCAATAATTTCTTTAAAAATAAAGACAAACATTTGCAATGTTATTGTCAGTGATAATCCAGTCTTCTCAGTTACAAGGTTTAGAAAGCCAAATAGATATTCATTTTAAAAATAGGGTCCAATTCAGAAAGGGCTAAAAATGAAAAAAATTATGCAAAATAAATTAGTGTTTGTTTTATCATGCCATAGTATTATACAGAATCAAACTGAGCAAAATGGTAAAATAATTGCGTTCTACTCCTGTGTCCTTACTATTTGCTCTGGGATGACATTATATATTTGATAGATGCAGGAGGTAGATATGGGGGATCGTCCCCAGAGAATCCCTGACCCACCTCACAGTGTTTACATCAGATGCTTTTGTGCAGATGAGGGAAACTGCCCAGGATATTGTCTGCGCATGACAGGAACAGACTGGGGACCCTCCTGTGCACTGGGAGAATGAGGTGGAGACATAGGAAGTTCGTGTCTTGTGTAGGGAGAAGAGCCGGGCCTCTTCAACTCCTGTGTAGTGGCCTGGTATTCAGTCTGTGACGTGGGAGCCTGTTAACAGGACCCCTTCTTTTTTCACTGAGAGTTTGCTTTTAATAAATTCCCCTCTCCTCACCTTTCAATATGTCTGCATGCTTAATCTTTCCTGGTCATGTGACAAGAACCCGGTTTTAGCCGAACTAAGGAGCAAAAAATTTGCATCATTTTGATCCTATTCCATAGATTACCGGGAAAAAAAGGCAACATTCAGTGATTTCCAAATAAGAAATGATCCAAAATGTACAGACTTCCAAGCTCTAAAGTAATTTAAAATGTTGTATATATGTATTTGTATGTAGGACTTGAGGAATACTGATAGGTATTGAAAGCAGTGTATTGAAAGATAAATACTTATACATAATGAGAGCTGAAGTCTCTGAGGCATCCCAATGAATAACGCTTCTCTTCCTTGCTCTGATTTTTTAAATTAAGGTCTAAAACAAAAGGAAGGTGGAAGACAATAAATAATCTCTCTCTCTGTGTATTTCTGGTGTGTGTGTGTGTGTGTATATATATATGTATATATATATATTTCTATAGAAACTTTTGGTTTCATTATGACTCTATCTCATAGACTCTAATTTTTCTAAATTATTATCTATATTAATATAAATCCTGGATTGTCTACTATACAATGAAGAACAGGAAAAGTGTCAATGATTTTTAAGTGTTACTAGTGAAAGAGAGCCGATTTACCCTAAGTTACCAACGGCCTATCTTTATGGGTCTGTAACAACTTGAGTCCTTGCTTCCTCAGAAGAAAGAATTCAACTGAGGGGCGTAAAGCCAAAAAAGAGACCTAGCAAGTTCTAGAGCAGGAACAGAAGTTTATGTAGAAAGTCCTCAGAACAGAAAAGAAAGGATGGTGCGTTTGGAAGGGATTAAAGCAGGCACGTGAAGGTTAAAGAGAGAAGGTCAAGTGCCCCATTTAACCGTGATCCTAGAACTTTTATAAGCTTGTCTGTTTCCCATGATTCTTCTCCTAGGGTGGGCTTTCCGCATGCTCAGCGCTTTCCTTACTCTTCAGAAGTGAGCATGCGCATTGTGTTTAGGGAGTTACATTCATGCCCATCCGAGGCTTTCTTCCCTTTTCTGGGACAATGTGCCCCAGAAGATCATACCTCACCGTTTTTATCTCTTAACACGCATGCCCAGGAAGTTGTTTCTCCCTGGGTGGTGTTTTCAATTAACATTTTGATCTTAACAGGTGCGGACCATCAGGAAATGGCCTCTCCCTGGTGCTGTGGAATTATCATTTTTAGAAAGGCAATGTGATATTTGCTGAACCATCACCGGATTTTTCTAGTGGGTAGGAGAGGAGAGCCCTCTCCTGCCCCACTCATCCCTAACTACCTGTATCAATATTTCAGTAATTTAATCCAATAAGAGCTAGAGTTCTCTTCTGATATTTTGCCATCTCAAAGTCTATGGTACAACAATGTCAATGATCTTCAGTATGGCATCCATTTCTCAATTATCTTAATAATTATATATTTATTGCCCATACAGTATTTACATTGCATTGGTAGTCTCCCTAAGTAACATGAATATGTCACTTTTGTTCAGCTTTAATGAACTTTACATACAACCTAAAAGATAATTTCTGACGAGGTGCAATGGCTCATGCCTGTAATGCCAGCACTTTGGGAGGCCAAGGCAGGCGATTGCCAGAGGTCAGGGGTTCGTGACCAGCCTGGCCAATGTGGTGCAACCCCATCTCTACTAAAAATACAAAAAAATTTGCCACGCGTGGTGGCATGCACCTGTAATTTCAGCTAGTCAGGATGCTGAAGCAGGAGAATTGCTTGAACCAGAGAGGTGGAGGTTGCAGTGAGCCTGCACTCTAGCCTGAATGACAGAGTGAGACTCCATCTCAAAAAAAAAAAAAAAAAAGATGATTTCTGTATCTGTCATGCCCTTCCAACTTAATACTACAACAACACAAGTTTAATAAACCCTAAATGCTTCACCTTTGTATTCAGTTTTATACATTTCATTCACATTTACAAGTCATCCTGTCCATCCCTCAGCAAATATTGTGAGATAAGCCTCCTATCCCAGCATTGTTGTTTAACAGAATCCAAATGTTATTGTCTCTATTCAAAATCTTAGCTGAGGAATAAATGGACTTTCATTGCAACTATTCTCAGAAAAGCACCATAGATTTCCCTCATTGCCTTGTGAACTCCTTTGTCTCTCATTTCCTCAACCCATCAAACACATTAGACAAGCAAAGGTCCATGAGGACAGGATACAGGGACAATTTTGAAATGTGATATCTAGGTTGCACATCCCAGTCCTTCTCTTTGCATATGCCTAGCATAGCAGACAATGGAATCTGGAGTTAAATGACTAGCTGTTAAACATTTAATAACAACAGCTCAAGCATTTGTTAATTGTCTTCTTCTTTTGTAACCCAGTTAAAAGAATGCCCAAGTGAGAAGGTAATACCAAGTAGCTATTATCCTATCCATATTTACTCTACGAGTCTAACTGGGACCACAGGGTTGAAACAGAATATTCAGACCGTTCGTCTCCTTAATTCCAAACATGAGTGTCTTCAAATATCTCAGGAGGTGATTGTTCCTATTATTATTATTGTTTAATTTCCATTGATAATAATAGTAGTAGTAATGCTTCCAATAGGTAAAATAGGGATTGCTTTCTGACTTTATATTCACTCTTACCCATGAGAGAAATGACTTTTCCCATGGGTGATTTTGAGAGAAGATAAGTAATAAGTGTGACCCAGCCTCTTTGTCACTGGAATATGCCTACTAGCAAAAAGCACATACTCTCTGCATCACATTCCTTAAATCTTTAAAAGAGCAGGACCTCATTGAGACGTCTTGTAAATTCCCAGCAATACTTGGAACTGGCTGAGCAAGTTCAACTTCAGGTTATAGTCTGAGCAAGTCAACGTGGCTAATAAACTAAAAGACACATTCTCTAATTTAGGTGTTATCAGTATTCTCGATGCTCTTTTGATCTCTGTCTGTCTGATCCCTGTGTTTCTTAATTGGTTCCCAACTTCAGAAAAAAAAAAAAAAGACGCTATTAATTATTCCCTCCTCAAGTTGCAGCAATAGATCACTTTTATTGATGTTTCATTTATATGAATTTTATACATTTATATTGTTCATAAATGCCACTGAATTACAATTTAGTGTTTCACAAACAATTAATTATCTACATCTACAGCAAAGTTGTAGTTTTCATTATATTTATAATGGCTTTATTAACCTTTCATTACTTAGATGCAATTAAGCATTAGTAAAATCTCAAACAATGATCATAGATAGAGGACTTAAGTGACAACAAACTCTAAGAAATGTGGAAGAAATTAACTCAAATAGAATCTAAATTTGCTGGAGGATTTGGAAGCAATGATTGGAAATTGCCTTTGTGTGTGTGTGTTTTAATTATCTCCACCTCCAGGAGATCACAGTACCACCAGATTTTTAGTGAAAGAGTTCCAAGTTTTTCAACCTTTAAATATTATTGGAGATTTTCCAATTTGTCTTTATTTTCTTAGAACAGCATAGAATCACCACCCTGGTATTTCCTCAATTCATCATAAATTTAGTTATACAGTCAAAGTATCTTCTGAATAACGTATATCAGTGCCAGAATGTGTCTAGATACAAACCAGATTCAAAGGATCTTTAATATGCCTTTGTTTAATACACACATAAATGAATCACCAGGGAGTAAACTGATTTCTGTAATTGTTCATAGCCATGAATTATAACTCTTCCTCAAGAATATATATTTAGTGTATGTATTTTGGCTTTCCACTTTTAACTCTTTAATTGTATTTAATTATATTTGCTACATTGTATTTTACATTTAAACTAAACTTCACTACCATCCCGCCACCCAAAGTCAGGAGAAAAATGATAGAAAGAAGAAGAATTTTCAGATTCCCATGCCTCCCAGTTGTATTTTCTGTCCTTCAAATATAAAGTGATATGTTATCTATAGGCCAAGTGCTTTGAGTTCATTTTCCATTTATGAAAATCCAAGCATGCAAATATCCCTGTGCTCTCAGAAATGCAAGCTCAATTTAAGCTATGTCACTGAGGAACAAAGGCAATTAAATTAGCCTTCCCTCTTCTCCTCGATGCCTTTCTTCTGACCCTTCCACTTTACTGATAATTTGTCTCAAAAACCATGTCAGGAGAGCTCAAGATCAAACTCATATGCTACTCACCATTATAAGCCTCACTTGACCTCTGGAAAAAAAGGCTTGGATAAGACTGATTTCTCTCATTTACTTCCTACTCTGATGAAAACTTTTCTCATGAGCTCGGGATCGCTGTTGACACTGATGTTATCTCACCTAAAACTTAAATTTTCATTTCCACTTTAAATGTCATTGAGGTGACCTTCTCTATGAAAGCATAGTGATTAGAACAAATAAATGTGCCTAATATTATCTTCGATTTACTTTTATGCTGATAGTTTTTCTGGTTCATCTTAGAATTTTAAAGTTGGATGGAATCTTAGAATAGGTAAATTGTGTCTTTTTATTACTAACATGTAACATTTGATGACTACCACAGATTCAGTGAAGAACTTGAATGAGAAAGTTAGCAAAGTAGGATCTGGGAATGGCACCTACGTTATCTGATTAAGACAGTAGAACAAGGGGAGGAATTCCATTTTAATATCCAGAGCTTTAATCATGAATAATTTTAGAATTTTATTTGGAGTGTCTGCACTTACAAAAGATTGTAGTCCAGGTTCAGTGTAAAAACTATTATATGAACTAGGTAAAGTTAAAGCCAGCTCATACCAACATGACTTAGACACATCAGAATTTGATGACTGATTCATTCATCAACATTTTTGACGTGATTAATTTTTTTTGTCTTTCCTAAACATTTTTATGAATTAGTCTTGCTCTGTATCTCAATCATCTGAGAGTACTTGCATGTCTACTCTGATATCTAAGAAACAGTTATAAAATAGAAGAAATATAATTAAACCCACCAAGATAGATCTATTCATTGCAAAACTATGTAGATAAATGCACAAAAATTAGATATATATAGGATTGTTATTCTGGTGGATTTATGAAACTGGTTATCTTTATATAATATTTTATCTATTTTTTTTCTTTTTAAGAAAAACAGGTAATATCCCTTGGGTGATCATGGAAAACCATAGTTAATGCTGAGAATCCATATTCATACCATGGGAAAAAAACTGAATAAAATTCTAACTGTTGCTCTGAGTGGGATCAAGGAATGCTGAAATGCTTAACTGTCACTTTTTTTAAACCTTTTTCTGCCAACCTGTGCAAAATATCAGGAAGAAATGTCAACCTAGAGACACTGTCCTTCAGACTATAGCAAAGTACAAGTATCTGGTAAATGTATTTCCAGCCCCATGAGGAAATCACTTTAGGCATTGGCACTTTATATTTTTGCACATATGCTAAAGGCTAAATTAAGTGAAATTCATGCAGGTATTTGTTTATATGTATACAACAATCTAAATTATTTGGGAAAAGATGAAGCTGAATCAAATATAGAGAGCCATAACACGCATTTCATGCTGTGACAAGGGATAAGTACTGGCCTCCTCAGCGGAATAGCACTACCATATTGAACCTATTCTCCCCTTGTGGCTCCAAGGGGCTGTTCCTAGTGGGGGCAGGAATGGATAACAGCTCTGCTAACCGCACAGTGGGAGGAGGAACCCAGCTAAACTCTTCTGCCCTGTCTTCTGAAGAGGCCATTCTTTCAAGCAGTAGCTTTAGCAATTCACTTCAATTTGGAAGAAATGAGTTTCTGTCACTTGACTATCCCAGTCTCAGAAATACCTTCAGCTTGTCAATGGGAAAGTTCCATTTGGGGTGCATTCATTGCATAAAGGAGGTTTTACAGTCACAGAAGATCCTCCTTACCTTTCGATAGAACTACTTTCCCACCTTTCCTTTCCTCGGTAATTCCCAAGCTCTCTCTCACAGTTGCATTGTTTGAAAACCATTACTTTTAGTAATGGTGGGAGGATTGTGATCTAAGGCTTGACTGCAACCATTTCAAAGTGCTAAAGGTAGTGGTAATGTCACCTCAGTGACTAGAGAAACACAAACTGAATTGAAATGTTCTCTTGTTAATGGAAGGAAAAAAAAAAAACAAAAAACACTACAACTTCAGGGAGAGCGAGCAACAATGACTCTCACAATGCCCAGAACAGCAGGGAGCTCTCCTGTACATACAAGTGAAATAATCATGCCTTGGTCATATTGGGATGAATTTCTATTAAGGGTTGATGTGGGTCTTTATGCTGTAGGCTACTGGGCTCTCAAGAGGAATAAAAATGACTCCCTGGAAATCCTGGGTACCATTAGACAAAGGATATCTAAATGGCCTAGGGTGAGAATATAACACATTTCCTTATATGTCAGAACAGAATCAGAATTTGACATTAACCTCCAAATGGCACTAATTCAGAAACTCATTTTTTAATCAACTTGGCTATTTCCATATGTCTATTTTTATATTTCTTGCCTGTCACCATAATTTGAAGTTACTTTGACAAGGGTACTATTTTGGGATTCTACATCTAGTCCCTCCCTGTGCTTTTGTGTTTTCTGTCTTTTTAATATCAATTATAATCCCTACTAGATATAAGAATAGGCAAGGCAGCTTGTGTCTTTGCAATTAGAATTCAGGAAATACTGACAATGTCTTATAAATATATAATTCGTATTATTCTTTAATTAATTGTGACCTCATAATTACAACAGTAGCTTACATGACTTTAGATCAAAAATCAGTATTCTAGAGAGATCATGTATTTTGCTACCGTGGCATAGATGCTTTACCCATTGAAGGAGTATTAATCAATAGTGTTGGATGTATTAATGGGAGATAAAAGATGACACTGGCTAAAATGAGGCAGATAATATATCTTTTAACTTAAACTATGGATTTTCAAATAATAATAAATGGTATGCTACTATTATCTAATTGGGAAAGGAAAAATATCCTCCCCTTCTTTTTTTTTAAAAAAAAATGTATTAAATCTCAGAGAGTCATTTAAGGACTGAGGGCTCTATCTCTCACTAAAAAATCCCTTCCCATATGTTACTGTCTGTCTAATTCTGAAACAAGTCAGCTTTCAAATTGCATTGTCAAGGGAGTAAATTTCTGCACATACATTCAGCTGCACATTAAGTTCAATAGTAGTTATTTTCAAATGAGTAGTTTACTAAAGTTGCACCAACTATCTCCAATTTTAAAAAGATATATATGTAAACTTTTTAATTTTTTTAAAATTTATAGGATCTTGGAATAAATAATTGCTGAGTTATAAGATTCACAATAGCCATGTTTCAGATTTATAGAGTATGCGTATATCCTTCAGAATGCAGAAGTCTTGCACAGTGTGATATGCGCTTTGGGCATGGATCAAAAAGAATTTCCAAATTCTATATTGGCATGTGGAAGGGGAGGGTGAATTATTAGTGATATTGAGATATTAATTATTCAGTCTTACTGCCATGCATTATGAATAATGTACATGACATTCAACAGCAGAACAGCAGTTCCCATCAGTATGCAGTGGCCTGTAAACATATATTGGGACACCAAAGCATTAGTACTGTAATTAATTGGTCCTGGATCTTAGTATGAAGACTTCATCTTCATCAGGATTAATAGGACAGGCCTTTGTTTTCATATACCTCTAGTGTTGACCCAGCAGGTAGCATGAGATGAAATAAAGTTATGCTTGGTAAAGTGTATTAATTCTGTTGGGAAACAGAGCTTAGAAAATAAACTGTGATATGCAGCAACTAAGGTAGAGAAAAAGAGGTACAGAATATCTTTCTTTTATCTTTTTTTTTTTAGTTCTCTTCCTTCCTTCCTTCCTTCCTTCCCTTCCTTCCTTCCTTCTTTCCTTCTTTTCTTTCCTCCTTTCTTTCTTCTTTTCTCTCTTCCTTCCTTCCTTTTTCTCTTTCATTCTTCCTTCTTGCTTTTAACCAATAAATGCTTGCCAGTGTTTACTCAGTACCAGAGGACAACAGATTGTAATGACTACAAACCTAGATCCTGACTAGTTCAGATCTCGGTTCAAATGAAAGCTCTGGGATTCAAGAAACGTTATTTATCTAATAATTTTTTCATGGAAAAAGTGGCGAAAAATAATATCTAAAATAATAGTTTCATATAAAGACTAAATTAAATAATTTTTCAGAACCAAATACTGATTAAAATAATCACCACTGTGAGTGAGGATGCATCTTAGTTTCTACACAGCATGCCAAGTATGATGAGCACATCTGGAAATACAACATGCCTTAAATTTAAAAAAAAGTTCAATTTGGGGTTAAAAACAAATAGCAAAATTTTATAGAAGTTAATTAACATGTGTTAAAAGTCTATGAATATAAGGCAAAATAAGTTTTTATTTCTGCCTCAGTCCACTGGCACAAATACAAGAAAGACGGATGAGAAGAAACTTTAACAGTTTCCTGAAAAGATAGCACACAGCAGGAGTTTATGACTCCCTCCTCCAAAACTCAGAGCTGGGGAAATTAAAGGCAGGCGGGAAACACAGACTCTAAGAACTAATCAATCAAACAATAACAATAACGGTAACTAAGCAACAACACAAGACATCCATGGGAAGATCAGATGTTGTTTTGGACTTGTGTGCTTAGGCAGAACATGGCAGTCATCTAAAAAATACTTCCCCTGGAACCTACAGAGAGGTTAGAGAAATTGTTTTAAATTTTGTTCCTGCATGGACTCCTGGCAATACTGTTTCTTCAGCGCAAAACCCTAAGCAGTAGCCTAGGCCATCTGTGCTAGTGTCCTGAGGTTTTATCAGTGCATTTAAGAAGCCTGGCAAGGGTGAGAAGTTGGAGAAAACAGTGGTCAACTGAGTACTCTTTGGGCATTATTTTAAGATTGTAAGATTTTTCTGAAGGACTGACATAAAATAGTATTAATCAAACTGGCTGAGACTGTCAGAAAAAAAATGGTCTGACTTTGCAGCCTTACTCAATGCATATTTGCAGATTATAGCTGATAACCTTAAGGCAACTTGAGCTCAGAGACCAAAACCTAGATATCTGAGAAGGACAAACACTCTAAAAGACCTTGACAAACGCAAATGTGAAGCCAAATTATTGCAACAGGCAATGATTTTAAATAGGAAAATAAAGATATTAGTAGTAACCAACAATCTGAAATATCATATATGAAACTGTAGTGGATGAAATAAGAGCAAAATATATACAGCTCATAATAGCAAAGATGCAGTGAAGAGGAAATTGGTGGATTGAATATCAGATTTTGAGAAACTCCCAGATGGCTGAAGGAAGACTTGAAAATATAAAAGGAAGCCTAAACATATAAGATAAATAACTAATACATATCACAAAGGCCCAGTAATTAGAACAGTGCACCTTGGCTGAATGATAGGTAAATAGATTGAATTGATTAAGAGTTTAGAGGTAAAACTATGTGTATGGGAACATAAAATACTATAAATATGTTACTCAAATCAAAAGGACAAGAATACATGGTTCAATCTATAAAAACTGGTTCACAATATGAAAAAACCTAAAACTATGTCTCTGTGTAATACCAAATTGACTCCAACTGGATTACAGAAAAGAAAGGAAAAGCTATGAAGTTAGTAGAAGGAAATGTAGAAAATATCTCTAACCTAGGGAGAAGAAGTTCCTATGTAAAACTTCTCATCACCATCTAAAAGAGTATTAACTGAATTACATCATAATTAACAATTTCTGTTAGTGAACGGCAGTATAAACAAAGCTATTAGAAGGATGACAGAATGGGAGATTATATTTACATATTTTAAAAACTGGCAAAGAATAAATACACGAAAAATATATAACAAGGAGATTTTGAAAATCAACAAAATTTACATAATAATTCCAACAGACAAATGAGCAAAGGTTAGAAAGTGTCATTTACAGAAGAGAAAGACTTCAGTACTAATAAGCATATGACGAGATGCACAAGTAATTTGAAATAAAAATCATGCAAATGAAAGCAACAGTGAAATATTAGCTTATACCTATTTCTCTGGCAAAACTTTAAAAACTGATTCATTCCAGGTATGTGCATGCATGCTAGAATATAGCAACTTTCAAGCACTGGTGGTGTCACTCTAGACTACAGAATCATTCTGGATAACAACCAGCCAATACAAAGTCAAATAACTCTTATGCATACATTTTGTCCAGGGAAGTCTGTTCTGGGAATACATAATGCAGAATTTCTTACACAGATCCAGAAGGGGTCATTTAGTAGGACGTTGAATACACAGCAGAATGAGATAGTAGAGAGTTACTGGCAACCTGGGTGTCCATCACATGGAAAGCAGGTGGCGAAGTATAGTGGGTACACAACATATAGCAATTAAGAGAAAAACACACACACAGATGCACACGCACATAACAGAGCATGGCTGGATCTTATAAATACAGCTCTAAGTAACAAAAAAAAGCAAAAAACAAAATCACACAAAGCACCTTATTATTTATTTAAATTAAAAATATTTGCATGTAATCTATATACATATTTTTTAAAACAAATAAAAGTAAATGCATACTAAATATATTTTTATGTTGTTTCTGAGGAGGAATGGAAGAAAAACACCTACGAATAGAGAAGAAAGGAAGAAACGGATAGGAAGACGGATGTTTGAGGGAGGGAGAGAAGGAGGAATAAAGGAAGAGAGCGTAATTGAATGAATCAACAATGATAAAATAACATGAATATTATGATTCATTCAACTCTCTAGATTTGAGGTTTTAAACAAAGGGATTAATAATGTGTCAGAAAATATCTTTTCCTTCAGAGAAAGATGTGAATACATAAAAATATGTGTCCTATTTTGTATAACTGCATCCTAGAATCATACACATAAACAAAGTA
Organism: Chlorocebus sabaeus; assembly: GCF_047675955.1. Taxonomy (NCBI): domain Eukaryota; kingdom Metazoa; phylum Chordata; class Mammalia; order Primates; family Cercopithecidae; genus Chlorocebus; species Chlorocebus sabaeus. The sequence continues at coordinate 22,740,089 of NC_132930.1, read as the reverse complement.
AATAAGAAAGTAGAAAAAATGATAAAATAATACATTTTCTTTTTTATTCCATAGTTTTACAACTTTGATATAATTTGTATGACATACAATAGCATAGAGTCTGACCATTACTATATGTTCAATAGATATTCATTAAGCCATCTGTGCCATCATTAGTAAAAAAAGGAAAAAGAAGTGTATTTATTTCTACTTTTGAAAAAGATGGAATAAAATAGACCATATTTCATTCCCAGGTGACACAACTAAAAAATAGACAAAATATTGAAACCATGGTTTATAAGATACTGAACAGACAAGGAAAGACAGAAAAAAATATGAGCTCCAGGATGGCCCCAGCCTGTAGCCTAAAGTTTCCAGGCTATGGTAGTGGAGCCTGTTAGACTTTCTGAGTTGAGGAGACGATGCCAGGCATCTTTGGAAGCCAATGTGACTAGGGTTTCCAGAACAGAAGGGGAGAGAAAGCTGCAAAAATATGTATAAACACCCCTTCTCCCCTTACCCTACACCTCGTATGCAGTATTGATCAGCACAGATATACGAGGAAACTACCTGAGGCCAGAGCAGAACCACTAGAAAACTTTAGTGGAAACAGATTACGCAAAGAGCCTGGAATAATGCCTTTTCCCACTAATCAGCCTGGAGAAACTCCATAATTCATAGCTATTGGATAGAATACTGAAAAAAAAAAAAAAAAAAAAGTCTTGTCTCTATAGCGAGAAAGAGTTATTCCTATGCCAAACACTGCTTTGGTCCTAGCTAACAAACTTTAAAAGCAAGAATTGAAAGATCAAACTCTTTTTGTATAACTTAACTGCATCTCAGAACAAAGTTCAAGAAACAGGAAAATGAGACACATAATGAGGAGAAAAATTAAACATTTGAAACTACATCAGAACTGTCACAGATTTTACAATTAACAGAAAAGTACCTTAAAAACCAGTTACTAAAACTGCATTCTATGAGTTTAAACAGTTAAGTAGAGGTATATACTACCTTGTAGAGATGAAAACTACAATGCATTAGATGAAAATATATTAGATGGAAGTAATGGCAGATAGACATTGCGGAAGAAAAAATTTGTAAAATTTAAAAACTATGACAGTAACTTCATAAAACACACTGAGAGAAATACATAATTTTAAAAGTGAAAAAAGCATAAGTGAGCTATGGGGCAATAGAAGTTTCCATCTATTCTTAATTTGCTGAAAGTTGTTACTAGACATGTTAGATTTGTTCAAGCGCTCTTTCTGCATCTATTGAGAGGATCATTGGTTTTTAATATTTAGTTTCTCATTATTGTGAATTGTATTCATTGGTTTTTATTGCAAAATCAACCTTGCATTCCTGGGATGATTTTTTTTTTTTTTTTTTTTTTTTTGCACTTGGTCAAGAGTTAAATCTTTATTCACTATATACAGTTGAATTTGATTTGCTAAATTTTATTTAGAATTTTCATGTCTAAATGCATGAAGGATATCTCGATTTCTTTTTATTCAAAGTCTTTTTTCTGGTTTTGTCCTCAGGGTAATGTTGGCCTTATAGAATGTGTTAGAAAGTATGCCCTCATCTTCAATTTTCTGAAAGAGTTACATAAAATTGGTCTTATGTCTTTAAATGTTTGTAGAAATTATAAAGAAAGCCATTTAAGTCTGGAGTTTTCTTTGTGAGAATGTTTTGAACTACAAATTCAGTTACCTTAATATGTTTAAGGCTATTCATGTTTTCTCTTTCTAAGTGAGCTTTGAAAGTTCATGTCTTTCACGGAATTTATACCACTCCGTAAAGGTGTTGAATGTATAGCCATAAATTGTTCGCAATATTCTGTTGTATTTCTTTTAGTATCTTTAGAGCCTGTAAGCATGGTCCTGCTCTCATTCTTAAGATGAGTAATTTGTGTCTTCTCTATTTGTTTTTCTGAACAGTCTGGCTACATGTTTATCAACTTTATCTCAATGAACCAGCTTTAATTTAATTTTCTATATTTTTTTGTTTTCTATTTCATAATCCAAAAATAACAAGTTGATAACTTACTTATCAAATTTAAAACTTATTCTCTTTGAAAACATTGATAAGAGTGAAATACAGTCCATAAATCAAAAGGAAATATTTGGAAATCACATATCTAATGAAGAACTTACATCTAATATATATAAAAATTATAAAACTTTAGTAATAACACAACAACAACAAACATACAATTTGAAACAGACAAAAAAATGGATAGTTTGCAACAGTATATATGGATAGCAAATAAGCACGTGAAAAGATCTCCAACATCATTAGTCATCAGGGAAACGCAATGAAATAAGCCCACGCACATATTAGAATGGCTAGATTAAAAAGTCTACCTAGTGGCTGGGCGCAGTGCCTCACACCTATAGTGCCAGCACTTTGGGAGGCCAAGGCGGGCGGATTACGAGGTCAGGAGATTGAGACTCTTCTGGCTAACACGGTAAAACCCCGCCTCTACTAAAAATACAAAAAATTAGCTAGGCGTAGTGGTGGACACCTGTAGTCCCAGCTACTAGGGAGACTGAGGCAAGAGAATGGCGTGAACCTGGGAGGCAGAGCTTGCAGTGAGCCAGGATCGCGCCACCGCACTCCAGCCTGGGTGACAGCGCAAGACTCCATCTCAATAAATAAATAAATAAATAAATAAATAAATAAATAAATAAATTTTTAAAAGGCTACGTATACCAAGTGTTGATGAAGACGAAAAGAAACTGGAAATTTTACACACATCTAGTGGAAATGTAAAATATTACATCCATTTTGGAAAAGAGTTTTGCAGTTTCTTAAAATGTTAAACATACTTGATCATAGAAAGTAGCCATTCTACCCCTAGGGGAGTAGAAAGTATAAGCCTACACACGCACTTGCGCACAGATGTTCATAGTCTTTTTATTTTTAAAAAGCAAAAACTAGAAGCAACCCAAATATCCATTAACAGCTACATGTATAAAGAGAGATTGGTATAGCCACAAAAGAAAATACAACTCAGCAACAAAAAGGATGAATAATTGATACTCATAAGAAAATGGACAAATTTCAAAATTATTATGCTGAGTGAAAGCAGTCTGAGAAAAAAAAGCGTTTATATTGTAATGTCACATTAATGTAAACTTTGGAAAATGCAAACTAATTTATCATGGCTTAAACCCACCAGAGGTTACCTGCGGGAAGAGAGAAGCTGTTGGTAGGGTGGTAAACGGGTGAGAGAAACAGGAGGGTGAATCACAAAGGAAAATGAGGAAACTTTGGAGAGTGATCAGTATGTCCATTATTTTGATTTTCATGATGGGTTTGTGGGTGTGCAGTCAGTCCTTCATATCCACAGTTTTCACATCCACAGATTCAACCAACCATTCATTAAAACTATTTGAAAACAAATACGAAATTACAGCACAAAACTAAAAATTACACAAATAAAAAATAACAATTTTTACATTGTAGTAGCTATTACAGGTAATCTAGAGAGGGCAAATTATTAACTATTATATGTAATTATTAGCTATTATTTGTAATCTACAGATATGTGAGAGGATGTGTGAGTTAGACGCAAATATTACACAATTTTATATCAGGAACTTGAACATCTGTGGATTTTAGTTATTTGTGGAAATCCTGGAACCAATTTCCCCATGGATACTGTAGGATTACTGTATATATTAGCAAATTGTACTTCTAAATGTGTGTCATAGATTGTATATTAATTACAACTCAATAAAGCTGTATTTTTAAAAAATGCTTAGTAAAGGTATAAAAATACATTTGAAGAAAATTACCCCGCAGTGTAAAGACAGAGCTTAATTGAACATACAAATTCACAGGTAAAACCAAAACAACAGCTAGGTGTGGTGACTCATACCTGTAATCCCAGACTTTGAGAGGCTGAGGTTGGAGGATCGCTTGATCCGGGAAGGTCGAGGCTGCAGTGAGCTGTGATTGTGCCGGGAAGGTCGAGGCTGCAGTGAGCTGTGATTGTGCCACTGTATTCCAGCCTGGGTGACAGAGTGAAAGCCTGTCTCAAACAAAACAAAACAAACACTATAAAACCTGAGTGGCATGCCTGACTAAAGTTCAGCGTAGGCATAGTATGTACCCCTATTAGCTTTTCCGGATAGTGAACATCCGGGTAAAACGCTTTTGACCTAAAGTGGTATTTTTCTTACCTGTTACTCTCACTTACTGAAGCCCTTAAACCAGAAGTCCCCAGTCGTGGACAGGTACCAGTCCATGGCCTGTAAGGCACCAGGCGGCACAGCAGGAGGTGAGTGATAGGTGAGCTAGCACTACTACCTGAACTCCGCCCCCCTTCGGAAAGCCTTGGCATTAGATTCTCATAGGATCCCGAACCCTATTGTTAACTGCGCATGCGGGAGATCTAATGTTCACTCCTCATTTGCGGAAAAATTGTCTTCCACAAAACCAGGTCCCTCGTGCCAGAAAGGTTGGGGACCACTGCCTTAAACCATAGGCATAGACTCTTCAAATGTATGAGATAAGGCTCACTCTTCACAAGCAAGAATTATATTATGTTATTTTCAATGTCATTAGTTATAAAAGTAATTTAATTTTAGGTATGTGTCTCCTTCCTATTTTCAGGTAGAAAATTCAACTTTGGCATGGACAGCAGCAAAAAAAAATAAAAAATAAAAAATAAGTTAACACGAATAGTACCCTGTAGTTTTTGATCATCAGTGGGCACTGCTTCCCTCTTGGAAACCCACAGGTTCATTTCACATGGTTCTCTCAGTTTCCTCTGTCCTGATGCCTGTCTACCTTATAAATCTTTACCAGAGCTGGCAACCATAAAATGTTTCCACTTCGAGTTTCTGATACTTTTCTGGAAAACCTCTTCAAAGTGGATTAAATATCCCCATTGATTGTCCTAATCATAGATCTACACTTCTATTTGCTTTCTCTATTCCTCTAATTCTCTTGTTAGCCTGAAAGAAATTCTTTCTGTCCATGTCTCCTTCTATCTCTTCTTCCTTCAGGGAAGCGAGAATGATTTCTTCAGTAGTTTTGGTTTTAGAAAACAAATGTCAAACAAAGAGAGGGTCCCGCAAACAACTTCTGCTTTTTCTTCCTGCCAAAATTGCCTATGTTAGGAAAAGGAGGCTCAAAACTGTATTATCTACAGGACAGAAGAAAAGAAAAGGAAGAATTCAAGGTGAAACAGCTACATTGATGTCTGAAACCTTTCATATGGACAAAAGTTTTAATTTCTGAAGCTTTTTGGTGAGATTTGCTAAAATATTTTCAGTAGTTCAATTCAATGAACAAACTGTGAAGGCTGCCCATGTCTTAGAAAACAATGTATTTGCATTTCATCATGAGCAAGGCCAGTAGAACCAGCTTATACTCTGTGTTTGTGAACACATGAGTGTGTATGTATGTGTGTGTAAGACGAGAGAGAGAACTGTAAATTGTACTTCATTTTCCAAAATAATTATTTAGCTTATGTTAATTGAGTGTTTTCTCAGATATTGACTATGTTTATCTCACTTCAGCCCTTATGAGAAAATAATTTAATGATACTCTGTATTAACAAAAAATAAGCTAGGCTTAGAGAAGTTAAGTGACTTGTTAAAAACATGCAATTAATGTAACAGAGGTAGAATTTGAAACCAAGTTGTTAACTCCTCTCTTTTATGTAATTTTCATATTTTAGTATTACATAAGTGATATGCATTGAATGATTTTGTTCATTCCAAAACTCACATTAAAAGTCAATCCCCAATGGAACAATGTTGGGAGGTGGGGTCTAAAGGGAGGTGTTTATGTCATGAGGGTGCAGTCCTCATGAATGAATCAATGCCATTATATAGGGCTTGAGGGAAGAAGTTTGCTCTCTCTCTTTCTCTCTCTGTATCTGCCCTTCTACCTTTCATCATGGGATGACACAGCAAGAAGGCTCTCACCGGATTCTGACACCTTGATTTTGGACTTCCCAATTCCTAAAACTGTAAGCCAATGACTTTCCATTCTTTGGAAATTACCCAGTTTTCAGTATTCTCTCATACAGCTTTGGCAGGCCAAAATGGACTGAAATAATAATCTATCAACAGAGCTAGATTGAAATTTCGGTTTGACATTTGAGCACAGAAGATGAACTCTGCAATAAAATTAGGAGAGCCCATTAGGTAACCACCATGCATACTATAAGAACTATGTCAAAATATACAAACAAATTTTTAAACCAATATGATGTTCTTAACATGAGCAATTCCTCTACTTTCTCTGGAGAAAAAGAGAAATTATCCCCAAATCACTTTGGTAATGTTTACCCTTTAAAAAATTAATTTTTTGTCTATTTAATGTAATTTCAGAAAATATTAATGAAATATAGTCAAACACATCATAATGATATTTCATTCTCATAAAATTATAATACTGTATATTTATTTTACCTTTTCTATATTTAGATATGTTTAGTTACACAAATACCATTGTATTACAATGACCTACAATATTCACTACAGTAACATGTACAAGTTTGTAGCCGGGGAATAATAGGTTATATCGTATAGCCTAGGTGTGCAGTAAACTATGCCATCCATGTTTATGTAAGTCCACTCTATGATGTTTACGCAATGGTGAAATTGCCTAACAATGCATTTCTCAGAATATGTCTTTTTTTTTAAGAAATGCACCACCATAACTCAATTCAGGCCAGAAAAAAAAGAAAGGTTTTCTAAAAGAAGTTATTTACTACAGTGTTGTTCATTCTTTACTGGCAAACACTTGCTATGAGCCATCTTTAATAAGTAATTAAGAGCTAAAAATGTAAAAATTTCTGGATGACAAAGCTATTCATGACATTGAGTGCACTGCAAGAAACCTAGCGAGGCCGGGCGCGGTGGCTCAAGCCTGTAATCCCAGCACTTTGGGAGGCCGAGACGGGCGGATCACGAGGTCAGGAGATCGAGACCATCCTGGCTAACACAGTGAAACCCCGTCTCTACTAAAAACACAAAAAACTAGCCGGGCGAGGTGGCGGGCGCCTGTAGTCCCCGCTACTCGGGAGGCTGAGGCAGGAGAATGGCGTAAACCCGGGAGGCGGAGCTTGCAGTGAGCTGAGATCCGGCCACTGCACTCCAGCCTGGGCGACAGAGCAAGACTCCGTCTCAAAAAAAAAAAAAAAAAGAAAAAAAAAAAAGAAACCTAGCGAAGCATAGTTAAAAGTAGGGTGGTACATTTCTTCCATTTGCCTCTCCCAATACGCTATATGCCCCCTCCTCCCTGTGTGTGTGTTTTCTGAGAAGCTGATTCATATGAACCATATATGGACAGGACACTTGGCCTCTCAGGATTGGTTGTTGGGTTCAGATGAAGAAGAGAGAAATGAGAACGAGGTCAAGGTCCTTATTCTTGTTGCCTAAGTGTGAGAGCAACTTAGGTTGTCTTTGTTCCTCTAACGACAACCTGTTCTATTAGATTCTTCCTCTTTTCAACATTTGGAAGCCTCATTCAGTTTTTAAAAAATCCCTTCACCCTTACGTGTGATAACAGTCCTGCTACTAATAGTCAAGAATTTTGCACTATTCCTTTCTTTCAGTTTCCTATACACATCCACACTTTTGTAATTAATTTCTTGGTAAATAAACCTTCATCAAATTATTCTAATTTGAGTGAGCCATCTGTTTCTTGTTTGGACCCTGATTGATACAAATAATTGTGTAAACTTCTAGAAATTTGCTTGCATATAAAAGCTTATATTCATATATATATTATATATATAAAACAATTTTCATCTCAACAGCTAGTAGCATTCTCTGCACACCCCATTTGTTTCAATTAATAAAATATTTGTAAACTTCAAAGAATATAAAATTTGGAAGGCTATCAGATGAAAGGTAAATATTATATATAATGGAAATGTTTATGATCCCAAAAATAATTTAATCAAAAATATTTTTTTAAACTTCCCACGACTTCAGAATCTATCGAACGATAATGCCACTATAGAAGACTATTAGTTTTTTGAAAAAAGAAACACATTCTTCTTTTCTTCCAATCCCACAAAACAAAGATTTCCTTCAAAGTAAATCCTTATATAGCTATTTAGTAAAACAGAGCACATTTACCACCTTAGTAAAAAATGTATATTGCTTGAAAGTGAAACATATCAGGGAGTAGTAGTATAATTGTAGGTGGGCCTCATTATCCCTGAGATGAAAGTGGAATAACTAATATTGGACAACTACAAAACCGCTGCTGCTGTCACTAGTAATATGTCTTTCTGACAGATTAGGGGATTTGTTCTTTGAGCAGATTTGGAAACATTAGTAGGGAGGGAGAGAGACCAACTTTTGACTCTGAGAATGACTTAGTAGGGTTTGTGTGCCCTTTGTTCAGCTTTCAGGCATCTGCAACCATCATATTCTGTGTGTAGCTGCTTTTCCTTCTTACGTTACTCAGCTTCATGAGACTTCTAAATATATCCACCCACAAGTTTTCATTTTCTTGACATCTTCTTAACTCCCATAGATATATTTATTATCAGAATATTCTAATAAACGTCACTGAAAATGCCTTTCCAATTACACAAATATTCTAGAGAAGTATTAAATGACATTAACAAAATAAATAAATTATCTTGAAATCTAAAAGGAATAACGTAACGCTGAGCAAAAATGACATTCTCACAGGAAATACAACCATATGTGAGAACTACTTTTCCTTATTTACATCACCTTATTATTAAATGTTCTCTGTGCTATTGTCTGGAAGACTGCAACCACTGTGTGTTTAAACAGAGTCAATTCTACTCATTTAATACAATTATGAAATAGAATGATTGTTTATTTCCAAAAAAAAAAAAAAAAAAACCATAACGTTTTCACCATGGCACTCCTTTTCTCTATGAATGCCATCAGTTTTTGGCTAGGAAGTGAGTTCTCATAAATGCCCTGTAGGAATCTGCTTTCTTTAAGTTGGCAATTATCCCTTTCTCAGAGTTTATTTCAGCACTAAGATCTAAGAGTCTTGTGGAACCTGCATTATCCCTTTTACCATTTAGAGTGACATTCATTTTTTGAAGCCAAAGAGGAATGGACATACTCTGTTAGTCATACCAGTGTCTAACTGGAAATCTCCGTCTTAGAGCACATTTCTTATTAAGAACACCGTAATCTTACAGAAGCACATTATAACACTGTCTATAACCCTAACCAGGATAGAAACTCAGTATATACCTGTAATAGAAATAACCATAATATGTTACAAAGCAAAAAAACAAAAATAAATAAATAAATAAAGCTATCATAGACCTATATAACTATTATACTAAAAAAAAGACTTAAGAAATGTTTAAGCCATAAAAATGGGCAATAATATAAAATATACAATAATTTTGCTAGAGATTCCAATGTATTCAAAGTTTCCCCATGGCAAATAAAATATATATTTATACTATACCTATACTATATCTTAAATCTGACCTAAATTTATGATGGTGCCATAGACGTAATAACATTCCCCTCACCAAAAATGCCCACTCGTACCTATGAATACATTACAAATTTATATTCGGATGTCATTAAGTTTATTGACTTAGAGAAGGGGAGATTATCCTGGTTCATCTAGATGTGCTCAGAGTACACATGTGGATCTGTAAGAAGAGCGCAAGAGGGAGGAAGGGATGAATCGAGGATATGCAGCAGAAATGGGAGCAGATGAGAGATTTCAAGCATGAGAAGGACTGGAATACCATTGCCAGCTTTGGAAATTGAGTAAGGCAGCCTCCAGGAAGCTGAAAAGACCCTTGGCCAACAGCCAGCCAAGAAGACAGGGCTTTATTCCTATAGCCACACGGACTCAGTGCTGCCAACAGTCTGAATGTTTTTGGAAACAGATTTAACCCCAGAGACTCCAGATAGAAATTAGCCCTGCTGACTCCCGGATTTCAACCCTTTGACAAGCCAAGTCCACTGACCTACAGAACTATGAGAGAATACATTTGTGCTGCTTAAGCTACAAAATGTGTGGTAATTTGTTAAAGCCACAGTAGAAAATGCATATAGTAGGGTAAGCTTTGCTTGTGATTATATTGAAGGTTCCAATTCTTCTAAATAACCAGACTAATTTTATTCTACATCATTTCATTTTATTTCTTCTAATTTTATTTATCATCAACAGACAGAAGGGGGGTCATAAACTAAGATGTGTCACTGCCCAATTAAGGCAAAAAAACAGGTGGAATCAATAATACACGCTTGAGTGATCTTCTAAGACACACATTACAACTGTCTTTACGTCATCTTTCTGGTTTTGTCTTTCTTTCTTTCTTTCTTTCTTTCTTTCTTTCTTTCTTTCTTTCTTTCTTTTTTTTAGACAGAGTCTCGCTCTGTCGTCCAGGCTGGAGTGCAGTGGTGCCATCTTGGCTCAATGCAATCTCCGCCTCCGGGGTTCATGCCATTCTCCTGCCTCAACCTCCCAAGTAGCTGGGACTACAGGAATGTGCCACCACGCCCGGCTAATTTTTTGTATTTTTAGTAGAGATGGGGTTTCACTGTGTTAGCCAGGGTGGTCTCGATCTCCTGACTTCATGATCTGCCCGCCTCAGCCTCCCAAAGTGCAGGGATTACAGGCGCGAGCCACAGCACCCGGCCATCTGTCTGGTTTTCTAAGGAGCCAAGATGTTAGTACTATCTAACCCCTTTGCTTCTGTTGTTTGTTTTAGGACAGATAACTATGTAACAAATTTGGCCTACCAAAGACTTTGTGCCTCTGACTGGTTGTTGGAATGAGGATTTGAGATCTGCTTGGAGTTTTGTGGAGAAAGAGAAGGAAGCTGGCACTGAAACCACAACACCAGAGATGGAGAGAGAGCCTACATGGTTCTAGTCATTCCTCAGTACCATTCTATCTTGACACAAGATAATAAGTTACTTTTTTCTCAAGCTAGACAGGTATGTGTCTCTGTCATCTGCAAATAAAAAGACAGTGATGAATACTTACTCATTGCCTATTGATACTGTAAAAATGATTACAAACAGAGTGGCTTAAAAACAACACAAATTTATTATCTTACAGCTCTGATGGTCAGAAGCCTGACCTAGTTCTCACTAAGCTAAAATCAAGGTGCTAGCAGAGCTCTGCTCTTTTCTGGAGGCTCTACAGCAGAATCTGTTTTCATGAGTTTTCCAGCTTCTGGAGGTCATCCTCATTCCTTGGCTTGTGGGCCCTTTCCTCTCTCTTCAAGTTGTGGTAAGGTTGCATTGACTGTGATGTTCTGTCATGCTCTCATCTCCAGAGCCTTCTGCCTCCCTCTTTCCCTAGTAAAAGTCCTTGTACTTACAATGGGCCCAATCAAATAATGAGAAGAATTTCTCTTTTGTAAGGTCAGCCCATTAGCAAACTGAATATCATCTGCCACTTTAATTCTCCATTTGTCATGTAATCTAACATATTTACATGTTCTGGGGATTAAGGCATGGACATCTTTGCAAGGGAATTATCCTGCCCACCACATGTTCTGAGAGTTCAGAGAGTAATGATCAGAGAAGCTGGGATCACATTCTAATTCCTGCTTGTAGTGTGATGTTGGGCATTTATTAATATTTTCTGAGCCTGAGCTTTCTCAGCCCTAACTTAGAAGCCATATAAACTATTTCATATAAAAGCTTTGAAAATTAAATTTGTGTAAAGTGCTTAGAAAAGTGTTAATATAGTAGTAATATAATAAATTCTAATTATAATTGTAAGCCTTAAATCAGAGAGAAAAAAGTCACCAGAATTCTGACTTGAGGAAGGAGAAGATAGTGACTGTGATTAAGAGAATAAACAACGATTCTCCTAACGCTTTGGTATGTATAGTACTAAAAAGAAGGGTGCGAGAGAGAGAGAAATACAGTTTCTTTACCAACTCTATCTTTTAAGAGTAGAAGATCTTCTAGACCTGGTGATTTCTTTGGTGAGTTAAGTTTCCCCAAGTGGATATTTAAAAACAAAAAACAAAAACAAAAATAACTTCTGGTAGAAGTGAAATTGATTTAAAGGATATTTAGTAGCATTTGGTTAAAAAATGCACATATCCCATGGATTAATTTCCTAGGACTTCCATAAAAAGATACAACATATTGGGTTACATAAGCAATAGAAACTTATTGGCTCACAGTTCTGGAAACTAAAAGATTCAGATTGAAGTGTCAGCAGAATTGGTTTCTTCTGAGAGCTGTGAGGGAGAATCTGGTCCACGCCTCTCCCCATCTCCTGGAGGTTTGATGGCAATCTTTAATGTACAATATCTTTTACCTTTATCATCACATGGTGTTTTCCCTGAATGTACATGTCTGTGTTCAAATTTCCTCCTTTTTGAAAGGACAACAACTAATCCAAGAACGTCTTCTTGGATTAGAGTGACCACATCTTCAGTTGATTATCACTATGAAAAGTCTATCTCCAAATAAGGTCACATTTGGAGAAACTAGGAGTTAAGAATGCAATATGTAAGTTCTGTGGGAATGAATTTTAATCAATAGTGTACTATCATAGAAATTTTGTTTTAAGAATGTATTAGAAAAAGCATTGCATAAGCATGACTGAACGTGGGCATAAAGGTAATCATCATCACCTTGTTTTCTGTAGTAAACTATTAGAAAACGTCTCCATCAATATTGTCATAAAAAAACTATTTTAATCCTATATGCACCAAATACTACCACATTGAAAATTATCAAATTTGGGGCAAACTCCATCACTGCAGCTGTAGCCAGCTGTTTTCCCCAGCTGGTGCTGGGGAGACTGGGTGGTTTGGACTGGGGGAAATCCCCACAGTGCAGCATAGTGGTTGTGGCAGATTATGGCCAGATCGCTTCTTTAGGTGGCTCCCAGATTCATCCCTCCTCACTGGGTGGGACCTCCCTGTAGGAATTTCAGCAACTCTAGCCATGGGTTTAAAGACAGAAGTCTGATCTCGCTGCTACAGAACCCCTAGGGGGAGGGGTAGTTGCGATCTCCATAGCTCAGCAAACTTAGTCTTTCCTGCCGCTGGTTCTGACGAGTCCAAGCAGTCTGGACAATGGGGATTCCCCCAAGTACAGTGCACTTGCTCCACCAATGGGCAGCCAGACAGCTTCTTTAACAGGTCTCTGATCCCTTGCCTCCTGAATGGGTGAGATCTTCCAACAGAGGTCACCAGACACCTTATACAAGAGTGTTCCCACTGGCATCAGGTTGGTGCCCCTCCATGATGGAGCTCCTAGAAGAAGGAGAAGGCAGCCACGTTTGCTGTTGTGCAGCCTCTGCTGGTGATATCTCCAGGTGTGGGAGGAACCCAGGTAAACAGGGTCTAAGTGGACCCCCAGCAAACTGCAGAAGCCCTATGGAAGAGGGGCCTGTTAAAAGAAAACAAAACAAAACAAAAAACAGACAACAGCAACATCATCAACAGAAATGCCCCCCAAAAAACCTCATCCAAAGGTCAGCACCCTTAAAGATCAAAGGAAGATAAACCCATGAAGATGAGAAAGAATCAAAGCAAAAATGCTGGAAACTCAAAAAGTCAGAGTGCCTCTTCTCCAAATGATTGCAGCACCACTTCAGGAAGGTCACAGAACTAGGCTGAGGCTGAGATGGATGAACTGACAGAAGTAGGTTTCAGAAAGTGGGTAATAATGAACTGCTCTGAACTAAAGGAGTATGTTCTAACCCAATGCAAAGAAGCTAAGAATGATAATAAAATAACATTACAGGAGCTGTTAACCAGAATAACCAGTTTAGAGAGAAATATAAATTACCTGATGGAGCTGAAAAACACAACACGAGAACCTCACGATGCAATCACAAGTATCAATGGGCAAATAGACCAAGCAGAGGAATGAATTTCAGAGCTTGAGGACTATGTTTCTGAAATAAGACAGAAAGATAAGATTAGATAAAAAAAGAATGGAAAAGAATGAACAAAACTTCTGATAACTATGGAATTATGTAACAAGATGGAACCTCTGACTGATTGGGGTATCTGAAAGAGATGGGGAGAATGGAACCAAGTTGGAAACATACTTTGGAATATCATCCAGGAGAATTTCCCCAACATAACAAGCCAGGCAACATTCAAATTCAGGAGTTCCAGAGAACCCCAGTAAGATACTCCATAAGAAGATCAACCCCAAGACAATCATCATCGGATTCACCAAGGTAGAAATGAAGGAAAAAATGTTGAGGGCAGCCAGAGAGAAAAGTCAGGTTACCCACAAAGAAGAGCCTAACAGCAAACCTCTCAGTGGAAATACTGCAAGCCAGAACAGAATGAGGGCCAATATACAACATTTGTAAAAAAAATAAATAAATAAAGAATTTCCAACCCAGAATTTTATGTCTGGCCAAACTAAGCTTCATAAGTGAAGAAGAAATAAAATCCTTTTAAGACAAGCCAATGCTGAGGGAATATGTCACCACCAGGCCTGTCTTCCAAGAGTTCCTGAATGAACCACTAAATATGGAAAGGAAAAACTGTTATCAGCCACTAAAAAACACACTGAAGTATACAGAACAATGACACTATGAAGCAACTACATTAACAAGTCTGCAAAATAACCAGCTAGCGTGATGATGACAGAATCAAAATCACAGACAACAATGCTAATCTTAAATGTAAATGCCCCAATTAAAAGACACAGACTGGCAAATTTGATGAAGAGTCAAGACCCATTGATGTGCTGTATTCAGGAGACCCATCTTGTGTGCAAAGACACACATAGGCTCAAAATAAAGGGATGGAGGAAAATTTACCAAGCAAATCGTATGCAGAAAAAAATAAGGGTTGCAATCCTAGTTTCTGACAAAACAGACTTCAAAACAACAAAATCAAGAATACAAAAAAGGTATAAAGCATAATGGTATAATGGTAAACATAATGGTATAATGGTAAAATGGTATAATGGTAAAGCATTATAAAGCATAATGGTAAAGGGTTCAATTCCACAAAAAAAGCTAACTATCCTAAATATATATTCATCCAATACAGGAGCACCCAGAATCATAAAATAAGTTCTTAGAGACCTACAAGGAGACTTAGACTCCTATACAACAATAGTGGGAGACTTTAAGAAGTCACTGTCATTATTGGGCAGATCATAGAGACAGAAGATTAACAAAGATATTCAGAACTTCAACTCAGCTCTGGATCAAGTGGACCTGATAGATAACTACAAAACTCTTCACCCAAAAACAACAGAATGTACATTTTTCTCAGTGCCAAATGGCACTTACTCTAAAATGGATGACATAATTGGAAGTAAAAACACTCCTCAACAAAGGTAAAATAACTAAAATCATAACAGTCTCTCAGACCACAGCACAAATTAGAACTCAGGATTAAGAAACACTCAAAACTAGAAAACTACATGGAAAAAAAAATTAAAAATCTATAAGAGGAGGAAAAAATACATCAGTAACTCTAAACTTAGAATTACTACTGTTTCTCAATTTGTTAGTACTCTATTTTTAAGTTTCCTCCTTCTCCTCCTCCTCCTCTTTTCCCCTTCTTCTTCTCTTTCTCCTTCTTCTCCTTCTCCTTCTTCTTCCTCTTCCTCTTCCTTTTCTTCTTCTTCCCCTTCCCCTTCCCCTTCCCCTTCCCCTTCTCCTTCTCCCTCTCCTTCTCCTTCTCCTTCTCTTTCCTTTTTGTTTGCCTAGGAATGAAAATATGACTATTTTTTCCTTCTTTCTGCTAATCACCCCCTTACATTGCTAGCATAGCTAGTTATATGCATGCTTGCTTAGAAGTTCCAAAGACTGGCCAGGCTCACACCTGTAATCTCAGCACTTTGGCAGACCGAGGTTGGCATATCACGAGGTCAGGAGATTGAGATCGACCTGGCTAACATGGTGAAACCCCATCTCTACTAAAAATACAAAAAATTAGCTGGGCGTGGAGTCACGTGCCTGTAGTCCCAGCTACTCAGGAGGCTGAGGCAGGAGAATCGCTTGAACCAAGGAGGTAGAGGTTGCAGTGAGCCAAGATCACATCACTGCACTCCAGTCTGGGCAACAGAGTGAGACTCCATCTCAAAAAAGGAAAAAGAAGTTCCAAAGACTAACTCTTGAGCCAATCCAGGCACCTATGGAACTCTTCCTCACCAGAAGATTATTTCAAGGCTACAGTTAGTTTCCAGCCTGGTCATCTTGAGATAGCACCAGCCCATTCACCAGATGATGGCAATAACTCAAGATAAAACAACAGAACAAGTTACACAGATGCATTCCCCCACCCCCACCAAATGCCCTCCACACCAAACTTCCCCTTCTTAAACCCCGGCATCTTGCCTGGAATTTTGAGGCTGTTTGGTTAGGGCAAGAGTCTAAATCCATTCCCCATGACTAGCTTTGAAAAATATAAAGTCACTTTCTTTTACCACACTAGGTCCTTGTTATTCAGTTTTGCATGTGGCAAGCAGTCAAACCTGTATTTGGTTACAAATTGACATAGAACCCAGGGATAAGCTGTAGCAAATAAGCTGGTTTCTAATACCATCATTTCTATCTTAAAGCTGCCCAAATGTTTGCAATATCACTAACTAGGCACATTAACATTTTATTTTGTCTAAATATACATACAGACACGTTTAAGTTGCATACTACTTTAAAGTGGTTTAACATCCACCATCTATGGTAAAATACGATTTTAACAAATCAGTTAAAAGTTCAACATTCAAGATCAAAATTGAACAGAATTTTAGAAAACTCCCTTTACAACAGTCTTTTGATGGATGATGTGGTAGTTTTGATTTTCTGGAGAATTAAGATTATTTTGTAGTAGCTAGGAGGAAGTTTGCTGTAGTGGTTAAGTTTATAAGTGCTAGAACTCTGATCTAGCTGGGTGGTCAACCCATACATTTTCTCCTCTATAAAATAAGGCTAATGATATATCAGGCTATATACACACAGATACACATACACACACATATATGGATATATATATCTCTTGATATTCTAAATAGCCATATAGAAATTGTATGTGTTAAGGACCTAAGGACGTGGCACTGGCAGCTATTTTTTTTTTTTTTTTTATGATGAGTTTTTTGAAGTTGCTGTGGTTGGAATGCTTGTGTCCTCTCCAAAATTCATGTTGAAAGTGAGTCCCCTATACAACATTACTAAGAGGAGGAGCTGTTAGGAGGTGACTAGAGCAGTGAGGGCTGTGCTTTCATGAATGAGATTAGCAACCTTATGAAAAAGCTGTAGGGAACTAGCTAGGCCATTTTGGCCCTTCTGCCTTCTGCCATGTGAGGACACAGCTTTCATCCCTCGGCTATTGAGGATGCAGCAACACGGTGCCATATTGGGAGCAGCACTCACTAAACACCAAACCTGCCAGCACCTTGATCTTGGACTTCTTAGGCTCCAGAATTGTGGAAGAAATTAAGTTTCTGTTGTTTATAAATTAATCAGTCTCAGGTGTTTTGTTACAGCAATACAAACAACAAGAAAGAAGTGTTTATTTTTTTCTGATAACCCACTGCATGCTTTTCCTGACTGTATCATGTAATTGACTTACAAATACCTTCTGGACAATTACATAAAAAGCAAACCTAGATTTAGGTAAGAACAGATTGTATTCAAACAGACGATTGCAATAAATGGAGGGAGACCATTGCAAAAGGGAGAATATTCTGAGGATAAAATCTATGCCTATCTCAAAGTTTAGACAGAATGGGGTCTTCTTATATAGGGAGGAGGACATTTGGCTAGAAAGCAACAGGTGTAGGTAAATTTGATGATCAAGTAGCATGATCTAACTGTCGAGCCAGTAATGATTTTCCCTGAAAGTAGACAGTTCTCAGGAGAGGCTATTAAAGAGGAACTGTTCTGAATTCCAATTCTTGCTTAAGTTTCAAAGTGAATCGAGGTCCGGTACATGTGGAGAGGGAAGAAGACAAACTAAAATAGATTTCTGTCAAGTTAGGAGATATTTTGTTCAGATTGAGTGGGTGAGACAAAGCATGGGAGTGAAATAATCACCATCACCTACGGCAGCAGCTGAAAAATTCAAATATGAATGTAACTATTACAATCACTGAAACACCTTTCCGAAAAAATAATTTTATGTGTACCTCTCATGAAAGCAAATTAAGCATTATTAACCTGGATTTACTGATTGGCAAATAGCACTGCCTTTATATTTTATTAGATGTGTTAAAATAAAAATAAAAGGAAAGTAATATTTTTCTCAAATATGTCAGTCACAAAATTATTGGCTCAACATCTATTGTAATAATGTTAGTGGAGACTTGATAAAGATACACTGTGATTATTTTATTTTACTGCATGTCACTTTGAACCTACATTTACCATCGGCATATTTTATGTTGTAAGAGACATGATGTTATCTTTTTGGCCTTGTTGGTTTTATGGAAGGCTGAAAAGAAGAAGGAGCTAGTTTTGGAAAATGTAAGCCTTTGTTTAAACATGGAAGTATTTAGTTAAGAAAGTAGTAAATATTATAATAGTTATACAAGCATAGCTAAGGTAAATGGAACTACACGAATTTATGTTTGAGGATGTTTACTTTTCTCCTTCCAAGCATGAGCTCAAAATATTTAACTCAGTGACTTATTTTCTTTTCTGTTCAAGTTTACTCCCACAATTAGAAACAATTATACATATTAATGGAAATAATCAGTAATGTATTACCTATAAAAGTTATTAAATGTTATGGAATTTGAAAACAAGTTCAATGCAAATGAAATTTTCCAATATGAATAAAATACAATATAATCATTAATTATTTTTTATAAAACATCTGTAAAAATGGTTATAGAAACCTAAAGTGTATATAAAGAAGAAGGAACACATTTACACACACACACATACACAAAATTTGATAGTTCCTTTTAGAAAAAATTCAGAATAATTTTTTATGTATTTTGTTAAATTTAAACTGTATCTCTAATCATATCTATTTTCTATCTTGACCTCAACTTTTGAAATCTTAGCACCATTTCATCATTTTTATTATTATTCATGTCTTCTCTATCTTCATTACTGTTAAGAATAGACATATGCCATTATATAATTTTTAACTAGGAAAAATCCTGACCCTTCATACTTGGCTGCTGTGAAGAAGAATTATATCACATTTGAATCCGAAACTTGGAATAGCTAATATTTTATGCTGAAAGCAGTATGAAGTATAGCTCTACTTTTCTCTAAATGATACTCCTTCTATTACCAACCTGAATTTTTCATTTGACAATTGGTTGGCATGTTTGCATGTTTGAAATTAAAGAGGAAATGGTAGCAATGGTACAACAAAAGCAAATTAACAGTAAAAAAAAAAAAAAAAAAAAAAAAAAAAAAGACCCCAAACATTTAATTGTCTAGATTCAGGTCACTTGTACAACTTCCTAATCCCCTGGTATAATTCTTCTTTGATGCAAAAGCTTTGTAGCTCTGGGTTCTTTTGAAAAAGCAAAACAGAAACTGAAGTGGCCTTACAGGGTTTTCCTTCTGTGGGAAGTGCAAGTAAGTATGATGAGCAATGGTGCCTTTGAGGTCTCTTGCTAACACTGCAAATAATCTGGCTGAATTAAAAGAGTCTTCAATTAGTGGTTGAGTGCTCAATGTGGCACTCAACTTTAGAGTCCCAGATAATTTCTTAGCATCTCTCTACTTCTAAAGAACCAAAGCAAGCTTCAGGGAATGGTAAAATGCCTTATAGATTTGGTTCCAACAGATCTATATATGAGATGACTAGCTTAACAGAGCAGGTAAAAAGTAGGTCATACTCACTTTTTCATGACAATTAAATTCAAAAATATATGTTAAACACTTTCTATATGTAGTACACTAATAGGTGGTTGGTATCCTAAAAATAATTTAGTTTATTCAAGTACAAAACTATAAATATTCCAATAGAGACTCAATTCACATTAAATGTTGCAATATAAATACATACAAGATACAAAAAAAGGACAGGACTGGGGTGTACCCTTGCCTGATGAATCAGGGACAATTTTTGGATGAGATGGTACCTGAGGAGAAGCATAAAATGATACAGATAAATAGCCTTTCCACTACTAGAATTAACTTCTTTTATCATTTTCTTAATTATTTCCATGACTGCTATACTACAACAAACTCTTCACATTTATAAATTTATAGTGCATAAGCCCACTATTGAAGAATGACCCTAAAGTTCTATACCATGAAATATCTAATTTTCCTAAAAATAAAGTTAAATTGCTTTTGTTAGAGATTCAAGTAATAAAATATCCACATGAAGCTGGTGTAAATAATAAACATAATTAATTTCAAAGTATTGATCATTTAGAATTTTGTTTTGGTATTGCTATATTTATCTCTGTGCTGTGACTCTATTTTGCTATATTATATGATGCTCCCTTTAGTCATATGAATGTTTCAGACCCAGGTGTCTTTTCCTCTGGTCATGAAATGATTTCAACTGCTCTAGTCCACACATTTGTATAACAAACCATCCAGAAGGAGAAAAAATTTTTCTCTTACTCCAATCAATAAATATAAATTCTGAATATCAAGATACATGTTACAAATTGGGGCCCCCTTTGAACCAATTCCTTTTAATGGAGGAGTGCACAGAGATATCACATAAAGTCAAGGTTAGCACTGTCCATGAAACAGTCACAGGGATAAATGCATGGGTTTCTGCCATTCGTTTAGAAGACGTATCGGGATTTGGCTTTAGGCCTGGAGCTGGTGTAATGCAATAGGGCCAATAGAAAGAGTAGTAGGGGAGAGCAAATGTCCCGGATGATCCTAGACAACCGCCCAGCGTCTGTACCACAACCTCTTTATAACATTCTCTACCAATTTTCTATTCGATGCCTATTAGTAGGATATTTTCTAAACTTTTATATGTGGAAAGTGATATGATGCTTTGGTCTATGTGAATGTGAAGATTTTAAAAGGTCTCCAGTTATGTAACATATAAGTACTTATGAACTGTAACACTTACATTTTTTTTTTTAATTGGCTTGGTATATGGTATAAACAGACACCTTTATTAGCTTTTCAATTACTGTCACAATAAATTACCTCATATTAGTGGCTTAAAACAATACTTTTTTTTTTTTCCTCACAACTCTGTGGGCCAGAAGTAGAACGTTTGTATAAATAGGCTAAAATACAGTTGTCTGCAGGGCTGTGCTTCTTTGAGAGATCTCCAGGAAAACAGAACAATTTCTGTTCATTTCCCTATAATAGTTAAAGTCCCCTTTTTTGTTTGCTTGTTTTTTTTCCTAGCCTCTAGATTAAGAACTGTTTCCAGCTTCTAAAGACTGCCACATTCCTTGGCTTCTGCCATCCTTCCTCCATTTTTAAAACAAACGATGAAGTATCAGGCTGTTCTTACTAAATCTCTTTGACTCTCTTCAGCCAGAAAAGATTTTCTACTTTTAAGAAGATGAATGTGATCCAATATAGCTAGACTGGGCTCACCAATATAAGTCAGGCTAATCTCCCTATCTCAAGTCTCTTAACCTTATACTCAAACCCTATAGTTTGGATCTGTTTTGTCTCCACCAAGCCTTATGTTGACGTTTGATGCCAGTGTGGCAGTGTTGGGATGGAGGCCTAGTGGGAGGTGTTTGGGCCATGATTGTGGATCCCTTATAAATAGATTAATGGTCTCCCATGAGGATGAGTGAGTTCTTACCCTAGCTAGTTTCCACCGAGCAGGTTGTTAAAAAGAGCCTGGCTTCATTAGTTTTTCTCTCTCTTGCTCTGTCTCTCACCGTGTGACTTCTTCACAAATGCTTTCTCCCTTTTCACTTTCTACTATGAGTTGAAGCAGCCTGAGGACCTCACAAGATGCAGCTGTTCAATCTTGAACTTTCCAGCCACCAGAACCGTGAGTAAAAATAAACCTCTTTTTCTTCCTGTGAATTACTCAGCCTCAGATATTCTGTTATAGACACACTAAATAAGCTAAGATACCTTACTTACATTTGCAAATTCTCTTTTCATATATTCTCAGGTTTTCAGGAGCAGACCATGCACATCCTTGAGGAGCCATTATTCACTAACTTCTATGTAACTTCTGGAGTAATCACCTTAAAATTATTATTTACTGTATTAGAGCACCTTAAAATTATTAGTTTTTCAGAGTAACAGAAGAAATGAAGTGTGTAAGTTTGGGGAAAGGGTAGGATTTATTTTAAAGACTTGCTCATGTGATCGTGAGGACTAGAAAGTCCAAAATACGCAGGGTAGGCCAGCAGGCTGGAACCCCAGAGAGAGAGGACATTACATTCCTGAGTCCAAAGGCTGTGTAGAGGTGGAGTTCCTCTTCCTCAAGCTACCTTCATCTTTTCTCGTAAGGTCTTCAGCTGATTGAATGTGACCCACACACATTATGGAGAATAATCTGCTTTACCCAATATCTATTGATTTAAATTTTAACCATATCCAAAAAATGCCTTTACAGGTACATTTACACTGGTGTTTGAACAAACCTGGGTATCATGGCCTAGACAAGTTGACACATAACATTAACCATCACAGTTACAATACATTAAAATTGTCCAAGTGCAATATTCTGCATTTTGCCTTATTTCCTATAAGTACCATTTAAATTTTCATTTTGCAGAGGAGAAAAATGAGCCCCAGAGAGGTTAAATGATTTTCCTGGGGCCATGCAAAGACAGAAACTACTTGGGCTTTTCTTACAGCAAACCTTAAAAATGGTACCCATTGTCTAACAGGAAATAAAAGGCCTCTTTTATTTTTTGTATACCATGTAAGACTGTGTGATGTAGTATATGATTACTTCTTCAGTCTTACCTCTTACCCTATATTCTCCTTACAACTTATATACAAATCCAGAACATATTCTTAGAAATTGTGATCCTACAACATGTCAGGTTTTGTCACCACCCACTTGCAACAACTAATAAGTGCTCTTTGGTATCTGAATAGTGAATAATCTAGTTTTCGAATATCATTCTAAGGGTTTACTTCCAAAACTGCTTTCATTTAAAACTGCCTTAGTTTATGTTTATCTGAAGGTAGAACTTGAGAAGATTGTCTGAAAGTAGTTTATTTGTCAGACGATCCTATGAAGAGATATGAGGAAGAGGAAAAATGAGAGTGTAGAGAGAAAAAAAAAATACAGTGTAGTGTTTATTAAGCTGCCTACTGCTGTTAGTGACTGGGGCTCAATCTTACCTAAGACCTTTTGAAGAGCCATGCGGAATACATCAGACTGACCCATTGAAGGTAAAGAAGTTGAAGCATTTAACCTCGATTCTTGTCTACCCTCTGAGGGTTTCTCCAAGACCATTCCTTCCCTTGCACTTCTAAGGCTGACCTTGGGAGAGAGCTGTGAGGCGCAAAAGCTGAAACATACTGCAGAAAATGATCCATACCTGACACAGGCAATGTTAAAAGGAATTGCTCCCCATTGCTGAGTTGAAATGAAGTGGAGGGATAGAGGAGATGTGTCATATGTGGAGTGAGTGCTGCACAGTGTCTGCAGGTATGGACTTCAGCAGAGTTAAAGAGCTGGACCTGGACATGAATAGAGATTAAAAATTATATACATAAAAATCATTTAAAGGAGGTCCTCTGTTCCTTGATGAGTACAAACTACACATGATATGAATTTGTCTCCAGTGATTTTCCCTATGACTTTCCTAGGAATACTGTAACAAATTACCAAAAACTTGATGGTTTAAGACAAAAGAAACGTATTCTTTTAAAGTTCTGGAGATTGTAAGTCCAAAGCCAGTTCTGCTGAATGGAAATTAAGCTCTCTGCAGAGCTGTGTCTTTCTGGAGACTCTATGGGAGAAGCCATTTCTTCTTCCAGATTCTGATGGCTGCTGGCATTTTTTGGCTTGCGGCTGTATTGCTCCCGTCTCTGTCACTTTCTCTTCTATATGTCTGTCAATTTTCCCTCTACTTTCCTCTTTTAATGATACATGTAGAATTTAGGACCATTTGGCAATTTTCTATATTTTTACATTGACACATAAAATATATATTTATGGTGAACAGCATGATGTTTTGATATATGTGCACATTGTGAAATGGCTAAATCAGGGGAATTAACATTGTCAAACATACTTTTTTGTGGTGTGAACACTTAAAATCTAATCTAGCAATTTTCAAGTATATAGCAGGTTGTCATTGACTGTAGTGACCATGTCTCTTGTATGTATTCTCCTAACAGAAATTTTGCATTACTTTGGTTAAAATCAAGTGTAGGGTTGTTTGGATAATCCAAGGTAATCTGCTATTCAAATCCCATTTCCTATCAGTAACAGTGCTCATAAATATTCCTACTCTTTAGTTACTACAACAGACTTATTGTTTCAGCCCTATTTATTTTTAAATTTAAGTTTATTTTCCTATCTTACCCTCAGTGAACATTACAGTTCTGTCTCTCTGTTCATTGTAGCTTCCTTCTCTGAAATTGAAAGAATATAGAGGAGGGTGGCAAAACATAGACCCCTTACCTGTCTAAGTCTGTAGTTCAATTTAGATAAGATATTAGGTGGCATCTTATATACTGCTGCATCATAAATCCTGGAATTGTACCTTTGATCATGATCCCTTCAATTGATTGCTACTGACAATATTCTTCAGCAAATATGTACTAAAAAATCAAAACTTGACAAAAAGGAGGCTCTGTTTTAGCCATCACTTTTGCAGGTAATCTAAAAACCCTTGAAATGCCCTGCCTGATAGAACTGTCTTTGTTTGCCTAGAAGCCTTGATAGTGTAACAGTGTGATTTAGAGTAGAACCTGGCCACACCAGATGGTCTAACTGTGTGATTTAGGGTAGGATCATGTGGTATCTGCTCAAACTCCTGAGAGGCTAGAGACTGAGATTAGCCATGTAGGCTCTGAACCATGTTTATGAGATGAACCCCAATTAAAATCTGCACACCACGGCTCAGGTGAACTTCATTGGTTGGCAATACCTTTTTATAGGCACTCAGGCTTGATGGGAAGGTAATGATATCTTCAAGTCCATAGAGAGAGAACAGCTGGGAAGTTACATGGTTGGAACTTTCCTGGATTCTACTGTATGCAGTTCCTCCCTTGGCTGCTTTAAATTTGTGTATTGTAATATAATAAACTATAATAAGTATAACAGCTCTTACTGAGTTCTGTGAGTTGTTCTAGCAAGTTAATGAAAATCAGAATGGTCTTGGAGTTCCTTAACTTATAGTTGGAATCGAAGTTAGGGTAGTCTTGTAGACTGGGCTCCCTCTAACTTTGCTGCTTTTCACTGATAAACTTTACGTTTCTTAATCCAATATTTTACCATCTTTTTTTATATCCAGCCCCGATCTCATTTTCAAGCTTTCCCAGACATACATCCCTAATTCTACACAAAATATTTCCAGGTGATTCCAACTTTTTCCTGCTCTAGTATATAACTGCAGTAATTTCTCATGTTGTTAACACCTCTTTTTATCTACAGCTTGGGTAACTCTTTCCCATTCTACCTTAGGGTAGAATATGTGATTATATTTTGCTAGTGGATAACAGACATTATGATACAAGAAGAGACTTGAAAAGTGCTTATACATTGAGACTCATTATCATGAGGCTTTTAAAACTCCTGTGCTGTCTTGTTAATAAGCCTGAGCTAGCCTGCTGGATGATGAGAGACGTGTGGTGACCCAGTGACCCCCACTTCCCCAGCCTACATCCTGCCATCCATGAGACCCACGAGTGCAGCCACATTAAATTCTCTAGTAGTAAGCTGACCTACTGGCTAAACACAGATGCAGAAACAAGCTCAACTGACATCGTCTACTCCCATCTTAAATCTCAACAAGAGGCTAGAATTGATTAATTCTAATACAGGAATACATGACTTACAAGGCACAGGGAGTATAAGAAGGATGGTGCATTTCTGGGCCATGATATCATCAAAGAGGTTAATCAGGAAATAGAAAAGGAAATAGCTGACTTCATTTATACTGAATGAACAGAATTTATATTCATTGGAAGACATATGGCTCCCTGAATGAAAGAGAAACTAGATAAACTAGTTACTTGTTCATTATAGTTGCTGATATCTTTGGAATTGGATTTGTAATTTCAAGGGTATGCTATAGTACAACATTGTCTCAAGGCAGACATTTTAATAAAATAGGTTGTTTAAAGAGGTCCAGTGGTATTCTAGTTAGATTCATAATCTAATTTATTAGTTTTTTTTTTTTTTTTGGCTCCTCTAAATAGGGTCCCTGATTGCAACCCTTTAGAGGGCAACAGAAGAGCAGTGGTTTCTTGTTAATGAACTATTGCATCAGTGAAAACATTAGTAATAGTAAGGTAGATATAACTCATTAATGTGTACATGGGTTTTATTTAATGCAATCTGTAACATATTTTATGCTTAACATTATAATGCAAGCCTTTCTAAAATTTAAATATTCAAGACCTTTTCATGGGATCAAATCCTTCTTATGAACAGAATTGTGTTCCTTTCCTAACTCATATGTTGAAGCCGTTAATACCAATGTGACTGTATTTGGAGAGAGGGTTTTTAGAGAGGTAATTAAGGTTAAATGAGTTCTTTAAGGTGGTTCTCTAATCCAATGGGACCGGTGTCTTGTAAGTAGAGGGAAAGACCACATTAATCTCTCTATCCCCATAGAAGTACAAAGGAAAGGCCATGTGAGGACATAGCAAGAAGCTGGCCATCTGCAACCCAAGCAGAGAGGCCTCAAAAGATAGCACCCTAGCTGGCACCTTGATCTTGAACTTTTAGCCTTCAGAATTGTGAAGAAATAAATTCCTCTTGCATAAGGCTCCCTCTCTGTCGTATTCTATTATCGCAGCCCAAGCAAATAATACACTCCCTATTGGTAAAAATGAATCTTTATACTTTTCCCATCATGGTTTCTTGCTTTTTACCTATCCAGTGTTACTTTGAGAAACTGCATGACGCTTGTCATCATAGAAACTAATTGAAGTTTGTAAATCACTTTAAATAGACCTTTCAATGAAATATTAAATAATGAACAATTCATTATCATCAACCCCTTTGAAAACACTAAAGACTTTACTAATCCTTTAATTATATTTATGCTTGTTTTATATGCTAATTAAATAAATAATTAATATTTATTAAATTTCATGTACATTCTGAATCTTTGTGTCTGGACAAAAATAGAGGGCAAATTAAAATAAAGACACAATTCAATGTGTAGTACATTGTACCTGCATGGTTTTGCTTCCAATATACTAGATAATTAATATCACGCCAGTGAAAAATAATGGTACTACAATATCGTCATACATATGAGTGAACAAACTACCACTCCTACATTCACTTTGCCATTTTGTTTATTCTAAAACATGTATGAAACCTTGATGAATTGATATCTTTAAATCATAAGTGCAAATTTCTGAGATGTCTGGCTAAGGCCTTAGTGAGAAAGTGGATGAAATGGGTATAAATGATTTCCTGCTCAAAATGATTAAAACTGTTTTGAATTCATGACAAACGTTCATTATTTGAATGAAGAAATATAGACATATTAGGAGACAAAGGAATTGTTTATTCATGAATCTGAGTATGGCTAAGATGCCTCCAAGAAGCAAAAGAAGCAGTGAAGTGCTTTATGTGTTAAGACAACAAATGAGATATGGAAAAGTTATATTTAAAGAGAATTTTTTTAAATGAGAGAAACCTCATTTATAGCTACAAAAACCTCATTTATAGCTATAAAATGAACAAGTAACTCGATTTTTTTCTATATATAAAAAAGTAGGACTCTGCATAAGTTTTTGGTTGAATAATAGGAATTGAGAAGAAATCTGTTATTGTAAAATCACACCACTATTTTCAACCTCTCATGTTTTGATGAAACCTTGACAAGAAAGGCTTATCCCACTAGAACATGTTGTAGTCCATTTTGTGCTGCTATAACAAAATACCACAGATTGGGTAATTTATAATTAACAAATACTTATTGGTTCATGCTTCTGGAGGCTGGGAAGTCCATGATGTAGGGGCTGGCATCTTGCAAGGAACTTCCTGCTGAGTCATTCCATGGCAGAAAGTCAAAGGGTGAGAAAGAGAGAGACAAAAGTGGGCTGAACTCATTCTTACATAAGGAACTGGCTCTTGTGATAAAGGCGTTAACCAATTTCAATGACATTCTATTAGTTATTTTTAAATGTACAGTTATTATTGACTGTAGTCCCCATGTTGTGCTATCAAATACTAGGTCTTATTCATCCTTTCTTTTTAAACATATTTTTTGGCAATTACATTTTAACATGAGTTTGGAATAGGATAAACATTCAAGCCATAGCAGTACCTTATGTTTCTCGTATGGAGTAAATTTTTCTGCTCTATACTCATAAGATATCCTGTTTATAAAGTCTTATATCTTCTACCACATTATATTGAAATAATCTTTTAAAATATCTATCATTTTTATAACATCAAACATCTACAAACACTAATGATTAAGATTGATCTCATTGTCTCTTCCAGGTACATGTCTGATATCTATTAGGTGCTCAGTCAGTGTCTATAGAAATGAACTATAAATCCATCCTGTAAGCAATTAAAATACTATTTTCCCTGTGGACATTTTATAAAGATGGTATTTTAACAGGATTTCAAAGACTTAGATTTAAATAAAGTGAAGAATTAAAATCCAAAATGGCACTAGGAGACATGAACAACCTACTTTCACTTTTAAAAAATATATTTTTAGTCATTTCATCTTATACATTTTTGCTTTTGACTCAAGCCAATTTATTTGATTTCTGAACTCTGAACGAATTTCTACACTGAAAATTGATTTGACTATTGGTCCTTTTAATGTATGCTTGTCTGTAAAGAAATATAGATCTTTATTTGTATTCTGAGCTCCTAGCATGTGTGATGCTGTTGTTAATATGTTGAGTGAATTATTAACCAGCTGAAGCACTTAAATGTCAGTATCAAGTACTTCGATGGCATTAATTAATTTTTTTAAAAGCGCTGATCATATAATTTGTTTTGACTCTAATTTGCTTTGAGATGCAAACAAACCCACTTATTTTTCACAATCTAAATTATAAGTGAAGAGAAAAATAGATGATATGACTATATTCAAAATTTAAGAGAAAAATGTATTGATGTCTAAAATACACTATAAATGGAGAAACGAGTTTCAATATGAAATTTTCTAAACATGTATTTGTCTACTTGGATAATTATATTTCTTTTATGAGTAATTCTTTTTAATATATATTTCAAAAATTCCCAAGTATTTGAAATATCAAAATATTTCACACTAAGTCTTCAATATTATATTAATGTGTCAGAGAATATTGAATGTTGGTGCCTCTGAGTGTTTGCATGTATGAACAAAACTAAGAGGAAAGACTCACTGAATACCCTTTTATCACATTGTCACTCCATTTCTTTCCAGAATTAGCCATATCGTACAGTGGTTATTGATTATTCAATGTCATCATTTTTTTATTCAAACAAATATTATTTGAGTGCCCACTATAAGCCTTGGACACTGCATAGAGAGCAGAGTAAAACATTCACAGTATTTACAAAAATAACACAAATTTATGTAATTATCAATAGGCATAGTACTGTTTTTATATTTTAAAATATTTTTAAATGATAATAGAGTCTTTTATATACTTCTAATTTCAGCAGCTTTAGAAATTTTTATGAAATATATTTTTGAGATAATCCACATTAAAACAAATAGCTATAGGTAATATATATAACAGGATATATAGAATTCTCATGTAAGAATGGATCACATGTATGTCACATGTATTCTACTGAGATAATACACTGTATGTATTTATATATTGTATATCCGTATTATTCTTTCTTTTGTTGTGAAAATCATGCTGCCGCAAAAATTTTAGACATAAAAATGTCACACGTTATTTGTGTGTCCGGGAGAGAAATTGCTGGCTCTAAGGATATAAAAGTTATCGACATTAGTGAATATTGATAAATTGCTTATCAAATTGTTTGCACTAATTTACTTTGCAGATAATGGCATATGAGGGTTCTTGTCCACCACATATTTGCTATCAGTTATTATTCTCAAAATTTTTCCATTTATTAGCTTTAATATTATACCATAACACCTTTACACTATTGCTGGGAGTGTAAATTAGTTCAACCATTGTGGAAGACAGTGTGGCAATTCCTCAAGGATCTAAAACCAGAAATACCATTTGCCCCAGCAATCTCATTACTGGGTATATATCCAAAGGATTATAAATCATTCTACTATAAAGACACATGCACATGTATGTTTATTGCAGCACTGTTTACAATAGCAAAGACTTGGAACCAACCCAAATGCCCTTAATGTTAGACTGGATAAGGAAAATGTGGCACATGTACACCATAGGATACTATGCAGTCATAAAAAGTATGATTTCATATCTTTTGCAGGGAAATGGATGAAACTGGAAATCGTCATTCTTAGCAAACTAACACAGGGACAGAAAACCAAACAGCGCATGTTCTCAGTCATAAGTGAGTGTAGAACAGTGAGAACACATGGACACAGGGAGGAAAACATCATACTCCAGGGCCTGTAGGGGGTAGAGGGCAAGGTGAGGGAGAGCATTAGGACAAATACCTAATGCATGTGGGGCTTAAAACCTAGATGATGGGTTGATAGGTAGAGCAAACCACCATGGCACATGTATACCTATGGAACAAACCTGAATGTTCTGCACATGTATCCCAGAAGTTAAAGTAAAATAAAAATAAATAAATCAAAAATATATTATATGATAACATGCTGTTTTTTTAAATTGATACATAATATTTTACCTATCTACAAGGCATATGTTTATTTTTTTTACTTACATAGTATGTGTAATGTTCAAGTCAGGATAATATAAAATGTCCTAATGTGATTTGGAATGATGTTTCTTGATTAAAAGTGAAAATGAGCATTTTTCATATATTAGCAAATTATTTGTAAATTGAATACTTCCTTGCCTATTTTGGTAGTTTCTCTTTTATTATTAGTATTTGGAAATTAGAGGCATTCTAGTTAGTTTAAATTTTTACTTTGTTTTCTATACCTTTTGTGGTACAGAAAACAAAACAATCGCAACTTTTAATATCAATGAGGTCAAATTAATTTTTTATGTTTTGCATCTTAGTGTCTTGTTAAACCAAAACCATAAATATATTGTCTAATATTTTATTCTTGATATTTTAAATTTTGCTTTTCTTAATTTATTGGCCAGCACGATAATTTAATTTTTATGTGTACTAAAAGAAATTAGTTTCTTCTTTGTTTTGTACATAAATAGTTATTTGACTTAGTGTCATTTATTAAGCAAATAGTGATCATGTCTCAGATCTCATTGTTTATCAATAATACATAGAATTTCACTGAAAGCATAGATTGCCTATAATCACTCTATATCATTTCTTCCATTTGCCTATTTATCCCACAGAGTCTTGTGGAATGCTCTTATCAATCAAAATAAATGACTCAAATATTTTTTGTTTTTTCTGCATGGCAAATTTTGTGTTTCAGATGTTCTTTATTTACTTGACCATTCAGAGTAATTTTAAACATATGTACAATCATAGGGCAGGCATGTAGCTGTTAACATATTTTGAATACTGAACTATCTCAGACTCCTGGGATAAAGTCCAGATGGACATAATGTATTTTTAAACGTTAATTGTTAGGATTGTCTTGCATATACAGGGTCTTCTTTGATTCCATATGAAATTTAAAATTGTTTTTTCTAATTCTGGGAAGAATGTGAATGGTAGTTTGATGAGAATAGCATTGAACCTATACATTACTTTGGGCAGTATGGTCATTTTCATGATACTGGTTCTTCTTTGCATGAGCATTGGATGTTTTTCCATTTGTGTCCTCTCTAATTTCCTTGAGCAGTGGTATGTAGTTCCCCTTGAAGAATTCCTTCACATCCCTTGTTAGCTGTATTCCTAGGTATTTTATTCTCTTTGTAACAATTATGAATGGGAGTTCATTCATGATTTGGCTCTCTGCTTGTCTATTGTTGATGTGAAGGAATGCTTGTGATTTTTGCAGGATTTTTGTATCCTGAGATTTTGCTAAAGTTGCTTATCAGTTTAAGGAGTTTGGGGGCTGAGGTGATGGTGTTTTCTAAATATAAAATCATGCCATCTGCAAACAGAGATAATTTGACTTTCTCTCTTCCTATTTGAATACACTATTTATTTCTCTTGCCTGATTGCCCAGGCCATAACTTCCAGTACTATGTTGAATAGGAGTGGTGAGAAAGGGCATCCTTGTCTTGTATCAGTTTTCAAAGCTTTTGCCCATTCAATGTGATATTGGCTGTGGGTATGTAATAAATAGCTCTTATTATTTTGAGATATGTTCTATCAGTACCTAGTTTATTGAGAGTTTTTAACATGAAGAGGTGTTGAATTTTATCAAAGGCCTTTTTTGCATCTATTGAGGTAATCATGTGTCTTTTGTCTTTGACTCTGTTTATGTGATGAATTATGTTGATTGATTTGCATAGGTGAACCAGCCTTGCATCCCAGGGATGAAATTGACTTGATCATGGTGGATAAGTTTTAGATGTGCTACTGGATTTGGTTTGCCAGTATTTCATTGAGGATTTTCACAACAATGTTCATCAGGGATATTGGCCTGAAGTTTTCTTTTTTGTTGTGTCTCTTCCTGGTTTTGGTATGAGGATAAAATGAGTTAGAAAGGAGTCCCTCCTTTTCAATTGTTTGGAATAGTTTCAGAAGGAATAGTACCAGCTCCTTTTTGTATTTTTGGTAGTATCCAGCTGTGAATCTATCTAGTCCTGGGCTTTATTTAGTTGGTAAGCTATTAATTACTGCCTCAATTTCAGAACTTGTCATTTGTCCATTCAGGGATTTGACTTCTTCCTGGTTTAATCTTGGGAGAGTGTATGTGTCCAGGAATTTAACCATTTCTTTTAGATTTTCTAGGTTTTTTGCATAGAGGTGTTTATAGTATTCTCTGATTGTAGTTTGTATTTCTGTGGGATCAGTGGTGATATCCCCTTTATCATTTTTTATTGTGTCTATTTAATTCTTCTCTCTTTTCTTCTTTATTAGTCTAACTGGAAGTCTATATGTTGTTAATTTTTTTCAGAAAACCAGCTCCCAGATCCATTGATTTTTTTTGGAAGTTTTTTTCACGTCTCTATCTCCTTCAATTCTTCTCTGACCTTAGTTATTTCTTATCTTCTGCTAGCTTTTGGATTAGTTTGCTCTTGCCTCTCTAGCTCTTTTAATTGTGATGTTACGGTGTTGACTTGAGATCTTTCTAGCTTTCTGATGTTGTCATTTACTGCTATAAATTTCCCTCTTAACACTGCTTTAGCTGTGTCCCAGAGATTCTGGTATCTTCTCTCTTTGTTCTCATTAGTTTCAAAGAATTTCTTGATTTCTACCTTAATTTCATTATTTACCCAGGAGTCATTCAGGAGCTGGTTGTTCAATTTCCATTTAATTGTGTGGTTTTGAGTGAGTTTCTTAATCTTGAGTTCTAATTTGATTGCACTGTGGTCTGAGAGGCTGCTTGTTATTATTTCAGTTCTTTTGCATTTGTTCAGGAGTGTTTGACTTCCAATTATGTAGTCAATTTTAGAATAACTGCCATGTGGCTCTGAAGAGAATGTATATTGTATTGATTTAGCATAGAGAGTTCTGTAGATGTCCACTAGGTCCACTTGATCCAGGGCTGGGAATATCCTTGTGTAATACAGACAGTGGGGTGTTAAAGTCTCTCACTATTATTGTGTGGGAGTCTAAGTCTCCTTGTAGGGCTCTAAGAACTTGTTTTATGAGTCTGGGTGCTCCTATAATGGGTGCATAAATATTTATAATAATTAGCTCTCTTGTTGAATTGTTCCCTTTACCATTACATAATGCCTTTCTTTGTCTTTTTTGATCTTTGTTGGTTTAAAGTTTTTTTTGTTAGAGACTAGGATTGCAACCACTGCTTTTTTTTTTTTTTTTTTTTTTAACTTTGCTTTCCATTTGCTTGGTACATTTTCCTCCATCCCTTTATTTTGAGCCTTTAAGTGTCTTTGTATGTGAGATGAGTCTCCTGAATACAGCACAATGATGAGTCTTGACTCTTTATCCAATTTGCCAGTCTGTATCTTTTAATTGGGGCATTTAGCCCATTCACATTTAAGGTTAATATTGTTATGTGTGAATTTGATCCTGTCATCATGCTGCAATTTGTTTATTTTGCACACTAGTTGATGCAGTTTTTTCACAGTGTCATTGGTCTTTATATTTTGGTGTGTTTTTGCAGTGGCTGGTACCGGTTTTTCCTTTCCATATTTAGGCTTCTCTCAGAAGCTCTTAAAGGGCAGGCCTGGTGGTAACAAAATCCCTTAGCATAAGCTTGTCTGGAAAGGATTTTATTTTTCCTTCGCTTATGAAGCTTAGTTAGGCTGGAAATTAAATTCTGGGTTGAAAATTATTTTCTTTAAGAATACTGAATATTGGTCCCCAATCTCTTCTGGCTTGTAGAGTTTCTATTGAGACATGCACTCTTAGTTTGATGAGCTTCCCTTTGTAGTGACCTGACCTTTGTCTCTGGCTGCCCTTAACAGTTTTTCCTTCATTTCAGCCTTGGAGAACCTGATTATGTGTCTTTGGGTTGATCTTCTTGTGGAGTGGGTGTTCTCTGTATTTCCTGAATTTGCATGTTGTCCTGTCTCGCTAGGTTGAGGCAGTTCTCCTGGATAATATCCTGAAGTATGTTTTCCAGCTTGTTTCCATTCTCACAGTCTCCTTCTTGTACTTAAATGAATTATAGATTTGGTCTTTTTATAAAGTCCCATATTTCTTGGAGGCTTGTTCATTCCTTCTCATTCTTTTTTCTCTAGTCTTGTCTGCAAGCCTTATTTCAGCAAGGTGATCTTTAAACTCTGATATCCTTTCTTCTGCTTGGTCAATTTGGCTATTGATACTTGTGTATGCTTCACAAAGTTCTCATGCTGTGTTTTTCGCTCCATCAGGTCATTTATGTTCCTCTCCAAACTGGTTATTCTAGTTAGCAATTCTTCTAACCTTTCATCAAGGTTATTAGCTTCTAGGCATTGGGTTAGAACATGCTCTTTTAGCACAGCGGTTTTTTTTATTACCCACCTTCTGAAGCCTACTTCTGTCAATTCATCCATCTGATCCCTCGTCCAGTTCCGTTCCCTTGATAGAGAGACACTATGATCATTTGAAGGAGAAGAGAAATTTTGGCCTTTTGGGTCTTCAGCACTGTTTCTGTTGATTCTTCCTCATCTTCATGAGTTTGTCTAGTTTCGGTCTTTGAGGCTGCTAACCCTTGGATGGGGTTTCTGTGGGGCTTTTTTGTTGTTGATGCTGTTGTTGCTTTCTGCTTGTTTTTCTTTCAATCATCAGGTTCCTCTTCTATAGAGCTGCTGCAGTTTCCTGGAGTTTCACTTCAGGCCCTATTCATCTGATTTGCTCTCGCTCCTGGCGATGTCACTCAAGGAGGCTGGAAAGAAGCAAAGATGAGCGCCTGCTCCTTCCTCTTGGACCTCCGACCTCAAGTAGCACCAACCTGATGCCAGGATTGCTCCTGTACAGGGTATCTGACAATCCCTATTGGAGGGTCTCACCTAGTTGGGGGACATGGGGAACAGAACCAGTTTAACAAAGCATTTAGTCCCTTGTTGGAGGGGATGTGCCTCTTGCTGGAGGGAAACCC
Source organism: Chlorocebus sabaeus (assembly GCF_047675955.1). Classification (NCBI taxonomy): domain Eukaryota; kingdom Metazoa; phylum Chordata; class Mammalia; order Primates; family Cercopithecidae; genus Chlorocebus; species Chlorocebus sabaeus. The sequence goes on along the minus strand of NC_132930.1, from coordinate 22,704,402 downwards.
ACTTGTCTTGGCTGCCTGGATTCCTCAGAACTACCAGTAGGAGACGCTAAGTCTGCTGGTCTGCAGAGACTACAGCCCCCTAGGCGCTCAGGCTCAGGAAGATCTGGGTTCTATCCCTGAGCCTCTGGCTGGAGTTACTGGAGATCCTGCAGGGAAGCCCTGCCCGCTGAGGAAGGATGGTTCAGGGTTAGGCCTGAAGGGGCCCTCTGGCTGCAGACTGCCATAGCTGGTGTGTTGGGCTGTGGGGGACAAGTCTTGGGACCAAGCCATTCAGCCTCCGTGGCTCCAGCAGGGGAAGCACAGCCTGGAGCTATAGAAATGGGTGCCACCCTTCCCCCTCCCAGGCAGCTTAGCATGTTGGGCAGTTGTGAATCCCATTGCTGGCTGCTGCCCCACCCCTAAGGAGCTCAAAAGACTTAGACAGCAGGCAGCTGCAGCTAGTGCTGTTGGTCCCTCCCACTGGGAGTTCTGTAGACTTAAGCAGATTCCAGCTGAGAGGCTGTAAGAATCTGCACCTTCCATGGTTAGGACACTAGGCCCTGCTGGCATAGGTTTGCAATTGAGATCTTCCGATCCATGGGTTGCACAGTTCTGTGTTTCCAAGCCTCCTTTGCTGGGTGGAGGGGGATTTCCTGCCCCATGTGGCTCTCATGTAGGCCACAGCACCACACTGTTCTTCCTTCTCTCTGTGGGTCACACCAGCCTCCTAGTCTGTTCTGATGAGAGAACCTGGATACCTTGGTTGCCAGTGAAGGATTCACATGCTTATTATGGTGATTTCTGATGGGAGCCTCCAGACGCCGCTGTTTGTAGTTGGCCATCTTACCCCTACCCCCACACCGCCTTATGAGTACCACAGGCTAACCAATTGCACCAGTGGAGCTCCTAAGAAACTCTATTCCTCATTCAAATACTTTTTATTTGCTTATGATGTGTAAATATTAAGAATTCTGCATATAAATTGATTTACTTTAAAAAAAATATTATGAGAGAAAGACACAGAAAATACCAAGAACAATGCCTGAAACATATTTGGTGCTCAATAATGGTTGAAAAAAAAATAAAATTAACAGGTCATGAGATAATGAGACTGGAAGGATGAGTGGAGAGAATTGAGGACTGTTTATTTCAAATAGAATTCACACTTCACTTAGTAGAGATGAACTTTTGAACGGCAATTGGATTTCCCTGATCATTGGTGGTAGTGAGCATTTTTTTCACAGCTTTGTTGGCCATTTGTATATTCTTTTGAGAACTGTCTATTCATGTCATGTCCTTAGCCCACTTTTTGATGGGATTATATTTTTCTTGTTGATTTGAGTTCATTGTAGATTCTGTATATTAATCCTTTATTAGATATATAGATTGTGATGAATTTTTCCCCACTCCGTGGATTGTCTGTTTACTTGCCAACTGTTCCTTTTTCTGTGCAAAAGCTTTTTAGTTTAATTATGTCCCGGGAATTTATCTTTGTTTTTATTGCATTTGCTTTTGGGTTCTTGGTCAAGGAAATGCAAATCAAAACCACAATGCTGTACCACCACACGCCTGCTGGAATGACCATAATCAAAACATAAAATAGTAGATACTGGTGTGCATGCAGTGAACAGGGACCACTACTACACTGCTGGTGGGAATGTAAGCTAGAAACAACCACTGTGGAAAACAGTGTGGAGAGTCCTTAAAGAACTAAAAGTAGAACTACCACTTGATCCAGCAATTCCACTACTGAGTGCCTACCCAGAAGAAAAGAAGTCATTATACAAAAAATATATTTTCACACTCATGTTTATAGCACCACAATCCGTAATTGCAAAAATTTGGAACCAACCCAAATGCCCATCAATCAAAGAGTGGATAAAGAAACTGGGATATATCTATATATATATATAATATATTTATCATATTTCTATATGATATATAAAAATATATAGAGACATATAAATATATATGACATATATATGATAGATATATTTATATATATGATATATACATAATGGAATACTACTCAGCCATAGAAAGGAATGAATTAATGGCATTCATAGTGACCTGGATGAGATTAAAGACTCTTATTCTAATGAAGTAACTCAGGGATGGAAAGCCAAACATCACATGTTCTCACTCATAAGTGGGAACTAAGCTATGAGAATGCAAAGGCATAAGAATGACACAATGGACTTTGAGGTCCCACAAGGAAAGGTTTGGAAGGCGGTGAGGGATAAAAGACTACAAATAGGGTGCAGTGTACACTGCTTAGGTGATGGGTGCACCAAAATCTCACAAATCATACATGCCAGATTTTTATTTTATGTGTAATACTCTGATAGTTTTCATGGTAGATGAATTTGAAGAGTAAACAATTAAGATGCTGTCATGATCATCTTAGTTAAACTTTGATCACCGAAAGTAAGTCTAGGTAGTTTGGACAGGGAATAGTGTGTGCACTCTATGTATACTCACACATGTACAGAAAACATGTATAAATAGGAATGAAAATGACTGAATTTGTTACCTAATTGGATTTAGGAAATGGGAGGAAAAAAAAGAATCAAAACCCTTTACTAGTATTTTAGTTAGAATAACCAATGACAGGTAGTAATATTACCAAATAGAAATGTATGGCAGTAAAATCTGAATGAGGGCATTACAAGTTCCGGTTGGGACATTGTGATTTTGATATAAACTACCCTAACTAACCATATCCTACATGTTATGAGACTCAAAAAAGATTAGGAATATGGGATCCTTTTAAGAAATTTAAGACATTAAAATAATTTAGGGACATAAAATATATCATTACTATTTGCATCAGAAAAAGGAGCTATGTAAATCAGAAGAAATGAAAGTTACTTTTTTGTTAGCTGGACAGAATGTACTACGAAGGTGAGATGTATTGTTTAAAATACATTAAGATGAAGTTTACGCATAGATAATTAATTTTATATAATTAATATATATGCACACACACACACACACAAACACACATATTTTAGGCCTCGAGACTCTTTAAATCCGTGTTTTAGGCCAACATGTTTTAATATAAACCGCTTTTCAAAGTCTAGATTATTTTGTTATAAATCTAGTTTTAAAAATCACAGTAACATTCTCTATGGGAATTACTGACTATGCCAAAAGTACTACACTTTGAAGAGATGCCATCAGACTACACCTATGGCAAAAATCATAAAATATTATTATGAAAACTCATCATCATATCTATTGTAAACACTTGACAGCAGGCATATGAGATTGGTAGCTCGCTCTGACAATACAAGGAATTGCTGTTTACGGTATAAAGCCAGGGAAGTTTCAACTACAATGCATGGAGAATTTTATATGATAAAATGTCAGCAGTTTTGAAAATTTGTTATTAAAATAAATAGCAATTCCAGGTTTACAGTTACAAAGCATTTCTATGAGGAGCTAACAGGTAAAGAAAATGAGTGACTTTGGCCATATAGATATGTTCCTATATCTGGTTTTTGTCCGTTGTATGGAATAGACTCACAATCTGAGGGGAAGGGTTGTGCTAATTGATTTTAAAACATTTCTAAACCTCGTTTCTGGCAGTGTCTTTGATTATTTTTCATTTCTAATTGTAACTTTTGTTATTTTACTATATTTCACATTTTTTACAAGCAAACAGGTATTTTCTAAAACTAGATTGGAGAGAAAATAATATTACAAATATGCATGTGTCAATATGCATATACGTGCATATATGTACACACATGTATACATGCATATATGTATGTGTATATATGGGTATACATAAATGTGTATTTATGTGTTTATATATATACATATATAAAAGTATATATGTGTGCATGTATATATACATATGTGGTATATGACAGCTCATACCATATATATGTATATAGGGTAGTTTATCTAAAAATCACTAAGTATATATGTGTGTGTATATATACATAGAAAGTTCCCTTTCTTGACTTTAAAGGGACCATTCCTGCCTTGGAAAGCAACACTACTCAGGAATATATATAAGAACAGATAAAATCATAATACTTCTATTTTTATTATTTTATTATTTTATTAATCAACCAATGGACTGAGATGGATGTCATAATAGTGCCCAGAAACTTTTGGCTGCTAGTAAACAGGAGATAGATTAAATAGTATCTAAGTTCCTTAAAACACACAAGGTGAGTTTTGGCTCTGCTCTGTTGGGAACAATGACATTCTAAGATTCTTAATATTTTTGAGTTTCATAAACTATTTCCTACAACATGTAAAAACATTTTCATGGTTTTGGAATTAAATTACTTACAAATGTGATTATATTTAAAATTGTTTTTGAGCTCTAAAGTCTAATTTTTAAGCAATACAAATTCATAGTCAGGTTCAATAAGCAAGTAAAAAAGGTGTAAGAAGAAAGTTGTTAATTACATGTGTTATATTGGTGATTTCCTAATTATTCAAATGTGAAACCAAAGAATTGTTTCATTGTTTTTTTCCTTTATAGAGAAATTTTGAAAATCAAAACCAGTGATTGTCTTTGCAAAACAAAGAACCTATTACATGTTTAGTCAATAAGAAAAGAATGTCTGGTTACATGTTTTGTTTTGTACATTTATTTCCCCAGCTGCATTTACAAGGTTTTCTTTGAAATTGCAATAAAATGCAATGGTCTCTTGGTAGAGAATAAAGAAAATCGTGCTTTCTCTTTTTCAAAATAGTCCAGCAGTGCCATGTACTATGTATAAGCAGGCTCTGAATTGCAAAAAGTTGAGGTCACAAAGGAAATCTTTCCTATGGTGGAGGTTATAATCTGTTTCAGCAGGTTCCAATAAGATAGGAGCTGGCCTGTATGTGTACACAGAGAGTGGGGATTTGGGGAGGTACTAAGGGGAGAGTTTCTATAAAATGTGCACACTGGAAAAAAAAATAGGAAGAAAGAAGATGAACTTTGAATATTTTCCCTTTTCAAAGATTCTTCTATTGTACTCTTACATACACTTCTGCTACATTTTCCAGGCCATGTGTACAAGAAAATTGGGCACACCAACTTATGAACCTAATCAGAAAAATTGCCTAGCCCAAAACAGGACCTCACACTAGTTCCCACAGTCATTCCTTATCAGAAGGGAGTTCCAAGTTTCATCTTCACTTCTTTTGGGCTTCAATATCCCAATATTTGTGTCTGAGAAGAAAGGATCCTGACTGGCTCTTTTGCAGCAAAGCATACTATGCTTAAATACTGTGTTAGAAAACCTACTGATTTTTAGCTACTGGATGAGTTTAAAGTTGTCATTCTCAGCTCTCAATAACTCTTGTCATCTGAAGTTGGATTAAGGGGAGAAAGGGTTACTTTATCAAACTGACATCAGTTCTATCACACATCTGTAGTTTCTGCATCAAATATTGAGGCTCAACAGTGAAAATACAGTCTGTCCTGGAGGAAGGATTTGGGAAATGACCTCTTAAAACTGCCAGGGATACAGTAATGAACACACCTTATTTCTTTCTGGTTTGGGGAAGGTGTCAACAACAACAAAAAAGATCTTGGAGTGGTTGTGAGGGATGCAAGGTGGAGGTTAGCAGCTTGTTTGACAAAAAAACACACAAAGAAACAAACAAACCAAAAGCCCAGGAATTAAGCAGACTGTAAGCATACACCCACACCCAAACACGCATACATTTTCCCATTTTAGAGATTGCTGTAGTGGTTTAATACATATTTATGAACGTGTTTCCTTGTTTGGGGTAAGTGAAAACTGAGAAAAGGAAAACACATACAAATAACAAGACAACATGATTGTAAACCAAAAATAAAATTATAAGTCCCCCCAGCCATCTGAGTGGACTTCCTCCTCAGCCAGGGCTCTTTTAACATTTAACATAAGAGACTGTTAGGACATCATGAGAAGTGGGTTTGGACATGCCTCATTATACCTCTCTAGTGTTAGCATCAACACAGACTTTAAGTCTGACAAGAAACATTTTACAACTTATTCTCTCTGAAGCCGACTACCTGAAGGCCTCCTCTGCAAATAAGAACTTGTGTGTCCAGAGTTCTTTACCTTAACCCAGACATTCCTTTCTGTTGACAACAGGGTTTTAGACAAACTCAACCAATTGTCAATCAGAAAGTATTTAAATTTACCTATGGCCTAGAGGCCTCTGCCTTTCTCGATCAAACCAATGTCTTTCTTAAATGTATTTGATTGAAGTCTCATACCTCCCTAAAATGTATAAAACCAAGCTCCACCCCAACCACTTTGGGTACACGCTGTCAGGACCTCCTGAGGGCTATGTCACAGACCATGGTCACTTATGTTTGGCTCAGAGTAAACTTCAAATATTTTACAGAATTTGACTATTTTCATCGACATAACACAGTCAAAGCTTTAAAGGAATATTTTCAATATTCTTGTCATCAGAAAATATAGGAAAATAACATTTATCAGAATCTTATTTTGTTTCAGGTCTACTTTGTTTATTTTTTTGTTCCCCCCTCCCTGTTGAACAATAAACTTGCTCTTTTGGTACTACAGTTTTTATTAAAAGAACCCTACATATTTATCCAAGTAAAATCAATAAATTATTCTGAGAGGGATAGGCTGGAAAAATGGGGGATAGGAGGTATGACCAACTTGAAGCTCCCACTTAGACAGACAGAGCAGTATGTAGAGACCCACATTATGAACTTTTGCTGCAAGGACTACTGTAGGAACATACCAGGAAAGCCAGGAGAACCCATGGTCCCTTTGAAGGAGGTGGTCTGCCTCTGCAAGCTCCGTGGGACAACTGAGGAACTGAGTTGGCTTGCTTTCTCAGCTGACAGGCTTATCGTCTGGAGAAAGTTCTCAGCATTGCTCTCTGGCTACCTGGAAATAAACTCAGTGCTGTTGTGATGGCATGGTGGCAGTGAGGCCAGCCTTTTAGGTTGTGGGCTGTGTGGGAACTGGGTGAGGTCTGTGGCTGCTGGCTTTCCCCCACTGCCCTGGTGACCTGTGCGACACTGCAGAGACAGCCATAATCCCCCTGGGAACGTAACTCCATTGTCCTGGAAAGCACACCCCCATCCCCGCAGCAGCCGCAGCGAGCCCCACCCTAGGACAGTCTGAGCTCAGACATGCCTAACTCTGGCCCAACCTGGAAGGTCTTTCTCTACCCACCCTGGTAGCTAAACACAAAGGATGCAATCTTTTGCGAGCTCTATGGCCCTGCCCACCACCTGATCCTCCCTATAAAACTGCATCTAATACAGCCTTGAAAGTGTCACCTCCTGGCTTGAAGTCAACCAACACAAAACCAGTACACTTAAGAAAAATACAACCAAGGACCCTCACAGAGTCCACTTCATTCCCCTGCTAACCCACCAGAGTAGGTGCTGATATTCACAGCTGAGAGAACTGAAGATGGATCACATCACAGGACTCCAGACACTCCCCAGTACTGGCCCAGAGCCTGGTAGCTCTGCTGGATGGCTAGATCCAGAAAAAGTAACACTCACTACAGTTCTGCTCTCAGGAAGCCCCATCCCTAAGGGAAGGGGGAGAACACCACATCAAGGGAGCACCACTGTGGAACAAAAGAATCTGAAGAACAGCCCTTGAGTGCCAGATCTTCCCTCTAACATAGTCTACCCAAATGAGAAGCAAAACAACAACAACAAATAAACAGAAAAACAATTTGGGTAATATGACAAAACAAAGTCCTTAACACCCTCAAAAGACTACACAAATTCACCAGCAATGGCTCCAAACCAAGACAAGAATCTCTGAATTGCCAAAAAAAGACCAATCAAGGAGGCACCAGAGAAAGGTGAAGCCCAACTTAAAGAAATAAATTAAAAAATGATACAGGATATGAATGGAAAAATCTCCAGTGAAATATATAACATAAATAAAAAACTATCACAACTTCTGGATATCAAAGACACACCTAGAGGACTGGAAAATGCACTGCAAAGTCTCAGCAATAGGATGGAACTAAGGGAGGAGACTAACTCTCATATTGTCTTATCCCCAATTTCTGCCTCCAAAGAAACGAGTAAAATCTAAAAGGCAGAAATGAAATCCCCAGGCAGACAGCCCAGCACCGCACCCTGGGCCTGGTTAAAGATCAACTGCTGACCTAACCGGTTATGTTATCTATAGATTCCAGACATTGTATGGAAAAGCACTGTGAAAATCCCTGTCGTGTTCTGTTCTGTTCTGATTACTGGTGCATGCAGCCCTCAGTCACGTACCCCCTGCTTGCTCAATCGATCACGACCCTGTCACATGGACCCCCTTAGAGTTGCAAGCCCTTAAAAGGAATAGGAATTGCTCACTTAGGGAGCTCGGTTTTTGAGACATGAGTCTTGCTGACGCTGCTGGCTGAATAAAGCCCTTCCTTCAACTCGGTGTCTGAGGGGTTTTGTCTGTGGCTTGTCCTGCTACAGAACAAGCAGCAGAAGAAAAAACTTCAGAGATCAAACACAAAGCTTTCATGTTCACCCAACACAGAAAAGACAAAAAATAAAAATAAAAAAGTATGAACAAAGCCTACAAGAGGTTTGGGATTATGTTAAACAACCAAGCCTAAGAATAATTGGTGTTCCAGAGGAATAAGAGAAATCTAAGTTTTGAAAACATATTTGAAGGCATAATTAAGGAATACTTCCCTGTCTTTGTTAAAGATCTAAACATTCAAATCCAAGAAGCTCAAAGAACACCTGGGAAATTCATCACAAAAAGATCATTGCCTAGGCACATAGTCATTAGGGTATCTAAAGTCAAGATGAAGGAAAGAATCTTAAGAGCTGTGAGGCAAAAATGTCAGGTAACCTATAAAGGAAATCTATCAGATTAACAGCAGATTTCTCAGCAGACACCCTACAAGTTAGAAGGGACTAAAGTCCTATCTTTAGCCTCTTTAAACAAAATAATTATCAGTCAGGAATTTTGTATCTAATGAAACTCAGCCTTGTAAATGAAGGAAAGGTACAGTCTTTTTCAGACAAACAAATGCTGAGAGAATCAGCCGCTACCAAGCCAGCGCTACAAGAACTGCTAAAAGGAGCTCTAAATCTTAAAAACAAAGTCTCAAAATACACAAAAATAGAATTTCCTCAAAGCATAAATGTCAGAGGACCTATAAGACAACAACACAATAAAAACAACAACAACAACAGCAACATGGTATTCAGGCAACAAAAAGTACAATGAACAAAATAGTGCTTCACATCTCAATACTAATGTTGAATGTAAATCACCTAAATGCTCCACTTAAAAGATACAGAATGGCAGAATAGATAAGAACTCACCAACCAAGTATCTGCTCTCTTCAAGAGACTCACTTGACATGTAAGGATTCACATAAACTTAAAGTAAAGGGGTAGAAAAAAATATTCCATGCAAATGGACACCAAAAGTAAGCAGGAGCAGCTATCCTTATATCAGAGAAAACAAACTTTAAAGTAACAGCAGTTTAAAAAGACAAAGAGGGACATTATATAACGATAAAAGGACCAGTCCAAGAAGAAAACATCACATTTCTTAGTATGTATGCACTTAACACCAGAGCTCCCAAATTTATAAAACAATTGCCACTAGGCCTAAGAAATGAAATAGATATAAACACAATAATAATGGGGGGTTTTAATTACTCCACAGACAGCACTAGACAGGTCATCAAGACAGAAAGTCAACAAAGAAACAATGGACTTAAACTATACCCTAGATTTAGGAGTTAGATACTTACAGAACATTCTACCCAACACCTGAAGAATATACATGCTATTCATCAGCATGTGGAACTTTCTCCAAAATACACCATATGATAGGCTACAAAACGAGTCTCAATAAATTTAAGAAAATTAAAATTATAGCAAGTATTCTCAGACCATATTGGAATAAAATTGGAAACCAACTCCAAAAGGAACCCTCGAAACCATGCAAATACATGAAAATTAAATATCCTGCTCCTGAATTGATCAGGTCAACAATGAAATCAATATTGAAATTTAAAAATTCCTTGACTGAATGATAATAGTCACATAACTTATCAAAACCTGTAAGAAGCAGCAAAAGCAGTGCTAAGAGAAAAGTTCATAGCTATTAATGCCTACATCAAAAAGCCTGAAAGAGCATAAAGAGACAACATAAGGTCACACCTCAAGGAACTAGAGAAACAAGAAGAAACCAAATCCAAATCCAGCAGCAGAAAAACAAAACAAAACAAAACAAAAAAGATCAGAACTGAATTAAATTAAATGAAAACAAAAAAAAAAGAATGAAACAAAAAACTAGTTCTTTACAAATATAAATAAAATAAAATTGATAGATCATTAGTGAGATTAACCAAGAAAAGAAGACAGAAAAAAAAAATAAGCTCAATTAGTAAAGAAACGGGAGATACTACAACCATTACCACAGAAACACAAAAGATTAGTCACGGCTACTATGAACACCTTTATATGCATAAACTAGGAAACCTAGATGAGATGTTTAAATTCCTGGAAATAGACAACCCTCTTAGATTAATCCGGAAAGAAATAACAATTCTAAATAGCCCAATAAAAAGCAGTGAGATTGAAATGGTAATTAAAATGTTACCAACAAAAACAAAGTCTAGAACCAGACAGATTCACAGCTGAATTTTATCAAGCATTAAAAGAAGAACTGGTAACAATCCTATTGACACTATTCCAAAAGATAGAGAAAGTGAATCCTCCTTAAATCATTCCATGAAGTCAGTGTCACCCTAATACCCAAACCAGGAAAGAACATAACCACAAAAGGATGCCACAGACCAATATGACTGGTGAACATAGATGCAAAAATCTTCAACAAAGTACTAGCAAACTGAATCCAACCGCATATCAAAAAGAAAATCGACCACAATCAAGTGGGTTTCACACAAGAAATGCAGTGATGGTTTAATGTATGCAAGTTAATAAATGTGATACACCGCATAAACAGAATTAAAAACAAAAATCACACGATCATCTCAATAGATGCAGGAAAAGCATTTGACAACATCCATCAATGCTTTATGATGAAAACTTAAGCAAAATCAGCATAGAAGGGACATTTCTTAAGGTAATAAAAGCCATTTATGACAAACCCACAGCCAACACTATACGAAATGGGAAGAGTTGAAAGCATTCCCCCTGATAACTGGAACAGGACAAGGATACCCACTTTCACCACTCCTATTCAACATAGTTCTGGAAGTCCTAGCCAGAGCAATCAGATAAGAGATAGAAATAAAGGGCATCCAAATTGGTAATGAGGAAGTCAAACTCTCACTGTTCACTGATGACATGATCGTATACCTAGAAAACCCTTAAGACTCATCCAAAAAGGTCTTAGAACTGGTAAATGAACATAGGATACAAAATTCATGTACTCAAATTAGTATCTCTGGTATATACCAACAGCAGGCAAGCTAAGAATCAAATCATGGCCGGGTGCGGTGGCTCAAGCCTGTAATCCCAGCACTTTGGGAGGCTGAGATGGGTGGATCACGAGGTCAGGAGATCGAGACCATCCTGGCTAACATGGTGAAATCCCGTCACTACTAAAAAATAGAAAAAACTAGCCAGGTGAAGTGGCGGATGCCTGTAGTCCCAGTTACTAGGGAGGCTGAGGCAGGAGAATGGCGTAAACCCGGGAGGCAGAGCTTGCAGTGAACTGAGATCCGGCCACTGCACTCCAGCCTGGGCAACAGAGCGAGACTCCATCTCAAAAAAAAAAAAAAAAAAAAAAAAGAATCAAATCAAGAACTCAACCCCTTTCACAGTGGCTGCAAAAACAAGCAACAAAAAGAAAAACTTAGGAATGTAGGAGGTGAAAGACCTCTAAAAGGAAAAATACAAAAAATACAAAACACTGCTGAAAGAAATCATAGGTGACACAAACAAATGTAAACACATCCCATGCCCATGGATGAGTAGAATCAAGGTTGTGAAAATCCCTATACTGTCAAAAGAAATCTATCAATCAATGCAATTGCCGTAAAAATGTCAATCATTCTTCACGGAACTGGAAAGAAGAATCCTAAAATCCATATGGCGCCAAAGAAAAGCCACATAGCCAAAGCAAGATTAAACAAAATGAACAAATCTGGAGGCGTTACATGATCTGACTTCAAACTACAATATGAAGTCATAGTCACCAAAACAGCATGGTACTGGTATAAAAGTAGACTTATAGACCAATGGAACAGAATAGAGAACCCACAAATAAAGCCAAATACCTACATCCAACTGATCTTTGACAAAGCAAACAAACACATAAAGTGGGGAAGGGATGCCCTATTCAACAAATGGTGCTGGGATAATTGGCAAACTATATGTAGAAGAATAAACCTGGATCTTCATCTGTCATCTTATACAAAAATCAACTCAAGATGGATCAAAGACTTCAACCCAAGACTTAAAACCATAAAAAATCTACAAGATAAAACTGGAAAAACCCTTCTAGACATTGACTTAGGCAAAGACTTCATGACCAAGAACCCAAAAGCAAATACAACAAAAACAAAGATAAATAGATAGAACTTAATTAGACTAAAAAGCTTCTGCACAGTAAAAGAAATAATCAGCAGAGTAAACAGACAACCCACCGAGTGGGAGAAAATCGTCACAATCTCTGCATCCATCAAAGAACTAACATTCAGAATGTCCAAACACTCAAACAAATCAGCAAGAGCAAAAGAAACAATCCTATCAAAAAATTGGCTAAGGACATGAATAGATAATTCTTGAAAGAAGATGTACAAATTGCCAGCAAACATATGAAAAAACGCTCAACATTATTCATTATCAGGGAAATGCAAATCAAAACAGCAATGTGATACCACCTCACTCCTACAAGAATGGCCATAATCAAAAAATAAATAAAAAATGGATGATGGCATCAATGTGGTGTAAAGGGAACACTTTTACTCTCCTGATGGGAAAGTAAACTAGTACAACCACTATGGAAAACAGTTTGGAGATTCCTTAAAGAACTAAAAATGCATCTGTCATTTGATCTAGTAATCTCACTACTGGGTATCTACCCAGAGGAAAATGTGTCATTATATGAAAAAGGTACCTGCACATGCATGCTTATAGTGGCACAATTCACAATTCCAAAATATGGAACTAGCCCAAATGCCCATCAATCAATGAGTGGATAAAGAAAACGTGGTATATCTATCTATCTATCTATCTATCTATCTATCTATCTATCTATCTATCTATAGATACACACACACACACACACACACACACTGATATGGTTTAGCTGTGTTCCCACCCCCAGCTAACTCTCATCTTGAATTGTAGCTCCCATAATTCCTACATGTAGTGGGAGGGACCCAGTGAGAGGTAATTGAAACATGGGGATGGGTCTTTCCCATGCTGTTCTCATAATAGTGAATAAGTCTCATGAGATCTGATGGTTTTATAAATGGAAGTTCCCCTGCACAAGCTCTCTTGTCTGCTACAATGTAAGTTGTGCCTTTGCTCCTCCTTTGCCTTCCCAGGCCCCCTGCAGCCATGTAGAACTGTGAGCCAATTAAACCTATTTCCTTTATAAAGTACCCAGTCTCGGGTATGTCTTTATTAGCAGCATGAGAACAGACTAATACATGTACCATGGAATACTATTCAGCCATAAAAAGGAATGAAATAATGGCATTTGCAGTAACCTAGATGCAAGTGAAGACCACTATTCTAAGTGAAGTAACTCAGGAATAGAAAACCAAAAATCCTGTGTTCTCATTCATAAGTGGGAGCTAAGATATGAGGATGAAAAGGCATAAGAGTGATACAACAGGCCGGGCGCGGTGGCTCAAGCCTGTAATCCCAGCACTTTGGGAGGCCGAGATGGGCGGATCACGAGGTCAGGAGATCGAGACCATCCTGGCTAACATGGTGAAACCCCCTCTCTACTAAAAAAAAAATACAAGAAACTAGCCGGGCGAGGTGGTGGGCACCTGTAGTCCCAGCTACTCGGGAGGCTGAGGCAGGAGAATGGCATGAACCCGGGAGGTGGAGCTTGCAGTGAGCTGAGATCTGGCCACTGCACTCCAGCCTGGGCGACAGAGGGAGACGCCGTCTCAAAAAAAAAAAAAAAAAAAAAAAAAAAAAAAAGAGTGATACAGCAGACTTTGAGGATTCAGAGGAAAGGGTGGGAGGGGAATGAAGGTTAAAAGACTACACATTGGGTGCAGTGTACACTGCTAGGGTGATGGGTGCACCCAAATTTCAGAAATTACCACTAAAGAACTTATTCATGTAACCAAATACCACCTGTTTCCCCCCCAAAAAAACTACTGAAATTAAAAAAAAAACCTTGCATGCATGAAAGCATATTAAAAATATTTTGATAATATGAAATTAGATTCTTATATTACGTAAACACACATTAAGTCTCTCCATATTGGATAGACGTAATTCTTTGTAAAATTTAAGGGATTCAGAATTATTTTACAAGATAGTACTTTTAAAAACTGATTTTGAACAAAAACGATTATATCAAAGGTTCTTTTGAAGTTGGGACCTGAGATTTCAAACAAATGCATTTTTCTAAATTTTTGTGAGAATGAAAGGTTTTCATTGTGATTCAAACTGGAATTTAAAAAGATGACTTAACAGTTACATTTTTGATTTTGTAGGGAGAGCTACAGCCTTAAAGATCTCCTGTTACATAAATTTGATAGAAAGTTACCTGCATTACAACTAAGAAGCTTAACCATTTGGAGTTTAAAACTTCTATATCAGTCTGCCTTGGAGTCATTCTGGGATGAGTCAAATGGTCAGACACTGTCTCACTGGAAGAGAAAAATGATCATGTCTGAGTACCAGGAATAACAATTCTAAAAATGGACAGATCTAATTCATTCAACATTTCGGTGATGGCCAAGTGAAGCATGCTGGGAGGCCTCAACCTCTACAGCTGGAAACTTAGCTCTTTGGGAAGATGTGGCAATGCAAATTTGTTGAAGATGAAGGATATATCACTTTTCCGGAATGAATGGAATGTCTAGGCAGAAAACTTTCAGAAATCCTAATAATTTTGGGACTTTTTTTTTTTCTTAACTGTTCACTTCTCTTAACCAAAGAAAAACCACTGCAATGCCCCACCTATTCCCCTCACACATGTCTGTTCTTGATATTAATTGTCACATTTTGACATTTAAATATTAACTATAAATATCCACATTTTATCTTCTTTGGGCAATTACGTTTGCATTCTTGGTGAAGGACTGTAAAACCAAATGGACCAAAAAAATGGTTTAAACAAAAGTTGTACAAACATGCATATCTAAAAGAGGAGATTCTTATAACTACATAAACTAAATAATGTAATATCTTCCTTTTATACTTTCCAATAGATTAAGTGCTGAGGACACAATCAACAAAAACAACATTATATGTTGTTACTGGCAATATCTCTGGTGTTGCCTAATTGGTTGAATTTCAAACCATTATCTTAAAAGAAGCATCTCTATAGGTATAGTTAGTTCTCCTTTGCTTTCTGCCATAGAAGCCTGTGGAACACAATCAAGGGACATAGATGTTCAAAGAAAAGAATGGCCTGACAAATTAAACAACACATCTAAAATTTTTTAAGTCCTAAGAAAATAGATGATGTGTTACATTTTAGTGCATTTTTGTATCTCCTTGGTTGATAACAAAGTAAATTTTGTAGCACTGCCTCTGGGTTCTTTCTAAGCAGAGACTTGGCCTGTAACAGGATGAATGAAAGTATGAGCTGATAAATAATGTGCATACAACATAGAATGAAACTTTAAAAACTAAAGTAGTAACTTCAAAAGATTTAAAAAATGAAAATTCCATGGAAAATTTTACTATGCCTTATTATCCTCCTATATTTGTAGACCTCAGAAAAATGTTGTTTCTCATTCTGTTGAATATATATTTATGAATTTTGTTCAAATGCAAAAATCAACTAATGACTAATGTCTAAAAATGAGAAAACATATTAGTTAATAAAAGACTTGGGAAAATGTTTATTTGTTTTAATTGAAAATTGTTCATTAATGTACTCTCATGAACTGTACTATTTAGATTTCATCATGAATTTAAACTACTTATCACAAGTTTTACCAAAGGAATATAGTCAGGTAATATTTCCAATTTATTTAACAAGTTTTTGTCTAGCATATACTATATGTCTGGCTCTATAAAAGACACTGGTTATACTGCAATAAACAAAACATAATTGGTTTCTATAAAATTTACCTGAATTATTTTTTACCTAATTTAATACTTGGACAATTTGCTTGTAATATTTTTTATGACTTACAAAATACATAAACATTATCTCATTGATTCTTTTTATAATCCTGTAAAAAATATAAAGTTATTTTTATTGTTTCCATTTTACATATAAAAGAAAAAAGCCCTAAAGCCTTAAGTAAATTTAGAAATATTTTTTGGCTTGCAAGTAATGACATTAGCACTTAAACATATTTCTATAATCCCTCCATCATGCTTTGTTTTCACTCTCCAAAATGTAAATAAATGCTTTGTTTAATATCACAATGATCTCTTTCCTTTGAGTATTTAAAATATTTCCTACAATATTTCTGTATTACATTAATAACATAATATAGATTGGATTTTACTTTTATCATTTGAGTCTCGTGCTTAAATTTCATAAATTGCAAGCATTAATATTTTGTATTTTGCTGAATCAATTTTTATCTAATGGCATATTACTCAGAAATGAAGTTTTAGTTGGATAGGCCTTCAAGTGCATTATATAGAGGCTGAAATCCACAGTTACATTTAATTTTCATTTTTCTATTTTGGCTTTAGGCTAAGGTCTGTTGTATCCAATGTCTAATGAGGTAATCTTGTGAACAGTGCCTAATTCTAACTAATATACTCAAGTACAGTTGTTCTCCAAAGCTCCCTTGGATTAATATCATTCAGTTTCATTTACAAGACATCACCTTTTCTGAAATTAGTGTGATCTGTCTCAAAGTGAAAACTGAAATTATTATAACTATTTGGCAAATATTATTTTGTGCATTGTAGCAATTACATAATAATCAAGAGATAATATATGGCAGAAAACTTTAAATGTTATCACAGCAGAAGTACACAATTTTGGAAGAGAAAAATGCATACTTTGTCATTTATTAGAAAAGATTGAATGGAAGAGCTTTTGAAGAAAGAAGAATGGAAGGCAGCTCTTGAAGAATGAATGGAAATGAAGACAGCAGGGGGAGATCTACTATACAGGAAATAGTTGTCATTAACGTTCACTGCTGTAGACAGAGTTACCCTCTTTTATACTAGTTTACTCTTCAGGGCTAACTTAACCATGTAATAAATGAAAAGCTATCCTTGCATTACCTGTGGAGGGACAGTAACGTACAAGAAAGCTGTATTAGTCCATTCTGGCATTCCTATAAAGAAATACCTGAAACTGGGTAATTTATGAAGAGAGGTTTAATTGGCTTATGGTTCCATAGGCTGTGCAGTAAGCATGGTAACCTCTGCTTGACTTCAGACATGGTGGAAGACAAAGGGGAAGCCAGCACTTCACATGGCCAGAGCAGAAGAAAGAGAGAGCAAGGAGGGAGGTGCTGCACATTTTTAAACAATCAGAGCTCCATCAGGAGACAGCATGAGAAGGATAGTGCCAAACCATTAGAAACTGCCTTCGTGATCCAATTACCTCCCACCAGGGCCCACCTCCAATAATGGAGATTACAATTTCACATGTGATTTGGTGGGGTACACAGATGCAAACCATATCGAAAGAATAGAAGAAAGTCAAAAGTATTAACTGCTTTTTGATTGTATTTTTAGTTAGACTTTGCTGTTTATAAAAATTTTAGGCTCTGCAAAACGAAGTTTCCACATCTGCAAAATAAGTAAGACAGCTTAATATTACTAAACTCTCTCCAGAACAGTTATTCAATAAATTTATAATATTTTAAAAATCATTACAATAATGCTTTCTGCTTTTCTGTCTTTTAATAAAATCTAATCTGATTTTTAAATTTCAGTGTCTTTCTCATTTATCTTTGCCTATTTCTCCACATATTCCTAGATTTAGCAATGCTTTATATTCATCCCACATTATCCCAATTTGACCCATTGAGACTGAGCCAACAGGAAATAGGTAAAAGCAAAGATGTGAGAAAATCAAGGTGAGTTTTGATCTTTGGGAATATTTTTGTGTGGCTCACTCTTCTAACTTGTCTAAGAAGTCAGACAGAGATATGTAAATCCTAGACAAGCAGGAAGGATTATAACTTTTCATGGTAAAGAATTTGGATTTAATTATCAAGAAATGGAAAACCATGGAAACATGTTAAGTAGATGAAACGGCATAATATTTACATTTTAAAAGCTAACTTATGACTTCCTGTTTCTAGCTTGTTAGAGAATTTAGAAGTTGCTAGTCCGTCCCAACAACAGGTAAATAAAGTTGAACAAACTGACAAATCAACTAGTCTTAGATCCATAAGTGACAGACCAAACCACTGCCGTTAAAATTGGAGAGACAGACAGACGGATACAGAGAATTACAACGCACCAGAGCAGAAACGCTGAGGCAGAAAGCTCCAGGGAAATCAGTGTCAGGGGAGGGAAATCTAAACTGTAATTGAGGAGTTGCTCAAAGCTCAATGTGGCCAAGTCTAAGAGCCAAAATCTCCTCTCCAAGAGTACCCAGTCATAGGAGGCTTCACACTTTTGTGAGTTTTATCTCAAAGAGCTTGACCAGGTTCTCACTGTGAATATAAGAAAAAAAATTCCCCACCTGCTTCCAACAAGAAGAGGGGAAAAGTGATCATTTTGAAATACACCAGAGCATTATCTTCCTAACAAAGGTTGCTCACAAGAGAAACTATACAACCAGAGGCAGCTCTGCTGGAGTATTATAGTCTAACCCAATTAGAGGCAGGGAAATTCCCAAATCCAGCAGGTTCTAGACTTCCAAAATGACTAAAGGAAATACCCAACTGTAACCCTGTCTTGTGAATGCATCCCTTCTAAGCGGGGAGGACAATGGGAAGAGGTGAATATCACCTGTGAAATTCACAGTCCAGAGACACGGGTGCACTCAAATATGGAGATCTAGAGGACTGGAGATTGCTCCCCATGCTGTGATACCTGACCACCACATTGCTAAAGGGGCTACTCACAGTAGTTTCTTTTATCTATTACCTTATGTCCAGCTACCAAGAAAACATTACGAGTATACTGAAAAGCAAAAAACACAGTCTGAAGAGACAGAGCAAACATCAGCATCAGAACCACACTCAGATATGGCAGGGGTGTTCGAATTACCTGAAGGGAGTGTACAACAATTGAGGATGATCTGCTAAGGACTCTAATGTATAAAAGAGATGGCATGAAAGTCCAGATAAGCAATGTAAGCACAGATACAGAAATTCTAAGAAAGAATCAGAAGGAAAAGTCAGCAATAAAAAGCACTGCAACAGGAATGAAGAATACCTTTGATGGGTTCATTAGTAGATTCGACATAGCTGAGGAAAACCTCTTGAGATTGAGAATATCTAAATAGCTACTTTGAAAGTGAAAAATCAAAAAGAAAAAAAAACATTGAATGAAAATCTAAATATATAAAGTATATCACATGTAAATATCTTTTATATCTAAAATGTATAAAATATACAAAAAATAAAACATTTAAATATATAATAACTGTGGAATAACTATAAAAGATGTAGGATACCAGAAATGGAAATATTAGAAGATAAGAAAGAGAAAAGAACCAAAGAATTATTAGAGAAAATGAACTGATAATTTTTCTCAAATTAATGTCAGCCACCAAACCATAGATCAAGAGAGCTCCGAGAACACAAAGCAGAATAAATTTCCAAACAAAACAAAACTGCATCTAAGCACTTTATGTTTAAATTTCAGAAAATTGAAGACTAAAAAATATTCTGAAAGAAGCTAGAAGAAATAATGCCTTATCTACAAAGGAACAAAAATAAGAATTATATCAAACTTCTCTTCTGAAGCCACAGAAAAATTAAGGGTAGAGTAAAATATTTAAAATGTTGAGGGAGGGAGGGAGAGAGAGAGAGAGAGAGAACCCCAGAAACCACCAAGCTAAAATTCTGTACCCTGCAAAATTAACGATTATAATGGAGGAGAAATAAAAACTTTATGAGACAAATAACATTGAAGGAATTTGTTGCCAGTAGAATTGCCTTTCAAGAAATATTTTTAAAAAGTTTTTTAGAGAGAAGGAAAATGAGGAAAATGATAGAGGTCATAAATTCATAAATCAAATGTTCAAATGTACATAATGAAAGAAAGAACAATACAAGGAATAAGTGAAAGTAAAATAAAACCTCTTTTATTTATTATTCTTAATTTTTGCAGTAGTTTCTTCAAAATAAAAGCAACAATGTATTTGTTTATGTGTGCTTATGTGCTATCTTCTATCTATCTTCTAATCTATTATCTATCTATTTTTATCTTTATATACGCTTTTGAATAAGAGAAATTAAATGAAAGCAATGATACAAAAAACAGATGAGATTAGAATTTTTTTATTATAAAGAACTTGTACTAAGTGTGAAGTGGTATTGTGTTATTTGAAATTGAATTTGAATTTGGTATGAATATATATCATATTTGAAGACCTTAACACCCCTCTATCAGAAAAGGACAGATCCAGAGGAAAGTCAGTAAGGACATAATTGAGTGCAATAGCACCATCAGTCAACAGGATTTAATTTTATGTCTATCAACTACTTCACGTAACAACAGCAGAATACAATTTCTTCTCAAACTCGCATGGAACATTTATCATGATAGACCATTTTTTGGACATAAAACATACCTTAACAAATTTTCAGGACTAGAAATCATACAATGTCTGCTTTCAGACCACAATGAAATAAAAGTAAAAATCAATAATGGAAAGACAGGTAGAAAATATTCAAAACCTAGAGATTAAGCAATACACTTCTAATTGGCACATGAGTAAAAAAAACAAGAGCAATTTAAATGTATATACATTTTTTGAACTAAATGAAAATGAAGACATCAATTTTTGTGAGATGTGGCAAAAGCAGTGCTTAAAGAGACATTTATAGCATTGAATACATATATTAGGAAAGATGAAAGATCTAAAACCAATAATCTAAGCTTCCACTTTTGGAAATTAGAAAAAATTCTCTCTGAAGTAATCAGATAAAAAGTAATAATAATTAGAGCAGAAATAAATAAAATTGAAAAAAGGAAACCAATATTGAGAAAATTTAAAAAATCAGTTATTTGAATAGATCAATAAAATGTATAAGCCTTCAGATAGGCTACCTAAGGGTGGGGGAAATAAGGGAGGAAACAAATTCCAGTATTAGAAATGAAAAAGGAGGCATCACTACAAATCCCATGGACAATAAAAGGATAATAAAGGCAAATTGTGAACAACATAATCCACAAATTTAATAACCTAGATGGAAGAGACCAATTTCTTGAAAGATGCAGTTTGCCAATAATCATACAAAAAGAAATAGACAACCTGGTTGAACCTGTGTGCATGAAATAAACTGAATCTATAACCAGTAGCCTTTTGAAACAGAAAGCAGCAGACCCTGATGGGATCACTAGTGAATTCTATCCAAGGTTTAATTTATTATACCCATTCTCTACAATTTTTTTAAAACATAAAGCAGAGGTTGTACTTCTTATCTTGTTCTATGAAGCCAGAATTACCCTAATATGCAAAACAGACAAAGATATTTTTAGAAGAAAACTACAGACAAATGTCTCTCATGAAGACAGAAGTACACATCTCCAGCAAAATATTAGCAAATTGAATTCAACAATGTATAAAAAGAATTAGACACCACAACCAAGTGGGATTCATTTCAGGTACACAGGGATGGTTTAACATTCTCAAATACATTATTTTAATCCATCATATCAATAGGTTCAAAATGAAAAATCACGCGATAATATGAGTACTTGCTGAAAAGGCATTTAACAAAATCTAACATTAATTTATTATAAAACTCTCAGTAAACTAGCAATAGAAGGGCACTTCCTCAATTTGATAAAAAATGTCTCCAAAAAAACCACAGCCAACTTCATACTTGATGGTGAGAAACTTACTGCTTTCCCACTAAGATCAGGAACAAGGCAAGGACGTTTCCTCTCACCATTCGTTTTTAACATTGATTTGGAAGTCCCGCAAGACAAGAAAGTAAAATAAAGTTTATACTGTACTATTTTGGAAAAAAGAAGTAAAACTGTCTTCATTCTCAGGTGACGTAATCATATATATATGTATAAAATACAAAGGAATCAATAAAAAAACTCATGTAAACTCATGTAGGCAATGATAGCAAGGTTGTAGGAGAAAATGTTAGTATACAAAACTCTGAAGGTTAATAACTACATACTCCTGAAAAAAGAAATCAGAGATCTAAATAAATAAAGGGGTATTCTATCTGCATAGATAAAAAGACTCAGTATTGTCCATATGTCAGTTCTTCCCATGATCTTTAGATTTAATGCAATCAAAATCTGAATTACAAGTTTTTTTGTGTATATTGGAAAACTGTTCTTAAAGTTTATATGAAGAAGAAAAAGACTCAGAAATGCCAACAAAATATTGAAGAAGCAGAAAGATGAAGGATTGACTCTACCCTACTTCAAGACTTACTACAAAGCTGCAGTAATGAGGGCAGTGTTCTGTTGGTGAAAGAATGACAAATAAATCAATGAAATAAAATTGAGATCCCAGAAACACACTCAGGTAAGTATAGTAAATTGATCTCTGATAAAGAAATAAAGGCAACATGCTAAGCAAAAGTTACATTTTCAACAAACTGTACTGTAACAACTGGCTAACGACAGGCAAAAAATAAATTTACACAATGACTGTACACCCTTCATAAAAATGAACTCAAATGGATCATAGATGTAAATATAAAATGCAAAACTTTAAAACTCCTAGAAGATAACACACAAGAAAATGTGGATAATCTCAGGTTTGGTAATGAGTTTTCAGATACAACACCAATGACAATTCATGAAAAGCAATTGATAAGCTGGCCTTTATTAAAATTAATACTTTATGCTCTGTAAAAGATACTGATAAAGAATGAAAAAACAATAAGCCACAGATGAGAGAAAATATTTGCAAAATACATGACTGATTAAAAAAACTGTTAGAGAAAAAAACTCTTAAAACTCAACAATAAGAAAATGAAAACTAGATTTTAAAAAATGAGTCAAACACTTGAAGCCACCTCACTGAAGAAAATATATACATGGGAACTAAGAATATAAACAAATGTTCCACATCATATGCCATTTGACGAATGCAAATTAAAACAACAATAAGATACCACTATGAATTTATTAGAATGGTCAAAATTTGGAGCACTGATGATGCCAAATACCATAGAAAATTTGGAGCACAGGAGCCCTTATTCATTGCTGATGGGAATGCAAAATGGCTCAGCCACGTTGGAAGACAGTGTGGCAATTTCTGACAAAACTGAATATACTCTTACCATGTAATCTAGCAGCTGTACTCCTTGGTATTTACTGAAAGAAGTAAAATAATTATGTCTACACAAAAACCTATACACAAAATTTTACAGAGGCTTTATTCACAGTTACTCAAACTTGGAAACAAACAAGATGTCCTTCAGTCGGTGAATAGATAAGTTATCTCTATTACATCCAGACAATAGAATATTATTCAGCACTAAAATGAAATGAACTAGGCCAGGCAGGGTGGCTCACGCCTGAAATCCCAGCACTTTTGAAGACCGAAGTGGGAAGATCACTTGAGGTCAGGAGTTCACGACCTGCTTGGCCAGCATGGTGAAACCCTGTCTCTACAGAAAACACAAAAATTATCCGGGTGTGGTGGCAAGCGCTTGTAATCCCAGCTACTAGGGAGGCTAAGGGAGGAGAATCATTTGAATCCTGGAGGGGGAGGTTGCAGTGAACCCAGATTACGCCACTGCACTCCAGCCTGGGCAACAGAGGGAGACTCTGTCTCAAAAACAAAAACAAAACAA
Organism: Chlorocebus sabaeus; assembly: GCF_047675955.1. Classification (NCBI taxonomy): domain Eukaryota; kingdom Metazoa; phylum Chordata; class Mammalia; order Primates; family Cercopithecidae; genus Chlorocebus; species Chlorocebus sabaeus. The sequence continues at coordinate 22,680,390 of NC_132930.1, read as the reverse complement.
AACAAAAAAACAAACAAAAAAAAGAAAACACAGAATGAACCATCAAGCCATGAGAAAACAGAGAAAACTTAAATGCATGTCATTAAGTGAAAGAAGTTATTCTGAAAAGGCTATGTGGTGTATGATTCCAATCATATGACAGTCTATAAAAGGCAAACCTATGGAGGCAGTAAAAAGATAAATGATTGCCACGAGTTGGTGGGTGGGGAGGCGGGAGGAAGAGATAAATAAGCAGAGCACAGAGTATTTGTAGGACAGTAAAACTATTCCATATGTTATATAATGGTGGATGCATATCATTACACATTTGCCAAAACCTACAGCATACAACACCTAGAGATAACCCTAATGTAAACTACAGACTTTTAGTGATAATGATATTTCAAAGTAGGTTAATCCATTGTAACAAATGTATCACTCTGGTGAAGGATGTTGAAAGTGGGGGAGGTTTGTGTGTATGGGGAGAGGGGTTATATAAAAATCTCTATACCTTCTGCTCAGTGTTACTGTGAAGAACAAAAAAGCTGGTCACAGCACATACACATACACACACACATATGCAAAGCTATAATTAATTTTTGTTTTGTTCCTACAAAGGTAGTAGATGAAGGCACTGTCATAAAATTATCATTTAGAGAGACAAATTGAAAGAAAAAATAATTTTATTACTCTTTTCATGTAATTTAATGTAATCCCAAATATTTAAAAAATTCTATTACACATAATAGAATAACAAATTCAAACATTTATAGGAATTGCATGGAATGAGGATCCTTTTCTCCACCTAACATCCTGTCAACATTAATTCCTACTGAACTTCAATTAAAATCAGTGGCCCTACTTTCCTTAGTCCCAGGGGCTTAAATTGTGTGGTTTGTTGCCTCTCCTGAAATACTTTTCAAAATCCTCCTTTTTCATGTCTCTTGCACTGTAAACTTCCTTTTATTTTTTTTCTGTTTCATTTAAAACTCTCTGAGAAGTTTTCATTGCTGCCCACCTCACCCACTTATTATGTAAATTAACAGTCATTTTTTTCCCCACAAGGAGAGATGACAGGGAAAAAGAAAGGAGGAACTGAGAAACTCTCTCCTATTTTTTAAAGCATACAAGGGAAACAAATTGGTTATAAATAAGCATATTTTTGATGTGTGTGCTCACACTGATGTCATTCATTCATTTACTTATAAGTATTTGTAAAATATTAGATATGTATTAGAAACTGCCATTTTCATGCTTTTTAAAAAATTGTTATTATATATTGAAAAATTATAATTGTATATATTTATGAGCTAAAAAGGGATGCTATGACATTCTAATACAATTGAAAAGAAATCAAGCTAATTAACATATTCACCATTTCAAATATTTAACATTTTGCCTTCATTTTAAAAATATTTACCAAATTTTTCTCTTATTAAACTTGGATTGATTTTTCCTAATGAAATTAAGTCTGTCTTCAGCTTTGGGTATCCTAATTACTTTATTTAACTTTTACCAAAGACTCTACATGCTGAAAACTCAAACCATGATCTTCCCCTATCCCATGAATATTAGATGTGGACATGAAGGTTGTAATTATTTTTTTCTCATTGAGGAGTTGGTACAAAATTATAGGTATTTTGACAGACTTTTAATTTTTTTCATCATTGATATTCTTTCAGTATGTTGACTTACTTCTATTTCTTGCATAACTGTTTTTTTTTCTTATTTTTCTTTATTCATCACCCTATTAGAATATTTTATTATACTACACCATCTCAGTGCTTCAGTCATATGCTCACAGAATTGTTCAAGACACGTATCAAATGCCTAACATGTGCTAGCCGCTCTTATGCTAAGTACTGTCAATTCACTGGAGATCAAGAGTAATCATGTTCCTTTCTCACAGAGCTTGCACTAATTCATTGCCTGAAAAGCAAAAAGATAAAAAACAAAGCACTTATGAAATACTGCCTCTCAGCATTTTGGTTAATATTACATGTGAAGCATTCACAAAATGTGTGAAGTTTTGGAAAGAAAATGTAAATAATAAACTCTCACAGACTTCAAAACATAATAGAGAAAACTCCACAAATGTTTAAAAGGCATTAATAATGAACCTAATTGTGCTAAATTATATAGCAGAGGTATATAAAATGTACATGGCAAAGTAAAAAAGGAACAGCAGATTTTTTTATAGATAGAGCATGATGGAACTGAGTTTGGAAGGAACATACCTCGAAATAATGTCATCTATGACAAACCCACAGCCAACATTATACTGAATAGTCGATAAAAGGAAGTAGTCCCCTTGAAAACTGGCACAAGACCAGGATACCTCCTCTCACCACTCCTATTCAACATAGTATTGGAAGTTCTGGCCAGGGAAGTTAGGCAGGAGAAAGAAATAGAGTACATTCAAATAGACAAAAAGAAAGTCAAGCTATCCCTGTTTGCAGTTGACATGATTCTATATCTAGAAAACCTCAGAGTCTCAGCCCAAAAGCACCTTAAGCTGATAATCAACTTCAGCAAAGTCCTGGGATACAAAATCAATGTGCAAAAATTACCAACATTCCTATATACTAACAACAGTCAAGCTGAGAGTTAAATCAGGAATGCAATTCCATTTACAATACCCACAGAAATAATAAAATATCTGGGAATACAGTTAAACAGAAAGGTAAAAGATCTCTACAAGGAGAAATACAAACCACTGCTCTAAGAAATCAGAGATGACACAAACAAATGAAAAACATTCATACTCATGAATAAGAAGAATCAATATCACTAAAATAGCTATACTGCACACTGCCCAAAGTAATTTATAAATTAAATGCTATTCTCACAAAATTACCACTGACATTCTTCACCAAACTAGAAAAAATATTTTAAAATTCATATGGAACCAAAAAAGAGTCCAAATAGCCATGACAATACTAAGCAAAAAGAACAAAGCTCAAGGCATCACTCTGCCAGACTTCAAACTATACTGTAGGGCTATAGTAATTGAAACAACATGGTACTGGTACAGGAACGGACACATAGGCCAATTGAACAGAATAGAAAACCAAGAAATAAGACCAGACATCTACAACTATCTGGTCTTTTAAGACCTGACCAAAAAAATGTATAGGGGAAAATATTCCCTATTAAACAAATGGTGCTAAGATAACTGGCTAGCCATATGCAGAAAATTGGAACTGAACCCCTTCCTTACACCATACACAAAAATTAACTCAAGATGTATTAAAGACTTAAACATAAGACTGAAAACTATAACAACCTTGGAAGACAACCCAGGCAATACCATTGAGAACATAAGCACCGGAAAAGAGTTTATGCAAATGACTCCAAAAGCAATTGCAACACAAGTGAAAATGGAAAAATAAGATCTAATTAAACTAAAGAGCTCCTGCAGAGCAAAAGAAACTGTCAACAGAGTAAACAGACAACCTACAGACTGGGAGAAAAATTTTGCAAACTATGCATCTTACAAAAGGTCTAATATCCAGCATCTATAAGGAAATTAAATTTACAAGAAAAAGGCAATCCCATTAAAAGGTGGATAAAAGACATGAACAGATACTTTTCAATATGATATACATGTTACTGATTCTTCCTATCCACAAGCATGACATGTTTTTCCATTTGTTTGTGTCCACTCTTATTTCCTTGAGCAGTGGTTTGTAGTTCTCCCTGAAAGTTTCCTTCGTGTACTTTGTTAGCTGTGTTCCTAGGTATTTTATTCTCTCTGTAAAAATTGTAAATCGGTTTTCATTGATGATTTGGCTCTCTGCTTGTCTATTGTTATTGTACAGGAATGCTTGTGATTTTTGCACATTGATTTTGTATCCTAAGACTTTGCTGAATTTGCTTATCAGCTTAATAAAGTTTTGAGCTGAGCTGGGCACAGTGGCTCATGCCTGTAGCCCCAGCACTTTGGGAGGTCCAGGCAGGCAGATCACCTGAGGTCAGGAGTTTGAGACCAGCCTGGCCAACATGATAAAAAGCTGTCTCTTCTAAAAATATGAAAAATTAACCAGGCATAGTGGCGGGCACCTGTAATCGCAGCTACTCGGGAGGCTGATGCAGGAGAATCACTTGAACCTGGGAGGTGGAGGTTGTAGTGAGTTGAGATCGTGCCACTGTACTCCAGCCTGGGCAACAGGAATGAAACTCCATCTCATAAACAAAAACAAAAATAAGAAAAAAGAATCTTTGGGGTTGAGATGATGGGGTTTTCTAGATATAGGATCATGTCATCTGCAAATAGAGACAATTTGACTTCCTGTCTTCCTATTTGAATATACTTTATTTTTTTTTCTCTTGCCTGATTGCCCTGATCAAAACTTCCAATACTATGTTGAACAGGAGTGATGAGAGAGGACATCCTTGTCTTGTGTCAGTTTTCAAAGGAAAGGCTTCCAACATTTGCCCATTCAGTATGCTCTTGGCTGTAGGTTTGTCACAGATGACTCTTAATATTTTCAGATATGTTCCATCAATACCTAGTTTATTGACAGTTTTTAACATGAAGGGATGTTAAATTTTATTGAAGGCCTTTTCTGCATCTATGGAGATAATCATGTGTTCTTTGTCATTAGTTCTGTTTATGTGATCAATTATGTTTATTGATTTGCTTATGTTGAACCAGCCTTGCATTTCAAGGATGAAGTCAACTTGATCCTGGTGGATAAGCTTTTTAATGTGCTGCTGGATTTGGTTTGTCAGTATTTTATTGAGGATTTTTGCATTGCTGTTTATCAGGGATATTGGAATGATGTTTTCTTTTTTTGTTGTATCTCTGCCAGATTTTGGTATCAGGATGATGCTGGACTCATAAAATAAGTTAGGGAGAAGTTCCTCCTTTTCAATTGTTTGGAATAGTTTCAGAAGGAATGGCACTACCTCCTCTTTGTACCTCTGCCCAAAGTAATTTACAGATTAAATGCTATTCCCATTAAACTACCATTGATGTTCTTCACAGAATTAGAAAAAAACTACTTTAAAATTCATTCGGAACCATAAAACAGCCCATGTAGCCAAGACAATCCTAAACAAAAAGAACAAAGCTGAAAGCATCATGCTACCTGACCTCAAACTACACTAAAAGGCTACAGTAATCAAAACAGCATGGTACCGGTACCGAAAGAGACACATAGACCAATGGAACAGAAAAGAGATCTCAGAAATAAGATCACACATCTACAACCATCTGATCTCAACAAGTCTGACAAAAACAAGCAATAAGGAAAGAATTCTCTATTTAATAAGTGGTGGTGTGAACACTGGCTAGATGTATGCAGAAAATTGAAACTGGACTCTTTCTTACACATTATACAAAAATTAACTAAAGATAGATTAAAGACTTAAGTGTAAAACCCAAAACTATAAAAACCCTAGAAAAAAATCTGGGCAAAACCATTCAGGTCATAGGCACCAGCGAAGATTTCATGACAAAAACATCAAAAGCAATTGCAACAATTGTGAATGCAAATGAAAAATTTACAATGCAAATTTTGCAACACTGCAAATGCAAGATAACTGCCATATGCAGAATTTGACATTTTTGACATTTGGGACCTAATTAACTGAACAGCTTCCACACAACAAAAGAAACTATCATCAGAGTGAACAGATAATCTGTGGAATGGGAGTAAATTTTTGCAGTCTATCCATCTGACAAAGATCTAATATCTAGAATCTACAAGGAAGTTAAACAAATTTACAAGATAAAAATAAACAACCCCAGCAAAAAGTTGACAAAATACATGAACAAAAACTTCTCAAAAGAAGACATTTCTGCAGACAACAAACATCAATGAAAGCTCAACATCACTGATCATTAGAGACATATGAATTAAAACCATAATGAGATACCATCTCATGACAATCAAAATGGCCATTATTAAAAAGTCAAGTAACAACAAATGCTGGCAAGGCTGTGGAGAAATAGGAATGCTTTTACACTTTGGTGGGAATGTAAATTAGTTTAACTATTTCAAAGAGTGTGACAATTCCTCAAGGATCTAAAATCACAAATATCATTTGACTCACCAATCCCATTACTGGGTATATACTTAAAGGAATATAAATCATTCTGTTTTAAAGATACATATGCACATATGCTTATTGCAGCACTATTCACAATAGCAAAGACATAGAATCAACCCAAATGCCCATCAAAAATAGACTGGGTAAAGAAAATGTGGTACATATGCACAATAGAATACTATGCAGCCATAAAGAGGAATGAGATCATGTCTCTTGCAAGGACATGGATGGAACTGGAAGTCATTGTCCATAGCAAATGAACACAGGAATAGAAAACCAAACACCACATGTTCTTACTCATAAGTGGGAGCTGAACCATGAGAACGCAGGGACACAGGGAGGGGAACAACACACACTAGGGACTCTCAGGGGGTTGAGGGGAGAAAGAGCATCAGGAAAAATAGATAATGCATGTGGGGCTTAATATCTAGTTGGTGGGTTGATAAGTGAAGCAAAGCACCATGGCACATGTTAATCTATGTAACATATCTGCATGTCCTGCATATGTATCCTGGAACTTAAAATAAAGTTAAATTTTTAAAAAACAAGAAGATATACACGTGACCAACAAATATATGAAAAACAGCTCGACATCACTGATCATTAGAGAAATGCACATCAAAACCGCAAAGAGATACCATCTAACACTAGTCAGAACGGCTGTTATTAAAAAGTCAAAAAATAAGAGATGCTGACTATGTTGGGGAGAAAATGGAACACTTTATATACTGTTAGTGGCAGCATCCTTACAGACACCCAGGGACAATACTTTCCATCCTTCAATCAAGTAGACACTCAGTATTAACCATCACACTGAGCAGTGTTATTACTTGTCTTCAGGCCCTGTATTTTTAGTCTCCTTGTCAAATTTGTTTCCTCTAGGATTGAGGTCATCAAGCTACAGATGGTCTTACAAATGGAACCCCAAATGAGCTCAATTAACAACTTCTACCAAGGACCCCTGCACTGACCCACTGGTCCTTTGATTGGCCTAAAGAGATCCCCCCTGAATACAACTGTAGGTCCCCTTCTTCACTACTGTCCAGCAGGAAGTAGCTAGAGCTGTCATCACGCAATTCCCAACAGCAGCTGGGACATCCTGTTTAGAGGGGGGATTGACAGGTGAAGCCAGCTGGACTTCCTGGGTTGAGTGGGGACTTGGAGAACTTTTCTGTCTAGCTAAAGGATTGTAAATGCACCAATCAGCACTCTGTAAAAACGCACCAATCAGCGCTCTGTTTCTAGCTGGAGGATTGTAAATGCACCAATCAGCACTCTGTAAAAACTCACCAATCAGTGCTATGTCTGGCTAAAGAACTGTAAATGCATCAATCAACACTCTGTAAAATGGGCCAATCAGCAGGATGTGTGTGAGGACAAATAAAGTAATAAAAACTGGCCACCCCAGCCAGCAGTGGCAACCCACTTGGGTCCTCTCCCATGCTGTGGAAGTTTTCACTCTTCATAATAAATTTTGCTGCTGCTCACTCTTTGGGTCCATGCCACCATTAAGAGCTGTAACACTCACCATGAAAGTCTGTGGATTCATTCTTGTAGTCAGTGAGACCAAGAACCCACTGGAAGGAACCAAGTCTGGACACAATACTGTATAAGGTGGTACATATACACCATAGAATACTATGCAACCATAAAAAAGAATGAGACCATGTGTTTTGCAGGGACATGGATGGAGCTGGAGGCCATTATCCTTAGCACACTAATTCAGAAAGAGTAAACCAAATGCTATATGTTCTCACTCACAAGTGGGTGCTAAATAATGAGAACACATGGACACACAGAGGGGAACAATGCACACTGGAGCCTTTTGGAAGGTGGAAGTTGGAAGGAGTGAGAGGATCAAGAAAACAAGTAAAGGGCACTAGGCTTAATACTAGGTGATGAAATAATCTGTACAACAGACCCCCATGACACAAGTTTACCTATGTAACAAACCTACACTTACATCTCTGAACTTAAAATAAGTTTTTTTTAAAAAAAAAGAAAAAGAAAAAGAAAACTTTCACAGAATCTCAGGATGAGTCATGAAAGATAGCTTGATGTTACAAATAAACTAAGATTGCCTAATCCCAACTTTTGTTTTTAGGCTAACTTAACAATTTATATAGTAATCAATTTTCTTTTTTATTCTGTACTAAACTATATACTGCAATTTCAATGGTATTTTAATTCACCTTTTCATTCTCTACTATCATAATGCCTAGTACTGAAGACATGTTCAGCAATTGTGTGAGGGTTGAGGAAATTCTCATCTCTCAGGTGATCAATGTGCATTTCAACTCAATATGGACTTCGTTGATGACTCAGCACTGACTGGTTTAAATATTCTTATCACTAGTCTGACTTAGATATTTACACGTGAGAAAAACTCCTGTGACATTATTTCATTTTAAAATTTATTTAAAAAAGAAGAAAATAAAATTAGCTAGCTTCTATAAAACATTCTTAAATTCTTCAAAATGACTCACCAAAACTCCTAATTAATAAGAATATAACATTAGATATTATGCTGTTTATAAGTGAATTAATAAATCTATGTATTTTCCATCAAACTTGATAAATATTTTTTTCCTGAATCTTCTCTAAAAATATTTCTTTTTCCCTGTCTCCTAGCAATAATTCCGTTAGTTACAGGTCATCTCATTTGTTAAGAGACCCCAATTGTCACAGATTATAATTAGCTATTGAATTTTCTTTGATTCACATTTTAATCCCATGTTTCATTAGTAGGAAATTATCTTTCCATAAATGAGTAAAATTCTCCAGGCCCTTCAGAAAATGTCACGCATCTGATCAAAGAAAGCTACATTTTTTTCATGCGGTCAGCTGTACATATGTCTTTATTGATAGGTGACTTTATGCCTTCAAATTTATCCTAACGTGGACCCGAAAAATAGGTAAGATATACTCAGTAAGAGAAAGCACAGTCATAACTCAATTATACTTACAGGCAAAAAAGTACATATAGCCAGTAATAGAAATTCACAACATAAAACAAACTAGTCTTTTAAGTTATATATTTAATTCCCTAAAACCAGGAAATTATAGAGAAAATTAAAAATATTGTTAAAAAGTCATACTTTTTAACATATTGTGTGATCTCATATTTTAGATACATTTTTGTTGACATGAATGTGATTTATAGTGGATTATTACATCATAAAAACAGGTTACAGATCAAAATGCAAGTCCTGATCGTATTCTTTGAAACATGATACATACATGAATAGAAGAAACGGAAAATGAGAGAGAGAGAATCTACAAAAATGATAGTCTCATCTAACGGGTGATTTTTTTCCTAAGTATTGTATAAGTATAGAGTTCTTATGTTATAATTGTAAAATTATAATTTTAAAAGAAAACACATAAGTTTTTCAGTAATTTTAGTTAATATTTGTAATAATATTTTCAAAAATATATTTAAATGTTTTACTATAATCTAGAAACTCCACAAGTAAGGAAACCAGAAGGGTCCCATAAATATCAGAGGAGCAACTACAGACAGAAATCATATTTTACCCAGTATATCTGAATTGTTTTTATCTTAACATGTGAAATCACACACTGTGGTTAACAGAAAAAAAACCCTGTGATGAGGAAGGGAATCTGAATCTGAGCAGGGGGAGGCTGCACGGACATCTGAAAGCAAGAGCTGAGGCTAAGGATCTATAACGGGAGAAAGAAACTCCTGACGCAATCCAACAAAATATTCCTGGTGTTTTTCTGCTGTTGTGTGTGTGCACCTGTGTATGTGTGTGTGTGTATATGTATGTGATGGGTATCAGGATGTGCCGTCTCTTCAAGATGCAGAAGTTATCTGAAATTAACTAGACTGATCTCTAAATGGCTTTCTGGTGCTCTAGCAATATTTTGCAAATTGTAATCCCCTTTGTAGCAGCTACATCACATGCGAAGGTCCGACATCCAAATTCTTGGGCCTCAACCTAGGCTACTTAGCAAATGAGAAACTCACCAAGTCTTCCAGGTGATTATGATAGATAGTTAAGTTTGATTATCCCTGGTCTATATGCCTAATTTTGATGCTGAATTTCCTATAAGTGATTTTCCCTCTGTGTTATCATTTTACTCACAATTCTACTTACTATAAACTTCCAATATTTTCCGTTGTTCCATTCCTGGTTCTCTTATTGATGCAAAGACACAATATTTCCTTTGAGGGTTGGAACCTATATAAATTTTGTATCCCTTCATAGCTTAGGACCGTGTTGCTAAAAGATGTTTAATAAATCTTTAGTTAGTGAAAAGTAACCAGCTAAAGCTGGTTTTGCAGACAGCTCTTATGCAGACAGCTTGAACTGGATAGAGCACTGCTTTCTAGATGATGCTGAATGTTAATATGAAAAACTCTAATTTCCATGAAATAAAGATGTCTCGCATTTACCCAGCAACATATTGTTTCATTTGAGATTACCTAGGCTGGGAACTTGCTCTTTCTTTTTCTATTATATTTCAAATATACAAAAGACAGAACAGAAAATAAACTGTTATACAGGAATGCTGCTATTTAGTATCAGCTTCAGTACATGGTTTGATAGAGGATTCACAATGAATAATCGATGACACCTAAGGACTTAAGTATCCTAACTAAGCAATTGGTACATTTTATTCATCATAGTTATTTCAGCAGCCTATTGGAGCTGCAAGCGGAAAGTTGACTGAATATAATTCAAGAAATCTTAGACAAAATACAAAAAAGAGTTCAGGTCAATCTTACCTTTATTCTGAAGTACTCCAATGAAGTATGTACTTGAATCTTACCCAGAACTTGTTCATTTCTCTAATTCATTTTTGGCTGTGGAGAGCCTGAGGCATATAAGAACCAAAGAAAGTTGCTTTTTTATGAGAATGAGTCATTTACAATTTTGCACACCTTCTAAACAGCAATCCAGAACTATGTTCAGATTATGCTTTTTTCAGTTGTATTGACCATGAAAACAGTCTCTCAATTTAGTAATCCAGTCTCTTAGGAAGCTAACTACAATTTGGTAAGGTTTTATTTTATATGTTATAGTGTTCTCAGCAATTTTCGTGTATTTAATCTATGTGATGACCTGACATGTGTTGTTCAGTTATTGATTGATAGGTAACCGAGGCTCAGAGAGGTTGAATAAATTTTAACAGGTCACACAGCTAGGAAAGAGCAAACAAAGAAAATTAAACTCTCATCTCTTTTCTGTTAGAGAATTTAGTTTTGCAACATTATCTCAGACCTAATGAGAATATTTATGTCTTCAGAAATTTTTGTGGATTTACCCTCAGGTGCCTTCATGTGATTTTTAAACTTAAAACTCTTGTTTGGTGCAAATCTTGTCTCTTTGGCGTCCACGTAGCAATTTTATTTACTGTTCCTTTACTGTTCAAGTCTCCTGTGAATTTTCTATTTACTTCTCTGGCCAGAGGAGAGAGGAATGTTTGCTGACCTGGCTGTACGCTTCATGCACTGACCTTTTAGAAGCACTTCTGGTTCTGGTTGCTGGAGATTGTCCTCTTTCCACCTGCTTTTGTTTGTACTCTTTGAGCCACTGTTTGCATTTAATTTTAAAATGTCTCCTTCTATTATCTTCTCTAGCTTTGGAGTTTTTATGCTACTTTCATTTATATCTCTTATACTTTTCATTCCATCTAAAACTTTAAAAAAAAAATCCTAGTATAGAAGAGAAGATGCCAACTGGGGACCAACTGATGAAAGAGAAAAAAGAAAAAAAAATTAAAGTGGACAGAAACGTGAAAGAGATTGAAATACAAAAAAAAAAAAAAAAAAAAAAAAAAAAAAAAAAAAAAAAAAAAAAACCTGAGTTTAAATAACATGTTTGGACCTGAAAATTTTCTTAAACAGAAGTAAGGGAAGTATAGTGAAAGTGAAGAAAATGACATATTAAAAGGTTTGGTGCAGCAATTGCATAGATAAAATTTCTATAGATTGGCCATTAAATCCTAGAAACCTAAACTGTGGATCAAACTGTCTCCATGTACATGGAAAAAAAAAGCGTTTGAATTGACTTTCTGTTTAAATGAGAGACTGAACAAATATGCACAGACATAGGCATCATCTGTAATTTTTTATAGTCCTGTAAAAAAAGAATTTGGCCTAAATAGTTTTTCATAACATTGGATACATTGGGTGAACTTTCTCAGTTATTCTCATCTTCTGTGGTTGGTGGAGATGATAGGCCTAATTTCTGTTCCCACTGGGCTAACCCAGAACAAAAATGTATAGTCAGTTTCTATACTTTTCACTCTTCAGTTCTGTACCTTCCTTTTCCTTGCACCTTTCCATTAGGATTCCAGTGACTTCATATTTTCCCTTTTAATAAAATTCCCCTGGGCCTTAGTTTATTCCTGATATTGTAACAAAATAAATACCACAGAATGGATAATCCATAAATAATAGAACTCTATTTCTCACAGTTCTGAAGGCTGGGAAGTCCAACATCAAGGGGCCAGCAGATTCGGTGTTTGGCGAAGGGTTGCTCTCTGCTTCCAAGATGGTGCCGAATAGCTGCATCCTCTGAACAGGACAAATTCTGTGTCCTCATTGGAGGAAGTCAGAAGGGAAAAAAGGCAAGAAAGGGTCTAGCTATTTCCCTCAAGTTTTTCTATAAGGGCTCTAATTCCATTATGAGTCTGGAGCATACATGAGGTAAACACCTTCTAAAGGCCCAACTTCTTCTTACCATTATTTTGGAGTTTAAATTCCAACATATAAATTGGGGGAACAACATACATTAAAATCACAGCAGTCTAACTTTATTAGGAACATCAAAAGCTCATTAAAATATGTTAATACATGTTTACTGTTCATTTGTTTTATAATATATTATTTATCATAAATGCATATATAGTCACTCATTGCATAATGACATTTTGATTAACAACAGACTGCATATATAGTAGTGGTCCCCTAAGATTACGATGTAGCTGCCCTATTATATTTGATATTCAATTTTTCTTTATAGGACTCAAGGGGTTCAGAAATGTGTATCATTTTAAATTTTAATTTTTAAAAAATTTCCCACAACCGTGTCTCACTCTGTCACCCAAGCTGGAGTACAATGGCATGAGCACGGCTTACTACAGCTTCAAACTCCTGGGCTTAAGTGATCCTCCCATCTCAGCCCCACGAGTAGCTGGAACCACAGCTGCATGCCATCATACCCGGCTAATTTTTGTTTGTTTTATTAGAGACGGTGTTTCACTATGTTCCTAAGCCTGGTCTTAAGCTCCTGTGCTCAGGTGATCCTCCCACCTTGTCTATCCGAAGTGTTGGGATGATAGGTGCGACCCACTGCACCTCGCCATTTTTTATCTTTAATGTACCTTTTACAAATATTTAGCTGTGTTTACATATATAAATACCAATGTGTAATAATTGGTGACAATATTCATTACTGTCACATACTGTACAGGTTTGTAGTCTAGGAGTAATAGGCCTTACCATATAGCCCAGATGTGGTAAGTTCAACAATCTAGGTTTGTATAAGTACAATCTATGATGTTCACATAATGACAAAATTACCTAACAACACATTCCTCAGAACGCATCCCTATCATTCAGTGACACAAGACCTTAAACAAAATATTGTACCTCCAAAAAAGTGTAACAATACACTTTTGTTGTCATGTGTCACTTTTGTTGGGGTACAATATTTTGAAGCCCACCAAATAAGCATAAGAAGAGAACTCTGCTAGGCATTTTATATTCGGCTATGCCATTTAATTACCACAACACGTTCGTGCAGTAGGTGTTGTTATAGAAGGTCTAAGTCCTTTGAAATATTTCCCAAGTCACAGACAGTGATAATACTGAAGTGTGCAGATTCAGGTCACTCTGGCTTTAAAACCAGAACTTTTAATAAGGGATAGATTCAGATTATGTAAAACCTGAGGTTTACCCAATTTGAGGAGCCTATTTTAAGAAATTAATACAAAATTACAAATGCATACTAAAATATGAGAGTGGACATTTAGAATGAGGACAAAAAGCAAAAATTGCACATTTTAAAAAGCTGTGCAAAAATAACAAGGATTGCAAGCTCTAGAAAAATAACGTTTTTAACTAGCTACATCTCTATAATACTTCTTTCTTACATTTTTTGACTTCATATTCAAATCACAAATATTTTGTATTTTCATTTTCTATAAAGATGGTAGAGAAAAAGTTCAGTCTTTTTACTATCAAGGTTAACAATACTTGATGTTTTATAAAAGTTTTTCAAAAGTTTTCAGCTTCACAACCAGTTATTTGTATATTAGTCATCTAGGGCTGCCATAACACAATAGCACAGAGTGGGTGGCTAAAACAACATAAATGTGTTTCGCACATTTCTGGAGGTTGGAAGTCTAAAATCAAGGTGTTGATAGCTGTGGTCTCTCCTGAGGCTGTTCTCCTTGGCTTGCTGGCAGATGCCCTCTCATTGTACCCCAGTATGGCTTTTCCTCTGCACAGACCTACTTCTGATATCTCTTCCTCTTCTGATGAAGATGCCAGTCCTATTGGATTATTGGACCAGCTTTATTATTCCCTTTATCTAAATTACCTCCTTAAAGCTCTTATCTCCAAATACAGTTACATTGGCTGTTAGGGATTCAACCTATAAATTTGAGGGACACAAGTCAATGACCATTGGTATTTTCATGCAAATATGTCAAGTTGTCAAATTTTGAGAAATTATCTATTAAGTTTTTTACATACATGAGAAGTATTTCAAGATACTTCTTTCACAATACTGCTAGAAATTTGTGCTCTGTGAAAATAGGAATTCCAATAAATTACATTTCTATAATTTTTACTAGAAAGAAAAATAATTTATGGTACATTTATAGTTACAGATGAAACATTATTCAAGTAGACTACAGATAGAAGATAAATATAGCATATTCTTAAAAGTAACAAACCAGAAAATTCATAATATAGTAATCTTATCTCTCTGGAACAGTCATAAATGGTGCAATTTACATATAGGAAAGCTACAACCTAATTTTACTTATAGCCTGGATCACACTCCTGGCACATTGTCTGTCTCATTTCATCTCGTTCTCTTCTCACCCATTACCTAACAGTCTTACTCACACCTCTTTTTTTCTTCCTCAAACACCAAAACCCCATATCTACCTGCAAACTTCTTACTAATTGGTTTTTCTATCTGGATGCTCTTCCCACAAATCTTCATCTGCAACTGCAGTATAACTTTTTCAACTGATCTCTACTTCCAGAGAAAATTGTTGTAATGGGTACCGAAATTATTTCCTGCCTGAAACTCTTAATACTTAAGACTAAATATAGAAATGGTTTTAAGACATTGGATCACGTAGAAGAGTGATCACTTAGGCAAGAAGGTGAAATTAAATAATCCCTAAAATTGCCTCAATTTACCTATTAAAGAGAAGTTCCTGACGGTCTCTTTGATCTCAGGATTTGAAGATAGATATTTAAGGAAGGCAAAGTAGCTAGAATTTATAGGGGATAGTGCCAGATTGGAACAGATCGACGACTCTGGTCATATTTAACATAGTTTTAAAGCAAGTCTCAAAAGATCGAACATTTTTAAGCAAATTAACTGCACTGCAGAGCAAAGGCCAAGAAATTTATAGTACTACAAAAATATCTTTCTCCCAACATAGTAAAATTCAGGGTGTCCATAATCCAACAATAATTACCCAGCATAAAAATTCAGGAAAATTTATACCATAATTAGGAGAAATTAGAGTATATACATATACACCCAGAAATTAGACCTATGATAGGCTTCACTAAAAATATATATATATATATATATATATATTTTTTTTTTTTTTTTTGAGACGGAGTCTGGCTCTGTTGCCCAGACTGGAGTGCAGTGGCCGGATCTCAGCTCACTGCAAGCTCCGCCTCCCGGGTTTACGCCATTGTCCTGCCTCAGCCTCCCGAGTAGCTGGGGCTACAGGTGCCCGCCACGTCGTCCGGCTAGTTTTTTGTATTTTTTTTAGTAGAGACGGGGTTTCAACGTTTTAGCCAGGATAGTCTCGATCTCCTGACCTCGTGATCCACCCGTCTCGGCCTCCCAAAGTGCTGGGATTACAGGCTTGAGCCACCGCGCCCGGCCTAAAAGGTATATTAAAACCACTATTATAACTATAATCTCTGCATTTAAGAAAAAAGAAGATTAAATATATTAATTAGAGATTTGAAAGATGTTACAAAACAAATTGAACTTCTAGAGAAGTAAATCATGGTCGAGATTTACAAAATGACAATACTTGGATGGGATAAACAGGAGATCACATACTGTAAAAATAAAGATTATTGAACTTATAATGGACAGTATCCAAAACCACACACAGAGAAAAAAGACTGAAAAAAATATTCAGCAAGCTGAGAAACAATGCAATGTATTTTAATATATGTTTAATTGAAGTTTCTAAATGGGAAGTGAGAACAGAAAAAACTATACAAATTATAACATATATAATTCAACATAGAAAAGATAGCAATTCTTCCCAAATTGATCTATAGTTTTAATGCAATTCCAGCAAAATATCAGTCAGGTTTTTGTGAAGACACAGATAAGCCTATTCTAAAATGTATATGGAACAGTACAGGTATAGAATAAATACAAAAACTGACTCAGGAAGAAAAATAAATGTGAACAGACCCATGAAAAAAGAAAAGATACTGAATGCAGATAAAAAACCACTCAAGAAAGAAAGGTGCATGACCACATGGGTTCACTGGTAAATTCTTCCAAATATGTTAAAAAAAAAAAATCAACATCAATCTTTCTTAAGCTCTTTCAACAATTAGAAGAGAGAGAACATTTCCAAACTTGTTCTACGAGGTCAGCATTACCCTGATACTAAGCCAAACAAAGGCACTACAAGAAGAGCAAACTAAAGACCAGTATCTCTCAGAATTATAAATGCAAAAATTCTCGACAGAATACTAACAGCCATATCCAGTAGGATAGCAAATGCACTCTACATTATAACCAAGTGGAGTTTATTTCAAGAAAGCGAGGGCGATTCAACATTAGAATCAATCAATGTGATGATACACCACAACAATTATGTTAAAAATGATTCTCTCAAGTGATCTAGAAAAATAATTTGGCAAAATTCAATGCTCTCTTATGAACTCAGTAAACTAGAAATAAAAGCAAACTTCTCCAACCTAATAAAGATCATTGATATGAAACTCACAGCTATCATGATACATGATAATGAAGAACTGAAATCTTTCTCCATAAAATGAGAAAAAGACAAAAGTACCTGTTTTTGCAACTTCTATTCAACATTGTATTGGAAGTTCTAGCCAGAACAATTAGGCAAGAAAAGGAAATAAAAAGCATCCAAACTGAAGGGAAAAGGTACAATTATTTTTATTCCCAGATGAAATGACTTTATATCCTAAAAAACAATTTAAAACATCTTAAAGCTAACAAATGAATTCAGAAAAGTTTCAGGGTACCAGTCCTACATAAAAAATCAGGGTTTTTTTCTATACACTAGCAAAGAAAGATTTGAAGAGGAAATTTTGAAAACTGATTTAATTTTCAACAGCATAAAAAAAAAAAAGGAATAAATTTAACCAAGGAGTTGCAAGACTTTCGCACTGAAAGTTTAAAAAATTACTGAAAAGGCAAATAAACTATATGAATCATTTGTCAGCTTGTTTAAAAACAGAAACAACAACAAAAAACACAAGAAAATAAATAAGATAATAAGGAAACTACAGAATATCACGTGTTATATATATATAATATTAAGACAATATAAAATTATAGAGAAACTCAAAAGAGGTAGAAAATCTCAGATCAATAATACAAAAAACTTACAAAAATACACATTTTAAAATGTCCTATTTAAGATGACTTTATCACTGAATGTTCAGTGAAATCATTTCTCTGCCATTTCTGTTGTAAAGACCACAGAAAACTATAGAAAGCTACTAAATTGAAGTAAAAACGAGCATAACCTTAATAAAATACCACAAAACAAAAGCCTAATAATTTGATTTATAATTATAGCTGAAAAAATCTAAATACAATATTAGCACAAAAAAATAAAATCAGTATATTCAATAATAATACCCAAACACCAAGTATTTCATTCTAGAAGCAAAATAATGCTTTGTCATTAGGAAATAAATCAAATACATTATTATATTTACAAGGTAGAAAAAAATCAATGCAATTACAACAATGTAGTGTAGAGATAAATTTTACACATTTTAGCAAATCAATAATAATACGAAGTTTAGTGAAATGGGAATAGAGGTATCAATTGAATGTGTGCAGTTAATGTAAGAATGAAAGTCACGTATATTAAATACTGCAACTGTTGCAGTTTTTAGAAACAGAATATAAATATTCTTTTACTAATATTATTTAAAGACAGGAAAATAGAGTTCTAAAACAAATTAAAGGTTTGTACAGAATAAATCATAATTGCATAATAAGAAAATCCAAGATATTTACACAAATCTTAATAAAAGATAATTTGTTAATTTTATAGTAGGCAAATAAAAATGAAGTTTTATGTTATTGTACTTTACCTGTCTATAAATAGAAATGAGGAAGATAGTTCATTTGTTATAACCAAACGACTGTGGGGGCCCTTTGAAGGTTTGTTTAAAAATCAACTAACAAAAGGCAGATTAATTGGAGAATAGGCAAACAAATGTTTTTGACACGTATATGTGGGAGCCTTCAAAACGAAGACTCAAAGAAAAAGAGGCAATAGTTCATTTTTATCCTTGAGTTCAACAAAGTGTGGACAGCCGTTGTAGAAATATGATTGAACAAAAAGGGTATAATCTAATGTTAATAAACTGAGCAAGGCTGTCAGTCTAGATTCTTCTTGTCCTTTTTGAGCATGCATTTCTTTCTTCTGGACGTAATGTAGGTACTCTCTGGAAAAAGGGTCTTAGAGTCAAATGACGTAGTCGGATAATTTATTTACAATCAATTTCTACACAGAAAGATGGAGGGAAAGTTAGAATAATCATTTTAGGTTTTATGGCTACCATTGGGGGGAAATGGTTCTGGTTTCTATGACCTGCCTTGGGGAAGAAGGATCTATGGCTTGTCTTGGGGAAGAATGGACTAAGAGATAGGAAGGCAGAAGCAGATTGGAGAAAACTGCTTCTTAGGCCTTCATTCTGGGGTACTATTTTCTGAGCCCCCATAACAATAAGTCTGTAAAGGTAAATTCAAAGTAGGTTACTTGCATAAATTACAGTGAATAACTGAAGGACATAAAACATTCTGGAAGAGATGTACAATCCTTTAGAGTATAAAACTTACCAGAAAACTTCAACTTTCACAAATATATCTATGCATGACATTTATTTCCAATAAAATTACTTTTTAAAACTAGATAAGCTAATTTAATAATTAATGTGGTAAAAATAGTTCATATGAATTTTTAGGTAAGTTGGGTAAAAAGAATGTAGTGGAAAAGGGACTTGAAAGCGCATATTAAAATAGATAATAATCCCTGTAACGACTGGCAAAGCTTGCCATTAGACTGGTGTAAAGAGATACAATATAAAAACAGATGGATATTGACAACCAGCAATACATCTTGATATAGATATAAATGATATAGATATAGATATATAAATACAGTTGCTTCCTATGGCATAAAGTATGGACTATCTCTAACATTATCCAAACAAGTAAACAAACAAATAAATGAACAAAACCAGAAAATGCAGATTGACAAGAAGGTAAGGCAAAAATCACTCATAACCCATGACTACACATAATTTGGTGACAGTGATTTCTAAACAAGTGCTTTTACGTGTAAGTGAGCCTTCTGAGAACATGTTAACTGGTGGCTACACAAACAATGGGTCAGGATCCTGCTCCTGAAGATTAGAAATAACGGAGCTTGAAAAGTACATGGGCTAGTGGTGGTCATGTTGCAAAAGCTCCACTTTTGGAATAAAGAGAAACACCTGGAAATAGCAGATTTCCCTTAGGTTAGTGGAGGCGAGGGGGGAAAAAAAAAGCGGCCACAAAAATAAGATAGTGACAGTGAACCAGAAGGAAAAATATATTAAGTTCTAAGAATCATTGGAACCAGGCTCTTTGGAGAAATGGCCACTTCCTGGACCAGAAAAAGAAAGCATTAAGTAATGTTGGGACATCTTACAACAGAAAGCAAAGCAAGTAGTCAAAATATCGTGAGAACATGCTAAAGAACAAAGAAGTCAAGCGTAAAGGGGCTCCCATAGGCTAAGTCTGACACACTTGAATTAATATTTTGTCATTATTAATATCATTTCTGTAATTGGAGAAGATTAAAAATTCATGAGTCCTTTATATGTGGGTGTTTGTATGCATCTGTATATATGTGTGTGTGTTTATGTGTGAGCCAGATAGAAATGAATGCTAAAACCAATGATTGAAGGGCTGCAGAACAGACATTTGTAAAGTTCCGAAGAACCACTGCATAGATTACCTGAGAATTGCCAAGGGGAAAAATTGTGGGAAAAGTAAGTGGATCTTTTTCTTAAAAATATCTGGTGGTCATTTTCTTTAAAAGGTGAGTAAATGTAACATTACTGACAGTTGGATTCTGGTTTAGAAAAAAAATTACAACTTTCGGAAATAAAAGTATAATTGAATATAGATTGATAGTTAATGGTATTAGGGAATTATAGCTGATTTTCTGTGTCAAATGTAGCAACTAATTGAGTGAACTACTGAAAAATGTCTTTATTTGTCGGAGATGCATGTAAGGTATTTTGGGATAAAGTGTTAAGATTTCTGCATCTTTCATATGGTTCCACAAATAAAATCTTAGGTAAACAAAGAAAATGTATGAAAATGTTAATAGTTATTGAATCTAGATATTCTCCAAAAGAATAATCATTGTATTTTTTTAAAACTTTAAGGTACTAAATTTTTCGTAATAAGTGCTGGAATAATTAACAAATTAAAAAAAGAAAAATATTGACATATTCTCTAGTTGTCAAACTTAATATTAGGAAACCTTAAGATAAAATAGTCATGAATACTAGCATAAAATGAAAATATTTGTATACTAAATAAAGTTGAAAATATACATAATAAGCCAAGGGTTAAACTTACAAACACAAAGAAAGTTTGAAAAGTTGTGAAAAATATAAAAACCCCAATAAAAATGAAAACAGTTTATAAATTGACACTTTACAAAAAAGGAAAAGAAGATGGTCAAAACATTATATTAGACAACTGTTCAGCATTACTGGCATTGAGGAAAATTAAAATAAAAACATTAAAAAAGATACCATATTTAATATATTATACCAGCAAGTATTTTAAAGATTGACATAGTTGTTGCTTTTAAATGTATGAGGGAAAAGTTCACTTATGCATTGCTGATGGAAGTGTATATTAAAACAATGTTCCAGAAAGACAAGATGCTATTATCTATTAAAAGCAAACTTTGCTAAAACACACACACACACACACACACACAAATCAACAACAAATCCCAAAAAACTGCCAGATTTGTACACAGGTATATATTTGCACAGGGACATTTATTGAAACAAGTTATATAACTGAAAACAATTTAAATGCCAAATAATATGGAATGATTAAATAAATGATGCTACATCTGTAGTAAAAAATGCAGTAGCTAAAAAAATTAGTTTGTTATTTATTTATTGGCCTAGATACACGTCTACAACATGTTATGCCACAGTGGATGATTTTGTTTTGTAAAATATAAAAATGAGAGAAAGGAAAATAAAACATTGGATGTATATTTGCATAAGGTTTTTTAAAAAAGTAAAGTTTGAAAGCAGAAATACCAAATTGCACACACTGCTTAGCACATCTCAAGGCTGAGAGAGGAAAGGAAAGGGAAAGGTAAGACTATTCACACTCCTTTATTAATGTCTGTATTCTTTGGATTCTAACAAATATGTATTCATTTTCTAATTAAAAATAACAATAAAGTAAGAAAAAACAACAATAGCACCAAAAGTAATTGCTACTGAATGAATTATATCCAGTCAAGCACAAATTACTATTTTCTAATGTGCAGAAGTTTGAATGCAGGCAGAGAGCAATGAGAAAGAATTTATGAATCTTTTCATGTAAAATTAATGATGCAGTATAATGTGTGGTGTTTTTACTTTAAAAGAAGATATCGCAATGTGATATTTTATTGCTATGCCATTTTAATTGCTACATCTCTGTGTGCTTTATGGTGAATATTTTGGTTTTGAATTTTTGACCCCAGGCAATTTCATTATGAAGTAGGGTTCCTTTTCATCGATTAGAAAATGTTACAAATCAAAGGGATAAACTATAAACAAAATGAATTAAAATTGGCCTCTTAAATTTTCTCATATTTTTCTCTTTATCCTCATGGAAAAAAGTGAACATTCAGTAAGTTAGTTGGAAATGAGTACATGAAAGAAAGAGTTGCAAATTTTTTTCCTAGAAGTTTATGAGAACTTTGGCTTCAGTAAGTAAATTAGAGAAATCAAGAAGCAAATTATCTCTCTAAGGCCTGGAAAAACACTACATTATAACATTTTGTAATAACTAAATAATAAGTACAATTTATAGGATTGATAGTTCTTACATTCCATATTATAAGCATTAAAAAAGCATTTAAAAAATAGCATTTACATATAAACCTTTTATCCTAGTCCTTCTTATCCTTCTGTTATCCTTGTCCTTCAAGCTACAAATGACACATTAATCTCTTCTGAAAAACTGTGCTTGTCTTCTAGTTTAGCAAACTATGGTTGGGTTCTTTCTCTTCTTGAATGTTCACAAGACACAAGATTCGTATATTCTATTCGAAGTTACCTTTGGATTTGACACCTTGACCTTGCCATCTTGACCAACAACTATGAAACTCTGCAAGCAGTAACCATGGCATTAATCTTGAAGATTTACCATAGTACCCAGCTCATATTATGTGTTAAACAATTGTTTGTTGAATTCAATAAACTGACATAGATTACATTGGAAACTGAAGATGTATTGATATCTTAATGCTATACTAAATGTGACGAGTCTTTAGTCTTTTCTCCTTGGGAAAGAGAAATCTACTACTTCCTCCTAGTATGCTACAGTACTCATGAAAAAGGGTTAGCTGATATGTGCTCTTTTCTCTTCAATTATCTTTTCATCCCCTTTACCCTTCATTCTCAGTATATGAGTTTGTATATATGTCTTGAGAAAGATAAATGCATTTTAACTGAGACTTTCAAATAATAATAATAAATCAAATCAAATAATATCCAAATAAAACCTGGAGGTTTTAGGGAATAATTCACTTCCCTACTTTTTCCTGCTTATAGGGGCTGCCCACAATTCTTGGTTTATGGCCATATCTCTCCAGTCTGTTTTCATTAGCACATTTTCTTCTGACTTTGATCCTCCTGCTTTCCTCTTATAAGGATCCTTGGAATTACACTGGACTCACAGGGATAATCCAGGATAAACTCCCTTTCCAAATATCCTTAACTAATTACATCTGCAATGTTCCTTTTGCCATCTAAGTAATATATTCACAGGGAATTAGGCCATGGGCACGTTTAAGGGACCATTATTTAGCTCACCACAATTCCTAAAGATAAACCACCTTCTAGTATAAACATTTTTAACAACTTCTCCATTGATGCTATGTTATTTTTCAGCTCGCTCCATATTTCGCTACTCTGATTCACATATGAACTTGAAAAAAACTGTATATTATTTCAGGTTTTGTGACTCAGTCCTTCACTTAACCCGGAATAAGAGGAATTTGGGCTCCTCCACTTCATTTATTCATCTTATATGAACAGCAAAAATAATCTTCATGTTGCCATATGGAATGACCACTTCTCTGTTTTAACATCTCAGACCTCGGTCTTCAATTCTCTTCTCTTTGATTTCTACACACCTGGCTTCTCATAATTCAGTTTGAGTGTAACACAGAAGAGTTGCCTCCTTTGACTACTTAATTTGGAACCTCCCCAAACCAACCAACTCTCTATTCTACCCTTCAGTTTGATTTTCTTTAGGACACTTAACAATCTCATGAATTATCTTGATTATTAATTTGTTTACTTAATTATAATATCCTGACTCCCCCTATAATAGAGTGGAACATCTATGAAGGAAAGGAGCCACATCTCTCTTCATCACTGCTTTATCTCAAGTCTCAATAACTGTTTTTTGATACAAATATCTGAATGAATGAATGAATGACTATTAAAATTTGAAGAAGATTACAGTCAAATTTTTGTCTAATAGAGCTATTAAAATTAAAATTTTAGTAACCAATAATTATGAATTTAAATTAGAATGATGTTTCCTATAACTAAGACTAATTAAATAAATTTTTAATTACTTAAATTACTTGAATCTAGACAAGAGTTTATGTAAAATTAAAATAGATTCTTCAGTGATGGAAAAAGATAGGCTAGCAAAAGATAATGTTTTTATATATACGTATAATGATTTTATATCTATGCATACACACACACTCACTTTTGTGTGTATACTGTGTGTTTATGTGTATATTTACATATATAATACATATACATATAAAAGCAAATACATGTACCTATATCCTGAAGTTTTAGAAATAAAGACTTTTTGTGACTGTAATCTAAGATCATCATCTCATAATGGTTTTCAGAAGTTATCTTCAAATATATTTAACACTTGAAGAGAAAGTGATTTTTTTGTGTATGCCTGGATATGCGACTAGAATAATATCCATTAAGAACCAAGATTATCACTACTTGAAACTTTAGCTAAATTGAAATCTTTCTAAGGAATTAATATAATAGCCTGACAATTCAGGTTATAATATGACTACACATTTTTTGATAGATGTTCAGAATGTCAAGAAAAATTTCTGCCTGATCTCCTATGGGTTGAAATCACAGTGAGAACTTCTGTGCTTAGAATGGCCAAAAGACAAAAGCTGAAGTTACAAATTGTTATCAGTACATAGTGATTACTATAACGGGCAAAGAAGAGTATACATAATTGAGTCTTATCAAGTGAAAGCTTTCTAAGTGTCCTATATAATAGAATTTCCAGGAAGAAAAAAATTTAACTGATGCCTTTTTGTATTACAATTTGAAAAATCTTAAACAGAAGAAAAATAATGCAGTGAAAGGCACCTGAAGCAGTAAGAAAAAGTAAGATGTTTAAACCAGAAATATAATTTAGAAAGAGCAATTTTGATGGAATGGGAAGTATAGTTTACTATTTTAAACATATAAAGACAATCAGGAGATATGGGTTCCACTGGTACTTCCTTTAAGGGTTACCCTTCTATGCATTGATTCTCAAAGTGTAGTCCATTGACTTCCAAGTGCTCCGGAGGCACTTTCAGAGGGTATACAAGGTGACATCAAAACTATTTTTAATATAGTCCTAAGATACTGTTTGTCTTTATCAATGTATTAACATTTCTCCTGATGATGCAAATGCAATTAGCAGGCAAGATTTCTGGTGCCTTAGCATAAACTAAAGTGCTGGCACTAAAGTATGCTCCTAGTCACTACATTCTTCATCGCCATGTTCTTGCAGAAACACATCCTTGCAGATACATGCACACGCATACCCACTGATGCCAGTTACACTTAACAATTTTCATTATTAAACAGTAAAAGTTATTATAAGACCTCAACCCTTAAGGTATTCTGTGTGATAAAACGAGAATTACACATAAAGCATTTCTGCTGCTGACCAAAGTACCTGATTTATTCCATGAAAATTACTATGTAATTGTATTGAAAGCTATACTAGTCACTCTTTTCAGGAGTAACATTTTTTTTTGAAAACACAACTGACCAAAAAAATATGATTATTTTGACTTTAGTATTTTACAGACATTATCTTATAGATGAACAAAGTGAGCCTGTTACTTTCTTTTTAAGGAAAACAATTGATAGCATTTATTATCAATGATAAAATTGTAGATTTAAAGTGAGAATTAAAATTTTAGAAAACTTGTATTTTTCTAGTTTGAACTTGATAGTTTACTAATACTTAAAAGATTTTTTGGCCTGGCATGGTGGCTCACGCTTGTAATCTCAGCAGTTTGGGAGACTGAGGCAGGTGGATCATCTGAGGTAAGAAGTTTGAGACCAGCCTGGCCAACATGGTGAAAACCCATCTCTACTAAAAATACAAAAAATAAATTAGCCGGGCGTGGTGGCATGAGTCTGTAATCCCACCTAGTCGGGTGGCTGAGTCAGGAGAATCACTTGAACCTGGGAGGCAGAGGTTGCAGTAAGCTGAGATTGTGCCATTGCACTCCAGCCTGGGCAACAAGAGTGAAACTCTTGTGTCCAAAAAAAAAAAAAAAAAAGATTTTTTCTTGAGGTCACTGGTGATACTAATAACTGTTACATTATAAAAAAAATGCCTTCCTTTGGAAAATCAACATAAATGACGAATGAATGATGTTACCAGTTCATGCTTGGGTAAAAATACCCATTTTAACTTCAAGATAAACCAACACCACATAGTATGAGAAGTGTATTATGGCTGGTAAGAATGTTTTTCCTTCAAACTTCAACAGTGTTTTAAAACTATTACTTCCAACAATTGTTTCTCACAAATATGGTTTCAGTTTCCACATTGCAAGTAACTTGAATAAATCATTAGAGGATAGTCTTTGTAGCGTATTATAAAGAATATCCCAAATTACCTAAAAATGTTGCCAAAATATCCAATTTCGAAATACTTATCTATGTGAGCCTTCATTTTTTTATGTATTTCAAATAAAACCTTTCATTCCACATTGTGTACAAGGGCAGATATGAGAATCCAGCTGTATACTATTAATCCAAAAGTTAAAGATACTTATAAAAACATAGAACAGTGCCACTATTCTCACTTTATTTGCTTTGGAAAATATAGTTATTACTTTATAACATATGTGTTTATTGCTATTTGTAAATAGTCGATAAATGTATATATTTAAATTTAAAATCAACTTAAAATTTAAACATTTTTAAATGAGTTTTAATTTCTAACCCAATAAATATCATTAAATACAACACATACAAACAAAAGTTCTCTGGGGTCCTTAGTAATTTTAATGAATATATAGTGATCTTGAGAGCAAAATTTGTGAGAACCAGTGGTTGACAATAATAGTTTTAAAACACTTTGAAGTTTGAAGGAGAAACATTCTTCCCTGAAATTTCAACAATAACAACAACAACAAAAATGTGCAGCTGCCCTTCTCGATGTGAGTAAATCCTACCAGCTAAGTAATACACACACACACACACACACACACACACACACATCTATATAATAATAATACCTCTCTAGGTAGCTTGGTTCCAAAATGACTAAACTGATTTGATGGTATAGCAAACACATGTAACTTTGCAAGGAGTATATACTCTATTATGTTTATTACATACGTCTCAGAGCTGGAATACAGTGATACTTAGATTCATTGTGAATATGAAAAGGCATTTATTCCACATCAGCCTGATTACAAATAGGTCAATCAAGTAGTATGTAGACAGAATGAACCTGTCAGAGCATAGATGACAGATTGATGAAGAATTTATATAAATGTGTTAACAGACACAAATACAATGTACTTTTCATTAGCAAAAGATTAGAAAATTCAAAGGGTTAAGTTGGTCAAATGATCTGATTTTGAAACTAGATGAGATTCTGCATTAACTTACTCTCATAATGTTCCTCTTTTGATATAATCTTTTGCTAAGGGAGATCCAATATGTTTTTTATTAGAATTCTAGATTTAAGGTTCTTAATCAAATTGCAAGTGTCTCACCAGAGAATTCGTAAATGTACAGAATTCTAAGCCTGGATCACAAAGAATATACCCAGAAACATGCAACTAGGTGATGTCTTGTTCGGTGTTGGCACGATGCTTTCTGCTGGTTCACAGAGGATTTTGCTCCACTGATTTGACGGCAGGTTGGTCTAGGTCACATTTTAACAAGTTTCATTTCTGCTAACAGACATGTTATCATTCTCTAGAGCTTTCTTCTCTGCACAGCATTTTCCAGGCTGTGTGTATAAAATGCAACTCCTTTATAACGCTGAGTATTCAATAAGCAAGGTCACTTTTAAAAGCAGCCGCTTTCGTATTGATAGAGCTGTCTCCTCTAGCTTGTTTCTCTTAAAATATTGGCTAATGGATGACTACAGGTGATTTTTAAAGTAAGAACATTAGTCAGGGATTAAAGTGCCATAGCTTCCCTTACCTGTGTGAGAAGATGTCAGTCTGATTTGTGATGGATGGTCTCATAAAAGTTTAGGAGCCTCTCTCTTTTTTCATATGCAGCATGTTTGAACACATGGGAAATAAAATCAATATATGAGGGTATGATGTGTATCATAGGTCTATTAGAATAACTTGTAGACTCAATAGTTTTGAAATAATATCTTTGTAACAAATGCCACAAAGCAATACAAAAAAAAATAATGTGTAATTATCTAGTCTTCAGAATGGCAGGCAGGTGGCTGGTAAACCTCCATGTGGTTTGAGGGTGGAGTGGGAAGACATCTCAGCTAGTTCAACTTAGCAGAGGACTCATTTAGGGAGACTTCTTAACGGTGTATTATCAGTGAATTATATTTTTCCAAAGTACGTGTCCAAGTACTAACTCCGGTAGCTCATAACGTGACCTTATTTGGAAATTACGTCATTTCAGATTAGTAAAGGTAAGATGAATGGAGGAGGGTGGGCTCCTATATCAGTGTGGCTAGCATCCTTATGAGGGATAATGGGAAAAGGCACGGTGTCAATGCCATGTGAAGATGGAGGCGAGGTTGGAGGGTTGCATCTACAGACCTAGGAATGCCAACGATTGTCAGTCATCACCACAAGCTTGGAGAGTGGCATGAAACAGAGTCCCCCTCAGAATGCTCAGAAGGAACTCTCCCTGTTGACACCTTGATTTCTCACCTCCAGCCTTCAGGACAGAATGCATTTATGTTGCTTTAAGCCACTCCATTTGTGGTACTCTGTTATAGCTGCTCCAGGAAACTAACACATGAGGACTCTGAGAGGATTATCATGTTCTAAAATGTTAAAAGAGAAATGAGATGTAGAATTCATTAAACCAACCTGCAATTAAGTTATTGATAATTGATACACACCTTTTTGTATAGATGAGCAGTAAGAGGCATATGAAGATATTCTCCTCCAAAGACCTCCCATGGTACAATCTAAATTAAACTTCAGAAGCACTGACCATTTTTGGACTTGTATTCACATATATTGCAACAAAATTTATCTAAAGAAAAATATGGTGCAAACAGGCCACGGCAACCCTTATGCCATCTTTAAATTCATTAAGCGATAGAATATTTGGCCTCCTTAGGCTGAGAAGAGAAATAGGTGTTGAGAAAAATAGTCAAAATTTGATTTGAATGGACACTCTCCAGGCCTTTTACAGCCCACAAAAAACAAAATAGAAGTGCGAGATTAATATTCTATTATTCAAAAGTGATAGATAATGAAAAATATGTTCTTTTTTTATAGGTATGTGTAATGTCACACATTAATTCTCCAAAAAGTCATCAGCCAGCAAGGTGGCCAGAGGTGGGAGAACTTCTCTTAGAAGAGCTTTTACCTTTACCTATTAAAATAGCCTTTTTCTGACCAGTGCATGGATGAAGAACACATTTTAAGGAAATAGGAGTGAAAAAATATTCAGAAAACAGAAATCTATTTTGTTGGAAAATGCAAAATTAGAACATAACTTTTGAATTGGGAAATGCTTTGATTCTCTCATTAGCATGATGATTTACTTACAAAAGTTATTTAAATGAATAAATAAATTACTTGGTTGATTCCACTAATCTTTTTCTATTGCATTTTTCTTTGTTGTTTAGTGATTTAATTTTCCTAAGGTCATTCTATAAAGATGGTACATATTATGAATAATTATTTAAGTCACCAGTGTTTCTTCATATTAGTGTTGGCTTTTCATTTAGTTTTACTTTAAGGACTTTCATGAAGAAAATCTCACAGTCCCATGGAAATATAATATCAGGAATTTTTTGATACAAATCTCTTATAGAAATTTGAATGCCTCATTCTAAAATATCTCTTATGCTAAATATTGTAAAATACATTATTTTGGAATTGTTAACTATGGATGGGAAGATAATTTTGAGATAATATGGTTCATCCTCTTTACATTTTAGATATGTGGGGATAAAAGGGGAATTCATGGAAACTAATATATTTTGATTATCCATGATGTTGCAGGCTGTGGTCCAGGAAATTTACTCATATGATTCCAAGTAATCCAAAATATAAGATTAATCATCTCTAATTTATAAATGCATGAGCTGAAATTCAGATAAGTGACATATCAAAGGAATGAAGAAAGTAGTGGCAAATTGTACAGTTTCCTATTTCTCCATACTATGAGCACTGAAAACATTTTAAAAAATAGAAAAGTAAAATATCCTGGCTTATAAGAAAAAAACCTTTTAATTGCTTATCTTCTACCTAGATGCCATCTTATAGCTATTTTAGTAGTTGTCAGCATAGTGATTTTATAGTTTTTATTTTCTGCTTTCCAGGCATTTTCAATTCAAATAAATGTATTTTCATATTTCATACAATTATACTTTTTAATTTATGCATGTTTGCCTTCTATCCATATACAATACTTTTTCTATCTACATGACTAAAATGAGGTAGCTTATTTTATATTTTTCTTTATTTAAAAAGGTATTTCATATACGTACTAGTATAAAGTTTCTTTACAGTATTTTTTAGGTCTATCCTGTCAAAAATATCTGGATTTATATTATTTCCAAAATGCTAATACTAATTTTCAGAGTCAGTAGTAAACTCATTTTGCTAAAAATTTGTGAGCCTTTGGTATTCAGTGTTTAGAAATATATATATTTCAGATTTCTAAGAATAAAATTTTATTTCTTAAATTCTTCATTATAGAATTTGTTATAACTTGCATTTTTCCTGGTTAATTTTTTCTATTTTTTTGTTTATTTACTAGGCACTTAAAGTTTTTCTGACAATGTAATATATGCTAATTGCAGTACAATTATTTTATATTATCTATGATAGTAATGTAATTCTAAAAATTATCTTATTTAATGGGCATTGTTTTCTGTATATTATCTCAAACTGAGATGTAATGCTATAGCCTGCATTTGAAGATGATTGTCAAATCCTGTTACATTCTCTACTCTAAAGCTTCCGTACTTATTTATTTATGTAAATCAAATATAAAGGCTGACCTTTAGGATCCCAGAGAGCCCTAAGAAATTTATACATACAAGTTATATATTCCCCAAACACTGAGTGTTATTAATAAATATTATAGGCAGTCCAAAACATAAACTTTAATAATAATTTTAGATTGTAATGTGATAGTAACATTAACCCTATTTTGTTGTGCCAGAAGAAATTTCTGAAGTTAACTTTAAATTATTGTCTAAGGAAATGTATTGTACTCCTGACATGAGAACTAGCAGCAGTGTGTGCCCTGCATATTTGTAACTGACAGTGCCTATGGCTTCATTTAGGTTTGATTCATCAGTCATGTCATCTGCCTAAAGCACTGGAAATAGCGGCAAAGTTGGAGTGCCTTTTGACGTCCTTTCATACTTCCATAAGGTTACTGTACATCCATTAACTCAAACGACAAAGGAAATGTCATCTAAGTTGAGTGGATGGATGCTGGGACTCTAAAAGCCCTATTGTCTCAGGTGAAGGGGCAAATGTGCAGCCTTGGGGAATGGAAATGTCTGAGTCTCTATCTCTGTAGTTACATGTGAGGTACATTATCTTTACAGATTTATAGGAAAGAGGATCATCAACCACCAAATAACAAGATATATATAACCAGACCTTGGAGTTGACCCATATTATTCTTCATCTGTTTCTTCCTGATGGTCTCTGACTTATAATAAATATCAGTTGCCTAAGAGTGTGAAGTCATAATAGGTCCAGGACAAGAAAGGTCTCTAAGTAAGGGCATGCTTGGAAGAACATGGGAAAGCTGTCGGACTTCTGACTGTGACATTACAGCTGAGTTGGTAGAAGCGAGAGTACAGCTTAGAATTCATTTTTGTATAAATCCAACTCTGGAAGAACTAAAATGAAAATAAAAATCAGGAAAGATAGGATATTTGATGCCAAAGAACCTAATAAATAATCTTGATATGGTTTGGCTGTGTGTCCCCACCCAAATTTCATCTTCATTTGTAATCCCCATGTGTCAAGCGAGGGAGGCGACTGGATCATGGGGATGGGTTCCCCCATGCTGTTCTCCTGATAGTGAGTGAGTTCTCACAAGATCTGATGATTTTATGCTTATTTGGAAGTTCCTTCTTCAGCCTTCTCTCTTGCCTGCCACTATGTAAAATGTCACTGCTTCCCCTTCTGCCACGATTGTTAAGTTTTCTGAGGCCTCCTCAGGCATATGAAACTGTGAGTCAATTAAACCTCTTTCTTTTATAAATTACTCAGTCTCTGGGAAGTTCTCTATAGCAGTGTAAGGAAAGACTAATATACATCTCAAAAGCAGACATACATGAAATAAACAGAAGTGACAGAGGAGAAGTGCACTGAATATTTGTAGTCTCTGGGTAAAATAAACCAAAAGCTCACTGAGCAAAGGTAAGGATTTGGAAACAAGAACCTGTATTATACAGAACAGTCTGTTTCAAAGGTAGCTCATGACTCACCTTTGGAGCTAAAAATTCAGAATTCAGGGTCCCCTTCATTAGATCTACTACATTTGAATTAATAAAGATGAAGTCTGAGAATACAGATTTGAAGCAGCAAACTCATTGTTGATTCTTACTGGCTGGGATCTCTTGTGACAGACCAAGGTCTCAAGGTCTCCTTGGCTCAATCATTTTCTCCTGCTTTCACCTTCTTCCTTTGAATTAGACTTCACTGTCTCCTCCATTCCACAGCATTCGTAAGAGAAGACATTGATGCAATCTCCTCTAGGTTCACAGTTAAAGATAAGAAGTTCTAGAGATTTGTGAACAAAGTGAAGTTATCTGATGGACAATGTATATAATATAAGTCAGCCAGTGTGTACTAAAAGAGAAAAAAGTGTCTTTGTAGAGGTTATATACAGTTTATATATTCACAGAATTATCACTTAGAACATTGAAAATTAATAGATGGGATATGAGCAGATAGTTTTAGCAGGGAATGAATTAAGTGCGATTTCTGAGTAAAATTGAAGTAAATTTTCCCTTTCCCTTTGATAAATCTGGAGTCAAAGAGCATTAATAGATACGAGATAAATGAATGAAGTCCAAGAGGTTTGTACTTTATTAAATTGGGATCCAGAAACAAGACTTGCAAGTAAATTGTAAACAAAAGTCTCATCTTTATAGAGAGGATTGGAGCTAAGTCCTTTGACTAAAATCCAACAATACTCAAAGGCATTACAAGAGTTCTTATCAGTGTCTCTATTCTACAACTCAAAATTTCTTTTTTCAAAAATAATTTTGGGAAAAAATTTTACACTCAGTTTTCATTCTATATATAGAAAATAAATTATAAAATAATATTTGTAGAAATATAGAGTACTACTTTGAGGTTAAATTTTTATTGGTAGCCAGGACTTAGTTTTGAGTTCTTTTTGGGTGACATAGCAACTAGCAAACAAAAAAAATACAACTAAAAATCAACAGTCAATATGCATTGATATTTATATGATTAAAAATGGATGGGTAACATCACTCGGTTATATGATACTACTACTAACAACAAAAATTTTTCAGCCACTCTTTTAAGCAATTAACATGCAATCACTTATTTAATGTAATGTACTAAAATGTATAGTAAGATTTCTGTTAATTACTTGACAAGTTGAAATAATTATTTAATTGAGATACCTTTTGTTCTCAAATCCAAAACAAAACAAAACAAAACAAAATAACCCAGCAAGTACACGAAGCCACAATAGATAGTGACTGCGCTAAGGGAATTAATTGTCAATGAGGGAGAATTGTGCTTGTTGTGACTGCAGATTTTGGTGTGCCCTTTCTCTTCTGGGTTTGCTAGACGTGAGGAATGCACTAGCAAGTTTATGACACAGACACTTAAGCTTTCAGAATTGAAAAAAGATGCAACTTGGCCAGCTACTCCAAACCCTTCAGGTATTTGTGTGTAACAGTGATTACCTACTCTTTCTTTTGATCACCTTTACTTATAGGAAGTTTTTAAAAACATTCATAATTAAAATATCGGATACAACCAGATAAGAGCAGTGCATCGTCATCACCATCTTCCCAAGGCATAACGTGAAAACATGGAAACCAAAAATGGCATCCTTAACTATCTTTCTGCTAGATTGGAAGGCAAACAGAAGGCAGAAGGACTGATTCATATTGGAGTTGCAGTTAAGCATTCATACTTGAAAAAAAAACCTACTAGGCTTTGAATCATGGCTCTTCCAATTAGTAGCTGGCTAATTTTATGAAAAATACTTATTCTATCTCTATTTCCTCATTTACAAAATGAAGATATGCTGGTTAATATGTGTCAACTTGGCTAGGCTATGGTACCCATGTTTGGTTAAATACCAGTCTAAATGCTGCTGTGAAGGTGTTTTTCTTTTTTTAGATGTGATTAACAGTTAAATCAGTAAACTGAGTAAAGAAGATTATTTTTCATAACGTGGATGAATGTCATCCATTCAGTTGGAGGTCCCCTCTTTCTTGAAGAAGTAGTAATTCTACTCCAAGAATTTAACTTTTGAAGTAATTGAAGTAATTATATTCAAAGACTGTAACATATAAACCTTGCCTAATTCCTAGCCTGCAGATTTCAGACTCCCAACTGCACCATCAACGCTTCCCTGAATTTCCAGCCTGCCCTCCTGTTGTACAAATGTCTGACA
This sequence comes from Chlorocebus sabaeus, assembly GCF_047675955.1. Lineage (NCBI taxonomy): Eukaryota > Metazoa > Chordata > Mammalia > Primates > Cercopithecidae > Chlorocebus > Chlorocebus sabaeus. The sequence goes on along the minus strand of NC_132930.1, from coordinate 22,645,472 downwards.
TTCAGGTTCCACAATAGGGAGATCCAATTTCTTAAAAGTAAAATATAAAACCCTCCCTAAGGTCATTATTTTATATATAAAATGTGGTAATAATATCTAACACATATAATTGTTGTAAGGATTAAATTATTAATAAGTAAAATGCTTAGAGTGAAATCTTGTGCAAAAGCAATGTATCTGTTAGTTAATATTTTATTTATCTCTCTCCAGCATTAAGCACTGTGTCTTGCATAAAATAGGGGCTCCATGAATATGAGTTTAACTAAAGTTTTATATATGAATCCTTCTTGACCTAACCAATTTTAAGTGCATCCTTAAAATTTGACAACTAATAATTGCAAATCCATTCCTTATGAGAATTTGCTGCCATTTGAAAGTAATAGACAATGACAAAGTCCAAATAGTTGTACACTTGATTCATGCTATAGTAGGAAAAAAAACCCAGAAGCTTTCAAATTATATAGATATGGAATGAAATTTTAGTAACTCCCTTAGAGAAATATGACTCTGAGGAAGTCACATTAAGTCTCTATTTTCTCATCTCCGAAATTGTTATCATGATAAATATCTCATAGTGGTGCCTTTGTGAAGGACTTGATCCACCTTAGTCACTCAAAATTGACAATGTTATATTAATCTTCATTTATGAATTCCCAGTTTATCCTAAACTGGTTTGCACCAACAGAGAGCAATTAAATCTGATTGCATGATCTTTTACATTCATTTACATTTACATGATTACATGTAAGCAGATTTTCCAGGGAGCATTAGGTGATGTGTACGTATCTCAAATATTTTCTGCTAATAACAGGAGGTGATTTGGAAATTAGAAATACCAGTTTCACATTATAGAAACAAAGCACTATTTTTAAAAAGTCACTTGGCCTTTGACTTAAACAACCTGCTGAATGTTTTACTGATGACTCAAGGACATGCATTTTTAAGTAGACTTTTGGTACAAATGTTCCTCAAATACTCTAACTTTACATTAAAGAAGTATCCCACCTTTTAATTGAAAAAATCAATGCACTTTTCAGTGATTTTATTAATGAAACATCTTTAGTAGTATTTTGAACTGATTTATGAAGATATAACATTCAAGCATTTTAACAGAGCAGAAAAATATTCCATCAGACTCATTGCCTCATTGAGCACTTACATTTCTGTAGCACTTTGCATCTATTAAGAGCTTGGTGATCACTTTTATTAGTTAGCAGTGAGTAAGGTCAATATTATTTCTTACATTGTCCAGAGAAAATATTTGAATGCATAGAAATAAAGTGATTTCAGCAATGTAAGTATGAAAGTGGTGATTTGTGAGTTCCATTGTCATCTAAAATATATTGTCAAATAATGCTACTCACTTAAATTGGCAACCAAGTTTTTTTTTTTATTCTCACCAAAAAAAGGGAAAAAAAATGTCTGAAGATTGCTAAAAACTCCCCCTGTGATAGTGCTACTTTTATTTAGAGGGAAATATAATGAAAAAAAGAAAAAAACCTACAGCTAAAACCCTTAAATATGCTACAGTAATATATTTGTTACATATTTCACCTCTTAGCACACAGTTCATGCTTGAGATGTTTTAGAACCAGTAGGATATTAAAAAGTAGAAGGACAAATTAGAAACTCCAGTGATTTATTTAGGACTGAACTGTACAGTATGTTGTTAGATGAACATTCCAAATTAAAAACAAACAAACAAACAAACAAAAAACATTTAATTACTGTGTTTTGTTCTAAACTCTAGCAAAATCTACTTACTAAACAAAACATTCAAAAGGAGTGAAGAAGTGATTAGCTAGAGATTAGTTTTGGTGAGGATCATAAAAAAGTATAAAATTTCAAGGGAAGACAAATAATCCCAAAGAATATTTCCTGATTAAAAAATAAACAATTTACTTTAGGATAATGAAAGATAGCTACAGATTTTAGAAGTGACAGACATTACAAATATTATCAAAACTCAGTAGCAGAATTCAGAGGTTACTTAGTATTCACTGTGACAGCAATGCAGTCTTCTTTAAATTATCTAAGATTGTGCTAACTCGCTCACAATTTGGAAACTTTTGCTGTCAGAAGGAAATACATAAGCAATAGGTAAGTAAAATTATTATTAAAATGAATGGAATGAGTTAATGTACATAGGCACATGTAATAAATGGTAGTATTTTAATCATGTTTATTTTATCTTACAATCTTACTTATTTAAGTATTCACCATTTGTTTTGCAAGTGTATTGCTAACATTCTAGGTTACTATAAACGCTGAAACTATAGTTTATTAGCGGAAATGATATGGCACAGAAAAAGCAAGGCATCCTTTGAAGTCAAATTATCACCATGATTTTCATTTTAGTCTACTTAATTCTCCTTTTCCGTTAGATCTAGATTTAATCTTCTAGGACGCAGAGATCGGTAGTCCCTACCCCCAGTTTCATATATCCCAGAAAAACACTGGAGTAGAAGAAAGGGTGAGAAAACTGAAGACTCACCTCTGCTCTGCCAGAAAATAATTGACTGACCTTTGGCAAATCAATTAATTCACTGAAAATTCATTTTCCCCATTTGCAATGTGGAAATAATAATATATTCCCTGTGTCTCAAAGAGTGTTCTATAAAATTCATAGTATTTTAGACATGGACTAATATCCAAGCTCCATATCTAACATCTAAGAACATCAGTGACACACTCAGCTAAGGAGATGGAATCCATGAGTTTTTTTTTTTCCCCCCTGTGGATTTTCAGATATCCACCTAGTCTAGTATTTTTTTTTTTTTCCTTTAGGGAGAAGTAAAGTGATTTTAGAAATATATATATGTATGTGTGAGTGTGTGTGTGTGTGTGTGTGTATATATATGTTTCCTAAAAGTTATTTTTTTAATATCACTCAAACTATCAAAGATTTATATAATCCCCACTGTTAAATACCAATGTTTTGATCTGGTGTCATATCAGCTGATGTTCAGAGGTAAGGCTAAAAAGGAAAACACAAAAATAACTATTATCTAAAAATATTAAACAAAAATGTATTTTGTGTTAGATTTTTTTTACTAGAGGCAAAAATATCCTATTGTATGACTTTAAACAGGAAAATGGTAGAATCAGATTTGCATGTATCACTCGGAGAGAAAATTACAAAGGGTCTAGAGGAAAGTCAAAAAGAATGTTCCATTAATTCCATAAGAGGTAATGGTGGCTTAATGTAGATCATTGTCAAGGAACCAGGAGAAAAGAAAGTAATATTTAAAAGATAGGGGAGAGGTAGATTTGACCATACTTACTGATTGGTTGGCTATGGTTTGTAAGAGTGAGGAAATAGTCAAAAACAATACTCAAATTTCTGATTTAGGTAACTGATAGTGTTTTTTATAGAATAGTGGGCTAGAAGATCAGGTTTGGAAGGAAGTAGAGTTAATGCATCCAGTTTGGACTTGTGTAGTTTAAGATGTCCATAGTATATAAAGAATAGGTATATGTATATATACACACTCACGCACAGTATAAAAAGAATAGGTATATGTATATATACACACTCACACACACACAGTTGAAGATTAAGAGAGAGATTTGGACTGGATGTAAGAATTGGGAATTAGAATCTTATGGAGAATATCTTCAGCCTTAATGGTGGAAATTCATAATAGTCTGTTGTGTGATGAATCCTGATCAAGATGTTGGCTTCATTACAGTAGAAAAACAAAATGTAAATGTTTTTTCTGCTCTCATGATTCGACCTTATTACCTGTGGTGAGCATGTATACTAACAGAAAAAGTCTGGGAGCAGGATTATGGAAACATCAAAATTTCAATATGATTAGGATAAAATCAATAACAATAGAAAGTTACCTGACTGTGAGGAATAGAGAATTTGTTCTTCAAAGTTTCTTGAAACCATAAACAGCTTGTCATTTCCTTGCTCTATGTATATCTACATCTATACGTTCTAATGCAGCTGCTCTAACTTGCCCCAGCATGCCTGGACAGGACTAAGCAAACCCCTGACCATAGTGCATGCCATTCCTTATTTGGAAACCCTCCTGGCCCCCTTATGACTAGCTTCCTCTTTTCTTTGTCCTCTTTCTCCTTTGCCTATTTAGGAAAGTTCCAAGCTGTCAACCAATTGGGTCAAGCTTAGAATGTGAGGTCCCATTCCAACCAATGGTAATGGAACACAGCCATCGGGCAATTGCATCAGGTTATGAAAGTTATAAATGTCCCTGTCTCCTTTGTTCAGCGTGCTCCCGTGGTGAGACTGTTGGCGAGCTGTACCCTTTCTGCAGAAAGTAAACTAGCCTTGCTGAGTGATTCATGGCCTTGGTGTGGATTCTTACCCATGTGATAAACCCATTTCCAACACTGACATATTCTTTCTACTCTGTGTACTTTTCACTTTCTGTTTGAGTTGAAAGTAATTATTTCATCATTGTTTTTGTATGAGAGTTCAGAGATCGTGTTAATTCACTACTTAAAAAAAAACTATTCATTTTTTAACAAGTATTATGGAGTGCCTCCAAATTTCATTTTAGATATTGTCCTCAGTATTGAGGATACAAAGATGACTAAAACATATCTGTGGTAGGAACAAGCAAAGTTCTTCCTCTGTTGAAATTATACAATCAGTTGCATTTTTTTCTATCATTATAGGGATTTTGGTAGTAGAAAAAAAAATCACATATGAGCAATTTAAATGACCAGAGTAATAATAATAAAGCAGAACATTTCTGAAAAATAAAGGAGGCCTGAGGTGGCCATTGTTACTATTTCACCTGTTTCTGATTCTCTCCCTATGGGTAGGCACACGGCAGGATTACTCTACCTTACTCCTCTTTAAGTGAAACACAAGTATGTGATATGATTTGGCCAATGAAATGTGAGCCATTAAGTATTAACCAACAATTTAGCATGCTCTCTTCCTTTTGCCAATGTTCCAAATAGTGAGGATCCCGTCACTTTAGGTCTCCAAGTCAAACTCTCCTGCTGACTCAAGACGTTTAGCATGAGATAAATAAGCTTTTGTTGTTTCAAACTTCTAAGTTTGTCGGAGTTTCTCATCTATCCTGATGGATGTAGAGGCCAAATTACAAATGAAAACAGCAATAGTCAACCCCTGAGTTGATTTATTTTATAATTTTGACCAGGGATTGCTCTGCTTATGGTATGGGTGTAGAGACACAGAAATAAGGTAAAGAGGGGCATGAGGGTAGAAATCTTCCTGCTTTTGATGACAATCACATTGATCATTGACTTGAGAGTTGCGCTATGCTTTCCATTGCCAGAATGTACTTAGCTAAAGTGTTTCAGCAACATTCCAATTTCCCTGTGAAATAATAGAGAAACACTACATTGAATTGTTGGCAGAGCCACTTGATTGATGTTCTCCAGAGCCTGAACGTCACTGATGAAGTAGTTTCAGTTTTTTTGCTAATTGTTTGGAACATTGTAAAAGAAAAACATAGTAGTTGATGAAAAGAGTTTTTTTTTTTAATCTATATGCTATATTTTATTCAATGGATATAACATGTCCTGACAGAGACATTGTACTAAATTTTATTTCACCAATTTGAAGATACGATATAAACACCAAATATTTGATACTCTTGCTATGTTTTCTTAGCAATTCCCTGTTTGTCAAGAGTCTCTTGAGAACCAGATAATGTCAGAAAAAGCTAAGTGTTTGTTTTCACTGGCTTTTGCATACATAAAACGGTTCAATATTTCAACCTGCAAACCTATTCACGTCATTGTTTTGGTAGCTTATATATTACCTTTGCACATATAATAAGAAAACAAAATCTTTAATAGTGAGTTGACAGCAGAGATGATAAAACAGGAACAAGCACAGAAACATTAAGACTGTATCATTAACTTTGAATCAGAGCAACATAGTTCAACTCACTGATATTTCATCTTTTTATTCTGCCATGCAGATGACAGCAAATCTTTGGTGGCTGAAATCTAGAAAGCAGAAGAGAGAATAAGAAGCCTGGATCATCTATTAGGGTAGTAGATGAGAAGTTCATAGCTTCATTTTATAAAATGTTAGAATCTTCTAGAGCAGAAGTTCCTACCTGGAGTGATTTTGCCCCCAGGATACATTTGGCAGTACCTAAAGACATTTTTGGTTGTCACTATTGAAGGGTTGTGATGAGTACTACAGGCATCTAGTGTGTAACCCAGAATGTGCCCTAAAATGACAATAGCACCCAGATTGAGGAACACTTCTAAGCCAAGCTATTCATTTTACAGAAATTATATTTATGACTCATTCATCCATATCAAAATATTTATTAAAAGCCCCATTAGCCAAGGGCCATGTTAAGTATATAAACTACAAAAATGAACCTGAATAGTTAAAATCCTCTTATCATGGGGTTTGGGGATAGAGAAGGAAGAAAGACATGTTGTGATCTATAGAAATCCTTTACATTTCCCTTTCATTCTGTAAAACCTGGCATCTATAAGCCTAATAAATACTAAAGGAAAGGGATAAATGAAAACCATTATTATTCATTAAAAGAGTAAACTCCAAAGTATATTCAACTACTTATTTATTGAGCAATATTAGGTTGCAAGTACACCTCTAAATGCTCACCATATGGAAGCTAATAAAAGAAGCAAAAATCATCCTCTCATGAACCTTATGTTCTAGAAAAAGGAGGTATAAAAACCAAGTAACAAGTAAATTATACAGTATGTAAACACTTTGTCAAAGAATAAGAGTTGAAGAGGAAGAAAGAGGTTATTTTCCCAAAGGATTGATTTTTAGCAATAATTCCTACTAAACATTACCTGGAATCTTCGTGAAAAATATGAAATCAATGTTTATGTTTAACGGAATGCTTAAGATAGAAAAAAAAGGTGAATCAAGAATGAGGGTTGGGAGGACTAGGTTAGAAGCAGGGCTAAAATGTTAACTACAGTGGTCAGAGGATAAATCAAGAAGACAGTGACACCCAAGCAAAGGCTAGAAGTGGCAGAGGCAGCGACGCACACGGATATTGGGGAAGCATTCCAGAAAGAAGGAATGATGAGTGGCATACAAGTGATCAATGTGCCTGGAGTAGAATAAGTGATAGCAGCAAACAAAGAAATGGTTTCCTCGAGATAGTGACACTGCAGGTCTGGAGGGTGGAGTTCAAATTCCACAGCTCATCTTTAAGACTGATTTTCGCTCAGACTAGGTTGGGGAGCCATTGGCTGTTTCTGTCGTGGAGTGATATATCTGACTCAGGCTATCACACAATCATTTTGACCACTGTGTTGAGTACAGTCTGAAGTGGGGGACGTAGAGAAAGGAGAGTTTAGGGCCAAAGGGAAAGAAATGAGACTAGCTGAGAGGCTACCCCTCCACCCCTAGTTCCTAATAACTCATGGTGGTGTCTCAGACCAGGGTGGTAGGAGGGAAATCATGAAGAGTGTTTAGGTTCTGCATATATGTTGATCTGTTTTTAAGGAAGAGCTAAAAGAATTTGCAAGGGGTGAAAAGAAATGTGAAGTATGAGAGAGGGAGAGGCTCATGGATGGTTCTAAAATTTTGGTCCTGAGCAGTTGGAGGCTTGGTTGCCATCTACAGAGACAGTGTAAACCACTGGAGGAAGAGGTTGGGTTGGGTGTGGGAAGGTAATATGAGGGGCTCAGATTCAAAATAAAATTGGTTGTAGGTTATCTATCTGAACAAGAGCGGTAGGATTTGAAAGTCTTCTGAAAAATTGGGGCAGGCAGACAGGTTTCTCACAGCAGATATCTAAAGTCTGCATGCTTTGTAATTCTCCCTTTATCTCATGTGTCCCCAAGTGTCTCTTTTGCATGTCTTTTTTGAATAGACTAATTCTCACATATTATATTTTTTTTATTGTGCCTTGTCTTAAGTTTGAGCTCTGGGACAGGTTTCACGTAATGTAATAGTATGATCACTTCAAATTTTGTCACACAGCAAGGTTATAAATACTGATTAAGGCATGAACGAAATGCTTCAGAGGATGTGACAATGAGGGTTCTATAATAGTAGCCTGGAGCTCACCAATTTTGGGGTGAAATTATCTGACAGCTGGAATAATGTATTTTTGTACAAATTCAAAGATTTAAAAATCTCTTTTCCTCAATATCTAAAAAACTCTAATAGCAAAATTAATTACTTCCCAAGTTTAGACATGTCTATCAATTAAATAGTCCAAATTATTATTCAGATAAGAAATTATATAATCTAATTGAACTATATTGTCATGAGGCATTTTGAGAAAAGTTTACCAAAAAAAAATTTTTACTTTTATTTCTACTATGTCAGACTGAAGTTATTCTATGCTTTTTTTTTTTTTTTTGGCTTGTGTTTATTTTGTTGCACTGTTTTCCTTTTGTCAGGGCTACATGGATACTCAGAGCAAATTGCAGTTTAAAAAGAAATCCTTAAATCTTTTGAGTATTTCTTTATCTAGAGGAAACATGATATTAGTATCTGACTTATAAATTGATGCATCTTGTTTATTGGTCTTCATGATTTACATGATGTCTTGGGCTGGGGGTTTGTACAAAACTTGCACACTTCCATTCTTAGAGCCTGCAATCTTGTTTGCCAAAGGCTATATTCTCTGACCTCCTCATAGTATCTTCTGTCCAATGATAGTGAATGTCATTGCACTTCCCAATTTACAACTTCAGAATGAGTACGGCTAGAAGTATGAGAGCAGTTAGCTTTGCATGTCGAATGCATATGCTTTAAAGAATACAGTTTGTTCTCTGCAGACCACAGAATTAGAAAATACTGCCAAATTACGTTGTTGAATTATTGATTCACCCTCTTTTATTTTTCAGTTTCGTGTTTCGCAAGCATAAAGCTGATGGATATATTAGAACCTTTAATGACAGACCCTCATGAAGAAACATGGGAAGAACAGACGAGATTTCCTAGAGGTTCACTTTGTAGAAATATTACTCACAAACAGCTCAGGGATGCGCATTATATACCACAGTAGAGTTTAAAAGAGTCTTGGAAACTACAGCATTATACGATGACACTTCAGGCTAATACAGAGTTTTCTTCTGAGTGCCTGGCACTGCTAAGATGTTATCAAGAGTGGTTTGTAGCCCTTTATAGACAAGGACAAACTTGGGAAAATTTGCAAGGCAGTGAAGTTTCTTCAAGGCATGAATCCAACTTAACATTGAGATCAGAGAAGCATAAAGCTCTTCATTTTATTCCTCTTCCGTTCTCATTTCAAGAGAAATATATGTGGATTCTTTTCTTGCAGGGCAGTACATTTTTAGAAAAATTATTTTTAAGGAAATTATTTTTAGGAAATTATTTGGTAACACATTAGGACTATAAATCTACTTCCTCAGTCCTCTGCTGATGAATCGTTGTATAAAGAATGGCATCTGTTATAACCTGGGTATTATGAAGAATCATGAATACAGTGAGAGGAGAGAGAGAGATGGGGAGAGAGAGAGAGAGAGGAGTCTTAGTCCTTTCTGACTGCTATAACAGAATGCCATAGACTGAGTGGCTTATAAACAAGAAACGTCTATTTCTTATATTTCTAGAAGTCTAAGGAAGTCTAAAATCAAGACACTGGTAGATTCAGTGTCTGGTAAAGACTTGCTACCTGGCAAGTAGATGGACATATTTTAGTTGTATCTTCACATAGCTGAAGGGGGAAGGAGGCTCACTGAGGTCTCTTTTATAAGAGCACTCATTCCATTTATAAGGGCTCAACTGCTATGTCTTATCACCTGCTAAAGTTTTCACCTTCAAGTACCATCCCAATGGGAATTAGATTTCAACACAGGAATTTTGAGGGAACACACACATTCAGTCTACTGAATAGTAACAAGGAGATAATAAAACACAATTCTCATCCTAAAGCTGGGAAGAATAGGACAGAATCCATCATAGTCAACCGTAAGAACATTAAACCAAGGTAAGAAGTTGTTAGACAATATCTAACACAATCAAACCAAAGATCATTAAAATTTTGTAAAAGCAGAAAAGATTGTGTGTTAATATAGCATTAGTTTCATGGAGCTTCTTCAGATTATTAATGCCAATTGATATCTGGCCATCACTACCAGGCATGGAGCATGTGGCTTTAGAATATATAAAATTAAAAAGAAATGTCTGTCATTAGAAGAAGAGAGAAGGTTTGTGGAGAAACTCTAAAATATATAATTTTACCATTAGATTTTGAGAGGTAAAAACAAAATTTAATGCCATCAACCAACTTAACAGACCCCCTTTTAGCCAAGGGGACCCCAGAGAAACCTTAAAAACTGAATTCCTGGCCATGGTGGGATGGGAGGTCACACATGCCTTATGATGCTTGCTCCCTTTCACTGTTTAAACACAACTAACAAGCACTAACGTTAAAACAGAGCTCATAAGATGGACAGAATGGACTCTGTGGAAATAAGATACCAAGAGATAAAGAAGACCTAAGCCCATGCCAGCAAAGCTTAAGTCACGTACTCCTGCACTTAAAGAATAAACTAAATTGGAAACAGGTGCGGTGGCTCACGCCTGTAATCCCAGCATTTTTGGGAGGCTGAGGTGGGTGGATCACCTGAGGACAGGAGTTCGAGACCAGCCTGGCTAACACAGTGAAACCCCGTGTCTACTAAAAATACAAAAAATTAGTTGGGCATGGTGGTGGCCACCTGTAACCCCAGCTACTCGGGTGGCTGAGGCAGGAGAATTGCTTGAACCTGGGAGGCAGAGGTTGCAGTAAGCCGAGATCCAGAGATCCTGCTATTGCACTCCAGCCTGGGCAACAAGAATGAAACTTCCTTTAAAAAAAAATAGCAAAGAATAAACTATGTTCTAACTGCCACAAAGTTTCTCTCTCTCTCTCTCTCTCTCTTTTTTTTTTTTTTTCTCTAGCAGCTAAATAAGCACTGGCCTTAAGATAATAAATGTTTAAAAAATTGTAGCTCATCTATCACTAGATGCTGATTCTCATCCTCCTGTTCCACAAGCCGTAACTACAGCATTGACTGGACAGGAGATTGGTTTCAGTATCTTTCTCCTGATAAGATGACCAACCATGAGTGGTTCTGGCCAGTTTACAGAGGCTACGCACTTGGGTGTCTTCCTGTCTCTGCTTCACCTTTTGATGTATAGGGTCTAATTGTCATATATTTGAATGTTAAGACTCCACCCCAAAGTGAATATTGGTCATACATAACATATATATTTATTCAGTATGCATGCAGTAAGACCCCATTCATGGGTATGTATACTTGGCCAACTCATTCAGCATAAATCCCTGTTCCATCCTCCCCGCCTTCAAAGTGGCTGCCTTTCAGTTTTCAGCCAGAGGCTCTGCTTCCCAGCCTGTCAGAATGGTAACCCTGCAGGATGTAATCCTTTATAAGATATAAAGTCTCCTTCTTAAATGTATAGTTTTCATTATTTTTCAGTTGACAATTGTCATATTCAATGCTTATGTGCAGCAAAATAAATATTTCTCTTTGTCTATACAGTTGTGCCTTAGTACCTCTGGTTTGTGGTTCCAAGACAACCCCTACTCTCCCAGAGACACCCAAATCCAGGGATGTTCACATCCCTTGTGTGAAATGGCATAGTATTTGCGTATTACCTAAGCACACCTTCCCAAATACTCTAATTCATCCCTAGATTACTTATAATACCAAAAACAATGTAAATGTTATATAAATAGTTGTTTTATTGTATTCTTTAGGAAATAATAGGAAAAAGAAGCCTGTACACATTCAGTACAGATGCAACCATTGTAGATCTAAATACATTTTTGGTGCTATGTTGGTTGAATCCAAGGATGTGGACCTTGCAAATACAGAGGACCAATTGTATATAAAAATTTTAACCATAGTTAGAACTGATGATTAGAATGTGATATGCATAATAGACGTGTTTCACATTACTAAGTGATTTGGTTAAATTTGCACTGACAATGACTTTAAAAAAATTGAAACTATAACTTATTCCCCTTTTTTCTATATCTCAGTACATGTATGCTACAGTAAACCTCTTCTTTAGAATGGAAACAGTTCAGATCCAGACATGTCATAGATCCATTCAGATCCTCTGCAATGGGTACAGCCCGCTCAAAATAAAAGAAAGCAAGGCTTTGAAACAAACTTATTCTATCTTTTAATCTACCAACACCTTGCAAATGCAGTATTTGGCACACAGTACTCATACAATGTATGTCCAAAATGCAAGAATGCATGCATATTTAATGATTTTTATGATGTTCGTAATATTCATGTCTGCTCTGTGATAAAACTAGTCTGTAAATCAATGCTAACATCCCAAACTGCTTCCTGTAATTTACTTAAAACACTTCAGAAAATGACAATGACATTTATATAAAACTTCAGTTCTTAACTTCAATTCATGACATATTTAATTTAGCCAGTCAAATTAAATATTTTAGTTCCCGAATCAAAAATTAAGTATGGATATTGATTTAAACATTTATGACAACTTAAATAAACTATGCTTAATTTTTTTGAAATGCTTTACTACTAACCTATTATTATTAAAGAAAAATTATTACATGTATTTTATTTGATGCAATAAATATTCTGAAGTTGAAGATAACCTAGGCAGAAATAGTACCACTTTAAGTTCACAAAGGCAGTATCTTTTTAAATGTTCTATTCAAAATTCCAGCCTAGAGAACAAGATTGTCACAGATCTGGCCTCTGGTGAATTGTTAGCTATGTGAGGAGGATTTATTGCAATTACTCATGCTGTGATTTAGATTAAGCAACTTGAAGCTTCAATTCACAGGCACTTATGAACATTCTGATTCAGATTTACTTAAAAGAGTCTGTTAAACTTCAGACTCTTGTGTAAAATAATCAGAGCAGCCTATTTATTTTCGATGGTAAAGTAAAATTTAATATAACCTTTACCATGTTGCAAAAATGCAAAATAAAATTATTCTGCTGTTGAAATTTAGTAAACACCTGATCTGACCTGATTTAGGTGAAGTTGCAGTTAGTAGAAATCATGATATATATTCAAACAGGGATGGTTTAAAGGTTTATATTATTACCCATCTCATGGTAAATAATTAAGTCTCACTTGTTGTAACAAAGAATTCTTCTCTGATTTGGGTACCTTCATAAAAAAAAAAATAAATAAATAAATAAAAAATCACACACTTCAGGAAGTTTTTCAGGGTTTTTCCACTCTTAAACAGTGATGTCAGATGTCACGTCCTTTTGTAATTTTTCTCCTAACCTGTTTCAACAATCCAAGGTGTGTGAGAAGCCTGGGCTGCTAATGCCCATGGGCATACTAATGCTTTGCTTCTGAACTTGTTATTTTCTCTCTTGGCCTGTTAAATATGGCCTCTACACTCCACCGACATCACCTATGCTGTCATTGTGACCGGTAGTATACAGACGCTCTCCACAGAACAAAGCCTCTGTAAAAGCAGAGAGAATACTAGACTTTTGTCTTAAGGTGCACTTTGCAATGTCTATCCCAAAGAAGCATTAATTTATGTTCCCTGAATCTTATGAATATGGATACTACAGATCTTTTGGTATTTAGGCTTTCATATGAGTGGACTGGGACTGGATTGAATGAAGAGACAGTGGTAGATGCTATACTTTCTTCTTGCATATCATGTGTGCTTACGTGCCTATGCATCCTTAGGCATGTACGGATGGCCTGTGACTTCTTTATCCAATAAAATAGAATGTGTAAGCGTAGCAAAAGCATAAGTAAGAATATTTCCTCTCCAGAGAGGCATGGTAAAAACAGAAATATACTTTTACAGGGGAGAAAACATGATTATTTAAAAAATTTGCAGTCCATGAAGATTTATAAGCCAAGTTGAAGAGTTTTGATGTCCTTTTAGCGTGATAGGAAATCATCAAATTGTTGAAAGTGGAGAAAGGAAGAAACCGGTCAGTCAGGCAGGGTGTGTCCTCGGTTGAATTCTTTCAAACAAAAGAATAGCCTGCAGGGAACTTTTGCAGGGAGTGGGTCAGGGGCGGTGGGCGGGGGCAGGGGGGCTTGTTGAAGACATGCCCACAGTTGCACAGATGAGAAAAGCTACACAAGTGACTTGCCCAGACATGCCTGCAATGGAAAATTCCATCCTCAGACACATGCACAGTAAGGGGAACAAAGCAATATGGAATAACTCAAGCTAAGGAAAGACCTGCATGCACACTAGGAGGACAGGGTGGAGCTACCAGAAATGTGCACCTTATGCAGATATGATGCCCACCCCTCACCAGTTTCTTATAAAGGCCTTTGCATTCAACGGTAAAATCGGCAACCATCTTCTGGGTCCCCTCTTCACGATGGAGAGCTTTCTTCTTTTGCTTATTAAACTTTCATTCCAACCTCATCCTTAGTGTCCAGGCTCCTTAACTTTCTTGGTCATGAGTCAAAGGATGCTGGGTACTACCTCAGGCCACCAGAGACTGCTACATTGCCTTGCATTGGCAAGACGGTAGCATTGTTTTAAGTAGAGGAGTGATTTAATATATTTTATAATTACAAAGATCTGGTAGTGACTTTATCAAGATTAGATTAGATTGTATAGAATTAAAAGGGAATGTAAGAGGTCTAGTTAGAAGGCTATAGCTCGTTAGGAAGATAATGGAACAAGATTGCTGCAGTATGTTAATAATGGAGACAGAAAAGTGAACAAAAGTGGGATATGGTTAGGAAGTATGTCAACAAGAATTGCATAAAACTATATGTGATACATATAGAAAAGAGATAACTCAAGTACTTTCTGCTTTTGGAGCACTTTTTTAAGATAAAAATTATCATTGGGACTTAAAAGTAGACGTTCCCATTTCAGATTTTGCAAAATACAACATATGTTTCTCTTATATTGCCATAGTATAGGTGTATTTCCTTTTGTAGTTTATCTTTTTTAAAAATATAAACAAAAGTATTCTGCCTCTTTAAAAATGAAGTCTGCGTATTTCTATTTCTATTACAGTTTACGTTTTCTCTTTTCCCTCTTCTTCCTCAAACTTTCTTTTTTACCTTTCCTTACTTCAACTTCTAGGTGCCTGGAGATCTGCCTTTGTGATCCAATTTCCTTCACTTCTTCATTTGTATCCTCCTTTTCCACTTGCCACAAAGTTTTCCTTTTGTCATTTACATCTTGTTTTCACATTCTTACTAGATTGAAAAATATGTCCCTCAATTAAAGATTCTACTAACAGAACAAGTTTGTTGGTTTAGTCCAATTTAAGAATAGAGGGACAAGAATGTCCACCTAATTATCCCTCTTCTAGAGAAATGCAAGTTTCAAAGTTTTCTGCAAAATGTTAAGTTCACTTTCTAATTTTTCAGTGTGGCCCAGTCAATTTCTAGCATGCTGAGGTTCAGAGGAGTAGGTTAAGTGAAAGAAAAGATGGTAAGCTGAACAGCACAATATTCACACCCTTTTCACTATGTTGCTTTTTCCTCCGTTTCTACACTACCACATGCACTAAACTTAAGTGCAAATGCCAAAATCAAAATAAGAATGATTGCTTATAACACCTGTGCCACTCTTTTCCTCCAGTTATTTTAGTAAGACTATTTCTGTCTCTACTACAGACACAAATTTATTTCTCCATTTTTTTCTGGAAATCACAGTAACATACTGTGATTTTAAGAAAGACAAAATGAATAACAGAGTCAATAAAGAAAATATTGCTTTAAACACACACACACATACTCACATTATGTCACTGTGTAAAATCCATTTTTTAAAACATGAAACATATGGAAAAAATACATTTCTTCCTTTAACAATATTTCATTGAGTTTCTACTATGTCAGAAGCACTGTACTGGGTGCTGGTGACTCAAAAATGAGTAAGACAGACATAGTCCTTTTGGTATGGATTCTTAGAGTGGAGTACAGGGTTTTTAAGAAAGCCTGTCACTTGTTAGGAGAGGTGGCTCATGCCTGTAATCCCAGCACTTTGGGAGGCAGAGGAGGGTTGATCACTTGAGGTCAGGAGTTTGAGACCAGCCTGGCCAATGTGGTGAAACCCCATCCCTACTGAAAACACAAAAATTAGCTAAGCCTGGTGGTGTGCACCTGTAATCCCAACTACTCAGGAGGCCGAGACAGGAGAATCACTTGAATCCGGGAGGCGGAGGTTGCAGTGAGCCGAGAGCATGCCACTGCACTTCAGCCTGGGCAACAGAGCAATACTCCCTCTCAAAAATAAATAAATATATATATATATATAAAAACAAACAAACAAACAAACAAAAGAGAGCATGTTACTATTTCCACTATATCCCTTGCAGTTTGCGAGTTGTAAGGACATATTCAGGCCATTGAATCTCTCTTTATGAATTTCAAAATATACCCAGAAGTCCAGAAGACTGAATGTGTAGATTTTCTCCCAGCAGTGTCAAAAGGAAAAGGTAAGTGCTAATTTAATACTTAAGAAGGTCCCAGATACTCATTATCTTTTGAAGTCTGGCTTGCTCAGCACTTTCCACGATGAAATGCTTTTGCTTATGTTTTGCCATTTAAACCAGATCAAGTTTTTCTGGCTAGGTAATGCCTTTATATTAACAATATTGAAAAGGAATAATTAAGTAATCACCAGTATAATTTCTTTATTTCCCAATGAAAAATTGTCATAAATAATTATGTTCTGTATTATCTTAAAAATGAGTTATTTCCTTCTCACATATAAACTAAGCTTTGGAAAATGACACGAGTAATATATTTCCATTTGAAATCTTTTCTAACATTGAGGACAATGATTACACTGTTGTTTCCAACAGAGTAAAAATCAAAAGGGGGAAAAACACTTTCTAGCGTTCTAGTGTTTAATTGCTTTTTTAAATGGAGGCTTTCCATTAACTTTAATTAAACATTTAATAGAGATTGTAGCCAGAAAATACATTTTCCCATTGAAATTAAATTACTTTCCCCAAAGAAAACATAGTGGGTGTAAAACAGGGAGGGTTGGACTCTCCATAGAGTTCTATCTGCCTCCTTCCTTTTCAGAGTAATTACTGACCTGTTATTAACACTCCAGGGAAAATCTTTTCGGTGATTTACATTTCCGGATCACTCTGCTTTGTCTAACACTTCACTAAAGACAGAATTTATCCATTGTTCAGCATGTGCAGGAACAGATGCTTCAGCTACTAATTCTTTGTCTCATTTGGAGCATAAGAAATGAGAGGCTAGTTCCTGCACAGATCAAGCCTCAGCCTCAGAACCTTATATACATCTTAGAGAGAGGTAATCTGAGAGCCTCTCAGTGCCCAGAAGGTTGAATGGAGGAGGCACAGATTTTAAATTCTAACCTAAGTTCTTTTTACATGTCTTTGTAGTCTTTCCCACCTTAGCACCAACCCATATTCTCCAGCTTCTGTCAATTCATTAAATGCTGATTTAGGATTTTATGGCAACATTTGTCTCAGATGAGAGTTAAAATAAAGCTCATCATTAAACCTTATAATTTTTAGTGCTGCCTATAATTTATGATTCCATTTTAAAATCAAATCCACCATAATAAATTGTCTTAAGACTCTGAAGATACATCATGTAGTTAGCTTTTTCTTGCAACATCATTTTTAAAGACAGGATCTGACTTTATGTTTGAGGAATATATTTTATTTAGAGCACAACAACGCACTGATAGATTAGCCATAAATTATCTCAAAAGAAGAAATACCAAAAGGATAGTACACACATAATGATCTGCACCCTACACAAGGGCACCAGGATCATTTGGGAAGGATAACAGATACTCAGGGAAAAGAAAATGAAATTGTTTTCCGACTTGACTAGAATGGTATCATTAGATGCTGTGCAGAAAGTTATTCATAATCTGGCTCTAATTTACCTTTTGTTTCTAACTCCAAATTCTGAAACTGATTATTTCCTATTAACATTATACCACAGTTCTACTAAGAAACTTAACTGTTTCAGCCCTAGACTACAATATTTTCATGACTATCCTCCATCTTTACCTATATCCTGACTACATCCTTTACATTGTTGTTTAAATAGGTTATTTAAGGGGAAATATGATTGCAAATTCCCAGTGCTGGTTGAAGTATTTCAGTGGTTTTCCCATTCTTTATAGAACAAGGCTTCAAGCACTTTAGCAAGACAAAAAAGAATCTTTCCTAATTGGTATTATTTTTCTCCTGCAAATCAAAATTTGCCATGTTGTAGAAAGTACTTATTACTCCAACAATATTCTTCTGTGTCTTACCTCATTATTTTATGTATCTCTTTTTTTCCTATGAATATTTATTGTGCAACTACTCTGCTGAAACTGCTATGGTCTGTATCAGGTAAGAAAAATTGGATCTAGTCTCTGATACTGTGATTCTTACAGTCTGATGGGTAGACAGATATTACTTGAATAATCACATATATACATATAAAATCACAACTGTGACAAGAGGCATAAAAGAGGGGAACACAGTGATATTTCTTTTCTTCTTCTTTTTTTTTTTTCTGAGACGGAGTCTCACTCTGTCACCTAGGCTGGAGTGCAGTGGTGTGATCTCAGCTCACTGCAACCTCTGCCCTCTGAGTTCAAGCGATTCTCCTGCCTCAGCCTCCCGAGTAGCTGAGATTACAGGTGCCTGCCACCATGCCCTGCTAATTTTTTGTATTTTTAGTAGATACCAGGTTTACACCATCTTGGCCAGGCTGGTCTTGAACTCCTGACCTTGTGATCCAGTCACCTTGGCCTCCAAAGTGCTGGGATTACAGACTTGAGCCACCACACCTGGCGGAACACAGTGGTATTTCTATAGGCCAATTACAAAGGAGTGAGATTAAGTCAGAGAAATCAGGAAAACTTCCTTGAGATAGAATTTCAGAGCAAAGATCTAAAGGATATAGATGCTGTCTTTGCAATAAGAGAATTGGAAGGACATTAAAATAGAATCTTATCTACTTTCTTCTAGGCTTTCATTGATTTACCTTTTTTCCTCATCCACTTCTTCTTTTTCACATGATTCAAAATTTACATCTCCCAGAAAACATTCCTCACTCTTTTCTTCTTAGACTAGTTAACCCCTCTTTCTGTCACCCCCCAAATGGCACATTATTCACATTGTATTGTTTCTCTTTTATGATATTTTCAACATTATTTTATAATTACTTTTTAATAATTATGATGCTCCAGTTGAGTGAAAGCTTTTTTAGGACCATGTCCTTCGATTTTTATCTGGAATAGGATATGTCAAGAATTCAATATATGCTTGTTGAAGAAAGCAAAGAAAAGGAAAGTAAATAAATGGAAAAGGAGAGAGACAGCAGGAGAGAAGGGCAAAGGAGGAGATGGGAAAGGAGGAGAGGGAAGGAGGAGAGAATTGAACAGGGAAGAGATAAGAAAGGAAAACACAGAGCAGGTGCAAGTGCTCAAATAGACACTTTCATTTTCTATTACAAATTCACCTGTTCCTTAAGATTAAGGAAGAATTGCGCTGGGCATGGTGGCTCATGCCTGTAATGCCAACACTTTGGGAGGCCAAGGTGGGTAGATGGCTTGAGGGCAAGAGCTTGAGACTATCCTGGGCAACATAGTGAGATCCTGTCTCTATTAAAAAAATATATAAAATGATCAAAAAAAATCTAAGTTTCTTTAGAAGGTTGCTTTGATTTTCCCAAATATGCTTTGTTTCTACTTAAAACCTCAAGTATTTACACTTATTACACTTTGCTTATACTTATTACACTTTGATTATACTTTGCTGTGCTTGCTTTATGTCTTTTTTTTTTTTTTTTTTGCATCTACTTAACTAAATGTTTTCAAAATCTTTGAGGGTAGGTTCCAGGTATTGTTATCATTTAATTCATATTTTTATATTTTATATGTTTGTTTAATTCATGAGATAAAATAAAATGAAAGAATGTCTCTTTCACATTCTTCCTTTACTAATACTTTCTTCCTATGTTGGCCTCCTTTACGTTGAAGTCTCTTCAACCCTTTACTGATCTCTAAAACTTTTCTCTGTATGGACAGGAATGAAGTAAGAAGTGGAACAACTCTCAATGCAAAGCTTCAGGGTTGCCGGGCACGTTTTAGGGACACATTTCTTAGCCAGAGTTTTTAAAAATCAGCACTATTGATGTCACTCTGGGCTGGATCATACTTTGTTGAGATAGAGACTGTCTTAAGGCTTTGCAGGATGCTCAGCAGCATCCCTTGCTTCTCCCCACTAAATGCCAGTAGTAGCCCTCCACCACCACCACCACCACTCTTGACACCCAAAACTGTCTCCAGACTTATTTGCCAAAGGTACCCTGAGGAGCAAAATCAACCTTCACTGAGAATCACTGCTTTTAAGTAACAGAGTCCCATTTCCCCAGATATATTAAAAAATAAAAAATAAAACGACTCCATGAATTTTCAAGGGGATGTAATGTATGCGGAATGTTTACTAGTCAGACACAAAGAAGATACTGCTTATTCTTATAATTATTATAGATCTGTTTGTTTCCCATATCTTTCCTAGTGAGGTATGATAACATATTGTCATTTTAGACCAAATCACCATATTGGCCCAATAATGCAAGTGAATTATTTTTAAAGATTTTAAAATTCATTATTGTTGTCAGCAGAGAGTGGGGGGGGATAGAGAGTGTCCAATTGGTTCCCTCAGATTTTATTCTTGTACAAGTATGATTTGAATTATTTGCCTCAAATTACAACTTGATGTGTCTGTCTATTATCTGACACATGTCTACCCATTCACACTAATAGTGAGATTTTAAAGTTCATTTTTAAAAGGGTCACAGTTGACTTGATATTTCAACATGTGGGAGAGATTAGAATTATTGGCAAGCTATACTCCCTCTTCTAGATCAAATGTTGAATAAGGCAAAAAAATCCATCCAAGTTCTAATTTTAACTTAGTTCTTAAACTATTTGTGGTGCAGAAACTTGTGCAACATTGCTGAAAGCAGCAATTGATTCCTTCTGACCACATTTGTATATAAACCCCTCAAAGAACTACTGTAAGTATCGACTATTAAAATGAACATTTTGCTTGCAAGATATCTCTACTAGGAGAATCTTTTCCAATGAAGGTAAAAATTATGTAACTCTCTAATCTAAATCAACATACCCAACCTTACTCTACAACGTTTATTTAAAACTTCATAACAATTACTTGAAACAATATGTATCATTTTAATCTTCCTAAAATATGTTTCTCAGTTTCTTTGGTTAAAATCTTAAATGATTTATTATAGTCTCTTTGATCTTCCCTCGTAAAATTAATGCACAATTTTCCATTGTTTTCAAACACCATAGTCAGTGTTAATGACATTTGTATTATTCTTATTAAAATATAAAGGAAACAATTTTCAAAGGATATACATCCAATTGGAGACAAAAATAGAGAGATAATAGAAATATGTTCTTTTAATTACTAATTATGCAATGATTTTTAATACATCAAAATGAAAGAGTTTTTTATTTTTTTCCCAGAAATTTAACCTTTTAATTTACATGCTAGTATTTTTCTTTCATTTATCTAGATATATAAACGTTTTCAGGTTTACATTGATTTCCCTAGTTTGATTTCAGACTGCTCATCAATGTAGAATAATAATTACAATTAAGGGAAATTTGAGAAGAGATATAAATCTTAAGCTGGAAAATATTTGTGATCATTCAGATCTCATTCACTAATTAGTCAATGAAACGTTTGAAAAAAAATTTTAAATGGGTTCAGATCTATGTGATGGTTATGATTTTAACATGATCTTTGTCTCCTGTTTATAGGTCAATTGTATTTGCAACCTATTATTAAATTAAATATTCTAGAATATTTGACAGACTTTAGAAGTCCTCTACTTTAACCTTCTATTCTTTGGTAGTTTTTAAAATAACATGATACTTTTACAGTATGTGAAGATGCCAAGTGTATATTTTTATTTGCCCAATGTATCTTGCATATACTCCCAGTTCCCTATAATTTCTACCACAGGCTTTAGTGTTGTTTCTAGTTGGATGCACAATTCTTCAAATATTAAAAATAAACATCAGAACAGGCATCAAAAGCTTCTTCAATTGCTTTAAATACACCAATTTCAATAATTCAGCCTGATCCTTTCTTAGAGAAATATTTAAATTTGCTATGATCCATTCTGTTCCTTCAAAATGACTGTACCAGAACTGAACACAAAGTTTCAGGCATGGTTAAACATTTGAGACATTGCTGCCTTTGTTGTGAAAATTGTAATTATGTTTAAGAAGCCAACCTGAAGTTTTATTAACTTGGGGAAAAATTCAATTTGGTTAATTCAATAATATTAATAGTTTCTTCTGTGTACTGGCCACAATACTAATTGTGAAAGTTAAAAGATGAATACATTAATCTTACTATCAGGTGTATACAATAGAATTAACTAATTAATATAAATAAAAGGTAATAGGGAAGTGGAGATGAGTAATTCCTACTGGTAATTGAAGCAAAAATAAGAATTTAACATCTGATCTAAATTCTGGCAGATGAATGGACCATTTGTTACAGAAATAAAGCACATAAAAGAAAAGAATAGCAAAAGTAAATAAGTTATTGTCAAACTATAAATAGTAATCTCTAGGTCATAGATTGTACACATAGAATGGTAACAAAAATAATGAAATAATATTTTAGAAAGATGTATGTACATTTGGTAATTTGGGGTTGAAAGTGTAAGCAAATGCAATCTAGACTGTAGACTGGCTTAAGTAAAACAGCCAAAACAACTACCAAAAAAATGTCGAGAGCCCATGAGTTTATTTAGCTTAAGTTATCATGTTATCCAGATGTCCTCCCAAGTGTACCAGGATCTGATCTCTCTGCTGCTCTCAGTTCTGTTTTGCTTTATGTAACTAGAAGCTACTTGGTGATAAGATGACTCAAGTAGTGTAACCTTACATTTTTTGCAGTGTCAAGCCCAGCATGAAGGAAGGTCTTTATTCAAGTTTGAACCAAACTCCTGGAATAGACTGTCATTTCCCCACACTGGGTTCTATGCATCTCTCTGCACCCTCACAGTATTTATGAGATAGATTATTTCTTGGGTTATATCCAATCACATATTCATACTTGTAGACAGGGAAGAAATGAGAGAATACTAACATACAAATCAAAGTTTGAGTGAGATTATCCCTCCATGTTCCCCACAAACATCAAGTTTCTGATGGCAAGGGAAGGAAGAATAGATTCTGCTTGGACAAAGTTGTAGGAGGAGAGGAAACACATGTGCCATGAGATAATGTTTTTTTCCAGGGATACGCCAAGATCATCTCTGTTATATGAGCAACTGCACAACCAGGTTCTCTTCAAACAGTCCCCACAGGCAAGAAGGCTCTCACTACATGCAGTCCCTTGCCCCTGGACTTTTCACTTTTCAGAACTGTAAGAAATAAATTTTATTTTGTATTAATTACCTGGATTCAGATGTTCCATTATAAGCAACAGAAAACAAATGAATACATCAATGTTTATCAACTTTGGCTGTACCTTAGAATGATATGGTGAGGTTTAAAAAATCATGAGTTCTGGTTCTTGTTCTTAGAGACATTAATCTAAATTTAAAAATCCTGTGCATTAGGATGTCTGAAACCTGCTTACATGATCAACATGTGCACCAAAATTTAAGGACAAGAGGTATAAAGTATGAAAGGAAGTCCAACATAGCAATCTCATTCTACTTTGCACCTGGGGTTATGAGATTCCATATTGGTAGTAAAATGCACAGCCATGATACTGACCCTGTTGAATCTTACACAATGGCTTTTATACATAGGTACCATAATTAGGATCTTTACTTTTTCCTTTACATGGTGCTGTGACATGAATATTGGTGTCCCCCCTCCCTGACTAAATTGGTAAGTTAAAACTAACTTGCCTTCATGAATGGGATTAGTGTCCTTGTAAAAGAAGTTGAAGGGCGCTTCCTTGCTTCCTCTGCCATGTGAGAACACATAGAAAATGCCTTCTATGAAGCAGAGAGCCACACCAAACAACAAATTTGCCAGCACCTTCATTTTGGACTTCCTAGCATCAGAACTGTGAGCAGTACATTTAGGCTGTTTATAAATTATCCCATCTCGAAGGGCTAAGACACATGATTATTTTGCTAAGCAAAGTTGAATTTAGTGGAGAAAATACGATCTGTACCATGCAGTGTTTCTTTGTCTTAGCCTAAGAACGACCCCCATATCCCTCACCCTAGTAACATTTTTGCAGTGTCAAGCCCAGCATGAAGGAAGTTCTTTGTCCTTCAAGTTTGAACAAAACTCCTGGAATAGACTCTCATTTCCCCACACTGGGCTATATGCATCTCTCTGCACCCTCACAGTATTTATGGGATAGATTATTTATAAATGGGTTATATCCAATAAGTGCAATGCAAGGGGAGGAGCTAAGTCAGTGAGAGAGTCATGATTTCTTCCATGTAACTGACAGATTACTGAAGATTGACTGAGAAGAAAAAGAAAAGAGAGAAAAATATTTTGTTTTTTCTTTCTTTATGGTGTTCTTCAGGAGTGTTACATTTTAGCTCAAACTTGGCCAGGATACCTTAAATCCTATAATGCTTAATCAGCATTTCAGGAGCTGTGTTGACCAGATCTTCTCCCTTCTTCCATCTGTGTTCCTCAAGCAGAAGTTAGGAAGCTGCCTTCCCAGCAACCTATAAACTCCTTAGTATTGTTTCAGGAGTTTCTATCATAAATAATTCCTGACTCCTTTGAAGAAGCTGGTTCTGAGAAGAGAGGGACAGTTATCTCCTGATGTCTGAAATGGTGTGATACTGTATTTCCCACCTAAATTAAAAGGCAGAGGAATGTAGACAAATATAGCGGTGTAAAATCTACTTGGTAAGGAGCTTAGTAATGAAATAAAGTGAGATTTGGAGATCAGTACACATTTTTTTTTTTTTTTTTAAATCATGGTAGAATAATGCATGACTCCATGCGTGAGGTTCTAAAAGTCACTTAAATTGTTACTAAAGAAAAAATAGTCAGGGCTTGGGTAAAAATTAGCCAGTTTTATTTTCAGAGAAGTGTCATGCTTCCCTAGAACAGAATTTCAGAATATTTTATTTAAATGTAATAAAATGTATGATACTATATGGTATATTAAATGATATTCATAGTCTCATATACACTCTTATAATAAACTACAATAAAGCTAAAGTTTAATGTATTTCTTCCCTTCCCTGTGGATGCTATTTCCACGAAGAATTCATTCAAACCCTTTCTAAGGTGTGAGAGACCTTTTTAAAATATTTAGTAGGGTGTCACTTCTTTCTGAGTCTGATAAAAGTAGGACCTGTCTTTAGTCCTCTAAATATAAAAGAGGCAATGTCAGTAACACAATTCTCTCCGTTAGAAGAATATTCTCAAATTATCAACATGAAAAAGTTTCTCATCTAACTGAACTTAGTCTGCAGACTCTGAAAACAGTGTCAGCCACGTGCAGTATTTCAATACCATAAAAATGTTTATATAGGCTATGGTTTTTTTTTTTTTTTTTTTTTTTTTTTTTTTGAGATGGAGTCTCGCTCTGTTGCCCAGGCTGGAGTGCAGTGGCTGGATCTCAGCTCACTGCAAGCTCCGCCTCCCGGGTTCACGCCATTCTCCTGCCTCAGCCTCCCGAGTAGCTGGGACTACAGGCGCCCGCCAACTCACCCGGCTAGTTTTTTGTATTTTTAGTAGAGAGGGGGTTTCACCGTATTAGCCAGGATGGTCTCGATCTCCTGACCTCGTGATCCACCCGTCTCGGCCTCCCAAAGTGCTGGGATTACAGGCTTGAGCCACCGCGCCCGGCCAGCTATCGTTTTTATCCTCCAAATCAAGAATCATGTGGTCTCATTCAGTAAGTTACCTTCAACTCTTTAAACATCACATATCCATTGAAAATATTAGCAAGAAATGCAATTGAAAATGCATGTTCTTTAGTGCAATGCAAGGGGGGAAGCTAAGTCAGTGAGAGGGTCATGATTTCCTCCATGTAACTGACAGATATGGATTGAAATCCTTAGAGTGGACCTGGATCTGAGTCAGGCACCAAAAACACAGGTAGACTCTCCAAGTATATGTAAAGAAGTTTTCATGTTATTTATTGAACAAAGGGAGACACTGGAGTAATTTAAGCAGAAGAGCGACACTAATTCATTTATAGCTTATGAGACTACTGTAATATCTTGGTGGATAATGGCTTGGAGAGAAGCTATTACAAAAATGAGAATTTCTGTTGGAATGGTTTGGAGTTCCTGTGGACACTGACCTCTCCTCACAGGTTAATTTTTAAAATTATATGATTACTTATTTTTTAAAATGTTTCTATAAAAAAATCTCCCCATGTTTCCTCAGCAATCTTAATGTTCAACAACCTATGAGGAATTGACAGGGGGAAAAATAGTGGAATGTAGTGGAGATGTATGAGTAAAATTATTTTAAATATTTAAAAATTATTAAAATAATTTTATATCTTTCAAGTTATCTGCCCAAATTGGGACTTATACGGCCCTATGCTTCCTTGAACACAGATAGATTGCCTCTAGGTTGCTCCTGAAATCAGATAAAATTAAGATTCACTTTACCAGTTAAAGAATATGTAAAATGAAGCCAATGTAACTGCTCTCATGAAATACACCATCAAGCTTGGGGTCACTATATGAGAAAGACAGATCCATCACAGCCCAGGACCAAGTTCCATTAGAAATTATGTATGGAGTAATTGCTAAAGATCGTCATGGATGATATAACATAAAGCAAAGTTGTAAATTAACTAAATCATTCGGCAGGTACATTGTCCTTAATAATTACTTGGCCATGACCTATTTGCTGGGTATAAAGAAATGAAAGACAAATAAATGTTACTCATGAAACTTATATCAAGAAACATAGTTCACTATCTTCTTTACTAAAAGAGTAGTTGATATTGTGTACCCAGCTAATATCAATGCTCCTCCCACTATAAGGAAACAAAAGCCCTGGCAAAACATTTTTGGAAATGGAATGCATCTAACAGGGGACTATTTCTAGGTAAAGACAGTAAATAGACACATGCTTTTCTTTCTTAGATTCATTTTATATAATAAGAAATTGAGTGTTAGGCTGGGCATGGTGGCTCACGCCTGTAATCCCAACCCTTTGGGAGGCCAAGGCTGGTGAATCACAAGGTCAGGAGTTCGAGACCAGCTCGGCCAACATGGTGAAACCCTGTCTCTATTAAAAATAGAAAAAATTGGGCCAGGAGTGGTGGTTCACACCTGTAATCCCAGCACTTTGGGAGGCCGAGACAGGTGGATCACAAGGTCAGGAGATCAAGACCATCCTGGCTAACACGGTGAAGCCCCGTCTCAACTAAAAATACAAAAAATTAGCCAGGCATGGTGGCATGCACCTGTAGTTCCAGCTACTCAGGAGGCTGAGTCAGGAGAATGGAGTGAGCCCAGAGAGGTGGAGGTTGCAGTGAGCCGAGATCCCGCCACTGCACTCCAGCCTGGGCAACAGAGCGAGACTCCATCTCAAAAAAAAAAAAAAAAAAAAAAAAGAAAATTAGCTGGGCATAGTGGCGGGTGACAGTAAGTTAAAGAAAAAAAAGAGTTTTAAAAAGAACTTAAGGGACAGAGAGAAAAGAAGAGGAAGAAGACGTGAAAGGGGATCACATGTATGTGTTCTCAAAGAAAAATTATACCAGTTAAAAGGGCAGATAAGACTTTATTTAAAACTGCTGCAATAGGAAAGAGAGGCTGGACTCAACTGAATTAAAACAAAAGACAATGACTGAAGGGACTTTAAGCACTGGGGAAGCTAGAGGAGAAATATTGGAGAATATTAGTGGGAAGGTTGGTCAATGTGAGTAGACTGTCTGTGTTTGCTCATTGGTACTTAGCAAATTTGGGCTCCTACCTTCCCACAAAAACTGGCAGACTATCTCCTTCTATGATGAGACTTTGAAAAGATGACTCCCAGGTCCTTAAAGAAAACATCTCTGGTTGTAAAACTGGGAAAAGACTACATCTCAAAGGAGCTGAGAACAAATGTACAAGGTTTCTAAAGTAAATACTCTAAGAAAATGGAGGCTAAAGGCTCATAGTCAGGAAGAAAAACGGTTTAAATTTGAGTCAAGTTAGGGGAAACAATAAGACCATTTTGATCAATGTGTGTGTCTGTGGTTTACTTTTGTTTCTGTTTCGCCCATTTTCATACCAAAATGAGGTAAAGGCAATGAAAGAAAGGAAGGTGTGGGTTAATTTTGAGTAAAAATAAGTGTGAAAATTCTAGATAACTAAATTAGCAAACTAAGTCCAACATTGCATACAAAAAGAAGAAAAGTTGAGCAGAATAGATTCAAAAAAACGGGTGTAGCATCCCACGGCTAGCAAAAACGCAAATGAGTCTTTCTGTTAGTGATAGTGTAATAAAAGTGTTATATCCACCAGTTGTAAATTAATTAAATGGCTTGCTCAGGATCACACTGCTAATAAGTGGTAGACTTGGATTTCACTCTAAATGCATGTTTTTTTTTCCTTTTAATTTCGGGAACATTATTTTTCTCATGAATAGAAAATAATTATTTGCTTGTTTACAGAACAGTTTTAGAGGCTCCATAATTTAGTACTAGTACTGTGAGGGGGGATTAAGTTGCATATAGATACAATTATATCTTAAAAGTTTACATGGTTTTTATAAAACACATACAAATTTTGTGTGTGTGTGTGTGTGTAATTAGTCACAAAGAAAGTCATTGCATTGCAGCATATTATAATTAGAGGTCTAATACAATGACATATTTTTTTAGCCACACAGTAAATGCTGATAGAATGAATAAATGGCTAGTGTACAAGAGAACACACATATTTTTACTACAGAGAGCAGGACTAGAAGTAATAGTTCAGAGTTACGAGGAAGCAGATTTCGGCTCAACCTAAGACACTGTCTAAAATAAGCGTTTCCTGTGATTAAGCTAGTTGCCTGAAAAGTTGAGCAAAGAATTGTCAAGCCAAGGGTTCTGGCATTCTTTGTGAAGGTGAGAGAAATCATTGCTGTTTGGGAGAGCCTTGGATCTGTTCCCATATGGGGCACAAAAGTAAAACTGGAAAACAGGAGTGCTCAGTGTCATACTCAGTCACTGTTAGTTCACAGCAAGTTTATTCATTTTCTCCATTGCAAAGTCGCAGGATGTGAATTAGGATAATTAAGAAAAGGTTGTGACAAGAGTGTGAGAACAAGTAAACTACATATCGAAAGTGGTTAGCCAGAGGGAGAAAAGGATTTGAGGAATGAGGTAACCTGATGCAGACATCTGGATAATGTTGATTGGCAGCTTAATGGCTCTTGTCTTCCCTAAATTAGGCATCCAGTGGCTGTTTCTATTCTTTTTGTTAACGTGCTGTTGTATACAGCGTGGCAATTCTGAGGAGCAAGAATCTAGTGAGAAGACTGGGAAGGGCATTGCATACTAGGATTTGGAAATAACTGAAAGAATTCAGCATGGAAGCTGTATCAGTCTATGTCCCAGCAAGGAACAGATGGCACACTGAAATTAGGATCATCAAAGGAGAGTTTAGTAAAGGAACTTTTGAAAAAGGTATGAGTATAATGTTGGAAAACCACAGGAATCATGCAAGCCCTGCTCTTGACATTAGAGCTGTTACCACCCCTACCTCCAAAAGGTCAAAGCTTACAAGTTCATGTTAGAACCTGAGAAGACAGGATCAGGCAGAGCAACGCTTCTCGAACCATCTGTAGTGGGGTTGCCAAAGAAAATCCGTATAATATTTGGATACTATACAATTTATATGAAACAAATTACTCAGTGTTGTTCTGAAATTCAAAATTAACTGGTTTACTTATTTTTAGTTTTTCAGTCTGGAAACTTTATCTATGACGATGAACCCATTTTGTGTGTGTGTTAGTTTTGTGTTGTTTACTTTGCAGTCCTATGCAAACATATACTATTGTAAAATAAAATCAAAATAAATTACTAAAAAATTAAAATTTAAAAACATAAATACCAAGTCTGCTTTTAAAATTTAAACCCAGTAGACTTAAAATTTTTCTGTAGAATTATAATTAATGTTTCCAGATTCTTTCTCACCAGCACTGGTACTTGCAGCACACTTTGAGTAGCAGTAATGAAGAAACAGGTGTGTTGGAAGGAGTTTTGATTCAGGGAGGGGTGGAGAAGTCTTCAGGGAGGATACTAGAAAAGTAAATTCCCATCTCACTCTTACACTTTGCTTCTTCATCTCCGGCAGTTCTCCTTTGGCCGTAAGACAAAAGAGCCACCTGGTATAGCAACAGAGTGGTCATTTTTCTGGGAAGGGGGTAAGGTTGAAAAGTATAGACAATAAAATTTGAAAGAAAAGACTGAATGTATTTAGCATAGAGGCCCAAAGTTGCTATCTGAAACTATGTAAGTTTCTGCCAAATGGAATAGATTCATTTAGCAGACACTATTATGATTAATAACTCACAGAGTCATTGTTTGTAGAAACTAACTTTTGTTTCACTGAAAGACAAATCTGGAGGACTAAAGGGATTGGATGTTTTTCCTTTACTAAGCAAGGAGATACATTGCCAGCATAAAATGTGATAGTTTTAGAATGTTAAGACTCGGGGTAACTATCATACATTAAGCAGTGCTATAGTCTAGATCCTTGATCAGAGAGAGCTATTTAGAGAAAAAGTAGTAATGTTCATTATTAATGGCAAGTGTCTGAGCAATTGGTGACCCTTAGAAGTGTAATTGTGCATTTCATATATTTGTATCCATTTAAAAATGATTTATGGTTTTATCAGTAGTGGGGTTGAAAATTAAGGGTTACTATCATTTTAAATTCTTCCTTGTTCCATAAAAACAATGGATGAGAATGGACTTGACAAGAGCTTCAAAAAGATGAACGAGTTGAAACCAGCCCGTAGATACATTGTGTTTGTTCTAAATTTGATTGGTTGTCAACTAAACATCTAAAACATATACAAATTCGTGACACTGCATCCACATGCTAGCAAGAGGACAATCACCTGGCGTGTAATACCAACTGCCCCCTTTAGTTTAAGAGACATGTGGACACAACTCTTACATCTGATTTGTTTTAATTATTGTTGGGGTCCTCGTGTTTCCTAAACAAAGGAATGAACACACAAGACAACACAAGACAAGACAAACATGGCGGCCGCCTCTAATGGCACCCTCTGCTTTATTTCATACAGTCGTTTGTGGAATGTTGCCAAGTCACAAGACACATTGTTGTTTTTCTGACCTTTCCCTGACTTTCTGGATTTTCAAGATGTTTACACATAAACAAGCCCCCAACGCCCTGCTTCGTTTGCAAGAGCAGGACTTACTGGGAACTCCCTGCTTCGTTTGCAAGAGCAGGACTTATTGGGAACTCCCTGCTTCGTTTGCAAGAGCAGGACTTATCGGGAACACCTCGTTTACGAGCACGTAGTCCTCTACAATTATGAATGTTATCTTTCTGAACCCTGGACTCTTCTATCATGATTATTGAAACTGAGCAAAAAGAACCCCTTCTTTTACTCTGGTTTATGTTTTGTATATTATTTTAACCACCCAGAATGGTAGCAGTGTGTGTGGAATGTAGACATCTACAGAAGGATTAAATTCATTTAAGAGTAATTGTTTCCAAACTAGACTATGCTTATAAATTATGTAAGAAACTTGTTAAAAATACAAAGTCCTAGGCCCCACCACCTACAGATTCTCATCAAATAGGTTCAGTAAAGAAAGCAAGAGTTTATTTTTAGTGTGTGTCCTATATATTTAGATCCAAGTGCCTTGAACCATTGTCTGATCACAAGATTTTTGAAGTCTCATAGTACAAAATGCATTTATACCATTTCAACATGTGCTCTGCTTATGAGTACAACTGTTCTGGTGATGAAAGTCACTTTCTCTGTCAAAGCACTTAGTGACCCTCAGTGGCCATTGTATTGTCATCTACACTTGAGCGTTCAACCTGCATATGTCTAAGTTGGAAATCTTTAACTTGCTCCCATCAAATTCAAAATACAACATAACAAACAAAACAACTGTTGTTCTGCATTCTGCATTTCATTGACTGTTGGCTGGTACCCGTAGCCCCCATTTTTCTCAAGCCAGAATCACCAGTCACCTGGGTCATCCTCAGCAGTATCTTTATTTATTTATTTATTTATTTATTTATTTATTTATTTGAGATGGAGTCTCGCTCTGTCACCCAGACTGGAGTGCAGTGGCACTATCTCGGCTCACTGCAACCTACGCCCTCCAAGTTCAAGCAATTCTCCTGCCTCGGCTTCCCAAGTAGCTGGGATTACAGGCACCTGCCACTGCACCCGGCCAGTTTTTGGTTTTTTTTTTTTGTATTTTTAGGCGGTTTCACCATCTTGGCCAGGCTGGTCTTGAACTCCTGACCTTGTGATCCACCTGCCTCAGACCCACAAAGTGCTGGGATTAGAGGTGTGAGCCACTATGCCCAGCCATCCTCAGCAGTATATTTTGCCTACCTTCCAACACTTTACCAGGAACCTAATTCTCCTTAAACTCAGGCTAAGCGAGTATTTCCAAGATAAAAATTCTAACACAAAAATGCTTTTAATCTTTCAACTGCTCTAAACTATTCTTCAGATAAAGGTTAAGCTCCTTATTTTGTACATAAATTTAATTTCTCAATGTTTTTCCAAATTTTGTTTGCCATACTTGAGCATTATTATACATTTGATAGTTTTCTTTACATCAACTCATCATTTAAAATTTGCATATATTTTTAGCCTGAAAATAAGCATTAACAACTCCTCAAAAATTATGGGTTTTTTTTTGTTTTAGAATAAATCAACTTTGGGATTCTTGGGGTTTCTCCTAGCATTATCTTGTATATGTGTTATGTTTGAAAGTATAAGAATATAAAGTGGTTTAACATTTTGTCTTTTTTTCTCAGACTTCTCTCTCCTCCTTCTTCCTCCTCCACCTTAATAGCATCATATCCTCTGGCCTTACTGAACTTCCTGACATTCTTTCATAAGGCTAGAATATTTTATACCTGAATCCTTTACTTAGGTACTGCTTCTTGACCAGCTGATTCACCTATCTCATGGACACTGACTAATTTTTCAAAATCCAGTAACTGGGTGGTATCCTACATAAACTCTCTCGACTTGCTTCATTCAAGTTAAGAGAGGAGATTTGACTTTTTGCCTTGCTTTGTCCACTTTTTAATACTGGTCCTTTTACATAGTTCTCATGGAATCTGTCATAAACTTTTAGAGAAATATTTTGTCTGTAGGTTTCTAGAGGCACAACAAAATATAGCAGTTAAGACATCTGGATCTAGAGCCAAACTGTGTCATTTGTGTCTCAGCTCTGACAATTAAAAGCTGTGTGAAATGGAGGAGTTACTTTATTGCTCATTCAGTTAAATCATCTCCAAATTATGGGACATAACTTAATTTCATCAATTACGTAGCAGTTGTATATCAATAACACACGTAATAAATTTACCATAGTACCTAGCACATAATATAATTTTAGTACCTAGTTCACTTATTATTTTATTAATATAATACTATAATCTACCTGGATATTATATTTTGCATATTTTTATTGAATGCCCAGAAACTCTACAATTATGGAATTTATAGGTATTTAGTTCATGTGTGTTTAAAGAACAAAATAATGGTTCTCTTCAGTTAATATTTAGATTAGATGAAGTATCAATAGTCAGTATTTGAGTATTTTTATATTCACATATATCTGTGTATAAACTTTTTGAAAATTAATATCTAGTTTGCAAAACAATATATACATATAAATGTATCCCTAATTTCCTGAAGTTAGTTAGGGAGTGTGCATTTATTTTAACTTTCAGATGGACCTTTATTTAGTGATTGCCAAAGCTTAAATTTCAGAACAAGAAATTAATCTTCCAAGATATAATACAGATACACAGAGATACAGGTATACATTCATAGATGACCTTTTGATTTGGTTTTATGCATATATAGACATATTATCAAATGACTCTAAATAAAGTGTTAGTTACTTTGACCAATAAAACATCTCCACTGCAATAATTCAGATTGGTTACTTAAATATGATGCTGTATGTATCTGTGTTATCAGTTTCAGGCTCAGTTTGTTGGTTGATTGGTTCTTTTCCCTAAAAGATATTTAAAAATACGGTGAGAGATAGGGGTCCAGCTTCATTCTTATGCATATGACTATTCAATTTTCCCAACGCCATATATTGTATAGGGTGTCCTTTCCCCATTGTTTATTTTTGTCAACTTTCCCATAGATAAGTTGGTTGTAGAGATATGGCTTTATTTTTGGGTTCTCTATTCTGTTCCATTTATCTATGTATCTATTTTTCTCCTTGAACCATGCTGTTTTGGTAGTAACCAAAACTATAGCCTTGTAGTATAATTTGAATAATATCTGTGCTTGTGAAAAAACGGTAATATGATACCTCAATTAATGCAATGCCCCTAACTTTGTTCTTTTTGCTTAGAATTAATTTGGCTTTTGGGATTTTTTTTTTTTTTTTTTTGACTCCATACAAATTTGTGGATGGTTACTCCTAATTCCATGAAAACTGATGTTGGCGATTTGATACGAATTGCATTGAATGGGTAGATTGCTTTGAACAATATGGACATTTTAATGATATTGAATTTCCAATCCATGAGGTGGGCTATTTCTCCATTTATTTGTGTCATTATTATTTATTTCATCAGTGCATTGTAGTTCTTTTACAGAGATCTTTCACATTTTTAGTTAAATGCATTCCTAGGTATTTTTATTTATTTAATTATTTATTTTTGTGGCCATTGTAAATGAGATTGAGTTCTTGATTTGGATCTCAGCTTAAATGCTATTGGTTTAGAGCAACTCTACTAAATTTTTGTTCACTGGTATTATGTCCTGAAACCACACTGAAGTCATTGATCAAGTCTAGTAGTCTTTCAGAGGAATCTTTAAGGTTTGCCAGATATAAGATCATGCCATCAGCAAAGAGAGATAATTTGCTTTCTTTTTTTCAATTTGGATGTGTTTTATTTCTGTCTCTTGCCTGATTTCTCTGGCTAGGAGTTCCAGGACTATGTTAATAGGGGTAGTGAGAGTGGAGAAGAATGAAGTGGACTCCTATCTGTCATTATATACAAAAATTAACTCAAAATGAATTAAAGACTTAAATGTAAGGCCTAAAACAATAAAAATCCTGGAGGAAAACCTAGGGAAACTCTTCTGAACATTGACCTAAGCAAAGAATTTATGACCGATTTCAAAAGAAAGTACAACAAAGACAAAAATGGACAAATGGGACTGAATTAAACTAAAAAGCTCCTGCATAACAAAATAAATAATCACCTGTATAAAGAGACAACCTACAAAATGGGAGAAAATATTTGCAAAGTATGCATACAACAAAGGACTAATATTCGGAATCCATAAGCAACTCAAACAACTCTACAAGGTAAAAACAAATAATCCCATTAAAAAGTGGGCAAAAGACATGAACAGACATTTCTCAAAAGACATACAGTGGCCAGCCAACAAACATACTAAAAAAGTTTCAATATCACAAACCATTAGAGAAATCCAAATTAAAGCACAATGAGATACCATCTTTTACCAGTCAGAATGACTTTCATTTAATAGTCAATAAACAACAGATATTGATGAGAATGCAGAGGAAAGAAAATACTTATCTACTGTTGTTGGAAATGTAGATTAGTGCAAACTCTATGAAAAACAACATGGAAGTTTCTCAAAGAACTAAAAATAGAGCCAGCATTCAACCTAGCAATCCCACTGTTGAGGATCTCTCCAAGGGAAATTATTATATAAAAAATACACCCACACTCGTATGTTTGTTGTGACACTATTCACAATAGTAAAAACATGGAGTCAATCTAGTTATCTGTCAAAAAGTAATTGCATAAAGTGTGACATAGTATATACAACCTAGAATACTATGCAGCCATAAAAAAGAATGAAATTATGTCTTTTACAGCAACATTTATTGAGCTAGAGGCCATTATCCTAAGTGAAATAACTCAAAAGCAAAAAAAAAAAAAAAAATACATATTATATATTCTCACTTACGTGTGAGAAATAACCAACGGGTACACATGGGCATAATGGTGACAATGATAGAAATGGGGATTCCAAAACAGTGGAGGGTGAGCATACAGTGAGTGTTGAAAAATTACTTATTTGATACAATGCTCGTATTTTGTTTGATGTGTTCACTAGGAGTCCAAACTTCATCGCTTCATAATTTATCCATTTAACAAGCCTGCCCATGTACCCACAGAATATATAATTAAAAACACGAAAACAACAACAACAACAAAAACAAAATAAGCATAAAATAAGTCTGACCAAATTTAGTTGTGTTCTTTTCTTTTGTTTGTGGTCTATACAACTTCTGTTAATAACTTTTACATGGGTATACTATCTAAATGTCGAAATTTACACTTCACTGAATATGTGAGTTCACGTGGTCAGCAGTCATAACATCCTAATAACCTGACACTTGTTCTATAGTTAGCCCCGTCACTCTGAACTAATGAAGGTGAATTATAAAACAATAAATAAGTAAGTAGCAATCGCCCTTGGGTGACATAAGTACTGCTTTTAATTACTTTAAAGCAAGATTTTTAGAGCCAACAATATGAACTCATTGTTTGATAAACACACTGGAAAAACAAGAGCCCTCATTGTGGCTTTTAATAAATGTATGAGGTTACATTAACTGAATGCACCAGTCATACAAAGGCTGTTATAATGGAATTGTATCATCCTGGGGATAACTACATAATGATAGCAATAACTCAATAGAAATAAAATATAGTTCTTCGACTTGACTGTCCTGCTGTGAGGCAGCATAAAATGCAATGACAGCTTTGATGAACGTATCTTATAAATTCTGATCCTGAATTCCAGTTGTTCATTCTTTAAAATACAATTATATTCACAAAATATATATGTAAATATTTGCTTTAATGAAAATAAAACAGCTCTTATAGTAATACTCAATTTGGTTAATATGAATCAAGAATTGTATGTGTTTTTGCATTTACGAACTCATTGCCTCAAATTCTCCAAAACCTGTGATTATGATGATGCAATATATGCCATATTCAAGGAATAATGACTAAATAAGTTAGTAAGTAATGACTAAGGAAGGAAGGAAGGAATATCCTTACCAGGGATAAGAACCTTGGCTATGGATCCTTCTGAGACATACCACCTTTTCAAAAACTGTCTTTTGAAACCGTGCTCTCATAATTTACTCCTGGGGAACAACAACAACAAACTATATGGTTATATAGTGAAGATAGTCATAGCTTGCTGTTTTACTTCTTTCAGACCTCTGCTGAAATACAAGATACTTACCAAGATACGGTAAGATGCTAAGATATAAGTTACTAAGATGTAAGATAAAGTAAGATACTGAGATGCAAAATACTAAGTTGTAAGACACAAGTTACTAAGATGTAAGAGATAAGATACTAAGATGTAACATACAAGACTTAGTGATAAGCCTTGTATTGAAAGTAAAGTTGGATAAAGCGACAACAAATTCTTGAGGATACCATTTTATGTCACTATTATTTTAATAGAAGTAACGATGGTTAGAAACTGAACATTAGAAAATAGTGTGGTAGGATTCTGTATGTAATATGTAAATATATCCAATAAAAAGTTATTGGTAGATTGGATACAAGGTGTTTAATTAAGATTTATTGACTGAGAAGCTAGAAAAAATGAATTACTATTTACTAAGATAAGGAGGGCAATAAGATGGGCAAAATTTATTTATTTTGTAAGAATATCAATTATTCTCTTTGTAAAATATTAAATTGAAGCTGCTTATTATATGTATGTACAAGTGGTGATGTTGAGTAGCTATTAGATACAATAATATGAATATTAGGGTATGTAAAACTAGAGATTAGACAAGATGACTTAGAAAATAAACAGTGGAAGGAAGTCCAACATTTAAGTTCATAAAGATGAGGAAGAATTTGTAAAAGAGATGAAGAAATAACAGCCACAGATTTAGATGTAGAATTAAAAAGAGGGTGATATACTGGAGGCCAAGCAAAGAAAGTATTTTACGAACGGAGTGGTCATCTTTGCCAATTGATCTCTCAATGAAGAACTATATAGTTCGCTGTGGAAGAGAATTGAAAACCGGGTTTAGCAATAAGCATGTCTTCAGTGTCGTAGAGAGGCCTTAATAGATGATGGGAAGAGAAAAATTGGAGAAGGTGAATTAAAAACGACTTTCATTCAAAGGAAGCCCATGAAATAAACTTACAGAGGATAGCCCGCTGATAACAGACTGGGCTCCTTACCACAGAGTGGAAAGTTGGCTTGGAAATGGGCAGATTTAAAGTATTCCCATTACAAGTTTTCTACACTGAATAGATGTGCTTATCTATATGATGGCTTGTATGGTTATAGCATTCTGGTTCTCTTGCCTAGATTTTACTTTCATGTATGAAACATCCAGTCAAAATTCATTCTGGTTATGCTACATGAGAATTGTACTAATTACCAACTTGTTTTATAACAACTCCTTTTGGAAATTATCTCAACTGACTAGGTAATTCAGAAAACAATCAGTTTATCTAGTTATTTATGTAAGTAATTACTTTTAATCAAGAGTGAGGAACCTTTATTTGAATGAAAAAGAGAGATTAATGTGGATTTAATAAAGTATATTTAATAACTGTTGAGATTACTTGCCAAATATGTGGCCCTACGTAAATATTTCAACCTTGAACTAGCAGCATTTATGCAGTGATCAATACACTCTTTTCTCTGCAGGTTTCCTTTATCTTCGTGCTCTGTGAAACCTGGCTAGCTCCTATTAACACTGATTTTCCCCAAAGACCTTACAAATGCAGGCTGTTTTTTTTCTGCCACCCTCCACTTATGCAAGGTCAACGTACTCCTTGTGTGCTGATGCTGATCAAACTCTTCTTTGTACTTCCTCAGAAGCTCAAGTTCTATGATATATATGCAGTCAGACTTTCCCACTTCTTCCTAGTTGCTGTTACTATTGATGTTCAGCCCACTCCTCCCATTTTTTTCATCACTTGACTCGTTGTCTTCCTCCTCACTTATCTGCCTATCCTTTGTTGGCTGTTTCAGTATCCAGGTAAATGGCAGATACACCCAAAACTCTGATCCCCCTGTTCTTATACTCTTTAGCTCCAACAGTGATTTTTTTCTTCTTTTCTTCTTCTTTTTTTATTTTTAATTTTACCTCAGCCACCATTTCTATAGTCTGGCACCGTAATTTATGATCACAAAAATCTAAACCCATTTTCAAATATCCCAATCCCTACTCACCATCTCCATCTATCAGTTCACTTGCTGTGTTTTGCCTTAACCAAGAATTATCTGACTTATCAAAATTTATTTTATTTTCATGTTCATATTAATTATGTTTTAGTCTATTAATCCCTTTCCTTCTTCTACATGTAACTTCAATGTATCAACAACTTAATGTTCTTGATGAGTTCCCTTAACTCATTTACTTTTGTTTTCCAAATTACTACCCTTTAAAAACTCCAATTATGGCTTTACTAAGTTACTTTTGTATTATTTTCCTGGATCTATATGTTTGAATATTGTAGGGGGGGAAAAAAAACCCTATACAAGAGTGATGACTGAATTCCTTTCTAACTAGTGGTCACAAATGTCAAATACAAACTCAATAATGCCAGTCGATACTACCATTCTTCCCTATACATAAACCAATTCCTCCCTGTATTAGTCAGGGTTCTCCAGAGGGACAGAATTAATGGAATAGAGGTATATATAAAGGGGAGTTTATTAAGTATTAACTCACATGATCACAAGGTCCCTCAATAGTTCATCTGCAAGCTGAGGAGCAAGGAAGCCAGTCCAAGTCCCAAAGCTGAAGAACTTGGAGTTCAATGTTCAAGTGTAGAAAGCATCCAGCACGAGAGAAAGATGTAGGCTGGGAGGCTAAGCCAGTCTAATCTCTCCACCTCTTCTGCCTGCTTTATTCTAGCCATGCTGGTAGATGACTGGTTGGTGCTCACTCATACTGAGGGTTGATCTGCCTTTCCCAGTCCACTGACTCAGAAGTTAATCTACTTTGGCAATACCAGCACAGACACACCCAGGAATAATACTTTGCATCCTTCAATCCAATCAAGATGACATTCAATATTAACCATCATACTCTGTCTCAGGTAGCATACTTATAATTTCCTGAGTCAAATCCTCACTTCCTTCCACTCCTTCTCATATGGTGATGCCAACATAAAATTCATAAGAACATTGATGTGATATTGAGAGAAGTATCTCCTTAACTCACTATCAGTTTCATCAATCTAGCTAAATTTGTGACCATATATTTTCTTCGTGTTAAAGTGGAGGATACTTCCCTGTTTCCTTTAAGAGCTAAGCCCTCCCTCACTACTAATACACCTTTTTCCTTTTAGTCTTGCCTTTCAAATGAAGTGCTAGCAATTATATCTCTTTTTCTCTATATTACTATCTGTATCCGTAAGGAATGAATTCAAATGCAGTTATTTTATCCACTCGGGAATACAAAATAAAAATGATGTAAAAAAATCGAGAAGAAAGTTCTTTGACTTCCATACCCAATCCAAATGCTGCCTGATCCAAAAGTTTCTTGTCTGCTTTACAGAGAAACTTCTCAAAATGAAGGGTATCTGAAAGCAGATGTGCTACAGTATGCCACCAAAATCTCTAAACAGTAGACATATAGTATATCTACTGCATTCTTTTTCAATAAACAACTGGAACGTTGGTTTTAAATTTAGAGGTGCCACAATTTAAAAGGTGTCTAGAAGCTAAAAACAATATTATAAGAAATAAAGTAACTAACATTTTAAAATATTGGAAATTATTGGAAAATGTAACTAACATTTAAAGATAAGTTTATCCCATGCTTCTCACCTTTTTGGGGCATAGTTGTCTAAACTCATTCTTTTGTATTTTTCTGCTTGTTCGTGGCTATGCTTTTCTCATTTTATTCTGGTTGTGTGATTGTCTCTACAACTCCACTGTATTGCTATTAATTAAGGTGATCATAAAGTGTTGATTAATTTCTCTCTTTCTTTTACTCTACCATTCAGTAGCTTTAGATGTGATAGACTTGATCCTCTTTCTTATTAGTACTTACTATGTATTTTTTGTTTTAGGAAAATACCATTTTCAGAATTCCCCTTGATTTCACTGTCTATCCTTCTCCATCTTATTTGTAGACTTCCTTTAAAAATATTAGAATACTCCAGGGGTCTTACTACTTTGGCAGTCTTCTGTTTTCACTTTCTATTCTCTTTCTATATGAACTCACTCTTTTCTGTGTATCTCGTCACCAACTACATACTGATATCTCGGCTCACTGCAACCTCCGCCTCCCGGGTTCATGCCATTCTCCTGCCTCAGCCTCCCCAGTAGCTGGGACTACAGGCGCCCGCCACCACACCCGGCTAATTTTTTTTGTATTTTTTGTAGAGATGGGGGTTCACCATGTTAGCCAGGATGGTCTTGATCTCCTGACCTCGTGATCTACCCGCCTTGGCCTCCCGAAGTGCTGGGATTACAGGCGTGAGCCACTGCTCCCAGACCTGTCTACTTTTTTTTTTTTTTTTTTTTTTTTTTTAAGCTTTAAGACAAGTCTGGTCTCTGTTGCTCTATCCTGCTTAGAAACAGAAACTGAATGGTTTTAGACACACACTTCAATAAGGACCTGTTGTGTCACTTGGTTTCCTACTTAAAAAAAAAAAAAAAAAAAAAAAAGAAACGAATTCTAAGTAAAGAAATTTAGTAGAATTTGAATAGTTTGAGGTGTATTAGTTGTTTTATTCTACTGGTAAAATTTAATATTTTTGCTATTATTAGTGTATTATATCAAACTGTCCTGTTCTTCCAGATTTGTGTATGATGAAAATATAAACTGAGACTTTGTTTAACATCTAATTAATAAGGCATAAACAACACCTAATTATATGATTTATCAACTTTCCTCTCAGACAGGCAGAAATATTTGGCCTAAGAAGAAACTCTCTCATCTTTTTTGCTTCTTATTTTCTCTGCAGTTTTACTGCTGATATAAAAAGTTACCGAGTGTTATGATCTTAAAACCCTGTCAGGAGGTGAGAACAAAATTTCCATTGATTCTTTTTTTTTTTTTTTTTTTTTTTGAGACGGAGTCTGGCTCTGCCGCCCAGGCTGGAGTGCAGTGGCCAGATCTCAGCTCACTGCAAGCTCCGCCTCCCGGGTTCACGCCATTCTCCTGCCTCAGCCTTCCGAGTAGCTGGGACTACAGGCGCCCGCCACCTCGCCCGGCTAGTTTTTTGTATTTTTTAGTAGAGACGAGGTTTCACCGGGTTAGCCAGGATGGTCTCGATCTCCTGACCTTGTGATCCGCCCGTCTCTGCCTCCCAAAGTGCTGGGATTACAGGCTTGAGCCACCGCGCCTGGCCCATTGATTCTTAAATGTAGAAATCTACCTGTAAAAATGACAGTTTTTTTTTATAGTAGGAGAGATGTGATTTTCCCAATTATGTGTGTATGTGCGCCTGTGTGTGTGTTTGTGTGTTCGTAATTTTCCACATAGTTAATTTGTGTTTGTTTAAAAATTTTAGAAATAGCAATTTTTAAATCTAAACTATTTGAATTATATATCTTATATTCATGAAATTTGATGAAAGCAGACCTTTAGCATGATAATTTTAATGACTATTCTTAGACTTTATCTTCCAAATTTATTTATAATAAGGCTGCAAATGTGGCTTTATGTATTTATTAAGATAAATGTACATATATATAAAATACATGTACATTCATAAAAAATACATTTTAATGTTTGTGGACTGGTTTCTATACAGTGGTAAAGTTTGCAAACAGAGCTTTTTTCATGGAAAATATTTTTATTTTGATAATAAAATGATTAACATGCCATTTATAAAAATGTACTTTATCCTCTGATTTTCTTTTTGAATTTCATAAGAAAGTCATGCTTATTTGAGATGGATTGAGAATGTGTAATCAACTACAGATTAAATACTTTCTTATAATCTCTTTACCAATCCATGATAATCACAGTAATATATGTTGAAAAACAAAGTGGATTCTGGATGGTGATATTTTGTATAAAAAATTGTCAGTGTACCAATAATTGACTAAGACCAAAGCACGCTAGAATATGGTGATTGTGGGTTAACGAAAGTGAATGACTTCCCAAAGCACAAAGGAATTTCAATACAAGACAGACCTCTGTTGAAAGGAAACAAGGAAAGTAAGTGTTGATGACAACAATGGAAGTTATCCATTCGTTATTTCCAGGATTTCGAGGGGAAGAAAACCCTCAAAATAAGCATTGAAGTGCTCGGGAAACATGCTCAGATCCTACTCTCCTGGGTTCCCTACTGCAGACAAGTAATGCAGAATAGGTCAGCAAGCACAGGATGAGTAGCCGTTTACTTTTAGATACCTTCATGATTCCACTGGTGGTGTTAAGAGAGTATACGATTTCTACAGTTAAGGGAGAACTATGAATAACAAGGTAATCCAAGGATTCTATGATGAGAAGCAGCCTGTACATTTCAACAAATCAGGTTTCTTGATGATATATAAAGTTGTTTCCTAAGTCAAGTGGTGAAAAAAGTTGACTTGGCATAGCTATCAATGCCATCCTCTCTAAAGACCCTAAGGAGGCCAGGAGTGGTGGCTCATGCCTGTAATCCCAGCATTTTGGGCAGATCATCTGAGATCAGGAGTTCAAGGCCAGCCTGGCCAACATGATGAAACCCTGTCTCTACTAAAAATACAAAAATTAGCTGGGTGCAGTGTCAGGTGCCTGTATTCCCAGCTACTCGGGAGGCTGAAGAACGAGGATTGCTTGAACCTGGGAGGCAGAGGTTGCAGTGAGCTGATATTGTACCACTGCACTCCAGCCTGGGTGATAGAACAAGACTCTGTCCCAAAAATAAAAATAAAATAAAAAATAAAGACTCTAAGGGATGTTTGGGAATAATAATTATCATGAGGAGATCCCTTTTAGTAAAAGAAAA
The DNA here is from genome assembly GCF_047675955.1 of Chlorocebus sabaeus. Classification (NCBI taxonomy): domain Eukaryota; kingdom Metazoa; phylum Chordata; class Mammalia; order Primates; family Cercopithecidae; genus Chlorocebus; species Chlorocebus sabaeus. The sequence goes on along the minus strand of NC_132930.1, from coordinate 22,601,410 downwards.
AACATAATATATTCTCATTTCAAGGCTATAGCTACAATGAGCAATTGATTCAACTTTCTTGTTTCTTTAAAAAACATGATCAAACATTCATCTACAGGACAGCCATAGAATTTTAAAAAACAATTATATAGTACTTTTATTAAGAGGCATTTATAGTTTATTGACTGTTTAAAGTTACATTTAATTTTTTATTAGCAATTTACTAATGCAGTTATTGAAAATTTTTACTTAATCAGATATGAAATAATTTCTAAAACCTTAAGGTGTGGTATTGAGAAAGAAAAACTTTAAAAAAAAATCAACGTAATTACCAAAAGGAGAATTATACAGATAACAATCAATCAATGATACAATCCACCCTATACCACATACACAATACCAATAATTCAGATTATCTGATCTACCTGCCAGAAGTTGGCACTTGAGCCTGATTTTACCCTGCTGTCCTGCTTAGGTGAGTCTTAGCTGGTCAATTACTGCTTTTCTCCCTTTGCATCCTGTGATTTTGAGGTTTCTAGGTGTCTGTATCAGTATGTAAAGCTTTCTAATGATCTTTGAATTCATCTCTCTAATTTTCCTTATCTTTTTCATTACCATTTTCTATGTTGTGTCTGGGGAGAAGGACCTCTTCAGAATTGTAGTTTATAAACCCAATGTGTATTTTCTGTCTGTCCAGTCCCCTTTGTTCCCTGCACCCTGGGCGCCACCATCATCTATCACTTTCCCCCGAATAGAGGCTTGGAATAATGGGTATCCCCATGCAGAAGATGGGGCACATTTGATGAGGCTGGAAGCGTTTGTTGCTTCTGTGTCTTTACCTTGCTGCAAACCTTTGTGATCATAGGACCAGGGGCACTTTTCACATCCAATTCCCCTAGAAGTTTTTTTTTCCTACAATACAAAGTAAAAATGTGCTGTTGAATTCTATTTAATAATTTGTATTTAAATTTTTTATTTCTATTCATAAGTGAAATTGGCCTGTAATTGTAACATACTGTATCATCTTTTTCAGGTCTTGAAGTCATTTTCTCATCTTCTTTTTAAAAATTACTTTAGAAGTTACCCTGAAGTTTTTCTTTTTGAAAACAGAATAGAGAATGACTTTTTTTTTCTGTTCTTGGGAATTGTTTAAAATAAATTCAGAACTCTCTGTTTCTAAAAGCCCCCTGTGAATTCATATAGATCTGGGAAATTTTTGTAAAGGCCCCCTTTTTTCCCCTTGAATAATCTCTCTATTTTCTAAGGAAAGTAGTAACTTAAATTTTCTGAACTAAGAGCAATTTCTTCTCTGTTACTGTGCTAAAAACTGCCTCTTCACTTATTTTTGATATGCCACTTCTACACAGTTTATTTTCTTATAAAATTACCAATGTGATTCAGGTTTTAAAATATATTTGCAAAAATGATTTTTTAACAAATTGTCTTCATTTATTGTTTTGGTATTTGTGTTTTCTCTTTTTTAAAAGATCAGGTTATTTAATGTTGTATTTTTGCTGTTTTTCAAGGCAAACTTTATTTATTTTGTTACTTTTTTTCTAACACACTAAGTTTGGCTTATATCTCTATTGATGTCTTTGATTTTCTTTATTTTAGGTTGTTTTGTTTTTTTAGTTTTATCTTTTTGGAAGCAGGCATCAATTTCATTCGTGATTTATTGATAACGGTGTTAAGGCTATGAACTTTTCTCTGAACATAGCTTCAGTTATATTGTGTAGAGTTTGATACATCAAGATATCATTGTGAATTTATAAAAATTCTTCAATATCTGTCTATATTTCACAATATATTTGACCCAATATATTTTTAGATCACATTTTGTAGTGGTGATTGTTTGTTCTATGTCTCCTGGTAGAACAGGCAATTTGTTTTTTGATATTATTATTAATCTTGGACTTAATTTCACTGTGGCCAAATTAACGTGTGCATAATTAGTGGTTTATATTTTGAGTTAAGATTGTCCTTGTTTTAATGTGCGGTTAGGTTTTATAAATGTTGTATGCGTTTTTGAAAACAAACTATATTCCTTAGTATTGGAACTCGGAGTGAAAAGTACCATATTGCACGTACTTTTTGGTTCCTCTATAGCCTGACTGATTTATTGCCTTCTTCATCGGCCTGAGCAAGACAGATACATTAAAGTCTCATGCTTCTTATGTGCTTCCTTCTGTTTCCCCTATTGTGTCCCATAGATTCGGAGTTTGACAACAGCCTGGTGAATTGAAGGGATTTAAAGGAGAAAGGTAAATAAAGCCTTCCTAGTGAGAGTCACATTGGAGCCATAGTCAAGGACCAGGTCATGTGAGGCTTTGTAAAGCATGACTAAAAGTGTTGGATTTTGTTTTAAGGCCAATGAGGAGTCCTTGAGGCACGTTTAATGGGCAGTGACAGGATCTCTTGACTTGTGTGATTTTGCTGTCGTGTGGATGATGCAGTGGGAAGAAGGGTGAAAGAAGCAGGCACAGTTAAGGGCTGTGGCAGTGGTCACCCATATTAATGTGGTGGCATTAAAACTGGAGAGAAAGGCAAGGATTCAAAGTGGAGTCAAGTTCTAGTTTCTCAGAGCATAATGTTTACAAGAAAGTGATGCTGACTAATGTAGATTTAGGGTCACTCTCAGGAAAGAATGTGTACTCTATGCCTATATTTATGACTGTAGGACCTATTCTAACTGGAATAGTCATGAACTATGTCTTTTGCAACATATATTTATGAATTCTCAAAAGTGCTCTAATGTGAATGACAAATTATATGGCTAATCTTCTCATATGGATGGAGACCCTTTAGGGTGGAAGCCAAGGAGTTGAAGTTTATTATAAATTGGGGTATGGATGACAGGCCCAATTTTGAAAGATAATCACTCTTGTTCTAATGCTGATGATTTAGCATACATATTAAAAATACTTAGTAGAAAGACACTACATATCCAATCCAAGCAATATCTATCACAAAGCAGGAAAGCTATTTTCATAACAAAAATATACACTACTAAAAACTATGTATGCTTTTCTAAGCTAAAAACATAAATACATGTATTTTTGCAATAAAATAAATACGTGTCATTAGCTTTCTTTAGATGTCCACTTTATATTTGTTTTATAATTTACTGTGATTTATTCAGTGTACTAATAATGATAACTAACATTTCTATATGGTTTTCATAGCATATCCTTTTCTAAATACTTTACATAATAATTCATTTAATCTTTACAAACCTTTGAGGAAATACCACTTTAAATGAATAATTATCCTTTTAATAAGTGAGATTTCAAAATTAATGAACAGATATGGTTATGATATTTAATATGATCACATGAAATAAATTAATAAACCTAGAGCTATAAAAATCAGGCTTTGTGACATTTCCCTCCCTCCCTCCCTCCCTCCCTCCCTCCCTCCCTTCCTTCCTTCCTTCCTTCCTTCCTTCCTTCCTTCCTTCCTTCCTTCCTTCCTTCCTTCCTTCCTTCCCTCCTTCCTTCCTTCCTGCTGAGACAGGTCTGTCTCTATCAGCCAGGATGGAGTGAGTGGCATCATCACAGCTCACTGCAGCCCCAACCTCCAAGGCTCAAAGAATCCTTCCAGGAATATAGGGATGCACCATGAGGCCTGGCTAATAGTTTTTTGTATTTTTTGCAGAGACCGTGTTTTGTAGAGATTTCATTTTTTTTTTTTTTTTGGTAGAGATTTTATTTTGTTTAACTATTCTTTCACTCAGAAGTATATATTTTTAAGATAGCTCCTGTTGCCCAGGAGCTCAAGCCAGCCTAGGCAACATGGCAACACACCATCTCTACAAAAAATAGGCTCCCCTCTGCACCCATCTCCACCTCTCAAAGTGCTGGGATTACAGGCATGAGCCACAGCACCTGGCTACATTTCCTAGTTCTTTGTATCTTAAATCATTAATGTATTTGCCTTTCTATTCTGTAATTTAATCCAACAAGAAATATATACATAAAAGATGAAATACTTATTTTAAATTTTAGTTAGACATACCTTTTTTAAACACTAATTTGAACCATATATGCAAAGGGTTGAGTTAATCACACTCCACTGTTCATGCCACACTATCATTGATACTTGATCAACTTTTTTTTAATGTATCTTTTCTCCATGTTTTGTTTCCCATTCTCTTACCCTTATGAGAAAACATGGGTTTATTTTTATTTGTACATTACCTGAAAACTTCTATTATTATTTTCTCTAAGTAAATTGAATTTATCTTTATAGAGATGTATTCCAGACTTCGTTTTGTTTAACTCTTCTTTTTCAGGATTACATTTTAAGATAGTATCGTATTATAGCTAGCTGAAGTATGTGTGTAACAGTCCTTCTGGATGGAATATAACCAACTTGCAACCAAAGGGCCAGCTGGTCTCCTTAAACAATGATGTTCTGTTATGCACTCATTTTGTTGTCTGTGGCTGGCAGATTGGACATTTCAATGTGAGGGTAGCTAGATTAGGTCTGGTAAGTAGGAGTCTATTAGGCTGTGCCGATGAGCAGCCTCTGTCCCTGCCACTGAAGCCACTGTTTATGCACTCATGTGGCAGTTTTGCCATGGCTAGTGTAAAAAAACTGGCTCAAGATAACAGGCCAGACCTCTTTAGCTACTTTGTTGTTCAGGGCCTCTTCCTAAATATGGAAGATGTCCTATGGGGAGTACTAATAGCCGATAAAAATCACCACACTTTGTGTCTCCTGCCATGTATCCATTTACATGCCTCTATCACTAGAACTCATTATTTCTGATCTTACAACCTTCATCTTTCACATTTGACCAGCTGGTCAGGAAATTAACCACTGTGCATAAGCTATATATAATAACATCAAATAACTCATCTTTTCACCCATAGTGACAGATCAGGTGCACTGCCTGAAGCTCTAGGCATTGAGAACATTTTCTCTTATGGCTCTGTTTAAAGGCAACCTCTGTAGTGCAGACATAGTACAGATGCATTTCGCTTTTTATCTGACACCACCTACAAAGCTAACCCACATGTGAACCAAAGCGCTTCCCTCAGCTAGCTGTACGGATTTTCTGTAGAGTTATGGTTGCAAGCTGAGAAGACTGGTGGTGGGTGACAGAGCAGTGAGGGATATCTATTCATGCAGCTTTCTTGTGCACTCTGATCCTACTTGTACTTAATCCCAGTGGGTGTACTTCTTCCAGAAGAAGAAGAAAACTGTATGAGCCTTCATGCGTTGGGTAATTGTTGGTCACATCCAACCTTATGACTCGGTGAGCATAGTAGCTTTCCATTATTGTCGTAAGAAATCCCCAGAAACTAAGTGACCTAAATAACACACTTCTTTGTTGTTTGTTCATTGATACATAACATTTATACGTATTTATGGGGTATTGGTGATAGTTTGATACATGCATACAATGTAGTATAATTCCATATGTATTATTGGCTCTTGCTAAAATAGCTGAAGGGCAACACCCTTAAACTCCCTAGATGCTCTGTAATTTTATGGAGAGGATGGGATAATCACATTCTGGATCATATTAAAGAGCCTTTACATCTCCGAATACTTTAAACTTTTAAACTTTCTGAGGTATTAGCAGAGGTTTTACAGGCACATCCTTGGCTTTTTCTTCTAAAGCACCTTTCATGCGAGTGAAAAGTAGCATATTTTGCAATATGGATAGACTGATAATTTCCCAAGTCTTCCAGCCTTGGTTTCTTCTTTTTATTTTATTTTATTTTATTTTATTTTATTTTATTTTATTTTATTTTTTGAGACAGAGTCTCACTCTGCTGCCCAGGCTGGAGTGCAGTGTTTCTTTTAATTAAACAGTCCATCCCTCAATTTATCTTTTTACTTTTGCATTTTACTATAAGTGGCATAAGGAAACCAGGCTGTACCTTCAACACTTTGCTCAAAAATTTTCTCAGCTTACTGTTCATTTTTGCCATTTACAAGTTTTGATTTTCAAATGACTGCAGGACACAATTACACTAAGCTTTCTGCCATTATGAAACAAGAATCTTTTTTGTTCCAATTTCTAGTTGCATGTTCCTATTTTTCTTTCCCGAAGCCCTCACCAACAGTGACTTTAATGTTTGTACTTTTACTCATATTTTTTTCACAAAAATTTAGGTAGTATTGTTCCTCACTCATGGTAGGGGATTGGTTCCAGGATCCCACACAGATACTTAAATCTGTTAATGCTCAAGTACTCTACATAAAAACGGGTAGTGTTTGCATATAACCTATGCACGTCTTCCTGTATACAGTAATTATCTCTAGACTACTTATAATACTTGATACAATGTAAATGCTGTGTAAATAGTTGTTATACTGTATTATTGTATTTGTATTATTTTTATTGTGGAATTGTTATTTTTAACTTTTTAAAAATATTTTAAATCTGATGTTGGTTGAATTATGGATGTGGATCCCTTGGATATGCAGGGCTGACTGTATTCTCTAAGAAGATTTATGTTGCCCTTACCATGTTCTTCACTTCTGCCTGAATACTCACTAGCAGAATTATTAACATCCGTGCTTCTACTAACAGGATATTTAAGGCAATCTATGCTTTCTCTGTCCTTCTTCTCAAAATTCACCCAGCCTCTACTTACTGCCAATTTCAGAATTACTTCTACAATTTTAGGTATTTGGTACAGCAGCACTCCATCCCCATATGAAAATCTTCCTTTAATTTTCACTGTTACCATAACAAAGTACTACAAACACAATGGCATAAAACAACATGAATGTGGTATCTTACATTTTAGCAGGTCAGAATTCTGACAAGAGCTAAAATCAAGCTGTCTTCAGGGCTGCATTCTATCTGAAGGCTGTAAAGGATCATCTGTTCTCTTGCCTTTTCTGGCATTTAGAGGCCTCCCATGTTTTTTTGCTCCTGACCATCTTCTCCATCCTCAGTGCACTGAGGTCACAACTCACTGACCATTGTTTCGACATAATATGTCATTCTGGCCACAGCCTGGAAAGGCCCTGCACTTTTGGGAACTCATGATTAGATTGGGCCCACTATGATATTTTAGGATGGTGTCCCCATCTCAAGTTCTGTAATTGAAACCATATATGTGAAATCCCTTTTTCTACATAAGGATAAATATTCACGGGTACCAAAGTTATGGCATGAGCATCTTTGGGTGGTTGGGTGGGGCACTATTCTGCATACCACCGTGGGTCAATCAAGACCAGATTTTAATGGTCAAGTCTAGCTCCATGGTCATTTGGTGTCCTATGTGTTTTGTCTTTACCAGGACCTAGTAGGATATCAAAAAACCCCTTTGCCTTCCGCCATGATTGTGTGTTTCCTGAGACCTCTCCAGTCATACTGAACTGTGAGTCAATTAAACATCCTTCCTTTATAAATTACTCAGTCTTTTATAATAAAGATTATAAATCTATAAAGAACTTGGGCAGTTCTTTATAGCAGTGTGAAAACAGACTAATAAAAGTCCCAACCCTCAGTACCTCACATATGACTGTATTTAGAGATACGGTCTATAAAGAGACAATTAAGTTAAAATGAGGTCCTTTGGGTTGAGTCCTAATCCTATATGACTGATGTCCTTATAAGGAGAGAATATTTCGATATAGACAGATAACAGATACAGAAGGAAGGTCCTCTAAAGACCCAGATAAAAGATTATCATCTGCAAACCACAAAGAAAGGCTTCAGAAGAAACCAACCCTACCAACATTGTCATCTCTGTCTTCTAGCCTAAGGAATTGTGAGGAAATAAATTTCTGTTGTTTAAACCACCCAGTTGGTGAGATTTTGTTTCAGCAGCCCTAGTAAACTAATATGCCAGGAATGAAATGCTTGAATTTCATCAGAATCTCCTTCAATTCATGCAACATATATTTTTTGTTTTATTTTTGACCTGGAAGATGTATTTGCTTCTTATTGACTTAAGTAGCACTTTGGAGAAATGGATCTAAACATTGATTCTTACATCTGGAATCTAAACTGAACTTTTTTTCTCCCCTCTTATCATTGGATTACTCCATTTAAAAAACATAGCCCGTTGAGGCCGGGCACGGTGGTTCACGCCTGTAATCCCAACACTTTGGGAAATCAAGGCGTGTGGATCACAAGGTCAGGAGTTCGAGACATATCTGGTCAATATAGTGAAACCCCATCTCTACTAAAAATGCAAAAAATTAGCCAGTGTGCTGGTGTGCACCTGTAATCCCAGCTACTTAGGAGGCTGAGGCAGGAGAATTGCTTGAACCTGGGAGGCGGAGGTTGCAGTTAGCCGAGATTATGCTATTGTATTCCAGCCCAGGCGATAGTACGAGACTCCATCTCAAAAAAATAAAACATAAAATAAAATAAAATAAAATAAAATAAAAAATAAAAATAAGCATAGCCTGTTGAACTGTTGAGGGAAGAAGGGACAAACAGACAAACAGAGACAATTTATGTAAACAATATAAATATATGATATTTCTATGGTGGTGAATTACTTGTTAGTCAGCAAGTAATTTATCAACACCATACAACTTAAAGAAAGAATACATGCCACGATGGAATTACACCTTAATTAACCAGATGATGTAAAGAAATCACATGTTAACATAGCCTTTTTCTATGACTATTTAAAATGGATATATAATGAGTGTGTGTATCTCAAAACACTATAGTCCTATAGAGATAAATGTATTAATATAGGAAAATTAGAATTTTGGGCCCTGAAAATACACACCGGTACAATAGGATCTTTAGGGATTATCTATTTTCTAGAAGTTAAAAAAATTGTTTTACATTTAAATCATGCACACAAACTAAACTTTCATCTTTTAAATCCTTATTTTAAATAGACTCTATTTTTCTTGTGAATCATGAAGCATAATTATTATCTCCCTGAATCTAGTATGTGAGGGCTTGCTATACAGACTTGCCCATGTGAGAAGTAGCTCAATCATAAAACAGCACTTGTTTTTTAGAAAAGACATTTTTATAACTCTTAAATTATAAAGTGTTATTTGAAACCCCTCTCCGTGGTACATATAACAAATGGTTCATTACTCCTGATTTGCATTCACAGAAGTTTCTTAATGGCAACAGGTTTCTGTTTTTCTTAGTGGTCGGTGTTACTCTTTGAGTGTGTACCGAAAGAATTTTGTTTGTATTACAAAAACTACATATCCAAAACATATCTTCCTAATTTGATGAAATTATGTTCAACTTTATTTAAAGTATGACTGTAACAAATAAAAGGAGTCTATTTTATTTGTATGTATTTCCACTTTCAACATTTATAACATTTTATTCTGAGAGATAATCAGAGTCAACATTTGAAGAACTGGCTCAGGGTTACTGGTAGTACATTCTGTTTTGTGTTATCTGTGTGCGATGATGTGGAAAACAGATATGAAATTGCCAACAGAATTTATAGTATACACTATCCACCCATAATCAAGACTTAAAGTCAAAGCACACGGAGTCAAGGGATATGTATTTTACCTTTAATAGCTCTAAGAAATGGAGACAATTAATTCCCTCACTTTTTTTTAAACGAGTACTTTTTTTTAACAATAAACCATGAAAGATATATAAAATTATCCTGTGTGTTGAAATGGATACTCGACATATCTTGTTCTTGATGGCAATTTAAAAAATAAATATCTATGTGGGCAGGTAAGTGAATGCATTTGTAAATAATAAAATTATTTAAATAAATTGCAATCAGAATTGCTGTTGCTGTTTAATTTTATATATGTCTTTAGTTTCACAGGATCATTGAGATTCACTTATCTCTAACAAATTGTGTTACACAACAATGTCACCATTAGAACTGGGCAAACAGATAAATAGGTTTGTTTAGTTTAAAGTTCAAGTAAAGCGACTTCCAGATCTTGTCTTCTAAGATTAAGATCTTACTGTCCACAAGATGGAAAAATGATAGATAACAGTAGCACTGATTCTCATAATATTTAATAGTTTCTTTCACGGAATACCCTTTAACAAGAGAAATGCAATAATTATAGTTACTCATGAAGGATTTTAGAAATGGTAAAAGGGCCAGCTTGAAAACTCCTGTTTTTCATCTTCCACAGAGAAACTGTACTCTTTCATTTCTGTTGTACTACAGTATAAGAAATCAATGACAGGTACATCTCTGTTTGGAATAACTTTTATAACCTTCTCTCAAAGAAAAGTCTCTATTTTCTGCATGCTACCCACAGTTCACTGACTTTGAACTCTTCATGTCCAAACCCTGGCCCAAATAGTCTGTTTCCACTATCTTTGGTGGAAGAATCCCCTGAGATTTCTTTGCTGAGGTATTTTCAGTTGCTGTTCTCATAATAAAGATGACTTTTTAGAGGCCAGCCATGTTACTCATCAAATGAAGTTCAGTGCTTACTTATTATCTTTGTTAACCTTTTGAAGGTCATATTGGTTTACTAGTGTATATATTTTTAAAAAATGTTGCCTACAAATTGATTCTTCTATCCATGTGTTTTATTACTTTAGGGTTCTTACATAATTATATTTTTTAGTCTTTTGTTATTTCTGCAAATGAAGGAATTTCCCCTTTAGGGAATAGCAGTGCTTTCAGTCATGACTCTAATTAGAAACAAAATAGATTCTATTATTGTATTATTTAGCTGATTTAAATAGATAACACTAAAATACTTCAAATCTGAAGAGGATGCTGTTTTCTTGCTGCTGTCAAAGCTTTCAGGGGTCCAGTCTATTTAATTTCTTTTGTCTTTCATTAACTAGTTAATTCACAAACCTTTATAAGGTCCCAACAGTATATCAAAAACTATATAGTGTATTACAGTAGCTGTAAGAACTGAGTGACTCATAATTTCATAAACTCATCATCTATTAATAGGAAGGTAAAAAGGGTAAACACAAGTAAGTTCAGGATATGGTATATTAGCAGAAGAGACAGGCCAGGTAAACTAAAATATGATCACGAGTCTGAGGAGGACATAAGGGAGCTTCCTTAGTTTTTTCTCTTAAGTTTAAGAAACCAGGATAGGAATTGAGGAGACAATGACACTTGGGCACAGTGTTTCAAAAAGAGGGAACTGTAATAGTGCCCTGAGATGTGAGCACACTGGCATATTTGAGTAACTGGAAGTAGTGTGTCATGACAGTGTGGATGATGAGCTCAGAGTTTTGATTGGAACTTGGATTGTGCAGAAAGTATTAGGTCATTGAAAACCACTGGCTTTCCTCTGAATCAGGTGAGGAGCGACTGGAGAGTATTTAGCAGAGCAGTGACTCGATCTCATTGACATGTTGAAAGAATTATTTTGGCTGCTGTGTTTCAGTGAGACTCTATGGAAGGCAATAATGACAGCAGGAGGCTGTCACTGTAACCTGGGAGAGAAAGGAGGCTATCACTGTTACCTGGGTGAGAGCAAACGGTGCCTTGGAGAAAGGTGGGAGTGTGTGTTAGTGGGAAATTTTCAGGTTCTATCTATATTTTGTAAAAAATTAAGTAATTAAAGCTAATTTTGCTGATGTTTCAGATATGGGATTCAAATAAAATATTTTAAGGATAAATAGAGTTTTTCTAATTGATTGTGTTTTTTTCCCCGGATGGGCTAGAATGATCAAGCACAATGAAAAGGAAGAGTGTGTGGAGGTGAAACAGGTTCTATTGGAATAATAAGCAGTTCTATTTTGAGCATTTCAACTTTGAGATTTTCCAAGTAAAGATATCAAGTATGCAGTTATATATAGTGTTATCAAGTTTAGTGGACAAATCTGAATCAGAGATATAAATTTACTTGTCATCAGTATGCAGATGGCAATTAAAATTGTGAAACCAGAAGAAATCACTGAGGAAGTGTAGATAAAAGCTTAAAAAATGATCCATAAGATGCTCTAAAATTAAGAAATTGGTGGAAATTGGATTTAACAAAACCAATAAAGTATTACTAGAGTCATACAAAAAAAAAATCAGAGAGTGTGATATACAGAAGACAAGTGAAAGAAACACTTCTAAGATGAAGATGTTATTAGCCTTGTCTTATGCTCTGATGTGATGAAAATGGGATAGTATATATCAATGTTTTTTCTCCCCAAAATACAAAATCCTATCTATTATGAGAAAAACATGAACTAGATTCCAATACAGAGATACTCCGCAAAATGTCTAACCAATACTCAATAAAACTGTCAAGATTGGCCAGGCACCGTGGCTCGTGCCTATAATCCCAGCACTTTTATGAGGCCGAGGCTGGTGGATCACTGGAGGTCAGGAGTTCGAGACCAGTCTGGCCAACATGGTAAAACCCCGTCTCTACTAAAAACACAAAAATTACCTGGCGTAGTGGTGCCTGCCTGTAGTCCCAGCTACTCGGGAGCCTGAGGCAGGAGAATTGTTTGAACCCGGGAGGCGGAAGTTGCAGAGAGCTAAGATCGTGCCACTGCACTCCAGCCTGAATGCAATGTAGTATTCTGAATAAGATCCTGGAACAGAAAAGGGCACGAGGTAACAATCAAGGAAATCTGAGTTAAGAATGGAGTGTAGGGGGCCAGATGCGGTGGCTCATGCCTGTAATTCCAGCGCTTTGGGAGGCCGAGGCGGATGGATCACGAGGTCAGGAGATCCAGACCATCCTGGCTAACACGGTGAAACCCCCGTCTCTACTAAAATACAACAACAACAACAACAACAACAACAATAATAATAATAATAATAACAAAAATAATAATAATAGTAGCCGGGTGTGGTGGTGGGCACGTGTAGTCCCAGCTACTTGGGAGGCTGAGGCAGGAGAATGGCGTGAACCCGGGAGGCGGAGCTTGCAGTGAGCAGAGATGGCGCCACTGCACTCCAGCCTGGGTGACAGAGCGAGACTCCCTCTCAGAAAAAAAAAAAAAGGGGGGGGGGCTTTAATTCATAGCAACATATCAATATTGGTTCATTATTTGTACTATTGTACCACACTGATGTAATATATTAGTAATATGGGAAACTGGGGCATACTCTCCATACTATCTTCATAATTTTTCTTAAAATCTAAAACTGTTCCAAAATAAAAATTTTATTTAAAATGTTTATAAGAAGTATTATTAGGACCTTTCAAAATATGAAATAACTTTCTCCTAGTCCTGCTTTGCTAAGATTTTTAAAATATGAATGTGTGATGAAAACTATCATGTATCTTCCACATATATTTACATAAACCATCCATTTTCCCATTTAATTTGACAAACTATAAGGAAAATTATATTTAAAGATTTTCCAAAGTTAAAATGTTTTAATTAGTTCTGATAGTATAGAACAGACTGCAGTAAAAAGCAAAAATAAACAAAAAAGCAAACTAACTCCCAATCTTAGTGACTTCAACATCACAGGATCACATCTGTCTTGAAGCACAGGTTGAACTTCAGTAGGCAGTCTAATACAGGACATTCTCACCCCAGGGACGCATCTGAAGGAACCTCTATGATCTAGATGTTCCTGGACACTGGAGAAAGATAGAAATATGATCAAAGACACAGAAACACATTTTTGAAGGATATTTTTTGTCGGGTCTTTTATTCTGTTGTGTCTATAGTTCAGTCTCTCCAGTAAATTTTTAATCTCAGGTATTACATTGTTACACTTTGGAAATTTAATTTGGCTTTCTTATCATTATGTTTATGTTTTTCCCTTGAGGTAGTTGCTGACTTTTAAAATGGTATCTCCTATAGTTCGGATCTGTGTCGCCACTCAAATCTTATGTTGAATTGTAATCCCCAGTGTTGGAGGTGGGGTGTGGTGGGAGATACGTGGGTCTGGTGAGAGATACGTGGTTCATGGGTAAGGATCCCTCATGGCTTGGTGCTGTCCTTCTGATAGTGAGTTTTCACGAGATCTGGTTGTTTAAAAGTGTGTGATACCCTCCCCTGGAACCCTTTGCTTATGCTCTGCTATGTGAGATGCTTGCTTCTACTTCGCGTTCTGCCATGAGTAAAAGCTTCCTGAGGCCTCCCCAGAAGCCAAGCAGGTGACTGCACCATGCTCCCTTTACAGCCTGCAGAACCGTGAGCCAATTAAACCTCTTTTCTTCATGAACTACCTAGTCTCAGGTATTTCTTTATAGTAATGCAAGAACAGACTAACACAGTGTCTCACAGGCTGAGAAACTGAAAAGAGCTTTTGGTAGACTCATGAAGCCAAAGAGAAGAGTGGTACAAACTGAAGTTCAATGCTTCAAGAAGGAAGAGTCTAGAAACATCTCAGGCATTCAGTCAGGATTCCTAAGGGATAATGCCAGGAATATATGGGAAGTGGAATTTGACTTGTCCTTAAAAGGACTGAAGTTCATCCTTGAATAATGTTATTTCCTGGTTAAATCAAAATTAAATGGAACGGCTGGTTTCCCTAGCCTACCAGCCTATCAGAAGCAAAAACAAATTGTCTCTTGGGGAATACGGGTTCATACAACCATTAAATTATAGCTATATTTTTATTTGCAATGTATGCCATTTAAATCATAATAACCAAGTATAAAACAAGACAAGCCTTAACAATTAATCAAGTGGCAAAGACAAAATAATAGATACAGGCTCACAAGAAATCCAGATAATAGAGTTATAGACATAGACGTTAAACTGATCAATATGTCAAAGTATTGCAAAATATACTGAAGAAAACAAGAGTATGAACAAAAATGAAATGGAAATTTCAGAACTAAATTTTTGTCCTTTCTAGTCACAATTTTTTTCTTTAGCTCCGTTTGATCTGCTGTTAATCAGATCCATTACGTTTTATTTTTAATTATTTTATCTTTCAAAAATCATAACAGATATGAAAAAATATCTGGAATAACATATGAAGAGGAAACAGTAACAGAAATGATCTGGAACAGTCTAATGGAGAAGAGTGTAAACAATGTTAAGAGTCAAAGAAAGAAAAAGAATACATATCTTATGGTGTCATTTGCATAAAGTGAAAAAAATAGGAAAACTGTATCTATAATGTCTCATGTCTTGACATTTCTTAACTTCAGAAAGAAGAGAATGGTACTTAGAAGATGGGAAAAGGCATGGGAGTTCTTGGGTGATGATATTGTTCTATATTATGACCTTATCGGTAATTACATAGGTGTGCTCATTTTGTAGTGTTTCTTCAGGCTGACCACTTACTTTTACACTTGTTTATTTCATACATTAAAAAAAAAAGTTTTGCTGTCAAATCAAGGCCTTTACCACATATTAAACTATTATTGATCCTCTTTCATGACCCCCAAAATTGAACATCTAACTACCTAATCAGTGTTTACCAAATTAGGTTTGGGAAATAAATGATTTTTCTATGATAATCTTTTAATTTCATGTCTTCATATTGATAACAATTTTAACAATTAACTTTAAAAGAGTCTCCATGATCTAGATAGCTACTTATGATTGCTATTTGGTTTTTGTCCTTTTTGTGTGTCAGGAGATCAGTTGAGCTGGAGAGAGAGTTGAGCTGTCAGATGTTGAGGGTAGCCAATACATTCAGCAAAATGTACTGAAAGTAACAATCAAGCCTTTAATCACTTACTCTGATAGTACAAGCAAGAGAAGAAAACCTGTTCCATTTTCCCCCATGGAACATGGAGCGTTACCAAGGCAGGTAAGTTGGGAATGGATCAGTGCAGATATAGGTACTGGTTCACTGATAGGAAGCTCCGGACACAAGGTCCTAGCGTTTTATGGACCTTGGGGTTGGTTTTACATGAACTGTTCTTTTTATGTCCTATCTAAAAATGCTTTGTGTGCCCCAAGGCTGTGAAAGCAGTCATTTTTATCTTGATACTTTGTAATGTTTGCTTTTACATTTCAACCTGTGATCTATTGCAAACTAATGTTTTAATATGCTGTGGGATGAACCAAAAATGTTTTGTCTGTTTGTTTAATATGGTTATTTCAATAATCTTTTTCTCACTACACTACACTGATAACTTCATTAAAAATAAATTTACCATATACATACCAATCTACTTCTGGATTCTATTCTGTTCCATGAGTTTTTAAAATCCTATGTAAAAATTACATTATCTTGATTACTATAGTATCTATTAATGTTAGATGGTATAATTTTTCCCAATTTGTTTTAGGGATTATAATATATTGCTTATTTCTAATACACTACTTAGATTTAGTCCTGTACTACTTCACATAAAATGTAAATTATAAAAGCAACAGAATATTAAACAATATTATTTCATTAACTTCTCCAAACCTTTGTGCCTTTCTTGTCATATATGTTATATACAGATATGTTATAATGTTGGCATTTTATTTATTTTAAATAGTCCATTTTTATCTAAATATATTAAGAAAATGAAGCAAAAGTAATATTGTATATTTATACTTACATTTTCCCTTTCTAGTTTCTGGTTCTCTTCATTTCTTCATGTATACCTGAGTTTCTATCTGGTAACGTTTCCCTTCAATGTGATGAACATCCTTAATCATTTCTTACAGCTTTTTTCTGTTGGGAACTATTTCTTTAAACTTTGTTTGTCTGAAAATTCTGTATTTCAAATTTATTCCTATTCATAAAGGATAATTTCTCTAGCTATAGGATTCCAGTTGACAACTTTTTAAAAACATATTAAACTTATTGTGTTTTATCACTCCTTCATCTAATAAGGTTGCTGGAATTTTTGATATTGATATCTTGTTTTTGTTAGGTTTTCAGAAGTTTTACTATAATATGCCTATGTGAGGTTTTTTATTCTGTTTTTTGTTGTGTGTGTGTGGTTGCTTTTTTTTTTTTTTTTTTTTTTTTTAATTTTAGATAGGACCTCTTTCTGTTGCCCAAACTAGAATGCAGTGGTGCAATCATGGCTCATTACAGCCTCAACTTCCTGGGCTTAAGAAATTCTTCTGCATCACCCTTCCCAAGTAGTTGGGACTACAGATGTGCACCACCGCACCTACCTATTTTTTTTTTTATTTTTATTTTTTGTAGAAATGTGGTCTTGTTATGTTGCCCAGGCTGATCTTGAATCCCTGGGTTGAAGCAATTCTCCCTACTTGGCCTCCCAAAGTGCTGAGATTACAGGCATGAGCCTCTGTGACTGGTGTATTTGTTGTTTTGTTTTAACATAGTTGCCTTCTTTGGGCCTGCTAGGCTTTTAAGACACACTGTGAGTTCATCTTTTTTAGCAAATTTGGAAAGTTTACGGACAAATATTGCTACAAAATTTTCTTTCTATCTCTTCTTTCCTTTGTAAAATCCAATTGTATGTATGTCAGTTGATTTAATCCCTCAAGTATTTGAGTCTCTGCTCATTTTTTTATTCTAGCTTTCCTTCTCTTTTGCTTCAGTTTGAACAATTTCTATTAACTTAAATTCAAGTTAATGGATATTTTTATTTTTCCTTTCAGTTGATCCTGTGAGTTTTTTCCCTTCAGATATTTAATATTTTATTTTATGGGAATTCATTCAGACTCTTTTTTTACAGTTTACTTTTTCTGAGATCCCCCATTTTTTCTTTTTGACTACCTTTTCCTTCAAATGCTTGAACATATATATTGTATCTTTTTCAAATATTTTATATGCACATTCCAACATTTGTATCACTTTAGGGTCTGTTTCTACTATGTTTTTTACTTTTTGGACTGAAGAATACATGCTTCTACTTCTCTTGAGTGTGAAAAATCTGTTTCCGGTTATCTCATGTCTAGTATTTATGATTGCGATATAGTAAGATATTTGGATTCTGCTTCTTTCTTTGAAGTATTATGTTTTGTTCTAGCATACAGTTAAATGAATAATTAATCACTACGAGCCTTTAAGGTTTTTATTTTTTCCCCCACATATATCTGTTTTAATTTTTTGCTTGGTAATAGTCTGTAACTCTTACTTTTGAAGGGTGACCTTTATGGACCGTCAACAGTACCTTAGTAGGATTACTTGCTTCTTAGGAGGCGTCTCCCCGTTAGCTCAGCTATACTGAAATGTTTCCCAGAATTGAGCAACCTCTGATGTCTTCATTCATTCATTAGCCTCCTGGAAACTGCACAGGCCTCAGAGTCTCACCTTGAGCATGCATAGCCTTGTCCTCATCATCCTTAAAAACAGAGGATACAACATGCTGCCCTAAGGGTCTTTTTCTCTATACTTCTCTCTCCTTTCTATTATCCTACCTCATAAACTTATCTCTACTCAGAAGATCTGGATTCTTATGTCTTCCTGTTTCATTCATTGATGCTCAAGCTTTCTTCCTGGGTTCCTCCTCTCTGTGCTGTGGTCTAAAAAAAACTCCCATGTAAGAAGCCAGGGTGAATGCAGAGCTCACTCAAAGTGTTTCTCTTCTTTCAAATAAAATAGTCTTACACTCTCTGTTGTCTACCGCTTGAAAACATTTACTTTATATATTGTGGATATTTTAATACTTGTTTATAAAGGCTGCATATGTCTCATATGGGGTCTGTGTTATGGCTTTAGAAATGGAAATCCTACATATATTTTATTTACACCTAGCTAAATAAAACAGGAACTATCTGGTTTGGTATATTTATCTCAAAGCAATGCTTTTGAAAATAAGTACATTCTACCTTGTCCATTTAAAGAGAGAATTTAGCTGCACTTAATTGAATATGCTAGACCTGGTATACAATGTTCCTATGGAGACACCAACAATTAATGTGTACCCCCAATTTTAAGCTAATAAAGCCATATGATTTATTCTGATCATCATCATCATCACAGGTAACACTGAATATTTTGTATCCTTTAAATTTTTTACTCGACACTTGTGGAAACCTTGTGAAATCAGTAATATTTTATATAAGGGGACTTAGGCACAGAAAGATAAAATCATTTGCTCAAAGTCACGCATAGATGTGTTAGAACTAAGCAACTAATAGAAACAACCCTGTTCACGCTCTTCCCCAGGGTTTTACTATCTCAAAAGACCAACTGTTTCTCTTGTGGGCTTCAAGAACATGCTTTTCTCCACTGCCTGGTATGCCACTTCGTTCCACTTCATTGCCTCATAAAATAAAATTAAACTGAAGAGTAGGAAAGGTGAAGAACATAATTTGAGGCAGAGTTACAGATAAGACAATTTCTAGGAGCAATGATAATTTCCAAGAGAGAACATCTTATGACAAGTGTGATCAATCTGAGACCTATCTCTACTCCCACTCCAAACTCCACCTTATGGAGCTATTATTTATTTAATATATTTTAGAACATAGTTTAGATGTCCTTTCTTCTAGAAAGACTTTGTTAAATACTCACTGCCATCTCACCCCCAAACTGGATAAATGACCCCTCTTCTGTGTATTGGAATCCTCCTCACAGTACTCATGACACTGTACCATAAATGTCCCTTTACTCATCTGCCTATGAACTCTAAACACAAAACATTTTCTTGAAAGCTGATCCTTGTGTTATTCACTCCTTTATTTCAAGTACAGGCACCCAATGCCTACAAAATGCTCACAGTTATTTTGTAAAAATCTTTCATTTGTGTACCTTGCACAATCAAGAAGTTTCAGACACAGCTGTACATGATATAGTTAAGATCTCTCTTTTCAAAAAAGTTGATTTCCACTTTGGTCTGCACTTTGATAGTGAAGCCCCAGCCTGATGATGCTGTGATTATTTTTAGTCTTCTGGAACCTTTCGCCAGTGCTTTCACTGTGGAGGATGAACCTATATGTTCCTTGAGGTAGTCATAGAAAGAGCAGCTTCTTCATGTTAACTGTAGCCGGAGAGTAGTAGTATTTATCAGAAGTAGAAGCTACTGAAATTTTTATATGGCCATTTATGGTTTCGACGAATTGTAGGAAATAAATGACAGTTGAGCTATTTTCTAGAACATATGAATGTTAAATCTGAAAGAATTATTTAACAGCATAAAATTTTAAATAGGAGGCATTTAATTAACAAGAAAAGGTTTCTTTTAAGACACAGGCTTACAATTAGAGTGTGAAAACAAGTGGCTAAAACGGTTCTAAAAGGTGGCATAACCTGAGTCCCGCACTTGGCAAAATATGAATGCTTTCAGAAAAATAATCCTATAAAAACATCTAATTAACTTCTGGCTAAAAATAATGAGATTTTCCCATTCTATCTTTTCTTTTTCTTCTAGTGGGTCTTGCTTAGTAAACTGTTTAGGTAGCCTCAGGATATAAAATCTGTCAAGAACATTATTGAGACATGGGGGATGGTTCGTAGAACCTTCTCCGTCAGAATAGATGACAACTAATTATAGTCCAGAAACTGGAAAACCCTGGGGAAGAAGGAAAGTCTGAGTCTGCCCAGATAAGGTTGTTTGAGGCTATTTTTGATGGTTAGAGTATTTATGAGTTGTATTAATAATAAATGAACTAATGTTGTAGGACTAAAATATGAAAACATTCTTATTTGACCACTAGAAAGTTGCTTGCCTGGCAACCATAATAAAAAGAAAATAAATATTAAATAATAAATTACTTCTTTAAAAGAAAGTTTTCATGCAATTCTTTAATATTCATAACGTTGTAAACCAAGGTGTTTAAAGCTTTGTAGTGCTGCATTGTGAAAGAGAAGAAGGAATATAATTTACTTAATTTAAGAAATGGTTTGTTATTTCTTTCTAAAATCACTGTGTGTTCCTTAGTGCTAACATTGTTCTCTGTGTATCCTCTATTATTAAGCAATTAATGTTATTTATAATTAAATGACACTACTTAGTTGCCATTCTATCACATAATACTTAATAAATGAATAAAGATCCTTGAGGTTTTATTATCCTTTCTGGCAAGGGAGAGAGAAGGGCTTCTCTTGGTCTTTCTCTGGCATTTGTATGAAGAGTTTTCTTCTAAGTCTGCAGACTAAGTGAGTACACTGGAGAAATATCAGCAGTGTATTTTGATTTAAAAGGCGTTAGGTAAGCTCTTACACTCTGAAGCCTAAGTGAGACATTGGTGCCACAATGCCTGAAACTTACCATGTATATCTGACAATTTTTATTAATCAGTGTCCCTTTTCTTCAGCCTTTTATTGCAAAACAAAATGTGTACGTAAGTGGGGGAAGGCAGACAATGTTATTACTTTGGCATGGATCAGTTCATTACATCCTTTGTGACTATAACCTGGACTCCGTGTGCAAGAGATAGTAAAAAAAGGTACATCCAGAGTAGTGATAATGTTTTCTCATTTTCCAGCCCTATATATAAAACTGGAAGGATAAAGACACATTAGATAGGTAGGTAGGTAGACAGAATGAATATCATCCCACTTCATAAACTAATTTACCCAATGTGTATAATTCCAACAATGTTTACTATTGAAACGGGAAAGGTTCCCTTGTCCCCACCGCCGGGTGTACGATGGGGGTGTGGCTCACTTCTTCAGTGCCTCGCTGCTCAAACCTCTAGGGTAGCATACAGATGGGCAGGTGGTGGGGCGACCCCACAGCAGGGTCTAGGAGTGAATAAAACGGCTGAAGCCTCAGTGGGCGTGTGCTACAGGGTGCGCTTTTAGATTGCCGTGTATAGGCTGCTTGCAGTAACCAACTCAATTAGCCCCCTTCCTTTTCACAAGGACGGAGGGATTTCTGTATCCTGAGGTTTCTTGTCTTGGTGCACTGGATGAATCGGATCACCTGTGGGCTTGGAGCATGAGTGCAAGGTTTTATTAAGTAGAAGTAGCTCTCAGCAGAAGGAGGAGTCAGGAGGGAGATGGTTTTCCCCTGGTGTCTTCTGCCACCGCTCTGGTCAAACTCTTCTCGGATCATTCTGGCCACACTCTTCTCTGATCATCCTGGCCAAACTCCGTGTCTTTCCGCTGGTCCATGGTCTGCGATGCCTGTCGGTGTGTTCTTCCCCCGGGGGGTTCTCCATGACCAGCCGCTTTTGTCTTCTTCCGCTGATGTGTGCCTCATGACGTCCAGCCACTTCTGTATCTGCCCGATAGGGTCTCGGGTTTTTATAGGCCCAGGATGGGGGCGTGGCAGGCCAGAGTGGTCTTAGGGAATGCAACATTTGGGCAGGAAATGCCTGTCCTCAGGTAGGTCCATTTGGGTGGAGCCCCAGGCAAGGACCATGCCCTTCTCTACCTAGTGCTTCCCTTCTCCACTTCTGTATCGTTTAAAGGGACCACGCTCTTCCCTTCCCAGCACTTCCGTATCATTATTAAGATAGAAATGGTAGAGAAAAGAGGACGACAGTTCCTTTCATTGTTCTTTTTTCACTGATTGTTGTTTCTGCTATTATAATTGACCTATAGGGGTACAGAGAAATCGAAAATGCTTTAGAAACTCCACAGGCAAATAAAGGGAAGATATTTAGAATAGGAATAAGTTTAGAATTTTAGAATTTTATACCGATTTTAATGCTGTTTCTTTCACCAAGTAATTTTAGATCCTTTGCAGTAGTAATCTCCAATACTATAAAAGCAAAAATTATTACAAAAAATTGAGAGGAAAGTCTCAATTTATAGCAGGAGGGAGGAGAAAACTAGGATTAAGAGAAGAGGGGGGAAAACGTCATTAACTTTTTTCACAAACAGACAAAGGTGCAACAGAAGAGTGTTGCATAATTCTATGGCTAGTAAAAGTACAAATCTCATTATTAAAGGAGGAAAAACTCGCATATGACTCTAGGCTCTGGGCTAATTTACTTATGTACGTAATTATATAACAGATTTTGAGCTCTCTATTGAATGTTCTTGAGAGTTACTGTACAGAAACACTTGAGAAATTCCTTGTAAGTACATATGTGAAATTATTTTATGAAATCTAAAAGGACAATTTTAGCTGTCATAACATACACCTAAGTTCATAGGAATCAGAATAATATGTCTATTTTCAGAGAATGTGGGTAATGTGCTCAATAAAAGGAGAAATCTCAGAGAATCCAGAAGGAGATTTTAAACCTCACTACCTACTGGTGCCTGGAACGTAAATGTAGATTCGTAAAAGAAGCTGGTTCTAATAAGAATTAACGCCTCTAGAGTGGTTACTAGCTTCAAGGATGTTTAGCAGACTTGGTGAATAAAAATAAAAAATGGTCAGTTACATTTGAATTTCAAACAAACAATGAACAACTTATTTTTTTAAATCTAAGTATGTCCCATGCAATATTTGGTAATATTCTTTTTGTTTGGGGGACATCCTTCAGTAAAAACTTATTTATTGTTTACCTGAAATTCAAATCTAAGTATACATTCTGTATTTTATCTGGAAACCATGTCTAAACTTTAAATTATTAATGCATTCGATTCTTAACCTGGCCTGGTAAGTATTTTACTTTTTTTTTTTTTTTTTTTTTTTTTTTGTTGAGAGAGAGTCTGGCTCTGTTGCCCAGGTTGAAGTGCAGCGGCAGGATCTCAGCTCACTGCGACCACCGCCTCCCAGGTTCACGCCATTCTTCTGCCTCAGTCTCCTGAGTAGCTGGGACTATAGGCACTCGCCACTACGCCTGGCTAATTTTTTGTATTTTTAGTAGAGACAGAATTTCACTGTGTTACCCAGGATGGTCTCGATCTCCTGACATTGTGATCCACCCGCCTCGGCCTCCCAAAGTGCTGGGATTACAGGCATGAGTCACTACGCCCGGACTTTTTTTTCTTTCTTTTTTTTTTTTTTTTTTTTTCATTTTACAGATATTAAAACTGAGACTCAAAGAGGTTATATAACTTTCTTACATCCACGCAGTTAGTGGATCGTGAAGCTGATGCTCAATCCCTGAGGCTCCAGGGCCCCATGGATTCAACTTTTCTCTCTGCAGAACCTCTCTGCCTTCACCCACAAATGTGGGTGCAGACCAAAACCAAATGGAGGAAAATGAAGAACTGATATGAAGCAAGACTTCTAGTAAAATACTAAATGTAATAAAATAGCTCTATTAAAATTCCTGCTTCTAATATCACCACACTGTAATCGCTGTCATCCTGTCGTAATGTGGTTTTCCTAAAATTTAAAACCGGTGTGATTACTCTAGACTCTTCCGCGGCTCTCAGACCCTACAGAGTAAAGTTCAATGCCTTCACATGGATAAGCCTTCATAATTTGACCCTGGCCTGCCTGCGTTACTTCATCTCTCTTCCACCTCTGTTATCTCACTCATTTTAAGTTTATGCAGAGGTGTCATGCCTCAGAAATACTGAATTACTTTAGTTCTCTGAATATGAAGGGCATAAATGTATCTGAAAATTACGCAGAACATAAAAGGAGCCAGGAGTAAAGCTGTTAAATGAATGAGCAAAGGGTCATTTCAGTATGCATTGATACTCCATTATGACATTTCCTTCTCGCTCTTTTTTCCTCGACAAATTCTTGTTATCTTGGATATTAATACTTTATCATATATATGGCAAACGTTTTCTTCATTGCAAATCCTGTCTTTTCACTTTATTGACTGATTTTGTGGTTGCCGTTGTTGGTAGTGATTTTTTTGTGAGAAACTGTTCAGTTTGATGCAATCCCATTTGTCTCTTTTTGCTTTTGCTGGCTGGGCTTTTCGGATCATAACCAACATATCTTTGCCACCACCAATGTCAAGAGGCCTTTTCTCTATGTTTGCTTTTAGGGGTTGTGTAGTTTTAGGTCTTACACTTAAGTGTTTAAGCCACTCTAAGTTGATTTTTTTTCATAAGAGTTGAAATAAGGGTCCAATATCGGTCTTCTGCACGTGCACATTCAGTTTATTTTTCACCACCATGTATTGAGGAGACAGTCCTTTCCCTGTTGAGTGTTCCTGGCACTGCTGTGGAAGATCAATTGACCATAACTATGTGGATTTATTTCTGCACTCTCTTTTTCTGTTTGATTGGTCTTTATGTATGTTTTTGTGCCAGTACTGTGATGGTTTCATTACTACATATTTTAGTAAATTTTGAGGTCAGATAAGGTGATGCTTCCAGTTTTGTTTTTTTCTTTCAAGACTGTTCTGGCTATTCTGGGTCTTTTGTGATTCTATACAAACATCTGATGAAGGGTTAATATATAAAATATATTTTAAAAACTCAAACAGCTCAACACCAAGAAAACAAATAACCCAATTTAAAAAATGCGCTAAGAACTTGAATAGATATTTTTCAAAAGAAGGCATAAAAATGGCCAACGTATTTATGAAGAAATTCTCAACATTACTAACCATTAGAAAAATGCAAATTAAAAACACAATGAGCTGGTCACGGTGGCTCACGCCTGTAATCCCAGCACTTTGGGAGGCCAAGGTGGGTGGATCACTTGAGGTCAGGAGTTCAAGACCAGCCTGGCCAACATGGTGAAACCCCATTTCTACTAAAAATACAAGAATTAGCCAGGCATGGTGGCGCATGCCTGTAATCTCAGCTACTCTGGAAGCTGAGGCATGAGAATCACCTGAATATGGGAGGCAAAGGCTGCAGTGGTGTAAGATTGTACCACTGCACTCTAATCTGTGCCACAGAGACAGACTCTTCTCAAAAGAAACACAACACAGACACACATACACACACACACGTGATGAGATATTACTTCATAACTGTTAAAATGGCTTTTAACAAAAAGATAAAACTGTTGAGAATGTGGCAAAGAAGGAACTCTCTTACATTGTTGGTGGAAATTAAAATTACTACAGTCATTATGAAAAAACATCATGAAAGTTCTTCAAAACATTAAAAGCAATACTACCATATCACCCCCAATCCTACTACTGGGTATATATCCAAAGAACATGAAATCAATATGTCAAAGATATATCTGCACTCCCATGCTCATTGCATTATTATTCATAATAACCAAGGTATGGAATCAACCTCTGTCCATTAACTGGTGAATAAAGTAAATGTGTTATGTATACACAATAGACTACTATTCAGCCTCATAAAAAAAGGAAATCTTGCCGTTTGTGATAACCCAGATGAACCTGAAAGACATTATGCTAAGTGAATTAAGCCAGACCCAGAGAGACAAATACGACATGATCTCACTTACAAGAGAAATCTAAAAGAGTTGAATTCATAGAAGCAGAGAGTAGAATGATAGTTATTAGCGGCTGGAAAAATAGGAGGAGATGGGAAAATGTTGGCTAAAGGGTCGCAAATTTCAGTTAGACAGAAGGAGTAAATTCTGGACATCTATTGTACAGCATGGTGACTGTGTTTAATAATAAAGTATTGTGTGCTTTGAAATTCCTAAGAGAGATTTTAAATGTTTTCACTACAAAAAATGTTAATTATGAGATGAAATATATGTTAATTAGCTTAACAAACATTTCACAATGTATACAAATGTCAGATCATCGTGTACCCCATATATACAATTTTTATTTGTTAATTAAAATATATATTAGAGTTTTAAAAATAAAGTACTTTAACTTAATTTCAAAAGAGAAATATGACTAACTTAACTTTTAGGTACTTGAGATTCAAAATATTTTTTAAAAAGTAAATAAGATAAATACTATAAAAGGTTAAATAAAATACTTTCTATTGAAAAAAATCTTGTTTTTTTTTGCTGATAAAATGTTTTCTTCCTGGAAGGCTATGCTTGGCTCTCCAAGGCAGACTTTCATACTGGCTATCACTTGCTTACCCAAAGAAAGCCATGTTTAGATTTGCTTTTCTAGACAACTTAACGTTATTCAATTTTGATATCTGAAATTTAAGCAATATTAAAAAACAAAAACAAAACACACACAAACAAAAATGTATGCCAACACTTTATTACCTAGTCAGTGCTTTTAGTTATCTCTTGTAATTGCACATTGTAAGCTCCCAAGAATATCTTTTGGTTGGCTGACTAATGTTTTATTATCTGTAAATGGCTTTTTAAAAAAGTATTCATGAAAAAAGAAGATCTTTGCATCAAGTTATCTCTGATAATAAATATTAAGATGTTTATAATGTGCATTTTTCCAGTTATAACATATTAAAATAATGAATTCATTATAAAGCATTTATTAAAAATCCTACTACATGCTGAATAAAGTTTTAATTATAATGTATAGTAGTTGCTAAATAAACTTAGGTGATGATTAAATTTTCAAAATGAGAAACTTGAATGCATCTTATGCATATTAACATTATACTCAGTCTTACAGATGTTAAAGCTTAGTAATGTAAGTAGGTTGCTTATACTTTATCTTTGTCCCTTCTTGACAAATAGAATAAAACAAATTTTAAAAAATAGATTGTTATTTCTCAAATGAGGTTTGTCATGGTTGTGGTTGTCTTTCTCTTCTTCTTTCTCCTTTTCTCCTTCCTTTCTCCTCCCTCTTCTTTATTCTTCTTATTACTATACATATTCCTAAAATCAATTGCTACTTTTTACTGGCAATGACCAAATCTCTATCTGCAGTTCATACCTCTCCCCTGAGTTTCAGAAAAACAGTGGATTTTTTTTTTTTTTTTTTTTAATCAAAGTCTCACTCGGTCACCCAGTGTGGAAGGCAGTGGTGTAATCTTGGCTCACCGCAAACTCTACCTCCCGGGTTCAAGAGATTCTCCTGCCTCAGTCTCCTGAGGAGCTGGGATTATAGGCATGGGCTACCATGCCTGGCTAATTTTTTGTATTTTTAGTAGAGACGGGGTTTCACCATGTTGGCCAATCTGGTCTTGAACCCCTGACCTCAGATGATCCTTCTGCTTTGGCCTACCAAAGTTCTGGGATTAGAGGCATGAGCCACTGTGCCTGGCCTACTAGTGGATTTTATATTCTGTTTCTCTCTAGTATAATTCCAAGTACAAAGTGATAATGATCCCATGAATGACAAACTGATGAATAAAATGTCAACAGTTCACCCTATTTAGCCTTATGATGGCCTCTTATTCCCAATTCAGTACATTTTTATTTCCTGCCTTATCTTTACAAAATATAAACAAAGGAATATATTAAAAAGGAGGGAACCAAGAAAGGGGAAAACCAAGAGATGAAAAACAAAATTTTGATAAACCTAGATCAAGGTGCATCTGAATTATAAAATATATTTATTAATATGTTTTTATTCATTTAAATAAAAGCCTAGAATTGTGCTTATATTATTACATTGATAGGAGAAAATGCCTTGTTATTAG
Source organism: Chlorocebus sabaeus (assembly GCF_047675955.1). Lineage (NCBI taxonomy): Eukaryota > Metazoa > Chordata > Mammalia > Primates > Cercopithecidae > Chlorocebus > Chlorocebus sabaeus. The sequence continues at coordinate 22,573,469 of NC_132930.1, read as the reverse complement.
TATAGCCATCTTTTATGCCTTCATTTATATAGAGAGACATGTTCCTAAGATATTGAAAACATCTGGTGCTTCATTGGTTTTAAATATACTTCTTCATATTTTTGAAAACACAAATTACAGAAAGTTTATGGCCAGTTACCTAGTCCAATCACTCACTTAGTGAAAAAGGAATATTCACCTCAGTAAAGTCAAGTACCTTTCTGATTATTACACAATAGGTTAAGGGCAGAACTGAATCTATAATTTTCACCTAAAATATTCCAGTGTCTTTTCCCACATATCTAAGAGTTCATGAGAATCATTGTTCCTAGATCTAGTACAAAGGCAAACTAGAGTCAATGTCCTTTCCTGAATTATACTGAATTTTGAAATAACATTTTACAAATACATACATTTGTTTTTATAATTTACAAACCTTTGTTTTAGATTGTGGTATTATGTGTGTGTGTATGTGTATATTTGTTTGTACATAAATACACACATACCTCCTGAAATCCTTGGAATTTACTGAATGGTAGGAGTGACTTCTGATATTCATAATGAACCATACATGAGGGGTTTTTTGGTGTTTTTTTTTTTTTTTTTTTCTTTTTGAGAGAGAGTCTTGCTCTGTCACCCAGGCTGGAGTGCAGTGGCATGATCTCACCCACTACAACCTCTGCCTCCCAGGTTCAAGCGATTCTCCCACCTCAGCCTCCAGAGTAGCTGGGATTACAGGTGTGTCCCACTACACCTGGCTAAGTTTTGTATTTTTTAGTAGAGACGGGTTTTCACCATGTTGGCCAGGCTGGTCTCAAACATCTGACCTCAAATGTTCAGCTTGCCTAAGCCTCCCAATATGCTGGGATTACAAGAGTGAACTACCATGCCCAGCCTATGTCTGAGTTTTTGCTGATGAGGTGATGGTGCAAAATTTTGGGAGGAAGAGGGAGTTGGCCAACAGAAAAGATCAAACTCATGAAAATGGGAATTTTCAGCTCCATCTTGCAATCTCTTGGGCAGAGAGGAGGGCTGGAGATTGAGTTAGAAACCCTCTTAAACAACAAGATTTGGAGACTTTCCATGTTGGCAAACACAGCAATGTACTGGGAAAGTGGCAGGCTGCATACCACACCCCCATCCCTACCCCACATCTGGCTTCATGCATCATTCTATTTTGTTCTCTCTGGATTGTATCTTTTAAAACAAATCAACAATTATAAATAAAGTGCTTTTGTGACTTATTCTAGGAAATTATGAAACCTAGGAGAAGGCCCTGGGACCCCTTCCCCCAATTGCATAGCCAGCTGGGAAGAAGTGCAGGTTACCTGGGGCCCTATTTGCAGCTGTTCTCTGATGTGGGGTAGGCTCCTGGGACCAAGTCCTTAACCTTTTGGGTCTGGACTCACTCCAGGATTTAGTGTCAGAATTGTATTAATTTCATCTACACCCAGTTTGTTGGAGAGTTGGAGAATTGTTTGCTATAGAAAAACATGTATTTGTTTAAAAAACACATATGGCCAGGCACAGTGGCCCATGCCTGTAATCCCAGCAGTTTGGGAGCTTGAGGTGGGTAGATCACCTGAGGTCAGGAGTTCAAGATCAACCTGGCCAACATGGCGAAACTCTGTCTCTACTAAAAATATCAAAATTAGCCAGGTGTGGTGGTGCACACCTGTAATCCCACACAGTTAGGAGACTGAGACACTAGAATTGCTTGAACCTGGGAGACAGAAGTTGCAGTGAGCTGAGATCGTGCCACTGCACTCCAGCCTGGAGCGAGATTCCATCTCAAAACACACAAACACACACACACACACACACACTCTTAGTGTAGGAAGTGGTGTCAGAAAATGCTACACAAGGCCATAAAGGATGTGTGTGTGTGTGTGTGCGCGCACATACAGAGCTTTTATGACATACACATATATGTGCAAATATATATATGAAGGGCATATATTTTTATAAAGCTTATATATGCTTACATACATAAGCTACATACACAGGCATATATGTGTGTACTTTTAAATATATTTTATAGAGGGTATATATAAACGCACACACACACATACAAACACATACATAATATATCCTGCAATATAAACGAGTCTTAGTAGTTAGAAAAGTTTGCATAGGATATATTTATACTAACAAAGTACTCCTAATTTATCCTAAATTTAAATTAAAGTGGGAGTCTTTTATTTTATCTAGCAACCCTAAATATAAAGCATTTTCCTAGATGCCATAACTCACACCTTCAAATCAGTGAGTTTTTTCCTGCTGGTGTACTTAAAATAGGTTTACTGCAATGTTACTCTGGGTTGGCAGAAGAGAGAAAGTTTGAGAATTAGGAGTCAATAAACATCTTAAGCAGACATCAATTGTAGAGACCCAGATTTTTAAAATGCCTCGTTATTCTGATGTGTTAATATTAAATCACTTCATCTTCAACTAGCAAATGCTGCAGTGTTAACATTTGCCTATAAGTCAATTGCTTGGAACTTGATAATTATGCTTTTCAGAAATAATATTCTATAAGACTGTCAGCTCCCCTAGGCCATATTACAAAGGCCTAGTTGACAAATAACGTAGTTGAACTACATGTTAAAATACCATTTGATTTGTGCTTTAGAACTGGGGACAAAGTGGCCCAATTTTATTCCTCCTTCTGTGAAGCCGACTGGGCTCTTCTGCTACACGACTTATTATTATATCTTAGAAAGGATTTTGACCTCCCAGCAGAGCTGGCAATTTGTATAATTAAGAGTTTTGTAAGTTTTGTATTAGTTTCTCAAGGTTGCTTTCTATTCTATAGAAAACAAATTTGCATCAATTTCTCTTTTTTAAACTGTCTCTTATTCTTATGTCTTGTAATTTGCCCTAACGCTCTTTAGGTTGACATTTCACTGCATCTTCTCAAGCATGTACTGAGGGAATTGTATGGTTATGAGGAAGAGAAGCAGAACACTCAGAAACAGCACGGCCGTTTTTGAGTATGGATGATGTACCAAGCACTGTGCTGTGTGCTGCTCTCTACAGGCTACAGATAACAGTTCTTACAGCCGTCCTGTGATTTAGGTCAGCGGCCGCCAACTTTTTTGGCACCGGTGACCAGTTTCATGGAAGCCATTTTTTTTCCCCATGGTGGGAGGGGGTGGTTTGAGTCGTGATGGTTTTCAGAACATTGGGCATTAATTATATTCTCATCAGGAGCGTGCAATCTAGATCCCTGGCATTTGGAGTTCACAGTAGGGTTCGCACACTCCTATTCCAATCTAAAGCCGCCACTGATCTGACAGGCGGTGGAGCTCAGGCATTAATGGTGGCTGCTCCGCCTGCTGCTCACCCCCTTCTGTAAGGTCCAGATTCTAACAGACCACGGACTGGTACCAGTACGTGCCCCGGGGGGTTGGGGAGCCCTGACTTAGATGGTATTTCTCTTTTACGGAAGAGAGATGGGTCACGGAATGATTATCCAAGATAGTGTAGCTTGGTAAATGGTGCAGGTAGGATTTAAACACATTATTTTTCTGACTCTAAACACCTGTTTTCATTCATAATGTTGTTTGGGGGTAGAAACCCCATGGGTACAGTAGTTGAGAGATGAACTATCTTAGCATATCCAAGCAATTCAAGTGGACAAGGCTAGATAATTTGATTGAAAATGTTTTACATCAAAATAGCCCTATTTAGTGAAACAATGGAACATAAAAAGTTTTCTATTTGTCTTATAGTCTATGTTCCAAATTTTTACCTCCTTTGTTTACTTGTTTCTTGTGATATTTACACTCACACAAGACCATTATATTATATGGAGACTGGAAACTCCAGAAAGTTAAATTAATAAAGGCAGTAAGAGGTAACGCAGATTTTCAAATATGACCTCTGATCTCGTGTTTATTAATTTTTCTAATTTTTTTCAAAATATTATTGTTCCAGCAGTGTTTCATATTACATTTGTCTTAATAAGACTTTCAAGTTGATTTATGATACTCCAGATGAGTTACTTGAAAACAGAAATTAAACGATGCTGTAAAATATATCTTCTCTTATTCTAATACTTCACAAAAAATTTCAAGGCTTTCTAAGCCATACTTGGTGGCACATATTTTGTAATTTTTCTCACATTGTAGAAAATTTTAAAATAGTGACAATAAAAAAATACAGTGTTGGATAAATATATAACTACTGTCCTTTGAATGATTACTGTGTGCCAGGTGTTATGCTGAAACTTTTACAGGAACATTTGCATTTAATCCACAGAAATAAGAAAATAATCAGAACACAGTGGCTAGCTTTCCTAAACAAAGTTATTACAGTACGCTTTTACTGTTAATAGTCTTACTAGTACACATTCTTTTGTTCCCCAATCTTTTGGACAAATGTGTAAAACAAATGAAACATTACAAAAAAGCAAAAATATGCAAGCATAATATTGCAACGGATCAAAAATACACAGGAAGCTCACAAGATAAATGAGGCATTAACACAGGGTGACTGTTTCATTTGAACAAAAAAAGAAGAGGAACATTTACCTCATTAGTTTATTATTCTCTCCTGAGAAATGTCATAGAAATTCTAGAATGCCTTGTCCAACCTCCACAGATTTCTAGTTATACTTTTGTTTACTAATATCATAGCTACTTTTTGCTAACATCCTCAAAAATAGCTCAATGCTGTTACTAGAAGCAGAAAGGAGTTGAAACTTCAAGGTCTTCCCATACTCTTCCAGGGGTCCCATAAAAAACCTGGCTAAAAGACTTCCTAAAGTTAAACTCAAGTCTTCTATGCTCATTCCACACTATGGATTTTTTAATGTTTACTCTCTTTTTTATGTAACTGTTCAACATTAATTCTCATTTGCTTTTCATTGTTACCTGTCTGTCTTTCAGATGAAAAAACACATGTAGCTGAATTCCATGTTTAAATAAATGCAGAGCATTGATATTTTTAGCATTAGTCCCAGGGGCAGGAAATAGTACAAGAACTGTAATGTAACAGATAAAGCACAGATTCTAACCCCAGATAGAGTATGTTCAAATGTATGTTCAAATATATCTGTGTGCAGAGGTTTAGACTACCAAAGGAAATCAAAATATTTCACCCCTTGAACAACACAGAAAAGGCACCACTGATCCCTTCTTGGGGGACTCTCTGCTTTTTTCACAAAGCCCAAGGAGTCATGGGTAGATTTCTCTCAGGTCTGAAACTCTGCTCTCTTTTACAGTGAGCCCCCTGATCACTGAGCTTTTGAATATATACATGTGTGCATGTGTGTATCATATATTGTATTTCCATGTATGTATATGTCTGTCCATGTCCTTGTATGTAGTCTACACGCTACCAAACTGATTGAGAAATATATAGACACTCCCAAATTAAATAGCTAAGCCAAATGCTTTTCAAGTTTCAGTGATATGGGTACATCTTTGTGAATAAGACTAGCAAACATTGCTGGTTTAGTAGAAACCGCTTGTCTTATAAGTTATCAACAAAATACTCACATAATTAACTTTAGGGGTTTTTCTTTCATGGTAACTGCCTAATGTACATGTACTATGAAGCCGGTTAATAGAAAAATAAGACAATGACTAAGTATAGTCTAATATCTCAATAATTTTTCTGTAATGATTGAGGATGAAGAAATTAAAGAGGTGCAATAAGAGTCTATAAACATGCTTCTTTTATAATAATTATGTTTAATGATATGTTTACTTTAAAGATTTTCCAAATTCATTCACAACTATACACTTAAACTTTTGCCAAGTTAAACTGAATTATAGCTATTCACAGAATTTTCAAATAAGACAAAATACTGAAACATTAACAAAGGGTTTACATATATTCACTTGTTGCTTTTCATCACAAAGAAACAGATTTTTTTTCATTTCTTAGTATGTTCCACATTCAAAACTTTGAAGATTCCTATATTTTTAGAAATTAGGAAGTATATATTCAAAAAATAAGCATATGTGACAATTAAAATGAGTTAATGAGTCAAAATGAGTTCTTGGTTTTCACTAGAAATGCAGGTTATTTTGTGTATTAGGCCACTCTTGCATTGCCAAAAAGAAATATCTGAGAATGAGTAATTGATAAAGAAAAGATGTTTAATTGGCTCACAGTTCTGCAGGCTTCACATGAAGCATGACACTGGCATCTGCTTGACTTCTGGAGAGGCCTCAGGGAGGGAATACAAAGAGGAATAGGCACCATATCACATGGTGTTCTAGTCCATTCTCATGCTGCCATGAAGAAATACCTGAGACTGGGTGATTTATAAAAGAAAGAGGTTTAATTGATTCACAGTTCCATAGGGGTGTGGAGGCCCCAGGAAACTTACAATCATTGTAGAAGGGGAAGCAAATATGTCCTCTTCACAAGGTGGCAGGAAAGAGAAGTGCTAAGCAAAAGCGGGAAAAGCCCCTTATAAAACCATCAGATTGGTCAGGTGCAGTGGCTCACACCTGTAATCTTAGCACTTTGGGAGGCCAAAGCAGGAGGATCACGAGGTCAGGAGTTCAAGACCATCCTGAACAATATGGTGAAACCTTGTCTCCACTAAAAATACAAAAATTATTCGGTCATGGTGGCGTGTGCCTGTAGTCCCAGCTACTCAGGAAGTGGAGGTAGGAGAATCACTTGAACCAGGAGGCGGAGGAGGTTTCAGTGAGCTGAGATTGTACCACTGCACCCCAGCCTGGGAGACAGAGCTAGACTCTGTATCAAAAAAAAAAAAAAAAAAAAAAAAAAAAAATCAAATCTTGTGAGAACCTACTCATTATTACAAGACCCCCAGCATAGGGGTAACTGCCCTTATGATTCAATTACCTCCTACTAGGTCCCTCCTACAACAGGTAGGGATTATGGGAGCTACAATTCAAGATGAGATTTGAGTGGGGATGCAGCCAAATCATGTCACATGGTGAGAGTGGGAGCAAGAGAAAGAGAAGGGGGAGGTGCCACACACCTAAAAAAAGAAAAAACAAAACAGATCTCCTGAGAACTCACTCACTACTGTTTGGATAGCACCAAACCATGAGAGATATTCTCTCATGGCCTAAACACTTTGCACTAGGCCCCACCTGCAACATTAGGGATTACAATTCAACATGAGACATGGAGGGACATATATTCAAACTACATCATTAAGAGTTAAAATTGTCATTGACATCTGTAATTAAAACTACTAGAAATAAGGGTCAAATTTGGTATGCAAAGTGTACAAGAAAAGCAAGACATATTTTTGGTAAATAAGTTTATAATGAAAGCCTGAGGATGTGGTTTTGTTGAAGAAAAAGTAGTAGTGTTTAAAGGTTATTGAAGGGTTGTTTCAGAATGAAAGAATGCAAAAATAAATTACATACATAAAGCTGAATGAATATCAATATTATAAAGGGTTATAAAATTTTATAAAGAAATTTTACACGTGATAAAATGCACTAAGATTAAACAAGTTTATTATTAGGTTTTTAAAAATTGAGCTTTAATATCCAAAAGTACATTGATATAAAACTATAATTTGGTTTTTCTTTTAAGCATGATGTTTGTGTCATATGTTTTTTTGTTTGTTTGTTTGTTGTTTTTTTAGATGGAGTCTTGCTCTGTGGCCCAGCCTTGAGTGTAGTGGCAGGATCTACGCTCACTGCAAGCTCCGCCTCCTGGGTTCACGCCATTCTCCTGCCTCAGCCTCCCAAGTAGCTGGGACTACAGGCGCCCGCCACCACGGCTGGCTAATTTTTTGTATTTTTAGTAGAGACGGGGTTTCACCGTGTTACCCAGGATGGTCTCGATCTCCTGACTTCGTGATCTGCCTGCCTTGACCTCCCAAAGTGCTGGGATTACAGGTGTGAGCCACTGCGCCCGGCTGTTTGTGTAATATTGATAAGATACAGTAACTGATTTTTGTTTACTTTTTGAGTCAACTGCAAAAACAAAGAAAAAGAAAAGGAAAAACAGGGAAGAGAGACAGAAAGACATTCTGTATCTTGCTATCTTTATTTGGTGTTTTGTTAAAATTAATAACTATGATCTCATAATGTTCTGTGATTCTATTATAATCAAGTGTTTTAAACCTTTACATATTTGGCAGACTTTCCAAAATCACATTCCAAGAACTAAATTAAGTCTTTTCAACCTCAAACTAACTTTTGGACATTTCAGATGGGCCCCTGGAAACATAAGAGAAATATATTAAACTAATTAGCCTTATTTGCTATGTTAAAACTATACAGAATTGTCAATAAATTATATTTAACATTCTTTGAGTAATATTTATGTAAATATGTTATTGATATATTTGCACCAAAACTGTATAAGCTCCCTAGAAATTGAATGTTTTTAGTCATCATTTTGTTTTTTATGTTAAAATGTTATGCCACAGAAATAACCCAATTTTATTCTTGATTGTGGAGTATAATAATGTCCCATCAGGTCTTTAACCATGGCCATTTTAAGTCTTTTTGTCCACTGGTAATTGCTTTTTTCTGACATTTTTTGGGGCGTGAGGCATTTAACAAGTAATTATAATTCTACAATGTGTATCAAGCAATCCTAAGACAAAGAAACAAAGCCAAAGGAATCATATTAACTGACTTTAAACTATATTACAACTATAGTAACCAAAGTAGCATGGTACTGGTACAAAAACAGACACATAGACCAAGGGAAAAAAACAGAGAATCCAGAAATAAAGCTAAACACCTGTAGCTTTGACAAACTCAACAAAAATCATAAATGAGGAAAAGACCCTCTTCTCAATAAATGGCTCTGTGATAACTGGACATCTTTATGCCAAGGAATGAAACTGGATCTCTACCTTTAACTGTATAGAAAAATTAACTCAAGATGAATTCAAGACAAACGTAACACCTCAGACTATAGAACTTATAGAAGAAAATCTAGGAAATACTCTTAGTGTCAGTCTTGGCAAATAATTTGTGGCTACGTCTTCAAAAGCAATTGCAGCAAAAACAAAAATTGATAAGCAAACCTAATTAAAGAGTTTCCTTTGGGAGGCCAAGGGGGACAGATCAAGAGGTGAGGAGATCGACACCATCCGGCTAACCCGGTGAAAACTCGCCTCTACTAAAAATACAAATTAGCCAGGTGTGGTGGCACACGCCTGTAGTCCCAGCTACTTGGCAGGCTGAGGCAGGAGAATCACTTGAACCCAGGAGGTGGAGGTTGCAGTGAGCTGAGATCCAGCCACTGCACTCCAGTCTGGGCAACGGAGTGAGACTCCAACTCAAAATACATACATAAATATTAAAAATAAAAAAGAGCTTCCATATATCAAGATAAACTGCCAAGGCAGTAAACAAATCATATATAGAAGAAATATTCACAAACTATACATCCAACAGAAGTCTAATTTCCATAATCTCTAAGGAACTTAAATTAATAAGCTAAAAGCAAATAACTCCATTAAAAATTGAACAAAAGATATGAATAGACACGTCAAGAAACAACATACAAGTGACCCAGAAACATATGAAAGAAATGCTCATCATCACTAATCACCAGAGAAAATAAAGATATTGGCAGGGCTTCAGAGAAAAGGGGACACTTATCCACTATCAATCGGAATGGAAATTAATTCAGCCACTGTGGAGGACAGTTGGGAGATTTCTTTAAGAACTAAAAGTGGAACTACCAGTTGATCCAGCAATCTCATTACTGGGTATATATCTAAAGGAAAATAAATCATTCTACCAAAAGAACACATGCACCCATATGTACATTGCAGCACTGTTCACAGTAGAAAAACCATGGAATCAACCCAGGTGCCCAGCAACAGTGGATTGGATAAAGAACATGTGGTACATAGACACTATAAAATACTATGCAGCCATAACAAAGAATGAGATCATGTCTTTTGCAGAAACCTGAATGCAGCTGGAGGCCATTAGCCTAAGTGAAGAGAAAACTAAATACCACATGTTCTCACATATAAGTGGATGCTAAACATTGAGTATACAGGCACATAAAGAAGGGAACCATAGACACTGGGGACCACTAGAGGAAGAAGAGAGGGAAAAGAGCAAGAGCTGAAAAACTACCTATTAGGTACTATGCTCACTATCTGGGTGACAAGTTCAGTCATACCGCAAACCTCAGTATCATGTAATATACCTTTGTAACAAACCTGCACATGTACTCCCTGATTTTAAAATAAAAATTGAAAAAGAAGAAACACACACATATAGTCATATATACACACATAACTGTATATATACATAGTTTTATTCATATAGAACTTCATACATATATAAAGATTATATACATATATAACTGTAAAACTATAAAACTTCTTGATGGACGTTCTAGTAAATATACAACTAATGAAAAAGATGATAAAGTGTGTGTCTTCAAAGACATGCAATCATATCTTAAAGATGTTGAGGGTTCAGGTTCAGATGACTGCAATTAATCAAATATTATAATGTAAAGAGTCCCAAAAATGTTACAATTTCCCAGTGCATATAAATATTATGTTTATACAATACTGAAGTCTGTGAGGTGTGCGATAGTATTATGTCTAAACAATGTATGTATATTAGTAAATACTTTCTTACTAAAAATGCTGATGATCATCTGAGCCTTCAGCATGTCAAAATCTTTTGGTTGGTGGAGGATACAGCCTCAATATTGATGGCTGCTGACTAATCATGGTGATAATTGCTGAAGTTTGGTGTGACTGTGGCAATTTCTTAAAAATGAGGCAATGACACATTTTGCCACATAAATTGACCCTTTCTTTAATCCATGATTTCTCTGTAGCATGTAATGCTGTTTGATAGTGTTTTGTCCACAGTAAAACTTCTTTCAAAATAGAGATCAATCCTCTCTAGCTGTTCCAGTCTTATCAACTATTATTCTGTAATATTCTAAATGTTTTTTTTTTTGTCATTTCACCAATGTTCACAGCATTTTCACCACGAGTAGATGCCATCTCATAAAACTGCTTTCTTTCCTTATCCAGATGATTGGAGTTACTTATCCATTCAAGTTTTATTATGAGATTGCAGCAATTCAGTCATATCTTCAGGCTCCTCTTCTAACTCAATTCTCTTGCTATCAACCCCATCGGCAGTTACTTTCTCCATTGAAGACTGAAACTCATCAAAGTCATCCATAAAGTTTGGAATCAACTTCTTCCGAATACATGTTCATGTTGACATTTTGACCTTCTTCCATGAGCCACAAATGTTCACAATGACATTTAGAATGGTAATTCAGCTCCAGAAAGTTTCAAATTTACTTTGCCAATATCCATTAGAGGAATCACTATTTGTGACAGCTATAGACACACAAAATGTGTTTCTTTAATAGTAAGACTTGAAAGTTAGAATTACTCCTTGATCTATGAGCTGCAGAATGATGTCGCGTTAGCAGGCACGAAAACATCATTCATATCCTTGTATCTCTCCATCAGCCCCCTTGGGTCTGAAAGCAACAATATTTTGAAAGAAATATTTTATTCTGAGCAGTTAGTCTCAAAACCGGGCTTAAAATATTCAGTAAATCATTCTGTAAACAGATGGGCCGTCACCCAAGATTTGTTTTTCCAGTTATAGAGCACGAGCAGAGTAGATTTAGCATAATTCTTAAGTGCCCTAGGATTTTCGAAATGGTAAATGAGAATTGGCTTCAAGGTAAAGTCATCAGTGGCAATAGCTCCTGACAAAAAAAGTGGGCCTGTCCTTTGAAGCTTTGTTATTTATTATTTTATTGACACATATTTGTACGTATTTATAGGGTACGTGTAATATTTTAATACCCAGAAAAATGTGTAATGATTATATAAGAATATTTAGCATATCTGTCACCTCAAACATTTATTATTCATTTAGGTTGGAAAAATTTCAGATTTCTCTTCCAGCTCTTATGAAATATACACAATATTGTTGTTATCTATGCTCACTCTATTGTGCCATTGAACAGTGAAAATATATTTCTTCTATTTAAATGTATGTTTATCCCAATTAATCTACCTTCCTTCACACCCACACCCTGAAATGCACAACCTTCTCAGCCTCTGGTATGAGATGATTTTACTCCTTCTCCATAAGAACAACATTTTTTTAGCTTTCAAATTTGAGTGGAAACACACATATTTTTTCTGTACTTAGTTTATTTCACATAATATTTTAACTTCTAGTTCCATTCAAATGACAGGATTTTATTTTTTATGCCCAAATAGTATTTTATTATGTATATATGCCCCACTTACTTTATGCATTCATCTATTGCTAGACACGAAGGTTGACTCCTATCTTTCCTATTGTGAATAGTGCTGCAATAAACATGGAAGCGTAGATGTCCCCTTGAAATATTGAATCATTTTATCTGAATGAATACCCAGTAGTGGAATCACTGGATCATATGGTAGTTCTTTTTTTTTTTTTTTTGTCCTTTGAGAAATTTTCAAATTGTTTTTATAATGGCGGTACTAATTCACATTTTTCACTAACAGTGTATAAGAAATCCCTTTTATCTGCCTTCTCACCAGCATTCATTTGTTTGTTTGTCTTTCTGATAATAGCCATTCTAACTGGGGTAAGATGATATTACATTGTGGTATTGATCCTCATTTGCCTGCTGAGTAGTGATGTTGAACATCTTTATATCCTTGTTGGCCATTTGTATGTCTTCTGTTGAGAAATGTCTATTCAGATCTTGTGTCTGCTTTTAAATGTGATTGTTTTACTGGTGTTGAGTTGTTTGAATTTCTTATATATTCTTAATTTTAGTCTCTTGTTGAATGAAGAGTTTGCAAATATTTTCTTCTGTTCAACAGTTAGTCTCTTCAGTCTGTTATTGATTGTTTCCTTTGCTGTACAGAAGCCTTTTTAGTTTCATATGGTCCTATTTGTCTTTTTTTTTTTTTTTTTTTTTTTTTTTTTTTTTTTTTTTTAGCCTGTGCTTTTGAAGTCTTAACCATAAAATCTTTGCTTACACCAAAGTTCTAAGGCATTTCCTCTATGTTTTTGTCTAGTAATTTTACAGTTTTGAGTTTTACATCTTTTTAATCCACTTTGAGTTAATGTTTTGATATAATGAAAGATAGAGGCCTAGTTTCATTTTTCTGCCCGTGGATATCCAGTTTTCCCACACCATTTACTGAAGAGGACATCCTTTCCCAAATGTATGTTCTTGGCACCTTTGTTGCAAATCAGTTGACTGTAAATATGTGGATTAATTTCTGGGTTCTTTATTCTGTTTTATTGGCCAGTGTGTCTGGTTTTATGCCAATACATGCTATTTGGTTATTACAGTCTTGTAGTATATTTTAAATTCAGGTATTGTGATGCCTCCAGTTTTGTTTTTATTGTTCAGAAATAATTTAGTTATTAGGGCTCTTTCATGATTCCATACAAATTTTAGGGTTTTCTTTTCCATTTCTGTGATGAATGACATTGGTATATTTACATGGATTGCTTTGAAACTGTGGATTACTTTTGGTAGTATGATCATTTTAAGGATATTAATCATTTCAATCCATGAGCATAAGATTTTTTCCATTTGTTTGTAACATCTTCAATTTATTTCGTCAATATTTTGTAGTTTTCCTTAAAGAGGCCTTTTCCCTTCACGGTTAAATTTATTCCTAGGTATCTTATTTTATTTGTAGCTATTGTAAAAGGAACTTACATTTGGTAAATTATTTCTTGGTTTATTTTTCAGATTGTTCAGAAATGTTACTAATTTTTGTAAGTTGATTTTATAACCTGCTACTTGACTGAATGTGTTTATCTGTTCTAAGAATTTTTTGGTGTATCTAGGTTTTTCTAAATTTAAAATCATATCATCTGCAAAAAGGAATAATTTTACTTTCTTGTTTCAGTTTAGGTGTCTTGTATTTCTTTATCTTGCCTGTTTTAGCTAAGACCTCTAGTACTCTGTTGAATAGAATTGATGAAAATTATCGTTTATGGTGTTTTCTAGTTCTTAGAGAAAAGCTTTTAGCTTTTCCCCATTCAGCATGATGTTAGCCATGGGTTTGTCAGACATGTCCTTTATTATGTTGAGGTGTGTTTCTTCTATGCTTGAGAGTTTTTATCATGAAGAGATGATGATATGTTGATTTTATCACATCCTTTTGCTGCATCTATTAAGATGATCATATATTTTTTGTAGTTAAGTCTGTTGATGTAATCTATCACACTTATTAATTTGCTTATGCTGAATTATCCTTGCATCCCTTGGATAAATCCTGTTTGATCATACTGTATTATCTTTTAGAGGTGCCATCGGATTTGGCTTGCTCATATTTTGTTAAGGATTTTTGTGCCTTTATTCATGGTGGATATTGGCTTGAAGTGGAGTGCGTGTGTGTTTGCATGTATTTGTGAGTGTGTGTGTATGTTCACGTCTGAGTTTGGTATCAGGATAATGTTGGCCTGGAGAATGAGTTAGGAAGAATTTCCTTCTCCAATTTTTTAAAATAGTTTGAGAAGAATTGATATTAGCTCTTCTTTATAAGCTTGGAACAGTTTGGCAGTAAAACTATCTAGTCAAAAGCTATTTTGGAGGGAGACATTTTATTACTGATTCAATGTCATTACTTATTATAGGACTGGTCAGGTTTTTTATTTATTCCTGATGTAATCTTGTTAGATTGTATATGTTCAGGAATTTATTATTTTCCTCCAGATCTTCCAGTTTATTAACATATAGTTGGTTATAATGGTCTGTAAGAGCTTCCAGTTTATTAACATATAGTTGGTTATAATGGTCTGTAAGAGTCATTTGTATTTCTGTGGTATCAGTTTTAATATTTCCTTTTTAACGTACAATTATGTTAAGATTTCAGTCTTCTCTGTTTTTTTTTTGGTTAGCCTAGAAAGTGATGTTTTATTTTGTTTATTGTTTAAGAAAACAACTTTTAGATTCATTGATTTTTGTACTGTGACTTTAGCCTTTATTTTACTTAATTCTGCTTTGATCCCTGTTATTTCTTTCCTTCTGAATTTAGGTTTGGTTTGTTCTTAATTTGTTAGTTCCTTGTGGTGCATAATTTGGTTTGAAATCTGTTTTTTGAGATGGGCATTTGTTCCTTCCTCTTAGTACTCCTTTTGCTGTATCCCATAAGTTTTGCTATGCTGTCTTTACACTTCCATTTGTTTCAAGTATTTTTTAAAATTTTTTCTTAATTCTTCACTAACCCAATGGTCAACAAGATCAAGTTGGTTAATTTCTATATATTTGTACAGTTTTCAGTGTTTCTCTTGTTCTTGATTTCTTGTTTTTTCTTTTTCTTTTTTTTTTTTTTTGATTTTGTATTATGGTGGTCTCTGAAGATACTTAATAAATTTTGGTTTTTATCAATTTATTGAGTTTTTGTTTGTTTGTTTGTTTTGTTTTGTTTGCCTAACATATACTTTGTCTTAAAGAATGCTCCATGTGCTCATGAGAAGAATGTATATTCTGCAGCTGTGGGATGCAATATTCTGTAAATGCCAGTTGGGTCTAAATGAAATTTAAATGCAATGTTTATTTGTGGATTTTTAGTCCAGATGATTTGTATAATGCTGAGACTAGGATGTTGAAGTCACCGACTATTACTGTAATGGAGTCTATCTTTCTCTTTAGATCTAATCATGTTTAACTTATGTTTCTGGATACTTTGGTTTGGGCATATATATATTTAGAATTGTTATATCTTCTTGTTGAATAGATCTTTTTATCATTATTTAATGTGCTGCTTTTTTTTTGTACTGTTTTTGACTTAAAGTTGGTTTTATCTCACTTAAGTATAGCTGCTTCTGCTCATTTTTGGCTTCTGTGTGTTTGGGAAACATTTTCCATCCAATCACTTTCAGTCTGTATGTCTCTTTACAGGTGAAGTGAGATTATTGTAAGCAACTTACAGTTAGGTAGTGCTTTTTATCTATTCAGCATGTCTATATCTTTTAAGTAGGTAATTTGAGCTATTTATATTCAAGGTTATTATTAATAGGTAAGAACTAATTCTTGTCCTTTTTTGATTGTTTTGTATATCTTTTGTTGTTGTTTTCTTTTCTCTCTTATTGTTTGTTTATTTCTTTCTATTGTTTTTGTCCTTCTGGTTGGTGTTTTTCAGTATGGGCAACACTTGAGTTTTTGCTCCTTCTCAATTCTGTGTCTACTCTAACAAAGGGTTTTATACTTTCATTTGTTTTTATGATAGTAGATAATAGCCTTTCACTTCCAGATTTAGGGCTCCCTTAAGCATTTTCTGTTGGGCTGATCTAGTGGTGATTAGGTCCCTCAAGTAATTATTTATTTATTTATTTATTTATGTACTTACTTATTTGGGAAAAACTATTCCTCTTTCATTTTTGAAGGATAGCTTTGCTGAGTATAGGGTTTTGTTGTTGTTGTTGCTGTTTGTTTGTTTTTAGCACTGGGAATATAATCTCTCATTCTCTCCTGGCTTTAAAATTTCTGCTCAGAAATCTGCTGTTAGTCTGATGGAGGTTCCTTTATATGTGACTGGATGCTTTTATGTTGCTGTTTTCACAGTTCTTTCTTTGTCTTTGACTTTTGACACTTTGATGATAATTAAACTTTGCCAAGACTTTCTGTATTGTACTTATTTGTCTTTGAGCTTCTTATATACAAATATCTAAATCTCTTCTAAGACTCAGGCTTAGGAAATAATCTGTTACTTTTTGTTGTTGTTGATAGGTAGAATTTTGTTTTTGTTTTTGGTGTAATTCCCGCCTATCTCTTTCCCTTCTGAAAGACCCAAAACTCAAACATTTGGTCACTTTACATTCTGCCATATTTATGTAAGCTTTATTATTTGTATTCTCTCTATATATAGAGTAAAATAAATATATATATATCAGTATATAATCTATATATTTCAGTATATCTATATATATCTATAGATATATATACTGATATATATAGATCTATCATAGTAGATATATATACTGATATATAGATATCTATAGATAGATATAGATGTGTATCAGTATATATATTATATATACATATATATATGCTGATTGGGTTATTCCCAAACACCTGTCTTCAAGTTCTGTAATTCTTTATTCTGCTTGAAGCCCTTGATTACATTTTTGTTTTATTTATTATAATTTTTTAATACAGAATTTGTTTTTTAATATCTCTGTTGAATTCTCATTCAGATTATAAATCATTTTTCTGATTGTTTTGTACTAATTTTCTGTGTTCTCTTTTATCTCACTAAGCTTCTTTAGTCTTAATTTCAGTTGTTTCTCGGGTATTTCACGGAGTTGTTTTGGTTGAAATCTGTTGCTAGAGAATTATTGTGTTACTTTAAAAGCATCATGTTTTCTTGCTTTTTCATGTTTCTTGGCTCCGTATGTTCGTATCTGCACCTGAGTTGTAATAGTCCCTTCTTCCAATTCTTTCTGATTTACTTTCCTAGGGAAAGACATTTTTTTTCTGTAGATGTTTCTACAGTGTTGTTTGGGTAGGGCACTTTAGACTTGATTTTGTGTGTATGCAGTATAGTTTTTGTATGATTACTTTGGTTGTAATCAGCATCAGTGGTGTCTGTGATTTCCACAGTTGCCTATCCTGCACTTGTCAGTGAACGCTGTATCAGGCTCTGCTAGGGATAGAGGTGTCAGAATAAACTAGTTTTTGGTCCACAGTAGTTGTCACTGTGACCAAGTAAGCCTTTCTGTTATTGGGTTCACTGGAGGCATACGTGGGCACTAATAGCAGACCCAGGTAGGTTGATTCTTAAGCTTCCAGGCTGCTTGCTTGGATAATGACAGTGCTAGCAGTGGACTGGTATTGCGGGCAGCAGGTTTTGCATCAGCAATGACTATCAAAGGCAGGCCAACTCTCCGCTCTCAGGTGGCACACTTTGGTGTTAGCAGTGGTGGTGGCAGCAGGTTGGGCTGGCTTGTCCTCAGGGCCCCCAGGAGTAGCGCACAGACACCTGTGATAGTGGGTGGTGTGGAGTGATCCTCAGGCCACTATATGACATGCTTGGGCACCAGTGTCTGACAATTTGGGCCTTTTTAAAGGCTCTCTAACGGTGCATGTGTGCACCAGAAGAAGCAGGCAAGGAAAATTGATCCTCAGGTCCCCAGACAGAGTTCTTGCATATGGGGAGTTGGCACCAGGCGGGGTGGGCCTGTCCTCAGGATCCCAGTAGTGTGCACAAGCACAGGATGTGATTGACAGGAAAGGACGATCTCCAGGTTCCCGAATCACATGCTTGAGTGCCAGCAGCAGGGAAGCTGCACCATTTGTCAGCCCTTCTAATATTGCACACATGCACCTGGGACAATAGGTGGGGTGACTCAGCCCTCACTGCCCCTAATGGTGCACATGGGCATAGGCTGTGGTAGGCCAGGTGGAGCAATCCCTATGCCCCAGTTGGTGTTCTTGTGTTCGTGTAGCAAGCAGCCTGGGTCTTTTTTCAGAACTCTTGATACTTCACACATGTGTGTGAGTCTAAAGGTGGGGTGGGTCATCCTCAGGCCCTTGGGCATGCTCGGGTGGTGGTAGCAGTGAACGGGGCAAGCCTGTCCTCAAGCCCCAGCATGGCATTTCACGGGACTGGTCTCCAGGCCCACTGAAGGTGCATGGTGGGGCATGGCGACCGGCAAGCCTGTTCTCAACTCCCAGCATGACATTTCACGGGGCCGGTCTCCAGGCCCACTGAAGGTGCATGGTGGGGCATGGCCACCCTGCTGCAGGGATGGGGTCAGGGTTGCTGTGAGTGGCAGCAGCCCAGGTTGGGCAACTCGCAGGTTCTGGAAAGCATGTGCTCCAGCTCCCTTTGTCGTAGCTGCAGCCACCCTGGTGTGCTGCACCCAGCATTCCCCAGGGTGCAGAACATTGTATGAGATAGAGTTCTCATGACCTAGGCACACTGGAAGTGCCAGCTGGTGTTCCGTCTCTGTAGCCCTCCAGGTGGGCATGCGAAAATGTTAGTTGGGTTCCAGGAATGTGGAAAAGCCTCCAACAGTCTCATGAGGCTGGGCTTTCATAATATCTCCATTCAGCAGCTGCTTAGGTCTCAAGAAGTGTGTAGCACCCAGCATGGACTCCTTCTCTGGAACTGTGTGGTTCCTCACTCCAGACAGCTGTTTATCCTAGTCTCAGCGCCTGCAATAGCCAAGGGGCTTTCTTAGGCCAAGATTGTGGGAGTTTTCAGTGAAAATGTGGACCTCTAGGAGTTACTCAGTTACCTTTTCCCTACAGCCTCCACAGGCTCCCAGCTAATCCCAGTTGGTTCAGCTGCCTTGTTTCCCTTTCTTCCTGTGTCTCAGATGTTCGCTGTCAATTTCCCTGCAGAATTCCAGTGTTCTCTCTTAAATGCTGTATTCAATGTGTGGTTATCTGCTCACTGTCCTTCTATGCAGGAGATGAGGGCTAAGTGCCTATAGCCAGTCATTTAAAGCCTCTCCCCACCATTTCTATGAGGCTTTGAAGTCAGTTATTGACTTCTCTCTAGCTATGAGAGTCCAAGAGGTCTGTTTCATCTAATTGATAATCTGTTGTTTAGTGTAGCCACTTTCTCTCACCCTAGATAGAATTAAAGAATCAGGGTTTTGTTCTGGATTAGACTCTGGCTTTATACAATGTTGCAGCTGGTTTGATCTTTTATCCAGGCCACTAAAACTTTCTCCATATCAGCAATAAGGCTTCTGCACTTTCGTATCATTTACATGTTCACTAGAGTAGCAGTTTTAACTTCCTCCAAGAACTTTTTCTTTGCATTCAGAACTTGGCTAACTGGTGAATGCAGCATAGCTTGTGGCCTATCTCAGCGTTGGACATGCCTTCCTTACTAAACTTCATCATTTCTAGCTTTTGATTTTAGGTGAGAGACATGTGACTCTTCCTTTTACTTCAACATTTGGAGGTCCTTGCAGTGTTACTAATTGTCATAATTTCAATATTTTTACATGTCAAGAGATAGCTAGGGAGGCTTGAGGAGAAGCTGGTCAGTGGAGCAGTCTGAACACACACTGTATTTGTTAACTAACTTTGCTGCCTTCTATGGGTGTGGTTTGTGGTACCCACCAAGATGATAACAGTAACAGCAAAGATCAGTAATCACAGATCATCATAACAGATATAATAATAATTAAAATTTTGAAATATTGTGGGAATTACCAAAATGTGGCACAGAAACGTGAAGTGATCACATGCTAATGGAAAAAAATGGGACCAATAGAACTAGTCTACACTGTGTTGCCACAAAACTTCAGTTTGTTAAAAATGCAGTATCTTCAGAGTGCAATACAATGAAGTCCAATAAAATGAGGTATATCTGTATATGGAAAGAACAAAAAGAACCCTAACAAATACAGGACTCTAATAACTTTGAATCTATGCCATTAGACTAAATTTCCAGAAATCTAATTTAAAACAAAACTGGGCTCAAAAAACTGCTAACCTAACATTAAGCAAAGTAAGAATTAATTGTATGGGATTGAACTGACAAAATATTATAATTTTAAATGAGTTTTTGTTTAAAATATTCCTCATTATTTTTTTATTTTCCAGATTTAAGTAAACTTTGTTTTAACCTATATATAATTTGCAGCAATTTGGTAATGCATACTTCCGTAAACAGAACTGACATATTTACTTTCCTCTTTACCTAATCTCTCTAGAATTTAGAATTTATTCTTGAGTATTCTTAAATTATTTGCATAATTTCAATAAGAATCTCTTTTTTAACAACACACAACTGGAAACCCAGTTCTTTCACCGAGGTTTTAAAAGTAATGTCATATTTTCTGATCTGACCAGATAGCTTTCAGGAACCGAAGTTGAATTATAAAGCCAATAAAATTCCCTTGGAAAAACTGGCCTGAAATACCTTGTCTACACACTTCCTTATAAGGGTTTCTGGGTTTGTGATCAGTAAGGAATGTAACTTTCTGACAGGTCCAGGAATTTCAAAACATTTTGAGAACTTTGAGAAAAGAGGAATTTACCAATTTGTAGAAGTATTACAGACGCAGTCAGATGGTAAAGCTTTCTCTTGGCTCCTAGCCTTCACAGGCCTTTTAAAAATATGACCTGAAGTCACTTACAAAAAAGTTCCAGCAAACTATATATTTTTTAAACCCTATATTATCAATCACTATTCTTGTTGCACTTTATGCAAATAATCTTGCCAAGTTAATGAGTCTAAACTTACGTTTCAAATGAATTAGTCTGATTGTAAATATCTTTGGTAGAAATGGAAATGAATGTGGAGAGAAAAATTGTGTTTAAAAAAGGCAATTATAGTACATCTGTTATTAGATTCTAGCTCATTATTTTGAGGATTTTATTCTTTATCTACAATCTGGACTAGATACTGAATTATTTTAGTTATTTTCAATATTAAGCTTTGAATCTCCAAACTAATATTTTTCAAATTTCCTCCTATCCTTCTGTTTTTTTTCAATTTTCACTAAAATTGAAACTGCTTTTCCTGCGGCTTTGAATGCTGAAGCTGGTCAACTTGATAAATACAATTCAGAGAAATTACCTTGATGGTTGCGGATGGACAAGCTTTATGACATTCAAACTGCAAACCAGGAAATTCTGTCAGTTTGTCACTGCCTGCTCTGCTCCAGCTGAAAATACTTTAGCTCACATTCAGAAATCTTCTCAGTGAACTGCTATTCAGACTCAGAAAGTAGCTTGGAGAATACTCCAGATGTTAAGCTTTGTGAGTTTTTGTTTGTTTGTTTGTTTACATAGAAAAGTCTCTTATTAAATTTCCTTATTCTTACACTGCATAGAGACCTAACCTTGATGGGCCCCCTCTGTAATGCACCTCCTGCAAAGAGACAGAGCTGTTTAACTGAACTGACCTATTTGGAGGACTAATAGACTGATTTAAAAAGGTATGTCGTGGCCGGGCGCGGTGGCTCACGCTTGTAATCTCAGCACTTTTGGAGGCCGAGGTGGGTGGATCACGAGGTCAGGAGATCGAGATCATCCTGGCTAACACGGTGAAACCCCATCTCTACTAAAAATTACAAAAAATTAGCCAGGCGTGGTGGCGGGCGCCTGTACTCCCAGCTACTCAGGAGGCTGAGGCAGGAGAATGGCATGAATCCGGGAGGCGGAGCTTGCAGTGAGCCAAGATCGCACCACTTTACTCCAGTCTGGGCAACAGAGCGAGACTCTGCCTCAAAACAAACAAGCAAACAAACAAAAAAGGTATGTGGTAGTGTATTTGAGAGGTTTTTTTTC
Organism: Chlorocebus sabaeus; assembly: GCF_047675955.1. Lineage (NCBI taxonomy): Eukaryota > Metazoa > Chordata > Mammalia > Primates > Cercopithecidae > Chlorocebus > Chlorocebus sabaeus. The sequence continues at coordinate 22,551,287 of NC_132930.1, read as the reverse complement.
TTACATATGCTTTCTTCTCCTCTTGTCTCGAAACTTCTAACCCAAATCTCTACATAGCTACCGATTCTTCTCTATTACGTGAAACTTTCTGAAAATTAAATTTCAAACGGGGAACCGAAGGAAACCAGCACGTTTTACTTGAAAATATATTTCTCTATATATTTCTGTATAAATCCAAAGATTTATTTTCCTATTTCCCTTCCTAAACCAGAAGAGAAAGTCAAGCTGGGTACTGCATTAGGCAAACCTGCCTCCTATTTTATTCTTTTATAAGTTAGCTACAAATTAAAAACAACTACACACCTCCTTCACAATTTGCCCACGGGAATTTCCTTGTGGGCCTCAAGGTCTTCACCCTAGAACACTTCTGTTGAATTTTACCCCAGCCATGTAAACTACTAGCTTATTTCACAGGTGCCAGCAAAGGACAGTCAGAATTCAGTCGTTCCTCTGCTCACCTGAGACAAATGCATATCTGATTGCTACCTCTGTCCTATCGTTTACATAAAAATGCATATTCAGTGAGTCAGACTAAAGACGTAAGTGACTATCCCTCTACCCTCCTTTCTCATGTAAATTGCGTATTCAGTGAAAGAATGATCAAAGTCCCAAAAGAATGTAACCTTTTGTCTCTTATCTACCTATAAACTGGAAGACTTACTTTGAGTGGTCCCACTTGGCCGGAATAAACTAATGTACATCTTATACATATTGACTGATGTCTCATGTCTCCCTAAAATGTATGACAGCAAGCTGTGATCTGACTACCTTGGGCACATGTCTTCAGGGCCTCCTGAGGCTGTGTCACAGGCACGTCCTTAACCTTGGAAAAATAAACATTCTAAATTGATCAAGACCTGTCTCAGATACTTTTGGGTTCACACTTCTTTGGCATATTTTGCTATGACTATTTGGAGGGGCTACAATCCACAGAAATAGCTCTGAAAAGTTGCCCTCTTGTGGGGGAGGTTTGTGACTGCAGAGAAAATCTACAGTAGTGAGGTAAATGGTGGTTATTGAGAAGAGCAAAAATCACCCAGTGATCACCGAACAGGTCTCAGAGATGAAAACTCCTTCTTTGAGGAATTTAGAAGGAAGCAAAGACCACCTGGTGACCCTCAAACAGGCAAAACTGGGGGATTTAGAAGTAATTAAACTTTGTTAGTATTTAAAGTCAGTATCTGGTTCCAGATCTCTTTTAAACTTAACATTTATAAATAACTAGAATTTCTATACGTCTCCGGAATGCCATGCCAAAAACTCACTGCACAACACTTGCTTACATTAAGGCACCAAAATTACTACAAATGTGATTATTTATCACAACCTATGTGGCTTGTATGGTCCAAATTACCCTTAAGCTCCTGCCTTAAGGTCCGTAAATACTCCTAAGGAAAAATAGAACTGACATAACTTAACATTCTAATGTTTCCATTGCTATCCGTTTTTACTACCATATCATAGCTCATATCATATCTCAAGATCATATATCATATCATAGCTCAAGATTAACTTCCATAAACCATACCCCTACAAAATAAATTCACTGTGCCTCATTGGCTCTATTTTCTCAAACTTTAATCAATTACATGAACTTGCTTTGCCTGGAATTCTAGAATAACCAAATTTTGATCTAACTCTCTTCTACTGGCTGTCTTTATAAATTACATCTTCAAGGTGACAATGAAATACTACTTTCTCTAAAGGTGAATTTTGTGTTATCTACTCAAATATTTCCATGATTTATGATCAATATTTAGTTTTGTGTTTTTTAAGGATTTTATATTTCCAATTTGTATTGCCTGGCATCATATACTAATAAGAAGATATAAACATACATCTATCATTTCAACTCTTCTTAGTTTCTTGAGGCGGTTATTATGCCTCAAGATCTTTTTTTTAATCACGAAATGTACCAAAGTACCTTCTTCATAGCATAGGTTTAATAAATATATTGAAAAAAATAAAGGTGTTAATTAATGAGGGAATTAAGCACTCAATTCTAACAAAAATGAATACACATTATAAGATTTTTAAAACAGTTTGAATTAAGTGTTTTTTGTTTTGTTTCTTAGTTTTTAGAAAAGTAGAATTAAGGGATCCAGGATTCAAATAAGATCTCTGTGTCTTCCAAACCTTCTTTAAAAATATTTCTCCCTGGTTTTAAGGGTTAGAGAGATGCAAAAGATAGTATTTGGGGTTATATAATTTTGTTCATGATTTTAATCACTGAACAGAAAATAGTTTAATCAATTAACAGAAATACTTAGAAAACATTTTTCTACATATATAGAAAAGCAAAGAGATAAAGAAAGAGTTTTAAAATAAGAGTAAAGAGCAAAAAACCTAGAAAATAGGCTAGAATTGGAATAAGAATTCTAAGAAATTGGGAAGCTTAAAGAAAAAAGAGAATTAATCACCAGAAAAAGAATGCTAGAGATTAATTCAAGCTAGTTATGTTCAAAACACTTCATGTGATGGTAATGTCGTAATATCCTACTTTTACTTGTACATGGTTGCTCAAATTTTATAAACAATGATGCCTGAGGACCCTGTTCTTCATTAACCTGTCTAACCTTGATATGTAGAAATAGCTTAATGTTTTTTCCAATGCCATTAGTAAGCAGAAGTAATTTCAATTCATAAAACTAGGGCAGGAAGCAATTGACCCAATCAGACTGTTGCATTCCCTGATGCCATTTTTTAATTAGACATTTTTTTTTCTAGTTCTGAATTTCAAAGATCTCTTAGATTTAAAAAGTCTGATTGTCTTACAAAAGTAAAATTCTGTGAGCCCCACATCATGTGACAACTCTAAAATGTTGCTCTAGTGCTTAAACTAGGTTGTTTGATTGAACCAAAATGACATCACATTTTACCCCAGATGATTTGTGTGGATGACTCTTGGCAGATACATTTTTACAATGCCACATTTATATGTTTCTCTTCCTTTTGACTGTTATTTTTTGGATTCAGGGTATATAATTCTATTCTGAAAATATTAGTATATATCTACCAAAAAACATAATAAATTATACTTTAAATATTAGTCATGTTACTTTATAAGAAACCACAAGTCTCAAGGACATAAATGTCTGAATAAAGAGAAGGAGAAAGAGGAAAGGAGGGAGGGAAAGGAGAGAGAGAGGGAGAATTGTCTGTAAGCCTGGAGATGTCATTAGTATATGTGAGAAACAAAATGGAAGGGAGGAAAGAAATGGGAGAAAAGAGAAAGTAATTTAAAGGGTACTTCAATGGTTTTCTTCATTTTGGCCTTGGGAAACTTAGACAAAGTTAAATTAGAGAACAAAAATGGTAATATAAGTAACATAATTTTTCCACCTTATTTTCCATGTTGAGGCCCTGACTGCTATTGTCTGTATTTCAAGCTAATAATAATAATACTAAATGAAAATCTTTGAGAAATATGTCTTTGTTTCTCCAGTGCAGTGAAAATAAATTAAAGCTAATGTCTCAATTAGGGAGAGTTCATAGTAATCCCCAGTTAAAGGGTAAATATTCTTCGGGAAACATATTAATAAGATAACTTTTCAGTCAGCAATAGTTCTGGAAGTATTGGTACAAAAACTCTGGATACTATGGAGGTTTAGTGGATGATCCTAATCAATTTAAATTCAGCTAATGCTTTGTCCTGAGCAGAAGAACCAACCAACTTAAAATATGACATTTATTCTTGTTTCTTCCTTGCCAGAATCTGATGTCACCAAGTTTTGATATATTTATCTTTATTCAACACGTATTTGGATATTTATTATTTGATGCATACTATTCTAGGAACTCATGAATTACTAGTAAATCAAAGCCTACTACCTATCAGCACATTCAAAAAATCCCTCTTCTCTTCTGCAAACAAATAAATAGTAGATGCCAGGTGTCAGTAAATTATACTATATAGGCCAAATCTAGCATGCTGCCTGTTTCTGTGCGGCCAGCAAATAAGAATGGTTGCTACATTATTAATGCTTTTAATGAATGAAAATAATAATAATAATTGTGTGACTAATGATAATAAATATTCTGTAACATGTGAAATTCTAATTTTAGATTTCATAAGGAAGTTTTATTGGAACACAGACAAGTTCATTCATTTATATTTTGTCTACATTGTCAGCTACAGAGGCAGAGTTAAGTCATTGGGATAGAGACCATATGGCCCACAAAGTCTAAAATATGTACTTCCTGGTACTTTATGAAAAAAAATTTGCTGACTCTGGGGATAGGCCCTTACTACATTGGTCTTCAGTATTAAATACCCTTAATACTGACTTCCCTACTTCCTCTCACTTTTCTCTCAAATCCATCTTCTGCAGAGGTAGAAGAGAGATCTATCTAAAATGAAAATCTAGCCTTGTTCCTCCCTTAATTAAAACCCTGCATTGGCTCTCCACAAACTACAGGGCAGTGCAAGCTTTGCAAACCATTCATGACTCAGTTGATCTTTGCTTGCTCACACATTTCCTTCACCACACCATAAGCAGTGAGATATTCCTATTAAGAAAAAAGAGCAGTCATAGTTGCCCTCTAGAATTAACTATTTTAAAGCAGAAAGGAAAGAAAGGGAGAAAGTGACAACTTATAAAATTAGGGGTCACAGCTGAGAGAGGACCCCTGATGTTGTAGGAATGATCTCCATGCTTTTTTGCATAGTATATAGAGTGTAGCCGAGCTAGATAATTTACTGATACCAGTAATTAGAAATGGGAATAATACTGTCAGTCATGAGCACCAACAACATCCAACAACAAATGGAACTATTTTATTTGCTGGAACTACACTCATCCAACAACTATGCTAGGTGTTGGAAATCAAATTGCAGAGACATATATAAGTGAACAAGAATGGCATTAGCCTAACAGAAGTCTACTGATGATATAAGCTCAGAGACCCATAGAAATGTGGAGAAGGGAACGCTAATCAATATGTAAAGTAACAAGGAAGACTTCCTGTAAGAACAGACTACAAAAGAAGTCAATAGGAGTTAGCCAGAAAGAAACAGGATTCCAAGCTAAAGATACAGTATTTGCGAAAGCTTCGTAGCAGAAAGAAATGTAGTATAGGAAAGTCTAAAACTTCTCTCTGAAGGATTAACTCTAAGGTTGTTACGAGGAATTGACAATAGACAGAACAACAGGAAAAAATGGGTCCAAATTGATGAACATGCATATAGGCATGGGACCCTCGCAGCTATAAGACTCAAAGGATGGCTGGGCGCGATGGCTCAGGCCTGTAATCCCAGCACTTGGGGAGTCCAAGGCAGGAAGATCACGAGGTCAGGAGATTGAGACCATCCCGGCTAACACGGTGAAATCCCGTCTCTACTAACAATACAAAAAATTAGCCAGGCATGGTGGCGGGTGCCTCTAATCCCAGCTACTCAGGAGGCTGAGGCAGGAGAATGGCGTGAACCCAGGAGGCGGAGCTTGCAGTGAGCCGAGATAGCACCACTGCACTCCAGCCTGGGCGACAGAGCAAGACTCCATCAAAAAAAAGAAAAAAAGAAAAAAAAAAGAAAAAAGACTCAAAGGATGAGCCAGATCATTGAAATTTATAGAATAGAAAATAATAGAGGCTTGGAGGTCTGCAAAAAGACCTGTATCATGTTCTTCAAATCTTGAATTCCATCCTTTGGCACAGAAAGACTTAAAAACTATTAGGTCTTCTTTTTGGCTTGTTAGAAACAGGGACTAACGTGAATTTCCAGAAATCTTTAAATGCAGTTTTTGTTTTTGGTTTTTGGGTTTTTTTCTAATGAACAGAGTTTTTTCATATTTAAAAACTTTATAGTTTTCCTGCTTTTGTCTGGATGGTCGGGGGAGGTAGTGTCACAAGCTATAGAAGGATTGTGGATAAGAAGTATGGTGTATTAGTTTGTTCTCACACTGCTAATAAAGACATACACAAGATTAGGTAATTTATAAAGAAAAAAGGTTTAATTGGCACAGTTCAGCATGGTTGGAGAGGCCTCAGGAAACATGTAATCATGGCAGAAGGGGAAGCTAACACATCCCTTCTTCAGATGGCATCAGGAAGGAGAAGTGCCGAGTAAAAGGGGAAAAGCCCCTTCTAAAACCATCAGATCTCGTGAAAACTCACTCACAATCACTAGAAAAGCACGTGTTATATTTTTACTTTCTTTTGTTTTTGAGGTACTCTTTGCTAGATCTGGAAAAGGAAGTTAAAACTTGCCATGTGAGAATTACAACTCAAGATGTGATTTGGGTGTGGACACAGCCAAAATCATATCACACGGCAAGCAAAGACTGTATTGCTAGGTAGATGAAGCCTCACGGGTAGTAGCTCTCAGAAAGAACAGATGGCAGCTGTGGTAAAACTTTCTCGGTCAAATACTTTAAAATGCTATATTTTTACTTTCTTTTGTCTTTGAGGTACTCTTTTCTAGATCAGGATAAGGAAGATAAAAGGGGCCTCAAAAAAAAAAAAAAAAAAAAAAAAAACAGTGTCAGAGTCCCAGCATCAGCATCATTGGAAGTGGTCGAATCATGGGTTGTTAAGAATAATTCACCAATAACAATATAGATTAGAGAAAGGAAAGTTTGTTAGAAGAAATACTGTAATAGGGTGCAGCAGGGCACCTCAAGTGAGATAGGACTTAGTGTTCTGCAGTGGATTAATTTATGTCAGTTCTATTAGTTTGGTACAAAAGTAATTGCAGATTTTGCCATTACTTTAATATTTTCCCCCTGCTGCCACCCAAACATAGTGATGATAGTGATACGTATAACATCAACACAACAGCAACAATAACTTTGCTGGTGCTTACTATATGCCAAGCCTGTCAATAAACTATAGACACACCTATAAGTTAAATACTAAAGTTGATCTTATTTTGTACACGGATAATTTGAAGTGCATAGATATTAACTGGTTGGCTCTAAATAACAGAGATTCAAGCAGATAGAGCCAGGATTTCAACTCTTGGTATCATACTTCAATTTCTTTGGTTATCTACAAGAAGATGGAAATAAGTAAACAGTAAAATAGTACCTAACAAAACACATCCAAAACTGATAACAGAAGTCACCAATTTTCCTTGTTTTCTTTGTGCTTCTAATGTCACCCATGAAACTCAAAATAATCCTTTACTCCTCCACCTCTCTCATTTCCGTTTTATGTCTATACTTTCATATTATCTGTAAGAATGACCTCCATTTGGTATCTACTGTGACAACCTTACTTCAGTCCCTGATTACCTCTTCCTTGATTTATTGCAGTAGGTATCAAATGAGTGTGCCTGCTTTCAGTATTTCCGTATGACTGCCACACTGTAGTTAGTATGATCTTTCTAGAATGCAATTCATTTAGCAAGCCTACAGGAGGATGGAGGGTGGGAGGAGGGAGAGGATCAGGAACAATAACAAATAGTTACTAGGCTTAATACCTGGGTGATAAAATAATCTGTACAACAAACCCCCACGACAAAAGTTTACCTATGTAATACACCTGCACAGGTACCCCGGAACTTAAAAGTTAAAAAAGAGAATTTTTTTCAACAATGCTATTTAGCATGAGACTTATCTGCAAAAAGACCTGTATCATTTCCCTCAAATCTTGAATTCTATCAAGATTTAAGGCACAGAAGGACTTACCAACTATTATTATCTATGTTAAGGCACAGAAGGACTTAACAACTATTGGGTTTTCTTTTTTGCTTGTTATAAATAGGGACAAACGTGAATTTCCAGAAATCTTTTAAATGCAGTTTCTGTTTTTGTTTTTGTTTGTTTTTTTTCTAAGGGACAAAGTTTTTTCACATTTACAAACTTTATAGCTTTCCTGCTTTTGCCTGGATCCATCCGGTGAGCTGTTACTTTCGTTTAAAGATTCTTATCAGGCCAGATCTCCTTTTTGAAACTTTTCTAAACCCAGCAATCAAAATTTATTTTTTCCAAATTTGCACATGTAGAATCCTATACTTGCCATTTTGGGAGCACTGTAATACTCCAAATTCATGCATTTAAAATCCTGGCTCTACCTATAAGTTCTGTGAAATCAGAAAAAAAATATATATCTTTTGATTATTGGTCTCGGGGCCAAGCACCGAACTTGACATCTAGTAGGGGATGAAAAAGTGAATCATTGAAGGAATGAGGAGGGTTGTGGATGTAATTAGATCCTGGCTCCAGTTGGTGGCTTCCTCTTTAAAAAAAAAAAAAAAAAAAAAAACTTGATTAAAAATAATAAAACACCCGTATCTCTCCTTAAACTGTTTTGCTGCCCAAGTCCCGGTATAATTTAATTATACCCTGAATCTAAGAAGTCACAGAGGTAACAGAAAGTTTGCATTGTGTTTGTTCTGATGCATGAATTTTCATCTAATACATGAAAGGAGAAAAGTCTGAATTAAAGTACTTGCGAACTGTCACACATGGCTGTTCTGTGCTCCCAAAAGATGCCTGGAAAGCCAGATTTGAGGGGGTGAAGGTGGGAGGCTGAGAACAAGGGAAAGACTAAGAAATCAGGAGTGGGGGTGACATGAGAGAAATCCAGGAGAGCAGAAAAGAAACTGCAAGATAATTAGCTGCCATGATTAAAAGGTTTCATTTTTCAAATCACTTTTCCATCTCATTCATGTCATGCAAAATGTTAAGATCTATTTCTAGACTGAGTAATACGCCGTAGTACAAAAATTTGATAAATAATTATCTTCTTATTTTATCCATAAAAATATTAAGACAGATTCATTTAATTACCATAACCAAGCTCGACAGGGTGCTGGCTGGGCCCTGATGGATTCCCATTCCCTGTCTGACTCACGTGTTTGGCCTTGAGACTTGTGAATGAACACCTGGGGGCAGAAGTTGGCCCAGCTCCTTCCAGTTCACAGCAGAGCACGGCATGTCATGCTGCTCATTTTCTGATGTGCAGGCTTTGCTCTTCCCTTAGGGAATGAGATTCTGACAGGCACTTCATCTCAACACATTGAGTTTTGTATGAAATTGTCATTTTCTCTTGCCGCCTTGCTAGTTAGTTCAATACCATGAAGAGATACACAGAGTGAGATTTTATAGATTGAAGTCAAGCCAGGAGACTGTTGATTCAAGGGAAGTACACTGTTTTACACACATTGCTGGAGAACAAGAAATCAAGAAGGACAAGGGCCACAGAGCTAGGCCATTTCACCGTGAGGTTTAAGTGCCTTATGTGTACAACTCTTGTTGTGTTCACACATATTATCTTAGTCAACCTTCATAAACTTTCAAAGAATGTTATATGCCTCATTTTCATTATCAGAAAAATGACATTCTAATAAATAGCTGAGAGAGATGCTTTAACCTCTATGTACAATTCTCCTGGCATGATGTAGCAGCTTATAAGTGAATTTATGAAAGGGCTAACAGTCACTGCTAGCGACTGGCCTGTCTTCTTCACTATGTGAAGAACATTCTAGTTCATGCATTTTGGGGGAATAATCATTAGTAATGTTTGTCACCATTTAATGACCAAATCAATGTTTTACTGATTTCATGGTAATTTTCTTTTGGCAGCTGCTCTAGAAATCACTTCAGTGATTAGGATTTTGGAGCAATGGAACTTTTCAATGGTTGGAATTAGGTGTAAAGAGCTTGTAAATGTCTAGTTTGGGGGACCACAGTCTGACAAAGGTAGGTGTGGACTTCTAATTTCCGTAACTGTTTCTCAGTCTCTTACACTGAAAAATATTGTCAAATTTTGTGACTGACTGCTCATGCTCATGTCTTGTGACTCTCATTAAAATCATTCTAAGCAGATAAATAAAGGCATAAAGCCACAAGTACAAAAAAAAAAAAAAAAAAAAACCAGAGAGATGGAGGCTGCGGTGAGCTGAGATCATGTCACAGCACTCAGCCTAGGGGACAGAGTAAGACTTCATCTCAAAATAAATAAGTAAATACAATCAAAATAAAAATAGAAACAAAGCAAACAAAAAACACATTTGGTGACCTTAAAAACCTCTTGGATATGCATAATAGGAACATTTTAAAAAATTTAAAAACGTAAAAAACAGTAAAAAATGACGATAAATTAATGAAATCACAGAGAAGGTAAAAAACAAGAAAACAGTAGAAAATAAGAAAACAAAATTGAGAAATTTAGAACATTAACCCAGAAAACGTATCTAAATAGACATTTAGTAATATAGAGAAGAGAAAATGGAAATGAAGAAATTATTAAAAAAAAAAATTTCCCAGATTGAATATCATAAAATGATAGATTTTCATGCCCCCAAATGTGTCCAGCACAATGAATGATAAAAGGCCCACCAATCACCCTTTATGTATTTGGAGACAGATGACAAGTCACTTAGAAAAGTGTGGTGATCAGAATGGCGGTGGATCAAAATCTCAAAGACAGTGAGGGCCACACTTCTATAGTCAGAAAATGTAACCACGCGTTCTATAACCAGGTTAAGTATTAATAATGACATTTTCATCTGTGTATGTTCTCAATGCTTTTATTTCTCAAGCACTCTTTCTTTTAAAGAGACTAAGAAGGACGGAAGCGGTGGCTCACGCCTGTAATCCCAGCACTTTGGGAGGCTGAGGCGGGCGTATCACGAGGTCAAGAGATGGAGACCATCCTGCCTAACATGGTGAAACCCCGTCTCTACTAAAAATACAAAAAAACTAGCCGGGCGAGGTGGCGGGCGCCCGTAGTCCCAGCTACTCCGGAGGCTGAGGCAGGAGAATGGCGTGAACCCGGGAGGCGGAGCTTGCAGTGAACCCAGATCGGGCCACACTGCACTCCAGCCTGGGCGACAGAGGGAGACTCTGCCTCAAAAAAAAAAAAAAAAAAAAAAAGACTAAGAGATCGGTTGCTTCTCTCTAATAAGGACTAAAGAATTAAAAATTAGTGGGATGCAGAAGAGTTTTTTCAACCTGTGGGAGAGGTAAAGAAAATTTTCAAAAATGATGATGAATAAGTGTTCCACAGGGTGAGAGTTTCATATCAGGGAAAGTAGCCACTTTATGTTGGAGCAACAGATAAAGATGTCTGAAAAAAAAAGTCTCATTAAAATCAGTAATTAATGTGCAAAGTAGGTTTGCTAATTACCAATCCCAAGGGAAGACTCCCATTGCTTGGAGAATAGCAAAGATCATCACTGTGCCAATCACCAGAAACAGAAGTCCGTATATACTTATGCCTACAGTATCCTGGGCTATTATTTCTGCCCACCATGCACTAGTTAACTATTTGTCTGAGGCTGGTGAAACAGAACATACTCACACACAACAACTTATGCTAAGTGGATTTATTAGTTACAGATAGGCAGCAAGGGACAAAAGAAGTCTTGCATTCATTGTGAGCTGGTCTAAGACTCAAGAAAGCTGCTCAAGTCAGAGGGAATCTTGATTGTGTGAACCCCATTTGCACCACAGCTAGAGAACCCCAAAAGACAGCCTGCCCAGTTGTATACTTCAGGAACCATATGACTCACTCAGTAAAGCTTTGAAAGACTTCCTGCTTCTAAGGAACAAAGCCCAAAGCGCAGGCTGTCCTGGGCAATTCTTCCCTAACTCAAGATGTTACAGTCCCTAGAAGAGACAGGAGCAAGACCTGGGCTTTTGCAGGCAGTCCCTCCCTATCTCAGGAGGCTGCATGCCCAGAATGCAGATATTCTTGAGAACTACAGGCAAGAAAGTGGGAAAACTACATAGGTCCAAGGTAACATGGAGAACTGTCTGCATAATGATGAGAATATTTTAAAAATAAAATGTCATCATAATATTCTAGATAGCTAAGCTGTTACCAAAATACTGACAACAACTCTATATGGAGTTGTAATGTTATAATTCTTACATTACAGTTGAAGATGGTAAGGCACAAATATAGCAAGCAACTTCACTAAGGCTACACAACTATTAAGTGGCAAGAGCCAGGATTCACACGTTAGAACTCTGCCTCTGGAGACTGTGTTCTCAACGTGGCTGCCAGCAAAGAAATGAAAACTGTGAAATAGGCTATCTACGTTTGTATTTGGGGGTCCACATTTGTAGATTGAGTAAATTTGGTCCTCTGACTTTCTGGGCTTCCATTTCTTCATCTGTAAATGTGGGATGATAATGATACTTAGAGGACTGAACAATGATATATGTGTAAGCAATTTGTAAGTACTGAAGTAATACAAACTCCTCTTTGCTTTGAAGAAAAGCAAATTTCATGACAGATATTTTCTGAGACACAGGTTACAAACTAAAATATAGATAGGCAGAAGCAGCGGGAACATGTTTGTAACTTGTGACCCCTGTAATTCTAGAGAGCTGAATTGAAGAATTGTTTATATTAGAGACAATTGAATTACAGTGTACACTGCAGTGAGGATTGCAGTGTGGAGTGAGATCCGTCAATAAACTCACCTGTGAGCAATAGAAATTGAGAACTTGGAGAGTCAATGGGAATTTCAGGCTTACTAGGACAAATGTAATTAACTAAATATTAAGTCTTCTTTCCCACTGGAATATGGTAGGGATTGGCCTTTGACATAATGGCATGATTCAGTCAATAATCACATCGAAGTGGTGAGAATAATTCAAAAATTAACGTTGCAATAAGATGCACCAGAGAATGTATATTCCTCAATACAGTGCTGATTCTTTTGGCCTGAGCATAGCTTAGTAATGTAAGATCTTTTTAATAACCTGCAAAATTCTTAAACTTAGGAAATACATGTATTAATGGTTCTAGGTGGCTATAAACCTCATAAGGAAATACAGCTCTTTCAAGGTCACGAGGAAAATTTGTGTTACAGAATCACCAACTGCCAGCTGTATTTCAAATCAAAGAAAAAAAATTGAAATAGCAAATACAACTTGAATAAAGTGTTAGGCCTTTTAATCACTGAAAACTCAAATTTTACTTACTCAGTTAATTAGTAGTTGGCACATCAAATGATATATGATGCCAGTTCTGGTATAAAACAGAACATTAAAAATAACTTATGAGTAGGTAGGAAAAGACTTTTAAGTAAATAAAGATCAGTAAAGTTCTGCAGTTGCACTGGAGTTCAAAACATGTCAAAATTTAATTTAATTTCTTCAGAGAATTATGTCAACTTTTTGAGATGTATAATCATCAATGGATTTTTTTCTGCTTTTGCTACTAAAGCCTACAACTGGCAATTAAGCAAAGAGGAGAGGTTGAGGAATTCTTTATTTCATTGTTGGCTCAATATATGTTGAATTCAAAGTCCACAAATAAGAAATTATTTTATATGATTCTTCACACTTTGCAACCTTTATTTCTTGCTGTTTATATATACAGTTGAAATTCCTAAGAACCAAGAATATAAAAGAAAGTTTACTAGGTACAAAGTCAAAGATAATGTTTTCTTAAGATCTTGTGTATGGTGGCCTTGCCAGCCTTTTCCCCACAATGCAATGCAGAATACGAAAAAAAAAAAAAAGCGATGGAAGAACAGATGGGAAAGTAACTAAGTTATGCTAAACTAGGCTTTCAGGGGGAAGCTGGCAGCTGCAGGTTTGCCAAAAGCTACAGAAAAAAACGAAAATCCAGCCTACAGAAATCGTGCCCCTAGAACCCACAGCTCCTGCTTTCATGGTCAAAACATAAAGGAAAATTGAAGAGGGAACCTAAGTGTTCTTGAAATTACCAACGGCAGATTCATGAGGGCCCTCACTTTCACTTTTAATTATCTCCAGGAAAAAGAAAAGACTTGCTGTAAACAACATCATTCTATCATCCTACAACATCCTTGACAAAACTCTGGAAACAGTACATTCTTAAAGATGCAGTCCCATTATTGAAAGATCTTCATTAGATTATCTTGATCTGGATCTTGTGTGAAAGTATGAAACTTGTTTTCTGATATTTCTTTGGGTGATGCTTTGTGAATCTTTATTTGTTGTCACTTTTTAAGGAGTCAGGAGGCTTTCATTGCAAAAACAAACTTGTTCAATTTAAAATTCCAAGTGCATGCACATATTCCCTTTATTTTCCATAGCCCAATGTTCTGTGTGGGTGTGTGGGGGTCTGTGATCAAGGGTGTATTTGTGTATGATTATGATGGAGTCTATTTTGTTCATTTTTTTCTCCCCTTTTCTTTGTTGATGTAAGAATAGGTGAAAATTTCAGCATATCTTATATACATGGCTACCTATGTAAAATACATTTTTGATTACTGCTTGCTTTCTGGTGTACACCAATGGCCAACAATATCCTTTGTGTATCAAATATTCAAAAGGTGGCATCCTAGTGGGGAGCATTTTGAGATGCTCAGAGTCCAGCAGGGTAATACATTCTTGAGTTTGTGACTTTTTGTAGCAGTTTTGCTTGGCTTGATCTCCTCCTAATACAGCTCCCCTAGGCTTCCCTTCATTCTCATCTCTGGGTTCAGTGCTGATAATCATAAAGTGGGGCACTGTCAAGATATGTAACCCATCCACCTTCTTTATTGTTCAATTAACTAGTGCAAAATACATGCACATTTTCAAGCCAACTATGAAGATATATGCTCTTCACTAGCATTATTCTTTCTGCCCTGCTGTTTCTCTCCAATACCCTGTTGTTCCCTTCTCACATAGGTCTGGACGGCAGATTGACAAATCTACCTTATGAGTGGACATTCACCCAGGGAAGGGATACTAGCTTTCACTCCTTTTAGGCTTCCCTGATCTTTATGAATGACTTTATTGTAGCCCTCCTTCTCCCTCTTAACTTAGATGAGATTGCATTATCTTTATCTTCCACCAGGAATAAAGGAGTCAACTGCCAAGGTAATTTAATTACTTTTAAACTTGTGACTTCAAACACCAAAGTTAATCTTTTACCCACTCAAACCCCAAGGAAGTCCCTTTACAGGTAAAGGTGGTCACTAAAGACAGACGAGCCAAATCACCCTCTATATTACTGCTATTATTAAGACGATCATTATTTTTTATCTGAGGGATTGCAGTCATCCATAAAAAGATATTTCTGTTTCCCGTATAATCCCTCCACAGTATAATCTCCAAATTCTATTCAACCAATAGAGATAGTGGAGCACAATGTTAAGAGTCAAATTCCTGTGTTCAAACCCTAGCTTCACCAATTACATATTGGTTCTATGGCTTGAGGGAATTAAAATTCCTAATTTCAGTCTCTTCATATGCAAGTTGAAAACAATAGTGCCTATTTTATAAAGTTATGAGGGATATAAGCTTTGTAGAGAGAACATAGCATTTAGCAATTAGCTATGTTTTACACAGATTATTTTTCTGCATAGCATCGACTGTACTGTATTCAAAAATAATATTTGAATAAGTCTTCTTCCTAATACTTTAAGATATATAGTATTTTCTGCATTTTACCAGGAAGAAATAAAACTTGAGAGAATATGTACTTGCCTAAGTTTCCACAGGTGGTAAATAGAAAAGTCAGGCCTTTAACTCAAGTTATTTTGAATTTTAAAACAAACACACACATATACACACACAAACACAAAACAAAGCTGCTCAGAAAACTGGCATTTTCCTTCACATTGGCTTGTATTTTTGTCATTAATTCTCTCAGTGACTCTGTATATCCTTAAATCCAAATTCTCCTGCAAGACAAACAAACCTTCCCTAATCTGATCTTTCCCTCATGGTCTCAAAACACTGCAACAATTTTCCTGAACAGCTGTGACCATGTAAAGATAATTCTAGTTCCCTGAGTTGTCCACAGCCTTTCTCTCTTGCTTATTTTCACATGGGCCATTCTTCCAGCTGGACTTGCCCTTCCACCTTTCCTCATCCCCATTCATCTAGAGAACTTTGGTTTGAGGCTTGCTTCAAATTTTTTTCTTTGTTTTTCTTTTTCTTTTTTTTTTTCTTTTTGAGATGGAATTTCACTCTTGTCACCCAGGTTAGAGTGCAATGGTGTGATCTCAGCTCACTGCAACCTCCACCTCCCTGGTTCAAGCGATTCTCCTGCCTCAACTTTCAAAGTAGCTGGGATTACAGGCATTCACCACCACACCCGGCTAATTTTTGTATTGTTAGTGGAGATGGAATTTCAACACGTTGGCCAGGCTGGTCTCGAACTTCTGACCTCAGGTAATCCACCCTTGCAAAGTGCTGGGATTAAAGGCATGAGCCACTGTGCCTGGCCAAATATTTTTATTTCTGAAGTCTTTCAGGATTGACTTCCCCCACTCTTTAGGGTTACTTTATGTCATTTTGTTATTGTTACTACTATTAATACTATTATTAATTATTTGAAATCTCTGGTGTGAAGTCCCATGTAAAAGGCCCCATGCCTAGGAGACATGTGTTTTTGGAACTACTAAATAAAAATTTTAGTTTATTATTACTATAAAAATTATGGGCTTTATTTTTGCCTCTGGTGTTAGGTGAAATGAATCAGTCATACCACATACATCATCTCTAGGATTGCATCTACTGAACATATTTTGAAAAATGTGAGCAAGTCATTCTCATTCTTTTTTATAAAAAAAAAAGTGCATTGAAGAAAAAAATTAATTTCATGTTTCAATCCAAACTAAAAAGCTATTTTTATGATCTTTATATTCTCCTTTACTCACGATTTGTCTATCATCCACCTCCTCCTACTTTTCTACCTTCTATATGTTAGTGAGATGATTTTTATTATATATATTATGTACATATTTAAATATATATAAAACATACTTCATCCATATGCCTTCATGTTCTCTAATTGCAATAATGCAAATCCATATAAAAATGAAGTCCAGTTCTAATGTCAAAATAATCATGTGTGTGATTCTGTGATATGAAGGTAAAATAAACTCTTGATTTCACATTATTCTAGGAAGATAATATGCAAATAAGTATATTTCACCTTCATTGATTAAAATTTAATTTTTTCATGGAGAAAGGAATCATTTTCCCCAGGGATAATGTAGAATTTAAAAACAAACTAAATAAACCTTTCAAAATTGCAATTTCAGATAATGTTTAAAAGTGAAATTTGTAGATTAAGTGTTTTCCAAACCCTTTAGCATGTGGGTGAACAGGTTATAAGTCACAACACCAAAGTTCTTTTCTTAATCTCTTTCCTTTTAGCAGCAGTCCCTAGACTAATGAAAACACTGAACCTCCACTCATAGAGGTTTTCTCAATCTGAAGAATATCTAGCAGCATAGTAAAAGTGTGAAAGAGCTCTGTTCCAGAATTCAGGGGAATTAAAAAAGGCACCCCTCCCCAACACACACATACACACACACAACACACACATGTTAAAACAGAAGGTACAATTTTGGGGGTTCAAGTACACAGTCATGAGAAAATATAAACATAGGTATATCTTGTATGAAAATTAGATCTTCAAGAAGGTTGTCAGAGAGAAGAATATCTTGGAAGTTAAAAATGTTTGGCTTAGGAGGCACTTAATGGGGGTATGTTGGGTGCAAGCTATCCAACTTTCTGTGGTTCTATTTGCCAATATGCAAAATTGGGAAAACACAGAACTCATAGGGTTATCAAAGTATCCATATAATAATGTAGGTAAAAAATATGGGCCAGGCGCGGTGGCTCATGCCTGTAATCCCAGCCCTTTGGGAGGCTGAGGTGTGCGGATCATGAGGTCAGGAGATCAAGACTATCCTGGCTAACATGGTGAAACCCTGTCTCTATTAACAATACAAATAATTAGCTGAGTGTGGTGGTGGGCACCTGTAGTCCCAGCTACTTGGGAGGCTGAGGCAGGAGAATCACTTGAACCTGGGAGGTGGAGGTTGCAGTGAGTCGAGATCATGCCATTACACTCCAACCTGGGCAACAGAGCAAGACTCCATCTCTAAAATAAATAAATAAATAAATAAATAAATAAATAGGAACATTTCTTCCACATGTACACATGTAATTGTTACTACCATTGGGCAGAACATGTTGGACACTGGTAATATTAGAGGACTTCTACATTTTCAGGAGGATTAGAAAACTCCACAGAAAATGTTCATTGGCACATATGTCACACACAAAAAAGTAGAAATTTCTTATACAAATTACTGTGTGCGTGCGAGGAATCCTTATATCAAAGATACAAACACTAAACATATATATGAAGGAGTTTCCAAAATTTCATGAAAAATGTGCATTATGAGAAAACTATGCATGGATTTCAAAAACATTTTGCACCAAAACAAATTTTTATTAACTTGTTATATCATGTCTGAACAAGATCTAGTTTGAGCACTAAGAAGAGGAAGACATTTGTTTGAAACAGGCTTCTCCAGGAACAACAGGAATTCTGTTACCATGGAAGAAAGGACAAACATCACATTTATGGTGAAGTTTGAGTGGAGGAATGAGGAAATCACTGATTATCTATGAAAACTTTATGGGGATATGTTCCAAGGAAATCAGTAGTTTCTTAACCAATGGATAACTCATTTTGAAAAAGGAAGAGACAATGTTAAAAATGAATCTCGCAGCTGCAGACATGTTGTCATCCGCATCAATTCACAAGGAAAAAGTTAATCTTATTCACGACCTAATTGAAAATGACTGATATTTAACAGGAGAAAATGCAGGCAACACCCTAGACATCTCAATTGGTCCACCTTACACAATTCCAACTGAAAAAATTAAAGTTGAGCACACTTTCCACGGAATGTGGGCTAAAACCATTGCGCCCAGATCAGTTGCAGAAAATAGCAGAGCTTTCTATGCAAATTGTAAACAAGTGCAATCAAGATTAGAAAGCATTTCCTTGAAGATTTGTAAGGGGAGATGAAACGTGATTTTACCCATACAATTATGAAGACAAAGAACAATCAAAGCAAAAGCTACCAGGAGGTTGTCTACCTGTAACAAAAACAGACCTGTGAAGAGAAAAGGTCATGGCAACAGTTTTTTCTGATGTTCAAGGCATTTTGGTTGACTTGCTGGACAGCAAAAGAATGATAGCATTTGCTAGTTATGGGAGTGTTTTGAGAAAGTTAGCCAAAGCTTTAGCAGGAAAAATGCCAAGAAATCTTCACTATAGACTTGTATTATTAGCCTATTCTCACATTGCTAAAAAGAACTACCTGAGACTGGGTAATTTATAAAGAAAAGAGGTAAATTGGCCCATGCTTCTGCAGGCTGTACAGGAATCATGGCTGCAGAGGCCTCAGAAAGCATAGAATCATGGTGAAAGACAAAGGGGGAGCCAGACACACCTTACAAGGCTGGAGCAAGAGGAAGAGGGAGAGAGGGAAGTTGCTATAAAGTTTTAAACACTCGATTTCTGGAGTACTCACTGACTATCATGAGAGCAGCACCCAGGGGGAAATCCATCCCCATGATCTAATCACCTCCCACCTAGGCTCCATCTCCAACATTGAGGATTACAATTCAACATGAGATTTTAGCAGGGATACAGATCCAAACTGTATCAGGAGTCTTTCTTCACTACAACAATGCCTCTGTTCATTTCTCTCATCAAACAGGGGTCACTTGTGAGAATTTTAATGATATATCATTAGATATTCACCTTAGTCTTGATTTGGCTACTTCTGGCTTCTTTTTCTTTCTAATCTGAAAACATGTTTAAACTTAAATAAAACATGTTTTTTCAGTTAATAGTGGGAAAAAAACACTGAATTGACGTGGCTAAATTCTCAGAACCCTAAGATCTTTAGGGCTAGAGTAAACGGCTGGAATCACTACTCACAACAGTATCTTGACCTTGATGAAGCTTCCGTTGAGAAACAAAGTTTATATTTTATAATTTTATTTTTTAATACTATTTTTTCATGAACTTACTGAAGTCCACTCACGTGTGTGCGCATGTGTTTGTATTCTTAATATTATGGGATTATAGATAAAAAGAATATGAATATATTATACCAAAAAGAAAAGATACACAGTCCAAATTTTAAAAAATAATTTGATAATAGTAGATTGGGAAAAAACATCTTGGAACATTATAAATACCACGTGTGGATGAGGGATAGAGGGAGTTTAATACAACTTAACAAAATTAGAAATAAATAGATGCTATTTTTTTCTGGTGGTTCTTAAATGTATGCATTTAAATATATGTACATTTGTATTTGCAAATATATATGAATATACACTGATGTATGTATTTATATGTGTATAAATATTTATAAAGTTAAAATTTACAGCAAATCTCAAAATCAAGCTTTGTAACTTTCAATTAGCACTCAATATTCATTGATTTCCATATTGTTTCCATCTTTATGTGCATGTGTACCCAATATTTAGCTTCCACTTATAAATGAGAACATGTTGTATTTGGTTTTCTGTTTCTGTGTTAGTTTGCTTAGGATAAGGACATCCAGGTGCATCTGTGTTGCTGCAAAGGTCATTATTTCATTTTTAATGGCTGCATAGTATTCTATAATAAATATGTACCACATTTTCTTATCTACTGTTGATGGACACCTGAATTAGTTCAACATCTTTGCTATTGTGTAGTGCTGCAATGATCATATGGGCTATTTGTGGGTATACAACCCAAGAAAAATATATATAATTTTATATCTAATATTTGTTTCAAACTTTCCAAACTTGACATATTTGTCAAAATTATGCAGTGCATTACAAATCGTTGTATGAAATCTCTTAACTTTCAACATATAATTATCTTAATAATTTAATTTTATATAGCAAAACACAATAAGGAAAAATGTCCAGCGTTTTGTTTTCATAACACCAGTATTAAGAATTAGCAGAAGGACAGCCACCACCACCAAGAAATATCATTTTATTTTTCTTCTAAAATGTGATGGAAATCAAAAATTATATTTTAGAAAATAGAATGATTAAAATAATGCATAAAATAATAATACATTGATAAACTGGAATCATTCAAGGAAGTTCATATGATGAATAATATGTTTCAGTACAGTTACGATTCAGGGAGAAAAAGGATCCAACAATATATAAAAAATAACTTGGTAAATTAAGCTTTTGTTTTTATTTAAAGCAAGCTCACTAGAAACATTTCATACAAAATATACAAAAACTATCATCAATAGCAATAAAAATTATACCTAATATTTGTACTAAAATATATAGTGGTTTTGAATTTACTATTCAGTTAAAAATACAATTGGATATTAAGAAGTTGGAGAAAACAAAGCTGGAGTTTCCACTTTATATCACTTATTATGTTTTTGTTGCTCACCTTTCCAGGAAAGGTCTTCAAAATAGTCATCTACATTTGATGTGAGATCCTCCAAAGCTTCTTTATTTCCATTTTGTTTAGGATATTGCTGGAATTATCACAAATAAATTACTTTCTTCAAGGTCTCCAATGACCTTACAGTTTCTTTTTTTTTGGTCAACTTTTATTTTAAGTTCAGGGGTACATATTGATATGGTTTGGCTGTGTCCCCACTCAAATCTCATCTTGAATTGTAACTTCCACAATTCCCATGTGTCATGGGAGGAACCCAGTGGGAGGTGATTGAATTATGAGGGCAAGTCTTTCCTATGCTGCTCTTGTGATAGTGAACGATTATCACAAGAACTGATAGTTTTAAAAATGGAAGTTTCCTTACACAAGCTTTCTTTTCTTGTCTGCTGCCATGTGAGACATGCCTCTCACCTTCCAACATGATTGTGAGGCACTCCCAGCCACGTGGAACTGTGAGTCCTATAAACCTCTTTCTTATGTAAATTGCCCAGTCTCAGGTATGTCTTTATCAGCAGTGTGGAAATGGACTAATACACTAAATTGAAACCAGGAGTGGGGTGCTGCTGAAAACATACCCAAAAATGTTAAAGTGTCTTTGGAACTGAGTAACAAGCAGTGGTGGAAATATTTTGGAGGACTCAGAAGAAGACAGAATTTGGGAAAGTTTGGAACTCCCTAAAGACTTGTTAAATGGGTTTGACCAGAATGCTGATAATTATATGGAAAATGAAATCCAGGCTGAAGTGGTATCAAATGGAGATGAAGAATTTTCTGGGAACTAGAGGAAAGGTCACTTTTGTTGTGTTTTAGCAAAGGGACTGGTGACATTTTGCCCCTGCCCTAGAAATTTGTGAAACTTGGAACTTGAGAGAGATGATTTAGGGTATCTGGTGGAAGAAATTTCTAAGCAGCAAAGGATTCAAGAGGTGACATGGCTGCTGTTGAAGGCATTCAGTTTATAAGGGAAGCAGAGCAGAAAAGTTCAGAAAATTTGTAGCCTGACAATGAAAAATCACGGAAAAGAAAAGAAAAGAAAAAAAAGAAAAAGAAAAGAAAAAAAGAAAAGAAAAGAAAAGAACACATAGAAAAGAAAATCACATTTTCAGAGGAGAAATTTAAGCAGGTTACAGAAATTTGCATAAGTAATGATAAGCTGCATGTTAATCACCAAGACAATAGGGAAAATGTCTCCAGGGCATGTCATAGGACTTTGTGGCAGTCCCTCCTATTACAGTGCCAGAGGTTTATGAGGAAAAAATGGTTTCATGGGCCAGGTCCAGGGTCCCTGTGCTATGTTCAGTCTGGACATTTGGTACTCTGCATCCCAGCTGCTCCAGCCATGACTAAAATGGGCCAAGGTATAGCTCAGTCTGTTGCTTCGGGGGATAGAAGCCCAGAGCCTTGGCAGCTTCCATATAGCATTGAGCCTGTGGGTACACAGAAGTCAAAAATTGAGGTTTGGTGACCTCTGCCTAGATTTCAGAAGATGTATGGGAATGCCTGGATGCCCAGGCAGAAGTTTGCTGCAGGGGCATGAGGTTCATGAAGAACCTCTGATAAGGCAGTGCAGAAGGAAAATGTGGGTTCAGAGCCCCTATACAGAGTTCCTACTGGGGCACCTCCCAGTGGAGCTGTGAGAAGGCTACCTTCCTCCAGATGCCGGAATGGTAGATCAACCAACAGCTTGCACTGTGCACCTGGAAGAGCCACAGACACAACGTCAGCCCATGAAAGCAGCCAGGAGGGGGGCTATACCCTGCAAAGCCACAGTGGCAGAGCTGCCTAAGACCATGAAAACCCACCTCTTGCATTAATGTTACCTGGATATGAGATATGGAGTCAAAGGAGATAATTTTGGAGCTTTAAGATTTGACTGTTCCATTGGATTTCAGACTTGCATGGGGCCTGTAGCCCCTTTGTTTTGGCCAATTTCTCTCATTTGGAACAGCTATATTTACCTAAGGCCTGTACTCTCATTGTGTTTAAGAAGTAACTAACTTGCTTTTGATTTTACAGCCTAATAGGCAGAAGGACTTGTCTTGTCTGGAAAGAGACTTTAAACTGTGGACTTCTGAGTTACTGGTGAAATTAGTTAAGACTTTGTGGAACTGTTGGTAAGGTAAGGTTGGTTTTCAAATGTGAGGACATGAGATTTGGGAGGGGCCAGGGGTAGATTGACATAGTTTGGCTATGTTTCCACCCTAATCTCATTTTGAATTGTAACTCCCACCATTCCAATGTGTTGTGGGAGGAACCCAGTGGGAGGTGATTGAATTATAGGGGCAAGTCTTTTCTGCACTGTCCTCATGATAGTGAATGAGTCTCATGAGATCTGTTGGTTTTAAAAATGGGAGCTTCCCTGCACAAGCTGTCTTCTTTTTTCTGTCACTTTTTGAGATGTGACTTTTACCTTCCGCCATGATTGTGAGGTCTCCCCAGCCATGTGGAACTGTGAGTCTCATAAAACTTTTTCTTTTGTAAATTTCCTAGTCTTCGGTATGGCTTTATTAGCAGTGTGACAACAGACTAATACACATGTGCAGAATATGCAGTTTGTTACATAGTTAAATATATGCCATGGTGATTAGCTGGAAAGATCATCTCATCACCTAGGTATTAAGCCCAGCATTCGTTAGTTAATTCTCTCTGAAACTCTCCCTCCACAGGTCCCACCCAGTGTGTGTTGTTCCCCTGCCATGTGTCCATGTGGTTTCATCATTAAGCTCCCACTTATAAGTGAGAACATGTAGTGCTTAGTTTTCTGTTCCTGTACTAGTTTGCTGAGGATAATGGCTTCACATTCTATCCATGTCCCTGCAAAGGACATAATGTCATTTTTAATGGCTGCATAGTATTCCATGGTATATATGTACCACATTTTCTTTATTCAGTCTATCATTGATGGACTAGCAATTCATCTATTTTATTAACTTTTTCAAGACACTAGTTCCTGAATTCATAGATTTTTTTTATTTTAATTACTTTATTTTATTTTTCCGCATGTTATTGAGGTACAGGTGGTATTTGGTTACATCAGTAAGTTCTTTAGTGGTGATTTGTGAGATTTTGGTGCACCCATCACCCAAGTATTATACACTGCACCATATTTGTATTCTTATATCCCTCATCCCCCTTCCACTCTTCCTCCCAAGGCCCTTAAGTCCGTTGTATCATTCTTATGCCTTTGTGTTCTCATAGCTTAGTTCTCACATACAGTGAGAACATACAATGCTTGGTTATCCATTCCTGAGTTACTTCACTTAGAATAATAATCTCCGATCTCATCCAGGTCACTGTAAATGCTGTTCATTCATTTTTCTGACTAAGCAGTATTCTTTCATATATATCTATCACAGTTTCTTTATCTACTCATTGATTTATGAGCATTTGGGTTGGTTCCACAATTTTGCAATTGTGAATTGTGGCACCATAAACATGCATGTGTGAGTATCTTTTTCAAACAATGACTTCTTTTCCTCTGGGTAGATACCCAGTAGTGGGATTGCTGGATCAAATAGTAGTTCTACTTTTAGTTCTTTAAGGAATCTCCACACTATTTTCCATATAGTGGCTGTACTGGTTTACATTCCCACTAGTGGTATAGAAGGTTTCCCTGATTACCACATCCATGCCAACACCTACTAATCTTTTATGTTTTTTATTATGGCCATTCTTGCAGGAGTAAGGTACTATCTATCGCATTGTGGTTTTGATTTGCATTTCCCTGATCGTTACTGATGTTGAGCATTTTTTCATATGTTCAGTGACCATTTGTATATCCTAATTCGAGAATTGTCTATTCATGTTTTTGCCCACTTTTTGTTGACTTCTTTTTTTCTTACTGGTTTGTTTGAGTTCATTGTAGTTTGTTTCAGGGTTTGTTTGTTTGTTTTAATGTATCTATCTCCTTCAGTTCAGCTCTGATCTTCATTATTTCTTATTTTCTCTAGATTTGGGGTTCGTTTGCTCTTGGTTCTCTGGTTCTTTTAGTTGTGATGTTAGGTTGTTAACTTAAGATCTTTCTAGTTTTTTGACACAGGCACTTCAGTGTCATTAATTTCTCTCTTAACACTGCTTTATCTTTGTCCCAGTGGTTCTAGCACATTGTATCTTTGTTCTTATTAGTTGCATAAAACTTCTTGATTTCTGCTTTAATTTCATTATTTTCCCAAGAGTTATTCAGAAGCAGACTGTTCAATTTCCATGTAGTTATGTGTTTTTGAGTGAATTTCTTAATCTTGAGTTCTAATTTGATTATGCTGTCATCTGAGAGATGGATATGATTTCAGGTCTTTTGCATTTGCTGAAAAATGTTTTACCTCTATTACATGATCAATTTTAGAATAAGTTATGTGCAGCAATAGGAAGAATGTATATTCTGTTGTTTGGAGTGGAAAATTCTGTAGATATGTGAGGTCCACTTGATCCAGTTAATTTTCTCTCTTGGTGAACTGTCTAATATTATCAGTGGGGTGTTAAACTCTCCCACTCTTGTTGTATGGTTGTCTATGTCTCTTTGAAAGTCTCTAAGAATTTGCTTTATGAATCTGTGTACTCCTGTATTGGGCACATATATATTTAGGATAGTTAGCGCTTCTTGTCAAATTGAACCCTTTTGACAAGACCCTTTACCATTATGTAATGCCCTTCTTTGTGTTTTTTGATATTTGTTGGTTTAACATCTGTTTTGTCAGAAACTAGAATGCAACCCCTGCTTTTTTCTGTTTTTCATTTGCTTGGTAATTTTTCTTCCATCCCTTTATTTTGAGCCTGTGTGTATCTTTGCACATCAGAGGGGTCTCTTGAAGACAGCATACTGATGGGGCTTGACTCTTCATCCAACTTGCATTCTGTGTCTTTTAATTGGGGCATTTCACCCATTTACATTTAAGGTTAGTATTATTACATGTGGATTTGATCCTGTCATCATGATGCTGGATGGTTATTTTGCAGACTTGTTTATGTGGTATCATCACTGGTCTTGGTACCTCAGTGTGTTCTTTAGCGGCTGGTAATGGTTTCCCATTTCCATACTTAGTGCTTCTTTCAGAGGCACTTGCTAGGTATGCCTAATGGTGATGCATTCCCTCAGTATTTGTTTGTCTGAAAAGAATTTTATTTCTCCTTTACTTATGAAGCCTAGTTTGGTCAGATAAGAAATTTTGGGTTGGAAATTATTTTCTTTAAGTTTGTTGAGGCTGGGCATGGTGGCTCATGCCTGCAATCCAAGCACTTTGAGAGGCTGAGGTGGGTGGATCACTTGAGGTCAGGAGTTCAAGACCAGTCTGGCCAACATTATGAGACCCCATCTCTACTGAAAACACAAAAAATAGCTGGGAATGGTGGGGCACAATTGTAATCTCAGCTACTTGGGAGGTTGAGGCAGGAGAATCATTTAAACCTGAGAGGTGGAGGTCGAGTGATCCAAGATCATGCCACTGCACTCTAGCCTGGGTGACATAGTGAGACTGTATCTCAAAAAAAAAAAAAAAAAAAAAAAGTTGAATATTGGTCCCCAATTTCTTCTGGCTTATAGATAATCCACTGAGAGGTCTGCTATTAGTCTGATGGGCTTCCCTTTGTAGGTAACCTGACCTTTCTCTCTACCTACCCTTCCCATTTTTTCTTTCATTTTGACCTTGGGGAATGTGATGATTTTGTGTCTTGGGGATTATCTTCTCATGGAGTATCCCACTGGGGTTCTCTACATTTCCTAAATTTGAATGTTGTCCTGTCTTACTATGTTGGGGAAGTTCTCCTGAATGAATTCCTGAAGTATGTTTTCCAATCTGTTTCCATTATCCCCATCATTTTCAGGTACCCCAATCAGTTGTAGATTCAGTCTCTTCACATAATCCTATATTTCTCAGATATTTTTTCATTGCTTTTGATTCTTATTTTCTCTATTCTTTTCTACCTGTCTTAATTCAGAAAACCAGTCTTCCAGCTCTGAGATTCTTTTTTCTGCTTGGTCTATTCTGCTATTAATGCTAGCGATTGCATTTGAAGTTCTTGTAGTGTATTTTTCAGCTCTAACATGACCTTGCAGTTTCTAAACACAATGCTTACTTAGATAAGAGCTAAATTCTTACTTAGATAAGTAAGAATCTTACTTATGCTTAAGTAATCTTAAATGCTTACTTAGATAAGAGCTAGTGATATTCTTTCTTTGACTTACCATATCACTTGGCTTGGCTTGGGGGCATACACATTTTGTCTTATATCACTGGCTGTTCTTGTTCAGTTTTGTTAGCTGTCATCTCACCTTTTCCAAATCTCTTAACATTGGAGTATTTTGGGCTCAGTTCGTGGAGCTCAACTCTTTTTTTGCCTGTTATCACTCCCTTAATGAAATTATCTAGTTTCATGCCGTTAAATAAACCTATATGCCCACAAATCCAAAATTTATATCTCCAGATTAGATGTTTTTGATCTTCAGATGCTTATATCTAACTACTAAATTGACATTTACTTGTCATCTCCCAATGAATGTTTAGTAGATATATAAACTTTTGTTTCTTTTTTTTAAAGCAAGCTAACCACAAACAAACAATACATAAATGTCAATAGTAACAATAAAAATTTATATATCCAAAATCATAATCTGAATTTTTCCCCAGCTTACTCAAAGGGAATCTTCCCATCTAAGTTGATAGCAACTTAATAATTCTAGTTGCACACATCAAACACTTTGAAGTCATTCCTGGTTCTACATTCAATTCATTAAAAAAATCAATTCTTTCAAAACTCCAGTATATCCAGAACAGGCTGTTGCTTATATTCTCCATTACTAATACTTCCATCTGAGCCACCAAATAAACCACCACTTATTTGGATTAGTGTAATCATTTTCTAATAATTCTTCCTTTTACTACATCTAACCCAACTCTATAGTTTGTTCTCAAAGCATCAGCAAGAATTTTCATAAATGGAAGTTTAATCATAAATCTCTTTTGTTCAAAATTCTGTATCACTTTTCTACTTTACTCAGAGTCAACATCCTACGAAGACCTAAAACACCCTACATAATACGGTTGCTCTTTTTCCTTTCTGTTCCTGTCCCTTACCATTTTCACCTTCACTCACTCTATTCCAGCCATACTGATTCCTTTACTGTCAAGTAACACCAGGCATATTTCAACATACTTCCTTCTGCTTGGAAGTATCTTTTCCTGGCTAATTCCTTCAATCTCTCCACATTTTTACTCATATCATGTATTTTCAGGATTATTAATTTTCATGATATTGTAGACATTCTTACATTTATATTCTTGTAGTTTCCAATTCATCCTTCGTTGCCAGGTGTAGGAATAGAGACGTGAGCTCTTTGAATATTTTCCCTTTGCTGGGTAGCATATTAACCCTTGTCAGGAGAGGACACTAGACAGATGTTGCTAGACAAAGGAGTTTTCTTTCATCTTCCTGAATACTATCTCGGCAAGATTCTGCAGAGCAAGGGATTTTTTCCAGTGCCTGGCTACTGGAGCATAAATGGTTTATTCAGTGCCAGGTGCCTATAGTATAATAATTTTCTCCAGCACTGGGATCCTGCAGAGCATTATGGTTATTTCAGTAGCAGAAAAAAGCTTCCTCTGACATCACTCTTAGGGAATTCTATTTGTGAACATGTTTCTCCAACATCCTAAAGGGTGGATTCCAGCCTGGCCCACCATCAGAGCACCTAAGTGACTTCTCTGCCATTCAGCACACCACAGACATGAACTCAAAAACAACGTATCATTTGCTATATTCAAGTTATTGATTTATAATAATTTTTAGAATATGTTTAATTAGGAAACTCAATTTTTGTGAACAGAAAACAATATTATTAAATATTTTAAAATATAGCTGTCATGGTCATATTTTATCTATCTTTTCATGTACTTTTAAACATTACACATTTGTATCAAATGGACTAAACACTTTTATTGTTCTTAACAATGACTACCGTACAATCAGCCATGCTATGTGTATTGAGCAACACATGAAAAGTTGAAATGTGTAATACAGCCATAGCTCTGAAGAGTCTCTTATTTTTCATAGTTAACTATTTTGGTCACCAACTTGGTGACTGATTATCTGGCTAACCTGACCAAATACAGTTTCAGCAAAGAAAATGCATTGTTTTCCTAAAATCTAAACAGAAAATTATTTGAACAAATAGAATAAATATATTTTAAGTGATGTAAAAGTGAATGAGTAATAAAATCTCAGCAATCTGGCAAAATGAAATATGGAGAGAAAAAGAGGGGGAAATGAAAAGACAAGCAAAGAGAGAAAGAGAGAGGGAATGAAGCTATGGAGATAAATTTCACTAAGTATTCTTTGCTGCCCTATTATTATATTCTTCACTCAGTTTTGTTTGTTTGTTTGTTTTCAAAAAGCAATGGCCTAGAGCTGGGAACTAGATTTTTGCTTTTGTTATCAGAACCCAGTTGCCTGATACTGCCAATGTCTTGTGTGCTGGAAAAGCAGTTAAATGATAATAAAACAGCAGTATTGAAGATGTTCCAGCTCATATTCATTTGACAATGTGAAAATATAGTAGAATTTGGTAGTAACTGCTGTCAGACTTTTAAATGGTCCTTAAACACATATTCATTCTAAATTTATTTTTTCTACAATTTGTGATAGTGTCACTAGCCAGGAAACCACCAGGAAACAACAGAAAACCATTTTTGGTAAATTGGTAGTCTTTAATGTTGGGAATGCTGTGCCTAAAAGTATTGTTATACTACAAGTTGATTTATAGTGGTGCTGTTGGTTATTTACTGTGTTATTATAAAACAAATCTGCTGTATTTTTTGTGGTTTACCAAGTGCTTTATGTAAAATTCTGAATGGTGATTTAACACAGCTCTCTAAATAACTCTTCTCTTCTCTGTGGCTCCTGATGCTGACTTTGATTTAGGATGTCAGTCTGAAGATGAGAGGCTTTCATATAAAAAAGCAATATTTTATGTGTAGATATCTTCCAACAGCAGCAATGTTAGCCATTGAACAGTTCTCATTGAGGAGCTAAAATACCAAAGGCATTGTCAGAAACTAAGTGTAGAATTACTGGTTTCCATAGTTCTCAAAATCCTGTTCAATATCCCACAGCCAAGAACACCTCTGAAGCTCACTTAACTTCCATTCATGTTGAGAAGAGCACCAGTCAAATTTGAAAGAAAGAAATGAGTCTATCGTAGATGATAAGTCAAGCTGGTGTTCTTCTGTTTCATTCTTTTCATCAAATGACAATTATAATGCTAAATTTCCTAGGTTTCAAGGAACGACGTTACTTGGTGTATGTGATCACTGATTTTATATGTCAACTTGGCTGGGTTAAGTGAAACCAAGGTAGGTGGTAAAACATTATTTCTGGGTGTGTCTGTGATGATGTTTCTAAAAGAGATTAACATTTGAATGGGTCGACTGAATAAAGAAAATTGCCCTCACCAATGTAGGTGGGCATTATCCAATTCATTAAGGGCCCAAATGCAACAAAAAAGTGAAGAAAGGGTGCATTTGCTCTTTGCTTGAGCTGGGCCATTCATCTTCCTTTGCCCTTGTCCATTGGCCTTCCTGTGTCTTGTGCCTTCCCGTGTAGACTGGAACTACATTGCCAGCTCTTCTGGGTTCTAGCTTACAGAGAGTAGATCAAGGGACTTCTCAGCCTCCACAAGCAAGTAAACCAACCCCTCATAATCAATCTTTTTCTATATTTAGGTTGGTGCAAGAGTAATTGTGGTTTTTGCCATTGCTTTCATTGAAATATATCTAAATATATCTAAATAGATATACCTAAATATATTTAAATATATCACTCCATGTCCTATTGGTTCTATTTCTCTGGAAATCCTTGAAAAACACAGTGTGGTATTTTTTATTTGATATTTCGTGGATCCAAATGTAAACAATTTTGTCCCCAATTGTGTCAACAATTTTGTCTATTAATAATGGCAATATTAAGTGAACAGTTAGTAAATGTGATCAGTCCAACTAGGTGATAGGCCATAGTTGATTAAAGCCTTATTAATAATTGATATTAATACTATTGTCAAATTGGCTATGTGAGATTACTTATCAATCATTATGGTTACCCAGTTAAGAGACTGATGCCATTTTGGATCTACTGTTATCTTTTGCATATTTTAAAGTGTTACCCAAGTTAATTAATTTTGATAATTAGATTAAAATGTTTTTTAAAATGATGAAAGCTAACCAGATATACCCCAGTGATTTTGTTTGTTTAAACCTATGGACCAAAAAGTTGGTTCTGAGAGTTATTCAATTTGTTACACTTGGAAGCTAGCCACTTGGTCCATTTTCAACTGGAAGCTATAAGGGGTGATCTTTTGTGGTTCTGATATCCAGGATTCTTGTAAATTAGATGTATATACATACTATGTACTCGTAACAATTAAAAACTTAAAAAAATAAATTTTACATATTGTATACTTAAGCTTCACTTGGTTGAAAGACCCAGGTATAACGAATCTTGAATTTATTCTAGCTGCATGTTTTCAGATACAGGTTAGCTAGTCTCATTATTGAATTTTATAGTACATACATGATCAAAAATAATAATATTATTGACATAATTTATGAATATGTAGATTTGTCAGCAGGGTAAATGAAACGTCTGTTTAAAATTAGCTTTTATAGAAAATATATACTTCTTTTTCCTTTTCTAGATAAAAACTCAATTAATTAATTTACTTTTGTGTACTTGTGAAGAGGGAGGTTATCTCAATAATAGTACATGCTTCAGTTCATACATATAACTCTAGATACACTGTAATTTTCTCTCTCCCACCCTTTCCTGTTTTTCTTTTTAAAATTCCTCCTTATTTCACCCAAATATTGGTTTCCATTGCTTCTCGGCCTCTGTTTTAATGCTAGAAAAAGATTTCCTACCTTGATGAATGAGCTCTGCCAGAGCTTATATACTTTCATGCCTTGGTGCTTCTTGGAGTAATAATGAGAACTGCTGCTTCCTAATAGGTATTGCTGTTAACTCTAGTGAGAAAAGGGATTTTACAAGATGATTTATTGACTACACAACATGATTCCCAAACTGATTTGCTGGCTGGCAAGTAACAATAATATTACCAGTTGATATTAAACTTACATAAATGGAAAGTTAATATAGAAGCTGATTTTTAAAAAAATATTTCTGTGCTGACATATCTAAAATGAAAAGATCTTAGCCCTATCTTAATGGTTTGCAGGCTTGAAAATCAACTGCATGTAATATAAGTAGCCAAATACCTGATGTTTGTGATAGCTCATAGATAACCTTGAAAGAAAAATTATCTTCAGGCCTATCCAATTCCTTGTCTTGATTCGCTTCATCCCAACTGACTCTAAAAGTTGTGTTTCTATACCTCTGATAATGACATTTTTATCAGAATACAACATAAAATGCCATGTACTAGTCTATTAAATGTCTTGAACCACATCCCAGCCCACAGAAATAAATTCAATCTTATCATATTAAGCATACTCTAAAAAAGAATATTTTCTCTCTGCTCTTTACGGTGGAAGTGAAATGAAGTAAGTTTAAGTGCTCACTGCATGATGTCAGTGAGTGGGTGTGTCCTACTTAATTCTAGCAATAGAACTGGGAAGTGGGGGTAATTTGTTTTTTTCTTTCTGTAGACCTACACTGAGATTCCGAAGAAACAATTTGTCTTAAATCCACAGAGCTATTAAAATTGAAATTAAAATCTAGGTCAGTCTAACTTTATGACCAACGTCCTTTGCTTTATTTTAATACATATAACATTATTTAGTATAGTGACTATGACTGACAGACAATTGTAAGAAAATGCATATGTTAAGACAAGGTATATGAGGGAAACATTTATAATTTGCTTGCTTTTGACTTCTGTGGGATTCACCAAGAAAAAAAAAATCAAGCATCTACTTTCTGCACCAGTAAAATATACAAAAGATTTTATGTTTTATTCTATGTAGCACAATTCATCAGAGGTTTCTAAAGAGGAGGAGGTCTAGTAGTTTAGATAGAACATTTGCCACTCTCTGCCACCCGTTAGTACCTTTTCATCCAGAGATTTTGCGCAGAAAAATCTCTGGTTAACTCAAAATACTTCAAAGTAGAATCACTGGTCACATATATACTCTTCATTTTATAGATGAGGCGTTTGATACCTAGTGAAGGGAATTACTGAGTTTACATTACAGACAGTTAGAGGGAGCTCTGGGATTCTAAGTTGTGCTTCCTGATTCCCTGAACAGAGTTATTTGCACTTTACCAAACTGCTTTTCTGATATTCGACTAGCTTTGGAAATAGTCGATTCTAAGGGCTATGAATCCAAATGCTTGTACATTTGGCTTTTCCTTTGTAAATTTTATAATAGCGCAGTGGCTGTGGAGAAGGTAATCTACTTCTCAGTGTGCATGTTCTTTTACTACGGGCGATAATCTACTGAGTTCTGGAGTTCCCATAATATAAGCAACTCCCTTTGTGACTTTCAATTGCTGTAGGTTTGTAATGGTGCTTGGCACTTTAATAATTAGTCTACAGGGAGCTTTAATAGAGTAGGGCAACTGTTTTAATTAACTTAATCCCCAGAACATGAGTTGACCATTAGACATCAAATCACAGTTTAGCTCCAAGAGTATTTGAACTCTGAGGAAATCACATTTGTAACTACAGTGGGGATAACATTATCTCCTGTTATAAAACAATGCAGCTGCAACTGATTTGGCTTCACTGGCCTCTGACACTGTGGTAAGTGGAAGCCATTATTTCCACTGGAATGAATGCACGATGGAAATGGCTTAAGAGTTTGGTTTTGGGTAGTGTAGAAATGATGTGTGCTGGCCTAATTTATGAGAAGCAAAAGACAAATAGAAAGGAATAGCCATTTTAAAACTTACAGACTGCCTGTTTTCAGCTGAATAAAGAAAAGCATGTTACAAAGCAACTTAACAGGCTAATTAGGGTCAAAAGAGCAATATCACAATAATTCATTTTATACTCTGATATCTTTATGTGACCTTTTTTAAACTATGGAATTATTTTAGTCACTCAGTTATTTGTTCAAATATTTTTATTATACACAAACTACCTGTGAGGGAAATGCTAGGTGCAGAGAATATGAAGACAAGTATTTTCAACAATAATAAAATTGCAATCTAGAGTTTACAAAACATGTTTTCATCGACATAAAGGAATTTTGTCCTCACCTTAAATAGATTATTTCATTGGTTCATGTATTATTTTCTGCATTTGACAAACATTTTAAATAACTATTGTAAAGGCAATATAGAAAGCACTGGAGGTCAAAATGAATATGACACATAAGGTAACTTTCAAGAACATGAAGTGAAGTACAAAAGACAAACATGTAAAGGGGCAATTTAAATACTGTGTAATTAAATTGGATAATAATACTACTTACAGGGTACCACAAGAGAACATTAGAAGGAGACATACCTAGTCCTGAAATTCTAGAAGATTTTATAGATGAAATGATATTTGAACTAAAAAACTGAAGATCAAGAGGTTACCATCAGACCTAAGAATCAGTAAAGCTGTTTCAGGCAAAATGAGTAAATGCACCAAGACCTGGATTCAAGAGGAAACTTGCCTGGCTTCTAATATTAAGGAGATTCTCAGTGCTGGAATAGAAAATATAGAGATAAAGCTAGAGGAGTGATTATATCATGAAGACTCTTTTATGTTTTGCTATAAAATGTATACTTAATCATAAACAGCATATGAAACCACAATGAAGAATATTAAGCAAGGAAGCTTATAAACAATGAACAAGCAAACGGAATAATATAATTTAATAGCATATGTTCAAAAGAGTACCTCGACATGTAATAAACATAAATATACCAATGATATAGCTTACATTATTTTTATTATTATGTGTTTGGAATTTGATGTGTATTTTAGAGATGTTACACATATACATTTGGATTAGGTACATTTCAAGTGTTCATTAACTGCACATAGTGAGTGGCTACCTCGTTAGACAGTGCAATTCTAATTCTTACCTAGCAATCCTCTAAGTCTGAAAGAACCTACCTCAGTCTAATCCTTTCTGAAACTGGGTAGATAATTTTGCCTAATTCTGGAATTTAGAGAACTGGCACATATGGGTTTACACCAAACCACATCTACAAATTAAATGATAAATGATTAAATCAAATAATATTAAATGATGAATAATATTATTTATTCAATGATAATTTTATTTTTTTATTAAATGATAATATCATTTGATATTTAGCTTCATTTAATATTATTATTTAACAAATAATACATTTATCATCAAATAATATTATTAAAAATATTAAGTGATCAATGATTAATAATTATATTTTGGCAATTATCTGAAAATTCCTTGAACTTTCTATTTCCTTAGAATATATGTGCAGAAATGGTTTTGTTTATTGGATGTCCCCTTGGGAACTTCAATTAACAAGAATTAAAGGATGAGAAGTAAGTCAGAATTATAACAAAATTTTCTGGCAATTGGATAGATAATTCCCCCATCCTTAAAATCAAAGAACATAATATGAGAAGTAGATGGAGGGGATCATGACAGTTTCTGTTCTGTTCAGGATAATTGTAGCTTTAAGAAATCAATTCAGTAAAGTTGCAGGATACAAAATCAACATACAGCACTGTGTTTCTATGCACTAGTCACAAACTATCTGAAAAAAATTAAGAAAACATTCCTATATTCAATAGCATCAAAAACAATAAAAATTGTTTTTGGTTAAAAAATAATTTTAACCAAAAAGCTAAAATATTTCCAAGAAAACTATGAAACACTGATAAAAGAAATTGAAGGAAACACAATGAACATATATCATGTTCATAGATTGGAAGAATTAATAGTTAAAATAGCCATACTACTCAAAGTGTTCTACAAATTTCATGTATTCTCTACTATTGTTTCTGTTGCATTTCTCACAGAAATAGAAAAAAAAAAATCCTACCTTTTTTACGGAATGACAAAAGACCCCCAAAAAACCAAAACAGTATTGAGAAAGAGGGAAAAAGCTGGAGGTGTCACACTTCCTGATTTCAAACAATATTTCAAACATACAGTGATCAAAAGTATGGTAATGGTATAAAAACAGACACATAGACAAATGGAACACAACAAAGAGCCCAGAAATAAACCTACACATACACAGTGAACATATCTTTGACAAGGGTGCCAAGAATACACAATAGGGAAGGGTTATTCTCTTCCATAAGTGATGTTGGGGAAAAGATATTCAGATGCAAAAATGAATTTGGACTTTTATCTTACACCATATATAAAACTTAATTGGAAATGAATTAAAGAGTGTAATATAAGACCCGAAGCCCTAAAACTCCTAAAAGAAAACACAGGCTAAAAAAAAAAAAGAAAAATATCTTTGTGACCATGGTTTTTGCAATAATTTTTAAAAATATGACATGAGAAGTATGGATAACAAAATAAAAAATATAGTGGAACTACATCAAACTAGAAAGTTTCTTCTTCACAGCAAAGAAAACAGTCAACAAAATGAAAAAGCAAGCTACAGAATGGGAGAAAATATTTCCAAAGCAAATATCTGATAAAGGGTTAATATCAAAAATATATAAATAGATACTATAATTTGATTCAAAAATACAAATAACCCCATTAAAATATGGACAAAGGACCTCAATGTACTTTTTCCAAAGAAGACATATAAATGGCCAACAGATATATAAAAAGCTGTTCAACATCATTATTCATCAAGAAAATGCAAATCAAAACCACAATGGGTTATCACTTCACACCTATAAAGGTGGCTATTATCAAAAAGACAAGAAATACAAGACAAGTGTTGGCAAGAATGTGGAGAAAAGGGAATACTTGCACACTGTAAATGAGGTCACAAATTAGTGCAGCCATTATGAAAAACAGTATTGAGGTTCCTCAAAATTTAAACATAGAACTACCATATATATGATCCAACAATCTCATTTCTGGGTATATATTTAAAGGAAATCAGATTAGTGATTTTATTCCTATGTTTATTGCAACATTATTCACAATAGTAAAGATATGAAAACAATTTAAACAATTTGTGTTTATCAATTAATGGATAAAATATTGTGGTATGTATATATGTGTATGTGATAGAATATTATTCACACTTAAAAATGAAGGAAGTCCTGCCATTTTTGACAACATGACAATCTGGAGGACATTATGCAAAATGAATTAAGTTAGGTACAAAAATACACATATTGCGTGATATTATTTATATGTGGAATCTAAAAAATTGAAACTACTAGAAGCAGAGAGTA
Organism: Chlorocebus sabaeus; assembly: GCF_047675955.1. Lineage (NCBI taxonomy): Eukaryota > Metazoa > Chordata > Mammalia > Primates > Cercopithecidae > Chlorocebus > Chlorocebus sabaeus. The sequence continues at coordinate 22,513,855 of NC_132930.1, read as the reverse complement.
GAAATCTGGTTGCCAGGGACTGGGGAGTGGGGTAAATTTGAAGGTATTGTCCTTAAGGTACAAGCTTTCAGTTATGATTTGAATAAATTTTTGGGATCTAATGTACAGTATGATTACTATAGTTAATATTACATTGTTTACTTAAAATATGCTAAGAGATTTGATCTTAAGTGTTCTCATCTCTCTGTCTCTCTCTCTTTGTCTCTCTCTCTCTCTCTCACACACACACACATACACACACAATGACACCTATGCGTGGTAATGGATCTGTGAATCAATTTGATTGAAGTAGTCATTTCACAGTATGTACATATATCAAATTAAGAAAACACCCCCACATTCAATAGCATCAAAAACATGTACGGTTTGTATTTGTCAATTATATCTTAGTAAAATTGAAAAAACTTTAAAATAGCACTAACTTGTGGGAACAACTACATCCCTCACTAAATAAATAAATATATATATGTGTGTGTGTTTGCATATATATGTGCATATATATATATATATATTTGGATATGGAGTCTTATTCTGTTGCCTAGGCTGGAGTGTGGTGGTATGGTCTTGACTCACAGCAGCTTCTGCCTCCTGGGTTCAAGCGATTCTCCTGCCTCAGCCTCCTGAGTAGCTGGGACTACAGATGAACACCACCAAGCCTGGCTATATATATATATATATATATATTTTTTTTTTTTTTTCAGTAGAGATGGGGTTTTACCATGTTGGCCAGGCTGGTATTGAATTCCTGACCTCAGGTGATCCTCCCAAAGCACTGGGATTACAGGCATGAGCCGCCGTGTCTGGCCCAATAAATATATTTTTTAAAAGGAATATTTATTTAAATTTCTAAAGATAGACATCAGGCTCCTGGTAAATCTGCTCATTTTAAATCAACAAATATAAACAGGAAGTTTGATATAGGAATGTACTTGGGTAATAAAATTGAAAGTTATGATAAGGTTATTATAATCCTGCTTTCAAAGGACATACAATCAACAGGCGAGACAAAGCTGTGCAATATTGACTGTATATTAGGATGAGTGATGTGTGTAGCTAATCAAAATATAAAAAGAAAATGTGTCACCAGAAATGATCTGCATATTCACACTCAGATATTTGGGAATATTTACAAAGGAAGGGTTGTTTTAGGTAAACTTTAAAGGATGAAAAGGATAAACAAAGATTGAGGTGAAGGGCAATCTAGGGTAAGAGTAACTTCTGGACATGGCCTGCTCAGTGTCTATAATGAAGGTATTGTCGCCAGATCTTTATAAGAACATAGAGGGGGTGGAATTACAAAAGGACTGTGGTCACAAACAAAAGCAGATTTGCAATGTCTTGTTGAAGATTTCAAAATTTATAGTATAGGTAATAATGTATTATTGTAGAAGTTGGAGTATGATCTAAGAGTAACCATGGTGTGAAAGAATGATTAAAACTGGAGGTGACATATGTTTAGGTGGAATGTTTTCCCTTATTTTATATCTTTATTTTTATTCACTCATTTTTAGAGATGGAGTCTCACTCTGTTGCCCAGGCTGGAGTGTAGCTGCTAGATCATAACTCATTGCAGCCTCAAACTCCTGGGCTCAAGTGATCCTCCTAACTCAAATTCCCCCCTCCCCAACAAGTAGCTGGGACTACAGTGTGCCACCATGCCTGGCTCCTTTATTTTAAAGGTGAAGGAATAGACATATAGAGGTTCTCTAAGTGAACCAAAGGTTGTATAACAGGCTGAAAGTGGTGGACATGACTATTACAGTCAGAAACCCTAACTCTTTGAGTCAACGTTTTTGTGTGTGCGTGTTTTTTTTTTTTTTTTAAACCACTGTCCCTTTCTCTGCCTCTCTGGAGAATAGATGGCTGTAGCAAAAAATAATAATTATTATAAAATGATGAGTATTCTGTGCGAGTAGAGGTGTAGGATGCTTAGGATCTAGGCATTGCTTTGGTGTGGTGGTGAGGAGACCAAGAGAAGGAGAGGAATTAAGACGATTTCAAAATTATTCTGCATGAGTAGAAGGCTTTGTAGATAGTAAACCAAGAAAGGGGAAGCAGGAATAGAGGCAACTGTTCTCTGTAGCTTGTTTACATATATTTTTTCCACAATAGATTTGTTGGGTTAAAACCAGCAAGACATTTGTTTGGTGATATGTAACAGTTTGACTATTCTTAGATGCTCCATTTATTCATAACATTACCAGATGAACATTTTCATCTTGGGAAATTCCATTTCCCTTTATCTATGTAGTCGTAGTCATTTTAAAATCATAGCCACAGAAAAACACTCAAACAAACCCACAAACACAGAAAGAGTCCCTCCTTTACTCTGAATGTTAAATGGCTAAAGACATTAATTGGTGATTTGAAACAATAAACTCAGGAGCATTGTATTGTAATGTTACCAGCTTTAATAAAGATGGGAAAGAATTCAGATTTTTTTTTCTATTTGACTATATCTGTAGAGCTTTATTAATATAAGAATACTCAATATATAAAAAATCTGTATACTGTCTGTTGCTATTTTGCAAAATCTTCTGCAGTAGTTTAAAATATTGGGCCTGATTCTGAACTTGTTCTTGAATTTAGATTCCTTAGGATGTGATTTTAAAGTAACTCCTAGGAAAGGTGAAGTCTAATCTACTCCTGTTTACTTTGGCTTCTTCCATAAAACTTGAATTTGTTAATGCGATTTGGACAAGAAAGACCTTGCATAAACTCTTAGTTTAGTCCTTAAGCAATCTTGCATATTTCAGAGAATGCTCTTGTGCTTATATCTTCACTAATAAAAACAAACAGACAAACAAACAAACAAAAACAACCTTAGTCATCCCCATAGGCCCCACAAGTTGAAAGAGATGTGCAGAGCCCAGCCTCACTAGCTGACCTTAACTTAGCATGAAGTACAGCTGCCCCAGCCAACCAGAAACACATGAGAGCAGTTCATTCTTATTGTCTTCTGCCAGTAATTGCTGTAAGTTGTTACACAGCAATAGTTGACCAAAATACCTCCTGTGTAAGTATACGTGAAAACTATTTTTCTGTTTTTGAAAAAATATTTGTTAATTTGAGATAGAAATTACAGAAAATAAGGATGCTCCGATTTGTCAAGAGCCTGTTGAAGGCCTGTACAACAATACTTGTGAAAAAATATTATGGGTTTCCAAACCAGAGAGAACGAGAGAGAGAGCAAGAATGAATGTTCATGTGTGTGTGTGTGTGTATGTGTGCGTGTGTGTGTGTGTGTGTGTGTGAGAGAGAGAGGTTCTACTGAACAGAATCACATAATCAATATGCAGCATTCCTCTCTAGCACTTTACAAAGGAGAGAAGGCTAGTGCTGACCAATTGATCTATTCTACTTTAACATATTGCTTCTTTGCAAGTTGGTTTTCTAAGGTAAGCTACAGGCTTTGATTTTTTAGAATAACCCTTGCACTATTATCAATTTATCCTGCCAGAATTTTGTCTTCTTGGTGAAAGTCCAGAAGTCCTTTTTGTAGAGTGCATTGGAACGTGGTCTCAGGTCTCTCTGTGAAAACCTCCAAAATAACCTTAAAAAGATTTTAATATTAAAATAACCACTAAAATAGTTAAACCATTTTTTAAATGTCTCCTAAATTTTGAAGTTATATATTCCTAAATACTCATATTCAAGACAAAATTATGTTTCTATAAATTTTAGGTTCAGCTGGGGTAGGATAATGATGTAATATTCCAGGATATCCATAGCAGAGGGGAAGGATTAACCAAAACAGTCATTTCCTCTGGTATCAATGACCCTCTGGCCAGAAGCCTCATCTTTACTTCTAGTCGTGGTCTCTTTTTAGGTTGAGTAATGCTAAGTGCAGCCATGTTCACATTACTAATTATTAAATCTATTGGTCATTAGATTAGTCATTAAAACCCTATGTTTTAAGGACTCACAGGGGCCTTTGGACTTCATTCAATGAGTTTTCTAAATCACTATCATAGGTACTCATTAGAAGAATAATGAAGACTAGACTTAATCAAAATTTTATTTTTGCTCTGCCTGAGCAAAATTGGACAAAGAAAGAAAAAGGAGATATATTATTCTTTTAATTCTAGTTTCTGGCACTGGTCTCAGGTAAAATGTTAAAACTGGCAAAATTCCCTTGTCTTCCAAAAAATAATGCAAAATGTTGGAGATGCCAGGTGACGATTATTTGTCAAGAATTGTCCTAGGGTTTATAAGCACACCAGTGACAAAAATGGACAATAAATAATCTTTATCTCTGGGAAGACAGGTAGTAATCAATAAATGATAGATAATAAAATGCTATCTTGAAAGGTTAAAATTATATGGTAAAATAGATCTGGGAAGAGAGTTAAGGTAGAGTCTATGGTAGAGATTAGAAGCAGTGAACACTGTTAGTCTCATGGAGAAAATGACAGAAATATGGTATGGAGTAAGGGAGAGAAAGGACCAACCAAAAAGGGAATATGAGAGAGTATCAGTGCAGAGTTCCTGAGGCAGTGAGTGCCCAGTAGATTCCAGGAGCTTTATAGGTCTACCATGTAGTCATTATGGAGGAGAGAAATAGGAGATGACATAAGAAGGAAATGAGGAGTCAGATTATATAGAGCTGTGTAAATCCAGCAAAGACTTTGGTTTTACTCTGTGAGAAAAGAAGTGAGCAGCAAAGGGTATGAAGCAGGTGGATGACATCTAATAATAGGTTTAACAGCATCGTTTTGGCCCCTGTGTTCGGAAGGTGATCGGTTAGGATTTGTGACCCCACCCCAAATCTTATTTTGAATTATATTCCCCATAATGCCCACATGTCAAGGGAGAGACCAGGTGGAGGTAATTGGATCATGGAGGTGGTTTTCCCCATGTTGTTCTTGTGATAGTGAGTGACTTCTCACAAGATCTGATAGTTTTGTAAGGGGTTCTTCCCCCTTCACTCAGTACTTCTCCTTCCTTCCACCTTGTGAAGGAAGTATCTTGCTTCCCCTTCACCTTCCGCCACAATTGTAATTTTCCTGAGGCCTCCCTAGCCATGCTGAACTGTGAGTCAATTAAACCTCCTTCTTTTATAACTTAACAGTCTCAGGCACTTTCTTATAGTTATATGAAATCAGACCAATACAGTAAATTAGTACTGCCAAGAGTGGGGTGCTGCTATAAAGACACTTGAAAATGAGGAAGCAAATTTGGAACTGCGTAACAGGCAGAGATTGAAACAGTTTGGAGAGCTCAGAATGACACAGGAACATGTGATAACGTTTAGAACTTCCTAGAGACTTGTTGAATGGCCTTGACAAAAATGCCAATAGTGATAAGGACAATGAAGTCCAAGCTGAGTTGGTCTTGGATGGAAGTGAGAAACTTGTTGGGAACTGGAATAAAGGTGACTCTTGCTCTGCTTTCACAAAAAGACTGGTGGCACTTTGCCACTGCCCTAGACATCTGTGGGACATTACACTTGAGAGAGATGACTTAGGGTATCTTGTGAAATAAATTTCTAAGCAGCACAGCCTTCAAGATATCACTTGAGTGCTCTTAAAATCATTCAGTTTTATGCATTCACAAAGAAATGATTTGGACTTGGAACTTATGTTTAAAAGGAAAAGCAAAGCATAAAAGTTTGAAAAAAATATGTAGCCTGACAATGTAATAGAAAAGAAAAACCCATTTTCTGAAGAGAAATTCAAGTCAAAATTTTGCATAAGTAATCAGGAACCAAATGTTAATGGCCAAGACAATGGAGAAAATGTCTCCAGGGCATGTCAGAGGTCTTCACAGCAGCCCTTCCCATCACAGGTCCTGAGGTGTAGGAGAGAAAAATGGTTTTCTGGGCTTGGCCCAGGGTCTTGCTGCTTTGTGCACACTCAGGACTTGCTAACCTGCATCCCTGCCTTGGCTAAAAGGGGCCAATGTACAGCTCAGGCAATTGCTTCAGAGAATGCAAGCCCCAAGCCTTGGCAGCTTACATGTGATATTGGGCCTAAGAGTGCACAGAAGTCAAGAATTGAGGTTTGGGAACCTCCATTAAGATTTTGGAGGTTGTATGGAAATGCCTGGATGTTCAGGCAGGAGTTTGCTGCAGGAGTAGAGCCCTCGTGGAGAACCTCTACTAGGGTTCTGTCAGTGTGAAAGAGAAGTGTGGGGTCAGAGCCACCAAAAGGAGTCCCCACTGGGGCACTACCTAGTGAAGCTGTGAGAAGATGGCCACTGTCTTCCAGACCCCAGAATGGTAGATCCTTTGACAGTTTGCACTGTGTCCCTGGAAAAGCTACAGACACTCAATAGCAGTCCATGTAAGCAGCCGGGAATGGGACTATACCCTGCAAAGCCACAGTTCAGTATTACCCAAAACCCAGGGACCCACATCTTACATCAATATGACCTGGATGTGAGACATGGAGTCAAAGGAGATCATTTTGGAGCTTTAAGGTTTGATTGCCCCACTGGATTTTGGACAAAAATGGAGCCTGCAGCCCCTTTGTTCTGACCAATTTATCTCCTTTGGAATGAGAACATTTATTTGATCCTGTACTACCATTGTATCTGGGAAGTATCTCATTTGTTTTTGATTTTACAGGCTCATAGGTGGAAGGGACTTGCCTTGTCTAAGATGTGATTTTAAACTTGGACTTCTGAGTTAATGCTGGAATGAGTTAAGACTTTGGAGACTGTTGGGAAGGTATGCTTGGTTTTGAAATGTGAAAGGTACATGAGATTTTGGAAGGGTCAGGGGTGGAATGGTATGGTTAGGCTTTGTGGCTCCACCCAAATCTCATTTTGAATTATAATCCCATAATCCCCATGTGTCAAAGGAAAGATCAGGTGAAGGTAGTTGGATCATGGGGGCAGTTTTTCTCCTCTCATGATAATAAGTGAGTTCTCATGAGATCTGATGGTTTTATAAGGGACTCTTTTCACTTTGCTCAGCACTTCTCCTTCCTGCCACCTTGTGAAGAAGGTGCCTCGTGTCCCCTTTGCCTTCTGCCATGATTGTAAGTTTCCTGAATCCTCCCCGGCCATGCTGGACTGTGAGTTAATTAAACCACTCTCCTTTATAAATTACCCAGTCTCAAACACTTCTTCATATAGTATGAAAGTGGACTAATATAGAAGGATTGCAAGAGTGGCAAGGATACAAACACAGAGACCAACTGTGGTTATTGCAATATTTCAGACAGGTGATAATTGTTTAAACAAGAGTAATAGCAATGGGATGTGGAGAGAAGTGAATCTTTATGAGAGTAGAGACAATGCGATTTAACAGAAGACATGAGAAAAAACAGGGAACCAAAGATATCTCAGGGTTTTTTCCTGTGCACCTAGAATGAAATTGCTGGCATTAACTTAGTAAAGAAAGTCTGTGGATAGAGCAAGTTTTGGAACCAGATGTGCAAACTCTCTGTACACCCTATTTCTAGTCTTTCAGAGCTTCTATACAACTCCTTTAATACCAGCCTATGATGTCAGACACCCTATTCCTACTACAATCGCACTTAGATAATCTGAAAAATTAACTTTTGAGAACTCCATAAACAAAAACAAATTTATCTTGATAACTTCTGTCACCTCAGGATAAAATATGTCTTCATAAAGTCCATAGCAACCACAGATCTTTTACCAAATGAACAATGTAAAAAGTAAACATCTTAGGTCAATGACCAAGGAAGCATAGAACTGCAATAAGTTATGTGGTTTTGGAAAATTTGATTCTGAAACAGATCTTGAAATCATGCCATGTGTATAGTCACCCACCTTGAACTTCAGCAGAGTCAACAAAATTTACTTACGTTTCAGGCCCTGCAGCTGTAGCATTTTAGGGCCTGTAGCTATATTAAGGGTGCAAACAAATGCTCTTATTTACTGTAAAACCAGGGCTGGTTATGGGGGTCCTGTAATCTTCATACTTTAGAAAGCTGAGGCAGGAGGATGACTTGAGGGGAGGAGTTCGACACCAGCCTGGGCAACATGACAAACTCCCCCACTTTTAAAAAAATCTTTAAAAAATTAACCAGGAATGGTGAAACACACCTGTAGTCCTAGCTACTCAGAAGACTGGTGTGGGAGAATCACTTGAACCCAGGAGTTTGAGGTTACAGTGAGCTATGACTGCCCCATTGCACTCCAGCCTGGGCAACAGGGTGAGACTCACTCTCTGAAAAAAAAAAAAAAAAATAATAATAATAATAATAATAATATCAGAAAAATAAAGAAACACAATTAGACTGGATTCCATTCATCTTTATACCAAAATAATAATGCAACTCAGTTTTAGAAATGTATCTATTTATTGGAAGAAAGGTCACACAAATGCAAAAATGCTGGGCCCAAAAAATTCATAATGAGTCCCAGAGAACCAGGTTGGATAATAATGTAGTCCATACTACAAATGCTGGAATTATTGAGTTAATGCTTTTGTACCAAAAACACAACTCTCTCTATCATCAGAGATCTGAAACTCTGTGTTTCAAACTACTCCTTCAGAGGAATACTTGTTTATAAAGGCAGTATGCTTGTTTGCTGAATATTGTCTATTAACTCTTGATAGCAATATACTATGTGCTCTACACTAACTAAATCTTTGGAAATGAAACATTAGAGAAGTACAGAAAAACCTAGTAAAATTTCCCTTTGTTACAAACCAATGTGTTTCTCTTTTCATATAAAATTCTTCTTGGATATTGTCTTTTAAGTGTTGAAAATTGCGAACATAATTCAATAATCAAGGGAAATGATTGCATAAATGTCCTGGATTGAGGCAATTTAAAGCAGCAGATAAATTTAATCCCATATCGGATACTCCACAGGGTTGACAAACCTGTATTTTACTTACCCCGAGGAGTCTGAAAAGAATTGATGGACAAGTGAAAAATAAAATAAAATGGCAGTGCCAACTCTCTTTCTTTTTGCACGGTGAACCAAAAAAGATTTTTGATTGATTAAAAAAGGCTGGCTACTCTTCACTCACAGCTGTAACACTTAAGTGAAAATGAATAATAAGCCTAGAAAAAAAAAAGGCTATTCCACACTCTTCTGATGCATTGATAACTACCTCTTTTTTTTTTTTTTAACTTTGTTTTCCTTTATTTGTCTGGCTGTTAGTGTATGTATCTGACAGAATCAAGAATTAAGGCTGATATCTGTTTGATGAGCTTTAAAAAGAATGTTTGGCAATGAATTTTCTAACGATAAAATGTCCTTGAACTCTCATTTCAGGTGCCCAGGAAGTCCTGGAACTGAGTCCTGGGGCAAAGTTCTGGAAGGCAAGAAAAGAAGGTAAGAGTGTGCTGAGATTGCTGTGTTATAATGAGGCATGTGGTTGAGAAATTTGTGAAACATCAATGTCCAAAACCAAAGAGGAGGACAGCAAAGAGAGTCATTATAATTTTGCACAAACGTCCAAGTTGGTGAGCAAAAGGTAGAAGCCAATTTAAAGCTAAGATACTCCGGCTGGAGCCTGCAGGAAGACATACATGCCTTACGTATAAATTGCTGTCTAAACTGAGAGAACCCACAACTATCCCTCAGAGCCATGCATTCACTCTACGCTTGCTCTTTCTACTCCTTCCTCCTCTTTTCTCCCCATTTCCCTCTGTGAGAGGCAATATTACTTCATGGATAACAAAGTTGACACCTAACGAATTGTAGCCCAAGTTCTGACATTTACTGGCCTTGTGTAGTTACCTAACCACCATAAGCTTCTTACTATAGCTTCATTTGTTAAATAGGCAGGTGAGGAGTAAACACCTTATAAATTTATTTTAAAGTTTAAATTTGATAACTTGTTATTAGCATATTATTTTTTATTTTTTATTTATTTATTTTTATTTTTAGGAATCGAGGTCTTATTCTGTGGCTTGACACAATAGAGATGCTGTGTATATATTAATTGCTTTTTGCTACTGTTGCACTATTTGACAGGATGAGGTCATATTGACTTAAATACAGAATACTTAAAGTCTTTAAAGTTTTATTTCACGTGGGAATTAATCTTTGATTCTTTACTTCCCTCAAATTCCCCATTCAATGACTTTTTGAACTCACTAATATTTATCAGAAGTAAAATTGCAAATTCCAATGACTAATTTTACTAGTCAGTCCTGGGATGTAATATATAACTTTGGAAAATATTTACCATGTTTTTCTGTCATCCAGTTTATTATATTTAAAGTCTTTTCATTTTAACAATACGTAGTTTAAGTAGCTGATTTTACAGAACCTGAGAGTAAGCCAGCATTATAATAAATGTCTCAAAATAGCTGAACTGACATTTCAGACCATTAAAAAATAATACTTGGCTGGGCACAGTGGCTCATGCCTGTAATCCCAGCACTTTGGGAGGCCGAGGCGGGTGAATCACAAGGTCAGGAGTTGGAGACCAGCCTGGTCAACATGGCAAAACCCCGTCTCTACTAAAAATACACAAATTAGCCAGGCATGGTGGCGGGCGCCTGTAATCCCAGCTACTCGGGAGGCTGAAACAGGAGAATCGCTTGAACCCGGGAGGCGGAGGCAGTGAGCCAAGATGTGCCACTGTACTCCAGCCTGGGTGACAAGAGCAAGACTCCATCCCTAAAAAGAAAAATAAAATAATAATATTTTCAGATGAATACCAAGCAGGCTAATAACAATATGACACAATTGCTATGGTTACATTTAAAAATCTATCATTAAAAAACAATCACTCTGAAATAAATGTAATACTGCTACAGGGGTATCTATTTCTTCTATAATTCAATTTTTATGCTTTTGTTTGTTAAAATCTTTAGAACTCAACATTTTCAATGGAAATAAGGTAAAATGTTTTGTCTTGTTGCTTAACTGTGCGTAAACAGAGGAAGGTCTGAGAAAGACAATGCAATGTGCCATTCAAATACAATAAGCTTAAAACAGAAAACAATGCTGGGCCGTAGATGCCCCTCTATATTGTTTCATTCCCTGTGGCTACCACTTACAATGTTCCTTCTATGTCTGTAACTCATTAGACTTTAGGTCTGCTGCATTTGTCTTGGCATTCTCTCTTGTACACCCCACTTAGCTTTCTTTCTCACAGTTCCTGGCACCAGTATACCCCAACAAGTGTGTTTTGGAAGCATGAATTAATCCAATGCTTTTGATCCTATATATTGAGAACCAACTATGCAGGCAGTGATTTAAGAGCTGGGGCATAAGACAAAGAACAAAACACACCAAACCCCTGCTCTCAATGTGCTTACAGGATCATAATGAGGGAGTCGTGGCATTTGTAATGCCAGGTGGCATCCACCCATGAATAAGATTCACAAGCCTGAGTGTAAGGGGACATCTCTTGTGAAGCCCTGGGATGCCGGGAGCTGTGAGAATTATCTCTGCAATGGGCAAAACAAATCCTTATTGCACTGCTCCTCTTCCACATACAGAGTATTCTGGGAGAAAAAGCACAAATGCCCGGGAATTCAATTTAGATGTCCAAAAGGAAAAAAGAATACAAAAAACTTTAAATTTCAAAGCTTCTACTGTATTTATGCAGAGTTAAGGACAGGGTGCTGATATACCAGGGGGTTGTTGATAGCATCCATTTTTTTGAAAACTAACTGCAAATAAAATTTAAAATCTATAAGAATTATTTTTACTGCACAGGCTGGCCTCAAAAATTAGTGTAGAAAAGAAGGATAAGGAAAAGAATTTAAATGACTCTGCATGGTAATGTGAAATATGTACTCAATTTGTGGACTGTGTAATGCCTGTGAATTATGTGACCTATGGGAAAATGGTTCTCTTTTTTCTATGGTTTCACAGGGTGTTTGGAGAGTATATGTAAATGAGAATGAGTGTGTATATGAATGTTTGCAGTCATGCTTTGCACAATAAATCAAAAGTTACTAGGAAAAAAAAACAATAAAGAAACATACATTCATCTCGCACTGGCCACAAGACTTACGTAAGACTGGACCTATTTTAGTGAGTGTTCTCCAGAGAAACAGAATCATCGTGTGTGTGTGTGTGTGTGTGTGTGTGCATGTATGTGTACATATATATCTCTTATTGGTTTTCTCTTTCTCTGAGTCTCTCCCTCTCGCTCTCTTTCAGTCTGAAGTTGGCAAGCTGATGAACCTTGAGAGCTGGTGTGTCGTTCCAGTCCAAATCTGAAGGGTTGAGAACCAGGAGAGCCTATGGTTAAGTTCAAGTCTGAAAAGCACCAGGTTCAAGACCCGAGAAGAGTACATGTTTCGGTCCAAGTTAGAAGGCCAGAAAAGGCCAACGTTCAGCAAAGCAGTCAGGCAGAAAGGATTTCCTCTCATGCAGCCTTTTTGTTCTATTCAGGCCTTCAGTTGATTTGATGAGCCCTAGCCACATTGGGAGGGGCAATCTAGATTGCTCTGTGTACTGATTCAAAGGTTAACTCAAGCGGGAATACCCTCACACAAACTCAAGATAATATTTGGCCAAATGTCTGGGTGCCCTGTGACCCAGTCTAGTTGAAACGCCAAATAGCCATCAGAGACCCACTCTTGGACTGTTCTGTTAAAACTCTTTCAGATATTCAAGAAGAATTTCTCAGAAACCAGACACTGTGCTCTGTGAATTAGCATGTGCCATTGTCCAGGCAAGGAAGTGGTTGAGATCCTAAGGGGATACCAGGTTCTGTGCATAGAGGGTAAAGTGCTCAAAAGAGGGGGAAGGGAGTGGGAGAATTTGCAAGATAATGGACTATAGGAGTGCCAACTCTCTATCTTTCTTTCTGTGTTTTTTTTTCTTCCCACTACCCCCACATATCAGTCATTCCTTCATAATATAGCAGAAAATTGTATTAAAAAGTAGTGCTAGGTCTAGCTGCAGCTCTTTCTCTCTCTATGTGTCTGTTATGGTCTTTCTGCTATCCACACACATCAGTCATATATTAGTGGTGTACTATTATGAGACTGAGGTATAGGAACGTGTGACCTTCATGTATCACCTCTCTGCTGAGGTCAGTATCATTATAGCTGCATCCGGTTAAAGGAAGATGGTGGTCCAGACATTCCTGGAGAGGGACTGGAACTACCGACAGGAAGTAAAGCAGTGGGAAGAGACTGATCAGCAGGGAACCTGGCGGCACCATGAAATATCTCTGGAGAAGGTGTTATATAAACCTAAACATAGGAAGAAGAAGGTAAACCAAAATAGGCATATGTGTGTAACGTAGGTTGAGGTAAGGAGAGATAGATGTTTGAATTCATTTTGACAGTTCACTGGCTTGCTGTAAAATAATTTGTACTTGGCTCATTCCCAAAACTTCTCTGACAGCAAAAAAAAAGTCCAGTTCATGTTTATATACACAAAGACTGAATCTGTGTCTGTGGATTTACTTCTATCTGCACAGTGGGTGTGCACTCAAAATATAGATGAGAAAAGGATATACAGAACCCTTCTTTCTTTAAAAGCACAGATTCTTATCCTGTTTTTAATTCTCCTACATAGCTCCATCAGTTAGTACAGTACCTGTACCATAATATACACTAGATAAATCTTTCTGGAAGAAATGCATGAAGGTGGGGTGCCAGGGGCTATGATGATTTACATCTTAGTCTTTTTGTCTTTGATACAGAGTTTTGCTCTTGTCGCCCAGGCTGGAGTGCAATGGCGCAATCTCAGCTCACTGCAACCTCTGCCTCCTGGGTTCAAGTGATTCTCCTGCCTCGGCCTCCTAAGTAGCTGGGATTACAGGTGCCCACCACCACACTCAGCTAATTTTTGTATTTTAAGTAGAGACAGGGTTTCGCCATGTTGGCCAAGAGGATCTTGAACTCCTGACCTCAGGTGATCCACCCACCTCAGCCTCTCAAAGTGCTAGGATTACAAGTGTGAGCCACAGCGCCAACCTACATCTTAGTCTTTTAAGACAATCATATTATCAATGCCTTTGTAAAGAAAAATAAAACTGATTTGGATTTATTTGTCTAATCCGTCCTTCATGAATATCTGGATATTTTAGAGGAAAACAGCCCTGACGGAAGCAGTAATAAGTATTTTCCTCTAAGCACAACACACATCTCGTTCTAAATATACTTGATTTTTAGCCAGGGTTTCCAGATTTTCATTTATCTTTACTTAAATTCAAGTGTGTGACTGAAAGCTAAAGGTCACTTTATTTACCAAAACCAAAATGTCACCAAATAAGCATTCTCTTTCCTGCCTCTTCAAATCAGCATGCACCAAACATCACACAATGCTGTAAAACCAACTCCACAGAGATATTAAATGAAAGTATTAATCCATACAAAATATGTTAATTCCTCAACTACTTAGCCCGCAGGAACACAAAGGATAATGTGTCAGGAATCAAAAACCCTGTGTACTAAATAATCCTTTCAGGAGTCTTACTAAGCAGGAATCCCTGGGAATAATTGTAGTAATTCAGGGCCAATCTGGCTAGGAAAGAGAACACGTGCGTTGTAAAGGCCGTGGAACCTGAAATACCTGTGTCACTGTAGTCAAACTGCTTTAACCCTCTGGTCCTTTTATTTTACCACCTGTAACACTGGCAATAAAACTTACCTTAAGAATGATTGATCTAAAATACAATAGGACCCCTGGAAATGATGGGATTTGGGTAGGCTACAAAAGCTAAAAAATATAAGCTGCAATTACCTATTGAATTTGGATATTGATGACGATGTGCTTATGATAACTGTGGGCACGGACTCTCCTGATGAATTTTCTGGTTCCCCTCTGATATGTGCACACTGTGGAACATTAATTCATTCTGTCATTCAGGAACTGCTTTTTGATACCCTGTAATGTATCAGACAATAGGGTAAATGCTGTGCAAAATAATGATAAACCATTACAACTTTAATTATTATAGACAGAATCTGTGTTTGACATTGAGAAATCAATGAGAAATTAGATTAACATGAGATCACTGTTGTGTTAAAAATCAAAGGGGTTTTGGGGACCACATAGGTGGTACACTGAACTCTGGTATCCAGGAGGAAATTTTCTGGTAGAAGGGATGGGCTGTTACAGTGATTGTCACCGGTGGTGTTAGAACTCAGGGTACAAATCTTAGAGAAAGTTTCCTAAGGTTCAAGTGTAACCTCCATTTCTCTGGCTTTTATGGAAGTTAGTAACAAAAATTCTTCTATAATGTGACTTTTAAAAGCATTATGAAAAAATGTGCATAAAAATAGGGCTTTTGGGGAAAATGTTAATAGGATTGTTGGTTGACTCCCAACCTGATATAAACAAAATGATAGTGAAACAATTGCAATCCATATCAAAATACTAGCATTAAAAAAACACGCTAAATCCTATAGAAACAAACAAACCACTCTGAAAAATATAGGACTTTGCCTTAAAAAGAAAAGGGAAAAGCAGCCTGACAAAACAAATTCAAGAAGAGTTGAGGTTGCTGAGTCATGGGGACAAGGTCAAAATGCAGGCAAATCAGGAAAATGACTCCCCAAACAGAACAGGTGGTCAATTGGAGCCACAGGAGAAGAATGGGCATGAGGTACAGGCCTGTTTTCCTCAATGGCTTGCTGGGCTCAGCTGATATTACACAAAAATTAACTGGCTGGGAAAAATCACATTTGAGCTAATATGACTTGTCCATTATGCTAACATCAGCCCCCTATTTATCAAGCACATGGGAGCTTATTCACATTGCAAAAACTCACACTGAAGCAGAAGAGACTGTTGAGATAGTTATTAAAATGTGATGTTTGATTCTGTGGAATTCTGCTCTGGGGCACATTATCTAGCTTCCCACAGTTCCTGGTACATTGTACAACCTTATTAAATATTTCTTAACCAAGTGCCCCCTTGAATACGTCGAAATTCCAGTAGTCCCTCGAGGTATCATGAAGCGGAAGCTGGTCTCACTGTACACACAATTCCTTAGCTCACCTGCAAATGGTGTGTCTATCCTTTGCACTCTCTCAGCCACTTTTCACTCCTTTACTGGGAAAGGGTGTAAGTTATCTAAAAAAGGGCACATTTTTAGAAGAAAGATGGGGACCAATTACTTTTGCTTTGCTGGGCCTTCTTTTCATACCTAAATAGGCAATTGCATGAAATCTTGAAAAGCAAGCAGTGGGCTCAGTTTTTGTATGTTCAATTATAAGAAGGGGAAAATATTGAACCTCAGGAATTTAAAGTATTTTGCCCAGTGACACTCAGCTAATGATGGTTAGAGTTAGAATATGAATCCAGGGGTGTCCTTCTCTGACATTTATACTCTTTCCCCTAGGTTTGTCAGTGATATATGACAGCAATAAAAGTTTTATTCACTTCAATGTCAATATGTTTTCTTTTAGAAATCAAAGTCTTACTCTAAAGTAACAAAGATCTGCGTTAGATTTTAATCATCATCTACAGTTTGAGAAGGAGGAGTGGTGTTCTTATAATACTTCAGTTTCTTAAAATTCATCCGCTTGGTCCTACTTAAAACAATCTCTGGGAAAAAGCTGTTTAGGGCCTTCTGTTTCAATGGACTCTCTCACCATGCAGACCTGTGCTCTACTCATAAATAGAGCTGCTAAAACTTCTTATAGAAACAGAAATGGCTTATCTCAGTTTTTAAGAGCTTTAAGAAACCTTGAAGAGCTTTTAGATTCTATTTAGTTTAGTTTGTTTTTATAAACATCCTGGAAGTTTCCATAGTACTTTTTTTCAGTTGCAGAGGATATATTGAAAAGGATCAATTTGTTGTTTAGGACAGTATAACTCTTAACTCATGGAGAATCTGAATAAAATAACCTCACTTCTCTTGCATGCAAACACAAAAGGAACCTACTCTATGTGGAGTGCTATGGAATGAATATTTGTGTCCCTCAAAACTCATACATTGAAATCTTAGCTCCCAAGCTGATGGTATAGGGAGGTGAAGCTCTTGGGAGATTAGGTCATGAGGGCAGACCTCTCATAATACAGGCCACAGTGAGCTTCCTTGCCTCTTCCAGCATGTGAGGACACAGTGAAAGCACAATCATCTGTGAACCAGAAAGCCAGCCCTCACTGGACACCCAATCTGTTGGCACCATAATCTTGCACTTTCCAGCCTCCAGAACTGTGAGAAGTAAATTTCTGTTGTTTGCAAACCACCAGTCTATGGTATTTCGTTATAGTAGCAGAACAGACTGAGACATGGGGGCTCCAAATCTAAGTTCTGTCAAACTTATTGGCAAAACCTATCTGCTTCGTATATGTTGTTTGTTAAAGTCTGGCTCTATTCCCTAATATCTCCCTTATTTACTTATAGCAACAACTTCTTTTGATTTTAATATATTCATTCATTTAACTATTTTGTGTGTTGAGAATATAGTGGTAAAATGCAAAACAACATGTGTTTCTTTTCTCATAGGTCATATATTCTGATGGTGATGTTAATGGGAAAGTTTTGGGGAGAAATGAAAAGAAATAAATACATAAGTTAATTTCAAAAATATAAGTCAAATAATGACTAATTTAGCATCTAATTAAGTGGAATAATTAGAATCCAGTATCATAGAATCTGAAAAGGGAACACATTTTCTTGTCTAAATAGCTCTGGGTACCATGGTTGCCAGGCTTGGTGGCTTACATCTGTAATCCCAGGGCTTGGGAAGATAGAGGTGGGAGAATGGCCTGAGTCTAGGGGTTGGAGACTGCAGTGAGCTATGGCTGCATCACTGCACTCCAGCATGGGGGACATACTGAGACCCCAACTCTAAAAATAAATCAGTAAATTGTAAATATCAACAATTTTGAAAATGTTCATGCTCAAAGACAATTTATTTGATTAGCTCTTACTAGAGCTTTCTTCTTAGAAGAGTTCTCAGGAAATGGGGCACATGGTGATTGTTTTAAAAGGTATAAGGGCTACAGAGTATCAGCTTAAATGCTGCGCTCCTCCATGGATTAGTACTGAAATGAAGAAACTTCCTTTGGCCATCTTGGTGGGCCCTACCACAGGACTATAGTCTTATGGCATCTGTGGCTAATTGCACTTTCCAAAATTGACCATAGAAATTTAAGTATTGTCACATACTCCCCCAGAATTTTGATACTCTTCTCATCAAAAGATCAAATCTGAATGCTGTCCCCTCAAATAGGGATCATAATTTGATGGAAGTGACACTACGTAGATTCAATGGGTGACAAAAGGTGATACAGCTTCCACCTGGCTCTCTTCTCTCTTGGGACATAACTCTGAAATCCTTGTGTTTTATTTTTCCTGAAGCATTCATGTTGAAGTAGTCAAATGAAGATAGAAACAGATGCTTGAATAGCCCCAACTATTTCAGCCACCAGTTTGAATCTTCTTACAACTAAAAATATAAGTGAGCAAACCATCCTCAAGCCTCCACAATGCCCCAGCTGATGCTGAGTGGAACACAGATGAGATGCCAGAGGCCTGCCAAACTGCAGATTAGTGACCAAAATAAAGAGCTGTTTCAAGCTACTAAGATTTGTAGTAGTTTGTTATGCAGTCATATGAACTGAAACATTTATATAAAATATAAGTCAAGAAATTGCACTATGAGGCATGTTGTGTAATCTCAGTATATCCCACATAATTGAATGGGACCGCTAGAAAATTGCCTATTGACTAATGAATGTGCTGATTTCCTAGACACAAACACACACACACACACACACACACACACACACACACATCAGCAACAGATTTCTAGAATACTTCTAGTGTTCTTCTGAGTAGTTTTCTTATGTAACAGTAAAAAATTTAGAAATAGTAAATCAATTTTTGCCGTCAAGCCATCGCCCTTATGTCATTTTGTTGGGAAAAATTCAAGCTGTCTACCCATTGGTATTTCTCTTTTTTTTTTTTAAGAAAAATTTCACTAAGGCTAATGTTTTAAAATTTATTACTTTCATTTCATTGAATATTAACAAATAATAATTTTAATATTCTTGGAGTACAAAGTGATACATGATATATGTATAAAATGTGGAATAATTGAATCAAGCTAATTAGCAGGCCCATCACCTCAAATACTTATCATGTATTCCTCTTTTCTAACTAAAATATTGTACCCTTTGATGAACATCTTCCCATTTCTCCCACCCCCAACCACTGGTAATTGCCACTCTACTCTCTGCTTCCGTGAATATAATTGTTTTCAATTCTACATATAAATGAGAACATGCAGTATATGTCTTTCTGTGCCTGGCTTATTTCACTCAGCATTATGTCCTCCAGGTTCATCCTTGTTGTCACAAATGACAGAATTTCCCTGGTTTTAAAAGCTGAATGAATAATATTCCATTAGGTATATAAACCACATTTTTAATCCATTTATTCATTGATGGACCTCTACATTGCTTCCATAACTTGGCAATTGTGAGTAATGCTACAATGTACGTGAGAGTGCAGATATTTCTTTAACACACTGAGTTTAAATCGTTTCCATAAATACTCAGAAGTGGGATTGCTGGATCATATGGTAATTCTACTTTTAGGTTTTTGAGGAACCTCCATACTGCTTTTCATAGTGGTTATACTAATTTACATTTCCACTAACAGTGTACAAGAGTTCCTTTTTCTCTACATCCTCACCATTTTCATCTTTCATCTTTGATCTTTCATCTTTTTGATAATTACCATCCTGACAGTTGTGAGGTGATATTTCATTGTGTCTTTTATTTGCATTTTCCTAAACATTAGTGATGTTGAACATCTTTTCATATATCTATTGCCATTTGCGTGTCTTCTTTGAGAAATATCTACTCAGGTTCTTTGTCAATTTATTTAACAATTCTTGTTATTGAGTTGTTTTAGTTTCATATATATATATATATATTTGATTTTAACCCCTTGTTAGATACATGGCTTGCAAATATTTTCTCCCAAGCTAAAGGTTGCCAGGTTTTGTCTTTTCACTTGTTAACTTTTTACTTTGTTGTGCAGAAGCTTTTTCGTTTGATATAATCCCATTTTTCTAGTTTTATTTTTGTTGCCTGAGTTTTTGGAGTCAAATCCAAAAAAATCATTGCTCAGGCCATTGCCATCCAGTTATTCATCCATGTTTTCTTCTAGTAGTCTTAGAGTTTCAAGTATTACATTTAGGTGTTTAATTGATTTTTTTCAATTGATTTTTGCATGTGGTGTGAGAAAAAGGGCCGGTTTTATTCTTCTGCAGGGGGATACCCAGTTTTGTCAATAACTTCTATTGAAGGGACTGCTTTTTTTTTTTTACCCATTGTATATTCTTGGCCACTTTGTTGAAAACCAACTGACCGTAAATGTGTGGGTTAATTTTAGGACTCTCTATTTTGTTCCACTGATTGATGTGCCTATTTGTATGCTGACTGGTATTTTAAAATTTTTCATTTTTCATTTCTATCATGTAAAGGGTCATTTATGATTGGCAGATTATAAACTGAATAATAATAAAGAGGATGGTGGATATGGCAAATTAAATCACTTGGTTCTAATTATTCACCTCCTTCACTCTCACTCTTTGTCATATAACTGTCCAGTGCCAACTCATTGTGGGCAGGAAGACCTATCCTTGCCTTCTAAATCAGAACTTAGCCTTGGGATTCACAATCATTATATGTTAGCAGAAATGAAGTCATAAAATCTTGAAGATATCTTTGTATATTTTTCTTGTTCTCTTGTACCTCTGTCATCTCCCTGAAAACATGCTTGTGATGACACGTTGGAGGTTTAGAACTATATGCAGAGAAAAGCTGAGAGTATTAATGGCCCAGTCACCCCAAGCAAGAGCAACCTAAGTAAGTTGACAGTCAGTCAGCCCCACATATGGGACTGAGCATGGCAGGAATTGCCAACCAAGAGCAATCTAAATCTCTTACTCTCAGACTCATGAGGTGATTAAGGGTTTATTGTTTAAAGCTGTTGAGTTTTGGCATGGTTATTAGGAACACTTATAATATGAATGTAATAAGCTGTTTTAACATTACATTGGGGAAGAAAGTCTTGCTGGAAGAAAAATGGAATTTTAACTTGAGTAATAATTCCGCAATGCCTTTTTGGCATTTGTATTAGTATTTAAGATACCATGAAATACTCTGTAGTGTAATAAAAAATAAAATAGTGTCAGAGAATGGAGAGCACACTCAGAAATACAGTGTGCAGAATGTTCCAGAATAAGAAAAAAAAAAAAAAAAAACAAGATATGAAGTAACAGGTGGGATTTGGATCATTCTAGAAGTAAGAGGAATGACATCTAATGAGATTTGAGATTTGCCATAAGCATGAAAGTTGATAAGATGTAGACTTCATGTTTTTAAATAGACTTTAGAGCAGTTTCACATTCATAGAAAAATTGGGGACAAGGCACAGAGTTCTCACATACCGCATTGTCCCATACATAAACAACCTTCCTCCATCAACATCATACACCAAGAGGTATGTTTGTTACTATCAGTGAATCTACATTGACACATCATTATCACTCAAAGTGCATAGTTTACATTAGGGGTCACACTTGGTGTTGTATATTCCCGGGGTTTGGCGAATATATAATGACTTGTATCTACCATTGTAATAGCATACAGAGTGTCATTGCTCTAAAAATCCTCCATGCTCTGCTATTCTTTCTTCCTTCCACTTTAACCCTTGACAACCACTGATCTTTTTACTGTGTGCATAGTTTGGCCTTTTTTCAGGATATCATGTAGCTGAAAGCATACAGTGTGTAGTATTTTCAGATTGATTTATTTTACTTACTAATGTCCATTTATGTTTCCTCTTTGTATTTTCATGGCTTATTTCCGTTTAGAGTTGAATAATGTTCTATTGTCTGGATGCATCACGGTTAATTTATTATTCACTTGCTGAGAAAACGTCTCAGTTGCTTCCAAGTTTTGAAAATTATTAGTAAAGTCATTATAAACATCTGTGTGCAGATTTTTATGTAGACGTAAGTTTTTAGCTCATTTGGTTAAATACCAATGAATGTGATTGCTGGTTGTTATGGTAGGATTATGTTTTGTATTGTAAGAAACTGCCAGTCTTCTAAAGTAACTGTACCATTTTGCATTCCCATCAACAAATGAGTGTGTTACTCCTTATCATCCCTAGCATTTGCCATTCTTAGTGTTTTAAATTTTAACCATTCTAATAGATGTGTCTGAGTATCTCATTATTGTTCTAATTTACATTTCTCTGGTGGTACATCTTTTTATATACTTATTTTTCATCAATATATCTTCTTTTGTCAGGTGTCTATTCAAGTCTTTTGTCCATTTTGGGGGGTTATTTTTCCTATTATTGAACTTTTAGAGTTCTTGATATATTTGAATAGCAGTCATTGATCAGATATATCTTTGGCAAATATTCTCTTCCAGTCTGTGTCTTCTACATTCATTCAGCAAACAGTGTATTTCACCACAACAGGAATTTTTAATTGTATTGAGGTTCAGTTTATTAATAATTTCTTTCATTCATTGTCTTTGGTGTTGTGACTACATATATTTTAACTGGAATGTCTCAGTTATTAATGTGGGAAGCTGAAACAATATGTTTTAAATGTTGGCATAATGTCATCTTTTATAAGGCAAAAAGAGAAATAAGGAGCATGCAAAAGAAATGATCATCACAATTACAATAAATAATATTTCTTATTTATTAAGTTTCTGGAACTAATTAAGACACTTACATTTAATATTTTATTTTATCCTCACTACAACCAATATAAGTGGTATTAAAACACAGCAATTGTTTTGTAAATTAGGAAGTTGGAAGCTCAGTTAGTGAGGTTACATAGCATTCCCAAGGTCATATAGTTGGTTAGTGTTAGAGCCAGGATTCAAACACAGAAAGCTCCAGGATTAAACCCAGTAAGGACTCTATGAAACCAAAGTATTTACTTAACTTCCTCAGGAAAGTTTCTAGAAAACAATAAGCAAATGGCCAGCCTTCCGAGATGTGGACATCGCTGGGTTCCAGTGATGTGAAGAAATTAGGCGAATGCATTTTTCTGTTTCTGGCTTATAGCCCAAGATACTGGAGCCTCCCTCCTCTCATACCTTCTTATCATTTAATTATTAACAGTCTTAGCTAATCATTAATTATGCACTGTCAATTATGCTTATATTATTATTTGAAATAGATACAATATATGACTGATTTGACTAAAATTATCCCCTTATTTAATTGTCAATTTGCATAAATTCAGATGCAATGAGATATTGCATAGTGATTCATCAGGCATTGAAAGCAGAAGCAACAACCTGAACGACGGGAGGCTCAGTCTCACAAATTATTGCCATTTTCTTGAGGAAAGAAATTCCATTATGACTGACTTTCCTTAGTCTGAAATTGTGATGAGTAGTTTGCCGACTTGAGAGCCATCATAGGTTTTATAGGGTGACACTAAAGGCGAACATGTATCTATGACCACTGGCAAGACATCTGTCCTGCACATAATTGAAACTTTCTCCTGTGCTGGTCCAGTGCCTTCATAGCAGGGCAATAGGTTTCCATGCTGGTGCTCTCATTATAGGGATGGCTGTCTGAATGTGATCCTTGAGTCTAGGGAGTTGAATGACTCACTTCCCCCACTTACTGTAAAGTGAAATTTCAATTGAAGGTGAGTGACGTGAACTAGCAAATTTGCTTCAAAGCTGTTTTCCTATGCTTCCATAGTAATAACATTTTGAAGTGCCTACTATGTGCTAGTTGTGTATTAGGAATTATGAGTAATTGCTCACATTTAATAAAAACAGCTCTATACAAATTTATGGTGCTATCATAGCTTTAGAAGTCACAAGTTTAACAAGTGTCAAACCTGCAATATATTCTAAATTTAATGGACTCAGAAATCTTCTGTGTTATAACTCTAGTACCTATAACGTATTAACTGGCACGTCTAGAAAAGTAAATTACGTTGTTTTCATATTTAATAAATACATATTTTTTAAAGTATATTAAGACATATATTCTTCTATTTCTAGTGGGGCTCTGTTATTTAAGCCACTACTGATACAAAGTTGTTTTCAGGCAAAGCATAATAACATACGTTCTGAATTTTTAAAATTTTATTGTATTTTTAATTGAAAAATAATAATTGTATATATTTATGGTATATAATGACATTTTAGATACCTGTATGCATTGGGGGATGATTAATTTTATCTAACTAACATATCCATCACCATACTTATCATTTGTTTTTGGTGACAACATCTAAAATCTACTCTTTCAGCAATTTTGAAACATACATTATTAATAACTACAGTATTTGTTACAGCCTAATAATAAGAGATATTTAAATTGTACTACAGTTTCTAAATAATTCATATTTACAGAGAGTAACACAATCTCTATTACATTATTAGAATTTAGGGAGTAATATTATAATACCCATTTTACAGACATGAAAATTCAGAAATTTACTTACCCAAAACTGTAAAACTCATAAATGAAGAACTTAAATAAAAGACTTGTATTTCCCAAGTCTATCCTCTTTCCTCTCATCTATACTTCAGTGCTTTTATTGTTTTCTCTTTTCTCTTTCTAAATTTAATTTTAGGTGATCAGTGTGCTCATGGATGGCTTCTGATTCTCCAGGTTTTCATGCAAGGGTACTCGAACGTGTGTATGTGCAGTGAGTATTAAAGGCTAAGATACTTTTCTATGAAGTCTCCA
This sequence comes from Chlorocebus sabaeus, assembly GCF_047675955.1. Taxonomy (NCBI): domain Eukaryota; kingdom Metazoa; phylum Chordata; class Mammalia; order Primates; family Cercopithecidae; genus Chlorocebus; species Chlorocebus sabaeus. The sequence goes on along the minus strand of NC_132930.1, from coordinate 22,489,284 downwards.
TCTTATTAGAATTTATTTCCCTTGATTTCTACACTAACAGGATCTAGGAAATATTGCTTTCTTTGCAAATTGTTCTTCTTGCTTCTTCACACTGGAATTAATGTGCCATCATAATCTTTGAATGCTGAGAAACCTGTGCCATCCTGTCTCCTCTGCTAGCTATTAACTAGACAAATATTTTTTCTGGAAATTTTTATTTTATCTTTGACCAATTTCCCTACATGATAAGCAAATTACTATGTAGGAACTGCCCACATGGCTTAAAAGTTAACAAACATTCATTAGGTTTAAGGTCCTAAAAAAATTGAATAATATTGTGCATTAAAAAAGTAATAAAATAATAGATAAATGTGCATCAAGAAATGATGGATATTAAAATAACCAGTAGAACATTTTGGAAAGAAAATATATCAAAAAATCAAATGAATCTAGGAGCTAGTTTTTTGAAAAGATTAGCAAAATAGGTAGACTGCTAATTAGACTAATAAAGAAAAGAGAGAAGAATCAAATAGACACAATAAAAAATGATAAAGAGTATATCACCACTGATCCCACAGAAATACAAATTACCATCAGAGAATACTGTAAACACCTCTATGCAAATAAACTGGAAAATCTAGAAGAAATGGACAAATTCCTGGAAATATACATCCTCCCAAGACTAAACCAGGAAGAAGTTGAATCACTGAATAGACCAATAACAAGTTCCGAAATGAAGGCAGGAATTAATACCCTACTAACCAAAGAAAGCCCACGACCAGACGGATTCACAACTGAATTCTAATAGAAGTGCAAAGAGGAGCCGGTATCATTTCTTCTGAAACTATTCCGAACAATAGAAAAAAAAGGACTCCTCCCTAACTCATTTTATGAGGCCAGGGTCATCCTGATACCAAAACCTGGCAGAGACACAACAAAAAAGGTAAACTTCAGGCCAATATCCCTGATGGACATCTATACAAAAACCCTCAATAAAATACTGTCAAACTGAATCCAACAGCACATCAAAAATCTTATCCACGATGATCAAGTCAGCTTCATCCCTGGTATACACGGCTGATTTAACATACACAAATAAATAAATGTAATCCATCACATAAACAGAACCAATGACAAAAACCACATGATTATCTCGATAGATGCAGAAAAGGCCTTTGATAAAATTCAACATTCCATCATTCTAAAAACACTCAATAAACTAGGTATTGATGGAACATATCTCAAAATAATAAAAGCTGTTTATGACAAACCCATAGCTAATATCATATTGAATGGGCAAAAGCTGAAAGAATTCCCTTTCAAAACTGACACAAGACAAGGATGCCTTCACTCACCATTGCTATTCAACATAGTATTGGAAGTTCTGGCCAGGAAAATCAGGCAAGAGAGTGAAATAAAAGTTATTCAGATAGGAAGAGGGGAAGTCAAATTGTCTCTCTTTGCAGATAACATGATTATATATTTAGAAAACCCCATCATCTCAGCCCCAAAACTTCTCAAGTTGATGAGCAACTTTAGTAATGTCTCTGGATAAAAAAAATAAATGTACAAAAATCACAAGCATTCTTATACACTGACAATAGACAAGCAGAGAGCCAAATCATGAGTAAACTCCCATTTAAATTGCTACAAAAGAGAATAAACTACCTAGAAATACTTAGGGACCTGAAGGACCTCTTCAAGGAGAATTGCAAACCAGTGCTCAAGGAAATAAGAGAGGATACAAACAAATGGGAAAAAATCCCATGCTTATGGATAGGAAGAATCAGTATTGTGAAAATGGCCATACTGCCCAAAGTAATTTACAGATTCATTGCTATTCCCATCAAGCTACCATTGACTTTCTTTGAAGAATTAGGAAAAACACTTTAAATTTTATACGGAACCAAAAAGATCCCATATAGCAAAGACAATCCTAAACAAACAGAGCAAAGCTGGAGGCATCAGTCTACCTGACTTCAAACTATTCCACAAGGCTACAGTAACCAAAACAGCATAGTACTGGTACCAAAACAGATATATAGACCAATGGAACAGAATAGAGACCTCAGAAATAACACCACACATTTACAACCATCTGATCCTCAACAAACCTGACAAAAACAAAACTGACTAGCCATATGCATAAAACAGAAACTGGACCCCTTTTTTTACACCTTTTACAAAAATTAACTCAAGATGGATTAAAGACTTAAACGTAAACCCAAAACCATAAAATCTCTAGAAGAAAACCTAGGCAATACCATTTAGGACATAGGCATGGGCAAAGACTTCATGACTAAAACACCAAAAGCAATGGCAACAAAAGCGAAAATTGACAAATGGGATCTAATTAAACTAAAGAGCTTCTGCACAGCAAAAGAAACTAGCATCTGAGTGAACAGGCAATGGAGAAAATTTTTGAAATCTGCCCATCTGACAAAGGTCTAATATTCAGAATCTACAAGGAACTTAAAAAAAATTGCAAGAAAAAACAACCCCATCAAAAGTGAGTGGAGGATATGAACAGACACTTCTCAAAAGAAGACATTTATGTGGCCAACAAACAGATGAAAAAAAAAACCTCATCATCACTGGTCATTAGAGAAATGCAAATCAAAACTACACTGAGATACCATCTCATGCCAGTTAGAATGGCAATCATTAAAAAGTCAGGAGACAATAGATGCTGGCAAGGCTATGGAGAAATAGGAATGTTTTTACACTATAAGAATATAAATTAGTTCAACCATAGTGGAAAACAGTGTGGTGATTCCTCAAGGATCTAGAATCAGAAATACCATTTGACTCAGCAATCCCATTACTGGGTATATACCCAAAGGATTAGAAATCATTCTACTATAAATATGCATGCACACTTATGTTTATTGCAGCACTATTTACAACAGCAAAGACCTGGAACCAAGCCAAATGCCCATCAAAGATAGACTGAATAAAGAAAATGTATCACATATATACCATAGAATGCTAGGCAACCATAAAAAAGAGTGAGTTCATCTCCTTTGCAGGGACATGGATTAAGCTGTAAGCCATCATTCTCAGCAAGTTAACACAGAATGGAAAACCAAACACCGCATGTTCTCACTCATAAGTGGGAGCTGAACAGTTAGAACACATGGATATAGAGAGGGGAATATCACACAGTGGGGCCTATCCAGAAGTGGGGGCAAGGGAAGGGAGAACATTAAGACAAATACCAAATGCATGTGCAGCTTAAAACCTAGATGACGGGTTGATAGGTGCAAGAAACCACCATAGCAAATGTATGCCTATCTAACAAACCCACATGTTGTATACATTATCCAAGAACTTAAAGTAAAATTTACAAATTTTTAAAAAAGAAAATATATACATGCATTGAAATATAAAGTATACACAACAGGTGGAATAATAGTAAACCTATGTATGGTTAGATTGGATTTCTAAATTGGAAAACAACACTGAATAATTTATCAATAAAAAAGTGTAGGGAAGACTACCTATTTGATAGCACAATAGGGTGATGACATTCAATAATAACTTAATTGTATATTTTAAAATAACTTAGCGAATGTAAAATAACCTAAAAAATGTAATTAGATTGTAACTCAAGAGAAATATCTTTAGGGGAAGAATGAAAAAATACAGGGACATTAAAAAATTAAAAATATGAAGAATAAATTTACAAGCATAGATAACACTGAAGAAATTTTTAATAGTTTCCTAATAGAATGACAGGGATAAAATTCAGGGAAATATAACTGAAACTATTGTTGAATTAAAGAAGTGCATGAATTATCTTAGTGCACTGACTTTATACTGTGTATATAATGGGACAGAAACATGTTAAGGATAAAGAAAAATCTCTAAAACCCAACTAAAGAGAAAATATACATAAAAAGGAATAAAAATATTATTTAAAATAAAATTATTACAGTAAAATTACAATAAAACAAACAACTTTCAACATAAAATTTCCTAGCCATTGAACATATGATTCAGACAAGACTATTACATGAAATTTTCAGATATACAAAGAATATATACTACCAATAGATTCTTACAAATTACCCAATAATGTATTTCAAATCAGAAAACCCAAACAAAAATAATAAAATATGAACACCTCATCAATCTTGGGTTTAAAAAAAACAGAAATAAAAAAAATCAGTTCAATTCAACAGATTATACACTATCAAATTATAATCGTCTGATACAGTTTAGCTGTGTCCCCACCCAAATCTCATTTTAAATTGTAATTCCCATAGTCCCCACATGTTTTGGGAGGGACAAGATGGATGGTAATTGATGGGGCAGATTCCCCCATGCTGTTTCCTAGTAGTGATTTCTCATGAGATCTGATGGTTTTATAAGCATCTGGCATTTCCCCTGCTGGCACTCATTCTTGTTCTGTCCTGTCACTCTGTGAATAAGATGCCTGCTTCTCCTTTACCTTCCACCATGATTGTAAGTTTCTGAGACCTCCCCAGCAATGCAGAACTGTGAGTCAATTAAGCCTCTTTTCTTTATAAATTTCCCAGCCTTGGGTATTTCTGTATCGGTAGCATGAAAACAAACTAATACAGTAAAAAGGTATCACAGAGAGTGAGGCACTGCTGTTAGAATGCCCAAGAATGTGGAAATGCCTTTAGAACCGGGTAACAGGCAGAGATTGGTACAACTGGAGGACTTAAAAGAAACCAGGAAAATCTGAGAAAGTTTGGACTTCCTAGAGATGTGTTGATTGGTTTTGACCAAAATGCTGATAGTGATATGGACTATGAAGTCCAGGCTGAGGTGGTCTCAGATGGAGATGAGCAACTTCTTGGAAACGTGAGTAAAGGTCACCCTTGCTATGCTTTAGCAAAGAGACTGGGGCCGCATTTTGACCCTACCCTAGAGATCTATGGAACTTTGAAGCTGGAAGAGATAATTTAGGGTATCTGGTGGAAAAAAATTTCGAAGCAGCAAAACATTCAAAGAAAGCAGCACATAAAAGCTTGGAAATTTTTCAGCCTGCCTTTGATAGAAAACAGAAACACATTTTCTGGGGAAAATTTTAAGCTGGCTACAGATATTGGCATAAATAATGAGAAGCCAAATATTAATCACTAAGATAATGGGAAACTGTCTCCAGGGCATGACAGAGAAATCCCCAGCAGCCTTTCCCCTTGTAGGCCCAGAGGCCCAGGAGGGAAAAATGCTTTTTTGGGCCAGGCTCAGGGTCACCTTTCTCTGAGCAGCCTTAGGATGTGGTGCCCCGTGTTTCAGCTGCTTCAGCTCCGGCCACGGCTAAAAGGGTCCAGGTACACTTTGGGCCATTAATTCAGAGAGTACAAGCCCCAGTTTTTGGTGGCTTTCATATGGTGTTGAGCCTGTGGGTACACAGAAGTCAAGAATTGAGTTTTGGGGACCTTTGTCTAGATTTCAGAGGATGTATGGAAATGCTTGGGTGCCCAGGCAGAAGTTTGCTGCAGAGGTGGAGTCCTTATGGAGAACTTCATGGACGTGCTCCCATTCCAAATGGGATAAATTGGCCAAAAATGTGGCTACAGGCCCCATGCAAATCCAAAACCCAGAAGGGCAGTCATTAAATATTAGAGCTCCAAAATGATGTCCTTTTACTCCATGTCTCATATCCAGGGCATACTAACGGAAGGGGTGGACTCCCAAGGTCTTGGGAAGCTCTGCCTCTGTGGCTCTGTAGGGTGCAACCCCATGGTGGCTTTCATAGCATTGAGTGTGTGTGGCTTTTCTGGATGCACAGTGCAAACTATTAGTTGATCTACCATTATGTGGTCTAAAGAACAGTTGCCCTATTCTCACAGCTTCACTAGGAAGTACCCCATTGGGCACTCCGTGTGGGGGTTTCAACACCATATTCCCTCTCTGCACTGCCCTAGCAGAGGCTTTCTATGAGGATTCTACCCCTACAGCAGACTTCTACCTGGACATCCCTGCATTTCCATACATCATCTGAATTCTAGGCACGGGTTCCCAAACCTCAACTCTTGCCTTCTGCATCCTCACAGGACTGACACCATGTGGTAGCCACCAAGACTTGGGGCTTGCACCCTCTGAGACAATGGCCTGAGCTGTACCTCTGCTTGTTTTATCTATGGCTGGAGCTGGAATGGCTGGGATGCAGGCCACTATGTCTCCAGGCTTCACAGGGCAGCTGGGCCCTGGGCTTGACCCACCAAACCATTTTAATATGATAGACCCCTGGACCTGTGATGGGAGGGGCTTCCCCAAATGTCTCTGACATGCCCTGTAGACATTTTCCTCATTGTCTTGGCAATTAATATTTGGTTCCTTTTTACTTATGCAAATTTCTGCAGCCAGCCTGAATTTTTTCCCAGAAAATGAGGTTTTGTTTTCTACCACATGATAAGGTTGCAAATTTTCCAAACTTCTATGCTCTGCTTTCCTTTGTAAAAACATTAGTCCCAATTTCAGATCATCTCTTTCTGAATGCCAATGACTGTACACTGTTAGAAGAAACCAGACCAAATCTTGAATACTTTGCTGTTTAGAAATTTCTTCTACCAGATGCGCTAAATCATCTCTCTAAAGTTCAAAGTTCCATAGATCCCTAGAGCAGGGACACAATGCCACCAGTCTCTTTTATGTGGCATAGCAAGAGTGGCCTTTATTCCAGTTCCCAACAAGTTCCTCATCTCGGTCTGAGACCACCTCAGCCTCTTATTGTCCATATCACTATTAGCATTTTGGTCAAAACCATTGAAAAAGTCCTCGGAAGTTTCAAACTTTCCCAAATCTTCCTTTCTTCTTATGAGCCTTCCAAAGTATCTCAACTTCTGTCTACTACTTGGTTCCAAAGTCAGTTCCACATTTTCTGGTATCTTTATACCAGTATCCCAGTTTCCTAGTATTAATTTTCTGTATTAGTTTATTCTCACACTGCTATACAGAACTACCTGAGACTGGGTAATTTATGAAGACAAGAGGTTTAGCTGGCTCACAGTTCCATAGGTTTAACAGGAATTATGACTGGGAGGGCTCAGGACACTTACAATTATAGCAAGCAGGAAAAGGAAAGCAAGCAGGTCTTACCATGGTAGAACACGAGAGAGAGTGAAAGTGAACAGGAAACTGCCACATACTTTTAAACCATCATCTTGGGAGAACTCACTCACTATCATGAGATGAGCTAGGGGAAAATTCACCCCGATTATCCAATCACCTCCCACCAGGTCCCTCCCCTGACACATGGAGATTGCAATGCAAAATGAAATTTTGATGGGGACACAGAGACAAATCGTATCACCCTGTGACATGACATTACCTATATAATAAATCTGTGCATCTACCCTTGACCTATAATAAAAGTTAAAAAACAACAACAAAGTGTTTGCATCTGTAATACATAAAGAATAATAATATTTTATCAGTTTCAAACATAAATAAAAGGCTTGAATAGAAGTTTTTACAAATGAGTATATAAGAAAACATATGGCCAATAAGTACATAATAGTGTTCAACATAATTTGCCTTCAGGAAATTCAAATTAAAGTCAGGATGGAATACCAATCTACACCTACTGAAATGAAAAAAAAAAAGCAAAAGAAAATCAACAGTACAAATATTGGCAAGGATATGGAAAAATTAAAACTTCTACAGATTTGTAGTAAGAAAATACACTGACACAACTATTTGAATGTCTGATTTTTTAAAATGTAAAATATACATGTAGAGAAGAAAATGTAGTATATTTTCCTCAACCATTGCAAGAGTCTTGGCTGGCATCTCTATAACAAAAGACAGATTAACAAAATGCAGATTAACAAGAGAAAAGAATGATAAATTAATGTAACAAACTTTTACATTACACATGAAAACCTTCAGAAAAAAAGACCCAATGACACAGCGAAAACTATGTACTTTTATGCTAAGTCTGATGAAAGAAGTAGATAGTTGTGTAGAAAAGTGGTTGGACAAAAATGGTATGGTAAATGTTTATTATTATTATTATTATTATTATTATTTTGAGATAGAGTTTTACTCTTCTTGCCCAGGCTGGAGTTCTATGGTGTGGTCTCGGCTCACTGCAACCTCTTCCTCCTGGGTTCAAGTGATTCTCCTGCCTCAGCCTCTCAAGTAGCTGAGATTACAGGCGTCCGCCACCATGCCCAGCTAATTTTTGTTTTTTAGTAGAGACAGGGTTTCACCATGTTGGCCAGGCTGGTCTCGAACTCTTGACCTCAGGCAATCTACCCGCCTCAGCCTCCCAAAGTGCTGGAATTACAGGCGTGAGCCACCGTGTCCGACCTGGTAAATACTATTAATGGTAATAAACTGGGGGGAATACAGAAAAGCCTGTTTAGAGCTTTTCTGCATCTCTGTGTCTGTGACATCGCTTTCCTCTGTGTATGGGGCACGACTGCTCTGGAATGAGGATCTTATAACCTATTTTTAATTGTGGTAGTGGAGAGAAATTTGTAAAGATCCTGCATTACACAGAATGGCAAAGGAGGGTCAGAGTGACTTTCTTGCTTCTGAAGAGTTCCAATTGCCACGATGCCATATTTTGTGTTATTGTGTTCTGAGCCATGACATACACTACCCTACAATCCAGTAATCACACTTTTAGATATTTATCTAAGATAAAAGAAAACATGTCTGCAAAAATCTCTGTACTCTATTATATAAATAATATAATGGTGACTTTTTCATAATACCCTCAAACTGGAAACTGCCCACCTGTTCATCAACAAGGAAATAGATGTACTATGGTGGATATGAATAAGAAATTAATTCTTGAAAAAAGAATACACAAGAACATTAATGTATCTTAAAAACCTTATGACTAGTGAAAGAAGTAATTCACAGAAAATTAAATACTGTGTAATTCAATTTTTATAAAGTTCAAGAATAGGTAAAATTAAGCTAGCTATGTGGATAAAAATCAGATCGCTGGTTTCTTCAAGGAATTGATCAGGAAGGAGTTTTAGGAAATTGCAGCTTGATGCTAATGCACTGTGCCTGAAAAAAAGGATGGGGTTTACACGAATAAATACATTTTTAAAAAACTGAAGGAACTATACTCTTAATACTTCCACATTTCAAGTATATAAATAATATCTCAGAAACAGATAATAGTAGCTTTCTACATTTCAAAGTATGTAAATAAATTCTATATAAACAGTAATAGAGAAAAAGAAAGGGAATGTTCTTCCTTGTTTGGAAGGAAGATAAACATTCCAATTAATTTATCAGAAAAAGAGAATTTTAAGTAGTTTTGTGAAACATATATGTGTAATTATTAATAGTACTGTGGGATTTATTATTTCACAAGTCATGTCAGATCATAGCAATAAAATAATGGTAGTACAAAAGAGAAAATAAAAACTTTCAACCAATGGAAGGCAGGAAATTTGAGGGAATAAGAAAAAGAAAGAGTACAACCAAAGCCAAACAAAACAAAACAAAAACTACACACATACACATACACACATACACACACACCCACACAAACACACGATAAATTGACAGACCAAAAGACCAAGTATTGAGTAACTATATGAATGTAAGCAAATTAATATCTGACTGACATAACAGGAGAACAGATGAATAATTGTCTTCTGGTCACAAAGCAAGTGACAAGATTGAGCATTGAATCCCCAGTTTATTTTGTACAAAGCATACACACTTAAATACTAGAGAACATCTAGGATTTCAGGTGAGCTTGGAGGAGATATTTTATGATAATGATTGAGAAACAAAGAACTGAATTCATTTATAAACTAATTTTATAATGCATACATCAGTTTATAAAAGCCTATTCTGAAGATTTGCTTGTCACACTGGCCTCCTTGCTGTTTTGGGGATATGTGAAGCACATCGTATTCCTGTATCATGCTGTGTTCTTCATTTCTCCCACTGTGGTGAATGCCCTACTGCCAAACACCTGCGTGGCTCAACTCTTTCTCACTGTATTCACATAACCACTCAAACGTCACCTTAGTAAAGAAGATTTGGTTCTACTCTATTAAATATAGTAGTCCCTCCCTTCTGCCCTGTCACTTTTTATTCCCTTATCTTACCCATCTGACATTGTATGTGTCTGTATTCATTAACTTGCTCATTGACCACACTCACTGAACAGAAGGTGCCTTCCATGAGAGTAAGATTTTCCCCTATAAAGTTACAGCAATGTTTCGCAAATAGTAGCTGGTCATTAAATATTTATGGAAGGAAATGTGAATGCATTGCATTCTTTCCTTCCCCCACAAAAGTGCTTATTTATTATTTAATTGATAGTTCATTGAGATATTTTCGTAACTTATTATATTAGTCCATTTTCACACTGCTAATAAAGACAAACCTGAGACTGGGAAAAAAGAGGCTTAATGGACTTACAGTTCCACATGGCTGGGGAGGCCTCACAATCATGGTGGAAGACAAGGTGGAGCAAGTCACATCTTACGTGGATGGCAGCAAGAGAGTTTGTGCAGGGAAACTCCCATTTTTAAAACTGTCAGATCTAGTGAGACTTACTCACTCTCATGAGAACAGCAGGGGAAAGACCCACCCCCTTGATTCAATTACCTCCCATTGGGTCCCTCTCACAACACATGGGAATTCAAGATGAGATTTGAGTGGGGACACAACCAAACCAGATCACTGGTGTTTTAATTCATTTAACAATCATTCAATAAGGAATTCCAGCATCTATGTCTATACATTTTTGCAGTTGTCTAGATAATGATTTTTCATCATGTTATTATCTATTACGGGTAGACAGTTTTGGCAGATTTATTTCTAGTGAACACATAATAATAAAGACACACTACCATTTGGGGGTACTTACTATGAAGCAGTCACTACACTAGGAACTTTAAAACATTATGAAAGATAATTCTTATAAAAATACATAGTTTTATTAGATCAATTTTACAGATGAAATAATCTGAGAGCTAAAGAGTTGAATCAGTTTGCTTCAGGATATGGAGCCTGATTTGCCTTGCTTAATAACAAAAATTGGGACAGAAAGAGGCTTGACTTGTAGCATATTCCTGGTTCCACAGTGTAAATATCCACATCATGGCTGATTTCAAGCTACAAATGTGATCACTGAACACAGAAATAGAAACAGAAACTAGCAATCAGCTCGTATGAGCCACTGTATATTACTAATATTTGGCAAAGACAGAGAACAAACCATCGCTGTTTGAATCCATGTTTTCAGCCACTACACTGGAGTTACCTAAGATGATGACTAAGTGCTGTTTAGATCTACTTTAAAATAAATCTAAAGGTACTGATATTTTTTTTCAGTGATATTATTTGGCCTGAAAAATACTCAACGAAGAAGTAAATCTACTTTGTTGACGGTTGGAATAGTATGAGCCTCCATTTCCAGTCCCTGTTCAATTGACAAGAATACTATTCTTTTTCTTAGTATCTGTTTCTTTCGCACTATAACAAATTGGTTGGCTCTACTTTTGTCTTTTATCAGGACTTGTTGTCTAGTATCTTCTTTCTCTCTAACCAATATGGATGATGAATCACATCTGTTCCCCACGTAATGACTTCAAAGGAAGAGTTTACAGCTCTACCTGTGAGTTTCTGTGATGTCTGGTTATTTTCACATTGCTGTATAATAGATCTCCAAAGACCAGGAAAGAAGAGGAAGTCTATTTCTAAAACCATTATGGCATAATCAAGAATGAGAAAAATACTGGGGTTTTATTCTGCCTTATGATGAAAATGAGAAGTTATGGGTAGGGAAATTTTAATAACCAAATAAAAATTACGAGATAACGTTATCAACTAGTCTATGTGCACAAAAGGGAAGACTATATTAAGAATAAGATTCTCTGGTTAATGAGATTGTTTTAACAGGAAGGTGTAAGAGTCACAAGTTAAATAACAAACTCATTTGCACAAGTATCTGTTCTTGGAAGTTACATATATTTCTTTGCCTATCAGAGTACTTACCCATACACAATGTGAGTGCCTGATCATATAAAACTGTGGCCTTATTATATAGGGTTTCTTCAATGTGAAATATGTCTAATACATTAGCTAATAGTTGCATACAAATTAAGATAACAATGTCAACATTTTCTAATTTCAAATATGAAAATAACTCTGCTTGAAAATACAAAAGAGTTCTTTCTCACTTGTGTTTTTTGTTTTTTGGAATCATACAATTTTAAAATCTCAAATATTTAAACTACCATAACAAAATATCTATATAAAGCCTGTTATCATGTCAAAAGTAGCCATATCCTGCCATATTCTAGCTTACTTTACTTCTTTATTATGATTATTTAAAGATAATAGAAAGAGAAATGAAGGGGAGATTAGGTTTGTAACACCTTTGAAAATATTTGAATAGCAATGCATCTTAAATATTTAATATATATGAATTACCACTGTATGTTCTAAAATAATGTAATTGCACATAAACTCCTTGCCTTCCTTATTTTAAATGCATTCAGGGAAAAGTTATTCAAATAAAAAATGATATTCCCAAGATGAAAATCATAGAATTATAAGGTTCTTATGCATCTACTTACTATGCAGACTTAATAAGTAACAGGGTTTTATGAGACTGAAATATTATTGTTTTTCATTTCAACCATTTGGGCTTAAAATACTGTCAATTTAAAAAAGCACAGCGCTGAGTTTGCAGCAGCTTCTGAAATAGCTTACTCTTTTGTTAAAGTATGTTTGGGTTTTCTTACCTCAAGAAGCAATTGTAGGCTGGGCACAGTGACTCACGCCTGTATTCCCAGCACTTTGGGAGGCTGAGGCAGGCGGATCACCAGGTCAGGAGATCAAGACCATCCTGGCTAACATGGTGAAACCCTGTCTCTAAAAATACAAAAAATTAGCCGGGCGTGGTGGTGGGCACCTGTAGTCCCGGCTACTCGGGAGGCTGAAGCAAGAGAATGACGTGAACCCCGTAGGTGGAGGTTGCAGTGAGCCGAGATCGCGCCACTGCACTCCAGCCTGGGTGATAGAGTAAGACTCTGTCTCAAAAAAAAAAAAGAAAAAGAAAAAGAAAAAAGAAATTGTATTCTGAAATAAATATTTCAGTTTTCTTAGCAAGTGTAGAATTAAATGAACATTTATTAATATAGAGTACATTAGGTACATATTTATATATTTCCTCAGAAGCAATAAATGCAACCGGTTTCTGCTTCATTACATTTAAGATATGACAACTGGAAAGATACCCTCATTAAACCAAATACTTTTTATTCCAGCGTGGGATTAGTTAATATTTAAAAGATTAGTTGAGATTTAGGACTTATCTGTCTTCTGATATAGATAATGCCAGTCAGGGCAATGTCATTTTGAACAATGTTACGATTCACTCTGAAGTTATACTCATCATCCGAGGCACAGGCTGAATCACATCTCTGCTAGAAGCATTTATCTTTTTAAATTCATGGGATACAAAGTTTGGAATAAATGTTAGAACTCATCGTGTCATACCTCTAGACCAAAATTTCTCAAATGCTTTTGCATCAACTTTGCATCAGTAGCACATAGCAAAACCATCCATAAAGTTATACACTTAAAAGAGTAAAACCCAGAAATCTGAATTTAAACTGACACTGCAAGTGATACTTTGCATTATAAAATTGTCAAACGACCACTCCAGCATGGCTTGATATGCTTCTTTGACAACTTTTCCAGTGGTTGAATATCTTTGGAGGAAAAAAACATGCTATGACACTACACTCAAACACTACTCATAATCTAGGCAAGTCTATTAAAAATATAAATATACCTTATACTTTGTCACCATTTTTCACTTCCAAAAGTCTATTTCATCCTCCTAAAATGACACTGAAACCTTCCAATATTTTCAACGTATTTTAACAAATTATGTAATGCAAATAGGCCTTTGCATTATTGACTAAATGCAACACTCATTCATGTCAAAAATTGTCAACAAACTAGAAAGAGAAAGGAGCTTCCCAACTTGACAAAACACATATAAAAATAACCTCTATTGAACAACGTATTTAGTAGTGAGAAACTGGATGATCTCATTTTAAAATTGGAGATAGGTAATGATATTATTCCTCATCAATTATATGAAGAATCATACTGGAATTCCTAGCTAATGCAATAAGCGTGAAAATAAATAACATGTATGCATTTTCAGAGGAAGAAATTAAACCATTTGGTTTACAGAAGACATAAATGTCTATGTAGAAAAACTCAAGAGTCTTCAAAATTAAATAAATAAAACTTTCTTAAATGAACTAATATAGGAAAGACACAGGATACGTAGCTAATATACAAAAGCTAATTGATTTCATATATATCAGTGATAAACTGACATTTGAATTCTTTAAAAATATACTATTTACAATACTCCTATCCCAAAACCAAAAATGAAACACTTAGGTATAAATCTAATGAGATATCTATAACATCTACGTGCATATTCCTACAAAACTCTGATGAAAGAGATTGAAAATATTAAATGAAGGAAGAGATATTTCATGTTCATGTATTAGAAGACTCAATATTGTTAAGATAACAGTTCTTCCAAGTTGATGTATAGATTTGATGCAATTTCAGTCAAAATCACATCAAGCTATTCTATAGAAACTTACAAACTTATTATAAAGTTTATGTGCAAAGACAAAAGACCTAGTATAACCAAAACAATGAGGAAGAAGAGGAACTGTATTAGTCTGTTCTTATGCTGCTATGAAGAAATATCCAAGACTGGGTAATTTATAAAGCAAAGAGGCTTAATTGACTCACAGTTCTGTTTGGCTGGGAATATCACAGGAAACTTATAATCACGGTGGAAGGGGAAGCAACATGTCCTCCTTCACATGACAGCAGAAGAGAGAAGTGCCAAGCAAAAGGGAAAAAGGCCTTTATAAAATCATCAGATCTTGTGAGAACTCACTGACTATCATGAGAACAGCAACACTAAGAAAACTGTCCATATGATTCAATTACCCCCCAGCACATCCCTCCCATGACATGTGGGGATTATGGAAACTACAATTCAAGACCATATTTGGGTGGAGACACAGCCAAATCATATCAAGAACTAGGATGGATGATTCAAATAACGTGACTGTAAGACTTATAAAGATACCATAGTCAAGACAATGACAATTTGATAGAAAAGGAATAATCTTCAACAAATGATGCTGAAACAAGTGAGTGTCCATATTAAAAAGAAAGAACCCACATACAGATCTTATACCTTTAAGAGAAATAAATCACATTGAATCATAGATGTAAATGTGAAACAAAAATATATAAACCTTTCAGAAGAAAATATAGAAAGTCTAGATGACCTTTGGTTTGGTAATGAGATTTGAGATACAACACAAAAGCATGATCAATGAAAGAAATGATAGTAGTTGACCTTTACTAAAATTAAAATCTTTTTCTCTGACTAGTACACAGTAAGAGAGTGCAAAGACAAGGCACAGACATGCAAATACATATGTTAAACAAGTGCTATCCAACATATATAAATAACTATTATAACCCAAAAAAAGTAAACACATGAACTAATTTGAAAATGGTTCAAAGAATTGATGCTCACTAGAAAAGATATCAATATGGCAAATACGCATATAAAAAGATACTTGACATCATATGTCATGAGGTAATTGCAAATTAAAAAAATACCTGATATCCCCACACACTATTAGGACAACTATAATCCAAAGACACTGGAAATAGCAATTGATGAGTAAAGATTCACAGCACCAGGGACTACCATTCATTGCTAGCAGGAATACAAAATGCTATGGCCATTTTGGAAGCGGTTTAGCAGTTAATTATAAAGTTAAACACAGCCTTATCATATGATGTAGGAAATAGATTCCGGCATACTTACAAATCTGAGTTGAACACATATGTTAACATGAAAAACTTTATCCGAATGTTTATAATACCTTTATTTATAATTACCAAAAGCTGTTCTTCAACAGATGAATAAACGATGATATATCTATGCAATGGAATATTATTCATAGATTAAAAGAAATGAGCCATCAAGACAAAAAGATGTGAAGGAATATAAAACGCATATTGATAAGTTTTAAAAAAACAGTCTGAAAAGGCTGTATTGTATAATTTCAAACATATGACATTCTGGAAAAAAACAAAATTATGGAAAGTGGTACAAACAGCAGTGGTTACTAGTGGGTCAGGGAAGGAGAGTAAGATTGAAGAGGGGAAGCACAGAACTACACAGCTTAGTCTACATTCATATATTTTCTTGTTCTGACAGATGAGAGAGCCTAGAAGCGATAACAGCCCAATAGCAACGAGCACACTTAGTTCATCGATCTATGTTTCTAACACTGTTGTTCACTGAAAGGACTCAGGTAAACTTGAAAACACCACTGATTGTTCACTGAAAAGACTCAGGTAAACTTGAAAACATCACTGATTGTAAGACTGGGGTGACAGGAAATATACAAGGTGATTCTGAAACTTCTTGTAGTACAAGAAAATAAAGAAGTTCTCCAAAACCACCTAACCAATAAGCAGACGGACAAACGAACCTACACACATTGATGAGGGTTTGTCGAAGGGACACAGGAGTCAACTGGAGGATGTTTCAATGGTCATAGCTAGAAAAATTTGAGCCATACGATAAACACAGTACTATTGGATTCTAACTCAAAGTATAAAATACATGCCCATGAATTATGCCGATGTGAATAAATAATAAATGGGAGAGAAGAGACAAATCTGTGCAGAATTAGTTCAATAATTTATGTAGATATGTCTCCCTCAAGAGATGGAGAATAAGTCCTCACACTTTAAGTATGTGCTGTACAAAGTGTCTTCCTTGCAAAGCATACACTATGGAATGGCGTTGGGGTAGGGGAGGAGTAACTTTCAATAAAGAAAGCTGATAAACATTACCTCACCCAGATGGCCCAGGTTAGGTTGATAATATATATTCTTACTGTGATGTGATGAAAATGGAACATTATTTCTATGACTGTCCTCCTCCAAATCTGTAACCCAATCTAATCATGAGAAAACATCATACAAATCCAGAAATATTCCACAAAGTAGCTTGAGCAGTACTTCTGAAAACTGTTATGTCATCCAAAGCAAAAAAGGGTTGTGAAACTCTTCCAGTGCAGAGGTGCATAAAACAATATGACAGCTTAAAGTACTGTGGTGCTTTAAATGAAATCCTGGAACAGAAACAAACATGATACAATAATAACGATCATTGCCGGGAGCAATGGCTCACTCCTGTAATCGTGGTACTTTGGGAGGCTGAGGCAGGTGGATCACCTGAGGCCAGTAACTCGAGGCCAGTCTGGCCAATATGGTGAAACCCCATCTCTACTAAAAATACAAAATTAGCTGTGAGTGGTGTCCAGCGCCTGTAATCCCAGCTACTTGGGAGGCTGAGGCAGTAGCTGGGATTGAACCCTGGAGGCGGAGGTTGCATTGCGTTGAGATCCTGCCATTGCACTCCAACCTGGGCAAGAAAAGTGAAACTCCGCCTCAAAAATAAATAAATAAATAAATAAATAAATAAATAAATAACATTGATTCATTAATTTTAATGACTGTAACACACTAACATAAGATGTTAACTATGGGGACTGAGCAAGCGATTTATGGAAAATTAGTACTATCTTCTCAATTTTTCAGTAAATCAAAAAGTATTCTAAAAATAAATGTTTATTCTTAAAAACAACATTTACAAGGAAAATCCAACTAAATAAAGAAGAAAAAGCACAAAGTGCATGCTTCTTAGGAGCAGGATTCAAGTATTCAGAATCGTATGCTTTCCCTTTGTAATTTTAGTGTTTTTCAATTTGAATTCCTTCCTTCCTTCCTTCCTTCCTTCCTTCCTTCCTTCCTTCCTTCCTTCCTTCCTTCCTTCCTTCCTTCCTTCCTTCTTTCCTTCCATTTTCTTTTTTCCTTTGAGACAGGGTCTCATCGCGTCACCCAGGTGAGAGTGCAGTGGAGCCCTCATAACTCAGAGCAGCCTTCACCTCCTGGGCTCAATCAAACTTCCTGCCTCAGCCTCCCAAGTAGCTAGAATTACAAGTGTGTGCCACCACGCCTGGCTAATTTCTGTATTCTTTGTAGAGGCAAGCATTTGTCATGTTGCCCAGGCTCGTCTCGAACTCCTAGACTCAAGCAATCCACCTGCCTTTGCCTCCCAAAGTGCTGAAATTACCAGTGTGAGACATAGCTCTCAGTCCTCAACTTGAATTTATTTTTTATAAAAGGAGGAGAGAGACTAAAATGGGAAGCAAGAAGGAAGGAAGGGAAAAAGAAGGAGAGAGGTAGGAACAGGGGAAGAGAAAGTTAGAGCAAAAGAGTAGAGGGAAGACACAGAAGGGAGGAAAGAAACCATTGACTTGCCCCAAATTACCCATGTAATAATAGGTAAAACCAGAACTTAATTCTTAATTCTTTCAAATGCCAAAGCCCTCACATTATTAACCTTTCCCCCCCCCCCCCTTTTCTGTACAGAGAGGATAAAATGACTACAGAGTCAGCAATGTGTCCATTGCTTAACAGGAACTAAAAGGGGAGAAATTTCATTTCTCACCCCTTTGGCAAATTCATAAAAAATGTGCTTACTGTCATACGTTACTGAACTAAATAACCAATTATAGTCTAAAAGATAAATGTGGGTTTTGCCTAAGATGTTGCAAACAGTTAAGTCAATTCTATCTGCTTTTTGTTGTAAATATTCTGCAGAGCCAAATTTTATAACTTCTTTAGTCATATGTTCTTTGCATCATCATTGCACTTTGGTTTGCAATAGCAGATTCTGGGGTGTAACGTTAGTTAAGTTGATGAAAAGGAAGTGATCCAGTGTCTCTACAAAGTAAACCTTGTTTGAGGAGTTTACAGTGAAAATAACCTCTATTTAAGTGGAGTGAGAAGGTTCTTACTGCAGTATTTTAAAGCTGTTTCTCACATATTATATTCACTTTTTAATCAGGGGAGATGATGTATAATTCTAAAAAATACTTTAGGCCAAGATATAATGATATTCTTCTTCAATACCCTATATTACCCACGTAGTTAAAAGAAAGAGAATGTGCTTGGTTATTTTTTTTTTTTTTCCTTTTGCCTCCCTTTATTTTACAAGCCCAGAGGGATGCAACTCATTTTCTGTGTAATTATTTTAAGACTGACTTAGAGAACTCCCTTTTTCTTTATTCTTCCGTCCTGTTGTGTTTTTGGTTGGGAAGAAACTAAGCCTTTTTAATCAGTTGTGAGTGTCAAGACGAGAAAGAGTTCTAAAGATGTGAAGCAAGCCCCCGGAGTGAGTTGGGCTGTGGTGATTGCTCTAGAGCCCAGGGTGAATTTTCATGGGGCCAGGCAACTGTCCTCTGCAGTTGTTAAGAAGAGACAGGAAAACACCAATTTGCAAATTTCTGCATATTTTATTTATGCGGGCGAATATTATAATTCAGATATAATATTACGAAAAATAAAATAATGATCATTAAAACTTATCCCTATAAAAGCTAATGATATAAGAAAACTACAGAAAGACTTTCTTCTTTTAAAGTAATTATTATCTGCGCCAGGCATAGTGGCTCATGACTGTAATCCTAGCACTTTGGGAGGCCGAGGCGGGCAGATCACCTGAGGGCCAAGAGGTCAAGGCCAGTCTGGCCAACATGGCAAAATCTCGTCTCTACTAAAAATACAAAAATTAACTGCGCATGGTGGCAGGCGCCTGTAATCCCAGCGACTCGGGAGGCTGAGACAGGAGAATCGCTTGAACCCTGGAGGTGGAGATTGCAGTAAGCCAAGATAGCACCACTGCACTCTAGCCTAGGCAACAAAATAAGACTCTGTCTCAGGAAATAATAATAATAAAATAAAAAATCATTATATGACTTTATTGGTACTACTGAGGCAAAATGACATAAAAAACACTCCCAGTTTTCCAAATCCCGTTTCAAATATTAAAATAACACCAAGATTACAGCATACACACAGTCATAATTGGGCATGTGTGCTTTTTTAAATAACTTAATTGACAGATATAAATATATATAATTATTTTATCTCATTTAAGTTAAATTAATTTTCATGTGAACTGGAGAAATTTTATAGGTTATAGTAATCTACATCATATTTTATCAAATTGCATCACATTATTTCACAATTTTATAATATTAAGGAAAGCACCAGAATAAGAGTTAGCTCTCTGGCAGCTTCTCTGAACATTAGTCAAAACACTTGAAAAGACTGCATGATCTTTCAAAGTTTTGATGTCCTTGAATTTAAAGTGAGAATAATATTTGCTCATTTCATATTCCAGGGTCTTTAATCAATGACAAACAACATGAGAAGTTTTAAAAATGTAAGATACTAACTATTTTTAAAGAAAGAATTGTAATTAAACATTTGACATATAGGCCATCACTCTTTCACAAAACACTAAACCTTCATAAGCAATTAATTTAATTTACTCATTTAAAATTTTATAAAGGTTTTACATACAGATAAATTAATCTTTTACATGTGAAAATATTGAAAGGCTTCAAGATTAAAGAAAAAAGATTTTCTTTTTCTTTTCTTTCTTTTTTTTTTTTTTGGAGGCGGAGTCTCGCTCTCTCTCCCAGGCTGCAGTGCCTCAGCCTCCCGAGTAGCTGAAATAACAACTCTCTAAATTTAAAAGAAACAATATTTTGACTCATACTGTCTTGTAAATAGATAAAGATTAATAGTTATTATTTAGGAAAGATACAACTGGAAACCCTTCTAATAAGTAAATAAGAACAACATATTATTAACATTCATCAGTTATGAATATCATTTTAATACCCTTGAAGACACTAAAAAACAATTTGTATATATTAATATTTTGAGTAGTAATTTTGATACTTTTGTTTACGTTATTTTTTCTTAACATTTTTGCTTAGAGTATTTAAAAATTTAAACAATTTTAACCTTAATTATCATATGATAATATATTACATGTATCTCAGTGTAAAGAATATTAATTACATAGGCTCTAATTCACATTTCTAATACATTATGAGGGTATTGCTAAAATAGCAATCTTATAATAATTCTGCAGAACAATGCTCAGGTATTAACTTCTTCCTCTATAACTAGGATGTTTTCACTAGAAATGTTACTGTTGAACTTGATTCATTTCAGATTACACAATTCTAAATGTATAGATATTTAAATGAGAGCTTGTCAGAAGTTTACTCATGAAACTATTTACAAATAGACAAGGGAGTTTCACAAATAATATCTGGGATGATAATTTACAATATTTTGCAAAGCAAATTGTTTCAATTGACATAAAAGTAATTTGGAAGCAATCGAGTATATACCATAATTGATATGCTAATTATAAGTTATTTATTAAAATAAATTTCCTAAAGGTGGACTTTTGCTAAAGAATGTTGAATTTTGAAGGTAGTCTACAAATCAGACCAGTCCTACTCCAAATGATCAAATTCAGTAAGATTAAGCAATGTATCTTCTATGTTGTATTCAAATTATCAAAATCTTAAGTATATCTCTTGCATCTCGTTTTTATTTTTATAATTTGCCATGTGTAACAATAAGAGGTAATACGTGTAATGTGGTAGTAACATATAATCCCATACACACTTTAGTTCATTCCCAGAATGTGGCAGATAAATTCTTTCCTAAGAGTTCTAGATTCAACTAGTAACTTTATTAAACACAATGAAATTTTTGTCATCCTTACTTTATAACTAAAACCAATATTTTTCACTTATGTTCTCTCATCAGTCTTAACTAAACCACTGGGCACGGGAAAACAGGCTTCTGGTTTTAGAGTTATGCCATGAGTTAGATGAGTGCCGTGTTTTTTTCTATTGGATCCCTAAATGGAAGCCACGTTTTAATGTATTCAGCCCGTCCTAAGTCGTATCCTTAGTTTGAGAGTTTAGAAATTTTATTGTATACTTAGAGGCTATAACACTTAAAATAACTGACTTCTACTGAAACATGTAGAAGACTACATATACAAGCAGAGATCTGTGTATTCTTTTCAATGAAGACTGTAATATCTAGATCAGATATTTATTTGGGTCTCTAGAGATCATTTTTTTTTTTTCCCTAGGCAAACCATTGGAAAGCCAGATAATAGATGACTGCCTGAAGAACATAACAAAAGAAAAGCGTATTATGTGGAGTATTCAAATCTCTTTCACAACATCAGACTTACATATCCTAATGTAATCGCCTTCGGTACAGGGATCTAGATGTCAGGAAGATGGTTGAGTTTCCCCGGATGACATTTTCAGTTCTTAACAACATGGGTAACATTGGCCTTTGTAACTATTTTTTCTTCTCTTCCATTCATTCTTGACTCACCAACTAAGCTTCTAATTAACCTTTTGGTTAACTGAAATAAAATTAAATAGCCGCTATTAGTTAACATTTATTTTAAGTGCTTACAATGTGCTAGAAAGCATTCTCATCATGTTACATTAATTATCTCATTTAATCCTCTCACCAATCCTGCTAAAAACCAACAGTTTACATTTCAGGAAACTAAACTGTAGACTGCTAAATTAACAAGACTGATTCGAGGTAATTGTTAAGCCACAGATGTAGTACTCAAACTCGAGTGTGTTTAAATGTAAACGGTAAATCTTCAATCTCGGTGCGTTTCATTTCTCCTCATGATAGGGCAATCTTGCTCTCATTTTTATCTGCATTTTGGGGAGTGTCAAACACCTCTAGATTGCTTAATAGTACCACCAACACTCTTACTACAGATGACAACGCTGAGTTTCAAAATAACGTGTTCAAGTTTCTCAGCTATAAGGACTAGTAAGGGACCTGAACCTGAATCTTCTTTTAAAACAGACACTTGCTGCAGAGGTGGCCTCCTCATGGTAAGCTCGGTTCTTCCATATGTGAACAAAAGTCAATAACTGACTGGGCAAAAGTTCTCTTTGGAGTAATTATTTTCTTGGGGAGCACTGCTGGTTAAGCCCACAGTATAAAATCCAAAGGGTTTCATCATTATCAAGAGCAGGTCAGTTCAGTATGGTATGTGCACTTTTCTTTAATTCATTTTTACCATCCCTGCAGTAAACATGGTCATAAATAAGCCTATCAAAACTCTCATTTAATGTTCAGAATATTCTCTTCATTGCCACGCAAACACTTATCTCTGCAGCCCTCTCAGTTATCACAGGGACAGCTAGGTTTTCCATTTTGAGAAAATTAACCTTTTATTGCCCACCACAGTTCTTCAAAGCCACTTGCTATTGTTTCCATCTAAATCACCCAGCAGTGACAAATTGCAGCCACTGCATAAGAAAAGATTCTCTGGGAGGTCAAGGGCTTTCTTTCTGAGTTGCAAAAAAAAAAAAAAAAAAAAAAAAAAAAGATATTGTCAAATAACACTAAATTTACCTTGAAAAACATTTCCAGGAATCATGTAGTGGATTATAACAGAAAATGATCAATGTAATTTTTTTGCAGCAAAGATGAATGAAAATTATATGCACATATGGTATGTGTGTGTTTGCATCTGTAAAGTATCTCTAATGCTAGTTAAAACTTCTACTTACAGCATTTATCCAGATTAAATTAAATATGAAATCAAGGAAAATTATAATCTGGGTATAAATGAGGCAGATGTAGACTGTGAAGACACTCTGCTTATTCCATTATGGATACTGATTTAAAATTACATACCTCATGCCCTGAAAGCTGATGAAATAGTTTGGTTCCTTACTGAAAAAATTTCTTCAGTATATAGCATAATGCTCATAAGTAAGTGTGAAAATGAATGAATGGATAAATGAAAGGGCAATAGGCAAATTATGAAAAGCCGTTAAGAAAGAGCATAAAGGCTTACATAAATTAAAAAAAAAAAAAACTGTCATCTAAAATGCAAAACTCTCCCCGATATTTTGTCAGTCCTGTGGACCAGAGTCATTTGGAACAGAGCTGAGATCAATTTGAAAAATAAAACCTATATTTAAAAAGTGATTTTAAAGACATTAAGTCTGGCTGTTCTTTAGTCCGACAAAGTTAGTTAAAATCAGAGAATTATAAAGTATTCTCAATTTTCGGTTGACTTATTTTTAAAAAACTTGATTTAATAATAATTTTGTATATCCTAAAATAATTGCAACCTCTTAGAATTCAAGGTAATGGAATTTGTTTTATAGTATCTGCAACAGCCTCTTTCTTACATGGGTAACAGAAAGACAAACAACTTTGTTTCAAATTCTCATGTTGTGTATAAAGGTGGCTCCAGCCATCCCTGTTATTTCACAGTACCCTTAGTGTGTGGACTATCTTCTGCTTTGTTAATAACGGATTTCTTTCCTCTTTGAATTTGCTACCAGTTAAAACATTTTGTAAAACCTTGAAGGTGTACTTGGCTTTCTGCTATTATTATCTCCATCTATAGTTATACAGAAATTTAAAATACGTGATTTATATTCAAACATTATTATAAAAGTTCTTTTTCTTTTTTTTTTTTTTTACAAAGAGGACTTCATATAATTTTCGGAGAAACTTTTAAAAGATGTATGCTTGAGAGGCTGAGGCAGGCGGATCACCCGAGGTCTGGAGTTTGAGACCAGCCTGATTAACATGGAGAAATCTCGTCGCTACTAAAAATACAAAATTAGCCGAAGCAAGGTGGTGCGTGCCTGTAATCCCAGCTACTGGAGAGGCTGAGGCAGGAGAATCGCTTGAACCCAGGAGGCGGAGGTTGCGGTGAGCCAAGATTGTGCCATTGCACTCCGGCTTGGGCAACAAGAGAGAAACTCTGTCTCAAAAAAAAAAAAAGAAAAAAGAAGAAGTATACTTGTTTTCATTTTATAGATGAAGGTACAGTGCCTATTATAGCCTAAGTGCTCAATAAATTATTATTAAATGGATAAAAGAAGCTCATAAAGTTAGACAACTTTCCTAAAGTAATGTAGAAAGTGTATACTAGCCTAGGAATTTAGCCATCTCAGTGTTTGTGGTCTACCCTCGGATTATTGGGAAAGTATATGTGAAGCACCAGATATCTGCTTTGTAGATAAAAAAAAAAAAAAGCCAGTTTTTTTTTTTTTTTTTTTTTTTTGCATAAGGGCTCAGACATTTTTCGTCCCATTTTTTAAAGAGATAACCATTAAGTGTCGTTGTTTTTATCTTGTAGTAAGCCTCCGAATCATCTATTTTCTTAGAATAAAGGCCTCAAACGATGGAGCCTCAATTTTAACATGCTCTTTGATGAATTAACATTTGCTCTAATAGTCCCTCTTTATCTTTACAACCTAAGGACAATTTATAAAAGTTTCAAATCTCTGTCTAAATAACAGTATCTGAAAATTTTCTCTTTTTAAAAGAAAGTATGCAGTTAGCAGTGGACCCTACAGATTATTTGTCTGCCACCAATTCATCTTCCTCCTTACTGAACCTAGCACTGCTCCATATGCCATGTGCATCTGTGGAAACTGACCTCATCTTAACTTTACTAGGAGACCTAGTTTAGGTAAAGACAGTTGGCTTTGGAATTTCCTGAGTGACTCAGGGGGTGAGCAGTAGGCCTATGTTTGTCCCATCACACTGAATGCAAGGACTTATATTTTTCTATCTGTTGAGAAATATGACTGTTTTGATTATTAATGGCTGCATCACAAACATTCGTTCCCTCCCACTTTTAAAAAAAAAAAAAGAACAAAGCAATGGTTTAAACAATGGTCATTTATTTAATTCACAAACCAGTAAACTGGGAAAGACAATGTGAGGAGAACTCATGTCCATTCCGTGTGTCTTCAGCTGGGCAGCTGGACTGGGAATG
Organism: Chlorocebus sabaeus; assembly: GCF_047675955.1. NCBI lineage: Eukaryota > Metazoa > Chordata > Mammalia > Primates > Cercopithecidae > Chlorocebus > Chlorocebus sabaeus. Next base: position 22,463,510 of record NC_132930.1, on the reverse strand, counting down.
GAAGATTCACATTTAAGATACTAATCTACATGAATCATAAGATGGTGCGGGCTGTTCCCTGGGAGTTCAGCTAGCCACAGTTGCTCTTCACAGGGACCTGTACTCGGGCTTATTAGATTTTTGCACACTATGGCCATTGGGTTGCAAAAACAAGTGTTCAAAGACAGACAAAGTAGAAGCTACCAATATTTTAAGGCTTGGGTCTAGGAGCAATCACAGATTCACTTTTGCCATATTCCATTGTTCAAGTAGACATAGCTGTCACCCAGATTCAAGGGGATGGTACATAGAAGTCATCTCAAGATGAAGAAAACATCAAATTATTTGTGGCTACTCTTAATGTTGCATGATGAGTAAGAAAATCTGTAGCAGTGATAGGCAGTATCTTAAAATCAAGAGAGGAACAAGCTTTTAGGTTACTTTAATCCAGTGGATTTCAGAGTTATGAGAAGAACCTGGGTCTTTGGAAACAATGAGCCACTTAATCAACCTGCCTGAAAATGTCACTATGTGTGGGATTCCACCTATGTGAGATAATATATTCAGTACTTTTCAAAGCAGGTCAAATTTGGAATATTTGTTAGTTGTATTAAAAAGATAAACTTAGGTAAATATAATTTATATAATGTATTTAAACTAACAGTAATTCATGAATAGGACAGCTCTAAACAGGAAGTGGTTCTTCAATGCCATTGAAAAAACATAAAGGATACACTTTTATAGAATGAATCGGAAGGTAATACAAAGAAAATATTTAATTGATAAGCATCATGAAACTGCCTTATTTGCTCCATCCCACTGAAAAATCCCTTGTTCTGTAATCATGTTATCTGGCCTCCTCTTATTGGTTAAGCTTAAGTTCTGTTTTTCTGTAATACAGGCATTTACAAGAAATGATCCAAGTTTTCTGCTTACATTGGCAACTTAAGCAAGGTTAAAGTTATTTTCAAGGCCTAAATGGCTTGGTTAGCTCAGGGATTTTTCAAACCTGATCTTCATTTTTATTTGCTTTAATAGTTTCTACTTAAGCAATTCTAACTGATACAAAGTCATGCCAGGATTTAAAAGACAATATGGAAAAATTTGATCTGGTTTATATCTCTAAAAGCCTGTAGTTAGAAAGAAAAAGGGAAGTGTGAGAATCAGTAAAAGAAAGAGGAATAAATTATTTAGTTTCTGTTTCTAAGATATAATATAGGTCATAGTAAATTTATTATTAAACAACAAAGGAACAACTGAATTAATACTAATTAGTAATGTGCCAACTCCCTTGAGCCAAATGAAAATTTCTTTATTATCAAGAGTGGATAGTGATGAGTTGTTTGATTTGTTTGTTTTACAATCTCTGTGGCAGATTTTAACTACATTGTAATTAATTTACTAATGGGATTTGAACACTAATTGGCATTTTACAAAACCTTCAGAGTTGTAAAAAAATAAGATGTACAAGTCTTGTCAGAAACAATTGGCTTATCTGTCATTCTATCAATCAAAAATTTTCAATATTGAGAACTTTGAAATCTGCCTTGAATAATAATCTAGGACTAGTTTGTATGTTAAAAACATTAACTTTCACAAAATAAAAATTCATCTTTGAGCATTGTATTTTTCCATTTCACCTGTCTTGTAAAATGAAAATAATAGCCAGAAAAGCATTATATTAAATTTTTCCTTCCTTCCTCCCTTCCTTCCTCCCTTCCTTCCTCCCTCCCTCCCTCCCTCCCTCCCTCCCTCCCTTCCTTCCTTCCTTCCTTCCTTCCTTCCTTCCTTCCTTCCTTCCTTCCTTCCTTCCTCTCTTTCTCTCTCTCTCTTCCTCTCTCTCTCTTTCACTGCTTAATAAAAATAACTGAATTGGTAGTGTTTATATCTACTAGAATGAGATGTCACAAATTCTTTCCTATATTAATATTATCGGAGAAATTTATGCTAAAATTTTAAACCCCACCCGAGAGTGCATATTTTGTTAAGTGTAAATACAATTTGTAAATTACAAAGTATTTCATGTGATCCTGTTCAGGGACTGCTCTCTGAGAAAATATCTGATGAGGGAAATTAAGTGGGCAGCGGCAGGAAAGGGAAAGGGCAAGAATGGACCCAAATGCAGATCCAAACGTAACCAAGTAGATCAGTTCGTCTACAACCTACCACAAATGTGGGTTTTAATTCCGAATAATGATCCTGAGTTACTGCGTTTTTAAAAATTACAACCTAAATCATCAAATATGTTGGATCAATATAATGCTGTAATTACTAAATTTAAAGTATAGTTAAACATTTTTAAAATGCAAGATTCTGAATGACAGTATTTGAGGCCAGAAGATGTAATTTCTTTGAATAAATTCAAACAAGATTTTTTGAGATGCAAATTTTTAAAAACCATTGTCTATGTAAGTAAGACTATGACTTAGCAAAAATTATCTTTGACTGTATCAGGCATAAAAATAAAGTATTAGTACTTGGAAAACCCTCTATAACATGAAAACATATAATAAATGTTCTTATGCTAATTATAATTCTACAACCATGATTAAATTCCCCCGGTCCCAAACTCCAGTCTCCACGTCTCTCTCTTTCAATCTCTCTCTCTGTCTTTCTCTCTTTCTCTTTCTCTTTCTCTTTCTCTTTCTCTTTCTTTCTCTCTGTCTCTGTCTCTTTCTCTCTCTTTTGCTCTCCTCTCCATACCTCATTGTCATTGTCATTCGCATTAAGTGGGCATACTAATACAGGCTGTTATTTGGTACCCTGGTCAAGTTTTTTTGTTTTTTGTTTGTTTGTTTGTTTTTTGAGACAGAGTCTCACTGTGTCGCCCAAGCTGGAGTGCGGTGGCGTGATCTCGGCTCACTGCCAGCTCTGCCTTCCGGGTTCACACGATTCTCCTGCCTCAACCTCCCGAGTAGCTGGGACTACAGGTGCCCACCACCACGCCTGGCTAAATTTTTGTATTTTTAGTAGAGACGGGGTTTCACCCTGTTAGCTCGGATGGTCTGGATCTCCTGACCTCATGATCCGCCCCCGCTCGGCCTACTCTCTCATAGCCTAAATGTCTTCATTTTAAAAATAAGCACTTTTATGAGATGATTTCTCATGTTTTAAAGTTCCATCTCATTTCTGTTTCTTCCCAACTCCTCTCTTTGTGTGTATATGTATACATATGAATTCACATACATTTATATACACATATATGCATCCAGTTACTCTACCTTGATGTTCACTGTTCACATCCAGAATTATGTTTAATATTATTTCAATTTATGTCATTTTAATAGATTCACATGTGAAGATGATTCAGTTATATAATATGCATAATTGCTCCCATCAATGCCAGCACCCCAATGATTATATACAAATATTTGTATGCCTCTGAACAACAAAACACGTAACCTAATTTAGCATTTGTTATAACCCTGAGAAGGAAATCTACCAGTTTAAATTTGTTTTAGTACTGCTGCATCTAATAACTGACAAGATGAGGTAATCTTTCTTGCTCCCACTAGTCCCAAAATTTAATGCTTCTGTGAAAAATAGAACATCTCTGGACCAGCACAGGTGAATCTTACTATCTTCACAAATAAACCTGGGAATAATTGGTCTTAGTAAGCTGCCTCTGTCTCCATTTGTAAAAATTGTAAAAAAAAAAAAAAAAAAAAAAAAAAAAAAAATTTTTGAATGATATCGTATTGAGAGGGGAAATATAGCTAAAAGCGTATAAGAATTGTAAATTTTTTATGCTTGTCACAATGTTGAATGGGTACAGAATAAATGAAGAAATATATACTTATGTTAATTTTCATGTTTATCCTCTGGTACATACCATTTTTGCTGATCGAGGCAAGGCTGTAAGTCCCTTGTATTTCTGGAAAAGGTTTTTATGGTCTTTTTGGTATTGGATATAGTCAATTGATTCACATTTCACTTAAAGCTTTATATTACAATAAGAATTTGACATAACCAGCTAACAAAGTATTATGGGTTTTAACACAGTAAATTTTAGACAAATGGACAATACTTCACAAACTCTAAGTTGGATTGGTATTTCACTGGGTGGTCTGTCTCATGTAAGATACGCATCACTCCTGAGCACATTGAGGGTATGTTCCTGCACAAATGGTGAACACTCGAGTCATTAAAATGTAGAGTGCAGTAGGGGAGAAAGTTCAAAGGAACATTGAAGATAGAGCAGTCTGGGAGATTTCCCTCTACTTTTTCTTCTTCCTTAATTTATTCTGTTTCATCGTCATCTTCAAAACTTATTTACTAGTCTTGCTTCAGTGAGGTGAGAATCTAATTAAGGACAAGACATTAAGGAATTAATACACTGCAGAACTGATCCCCTCTCAAGGTGCATTTCTTTGTTAAAATAGGTAATATCTTTAATCCAGCATCTTTGAAGCATGGTGTATTTGGCATCACTGGTATAACTGAGCTAACCCCTCCCTTACACACACAGGCACACACACAAACACACCAATATATTAATTATTACCTGCTATATCAGTCCTATTAGTAAGTCACCAATGTCAATCACTATAATTTCTGGCCAAGGGTCATCTTTTTTTCCAAGTTTATATTTTATTCCTTATCTCGTGGTTTAAACACCAAAAAAAGCAATAAAGCATCATCTTGGTGAATGTTGAAAATCTTGTGTTAACTTGCACTCCATTATGTCACTTTAGCCACAAAATAGAACTGAACCTATTATTGAAATTCCTAAAAATCTATTCCAAAGAAGAAAATAAAATATAATAGACTTGGTTCCAGGAAAGTTAGCTAAATCTATTGTCCTAATCTAGGACTCGTACTTCTACTTGGAGGCCTATGTTTGTGTAGTACAATGCCAGCCCTGGAGTTCTTCCAAAGGGAATACAATGCCATAGTATTGCCCAGAATTATCCTGGTTTAACCTCTGCATTAATTACTACAACAGCCTGAATTCTACCCTAAATCATTCTCATTAGCGTGAGGCCCCCGTTATATGCAGCATGAATAAACCAAAACATCATAAAGAAATCCCTTTTTGCAGCCTCTCTCTTCTGTTAATTGGCTTCAATGTCTCCTTGATTCAAATTTCATAACAAAGTGATAATGATTACATCAACCTGGAACAGAACAGATGGCAGAAAACCTGAGTTCTGGCACTACTGCTGCCAATGATGAGATTTGTGATCTTGGAAATTCACTTGACTTCTGTATCTGTTTTCTTATAAAGCAAGAAAAATCATGTCAGCCTCACAGGATTGTTGTGAGGTTTCAAAGAAAGATGTTTAAAACAAATGTGAAGCATATTATGATGAAAAGCATTTCCATTATTATAATAATTACTGGTTAGTTGGCAGGAAGAAAACACACACCCTCTTCAACGGTATAACACCTCCTGGTATTCCTTACTACACTGGTACTGCAATTATCAGCATGTCTTTCTATAAACTCATGCATAATAGGTTTCAGGTCCTTAAAAAATAATTTCTAATAATATTAGGTAACATATTCTTCTAAAATTCGGTGTTTTTAAAGGCAATTCAAGAAGAGGAGACCTTGTAGAAGTATTTTCCTATACAGGGTCGTCTATAAACCGGTACCCACAGTGAACATTAGTTGAAGAAATGAGAACATATGTTTGAAACGTTTTTATTTATTTATTTATGTATTTATTTATTTATTTATTTATTTGTTTATTTTTATTATACTTTAAGTTCTAGGGTACATGTGCATAACGTGCAGGTTTTAACGGAACTTTGGCCAATAACTTTATGTCCATTGAATCTGATAATAAAAATCAGGACTGCATTTTATGTGTCTTTTTATTTATTTTCTAGTAGTTCATTTGTACTCTATTTTACAAAGTTTTGTTAAACAACAAACTGAAAAACAAAATTCCTCAGCAGAGGTAGGTTGAGAAGCACTGGTTAAGAAAACATTGTCCAATGCTCTATTTAGCATCGTTTTATAAACAGGATTGAGAAAGTAACCCATTCTCTAAAATGTCACCCATGTTACAATGTGTTTCATCAACATTCCCTACAGAAATTTCTAAGGTTAACCAACATCCTCATATAAATGCTTATGCAAATATTGGAGCTCATGATTCTCTTAATCTACATATCTAACAGTTTATTAAAAATGTGAACATATCTTGACAATAGATGTTAGGTTATGATTTTCTATAAACATTGACTACAAAATAAGTGGGTATTAATTCAAATAGATTGTTAATGATTAAGATGCCTACTATTAAACTACAAAAATAACTATCTAAAATTGAAATATCAAAAAGAAAAGGGAAACAAATTATAAAAGACTAAAGAAAATGGTCTTTTGGCCAAAAGAAATCATTTCAGAAAAACTACAGAAAAAAGGGAGATACGACTTTCAAGTTTTACAACAGCCCTCTAAAAAAAGCAGAATAAGAAGATAAACTAAAACATCTGTCAAGTAGAAAAACAGAAAAATCTTGAGTATATGAACATTTTTCATTTGAAAATTGTATAATTAAATTATTGTATACTATAAAGACAATTTATTTTCAAAATCTGATCTTTAATCTTAAATCTATAACTACATTGAGAAAAGAATCAAAATCTAATGTTGACTTAAAGTCAATCAGTACTCTGTAAGAGACACCCTATTGAAGATTATGTAATATGACCTCAGATATTATAGACACATTAATGTTCTATAGCATTCTAAAAAGGTGCTTATGCAGCCATATATCCACTTGATAAAAATATAATTTTACTATTTATTCTAATTTAAGATTTGTCATGAACTCATTTGATCTTGATAGTTTCTTAACCTCCTAAACCTCTAGGTATCTCAATTTTATTTTAAACAGTCATCATTCTTCTGTTTAACTGGATCCCTTTTAAAAGTTTTCTTTACTGGTTTCTCTGTATTTCTTCAATCTTTAAATGTACTAACCAAGAGCTGAGCCCCAGGGTCTCTTGCCCTCTCTATCTGTGCTCACTCCCTAAGTGACTTCATCTAGGATGATGGTTTTAAATAGCATCAAATAATTCATTAAGCTTACAACATTCAAATATTTATCTCTTCTTGTCTCAATATTTCTATATTTATTTGTCCACTCTTCATCTCCAATTGGTTGGCTAATAGGCGACTTAAACCTGTAAAACTGAATACAACTCTACCTGGACCCTAAACATGCAGTCTCCCTCATCTCACTCAGTTTAGTTTGTGTGACCCAAACACCATGAAATTGTGATTTCCCTCTGTCTATAATATTATACGTCCAGTCCTTTACTACGGTATTTGGCTCTGTTTATGAAATATATCTGTATTCCTAACACTTCCATATCTACCCCCACATCCTGGTCCAAACCACTATTACCTCTTATTTAGATTATTTCATTAGCTGCCCAACCCTCCACTCATAAATCATCTCACCCTCCCCACAGTTTAGTCTTTACACAGTCAGCAAAGTTATGATTGAATCAGTAAAGTTGATCGTGTTGCTATTCTTAAAATTCCTTGATGGGAACTATCTAGCCCAGAGTACAAGACAAAGTCCATCATTGCTCCATGAATCCCTACATGATCTGGCCCTACATTCTTCTCTGACCTAATTGCCTTCAGATACCCCTGGCTTGTCCTCTTGCAGTTTCTGGAAACCATGCTCCAACCTCAGGGATTTGACCTTGCCTGTCACTCTGTACTGATAATGGCTACTTAATATGAAATAGCATTAACATACATCTCCTTCCATCAGAACTCTCAAATCTTTCTACTTTGCTTTATTTTTTGTTCTCCATAGTTCTTAAAACCACATAACAAATGTAACATGTATTTGTTAATTTATTTATTGTCTGTATACCTATCTCATTATTTGGGTAAGCTTTATAATGAGGCAAATTTAGTTGCTTTACTCACAGCTCCAAAGTCAATATTCAAATTTAGAACAGCACCTGATCTATAATAAATACTCAATAAATATTGCTGAGTACTTAAAATAAATATAAAATGGGCTACCATTTCTTTTTTTGAATAATTAACAGCTATTAGCCCTCATGGTTTCAACATAAATATCTTTTCAGAAGAACTCTTTTTCATTTCTCTAGTCATCTTCTTTATCCTTTCTCCCCCAAAGTCACAAATCTGTATAATTGTAGTCTTATTTAATTTCTCTTCTCCTCTCTAGTTATTTCTTTTTTCTCTTTCCTTAGAGATATGGCTGTGTCTATCAGGGCCTAGATTAGTGCTGCTCATCCTGTGTGATCAATATTTGAAAAAAAAGGTAATTGAATAACGAACTGAGTGGCATATATTAACTGGGTGGCATTTGATGTCAGTTGAAACTAATAGGTGATAGAGATACAGCAAGAAGAGCTAGGTAATCAGGATTCTGAACTCTCTCCCTCATGTCATATAACTTCGGAAAATCTTTTACTGGTCCGTTTGACTGAGCTTCCCCTTCAAAAAAATAAAATAAAATATAATTTTTCAAAAATATTTTCCTAGCATGATAATCAAATATATTATCGAAGTCATATCTTTCTAACATTTTTTAAAAATTGAGAACAAAGAAACTAGTTGCATTTATCTGGAAAACCTTATTTATCACTGTTATAATTTTGGAAATAAGGGACTTCAAAGTGAAAATTACAGAGGATTGTAAAAAGAAAATGTTAGTAGTCATACTATTTAAAAAAACTAAGTTAGACTTCTTTTTCTTTAATAAACTCTTAAAAGAATTGTGAGTTTTGCATGGATCATTAAAATACGATAAATGTAAAGATTCATGTATTTTATACACAAAAGGTATTAAAATAGTTGTAGTCAGTTTACTATACTTAAAAATGAATTATTCACTAAATATATTTGAATATACTTGACTTTATTGAACTCATTTTTATACTTACTTACTAATTATAATTATACTTACTTTAATTGCATTATTATTAATTTTCACAACCACCCCCATTATTTCCATCTCACAGATGGAGAAAGGAGGTCTGGAAAAGTTTAATAATTCACTCAAAATAACAGAACTAGCAATAGGTGGACGCATTTTTGTGTATGTCTTTCTTGTTATTGTTTGTTCTTTAAAATGGTTGATAGTCGATTGTCTTTTTAATATTAGAAAATATTTCATTCACACAATAACAGGAACTTATATTCATAACTTACAAAACAAAATAACAACATAAACACCCATGAATATTTCACTCAAGTTAAGAAATTGAACTTTGCTCAAGCTGCTAAAGCTCTCTCAGTACTTATTTCATTCCTATCTTCCTAATCCAGGGATAATCAGTGATCTACGGTATCTTTTTTAATTTTTATGGGTACATAGTAGGTGCACATACTTGTGGGGTACATGTGATGTTTTAATGCAGGCACAGAATATGTAATAATCACATCAGAGGAACTGAGGTATCCATCATGTCAAACATTTATCATTTATTTGCACTAAGAACATTCCAATTCCACTCGTTTAGTTACTTTTATATATACAATAAATAATTGTTGACTGTTGTCACGCTGTTGGGTTAGCGATTTCTAGATCTTATTCATTCTAACTATATTTTTGCGACCGTTAACCTTACTCAGTACCCCCTCCCCACCCCTGCTACCCTTCCCAGTCTCTGTTAACCATCATTCTACCCTGTATTTTACTTCAAAAATCATTTCCTTTTGTTCTTTACTATTTTTAAACGTATGTTTTTGATCTTCTTAAAATGGAAACTTACTGAGTATATTCTTTCTTAGCTTTTTTCCTCCTAAAATTAGGATAAATTCATGTCCTTTGCAGGGACATGGATGTTGCCAGAAACCATATTTCTCAGCAAACTATCACAAGATCAGAAAACCAAACACCGCATGTTCTCACTCATAAGTGGGAGTTGAACAATGAGAACACGTGGACACAGGGAGGGGAACATCACACACCGGGGCCGGTCAGGGGTTGGGAGTTAGGGGAGGGATAACATTAGGAGAAATACCTAATGTAGGTGACAGGTTGATGGGTGCAGCAAAGCACCATGCACATGTATACCTACGTAACAAAGCTGCACGTTCTGCACGTGTAACCCTAGAAATTAAAGTATAATAATAAAAAAAGTTATTATGATTTATAGAAATTAATAGACATAGCTTTAATTAATTCATTTTCATCACCATGAGGTATTTCTTTGTATACTGTAAATAGTTATTCATTCTTCTATTTGGCACTTAAGTTGTTTTCAGGTTTTTACTCATTTGAATATGCTGCTATGAGCACTCTTGGATATACCTACTCCTTCACTATGGCATAAGTAAAAGCAAAATGACTGGACTTATGTTTTACTGCAAGTAGTTTAATTTGACAACCTGGTTAAATTTGAAAACCTGGTTTCATAACAGTTATTACTTATTCCTTCGTATGTAATGGCAAAATAATTTGAAGTGTGATTTTAGTCATAGGGTTTTGGCAAAGGTGCCACAAAATCAAGAAAAATTCAACAGTTTTTATATGCTCCTATATTATAAAGTAAAACATAAAACTGCCCTTCAAATAAGATTTTGAGACATATTCTAAAAATGTTAAATCATCATGTTCCACTCCCTTCCAAGTTACAGAGAAAGCAAACACTTCATTAAGAGGTTGATGGTAGTAAGGATTTCCTGAGAGAGCACTGTGGAAGGAGAAGAGACACCAAATAAGGAGGTTCAATGGGGAACAGCTTTGGAGAATTTGAAATGCGTTCTTTGGAATCTGAGAGACAGGCACTGGTATCTGAATCATGACTGAAGAAGTTTCCAGCTGAGAGTCTAGTACTAAAGTTGCCCCTGTGGTAGGTCAGAATATGGAACACTTCCAAGAATAATCAAAATATATTGGGACAGTAATGTTTTTGTATTTCTCATGGGCCAAATAATAGGGCAATGAGAAAGTAGCCAGGTGTCAAACTGATTTATTCTAAAACGACTCTGCCTAATAGGACTACTAGAAGGAAAAAAAAAAGGTGGGGGTGGGGACCTGAAAAAAGGAGAAGGCTGCCAAAATCTAGGAGTCTGTAGTGGAATTTTTATACGACCATCTGGAGGAGACATTATTCACAATTTAAATCAATGAAGTTATAAGAAAGAGCCTCTCTCATGATAGTTTTCTAAAAAAAAAAAATTGTAAAAGCCAAAAAAGTAAAATAATTTATAAAAACACTTCCCTGAATGAAAGCCAGCCTTTATATCTGTTCCTTCAAGAATGCAACAACACCAGCTATGCCTGTTGCATTAGTTCAGTAAAATATTTTCTGTCCTTGATTCTTCTTCATTCTATAATCCTAGAGCATCTAAACAGCAATTAAGAAGTGAGGAAACACTTAGAGAGAGAGATAACCAATTACGCCTTCCTATCTTCAGTGCAGGCGTCCTGTCCACATTCGGATGTTGACTAAACTAGGGAAGGAAAACAATTTCAAATCAAATGAGACTTCCAATATTACACTGGGTTTAATTTTTTAATCTCTAGAAAATATTTATTTAGTTATGTTTTATTACCTACTGGTAGCTGCAGAAGTTTGTATTACCTGAAAATAACTGGACAAATATGTGATACTTGTTTCAGGGTTTTTTTTTCAGTGTCAGGAGAAAAACAAGTGATGAAAAGAGTTTGTAATGAACGGTCTTGTAATAATAACAAAATTGTTTCCTACTTGTATTCTACCAAGTCAAGCTTTCGATAAATTATGTGTATATGAATTAAATAGATGGTTATTTAAATGCATAAATGAAAGAACCAGCTTTTTACACACCAACCTGTAGTTAACTTTATGTAACATGTTGTTATTGATAAGATACTATGGTAGACAGAATAACTGCTTCTCAAAGATACCACATCCTAATCTTCCAAATCTATAAATATACTATACTAACTGCAAAAAGGATTGTGCAGATATGACTAGATGAAGAATCTTGAGATGGAGATTTTTCAGGATTATCCATGTGTGCCCAATATAATCACAAAGGTCCTTATAAGAGACAGGCAGGAGGGTCAGAATCAGAGGCAGAAGACGTGGCAATGATGACGAAGAGGCTCTGAGTTAAACAATACTGGCGACTTCTAAAATCTGTGAAAGGCAAAGAAACGGATACCCCCTAGAGCATTCACAAGGAATACAGCCCTTGATTTAGGACTTTTGACCCCCAGAACTATACAATAATAAATTTATGTTGTTTTAAACCAATACATTTGCAGCAATCTGTTTCTATTGCAATCAGAACTAATAATAATACTATGTACTCAGCTCTGTTCTAGGTGATGAAAATACATAGATGAACAAAATAGAGAACTCTTCTGTATGAGGTGCTTGATGCTTTGCATGAATTCAAGGCTTATTTTTTTTACAAGTATAAAGTAGGTATAATTAGCTCTTTTAAAAGATGATGAGAAAAGAGATCAAAAAGTAATGTTTTCATTGTCACAGAGCTAATAGATGAGTTACCTGTCTCCCAGAGCCTGTGATCTTTACACTCATTAAATTATCTCCTTCACATCCTTCACATAAGTGGAAAGTATATTTCAGTATAAAGTAGGCTTATGTACCAAAGATTTATTTTCTGAGATACAGCTTGTTTCGCCATTGTTGAGGGTGATAGGAAAGCAGGTATGGAGAAGAGGCTTCTACTTGAAGAGTTCGAATTCAATTTCTTTGACACAAGATGGACCTAAACATCTAAATCAAATAAAAAATAAAACTTTTGATTTAATTCTAATATTATTTTAGCAGAAAACTACACCATAGACACGAATACATGATTATTATATATACATGTTTTCAGTGTGGCTTTTTATTTATGATTTAAAACACCAAAATGAAACAGAAAGTGCATCAGTAAAGCATGTCCCCTAACACAGTTATTACTAATTATGCCTTTCGAAAACCATCACATAAGACTGGGTTTTAGTAATTATTCAAGGGACAATTGATAAGGTTCTCTTCTCATTTCCCATTATTTCTCTCCAATCAGTTACCTCTTTCATATATACTCTTATGTGTAGATTTCTACTTATAAACATAGCATTTACAGATTCCTAAATCCTTATAAGCTTTACCTGCAAAGAAAAATGTAGTCATATATGGCTACAAAATACTTTAATTCATGAATGAGGCTCATAGTATTTGATGTTCAGTGGTGAAAAAAAAATGTATATAAACTATGAAATTTTTATTACTAACAGGGATATGAAGAATGTGGGCATATACAGAAGATGGTCAGATGAGGAAAAGTAGAAGCTGGTCTATTAAGTTTTTAAAACAGAAGACACCAAAAGTGGAACTCTTCATCTTTAACAAGAGAATCATGTTTAAAGTAAAATTATAGATGCTGCTTTTTATTAGGGTCAAAATTTTTACTAATCTGGCATTTTAGATGATAGAATGGATTGAAAAGGAAGGCTAAGAAATAGTTTCTTAAGCAAGGTGTTTATGGATGGAATGTATTAATACATTCTTACTTGTACTGAATGGTTTCTTTTTTCATTTCAATAGCTTTAGGGGTACAAGTAGTTTTTGGTTACATGGATGTATTGTAGAGTGGTAGAGTCTGAAATTTTAGGGTATCCATCACACGAGTATAAACTGAATGCTTTTTAAGCATTGTATAAGTTGAATGCTTTTTAAGCGTTTTGGTCAAAAGCAAGTGGAAAAACTCCAAGACCCTCAGAATTTGCTCTTAGCCCCAGCTCATTTTAATAATAATAATAATAATTAAAAAGCAATTTGCTTGGAAATAAAAAAGGTATTTGTTCCTGAAGCGTATCTTGCCTGAAGATTTTTCACCTAGGGTGAAAACAACATTCGTAAGCCCATTAGTTCTTTTCCCTAAAAAAATTCATTTAAAAAGTCATTAGCTCAATAAAAAGGAATTGATAGAGGGCCTTTAGGGATTCTACTCTAAATCTGAGGGATTTGCCTCATTAAAAATCAATTGCAGAACCAAAGCCTCCTGTATGTGTGATGGAAAGAGAGAAAGAGAAGTTTTGATATAAAAATCTTGCCTAGTTTTATTTAAATATATTTGAGTAAAAACCTAAAAGTTATCTTAAATGATATTTTAAAAGATTCCTTCTTTAGGATATTTACATCCTAATAGAAACATAATGTTACTTCTGGATGCCATTATTATGAATTTACAAGGGTTAGATGCCACCATGTCTCACAGCTAGATTAGAAATTTTACTTTCTGATGGTTTCCTTATAAATTAAGCCATAAATTTTTGTCCATTATTTCTACTACTCTGCTACAAATTTATCGCTCAGTAATTTTAATAAGTTGTAAACATTACCCAACAATGTATAAGTCACAGAAAAAAAATAAATTTAGTTTTTCTTTAGTTTTTCATTCTAAGAAGAAAAGACATTCGGTTACCAAAATCTCAGAAATCACCACTTAAGAAATCAATCATGTAACCAAACATCACTTGTTCCCCAAAAACTTATGGAAATAGTAATAATAATAATAACAATAATAATAGTAAGTGTTGGGGCGTGATGGATGATTGGATCAGGAGGGCAGATTTCTCATGAATGGTTTTGCACAGTCCCTCTTGGTACTACCCTAGTGCGAGGGAGTTCTGAGAACTGATCATTTAGAAGTGTAGGCTGGGTGCAGTAGCTCACTCGTGTAATCTCAGCATTGCCGGAGACTGAGGGGGCGGGATCGCTTGAGCCCAGGAGTTCAATACCAGCCCTGGCAGCATGGCAAAACCCCATTTCTATGGGGGAAAAAAAAAAAAAAAAAGCTGGGCACTGTGACATATGACTGTGGTTCCAACTATTCTGGAGGGTGAGGTGGGAGGATTGCTTAAGCCCCAGAGGTCGACACTCCAGTGAGCCAAGATTGTGCCACTGCACTCCAGTCTGCATGACAGAGTGAGACCTTGTCTCAAAAAAAAAAAAAAAAAGGAAAGAAAAAAGTGTATAGCACCTCCCTTCTTGCTCTCTTGCGTCTGCTTTCACCATGTGACAAGTCTGGTCACACTTTGCCTTCCACCATAAGTAAAAGCTCCCTGAAGCCTCAAAAAAGAAAAAGAAAAAAGAGGTGGCTGAAAATGGAAACCTAAGAATTTTGGAAAAGGATGATAATAACATACTTTGCACTTTTTGTAAGTACTTATTTTTTTCATTATCTTTTTTTTTTTTGAAATGGAGTCTCGCTCTGTCGCCCAGGCTGGAGTGCAGTGGCTGGATCTCAGCTCACTGCAAGCTCCGCCTCCCGGGTTCACGCCATTCTCCTGCCTCAACCTCCCGAGTAGCTGGGACTACAGGTGCCCGCCACCTCGCCCAGCTAGTTTTTTGTATTTTTTAGTAGGCATGGGGTTTCACCGTGTTAGCCAGGATGGTCTCGATCTCCTGACCTCGTGATCCACCCGTCTCGGCCTCCCAAAGGGCTGGGATTACAGGCTTGAGCCACCGCACCCAGCCTTTTTCATTATCTTAATGCTATATGAGCTCTTTAAGATGTACTATGTGGAAGATAGCATAGTAGTTGATAAATTTGATTCTCTCCTTGTAGGAGGCATGATGAACTATGTTGCTACCATTTGCCCTTACTTCCAAAGACCTCATGTGTCAAAGGATGATGGCAACAAGGTCAATATCACCCTGTAAGTTACACACAGAAAGTGGCCACAGTAGCATAATGATATCTACAATTGTTTAAGAGAAACAAAGATAAGATGTGAAACTGCCTTCTTTTGTAACTAGTGAAACCGTTTCTTTACAAAAGGTGGGAATCTACTAGATATTGCCTTCATTGCTTTCTTCTTCTGGCAATTCATTTTGAAATTCCCACTCACCCATGAACTTTTTTTTTTTATTTAATTTTGAGATGGAGTCTCGCTCTGTGGCGCAGCCTGGAGTGCAGTGCCACAATATCGACTCACTGCAACCTCTGCCTCCCGGGTTCAAGCAATTCTCCTGCCTCAGATTCCTGAACAGCTGGGATTACAGGAGCGTGCCACCATGCCCAGCTAATTTTTGTATTTCTAGTAGAGATAGGGTTTCACCATGTTGGCCACACTGGTCTCCAACTCCTGACCTCAGGAGATCCACCCACCTCAGTCTCCCAAAAGACTGGGATTATAGGGGTGAGCCACCCTGCCCAGCCACCGAGGAACTTTTAAATGTGGAAGTTCCTATAGCAAAAATCACTTTCTTCTTTAAATTCAAAAGTAATGGTTGGGTTTGCAGTCTGCCTACCAGTCAAAAATGTATCATGTGTTCGAAGTAATTTGTACAATCTCAGCACTATATTACAAAGCTTTTATCAATGATAATTTAATAAATATTGAAGAATCAGGCCTGCAAGGAACTTAAGATGTTGGGAATAGATAGATGAAAGGTGATCGACAGATAGATTTCTGAAAATATTATCCCAATAATGCACTAAGAACATAATTCATGATTTCTGAGTCTTTCTCTATAGTTAATATTATTTTCAGATTCTGTCTGATTCAAAGATTGTTTTCAGAAAAGCTATCCAAATAATCGAATGTTGGCTGAATGTCAACAGTGCACCAAGGAATATTTTGCACTAATTTTACAAAAGCAATGTATTGCAGTAACTATTAACAACCCAAATATATATAGAGGGAAAGTGGGGAGTGAAAGTGAGTTATCTAAAGTTAGTGAGGAAATGGAGAAGTGAAAATGCAAAGATGTTTTGATTTTATGACCAGGGCTTTACAGCATATCTTGTTTTTTAATTTTTTGAATGTTTAAATCAGTGTTAAATAAAGCAATGTATGTTAAATAAAAGTCCCCTAAACAGAACCATGAGGCACCTTTAAAAATGATAAACTTTTTACAAATGCCATCTTTTTTTTAGTTCTTATAGACTATTAAACTGTACTGTCTTTAGAGTTAGGAGTCAGTGATGATGGTGCTGTTATTTTATTTTTGTATCTTAATGTGAGTGATAATTCTTCATGTTCTATTTTGAGGTTTCTCTTTTCTTTCCTTCCTTTTTTTAGTATCCTTCCTGGAATAAATTGAAAAAATCCTTTTAAAAGATAATAACTCAAAGCAACAAAAGTCAGAATGAGCATATCTGCAGTGTAGCAGTGCCTGAATTTAAATGAAACTAGTTCTATCTTTTAAGCTATTGGAATGTATTCAGTAAAGATGACAACTTAATTCATTAAATTATTATAAGATTGCAGTATTTGCCTCACATGAAGACATGCCCATCAATAAAAAAAAGAGAGAAGGAAAGGAAGACTAGCTCTATGTTAATAAGGCCATGACATGGCACTGTAACGTACTTGTTCACGTTGTGTCCATACATAAAGTGTGAGGAAATAATTAGTCCCTGACCCTAGCATTGTAGTTGGATAGCCCTGTGGCTACTGTGATAAATGGATTGGGTTCCTACGTGTTCTCAATCTGTATTTCAGATGCTGGGATCACCTGTACTCCGAGAAGGCAACTTATTGCAGTTGTACAATTTTCCTCGTCTATTATTTTGTTCATGACTTCTATAAACCAATAAGAAAAAAAGCAAATGCTTTTGCCCTTATCTCATTGATGACCATAACAAGTTTCCAAGGGATTCAGCAATAATATATAGTTGCTTTAAGGAGATATCTCTGGATTGGGGACTTAGGTTGAAAAGGCCAAGAAAATAATCATTTTGCAATTTTTGCTGGAACCTTTACCACTGATGTAAAATCAATGAAGGAAATGATTTACAATCCAAATTATTTTCTAAGAAGTGGAAATAATTAACAAAAATATATTGAGTCTCTACTTGAAGTTTAACATTGATGTAGGGATCATACTTTTTCCACCACTTACATTTGGTCTTAAATCTTAATTTGTTAGATGTTAAGACAAATGGAGTACAAAGTAATCAAATAAAAGTCACAACAATTTTATTGGCACTTGGGGAAATCAAGAGTTATGATGTTTTGCATAATCTTATTGAATAATTATTTGGTGGTTCTTAGTTTTTATCCAAAGCAATAGTTCTTAGTCCTGTAATCACAGAGTTCTGACCAATGGTATAAAGAAATAGAAAAGAGGTAGCACAGTCAATGGGTCAGAAAGAAAAATAAACATAAAATAACTAGTTCAAAATATAGTATAGGTCTAGATCTAATTTCAAAAGTTGAGAGCCTTACATTCAATAGATGAACATTAAATTCACCTTTTAAAGAAAAAATGCCCTTTTAAACTTGCAAATCATTTATTCTTTCATTGTTAAAATGATGGGGATAAGTTGATTGTTTTAGGCAGTTCTCTGTCCAAAAAGGAGAGAAAAACTTGAAAGGTTGTTTGTTGTTTGGTTAATGTATATGATATTCTATATCCATATCACATATATCATATTGGAGTGAGAAATCTAATCTCACTCCAAATATTGCAGGAAGATATGCCATTCATTAAAAACTCTGGGGTAATATTTTTATGGCCAGTGTTCTTTGCTTGACAAAATGTATTCATTTAGTAAATAATTATGGAGCATTTTCCGAACTCCAGGTAATGAAACCAATACAGGAGTTTTTTTAAACTGCCAATCTTTAAGGAACTCTAAATCCTGTGGTGATGTATGCATTGAAAATACTATGATACAAATACAACTTAGGTAATAAACATCAGCAAAAAGTTTATGGAAACACTGAAGGGAGAGTGATTAACTCTGACAGAAAAGGGTTGGAAAAAAATCTTTACAAAAACATTTACCTTTCAAGAGCATGTAAATGGACAAATACATAATTTAAAACTAAAACGTAGCTGAAATTCCATGAAGAATTTATATTTGAACAGTTTCAAATAAAGTTAGTTCATTGAATATTAACACATGATTTCTTTTGACAGGGTCTTGCTCTGTTACTCAGGCTGGAGTTCAGTGGTATGATCATAGCTCATTGAAGCCTAGACCTCCCAGACTCAGGCAATCCCCCCATCCCAGTCTCCCGAGTAACTAGGTCCACAGGTGTACATCATCATGCCCAGCTAAGTTTTTAATTTTTAATTTTTTGTAGAGACGAGTTCTCAAACACCAATATCAACACAAAATTTTATCTTAGTGAAATCATGAGTAGAGTAAAAGTTGCTTTTTAAATTTTATTTATTTTTTATACAGGTACATTTTCTTTTTTAATTTTTATTTTTTAAATTATACTTTAAGTTCTAGGGTACATGTGCACAATGTGCAGGTTTGTTACATATGTATACATGTGCCATGGTGGTGTGCGCACCCATTAACTCGTCATTTACATTAGGTATATCTCCTAATGCTATCCCTCCCCCCTCCCCACAATAGGCCCCGAAGTGTGATGTTCCCCTCCTTGTGTCCAAGTGATCTCATTGTTCAGTTCCCACCCATGAGAGAACATGCAGTGTTTGGTTTTCTGTTCTTGCGATAGTTTGCTGAGAATGATGGTTTCCAGCTGCATCCATGTCCGTACAACGGACACGAATTTATCCTTTTCTAGGGCTGCATAGTATTCCATGGCATATATGTGCCACATTTTCTTAATCCAGTCTGTCACTGATGGACATTTGGGTTGATTCCAAGTCTTTGCTATTGTGAATAGTGCTGCAATAAACATACGTGTGCATGTGTCTTTATAGCTGCATGATTTATAATCCTTTGGGTATATACCTAGTAATGGGATGGCTGGGTCAAATGGTATTTCTAGTTCTAGATCCTTGAGGAATGGCCACACTATTTTCCACAATGGTTGAACTAGTTTACAGTCCCACCAACGGTGTAAAAGTGTTCCTATTTCTCCACATCCTCTCCAGCACCTGTTGTTTCCTGACTTTTTAATGATTGCCATTCAAAAGTTGCTTTTTAAAAAATCATTATGCTACATTGGAATTTTGCCTGTGTTTGTTCAATCATTTTTCTGGACAAAAGATGAAAGGATGAGATTGTAATACACTTCTTCTCTTAGACCAATGTTTCGCACTGGTATAGTTATTGGCATTTTGGCAGAAAAATTGTGTTTTTAAATATATTTAGTATCTATGGACCCTGGACATTACATGCAGGTCATATGTTTCAGTTATTTTGACAACTAAATCACCCTCTTACTTTTCCAAAAATACCAAGTGAGCATGGAGGTATGCTTAAGACACTTGGTTGAAAAAGCTAGCCATTCATCATACCTGGCTTTATAAAAGCATGGGTTGATATAACAACTCCATTTTACCTGCTCCTGGTGGGAAAGTCTTTGAAATGGCAAATTTCAAAGTCAATCTTTAAAGTTTAACCAGAATACTTTTGGTAAGAATGTACTTCTGAAAGCTTACATATTGCTTACCATTACTTACCAGCAGGTGCCTAAAAGGCAAAAGATGAGAAAAAGAAGTACAAAGAAAGGGAGCAGAAGAAACAAAAGGAAGAGAAGGAACCAATCATCTTTTTTTAAGGAAATAAAATTAATCCTATCATACCTTACACCCTAATCCATTTCAGTGAAGGCCATAGATTATAAGTAAACTTCAGAAATCACCCTCTTTACATGTATTTTTATTCCCACATAACTTTGTATCTACCCTAGTCTCCTCCCTGTTCCATCTCCCTGACCTCCTAATAGAAATGCAACCCATGACATTATCACATTTTCACTGTTTGTAGCTTCAGGAAGAATAAGTTATGCCTCTTTCATTTTCCATCTCTGTAACTGTTTCCTTGCACATACTTTCAACTCCCTTCATTATAATAGCCTGACATAAGCAAAACCCCGGTTATGTCTGGCAAGATAATATGGCTGGAGAAAAAATAAATAAAACGTTTTCTACATAAACCACAACTGGGACTCCATCATTGCTTGAAAACTCTATTCAACTATCCTCTAAAAGAACCATTTCTTTCCTCTTCTCTCTTCTCCCTATTTACTGTAGAAAAATAGAAAGGATTTCAGTAGAGCTACTTCATCATGCTAGCACCAAATCTATTAGCTGGCATTAATATCTAGAACTCTTTCCTATATTTCCCTATAATAGGGAAGAATCTCTGTCTCCTTCAATCTAAGTCCAGTACTTCTGTTTGTATGCTTGTATCCTGGATGTCACTGCTTCTCAGTATTCAATGGATTGTATCTTCAATTATCCTCTCTAGTTTCATTTCTTCTTTCTTTCTTTCTTTTCTTTCTTCTTTCTTTCTTTCTTTTCTTCTTTCTTTTTTTCTTTCTCTCCTTCCTTCCTTCCTTCCTTCCTTCCTTCCTTCCTTCCTTCCTTCCTTCCTTCTTTCCTTTCTTCCTTCCTTCTCTTCCCCCTCTTTCTTTTTCTTTCTTTCTTTCTTTTTCTTTCTTTCTTTCTCTCTCTCTCTCTCTCTCTCTTCCTTCCTTCCTTCCTTCCTTCCTTCCTTCCTTCCTTCCTCTCTCTCCTTCCTTCCTTCCTTCCTTCCTTCCTTCCTTCCTTCCTTCCTTCCTTCCTTCCTTCCTTCCTTCCTTCTTTCCTTCCTTCCTTCCTTCCTTCCTCAATCACCTAGGCTGGAGTTCAGTGGCACAATCACACCTCACTGCAGCCTGAACATCCTGGATGCAAGTAATCCTCCTGCCTCAGCCTTCTGAGTAGCTGAGACCTCAAGTATGAGCTACCATGCCTGGCTATTTTGTTTGTTTGGTTTTTTGTGAAGATGGAGCCTTGCCATATTGCCAAGTCTGGTCTTGACTCCTAGGCTCAAGAGATCCTCCTACCTCAGCCTCCCAAAGTGCTGGGATTTCAGAGCCACCATGCCTGGCCTTTTACTTTTTGGCCCTCTATTTTCTTCATCATTAAGCTCCCCCTTTTGTTGGATTATACCCATCAGTATGCACATATGCCTTGCTATCTTTAATTTTTATAAAATTCCTTTCTTTTACCCTTTGCCAACCAACTTTTTAAAAATATATGCCCTATTATTACCTTTCCTGCAATCACAATATATGTCTTCAATATAACAATGCACCTTCACAGAATTATACTCAGAGGATGAGAAGGAAGATAAAGTAGGACAGGATAAATAAGGTAAAAGATAATGGCTGAGAACTTTCAAAATTTCTACAAAAATGATTACTCATATAGCCAGGAAACTCATAAAATTTGAAGGAGGGGAAAGCTGTAACAAATATCTTACTTAGATACATTGTCATCACACTTACAAAACCAAAGTTAGAAAGGAAGTGTTAAAAGCAACCAGAGACAAAACAGACAGGTTATGTGACATATTGGTGACAATAATATGGTGTAATGGCTGACATCTTACTCAAAATACTGGAGGCTGAATAACAATGGAGTAATACCTGTAAAGCGCTAAAATTTTTTAAAAAGGTAAACAGAACTGTCATACCTAAAATTCTATATCCAAATAAAATAAAATATCATTGAAAATGAAAGTTAAACAAATATATTTTCAGGCACACAAAGGCTGAGATAATTCAGTTCTAACAGACCTGCACAATAAATGCTAAATGACTCTTAATTCTGAAAAATCTGGATCTAATTACATACGTAGTAGGCAATTTAATAACGTCCTACAAATCTCACATATTCATACCTTTTTTTGTGCTTTTTTCTTTGTTCTTCAGATTGAATACTATTTATGCCTTCAAGTTCACTGATTTTCTCCTCTACATTTGTTCATATTTATTTAATGAATTCTTTATGTCTATTGATATGTCTATGTACTATCTATATATCACTAAATCTATATAAATGCTTATGTATATATCTATATCGACATCTTTACATACCTTTCCTAAAATTTTTATTTGATTCATTTTAATAGAGTCTATGTCTTTGCTAAAATTGTCCATCGCTTCACAACTTTTGTCAATATTTTTTATAAAACCCACATGGTTATTTTTGAGTTTCTATCTAATAATTCCAACATCTTGATTATCTGTGAATTTGCCTTTATTAACTCTTTCTTCTTTTGAATATATATTCCATTTACTTGCTTGAGTGTTCTATTCTTTTTCATAGAAAATCTTACTTTGCTATTTAGTCTTGCTACCCAGTTTTGAGGTTGCTACACAGTCTTTGCTTTCTAATCCTCCCTAGTGCTTTCTACACTTCAGAGAATTATTTATATGCATCTTCACTTCCCTCAGCAGTCACAGGATAGTCATTTTATTCTCTGCAACCCGAGAGAGTATCTTTCTTATTTCTCGTGTACAACCGTTAGCCTTCTGCAGGTACACGTCAGTAATCTTTCAGATAGGTTTCTTTCAACCTTCCTGCCTACCACTTTCCCAGCCTGTGGTTCCTGGTATCCCAAGGTGCCTTGTGTGGAGTTTTCTCAGCTTTCCTTCCCTGCCCCTAGTTATTGGCATACTGCACTTAAGCACTTAATGAAGACCCATGGGAAAGAATTGGAGTAGTGAAACTTGTCATGTGGCTGGGGCTTCTGGAATTCTAGTCTGTCATACCAGATATGAAAGGTTTTTATCACATAGTTTGGCATTTCTTACACCAGTCTTTAGCAAGTTCTTTATTTTTTAACCACTCTGCCACTGTTTCAGAGATAAGAACAGCTAAGTCTCTTTTCTTGTATAAACATCTTGTCTTTGTCAGAAATTTAGTTTAGTTAGGTTTCCTTGAATCTTCAACTTTCTGATTGATTTTAAAATATATTCTTTTATAGCTTATGTGGTTTTTCTTTATTGTGTTTAGGTTGAGAACTATGGTCTTTAACAACTTTTTAATCCTTAAATAGGAGTAGATATTCTGTTATTTGCTGTTATTTTGGATTCAGTCTCTCCAACTTTGTGCTCTGTAGATTTCATCCAAAATTCTATCATCAAACAGAAGTTGGAGATTGTTTTATTTATTTTTTCACCCTTCTTTATCCAAAGATAAAGTATAAGAATTTTAGGCCAAAATATCTGCATTCAAGCCTATTCAAGGTGGATTACCCACTAAAAAGCTTTGAATTGCAGTACTTTTTTTCATTAAAAGAGAATACTAATTAGTACTATTTAATAAAACCAGCTTCAACAAACAAACTGTCCTATGAATCATCGAGTAGAAGTGAAAATGAAGTAAGGTAGAGCTCATGAAAGCTCTTTATAAATTGTAAGTTAGTATGCACCTGTTGATTTTTATAACCATTAATAAATGGTACGTTTCGAACCAGTAATTTTTCTAAGATTGCATCCAAGATCATTCCAATTTGTAGCAAAATCACACTCTCACAACTACCATCAGCTCTGGTGAATATCATTGACAACTTCTTAAATTCTTTATCCTTTGTGGCAGGTTACGATTTTTTTTTCCTTGGGAAATAAAAATGTAACATAAAAAATAAAATGTGGCCGAGCGCGGTGGCTCAAGGCTGTAATCCCAGCACTTTGGGAGGCCGAGACGGGTGGATCACGAGGTCAGGAGATCGAGACCATCCTGGCTAACACAGTGAAACCCCGTCTCTACTAAAAATACGAAAAAAAAACTAGCCGGGCGAGGTGTCGGGCGCCTGGAGTCCCAGCTACTCGGGAGGCTGAGGCAGGAGAATGGCGTGAACCCGGGAGGCGGAGCTTGCAGTGAGCTGAAATCCGGCCACTGCACTCCAGCCTGGGCGACAGAGCGAGACTCTGTCTCAAAAAAAAAAAAAAAAAAAAAGCAAAAATAAAATTTATTATTTATAAAATTAAAAATGTAAAAATAAAAATAAGAATTCACACTGTGAATGCAAGTCACCTAGTATTTCACATCCTAACGGAATAGCTCTATTAAACACATTTGCTAATTCATTAATTATTCAGACTATCACTCCTACTCCATGACTAAAATATATAGTAAATCTTTAACATAAATCCAGGGAAACTCCTTCAAAGTGTATACATAAACCAAATATTATTTAAAATATAAATGTCTGTTAGAAATGGAATGGACATGGAATGAGCATGTATGATGAATCTTAAGTAAGACATCAATTCCATGTTAATACTTTTTTGAAAATCTGTTTGATTCTGCAGAATAATCTTTACACTTTTTAAAATTCTCTTTAATAATTACTTGTAGTCCTAGCTCACTTATTCTCCCTTTGCAACTCGTAATATTTCACTTTTGTGTGGTAGCAACATTATTTCTGGATAGGGGCTGGGTGAATTTTTTATTATTTTAGATTTTTTAATGAGTTCTAATACTACTACTGATGCCACCACTTTTCAACTAGCTAAGTAAATGTTTAACAGGGTTAATAGGGATAACTGAAATCCATACGTAGGTGCACAATTTCTCCAATTTCTTTTTCTTGCTTGTTTCAAATGATAGCTTCTAGCATAGGGGAAATGATTGAGCAAAATAATGCCTCCTTTCTCTTCCTGACTCTGGCTTCAAGTAAAGGTGCTAATGAGAACTGTGGAGGAGTGAGCCCCTAAAATAGAGTCAGGAAAGAGGCAAGAGCCAACCAGGATGGCACTTGGAAAAAGTTATGAGCAAAGACATGTTTAAATTGGAATTGTATTAGAAAATTCTAAAAATGTTTGTGAGGATACAAATTGTATAAGACACAAAGTATTTCTGAGAAAGAAATATAGAGAAAAGTCAAAAAGGGAGGTTGTGACCTGCCTGTTATCTGTTTCAACATGCATTTACTCAGAATTCACCTGTACCAAACACTGAGTATTAATATAAAGTCAGAATGATAATATTGGGCTTCAGATCTGGGCTGCGCTACTAATAAGTTACGACAAGTATTATGATGGGTAGGAGAAACCAGTACATTCTTATCCTGTAAAATTAAACAATAATTAAAGTAAGCAAGGTGTTAATAAATGTTTTATCACCAGGATATTCCATATCAAATGTGAAAAAAGCAATCATGACTGTGAAGTAATTTCCCAGGAAGAAAAAATAATTAAACACTAAGAAAGCTAGAGAAGGAAGTATTTATCATTCACATTTCTTATACCATGATTAAAATATATTATCAAAAATAGAAAGCAAATATATTTCATCCAAAGTATAAAAATTATAGCTAAAAATAATAAAATGTAATGTATCTATCAAAATCAAGTGATAATTTTAAAACAATATAAATGCTTGGAAATTGGATACTCACTAATGCCATTTGAGGTATTTTGCATGGTGCAAACATCCAACTTTTTAAAAATGTTATGTTAATCTAGTGTATTATGTGTCTGAAACCAATCGCAAACTAGCCTTTGACAGACATACAATCTAGAAGGAAACAAATATCTCAAAATCAGTATCTTTTTATTTTTGTATTTTGCATAGCAAAAGAAAGTGGCAAGTGTGATTCCAGAATGAGGAAAGGGAAAC
This sequence comes from Chlorocebus sabaeus, assembly GCF_047675955.1. Classification (NCBI taxonomy): domain Eukaryota; kingdom Metazoa; phylum Chordata; class Mammalia; order Primates; family Cercopithecidae; genus Chlorocebus; species Chlorocebus sabaeus. The sequence continues at coordinate 22,437,297 of NC_132930.1, read as the reverse complement.
ATTTCAAGGCAAAGCAGTAAGTTATAATAGCACAGACTAGTTTTCTTTCCTTACCTATTTGGCCATAAACTCTATTAGGCATACTAGCCCAATTCACATGCAACCACAAAACTGTCTGAGATCTGAGTGTACTGTATGACTTGTTTTGTAGTTTTACTTTTTTTGTTTTGTCTTTTTCTGATAGTGATGGCATTCCCTGTCCTTTTTTCTTTCTAAAATTGTAAGCTTCACAGTTAGTTTAAAAATGTTAGTGCCATTGCTAGCTGCTATTTCAGTTTCTGAGCATCCAGATGAGCGAAGAGAATATGTTTCTTCCATGTCACCAGTTTTATTCCATAAAAAGAAAAATGGGGTTCTTAAATATTCACATCTTTTCAAATATCATGAGTTTCATCCTATTTCCAATTCTCATTTACTCAAGCCCAACTCCTACAAACATCCCCTAAGCATGTACTATTTTTGATTTCCCTATTCTAAATTATCTCACAAATCACAAATGTTTTTTATACAGTTCTCTTTTGATCACATTTCTTTCCTCAGCATCTCCATCGCCTTCCTCTAATTCTTCATTCACTTTAGCCTTTAAGTCCATTTCCAAGCTGCATAAGAACAATATATCTGGGCTTAACTTTTGTCACTTTATCACATGACCAAGATGTTCTGTAAATCATCTTGTAGCCCCGTGGCTCCTTTCTACACAGTGTTATCTGCTGCCTTCTCATCATTAGAAATATTGTTCTCTTGGTCTCTATTTATTGACATCCTATCCACTCTTTCAAGCTTAACTGAGTACAACTCTGCAAGCTATCTCCAACATTATAACACAGGAAACTCGACATACATGAAGCTTAATTTCTTACTGTTTAATACTGAATTTAAATGCCCCTGTCTCACCGTGATTTCTGTACCTTGGTTAATGGTGCCATTAGAAACAAGCCTCCCAGGAAAAAATTCTGCAAAAAAAAAAAAAAAAAAAAAAAAATCCAGTCTTCTTTTTCTTCTATAAATCAATTCTGGTCCATGATTTCTCCCCTTTGTTTTTGTTGTTGTTGTTGTTGTTGTTGTGTGTGTGAGTATCATTTGAATATGTGCCTTCCTGTGCTTACCTACAAATTCTGTCTTAGGTCAGATGTTTATCAATTTTCACTAAGTTTACTATATAACAACAGAAAAGACTCTCCACTGCCCACCAATTCCATCCTCTCAGTGGCCACCAGAATTAACATCAATATCTGGGTGTCTTATAGGCAAATTATATTCAACATGTTTCAAAATAAATTCACTACCCATCACTCCTTTAAAGTTTGTCTCCTTCTCTATTCTCTCCCCATTTTAATGATAGCCTAATGAATCTAGTTATGCAAGCCAGTGACCTGGGATCACTGGTGTGCTGGAGTCAGCTACTTAATGGCTTGTGAGAGCCAATTGTGTGTATCTCTTTCCAACATTGTACTCAATGATATCATGTTGGCAGCTTGAATTCGGCTTTCACGGGAATATTTATACCACTAGAAATTGGCAAATGCTGTCATTTGGCACTTTGATTTTTGTTCTTGTTTTCAGGAAGTCAATTTACCAGCATGTCACTGCCTGGGAACATCCTCCATGACAGTCATTCTTCTTTTCCATTTTTTTTTTTTTTCTTTTTTTGCAAAGTGCCAGGTTTTTGAAGATTTTAACTTATGTCTATTTAACCATTTTATTCAGATACATCCATTTATCCTCAAGGATCATCACTGAAATAATTTCCTCATAATTTATTTTCTTTCTTCCTTGGAATAGTTCTGCAACACTGCTACCAAAATGATCTTTCTGTAATGAAAATCTGATCCTATAATTTTACGTATCATAGGATTATATAGGTTTATACTATACTATGTTATATTATATCATATTATATTTATTATAACATTAGTTACAAAATAATATAACTCCAAAATACTGGAGAATAGAGTACAAATTCCCAAACACACTGTGGAAGGCTTCCATTTGTGATCTGTGATCTTTACCTATTGGTCCAAACTTCTCTTCTCCTGCTTGGTGTTAGACATCCAAATGACATACCTATGAATTATTTTCAGCTCCCTTAGGTTAAATCAGTTCATTGCTTATTGTTTGTAATGCTGCTCATTATCATTTCATTATTCATTTTCCAAGCTCAGAATGCCTTACTTATCCAAAATCTAACTGTAAAATTTCATCTGCCAAACCATTCCAGATATTTTCAGATATTCTCATTCCATTGTTGTCTTATAAATAAAAATCATATTACTACTAAAGTAAAGCCTTTGTCACATTAAAGTACATATGGAGATTCATCTTTTTATTTAGTTTTGTGTTCTTGGAAACAGTCCTAACCATGGTGACTGATTGACCCATAGTAGTTGCTTAACTACATAAAAAAAAAAAAAAGGAATAATCTGTGGATTACATTGAAAAATCAGTCATAAATGACAAAGATCTCTTATACTCCTGCTTCTCTTCAATTCAAGTCAAGGCGTCCCTTCTGAGTGCCTGTTACTACTAAGAACTATGCATCTTGGTTTTAGATCTGACACAATGTGTCTGCTTGTATTGCTGTTACCTGATTCGAAAATGGAATGTTTGTCACATGTGTGTGCATGTAATTTTTTCTAAGAATTATGGCAATATGTTTGACCTATAAACAATATCTGTTCAATTTTGAAAATATTCTCAAGGTTTGATAGGGCAAATATTGTTCCATAAAGTTTAGGAATAATAGCTGACATGTTTGTACTATGTATTTATCTATCATCTATATGACTAAAGAGAATTCTCACCGCCATTGGCATCTGTGTCTAATCACTTAATCTTCATAATAGGCCTATGAATTTTGCTTACTATCATGATCATCCCTTTTCTATAAATAAATTAGCTAGACAGAAAGAAATTAAGAAAAGATTTCCAATATTACTTGGGAAATAAATGAAGAAAACAGAACGTTAACCTAGGCAGGCTGACTGTGGAGTCTCTGCCTTTAACTACTATATAGTAGGTGGATGACTCAGTAGTTGATAAAATAACCCAAGCATTATAAAGAAATGTACAGAAATTGGTCTTCCTTTAAAAATTTTAATTACCACAATATTTTTTTCCGTATTATAAATACAAAACAAAACCAATTTTTGTCTGAGTTACAGAAAGCACTGTAGGATTTGAGTCTATTCTTTATCCCACTTCATGATGGGTGAAAGGTGGTAACTGGAAAAAAAATGCATGTCTGTAAGGGAGTATATATTTATGGAATATCCTGAAGATTGAAAAATAATAATTATCTTTTAAAAACTATGTGAAATCATTAGGGTCAAATGGCATTTAAATGTTAAGTAAAATTATTGAACATGACAAAAAGAAAAGGAAAAGCAGCTTTCAACTTATAGAGATTATTTCCACCTAATGGAAGTCTGAGTAAGTTGAACTCTTTGGGGGAAAAAATGTTTTCTTTATAAACTCTCAGTGCAACACTTTCCCAAATCAGAAATATTTTGTTCCAGAAATAGTGTTAATCTGTTTTAAATGCACTCTTTAAACATGTGAATTTTGCTGATTTAATATTTGAAATAAGGCACAGCTCATGCAAGTATTAATTGATTTATAGCTCGCTCAGTTGACTATGATTTCATGGAGCGCAAATGTACTTACAGTAAGTGTTATGACCTCCCAGGGGAGAGTCCAAAATGTTGAGAAAAGGAGCATTGAGCAAACTAGCTTCTGGAGAAATATTAACCAATTTCTGACTAGCTTTTAATGTGCCTGGGGGGAGCTTTTGTTTTGCAGATTATCTTACTGTTTTTGCTGTCATAGAGGACTTTAGCTGGGCATGGAATGTGTCTGCATTACAGCAAAAAAAAAAAAAAAAAAAGAAAAGAAAAGAAAAGAAAAAGAAAAAAATGTTAAATAAATGGAACTGTAAAATATTGAGATACGAAAGAGGCAGGCAGCCCAGTGAATACCATTTATATCAGTCTCCTCTTCCCCTATGTGCTGTACTACCACATTCCTTCACTGACTTTTCCCCTTCCCTTTCCACCATCCCTCAGCTTGCTGGGCTGGAAAGATAAGGACCCATTTCCTTAGGGGAATCAGTTCTTGTAACAGTTAATCGACCACCAAGTGCTGAAGCATCCAAGGGAAGGCGGCTGTACATCTGGAAAGAACAATCTGCCTCTCAAGAGGCATGGATTCCGAGAGATATTTGGAAGATTATTGATTCTAAGAGAATTGAAATCATGGACATACGTGCTGTTTTCTCAGAGGAGTTTATCAGAGCACACTATCACCTTTCTGCGTTCTGTGCCTCTGCTTTGGGTAACAAGAGAAAGTCACTGCTATAGTTTGAACATTGCACTAGGATAACAAATATCACACAGGAGTTTTTAAAAAGCAGAATTATTGAAGGTTCAATACTTTGAATTCAGGGTAGCCAAAGTCGTAGCTTGGGGTGTACTTTGGGGTAAATTTGTTTGACACTTTGTGTTGCTTTTCATTGCTATTCTTTTGGATGTCTGTTTGTAAAAATTAGTTCATTTTGTTTTAACAATCTGGGCCAAAATTTCTAGAACCTTTTGCTAGTTATTGAGGGGTGGGGGCAACCTTCTCCCTAATTTGGAGAAACAGTTTATTCTCAGACTCCAGATGGTCGTTTTGGAAATTCTGTTGTGACCAGAAGTAGAGAAGTGTGATTGTCACTGTGAGAGCTGCTAAAAAATTTGATAAGTATTAAGATAAAGTAATATATATTGTTTTTTGTTGTCTTATGGTTCTGGGGTATTTTTCTCTTTTCTTATACTTTAGACCATTATGATTTTACTCTCAGTTGATATATAAACTCACAAATCTGGGAAACAATATTTGATTTAATTTTCTATCTGTGGCAGGGAGAGAGGTGGAGTCTGGAATATATAGGGTGAATCCAGCAAGAGAGAAATATATCAAATATTAATATGTGACATAAGACCATGTGGCTAATGTTATATGTCATTTAAACATGCTAGGAAAAAAATAAGAGATGCAATTGGTTTCAGTCCCATTTTGTTTTGCAGCTCACTTGCAATATGTGCTATCTGGCCAGCTGTCTAAGCCTTTTATATTTTTATTCATGGCATCCTATTCATTACATCCTGTATTTTAAAATAAAGCTAGTTTAATGAAGTTTTCAAAGAAAAATTTAAAAATATTTTCTAATGGCAAAGGAAATGTTCTGTGTAGGTTTTGTTATTTTTGTTTTTCATCCAATCTAATTTAGAGAATCAATTTTTAGCTACTGGTTTGGAGAACATTTAGTTAAGATTTCTTTTCTCTTCTGTTTTGTGTAGACCAATCTGTGACTTTCGTAATTTTATTTTTTCTTTTACACTGGGTTTTTAATTTTAAATCCCCATTTTCATACATATATGATCTCTCTATTTTGCATCCAGTAAAATATACAGACATACATACACACACACACACCATTCAACTGTCTAACTCTTTCTACAACTCTTTTCTCTTTGTTGCTTACGCATTGTTTATGGCAGGAAGATAGATTGTTAATGCTTAATTTTGAATATTGTTTCATTTTTGAAGCAATATTCAAAAAGTGTGACCTCACCAGAAAAATCTATTTCCAATATAGTTTCTATGCCATTCAGTGTAAGTATTCAGCAATTATAAGGCATGATTTTTCACTTAGTCTCTTGGAAGCTAGGGAGAGAATTGTTTTTCTACATGCTGATGAACAAATAAATAAATGTCTTCTGAGGTCATCAAAAAACAGTTTCCTCTTTTGGTTTTTAACCTGTTCCTTCATGAATTCTGTTCTCCATCTTCATTTAAATGATTGTAAAATAACCTGTTATGTAGTATAAATCATCTTTTACTTAAGGCATTATTCTCTGTGTTGGATATTTAAGAAATTTTAAGGTTTTATCCTTAGATACATAATATGATAACAGAAAAATTTATAGAATAATATTTGTCAATATCTATGATTCATTATTTTTGATAATTTGTAATATGTAAAAGTTTTTTTATTCAAAAGAGAAAGCATTTTCTAAATGTCATTCTTTGTTTTTTAATTCTATAATGAATATCTTCTTTTTAAAGGATACCATTTTGGTTTCATTGAAACTGTCTTGAATTTGTTATGTAAAGCTTATTTAAGATCTGTGACAATTATTTTTTATTTTAATTGATGAAGAAGTTTAAGTTTCACAGTAAAATTGAGCAGGAAACGCAGAAAGTTTCCAAATGCTCCCTGCCCTCTCACACACTTAGCCACCTTCTCCACCGTCATCCAGCCCCAAAGCGGTACATTTGTTATCATCAATGAGCTTATAGTAACATGTCATTGACACCTGAAGAGCATACTTTACAAGGTTTCCTCTTGGCATTTTACATTTTATGGGTTTTGGCAAATGTATAATGACATGTATCCACCACTGTATCATCATATGGAATAACTTTGCTGTCCTAAAAATCCACTGTGCTCTACCTATTTATCCTCCTCCCCAAACCCTGCCAAACACTGATCATTTTTCTCTCTCCAAAGATTTGGCTTTTCTAGGATGTCACATAGTTGAAATAATATAGAACGTAGCCTCCCAGAGTTGCTTCTATCACTTCATCCTATGCATTTAGGGCTTTTCCGTGTATTTTTATAGCTTGGTAATACATTTCTTTTAAGAATTGAATACTATTTCATTGTCTAAATACGCTACAGTTTGTTATCCATTCAGTAATTGAAGAATATCTTGGTTGTTTCCAGGTTTTGGCAATTATGAATAAAGCATCTATAAACATCTGTGTGCAGGTTTTGTGTAGATACAATTTTTCAACTTATTTGGGTAAACCCTGGGACCATAATTGCTGAATCTTATGAGGGTATATTTACTTTTGTGAGAATCTGCCAAACTGTCTTCAAAAGTGGCTGCACCAGTTTGCATCACCATCAGCAATGAATGAGAGTTCTTGTTACTTACATTTGATGTTGTATTTGATGTTGTCATTGTTTTGAATTTTTGCCATTCTAATGGGTATGCAGTGGTCAATTTCCTTTTAAGGTAACTTTCACACCTGATTGCATTTTACTTCTGAAGTCTGTAATTCATCTCTATTATGGAAATACTTCCATTATTAATAGTGTCAAACTCATGTTGGTAATTATATTCTCCCTTCCATTTTCCTCATTTGTATAGCCCCGGAATATATCTAACTTATCTTTTTATCTCTTGAAGTCTTAATAGCATGTCTTGCATATATATAGTCATTTTCAATGTGGAAAGAAAACAGTTCTCCAAAATCCACATAGTTCCTGAAATAGTTTAAGAAGAAGCGCTAAAGAAGCACTAAAATACCAACATGAATGTGTACCCAAAATAAACTTTGAATCTTATTTTTATTGTTTTTAAAACATTATCTGGCTCATATTATGTGGCTAACACTCTATATTACTTTCAGAAACATTTTCAAAAACATATTTTTACGTTTAGTCTTCTTTGAAATGCACTCATCAGTCTTATTATCATTACTATTGGCCTGAAAGTGTTCCCCCAAAATTTATATATTAAAACTTAACCACCAATATGAGAGTACCAAGAAGCAGGACTCTAGGAGGTAACTAGATCATGAAGGTCCCAACCTTATGAATGGGATTAATGCCCGTATAAAAGAGGCTTCACAAGCGTTTCTTTCACTTGCCCTCCTGCCTTCCACCATTGAGAATGCAGCAACAAGACTCCCATTTCAAGGCACCCTCCTGGAAGCAGAGACTGAGCTTCACCAGACAATGAATCTGCCACAGCCTTGATCTTGGACTTCCCAACCTTCAGAACTGTGATAAATACATTTCTGTTACTTTAAAAATTACCCGTTTTGTGAGATTGTGGTATCATAGCAGGAATGATCTAAGATAATCACCATTTTTAAATCAAGGACATGAAGTACCTAACATTTAAGTGTGTCTTAACATCAAATAATAATTCAAGCCCAGTACATTTGAGTCTAAGATGAAAGTGTCTTTTCGTTCCCAGTAGACTATGCCTAGATTTTTTTTCAAATATTTTATTCTAAAAAGCAAAGCAACCATATCAAAGCAACAATTATATTGTTTGTTTATTTAAATTATTAATATTATTATTTTTAAATGGTAGAGGCAGAAAAATAATTTGCATAATAGCAGAACAGATATAACAAAGATGGAGATCTTAATATAGTTTTGACAATTCAATTTTTACATAATTTGGTGTTTTTTGTGATGCATTCTAAGATCGCTACCACTTAGAAGACTAAAAGCTATAGTGAGAACTGGTATCAAAGATCTGCTACTATTGGGGAATTTGTTGTGGACTGCTAACTTGAAAGCTTAAAGGTTCTAGGCCAAATTCTGACTTAGAGTAAAAAATACGTATTGATTTTCTTCATTTTTTGTTAGTTGGTTAATTGAATCAAACCTTCAGGTGAATACCTTAACACAGGATGAGGTATGTCAAATGTTAAATAATAATTACTTTATATTTCATATTTTATACATTTTTATTAAGGAAAACCCTGATTCTGTACTCCATGGCTGCAGATCTTTAAGAGAATAAATGTTGTTACAAGCCATTGACTTTGTCATAAGTTATTACAGCAGCCTGTGGAATCTAATGGACCATGTTTATACCATTTTTACATTTCCCAGTCTTTTATGCAGGGCACCAATTATCCATAACCCTAAGGACAAAGATTTGTGGAAATCATTGAATCTGATTTTGAAAAGTAAATGAGTTTGTTTCTCACCATTAAACAAAACTTATCAGATGAAATATATAATATTATATAATTTACATATTCTAATTATTTCAAAAGCAGTTTTTAGCAAGAAAATGTGATCAAGCTGTCAGCTGTAAACCAATATGTTGGGTCTTGTTCATGAGGCAAATGAAATATGCTTTGCACAGAGGAGAGAAGAACTAAGCATGAATCCTTCGCGTAGACAAAACTTCATTGCCCAGACCATAAAACAGTCAAAAACAAAAACAATGGCTTAACCAATAAATTCTAGACTGTCTTGCACATAATGCTACTTAACAAATATTTTTTAAGGATAAAAAAGCAGGGAGAGAGGAAGTAAGGAAAGAAGAAAAGGAGTAAGTAAAAAGAAGAAACAATAAAAGGAAACAAGACATATTTTATAATCCATAATATAGCCTCCATTAGAGAAAAATGTTGCTGAGAGCTGAGTGTAAAAATTATACCATAATAAAGCTTAAAGCAAAATCCTGCAAGCCAATATAGACCCTTTACTAATGCTTTAGCTTTCTAATTCTTTTCATCTCACTATTGGGCCACAAGAGATTGGAGGGAATGTAAACCATCTTTTTTTTGTTTCTTCCCCTATGTCCATGTAGGAGAGCATTTCTAAAAATAATAATAATAATAATAATAATAATAATAATAACAGCAATTATAGTTCAGGTTTAAGTTATATTAATGAATAATAATAATGATGATGACATATTTGTATAACGATTCATAAAATCCTTAGTGCCCTCTCAGGCATAAACATATGAAATGACCTATGTAAAGAATTGGCACAATCTGTGTCCTCAGGTGGTCCTTGTTCAGTCTCCAGAAATCATTGCCTCTCCCATGGCAATTCATTTCCTCTTTTGGGTGGTGTGATTCTTTGCTTTCACGCTGCATTTCATTGCACTAACTCAAATGGCTCAACCATGTCTGAAGTCGCATGGGGAAAGCTCTGTGAGCTAACACGGATTTTTGCTCGCATGTAGAAAACTTACTTCCTTGGGGCAAAATCACAGATGCCCAAATGTTCGGAACTCCGACTTTTCCCAGGAGGGTTGGCTCATACCTCGCAAGGACAACCTCCGGGCGGAGGGCCTATTGTAATGTCTGCTTTTGCTCACACTGCAGTTTCAAGCTCTAATTTTACCCTGTCTACTGTAAATGCCATTTGACTGACCACCTCTGAGCAAGCAGTGCTCCTATGGTTATTGCATAATTCTAAATTTTATTTACAAATAAAAGTAATAGTGTAAATCGAATGATTTTTGCAATTATCTAAATGGACTATTGCCTCATAGTAGAAAACCAGAAAATTCACGCAGCCAGATCCCTGTCCACTAAATCATATAATCTTTTTTTTCTTTTTCAAATTGGAAACTTTATCCCAATCATTGTTTTAGCCGTATGCTGACATAGATGAGGAGTGCTTGGTATAAGTACCTTTGCTCACTATGTAGGGGGAAAGACATACATCTTTAGGTAGGATACAGATGTTGGTGAGATTAATGTGTTTTTTGCATAAAAAATACAGAAATTATCAAACTCTTGCAGTCAGGAGCTAGAGAAAAACTGGTGGGTTTTATTGGTTAAACCAAAACTATTACTGGAACAGCAAAAATCCAACATAGTGATATCCAGCTTACCCCTACCAAATGGGTCAGCTATCTAGAACATTCCTATGAAGTTGTTTCTAAGAAATTAGAAGCCTGGAATATTTTGGGTGGTCTGAAACATTTTCCTCCACAAAGCAGATGCCCATTTTATTAGTTTTTCAACTCCATTGTGATGATATATTTCTTTGTTTTATACTGAAACTGTTGTGTTCCTTTTCAGACAGCCCCTGTAATTCTATTAGAATATAGTCTCCACAAAGACAGCTAAGTGGTCTATTTTGTTTACAGCTGCATCCTCAGGGTTTAGAACAGTGCTTGATATACAATAGGATTTGAATACATGCATGTGGAAGAAATGACTTCTGTCAGGACTAAGGTACTTACACAAAAGTACTTAAAGCAGGGCGCGGTGGCTCACGCCTGTAATCCCACCACTTTGGGACGCCGAGACGGGCAGATCACCTGAGGTCGGGAGTTGGAGCCCTGCTTGGCCAACATGGAGAAACCTCCTCTCTATTAAAAATACAAAATTAGCTGGGCGTGGTGGTGCCTGCCTGTAATCGCAACTACTGGAGAGGCTGAGGCAGGAGAATTACTTGAACCCGGGAGGCGGAGGTTGCGGTGAGCCGAGATTGCGCCATCGCACTCCAGCCTGGGCAACAAAAGCGAAACTCCGTCTTAAAAAAAATAAAAAATAAAAAGTAGTTACATAAAGCCTTACACAAATTTTAGATAACTGATACTTATCCTAAAATACATACTTGGCTCACTCTTTAGAACAGACTATAACAACATCCACAGTGAAATCTGAAAAAGTTGATGCTGTAGTTCACATTATTTCTTTTCATGATTCAAAAAAGAAGCACTTTCTTTATACTTCTTATTGGCTCAGCACTGTGTATGTTGCTATGATGGATGCAAAAGAAGTCTTAAACCTCATCCCTGAAAGGTGCAGCTTCTATTCTAATTGGAAGGCAAAAATAAAACACAGAGAAAGGGCATAAAATTTTCAGTTAATGCTTAAGGTGAGACATAGTGTAGTTATTGTCATATAATTAGTTCATCATTGTTCTATCTTTATCTTTAAACCTTTAACTGCAGGTCTTTCACCTACCTCAACTCCACCAAAGGGAAAAAGCAAAAGCAAAAACACAGCCCTCTTATTCTAAATAGACATTTCCTTGCCTATATCACTCTTCACTTACACAACGCCTTCCTTCTGTCTTTTGATTGCTAGATCCCTTAAAACCTAGCATTGCTCACTGCACTCATGACCTAATCTCTAGTTGCTTCCTCTTTTCCCCATTGGTTTGTGCTCAGTCATGACTTTCTTTTTTTTTTTTTTTTTTGAGACGGAGTCTCGCTCTGCCGCCCAGGCTGGAGTGCAGTGGCCGGATCTCAGCTCACTGCAAGCTCCGCCTCCCGGGTTTACGCCATTCTCCTGCCTCAGCCTCCCGAGTAGCTGGGGCTACAGGTGCCCGCCACCTTGCCTGGCTAGTTTTTTGTATTTTTTAGTAGAGACGGGGTTTCACCGGGTAAGCCAGGATGGTCTCGATCTCCTGACCTCGTGGTCCGCCCGTCTCGGCCTCCAAACTTAAGGGACCTCTTCTCGTTGACCACTGAGTCATTCAAATGATCCTTTCCCAAGTTTTCTGAGATCATGCTTTGTTTTAATTCTTCATCTACTTCTCTGAGTTCCCCTTGTCACTCATCCCCTTTTGTTAGTTACTTTTCCTCCTATGTGTGTCCTCTAGAAACACCATCTTTCTAGCAGTCTTTGTGAGCTTTTCAGTAGAGGAAGACCTTCTCTTTCTTTGACTTGAAAATGCGCCCCACATACACCCACATACGCACACGCTTTTCTTGTTAATTTGATTTTCCTATCTGATAAACTATTGGTTTTTCCATTGTTTTCAACACTAACTAGGTAACTCAAAACATCTACATAACTGAAAGAATAAAACTCTTTTATTGAAGAATTTCTTGAATACCAAATTAAATGAAGAAATAAAAGTGGGGAGAAGGAAAAAATAAATAGTAAAAAAGGAAGAAAAGAATAGAAAGCCACCTTTATAAGGATAATCATGTAGTTTGTTTTCTGAATGCTCCGGATGGCTGTCTGTTTGCTTCATAAAATTAAAAGAATAAGAAGCAGGCAGTCTTCACAATGTTCATAACTTTTTAGGCATTTAATGTGTGCAAATTCTTCTAAAAGGCACTGTCAGTTATTAAGGGTTAAAATAAAACTCTTACTATCCACTCTAAGAGGAAAATAAATATGTAGAAAAGAAGAAAATCGAATTATTGATTTGACATTCCCTCAAAAAAAAGTTATTCTCTAAAATGTTCCAAGCACATCAATACTTGTCTCTAACTCTGAAAAGGCTTTTTTCATTGTTCTCATAATTTGCATGTTTTACTAGATTTATGAATCCTTTCTTTTATTATTATACTTTAAGTTCTAGGGTACATGTGCACAACGTGCAGGTATATCTCCTAATGCTATCCTTCCCCCACCCCATGACAGGCCCTGGTGTGTGATGTTTCCCACCCTGTGTCCAAGTGTTCTCACTGCTCAATTCCCACCTATGAGTGAGAACATGCGGTGTTTGGTTTTTTGTCCTTGCAATAGTTTGCTGAAAATGATGGTTTCCAGCTTCATTCATCCCTACAAAGGACTTGAACGCGTCCTTTTTATGGCTGCATAGTATTCCATGGTGTATATGTGCCATATTTTCTTAATCCAGTCTATCATTGATGGACATCTGGGTTGATTACAAGTCTTTGCTATTGTGAACAGTGCTGCAATAAACATAAGTGTGCATGTGTCTTTATAGCAGCAGGATTTATAATCCTTTGGGTATATATCCAGTAATGGGATGGCTGGATCAAATGGTATTTCTAGTTCTAGATCCTTGAGGAACCGTCACACTGTCTTCTACAATGGTTGAACTAGTTGACAGTCCTACCAACTGTGTAAAAGTGTTCCTATTTCTCCACATCCTCTTCCTGAATGAGCAAAACCTGGAAGCATTCCCTTTGAAAACTGGCACAAGACAAGGATGCCCTCTCTCACCACTCCTATTCAACATAGTGTTCGAAGTTCTGGCCAGGGTAATCAGGCAGGAGAAAGAAATAAAGGGTGTTCATTTAGGAAAAGAGGAAGTCAAATTGTCCCTGTTTGCAGATGACATGATTGTATACTTAGAAAACCCCATCGTCTCAGCCCAAAATCTCCTTAAGCTGATAAGCAACTTCAGCAAAGTCTCAGGATACAAAATCAATGTGCAAAACTCATAAGCATTCTTATACACCAATAACAGACAAACAGACAGCCAAATCATGAGTGAACTGCCATTCACGATTGTTTCAAAGAGAATAAAATACCTAGGAGTCCAACTTATAAGGGATGTGAAGGACCTCTTCAAGGAGAACTACAAAGCACTGCTCAATGAAATAAAAGAGGACACAAACAAATGGAATAACATTCCATGCTCATGGATAGGAAGAATCAATATCATGAAAATGGCCATACTGTCCAAGGTAATTTACAGATTCAATGCCATCCCCATCAAGCTACCAATGACTTTCTTCACAGAATTGGAAAAAATGACTTTAAAGTTTATGTGGAACCAAAAAAGACCCTGCATTGCCAAGTCAATCCTAAGCCAAAAGAACAAAGCCGGAGGCATTATGCTACCTGACTTCAAACTATTCTGCAAGGCTACAGTAACCAAAACAGCATGGTACTGGTACCAAAACAGAGATATAGACCAATGGAACAGAACAGAGCCTTCAGAAATAATACCACACATCTACAGCCATCTGATCTTTGACAAACCTGACAAAAACTAGAAATGGGGAAAGGATTACCTATTTAATAAATGGTGCTGGGAAAACTGGCTAGCCATATGAATCCTTAATAAAGCTTTTTTTTTCCCACAGAAAAGTAATATTTATTGAATCGTATAATTTCTTGGCTTGAAAAGACTTAGAGAAAAGTCTTAAGTCTCTGTTTTCTCTCCCCTACTCTTCCTAATACCTGAGCTTACGTCTTATTACACAACCATAATCCTTGCTATATGACAAAGAGCTACCTATTGTAGTGAAGCCTACTTTTCCCATATGGAGGTCACTTGCCTCACTTCAGCCTGCCCTGCATTCATCTAGAGCCTTGTCCTTTGGCTATACTGGCCCTGGCCTGCCTCTACCACAGCTTCCACTGAGTAACCCACAGCTTTTCTCCCTCTTCCTACACACAGCCACCTCCTGGCATATTCTTTCTTTGAGTTCTTATAACTGCTGCTTAGAAACGGAAACTAGTATAAAGCAAACTGCATACAAGCCCCATAGCCATTCACAATAGCACAAATCCAATAGCCCAATACTAAAGCATTCCATTTTTTAAGACCTTTAGAGAAGAATGGACTTCTATCTTATATCTATACCTGAAGAGTGTCTCATATCCCATAGGAGATGACTTTGCCACATTTCCTTTCTCTATTTTCTTGAATGGTTTTTCCTGGACTTTCCTCTTCATCTACGTTGAGTGTTGGTTCAAACGTCACCTACTCCATGAGACCTACTAAAATAGTCTCAGTTGCCCCTTCTGGCATTCCAGATCATATCTACTCTGCTCTGCTTTTATTTATTTTCTCCATAAGAATTAAAATCTTATCATATATTAGATAATCTATTCATAATATTTTGTATTTTTTTTTTTTTTTTTTTTTTTTTTTTTTTTTTTTTTTTTTTTTTTTAATGAGAGAATCTCACTCTGTCGCCCAGGCTGGAGTACAGTGGCACAATCTCGGCTCACTGCAACCTCTGCCTCCTGGATTCAAGTGATTCTCCTGCCTCATTCTCCTGAGCAGCTGGGATTACAGGCATTCACCACCACTCTACTTTTTTTGTATTTTTAGTAGGGACAAGATTTCACCATGTTGATCAGGCTGGTCTCAAACTCTTGACCTGATGATCTGCCTGCCTCGGCCTCCCAAAGTGCTGGGATTACAGGCGTAAACCACCATGCCTGGCCTGTATTCTTATTTTTAATTCTTCACTACAAAATTTAGCTCCAGTAGAGCGGACACTTTTTGTTTTATAGGATCCCGAACGCCAATAACCTGGCAATAATGGGCACTTGAGATTGGTTGATGGGTGCAGCACACCACCATGGCACATGTATACCTATGTAACAAACCTGCACATTCTGCACATGTACCCCAGAACATAAAGTAAAATAAATAAATAAATAAAAAATATCCTATGAATGAATGAATGAAAGAAATGAAAGGAAGGAAAGAAGGTGGGAATCTGGGGAAGGGGACTGAAGGGAAGGAAGGAAAGAGGAAGGGCTAGAAGAAGAGAAAGAGGGAAAGAAGGAACAAAGAATAGCAAGCAAAAGCCAAATAATAATCAGTTATCTTCTCTTGGCAAAGTCAATAAATATTAATTTCAGTTCAGTTCAAGAATTTAGTGACTATCACAATAAATTAAGCATTACTAAGTGTTAGACTATATAGATAAATGATATATACACCTTCAGTTAAAGGAGTATGTAATGGTTTTGGAAGACAATCTTCTCTATAAAATGCAGTAAAATATTAGAAAAGTCAGAATATTATTTACTATATATGCTCTAATAGGTTTGCACTTCAACGTATCCTAGTTGCTTCTAGTTGATATAGATAAAGTGAAAGCTAGAATAGGAGTGCTGTGTGAAGTGTAAAACCAGCAGCAGGGAGACCAATTGGAGGCTCATGCAATAATCAGGTGAAAGATGTTTGCCTAAACTAGGGTGGTAGTAATGGCAACAGGGAGGCAGGGATGGCTTTCCACAATACTTAGGAGGTAATATCAGAGGAACATGGTGAATGATTAAGAATAGGAGCAAGGCATGGGTTTGAGGATAAGCATATTAAATCTGTTCATCATTGAGACAGCCTCTATTTAATACTTTTACAAAAGAGTGGATAAGATAAATATAATCCAGTGATTAGAGCAAACACATCAATGGGACATGATACAGAAGAATCTCAATTTGAATACTTTGAGTGTTTGCAGCCTCTGAAAATTAACTGATACTATTAAAAGCAGGCACTAGGAAGGAGTGGGTGGAAGTGTCAATTCAAAAACGCAAGAAGTATTCAATTTTGTTTTATAAGTTAACTTATTTAACATACTCTAGGACAAATTAGTAATATTAGTAATAGGAGAATATGCCAGTTCACCCCATGTTCTATGGGGCCAAAGACCTAGTGAAACTGATGAAAAAAATACACTTAAAATTTTGCATTTATTTAAGACAAGAAGGTTCTTGAAAGATTCAACTTATTAGTTAACTTATGATTTAACAAATATATATTAATCACATATTGCATAATTAATCACTCCATGATGGTGGGGACATTATAATGTTTGCCCCTCTCTTTCTAGTGTCTACTCCACAGCTTGAGAGTAATAGGCTCTCAGTAATCTTTTTCCAGTTGTGAAAAAATAAATGAATAGGAAAGTTATTAACAGGGTGGACTCTGAAATCAAGGAGAAATGTTTTATATCCTCAATTTGCCATCTACATGTACAGAAAGCTGTTTTATTTCCCAAGCTTCTGTTTTTTGTCCTTATATGTAAAATGGAAATAATAAGAGATCTACCTCAAGGGGTTGTTGACATTTTTAAGTAATAATCAGTTATTATTTAAAACACTTAGCATAGTGCCTAGCATGCAGTATGTGTCCAATAAATGTTAATAATTATTATTATGTGCAAGTTTGTGTGCCAAGCAGATTTTAAGCCACAAATAAGTTTGAATTCTTAAGGCAGCTATCAAAGACTCTCACAATTGTGTTCTTAGTGAGCCAGAAATCAAGTCCATTTAACGGGATTTCAGGGAAGACAACTCTGCTTTGTAACTATTGTTTTATTCTTTTGATTCACATTTCAGCATATCTTCAAATCTTTTTCCTGTAAATTTCCAATTTTATTATTTCATCATTTCTTCTCATTTTTTGTTACTATTCTTAATTAGGGATACTTAATATTCCTTATAACAAAATGCTTAAAATTGAAATCATTTGAAAGTGGAAAAGCTGAACAATAAGTAGTTTTTTTAAATATTTTTTTCTTTAGAGAATGTGGTTGAATTTATATTTGTGCAAGAAATATATTCAATAACATCTACAAACTTCTGAATAAATGTTTTAGAGGAGCAAATATAGGTTTCACTATACTCGTTAGAAATTGATGAGATCCTCTGGAGCAAATGTAGCTTTAACATTCTTCAGGAGTGTTTCATAATCACAATAAGCATAGACCACATTCTAAAAGTAAAAAAAATGGCAAAACCTGCCTGAACAGGTAACACTTTCCGTTTTAAAAAGTCATGTGACTTATTAACAAGGCAGCTCTTGTTCTCAACTTCTGAAGGAGAACGTAAGAGAAACCGTAGTGTTAGACTCACTGACCACATGCGAGATCAAATGTTAGATCTAGACTGAGAAACAGAAGGCACTAAAGAAGTCTAGTAAAGAAAACCAACCTAACAACCAAAATGGATTCATGAAGGTGAGTCTTCTCGTTTTGCATTCATCCAATATGGAAATCAGTTGTGTGGTCAGTCCGTTATGTAATCTTTACTAATTAAATGCCAAGTTTTCAGCTTTTTGAAAACTGCTGCAGATTGTGGACAATGGTGATGGGGCTTTCCATCCAATTAACAAATTAATGCAGTCATCTGCTTAACCTGACTCTTCAGTGAAATTAGTAATACTAAGAGCCAACTGACTCTTAGTGTTAACTTCCCGAGTAAATACTGAAAACCAATAAGCAATAGTCGGTTTTGTTTTTGGCAAAACAAACCAAGGATTAATTAACTGGCATGATATACTGGAAACAGATCCTCAAGAAGCAACAGAATCCCCTCTGAATGATAGAGAGGGATTATGAAAATTAAATAGAGTTTGAAAATGATTTCTGTTTAGGCAGTGTTGCATAAAGGCAGGAATAACTTTCCTAAAAGAGAAATTCCCCTAAAATTCCTTTTGTTACTATGGATTATTGGTGTATAAAAACATTAGGACCCTTTGTAGAATATTTTCTGTTTGTACTTTTCCAGGAATTCTAAGCAAGTTTGCTAAGTCTGCCGGATCGTTTTGTAGCAAGTTGATATTCATAATTCTCACTCAGGTTTCAACTGCATATAGGGAAACAAATTACCCTTTTTCAGACTGTCGTATTCTGAAGAACTGGAGTCCTTCTCAACACAACAAAATTCAGGACAATTTATTTTTGTCCATCTTGGTTCAATAAATAGAAGACCTGACTAGAATTCTGAAAAGCGTATGTTATTGATATAATCCGTAATGAATTTTGGTGAGATCTCCTCAAAGCAAAAGTGTTCATATATGCAATACACAGTCATGTAAAATTCTTGTTCAATACTTTTAAAATCAATACCGAGTGAATTTTTCATTGACTGAATGTGTCAATAATTATGTGGCAATATGGATAGGCATGTAGGTATGGATGTTTTTGTGTGTGTGTGTGTGTGTGTGTGTGTGTGTATTCACATAATTAAGGTGAGAATACAAATCAGGAGTACCTACTGCATTAAAATATTTGCTATTTTTATATAACCCATGACTTCATGATTATTTGAAAAACCTAAAGATGAATTGGATAATATATGCAAATTATCATGCCTTTCTTGAAGAAAACATATAAAAAACTTGGAATTAATGATTCCAAAAAGTATGTTTTCTACAGAGCATACATTTTAGTGTGAAAATGTGTTAATTATGATAGCACGTAACTGTCCCAATGAAAGAGTACATCTTTAAAACATAAATCAAATGCCAAATATCTGTGATGAATATTCAGGAATACCCGAGGTAAATTTTCTAAATTGAGTGGAAAACAATTAGCTAGCATATCTATTATAAAACTTTACTCTTGAAAACAATGCCAACATAACTATTCAAGGGAAAAAGATTGTTAACCACCGACTCAGAAGTAGTTACATTAAAAACTTGGGGAAAATTACACATATTTAGTCAATTAAACTATCATTAGAAATTCAAGGGAGAAACATTGTTAACCACTAACTTGGAAGTAGTTTCATACAGAAACTTGGGAAAAACTCCACACAGGTAGTCAATTAACCTATCAATCAATGTGCATGTGTTAGATATATTCGATGTCATTATTTACTGCCTATAACCATGGTAGCTTTATAAAATGCCAATTCCCAAGCCAATCTCACATCTACTAAGTCAACCTGAGGAGGTAGAGGTTGGCAGTATCTGCTGATGTTACTTACTGAGATGTGTGAGATCTTCTGGTAGAAACTGGCTCAACTAGAACACTTATAGAAGGTTAGAGTGTTAGCCAGTCACTACAGTAATTCCAATCTAATAACTTCAAAATGAGATCCAGATATATATTCTTTTAATAAATAATGATCAGAAACATTTGAGAAATATTCTCCTAGTCGGTGGTCTCCAAAATGAGATAGACAATATCATCAATAGGAGAGTAGAAAGAAAAGTTATGTTTTTACTCATTTTTATCTCAACTTTCTAAATTTCTCGTTGATAGATACTGTATAATTCTCTTTTGTAGATATTGTATGACAATTGTAATGTATTGACAGAGTGGCACATGTACATAATTTATAAATAAGTGTATATGTGCTTTATGTATACATATAAATATTTGTCACAATACACAAAATTGTATTACACATATATCACACAGACATATACATTCACACATGCACACACACAACGTTCAGAGTATGCCCTCAGGAAGTTTATACTAAATGGTTCAAAATATTTGGTTATACCTCTTTAAGAGGTAGTAAGTTTTGGTCTAGAAACTGTAGAAATAGAGAAAAAACTAAATAGTTTTTTATAAGCTTACAGTAAGGGTCAGATGCATGTATTTCATTCTCAGGTAGCCTCATTCAGAAAGAAAGCACCTGGATTCATTCCCGACCCTGGGTGGCTCCTAGGGAAGGTGGGTGGTGAAATAGGTTTGGAGTTGCTCTCTTTAGTCACAGACCTCCAGGATCCCAGCTGTAGAAGGCCTCATGGCCCCCATCGACATATGAGCTGGTTTTTCTTTCTCTATATTGTATAATATAGAGAATAGTTTTTCTTCTATATATTGTATAATATATATTTTGTACTTACACATTGTATAATATATATTTTGTACTTACACATTGTATAATATATATTTTGTTTTGTTTCTCCCTAGTTAATTCCTTTTAATTGGAAATTACAGCTACATCAGCTATTCTTAGTATAAACTCAATGTACTTGAAAAACGTTCAGAGAGGCTATCAGAGAGTAGGAATATTCCTGACACAAAGCATCGAAGAATCTTTCTGGCCTGGTTGTCTATTTGTAGATTCAATTTTTCTAATAACCCTGTGTTAGCCTAAATGCATGTTAAAATAAAACAATACACAATATTATATTTAGGAAAAATATTATGGCTTACTCAGCAATCCTAGGGGAGGGGCCAGAAAATCTTCACTTTAGCATCTTCCAGATGTTATAATGACAAATAATCACATTTCAGAATCATTGAGGTGACGCACTTTGGTTAGCAGCTCTTGTCACTGAACAGAATACCTTCACCATCTAGTTATAAAACCTTGGGCAAGATCATTAGGTCTGAGGTTCTAAACTTACCTGTAAAACAAGGATGTTGACCTTCAGACATGTCTCAACGTTTAATTAGGTTGTAAAATCAGTTTTGTAATTGACAGTCCCAGTTTGTCATCTATCTTTTTTTTTTTATTTTTTATTATACTTTATGTTCTAGGGTACATGTACACAACGTGCAGGTTTTTTACATATGTATACATGTTAATTATTATTTCTAATACATAAAATTACTTTATAAATCACAAAGAAGATAATGGAAAAAGTCCAGAGATATTAATAGACATAAAAATTTACTTTAGAAATGGCCATAGACTGGAAAAAAAGCAAACCTTATTTGTGGTTACATACATGCAAATTAAAAGAGCAAGTAACTACTAGTTTTTATCTTTTAGAGTGGGAAATATTAATTACTCATAGTCATTGTTGACTATAAAGACTATAGGCATTCTCATACATGTTAGTGGGAGTTTCAATTGGTGCAACTTGTTTGAAGGCAATATCGAAGTTTTAAATGGGAATATCCTTTGACTCACATATTGTACTTCTAAAGCATTTCCAACAAAGTTAACTGTACAATTTTACACAGGTTTTATGATTAGATGGCTTGAGGTAGAATTGCTTTATTACATGGCCACTGAACATGGTATTGGGAGTTAGAAAATTGAATGCCTATGGGGTCCAGATTTAAGGAAGACTAGGAAGTGATGGGGCATTATGAGAACTCCAAGGCCACAGGCTGTGCTATTTCAGCTCAGTGTATTGCCCTACATCCTTCAGTTTTCAAGATAAGGCCTTTTACATAATCTTTTCACATTTAAAAATGTGGGCCTCTTAGTCTAAACTTTTAAAATGCCATCTAGACCACCACAGTATCTAGATTTTGGGCAATTTTCAACCCTTGGTGTATATCTATTTTCTCATATAGTTTTAATTCTAAAATGTGTGCAAAAATAGGCACAGAAGGGTGAAAATAACATATATATGTCATGTTTAAAAAATAATAAAAGAAATTCCAATCATGTTACTACTACTCACCTTGAGAAATAGAACATTAACCAAACTTTTCTGTCTTACTACAATTATATTTGATTTGTTTCCCTTAAGAGGTAATCACTGCCTTTAATTTTGCTTTTATGTCTTGTTTTTCTTTATATTGTTAGCAATGGTATCTCTACATTGGGTTTTGCTTAGTTTTTACTGGCATTGAACTTTAAATCAGAAATCAGACTAATGTATTCTGAGACTTTCTGAGATTCTTCCATTTTTTATCTAGTTTATGCTTTTAGATTTAATATAATGTGTTAAAGTTTAATATGCATGCCATATTAAATTATTTTAGAGCATTAAGATTAAAAACACAATTTTGTGTATTGTGACAAATGTTTAAAACTAAGTTATAGAGAACATACGACAGAGCTTCACGTATTAAAAAGGTAGACACTGCATCCTGAAACTGTTCTTTGGAATGTGTGTATATGAGTACACTGGGACATGATGTAAAATATATTTTTAACAGTGATTTATGGTCAAAATGATGAGAAAACAATTGGACTAGACTTCTAAAATGTTTTCCATTTGAAAAATGTTTAAAATATCGTATTTCTATTTTTGAGCTAGGGACTTCAAGTACAATATCAACAAGGTATTTAATAAATAAACCAACCTACATATCATTGTTTGATATAATGTGAATTAAAATAAATCAAGTAGAAACATCCAAAACTTAGGATTATTTAAATAAAATCACCCAATTGAGAAGCAATGCATTTCTTGATGTCAGAAATAACCAAAGAGTAGGGAATAAATAGCATTCATTTTAATTGTAAATGACATATTAACATTAAATAATATATAATACACTATATATATTAAACTAAAATAACTTTTTTAAAAAGAAAAATGCAGATAAAAAAATTAAATATACTCAAAAAGATGGAAATATCTACTTTTAGGTGATACTAGCATATGAAAAAATCGGCAACAATTCAAATGCTATAATACCAGAAAACAAATCAATAGGCAAAAAGTCAAGAAATACATACATACATACACACACACACAAACACATGCATACACACATATAAAATTTAACAAAGAAAATATAACTACAAAACCTTGATTCTCAGTCATGATTGTATATTGTTTTCACCTAGGGAGCTTTAAAAAGGACTGTTGCCTTGATGCCAATGCCAAAGATTCTAATTTAATTGCTATAGGGTGTAGCTTGGGCACTGATATTTTTTATAAGCTCCCAAACTAATTATAAGACTCCACCAAAGTTGAGAAATATTGCTGAAGGGAATTGATTCCATTATTTACAATCACACACCAAAATTTGAACTTTGACAACAGACTTTCCATGTGTGTTAAATAAACTGAATCATATATTTTAATTCTTTTTTATTGTTTTCTTCATGTCTTTGTCTTTCTTCAATTACTATTGACATTATCAATAATAACTGCTACTCACAACTGAGATAAATGAGCATCAAAAAAACCCAACAATACTTTCTTACTTTGATCAATGTTGAAGGAGCACAAAGCAAATCACATAGTATATAAATACTACATATTTATGTTTCATAAATAAAATAAAATCCTTTGGAGATGAGCCAAGATGGCCTACTAGATGCAGCCAGGAAGAGTTTCTCCCACAAAGAGAGATTGGGCCATCGATTAGACTGGCACACTCTGGGAAGATCATTGGTAGGGAGGCAATCAGAGCAGACAGAAGGAGTTTGCAGACAGTATGCTGCAAGGGGAGGAAGCTGGAAACCCTGCACAGGGTTGCAAAGCACCCGGACTCATTCCTGACCCTGGGTGGCTCCTAGGGAAGCGGGGTGGTGAAATAGGTCTGGAGTTGCCCACTTTACCCACAGACCTCCAGGATCGCAGCTGTAGAAGGCCTCATGGCCCCCATGGACATACAAGTTGGCAGGGAGAACTGCCTGGAGAGTTGAGTGAGACAAGACCACAGCCTGTGTGGAGCCCAGAGGGTTTAGCATAGGAATAGCCATAGTGGAGCACAGCCGTGGGTACCTGTATTAGTTCATTTTCGCCCTACTGTAAAGACACTACCTGAGACTGGGTAATTCATGAACAAAAGAGGTTTAATTGCTTCATAGTTCCACATGGTTAGTGAGGCCTCAGGATACTTACTATCATGGCGAAAGGTGAAGGGGAAGCAAGGCATGTCTTGCATGGCTGCAGGAGAGGCAGAGCGGGGAAGTACCACAAACTTATCTAATAATCAGTCTCCTGAGAAGTCTGTCACAAGAACAGCATGAGAGAAACTGACCCCATGATTTAATCACCTTCCACCCAGTCCCTCCCCTGACACATGGGGATTACAATTTGAGATGAGATTTGGGTGGGGACACAGAGCCAAACCACATCATTCTTCCCCTGGCACCTCCCAAATCTCCTCTCCTTCTCACATCTGAAAAACAATCATGCCTTCCCAACAATCCTCCAAAGTCTTAAATCATTCCAAAATTAACTCAAAATTCCAAATGAAAGTCTCATCTGAAACAAGAAAAGTCCCTTCCACCTATGAGCATGTAAAATCAAAATCAAATTAGTTACTTCCAAAATACAGTGAGGGGTACAGGCATTCGGTTAATATTTACAATCCAAATGGGAGAAATTGGTCAAAACAAAGGAGCTATAGGCCCACTGCAAGTTTGAAACCCAGAAGGGCAGTCATTAAATCTTAAAGCTCCAAAATCTCCTTTGATTCCATGTCTCACATCCAGGGCATGCTGATGCAAGGGGTGGGCTACCACGGCCTTGAGCAGCTCTGCCCTTGTAGCTCTGCAGGGTAAAGATCCTGTGGCTGCTTTCAGGGTCTGGTGTTGTGTGTTTGTGGCTTTTCCAGGCACTTGGTGAAGCTGTTGGTGAATCTGCCTTTCTGGCCTCTGGAGGACCATGATCCTCTTCTCACAGCTCTATTAGACAAAGCCCCTGTAGGGACACTCTGTTGGGGGTACAATCCCACATTTCCCTTCTGCACTGCCTTAGCAGAAGTTCTTCATGAGGGTTCTGCCTCTGCAGCAGACTCCTGCCTGGACATCCAGGTGTTTCCATACATTTTCCGAAATCTAGGCAGAAGTTCGCAAACCTCAATTCTTGATTTCTGTGCATGTGTAGGCCCAATACTACGTGGAAGTTGCCTGGGTTTGGGGCGTGCACCCTTTGAAGCAATGGCGTAAGTTGTAAGTTAGCTCCTTTTAGCCACAGCTTGAGCTGGAGTGGCTGAAACATGGGGCACCAAGTTCTGAGGCTGCACATAGCAGTGGTACCCTGGGCCCAGCCCATGAAACCATTTTTCCCTCCTGGGCTTCCAGGCCTGTGATGGAAAGGACTGCCATGATGTCTGAAATGCCCTAGAGGCATTTTTATCATTGTCTTGGTGGTTAACATTTTGCTCCTAGTTAGTTACACAAATTTCTGCAACCAACTTGAATTCCTCACCAGAAAATGGGTTTTTCTTTCCTATCATATGGTAAGACTGCAAATTTTCCAAGCCTTTATGCTCTGCTTTCCTTTTAAACATAAGTTCAAAGTCAAATCATCTCTTTGTAAATACATATATATCACTGAATGCTTTCGGAATAAGTCAGGTCACATCTTGAACGCTTTGCTCCTTAGAAATTTTATTTACCAGATACCCTAAATCATCTCTTTCAAGTTCAAAGTTCCACAGATCTTTAGGGCAGGGGCAAATGCTGTCAGACTTTTTGCTAAAGCATAGCACGAGTGAACTTTACTCCAGTTCTCAATAAGTTCCTCATCTCTATCTGAGACCACCTCAGCCTGGACTTCATTGTCTATATCGCTATCGGTCTGGACTTCATTGTCCATATCACAAAACCAATCAACACGTCCCTAGGAAGTTCCAAACTTTCCCACATCTTCCTGTCTTCTTCTGAATCCTCCAGAAGTGGGTAACCTCCGCCTGTTACCCACTTCAAAAGTCACTTTCACATTTTCAAGTTATCTTTCTAGCAGTACCCGACTCTGCTAGTACCAATTCTCTGTATTAGCCCATTCTCACCCTGCTATAAAGATACTACCTGAGACTGGGTAGTTTACGAATTTATAAATTGACTTATAGTTCTGCAAGGTTGGGATGCAAATGCCACTCTGCTTGCCTGCCTCTGCCAGGGTCCCTGCCTTGCTGTAACCACTTGCAGCACAGTCTTAGCTTTCCAGCAACTTCTGTCGTAGCTCTTCCACTGGCAGACCCTGTCTAATTGTGAGAGCACTTTTGCAGACAAAGCCCCACTAGCACGCACCTGGCCACAGCCTGCTTCTGTCAGTGTGTACCCACCTGCAGCCTTTCCCTGTCATTTTGCTACTGTGCATACATAAGAGCATCTCCACAGTCTTGCCAGTCTGCATCCACACAGGGCTCACTGGCTTGACTTTCAGGACTTGGCTTCCTGAAAGCATCCAGAAATGAAGTCAATCAACTAAACCTAATTTATACCACACTCAAACCCCTTAAGGGCATCAAAGAACATGAGAGCGAAAAGCCCCATCAAAAGACAGCAACTTTAAAGAGTAAAGGAACATTAGCCCACACAGTAGATTAGAAAGAACCAGCACAAGAACTCTGGTAACTCAACAAAGCAAAGTGTCTTCCTATCTCCAAATGATCACACTAGCTCCCCAGCATTGATTCTTAACCGGACTGAAATAGGGTAAATGACAGACATGAATTCAGAATCTAGGTGGCAAGGAAGCTCATTGACATACACAAGAAGTTTGAAAGATAATCCAAGGAATACAGTAAAATGGTCTAAGAGTGGAAAGACAATGTAGCCATTAGTTTCTTCTCTTATTTTCTTCAACAATTACATTATGTATTAATGTAACATATTTATTGAATGTACATGGATTGATACTGCAATTATGTATACAATATCTGCTCTTAAGAACTTATCATCTAGCCTGGGGCATAAACAAAAACATAAACAAACAATGGCAGAAGTTACAAACAGTAAAAATAAATATAACATAGTAATTTTATGCTTTATCTCCTTTACTTTTGATTTCTCAACTACTATTGCTATATAATAAAAATTAAAAGTATGATGTATTGAGCCACTGGGAGGTCACTGAAAGGTGTATTAATGTGTGGTGGGTTGAATTGTGGTCTCCCAAGAAGTAGGATAACTAAGAATCTACAACTGTGACCTTATTTTGTAAAAAAGATCTTTCCAAATATAATTAATAATTTCAAGATGAGGGCACCCTAATGATGAGGTCATTTAGGGTGGCCCAAAGTACAGTGGCAGGCATCAGAGAAGGGAAAAAGGAGATTTGAGACACAGACAGGCAGGGAAGAAGTCATGGGAAGACAAAGGCAGAGATTGGAATTCTGCAAACACAACACAAGAAACCCCTGTTTCCGGAGGTACCGGAAACTGGAATAGGGAAGGAAGGATTCTCGCTTAGAGCCTTCAGAGGGAGTTTGGTACTCCTGGCACCTTTATTCGTGCTTCAGGCTCTCAGAACTATGAACAATAAATTTCCATTGTTTTAAGCTACCAAGATTGTAGTAATTTGTTATGGAAATCATAGGAATTTAACACAGAGGGACATGCTCTGGCTTTGATTTCCATTTTTTTAAAGATTATGAAAAGAGAAGTATGGAATTGTGAAGACCAAGGGGTGGATATTTTCATTACTCAGATAAGAAATAGTTATAGTTTGGACTAATGTTTGAGTTGATCTGAAAGCCATGGATGCAGAGTAGATGTGGATTACATGAGAGAGATGAAAAAAAGGGAGAGATCAATACAAGTCTCAGAATGTTTGTTCAAACAGTTGGTGGATGTTGATGCTATTTACCTATGTATAAAAGACAGGAAGAATAGTTTGAGAGAGGGTAGTTTTATTCAAATATGAAGTAGAGAAGGCATGAGAAAGAAGAGAAGAGAAAAAATGATGATGAATTTTGGTAAGAGAAATCTCTATTACATGTATATACACGCATGTGCATATGCATATACATGGCATACATATATACATGGTGTACATACATATATACATATATAAATGTTCTGAGTCACTATTTAAACTTCATGTTTTCATGTGAACAACTGTTCCAAAAACTGGAAAGTCACTCTTTTAAGTGATAAAACCATTAACATCAAATGGTGCTTGCTTGCAGGGACTTATAAATTGTTTGGAGAGCAAGAAAAGTGAAGCAACAAGCATGAAGAGAAAGATTTACATGACAGTAATGAAACAGAGGGGAGGGAGAAATTCATCTTTGCTGGTGGTGGAGTAGTAGAAAGATCAGTGAGGTTCAGAGTTTTAAGTCAGCAACATGGATAGAAATGTGGCATATGATCAAGGGAGAGGAGAATGCTTTGCAAACATTATACGCAAAACCAATGAAGTAGGAGATTGTGTGCTATGTTGGACGTACTTTAGTAATAAGTAGTAGTAGCAGATATACATGGGAGAGTTTATGGAAAAAGGTGTGGCCCATGTGCAGGCAATAAGTAGGAACTAAAGTTTCTACTATATCATAAAAGATTCTGGCTTGTATCTTTCAAATTTAGGAAGCTATTGAAGGATTCTAAAATAGGGAGTTCATGACTTGAATAGATTTTGGGGAATATTATTCTGGCTGTGTGAGATAGCACAGAGGAGCTACATCTGCACAGAGTGTGTATCGACAGAAACTGTGTTGCTCCCTGGAAGAATCTAAGAGCAAATGTTGTCCTCAATTAGCATGAAAAATATGTTAATTCTCTATTTGTTACTGCTTCGTTCGTTTGAGATAAATATATTTATAATAACTGAGGGTAAGAACAAAGCCCTATGACTCTCTTCTAAAGTTAATAGCAATGCCCTGTGACTCTCTTCTGTTGCCATACTTCACCATATTAAATATTTATAGTAGTAGGAGTCTGAAGAACATTTTCAAGATTAAAGGATAGGGTAATATGTTTTCATTTGTTACATTATATGGTCGAGAGAGGGATCATCAAATAAGAGAAAATGAATTCCAGTGCTAGCTGTCTTTCTATCATGCATGTGAGTTTTCAATATAATTCTGTTCCCAGTCTAGGAGGGGAGGTAATTGTGTTTTGGAGACACTCTTCATAAAACCTTATTTTATCTTTACACAATGACTTAGCGTAGAAGGGTAGGGGAGGGAGGGCTTTAAACTTGAAGAAAAAATGATTAAGTGCTTCTAAATCCTATCTATAAAATAAAATTTCTCCTTCTCCCTCTCTCTGTCTTTCTCTCTCTTTTGACAATTAGGATCATCGACTATATCACAGGGTGATACGGTGTCCTCACCAAATCTCAACTTGAATTGTATCTCCCAGAATTCCCACGTGTTGTGGGAGGGACGCAGGGGGAGGTAATTAAATCACAGGGGCTGGTCTTTCTTGTGCTTTCTTGTGATAGTGAATAAGGCTCACAAGATCTGATGGTTTGTCAGGGTTTTCCTGCCTTTGCTTCTTTCTCATTCTTCTCTGCCTGCTGCCATGTAAGAAGTGCCTTTCACCTCCTGCCATGATTCTGAGGCCTCCCCATTCCTGTGGAACTCTTAAGTTTAATTAAACTTCTTTTTCTTCCCGTCTTGAGTATGTCTTTATCAGCAAAGTGAAAATAGATTAATACACAGGGTATAGCAAGACAGTCCCCCCTTAAAGATTTTAAAACATTATTTTTCAAAAAAAAAATGCAAAAATAGTCATGATTTTTTGCAAATATAACATAATATAATAAATAACATTTATTTTTCATTTGTGCCTTACTTATAATTTATTCATCTATTCTTCTTCAGAATAAAAGTTATTTTTTGCAAGTAACCCAAACCCCAGGACTTAAATAATTTAAAAGAAACTTACTGGATTATATGACTAAAATATTGAGAGACTGAAAAAGCTTCAGAGAGTATGTTCATTGTGGTTGCTCAAATCATGCTAATCTCTCTTTGTATTCTTTGGCTTATCTTGAGTTGGACTCTAATCACATAAAACATTCCCTTCTTGATCTTAAATTGTTTCCCTAGGTCTCAGCTCTATTTATTTTCTCGTTCAAAGAATGCTCCCACAGAGCCTCATTTCCCCTAACCATCAAAGAAAGTTTTCAACCTTTGGTCTGATTAGACCAATTTAGATTGGGTGTTCATCCCTAAGCCAATTTCTGGGTCTAGAAAAATGAGATTAGACCAGAGTTTTCCATATCTCTGTTATTAACATTTTGGGCCAGATAATTATTTGATGTGGAGAGTTACTGTCCTCTGCACTGTAGAATATGCGGTGATATCTCTAGCCTTTACTCAGTAGAGGTCAGTAGCAATTTATAACACCTTCCCATTGGAAAAATGTCTCTAGGCATGGTGAATGTATCCTGGAGGGAAAAAAATTTCTCCTGGATGAGAGCCACAAGATTAGTATGCTGGAGTTACATCTAAACCCTAAACCAGGAGTAGAGTAGAATTCCCCAAAAATTGAATCCAGGGAATAAAATGGTATGGATAGACACTATTTTTATAAGAATAATTAGAGAAAGGGGGACTGATACCAGTAACCAAATAGATAAATTATCTGCTATTTTTTATTCATTCATTAAACCTACATGTATTACAAACAGTTTTATGTGTCATTATATGATAGAAACTACAGGAAATATGAAGAGTAAATTAATCTCTACATTAATGAAACATACAGTCTACAATCACAGTCTACAATTGAAGTTATAGGTCAACCTATGTATCTTTTTTTTTTTTTTTTGAGACGGAGTCTCGCTCTGTCGCCCGGGCTGGAGTGCAGTGGCCGGATCTCAGCTCACTGCAAGTTCCGCCTCCGGGATTTACGCCATTCTCCTGCCTCAGTCTCTCGAGTAGCTGGGACTACAGGCGCCCGCCACCTCACCGGGCTAGTTTTTTGTATTTTTTAGTAGAGATGGGGTTTCACTGTGTTAGCCAGGATGGTCTCGATCTCCTGATCTCGTGATCCGCCCGTCTCGGCCTCCCAAAGTGCTGGGATTACAGGCTTGAGCCACCGCGCCTGGCCAACCTATGTATCTTAAAATAAAATTTGTTGCTATAGCTTTCTGAGCATAATTTTAGTATACTTCTTCTCAGACTATATAGTCATTGATTTACTTGTTTCACTATTAAATACATTGCGATTGCTTTGAGAGTAGATATTATTTATTCTTGCTACATGTCATCAGTACCTAGCACAAAGTAGGCTCTCATTATCTGTTTTATGAAAGAAAAAAGCTATTTTTCGTTCAATAATTTTCATTGTCATTAATGTCAAGAATTCTTGATACAGAATCTGTATATCTGAATAATTATTGTTTTGTTGCAAAATGTGATGATTTAAAGAGCATATCCTATCTTATATTCTTATTTACAGTTTGGTTTTACATAAACTATGATAAAATATGGAGGCAAAAGAATTATGAGCTCCCATATTGTTGCCTTAACCTGACGTAATAGACATTATAGTGAAACTTAATTTGACACAGTCATAATTTATAATAGCCAATAACCATGGCTTGTATATCACTTGTCTTGTGCATATTAAGGTGTGCTTTGGGGTGAAAGTATACCTCCACACGATTTCACCCCAAAGCAAATATATACACATACACACACACACACACACACGTACACACACACACAGACTCTGTATCTCTGATTCTATACTCTGCTTTTCATTCCATGCTTGTACCTTAAAAGTCAGAATCTATCTATCTCTTTTCGAGTCATCAACATCATTGTCTTAGTCCTTTCAGGCTGCTATAACACAATACCATAAATTGAGTGGCTTATAAAAACATAAATATATATTTTTTTTACAGTTCTAGGGACTGGAAAGTCCAAGATTGAAGCAGCAGCAGATCTGGTGTCTGGTGAGGCCCCAGTTTCTCACAAACAGTTATCTTCTCACTCTGAGCTCATATGGCAGAAGGAGGGAGGGGTGTCCCTTGGTCCTCTTTTATAATGGCACTAATTTCATTCACGGGGGCTCAGCTTTTATGATCTAATCACCTCGAAATGCCACACTTCTTAACACCACCATATTTGTGATTCTGTTTCAACATATGAATTTGGGAGAGAACCAAACATTCAAACCCATAGTCGTCATCATCATCATCATCATCATCATCGCTACCAGGTATGAAAGTGTTATATGCTAATCAAGGTGCTAAATATACTACATAAAATTATTACTTTTAATCCTCACAACCATTTGCGATTGTTACACTCCATGTTACAGACAGATTACTAAAATGGTGCACAAGTTTTTCTGCTCCTATTGTGGATATCCTACATAATACATGGGGTTGTACAAAGAAAATGTTTTACTCCTGTGATCAAGTTATGTTAGGTGGCACATATGTGTCTTTAAGAATGAGAATTTATCCAAGTAGACTGATTTAATCTTGTTAACCCTGCAAGGGCAGAAAGATTGCTCTGACTGGTCAAAAAGAAGAAGTAAGTAATATCCACTCTGGCTAGCCTGAGGAAAACAAACACCCATGTTGGGTTCCCAATGAGAGCATCTGCTTCTAGGAACTGAGATTGTCCCCAGTTGATAGTTTTTAGGGAAACAGAAACCTCAGTTCAGCAACTGCAAGGAACTTTATTCTACCAACCACAAGACTAAGTTTGGAAGCAGATTTTGTCCCTAACCCTGCAACCTCCAGAACCTCTGTGAGAAATCAGTTCAACTGATCCCTTGATTTCAGCTTTTGTATTTTGATATCCAGCTGTTATACACTGAGCAGAGAAACCTACCACCCCATGCTTGACTTATGACTGACAGAACTGTGAGCTAATAAATGCATATTGTTTCAAGCTGCTAAACTTGTGGTCTTTTGTTACACAACGATCATGTGCTCCTCATATGTATTTTGCATTGTTATCAGCTAGATGAGACATACAGAGGTTAGTAAAGCATAATGGATAAGAAAGTGAGCTTTGCAATGACACTTCCTGGGTTTGAATTCTAACTCTGTCATTTGCTAGTGATATGACTCAAAGCAGGTGAAGGAGGTAAAGCATCCGACCTGGTACCAGGAACATTCACATGTTCAGTATATCCCAGCTGTCATAGTTACCTCCATGTCATTACAGACATTCAGGGTTTGGAGGAGAAATTTAGCCAAGGTTGAAAACCTGCTAAGGTGTGAATCCGATTTATCACTCCAATCTGTGTGACTCTCCAATATCTGTACCTACCCTATGGAATGCATCCCACTGCCCTTCAGGATTGCCCTTGGGATAGTCTGGCATGTGTGTCTTTGTCCTCAGCTTCTCAGCTTCTTACTTCTCTGGCAACTAACCTTGCCAATTGGGGAGAGAGCATCTCACCAATCAAGAGGAGATCTAGGTCAGAAAATCCAGAAATCCAGGTCCTTTCCATATTCTTCATGTCCTTAGAACATCAGGTCCTAATATCATGAATAGTTCTTTGAAACATCCTCTGAAAAATGCAATGGGAATCTCCTGTTTTCTACCTTTTTCCTCCAGGACTTTTGGTGTGTTCCTGACCTTTTTTTTTCTTTTCCCTTTGCCCACCTTCACCTTCCTTTAGGAAATGTTAGCAATTAAAACCTCACCCTCAGGTGTAAATGTCTCCTGCCTACAGCAGACCACTAAAAACCTAATGGACCAGTCTCAGTACACAGGTCACTAAGAGTAGCAGCAGTGTCCTGTAACCTGTCCCTACTTGTAGCAATTCAGGGGAAATATAAGATGTACTATTCTAAAACAATTTAAACCCTGAGTCACTAGTGGAAAGTTATTAGAGAAGAACATTACCAAATAATTAATCAGGCTTTTACAATTGTGTAAGCCAAAAAGAGCACCTATAAAATGGAAATTTAACCTCTACCAGGTATCCAAGCAGGTATATTTTTCTCCCAGCTTAAAGACTTTGTAATGATGAAAACGTAGACAAATTGATTAGGTTAGAAGATAATCATCTGGTACAGAAGTAATTGCTAAAAGTTAACTAATTTAGAGGGCTCTCATGGAGAAGTGATAGCTGGAGGCTACAAAACCTGGCTTCTGCAAGTTCTATTGCACACAAATAATTACTCCAAGAAACAAATGAAGTGTTATTTATTGGCAGTAGGACCTGGATCCTTGGTGATCACCAGTGAAAAAGGAAACTGTGAAATTAATTTGTATTAAGCAAAACTGCATTCAATCCAGCAAAGCTGTTCTGTGAATTTCAGTTGGTATTTAGGCAAGTTATTATTGCCTCAGGCCTATTGAACACTGAAGCCAGTGCCTAGCCATTTTTTGCAACAGTTTTCCAGTTGGGTATTTCATTTTTACTATGCATTCATCTATAACATATGATGAGAGTTATTATTATCTGTGATGGAAAGTAATGATACTACCAGTTGGGGGGAAATGTTTAAAACTTGCATAACCCCTTATTAAAATTCTCAATCAACCAAATGTATCTTATGCCTTAAGAAAATCATTTATTAGGAGCTTTCAGTTATTTATTTCTATTTTTCTTCAGATTCCTAGGAAAGAGTAAAACAATCACTCTAGAACTGTTATAAGCATGCTAACCAGGACTTCAGATAAATGAAAAAAAAAAGGTACAATATCAAACTGTTTTAGCCTGAAGAAATATAAATATTCTTTTCCTCTTCAATTTTTTCTTTTAGAATTGTATACAGTAGTATATGAGCACTATTGCATACAACATTTTTTAAAATGGCTTTAGAAGTGGTTGTGAAGCCCTGATTTACAACATTTGTCTTTTCTGTCATGTGTATCCCGCCCCACCACAGCCAAGTTCAAGCTACCAAGGATACAGCACTGAAAGCAGGGTTGAGAAGAAATGCATACAATGGGCTCACTGAGCTTGTAGGTCCCCCAGCACACCACTGATTTTATATCATTGTTATCATAAGAACTCGAGTAGATTCCCTCAGAAAAAATGGCTCACATCTCTTCTATAATACATTGCACTCTTATTTATCTTTTATCTACATTATTATTATTTTCATTTACTTGTATGCATTTCTCATTAGAACGAAAGACTTATATTGGTTCACTCATTGCCATGGTAACTAGCAAAAGTTTTAGATAGAATAAGTACTCAATAAACATTGGTATGAAAATTTCCTTGAATTATCTCATTTTACTGCCTCCAATACTAATAGACAGGAAACCAAACTGAGCTTAATGCAAACCACTTTTAGGTGCTCAGAGTTCCTCAGTGCTTTAAGGAAAATCTCAAATGTAGATACCACTTTGCTTTAACTGCCAGACAGTCCATAGAGTTTGTTGCATATTGAACAAAGCAGTTATTCTCCAGGAAATGTGAAAGCAAGGGGATTTTAATAACAATCATGTTTTGGTTGTTTATTATTGTATACTTTTAATCACTTTTCATCCTCAAAATAACTCAGAGAGTCACACATCCTTTTGTAAATGAACAAAAATAAAGGAAATAGTTTTCCAAGATCATGAAGTTGGTCCACACTGGACTCAGGGGTGGCAGAAATAATGTTCTATGCCTTCTTCTCTTTTGCCATATTCCCATCATTTTATTATTTAGCAGGGAGGTCTATCACACCTATTATCAAAGGTGAGCCTTTTGCTAAGTGCTGGTACCACAAGGACGTAGGTCAGATTCTGTTCTACTTCTTTCATATGTAAGCCAAAGTGGGTGCATGTGACTGGCATAGGCTATTATTTGTGGTACAATAAAGTTACTAACATATTGTTATAAGACTAAGAGCATTGGTGGATTATTTGCCTTGTGAATCAGAAGAGTTCTCACAAAGTAATTTCTTGTTCAATTATACATAGAGTGAAAGCATCTACGTTTGAACACATTTTGAACATGATTTGAAAATACCGATGTTATTAAATCATATCTTTATACTTTGGGGTAAGGCTTCTTTTTTTAAAGAGTCACACTAAATGTCTCTTGCCTTGTTTTTAATGCAAGGATCTTCAGAAAACCTGTTCTTTCTCTGTTCCAATTCTAGTTAAAAGCTATATGGTCAACAAAACACATGAACAGTTATTATAAATTACATAAACACAAATGAATCATTTTAATTATCTACTTTGAAGTATGGATGCTTTTGTAATTTTTAAAATTTTCTTTCTAAACATTTTGTGGCTCTTTGAATTAAATGCTGACAGAGTAGGCAGGATGCATATTATAAAACCATTTCAAGTATTGAAAGTCTCACAAAATACAGTTACATGAACATGGTATAAGATTATAAAAATAATGTAATATTTATTGAATACTTTTTCTTATGCTATGGTGAAAATTTTATCTCAAGAATCTTTTGGAAGTTTGCTCTATCTCACGATGTTCTGTAACGAACATAAAGGCGGTTTTGAGGATTTGTAATATGCACAAGTTTGTGCATAGCACAGATTTCAAAGAGAAGGATTTAAAATCTGAATACTATCGTCGTTTTTACCTGTACACATTTTGAAATTCTCTCCTCCCACTCTTCTTAATTGTTTCTCTGTATCTTTCAATGTAACATTTCTTCACCCCCAAAAATACATTTCTTATCAAATTTCTTACTTTTCTTGTAAAGCAGAAGAAGAAAGAAAATTTTTCAAAAGATTTCAAAGAATGACAGTCATTTCACCCTCAGGGCTGGGAGCTGCTCCCTCTGACCATCTGGCTACCTAGTACTTGTTTCCTTTCCTTTTAAGGAATAGCCTTCTTCCAATGTGTGGAGTCTTGGTGCAACCTAAGACAAAGTGAAAATCACTGCCATAGACACAAAGTGGTAACATTACCAAAGCGTGATCCTTCAGTCTTTCTCTGTCTTCAGTGGAAGCTTTGGAGAAATAACATCTGAAGCAATAACTCACTCACAACCAAACTGCATTTGGTTAAACTGTTTTCAATGGTCATGAAGGACACTGTCAGATGCCCCAGACTGCTATTTTCTATTAGGTCTCATTAATCTCATGAAATGCAACTCGCCCTGACCCTCTGACCTTCCACCCGTGCAACAGGAGAGACCAGCCACAATTAGTCTGCATCCAACATTATTTCACATTATTCAACATTGTTCCAGCTGCTGCAGGACCATGTTCTTTCTCTTTCCTTCTCCCAGTTGCTATCTGTGGGCCCCTCAGCCAGTATCTCTCTTTGCTCACATATTCCTTATTAATAAACCATTTAATTACTTGTGATTCTGTTACGAGCAATGTGGTGTGTTTTGACATTGACACTTTTAAAGAGCGGGGGGCAAGAATGGCAGACCCTGCAGGGGTGGGGCAATACAAGAAATTTTGTATCCTAAAGGGAAGGAAGAATAAAACAAACAGTTGGAGTTTGTTCATTCTAGCAGAGGGGGCCAAATGACACTTTCTGAGTAGTTTCCATTACCATAACTGCCAATTCCTTACTTTTCTAGGCCGAGATCTTCATCATTGCATTTGATTGTGTGCATTCCACTAACGTGCAGCACATTCTCTTTATAAATAATAAATCAAAGATTATGTTGCAACCCAAGAATTATAAATGAAACAATAGGTTTAGAGAGACTATTTAATTATTTAGTTGATGATATGGTTTGGCTGTGCCCCCACCCAAATCTCAATTTGAATTGTGTCTCCCAGAATTCCCATGTGTTGTGGGAGGGACCCAGGGGAGGCCATTGAGTCATGGAGGCTGGTCTTTCTCATGCTATTCTCATGATAGTGAATAAGTCTCACATGAGATCTGATGGGTTTATCAGGGGTTTCCACTTTGGCTTCTTCCTCATGCTTCTCTTGCCACCATCATGTAAGAAGTGCCTTTCACCTCCCACCATGATTCTCAGGCCTCCTCTGCCGTGTGGAACTGTAAGTTCAGCTAAAACTCTTTTTCTTCCCAGTCTCGGATCTGTCTTTATCAGCAGCGAGAAAATGGACTCATATGGCAAATTGGTACCAGTGGAGTGGGGCATTGCTGAAAAGACCTGAAAATGTGGAAGCAGCGTTAGAATCAAGTAACTGACAGAGGTTGAAACAGTTTGGAGGGCTCAGAAGGAGACAGGAAAATGTGAGAAGGTTTGAACTTCCTAGAGACTTGTTGAATGGCTCTGACAAAAATGTTGATAGTGATATGAACAATAAGGTCCAGGTTAAGGTGGTCTCAGATGGAGATGAGGAACTTGTTGGGAACTGGAGCAAAGGTGACTCTTGTTATGTTTTAGCAAAGATACTGGCGGCATTTTGCCCCTGCCCTAGAGATTGGTGGAACTTTGAACTTGAGAGAGATGATTTAGGGTATCTAGCAGAAGAAGTTTCTAAGCAGTAAAACATGCAAAAGGTGACATGGGTATTGTTACAGGCATTCTATATTTAAAGGGAAACAGAGCATAACATTTTGGGAAATTTACAGCCTAACTATGTGATAGAAAAGAAAAACCCATTTTCAGGATATAAATTCAAGCCAACTGTAGAAATTCGCATAAGTAGCAAAGAGTCTAATGTTAATTCCAGCGAACATGGGGAATATGTCTCCAGGCCATGTCGGAGACGTTCATGGCAGCCCCTCCCATCACAGGCCCAGAGGGTCAGGAAGAAAGAGTGGTTTGGTGGGCCAGGCCCAGGATCCCCTTGCTGTGTGCAGCCTAGGGATTCGGTGTACTGTGTCACAGCCATGGCTGAAAGGGGCCAACACAGAGCTCAGGCTGTGGCTTTAGAGGGTGAAACCCCCAAGCCTTGGCATGTTCCACGTGGTGTTGAGCCCGTGGGTGCACAAAAGTCTAGAATTGAGGTTTGAGAACCTCTGCCTAGATTTCAGATGATGTATGGAAATGCCTGGATGCCTGAGCAAAGGTTTGCTGCAGGGGTGGGGCCCTCATGGAGAACCTCTGTTGGAACAGTATGGAAGGGATATGTGGGGCTGGAGCTCCCACACAGAGTTCCTTCTAGGGCACTGCCTAGTGGAGCTGTGAGAACAGGTCCACCATCCTCCAGATGCCACAATGGTGGATCAACTGAGATCCACTGACAGCTTGCACCATGCACCTGGAAAAGCCACAGACATTCAATGCCAGCCTGTGAAAGGAGCCAGGAGAGAGGCTGTACCCTGCAAAGCCACAGGGGCAAAGATGCCCAAGATCATGGGAACCCACCTCCTGCCTTAGTGCGATCTGGATGTGAAACCTGGAGTCAAAGGAGATCATTTTGGAGCTTTAAAATCTGATTGCCTCACTGAAGTTCAGCCTTGGCATGGTTGCTGTAACCCCTTTATTTTGGCCAGTTTCCCCCATTTGGAATTGCTGTATTCACCAAATACCTGTATCCCCATCATATCCAGGAAGTAACTAGCTAGCTTTTGATTTTACAGGCTAATAGGTGGAAAGGACTTGCCTTGTCTCAGATGAGACTTTGGACTGTGGACTTTTGGGTTAATGCTGAAATTAGTTAAAACTTTGAGGGACTCTTGGGAAGGCATGATTGGTTTTGAAAAGTGAGGACATGAGATTTGGAGAGTCCAGGGGCAGAATGATATCATCTGGATGTGTCTTCACCCAAATCTCAACTTGAATTTTATCTCCCAGAATTCCCGCATGTTGTGGGAGGGACTCAGAGGGAGTTATTGAATGATGAGACCAGCCTTTCCCATGCTATTATTGTGATAGTGAATAAATCTCATGAGATCTGATGGGTTTATCAGGGACTTCTGCTTTTGCATCTACTCTTTCTTTTCTTGTTACTGCCATGGAAAAAGCACCTTTCACTTCCCACCATGATTCTGATGCCTCCCCAGCCATGTGGAACTGTAAGTCCAATTAAATCTCTTTTTCTTCCCAGTCTCAGGTATGTCTTTATCAGCAGCATGAAAATGGACTAATACAGGGGAGAACAGAAACCAAATACAAATTAGAGCTATTTCTGAACACCCCCACTCACATGCACACATACATATGTGTACCTACATATATGTTTTAACAGTAGGACCAAGACAAAGAATGTTTCTACTAATTCATAAAGATTCATCCAGTTTACGCACCACCTCTGTGGCCACACATAATGTCTACTCTTATTCAAGAGAAATATCTTCTTTCTCTTAGCCTCCATAGCTCTAAATGCAACCCTATATTTTGATTGCTTTACAGAAAATTGTAGAAATAACTGAGATTTATTTAATGCTTACTATGTGTCAACACTATTCTAAGAACGTTATATTTTTGTTCCTATTTCTTCCTTGGATCAAACATTATTATTGTTATCTCATTATGCAAATGAGGAAACCAAATTTGGAAATAACCCACCTAAAGTTTCACAGTTAGTATGGTCAACACAAAATTTGCTTCAACTGTCAATGGTTTTATCATTATTTTACGTTGTACATAATTTGTTTTTCCATACTTCGTTGTGTGATACTCTTTAACGTCTCTAAACTGAGGCCAGGGAATGGAGTGTGTATTTACACTAGATTTGTGTATTGCCCAGAACAGTGTTAACACATTTCAGTAGTTTAGCAAATGCCTATTACAAAATTTCTTGTAGATTTCAAAAACACATAACTTGAATTCTTCACTTTTCAGTGAGTTATTTTGACATAATTTGAAAATTGACTAAATCTCTTTCAATGCAGGTAAAATATTTAGTCAACATATGTCCAAGACAAAAATAGGAGCTGCAGCTCTTGACAAGCACTCAGTGAATATATAGCATAAACCTATAAGTGAAGGAGATTAAGTATCTGCATGAAGAAAAGGGCAAAGGAATTTCAAGATTTTCAGCTGATAATCAGAGACAGGAAAGAGGATATTACTGGAAAATAGTAAACACCAACAAAATATATCCCAAAGTATACGAATACGACAGAGCTAATTGTCCCATGTCTATCAGCAATGAAGAAAATGTGATCTTGAATTTTCAATTCAGTTCTTCAGAATTTATGTAACTCTGGGAAGTTAAAGTTCCATTGCATAATGTAGTATGACACTATGAAGACTTTTCCTTAAAAATAAATTGTATCTCAATAGTAAAAAAAAAAAAAAAAGTTGATGTTAAAATATACCTGTTATCTGAGAAAAGCAAAATGGCCCTCCAGGTAGAACACTACACCATGGGTTCCAGGAGATAAGGTGATATGAATAGGGAAAGACTGGAAAATGTGATAGGCAGAGCTGGCTTTAGGCATTTGGGTTGCTAAGCAAGCCCACATATACCACAAGCTCCCCAAGGATCATTTTAGTCACTCATTTAGCATAACCTGGGGTTGGAATGTGATGTGTATCAACAAAATCCCAGCAATGCACCCATGGAAAAGTGCTCATTTCTCTTTCACCCGAAGCAGTTGAGCCCCATGAGCTCATGCAGATTCTTCTTAAAGCTAAAAGAAGTAATGACATTAGTAATGGAGGCAATTAAGAAGTGATAATGTGACTTATATCTGTCACAGTCCAGATATCAGGAACCGTTTATATTTAAGTATCTAGACCCAGATTTTGGTTACCTACCTACGGATAATGAGACTTCATGCTCTCAAGCCATTTTCACTCTTCAGATTATGTGCATCTCAGCCTTTTTGGTGTTTCAGTGTATTTATAATGCTGAATATACTTTACTGAATTGAGGCCAGTTTATGACTGCAGACTGAGACAGTATAAATAATCAGAATAAGGAAAATAATTAAATCTACAAACAAATTCATAAAAGTCAGTTTCAAAGGAAGTATATTTTATGTATTTAAAGGCATAAAGAATGAAAATAGGCTAAATTAACCTCTACCTGTAACAAGTTACACATGGACACAGAGATGAGTCTAAATTGTTGATGCCAGCGAGGATGTAACAGCACCATAGATGCTATCCTACTGTCTCTCACATCTTCTGATACTCACTTCAAGATTCTCTTTTCAGATTTAAATTTTCTAATATCAAATTCAAATGACAGAGCAGATGCTGACCTTCATCCCCCAGGCATTTATCACAGGACAGATTCTGACTCGCTCATGAATATAATCTTATTCTTTGCAACTGGCATGTGGCCACTCCGAGTGGTGAGACGGAAAACATTTGGTCAGACATCCCAGAGTTCAACCTATTATAAAAAGTAAAGTAGAGGTTCCTCTTCAAAGACTTTCCTCCTCTTCTAATTAGGAATAAATAGTAACTTCTCTTAGAAGCAAAATTTATTCAAACACCTGTGCTAATATTCTTAAAGATTTGCTAGAGGTAATAAAGAAATCGGTGTACTTTATGTTCTTAGCTCCCACAATTTAGCCTAAATATTTCCCCTGTCTTGCTTATACTGGTCCAAGTAAGCATTAGATCATAGCCTGTTTTTACTTTTCTTAGCATTCCACAAGTTAATTCTTCCTTCCTTTGTTCTCCTCTGCCTTT
Organism: Chlorocebus sabaeus; assembly: GCF_047675955.1. Classification (NCBI taxonomy): domain Eukaryota; kingdom Metazoa; phylum Chordata; class Mammalia; order Primates; family Cercopithecidae; genus Chlorocebus; species Chlorocebus sabaeus. The sequence goes on along the minus strand of NC_132930.1, from coordinate 22,394,861 downwards.
GCGTTTTTTAAGAAGTTCTAAGTTGCTAGCCAATCAGGACAAATACAGAATGTGAGGTCCTGTTCCAGCCAGTGGAAACCGGACACAGCAGTAGGGTGGATGTGTCAGGTTATAAATGACCCTGTCTCCTTTGTTTGGTGTACTCTTGTGGCAAAACTGCTGGCAAGTGTACCCTTTCTGCAGAAAGTAAAAAAAAAAAAAAAAAAAAAAATGGCCTTGCTGGGGAAATTACATTTATGTTCTAGTGCTATTTCATTACAGCACTAGGGAACAAGCATTTCTAACACTATGCTGCTTCCATTTTGTTTAGTTGGATTTTGTTGGGCTTTGTTTAGTGGTGGTAGTATTGTTGTCCCCACCGATAGAGGCACTTGTTACTGTTCCAGTTCAGTCCCACAGTAGATAAGCAGCAAGGATGCTTTCCTTGCCCCTCTCTTCCTTCTCCTTCCTCTCCTTTTTTTCTCTCTCTTTCTTTATCTCTTCTCTCCTTCCTCTATCTTTAAACATGCCTATAGTACAGCAACTTGAACCTTAAGTACTGTCATACGAGAGAAATATACTTGTGCATTTCCATTTCTTTCAGCCACTGTAATTTTGAATCTCTGTTGTAGTATCTCACTTTTCTTCTTAGCTAAAGCAGTTGTTAGTGCAAGGAGTAATAGGAATAAATGGAGTTTAGTGTATTTTCAGAAACTCAAATGCTAAAGCAAACTAAATATGGCCAGAGAAGGACTCTATACTTCTACATTCGAGTCCTTGCAGATGAACTGCAGTCTAACTTAAAAGGTGGACAAGATTAAAACCTAAATCTTTAGTATGTGCCTGTAACAATAGCTGAGTCTTGGTCAATCCCAGCAGCTGTACTTCCACCATTCATTCACTGCTGTGAATGCCAAGTGAATGCCAAGCTGTAACTAATCCATTCGTTTCTGTACCTCACTTCTGAGTTATGTATGTCATTTCCCTTTTTTTATTGATAAATTTGTTCTGACCACCCACGAGGCATCCCTGGAGTCTCTCTGCATCTGCTGTGATTCCGGGGGGTGGGGGGGGCACCCCATTGGCAAATCGTCATTATTCAACTCCTTGAAATGTACTTAGACTAAAGTTTTTCTTTTTAACAGAAGTCAAGGCACTCACTTCATGCCCTCCCTTCCTTTTAGGGAGTCCAGGATTTCTTTCTAACTCTTCCCCTTTTTTTAAGTTGTTGTTTGTTTGGTCGTTGCCTTGGGTGGAGGAGGAGGTTGCAGAAATAAGGGACTGTTGAGGGGATGAATAAGCAGGGTATTGTTGCTCTGCTACAGCTCATCTCCTGGGGGCATTTGCTAGGCTCCTGGTTCTCAGGGAAATAGAAAGACCTGCTCTGCTGTCTTGGGATTCCAGATCACTCTTCTTCTTCATTGAATGTTAGTTACCAGTGAACCTTCCTGCTACTCTTCTCTCCAGGTCCAGCTGTACCTGTCTCTCTGGAGGCAAAAACCAGTATGCCAATCAATTAATATAGTGAAGATATAACTCCCTCATGCTAGTTTGACATATTGCATATCTTCACCTACACATAATAAAATTTTGGGGAGCTATTACATAATTTGACTGGCTGATCCTGTATAAAGACTAGAGTTTAATGTGAATGTTGCTAATATATGAGGTCCATGGAGTCTGGTTGGTCATCTGGTTCACCAGGATCAATCTGAAACCTATAGCACACTTGAGGTCCAACTGGAGTCCAACACTGAAAAAACAGTGAAGAGAACCTTAAAAAAAAGGGGAGGAGCACAGTGACAGGTCAATAAACCAAGGAGATCTGATGTAATACATTTAATAGAGCAAAATGTTTTTAAAGTCTAAATTATCAGCAATCTAAGGAAAACCAGGGAAGTTGATCCTATGATAGATCTGAGTGTTCTGTTTTGTCTTATTTTGTTTTGTTGATGCTATTGATACAAAGTGCATGTTAGGTAAACATCTAGTCCACAAATTCAGGCAAGCAGGAAGTATTTCTTTAATGTTGCACAATCAAACTATTTCTAATTTAAATTTAATTCTAATGGGTGGTGAAAAAATTGTCAGACACTTTGATTTCTCTTTACCATCTGGTTGGCTTTCCTTAATGTATGAAGGGTTGGTGGTAATGATGCTTGCATATTAGGAGTGAGAACATTTGCCCTTATTCGCCATCTATCCACTCTGGTATCCACTGAGTTTTACCTGTTCCAGCCTCATCTTTTGTTACATGAATGTCACAGCTATTACATGAATGTTGCAGGTGTTCCCAAACAAGAGTCCCCCTCTAGGTCCAGGTCTAGCAAAGTGTTCTTGTTATTTCTTTTGAGGCCACTCTGATGCCTCTAGAAACTCTCTGATGAAGCTTCAGTTCCTTTCTACATAGAGACATCAATCTTAGCTTTCAACACTCCCTTTCCCATGTCTTTCTAGAAATAGAATTTAATTTATTTGGAATATACTTCTAAAGTGAAGAATTAGTACCCTCCACTTTCAGACTTGAAAAACTATCTGAACTATCTCTTACCCTTACATTTCCTTAGAAAAGTTAGAACATTGATATTCAGGAAGACTCCATCACGAAGACCTTTTGCTTCCCCCTTATTATTCCTACATCCAAGCTGGAAATTTTATTTATTTTCTACCCAGGGAGTGGGGGAAACTAGCTCAACTTTTTCATATATTCTTCAAAATCTTTTTCTTTTCTTTTTTTTTTTTTTTTTTTTGAGGTGGAGTCTTGCTCTGTTGATCAGGCTAGCATGCAGTGGCGTGATCTCCGCTTACTGCAAGCTCTCCCTCCTGGGTTCACAGCATTCTCCTGCTTCAGCTTCCTGAGTAGCTGGGACTACAGGCGCCCGCCACCATGGTCGGCTAATTTTTTGTATTTTTAGTAGAGACAGGGTTTCACCGTGTTAGCCAGGATGGTCTCGATCTCCTGACCTCGTGATCTGCCCCCCTCCACCTCCCAAAGTGCTGGGGTTACAGGCGTGAGCCACTGCACCCAGCCCCAAATCTTTTTCTTATACCTGGTCCTCAGCTTTTAAAACCAAAAAAATGTGTATCCAATGTAAGATAACTATCAAGAAAAAAAAAACTGCATTAAAAAAATGATTACTGTATTATTCATAATCCATTTATGCTGTACTTAAACTTCCACTGGGGTGGTCAACTCCAGCCCATTTTCATTGAAAGAGTTATGTTGATTCCTACGTATTTACTTTAATTAATCAGTAGGGGTGTGTGTGTGTGTGTGTGTGTGTGTGTCTGTCTGTCTGTCTGTCTGTATGTTTCTGTCTCACTTCCTTACTCTCTCTTTGTTTACTCTTATAGGGAAAACTAACCTAGAAGGAATGATCCACCACCCCTCTATGAAAAAAAGTTTTAATCTTTTAAGTGCCTGAGTCTTGACTCTTTTGTCACCTTAGGAATGCCACTGCCACTCTGGGTTCGTCATCTCACGATGGGTCTTCTATTGGATTGAATAAAGTAAAGCCTATTATAAAATGAAATAAATAGTTTTCCAACTTTCTCTTCCAGAATTCAGAAAATTCTGTCCATGTTCCAAATCTGAGCATCAAAGCCAATGGATATCCTTTTGGGTCTTTGGATCTCCAGTGTTGATATTTCCATGTTTGTTGGGAAGTGGTTCTGCTTAATGTATGGCAATATTGACCTTAGTGGGTGGGTGTATTTCTAAGCCTGTGATCTAAGTTAGTCTATAGAATCAGCTTTGTGTTTACTTTATTGTCAGCTCTCCAAGAGCCCAGTGACCTGTGACAGCTGAATTATTGTGTTCTCTATGAAGGCTTCTTCTACCATAGGCTTTTACTGCTGTTTTTCTTTGAGCCAACTCTTCTCAAAGCAATTTATCATCTGTCTACCAAAACTAGTACGCCCCCGCATCATTGAATTTATATGTTCCCTATGCAGTTACTTCTAATACGCATTTAATTATATTAAAAAATAGGAAGACATGGACTTTTAGCAAAATTTTATTTTAAATAATAGAATAACTTATGTAAAATTAGAGAAGAATTGAGCATTTCAGCTTGAGAGCTCTTACTCAACTGAATTGATCACCTGTATCTTAGCACATGCAGTTCTCTATTGCAGATACTTGTCTGCACTTTCCTTCACAGTTATTCAGTACCCATATAGAAAGAGCTGTATTTTACACATTTTGTTCATCACTGTAGCACATGAAGCGAAGCTAAATGTGTTATGTAGATGGTGTCTAGTTTATATTTCAAACTACTAATATATTAGAATGATGTGTAAGATATTGAAATAATCTCTACTAACACTAAGTAGAATGAATTGCTTTTTAAAAGATATTCTTAGTTGTCAAATATGAAAAGAGAAAGCGGTAAGTCATGTAACATGCTTGTTTTAATTGTGATTTTTTAGTAGGAACTCAAAGACACATAACTCTATAAGCGATGTTTTTATTGATCAATGCCTTCAAGCAAGTACATGGAGGCATGTTTATTTTCTCTCAGCTGTTATTGTTATTAGGATATGAGTGTCATCTCCCCTGTATCAAGTACACTTTGGAGAAATGTATTTGATGTCCTTAGGAGACTTGGTGTATTTTTTTTTCCTTTCAGGCTCTTGAGGTTAAAAACTCAGAAATTTGCCTTTGTGAGGAAGTACTTGAGTTTTAACATCACCATAAAGGATGAATTCAAAATACAGGAATATCAGATGGTTCGTGGGTAGTGTTGAAGCTGGGCATGTTTCTAAATAACGGCATTTCAACTTTCTATGAATTAAATAGAGAAAAACTATTTTGACACTGTCTCATTTTCTAACCTTCAACAAATACGGTCTCATTCTCAAAAAATAGACTCTCAGAATTTTAAGTATTAAGAACCATTACATATGGAGTAGGTGGAAATTTAACCGTCTTTTCTAGTAATTAATTAACTGTTGTTCTGATTAACCATGCTTATATACACTGTTCTTTCAAACAAGCAAATTCAACAGGAAACCACTTGTACCTCTGGATTCTGTATAGTTATATCAACCTACTCTGATTAACAGCAGTAACAACAAATCACATGAAAAGAAAGGTGAAATTGTGCTCAATGACAACATACAAATTGTCTTTCATGTGGTAATTGCATATTGTGTTTCTATTGTTTATTCATCCTAGATAAAGAAAGTCTCAACACTTCTGGTATGTAGTATAGTAGCCAGCATTAATAAAACATGTAATAAATGTTGAACGAGTATGCATAGAATAGTCCTAATTAAATCAAGAGGGATGGATAAAGGAACAAAGAGAATAAATGACCACAAGATATAGTACTACTGAAATATCCAAATTGTAAAGTAATGGGCATTTAGGTTTAACTCTTCCTAATATTGGACCAGGTCACAGTCTCCAACTTGAGATCTTTTTAGTAGGTTTCCATTCTTTCTTACAATAAAAGTACTATGCATTTTTTTCTCTCAATTCCCATGTTCCTTGTTTAAAGGCTGTAACTTTTTAATCGTCACAAGAAATTGTTCTTTTGTTTGTAAAAACAGATTTCTCTTTTCCTGCCTTTCCTAATTATAGTAACCCATATTTAACTTTACCAAGAAACATTTTTAAGTCTTGTTCAAACTAGTTAGTTTTACTGGGGTTAGCATTGTTTCAATGAAAGCAATTAACTAACTTTAATAAGATGTTAGTAATGATTTTAGATTTGCTCATCCACGTTCTTCATGATCAGTGATGCTAATCCATAAACTCAAGAAGACATAGGGTATGGCTCACGTGCATTATTCTGAAATCAGTCTCTATGTTAATGTTAAAATTAGTTTACAGCGTGAATGTGTCTTTGCAATTCAAAGGTGGCCTGGATATCTCCAACTGGATTTATTCTACATTTTAAGTGCATTCTTTACTGCTTTCTATTATAGACTAGAGATAAACTGTGCAAAAGTTCACACAGTCATAGAATCACTGATTTAAATAGGACCTGAGAGATCATGTAGATATATCTTCCCTGGTGCTATTAAGCACCTCTCTGTGTACCTACTAAATCACTTATTGCTTAGCACTGGACGTTTATGTTAACACTAATATCTGCTTTAACTATGGGCTTACCAGAACCAGGTACTAGGAATGTTCAGCTCTATATTTGTATTTTACATAGATAGGTATAGCTGTTATACCTATGTTGTTGTTGAGTGAAGCCCTTATTAATTACTTCATCCATATAAGTTATAGCTACCAGGATGCTAAGAAAGATGAGGGAAAAAAGGTGACTTTTAGTATTGTTCTTTTATGCTAAGTCAACCTTGACCCTAATTTTTATGCTATGGTTTACTGATAAGGAAAAAACACTTATCTAAAAAGTCAACTTTGATTGACTGGCATATTGATCAAATTAACAAAAGTGCAAATGTATTAATTAATTTGCTACTGCCTCTGTGATGACATCTTTTGGTTCATCTAACAACTCTTCTTTGGATATCTTCACGCCTTTGGATAAAATCACGCCTGTAATCCCAGCACTTTGGGAGACCAAGGTGGGCGGATCACAAGGTCAGAGAATCAAGAACATCCTGACTAACACGGTGAAAACCTGTCTCTACCAAAAAAAATACAAAAAAATTAGTCGGGCATTGAGGCAGGCACCTGTAGTCCTAGCTACTTGGGAAGCTGAGGCAGGAGAATGGCATGAACCTGGCAGATGGAGCTTTAGCAGTTAGCCAAGATCCCACCACTGCACTCCAGTCTGGGCCACAGAGCAAGACTCCGTCTCAGAAAAAAAAAAAAAAAGAATGTTACACACTTCTCATCTGGGAAGCCTTCTCTGCCCTCCTCATGTAGAGATGAGCCCCAAAGCAGCTATTTGTATGTGGCCTCTAAGAAAGCATCCATCATATGAATCATCCTGTAGGTGTTTTCTTGTTTTCTTTACAACTTGGGGCCTTTGAGACAAGAGCCTATACACAGTCTCCTTTTTATATATCATGTGCAACGGAGTGACTGGACTATAGTAGGCAATCTGTAGATGCCAATAATATTGAAACTTCTGTATTTCATTGAGCGCAAGCAGATGCTTCACTAGAAGTTATTGATGATATACCTAGTACTCCTACAAGATCCCTGAGATGATCAGCTAGATGTCCATAACCTTGGGCTATCTCCTCCCCTGGGCAATTTATAGACAGGAAAACATAAGCCCTCTCACATTTAAGATTGAGTATAACTCTATTAGTTCATAAAACAACTATGAGTTCAGGTTCCTTAATTATAAATTAGTTTTTCAGCTTGTATTATTGTGATTATTAACACCAGGTTTTGTAAGGGGCTCAGTAATTCTGACAAATTAAAGCATGAAGTGAAAAACAGATACGGAAAATCAGCTCTTAATATGCATAGGCTTTACCTGTCTCAGTGATTGCATGTATAAATACACTACTTGCAAAATTGTGCCCCTGAAAAAGTATTTGAAATAGATCATTGATATATTTTTGTCTTAGTTTTTTTTTTTTTTTTTTTTTTTTACAGCTGCAGTTAAAGTAGAATTATGAAAGTGATTAGCCTCAGGTCTGTCATCATTCATCTTGAGCCTGGAATGGCAGAAGTTTGCACATATTATTGTACCACATCCAGCAATTTGCTCTAATGGAATCTTGTGAAATCCTGTCTGATGTTTGATAGGTATGAATTTAAGCTGTATCATCATGTAGAGTACAGGGATGAAAAGGAGTGGAAGCTGTGATCTACAATTACTGGCATCATAAAACATGAGCATGACTAGATCTAAGTCAGTGAAGAAGATCATTTATAAGGGATGGCTCTATTTCTGGGAAACCGGAGACATCATATTATTCGTGGGTAATTTAATTAGTGAATAAATGATTCAACATAGATCCTGGTGCAGTATATATTGAATTTACAAATAAACTAAAAATAAATGTAATTTGAGCATCAAAACAAAAATAAAATCACTATTAAATGGCTAGAGGGTAAAAATGGTTCTCAAATGGCGTCTCCAATTTGGGGGTATTTAAAGAGCCCGGTGACTTTGGGATGATTAGGGATGTGGAATATCATGCTCACAACATTCACATTTGCTGAATAAAATGAAAGAAATATGAAATGTTATGTGCATGAACTTTATAATATTAAAGCATTAAATATTAATATGAAGCCATAATGCCAAGATATTTTTTTCTGCAAGCAGAAACTCCTTTTTTATTTACCTAATAACTTTCTGTGCGAGTATTCTCAGGAAGGATGGTTAGCACTTTTGAAAGAGCATCCAATCTGCCTGCTATCTGAGCAGAAGCAAATTGAGGGTGTAGATCATAAAATCGTAGTCCTGAATAGGAGCTGAGAAATCATTTAGTTTGCAAAGATGACGGCTCTTAGATCCAGAGCTGTTGAATGATTTATGTAAGTTCACATAATTGCCTAGTGACAGAGTTAGGATTAGAACCCTTGTCAACTGACAAAGAACGCAGGACCCTTTCTATGGTACCACTTCCTATCACAGCTAGAAAATGACTACTAACACATCAGCATAACCTTGGTGGCTCAAAATTTCCTTGGCAGAGTATAACATGATTATTGAAATAAGAAACCAGAGGCTGCTCTAGCGTTGCTTTTGCACATCCTGCCTTTGGGAATTTGCAGGTATCTCCGCTGTTCTTAGGAGAGGAGAGTATGAAGGGCCACTGGTGATTTTTGCCAAGCCCCTTAAGTACTTGGGAGGGAAATTATTTTAAGACATTAGTGGCTTTTGTGCCTTACTGTTCTATCAGCAGTATGAAGTATGCGAGTTCACATCAGTTGGGTTGTTTCTACTTCAGGAAACAGCAAGAGACACTGAGGGAACCACTGATGTTGATAATCCCGTTTTCAAACCTGCTTTCTTAAGGTAACTTTAGAGAGTTTGGAACAAGGCTTTAAATGACCTGTTCCTACTAGAAGCTGAAAGTGTGGTGGTGAAATGATGAAGAGAGGTTGGTTAATGCATACAAATATATAGTTAGATAGAATAAATAAGTTTGATAGCACAGTAGGGTGACTATAGTTAACAACAATGTATTGTGTTTCTCAAAATAGCTAGAAAAGATTTGAAATGTTCTCAACATAAAGAAATGATAAGTGTTTAAGGTGATGACTATCCTAAATACCCTGATTTGATTATTATACGTTCTATGCATTCATGGAAACATCACATATACCCCATATGCATGTACAAATATTGTCTATCAATTTACAAAAAAAAAGACCAGCTTCTTTAAATGATTAAATCTAAAGAAGTGTGAATATACTCCTTATACTCCAGTATATGGCATCACAGTCATTCTAGAAGCCGTCGTGAGCTCCGCTGCATCTTCGAGCTGTCCTCTCCAGATGTTGCTAAGAGAGGAGTTGCACTAAGTAGCTGGTGCAAGAACCCTAGAGATTTACAGACTGTTCCAGGGAGTCACCTAGGTGCTAATGAGAGCAACATCTGGGCTTTGTCAAATTGGAACCAAAGTCAACATACCAATGAAAATTCTGGATTTATCTGAGGAGATATTGTTTTTCTGAAGGTTTGCTTTACATCTATCGGTCACCATAAATTGTGCTGCAGTTCATATTTTCTACTCTGTCTAATGACTGCAGGAAGGAAAGAAAGACTGTTGATATGATTTGGCTGTATCGCCACCCAAATCTCATCATGAATTGTAGTTCCCATAATCCCCATGTGTCCTGGGAGAGAGCCAGTGGGAGGCAATTGAATCATGGGGCAGTTTCCTCATGCTATTCTCATGATAGTGAGTGAGTTCTCACAAGGTCTGATGGTTTTAGAGGGGGCTTCCCCTTTCACTTGGTTCTCATTCTCTCTCTTGCTACCCTGTGGAGAGGTGCCTTCTGCCGTGATTGTAAGTTTCATGAGGCCTTCTCAGCCATGTAGAACTGTGAGTCAATTAAACCTCTTTTCTTTATAAATTACCAAGTCTCAGGCATGTCTGCATAGCACAGTGGGAATGGACTCATATAGTACAATGGTACCACAGAGATTGAGGTGCTACTGTAAAGATACACAAAAATGTGGAAATAACTTTGGAACCGGGTAACATGCAGAGGTTGGAACTGTTTGGAGGGGTCAGGAGAGGACAGGAAAATGTGAGAAAGTTTGGAACTTCCTGGAGACTTGTTGAATGGCTTTGACCAAAATGCTGATACTGATATGGACAATGAAATCCAGGCTAAGGTGGTCTCAGATGGAGATGAGCAACTTGTTGGGAATTGTAGCAAAGGCAACTCTGGCTATGCCTTAGTAAAGAGACTGGCAGCATTTTTTCCCTGCCCTAGATATCTGTGGAACTTTGAGCTTGAGATACATGATTTAGGGTATCTGGCAGGATAAATTTCTAAGTGGCAAAGCATTCAAGAGGAAGCAGAGTATAAAACTATAGAAAATTTACTTACTGATGATGCAGTAGAAAAGAAAATCCCATTTTCTGGGAAGAAATTCAAGCCTGCTGCAGATATTCACATAAATAAAAAGGAACTGAATGTTAATTGCCAAGACAATGGGAAAAAGTCTCCAAGGCACATCAGAGGTCTTCACAGCAGCCCTTCCCATCACAAGCCTGGTGGTCTAGGAGAAAAAAAAAATGGTTTCATGGGCTGGGCCCTGAGCCTTGCTACTTTGTGTAGTTTTGGGACTTGGTGCCCTGCATCCCAGTCTTGGCTAAAAGGGAGCACTATACAGCTCAAGTCATGGCTTCAGAGGGTGCAAGATCCAGGCCTTGGCAGTTTCCACATGGTGTTGATCCTGCAGGTGCACAGAAGTTGATGATTGAGGTTTGGGAACTTCCACTTAGATTTCAGATGCTGTATGGAAACACCTGGATGTCCAAGCAGATGTTTGCTGCAAGGGTGTAGCCCTCATGGAGAACTTCTGTTAGGGCAGTGCAGAAGGGAAATGTGGGGTTGGAGCCCTGACAGAGTCCCCACTGGGACATTGCCTAATGGAGCTGTGAGAAGAGGGCCACTGTCCTCCAGATGCCAGAAAGGTAAATCCACTGACAGCTTTCACCATATGCCTGGAAAAAGCCACAGACACTCAATGCCATAAATGCAACTGGGAGGTGGAGTACAGCTTGCAAAGCCAGAGGGATGGAGCTGCCCAATGCCATGGAAGCCCACTTCTTGCATCAGCATAACCTGGATGTGAAACATGGAGTCAAAGGAGATTATTTTGGAATTTTAAGGTTTAATGACTGCCCTATTGGATTATGAACTTGCATGGGGCCTATAGCTACTTTGTTTTGGCCACCTTCTGCCATTTGAAACAGCTGTATTTACCCAATGCCTGTAACCCCAATGTCTCGAGGGAGTAACTATCTTGCTTTTGACTTTACAGGCTCATAGACAGAAGGGGATTGCCTTGTCTCAGATGAAACTTTGGACTTGGACTTTTGGGTTAATGCTGGAATGGGTTAAGGCTTGGGAGAATTTTGGCAAGGCATGATTGTGTTTATAAATGTGAGGACATAAGATTTGAAATGGACCAGGCTGGAATGATATGGTTTGGCTGTGTTCCTCCCCCCACCCCAAATCTTACCTTGAATTGTAGTGCCCATTATCCCCACATGTCATGGGAGGGGCCCAGTGGGAGATAATTGGATCATGGAAGCAGTTTCCCCCATGCTATTCTCTTGATAGTAAGGTCTTATAAGATCTGGTTGTTTTATAAGGGGCTTTCCTCTTCACTCAGTTTTCATTTTCTCTCATGCCAACTTCTGAAGGGTTGCCTTCCACCACAATCATAAGATTCCTGAGGCCTCCCCAGCCATTTAGAACTGTGGGTCAATTAAACCCCTTTTCTTTATAAGTTACCCAATCTTGGGTATTTCTTCATAGCTGCATGAGAATGGACTAATACAACTGTGATGAGATCATTTGCTACAATATGTGATTGTTGAGCCCTCTCTATGCTAGGCAGCTTACATATGCAATCTCATTAAATCATCTCAATGGCCTTGAGAAGTGCCTGTCAATATCCCTGCTTTGAGAATAACAAAGAGAGACTCAGAAGTGAAGTGACTTGTCAGAATTCTTTCTGGTAGAATGTGAAGGTTTGGGATTCAAAACAGATCAGTCTCAATTCAAAGTTCATGCTCTTTCTACTGTACCATGTGGTCTGTTTTATTCTTGTTCTTTTCTTCTATATCTCTCTGAGAAGACTGAATTACAATTTCATGAAATTCTTTGGAGATAAGGGCTCCAGTCTTTTAGATGGAATTCTTACTCAGTTACAAGAACACAGACACAATATTCAAGATACAGAGATTTAAGCTAAGGGGCAGTTGATAATTTGTTATCTTCGTAGTTCTCAGAAATGTAGTTATAAATGCAGAAAGAATAATGACATAATCTGAAAATAATAAGAAAACATGCTTAACTTGCTACTAGAGCTATATATCATGGAATATCAAGTATTAGACAGGACCTTTAAGCCAGACAGTATCAGGGGTACTTTGCCTTGCTCCTTTATACATGTAGGTTGCTATGGTGACAAGAGATACTGAATTGTGTGGAGCCTGAAGAAGCTACTCTAATACTTTAGATTGTTTGACATTTGTGAATATTTCTCCCTCTGAGATGTAGCAGGTGGAAGAGTGACAATGTTTTGTGGTCATAAACATAAATTGCCAAAAAAGTCTCCCAAAATTGTTTTGTTTGGTGAAATATTTTTTCCTTAACCTTTTTCTTTTATGTTACCCTACAATACAAGCAAAATGTAGCTATGAAGGCAGAGGAAGCTTCCTGGAAACTGAGAGAGTGTTGCTCTCAAAAGCACAAATACAGCAGGGTTGAGGCCAATGCCCTACTTACACCCACAAAGCACTTTCTCTAAATTTGATGCCATTTCTCTCCTTAAGTAGAACTAATAATTAAAATAGTGTGTGTTTCACTAAGGTGCACTAATTGAGTCTGAAGCTGGATTTCATAAGTAAGCTTTTGTTGTTAAAGAATACAGCTATTTATCTATCTATATATCCTTTAACAAATACATATATATATATAATATATATAAAATATTTATTTGTTATATTTCTACCTCAGTTCGGGGATAGAAGTCAGACATTCATTTTCTCTGATTCTCCAGAAAATAAAATTACACTTCCAAATTGTATACATGGTCAAAAAATAGCAGCTCGGTTGGAGTAATTTCTATTTCATTTTAAAAATTCAAAAGAAGTTCTGATTATTAGCATCCTGATTATGATAGCTGGAAAAAACCAAGAATAAAGAATATTTGGCTTGTCCTCATTAATTTTCCATCCAACTGAGAGCACTAACACAGTTTCTGTAGACAGTAGCCAAATGTCCCTGAGAAGCAACCAGTTGACTGCTTTGAAACCTAAAGGACTATAAGACACTGTCACAAGGTAAATTCTGTGTATGAACAGGAGAGACAGGTTTATAGCATTTAAACATTATCTTCATTTATATTGCAAAACAGACAGAAAGTTCTTTTTGGAAAAGTACAAGATCAAACATCGTTGTAGAAAATAAATATTATTTGGGGAGGAATCCAAAATAGGCCATTTCTGCAAAGTAATCAATGCAATCTGCAGTTATTATTTGTCTCATATGTACATATTATTTCATACAGTGTATGACTACTGGGACTCAGACAACGAATTTTTAAAGGGTTACAACTGAAGAAAAAGCTTATCCTTTTGACCTCTGCTTATTTGACAGCCCTTTTAAAACTGATTTCTGTAATGGATATTCCAGGTTGAATAAATTGAAGTTTGTTGGGTGTAAAACACTTCTGCTAGACTATAAGCACATGAGCTTCAGAAAACCATGTATTTTTTGTTTATTATTAGAGCCCCAGCATCTAGCAGAAGGGCACCTGCTAATCTTCATCTTCCTTTAAAACTGTTTCTGTCTTGGTTACAAGAACCAAAAAGTCACACAGATTAGGGAATTACTAACTTACCTTTCCCTGGTTCAGGCATCATGTGACCTGAGCCAAGACGATAAGACTTTTTCCTTATGAATTTAATTTCTGGAACAGGGAGAAATTGGAGATGCTATTTTTAGATGAGATGCTGTTAAGATAAAAGAACAAGATACCTACTGCCATAGTTTCAATGATCAGAAAAATTCCTCATAGTAAAAGAGAACATGAAGTTGATACATGAAGTAGAGAAGGCCATTACGTAATGGTAAAGGGATCAAGTCATCAGGAAGAGCTAACTATCCTAAATATATATGCACCCAATACAGGAGCACCCAGATTCATAAAGCAAGTCTTTAGAGACTTAAAAAGAGACTTACACTCCCAGACAATAATTATGGGAGACTTTAACATCCCACTGTCAACATTAGACAGATCAGCTAGACAGAAAGTCAACAAGGATATCCAGGAACTGAACTCAACTCTGCACCAAGCGGACCTAATAGACATCTACAGAACTCTCCACCCCAAATCAACAGAATATACATTCTTCTCAGCACCACATCACACTTATTCCAAAACTGACCACATAGTTGGAAGTAAAGCACTCCTCAGCAAATGTAAAATAACAGAAATTATAACAAATTGTCTCTCAGACCACAGTGCAATCAAACTAGAACTCAGGGCTAAGATATTCAATCAAAACCGCTCAACTACATGGAAACTGAACAACCTGCTCCTGAATGACTACTGGGTACACAACGAAATGGAGGCAGAAATAAGGATGTTCTTTGAAGCTAATGAGAACAAAGATACAACATACCAGAATCTCTGGGATGCATTTAAAGCAGTGTGTAGAGGGAAATTTGTAGCACTAAATGCCCACAAGAGAAAGCAGGAAAGATCTAAAATTGACACCCTAGCATCACAATTAAAAGAACTAGAGAAGCAAGAGCAAACACATCCAAAAGCTAGCAGAAGTCAAGAAATAACTAAGATCAGAGCAGAACTGAAGGAGATAGAGACACGAAAAACCCTCCACAAAAAATCAGTGAATCCAGGAGTTGGTTGTTTGAAAAGATCAACAAAATCGATAGACTGCTAGCAAGACTAATAAAGAAGAAAATAGAGAAGAATCAAATAGACACAATAAAAAATGATAAAGGGGATATCACTACCGACCCCACAGAAATACAAACTACCATCAGAGAATACTATAAACACTTCTGAGCAAATAAACTAGAAAACCTAGAAGAAATGGATAATTTCCTGGACACTTACACTCTCCCAAGACTAAACGAAGAAGAAGTTGAATCCCTGAATAGACCAATAGCAGGCTCTGAAATTGAGGCCATAATTAATAGCCTACCAACCAAAAAAAGTCCAGGATCAGACAGATTCACAGCCAAATTCTACCAGAGGTACAAGGAGGAGTTGGTACCATTCCTTCTGAAACTATTCCAAACAATAGAAAAAGAGGAAATCCTCCCTAACTCATTTTAGGAGGCCAACATCATCCTGATACCAAAGCCTGACAGAGATACAGCAAAAAAAGAAAATTTTAGACCAGTATCCCTGATGAACATCAATGCAAAAATCCTCAATAAAATACTGGCAAACCGGATTCAGCAGCACATCAAAAAGCTTATCCAGCATGATCAAGTGGGCTTCATTCCTGAGATGCACGGCTGGTTCAACATATGTAAATCAATAAAGGTAATCCAGCATATAAACAGAACCAAAGACAAAAACTACATGATTATCTCAATAGATGCAGAAAAGGCCTTTGACAAAATTCAACAGCCTTTCATGCTAAAACCTCTCAATATATTTGGTATTGATGGGATATATCTCAAAATAATAAGAGCTATTTATGACAAACCCACAGCCAATATCATACTGAATGGGCAAAAACTGGAAAAATTCCCTTTGAAAACTGGCACAAGACAGGGATGCCCTCTCTCACCACTCTTATTCAACATAGTGTTGGAAGTTCTGGTTAGGGCAATCAGGCAAGAGAAAGAAATAAGAGTTTTCAGTTAGGAAAAGAAGAAGTCAAATTGTCCCTGTTTGCAGATGACATGATTGTATACTTAGAAAACCCCATCGTCTCAGCCCAAAATCTCCTTAAGCTGATAAGCAACTTCAGCAAAGTCTCAGGATGCAAAATCAATGTGCAAAAATCACAAGCATTCTTATACACCAGGTGACAGCCAAATCATGAATGAACTCCCATTCACAATGTCTTCAAACAGAACAAAATACCTAGGAATCCAACCTACAAGGGATGTAAAGGACCTCTTCAAGGAGAACTACAAACCACTGTTCAGTGAAATAAAAGAGGACACAAACAAATGGAAGAACATACCATGCTCATGGATAGGAAGAATCAATATTGTCAAAATGGCCATACTGCCCAAGGTAATTTTTAGATTCAATGCCAGCCCCATTAGGCTACCGATGACTTTCTTCACAGAATTGGAAAAAACTGCTTTAAAGTTCATATGGAACCAAAAAAGAGCCTGCATTGCGAAGACAATCCTAAGCCAAAAGAACAAAGTTGGAGGCATCACGCTACCTGACTTCAAACTATAATATAAGGTTACAGTAACCAAAAACAGCACGGTACTGGTACCAAAACAGAGATATAGACCAATGGAACAGAACAGGGCCCTCAGAAGTAATACCACACATCTACAGCCATGTAGTCTTTGACAAACCTGACAAAAACAAGAGATGGGGAAAGGATTCCCTATTTAATAAATGTTGCTGGGAAAATTGGCTAGCCATAAGTAGAAAGCTGAAACTGGATCCTTTTCTTATTCCTTATATGAAAATTAATTCAAGATAGATTCGAGATTTAAATGTTAGACCTAAAACCATGAAAACCCTAGAAGAAAACCTAGGTAATACCATTCAGGACATAGGCATGGGCAAAGACTTCATGTCTAAAACACCAAAAGCAACAGCAACAAAAGCCAAAATTGACAAATGGGATTTAATTAAACTAAAGAGCTTCTGCACAGCAAAAGAAACTACTATCAGAGTGAACAGGCAAACTACAGAATGGGAGAAAATTTTTACAATCTACTCATCTGACAAAGGGCTAATATCCAGAACCTATAAAGAACACAATCAAATTTACAAGAAAAAAACAAACAACCCCATCAAAAAGTGGGCAAAGGATATGAACAGACAGAACAGACACTTCTCAAAAGAAGACATTCATATAGCCAACAGACACATGAAAAAATGCTCATCATCACTCGCCATGAGAGAAATGCAAATCAAAACCACAATGAGATACCATCTCACACCAGTTAGAATGGCAATCATTAAAAAAATCAGGAAACAACAGGTGCTGGAGAAGATGTGGAGAAATAGGAACACTTTGACACAGTTGGATTGTAAACTAGTTCAATCATTGTGGAAAACAGTGTGGCTATTCCTCAAGGATCTAGAACTAGAAATACCATTCGACCCAGCCATCCCATTACTGGGGATACACCCAGAGGATTATAAGTGATGCTGCTATAAAGACACATGCACACTTATGTTTATTGTGGCACTATTCACAATAGCAAAGACTTGGAATCAACCCAAATGTCCATCAGTGACAGACTGGATTAAGAAAATGTGGCACATATACACCTTGAAATACTATGCAGTCATAAAAAAGGATGAGTTCGTGTCCTTTGTAGGGACATGGATGCAGCTGGAAACCATCATTCTTATCAAACTATCGCAAGAACAGAAAACCAAATACCACATGTTCTCACTCATAGGTGGAAATTGAGCAATGAGATCACTTGGACACAGGAAGGGGAACATCATACACCAAGGCCTATTGTGGGTGGGGGGAGGGAGGAGGGATAGCGTTAGGAGATATACCTAATGTAAATGACAAGTTAATAGGTGCAGCACACCAACATGGCACATGTATACATATATAACAAACCTGCATGTTGTGCACATGTACCCTAGAACTTAAAGTATAAAAAAAAAAAAAAAAGACAACCCTAAATGAAGTTATCTGTTCTTAGTCAACTTTAAATGATGCAGTTTAAACTGTCCTCATTTCAGGTTTTTTTACATGACCCAGTAAATTTCTTTTTCTACCTTAAACTAACTCAAGTTGTGTTTTTTGGAATTAAACTAGAACTTTTTTTTGTACTAATTCACTTAGCACTGTATTCAGTTCTTCCTGTGAAACACTATAAGATCCAAGGAAAAGCTTCTTCACCTTCTCACATTTTTATAAAACAAGAGTGTGGGTCCAGACAATCTGCCATGTCCATCTTATACTCTGATTCTCTCTCTGGATATTCGTCTATGAAACTTCTCATGACATGTGTGGTTGCCACAGTGTGATGGATGTTAGCTAGAATGTAACAAACATTTTTCTTATTATTACCCAATTCTTATGTACTCATCTTTTACTCTGATACCTCTACCTCTCAACCGTTTCTCCTACTGTCCTTAAAGAACTTGTTACTAAACTTGCAGTATTAACATGGAATTCAAAAATGACTTCTGCTTTCTCCATTTCAGGCTGAACCTCGAGGGTGATTCAGATGGATCATAAGGCTCTTTCAACAAAGCTAAGTTCCCATCTTTTAATGCAGTTATTCTCATACTTTTGTACTGAAATATCCAGAACAGCAAACGAGTTAAATATGTTTTCTGTGGAGTTCTGTACGAAGAGGATTTAGAGCTTTATAAACCTAAAATAACATATCACAAGGACAAAATTTATTTGAAGTGGGAGACTTGGCTTAAAAGCATCTAATATAAATTGTATATTCTATTCAATAATACAAAAGCAGTGCTTTATTTAGAATGAATTAAAATGCATGCTTCAGACAAATGCATCATGTTTAGCTTTTGATTTACTGAATATACTATTTAACAGATGTTTGAGTTACATACTTTGAGAAGCACAGGCCTTTGGTACTGATGGCTCCTGTTAAAATAAAAACATGTTTTCTGAGAGCATAATCATATGAAACCAGGAGCACATATTAACATGAAACTCAAATCACTTCCCCTGACTTTCTTCTTTCAAATGTAAAGAAAATGGAAAACAGGACAGATAAATTTGAAGAAACAGAAGAGCTCAGGAACGTTCAAAGCATGAAGCAAACTCAAAAGTCTATCTAAATATCTAGGGAGCAGCTTCAAAGCACATGGTACCTGAAGATGAAACAGCAGAAGTGAAAAGAATTGCTCCTGTAGAATAGGGCTAAAATTGTACTTGCAGCTTGTCTGCTACTATCCCAGGAGAAGAAGGGTCAACAATAGCTGTGGTAAAAATGCATGGAAGCATCAGGGAATACAGAAATGTAGAGAAGCAGATAGAGTGAGCCCAAGGCAAGATGAGGGTTTCTGGGGCTGAATTTCAGAAAAGCCTGACTATGGAGAGTGGGAGTTCCTGTTTTCTTTCAGTGACTTGCTAATTTCAATTTTGTGTGTGTGTGGCACTAACAGATTTTTGCTTAACTTGGGACATTTTTAACAGTAGAGGAACTCTTCTGTCAGTTCTGATATGGTAATTTTAAAACACATATTCTTTAATTGAACATTCATTAAATCACTTGGCCAGGAATCCAAATAACAAAATGTCTATTATGGAATTCTGTGTGTAATAGAAGTTATGTAACTTGTTTCTTCTCAGTATAGAGAATAAAAAGTAAAGTCAAAACCACCCCCAGATGACCACTTTTAGCACTTTCATTTTATCGGGAGAGGTGAGCAACATGCAGAAAATATATATTCTTGAATTAATCTCCTTTGGGTACAGAGAGAAAAAAGCTCATTATTCTTCTAACTGGCAACGTTTAATTTTATTGACACCCTAACGGTATGTCAATTGCTCACTATATCTCCCTAGGCTGTAGTCTTGCAGACTTTCTTTTTTTCTTTTTTTTTTCAACTTACCAATTTTATGATGTATTCCCACGGATGTCTCTTTACGCTATTTTACACTCTATTTCTAGAATAATAACGGAAATTTCAATGGAAACAACATATCACATTCTCTGTCTACTACATAAGCACGTCTTTTTTATTTGTAAATAGAACACATTTTGCACAAATTAGGTAATACACACATATATTAATTTGGTTTAGAAATTATATTGAAAGACACAATTGCATAAGGGTAGGGATTTTACTTTTAAATTCTTTTCATGTCTTCATGGACTGGCTCTTTGCTTCACACCCAGTAGCTGTGAAACAAGTACTTACTTAATGATGAATGAACGAATAAATAAATAGTTAAATGCAGGAACAAAAATGTTGGTAGACATATAGGATTATAGAATTTAATTGCTTGGTAGAATCATCAAGTTCTACCCAAATTTGGTGTGGCCAACAGAATAACGTTCCCTTAAAGATATCCAAGTCCTAATCTCTCAAACCTGGAATATACTGCGTTACGTAACAAAGGGACTTTGCAGATGTAATTAAGTCAATGATCTTGAGACAGAAATATTATCCTAAGTGAACTCAATGTAATAACAATGAACAATGTTCCTTAAAAGAGGAAGGCAAAAGTTCAGAATGAAACACACATACACACATAAAGTGACAACGAAAGCAGAAAGAATGAGAGATTTGAAGATACTACCTTACTGGATTCAAAGATAGAGGAAGGGGTTGAGATCTAAGGATTTCAGGCAGCCTTTTGAAGCTGCAGAAGATAAGGAAATGAATTCTCCCTAGAACTTCCATATGGGAACAGCCCAGTTGATTCCTTGACATTAGCTCAGTGAGACACATTTTCAGACTCTAACTTCCAGATCTGTAAGAGATAGATTTGTGTTGTTTAAACTACTACATTTGTGGCAGTTTGTCAAAGTAGCAAAAGGAAACATATATTGAGGTAGGCATCAGAATTTCCTGAAATTTTCAGGGGTGGTGGATCATTCCTTCTAGGTTAGTTTTCCCTATAAGAGTAAACAAAGAGAGAGTAAGGAAGTGAGACAGAAACATACATACATACAGACAGACAGACAGACACACACACACACACCCCTACTGATTAATTAAAGTAAATACGTAGGAATCAACATAACTCTTTCAATGAAAATGGGCTGGAGTTGACCACCCCAGTGGAAGTTTAAGTACAGCATAAATGGATTATGAATAATACAGTTATCATTTTTTTAATGCAGTTTTTTTTTTTCTTGATAGTTATCTTACATTGGATACACATTTTTTTGGTTTTAAAAACTGAGGACCAGGTATAAGAAAAATATTTGGGGCTGGGTGCAGTGGCTCACGCCTGTAACCCCAGCACTTTGGGAGGTGGAGGCGGGCAGATCACGAGGTCAGGAGATCGAGACCATCCTGGCTAACACGGTGAAACCCTGTCTCTACTAAAAATACAAAAAATTAGCCGACCATGGTGGCGGGCGCCTGTAGTCCCAGCTACTCAGGAAGCTGAAGCAGGAGAATGCTGTGAACCCAGGAGGGAGAGCTTGCAGTAAGCGGAGATCACGCCACTGCATGCTAGCCTGATCAACAGAGCAAGACTCCACCTCAAAAAAAAAAAAAAAAAAAGAAAAAAGAAAAGAAAAGAAAAGAAAAAGATTTTGAAGAATATATGAAAAAGTTGAGCTAGTTTCCCCCACTCCCTGGATAGAAAATAAATAAAATTTCCAGCTTGGATGTAGGAATAATAAGGGGGAAGCAAAAGGTCTTCGTGATGGAGTCTTCCTGAATATCAATGTTCTAACTTTTCTAAGGAAATGTAAGGGTAAGAGATAGTTCAGATAGTTTTTCAAGTCTGAAAGTGGAGGGTACTAATTCTTCACTTTAGAAGTATATTCCAAATAAATTAAATTATATTTCTAGAAAGACATGGGAAAGGGAGTGTTGAAAGCTAAGATTGATGTCTCTATGTAGAAAGGGACTGAAGCTTCATCAGAGAGTTTCTAGAGGCATCAGAGTGGCCTCAAAAGAAATAACAAGAACACTTTGCTAGACCTGGACCTAGAGGGGGACTCTTGTTTGGGAACACCTGCAACATTCATGTAATAGCTGTGACATTCAAGTAACAAAAGATGAGTCTGGAACAGGTAAAACTCAGTGGATACCAGACTGGATAGATGGCGAATAAGGGCAAATGTTCTCACTCCTAATATGCAAGCATCATTGCCACCAACCCTTCATACATTAAGGAAAGTCAACCAGATGGTAAAGAGAAATCAAAGTGTCTGACAATTTTTTCACCACCCATTAGAATTAACTTTAAATTAAAAATAGTGTGATTACCTTTGAAAATTCTACTCAGCAGTTCTGGAATTGCAGCCTGAAATTTGAAATTTACTAAGTGCTCCCACTGTATCTGAGTTAGGAATTACCTAGAAAACCATTCTATATTGCGTTACACTAATTCTGTACTTGAGAAAAAGCACAATGTTAAAATCTCAAGAACATTAATACAGACTTAAGTACAATTTATCATGTAAAAGCATATTTGAAAAAGTAAGCCTGAAGAAAAGAAACAACTGAACTATTAACACTATATTCTCTAACTATATATTGATTTTCTCCTTTTGCTTTTACACAG
Source organism: Chlorocebus sabaeus (assembly GCF_047675955.1). Classification (NCBI taxonomy): domain Eukaryota; kingdom Metazoa; phylum Chordata; class Mammalia; order Primates; family Cercopithecidae; genus Chlorocebus; species Chlorocebus sabaeus. Next base: position 22,372,358 of record NC_132930.1, on the reverse strand, counting down.
CGAACCATATATACTTTCACAGAGGGTGATTTGGATAATACGTTCCATGCATTGCTCCAAGCAGAAATTCTCAATCTATCATTTCTGCTTGTATTATTTTACACCTCTCAAAGACATTCACATTTCATCACAGGGAGCCAAAATCAGCCTGTGTTATGTCTCTCTTTGTGTATACCACAATATTTACTTTACTTTCTCCTGAATAGATTGTTAGTGGTTTTTATTATCTCCTGTAAAGAGTGTGATAAATGCATGTTGCAAGGACATTTTTGTTTGATTCGCCTTATTCTATTAAATCATGCTAACCATAGCATTCCATCTATTTGTATATCTAGCTATTAAACATATTCAGAATACTTAACAACTTTAGGGGCATTCAACATATAGAATATGCTAGTATTGGTTATTTTCTAAAAAAATAATAATTATGAATGTCATTCTATTATTGCATTAGTGACTTAGTTAAAATTTAGGCCATTAACAAAAAAGAGATTAAAAAAAAAACCATTAGGCACTAAAGTAATCCTCAGCAATGGCTTTTTCAAAATGATACTTTGGCATCATAAAGCAGGTATTCGGTAACCATACTCTATTATGGAACAGCAAATGGAATTTAGATTCTATTTTCCTACATCCACTTCTTTACTATAATTTAACAATCATTATAATTATTACTATATAGTTATTTCAAATTTGATATGACTCCTACAGGTGCTCTGACAGTAACATTTTCTTTGGTGTCTCATGTCACTCTTTCTCTTTCTCTCTCTCTTTCTCTCTCTCTTTCTTTAAAAATAAGGTGTCTTTACAGGAACACATTTCACTATAAATGCCCAAATGTCTCCTTTCAGAATGATTGTTAAAACTCATTGAGATCTGAGACTCTGTGTTTTTAATTTTTATTTCGTACATGCGAAAAAACGGACTCAGAGACACATATGGTGATAGGAGGCTGTGACTGTCAACTCTACCGCTTCCTATTGAAGATTGAAGCCTTTATGTTATTGAATACATTGAATATATTGCAAATTGGAAACCCATTAATAGGATTCTAAGAAGCCTTACTACTAGATCTGGATTCTAAACCTCCTTGCTGGTATGATAGGTTATAGTCTGAGATATTAAGCAACTAGACCTATGTTGGGACACTTGCTTCACAATGTAAAATATGGATTATTAATGAGGAAAGACAATTGCCCTAATTGTGCTAGTGAGGATCTTGAGCACTCTCTATTTTCTCTTCACTTCTGCTTTAGTGGTTGCAGAAAAGATTTTTTTTTCTGTCAGATGTACATGCAGTAGCAAAAAATTGAAGCATCTTTCTGCACTAATGAGCTGCAAAATTTAAAAGTTTGGGGCAGTCTCCATGGAAACTTTTTAGTATGGTGCCTACCAGTGCTAAATGTGTATGAGGTGACAATTCCTTCTACATGGCAGATTGTCACAGATAGCATATGGTAGGACTTAATGAAAACCACTAAAATTATTTCTGCCTCAGTTTCCATCACTATAAAGGCATAATCATATAATCTCCAGTCATAAGGATTACTGAGATAATCTTTAAATTTGCATTAAATTTCTTGGAGATAGGCATTATATAAATAGGAAGCTCTATATTAAATGAACAAAATTTCAACAAAGAGTGGCTACACTTAATGGATACAATGTGGTCTGAAATTTAAGTAATTGACCAGAAATCAGGACCTGGGACCAATTACTGGACATTCAATCTGGGTCATTTGAGAGAAATTGTATAGAACATTCTTTCTTCATTTTCAACATTTACTTATTACATGAAGTAGACAATTTAACACTAAATAAGGCTATAGTTACATTTTCTCCATGTATCACTGCAGGCTGCAAAAAAAAAGTATTATATTAATAGTCAGAATCTTTCCCCAAATGATGATAATTGGATCTCTGATTCAAAGGACACCAAAGAAATGGCTAGAGAAAATATAGCTCCGTCCTCAGTATATATTATTTTTAATAATAATCTGTATTTTTAAAGTATTACATCATGTTCACTCCAAGAAGGGAGAAAAGAGCTCAAAACATCTGGTGGTGCATCTGTAGTCGCAGCTACTTGGGAGATTGAGGCAGGAGGATCACTTTAGCCCAGGAATTTAAGGCTGCAGTAAGCTATGATTGCACCTGTGAATAGCTACTGTACTACAGCCTGGGCAATATAGGAAGATACTGTCTTTTTTTTTTTTTTTTTTTTTTTGAGACGTAATCTCCCTCTGTTGCTCAGGCTGGAGTGCAGTGGCGTGATCTCGGCTCACTGCAAGCTCTGCCTCCGAGTTAACGCCGTTCTCCTGCCTCAGTCTCCCAAGTAGCTGGGACTACAGGCGCCCACCACCATGCCTGGTTAATTTTTTTGTACTTTTTAGTAGAGACGGGATTTCACCATGTTAGCCAGAATGGTCTCGATCTCCTGACCTTGTGATTCACCCACCTCGGCCTCCCAAAGTGCTGGGATTATAGGCGTGAGCTACTGCGCCCGGCCCCCGGAAGATACCGTCTCTTAAAAAACAAAACAAAATAACAAAATATCTGACATTTCACTTATAAATCCCATGTATTAATTGTTCATATTTCTGTTATTCATGCTGACGTAATTATTGTGAAGTCTCTTCGCATGTGATGAAAATCTATATTCTTATTCAATATTTGTTAAATACATGGTACTCTGCTAGAGTATCCTGATGGACTCAGGGTAGAAAAATGACCAAAAGAACAGCTATCTGAATTCTCTATCTTAATCAGTATGCACAGTGTTAACCTTATATAAGAATGCCCCTATAGTTAATCATTTGTGTTTTCATTAAGCAGTATTAAAGCTCTTAGAAGATGCACACGTACTGTGATTTAAGGAGGCCTGGCAGTTACAATAGAAAAAAGAAGCTGATTCATGTAGAATGTCTTGGAATTTTGACACTGGTAATTTTGGCAAGAACATTATTAAAGTTAAGATTTGTATATAACCAATGAGAACACATGGACACAGGGAGGGGAATATCACACACCAGGGCCTGTCGGGGGGTGGTGGGCTAGGGGAGGGGTAGCATTAGGAGAAATACCTAATGTAAATGATGGGTTGATGGGTGCAGCAAACCACCATGGCATGTATATACCTATGTAACAAAACTGCATGTTCTACACATGTATCCCAAAACTTAAAGTATAATTTTAAAAAGTTTTTTTAAAAAGATTTGTTTAGAAAATAGCAAATTGCTTAATCAGGGAAATCCTCACAGAGTTGAGAAGTATGGGCTGTAAAGTATGTTTTGCTGGAAATATACCTGTAAGTCACTATATTTATATATATTCTCCAAACAGAGAGAAATAAATGCAAACATCATTTACCTGGAGGACAGGTTGAGAATGAGTTATAGCCTAATATGAGATACACATGAAACTAAAACAAAACAAAACAAAACAAAACAAACAAACAAACAAAAAAATCAGAATGAGGGTGATACATGATCCCAAAATAGAAGTAAACAGTTTTGGGACAGAAGAGATTCTGAAAAACTTGATCCCAATGGTTCATCCTTGAATTGTATCAGTGCCCCTACCCCTCCCTCATACATATACCATGTCCCCTTCATGATTCTGAGAAATCTTGAAGACAAGAGTCAAGGGGGTTCACAAATGACACTAATACCTTCATGTTACCAAGAATGATTAGTATATCAGCCTGGAGAAGCACTTGCTACAGGTTAGGCAAGTTAGAATCCCCTATAGAAGATGATTAAAGTAGACAGAAGGAATAAAATTAACATATTATTCAATAAACCTTCCTTATGTCTCATCTGCCCAAATAAAAGTCCTGGGAATATGTTTATAACTAACCATCATGCAAGTTCTTTCATCCCAAGATATGTTCTCACTATATTAACTATATGTACTCCCCTACACACACATATATCCCCTAAACTTTTTAAACTCTTCTACGTTATATGCTAGAAATTGTGCTAGGCATTTTACAAATATAAATTCACCCTATTTGTACATTTAGAAAGGCAAGATACAAGATTATCTTTAATCAATATTGACAAAATTTATCTTCTTTTTAAGTATATTGACTAAATAGTTAAGAGTTCAAAGATGAATTATGATAAAGAGTGTTTAGCAAAATGTTTACACATAAAATACTTTGAACTCACTAGCAATGAAGTGAATATTATAACCAGAAGACTCTCAGGATATTTAATCCAGAATGGAGGATACTAAGTGATGTATGGAACTGCTTATTCTATTTAAACATCACAACTCCACGTGAATCTTGGAAGTATACCTCTGCGCCTTAAATGAAAACACACTTTCGACATTATGTATTGCCTCTTGAGAGAAAACTCTGCTCAATTCATAAGTGAATCATGAATTACCCAATTCTTTCTTCTATGGGCTTCTCTCAGGGCGCCCCTTGGTTTCACTTTATTATGTACAAACATAATATTACCTTCTATAATGCAATACTTTCATATGCATATTAATATATCATTTAGATTACTCTTTAGGCCATCATTTTGAAAGTTACAGTTTTCTGAGCTAACAATTACAGCTATATAGAAATAATAAAACCTTTTTTTTCTTTTTTTGAGATGGAGTCTCACTATGTCACCCAGGCTGGAGTGCAGTGGCGCCATCTCGGCTCACTGCAACCTTGGCCTCCCAGGTTCAAGCGATTCTCCTGCCTCAGCCTCCCGAGTAGCTGGGACTACAGGTGCATGCCACCATGCCCAGCTAATTTTTTGTATTTTTAATAGAGACTTGGTTTCACTGTGTTAGCCAGGCTGGTCTCCATCTCCTGACCTCGTGGTCTGCCCACCTGGGCCTCCTAGAGTGCTAGTATTACAATCTTGAGCCACCGTGCCCGGCCAGTAACATCTTTCTTAATTAAACAGACTTATATTGTGCAACTATAATAGAATATGTGATATCTAAATTCAAAGGGTGAGAGAATTATATAAGTTATTGTATATGCCTAAACTGATGTACCAAAATGTGCTATGTACATGCATACATCTAAGTGCACTAGGCTTTCATCAGAAATCCCTTTTACATTTCTGCAGCTTCTTTGTTCCTTTCTCTAGATCCCTTATAATTATAAAAATATATTTATATAAATTCAAAAAATCTTAATGTATATAGTTATACCTATTTGATATATATTTATATATGTATTACAGTGATGTATTTCTGATGAATGCTTTCTAACAACCACAAATATGTGGAATATAACTTATACAAAAAACATTTTGGATGACATAACAACTCAAAAGTAATGATTTCCCACACCAATGACCTGTCTCTACTTCTAATATAAATAAGGCACCAGGAAGTATGCTTTCTTAAATATGCTCCCCTTCAGCTGACAGTTTATTGGCTACCAAGACCTATGATAAGGAGCAAATACACATTTCTTTATTTAGACTATTGACCCTTGGGAGAGGTATATTTCAAAGGCAATTTTTTTTCAGGCTTGAGTGGTTAAGCTTTTAGCTATGTAATTCTACAGAGATCATTTCTTCCAATTTTCTTTAATTTTCAGTTAAGTAATCTGTGACCTACTACACCTATTCATTTGGAGAGGATTAAAATGCAATTTCAATTTCCACTGAAGTATCTGACCCTTATGTACTGGATCATAGGTATCTCATCCAATTGCATTTGTGAGCCAAGAATGCTTTCTACTTATTTGGGGATGCTTCTTTTTATTATTTCCCAAGGATAAGACAGACTTAATGAATGGAAGACTAGTTGTGTGGGAGAATAATAACTTCTAAGACAGGTTTTCACCCAAGTGCCATAGAAAGACTGTCATACACTGATGATGATGTGAAATGTGAATTTAGGGCCTATTGTTTAATCCATTGCTCTTTTTAATATATTGACTTTTTAGTATGGTAGGGAAGCTGAGAAGTTAGCAATATTTCATTATTTCTCAAATAAATCAATTCAAAAGATCATTACCAAAATAGTAAAATTCCACATATTTTCAATATCTGCCAAGTACTAAAACCCAGAGTCATCATGTCATAAAAAAATAGCACTATATTGGAATCCTTTTTGAAATCTTCAGTGCCCAAAATATGGAAGAGATCAGTCAACAAAAATGCATTAAGAGGAAGAATAATAGGATTTATGGATCTACTTTTAGTTTTATTTTGTTTTTGCATTTTCATAACGTTTATTGATATGTAGATATTACTTTAAAATATGCTATATTTTAGCTTATATCTAGAATACATTTCCGGCAAATGAAAATGCACAATGGTAAGTAAAGTTACCAGTACAGATTGACCATTTAAATCCCAATGAGGGTTCCAGGAGAGTGAGCCCTTTGAAAACTCTCTTGTTATGATGGAACCAGGAAAGTCACAAACATGGCGAGTAATATGTTCCGTGAAAAGATGCCCCATGTCTCCAAATATCTGGAGACACTGGATGATCTGTTTTCCAGAAACAACAACAGCAGTTTTGAATATGATTCAACAATCCCAGTGAACTTCTATGTTCAAAGAACTAGAAATCAGTATATTGACGTGACAACTACACTTCCATGTTCATTGCAGCACTATTCACAATAGCCAACATATGAAGTCAACCTAAGTTGATTATCAACATATCAACAGACGAATGGATAATGCAAATGTGGGTTATAACACAATGAAATGCTATTTAGCCTTAACAAAGAAGAAATTATTGTCATTTGCAGCAACATAGATAGATCTAGATAACATTACACTAAATGAAATAAACCAGGAACAGAAAGACAAGTATTGTATGAGCTCACTTATAATGAGGAATCTAAAAAAAGCAGAAATCATAGAAGCAGAGAGCAGAATGGTGGTTACTAGAGGCAGAGGCTGGGAGACATGAACAGGGAAAGGGGAGATGTTAATCAAAGGATACAAAGTTTCCTTTAGACAGGAGAAATGAGTTATAGTGATCTACTGCACAGCTTAGTGTCTACAGTTAATAATAATGTATTGCATATTTGAAAATTGTTAATAGATTTTAAATGTTCTCACCAAAAATGAGTGATAAACATATGAGGTGATAATATGTTAATTAGCTACATTTCATCGTTCCACAGTGTAAACATATGTCAACACATCACATTTTGCCCCATAAATATATAGAATTATTATTTGTCAATTACAATCAAAAATAATTTTGAAGGGTAGTGCTTAAATTTCTTTATTCTGCGATATACTACCTATTTGATCTTTGTCCAGTCACTGTGCCTCACTGTAACATCGTTCTCCTCTCCAAAATATAAAATGCTAACCAATTAAAGAGAAGCCAGAGAAAAGCAAATAGAAGCAAATTAAAGTGTATTGCATATACATAGTTAAATTATGAATTATCTATTTGTATGTGAATAGGACCCTCCAACATGCACTCGTCCTTTTTATATAAAACGTAGCCTAGTGTTCCCCCTTGGAATTATAATCATGTGCCATTTTGAAATCATATGTCAGAAAATAACTTTGCTCTGAAGATGTTCCGTTTTTTTCTTTATTTTTATAGAGTTCTGGACTACTTGGTAATTCCACCTATCATTTGGCAGATTACTTATCTGTGACCTGTTGTACCTATTCATTTGGTGGACAAAATCGGTAGACTCTTTAAGTGCAGTAAGATGAGTGATGACTTTGTTTGTCGTCACAAACCAAGATTTGTCATCACAAATCAAGATTGTTTTCAGGACAGTCAGGCCCACACTTAGGTTTCAGTGGAATTTGATTTGTAAGAACAAATCAGTGCTTTGGAAATGTCATGTTCTTATTTTAATGAGTTTATAATTAAGCAGAACAGAGGTTGTTTTCTTTGCAGAATCCCACCCGCAAGAATTCTATTGATTTACTGTTTAATTATATGAAATAACACATCAGGGTGAAGGTAAAGCAGAAAACAAATTATGATCTAATCTAAGATGTAGATCTATATTAGAATGAGACTGCTGACCTGTGAAATACATTCAAATAGTATTTACAAAAATCATTCCTATTGTCAAAATGATGAAGAGACATTTTCTCTGGGTGTTGCAGCGGGAACTGAGACAGCAGAAGTCTCCAAAGGTAATTGTGAACTTAAAATGCTAAAATACTTTCCACATATTTGCATTACAAAGTGTGTTTTTCATTGTAGAAAGAATAATTGAAGTCCTTCAAAGTTTTTTTATTATTATTTATAGAGAATATAGGTTCAGAGACAACAGTGTTGAATGTAGAAGAACTACTGAAATTAAATTCAAGAATATTGAAGATTACGGCTGAGCCTCTTTATAGTTGCAAATATTATTGCTTTCATTAAAATTACTTTGAGATTGTTATGTTGCCATGAACCTTATTCAAGTGGCAAGCTTTCTCACCCAATGTATGTTCATCTTTCTCAATTGAAAAAACATCCACATATAGAACAGGTATTTATAATCATAAAGCAAAAAATTTGTTATTTTACTTTAATTATTATAGCAGGTCCTATAGATAGCATCCAATAATGTAGCATTATTTAATACTACTTTATATAAGACCTGGCATAATTACACATAGGAATTAGAATTTTAAAGTGAACAAAACAATTCCTTTTTTATAAAAGCTAAAAATGACATTTTAAATGTCATTAACATAAATTAACATATAGGCAGGGTATTGTAAGACTGCCAAGAAGGACTCCACAAAGAAGAGGTAATTATTTTTATATGAATGGCAGCTTATTTTTATAATAATAATTAATCACATATAATCATCAGCTTCATATGATGTCCATTTGTGAAATAACATGATCAGAACATGAAATGTGTGCTAAAGGTAGATAAAATTGGAAATCCAGAATATTACTCAGTTGGGGAGAACCTTGAAGGTCAAACTAAGCCACTGGATTATTTTTACCTTCTTGGGAAACACAAAAAGTTTTCTGTTTACTTTTTCTACGTCTTGGGGAAATGGCCTGTGTAAAGAATGCTTAAGAAGTTTGATCTGAAAATACGTCTGGAATAGTCCTAACGGGGCTGTTCTCAATTACCTTACTTGGAGATTCCATATGATCTCAAAAGCATTTCAATGATGAAAAGTCTAAAAGAACACATACCAGAGAACAGGCATGTTAGGAAATGACTCAGAATGTCCCACAACTGATAATGAGGAAGAGGTAGATCACAGACTAAGCTAAGCAAAATTTTCTGAGGGGTGTATGGGCAACTATTACGTTTTGTTTTGTTTATTGTGGGGAGTGTGTGTGTGTGCTTATATAGTTACTGGAGCACAGGCAAGGGCAAACATACTCTGGGGAAAAAAATCTTCCAAACTCTTTTTACAAGGTCAGCAGTATTCTCATGCCATAACTAGATAAGGATACTATAAGAAAATAACAGACCAATAGGCCTAATTAATGTAAATGCAAAAACTCAAAAAAATATAAACAAATCAAATTCAGCTTCATTTTAAAAGGATTATACATCATCATGAAGTAAAATGTACCCCTTGGATGCAAGGATGTTCAACATGTGCAAATCAAAAAATGTGATATGCCATGTTAACAGGATGAAAAATAAAAAGCAAATGATAATCTTAATGCATAAAAAGTATTTGATAATATTTAACGTCTTTTCATAACAAAATATTTCAATAAATTATGTATGCAAACAATGTACCTCAACATAATAAGTGCCATATACCACATATAATAAGCCCACAGTCAACATCAAATTTAATGATAAAAATCTGAAAGCTTTTCATCTACGATGAGGAAGAAGATTAAGAGGCTCACACTTTCTACTTCTATTCAATAGATTACCAGAAGTCCTACCCAGTGTAATTAGGCAAGAAAAAGAAATAAAAGTCTTTTGAATCAGATAAGAAGTAAAATTGACTCTTTGCAGATGACATCATCTTATTTATAGAGAACCATACAGACTATTGGAAAAAACTCTTCAAGTTAATAAACAAAAATTAATTAAAATTGCCTAATACAAAGTCTATATTAAAAAAAATCAGTTGCATTTCCATACTGTAACAAACTATTCAAAAATGAAATTAAGAAAACAATCTCATTAATAATATCATTAAAAATAATAAAATGCTTAAGAATAAATGTAAGTGAGGAAGTAAAAGATCTGTACACTGAAAACATAAGAAATACATGGAAAAAATGAAAAAGACTGAAATAAATAAAAAAAATCTTACGTTCATGTATAGGAATAATTAATACTGCTGAAGTGCCAATAATAACAAAGTGATTATGTTGTCAAGAAAACTGTATTCTACCATTAATACTGTGTATAAACAATTGTAGGAACATAGAACACTTTTATTTTATAAAATTACTGATTTAAATGAACCATTTATAGTATCTTATAACTTTGAATCCTAAAATTCTAGTGTATTATGCCTAAATTACATCTTAAAATTCATTTTGGTGAAATGGGGTTTCAAAATAAATGTGTATCTGAGCTAGAATGAGTGGTATTTTGTCATATTTCCAGATATAGTTTACATGCTACAGTGGGTTCCTGGTGTTATTTCCATTTCATGTATAATTGCTTGCATTGGGATCTATGGACACATTCTCAACTGACTTGTTACTGAAACAAGATCAGAGAACCATCTACAGATATGTAGTATTCCAAGAATGTGCATTCTTCTCTTTTGTTGTTTTTATTTGAACTGGAACTCTGACCAATGTACAAAATATGAATTAAAGATGGAATCATTAGAAAAGAGAATGAGATAAAAAGAGATAACAAAAGGAATATAAGTTTGCATGACCTTCAACTCAGAGGATACAATATACAGTTTGCAAAAGAGATTAGTGCATTATCTCGTGATGTTATTGGAATTACTGACTTAGCCTGTACTAAATAACCTTCAGATAATCAAATTACAAAATTTTATCTGCAATATCTTCAAGAAACTTAAGAAAAGAGGGAGTTTTAGCATACTTATGTCTAAAATCAAACAATTCCATTTGAATTTTGAGGAAAACAGTATGAGTGCCGTCATTGTCTTATCTTAGGTAATAACATGTGAAAGACAGTTTACATTATGTATTTTTGATAAACTATCATAAAAATTCCACTGAATTTTCATGTCTGACAAACCCACATAAATGCCAAAGAAACTAGTTATTATTAGTTTGCCCTGTTGTGAAATGATGCCTATAAATTTAATCTCAGATAAAAACATTTAGTGAGAATATTATTAGCTTTGAGAAGTCTAGTGTCCTACAGACTCCCCACAGTGAGTTATCAGATGTATGTTAAGTCAGCTTTACCACAGAGAATGCTAAACATATAAATTAGTACTTAGTATGAAGGACAATGTTAGGTTAAAATAATAGTGTGAAATCAATTCTATTTTAGAAAAATTAAATAAAATTATGCTTAATATATCCTTAAAATAGAAACACATGATTTGCTTTTGTTTGAAAACAATTATTATAGTCTCTCATTTATTGCTTTTTTTGAGTGCCACAAATATTCATTCATTCATTCAAAAAATAAGTACTGGTTGGATGCCAGTACAGCAATAAACATTTAGTAAAATAGTCTCCAAGTCAGAGGATATTACATTCTAGTGTGAGAAAAGAGATAATAAATACATATGTACTTGCATATTGAATATGTCAGTCTGTTATAAGTTTCATGTACAAGAATAACACAGGGTAAAGGGAAAGAGGCCAATATTAGGAGGAATGGTATTTTTTATAGTATAGTCATACAAGTTTTTTTCTGATGAGATATCATTTGAGTAAATACACAGAAGAAAAATAAAAGTGCTAGTTCTGCAGATATCTGGGGAAGATTTTTCAGAAAAAAAAAATTCTGAGGTATGGGGCATTTAGCATGTTCAAGCAATGGCAATAAAGTCAACAGCTGAAATTAAATGAGTGAGGGGAAGATGAATGCGGAGTAGTTGAGACAGGTAACAATGATGCCAATATACCAATGGTCTTATAAACCAGAGAAAAGGTCTTTCTTTAGTACACAGATGTTGGATTCTGGATACATTTATAACTTTAAAGATTGTATGTGAATAGTGAGGTTTGAAATAGATTATTTAAGGATTATTCCAAGGTTTTTTGTTTAAAGCAACTGGTGACATGTAACTGCCATATAGTAAAGTCAGGAGAATTATTGGAAAACTAATTAAGAAAGTTATTGAGTTTGGGTTTTTTTTTTTTTTTTTTTTGCAAAGAAGTGACACAATTTTACATTCCTACCAGCAATGTATGAAGGTTCCAGTTTCTCTAGATTATCACCAACAATTGTTACTCTCTGTCTTTTAAAAAACTTTTGGTTTCAGGGATACATGTGTAGGTTTGATATATAGCTCAATTGTGTGTCAAAGGGATTTGATATACAGATTATTTCATCACCCAAGTAATGAGCATAGGATCCAACACACAGTTTCTCAATCCTCTCCCTCCACTCACCCTACACCCTCAAGCCAGCCCAGTGTCCGCTGTTTCCTTCTTTGTGTCCATGTGGGCTCAATGTTTAGTTCCCATTTATAAGTGGGAATGTGTGGTATTTGCTTAACTGTTCCTGTATTAGTTCACTTAGGATAATCGCCTGCAGTTTTATTTGTGTCGCTGCAAAGAACATGATCTCATGCCTTTTTATGACTGCATAATATTCCATGGTGTATATGTACCACATTTTCTTTAACCAATTCACCTTTGATGGGCATTTAGGTTTATTCCAGGTCTTTGTTATTGTAAATAGTACTGTGATAAGTATGTGAACACGTGTCTTTGTGGTAGAATGATTTATATTCCTTTGGGTATATACCCAATAATGGGATGACTGGATCTAATGGTAATTCTGTTTTAAGTTCTTTGAGAAATCACCACACCACTTTTCACAATGCCTGAACTAACTTACATTCCCACCAGCAATGTATAAGCATTCTCTTTTCTCTACAATCTCGTCAACATTTGTTATTTTTTACTTTTTAGTAATAGCCATTTTGACTAGTGTGAGATGGTTCTCATTGCGATTATGATTTGCATTCCTCTAATGATTAGTGATATTGAGTATCTTCTCGTATGCTACTTGGCAGCATGTATATCTTCTTTTGAAAAGTGTCATGATCTTTGCCCAGTTTTAAATGAGGTTGTTTGGTTTTTTTGCTTCTTAATTTGTTTAAGTTCCTTATGTATTCTGGATGTTAGACCTTTGTCGGATGCATAGCTTGCAAATATTTTATCCTATTCTGTAAGTTGATTGTTTACTTGATAGTTTCTTTTGCTCTGCAGAAGCTCTTCAGTTTAATTAAGTCCCAACTGTCAGTTTTTGTCTTGTTGCAATCACTTTTAATGTTTTTGTCATGGAGTCTTTGCCAGGGCCTTTGTACAGTATGGTATTTCCTAGGTGACCTTCCAGGGTTTCTACAGTTTTAGGTCTTACATTTTGAGTTAATTTTTGTGTATGGTGTAAGAAGTGAGTCCAGTCTGAATCTTCTGCATATGTCTAGCTAGTTATCCCAGCACCATTTCTTGAATGAGGATTCCTTTCCCCATTTCTGGTCTTTGTCAGTTTTGTCAAAGATCAGATGCTCGTAGTTGTGTGACAATATTTTGGGGTTCTCTATTCTGTTTCATTGATCTTTGTGTCTTTTTGTGTACCACTGCTATACTGTTTGGTTACTGTATCCTTGTATAGTCAAAGTCAGCTGATGTTATGCCTCCAGTTTTGTTTATTTCGCCTAAGATTCCCTTCGCTATTTGGGCTCTTTTTTGATTCCATATGAATTTTAAAATAGTCTTTTTCTAATTCTGTAAAGAATGACATTGTTGTTTGAGAGGAATAGCATTGAATCTATAAATTGCTTTGTGAAGTATGGCCAGTTTAACAATATTGCTTCTTCCTATCCATGCACATAAAATATTTTTCCATTTGTGTGTGTCATTTCTGATTTATTTGAGCAGTGTTTTGTAATTCTCATAGTAAAGATCTTTTACCTTTCTAGTTAGCTGTATTACTAGGTATTTTATGATTTTTATGGCGATTGTGAATGGGATTGTGTTCTTGATTTGGCTCTCAGCTCGGATGTTGTTGGTTTATAGAAGTGATACTGATTTTTTTACAGTGATTTTGATTCCTGAAATTTTGCTGAAGTTTTTATCAGATCTATGAGTTCTGGGGCAGAAACTATGGGGTTTCCTAGGTATAGAATTATATCATCTGCAAACAGAAATAGTTTGACTTCCTCTCCTCCTATTTCGATGCCTTTTCTTTCTTTCTCTTACCTATTTTTTCTAGCGAGGACTTCCAGTACTGTGAGCCTTTCATGTCTTTCTGGTCTATAGATTTTATTATAAGTCACCTCCAGTAGGTCTATAGACAATTTCTCTCACACTAAATTCCACACGTACACATCTAGGAAATATTACCAAACTTACTGTCTTCAAAGCCATAATGTTAATCTTGATTCCAGTAGTCTGGGATGGTTAGAAATATTGATCGTTCAAGATATGTATGTTGTAAGTCATGGACATCAGAAAGTTGATAAGTCTCAGCAGAAGAGAGAAACCAAAACCTTGCCTCCTGGTGTGTTATGTTAGAGGAGAAACTGTTTCTTTGACAGATATAATCTGGTGTCAAAATGTACTTCTTAGAAATGATTGAGATATATCACATTGCTCTCTGTGGAGTTCCTTTGCTAAATGAGGGCAATGAACTCCTCTAAGTTCTCAGCAGCCAGACAGATGTTTGTCTTTTCTAGATTACCCTAGCTGCCAATGAATGCCAAAAGTGCTGAGAGAAAAGACATTCTACTGAAAATATCTTTCCTTTCACTAGATTTGTGGAAGTACCTAAATTTTTTATCTCTCAGTTATTTTGGATCCTGAATCTTTACCTCTGACTACAGCGCCAATTGAAAAGAAGGGTCTGGAAAAAATAATTTTAGGAGAAAAATTTGTTGCAAGGATTAAAATATGAATATGTTCAAGAAGTTACCTGATAAGTCCATGGAAAATACATATATTCTGGCTCACAAACAAAAAATGGCAGAAGGAGGTACCTCCGTTATTTCAGAGACCATTGTAAATAAGAACACCCAATTGACTATTTAAGTACATGTACTGTCCATATTGTCAATAATTTTAAACTAAAATATGCAAAATTTTCACGCTTTAGGCTATAATTAAATGCTTCAATTACTAAATGGAGAGGCAATAGAGGTAAACATCAAGACAACGTAAGACATTGGTCATTTATGTGGGGCCTCATAATTTATAATACATGTGTTCACATTTTGTATCATTTAAGTTTCATAAATGATAGATTAACCCCAATTTGAGATTCAGGGAGGGTAAGCAAGTTTCAGGTTTCAGAAAGTAATAAATAATAGGTACAAGATGCTGAACTGGGTCTTAGCATAAACTCCAAATCTTACATTGATTCAAGTACTGCACAATTCTTTCCAAATGGAGAACTATGTTGATTGACCACATTTAGTATGTCACATTTCCATGTCCTGTCAAGACACACCATAATGTTTTCGTCATTCCTTACTTCCATGAATTTGCATGTGATTTCTAGAGGTGGAAATAATATAAATTTGATAAACTTCATATTCTAAGTTACACAAAGTGTCTTAGCTTAATGTCTGTCGCTATAACAGAAAACCTGGGATTGGGTAATTTATATTAAACAGACATTTATTGAGCTCACAGTCCTGGGGCAAGGAAGTTCGGGAGCCTGGTGTTAGGCGAAGGAGGGCTCTCTTGTTCTGTCATAACACAGAGAAAGGGCAAGTGGGTGTGCTAGCCAGAAAGGGTGAACTTGCTTTTATAACAAATCCAATCTTGTGATAGGTAATCTACTCTAAAAATAACAACACTAATCTATTCTTGAGGGCTCCACCTTCATGACCCAATCATTTCCAATTAGGCGCCACCTCTGAACCCTCTTACATTGCAGATTGTTTCTCAGACTTGAATTTTTGGGGGCCACATTCAAACCACAGCATGAAGGCACCCAGTTTCTCCAATATTTGAGTCATACTGAGATAAAATTTGTAATATATTTTTCAATTAATCATAAAAAGAATGTAACAATGAATGATGTTTTGCCTGAATAAATTATTCATATATACTTTAAAAATGTCATGGTCTTCCTCAAAAGCTTGCTATTACACTCTGTCTAGACTTGAACGAGACAAAAGAAAAGCAAAATGGGTCCTCCTTTGTGAAAAGACAAGGCAAAAGAAGAAGAGAATTGATTGCATCATGAAAAGGTGGTATCAGAGTTTTTTAATATAACTGACAAAATCTGAATGCCTGTCTAGATTTGACTAGGCTGAATAGAATCTTTGCCTAGCAGGAGCACTTTATGTTCAAGCATAACTTTTCTTAAAATTTGAGGAAAGATAAAAAATATATTCATAATTGAGTATTTGTGGCAATGATTCTTAAATATATACATAGTGTTAACTTTTCTGTAAACTTATGTAAAATATGATGTCAAATATTTTGAACTTTGTGCTACTTAGGGACATACAAAGATAAGTTTCTTCTTTCTCTATGACATCAATACAATTTATGACTGTCTTTAAATTTACATTGCCCAGCTGCATTGGTTACCAACTATCTTGTAGGCAAGTTTATCTAAACTGTTCCAATCCCACTTGCAACTTTTCGTTTTGAATATTTTCACCCAAACCACTTAAAATTCAAAAAAATCATACTGTCAAAATAATAACAATCAGCATGTTTGCTAAGTCCTTGTTTATGCTGATTCCAAACAGGATCTTCTTATAATGCAAATGTTCTTTACTTCAGGAGGCACATGACTGATGGCTGATCCAATGTCACTGAATTCTCCTGGTCCAGGGGTAGGCACCTGAATTTCCAACTTACTTCAGAAAGCCAGAAAAGAATAGCCTGGGCATAACCTGAAGAAATTAACTTTGAGAAATTTCTCTCCCAGCTTCTACCTGGCTGCAGCTTTCAAACCAAAATCAGTTCCTGACTGTTCCATCTCACTGCCAAACTATTATATAAGGAGTAGAGGTTCTGGGACAATTACATTGCATCCTTATAAGACTAAGTCAGAGGAGCATGTGTCTAATTACAGTCTATCTTAGTGCTGGCTGCTATAACAAACTATATTGGACTGGATAATTTATAAACAACAGAAATTTATTGTTCACAGTTTTGGAGTCTGAGAAATTCAAGACCAGCAAATTGTCTGGTGAGAGCCTGTCCCTCATAGATGACGCTTATGTGTCCTCACCTGATAGAAGGGGCAAACAAGCTCCCTTGGGCTTCTTTTACGAGGACATTAATCTCATTCACAAGGGTGGACCGCTTATGACCTAATTATCCCCCAAAAGCTTAAATCTCAATACTACCACATTGAGAATAGGGTTTCCACGTAAGAATTTTGTGGAGACACAAACATTCAGACCATAGCATTTTATCTAAGTTCAATTTTTGTTTTACTGGTTGAGATAAAAGGTACCTAACACAGGAAAGGAAAGGATTTAATCTGTATGGAGTTATCATTGAATCTTTTAAATTTCTTACTTTCAAACATAAGGTACTTAATAGTTGACTCCAAGTATGCTATTAATTTTATTTACTTTTGAGTAAGTGATAGTAAACACACTAACATTTGCAAAATTGCCAGTAAACAGATGCCAGTTGAATTTTTTTGCTATCTCATCTTATCTTCTCAAGTTGAAGTAAATTAAGATACCATATAGAGCAGTGCTTCTTAACCTAATTGAAGTAGAAACTATTTTTTATTTACTTGTTTTCTTCTTTAATTTCCATTTTTTTTTTTTGTAGAGTACAGAGAGAGAGAGAGAAGAGATAATGTGCAAGTGCTTGGATTTTACACTGAAATCATTCTAGAAATTTCTAAATGCTTCCTCTCAAATTCTGTACTAATTGCATGACAGACTAGTAACAGTTTGTTGATTGAAATTTGTAATATTATAAATAATGCCAGAGAATATTGTATTAAAAACTATTTGCTCTAAAGCTTTTCCCTCCAATAGGTCTATGACACCTTGGAATTCTCTAGTGAAGGCTTGAGTCTTATTTGTTGTATCCATAACTTAAATCGAAAACTGCCTGAGACATAGTAAGTTATTAAAAACTATTATACCTTGAATATATAAACTAAAAAATCAAAGTAGTTTCAAAACACTCAAGAATCCTGAACTTCCCTGTCTTGGGAGAACCAGTAAAAGTAGAATCAGATACTATGGTATTATAAAAATGATAATAGCAAAAAGTGCATATATTTAATTTCTTACCTCAAATTCTATATACCTCAGGAATACTTGGAATTGAGTTAAAATAGCTTTCAGCTTTTAAAGGTCATTTGTAGATGAAGTGGATTAAGCTAGACTGTGAAAATGGAAGGGCCTTAGGTTAATCAAGCCTGTTAATTCCAACAGCAAACACTCTTGTGGCACATTCTAGTCTGAACTTTGATAGGACAATTTCCTTTTCTTTCAAATGGGCACACTGATACTTACCTTGTGTATTGACCTGCTAGGGCTGCTATATTAGAACAACACATTTTTTTTTTTTCCTCTGTCTATGTGCAATCATGTTTGTCTCTCTCATCTTTTAAGCATACAAATCTTATTAGATTAAGACCTTATCTTAAAAATCTAATTTAACATTAGTTATCTTTCTAAAGACCTCGTCACTAAATACAGTCAAATTGTGGATTACAGCTTCAATTTATGAATTTGGGAGACAACTTTCAATATAGTTCACAACACTTTGGTAAAATTATTGTGAAAAGTTACAGATAATCCATAAGAAGCATGTTTCATAGTATTCACTGCATATTGACCTGTCATTAAGTTATTACCATTACTAATGAAATGTATTGTTACGCTCTGTATTGGTTGTTAACCAACTGCAAAGTGATGCGTTATGTATTTGCAAATTTCCCTAAAAACAAATACAATTAAATGAGAGTTTTAATAAAATAGAAAAATGTAAGTTTTTTCAAAAAGGAGTAATATCCATGTTTACTGTAAGGCTAGATGAGAGTTGAGTACGTTATAAAAGAAAATTAATGACACTAATGATAACAGCAATAGTTTAAATTGGCAGATTTTAAAGGATAAAGTGATGGTCTAGGTTATCTGATCTCACAGTTAATGACATTGACGTCTTAACCTCACCTCAGCTTAACATAGTAGTAAGTATCCAGACTTGCTGGAGATTTAATTTTTACCAAGTTTTTTTTTTTTTCAGAAACAATCATGATTACTAATTGACAATCATATTTTAATAGTGTCTTCATAGTGGTTTTCTTATGCAGCATGAATAATTTCATACCATCTGTATTACTCGACTTTCATAACAAACCTCTGCCAATGAATTGAAAACTAAATGTGCTAATCTATTCACTGCACTGAGCTCATGCATAAAATACAAGAGAATGTTTGAGAAGTTATCTATGTATTTGCATAGGCTTTACATTTTTTCTTTCATTCTTTCTTAAGGCTTTTTACTCTGTCACTTTCCCCACCAACCACCAACATGGCAAGTAGCTGCCTGGGCTTCTAGCTGATTCCATTTGTGGACCCTCTGTTACAAATTATTTTTGACTCATGAGTTGAAGGAAAATTTAATGGTTTGCCCCATCCTCTGCCCTGGAATAAATGTTTGTGCTTTGGGAAACTTTACACCACTCTGGCAATTTCCTGTTTCTTCACTCAATATAGGATTCTAATTGCAAAGGCCAAAAGCTAACACCAAGTATCCTAGCAGAGTGGTGAGTGAGTAGTGAAAAAATTACTTATCAATATATATAATAGTTACTATTCAGGGCTATATTAGTTCTTTCCTATTTTGAGTACTAAATTGATATAGCATTAAGATGAAAGTTGTGATTGTCTCAAAATGTGTTCATTATTAGATTTTGAAATGATAAATCTCCCACCTTTCCTGAGGTAGAACATGCTTCCAGTGCATCTGTAGTGTTCTCAAAAAGCAGGAAGACAATGCTCAGAATGAACAGTGTTTATAGCTCGAAAACTCCTTTGAGCTGTAAAGTACAAAGGATAGATATTATGATCTAGTGATAAAAGGATCAAGTTCAGGGCTTCACTCAGAGGATTTGGGGCATAGAACTTATAGAAACATAAACTGAAGGATGCAGCCAAACAATGTTAGGAGTGAGCTAAGTACAGAAAAGTCCCTTATGCAGAATGTCTTCTGCTGATTTTGTCCCCTCACTTTGCAGTTATAATCTCTTCTTACCCACTCCCTCTGCGATAAAAAAACCTTTCCCCCACAGTGATTTTATTCAAAGTGATTCAAAGTGTTTAGCATCAAGCAGATACAGCTCAAATCCCAGCTATTTCCCTCACTACCTGGGTGACTTTGGGCAAGTTTTGTTTATCTTTTCAGAGTTCAACTATTCCTAACTTGTACAATTGTGATGATGATAGGATTTCTCTTATATCATGGTAACAGGATCAACTGGGTCACTAGTATTTATAACTTTCTTAGCACATAGTAGTATTTATAACTTTCTTAGCACATAGTAGGTACCAAATAGTGTCCATAAATATCTGCTATTTTCATGTGGAGAGAAACACATAACTGGTTTTTGTTTGTTTGTTTGTTTGTTTGTTTGCTTTAGGACATTAGCCTTTCTTTGGTCACCTGGATCTAAGCTGTCTTGGTTTTCACCAGCAGGTCACTGCATATTCCTTTTGCCACAGAGTATACAATTACTATGAATACTGGTTTATGACTTCCCTGGGCAGTTGGAATCAAGCTGCAAGATGAATGTATCTGATAGATAACAAAGTCACTTTCAGTACAACAACAGTCTCTCACTTATATAAGCTCAGATAAATGTCACTAGCACCTATTCAAAGTTTCCATAAAAAGGAGAAGCAGCAATAGTAAGCTCTCCTGGTGAACATTCTCAAGTGGATCCAGCTGTACCTGACCCCTGCATGTCTCCCCATAAACAATAGAACCTATCATGCCACAGGCAGCAACAAACTTTCTGCCTGAGATCACAAATGTGTTTCCTATTTCTTCAAGACCTTTGCTGACTCATTGTGATCATCATCATTATCATCTTTACCATCACCATTATCATCATTAGCAGCAGCAGTAGCAGCAGCAAAACCACCATCACCATTAGTACACTGTAAAAAATGTCCTATGCATTGTGAAAAGAATGGAAATATGGGGCACTTTGTCTTTACCTTCTAGTTGATTATATATTAGGTGATAATAATATCATAGTAATAAGCCTTGACACGCATGACTGTAGTTCAAACAAGCTCCTGGTCCTCCATATCCAATATGTAACTGCCCATTGAAACATTCTACTCGGCTGCCCAACAGGCAATGCAGAGCATATAAAGACAAAACTGAACACTTAGCCCTTTTCCATCTCTCATTCCTGGTATCTTCTAGTTTCCTGTGTTAATAAACATCATTCCTCTGCAATTGAGTGCCCATATTCAGAATTATGGATAATCCTTAATTCCTCTATTGTTATAATATACATTGACTATATCAGGAAGTGCTATTAGCTCCAACCACAAAGTATATTTTGCCTTTGTTTCATTCCCTCCATCTCTACTACTGTTACCCTAGCGTAAGTCAACATCATCTCCTGGTCTGACTCCCTGCTTCCATCCTTTACTTACAACATTCCATTCATTATCTACTATTATATAATAATACTTTTTTTAAAAGACATTATAATTAAAACATAATAAATTGCCATTACACTTAAAATAAAATCAAAATTTCTGATTTTCATTGTAAGATCTCATGACCTGGCTCTTCTTAACATATTAAATCTATGTTTTAGGGGCTTCGTCTTTACTTAAAAAGTCCGGCCAGGCTGGCTTCCTTTCTGTCTCTCAATTGTAGAAAGTCCATTCTCACCTCAGAGACTTTACACTTGCTGTTCCCTTTGTCTGAAATGCTTTTATCTCCTTATCATCTATCTGGATCTTTCTCTTTTTGCAGTTGTGAGCTCAGATATTACCTCAACAGGAGATCTCCAAATTCCACCTTCCTGGCTAAAGTTGCACTCCAGTATCTACCACATTGGTCATCGAAACTTGTAACTTTCTCATCATATATTCATTGACTCTGTTTTTTCTTTGTTTGTTTGTTTTTTGGTTTTTGTTGTTGTTGTTTGTTTTTCTTTTTTTTTTTTTTTTGAGACGGAGTCTTGCTCTGTCACCCAGGCTGGAGCACAATGGCGCGATCTAGGCTCACTGCAACCTCTGCCTCCCAGCTTCAAGTGATTCTCCTGCCTCAGCCTCCTGAGTAGCTGGGATTACAGGTGCACGCTACCACACTTGACTAATTTTTGTATTTTTAGTAGAGACGGGGTTTCACCATATTGACCAGGCTAATCTGGAACTCCTCACCTCAGGTGATCCATCCACCTCCTTTATTCTTTATGGCAGTTCTCCTCATGAGATTGTAGGCTCCATGGAGAAAGGGACTTTGTCTGTATTATTCATGGTTATATGTCCATTCTTAATATAGATAGTGCTCAGGAGACAGAAAGAAAAACAGAGGCCAAATGATGCTAATATAGGGGATTTGTCCCTCATCAATGAACATATATGTTCTTAGGACTTACATAGCAACATAGTTTCCATATTAGGCAAAATCTGCTTCTTTATATAAATATACTAATTTTTAAAAATACCCAGGGATTAGTATATTTCCTTTGACATCAGCACTTATTTTATTTCTACAGTACATTATCCACTTGAATTGAAGAAGCAGATCAAGCCGGAAGAGGAAACACTGTAATAAAATTAAGATCTAGACTCTAGTCTTGTTTTTTTTTTTTTTCTCAACGTATTAACCCAGAGTAAATTGTTAATCAGGCATGATCATGCCCACTTCAGAAGGAACTGATTCAGAGGTGTGAGAAGAAGACTCACAACTTATTCATATCTTAGAAGCCCCATAGAGACAAGCCTATAGTTTGATGTTTTGCAAAGAAAAGAAAAAGTGATTCCAAAACCAAAGGCAAGAAAAGTGAACTTTCTCAAGCCATTCTAGGCTACTGTACTAAGTGACGTTTTTCACAACATGAAAAGCTGCTTCCTCCTTATGCATAACATCTTCGTGAGGGTATGATGGCCTTTCCATACCAAACTTCTTGCCTTGCAAACTAATCAGTGGTACATATGACAGAGCCCGTAGCCAGAGAAGAGGGTTCCTACGGAGCATCACAGTTGCCTGCCTTGAGAAATGTTGCCTGATACTGCGTGAAGAGCTGGTGATTAGAAGGAGTGTTTTGTAATTGGTGACCACCATAGGCTAAGAACTATACCCAATACTCATTTTCTTGTGACACATATAATGTCATGCAGAGGAAGAAAGAACTCATTTTAGACTGATCCTGAATTTCTCACTAAACTTAGTGAATGAACCTGACATGAAAAAATGTAACATAAAAGATTAATCAATTAAGTTAATTAAAACATAAAATAGTGAGTGCTTTATTTGTGCTAGGCTCTCTTCTAAACATAGGAGGTTCAAGGGGATACAATGTTAAACAAAACACACACAGACCCTGTCCACAAGGAATTTATTAGCTAATGGCAATTTCTCAAATCATTTTCATCCAGTAGCCAAAATCCCCCAAATCCTGAATTCATCATTGTATATTTTTAAATCAATGATAAACTTTTTAAACCTAATATTTTCAGTGACTACTTTGGTAATTTTTCTCAAATAATTCAAATTTTTCACTTAGATTACAAGATTCTCCATTATTTATTCTTTCATTATACTCTTTATTTTTAAAATTTTAACGATCACTTCATAAAAACTGGCTTCCATGCACAGTATTTTCATCTTACTTGAGCAAGCAGTTTTGTGATACGTTTGGTTAATTTATCACCTTCCATAAGTACTGAACTTATTTCAATCAGCCAGCAGTTATCAAAATCATCTACTGAAAACAATCCATAGTAGAAGATTCTCTCTGTGAGAACCAGTCTCAGTTTTTCAAATGTTTATGTTTATTTGTTGGCATTTAAAATAGAATAAAAGGGCTCAAAATTCTGTGATAGATTGTTGCAGTAATGACCTCCAATTTATTCATGCTGCCTTCTAGCTGTATCTTTAGGGAGAATGTTCCCACACTGACTCTGGACTTGATAAGTAACTTTCTTTGGCCAGTGAGAGAGTAGCAAGAGTAATACAAGCTTGCACACAAAAAGAGATGTCTCCTTACTGTTGGTAAACAAGATGTGGCTATTCTGCTGGGAGGTAAGAAGGCACGGGCAGTAATATTCAGCATCCTCCTCCAGCTAACTTTCAGCTAGCTCCAGTTTACCTAGCAACTGCTCACAAAGCCAAGAGTGAGATCCATCCAAGATCAGCTGAGCCTGGCCTAAATCAACAGAATTGCCCTGCTGAGTACAGGGTGAGCTAAATAAATGGTTGTTTTCACAAACCACTAAATTTTGGGTGATTTATTCTGTAACAACAGCTAATCCATAAAGTTTCCAAGAGTTTTAAGTGTGCAGATAAGAGTCTATGATGCTGGTGTTTCAAAATATTCTTCAGGAAATAAAATTACTACCAAGACTACCAGGTAAACCACTTCCAGAAGCTTGAAGCTTCAAATATAATCTGATACAGTTCAGATTATGATAAAGTAAGATTTGAATATTTTATTTATTTTTTTATAAAACACATTCTGAAGAAAATTTTTACAAATTTAACTTTTTATGTCTTTGGACAGTTTTATAGGTCAGATATAAAAGGCATTTAAAATAGTTTTTCTCATAATTTTTCTTAGTTTTAAAAAATAATATGAAGTCCTTTTAAATAATGTTTAGTTTATAGTTTAGGGGATTTTTAAAATATTTCATATTAGATCTGTCCCATGACTCTGTATAAAGAAGTTTTTTGTCATTCAGAGGAGTCTTAAAAAAAACTTTGAAGTAAATTTTAGGACAAGTTCATTTCTTACATCTTCCAAATAAATTTCAAAGAAACTAATAGTTTTGGTTTAGTTTTATATTTTAGACTCTAAGCAAAATAATCTTTAAACAACTTCTCGAGTTTCAAAAATATCCTAATATATACAGGAATCTAAAAATAACCAGCCAATAAATGGTGACCGTTTTGTGTCCTGGACACGCTCTAGTAGGTTTTACTCTTTTAGGTATACACAGGGCACATAACATACAAACAGATGTGCAATAAATGGCTACTTAGAACAAAATACTATATTGCAGTATATATTTAATGTAAAATCTTGTGTTTTTGCTTATTACCAAATGAATTTTATCAAATTATTTATTATTGATATTCAATGATGCATAATTGCTTCATGAGGTTTGTTTTTTTAAATTAATATATCTCAAAGAATATAAAGGAATACATTTTATTTAAAGAATAAAGACATTCCTTTAAACCCAGCACTTTGGGAGGCTGAGGCGGGTGGATTATGAGGTCAGGAGTTTGAGAACAGCCTGGCCAATATGGTGAAATCCCATCTCCACTAAAAAAAAACAAAATACAAAATTTAGTGAGGTGTGGTGGCGCACCTGTAGTCCCAGCTACTTGGGAGGCTAAGGCAGGAGAATCACATGAACCTGGGAGGTGGAGGTTGCAGTGAGCCGAGATTGTGCCACTGCACTTTAGCCTGGGCAACAAAGTAACACTCTGTCTCTAAATAAATAAATAAATAAATAGAATAAATACCTTCTAAAACACTGCCCATTCAATGTTTTAATTAACGAGACCTAATTGTCATTGCAAATTTTTTGGCTGTATGACATAATTTGTAAAATCTACATGAGTTTTCATGGGACTATATTATGAAAATTGTGTTTTTAAGCAACTGTTTTCCTTGTACTGTATTGCTTCCCTTAAAACTTTCCTTAGAACTTGTATTCAGTCAACAAATACTTTTCACAGATTTTGCATGAAAACAGTTTGATTCCTTAACACTGAAACGCAGGGTTAGACTGATAGCACCGGGTAATGATAAATACCAGAACCAATCCCATCGTATTTTTAGGTGATATGCCTTCCTTTGGAAAGGTACCAAACAGATTTTCTTAGAGAAACTCATACATACAGACTATGTTCTCATAGACTATAATTATAAATGGATTTTGTGCATAATCTCTAAAAACTATTGCTACAAAGTTAAATGTAGAGATTGTTCATTAGATGGTTGGTAGGAAGAACTTAAAATTCATTTCTATCTTGTAAGAATTTTTGGTTTAGAATACATTGACTTTCAATTGAAAATAAAAGTAGTAAGATTACATATATATATATCAATCAAATAAGTGGACAAAATGGGAATACTAACATACTTATATTTAACATATCTTGATAGACTCTTCTTTATTTGGCCATAAAAGTCACAGCTAACAGTCAAATATTTATTCTGTGCCATACCCTGTGCTAAGTGCTTCATCCTTTTTATTTACTCAAGAAAATTAATTAGCTTCATTTTATCATTCTCATTTTATAGCTTGGGTGCCCACGGTAACAAAGCTACTAGTGTTTGGATCAAGATCCAAACCCTCAATGTCTAAGGAAAGCATCATACTCTTTATCTAAGTGGACTTTGTATAGATGCAATAAAATATCCATTCAAATATTTTCTAAAGTTCCAGGTTGCTTGAAGTTTATTTATACTACTATAGATTTTAAGCTGCAATTTCACTGTAGATAATGCAAAGACAATTAATAAAACCAGACAATAAGCAAATAAAGGGGCATTATTTTATTACTATGAAAGTTAATGCGTCATTTGTCACTTAAACAGACATGTCTTTAATTTGCTTGGCAAAAGAGTGAGTATAAGGTCTGAATGTTTAATCTCCCTAAATTGTTCATCACATTGCAATAGATTTAATCTATTCTTCATCCAAAAAGACCACCTACAAACAAAGCAATTACTATTTGTTGTTATACAGATAATAAAATAATTAGGTATGCCAAGCATAGGAAAGTATGTAATTTTACTGCCATTTGTAAGAGATGATTAGAAGGAACGCTCCACAGGCACTTCAGAATTAATTGAGAGGAACCAGGTACAGATTTGATTACTGGTAATGCTTTTTGGAAGAATCAGGAATTTAGAAGCTATTAATAATGATTTTAAAGATAAAGTTAGAGAAAGACGTGTTACAGATGGAAAAAAATGATTGTTTTGTAGTACAGAATCACCCTTTGTGATGCTTTGAAATTCAGTCTATTTTTGGTTTGGTATAGAAGTTTGCAGAAAATAATTAACCAAAGATACATCATAAGCAGGTTAACAAATAATGATGAAACTGAAAAAAAACATTTATAATGCAAATATTATAACAACAACAAATATTAATACGGAGAAAACTACCAAAAGAGGCTGAAATATAAGGAGACATCTTTTTTGTTTATTTTGTTTTTGTGTAATGATCTGAACAAATTCTCTTTGTAATTTAAGTAGAAATAAAAGCTTTAAAACCCTCTGAAGATATTTTAGTAGAATCCTTCAAAGTCCTCCAAAATCCATTCTTTATAGGCAGTGACAGTATTAAAAAAGATCAGTTTTCTAACTTGAAATACCTATGGTAATACTGTGGATTATTTTTAGTCAATTCTAACTCATGTTATTTTTGAGAACATAAAAGAAGTTTATTGTGTGATAAAATTGGAAACCACAAGATGTGTATTATGTCAGAAAGTGATGGCAGATAAATGTCTGATAAGAATATCTATTATAAAGAGAGATGGAACTGAAATATAATAGACAAGAGCCATTTAAGAAAATAAATTACATCTTATTCAACATTTTTGTGTTCTATCTCTTTGCCTCAGATATTATATGCTCTATTTCTGTTCATAAAATGTTATTTAATGCAGCATAAAGGCCCACGTCTACCATTCTATATTTTTTTGCTTCACAGCACAATATTAACTGAAGACTGCCTACTGATAGGAGAGCATGTTCATTCAATTTTTTTAAAGCAATATTATTTTCTTTCAGAGATATGCATAAAGAAGACAAAGATTTAGAGTGTGTTACACTAGTTCACTTGCTGGCGAAGATGACACAATCTAAAAGCTATTGCAGATGATAGATTATCACCTACATTGTGACTCTTACCTAAACCTTACAGTGAACTGGTCAACTCTTACCAGCAGAATATAAAAGTTACCATTGTTGGAACTCAGTGCATGAAACCCCAAAGCATGATACCTTGGCATGCTGAGTATCTTACACTGAAGGAAACTGAAAGGACCTCAGTAGTGACGTCTTGTTGACCTTGCTTCTTTAATACCCCAAAACAAGGGCCTCAGAAGCAGCCTCAATAGCAGCCTCAGTAGCACAGTTTTCACTGACCTTCTGCCTTTCTGTCTGCCTGCCTCATTCTTCCTCAAGTCAAGGCGGAGAAACCGAACTCTCTATTCCCTAAGGGAGACTATAGAAATTAGAACCCCCATCGCCCAAAGCCAGCCATAAAACCCAAAAATATTACTCTAATTTTCCCCTGCCTTTCTGGCCTTTCTCTGTAAGGCCTGGACGTAAAGAGATTCTTGGCAGACTTTGTTTGTTAATGGGCCATAAGATGCCCATCCCAGAGAGGGTCTGGCCTTATACCCAGAAAGAAAGAATGCTGCACAGAGGCCAAGGAGAATTGGAACAGACACACCTTCCTAGGTTTCCCCCTTTAGTCTATTCCTATCCCGTCACCGTTCTACATGGCTGCCCATTCTTCATCAAATCTAAGCATAAATTTGGACAGTTTTCCTGTCTCCATTGGGTCTCCATTCTGGAGGCTTTCATTTCATGTAAAACTTTGATTAAATGCATTTATTGTTCCTTACCTCTGTTAATCTTCCTTCAATCCAGTGGGATTGTTCTGTAGTTATAATCATTCTAGAAATATGTATCTGAAAAATTCTGGAATAAATGTTAACTAAGCACCTGATTCAAATTTCCTAGCATTAATTTTGTTAGTGGTTAGGTAACTTGTCATTCTTTCAAATTCAGTTAAAAGGCAGACTTTTAACTAGATGTCATGTCCTCATCCCTCAAAGTTAGATGCAGGCTATTTTACATATTCTCATAATCCCTCACGCTTGCTCGCAACTTAGAATTTATCAACTAGTATTGTTGTTGCCTGTTTACTTGCCTTTCTCCCCTACTAGACTGTATCTTTTGAAGGGACTTTGTCACAATTGTAAAATGAAACAAAGAGGAAATGCAGAAAAATGTATAGAACAGAAAGAAGAGTGATGAAAATAGTGATGCATATGAAGAAGAGAAAGGAATCAAAGTCTATTTCTTAAAATACCTAAAGAAAAGATGGGGAAAACTAAAATTAACAATTTGCACACAGCTATTTATAAAGGATACGTGTTTGGAGAAAAATATACAACGTTAGTAAAGCAGCTGTAATGAAAGATGGAGTTGGTGATGGTTGATGGTTCCCAGAAAAGTCATGATCATTATGAAGATGATTGGGGTAAAAAAGAAGAAATGTAAGGAATAGTATTACATTTAGGGTAGAAATTTCTCTCTATTAGTATTTTTTATGAAAGTTTAAATGTTTCTTTAGTCTTTCAAAAATATAAAGTTTGTTAAGTATAGTAAATTAATTCATACTAGAAGATCTTGGGTAATTAGATTCATGTTTGTGACTATGATATGGATTAATACAGAGATAATATATAAGATCTTTCAATCCAAAAATCAGAAAGTAAGACATCTCAACAGCCTATTTAAATAAATAAAACCTGGGAAAACAGTCTTTCTATGTGTATACATGTTATTAGCACACTTTTATATATTGTTGTATCTTCTTGGTTTACTTTATGCAAATATGTATCAATGATTTCATATAAATGTGACTTATTCTTTCATTTATCTATTTTAGTAAAATTAGATTACTCTCCTTGGCTTTTTTTTTCCCCCTCCCTGTTCAAATAAGAGCAGGGAGAGAGAAATGTTTCCAGGGCCACCAACTATATTTAATGGAGAGTACTACCATCTTGTTAATGAGTGTGTCAAACATATCCCTATAAGATGTCCCTGAGCTACCAAGAAAAGGCCGTAAGAAAGAGGAAACTAATTTTCTTACTAGCCTACAGCAGATTGGGTTTGGAATGATGCATAAAAATAAAAAACAAGAAATTTAAAAATGCACATAAACTCCCTTAAATCTGTTATTATTTCTTTATTTTCATTGTAATTACCTCTCTGTAATCCATTATTTAGGATAAATTTGCAAATTAGTATCCTACTTATATATATTTAAAACAATATATAAATTTTTACAGCTCAAATTTACCTAACAAACACAAACTTGGTTGTGCCTCTTAGATCAACAAATTCATTTAATTAATAAGTCATCGTTAACCTTTTTGGCTAGTATTATATACATTTAATGAAAAGAGCAACTTTCATTTTCAGATTTTTTTGGTAAGTATTCATTTCCTGTTGCATTATATAAAAGAGGAATCAGGTGTAATTTTTCTAATAAGATGATGGTCACCCAAGGACCAGAAGTATCTTTTGTTCTTTTTGACCTTCAGATTCATTCAAGTCTGCAGTCTTCTGATGTCTTGGTTGAAAAACAACTTTTAGTTATTTGAACTAGATAAGAAAACATCAGAAACGACCTCAATATGCTCTCATCTTTGAGAAAAAAATTATTTTATATCATGACAAATTTGTCTTGGCTGAAAAAGCTCAACAGGGCAAAAATATAAGTTCTGCCTTGTGAACTTATTTTATATACAAATATGAGTCAATATGAGGCAGTGCAATATAAAGGTTAAGAGCACAGACTATGAGCAGACACCCTTTGTTTGACTACTAGCTGTGTGATCTTAGGCAAGTTATTTATCACCCTCTCTCCCTCCTTTTTTTTCACCTGTTTTTTAGAGTTGTTATGATGATTAAGTCAGTACACACTAATTTAATTTTTGGAAGAATGCCTGGCACATGATAAGCTCCCAGTGTTTCCTGTTACTTAATTTAATGTTTTCTTTTTAAATGTTTAAATTGACAAATAATAAGTGTTCATATTCATGGGTGCATAGTAATATTTCAATACATATAATTTATAGTGATCAAATCAGGGTAATTAGCATATCATCATCTCAAACAATTATAATACAAGTAATGATAGGCGACATTTAACCGTTAAAACTCCTGGTGGTTGGTGGACTTCAAATGTTGACAAATGACTGATTCCTTTTCATTATTCCATCTTCTACTCTGTTTAATAGACAACATCAATTGAAAGTCAGTGGACACAAAACCCATCTTGTAATGGTTTGTCTTTCTGAAACAACTGGATTACAATGATTCTTCAGCACTGGTCAGACAAACATAGGAACATTAACTACTATTCTTTGTGTGCTCGATTTTAAAACATTAATATTTTCAATTTGTTTGCATGGACAGTTTTGGGGGATATAAAGCAAGTAATAAGCTTATAGATTTCAACTGAGTTAATTCTGAGAAATTACATAAATCCATGTTTGCATATGTCGGTGTGACTGTATGTGAGGCACTCTTGAGATGGTAACAAGCATAGCTAAGCTGTAATAAATCATCCCCAAATGCCAAATTCCTCAGAGAAAGCATTTTTTTTTTTTTCTCCGTGTAAATCCCTATTTGCTCAGGGTCTGCAATTTTCAAGGAAGACTATTCTAAGATCCGTTTGGGGAAACTCACATTCATATATTTTGGGATTCCAATTTAAAATCTCCATGTTTGCATATGTGGACGTGACTGTATGTAAGGCACTCCAGAACAAGATCTTCTAACTTGGGAAGACAGTTGAACAGCATCTACACTTACTTTTGTTCAGCTTCTATAATAGACAAAGCCTAAGACAAGACCAGAAGGGCATATCACTCAAGGATAAAAGTAAGAGATGAGTTAAAAGGACTGAAAAGATGGAATTTGAGAGTGGGGTCAAATCCAACTTATTTGGCTCATTCAAGCCTCACTCTTTCCTTTTCTTCCATTTCTGATGTCAGGAAGTGCCTATAACACAATCATAATCTTATACTGTTTTGTACTCTTTAGTAAAACATCATAGATATTGTCCGTGCTTCTTCAATCATGTAAGCTGCTGATCTTACACCTATAATCTATCCTGAACAGTTAAATCCTAGTAGGCACTCAAGAAATAAATATGGCTTGGTTCTTTATGCAGGCTTGGATTTTGCTAATAAGGTTCTACAATAAACACATATATTTCCTTTTACTTACTTCTAAATCTTATTAATCCCTTGACTTCTAAAATATGTTTAGAGCAAATACTAAATAATGGATTACACCTCTTGCTACATTCCCATTAATCCACCTATCAACCTTATACATTACTCTTAGGAACAAAGCTATCAGTGAAATCCCCTGAACTTAGGAGGTAGTAAGGAGAGTTTACATCACCTAAGCACATTATTTCCAAAGGTGTATAGAAGCCTAGTATTTTAAAGGATCCTTAAATATTATTTATTTAATAAATTTTTACAGAGTCCTTACTATGTAGCAATAAGTTATAAGTATGCTACTGATGATAACTTATTTATTCTTCATGAAAACTTTATTATTAGTGCTATTCTTCTTATTTCATTAATAAGGAAAACAAAGCATAGATTAAGCACCTTGCCTAAGTCATCGGTAAAGTTAAGCACTCAAACCTGGACAGTTTGACTCAGGTCTATGCTGTATGGCAGGGCATTGTATTGATTCTCCATCAGCCAGTAGTAGAAGTGCAGTGCTTTGAAAGAATTATGGTGGTCAACTAATTTGACCATTGGTCCTGGTCATTCTTTATTGTTATTATATAATTAATTACTTTCAAAGAAATGTGCATGTATTTGAATAAGATTCATATCCATCTTATTCTTATTGAATAATGAGTGTTTGGCCTAGTACCTGGCAAATGGTTGGTGTTCTATAAATACGCATTAATTAAATGAATAAATAAACCCCAAATCCTAGCATACTTAAGTCCTGTAGTCAGCCCTTGGCAACCTTTGTATATTAAAAGTCCTTGCTCCCTATACATGGGACTTCATCCCACAAATACTGTATTTTCTATCTGTATTTGCAGAAAAAACTTTGCCTATAAATAGACCAGTGCAGTTCAAACTTGCATCAATCAATTGCATCATGCAATTGATGATTGCATCATTGAATATAATACTTCTTAGCATGAGAACGTGGCCCTTAACTTTTCAGATTTGGATACTTTTCTTGCTTCAGACTACCTATCTCCTACTAATCAGGTAAGTCTAGTTTCTCCTGGAATAGGTCTTCTCAAGTCTGCTTTATTTTTTATCCTTACACTCAATCTTTGCCCTATTAAAAACATTTTAAAAAGAGTGTTCAGAAGGCAAAATGGGAGGAAGATATCAGAAAGTTGGGGAGAGAGTTTTTCTCTGTTTTCTGTTTGAGCACCCAATCTTACCTCATGGTAGAATGTGTTCCCCACATGCTATAATATATTGCTCAAATACAATGTATTATATAAAATTTATAATCCACATTCCATTCATTACTTTATTCATTCAGCTAGCATTTATTTAAGTACTATGATGTGCTGCAAGCACAACCATGAGTATAACAGACATAATCTCTGTCCCACTGGAGCACATATAAGAAAGACTTTTAAAAAAATGATTGTAATATCTGAAATAGCAGCAGAATGACTCAAAAGTGAACTACAGTTAACAATATTCTTGAGTTTATTCTCTGGCAGCGATAGTAGTAACAGTAAAAACATTTTTTAATGACCTACTATATAAGGTTGTACTTCTTCCTTATGTCTGATCATCTTGTAATTCCCAGACAAATTCAGTTTACTTCTTCCACAAAAGCAGAACAAAGAGGAAACATGTTCATCATGCAAACTGGTTATATTTCTAAGTCTACTGGAGACTGGGCTATTGACATCCATTTGCAATGGAGGTGTATTTTTACTACCCTGCTGGACCACTCACAAAATTGTTTTGTGTAGTGTCCTTTTCATGGGACCTTTTGCCAAGCGGATGGGAGTTGGCAGCTGAAATCAAGCTGTGGGCTTGCTTGCCAAACTGTGATCCCTAGTGTACAACCACATCGGACTCAAAGAAGGGAATCCCCTTAATTCATCATTCAAGGGGGAACGCTCTTTTCCTGCTTGTTCTACCTAAGACTCTTCCTTTTAGCTAATCGTACACCTAGATTGTCTATTTTTTCCTAACACTCACAAAGTCACCACATGCCGGTGGGAACCCCGCTGAGATTGTGGTTTTTCTTCTAGCTACTTGAACAGAATTTTCGTTATCTTTATCCCTGCTTTTCTTAGGATGCTGACTTTACCAGTAAACTCTCTTGGGATTTAATAATTAAATTACTCTTCATATATTCATACATTCTAGTGTGTGTGTGTGTGTGTGTGTGTGTGTGTGTGGTGTATGTTTTTCCTGTCGTTTTCTCTATTTACCTAATGTGCATTTGTTTCCTATTCCTAACAAAGTAGGGACTGAAAAATAAGAAACAATACAGAGAAGTTGGAATGGTGAGGAATTATTGGCCAGGGTGGGGAGCTACAGCGAGTCATAATTTTCTGTCTTGTGTTTACATTATCAGATCAACATAAAAAAGGGAACTTTTATAGGTCTTGGGTAACTGAATAACCATTAAACACATTATAGACTTTTAGTTAACTCGTAACCCTACTTGCTCAATGATCGTGGTAATGGAAATCATGGCAAAAATAATAGCTCTCATATCGTAAACTTGCTGAGTATATTAAATGAGATATTACATATGAAGTTTTTGGCAAGGTGCCTGGTAAAGTTCAAAGAAATCATCTGTTTTTTGTTTGTTTGTTTTTTGAGACAGAGTCTAGCTCTGTTGCCCAGGCTGGAGTGCAGTGGTGCCATCTCCACTCATGGCAGCTTCTACCTCCTGGGTTCAAACGATTCTCCTGCCTCAGCCTCCCGAGTAGCTGCGACGACAGGTGCCCACCACCATGCCTGGCTAATTTTTGTATTTTTACTAGAGACAGGGTTTCACCATGTCGACCAGGATTGTCTCAATCTCCTGACCTCATGATCCACCTGCCTTGGCCTCACAAATGCTGAGATTATAGGCGTAAGCCACCACACCCTGGCTGAAAACATCTGTTTTTAAGTGCTTTATAGGGGCATTGCCACAGTAGGAAAAAAAATGAGTGGGTTGCTGGTTGGCAATAGGCAGAGCCATTTCTTACACCCAGGCTTCTGTTTATCCATAAGAAATTAAGGGAGGCGTTTAAGCTCTTAGATGCTTTTTTTAAGCTGAGAGCATAAAAGCGAAGCCCTGGCTGGGAACGGTGGCTCACGCCTGTAATCCCAGCATTTTGGAAGGCTGAAGTGAGAGGATCACTTGAGGCCAGGAGTTTGAGACCATCCTGGACAACATGGCCAAACTCCGTCTCTACCAAAAATACAAAAAATTAGCCAGGTGTAGTGGTGGACGCCTATGTTCCCAGCTACTCAGGAGGTGGAGGTGGGAGGATCACCTGAGCCCAGGGAGGTCAATGCTGCAGTGAGCCATGATCATGCCAATGCACTCCAACCTGGGTGACAGAATGAGACCCTATCTCAGGAGAAAAAAACTAAAAATAAAAAGTAAAATCTTAATTAAGGAAAAGTAAGGGGTTTAGTTTTACTATATAAATTGCCACTTAAAAAGAAGCCAGCCTGTGTCACCAGATAAAATGCAGACTACCTACAAATTATAATTCGTTTAAATTTTAAAATATAATTCATATTGGGTATAATATATGTATAAAAAATTAAAGTTTATCCTGCAATATCTATGCTCATAGGTTGTAAAGTAAATGCTCCTGCTGTTTATTTTAGGATGGATCCCCCCAAAAATACTTGGGGCAATGACTTATTATCATGATTGCTAGTATTATTATTTTCATTTGTCCCATCAGCTATAGGATGGACATTCCCTAGTAAAAAGTGGCTAGTGGAATCACTTTTAAATACATTTGGAAAAAAGAGAAAACCTTGAAATTTCCCTACCTGATTTTCCTCTTTTTGACTTATTAATCCCTTGAAATCTCTGTACATAGTCATTCATGTGTAAAGGACACAAGAGATGTGATTGCATAAGAGAGGACATTGTAACTGCCTCTGAATGTCTAATTTTACATTCCTAAAATCAGTTTCACCCCATATCTCTTAGAGTCATCAAGAGAACAATTGAAATATTTTGGAAACACCTATTCATTTCAAGTTGCAAGAGCTTTATTAAGTTGGCAAGTGCTCCTTTGGCTACAGCAAATCTAAAATGTGGATCGGAGAAGTGTGTTAGTGCTTGCAAAATCCATGCTGTGAAATTATTCCTTTAAATAAAATCAAGTCAGCAAAAATGTAATTCTACGGCTGTTCTATCGTCATAACTTCCACCTCTTATCAGATTTGAATAATTGTTAAGCTTTTAAAGAATAATTCATTTCTATTTTGTTAATGATTTCCTTTTCCATTTTGGCAATGACAATAAAAAAAGAAACCTAGTTCATATAAATCTGTGGTTTTTTTTGGAAATTGATAGGATTAGAAATAAAGAAGGGCAGTGTTCCTCTCAAGGATGTCTATAAAGTCAGGTCTTAGTTTTTTGCCTGGAATTTATGTGAATATTATATCAAGCTTTTTATAAATGTGCTTGGCACTAAGTCTTTGGTTTATTATAAATTGGTTTCCACATGAAATGCTTTATATAGTATAATAAATTGATTGCCACTGTATATTGGTTTCTGCTTATAATATATTGAATTGACTGAATAATAAATCTTTCTTTTCAGCAATTATTTTTATTGGTGTGAGTAAATTATATTGGTTTCACAGTGAGCCAAAATGTTTTGCATCTAAATTATACTTTCTTGGTCAGGTGTTTTTGAGTTTAACATATAAAGGCTGAGAAAAGCATGTATATGTGAATATTACATTTTTCATGATAATTAATTACATTTTTTTTTGCAGATAACAGCAGTTTACTTCAAAATCTCATATTAAAATTAAAGATATCTTATTTAATTTTATCAGATTTTTCATAGTGTAGGATAGTTTGTGTTTCAATGTTTGCTGTAGATGCTGCAAAATAAAACAGATTTTATTGTTTTCCTGAACTCGGACCAAAGTGTATGATATATAAAAAATCATGACTGGGCACGGCGGATCACGCCTGTAATCCCAGCCCTTTGGGAGGCCGAAGCGAACGGTTCACAAGGTCAGGAGATCGAGACCATCCTGACTAACATGGTGAAACCCCGTCTCTAGGAAAAATAGAAAAAATTAGCAGGACGTGGTGATAGGCGCATAGTAATTTCCTAGTCCCAGTTACTTGGGAAGCTGAGGCAGGAAAATCGCTTGACGGGAGGCGGAGGTTGCAATGAACTGAGATCGGGCCACTGCACTCCAGCCCGGGCAACAAAAGCAAAGCTCTGTCTAAAAAATAGTAATAATAATAATAATAATAATAATAATAAAAAATAACCCTCTCAGTAAAATATAAGGAAGAATACCATGAGAATTATGGCTTTCAAAAGTGAAAGGAATACCCTCAACTTTTGAGATAGAGTATTTGATACAGTATGGCTACGTTTAATAATAATATGATATTGTATTACTTTTGGGATTCTTTGTTAAAGGTTTGGTTTACATAGCTTTTTAAATGTGAAGATTCTTTCGTTTCCTCAGTTTATAAGATTCTGTAACTCTAAACACAGCAGTAATGAAGCAACTGCTGTGTGACTTCAAGGTGTTTGCTTGGTAGTAACCTGAGGTATATATGGAAGCAAAAGATTGTAAAATGGTAATACAGATGTTGTGGCATAAAGAAGTACAGATAAAATAAGAAAACAAAGGAAATAATAGTCATTTCATCGCAAGAAGGAGGTTGGAAAGATTTCAAAATATGATAGAAAGTCTTCTTTTTACAGGGAACTGACGCTAGTCAGGAAGGGCCGCATAGAACGTAAGGTAGTAGAGAGACTGGGGAAAGTTCAGCATATAGTGCTTGGCTACAGTCTCTGTAAAGTTTTATCTGAGAAAGTGACATCATCGGATTTGTAATTTCTGGGAGGTACTATGTTTACAATATATGAGAAATCTAGAGTGGGGTGTAGGAAGATTAATGGGGATAAATTTGCCATAGTGTAGATGAACTGTGATAAGTATTTAAATTAAGGGATGGGCTTGAAAATAGTAGAGAATGGATGAATTCAAACAGCACAAAGAAGAAATCTATAGGGCTGAGTGACTCTTCACAGGTAGAAGGTCACATAAAGACCTAAGTATATGACTAAGTTGTGGTGCATTCGCTAATGCCTGGAATACAGGAGGAAAAATATGTTCAGGATTAAACAGATTTTTCTGTGTAGTTCAATGGGATTAATGGACCCCAAGTGGACAGGCTAATTGGATATAGGGTTTGGAGACGAAAAATTATGCCCAGCTGATGATTTAACTGTGCATAAGAGTGTAAAGAAAGGACACATGTTTTAAAGTCTGAAAATAAAACTCTGTAAACAGAGAATACAAAAAACGATAAAGAGCCAGAGATAAAGCTTTGAGTAATGCTGACAATTAAGTGCCAGGCAGAAGAAAAGTATTAGGTAAACTATTATTAATTACCCCTTGGTATTCATTCTACTATTATTTTATGTCAGAACTCTGAGTTTAGTTAACCCAGATAGAAGCACATTTTTTTTATTTTTATTTTTATTATTTATTTATTTATTTATTTATTTATTTATTTATTTTGGAGATGGAGTCTTTGCCTATCTTTGAAGTGTTATGTTGAAGAAATGTTGCTTATCTTTTTTATCATCTTTAAATGACTGTGCTTTGGAGTCCATGCCTGCCACAACTTAGGCTGTACCCCAAATAATGCAAATATTTAAATCAAGAGAGTGGGACAGATAATGTCTTAATTACCATACAGTAATCTAAAAGTTTGAAAACTAATCAAGCTTGCTATTGTAGCTATATATTTAAACTTTTATTTGTTGCTATACTTGTCATGACGTGGGAAGTATTACTTTGATTCTTAAAAAAAAAATTTCGGTTTCTTTGGAGCCTAGTGTAAAGGTACACCGAACTAGCTTTGCATCAGAACCATATGAAAAACTTTTAAATACACCTAGTTTTATTCATGTCCTTAGGAAATTCTGATTAAAATCAATCTTAGA
Organism: Chlorocebus sabaeus; assembly: GCF_047675955.1. NCBI lineage: Eukaryota > Metazoa > Chordata > Mammalia > Primates > Cercopithecidae > Chlorocebus > Chlorocebus sabaeus. The sequence continues at coordinate 22,333,131 of NC_132930.1, read as the reverse complement.
AAGGTAACTATTTATAGAATATAAACAAATGCCCCTGATAAGTTGCTTATCAGAGAGAATTTCCGATATGCAACATTTCATTATTAAAAAAACTAAAAGTTTACAAGACAAATGCAATATAAGACAGGATTGCCATCGGCAGCAACGGTAATGTGTCATGAAATAATATTCAAGCCAGAGAGACAATGTAAAAAGAAGCCTCATTGTATATACATTTAATGGCCATAAAAATTTATTTGTTAGGAAGCATTATGTACCAACAGTAGAGTATCACATATAAATTGTAGAAACTGTTTGAAATGTAAGGGAAAATTGAAACACTACATATACACATGGTATTTTAAGCCTAGGAAACGTAAATAAGTAGGTTTTGCCCTTAATTAATAAATGTAGTTCAAACATTGTGTTGTATAAACATAGAAAACTTAAAAAGAGAAAAAATTATCAGACACTACATGAGATTTTTAAAAAGCACCACCACTAATTTTAATTTTATTGTATTGTTCTCATAACAATTTTTAAAAACTCTTTATTCTTGCATTATCCTTTTATCTTTTTGTATTTAATTCCATTTTGTTAATATCATTTTACATTTTCCCTGTATCTACTAAGTGTGTGTTTTTTTTTTTTTAGCTTTATGTTCTAAAATGGTTAGATGGTTAATATGGCTTCTATATTTGTTAATTAGCTACTTTTATTTATTTATTTATTTTTTTGAGCGGGAATCTCGCTCTCTCTCCAGACTGGAGTGCAGGGGCGCTATCTCGGCTCACTGCAACCCCTGCCTCCTGGGTTCAAGCAATTCTCCTGCCTCAGCCTCCCGAGTAGCTGGGACTACAAGTGCCCACTACCACGCTCGGCTAATTTTTGTATTTTTAATAGAGATGGGGTTTCACCACTTAGCCTGGCTCCTCTGCAACTCCTCGCCATCATAAGTGATCTGCCTGTCTCAGCTTTCTGGGATTACAGGCATGACTCACCGCGTCCGGCCTTGATTAGCTACATTTAATTAAAATGTCTTTTAATAATGATTTCTCTAGTTAACATTGTCAATTTTAAGATGTTTAACACTGAGTCAAAATTTCTGTATAAAATTATACTTTTAAATTTAAATTTTACTATTCTAAATTTTCATTAAAATGGCCATAATATGATAATGCATTCGCTATCCTCCTGAATCTCAGTGATCTTTGTTCCTATCCATATGCTGAATTCTATTTCTGTCATTCCAGCCAGTTTGACCTTGTTAAGTACTCTTGTTGGAGAACTGGTGCAGTTGTTTGGAGGACGTACAGCACCCTGGCCATTTGAGTTACTGGAGTCCTTGTCTTGGTTCTTTTTCATCTCTGCATGTAGGTGTTCCTTTAATTGTGATGTAGATTGGGTACAGTCAGTAGAATTCTTTTCTGGATGTTTTCACTGGGCCAAGGCTTTGTGTAGGGCCTTTAGCTGGCTTCTTGTCTCTAATTTCAGAGAAGGGTGTGTTAATGAGATATTTTTGGTGTTGAAGCTTTGGGTATGACCTGGCAAGTGGCACTTAGGGTTATTGGTGAGTTGGTAGACTCTTGCTTGCTTGTGTGGCTCCTCTATGTATCCTAACAGTTGCAGCAGTGTTCCCTCTCAATGCTCTGAAAATGTTGTTCCTCTCCCCCTTGAGTGCTTGTTGTAGATCATGATTTGGTACTCCTGGGCTGCTCACGGTAGCTCTGGGGTGATTTCAGTATTTATGTTCCTTCCCTAGCTTAGAGGCAGCAGAGGAAGGGATCTAGGTAGCGGTTGTGGCCAAGGGTCTTTTGCTTGTCTCCTGTGGACTCCACCTCAGAGAGAAGCAGGTCAACAATCACTCAGTAAAATCAGCCCAGGATGGAGGATCTGTACTGTGGGGGCAAGGCAGGGATTCCCTCTCTTGTGAGAAGCAGTGGGGTGTGCATGGGACCCTTGAAGACAAATTAGCCTCCTCCCCTGAGTCGACTGCAGTTTGTTAGAGGTGTGGATGAGGCATTTAGGGGTTTTGCTCCTTTGTTAGTCCAAGGGTGGCATGACAAGGGCAGTTCCCCTGCAGAGGCAGTGACAGAGAGGCTTTCAGTTACCCCTGGATGCTCGATCCAAAGAGTTGCTGAGTTGCTACTGACTGTATAGCTCAGGCCAGGGATGGCTGGAAACCCAGACCTGGAGGACCTGCTGGTGAGGAGTTATGGAAAAGGGCACCCCTGTAACAGTCTGGCCACTTTCCTGTAGGGCTGTGGCAGTACATTTGGGGCCTGTTCTAGTCCCTAGTTGCCTCAGATTTTCCAGTACTTGGAGGTATCACCAGTGAAGCCTGCAAAACAGCAAAGATGACAACCTTTCCTCCCTTTGGAAGCTTTGCCCCAGGGAAGTAAGAGCCTGTTGCTGGCCTAAAGGCACCCATAAGAAGTGTCTGCAGACTTCAGTTGGGAGGTCCTGCCCAGTGAGGAAAAACAGGATTGGAGATCCGCTTAAAAAAGCAGTCTGGCCACATTTTGATAGGGCAGCTGTGCTCTTCTGGGGGTCCACTTCAGCCCTCTGTTGCCTCAGACACTCCAAAGCCCAAAGGTTGGAACAACTAAGTCACCCAAACAACAAAGATGGTGGCCTACTCCTTCCTCTCGGAGCTTAATCTCAGGGATGTTGCAAATCTCTGTCAGTAGGAGAACACCAGGGACGTTGGAGGCCCCAGTTGAGTGGTCCTGCCGAGTGAGGAGGAGTGGGATGAGGGACCTGCTTAAAGTAGCAGTTAGCCTACATTTTGGCAAAGCAACTGGGCTGTGCTGAGGGATCCCTTCTGTCCCCATTGGCTGGAACTCTTCAAAGCCCAAAGACTAGATCTGCTAAGTCACTCAGAGAGCAAAGACGGCAGCCTACTCCTTCCTTTGGGAGTGCCAGGCCACGTGGAATTTCAAATTTCTGTTGGCTGGAGAACATAGGGGTGGTTGGAGGCCCCGTTGGGAGGTCCGACCAGTGAGAAGGTATGGGATTGTGCACCTGCTTAGATAAGCTGTCTGGCCACGATTTGGTAGAGCTGCTGTGCTGTGCTGGGGGATCCCTTCTGCTCCCGGTTGACTCAGACTCTCCAGTATATATTTACTTATATAAGTATATATTTACTTATATATATATGTAAGTATATATTTACTTATATAATTAATTTTATCAAATTACATAATTTGATAAAAATATTTGGTCTTTATGCTTTTTCTTTAAGCCCCTTGAGGAATGTGTTGGAATGTGCTAACCTAATTTGGATGAGCTGGATTCTTCATTCCCCGAATCCCCTTCACTGTATGTTCCTGGGATAGAATTGGATAGAATAACTTGGAGATTTAGAGGTGGAAGCACAAGAAAGCCTTTTTGATTCTACGAACTTATTCCTCATGATTGTGGGAAAGAGGTGGGATGTGTTGTCAGGAGGTTTCTCATGGTTGTGTTGTGAATGTTGAAAATTGCTGCAGTCCCCCAGGTACCTCTTATACCTTTTAACTCAAATAGTCCAGGTTTTGGCTTTAATCTAGGAATACAGATATTGGTGATTCAAAGCACAGCATAAGCAGGGTGGGAAAAAGACATCAGCCTAGTTTTGCCATATATTATTCTCCAACAATTATTCTGAATGTTGTCACGAGTCCTTATACTTTTTTATTCATTGTTTTTGAAATTGGAGCACTCTAAGGGCAGTTTTTCTACAGGTATTTTGTTGTCATTGTTGTTGTTGCTGTTGTTTTGTTTTGGCTTTTAGTCTGAGCACATCTGTGTGCTTCGTACTTTTAAGGGTTTTCCTTTTTTTTTTTTTTCTCTCAAATTTCTTTGGGAATTCTTTTTTTCTGAATTGTTTTAAAATTTTATTTAATAGTATCTTATTTCGCATCTAGATATTTAGGGGAACAAGAATTACTTTATGTGCCCTGTCTTCCTTGTTTCCAAAGTTTAGTTTCAATATTTATTGACAAAACTTTTATTTAAAGGTGATTTTGAGATTAAGTAATTTTTATACACGAAGGGATCCAGAGCCTGCTAGAACTCAATTAAAATTATGATGACCTGGGCAAAATGTTACATTTTCTTATTTAAATTGGCTATATTAATATGCAAAATATTGTAGTATATCTATAAAAGAAAAAATGTAAAATTTTGAGTTTTTTTACTTTTAGGTACTTGTGATAAGCATCTATTTATTATTGCCACCTCATTCTTAGTGATTTTAAGAATTTAAAAATGGTTGAATTCCATGTGGAATATTCTGGGATTTCTAAATTCAACTGTATAAATAGCACCTCAAAAGACAGAAAAATTGTAATCATTATTCTTAGAGATTGTGTTACCTAATACCAGTAAAACATCCCTATATTAATCATTGAGATCTGGATCTCCATCACAGGTCGATAATTTATACAGTTGATTAGCTGTAAAGTTTTATTTAGACATAAAGATAAAATACAATACTACATTCTATACCACACTCAAATATTGCCATATGTTATGAATACATAGGTGTGTACAACTCAACGTCAGGACTATTGTTAGATATTTAAGGCACTATGGATACCAAAACTATAACTGCAGACCTATTGAATTTAGCCATCATTATATCAACCTAACTGTATATTAATGTTAATGACAACAAATCAGTACAGACTTTAATAGATTGTAAAGAAACATAAGCCTCCCTTAATATTCCCAAAGATGGTGTGTCTGCGTGTACCACATTAAGACTTGAAAATAGTTGTGACAGTTATCTCCCTTTTCTCCCTTTCTTCCTTGTTTCATCTCGGCCATTTTTGTTTTTGGGGAAGTAATGGAAATGGTCCGGAAGTCTCCATGCTGAATTCCCCTCATGCTTCATTAGATGTAATTAGGCCAAATACTCCTGCCATTACCAATAAATCAAATGGAACAACAGTGATTGGCTTAACCTTATGTTATGCATGTTTTATCTATGGACCAAGGGCAATGGTTGCCTTCCCTGTCTTATATGGTGACAGGTTGGACACACGAAAAAGAACACCAGCAAGGGAGATAAGTCTACATATGTAGACAACAACTAACTGTGTGGGATGCGAATTTTCTAATATTTGTCTTTGCGTCACCAATACCTAAAACCATGCATAAGTGAGTTGCTTATTAAATTCATCCTGCCTAAGTAGTAAAAACTGACATTCAGTCTGTTCTGCCACCTCTCTATTACAATAGAATACAATGCACTACCCATTTCTCAGAAGATATTTAGTGAAGAGCATTCAATCAATACGAAAGGTGAATTAAACAATTAGAAAGCTATTTCACAAAGGTACAACACTCTTTGCCTAATATAGAAATATCTTCCCGGGCTCACTCAGTTAATAAAAAAGAATGACCTGAAAGAATAAGGGAGTTTCAGGCAAGAAGGAGGTGAAGGTTTGTAAAAGGTGTACAGTATATGCCAAGAAATGTGTTAGGCTCTTGAAGAATGCTCAAGGAATAAAATGTCCATTTCTTCCCAAACTCTCCAGTGATTTGAGCTTTTTTTGTAGCTAGGTCATGAATGCCAAAGCAATTTACAAGCCAAAAAAGAGACTCTGTAGTAAATTATAAATATAGGACAGAGAAGACAATGGCTTCCCTATATATCTTAATTGATTTTAATAATTAACAGAATAAGTTTCTTCCTTTTCACTCAAAATTCGTGAATTCTCCAGAAAACCAAATATAAAAGAATGTCTATTTCACACTAGGTTTCTTCTTATGGCTCTTTATTCTGCTTTTCTAACACCTGCTTTAACATTCCAATCTGAAATTATTATAAAACAAAAAATGTGAGGGGACTTAAAAGCAGGTGTATCTTGCTGGCTTTAGATCAGCATAATGAGAAGCTAGAATCTTGTAGACATAAGCTCTCTGTAGCACTTACAGATGTGAGTGCCTGTGTGTGTTTATTATTTGTTTTGCTTTATTTTGTGCTTTTGTATTTGAGGGAGTAAGAAACAATTTAAAAATTACAGGTCTTAGAGTTACACGCACCTGGCTTTAAATTCTATTGCTATGAAAAGCAATTAACTTATCTGTTGCCCAAAGTCTTCATTTACAAATATCTCAAGAGTTTTATAAATCACAAAAAAATATGTATTTCCTGAGACAGTATATGCTAACAAATGGTAGTTATTTATATTTTATTAACTATAGTTCATTGATGGGAGATATAACCATTACTTCAACCTGAAGCATATGATTCAAGACTCATTTTAGCTCTTTAGGATTTTGGAGAGCTTCTTAGTTAGATTTTTCAGCTAGGATTATTGGCCATTCCAACATGACTAATTTTTATTTAAAAAATATTTTGCATGGCCAGATTACAGAATGGCTATGTCTATGTCCGTAGTATTTGCTTAAAGATAAGCTTTGATTGTAGAATTCCAATTAAAAGTAGAATTAACCTGGCACTTTCACCATATAGTACTCATGGAAGAAGAATGGACGAAACAGCCTGTCTTTATCAAAATATTTTCTCTAATCAGTTATAATTAACATGAAGTAATAGGATTTTTCTAGCTTTCTAGTTGTTCAAGATGAATTAATTTTGAGATTGCCCACACTCCTAACTTCTGATTTGGAGGAGTGAATTCATCAATTAGGTTCACAGCAGATTAATTAGCTGGTAATTTAGAAAGTTAATCATCATTCAATGGTACTTATTAAGTGTCTTCATGCCCATGAAACTGGTGTTAGAAGATTGATGTGGGAGAATTGAAATCTCACTTGAAGAAACATTTAAGTAGTTTTGACACCCCAGCTCCAACCTAAAAATATATACCCTTGGTGCTGCTCAAGTCAGTCTTTTTATCACTATTTAAGAGCAGGTGTTAAACACAATGCAAAAATGTGTAAGAAATATATTACGTGTGTGGTGTCTTCGTAGTTTTCCTTTGAGACTGATTAAAGTATATTTCACATTAAATATTCTGAAATAATTTTCAGCATTCCATGCACACTGCAACCTTATTTTTTTTTTCTTCTTTTTCTGAAGACTTTTTCATGTTCTGTCTCAGTTCACAGATAAAAATCAATTTTGTGATTTCTTCCTCATAGCTAATGGAAATTTGTCCAAATCACAAAGCTACTACACGATTTGCCCAATTCAGCAGAAATATACCTGCCTTGGTTCACTCAGTTCAAGAGAGACCCAATTTGGAATAGCAAGGAAGTTTTGGATCAGGAATGAAGCCAATCTACGAAGTTTGTAAAGTACTCAAAGAAATTGTGACCACCTAAAGCCAACCTATTAGACTTTAAATGTTAATGTCTATGCTTCCCTAAATGTGTATATAATGTTCACTACAAATATGAAAATAAAATAATCTTGTGTATATGCATGTGGTCGCACATGCATAAGCCCCTGAGCACATATTCAGAATTGCCTTTAAAATAATATATTTACATTTTTATGTTCTGAGGGCTGCAGAGGGTAGTAAGCATTGCTTGGCAAACTGCAAGAACCTTCATGGATTTCTGTAAGCTTCATTTTCTTTCTTTCCTTTACTTTTCTGTATTTGTGAGAGCTAATAAACAATAATGATTCACCTCTAGACTTTGCCATCCTTGAACCGTTTGGAAATTACAGACATATTCTTTAGTTTAGATGCTAGGCATAGAAATTTCTCGTATACATAGGCAATTCTAGCAAAAGGCTAACCAGAACAGGTTTTAGTGGTAAAACTCTAGTCACTTTCAGCAATTTTTTGTTGTTGTTGTTATTGTTGTTGTTGTTGTTGTTGTTGTTGTTGTTGTTGTTTTTTTGAGACGGAGTCTCGCTCTGTCGCCCAGGCTGGAGTGCAGTGGCGCAATCTCGGCTCACTGCAAGCTCCGCCTTCCGGGTTCACGCCATTCTCCTGCCTCAGCCTTCCGAGTAGCTGGGACTACAGGCGCCCGCCACTGCGCCCGGCTAATTTTTTTTTTATATTTTTTTAGTAGAGATGGGGTTTCACCTCTCTTGCACGTGGTGCAGAGCAAGCCTGCTCTCTTTATTCTGGCCTTTGTGTAACTACAGAACAGCAGGCTCAACTCCACCTTTAACCTTACCTCGGCTCTTTAACAAAATAAGTAATTACAATGATATTTGCTCCTTAAGGCCATTCCATAGAGGAATTTTAGAACCAACAACTTCAGAGACATAATATCCTAGATCAACTTGCTGCAATACTGTGAGCAGAAACTTTTGTGAGATTTGCAATCATCTAATTACCTCCTGCAAAGTGAGAAGAGCAGAAGTAGAAGCAGGCAAGGTGAGAAGACATTTGGAACACCTTAACAGCCAACAGAGCCTGAATTTCCAGAAACACCGATTAGTGCAACTGGTCAAGATAAAATAGTTCTCAATTTGATGCCAAGAAGTCCACTACTACACTTTTAAAAATGTTTTAAACTATTTTTTGTAGTTAATACATCCTTTATTATTTTTTAAAAAATGCTAGTAGAGGCAAGCTGGATCCTTATACAGAGAACAAAAACCTTCTTTACTGAATTCTATTTCAATTTTTTTTAAAGTGCTTTTCCTGCACATTTCATTTTGTGAGGAAAAAACAATTTTGTGATGATTTGGGTAAATAACTTCTTGCTTCTAATACTTTCCAGAATCTTATCAGACAAATATAAACACTCTACATATAATTTATTGTCATTTCAACAATCAAGGTTTAAGAAAGATTACATTTATAATTCATCCATTATGAAGTGCATATTTATATCCTCATACAATTTGTCAGTTGAAGCCTTAACCCCCAAAGAGGTAGTGTTCAGAGGTGGGGTTTTGAGAGATAATTAGGTTGAGATGAGATCCTGAGGGTGAAGCCACATGGTGGGATTAGCGCCTTATAAAAAGAGGAGAAAGAGACTTGCTCTCACTCTCTCCACCATGTAAGGACTCAACTAGAAGGCGACTGGCTGGTCTGTAAACCAGGAAACGGGTCCTTATCAGAAGATGACCATGCTACCCTGGAGGGCAGGAATTCTAGTCTCCAAGAATGATGAGAAAGAAAGGTTAAGCCACCTGGTTTATGGTTTATGGTATTCTGTTACAGAAGCCCAAACTGATGAAGACTTCATCTTGCCTTTAGGAAAACAGCAAACATTTTTATTATAGTAATATTTTTAATTAGCTCATTTTCCTTTCCTTTTTCTGTTTTTTTTTTTTTTTTGGATGGAGTTTTGCTCTTGTTGCCCAGGCTGGAGTGCAGTGGCATGATCTCGACTCACTGCAACCTCCGCCTCCTAGGTTCAAGAGATTCTCTTGCCTCAGGCTCCTGAGTAGCTGGAATTACAGGCACCCGCCACCACGCCCAGATAATTTTTTTGTATTTTTAGTAGAGACGGGGTTTTACCATGTTGGCCGGGTTGGCCTTGAACGCCTGACGTCAGGTAATCCACCTGCCTCAGCCTCCCAAAGTGCTGGGATTACAGGCGTGAGCCACTGCGCCCTGCTTAGCTCATTTTCAAAGTTATTCTTAGTGAATTTAGTCAAATGGACAATGCTTTGGGGAGAATGAATGTGATTTAGGTAGAAAGGTTGTGTCTTTGTCAGATGATACTGAAGAAATCAGGGTTACACATGTGTGAAGTTGGTCAACAACCATTGTTTACTACCATTAAAAGCCTTAGGCTGCCCTTTTGTAAAAGCCATTTTTTTTGTATGTGTGGTTGACCTTGACATTCACATTAACCTGATTTTGTCAGTATATAAACATCCAGCAAGGAAAAAGATAAAGGGAAGTTTGAATCCATGTTGTGATTTACCTTTAGCCCAGACCATAGGGATGCCCTTGGGCCCTGCACTCTGTCCACACATTTGTTGGAGAATTAGACTGGAACATAAAATTGCTTCGGTTTGATTTGCCGTGGTTCAACTTTGACCCCACTCCCCTCTGGGGATACCGACATGGAGCTTTTACCACTTTGGCTCTTTTTGACAGCCTGTGGTAAACTGCACATTTTAGTAATAATCCACCTCTAAGCAATTCAAAGATAACTTTTAAAATATCGTTGTATATGTAAAGAAAAACAGTGTTTTATTTTGCAGCTTCCAAAGTTTTGTGACACTGATTTCATAACCTTCTGGAACCTATGTCAATTTTTCTAATTTTTCCAGGAAAATAACTTATCCACATAAACCCCGCAAAGCTGTAGTATATCTAATTATATAATTAACAAAAAGTTTCACAATAATTGAAAGTATAAGTGGCTTCATACAATTTAAAACATTAAGTATTTCCCTAACTGCACTTCACCACTACCTCACTCTGCCTAAAAGATTAGGCAATGTTTATTACTCCTGCCTGGGAATGAAATATATGTTCAAGTTTCAGAGGATTTTCTAAAAGAAAAATTTACAGTTTTTGCTTGGGGTATGACTATTCTAAAATATTGTGAGAATATTTTAAAGATAAATTTACATCTGTATTATTTCCTGCAAGCAAGTGAAAAGAAAATGCCTGATGGGCCCTTTTCTTTTTCTTACTGTCAGAGAAAAATCAGAAATTCTATTGGTAAGAAGTGCAAATTACTATGCAAATGCAAACATGCCTATTACGTTTTTCTAGAGGTTCATGAATTGGCCAAAAACAAAAATTCCAAATTATAGGTAGTTCAGGGATAACTCATGATGCTTGGAACATTTCCCTGTCTTTATAAACTCAGAGTATCTAAACTCTTTACAAAATAAACTGGATTTGTCTCCTTTCTTTCTTTTTTCATGTATTTCCATCTTTCTCCCAAAGAATAAACCATGATTTTTTGGTAATTGGTAAAAAGTGAATATTCCAAGGCATAAAGGACCCTTAAGGGCTGGCAGGAGAGTACAGAAGGATCTGGGGTGAAACCGTCCTCAAGAGCCTTAACCTGATAGTTGATGGTTGCCAACACTATTGTTTGGAAACTAGATAAAGCCTATGTGAAAGGTTCAATATAGAAATATGTAACTTTGCTTAGCATACAGACTATATTGACTGAACCAAAATGTATTTATTAAGTAAATCCCAGATTATCAATGTGCATTGCACATTCAGAATGTAGATAACATACAATCCATGCCGATAAGATACAATCCTTGCTATCTCTGGAAACTACAATATAACAAGTATATTTATTCTTATTCTTTTCTTCAATATTCTGGTTGTGACTCCATTGGTAGAGAACATGTGTAAAGGTGTGAAAGACCCTTGGCACTCCCACCTAGAAACTACTCCAGATTTATTTTTTCTACTTATTTTTTCTTCTCTTTTTCCCATGAGTTTATTTACCTGATTTTTCATTCTTTATCTCAGTAATCCTACAGTTGTGCTCTATTTTCCCTGAATAATCAGACTAATTTTTATCTTAAAAAATTACCTGCTCTGAATGACTTGCTCTTTAATGGCATCTTGACTGCAGGTACTACAAATCTAAGTTCTTGATGAGATCTAGGAGATACTGCTCTACCCTAGCCAGAAACTCACCAGATTTTTATCTTCTTGTCAAGAAAGCAATGTCAATGATTGTGAAGCAAAATTAATGTACATAAAATAAGAAGAAAATAATAACCTTGGGCAAGTTACATCACCCTTCTGGACCTCAGTTTGTATATTGTAAATGAGGAAGAAACGGAAATAGAAGATAATTAAGATAGTACTTATTTATTGGTTTCATTGCTACATTTTTATTTTTTATAATATCCATTTGAAAAGTTATTCTATCCTCAGGTTATTGAACTGTCTTAGGAATCTTATGCTGGGCATGATGGTGTGTGCCTGTGGTCCTAGCTACTTGGAAGGTTGATGTGGGAAGACAGCTAGAGCCAAGGGTTCAATGCCACAGTGAGCTACGATTGCACCACTGCACTCCAGCCTGGATGACAAAGCAACACCCAGACTCCAAAAAAAAAAATAATAATAATAAAAAGAAGACAAATTCTGATATTATTGTTTAATTGTTCCAGGTAAAAGAATCAGGATTCAAATTTGACTCCAATTTTAGTCTTTATGTCTCCAAAATTTATGTTGTTCTATTGTATTTCATTATATAAAATATTCTCACCTGGACACCTACATAAAGTAGAAAAAATTTTTAAAAATCTCTGTTATGGCCATAATGTGGTTAAAGGTCATGCTTAAGAACCTAATCAAATGGAGCTTTATAAACATTAATTCTGCCATATATTAGCCTTGCAAAGAGAGATCCAGTGGTGAGATTTGAGTTAAAAAAATGAATTTGAAGGTATAAAAAGCATGAGCAGGCCCTTCAAAGAGGGCAGAGTGAAATAAAAGATGGAGACAGTGAACCAAAGATGGACTTAAAATGTGTAGTTTGGGAAATTATAGAGAACATCTTTTTAAGAACAGAAACAGCTAATATTTAAATTTTTAAGTTGTTGTAAGTCATCTTTTTCTCTACATGTTCCTGAATATTGAATAAACTTGGTTATATGAATTGCTTTGCTTCATTTGGAAGGCATGGGGAATTTCTGTTTTCAATTTCTTGGTTCCCAAACTGCAGAAGAGATATGCCTGGGAGAGTGAGAAATTCTGTAAAGTAGTAAAGTAGGAAATAGAAGCTCAGAGCCACAGGAGGCAAAAGAATTAAAGCCCAAAAGAATTCTCAGGGATTTGGGAGAAGCGATTTTGTCTTCTACAGAGTGTGAAATTGCATTTGGAACAAGTATTTCTTTAGGATCTCAAGGATCAGAGAGATTCCCAGCTCTGATATCTAGGTCTTTCTCCCTCTCTGTGTGCGTGTGTGTGCATATATGTATGTATGTTTGTGTGTGCGTGTGTGTACGTTTCATATAGAAACACACACACACAAATACGTGTTTATTTTGTAAGAACCTAGACAAAGGAAGAATACCTACAGACTCAGGGAAGGAGGTTTCATTTCCCTCATTTATTTTATGTTGTTGTTATGTAATGTATTATTATATACACTTATTTCTAAGTTTGATGGCCTTGTTCATGTTTAGGTCATTTTTCTGTTCTGGATCACACATGTCCATGATTAAATATAACAGTACTTTCCACAGGAATTTAATCCACCATAAAATTTCCCTTAAAATTTTTGGAAAGCTGCCAGGAAGTCTTATTTATACAATGTAGAAAAAGTTTTCCCAACTTATGACCCAGGATTGCTTTGAATGGGACCCAATACAAATTCGTAAATTTTCTTACAACATTACGGTCTGATGTTTTGCCCAGGCATGGTGACTCGCCTGTTATCCCAGCACTTTGGGAGGCCGAGGCAGGAGAATCACTAGAGGTTAGGAGTTCAAGACCAGCCTGGCCAACATGACGAAACCGTCTCTACTAAAAATACATAAAAATCAGCTGGGTGTGGTGGCACACGTCTGTAATCCCAACTACTCGGGAGGCTGAGGCAGAAGAATCACTTGAATCTGGGAGGCAGAGGTTGCAGTGAGCTGGGATCATGCAATTGCACTCCAGCCTGGGTGACAGAGCAAGGTTTCATTGCAAAAAAAAAAAAAAAAAAAAAAAAAAAAAATGATTTTTTTGCAATTTTTTTTAGCTCAACACATATTGTCAGTGTTCATGTATTTTATGTGTGGCCCAAGATAATTTATTTTTCCAATCTTTTAGCCAGGGAAGCCAAAAGATGAGACACCCCTGATAGATGAAAAACCTTTATCAATACCTATTATCTTACATAGTATTGTCCCATTTCCAAGTAAAAGCTGTCACTTGGCTGTCAATGGCCTATGGGTACCCCGCTCCTGCAGGTGCCTGTTGATGACAGCTAAGCTGAATTAGTTGCTATTGTAAGTCTGCTGATATTGGTTTGCTGACCGCCCATCAACAACATTGTATATCCACCACCAATCCCACCCAAATCGCTCCTGTTCTTACAAAAATATTTAGCACCAAAATGATTAACATTTAACACAGAGAGTCCTCGATATTTCAGGGGCTTTATAGCAAAACATAGTTATTTCCAATTAAAAACTGGCTGCCTTATCATTTTAGTACCCAATCATGAGTTGATGTGCCTGAGGCCAATCTGAATAAGACCTTCTCTGCTGTCCTTAACTATTGATCTTAACCTATTTTCTTCCAAGAAAATGTATGCACCTTAAAAATAATGTATGGTTTCCCTGGGGAATCACTCATCACATATGTTCTGAGATTCATGGTGTGTGTATTTACTACTAAATTCCCAGAGTGTCTTGAATTCTGAGAATAATCCTACTTCCCTGCAAAACAAGTTATGTCAAAACAGCAATTCATGTAAGGAAGAAACCACAATGTCCTAGAGCGCTTAATAAGAGCTGCATGGTAGAGGTGACATGATAATATGAATAATTGGAGGCTGACATTCTTTAATCCTCAAACCCTCTCTATTGCCATTCTTCTCTTAATTATCCATGATTCATGTCATAACTTTGGTTAAAAAATATATATGTAATATCTTTTTTGGTGATAAAGTCTTTTAGCTATAATAGATTACAATATGAAATGCAACCACGGTAAATTGTACATATAATAAATTGGTCCTTGGAAGTAATAAATTATATAAAATCAAAGCAAATTGAACATATCAGAATCTAAGGTTGTTAGATTCTACCTAGGTTGGCATGTTCTTGCGAAATATGTTTGAAGAGCTACCATTTTTTTAATATAGTATGAGATAAAAATGATGAATGATTCTTTAATATGTTCGTTAAATAAAGTTATTTTATAAGAACCTGAACACAGGAAGAATGCCTACACATTCAATGGGGGAGGAAGTTTGCATTTCTCTCATCTGTTTTAGATTATTGGTATTATTTTAGAAACTATGTCTTTATTTTACCACTTATTATATATTTTTATTCCAAATGTAGAGGCAAGGCATTCAAAAGATATTTTAAAAGAGTATAAGTAAAAACTAGCAAAGTGTTAAATGTAAAACATGTACTAAGCAATATTTAACATTTGGTAAATGACTAACTGAGTGTGGGGTAAAGTAAATGCCCCTGAGAGCAATGACTTGAGCAAACCATTAGGATGACACCGTATAGCAGATGCACCTGAATGTGTGTTCTGAGCTAGGGAATCCAGGAATCGCCAATCCAGAGATCCATTCCTTCCTCATGAGGAACATCTGAGCCCCTAGCCCATCTCGTGGAATGTGAGCTGGACAGGGAATTTAGGTCCTGAGCTTTTGGTTAAATGAAGGTTGCCAGGTAGAGGTCATTAAGGGAAGGGTTTTAAGTGGAAATGCTATATAAACTGCATGTTCTTTGCAAGTGGTTGCAGATTTTCTGCCCAGCCTGCTGCCACTGGCCTATGTGGTTATGTTGTCCAGCCAGTGACCACCATACTGTGGGAATGGTGGTGACCCTGTCCAGACAACCGCCACTGCCACTCTTTCCCCCAAAAGTCAGCTCCTAACAAAACCCCATGTCTCATTTGCTGCCTCTGGGCCTCTTCTTCGGCTTCTTAAACCTGGCCCCTTCTCCACTGAGGTTAATAGGACTACAGCACAACATGTGGAAAATAATTTTTTTGAGTATCGAGCTGTTTTGGGACAGCATCTGTATAATCACAGGTTGTTATTAAAATCCACATTTTGAAGAAGAGGAAGAGGCTCGGAGAGTTACAAGTAGACTGTCATTTGGATGTTACACAGTCGGAACCTAAACCTGTTAATATTGCCATTGTAAGGAAGAAAAAAAGTGATACCTCTTCCTCAGCATGCAAGGTCTATGGCTGACATTGTTATAACAAAAGACAGATTAACAAGAGAAAAGCATAAAGAATATATTTAATCAATGTCTTACACCACAAGGGAGTCTTCAGAAATAAACACCAAAGAAACAGGAAAATTATGTATTTTTATGCTTAGATTCACTAAAGAATGGAGAGCCATTTAGAAATGTTGTTGAACATAAAGGGTATGATCTAATGCTAATAAACTGGGGGATCTTAAGCAGACTCATTTGTTCAGATTCTGCTTGTCTCCTCCTTCCCCCCAGGTATGAGGCTGGTCTCATTTAGAATGAGGATCTTACAGCCTACTTTCAGGAAAGGTAGGTCAGAGGGTGACCTCCCAAGGTTTTATAACTTGCTTTGAGACAGAGGAGTTGTAGTTTCTATGATCTGTTTTGAGGGAGAAATGGGAGAATGGGAAAAGAAAGTGGGAGAAAGTGAGGAAACTTGGCTCTGGGGCCCGTCCAATCTTTCAGTTCAAAATAGTTAACATGCCAAAGCAACATACTTTGGGTATTATGTTCTGACCTTCAGTACTGTGTAATTGCATAATTAATTAATACAATTTGTCATTTGACACTGGGCAGGTTTTCCACAATCTGTGTGTTAATTATGCTTTCTGTAAAGTAAATGTAAAAACATTCTTACCTCATAAGAAAATTTTGGGGATAAATTGACTTAATATGTATAAGATACTTAGAATAATGTTTGGTACTTTGAAACTGCTCATTAGAGGCTATTTTTACTCTACGTTTATAAGGAATAATGCAAATTTATCACATAATTATAGTAACCTAATTTTCTTCCCTCCCTTCCTTCCTTCCTTCCTACCTTCCTTCCTTCCTTCCTTCCTTCCTTCCTTCCTTCCTTCCTTCCTTCCTTCCTTCCTTCCTTCCTTCCTTTCTTCCTCCCTTCCCTCCCTCCCTTCCTTCCTTTCTTCTTTCCTTCCTTCCATTTCTTTCAAATATACTAATATCCAAGATACAGTATTAATATAAACTGCAACTTCATTTTACTCAATGTATTGGCATTTTTGTATTTACATGTTTTAGGACTTTTTTTCTCCACGAAAATCTCATATGGTTATATGTGTGAGGAATCTGCCTTAGAATAGCTGCTTCCCAATAGATTGTTATTACCTGAAACAGTTATTATAATTTTTGCCATTTCACAGATGTAATAAAATGCCTTAAAAATGGTGAAAACCACATCCAAGATTATACACTTAATAAGTGATAAAACTAAGACCACTGAGACAGATACCAAGATAAGCCTCAAGCCATTCACATTTCTGTAGGTATTGCAGATAAATTTTGTTTGCTGTATTAAATTGTAACTATAGTGTATTTCAAGACAATTTCTTATTCTTGTCTATGTATATTCTATTCTTGATTTTACTTTTAGCTGATTGCAATCCAGGGAGGCAAATCATTATGAGAATTTTAATTGTGTATACTGGGGGGGATATTAATTTTTCCTATCTAGAAAAGACTCAGGAGATTTTTCTTTAACGCAGTGTGGATCATAAAATGGAATAAGCTGTATATATATATGTATATATGTTGTCTATGAGATTTATATCAATAATATAGATATCCAATCTATATCAGGTATAGGTATAGATATGGGTATTTGTGTGTGCACCCAGTATGTGTGTGTATATATATGTGTGAGCGTGTGTGTATATATATATATACACACACAGACATATCAATCATGTTAATATTAATAAAGTCTCAGTCATTTAAATAAGTCATAAGACAAATCACATCACTCCCTTGATAAAAACCCTCCAATAGTTTCCCATTACAATTACAAGAAATCCAAAGCATTTAACATGGGCTAAAAGTCCCTATATGATATGGCTCCTGAATGCCACTACAAATGCATCTCCTATTTTCCTTCTCCTAAATCTCCAGCCATGCTGCTGTCCCTCATGCTGTGGCTTTAACATGACCAGTGTGCTTCTGCCTTAGGGCTTTTCCACTTGCTGTTCTCTCTGCCTTGGGACCTGTACCCAATTTTCCACACGGTTCACTCTCACAATTAATTTTGTCCTTACATTTATTGAGTATGTGCACCAGGTACTCTTCTAAACACTTTAAATGAATTATGTTATGAAAACAAGTTATCTGTTTGGTGACATGGGTCAGGAAGAGTGGCATAGTTTAAGAACACAAGTGCAAAATAAAAATGTCATTTAATGCTATCACAATATCAGAGCAACTAATGAACAGAACAGGAAAATAAATTTAGATGTGCTACTTTGTTAGCTTCCCATTTCCTCATACACACACATTGTTCAAACAGTGTTGTTTGGAATAATGTGTATTGACTTACAGTAGACTGAAAAAGACACAACAAGGTCAGACATTTTCAAAGGGAAAGGAAGTTCTGGGGAAGAGAAGTCAATTATATAAACCATTGGTGATTATTATTTCGAGGTAAATAAATGTCAGTCCCATGATATACCTCTGGGAAAAGGATGCTGCAATATGAAATAATACATTTGCTGGCTGTGATAGCATGAGCTCAGATAAAACAAATGCCTACATATAGCTCCTAATGTACAATATAATGAGTCATAAAACAGTCAGATAAGGGATTTTACTTTGAAGACAAAGTCACCATTAATTTGGAAGGCCATATGTGTATCCAGGATGGGATCTTGAACTGGAATAAAACTTTCTATTTTTTGACATCACCTTCCATTCAATGTTCCCAACTTCTATGGCCATATCCAGGAATCTTGGGGAAAGTAGAGTCCTCAGGGGATTCTTGAAATTAAAAACTCACCTTAAAGCCAGTTCCCCCTGTTTTGTGGATCTTACTTTCAGCTGATTGCAATCCAGGGAGACAAATCATTATGAGAGTTTTAATTACGTATACTGGGGCGATACTAATTTATTCCCATCTAGATAGGATTCTGGAGATTTTTCCTTAATGAGCTATGAACAAGCTTTTTAGTCAGACAAATGGGGGTTTGAATCCTGTCTAGGCAGTGTTATTATCAGAAAGTTGTCACATTTCTTGTTAAAGTTTGCTTCACTCCTCTCTAAAATGAAAATTATAGCTATTTCATAGAGATTGTATAACAATTAAATGAGACAATTATGTGAACAATTTATCATAGGTCGTGGCAGAGTAGATATTCAATGTATTAGTTTTCTTTTCCCTACCTCCTCTCATAGAATATAAAGTGGGTATTTACCACTCAGTAATCATACAGAATATACCATCCTATTACATCTTTCTATATACATTTTCTACATGGTGATTTTGTCAAAATATTTAATATGAGGCTTCAAGTACTTTATCGATCCTTTATGAACAAAGTAAAGAGGAAACTCCAGCAGTTTCTGTTTATAGCTGACAAAGATATTTTCCTTGACCAAACCCTTTTAAATTCCCCTGAACTCATTTTTTTAAATTGGCTCCATTCTAGATTACATCATCAACAGCCCAATTTTAGCAAGAATCCCACAAAGTCAGTTGAGTCAAAATCCCCACCCTCAAGATCGGATCACCTTCGTACTCACAGAAATCCTTCATCCCCATCCATCTGCCAGGTAATGTGTGAACAACAATTAGCCTGCCTTGAGCCAAAATCCTGTTAGGTTGATTGAGCCAGTATCCCTTCATACCTTGCTATTTCCTTAGTAGTTTTCTGTGTACACACCGGCCCACTGTGCTCTGCTCCTTGGCTATTAATTCCCACTATCCCCTGATAGTATTTGGAGTTGAACCCAATTTCTCTCCCCTGCTGCAATACCCCATTGTGGTAGGCCTTATACATGTTGCAGTTGTCTTGAATAAAATCTGCCCTTAGTGTTTTAATGAATGTCATGAGCAATTTTTAAAAATTAACACATACTTAACTCATTCCATCTAGTCCCATATCTTTAAATACCATGTCTGTGTTGAGGGCTCCTATTTTTATTCCCAGGCCGGCTCTTACTCTTCAGCTCCAAACTTGGCTATTCATTTAACCCTTAATTGAGATGTTGAACAGTATCTCAGACGAAACCTTGCCAAAAGAACGATTGATTGATCCCTGCACCTGCCATTCTTCTACAAGTCTATCTGTCTCTGTAATTGATACAATTTCCACACAGGTGCTCAGCTTAAAATCTGAGGAGAATGCTTCAATGGCCTCCTTGGGTTCACTGCTTTCTGATGGTATCTTCATTAGTCTAACTAAAATATTATATCCACAAGCAACCATTTCTTCCCATTTTAAATTCTAAACTCAGCTACAAGTCTTTCTTACCTACACTAGGATAATAGACTCCTAATAGGCTTCCCTTCCTTGGCTCTTTTGCACCCTTGGATTACATTCTCTACCCAGATAGAGAAGCAAAGATGCTTCCTCATCACCTTTGCACAAGCTCCTCCTTTTTAATAGGGTTTATCTTTGGGCCCTGTTCTTGGCCTGCTGAAACTAGTTTTAGTAAAAAAAAAAAAAAAAAAAAAAAAATCTCCAAGTCAGTTTAGCAAGAATCCCACCCATTCTTGATATCTGATCATCCTTGTTCAAGTCTCTCATCTACCACCTTTGATGTCTGAGTTCTTAGCCTGCCTTTAGCAAGAGTCCTGCTGTACCAGTTTGGCAAGAATCTTCCTATCCTTCATGTTTTTAAGCAATTTTTCCATACACTGATTCCCTCACTCAGCTTGTTACCTAGAAACCCTCATTTGTCTTTGCTGTATTGAAAATTGAGCTCGGTTCTGTACTGAAGTCTCTTTTCCCTACCACAATAGTCATCACATAATATCTGCCTTTATCAGCACTAACTGATGTCCAATTTTGTTTCTCTTTGAAAAGGTAACTTTCTCAAATATCACTCACCTCTTTGTTAAAGCTTTTTAACTGTTTCTCAAATGAAATAGAATTAAATAAAATAGAATGAAATCTCAGACTCTTCACCACAGTCTTCAGGATGCTGCATTATACGAACCTCTCTGATCTTTCTCCCACCATATTCCTTCTTTTCCTCATAGATTTTCATATGGTTGCCCCTTTCTCATCAGTGAGGACTTTGTTAGATGTCATTTTTCTCAGTAAACCCTTCAAGTTCTCAAAATAAAGAAGTACCTCTTCACTACATTATTCTATTTATTTTCTTTGTTGCCTTTCTCAGTTTTTAAGGTATTCTTCTTATTAATTGCAGTGATTATTGTCTGAGTCCTTCCAGTGAAACAGTGCCAGACTTAGTGGATGCTAAATACATGTTTTTCACTTTTTCACTTTGTCTTTCACAAAAGAAAGACAAAACTTCTTCCTTTTCTGCCTGCCTGTTCATTCTGTACAGCCAGGAGATGGGAATGATACAGGCAAAATAATAAAACGAAAAAGAAAACACACTTAAAACCTAGAAAAAAAACAACATGCTTTTCTTTTCAATAATGAAAACAGTTTTTCAAAGGTTCCCATCAGGGTATGTCCTTTTAGAAGTGTAAATGAAATAATATATACAGTAGGATATAAACATTTTTAATTCAAGGACAGATCTTGGTTCAAAAGTTGACTAACCTCTTAAAATCCTTAATGTTCTAGATAAAAAGTCACTTTGGGGGGCAATTAGAAGATATACTAATTAAAGCAATTGTACAAAGGCCATACAGCATGGGTATAAGAGGTTAGGCCATACCATTAAGAAGTAACCTGGAAAACCAGTCATTTGAACGACTTTGCCTTTGAGGTTACCTCACAGCAAGCAGACACCAGACAACTGCATTGGGTTTCAAGTCCAAAGTTAAAGAGCACGATGGAACCCTGTTCTCTCCTCTTATTTAACTATTTCAATCTACATTTCAAGATAATAGTTGGGTGACATAGAGGTATATCTAAGAATGTTACAAAATGCTAAGTTTATTCAAGTTGTGTATAGTATTTGAAACAGGTAAATAGCTTGATAAGAAGGGTAGGGTCTCCTCCTCCTCTCCCATCAATAATCTCTAAATCTGGACAAAAACATTGATATTTAGGGTTAAAGCTGAGGCTTTCTATCATAAAATAGATATCTCCTTTTATGTGATTGCCTATTGTATGTCTAGAGAACAAAATAAGGTTTAAGAAACTTTGAGGGACTTAGGTATGACAGAGATCTACAATGGAGACAGAAAATGATTTATCTTTTTATCTTGTGAGTAAAATCTATAGCAGAGTACAGATCCAAAACCTTATACAAAGCAATCATGGAGATATATCAGACAAAGGCAGAAGAAAAATGTTCATTTCTCCATGTCTTTCTAACCTCTGCCACCAGTTTCAGAATTAAATTGCTCTTTTTTTTTTTTTAGTTAGTAATTTGTCTCTTTGATTTCTCAGTTATTGAAAAAACAACAAAATATCATGTCTGCTGAAACTCAGACAAAACTTCTTCCTTTTCTGAAGGAAAAGAGACACCTCCACGGGACAGGTCCTGGAGGCAGAGTTCAGAAATAACACATTTAATAATTCTCTGGGGCTAGATGACCCAATAAATAGCACTGATGGTTTTTCCACATATAAGCCTAATTTTTTTCACCCAACACCTAGAGGCTTAATAAAGCTATGGTGGAAAGTCTGTTTTGAACAAGGCTTCAGTTGACCAAGGTTAAAAGTAAAAGGAAGAAATCATGATTCTGCCCCTTTGAAGCTATTTTTTGTCACGACCAAGTGTAAGGTTTAAATTGATATGGTCTCTTAACAATTATATGTAGTTAATATTTACAGCCTTTAAGAAGAAGACAATTTTGTTTTATAGAAGGAGATAGCAACATGAGTTATATCTGTGTACACACTCTTAAATCCTGAGAAAAGTATGAGTCTATGCATTCCTTGTGACCAGTGAATAAGCGAATGCATTGAGTAGCTCTGAGGGACCAATTCATGTCAAAGTCAATGCAAATGGAAGTTCCGGGTGTTGTGCACTCTTCTACTGCTTGACAGTGGTGGGTGGACCTGGCCATATGTCTTAATATCCCTGACAGTTACTAACGGAGCAAGGGTTTGGAATTCTATAATTTTTAAGCTCCCACATGGTTCTAAAATCACGTGGTTTTTTTGTGCTTCTTTGAAACTTTACAATGTTATCAAGGAGCTGACCATTCCCACCAAAGGAGTTGACCATTCCCAACAAGAGATTGCAGATTTTAAGGATTAATTCATTTAATTTTGGAAAAGCCTCTGCCAATAATTTTTTGAATCTTGTCTCTATGTTTATTTTTCTTTTAAAATTCTGATTACTTTTAGGTTGAAACTTTTTGGTTATTCTCCACGTCTCTTACTCTTTTCATTGTTCATAATTTCTGTACTATATAGTATACGCTTTTTCAGACTGAGAAACTGGTTTACCAATTTTCTTATAGTTGGGATTATCTTGTGGTTTAACCCTTCAGAAAAGTGATTCATTTAAAAAATTTTTTTCTTCTTTGCTAGAATTTGATTTTATTTTTGTTTTTGCTTTGTAATGCTGCCTGATTATTTTTCTGTTCTCCTTTTACTAGTACAATTTTCAGAGCCACTTTTTCTTTCTTTACACATAGACATTGTTATACTATGTGTTTTTAAATCTAAACTAAGAGATAAATTATAAGCTAAGAAATAATTTCAGTACATTTCACAGAAGATTAGAATTGGAGAATAACTCTAATGATCATATTTAATGACTGAATATATGAAAAAAGTTTCAACTTCTATATTAATCAAGGAAATAGAAATTAAAACTACAATAAGACACAATCTTAAACCTAACACATTGACAAAAACTTTGAATGTTTGATAACATCAGATGACAAAGATGTGATGCAATGAGAACTGTGATGTCAGTTCTGGTAAAAGTGAAATTATTAAAAACAATTTTTAAAATTATGCAGTATCTTCTGCAATGTTTCACATGCCAACTTATACAGCCCAGCAATTTTACTTTATAGAACGTATGTACTTTACAGTGACTCTAGCTCAGGCCCACCAGAAGATAAACACAAGAGTGACTGAGGCAGCACATTTATAGTAGCAAACAAACAAACAAACACCCAAATGCTCAAGAAGAGAATGGATACACTGTAATATATTCAAAAATTAAAAATTATGCACTATTTAGAACGAAAGAACTGTTGCTACACACATCAAGATATACCTCTATTACAAAAATAGTTAAAAAAGCAAGTCACAGAAAAACAAGCAGAATAAAAATATATCATTTGGGGATACAACATACCTAGTAACAATACAAAGAACATTAAGAGAAGGCCAGGCCTGGTAGCTCACATCTGCAATCCCAGCACTTTGGGAGGCCAAGGCAGCACAATCAATTGAGCCAAGGATTTCAAGACCAGCCTTGGAAACATGGCGAAAGTTCATCTCTACAAAAACTACAAAAATGAGCCAGGCGTAGGGGCGAATGCCTGTAGTCCCAGCTACAGGCATTCCTGGGATCACTTGATCCCAGGAAGTTGAAACTGTGGTGAGCTGTGATTGCACCACAGCTCCAGCCTGGGCAACAGAGCCAGAGCCTTTCTCAAAAACAAACAAAAAACAAACCAAAAAAATCAAGGGAATGTTTAAATAAATAAGCTTCAATTGCTGTCCACTTTTATCTTTGGACAACAGTTAAGGGACAGACAGACCTGCAAAAGTTCCTTTGATTGTGGATCTATAGACGTTCTTGCTAGGCTTCATATTTGTTACAATTTTATATTTATTAACTCATTTAAAATTAAATTCTATTTTTCATGTATAATTTTAGAAGAGTAAACACAAAACTATTAACTCTGTTTAATTCTGGAGGAGGATTATTAGATTATAAAGGGCTTTCATTTTATATGCATTATAGATTATCTTAACCTTTGCTCATTTAATACGCATTTATTTGAAATCTGACTAACTCTGCCAACAAAGTTCTTGCTCATCACACTATTATCCAATCATACTCTCATCTCCTCCTCTTACAGTGAACAGCTTCAGTGATATCTTTCTATTCCTATAATTTTAGGTTAAGTGTAGTGTGCACTGCCTTTGGAAATGTATCTTCACAATTTTCCCTTTAGATGCATATTCACTGTCTGTTCCTTCCTTCCTCCTTATATTTCCATTATTTGTTAAAGAAATGTGTAATTTACCAATTTCCCTCTTTAAATTACCTGTTTCTTTTGTAGAAAACCTAAAATTTCTAATGGTGTTCTTAATTATGAGGTACGTAAGGATGAAGGGAAGGATCTGCTGAAAATCAACTGACAAAAGGCTGACTTACTGAAGAAAAGACAGGCAAATGTATCATTGTTTTGGCTGGATGCAATGGCCAATATAAATTTGTAAGTATTTTTAAAATATTATGGTCTGACATTTTGGCCAGGTGCCATGGCTCATGCCTGTAATCCCAACACTTTGGGAGGCCGAGGCAGGTGGATCACTTGACGTCAGTCATATGAAACCAGCCATGGACAACATGGTGAAACCACGTCTCCACTGAAAATACAAAAATTAGCTGGGCATGCTGGCAAACGCCTTTAATCCCAGCTATTCAGGAAGCTAAGGCAAGAGAATTGCTTGAACCCAGAAGGTGGAGGTTGCAGTGAGTAGAGATCACGCCACTATACTCCAGTCTTGGTGACAAAGGGAGACTCAATCTAAAAAAGAAAAATACATATAAAATATATATTATATATTTTATATATTATATATTTGTATATTATATATACAATATATATCTTATATATTTTATATATACAGTACAATAACCAAAAAAATCAAGGGAATGCTTAAATAAATAAGCTTAAATTGGTGTGTGTCCACTTTTATCTTTGGATGACAGCTAAGGGACAGATGGAACTGCAAAAGTTTCTTTTCAGTTTCACCGCAGTTTCAACTTCTTGGGATCAAGTGATCCTCTCACTTCGGCCTCCCAAGTAGCTGGGACTACAGGCATGCACCACCACACCTGGCTAATTTTTGTATTTTTTGTAGAGATGAAGTTTTACCATGTTTCCCAGGTTGGTCTTGAAATATAAATATATATATTTTATATATTGTATATATATTATATATTGTATATATTTTATATATAGTTGTTTTATATGACACAGAAGCCTTCAGAATGATGACCCAAGGATATAGGGAAAACTGTTTTTATGATTAGCTTAAATTAAGTATGGACAGCTGTGCAGAAATATGATTGGACCAAAAGGGTATCATCAAATACTAGCAGAGTGAATGGGGAAAGGCAGCAAGGCCTATCTGTTTGGAGTCTTCTTGACCTTTCTCGGTTGCATTCCATTCTTCTGGGTATGGGCCAGGACCCTCTCTGGGATGGGGGTCTTATGACCTACAGTTAGCTGAATAATTTCTTTGTGGCCAATTTGTACACTGAAAGGTGAGGGTTGGGGCCACAATTTAATATTTTTAGATTTTATTGCTGGCTTTGATAAAAAGGGGTTCTGGTTTCTCTGAACTGCCCCAGGGAAGAAGGATTCTAGTTTCTATGGCTCAGCTCTGAGGACAATCAGGGTCCAGAGATAGGAGGGAAGGAGGTTAGAGAGAGCTGCTTCTGAGGTTTTCATTTTGGGGTATTCTTTTCTCAGTCCCAACAGCAACCTAAACTGGAAGATCCTTTTTTCACTGTAGAAGGGCATCCTGAAAGTGCTAGAAGTTCCACATATCATAAGCTAATTTAAGAGTATTCCCAAGTACAAACATTTCTTGGAGCCAAAAAAAAAAAAGAAAGAAAGAAAACAAAACCATCTATCTGTGCCCCTGTTACGTGTGTTTAAATACAAAGGCCTGTAAATTTCCAGACTTTTCTTAAGTCAATTCCTCATCATTTTTTTTTAAAATGTTTTTCAACTTTATTGACTGAAAATTGATGAATAAAAACTGTATCTGTTCAAGGTGTACAACCTGATAACTCAGAATATGTTTACATTGTGGAATGGTTACCCCTATCTAACTAACACATAAATCACCACAAACAGTTATCATTGTGTGTAGGGGTGATGAGGACATAAGATATACTCTCTTAGCAAATTTCAGGTAAATACTATGGTATTATTAACTGTAATCACCATGCTGTACATTAGATCCCCAGAACTTATTATTTTATAATTAAAAGTTTGCACTCTTTGACCAACATTCAAATTTCCCTCTCAGGATCTGTTATGAGATAATCTCAAGGTCTCAAGAGAAATATTAGACACATTATATTGCTTAAAGAGTGTTACAAATGATGGTAAAAGATAATGTAAGTATTTATCAATGAAAAAGATGCTAATATTTTTCTGAAAATGTTACCAGAAAGCTGTCATTAAAATGGATGCTCCATAGCTCTCTAAAATTATTCAATTACAATGTGATTTCAGGCACCCAATCCATTTTTTTTTCCTTAAGCTATGAATATTTTTTCCTGAATTGCTTTTCCATGGCACCCAATACATAAGCCAAGTTCTCTTTAATTACCAAGTTCTGGTCTTCAAAGGAGAGTGATTAGAGGAAAACAGGTTGTAGTTGGCTCACACTATTATTTTATTATCTTTGTTCCCTGCTGTGATACAAATGATTTGCTTTTGCTTGCTGACAGTGGCATTTTGCTTTGTGCTAAAAAAGAAAAACTCAGAACACCAGCTATAAAAGTGTTTGTTATTTCAACAAATTGTAACATCTCTGAAATTCAACATTTGTCATTGTTCCACAGTTCTATATATGTTCTCTTTCTTTGCTATGAAATATTCCTAATACTTAGTTCCTAAAATGAATTAAAAGATAAAATGTGTTATCAAGAATTCCATGGTTATGAAGTTTGAAATAAGTTAACTGAAGTAAGGCTTAAACATATGCTACAATAATAATCACTTCTCATGATTGAAATCATTCAGCAATCTTTAGGTCATTGCTTCTTATTCCTTGAAAATTTATCTCTTGCTGTAATGTCACTATCCTCACTGCCTGTTATAATTCTAGCTTCTTTCAATATCTAGATTGCTGATCAAAAGCAAACACTCTTGCCTCTCAGATTCTCTTATTATTCACTTTACCTCAGTTTAAGTAACTCTATGGTCATGATCCGAATCTTGTCATTATAAATAATTGTACCTTTCATAATTTCAATTTCAAATATATCATTTTTTTACCACTCTTCCTTCTCTCTCCAGTCTCTCTTTGAAACTTAATTCTCACAATATTTTGACCTTATATAAATTGATTTTACCACCATTCCCTATATTTAACTGAGATCCTCACTTCCCTTTTTACACAGCTTAAAAGTCATGATTCACTATTATATCTTCTCATGCATCCACCCTGAGCTCTGTCACCACTCTTACTTTGTCCTAGTACTTTACCAAGACTCCAAACTCAACTAAAATTAAATTATTGTCTTAGCTCTCATTCTCACTTGACTGTCAGGGTAAATGATACACTGTTTTAACAAAGAGACATGACAAATGTAAAGAATTAAACAGGAGAAAGGTTTATTTTTTTTCAACTAAAGATATCAAGATGAATGGTCCAGCTTAGCATCAATGTTTTCCTCTACTCCTTGCAGACATTTAGGGGTCTAGGGTCTCTTTTTGTTCCCCCCACAGCTAGGGCCTTGTCCTCACCTTCCTGATTGGAGCTGGGTCATGTGCATGCTCATGGCTCAATTTATATAATCTAGAAAGAGAGAACATGTAGGTTAACAGCATTATTTTTAACAATTGAAGGAGGAGTTTCTCATATCCTTCTGTTCACATCCCTAGGTACAAATGTAGTCGCATTACTACACCTAGTTAAAAATAAGCCTTGGAAATACAACTCCTAGACAGATAGACAGATGCACAGCTTAACTTGATTATGATGAAAAAAATTTTGACGGAAAGTAATAGATCTTATAACTGAACAAAGCTATAGAAAAACATAAAATCATGTGAATGTTAACAGATCTTATTTTAAATTTAAGGCTACTGACCGCAAATGGTCTAGTAATGTTGTTTGGCCTTTGTAATATTTTTTCCTAGGCTTTCCTTTTCTCTACTTATTTTACATTCGTCTATAACATTTTTCTTTTATCTTATACGCTGAGGAAATATTAAATAGAAGCAATCCGAACATCGATTCCATACACCTGCGCCACCCCATCTTCTCATCTCTCCGTATTAGCCAATATTGTACTATTTCTTCTTGTTTCTTCCTGTATATGAATTCCCTATGACTGTAAGCCAAACACATCCATGGGTACATTAAACCCCATCTGCTTTCAGTTGCACAAGGATATCTCCCTAGGTATTTTCTCTTTCCTTCCACATCATCAATTTCTCCTTTTTATTGGATCATCTGTATCACCATAAAAATATATTTTTACCACCTTTAGAATAAAGCAATGTGTCTTGATTTCATACATGACAAACAGGGAAACTAGGTGCACTATTTCTGCTCCTCATTACATAAATCTTCTTGAAATAGTGGTCTATTCAAATCATCTTTAGTTCCTTCTTTCTCTCTTTCTCACTCTCTCCTTGTCTCTCTTTTCTTTGCCTCCAACATTCCACAAATATTGCTATCCTCAGAGTTATAAATGACTTCCATGTTGCCAATTCTAATGCCCAAATTTCAGTCCTCCTTTTACAGGACCTTTCAGCAACGTTCACCACTATTCCTCTTTCTTCCTAGGAACACTGCAGTAGGCATACATGATATCAAAATCTTTGTGTTTCTCATGTACTTCACTAACTAGCTTTTCTCATTCTCATTGCTATGTCTGTCTTACCTTCCTGCTGCTAAAGTCTAGAAGTGACCTTAGACCTTTCAGTTTTTTGATCCACACTTGCTCTTGTAGTAATCTCATCCAATTTCATGACTTTACTTATTATTTATATGCTAAAGAATACAGACTTGAGTATCCAGCGAAGCAATCGATACTTCCACTTGGATGTCTAATAGGAATCTGAAATACAGCATGGCTGAAACTATCGTTTTCACCTTCACCCTGAGACCACGTCCTCCCATATGAATTAACGACAACTGCATCCTTCCAGTTGTTGAGGTTGACAACAGAGTTATCCTTGAATACGCTATGTCATACCTCACAATCATTCTGCCAGCAAATACCATAGGGTTTAATGTCACACTGTATGCAGATTCTAACCATTTCTTAATATATTTCATCCACACCATCACTCTGGTCTAAGCTACCACCATTGCTCATTTTTATTATTACAAATGCTTCCTAACTGTTCTCCCTGCTTCTGCACTTGCCACTACAATCATTCTTAACCAGACAGGCAAAGAGCCACTGTTAAAACTAAAGGTAAATCATAATACTTCTTTACTCACAATGTTTAAGTGGCTTTTAATCCCAAAGAAAAGTCTCATATGTTTGCAATGACCTCCCCCACCCTCATAACTCTGATTCCATTCCTATCACACAGGGATTCAGAACATAGGCTCAGGAGTCTGACTTCTTAGTTTGTGTGGGCTCAGGAAATGATATCCCAAAATATGCTGCTTTTGACTTCAAAAGAACCTGGGGAGCAGCAAATGCAGGGAGGAACTTTCTCTGAAGTTCTTTTACCTGACTAGGAAATGTTCCTCCAGAAGGAATGCAGTTGTCTTGAGCCTCTTCCCTATAATCTCATCAAATTGGGAAGATGAACTCAGAAGAAAGAAGGCTAGGGTTGATACTCATCCGGAGCCCAGAAAAATGTTCTTCCAGGCTATGGT
Source organism: Chlorocebus sabaeus (assembly GCF_047675955.1). Lineage (NCBI taxonomy): Eukaryota > Metazoa > Chordata > Mammalia > Primates > Cercopithecidae > Chlorocebus > Chlorocebus sabaeus. Next base: position 22,302,744 of record NC_132930.1, on the reverse strand, counting down.
CCGGGTGATTTGGATGCACTGATCACCTCTAAAAATCATTTACCCTTTCTCTAAAATTGCTTACACTCTTCACTTCCCTCTCTCTTATGTAGAGGATATTTAAACTTCAACCATCTGGCTCTTTTTGAATCTTATATTTTGTAGGACTATGATGTGCTTGCAAGTAATAAATCTGTATGTCTTTTCTCTTGTTAATCTATTTATTATCAGTTTATTTCAGCAGATTCAGTTATTATACTTTCAGAGGCAGAGGAGAAGTCATTTTCACCCCTACAAGTACAAATGACGGCTCCATCACTTACCAGGTGTTATTTAATCTCTCTGCTCCTCAACGGGGATAATAAAATGATCGCTGAGATTTTAAAGAGTGAGTTAATAAATATGAAGCATCTAGAATATCCCTTGTATATTGGAAGTGTTCAATAAACATTAGTTACTACTGCTTATCTTCTCCTACTCAGGCTCCACCCACCATGGTCTCTTTACTGTCTCTTAAATATGTCAATTACCTTTTCCTGTAAAAGCCCTTAAAACTTTTTTTTTATTTTTTTATTTTTTTTATTTTTATTTTTTATTTTTGCCCTTAAAACTTTAAAGCTCTTAACAATGTAAAGCTTAACTTCCAACCTAACAGTAATATTCCTCATTCTTATCTCCTAGATAAGCTTGTGACTGTATGCATGTATTTACTATTTTATACCTAGAAGGCATGGATAGTCAATAAATATTTGCTGAGTAAGTGAATAAACAAGATATAATTTATCACATGTTCACACTATCTCAACCACTGTACTCAATTTAAATATGTTTATTATATATTTGTCCTTCCAATAATTCTATGAGGCTGGCATGTGTTTTACAAGTGCAAAACTAAAACTTCAAAGAAATTTTGTAACTTGTAACTTGCCAAGACCACAAAAGTAGAAAGTGGTAGGAATTGGACTTAAACCATTATCTCACTAATTGTAATAGGCATTATATATATTTTTATATAACATTTTAACTTAATTTTTATTATTTTACATAACAAAAATTAAGATAGTGTATACTTTATTCTGAGACATTAATATTTATCAAAGATGATATTTAAAAATGAAAACACATACTTCAATGTTGTGCCATCTTTAAAAATGTTTACAAACATTTTGTATATACCCCCAAATTGTTGACTCATATCCCTCAAAAATGGACTGATTTTAATGATTTACTTTGATGAAAAAGTACACACCTTCATTAGAAATATGTTGATATAGTATATGATAACTACATTTTGTGTGGTCAAAAATGATTTAAAAGGTTTTAAAATTCTGAGGGCACATAAAATTCTGTTGTATGTTCCTCACAATTTACCTGTTTGAAAAATAATTATGTCCTCAACTGCAAGTACAAGTAATGCAATTCAGGACACAATCATTTTAAATCTAATTTCTAACTTCAATGTATCAAATTACTAAATAGGAATGTAAATTTCAACGTTAAAATAAAACCAAATTTTTTTAAAACCAATACCGAAGGAAATAAGTTATCTGTTCAGTCAGTATTCAAAGAGTAATGATTCTCTAGAATTTGAAAATAAAGACAACAGGCATTTGATCAGAGATAGATTTGATTGTAAGTAGTGTTCTTCGAAGGAAGAAATTAGTTATAATAAAAAATATAGCTGGATTACTGTGAGACTAATATGAGATTTAAGAAGGAAGGGTAAATATTTCTAGCAGTTGACCTTTAGTATGACTGAACTAAATAAATTGGTTCTCAGGAATATGGCAGAAATTGAGAAGAAATGCAATTTTCTCATTAAGGAGATAATTACCCAAATAGGAATGCAATTACCCAATGATGAACACTTGGAGAAGATAGATTCAATTTTACTAGTGAGAATTGAAAAACCATCAGAGAAAGTTCCAGAGGGAACAAAAGAAGCACTCACAGTGGTCACAGATCTGCACTATTGTTAATGACAACTAAGAACATTTTACCTTTAAAAAGATACCTGCTGAGCCACACAATGGAAAGAGATCTGGGAGGAATTGAAGCTTTCACATATTCAGGGCATTTCAGTACTAGCTGATTGGACAGTTAAAGTAAGAAGTAAGAAAAACGATTAGCTGCCTCCTCCTAAAATATTTCGTATTACCATATTGCAAGCCATTTTTGCTCTTTATGAACTAATCTCCCCTTCCTTTTCTTCCTACAATCATTCTCAAAATTTCTAATATCTCAGCAATTATTTTAGATTTTTGTTTTCTTGACTGAGGTTCATTTTATATTTAATAAAGCTTAATAAAATAGGATTTGTAGGGATGGCTTATAATTTTGGATAGACTCCCTTTTTAAATTCATGAAGTTTGATCTATTCTCATGTTTGTTAGCATACTAACTGACTCAGCTTACCGAATTCTCCAGGTAGAGTGTATCCGCCAAAACACAAACGAATCTTGAATGGGGAAAATGTAATACTATATTACAGTAAATATTCATTCACTGCTGCCTCATGAAAAATGGTCTTTTCTTGACCTAACTCTATTCAGACTCCTCTGGGTCCTCTATTTTACTAAACCCTGAACTTGGGCTCTGTTTTGGCCCACTTATTCCAGTTTTATTAAGAATCATAAGAGTCTGTTTAGGGAAAATTCTGCAGCTTTGGTCTGACCACCTTCACCTGGCTCCAGTAAAAATCCTGTTAGATTGGTTTAGCAAAGAATTACCCTACTTACTAATTTTCCATCCACCGATCAATCCCCTTACTCTGCTCCTTGACCATAAGTCTCCACTTTTCCTCATTGGATTCAAAGTTGAGCCAAATCTCTCTTCCCTACTACCAGACACCATTGAAATAGTCCCTCCTGAATAAAGTCAGCCTTACAGCTTTAACAAATGTCATGGATAATTTTTTCTTTTCTTTTCTCTTCTGTTTTGTTTTTTTGTTGTTGTTGTTGTTTTGTTTTTTGGTTTTTTTTGTTTTTTTTTTTTTGTTTTGATTGAGACGGAGTTTTGTTCTTCTTGCCTAGGCTGGAGTACAAAGATGCAATCTCAGCTCACTGCAACCTCCACCTCCTGGGTTCAAGCGATTCTCCTGCCTCAGACTCCCAAGTAGCTGGGATTATAGGCATGCACCTCCACGCTAGGCTAATGTTTTTGTATTTAGTAGAAACACCGTTTCATCATGTTGGTCAGGCTGGTCTTGAACTCCTGACCTCAGGTGATCCACCCGCCTTGGCCTCCCAAACCCAAAGTGCCGGGATAACTGGCCTGAGCCACCACACCTGGCCAGAATATTTTTTTCATTAACAATCTCCGCTCACACCTCAGTTGTCCCCCGCTCACTTCATCAAGTCTAGGCACAAATGATACCACCTAAGACTTCTTTATAGCCCTCTCCAAATCCGTCACTCTCCATCTTATGCACTGATGTATTTTCCTCCATAACACTTACCAGTATGTATTTTTATATTACACTCTTACTTGCTTATGGTAGGTTTTTCCTTCTAGAATATGTTTCCTAAGTACAGGGTTTCATTCATTGATTAGTCCCAACTACTAGAACACTGCCTTGAATGTTTAGGTGATTAGTACATAACTGTTGAGTGGATGAATGGACACCTCTCTCCCTATGAACCTCTCTCCCAATTAACTGTAATAAGCATTGCATTTTCCTACCAATGAAAAAAGTATCTATACCATTCAGGTAAACAAACAAACAAAACTCCTGGATTTTACTGAAGGGGTAAAGGCAAGAAAAGATGAGGAACTTAAAGGTAAAGGTGTGAGTATTTTTAAGGGTAAGTGAGGTATATATACAACTCTCTATATATACATAGAGTTATATATATACAGGTATATATACAACTCTACATGTTAATAACCCTGTTATAAGCTAGCACACTGTGTGTTTTAAGCATATTACACTTTTAATCTACAGATTCAACCACAAAAGCAATTTTCAAAATGGGAACTCTGAGGTTATCTTGTTCAACAATATATTTTTAAAAGTGATACAGACAGAACCAAAACTATAGTCACCTTATTCAAAAGGCTGGATTATTTCCACTAACTGTAATGTTATTTTACTCAAATTCTATTTGGATAATTCTTAAATAACATTCAGGCTATTTCATGGGGAGAGAATATAAAAAATTAAACTGTGAAATTAAAAATAATGTTATAACATGGAAATAATTGACTAAAAGGAAATAAATCATTTTTTAAAATATATTTTATGGCAGAAATAAGAAAGTGAGTCTTTCCATTTTTCTCTCTTCTTTATTTCTCTTTTCTCCTCTTTTTCCAGATTTGGGTTACCAAAACTGATCCTTAGAATCATAAAGTTAAGAAAGCTAGATAAGTGAAAACTTTTGACACACGTTTTTCAGATACTTATGGTGGTATTGTAAGAAACCCTGAAGAACTGAGAATTTTCTTCTGTGGCTTTCACATGACCTTTGACCTCCTAGCTATCTCTCCCCGTCCTTTTATGGAAGAGGGACCCGACTGTGCCACCTCAAATATGCCCTTTTGGCATAAGAATTCTTGAGCCGAAGGCAATTAAGATGAAGCAAATGTTCGAAAGCTCTCTGCCCTTTGGCTTAAAAACAGGACAGAAATTTACAAAGACAAAAAAATCCCACCTCCCCTTTCTATCAAGAAGAACAAAGGTTAACCGCTGAAGACCACTTTAGACCCATCCAGGGATGGAGATGGCACCAGGGGAATCTACATTAACATGTTCTACTAACTAACCTTTATTATCTATTTGCATTTCCCCAAGTTGCTGCCCTTATAGACTCAAAAGTTCTTTTCCTTTTGTCCCGTGGCTACTCTAAAATTGTACTTTTCTTTGTTCAAGATATTATGTAAACCAGAACTCAAAGCCATATCATTAAGAACTACTGATTTACTGGTTATGAGTGATAACCACTCACTTATATATACTCTACTCATGTAGAGTTTATGTAAAACTCTACATGTTAATAAACTTTCGTTTTTCTCCTGATAATCTGTCTTTTGTTACAGGGATCCACTCCAACTAAGAACTTATGACGGCTGAGGGAAAACTTATTTTTCTTCCCTATCTTCTCACACAGCACTTCATCTCCTAAACCTTCTTTCTCACATCACTTGATAAAATGAAAATTACCAGGACTATGGTTGCTAGTCTACAAAAATACTCATTTTTCCAGGAACTCTTTTTTGCATAAACAATTTCTAAAATCAACTGGAATTTGACTGATTGCTCCTGCATTCCCAGATCAGTTGTAAAATTTCCACCCAGTTTCTCCAATATAGAATGTTCTTTCAGAGATTTATTGTGCCTGGCATTTTAAAATAAAGGTGTATGCTAATCATGCTTTTGTATATTTTCTTCCAGAGTATATTTTGTTAGGAATATTTATTGATAAAATAGAGCCTCCTAGTCAGTAAAATATTACCCTCAAATTTGTCCTAAATAGTTTACAGGCATAACCCCAGGTACTGATGTCCTTGGAGATGTCTCAGAGTGTAGCTCTAGCTGGGAAGGGTCTGAGGCAAGTGCCTGCCCTCCCAGCGGGAAGGAAGAATGATGAACAACATCAGTTCCACTGTTCTGGGATGAACACTCCCAAGCAGGGGCCCTATCTGCTTTAGCAGCTAGCCTCATCTTGCACCTCTGCCCAGCAGAAGGCAAGGACCCTATGGAGCTGCTGGACATTTTTGTGGTTCAGGTGCTGGAGATGCATACTCACATGAACAGCAACCTGTCCAGTAGCGGGCAGAAAGGCTATGTTGGCACTCTTGGCAGGCAGAGCTTTAATGAGATCACCAGAATGGCTAGATTCACATTTCTTAGAGGCTTCTGTCTGTCTTGAAGGCCCTTTAGTGGCATGCAAGCTAGATGCCCAGTGACTGCTATAACAATGCATGCTTGTCCTGGACTTAGAGCTTTGCCATTTTTTCTAGACATGGAATCTGTTTTTAATTTAAATCAACATTAACTTGAACATTACATTTCAACATTACATCTCTCCATAAAAGCAAACAAAATTAGAAAATTTAAACAAAAATGTAAAAATATAAACTTTTACATAATAACAGCAAAAAAGTACATTATTTAAATAAATATTTAAAAATATAAATTTTAAATGATTTCAAAGATTTGTTTAAAAATTATCATTGATTTTGTAACCCAGTTTTTGTTGTTAACAGTATCTTTGAAAAATTTGAACAGATCCTCATTAAAACTCTAATCAGGTCAGCCACAGTGGCTCAAGCTGGTAATCCCAGCATTTTGCGAGGCCGAGGCAGGCAGAGGTCAGGAGTTCGAGACTAGCCTAGCCAACATGGCAAAAATCTGTCTCTACTAGAAATACAGAAATTAGCCAGGCATAGTGGCGGTGCAGGTAATTCCAGCTACTTAGCAGGCCGAGACACAAGAATCACTTAAACCTGGGAGGCAGAGGTTGCAGTGAGCTGATACTGTACCAGCCTAGTCTTGACAAAGCAAGACTCTGTCTACGCCACACCCCCACCAAAAAAAAAAAAAAAGTAGTTCTAATCAGATATTTTGAATAGCTACTTTGACTATAAAAACTACTTTGACTATTCACTGATATAAGCACACTTTTTCTCATTTAAATTTAAACATGGTATTTTAAAACTTGTAATGAATTATTTAATATTTTTCTTAAAATCGGATTTGCTTTATTAAAAATAAAATGACTATTTTTTGCAAGTCCTTACAAATAAATATTTTCAAATCCAATTTAACCCATCGTTCCATGTACACTTTTTTATTTTCTATCTGTAGCACCAAGTGAAAACCTTTGAGAGGCTCTGACTGACAGAACTTATCGAGGCTCCTGGACTCTGGGCTTTGCATATATCGTTACTAAATGTTGTGCATCTTCTGGCTGGAATGATCATGTGAAAAACATAGCCAACCAACACTAGGCTAACAGAGTAACACCATGCCTGCCACATTCCTGCAAAACATATCTAACCTCATTTTAGATAGACTAATATATAGGAAGATAGATAAAAATATAAATAGAGAAAGAGATATATTGGTATATTCTCAATAATCATTGATATGCAGCATTAATTGTTTCATTTCCTGGAATTCAACTGGAGGATATACAGCCCACTGAACCACCATCACCCCAAATTTATCAATCTGCTCATCTAGCACATGTCACCCTTTGTGATGGAGGCTACGGAACAGTCATTTCACCCCCCTTTATTCTATAATGCTGCCTATGTGTAGCTAATTATATTGAGTCACACTCTGGGGCCACATGGACTCCATATGGCTTATCACGTAAATATTGACTGCATAGGTCCAGATTTAAGGGAGAGAAAGAGAGAAAAAGAAAAAGATCACAGAGAGCTCCTAGTGTCCTGCTTATATAACAGCCCTCTTCACCCTTTGCCAGTGGAGGAGAAAAGAGGTCTTTATGTCAGAAGTTTTACGTCTAAAAGTATCTAATGACATTTCTGGGCTTTTTTCCTGGTTTGTGTTTACAGTTCTTGTGAAATGAAGCTTGTGTTATAGAGTGTAGGAGAATAGGAAATCCAACCATGTAAATAATGATGATCACACCAAGTTATTAAATACTGGTGCAAATCATCAAGTAAATTAATTGAAGCTGGCATGTTGATAGCTATAATCTTCCAGAGGCGATAAAGCATATGGTGGACAATGGATGGCATAGTGCTTTAAGTAAAAGAAATAACTTTATAGAAATATTTTAGGCATTTTGACTTGGTGGTAGCAGAGATTTTTAGTAAGTGAGCTTTTCCGCTATAACTTTCCAATCATGTAATGTAAAATTTGTCTTTTATAACCTGTATTTCAATCTTGGCTCACTCACTTTCTGTGGTGGTGTGGGATTGCTTGGGTCCTGTATTGATGTGACTGTGTTGGCATCATATTAAATAATTTTTTTTTTTTAGTTTGTATTATTGTTGTTTTAGTATTTTTGCAATTTAACTTAAGTTTTGCTTTCCCAGAGAATTGGGTAAATACAAACAACTTGAATTTTTTTTCAGGCATGAGCCTATGGAGGCAAGATAAATATATAGCACATAGAGCATGTGGTCTAGTTTAATGTTATATCAGAAAATGGAATCGGTTCTTAAGTTCATCTCTAATACAACTTCAGTTATTTCAAATCTTAAAATGCCTTATATATGATTAAATTTCCAATGTGATCAAGCATTTAAGCCTTTCATAGCTTCAAAAAAGATTGTAACAGAGGAATTAGCTGTCCCCACGAGCAAGTAACATCTTTGATAATATCATCACCCATTCTGCTTACAATTAATCTGAATGGCAGCCTATAGCTAATGGAAGATGGAGGACTAAGGGGCTTCATTATTTCAAACGTTGTGAATGAATGCTCATATATTTATAGTAATTGATGAAATGCAGAAAAATCAGAAATGCATTCCTCAGCAAAATCAACATTATTTTTATAATATGCATCATTTTGGATCAAGGTCATCTTTGGTTTTCTTTGTTAGGCAGAGAAGTTGAAGTTGATAGTGGTTGACAGATTTGGCAAATTCAGAAGTCAGATTTTAAAATAGTGAGAGAAAGTAGGCCTAGATGAGATTCACATGTAAGTTAATATTCATAAGTCAGATTTTAAAATGCTGAAAGTAGGCCTAGATGAGATTCACATGTAAGTTCATATCAAAATAAAATAAAATAAATCTTCCTTCTTTATTATGCTGCCAGTACTCACTGACATTGGGTGCATCATTAATATGGTTGTGAAAAACAAAAGAAAGTTTGTAAAGGGTCGGTTTTGTGAATCATTCTTTGCTAAAAGCATTTTGGACATCATCAAACAAAATACAAGACAGTAATTGGGCCACTTGAAAAAGTACAGTTCAATAAATATCATTAATGTAAACTTTGGAGGGAATTAGAGTGTAATGAGTTTGTTCATGCTTGGGTAAAACCAAACCTAGAGAACTTAGTTCAATTTTCTTATTTCTTCTATGATAAGAATTTTCCTTTTACTTGCTAAGCCTTCCTGTAAATGTTCATTAGTATTGCTAGGATGTGATGAAGAACCTCAGTGAGAAATGAAAGAAATTGTGTTGACAGAGAGAAACAATATTTATTCAGTAATATTTCCTTGGCTTATTTTATTTCAGTATCACATTTACCTATTGTGGCATATCCGACAAGGACAGGTCCCAGGAAATGGGTTGGCAGTGACTGATAATTAGAGAATATGCAGTTAGGATAAATATATTTTATGCACAAATACAACTGGAATTTGTAGCAAACCACCTCTATTGCTGATAGCATTGCAGAATAGAGTATGAATTCAATGACTCAGACACAATGTACATTTAGGTAACCAATAATCTACTGGTATAGGAAATCTTACACAGAAAAGATTTTAATGGAATGAAATAATTTATTTTCACAGTGATTTAATATGAATTTTTGTACATCAAAGGCAAAATTAATCACAATTGATTTTATGTCTGTGAGATTTCTATTTCTGGTAGCGATTCTCCTTCACTTTCACATTTTCCTTATTCTTACCCTTTCTCTCCTCTTCCTTGTTATTTTGGTTTTTTATCCTCCTCTTATTAATTTTTTTAAATGTTTAAAGTAAAAAAGTATGCAAGAACAATACTGAGTTTCTGAAAGCATATGGCTTCAAAGTTTTGACTATATTAAGTGCAATGTTGTTGAACAAATGTAGAACTAAATACTAAGAAATAATAAAAATAACTGGTTAACAATTAAAGATAGCCGGAGAAATCATTTAATATATCTCTCTTGACTGGGCACGGTGGCCCAAGCCTGTCATCCCAGCACTTAGGGAGGCCGAAGTGGGCGGATCACGAGGTCAGGAGATCAAGACCATTTTGGCTAACACGGTGAAACCCCGTCTCTACTAAAAATACAAAAAATTAGCCAGGTGTGGTGTGGCGGGTGCCTGTAGTCCCAGCTACTTGGGAGGCTGAGGCAGGAGAATGGTGTGAATCCCGGGGGCGGAGATTGCAGTGAGCCGAGATCTCACTACTGCCCTCCAGCCTGGGCGACAGAGTGAGACTCCGTCTCAAAAAACACACACACACACACACACACACACACACACATATCTTCTTTCTGCCATCCTTTTATCTATGTTTACTTGTATTTAATCTACTATTGACTATTAGCATTTCATAAAGTGTTAGTTAACAGCAATCTACTTCCAACTTTGAGGAGAATTATTTGTCATACTAAAAAACAAACAAACAAACAAACAACAACAACAAAAAAACAAAAACAGAAAATAAAATGTCATTTCAATGCATTATAACCTGGTCTGTCCCCGCTAATTAACAGATGAGACAGTGACATCCACAGGTTACATATCTTTTCCAAATGCAATGCTTCCTAGTGACATATTAAGAAGCAAAAACTAGGTTTCCCAACCTCACTTTCCTATATTTTCTAGCACACAAAACTACTTTAAGGGAAAGCATGCTTTTAAGTTATTTCTTACACATCATGTCAGCATTTTAACACTCATTTAAAATATTAAAATGTATGTTATTCTTAAATATTCCATGGTGACTTCAAAATCATATCCAGAATATGACTGTTGCCACCAAAAAATCTATTATCCTTTCCTTTTCTTTCTCCCATTTTCATTCATTGCAGTGTAATAATTCCATTTTCCTAAACAAGAAATCTGTAATTATTTGAGAACAGAGATTTTTTAGGTTGAGGTTGATAGCATGATGGTCTTTGACATGAAAATGTGGATAGATTAAAGTCTCTAGCTATGCGATCAAATACTTATCCAATGTTGCTATGAAGATATGTTGGAAATGTGAATAAAATCAACAATCTGTTTACTTCAAGTAAGACAGAATAGTCTTCCTAATCTGAGATAACATAATGCAGTCAATTGAAAGGCCTGAAGAGCAGCTGAGACTTCCCTCAAAGAGAAGACATTGCACCTGTGGACAGCAGCTTCAGTCATGCCTGAGAGTCCCAGTCTGTTCTTCCTGACTGCCTTACTCACTTTGGATTTGCCTAGTCAGCTCAACAACTGGATAAACTAAATCCTTGCTGTCTCTTTCTCTCTCTCTCTCTCTCTCTCTCTCTTTCTCTCTCTCTCTTCTATATCTATCTATCTATCTATCTACCATCTATCTCTGTCATCTATTCTATCTAGAATCTATTCTATCATCTATTCTCTATCTATCTATCTATCTATCTATCTATCTATCTATCTATCCATCCCATCCATCTCCTATTGGTTCTGCTTCTCCAACTGAACTCTGAATTGAATTTCATTGAGTGTCAGATTATCTGAGAAAACTTCCTGAAATTCTATGTAAAAATTGTGTTTAAATATGTATGTTTAATAGGGACAGTGAACATTGTAGAATCACTCTTCTAGATTCTTCCTTTTCATTTAGCCCCACTTCTAATTTAACCAAAATGTACTTTCATACCCAACTTCTTAAGATCCCTTCAATCCATCCCTTCCCTTCTTCCCTACCTGCACTGCCTTATTTTATGCCTCTACACATTTTTCCCGAACCATCGGAATACATTGGTTACTGGGTTCCCTGGCCCCACTTTCTTCTTCCTTGCACACCACACTCCATATTGATGCTCACGTGACGTTTTTAAAACCCAGACTCAATCAGCTAAGTGTTTCTTATTACTCAAACTCCTTAAATATGAGACCAAAGATCTTCAAGACATGACACTTCTGGTTTTCTAAATTTAATTGATATAAATTTTCCATATTACCTTGCAATCCTGATTGTTTGAGCTCATTTATAATCCCTAAACTTAATACACATTTTAAAATATGTGTTCCCTCTGCCAGAAAGTCTACCTTTCTTATATGACTTGGTGGAAAGGTTCCCTTCCTTGCTCTAAAAGCAACCATCTTGGAAAATGTTCCTGTCTTCACCAAGCACAGTTAAAGACATCTTTCTTTCTGAGTCCCTGTGGATTTAATTGTAGCATATTTCTCAGACTCTGTCTATTTATCTTCCTTCTATGTTATTTTCATGGTCTGATTGAATTATGAGCATGTGCAGGGCAGGAATTATCGTTTATTCGTCATTATACTGCCAGATCTCTAGTCATTTTCCAGAATATAGTAAGTCATCATTTTACTTGTGGAAAATTGTATAAGTAACTACATTCTATCAATATTTATTTCAAATTAGATATTTTCATGTTGTTGAGCCTAAAATAGTTTTTGAAACTAAGCTGCTTAGATATTTAATTCACTGATATTTTCATGAACGCTGCAGTATTTTAAGCACTTTTGGTTATTGGTTTATTGATATTTAAAGTTTCTGTAAAAATACAATTTATGCATTAATCTCTTCTTTATCCTCAGATTTACTTCATATTTTTAAATGGGTCCGTATAACACTCAGGAAAACAGAGAAATATGCAAAGCAAATAAACAAAAAAAAATAAATTTCAAAAATTTGTGCCCTGCTATTAAACCTGTCTTACAGTTTATCATTATTTTTCTGTATTCTCTACTCTTTATCTTGAATTGTTGGAAAATTCCTCTAATATTGGCTAAGTTATTAACTAGGTGAAGGAAGAAGTAATCAATTTAACCCTAGCACTCTGTCTGTTAGATAGTAGTTAATAAATATTTATCGAATATTAAATGAACATATTTTCTTCTCATTTTTCTTATACTTTTTCATAAATCTCATGACTTTATAGAATCTTTGTGTTTATTTTTAATGTAATCACCTATTTGATTCCAAAAGTTTTAATCTTCTCTACTACAGAATTTCTAATGTTTCATTTTAAAATTAATGCTTCTTAAAGTTTCTCCTAATGGGGTTCAATGTAACACATTAGGGAGCAATTCAGTTATGCCAGCCTATATGACTATGACTCTTTTTCATTCAGTTCCTAGTACTGAAGGTGCTTGTCTATTTTTTATCATTTTATGTTAGCTTCTTTTATGACATAAAGAGGAAATAATCTTTTGATAAACATACTATACATTTTGTTCTAGAATCTCTTATCTTTTACTTTGCTTTAAAATCTGATTTTCATAAAATCCAGAAAAATGTTTTATTTTTCCTTCCTGTCTTTGATAGATCAGCATCAATTATCTTTAAATAGATGGGTATTATCTGATTTGTTTCCTCATCAAGCAAACAATAATTAATTCCTACTCCCTATTTGATGGCAGACTGTGTAATTTTTCCTTCTCAAAAGTCCTGACTGCCAGATAATTCTGACTTGGCCTTTTGATTGTTTGTCTGTTTTTTATTGTATGTTTTATGAGCTACATACCAACTTATTTCAAAATGGCCTTCAGCCAAGATGAAAATCAATGAAACTCACTTTCTTAAAATTTAAGGATTTGCTTGTTCCTAGGATAACATCTGAGTCCCTTTCGCTGTGTGTCGAGATATAACTGAGAATGCATTTCTGAAAATACTTTAAACTTTATACTTTGAAATAACAACTTCTAATTTCTAAATTCAATTCAATTATTAGATTTTTATGCCACAAAGATTTCTGTAGAAATCTGAAAAAGAGACTATTTCCTGTCAATAAGAGTAAAATCATATTTTGTCTATAATGTGACTTGGTCATAAATCCTAGCTTCAATATTTAGTGAATGACCTTGAGCACCTTATAATTCACCCTTTTGATTACAAAAGTCCTCATATTTAAAATGCAGGTGATAGTAATAATGCCAGTAAGAATCTAGTTAGACTCCTATTAAATGATACATTCAAGGATGGCATATAGTAATTGATTGATAAACAATTATGTTATTATTACTTCTAAATTATTATTATATAATCAATAGCCCCCATGGTTTTAAAGTACTTTTTTAAAAATTGAATTTAGTTATTTATTTACTTTATTTAGCAAATATTTTTTTAACACGTAGGCTGTGTCAGGCACTTCTAAACACTTGATGATATAGAAGTACAGACAAATATCTGCTCTTTTAACACAGTTTACTTGGAAAAACAAACAAACACACATGTATTGATGAAGCTCATTAAGAGTGAATTTAAGTGGCAGACCAAGGTGGGCGGATCACCTGAGGTCAGGAGTTGGAGACCAGCCTGGCCAACATGGTGAAACCTTGTCTCTACTAAAAATACAAAAAATTAGCCGGTGTGGTGGCACACACCTGTAATCCCAGCTATTCAGGAGGCTGAAGCAGAAGAAATGTTTGAGCCTGGGAGGCCGAGGTTGCAGTTAGCTGAGATCATGCCATTGCACTCCAGCCTGGGCAACAGAGCAAGACTCTGTCTCAAAAAAAAAAAAAAAAAAAAAAAGTGAATTTCAAGAAGATTTAATTGATAATATAGTTGCCATACTTGTACAATAGGCATTATACTTGCAGGCTTTATTCTTAGCACTTTACATATATTAATCCATTTAATCTCTATAAGACTATGACATTTATACTCTTACCTGTGTTGAAGTGAGAAGCATGAGGCAATGAAAGGCAAAATAATTTGATTATTGTCACAAAGTCAGTAACTAGTAGAACTTGGGAACCCTGACCTTCTGGTTTTAGAGCCTGACTTTTAACTTAGTAACAGATCTGCCTGATTGCAAGAAATATATACTGAGGAAAGCTTAATATATCAAGGCTATTTCCATGTTGCCACAGGTGCACTCACTGAGAACTTTATTAAGAGTGACAGTAAGCGTTATACAATAGATGCCTTAAGATGCTGTCTGTCTCTGATCTCATCCACATGAATAATAAGTTGAAGTTTTAAAATATTAAACCAAGAGGTGCTTTCTTTTTAACTACTTTCAGTGAATACTGTGGCAAATACATGAAAATCCTATATGAAACTTAATTGCTGAATTTCAAAAACAAGGGGCGTGAATAACTATCATAATTTTTGAAAAAATCAAAGCATTACATGATCATCCATGTGGGGGTGGAGTTGATGTAGGTTTGGGAGGATGGTTGGTTTCTCTTTCTCAGTGGGGTTGAGTGCTTCTTTCTGATTGATTGTGCATTTCAAAATTTAATACATCAGTCCTGTTTCAATTGAGCTTCTCAAGTTATAGAATTTAAATTTCTTTTATTAGATCCTCTTAAAGAATTTCTTTGAAAGAAAATATTTATGTAATGATAATGCACTTATACATTTTGGCTCCTGGAATACAGAGTATAGTTTTCGGTGTCAGATTATTCCAAATCATGAGCAAATATACAGAGGGAGTGGATAATGTTTCTCTCTCTCTACATTGTAGTTTTCTAGAGAATAGAGAAACAGTTCTTTTTCTCCTTAACTCCTATTCAGGTCCCTTATTGCTAATGTAAAGAGTCAGAGAATGGAACAGTCAATGGGCATGTTTTCTTACTGGGTTAAATAGTCAAAACGAAACTATCTAATCCTTTCTATGTCCTTTGCACTCCCTTCCATTCTCACCAGATATTTGTAAAGAGGTAAAAAGGTAAGGTGTATTAAGTAATCATAAACTGAAAGAAGATTAAATAGAAAACTTGTTTAGCTTTCCTGGTGTATTTAAAAACTGTCCATTTTTAACTGGAATTTTATTCATCAATTGGCAATTGTGTTTAGGGTGTAAACTGCTCCAGAGATTTAGCTCAGAAGGGAGGATTGATGGCAGATTGGATTATCATAACTCTACTCTCTAACACATAATACCATTTAGAGTTTATATTTAATAATCCACTGATATGCTTTGGCTGTGACCCCATCCAAATTTCATCTTGAATTGTAGCTCCCATAATCCCCATGTGTCGTGGGAGGGACCTGGTAGGAGGCAACTTAACCATGGAGGTGCATTTTCCTGTAATAGTGAATAAGTCTCATGAGATCTGATGGTTTTATAAAGGGCAGTCTCCCTGCACATGCTCTCTTGCCTGCTGCCAGGTAAGATATGCCTTTGTTCCTCCTTCACCTTCCACCATGATTGTGAGACCTCTCCAGCCATGAGAAACTGTGAGTCCATTAAGCCTCTTTTTTAATAAATTACCCAGCCTCAGTTCTGTCTTTATTAGCAGCAAGAGAACAGACTATTTGTTTTTGTTTTCCTGGGGTGAAAAGGGGTTAGTGTGAGAAAGCAAAATGAAGAAAGATTAACAGACAATAAAAACAAGCACACTAACATTTCTACTTACATATCAGATATTTTGCATATTATGCCTTTTTAATTCTTATAACAACTATATAAGATTTTCCAGTGAACAGACCTCAAATTGGTTTAAGTAGAGAGATAATAAGCAGCACAAGTGTATTAAAACCTATGTTTGTCATATTGAACTGTCTAGTATTCTGTAAACATGAAACTTGACTTGGCACCTAAAAAATGGATGCAATACCACAATTAACTCCCTGGAGAAGAGGGATAGTCCTTATCTACATTCTAGAACTATCCAATGAATAATGCTGGAAATAGTGTTTTATAGGCAAATATGCTTTAATATGCAAAGGGAACAAGAATATTTATTCCAATTTCTAAGAACATAGAATCCCGGTCATATCTTTAATTCAAAACCCTGGCATGATGATTGCAAAAGGCAAGCCATATCTGGCACATTGGACCTCAGAAAAGATACCTGAGTTTAAACTGGCATGAAGTATGTAAGAGTACTATGGAAATTTATTTTGTAATCACAGACTTGTATTGTTAAAAAGAGCCAAAGAATTAAATCCAACTCCCTCATTTACCAATGTGAATAGTTTTAAATGTCTTACTGAATTGCCTAAAAGAACTAAAAGGTGACAGTGACGGAACTGGAATCAGAATCCAAGAATGAAATCCAGGCCTGCTCTAAGTTCCATAGGTGTCCATTATTTATCCTTCACATAAGCTTATTAGTTTAATTATCTTAAAGGTTTCATTTCTAAGATATTTTATTGATTTTCCTTTAATAACAAAAATGACTTTTATAAAGATGTGATTATTTATAATGCCTATATTTAGCTTATAAATGATACCTGCAAATATCTTTGATGTAAGCTTAGAAAAACCATATGAACACATTTGCAGACTCATCTTTAACTTATCTCAGGCAAATTTATTTTTGATGATTCAGGTCATTTAAAAAATACCTTGGACTTAGATTACCAATCACAGGGTCGAAAACAAAATAAACAAGTATGCAAACATGACAGAATAAGTGATATTGAACTAAATCCTAATTTATTCTTTAATCATTTCAACTTTTTTTTGAGAGTGAGGGAGTACATGTGCAGGTTTGTTACATGGGTATGTTGTGTGATGCTCAGGTTTGCAGTACAAATGATCCTATCATCCAGGTAGTGAGCATAATATTCAATATGCATATTAGATATTTTTCAGCCCTTGGCCTCCCTCCCTTTCTGTTCCCTCTAGTACTTCCCGGTATCTATTGTTCCCATTTTCATGTCCATATGTACCCAGTGCTTCGCTGCCAGTTATAAGTGAGATTATGCAGTATTTAGTTTGCATTCCTGTGTGAATTTGCTTAGAATAATGGCCTCTAGCTATATCCATGCTGCTGCAAAGACACATTTTTGTTCCTTTTTATTGCTGTATAGTATTCCATGGTGTATTGGTACTTTTTTTAATCCAATCCACCATGGATGGGCAGCTTTGTTAATTCCGTGTCTTGGCTGTTGTGAGTAATGCTGCAATGAATATACGAGTGCATGTGTCTTTTTGGTAGAATAGTTTATATACCTTTGGTTGTGTATTCAGTAATGGGTTTAATTTTTCATCAATGTAACAAATTAAAAAAAAAATATTTTACACATGACTAAAATTTTATGGAAGATAATTGAGCATATTTTCTTAATATCATGATCTTCTACCCCCTTTAGATATTCTCTTTCTGGATTCAGATAGTATAATCAGAGAACAAGTGCGCCTCTGGGACATAAACTAAACATACAACAAATTCTAATGTAGTAGCCTTCTTTTTAAACTTGAGAATGGCTTTTAGGTAAAAGGTCTTCTCCTGAGCAGCACAGTCCAACTTCAGTGCTTTTATGTTTGTGTTGTTTATTTTTATAATAGGAACCAGTTTGTGTTATGTTATCTTTATATTCCCAGCACTTAACAGAGTGTCTTGCATAAAATAGATGTTCAACAAAGATGTTAAACTAACAAATGACAGATAGAGCTGTGTTAGCAGTATAATTACAGAAAAAAAAAAAAAAAAGACTACACAGAAATACTAAAAGCTGCTTGTTCTAATACTAGTCATAGAAATGATTAGCTATAATGAAAATTTAAGAATTTTGTTTGAGGTCTGTGAGACTCTTAGTAAACAATTAAAGGGATAAAGCAAACCATTCACAAAATATTGTATTTGCCAACATATCAATATACATTTTGGTGAACAGTAAAAAAATGTCAGCACTTTCCAAAAGCAAATAATCTTGTTTGGAGGAAAAGAAAGGCATTGATTTTCGCTAATGAATGTTTTTCAGCTTTTTGCAATACAGATTTCTCAATGCTGGAGTTGTTTTCTTTATAGCAACAAATAGATTGAATGTTGGCTTGAAAATGCCATCTTCAGGGCTTCTTTCCATTGCCAGCACTTAGTAAATGCAACCTAGTGTCTGCTGCTGCCAATGGTTGTTCCATTTTACAAATTAGAGTCCATGCCCTAGAGTGATGTAGTCGAAACATGACTAACACTGAGTGGCCATACAGGCAAGGTAGTAGAGGTGATGGGAACAATACTGAGTTCATAGATCAATACCGGTGAGTGCTGAAGTTGAGATTCCCTTCCTTAACCAATTTTGGTGGGAGTGCTAATAAGCAGTGAAAGACACAAAATGTGGTCTAAAGTAAGAAGAAAAACATTGCTTGCTGTGTTATTTTCTCTTGAATCACACAGAGTAAGCCAAGTTCCTAGTTCTTAAAGTTTTCTTGGTTTGGGTCACTTCAGGATCATTCGCTCTTCCATCTATGTAAACGAGAATAATCTGTATAAGTGTAGCATTGCTTATTGAATTAGCTTTCTCACTAGGTAACTTATGAACAGCTACACAGCCTCCACATTTTGAACAGTCTGACAATCTCCTGATAGTACCTTTAGGTTTAGTCATTCATTCGGTAGATGCTCAAAGAAATGCATAATGTCCAGGGATTGCCTGTTTTTTAATTCTATTGACAAAAATGTCATTCATTTTGTATGTATATCTCTAATAGTTTATTCATTATTGTCTTATGATGTTCTAATGTTAGAATATGTTTTCTATATGTATTTAGGATATTTTAATCAAGAAAGAGTGAAGCACACTAATTATTAATTGGCATAGATGAACTACTTGAAAATGAAACTCTGAAATTATAATAGACTAAGCACAAAAAGTGGCTATTTCTTAAATAATCAAGCCAAGATAATTCTAGATTGGCTGATATGTGGTTCTAATTTACATTTTTATTTAGAAACCCAGCTTGAGGCCGGGTGCGGTGGTTCACACCTGTAATCCCAGCACTTAGGGAGGCTGAGGCGGGCAGATCATGAGGTCAGGAGATCAAGACCATCCTGGCTAACACGGTGAAACCCTGTCTCTACTAAAAATACAAAAAATAAGCTAGGCGTGGTGGCGGGCGCCTGTAGTCCCAGCTACTCAGGAGGCTGAGGCAGGAGAATGGCGTGAACCCGGGAGGTGGAGCTTGCAGTGAGCTGAGATCACGCAAGTGCACTCCATCTTGGGTGGCAGAGCGAGACTCCATCTCAAAAAAAAAGAAAAAGAAAAAAAGAAAAGAAAAAAAAGAAGAAAACAGTTGTCATGAGAAGCTACTTGTCCTGGAACAAATGACAAAATGACATGCAGAAGGAGTGAGTGGCATGCTATGGAATGTTCAGAATTTTCTATAGTTAACTTTAGAGTTTGGTTTAGATAATTTTATCTACATCTTATGAACTATTTTTCTACTTTACTAACTCTTATTATGAGCATTTCTCCCAAATGATAACTCCCAGAAGAGTTTTTCTTTGTTTCTCTTTACCTATCAAAAAAGGAGAATTTTTTAAGATAAATATTAAATGCAAACAACAGAAACTAAGGTTTTTGTATTTAAAAGTGTTCTTAATTTTTAACTAATAATCATGCAAAGTGTTCTTTGTACTATATTTATGATTCAGGATCTACTTTATCATTTTTTAACTCAATAAATGAATGAAATGGATATTTGTATTGTTCCCATGGCTTGATAAATCTAGGTAGGTGACATAGCCATTTGCAGAGTTTGGCCAATTGAAAACATGTTTTCTGAATTTCTCTTATGTTGCTTCCCCTCCATTTCTAGCTTACAGTTTTGGAAGCTAATTTTTTCCAGAAATAATTGCAATTTTATGAGAAATTCACCAATGAAAATTATTACATTCTGAAGAGTACTTTAGAACTTATTTACAAACCAGACAGGAAATATGTAGAGTTTATCCATGAAAAAGCATCAATAAAATTCATTTTTAATCATGTAATTGTACTGTCATTTGTTTCCATGTAATTGGTGAAGAATTACATTTCTATTCATACCCTGGTTCCACTTTTGGAATGCAGCAAATGTAGTGTGAAAATGTCAGCAGCATAGTTTTGAATTACTGTTTTGCTTTTAAGTGCTATGCTCTTTGGTGTTTGATCAAGTGTAAGAAATATCTGTACGACTACATTGATGCATAGCCTGAGTTTATAAGTAAGGGGTTACTTAAACAAACAACAGTACTAAAATACTTTTTCACATGTGATTGCTATAATTAATAATGATAAAAATGTGAAGTTACCCAATAGCTTTGTTTTCTTTAACTTTTTGAGTATGGCATAAGTGTGTGTGTTTCTGTGTGAATAGAAGGGTAAATGTATTTTTGTGTGTGTTTTCGATATTGCAGAGGCCATTGAACTCACCTGGCCTCTCATATTTATATTTTATTGATCAGCTTTGGGACTATCTTTTACTGAGCTACAAATACCTCAGTCCTCAAGAGAGGAGAAAAACAGTATATAGATTACAAGGTTAAAAAAGAATTAATTCAAAAAAAAGATCCTGAGTGAAGCACTAAGCCCACTTTCTGGCAATATCTACAGATATTGCTTCTCTTCTCCTTCCTACAGTCACAGGCATGCATTCATAGGCAGAGAGAGAACCAAGATATGAACCTGAATTTCCTGATTCCTCAGCTGGCATATTCTTGTTTTGTAATAAGCAGCTGTTATTTTAGAAAATTCAAAATGGATTAATATAATTGAGAGCAAGTGTTTTCATGGTATGACTCTGTTCTAAGTGATCCACAGCCACGACAAAAAAAAAAAAAAAAGAGAGAAGAAGAAGAAAAGAAAAAAAAATGAAAAGCCAAAATATATATATATAAAAAAGAAAGAAATAGTAAAAATAATGCTGTGCCAAAAGCAAGAGGAGCCACATTACATATGGAATTAAAATAGTCTTCTCTTTGTGTTTTTTAAAACAATATCAACATGCACAGCACTTGGCATTTTCAAGGAAAGTGTCTCATTTCCATTAACAAGGAAACCTCCTAATTCACAAATACACACAGTGGGTGATGTGCGTTAATAGCACTCTTAGCAGCCGATAATGTGGTGCAGTTAATGTATCTCAGCTTGAATTAACTTTACCACAAGCTATTGTTTCTTTTTATACAGCACAGGATCGTGTGGAAAAATCTCTTAGAATCTCACAAGGGGAATTCAATTAACATTACTCACTACTGTACAGTCACATAAAATGGAGGCTATTTTAACCTTTTTTGAGTTTCCTGCTGATCAATTCAATGCTTTCCATTAGGTTAACTCCAGTTGCTCCAGAAACTCACCTTCATTGTTCAGAAAATACCGTTTCATTTATGGGGCAGAGTGTGGCTGCCAGTGGACAGCCAGAGTAGACTACACAGAAGAGAACATTTCCTCATAGAGTGTCTAGATTTGTCCCCGGGTAACATCACCTAACATGCATGTTTAAAACCCAGGAGCTTCAAATACTAGAACTGACTTTTTTAACCCTACCAGTATGCATTTGTTATGTGGCTTCTCTAGCTAAAGTAAAAATCCTGGATTTTTGTCATTAAGTCTTAGTACTTTAGTCCTCAGAAAATTAGAAAATAGATATACATGAACACAAAAATTATTTATCCTTTTAGAAATAATGTTACAGATAAGAAAAATACTTTATAGGAGCTGAAAGATGAGTGTC
Source organism: Chlorocebus sabaeus (assembly GCF_047675955.1). Lineage (NCBI taxonomy): Eukaryota > Metazoa > Chordata > Mammalia > Primates > Cercopithecidae > Chlorocebus > Chlorocebus sabaeus. The sequence goes on along the minus strand of NC_132930.1, from coordinate 22,280,579 downwards.
CTTGACACCTCTTCCACATTGACCACATCGCATTGCAGCTGACTCATGTTAAGTTTATTCCTCCAATTGTATTGTTTTTGTCCCATCCTGATAGTTACCACTCTAAAAGGACAGACCTCCAACTGGTCCCCCAGCAAAAACTCTGATACCTCTAATTCCTCCTTGGCATTGCCACCTGAATGGTTTTCAAAACCCAAATCTCCTTGCGGAACTTCCTTTGTTAAAAGCCTCTATGGCTTCCCAAAGCTCTCAAGATTCAATACCAACATCCCTGCAGATAACCCCAGGTGTCCCAGCCCCTATTTAATTTTATGGGCCCCACTTCTCCCCTTTGCTCTCCAGCTCTAATCACGTTGGCCTTCTTTTAGTTTCCGCCTATGAGAAACCTTTACAAAGGTATTAGCTTGATTGCTTTCTTAGCATTTGTCTCCCTAGAAAACAACTGCTATAAGAACGAGGGCTTTGTACTTGCCTGTCACATTGAGGACACTATTAATACATGTCAACTTAATGAATAGCAGAACGGAGAAGACATTTTACCAATGATACTTTCTGTTGGTTCAGAGTGTCCACTAGGAACATTTAAATTCAGTTTGCCAACCACACACGTATCTCCTCTCTCTGAATCCCCACATTTGAGTTAGTCATGCAATCTTCATTCAACAAATTGCAAATGAAAAATAAAGACAGTATACGACAACAAAGTGCTTACAATTTAGAGAGACAACAATGAGACAAATTAAGCTATAAAATAAGAAAAGAGCTCCAATTTATCCATGCAATTAAATTAGATTAAAAAATATATTTCACTTCAAAATGACAATATGAAATAAGTATACAACATTATCTCATATTCATCAATATAAAGTTCCCTAAATTTCACAAAAAGAGGCCAGGCATGGTAGCTCACACCTACATCCCAGCACTTGGTGACAAGGTGGGAGGATTACTTGAGCCCAAGAGTTCAAAATCAGCCTGGGCAACATAGGGAGACTCTATCTCAAAAAATAAAAATAAAACATTAGCCAGGCAAGGTGGCATATCTCTATATGGTAATAGATACAAGAACATTAAAGATCAAAACTTCCGGCCGGGCGCGGTGGCTCAAGCCTGTAATCCCAGCACTTTGGGAGGCCGAGACGGGCGGATCACGAGGTCAGGAGATCGAGACCATCCTGGCAAACACGGTGAAACCCCGTCTCTACTAAAAAAATACAAAAAACTAGCCGGGCGAGGTGGCGGGCGCCTGTACTCCCTGCTACTCAGAAAGGCTGAGATGGGAGATTACTTCACTTTGGGGTGGGAGGTTAAGGCTGTAGTGAACTGTGATCACACTACCGCACCACTTGAGCCTGGGAAACAGAGTGAGACCCTGTCTCCAAAAAAAAAAAAGCACTGTTTTCCAGGATAAAAGCATATCTTTTATTTCTTGGTGGAATCCATAGCATGTATATTGCCCAATAGTTATTAATCAAGTCAAATTGTATCAGTTCTTTCATCTCTCAATAAACATATATTTCTATCGAGTAATATGTCCTGACGAGCCCTCCTTACTACTCATTAAGATCTTGCATCTTCCAAATACACAATTGCTTTAGTTTAATCAGACTATATTTATGCCCTCAATTGTTATTTTATATGTGGCATCTAGTTCACATATGTATGAATGAACCTTGCTCTCAAAATACTAGTTGGCCTGGAAGGCTAGGTTAACAATCACCAAAGCACAGTAACAAAACTTGGACTGGGCTCAGGAGCTTAAATTCTAGTTTTGATGCCACAGACTTTTAGCTGGTGGCTTAGTACAAGTCATTGGAAGTTTTGATCTTTTTTTTTTTTTGAGACGGAGTCTCGCTCTGTCGCCCAGGCTGGAGTGCAGCGGCCGGATCTCAGCTCACTGCAAGCTCCACCTCCCGGGTTCACGCCATTCTCCTGCCTCAGCCTCCTGAGTAGCTGGGACTACAGGCGCCCACCACATCGCCTGGCTAGTTTTTTTGTATTTTTTTAGTAGAGACTGGGTTTCACCGTGTTGGCCAGGATGGTCTCGATCTCCTGACCTCGTGATCCGCCCGTCTCGGCCTCCCAAAGTACTGGGGTTATAGGCTTGAGCCACCGCGCCCGGCCGGAAGTTTTGATCTTTAATGTTCTTATGTCTATTACCATATAGAGATAGTAGCTCTTACCTTGACTGAAAGGTGGTTATGGATATGACATAACTTAAACATTATAAAGTAGTCTTTCTCAGAGATCATCCTGAGGACTATTGATCCCAGGAAATGGTCTTAAAGAAAGAGACCTGTGGTCACATAAGTATCAAAAATATGATCTATAATGGCAAGAAAGATCTACAAAGCAATTTCATATATTAAAATTCTAAGGCATGGCTTCAGGAAAACTATTTATTTGTATTTAACATGATGTTTTCCAAATTTGTTTGACTATGGAAACTTTTTTTTCTTCTTAGAGGACATGAAGCAGAGAAACTTTTTTATATTTGTAAAACATGTTAACACAATTGTGTGGAGTAATAAAACATTGATTTGTAGTGTTGTACATAGAATGTATTAAAACAGATTTCTAAAAGAAGAAAAATATCAATAATTAAGGGAATAATCAAATTATTATGTTTAATTTTTAAGTTTAACATATATACACACATATATATTACTATATTATTTTGATAAGACATACGATATTTAGTTAGATATTTATTTCTCATCTTTAGGCTAAAAGATGATAAATATCAAATATAAAATTATGTCAAACTTTCTATTTGTCACCTGATATAATTAGCTAAAAATCAAGTATAATTTTTTTAACTTACTTTCTTCTTGCAAACGTAGCAGTGACTGTATTCTAGATTTTAACCTGTGACTACCAAGAGATGAAGAAGGAGAATCACAGTACTCATGTAGTTAGTGGAAATCTTCTCCTAGCAACTTTCTCTATACCTTCAATTAGCCTAAATTATTCCAATATTTGCTTCTCTCTTACTTTTCACTTGTAAAATAAATTACATTCAGTAAGCACTGTACTTAAACAATACAAGCTATGGTTTCTCTTAGGATCAGAATAAGCTCATATGGGGAAAATACACATTTATATTATTGCTCAATGTTTACTTGGAAGCCACGGCATATATTAGATTATGTTTAGTCTTTTGTCTTTTTTTTTTTTTTAATTTGGCAGAGTGACTGGACTCCAAATATTTAATCTTAATTGAGAACTACAGCTACAATTGTTGAACAGCTGTAGCAGAATCACAATTTTATTTGACTTGTCCTTAGAAAGGGTAAAGTTTAATGTTGTTTAGTTTACAATTATTCACTTCACAGCATCACACATAAGAAAGGTAGCATGATGTGGTGAAATATGTGACTGTCAGTTGTTTAATTTGAAACTGACAGTGAGATTTTGTTTTAATATCATTGCTATTTTGTAAAAAAAACCAAGAATAAATGACCTTGCCAAAACATCTCTGAACCTTTCTTTGGGTTTAAACACTTTTTTGCAACAGCACATGGTTGTTTAGAGTGGTGACTCTCTAAGTAAGAGCCCTGACTAGCAGCCTCATCAACAACACCAAATGGGAACTTGTTAGAAATGCAAACATTTGCAAACATTTGACTCCATCCTAGACCTGCTGATACAAAAGTGGGGTGTCACCATATTGGCCAGGCTGGTCTCAAACTCCTGACCTCGTGATCTGCCCACCTCGGCCTCCCAAAGTGCTGGGATTACAGGCATGAGTCACGACTCCAGGCGAAGTACATTAACTTTTAAAAAATTATTGAGTGTTTTGCACAAACCCAATTTAGTAGGTTGGATCCCTGCAATGTCTGTGTGAATCAGTGATTAGGTGAACTCATTTTTGAGGTTCATTTTGTAGGAGCACTTAATCACTGCTTCTAAGGACAAGACTTGACATATAGGGTAACTGATTACTGTAATTTTTCCACTCAATCGTCTTGTTGTTTATATGTAGTAATGATGGAGGAAAAATATTTACGATTTAAACATTAGAAACTTGGCACAATAAGAAATCTCTCTACATACTGACTCTATTTGAGCACACAAGACTAATGGCTCCTAGAGGACATGGAACATACCTTTTTCATGTAATGCAAGTGTAACTCAACCATTTGTTTACTTATTAGTTTATTTACACAAGTATTTCTTGAATGTTTTATATGTTTGACCTTGTGTCAGTCCTAAGAACACAATAATGACTCTAAAATGCAATAATCTCATAAGGCAAAAAAAAAAAAAATACAAATGGTATTATAGTATACAGCTCATAAGTACGCCCATATCTTATTTTATTGTCCTTAGTAGATATTGCATTTTTTCACAATATCTACTAAGAAGATTTGTGGCAACCTTGTGTCAAGCAAGTCTATTGGTGCCATTTTTCTAACAGCATGTACTCACTCTGCCTCTGTGTCATATTTTCGTGATTCTCCCAATACTGCAAATATTTTCATTAATATTATATATCTTATGGTTATCTTTAATCAGTGATCTTTAACATTACTATTACAATTGTGCTGGGGTATCACAAACCATGCCCATGGAAGACTGTGAACACAATTGATAAATGTGTGTATTCTGTGTGTATATTCTGACTGTTTCACCAATCAGTCATTCACTCATCTCTCTCCCTCTTTGGGGGTCTCCCTATTCCATGAGACACAACAATGTTAAAATTAGGCCAACCAATAACCCTCCAATGGCCTCTAAATGTTCAAGTGAAATCTTGAATAAATGATTAAGCTTAACGAGGAAGGCCTATTGAAAGCTAAGATAGGCTGAAAACTAGACTTCCTGCACCAAACAGCTAGCCAAGTCGTAATTTCAAGAGAAAGTTCTTCAAAGAAATTAAAAGGGCTGGGTGCAGTGGCTCACACCTATAATCCTAGCACTTTGGGAGGCCAAGGTGGGCAAATCAACTGAGGTAAGGTGTTTGAGACCAGCCTGGCCAACATGGCAAAACCCCATATCTACTAAAAATACAAAAATTAACTGGGCTTACTGGAACATGCTTGTAATCCCAGCTACTTGAGAGGCTAAGGCAGGAGAATAGCTTGGGAGACGGAGGTTACAGTGAGCCACAATCATACCACTGCACTCCAGCCTGGATGACAGAGCAAGACTTCATTTCAAAAAAGAAAGAAAGAAAAAAGAAATTAAAAGTGCTACTCCAGTGAACACACAAACAATACAAAATGCAAAATGAAAAAGCCTTACAGCTGATGGAAAGTTTTTGTGGTCCAGATAAATGACCCAACTAGCCACAACATTCCTTTAAGCCAAAGCCTATGCCAGGGGAAGGCCCTAACTCTCTTTAATTATGTGAAGGCTGAGAGAGTTGAGGAGCTGAAGAAGAAAAGTTTGAATATAATAGAGGTAGGTTCATGAGATTTAAAGAAAGAGGCAATCTTGATAACATACAAGTGCAAGAGGAAGCAGCAAGTGTTGATGTCCAAGATGAAGCAAGAAAATCTAGCAAAGATAATTGATGATGTTGGCTATACTAAAGAATGGCTATCCCATGTACACAAAGCTGCTTTCTATTGAAAAAGGATGCTATGTAGGACTTTCTTAGGTAAAGAACAGAGGTCAGTGCCTGGCTTCAAAGTTTCAAAGGACAGGATGACTCATATTGAAGGTTAATGCAGCTGGTGACTTTAAGTTGAAGTCAATGCTCATTTACCATTCTGAAAACCTTAGGGCTCTTAAGAATTATACAAAATGTACCTTGCCTATGTTCTATAAATGGAACAACAAAGCCTGGATGACAGGACATCTGTTTACATTATGTAATACTGAATATTTTAAGTGCACTGTTGAGACCTACTGCATTGAAAACAAGATTCCTCTCAAAATATTACTGCCCATTGGCAATATACCTGGTCACCCAAGGGCTCTAATGAACATATACAAGAAGATTAGTGTTGTTTTTCTGACAGCTAAAATAACATTTATTCTGCAGTCCATGGATCAAGGAGTCATTCTGACTTTCAAGTTTATTGTTTAAACTTTCAAGTTTATTATTTCATGTTTATTGTTTAATACATTTCATAATGCTATAGCTGCCATATATAGAGATTCCTCTGAAAGATCTGAACAAGGTAAACGGAAAATCTCTAGAAAGATTTTCTAAATCTTAAACCATTCTAAATGTTATTAACATCTCCATTTATGATTCATGCAAGGAGGTCAAAATATCATTAAAAGGATTTTTGAGAAGTTTATTTCAAATATCATCAATGACTTTGAAAGGTTCGAGATTTTAGTGGAGAAACTAACTGCAGATGTGTTGGAAATAGCAAAAGACATAGAATTAGAAATAGAACCTGAAGATGTGACTGAATTGCTGCCATCTCATGATATATTTCAAAAAGATTAGGAGTTGTTTATTAACAAATCAAGTGGTCTCTTGAGATAGAATCTACTCCTGGTGAAGATGTTGTAAATGTTCTTAAAAATACAACAAATGATTTAGAGTATTAAATAAACTTAGTCGGGAAAGCAATAGCAGGGTTTGATAGGATTAACTCCAATTTTCAAAAACCGTTTGTGGGTAAATTGCTACCAAACAGTACTGGATAATACAGAGAAATCTTTTACGAAAGAGTTAATAGTTGTAGCAAACTTCATTATTTGTTGTAGCCACCTCAGCCTTCAGCAACCATTATCTTGATTAGTCCGCAGCTATCAACATTGAGGCAAGATCCTCCAATAGCAAAAAATATTATGACCCTTAAGACTCAGATTATAGCATTTTTTTTCAATAAAGCATTTTTTAAATTAAGGTAATACTTTTGGTATACCTCATGCTATTGCACACTGAATAGACTGTAGTATAATTAAAGATAATTTTGATATACATTAAGAAACCAAAATAATCTTATGACTTCCTTTATTGTGATATTTGCTTTATTGCAGTGACTTGGGACTAAACGTGCAATATTTCTGAGGTATGCCTTTGATTGGCTATTACATGACTAAGCAATAATTCCATACTACTGTTTCAGCCAAGGAATTGTCAGGAAGTATCCTATAACTTCATAAATTCATATAACTGTCATATACACAAAGCATAAATACTTTTATTTTACTTTATTTGTTTGTTTCGTTTTTCCCTTTGGTGACTAATATGCTACTATCTCCTTTCCCCAGAGGGAGATAAATATATCGTGTTTTTCATCAATGCAGTGTAGGAAGAGAATTCTAGACACAAAGAGAGAGAGAGAGAGACAAAAAAAAAAAAAAAAAAAAAAAAAGGAACAGGTCATGCAGGTCAGGAAGAGCTGCAGGGCTAAGCATGCCAACCAAAAATATTCCCAGGACTAACAAGTAAAGCAGATCATCAGCATTTTGCAGAGTGTATTGGAGAGAGAGAAGCAAAAGCTCTGTGGTCTTTATGTTAAAAAGACACGTCTGCTCTGGAATCAAAATACTTCCAATCCTGGCACCCTACTCTCTGGTCTATGACCTTGCATTAGTTATTTAATCTCTCTGAGATGGATTTCTAATGCAGAATTTGTGTGAAAAAATAGTACCTGCTTCATAGGATTATTGTGAGAATTAAATAAGATTATCCACATAAAATTTTCTCCATTGTATCATGCACAAAGTAAGTGCTCGGCATTTTTTTTCTTTTTACTACTGTTATTATTAACTTTTCCAAATAGAAAATTTAGGCTCTTCATAATATGGGCATAACTCCTTCATCAGATTATTCCACGGACATTAAATTCAAACTTCAGAGCTTTAAATTGCAATGAAACTGAAAATGTCACAAAAGGAAGAATAGATAAGAGACTTAAAAGCAAAATATTTTTAATAAGTATGTGATATTCACTATAAAAATACTGGGAACTTATATAACAAAATGGGAAGAGTGGTTGCCTAATCAGTGCTCATGATACTAGTTTTTTTTCATCTTTCTCATATTATCTGATATTTCCACATTGGTAACAATTAAGTATACATTACTTTTAAAATCATTAGGAAAATAAATTTGAAGGAAAATGTATTAATGCATCTGTTTCAATACACTATTTTAATAATATATATGCCTATCTGGATACACATTAATGAGTACAAATATAAAAGGATACAGGAACAGAAAGGAGAAGTCCATACTTTATGTTCATTAACTTTGAAGACAAGCTTTCCAGACTAGTTGACCCTAAATAAAATTTTTAGAGTAAACAAGGAGAAAAACAAAAGAAGTAAAAGAAAAAGGGGACATTCAACCAAATTTAATGCTGAGTCCTGTGGCATCTATGGAAATGGCTGAGCATCTTTACAGGATTGCAACTGCTACCTGGCGCTGTAGTGTGTGCCTGTGTCCCAGCTATTCACTGGCTGATGCAGGAGGATCTTTTGAGCCCAGGAGTTCTGTGCTATAGTGATCAAGAGTCCTCCATAAATTCAGCATCAATATACTGACTTCCTGGGAGAGGAGGACCACCAGGTTGCCTAACGAGGGATGTAACAGCCCAGGTAAAAAAATAAAATAAAATAAAAATAAAACAGAGCAGGTCATAACTCCTGTGTTGATCAGTAGTGGGATCACTACTAATGCAATTTCTTCCAAAGAAATGGGAGATCCCGTTTCCTTAAAAAAAAAAAAAAAAAAATTCAAGTGCTTTCATAGGTCAGGAGTAAAGAATAATGGAAAGTAGTAATGGGAGATGAGTCAGAATCCGTGGCTAAGTTTTGTATGACTCGTTAAGGATTCTATGTTCCACCGAAATATCAAAGTGCCTTTGTATAATTTAATGATGTTAAAAGATCATGCTGGTTCAAGGACTGTGAGGCCTGAGCAAGTTAAGAGAGCAAAGGAACTGTGGCAGAAACCATGGCAAGAAAAGGAGAGAGATTAAACAGTCACAGTGCAGTTAACTTATAAGAACTGGACTAATTATTTCCATTCTTGATAAAATTCTTCTCTTACATTCCCATAAAATAGTTTTAATGGCTAAGGGAATGAGAGTCCTTAACTCATTAATATAAGGAAGGAAGACAATGGAAGGAGCACAGGTTGTGGGCTATTGAACTAAAAGAGGGGAGAGATAATGAGTTTAAATTTGTTCAGATATAAGGGCTGGCTATGGTGCAACTATTCATGTCTAGTAAGCAATTGGACAGGACAATGAGCTGAGTGAGGTGGGTGGAAAAACTTTCCATAGCTAGAGATGGTGGAAAAATAGTGTAGGCGGAGAAATGAATGCAAAGTGTCAGCAATTGGCTGCTTAAAGGAAAGCAAAAACTGTATTCAGAGAGTAAAACAGGGGTAAGTCTGGCAGAAGCACAGAATTTCTATAAGGGTGTTGGGAGAGAAAGGTGAAAAGGACTATTTGAGCAGGATTAGAAAGAGTCTGGCGTGCCAGAGGGAGAAGTTAATATTGCAGTCTATTTAGAAGGAGATCCAATCATGGGGAGGGGGAGGAGGGAGGGATTGCATTGGGAGTTATACCTGATGTAAATGCGAGTTGATGGGTGCTGACGAGTTGATGGGTGCAGCACACCAACATGGCACAAGTATACACATGTAACAAACCTGCACGTTGTGCACATGTACCCTAGAACTTAAAGTATAATAATAATAATAATAATAATAATAATAATAATAAAAGAAGGAGATCCACTTACTTACATAGGGCCACAATTGTTCCTGGTAAAGAAATGCAATGTAGTGTTTAAGAAAAAACTACAAGAGTAAATAGCCTAGCTTTAAATCCCAGCCTTAAGGCTTACTAGCAGTGTGACTTGGAGCAAATTGTGAATCCCTTAGTTCTTTAGTTGTGCCATCTGCAAGCTGATGATAATGATTGGCTACTTTCCCTGGGTGGTTATAAGGATTAAATGTGTTAATATATATGTCACCCTGTAGGAAGTGTTATATGTGGACATATGTATGCAAAATATGCATACACATATACTGCAAATATTATTACTCTATCTTTATTTCTTGTATTCTTCTGATGAGATACATCTCATATGAGATATATGAGACTCCTTTCTACTCTCTAATTTTACCTTCAATAAAAAAAAACAGCTCTCGTCTTTATAATACCAATCTTTAATTTCATTTATGGAGACAGGATTTATAAGGTCCTTCTCATTCTCATGAGTAGCATCATCATGACACATTTTGATGTATAGCACATCAGTAATATTTAAGAAATGGTAAAAAAAAAAATTATAATTTTCAGGCTTATTTACTTATTTTTTGATGAATAGCTGATTTTTATTTAAATTGAACAATTTATATGTCAACTTATCGATACTGTGTTCACGAGTTAATATTTCTATAGGATGGTTCTTAAATACAGGTACGTTACATGGACACTTATCTCCAGGCTAAGGCTGCCTAGGCACCTCATCCTCCTGCCTACAATGATTACAATAGATTGGGGTGAGTATGTAACCTATATCAGCCTTACGAGGTGGACACTTTGGATTTTGCTTATAGTACTAAAGACAAACTGAGTCTTTTCTTGAAGAGCGAGGTGGTAATACGTAAGGCTGTAACACATAGAGCAATTTGCAAATATTAGAATGAAGTCTGGAGCTACCAAGGGGATCAGCATAGTGAACATGGAAATGAAGCTGATGTCACAAACAGTAGAACATAGAGTGTATGTGTGGCCTCCTGATTCAAGGCTTACCTGAAAAGCGCTCTATCTGTAGATTAACATATAACCTAAGTGCATATATAAATGTTCTGTGTTGTTTAGGTCACTTTAAGTAAAGCTTTCTGTATTTTATAGTACAAAAGTCCTCACAGATATGACTGCTTATACAGGTTTTAACCTACTTATGCTTTATTACTTCTCTCTGCTCTCTGAAAGTCAGAATATAAACATCTAAAGTTATTTCAAAATATGTGCCTAGGCATTTTACTTTTGTTATGTGATAGTTATGCATTCTGTAAATATTTGCAGAGCTCCTAATATGTTTAAGGTATTTGGTGATGCTGGGGATAAAATAAAAATATAATATATACAATTTTATTGCATATTTAATCATATCTTTTTTTTTTTTTTTTTTGAGACGGAGTCTCGCTCTGTCACCCAGGCTGGAGTCCAGTGGTGCGATCCCGGCTCACTGCAAACTCCGCCTCCCGGGTTCACGCCATTCTCCTGCCTCAGCCTCCCGAGTAGCTGGGATTACAGGCCCCCGCCACCATGCCCGGCTAGTTTTTTGTATTTTTAGTAGAGACGGGGTTTCACTGTGCTAGCCAGGATGGTCTCGATCTCCTGACCTCGTGATCCACCTGCCTGGGCCTCCCAAAGTGCTGGGATTACTGGCGTGAGCCGCCGCGCCCGGCCTTAATCGTATCTTTTGAATGAAGTAGTCTACCTATTGAATGCTTCATATTGAATGAATCATTGAGTGACCATACCAATGAAGTATACAGAGGTATCATGCGAGTTCACTTCAACACATTTTGTAAGTATATAATATATCCCCCAGACTATGTCATCAATTTGTTGGTTCTCGGCAGTAAATCCATCCTTCATTTCCTGCTCTGGGAAGATTTAACAGGAGCTCCTTAAACCTTGTTGCTTTCCAACATGGCATGATTTTAAGTTTTGTCGGTAGTTTGTGCTGGAGACCAGCTACTACTTTCAAGAAGAGGCTTTCCTTCCTGATTCTACTGTGCTTTTCTCAATAGACTCCTTCAGTGCACCCAGTGCCCCACTCCTGCAGCACGGGCGACTTCAGCACCTGGCTCTCCCAGCATGTGCACCTTCTGTGACACCCAGCCTCTGTGTGCACAGAGGTGAACATCTTCCTGAAAACCGCTTCTCCTGGTACCTTAAAGGAAGAATATCCAGCAAGTTGCACTGCTGCAGCATCAGATGAACTTCAGTGCCCTTCAGTGAGCCATGCCCATGTTTTCTCTAATGACGTCTGGATCACAGTCCTCGGGACAGTGACTGCTCCTTATATCTGCTGTTCCTCTGGTTTTTAGAGGTCTCTTTAACTTTTACTACCAAGCCCACCTTAATCTATTGCAATTAATATTCTTTATACTAATCTTTTTATTTTCAAATTATAATGTGGTTTGTCTCCTAAGTAGAAATGGCAAATGCAGGTACCAAATCTAAACCAGGAGAGTTTGGGGAATTTTCTAATAGGAGGTGACTTACCAGTTGAAGTTTGGATGTTGAGAAAATGCTAGTGAAGAGGATAAAGAGAAGCTAGATGAGGTGCAGATAGAAGCAGTTGTTGAAAAAGGTACATGTTTAAGTCATTGGTTCTCAAGGTATGATCCCAAACTAGCAACATCAGCATCACTTGAGAAATTGACATGAAAACAAATGTCCAAGACTGAATCAGAAACTCTCAGGGTAGGCCCAACAATTTTTGTTTTAATAAATCCCCAAGGGGATTTCTATGCATGCTAGAGTTTAAGAACAATTAGCTTGACTTGCTATGATTTTGGTGTGATATTCTTTCATCATAGTCCTACACTGTAATGATGAACGAGTATGCTACCCTTTAGTCAGAATAAATAATATTTTAATAAATGTCATGTGCATCTACCTTCCAAGGTACTGAGAGTTGATACTATAACCACAGTGGAAAAAAAAAACAAACAAACAAACAAAAAAAAAACAAAGAAAAAAATGGAACATGTAAAAATAAAGTATAATAATCTGAGTGAGAAAAAATAGGGCAGATTATTTTATAAAAAATTATCAGCTTTTAAAATATTAAATGTTATATACCATACATTTTAATTCTTTTAATAATGTCATCTTCTGTCCTACAAAGGATGAAGGTCTGTAGTTAAAAGAAATTATTCATTATTGTCTTTCAACTTACACTAAACTGTCTATGTCAATGTGACAAGATTCTTTTCATGGCCTAGTATTAAGAAATTCCCCACTAATAAGGTTTTGATTATTTCATTGATTTGTTAGTTGCCTGAGGCCATTCAATAGAAATTCTTATTATTGTGGAGTGATAAGCAGGATGTGTTTTAGGTCATATTATTCATATGAAAAATATTTCCATAAGTTGAAATATTTCCATTAACAGAGTTCTATGTGCTGCTTCTCAAGGTTAATTGTTTCCTCTGATCTCCAGTTAATATCTATTATTCTTAAACCCAGAGATTAGCAAAATGACAGACAGAGAGGGCATTCAATGTCTGGAAGATACTGATTGGAGGCTTTGGGTTTTTTTAGACATAGACCAAATAGCATTTAAAAACTAGCTTCAAAAGATAAAAAACAATTATGATAAATTATATGATAGGTTCACCCTTAGATTTTCTGTCTTTAAAAACAAGTCAACAATATTTGATAAGAAAAACAGGGCAACATAAAAATTTATATTTTATTGTGCTGCCATAATTTAACTTATTTTTAGATCAATTTAAGAAGAATATGTGTTTTTCTACTATTTCATGGGTAAATATGGGCATTAATGCAAGATATAACTTAGATAAAGAGTTTACATTTAGTGCTTCAGTATGTATTGCTGAAAGATTTACAGGAAAGCAGTGATGAATGTTAAACTGTACAGGCACCAGAATGTGACACTGCAATAGTGATTAAAGTAGTATCTGAACCAACAAATGCAAATTGCCAAGTGTTATTTCTAACCATCATGATTTCTTTTTAATGCAAATACTCTGTGATTCATTCTACTTCTGGACATGTTTCACTTTAAAATAGTATGGATTACTGATATCTATTACATAAGGCTTTTTTTTTTTTTTTTGTAATTCTATTTCCATAATATTTGTGCAACCACATGCCCAGGCATACTCCATTTTTTCTCCTATTAGAGGTAAAGCACTTTCACCCACTATAAAATACATTTAGGGGACTCCATATACTAGAAAATGGAAGGCCAACGAGCTAAGTTTTAAAAGAAGACAGTATCTTTTGTGATAAACCATGAGGTTATTGAAATTTCTTGAAAATTCTAACTGTTAGCCAAAAACTTTGGTATAAATGCATTAGCAAAATTAGCCACTCACTCCTTTAAGTGAGATTTGAAGTTTATCACTAATTCAATTATCTGAACCAAGGAAAACATAGAGTGTGAGAGACAAATGACTGTAATTTTGCTTTTTATAAGGCGCAGGCAGAAGAGATAATATTCTCTGATACTGCATTGACCCTCAGATACAGTCAATGTGGGTATCCACATTCACATAAAGTGCAAAAAATGAGAGTCCTGCCAAAGAAAAACAAGAATCCTTAGCTTCTTGGCCATGTCATCATTATCTCTCTATCCTATCCAGCATAAAGGCTTCCAGTAAACCATATTGATCAAAATCCATAAGCTGAGAATATTACTTTAAGAGACATTCAAGTGCAACTCTTCGGTTACTATTTTACAAATAGTTGGTCAGATGACAATAAATAAAAGCTATCTCCTTGGGCTCATAGAGTTTATAATAGAAACAAACAGAAAAGCAAATTGTAGCTATCTTCAAAGTCACAGCCTCAATGCTACAAAATGATGCTCAGCCAATTGCATCCTACATCTCTGTGCTGTGAAGCTACACAAACTCAAACGAAAATATTGACACTGAATCATAGTACCCTTGTTATACAAAACAGAAAAGTAATTTTTGGAAGTCCTGTAGCTCTTAAGCACTGCAAAGGTTAGGCCTATGCACAAAGAAAGAGAGGGAACAGGATGGAATGCCACCTTCAGCCATTCTCACGTCTCTGCTGTACATGTTGCTAAATCCACATACCATCTTGTTATTTTGGCCATGCACGTGTACTGTCTTATTTCCCTGAATTTTTTTAATGGGCCACTTTTTTAACTGACATCAATGTATCTAAAAAAGAAGCTTGAAGTTACTAGCGTAAAAACAAAGCCAGTATCATGCAATAAAAGAAAATATTAAAAATTAGTAATCAAATCTAAAATGTTAGTTATTAAACTTTAGGAAAACTTGTGCCTGCTCAAGACTCTGATTTTGAGATTTGTTCTAGCTCTGTTAATAAAAACAAGCTATTTATCATCCAATTGATAAAGTTTAATACTAATTAACTAGCTTGGCTTTCTCCTTCATTGAACTACAGGAATTGACCAAAAAAATCAAAACTAAAGACTATCTGATTGCAAAATTTCAAAAGACAAGTGATAAGTAGAAGACCAGAAAGTTCTGGTAAAAATAAGCAAATTATATATCAAAAATGTGAAACAGAAAGTTAGACTCCTCAATAGCAACAATGGACCTAAGAGGTGATGGAATAATGCTTTCTTAATAAGGCATAAATATTTTCATTCCAGTGTTTGATGTCTAGCTAAATTCTGAATCAGGAATTCAGAGAGAAAGGTATTTACAAATGTGCAAAGGCTTAAGCATGTTTTTTAACATGCGTTCATTTTTAGGAAACCAAGAAGAAAAGAAGAAAATCTTAGACATAGGATCTAGGTTCTAGGTTTTTCTTAGAAAGCAAGGAAGGAAAATTCAGGATATAAAATTTGTAGTAAGTCCAGAAGGCAAACAGTTCCTATTTAAGCAGGACAACAAAAGATGATGAGAGAGAACTGACCAGGTAATCAAAGCAAAAGAAGCAATTATAGAGATTGATAGATTATCTGATATATTTGAGTTTGAAATTGAATATTGATAGGTGATTGATATGTAAATTGGATTTCTGAAATGAGGGATTGTTTCCTTAAACACAAGAAATTATTTCAAAAGGCAAATTGCAATTCTAGAAACACACAAAAAATTACATAAGGAAAAAATAATCATCAAAGACCACTTGAATCTACGGTAACTAAAATTACATAATCATAACATAATAAGAATAAAAGCATATTCAGTTCAAATTTTGATATATCAATATTAGCAGAAATGGCAAAATAAAGGGATGAAAATATAAGATAGCTTAATTATACTTTGGGGACTGCTTGAGGGTGGAGGGTGGTAGGAGGGAGAGGATCAGAAAAGATACCTATATGGCACTATGCTTAGTGACAAAATAATCTGTACATCAAATCCCCATGATATGTGTTCACCTATGTAACAAACCTTCACAGGCACTTCTGAACCTTAAATAAAAGTTAAAAAAAGGAAAAAAAAATCTTTGATAGGAACTAGGTGAAGAAGCACATAGATCTAAAATTAATGTATCAAGAAATAGAGGCATAAATACGCTCTATAAAATAGTAAAAAAAAAGTAACAACTAAAAATAGTAAATTTTGTTGTTCATGGACTGAGATCGGGTTGAAATAAAAGATATTAAGTAAAAAGAAATTCAAACATTACATATTTGTCTTGGACAAAAATAGAATTCAACTTAGAAAGAAAAAATTGCAGTAACAAGGAAATCAGTGTTGCTTGATGCTATTTTCCAGCCCTACCTGTGATAGATACACGAATTGCATATAGTGATTCTTAGTTCTTTTGTAATTACTCTGAGAAAAAGTGAACAATCATTAATCACCATGAAGAAGTATCTTGTATTGTTCAAATACAAATTTTTAAGATACTTATAATTATTAGTTATGAGGCTGTGAGCCTAGAAAATAAAATTTACTTTAATAAGAGTTTACCTATAATTATCATTTTATAGGAAACTTGTGTTTATCTGTTTAGTATATCTTATCTAATGAACTCTGAGATATTTGAGAGAAAAGAATTTTCATTCTTCTCTGATTCTGTTGTACTGGGAAAATGGTAAGTATTCAATGCATGCTTTGCTTTTATTTTAATTTTTACTTTTATTTTTATTATTACTATTTTTTGAGACAGAGTCTGGCTCTGTCCCGCGGGCTGGAGTGCAGTGGTGCGATCTCAGCTAACAGCAACCTCCGCCTTCCGGGTTCAAGCGATTACCCTGTTTCAGCCTCCCGAGTAGCTGGGACTGCAGCCGCCCGCCACCACACCCGGCTAATTTTTGTATTTCTAGTAGAGACGGGTTTCGCCCTGTTGGCCAGGCTGGTTTCGAATTCCTGACCTCAGGTGATCCACCCGCCTTGGCCTCCCAAAGTGCTGAGACTACAGGCGTGAGCCACCGTGCTCGGCCATATTTATTATTATAAATTAAAAATTTTTAAACTTATATCTGAACTATTTGGTAAAAGGGTTATTACTTTTTTTTCCCCCAAAATTTCAGAGCTTAGGTCACAAGTGTCATTATCTCCCCCTTCATTTTCCCCCAATTTTTTACAGTGGTCAAATGCACGTTGACATTTACCATCTTAACCATTTTTAGGATCGCAGTGCAGTGGTATTAAACACATTCATAATGTTGTGCAACAATCGCCACCATCTGTCTCCGTAACTGTTTTCATATTGTCAAACTGAAACTGTGTACCCAGTAAATGATTATCCCGTCTTCCCTTGTATCTATAGCCCCGAGCCACCTCTGGTCTATTTCCTGTCTCTATGACTTTGACTACTCAGTCCTGATGTAATTGGAATTATATAGTATACTTTTCTTTTTGTGTCTGTTTTATTTCACTTAGGATAATGTCCTCCAGGTTCACTGATGTCATAGCATATGTCAGCGTTTCTTCCTTTTTAAGACTTAATTATGCTCCATTGTATGTATATGCCATATTTTGCTGATCCACTCATCTGTTGATGGACACTTGGATTGTTATCATGTTTTAACTATTGCAAATAATACTACTATGAATATAGGTGTACAAATACCTCTCAGACACCCTGTTTTCAATACTTTTGGTTATATACCCAGAAGTGAAATCGTTGAATAATATGGTAATTGTATTTTCACTTTTCTAAGGAACTGCCGTACTGATTTCCATGGTAGCTATACCATTTTACATTCCCACCAACAATGCACAAGTTTCTGAAAGCAAGGGGAACCGATCCAATCATTGTATTAACATTTTCATGCTTCATTCAGCAAAGTATAACAAAATTTTAGAGTTTATAAAAAATGTTAACTTATTTTAAAATAGCTCATCATTGTCCTGGAAAGACTTTTGCTAGAATAAGTTAAAATTTATTTGGATAATCACAGCAGTAATCTGGAGAATTAATTATGGAAAGCTCTGCAGTGACACAATAATTTCCAATTACATTTCACAGCACCCTTTTTGTTGAGTGTCTTGTTTGTCTGTCTTTCTCCTCATGAACTACTTGGGAAGAAATTATTCCTTTAAAATACCCCATAAGTTTATTCAGAAAGGACTTTATAATTTTAGTACAACTGTTTATGTCAAAAGGTGTACTCTGAAAGATGAAAGCTTGCACAAGCGTGTGGGCCTGGGGAACATTTCTCTAGTAAAAGGCTTTGCTCCTTTGTTACAATAAATGGTCTTTCTGCATTCGGGGGCTCTGGCTCTGAGAATTAATGCTGACACTCAAACTTGGATTCTTATTGGACTGAGCAATAGAAACACTTTAAAAGATCATAGCAACACAGAAAAAATATACAAAAACTAAAACTCAGAACTAACTTAAGGTATTAGAAAACTGTGCAAACTATTTATCTTAGCATTTACTTTAAATCAAGAATAAAAAGTGTAATACACTGGGCTTTTGGAACATAAGGGTTTGTTTTAGCATTATATACTGAAAAAATAGGAAGTTGGGGTCTCTGATTAACTGGCAAAGAATTAAAACAAATAATAAGAGCTCATAAAGCTAATGCTTTAGTCAGTGATGCAACAAAAGTTGTTGTTCACTGAAAGTCATATACTCTCAAACCTGTGGAAAGCTGTAAAAGCCATTCTAAGTAAAAGTCCACATCTGTGTTACAAGAAGAAGAGCATTGTATCTGCTTTGTAAAATATATATTGAAGTCCATAATAGCTGCAGGAATTCCTTAGA
Organism: Chlorocebus sabaeus; assembly: GCF_047675955.1. NCBI lineage: Eukaryota > Metazoa > Chordata > Mammalia > Primates > Cercopithecidae > Chlorocebus > Chlorocebus sabaeus. The sequence goes on along the minus strand of NC_132930.1, from coordinate 22,261,764 downwards.
TCCAGAAATGTTTCAAAACTCAGCATGTTTTAGTTTTCTCCTTTGATTATAGGAAGATAATATAACATATACAGTTGATCCTCGAATTATGATGAGGTTACCTCCTGATGAACCCATTGTAACTTGATAACACACTAAGCCAAAAATACTTTTATTTCTGACAACACACTAGACAGTTCCCAAATTGTGGTGATTTGACTTAGGACATTTTTACTTCACCATAGTGCAAAAAGCAATATACATTCATTAAAAATTGTAAACCCTTCTTAGGTCATAAAAAGCTCCTCAACTTACAATGGAATTATATCCAGATAAACCCATCACAGAGTTGAAAAATTGTAAGTGGAACCATTGTAATTTGGAGACCATCTGTATATGTTAAATGACATCATTCACTGAGTTTGACTTAGAATCCCATAATCAAACATATGTATACTTTAGAAGCTAAATACACAGGTATTCTCAAACATGTAATTCTGATGTTTTAGTCCTAAATGCCTTGATGTTTGAAAATACATCCAGAGAAACAGATATCCAGAGAAAATGTACTACTTAATATACTAGGCAATTTAAAAACATGTATCAAGAAATATACATGCAAAGGGAAAATATATGTGACATGATGCTCATAGAAATGAGCAACAGGTATTCATAAATTTAGAGAATGGTTGGTCCTTGCAGAGACTTCAGAGGCTATAGAGAAAGTATTTCTTTTTTGTTTATTTGTTTTTCAGACTGGAAACACTGAAGCTCAGAAGTATTATAAGACTTAACTGATGTAGTCCTAAGGCAAGATGATGTTGTAAGATCACTAGGGTCATGATTAAAATCACTCATTCCTGTTTACATGACCAGAGTTATGCTCTATTTCTCACTGTAGTAGATGAGTACCTCTAAAGGGCAAAATAAGATCACTAAGCATTTCTCACTTCCTGCCTAATTTAGTTATTTTATTTGTCCTAGAATCTAAGATGCTTTATTCAATGATGATCAGGAACTTCATGAACTACCTTTCAAGTTCTCAATTGTTGCCCGCCCAAAGTGCTTATAATCCAGAATATATAATGGTTAAGTAGACTTTAGCATAACTCTTTATACATTGCCAGTTTTATAAGTAGCATATGTGTTCTAATTTTTGACCACAGTATAGCTACCTTTTCTGGTGGCTTTGTTGCCTGCTATTCTGTTATTGAAAGTCATCTTCATTGTCTGCTTCCTGCCTCTGTCTAACTTTTTTAACAACAAATATTAATGAAAGACTGTCTATGCTCTAGGCACCGTGATAACCATGGGGACACCAAAAAACATCAAGATGCGATGGAAAGATCAGTACCTAGGTCTGCAACCTTGGGAAAGTGACTTAAGTGCTTTCATCTCTTTTGTCTATAAAACCAGAGGTTATGAGGTACAAATGAGATTAGGAAGGAACCACTAGAGGGGCATATTTTCTATCACAGCTGTCAAGGGCAGAGTGGACAGGAGTTCAGGTGGGATACAGAACATCAAGAGTGAGGATACAGAACATTTATTTTCCAGGAAACTGCCTTGTGAAAGGTGATTCTACAATTAATGTTGTGGCGAATATTCAATTGTTAACACATTATACTATAAACCTTAGTTAAACAGAATTATTTGTTGTAAGGCTGCCCGTAATACATCAAGACGTTGGAGACAATCATGTATTTGGGACGCGAGGCAAGAGAGAGTATTAGTTCAGAGTGAGAATATGAGGGCAGTGGGCATTTGGCAGGAAAAAAGACAAATAAGTGAAGGCAGGGTTTAGATAAATGGAAGAAGGTATTAAAAATACACTCTGTTTCATTTTCAACTCTGTCTCCTCCCGGTTTTTCAGATATCAACAATTATAAACTTTGAGTTTGTCTATGGCTCAGTTATACATTGCTTTGAAATTTTGTTATCAAGCTAACTATTTGTACGTATATTGCTTATTGCAGATGTTATGCAGCACAAATTCCCGTTCCTTTCTAAACAATTTCTTTCTTTGCTCTTGGAAAGGTTGCCTGACAATTCTTCACGGTAAACTTACTTTGGGAGTTGCCTCTATTGAAGATGGACACCTCATTCAAGGACAAACTGTGGTCTCTGGGAAAACCTCATGTTATGTCAAGTAAATGCTGGGTTAGCGAGTTATCACCTCTTTGCCTCAACTTGGGAAACTACAGAAGGGCCGTCTCACCTACGGTGTGTATCCTGACATCAGCTGAGGTCCTTGGTTGTGACTACATTATAGGCAAACTTATTTCTGTAACATGAGGTGTTAAACCCATAACAACACCTTATCATACTCATCTTCATCTCAAAGTCTGCTCCCCAGGGAAGCCGGTCTGACAGTGGCTGTTCTTTTACCATATGTTGTTATAAGATATTGCCTCAGACACTTTTGGATAATCAGTTTTATTAAAGCAGATAATACAAAATCTGTTTAATCCTCAATCAAGGAACTACACAAGTCCTAAGAGAAAGAACAGTTTCAATGTGTTGAAAGAATGAATTAACAACAACAACAACAACAAAAAGCAATGTTAGTTCTCCAGTCATTGGCAGGGACTAATCCTTACTATTAGTGAGCAAGAAATAGAAAGAGGGAGTAAGATTGTGAGAAGCCATTTAAACATGACTACACACAGTGAATTTAATATTCTATATAGACTTGTGTGCTTTTTCATTTTGTTCAAAAATACTTTTACTTACTTTTTGCATGCTAATTGCAGATGCAGAAAATGATCCAAGGAAGATAAAATTAAAACATTAAAAATAGTTTTTATTTATTATTATTATTAAAGTAATATAGTCAACACCCTGAGGTTTTACAAAGTCAGTTGACCTTGATGGTAAACAACAGAACGAAGTTAGGTTAAAATCATCTTTTATTTCATTTTAATTTTTTTTGCTTTTGAGATTATGTGTTGACTAGATTCATCATTGTCTTTTCAGTATTAAATCTGCATGCTTTTCTAAAACTTTTGGATTTTCCAAAGTACTAATAGACAAACAAAATAATAAAGACCATGTTGTAATTCCATGTTTTTCCCTTTATACCCCCCACTTTTAGATTCAGAGGGTACATACAGATTTGCTACCTGGGAATATTGTATAATGCTGAAGTTTGGGGTATGAATGATCCCATCATCCAAGTACCAAGCACAGTATCCAACAGTTTTTCAACACTTTTTCCTCTTTCTACCTCCCCCATGTAATAATCTCCAGTTTCTATTATTGCCATTTTTATGTCCATGAGTACCCAATGTTTAGCTCCTACTTATAAGTGAGAACATGTAGTATTTGGTTTTCTGTTTCTGCCTTAATTAGCTGCGTAGCATTTATGCCTTGGTGGCTGCATAGTATTCCGTGGTGTATATGTACCAATTTTCTTTTTAATCCCATCTACCATTGATGGACACCTGGTTTGATTTCTTCTTTGCTATTTTGAATAGTGCTGTGATGAACATGCAAGTGCAGTTTGGTAGAAAAATATACTTTCTGTTGGATATATACTGAGTATTGGGATTGCTGGGCTAAATATTATTATTATTTTTTAGTTCTTTGAGAAATCTCTAAACTGCTTTCCACTGTGACTAAAATAATTTACATTCTCAACAACAGTGTGTAAGCTTTCTCTTTTCTCCACAGCCACACCAATATCAGTTATTATTGGACTTTTTAATCACAGTCATTCTGGCTGTTGTGAGATGGTATCTCGTTGTGGTTTTGATTTGCGTTTCTTTGATGATTAATGGTGTGGAGCATTTTCTCATATGTTTGTTGGCTGCTTGTGTATCTTCTTTTGATCCAAGGAAGATAAAATTAAAACATTGAAAATAAATTTTTATTATTATTATGAAAGTAAGATAGTCAATACCCTGAGGTTTTACAAAGTCAATTGACCTTGATGGTAAACAGAAGAATGAAATTAAGTTACAAATTATCCTTTATTTCATTTTAATTTTTTTTTGCTTTTGAGATTATGTGTTGACTAGAATCATCATTGTCTTTGCAGTATCAAAGCTGCATGCTTTTCTAAAATTTTTAGATTTTCCAAAGTACTAATAGACAAACAAAATAATAAAGGCCATGCTGTGATTCCATTTTTTTCTTTTGAGAAGTGTCTGTTCATATATTTTGCCCACTTTTTAATGGGTTTATTTGTTTTCTGCCTGTTGAATTAAGTTCCATATAGATTCTGGATGTTAGACCTTTGTCACACGCATAATTTGCACACTTTTTCTTCCATTCTGTAGGTTGTCTGTTTATTCTGATGATGGTCTCCTTTGCTGTGCAGACGTTTAATTAGGTCCCACTTATCCATTTTTGCCTTTGTTACAATTGCTTTTGAGGAATTAGTCAAAACCCGAGTTCCATGTTCAGAATGGTGTTTCTTTGGTTTTCTTCTAAAATTCTTATAGCTTGAGGTCTTACATTTAAATCTTTAATATATCTTGCATTGATTTTTGTGTACGGTGTAAGATAGGAGTCCAGTTTCACTATTCTGCATATGACTAACCAGCTATCCCAGCACCATTTATTGAATAGAGTGTCCTTTCTCCATTGCCTGTTTTTGTTAGCTTTGTTGAAGATCAGATGGCTTTAAGTGTGGGGCTTTTTTCCAAGTTCTCTATTCTGTTCCATTGGTCTATGAGTCTCTTTAGGTACCAGTACCATTCTATTTGTGTTCCTGCAGCCTTACAGCATAGTTTGAAGTCAGATAATATGGTGCCTCCAGCTTTGTTATTTTGCTTAGGATTGCTTTCACAAGGTAAGCTCTTTTTGGATCTCATGTAAATTTTAAAATAGGATTCTAATTCTGTTTAAAATAACATAGGTAGTTTGATAGGAATAGTGTTTGTATTAGTGTTCTCTTAAGGGATGGAATTCATATGAGATAGATAGATAGATAGATGATAGATAGATAGATAGATAGATAGATAGACTGATAGATAGATAGACAGATAGATAAAGGGGAGTTTATTAAGGAGTATTAACTCACACAATCTCAAGGTCCCACAATAGACTGTCTGCAAACTGAGGAGCAAGGAAGCCAGCCTGAATCCCGAAGCTGAAGAACTTGCAGTCCGATGTTTGAGGGCAGGAAGAATCCAACACAGGAGAAACATGTAAGCTAGAAGGCTAAGCCAGTCTAGCCTTTTCATGTTTTTCTGCCTGCTTTATATTCTGGCTGCACTGGCAGCTAATTAGATAGTGCTCACCCGGATTAAGGGTGGGTCTGCCTTTCCCAGTCCACTGACTCAAATGTTAATCTCCTTTGGCAACACCCTCACAGACACACCCAGGATCAACACTTTGCATCCTTCAATCCAATCAAGTTGACAGTATTAACCATCACAGCATTGAATCTGTAGATTTCTTTGGGCAGTATGGCCATTTGAATGATATTGATTCTTCTAATCCAGGAACATAAAAAGATTTTTACTTTTTTGTGTTATCTGTGATTTCTTTGAGCAATATTTTATAATTCTCCTTGTACAACTCTTTCCCTTCCTTGGTTAGATGTATTCCTAGGTATTTTATTTTATTTTATTTTATTTTATTTTATTTTATTTTATTGATATTGTACTTAGGGTTGCATTCTTGACTTTGCTCTGCTGCTTCAACATTATTGTTGTATTGAAATACCACTGATTGTTGTACATTAATTCAATGTTCTGAAACTTTACTGAAGTCATTTTTCAATTCCAGGGCCTTTTGGCAGAATCGTCAGGGTTTTTTAGATATAAGATCAGACTGTGCACAAAGAGAGATAGTTTAATTTCTTTTTTTCTATTTGTATGTCTTTTATTTCATTTTCTTGCCTGATTGTGATAGTTAGCAGTTCTAGTACTATTTTGAATAGGAGTAGTGAGAGTAGGCATCCTTATCTTGTTCTAGTTCTCAAAGGGAATGCTCCCAGCTTTTGCCCATTTAGTATGATGTTGGCTATGTGTCTGTCATAGTTAGATTTTATTATCTGATGTATGATCCTTCAATACCTACTTTTTGGTGGATTTTTATCATGAAGCAATGTCAGATTTCACTGAAATATTCCCCGATGTCTATTGAGATGATCATATGGTTTTTGTTTTTAATTCTTTTTATGTGGCGAAACACATTTATTGATTCACATATGTTGAACCAGCCTTGCAGGAATGAAGTCTACTTGATCATAATGAATTAACTTTTTGATAGCTGTTGAATTTGGTTTGGTAGTATTTTGTTCAGTATTTTTGTGTCTGTGTTCATCATGGATATTGGCCTGTAGTTTCCTTAAATTTATTTTCTTGTTGTGCTTTTGCTAGATTTTGGTATTGGAGTGATGCTGTGTTTGTAGAATAAGCTAGGAAGGTGTTCCTCTTATTCAATTTTTTGAAATAGTTTCAATAGAATTAGTACCACCTCTTTTATATCTGGTAGAATTTGGCTGTGAATCCGTCCTCTCCAGAGCTTTTTTTAAATTATTGATTCAATTTCAGAACTCAATATTGGTCTAGTCAGTGTCTCACTTTCTTCTGATATAATCTTGGGAATTTGTATGTTTCTATAAATGTATGCATCTCCTCTAGATTGTCTAGTTTGTGTGCATAGAGGTATTTATAATAGTCTCTGAGGAATTTTTTGGTTTTCTATGGAATCAGCTGTGATGTCACCTTTGTCTTTTCTGATTGTGCTTATTTAGATCTCTCTTTTTTCTTTGTTAACTTAGCTAGCAGTTTATTGATCTTTTTTGTACTTTCAGATAATAAACTTTGTTTCATTGATCTTTTTTGTATGAAATTTTATCTCTCAATTTCATTCAGCCCCACTCTAATTTTAATTATTTCTTTTTTTCTGCTGACTTTGGGGTTAGTTTGTTCTTGTTTTATGAGTTCCTTGAGGTTGAATGTTAGATTATTAATTTGAGATCTTTCTAGCTTTCTGAGGTAGGTGTTCAGCACTATAAACTGTCCTCTTAACATTGCTTTTGATGTATCCCTAAGATTTTGGTGTGTTGTGTCTCTTTTCATTTATTTCACAGATTTATTTATTTTTTTTAATTTCTGCTTTCATTTTATTATTTTCCCAAAAGTCATTCAGGAACAAGTTGTTTAATTTTTATGTATTTTGGGGGGGTTTTAATACATCTCCTTAGTATTGAATTCTATTTTTTTTCCACTGTGGTCTTAGGTTATGGTTAGCCCTAGATTATGATTATGTGGGCCTAGATTAATTTTTCTGAATTTATTGAGACTCGCTTTATGGCCACATATATGGTCAATCTTGGAATATGTTCCATGTACAGATGAGAAGAAAGTAAATACTGTGGTTAATGGTTGGAGTATTCTGTAGGGGTCTATTATGTACAATTGGTCTGTGGTTGAGTTTATGTCTGGAATTTTTTTATCAGTTTTTTGCCTCAGTGATCTGTCTATTGCTGTCAGGGGGGTGTTGAAGTCTTCTACTATTATTGTGTGGCTAAGTCTTTTTGTATGTCTAGAAGTGCTTGTTTTATGAATCTCGGTGCTCTGATGTTGAGCATGCATATACTGTGAATAGTTAAGTTTTTTTTGTTGAATTGAACACTTTATCATTATGTAAGGACTTTTTTTGTCTTTTCTAAATGCTCTTTGTTTAAAGCCTGTTTTAACTAATATAAGAATCATGACCCGTGCTCTTTTACATTTTATATTTATCTGGTAGATTTTTTTTTTAATCCTTTACTTTGAGCTTATGGTTACATGTGATGGGTGTCTTAAAGAGAGCAGACTGATGAGTCCTGATGAGCCTTGTTTTTAATCCAACTTGCAACTCTTTGCCTTTTAAGTGGGTAGATTAGACTATTTACATTCGAGTCTAATACTGATATATGAAGTCTTGATCTTACAATAAGGTTATTAGCTCTTTGCTTTGTAGTTTCGATTGTGTGATTGCTTCATAGGGTCAGCCAGATGGGTACTTAAGTGCTTTCTTGTTGTGGGAGGTATCATTATGTTGTTTACATATTTAGAACTCCCTTAAGGATCTTTTGTAAGGCAGGTCTAGTGGTAGAACATTCACTTAGTGCTTGTTTGTATGGAAAATATTTATTCCTCCCTCACTTATAATGCTTAGTATGGTTGGGAAAGAAATTCTTAATTGGAATTTCTTTTCTTTAATTATGCTGGAAATAGTCCCCCAATCTTTCCTGACTTGTAAGATTTCTTCTGAGACATCCTCTGTTAACCTGATGGGACTCCCATTATACATGTTCTAACATTTCTCTCCAGCTGCTGTTACAACTTTTTCTTTAAGTTGACTTTGAATGGTCTAGTGACTATATATACCTCGGTGATGTTTGTTTTGTATAATATGTCATAAATGTTCTCTGAAGTTTTGTATTTGGATGCCTACGTTTCTAGCAAGGTTAAGGACATTCTCTTGAATCATTCACTCAAATATGTTTTCAGGTTGTTAACTTTTTATCTTTTACTCTCAGGAATGCTAATAATTTGTAGTTTTTATCTATTTACATAATCCCGTATTTCTTTTTTTGTTTGTTTGCAATGAAGCGTCACTCTGTTGCCCAGGCTTGAGTGCAGTGGCATGATCTCAGCTCACTGCAACGTCTGCCTCCTGGGTTGAAGTGATTCTTCTCCCTCAGATGCCTGAGTAATGGGACCACAAGTGTGCACCACCATACTCATCTAATTTTTGTATTTTTAGTAGAGATGTGGTTTCACCATTTTGGCCAGGCTGGTCTTAAACTCTTGACCTAAAGTAATCCACCAGCCTCGGCCTGCCAAAGTGCTGGGATTACAGGCGTGAGGCACTGCGTCCAGCTTGTAATCCCCTATTTCTCAAACACTTTGATCATGTTAAAATTCTTTTTTACTTTATATTTTTCTGACTGGGTTAGTTCAAAAGACTTGTCTTCAGGCTTTGAAAGTTTTTATTCTGTTTGGTCTATACTATTGATAAAATTTTCAGTTGCATTTTGAAATTTCTTAAGTGAGATTTTCAATTCCAGAAGCTCTGATTGATTTTTTTCTAAAATATTTGTCTCTTCCATAATTTCTGGATTACTTTAGAAGTTTCTCGGTGTTTATTCTTAACTTTGTCTTGGATCTCACTGAGCTTTCTTGCAACCCATATTTTATATTCTTTATCTGCTATTTTTTTTTTTTTTTTTTTTTTTGAGTCTCGCTCTGTCGCCCTGGCTGGAGTGCAGTGGCCGGATCTCAGCTCACTGCAAGCTCCGCCTCCCGGGTTTACGCCATTCTCCTGCCTCAGCCTCCCGAGTAGCTGGGACTACAGGCGCCCACCACCTCGCCCGGCTAGTTTTTTGTATTTTTTTAGTAGAGACGGGGTTTCACCGGGTTAGCCAGGATAGTCTCGATATCCTGACCTCGTGATTCGCCCATCTCAGCCTCCCAAAGTGCTGGGATTACAGGCTTGAGCCACCGCACCAGGCTATCTACTATTTCTGAGTTTCCTTTTGGTTAGCAACCATTTCTGGAGAGTTAGTGCAATCCTCTGGTGGTGTCTATATATTCAGATTTTTTATGATGCTAGAATTCTTGTGCTAGTTCCTTCTCATTTGGAGATATGGGCAGTTCTAATTTTTATAATTATTTTCATGTGTGTAGGATCTTTTCTCTTTCTTTCTCTATACATTTATTTATCTCCCTTTCCTTCCATCTACATCCTCCCTAGGAGATGTTACTCTAGAGAATGTTGGGTAGGGTCTTTTGGCTTTGCTTCTATAGCCCTACACACTTATTTTGACAGGTTTTATATTGGGCTGTGAAGTTTGACCTCCAGGTCAATTGATGGTGCTTATAGGTAAGAGCTGGCTATAGCCATTGCAGTTGGTAGGTACATCATTCTCAAGGCAATAGGCCTGATTTGTAAAATACACAGTGGTCTGAGATCCCTGCTGAGCCCCTAGGGTATAGAGTCCATCATGGGCAGGACCACTGGAGAAGCACACCTACAACTCTCCCAGTGGCAGACGCAAGCATCATTGTCAAGGAGGAATCCAGTGGGCAACCACCAAGCACCTAGAGGTGTGCTTTCGTGTGGGGTTGGGAAAACTTCTTGGCCAGAAAGTTCTCTACATGGGAAAGTAGGGGTACCTAAACTTCTAATTCAGGGAAGCGGGCCCTCTAGATGCCTGGAAATCTGTATGGGTATGGAATGGAGAGGATCCCCCTACACCAAGATCTCTGCCCAGGAGGGGTGGGTCAACTCAGGCTGCTAAACCGACAATGGAATAAATATGTTTATTTCAGTTACTATTAATGCCTGGAGACACGCTGAATTAGTCTGATCTTACACTGCTAATAAAGACATATTCAGGGCTGGATAGTTTATAAAGGAAAGAGGTTTAATTGGCTCACAGTTCCACATGGCTGGGGAGGCCTCACAATCATGGTGGAAGCTGAATGAGGAGCAAAGTCAGGTCTTACATGGTGGCAGGCAAGAGAGCTTGTGCAGGGAAACTCTCATTTATAAAACCATCAGATCTCGTGAGACGAATTCAGTACCACTATGGGGGAAACTGCCCCTATGATTCAATCATCTCTACCTGGCCCTATCCTTGACACATGGGGATTATTACAATTCAAGGTGAGATTTGGGTGGGGACACAGCCAAACCATGCCACCTGCCTCTATGTGAAGCAGAGTGAGCCTCTCTGCACTAGAGTCTCTTCACAGGAAGTATAGGACAAGTCAGGTTGCTGATCTAAGTGAGTAGGTGCTCCAAATGCCTGGAAATATGCCTGGGCATGGAATGGAGAGGCCCCTCATGCACCAAGATCTTTGCGCAGACAGGATGTGATGGGTCAGGCTGCTGGACTAGGCAAGCAGGTGCTCTAAATGCCTGTGCAGAGAGGTCTCCCCTGCCCCAATATCCTTGTATTGCATGGATTCAGGGAATAATGCTGCTAATTCAGACAAGTGGGTACCGCAAATGCTTGGATTTCTGCCTGGGATGGAACAGAAAGGGCTCTGCTATACACCACAATCTCAGGGGAATGAGATTGGGCACCAGCAATGGCATACACAAATGAGATCAGTTCCAGGTCACCAAGCTGGCATTGGCTGCAAATCTCACTGCCCCAGAGAAACTGCAGCTGTAGCACCTCCCCTCCAGCCTCAGCTTGTGACAGTGATGAGCACAACTCCAGCCACTACTGATGAGGTGCTTTCTGCGATTTTGACTGTGGAGGCCCCTACCCCAATCCAGAGCAGGTGCTCCGATCTCTGGCTCAAGACTGAAATACCTGTGTGGCTAGGTTGTTGGGTTGCCCCATCATGGGTGACTTTTTGTGCATCCTGATTAAAAAACGGCATCTTGCTCTCCATCCTGGGTTTGGGAAATTCTCTGTAGCTTTTTCTTTCATAGCATCACAAGCCTCTCCCCAAGTTACCTCCAGGGGTGGCAAGAAACAATGTTCTCGCTCAGCCTAGGTTGCTCAGGTTCCCAGCGGAAAAGTGAGTCACAGAGGGAGACTCCCTCCCTCTCTCATGTACTGGGACTTCACCAGACACCATCAAGAGAGTGGTTGCCTGTGTTCTTCTCCCTGAGATCTGGGGTGGCTTCGCGATTCTGGTGGACTCCCGTTTTCTTGTTTGAATTAAAACTCACAGAATTGATTTTTATGTACTATCTTGCTAATTCCAAGTGGCTGAGCCATGCTAAAAAGCCTCCAATCTGCCATCTTGGAGAAAAACAAAACAAAACAAATCTCTAATTTGATTTTCAAATGGATTCACTTGTTTAGGTTTCTCTAAATCATGACTAATCATTTGGATTTCTATGCCCTGCATTCAAAATTTAACAAACACCTTACCACAAATGAAGAACGTTTTCACTGTTAATAAGATAAATTCAGATACACATGTGCAGACAAGAGTTAAATAAACATTTTGTTTCAAAATGGTATTTAGAGTTCCTCTTTCATATTCATTAATGGTATGGAACAGTAAGAATCATGAGAGATATAATTTGTTTAAAAGCTAATCAGATTTTACAGACAAGGCTTAGATTACTAAAATACAATGTACCAAACTTCTTCTCCTTCTTAGGAATAATTCAAAAATAAAATCCTCAAAATAATTAACAGTGAATTGCTGATAATTTTAGAATCAGTGAAGACAACTAGAAAGTGAACTGAAACTCTGAAATAGTGTCTTAAAAGCATGAACACTTATTAAGCTTCAAATAAATGTTCAACTTGTAATTAGTATGTGTACTCAGATGAACATGAATTATTGTACATTTTCAGTTGCAGTAAAAAGTCTAGAAATCTAACAGTGAATTAGGTTACATTCTATAGTCATGATAAGCTGACAATAAACCAGAACTCTTTTAGAAGGGATTTTAATTGAGGATTTTATCTTAATTATGAAAGGAGACATCTATGAAGTAGTTTAAGCCTCAGAGCAAGAGAACTTAACAAGAAAGAGTTCAGATTCTGGCTGAAGGCGATTAACCTGAATAAAATCTATTTTATTTAAGGGTACATGTATCTAAAATTGAAGAGGTAAGGAAGAAGGCATCATGTCCTCTTGAATATATAAAAATGTCCAACCTATAAAAGAGTTGGAAAAGATTTTCAGTTTCTGTAGAAACATTATACTTAAAGAAAGCTTAGTTAGCTGTCATATTAAGCAAAAATAGCTATAGTTCAAAGATGCTATTTTCACATGGTTGGTTAATCTAGTAAAAGCTTCTTTGCATTACTGAGCTACATTTCTTAAATGTTTTGGCTGCTGATAATTTTTTTCTTTTGAAAATTAATTTTACTGAAAACATGCATGGCCACTGGCACCTTTTAAAATTGATTTATATTTCATATATATCAATGCTAAATGACTCTAAAAGGCATATTGGTGGGCATGACATCAATATAGACTACCATTCTGCAGCAAATAAGAAAAATTAGCCTGGCCATTTATTAGATTCTTTTTTATTATTATTATACTTTAAGTTCTGGGATACATGTACAGAATGTGGAGGCTGATTACATAGGTACACACTTGCCATGGTGTTTTACTGCACCCATCAACCCGTCATCTACATTAGGTATTTCTCCTAATGCTATCCCTATCCTAGCTCCCCATCCCTCGATAGGCCCTGGTGTGTGATGATCCCCTCCCTGTGTCCATTTGTTCTCGTTATTCAACTCCCACTTACAAGTGAGAACATGTGGTGTTTGGTTTTCTGTTCCTGTGTTACTTTGTTGAGAATGATGGTTTCCAGCTTCATCTATGTCCATGCAAAGGACAGGGACTCATCCTTTTTTATGACTGCATAGTATTCCAGGGTGTTTATGTGCCACATTTTCTTCATCCAGTCTATCATTGATGGGCATTTGGGTTGGTTCCAAGTCTTTACTATTGTGAATAGTGCTGCAATAAACATATGTGTAGATGTGTCTTTATAGTAGAATGATTTATAATCCTTTGAGTATATCTCCAGTAATGGGATTGCTGGGCCAAATGGTATTTCTTGTTCTAGATCCTTGAGGAATGACCACACTGTCTTCCACAATGGTTGAACTAATTTACATTCCCACCATCAATGTAAAAGTGTTCCTATTTCTCCACATCTTCTCCAACATCTGTGGTTTCTTGACTTTTTCATGATCATCATTCTAACTGGCATGAGATGGTATCTCATTGTGGTTTTAATTTGCATTACTCTAATGACCAATGGGGATGAGCTTCTTTTCATATGTTTGTTGGCCGCATGAATGTCTTCTTTAGAGAAGTGTCTGTTCATATCCTTTGCCCACTTTTTTGATGAGGTTGTTTGTTTTTTTCTTGTAAATTTGTGTTAAGTTCCTTGTAGATTCTGGATATTAGCCCTTTGTCGGATGGATAGATTGCAAGAACGTTCTCCCATTCCGTAGGTTGCTTGTTCACTCTGATGCTATTTTCTTTTGCTGTTCAAAAGCTCTTTAGTTTAATTAGATCCCATTTGTCAATTTTGGCTTTTGTTGCCATTGCTTTTCGTGTTTTAGTTGTGAAGTCTTTGCTCATGCCTATGTCCTCAATGGTATTGCCTAGGTTTTCTTCGAGGGATTTATGGTTTTAGGTCTTACGTTTAAATCTTTATCTTGTGTTAATTTTTTTATAAAATGTAAGGAAGGGGTCCAGTTTCAGTTTTCTGCATATGGCTAGCCAGTTTTCCCAACTCCATTTATTAAATAGGGAATCCTTTTCTCATTGCTTGTTTTTGTTAGGTTTGTCAAAGATCAGATGGTTGTAGATATTTGGTGTTATTTCTGAGGCCTCTGTTCTATTCCATTGGTCTATATCTGTTTTGATAACAGTACCATGCTGTTTTGGTTACTGTAGCCTTGTAGTATAGTTTGAAGTCAGGTAGCATGATACCTCCAGCTTTGTTCTTGTTGCTTAGGATTATCTTGGCTATATGGGCTCTTCTTTGGTTCCATATGAAATTTAAAGCAGTGTTTTCTAATTCTGTGAAGAAAGTCAATGGTAGCTTGATGGGGACAGCATTGAATCTATAATTTACTTTGGGCTGTATGACCATTTTCACAATATTGATTTTTCCTACCCATGAGCATGGAATGCTTTTCCATTTGTTTGTGTCCTCTCTTATTTCCTTGAGCAGTGGTTGTAGTTCTCCTTGAAGAGGTCCTTCACATCCCTTATAAGTTTTATTCCTAGGTATTTTATTCTCTTTGTAGCAGTTGTGAATGAGAGATCACTTATGATTTGGGTCTCTGTCTATTATTGGTGTATAGGAATGCCTGTGATTTTTACACATTGATTTTGCATCTTGAGACTTCTTTTTCTTTAGCTTTCATGTAGTACCATGAACATCGTTGACTGACTTCTAATATTACAAATCTAAAATTTACTAAAACAAACTTATACAAACTTTCATATGGAAATATTTATGATAAAGTTGTAGGGCCTTATTTTTAAATAAATTAAAAAGATAATGTTAAAATACTCTTTTCAAAGTAAGGTATCTATTGATTTTCTTATGTATTATGGGAGCCTTCTAATCTTAAATCAATGTGGCTTTCTAATTACTTCTGTATGTTTAATCATTTCTTACTTGAGTACATATTTATTTAACATTTCACATGTTCTAAGTAATAGACTAGATCCTGGAGATACTATTCTGACCAAGACAGAAACTACTTTTATTCTACTACGGTCTACTTGTGAAATTTAATTGTAAAAATCAAACATTATTTGAAGATGGAAATGTTACACGATATAACATGGACTGGGAGAGCACCTAGCAGGAACACATTACTTAGTCTAGGAGGGTCCATGAAAGACTTCCTCCCCCCCTCCCAAAAAAGAAAAAAGAAAAAAAGCATCAAAAGTATTGAGGTCAAAGGCATTTGAGTTATAATTACTAGCCAAGGCAAGAGTATGGTGATAATATAATGATCCAAATATATTTTTAAACTATATTTATTTTTTATAATACAGTTCTAGTCTGTTATCTCTTGTTTGAGAATGCCTTTCTTCCCTGTAGTGCTTCAGTAACTCAGTTTCCTCCACTTGGAGGTTTCAGTTTCCCTGTTCTCTACTTGCCTATCATCTGCACATAGCCAAAAATAAAAAGTAACAGAGGACATTAACAGAGGACATGGAGAAGACAGATTCATGTTTCAAGGCCTTGAACCAGAACTGAGTCATTCATGTTTATTCCATTGACAAAAACTAGTCATACAGCCAAGCCTAGATGGAGAAGGGGCTAAGAAATGGAATTTCATGACTGAAAAGCTACCTTTTAGCAACAAGTTCACATTGTGGATTAAGTTAATAAGTGCTGATGGACAACTAGCCATCTGGACATATAGAATGAGGGTATAAGTTGTTAGGAAGAGTGGAGTGAAGTTGTTAAAATGTAACAGTCAAACATATTAGTCCTCTATTCACAATAAACAATGAATATGATGCATATGTACTGCCCAGTGAGGTAGTGTTGAAGAAACATAAAAATGCAAAATTATATAAAATATCTACAAACTTTGAAAGAAATGTATTGAATAGCCAGAAGGAGAGTAACTATTTTAGTTGATTATAGAAACAAATCATTGAGAATGTTTAAAATATGTTGAGATATTTGGGAGTTAAAAATTTGACTCTAAAAAAATTTGGTATTATTTGATATTTGATATCTGGGGGTTAAAAATGTGACTCTAAGCTAGGCCTGGTGGCTCACCCCTGTATCACTTTGGGAGGCCAAGGTGGGAGGATCCCTTGAGCTTAGGAATTCAAGACCAGCCTGGGCAACATAGCAAGACCCCATCTCCACAAAAAAATAAACAAAACTAGCCAGGTGTGATGGTGTGTGCCTGTAGTCCCAGCTACTTGGATTGCTGAAGTGGGAGGATTGTTTAAGCCCGGAAGGTCAAGGCTGTAGTGTGCCGTGATCTCCCCGCTGCACTTCAGCCTGGGTAACAGAGTGAGACCCTCTCTTGAAAAAAAAAAAAAAAAAAAGAAAATAAATGGTACAGAGCCACAGAAGGAGAATGCCATGTGAAGACAAAGGCAAAGATTGAAATGACGCATCTATTAGCCAAGAAGTACCAAGAGGTGATGGCCGTCATCGTAAGCTAGGGGATGGCATGGAACAGATTCTTCCTCAGGGCCCTCCAAAGGAAGCAATACTACTGACACTTTGACTTCAGACTTTAGCCTCCAGAAGAATGACACAATGAATTTCTGTTCTGTGAAGCACCTCACACCCCCAAAAATGGATTCTGATTGATTAAATATGAATAGAAAAGATAAGGAGAATTTGGACCAGAGTTGGTCTGTGCTTATGACCAGTGAATCCAGTTAATTTATATAAGGAGCACACAATTTTCATATGAATTATTGTTCAATTTAGATATAAAGCCAAACCTAGGCACTAGGTAATGATCTTAGGAAGATTTAGGAGCTAAATAGAACAAGAAATGTATATATATAATATATTATATATATATTATATATATAAAATATATTATATATATATATGCCAGTTTCTGAGAAAAGGGCAGTCATGAATAGTGGGTCCGAGCAAGAAAGCAGTCAAATTTAGAATATTTATATCAAATATTGTTTTTTTTTTTTTTCCTGGCAATATATAACAAAAAGTAAAAATAAAAATAAATAAAAAAATAAAAAGATCAAAGATCAAAAGACTAGATAAAACACATGCGGAAAAAACTCCAGGATCTTATTGAGGACTTGTAACCTGAGCAAACAGTAATAGCAAAAATGAGAAATAGTCTTAATATTTCAGTTTCCTTTGGATTCCAGATCTCCTTCTATGGGCATTCGGAAGGATACTTTGTTCTCCTTGCTGTCTGGAAGAACACATGCCCAGGATTCAGGTTCTCATTTCTATTATTTCTCATCTAAATTCCTGGGCAATGCATTGCTATCACCAACTTTCCAGACCATTTCCTGAGAAGGAAAGTCTGATAAAAAGAAAGAAAGAGAAAAATAAGAGAGAAGGAGAGGGGAAAACAAAAGAAAAAAGGAAGGAAAAGAAAGGGAAGCAAGAAAAGAAGAGAGGAGAGAAGGAAGGAAGTAAAAAGGAAGGAACAAAGGAAGGAAAATAGAAGGGAGAAAGAGGGAAGAAAATAAAAATAAATAAATAAAAAATTGGACCATGATCCAAAATCTCAAACAATGAGAAGTTTTCTAGTTACTAGGAAAAAAAAAATGAGAATGGAGAAAGGGGTAATTTGATGATGAATGAGTGAGAGTACACTGTGGTTGATGGATGAAATGTAGCCAGATATAATGACAGAGTGATTTTATGCCTTGAAGGACATGTCTCTTTAGTACCAGTATTTGTTAACATAAAATACCAGCTACTTTTTAGAGTAATATTGACATGCATCCACACAAATTAATGAGTATTCTCATATCACCTGACTCATTTGGCAGAAATGAGTTTAGCTGTGAATAAGCTTATTCATAGGAATCTTCCAGAAATACTGTAATTTGTGTTTTTATTCAAAGCATTGTATTTTATAACTACTGTTTGGCTTGCCCTAGATTTTTCCCCAAACTTCTGTTAAGGATATTTTTAATTGCCTTTGGAGAGCCATCCCTCCCTTAAGTCAAGTCCACAAGTTAACCTGGGGCTAACCCATGCAAAATAAGAGTTACAGTATATCCCTGGACACAATTATTGGTTCAAAAATAGAACTATATCAACTTTGGTATATCAAAATTAATTTCAAAAAAAGTATAATTCTTTTGGGAAAGAGAGTCCTACATTCTATAGAGATTACTAAATTATGAGAAAGTAAATCTACAGCTACGAACTGCCATTTTTCAAACTTTGAAGAAAGAGTGTGAATATACAGGTTAAGTGGAAGAAAAGAAGAACCAAGACATAGATTTACATTAAAGAAACCTAACTCCAACTATTTTAAACAAAAAAGCAAAAACTAAAATTTCAGACGATAGTTCAAATTTAGTTCAAATTTTCAAACTAAATTTTTTTGATTGTTATAGCTTATATTACGGTAACTTTACCTCCGTGTTAGCCCCCTTCTTCTCCTAGTGTTGACAAAATGGCTGCCTGCATCCACAGATGCACTTCCCTAGATTGAGCAATGCTCTTGAAATTTAAGATACTACCTCAGCACATCCATCTAGCTTTGCTGTAACTGTCACATTTCTGAATATTTTAGCTTCTGATTTTTTGTTTCAATAGTCGGAGATGGGTTTTTTAAATATAAAACTTAAGGAATCTCAGACCAAGAAACAAACATCGAGTTACTGCAAAGTTTTCTTACCCGTCAGGACAACATCAAGTCTGACAATTGATATTTTGGTGAGAGGAATATGCTAACAAAAATCTGCTAATAGAGAAAATGAGAAAAATTAATAAAAGATGAGTAGGTGAGAGAACCTCTTTATCTTAAGTAATATGGGATACAGGTGTGCATTTTAAAAATAGTATTATATTTATTTACTATTAGAAGTCATACATGTAATTATACTGAAAATGATAGGTCACATAATATCAAGAAAACAACTCTCCTCAAGAAATAGTAGATCATCAAATTAAATAAATATGTTTCGAATTCTCATCATTTCAGAACATTGTGCTAAACACACTGTATGTAATGCTATCCAAAATAGCCAATTGCTTAATATCCTAAGCAATTTGATTTGAGAAGTCTATGAGAGGCTCGATCATTCTTAAAATTTCTGTAAGTCATTGAAACATTTAGAATATATATATATTTTGAGACGGAGTCTCGCTCTGTCACCCAGGCTGGAGTGCAGTGGCATGATCTCGGCTCACAGCAAGCTCCACCTCCCGGGTTCACGCCATTCTCCTGCCTCAGCCTCTTGAGTTGCTGGGACTACAGACGCCCACCACCATGCCTAGCTGATTTTTTGTATTTTTAGTAGAGACGGGATTTCACTGTGTTAGCCAGGATGGTCTTGATCTCTTGACATCATGATCCACCCACCTCAGCCTCCCAAAGTTCTGGGATTACAGGCCTGAGCCACTGCCTATATAAAATATATATAGAATATATTTTACTCTTGCTTTGCCTAGTATTATCTGGTGACCAAAATTAGGAAGGAAAAATCTGATACTCAAACATTAGCTATTCTATATAATTCTATTATATATACATATATATAATATATAAAATATATATAATATATTTTTTTTTGAGATGGAGTGTTGCTCTGTTGCCCAGGCTGGAGTGCAGTGGTGCGATCTCATCTCATTGCAACCTCCACTTCCCAGGTTGGAGCAATTTTTCAGCCTCAGACTCCTGAGTAGCTGGGACTACAGGCACATACCACCATGCCCAGCTAATTTTTATATTTTTAGTAGAAGTGGGGTTTCACCATTTTGGCCAGGCTGGTCTCGAACTTCTGACCTCAGGTGATCCACCTGCCTTGTCCTTCCAAAGTGCTGGGATTACAAGGACAAGCCACCATACCCGGCACCAGAAAAAAATTTAAAGGGGGGAAACAATGCTTGAGTTAAAACAGATTGTGTTTAAGATATGCATATAAGCTGAGTGCAAGAAATGAATAATACTAAAACTGGAGAAATGCTCCAGGAATAAATGACTTAGTGTTTTCACTAGAAAAGCAATCACATTTTAGAAGGTTGTTTTTAAAAAATATATCCTATTAAAAATAAACAAACAAAAAGAATTCAACATTTTTCTGGCCTATCTTATTAAATAACTTTGTAATTTGATTGAATGATAAACTCTTTCATTTTTACCTAAATTTTTGTTGTACACTTAAATTGCTATTCTTGGATTATTTCGTAGCATATAATATAAACTCCATTGAAACAATATTAACATAATTCTTTCCTTCATTACACTGAACCTAGTAAATATTCATTTGATTGAAGAAAATTTTCAAATAATTTGGCCATTTTCTACCCCTGAAGATGAGAATCTTTACAATGCAATAGGAGAATCAGTAAAATTTACTGAGGACATAGGTAATATAATTGATGGTTTAAAGTTTTGTCTGTATAAAACCCTCAGTGGATGTAATAGACAAAAACATTTAGAGTGAATTCCTTTCAATCAAGTTTTAAAGTTTAAATTCATATGGTGAATAGCATGACAATCAAGCTGCTTCGCGTTTGAAAAGGGACAGTTTCGTTATGCTTTTTGTTATTCTTGCAGGAGGTTCACTTGTTTAATATGAGGCCTGTTCGAATTAAGCAGCTTCTGTGACTGCCTTTGGTTGCTGCTGTGTGAGACCCTTTCTCACAATTTCTTTTTAGGTTTTCTTCCTCTCTGGCATGACTTCTTCTCCCAGGACTAGGTCATCAACGCCCAAGAGACTAACTACTGAATTTACTTTGAAGAAGTTCATCGCTGGCTTCTTTTCTAGGTTCCACATCTAAATCTCTGTGATAGACACGGAGGTTGCCTCCAAAATCTAAATTTCATTGTATATTAAAACAAACTCTAAATTTCTCCTGCCCACCAATTGACCAATTTCCTGTATGTTTACCCTTTCATTTCAGTTTTCAGTTTTATTTTTCTACTAATAGCAACCATAGGATAAAATTGCTTGTATTATTCTCAGTCTTTTTCCCCCGTTATCCCTCCTCCTCCCTTTCTCTCTCTCCCTCTCCCCCTCTCTCTACCTCTCTCACCTGTTCCTCTTTTCCCCATTCTTTCTCTCTCTTTCCTGGGCTTCATTAACTCTTACCTAAATGAATTATTGCTTTCTTAATTCCTCTCCCTTGACCTCATTTGCAGAAACTAAAACTCATCTTCTTCAAATTGCCAAATTTAACTAGATAACCAACAGTCATCACTGTTACACTCCATCGCTGAAAATTATTTGAAACTCAATAAGTAGGGCAGAATACAGTATTAAAAGAATAGAAGTTTTTCATTTCCCGTGCCCCAATTCAGATGCTTTACATATCTCTCTTGTTTCTCCTGGACTTACGCGGCCTTCGTGCTCATGTATTTTCCTACCTATAACTGGTGGTCTTAGATTACTCATTTATTTAATCAGTTGACCAGACGTACCCACATCTAAGTCTATTGCAAACTCCTCTATTTCGGCCAAGAGAAATAAACACTGTCCACCTGGAGATAAACTCTGACATGAAGGTCAGTAAATTAGTCCTCTGTCAAAAGTACAACCACAGTCATTTACTTCATCAGTTTCTTGGGACATGACCCTGGCCAGCATATGCACTAACTCACTTTTCACTAAGATATCTAAGTGCTCCACAGGTCACATAAGTATGATTTTATGGCAATGTGATCATAAGAAGCTAAATTTCTCTCTTAAATTTCCTAGTTCAAGAAAGTCCTCAGGTGAATGGATAAAGAAAATATGGCCTATATATACACTGAAATACTATTCAGCCTTTAAAGAAAGAGTAAAATTCTTTCATTTGGGACAATATGAATCAACCAGAAAATATCACACTAAATAAAATAAGCAAGGCACTGAAAGACAAATACTGCATGATCCCACTTATCTGTGGAATAAAAAAAAATTAAAAACTCATCAAATTCATAGAAGGAGAGATTAGAATGATTGCTACCAGAGGCTGAGGGTGAAGATGGGGAGAAAGGAATAGAAAGTTGCCAGTCCAAAGTTATAAAATTTTAGCTGTACCGGGTGTCGTGGCCCACACCTGTAATCCCAGCACTTTGGGAGGCCAAGGTGGACAGATCATGAGGTCAGGAGATCAAGACCATCTTGGCTGACATGGTGAAACCCCATCTCTACTAAAAACACAAAAGAATAGCCGGGCATGGTGGTGGGCGCCTGTAGTCCCAGCTACTCAGGAGGCTGAGGCAGGAGCATGGCGTGAACCTGGAAGGCAGAGCTTGCAGTGAGCTGAGATCTGGCCACTGCACTCCAGCCTGGGCGACAAAGCGAGACTCCGTCTCAAAAAAAAAAAAAAAAAAAAAAAATCCAGCTGCACAGCAGGAATACATTTTGAGATCTATTGCATAACAAGGTGACTAAAGTCATAGTAATTTATATTTCAAAAAAACTAAAACACTGTATTTTAAATGTATCACCACAAAAAAGATCAAGTCAGGTATGGATATGTTAATATGCTATATGTTGATTTGATCAATCCACATTATATACATATATCAAAACCTTACATTGTCTTCCATAAATGAGATGCGATTATATTTTATCAATTAAAACATATAAATCAAAACAAAACCAAAAGTCTTTTACATAAAGAAGACTAAAACCAAAATTGCCTTTGCCAAGATTTTTAGTCATAAATCAATCACATTCCTGAGTTCAATCCTTTTCTGCTTCAACTTTTCTCCATCCTATTCTCTCTTCCCTGTGGAGTGTGATTCTTCCCAAATCTTTAGGGAACAGATAACCAAGTCTGCATTAGGAAAGGTAGCAAGTAGAAGGCTGTTTTTCCAGTCTACCTTGGTTAGAACTAGTGGATAGCAGTAGTTTCCATCTCTGGATACATACTAGGGATAAACCTCAGGAGTACATTTGGATAAAATTGTGGGCCGGGCACGGTGGCTCACACCTGTAATCCCACCACTTTGGGAGGCCAAGGCAGGTGGATCCCTTGAGGTCAGGGGCTGGAGACCAGTCTTGCCAACATGTTGAAACCCTGTCTCTACTAAAAATGCAAAAAATAGCTGGGTGTGATGGTGGGCACCTGTAATCCCAGTGACTCGGGAGGCTGAGGCAGTAGAATCACTTGAACCTGGGAGGCAGATGTTGCAGTGCACCAAGATCATGCCACTGCACTCCAGCCCAGGGGACAGAGACAGACTCTGTCTCAAAATAAACAAATAAATAAATAAATAAATAAATAAATAAATAAATACAAAATAAAATAAAATTGTGGATATTGAAATAAATTAAATATCTAACAGTTAAACCCAAAGCACCTAAGCTAGGGTTCAAAACTCTGCAGAAGTCTGATGAATGAAATGGAGATAAAGCCCTTTGAACCACCATATATGGTGAATAGCATGAGAATCACTCACCATATGTGGCGATTCAGAGAGCCATAGAAGAAGTGAAGAGTCAGGTCCCATCAAACGTGCAAACACAATATTTGCATTTCTTTGTAGTTTAAAGACTGTGTATTAAATATATGAAAGCAAACTTGATATTTAAGTGTGTGCTTTATCTCTAAAAATAACTATTTTATTGCCTGGGATGAAAGAAGAGAAAAACCTTGACCTCTAATAATATATGGATATAACTATGGTGCAAATCAGCACACACATACACACACATATATTATATACACACATGGTGCAGTAATTCTTTACCATATAGTTATCATATATTTGTTTGACCTTTCTTTTTTTTTTCTCCTCCCAACCTTCTTTCGTCTGTTAACATAAACATATTTGAATCCTCTCCCAAGAATGACTGAAGGGAAAGGCATTTGTTCCCACAAGAAAGATGGATATGGCATAGGTTTGAGGATGCCGATTAGACCACATTTTCAAGGCTAAGTTGTCAAAAGGGATCTACTACACAGTGTTTGAGGTTTTGCATCTCATTTTCTGTCCCTTCTGAAATTAGAGAGGAGGTAAAGCAATGCATGCTTGCGTGGCATCAAAGCAACCGTCATTGTCTTACTCTTATGATTTTCCATCCTGCTTAGCTACAATCAAAGTAAACCTGATGGACAAAATGAAGGGGTAGTATCTGGCTCGGTTGTTGCATTGTGGCGAGTATGTATTTATCCTATGCCTGTATCTCTGGTTAGTGTTTTTTTGTGTACTGCTTATGTGTGACTTTTAATTGCCCTTTAGAATTAGGAGTTCTCATCTAGGCAGAATACTCTCACTTGGGCCTAGTCTAGTTCGTTAGAGCTATGAGCCTATTGAAAGAGCACCATTTCTTTCTTTCTTTTTTTTTTTTTTTTTAATACTTTAAGTTCAGGGATACATGTGCAGAACATGCAGGTTTTTTACATAGGTATACACATGCCATGGTTGTTTGTTGCACCCACCCACCCATCATCTACATCAGGTATTTCTCCTAATGCTATCCCTCCCCTAGCCCCCCACCCTGACAGGTCCCAGTGTGTGATGTTCCCCTCCCCGTGTCCATGTGTTCTCGTTGTTCAACTCCCACTTATGAGTGAGAACATGCGGTGTTTGGTTTTCTGCTCCTCTGTTAGTTTGCTGAGATTTTACCTATTCCTTGCACCCCTTTACACAAGAATCTACCTGAAAGACTTTGTAGAAAAAAGGTGTGGTTGGGCTAAAGCGAAATTAGAATATTCTTGGCTCTTCTGGCCCAGCATAATCTAAATAGCACCATTAGAATCTTCTTTTATCTTTCTGGTTAGTGCATTATTTATGTAAATTATGCTGTTCCAAATAAACTACTATTTTAATCTCTCAAAAATTACTGTAACATTATTCATACAGGTTATTCTTATATAGAACTAAGAGCTATCAATTTATAAGCTCTTATAATAATCTTAGAACGGAATAGGTAGTTTTAAAAATGTCATTAATTTATTTAAACCACCAATGAGCATCATTTAGAACATTATAGCTCCCTAATGTTTATGTAATGACATTCAATAACCTGGAAGACACCACGCAGTTTGTAAAACAGATTTTTAGGAAGAGCTTGTAGATAACAAGAATCTGGATTATCAAAATAAAACACAAAGAGGACTGACTATCTCCGAATGATTGAAGCAGGTCAAACTCAGTAACAATTTTAACCTAACCATTATCACATTTGTAAATGTAAGAGTAAGTGAGGGTTATGGAATGGCATGTAGGCTAAATAAATGTAAAGCACTGAAAATTCTGGTATTTTTGGGCCAGGCATAGTGGCTCACGCCTGTAATCCCAGCACTTTGGGAGGCCGAGGTGGGCGGATCACCTGAGGTCGGGAGTTGGAGACCAGCCTGACCAACACGGAGAAACCCCATCTCTACTAAAAGTACGAAAGTAGCCGTGCGTGGTGGTGGGCACCTGTAATCTCAGCCACTCGGGAGGCTGAGGCAGGAAAATCTCTTGAACCCGGGAGGCAGAGGTTATGGTGAGCCGAGATTGCGCCATTGCACTCCAGCCTGGGCGACAAGAGTGAAATTTCGTCTCAAAGTAAATAAATAAATTATAGTATGGTATTTTTAAAATACCTTTTTTTTTTTTTTTTTAATTCCAAGAAACATTTCGGTATGCCTCAGGGTGGTGTTAATTATTACTTCTCTTGATACTTGTGGGAGATACAAATTTCACATTAAAGTTATAAATAACATTGTTGTATGCTTCAATTCTTCAATGTTTAATGTTAATTGATTTAATTAGCTTCTTCAAAGGCATATACATTCAGAAAAAAGTAATACATTTAAACAGATTTCACAGTTTTGGAAGAGTTATATTATTCCATTATTGGAGATTAAATGTGCCCAAAAGCAACTTTGTGAAGTATACATATGTTAATTGGGACATTAGAGAATGCATTTTGGTATATGCTTTTCAAAGATATAAATAGCACGAACAATCGTGAGATTCTTAACTGCCCTATATTAGAGTTTTGGATTTACACTAAGTGTCCCTGGCTGAAATTTAAGGACCTTGAGGGTTGGAAGAATGTCTTATTCCTCTTTAAAACACCAGCACCTAGCAAAGTTTATAGCTCCTATTTGACCTTCAATAAATACATTTTAAATAAAAATTGAGAAGATACATTTCAATATAAAAAGAGTTTAGACTATTCATAAATGTATATTTTATTTTTCCTTCAACTCAGGCTTCACCTACTATAATGATGTCTATTAAAAAACTTCTGAGCTGAGAGTTCATACCATAATACATAGAACATATTATAAGTTGCTTTGAGTGAAAAGTAAAGGTTATATTTCTGTTAACTAGTACCAAAGCAGAAAGTGCATTTTCCAGAATATTCAATCATTTTGCCTGGAAGTGTGATCAAGGCAGTAAACATACTCCTACAAGATAATAAAATAGAGTGAGAGTTGACGCCTGTGGTCCCAGCACTTTGGGAGGCCAAGGCGGGTGGATCACGAGGTCAGGAGATCCAGACCATACTGGCTAACACGGTGAAACCCCGTGTCTACTAAAAATACAAAAATTAGCCGGGCGTGGTGGCGGGTGCCTGTAGTCCCAGCTACTCAGGAAGCTGAGGCGGAGAATGGCGTGAACCCCGGAGACGGAGCTTGCAGTGAGCCGAGATCATGCCACTGCACTCTAGACTGGGAGACAGAGATACTCCGTCTCAAAAAAAAAAAAAAAAAAAAAAAAAAAAAAAAAAATAGTGAGAGTTAAGGATGCTTCTGCTGTCTCTATATAACAATATGATATTATAAAAACACTTGAATTCTACTTGTTTGATGTTCGTTTGAATCTTTTAATTCTTTCAAATACATTGTTAAAAATTCTTGAATTCAGAAGTTTGCCTCGACTCCCTGGCATCTTGGACATAGCACTTATAATGCTATAAAAATAATGGGCAGGTGTACACTGCAAACTGATAAGAATCTCAATGGAATTTCAATGGAAATAGCTAATAAAATTACTAAACTTTTGCACTCATTATGA
Source organism: Chlorocebus sabaeus (assembly GCF_047675955.1). Lineage (NCBI taxonomy): Eukaryota > Metazoa > Chordata > Mammalia > Primates > Cercopithecidae > Chlorocebus > Chlorocebus sabaeus. Next base: position 22,234,712 of record NC_132930.1, on the reverse strand, counting down.
TAAATATATGTCTCGATAATGTAGTTTGTGTTTTGTCGAAGAAACCATAATGGGTAGATTTTGATCTTATAGAAATGAAGTTAATTTAAATTTGCCTTCACAATTGTCTTCCAAATCTTTTGTGTATTCCTCTCCATAAAATTTTATTTCTCTTTTAGATATCCATTTTGATTTGTGAATTAATTCTTAGATGATTTTTATCTTGTTATTGATGATACCAATCCATCTGATAGGCAAATTAAATTTCTGGAATATATTTCTTTCAAAAATTTCTCCTCACCTTTTTTTTTTTTTTTTTTTTTGAATATGATATGATCCCGCATTACATCCAGGCCGACAAACATCTTGACCAAAGCTTAATCAGTACCTATCCATCCTTTCTTCAGTATCATCTGTATCCAGAGGCAAAAATATTTTCCAGGGCTTTCTTTGGATCATACACCAGAATATTCCCTTAGTTTAGTTTACATCAGACTAATAGTAGTTATGTTAAGGGTTCTGTCCTGCACCTGGTAGTGGCACAAAGTCAGCATTTTCTGATTTTTAAAGTTTATTTACTTTCTATTCGTTTCTCAATGTACTACTTTATGTCGGTGACTTTTTCATTTGAAGATCTGCTATTGTTGTTGTTCCTATATTTATATACTTCAAGTGAAGTGCTTTAGCACTACAATGTATTCATTATAATTTTTAGACAATTAGTTTAAGGAACTAATTTATTTAATTCTGTTACTAAGATCCACAAGCAATGGCAAAGATTGTCCACATGAATCTTATCTCAGAGAAGGAAATACACTTTTTAGGAAATAAAAATAAGTTAAATTTGAAAAAGCCTGTTGAAATAAATACTAGTTACAAACAAACAACATATTAATGGAATAATCGCTTGGAGTTTTACATTCAACAATTGCAAACTCGTATAGTTTTAAACTCACTGTTAATATAAATGTTAAGTTGTAATAATTTACCTGATTAAATATACTGTTTCTTAACAAAAAGAACTGCGTCTTGCATTTGATATTAGTTTTAAATATGAATCAGCATTTAACGGCACTTCGGGAGGAACTACAATTAGCACTGAGGCCCTTAGAAAAATCTTAAAATTTTGAATTTTAGTCTTATGTATATTTGCTTTTTACTTATATCACTAATATACATGTACTTATGTATAAATTATGCATATATGTTTAAATAATATCTCAGAATAGGTTTGTCATATTAATGAAATATTGACTGTCCTCTTATTTAGTTATTTATAATCAAATTTGTCCCTTTCTCTCCGGGTGACATAAGCTTAAGCCCTCTAGAAATATAAAGATAAAAGTCTTTTCTTGTCTGATTATTTGATTGATTGAACTTTAGCTTAGAGCTGGAGCCTTGGGATCTCTGGGCATCCAGTTGCCTATGCAGTGATAAGAAAAGGTCATAGAAGATTTACTAGGACATTTTTATTTTTAGTAGCTAGTGTCACACCTTCACACATTGCCATACCCCAAAGAAGTGAGACCTGCATCTGTTTCACAGCACACACTGCAAAAAGTGACACTCTGTTGCTGGGTAGGCAATAGGAAACATCTTCGTTTACATCTGCCCTCCTGGGGAGTTCTTCCTCCCCAGCAAAGCTGACTTCTGCTCCAGGATGAAGAATGCGAAGTGTGGACATCAATGGCCTCAAAGGCAGCTGTGTGGTCCTCAGTCAAATTTGTACTCGGAATAAAAATCCTTTCCTTTTTGATGATCCATCTTATCTTTATTTTTGTTTTAAAGCTACTGGCCCAAAGGTAGGAATATTATATTTTTCTGCTGCGTATGAATTTAGAAAATGTCACCCATCGTTTCCTACATAGAAATGTGAGCTCTGCACAAGGGATATAAAAACTGGAATCCCAACTCTGATTTTGCCACACTCTCTGACTTCGAGCTAATCACTTAACTTGTCAGGATCTCTGTTTTCCTATACTCCTTAATTCATTCATTTACCCTTTCATTCACTCAGATATGTATTGGTTAAATGTTTACTATATGCTGGGCCTTTCTAGGTTTACAAATATGTCCCAGGCAAGTTATCTATATTCAAGAATGTAATAGATTATGAAAAAAACATAATATTAATCAACCAATAAAAATATACAAAATAATTCAATGAGCTCTCTAATAAGGATTTGGTAGAGAACAATGGAGTTAAGTGTTAAACTCTATTGCCCAAGAAAGGAAATGTGAGCCTTGTCAAGATGTAATGCCCAACTGATATTTAAAGGATGAGACATTCCATAAGCAAGATACAGACAACAAACAGAGGGAGGTTTTAGACACACACACACACACACACACACACACACATACACGGAGTATATGAGATGAGGTTGAAATGATGAAGTTGTGAGGTAAGTTTTACGCATTGTAAGGAGTTTGAACTTGTCTTAAATATAGTTTAAAAAACCCCTTTTTATTTTCAGGAAAAGGAGTAGCATGAAGGATTAACTGATTTTAGAAAAAGCTCCTGAAAAATGAGGGAGTTTAGATAAGTAAATCTGTAAATTTCCAGAATGTAAAGATTTCTGATCAATACAGTTCACATAAAATATATATTCCGTGTACCTAAAAATGGGTGCTACATTTTACAATAAAAGCCCAATATAACATCAACATATAATGATAAAGTACAATGCTTTGTACCTAGAAGCCACATAACAGATGTTAATTGAAATAATGAGGAATGAATAGTTCCAGTCCCAGGCACTGTGGAGAGCACACTTCATGTTTATTTGCAAGCAGGAAAACTTGGAAATAAAGTCTTTTTGTTCTCTGCTTTCTTTATTAAACAAAGATTATCTCGAATGTAGGAAAGCATTTTAAAGCAGTATACAATTTATTTGAAATTCCAATATAAATTTCAATAGAATGTCATCTAGCTAAATAATATAACTGAAAAATAATCATTTTTAACATATCTCAGTGAAGCCACTTTGATATGTTCTTTGAAATAATAATAATATAATACAAATAACTTATGAGAAGGATGTATACTAGATATTCTGAATGCACAGAGGAGTGTGTATTAATCTCCACTCAGGACAGATAATGCAGGATGGCTGCAAAGCATTTCCAAAAATACATTTCAAAGGAGATAATGTATCTGAATGCATTTAATCCAGAGCAGTGTTAGTAAAGCTTTGTGCCCTCCAAAATAAACTAATGTCTCTTTGAAAACAACCTCTTGACACATTGGGGGATTATCCCATCACTAGAAAGAAACTTACTAAAAAAAATAAAGGTCAATGTGGAAAGGAGGTCAATTTTCCTTCTATAAAGTCAGATAAGGTTTTTCTTGGAGGGAATGGGTGAGAGATTGACACCAAGGTTGAGTGAAGCTCTATTGTGCATTTTAGCTTTCCGATTTTTAGTTGGTTTCTTGAAGCAATTAATTACAGAGAAAGGAGATTTGTTTGTTTGTTTGTTTGTTTTGCCTGGTAATTTTTCTTACTGTTTGAAACACGAATTTTATATCAGTACTCGAAGGCTTTTTTTGCTAGTTCCACTTACTCTGACTTACAACTAGAATTAAGGCCCTCAGTCCAAATGGACATCGAGAAGAATTGAATGGCTTTTAGGGTAGGGAATGAGAGCATAGGGTTTTCCTTAGAACTATCCACATGATTTTCTCACATAGATTGCTTTCATTGTTTCGTGTGTGAAATTATTGTATAGCATTCCTCCAATTTGGGTCGTTGGTTGAGAAGCCAAGAACTTAATCTCCAGGTTTCTGAAATGGCTAAATCTGAGTAAGCTGGGGCACAGTTAAATGTCTGTGTTTCCAACACTATGAAATACAGTGCTTAGTGCATTCTGTTGAATTTGATAAACTAGGTGTATTAATCAGGGTTCTCCAGACAAACAGGATCAATAGAATGTGTGTGTGTGTGTGTGTATGTGCGTGCGTATGTAGTTAACAAAATAGTTTCATGTGATTATAGAGGCTGGCAAGCTCAAGGGTTGCAGCATATGTCAGCAAGGTGGAGATCTAAGAGAGGGGATAGTTTCATTCTAGTTTAAAGGTTACTTTAGTTTGAATCTGAAAGCAGGAAAATTCTGATGTTTCTTTTAAAAAGCAGTCAGAACGAATTCTCATTTACTTAGTGGGGAGTCAGTCTTTTTGTTCTATTCAGGCCTTTAACTAATTGGAAGATATCCACCCACACTCGAGAGGGCAATCTGCTTGACTCAGTTTACCAATTTAAATGTTAATCTAATCCAAAAATACCCTCACAGTGATACCCAGAATAATTTGATAACTCTCTGGGTACCTCCTGGCATAGTGAAATTGACACACAACATTAACCATCACCCTAGGAACGACACTTTTTCCCACTGCTTCAGAGCAAATTACCAGTTAAAATGATTCGATGAATAAAAATGGACAAGAGAAATTAGCAAGTAGGCTTACAACAGTTTTTTTTTAAAATTAAGAATAGAAATTATAAATACATATTCCATTCATATGAATAATGTAGTGATTATATAAAAATAGCATCCAATGGTTATTGAATGTTTGAAATGTGCCATACACTGAGCTAGTGTTGTTGCTTTGTAATCCATTTCCTATTCCATTAATTAGAAAATGGTTCTTGCTGGTGTTCAGCCAGAGATGTAGTGAAAGACATATAAAGGTGAAATTTTTTTTGGAGCAGAACAAATATTCATGTCTTAACTTCTGCTATACATGAAGTACACAATTTGGCCTGAAACCGCAGCTGAACTGTGGTTTCTATGCATCTGATACTTGCTAAAATGAGGCAGACCACTGCTCACTGGCATGAAACACTTTTCAATAATTAACGCTTTCCAACAATAGTTGAAAGCTATACATACACTTCTCTATCTAGGTAGAACCTGAAAATGTACTTCATAGATATGTCACAGAGGATATTCAAAGACCAGGTAAAGAATTGGCCTAAAGGAAGCACGTGGTTCCTTTTAATTTTAAAATTCTATCAAACTTAGAAAAAATGTTTGAGGGGGGATGTAGAAGTTTAATTGAGATATACTCTGTCACTCATTGAAAATATGCATTTTTGCAACCTTTCAGAAAATCTATTTGACACTATATTAGAGGAATCTTAAAACATGTAATCCTGTTGATTCAATAATGCCAATGATTCCATGTATAGTAACATATTTTAAACAAGTCATCATAGACGCAGATGACTAATACAAATATCATTTGCTTATGTATTTTAGAGTTTTAATGTGGCACTAACCCAAATACCTAATTAGGGAATAGATTAACAAATTATGCAAAAATCACGAGATGTACTACCCTAAAACAAATAAAAATGTGCTCTGAAAGTTTATTTAACAATACAAAAAATGTTCAAAGGTAACATTCCAGTTGGGCAGGTTTTATTATTATTATTATTATTATTAGATTATACAACTACCCTATGACTCAGCCATTCTACTCCTAGGTATTTACCCAAAAGAAATGAAAGACTACATAAAGACTTCTATAGAACTATTCACAGCAAATATAATAATATCATATCCACTGCCTCTTTTGAAGTGATTACTTTTTAATTATGTAAATAAGCTCAAAGTGATGGGTCAAATAGAACAGCTGTAATGTTAGCAAGGATTTCTAAATGCATGTATAAAAACCAAATAATTTCACCCACTACTATTTAATAAATATTGCTCACACTCTGCTAAGCGTGAGTTCACAAAGCTATCTTGAGAATGATGCAGCTACCCATCCTCCGTTTGTTCACTGATAGATTAAAGGAAAAGGGATTACATGGGGCAAAACAATCAGGTTAAGTTTGACTGAATATCCTACCTGGTCAGCCTCCTGCTTGAAGAGGCTGAGTGAGGAGTTCATTACCTGAGGTATCACAAACATGGTGTCACAAAAGGGGTTTAAAGTTTTAATGTAAAACAATTATTGGGATTCTGTTTGGTGATTCACAGAGTGCAGGTATTACATTGGCCAGTTCTCTTTGCATAGTCTCCTAAGACCCATTTCTCTGGGACTATGAAGACTGAGGGCGAGCCATAGTCTTGTGTGTAGTGGAAAATCTTTGAGTAGGACCACCGTAGTTGTACACAGAAGCTGATTCTACAGGGATAAGAGTAAAAATGATCAAGCGGCCTATCAGAAGCCCCCTAACCTTGAGAATTACATTTTCTAAAAAGGAAGAACTACCTAATTATTGAACTCTTGAGAGTTTTGGAAGTGGAAATTAGTGGACAACTTGATAAACCCAATAAATTGATTTTTGTTAAGGTGTTAAAGACATATTGGCATTTTGCAACATTCATTTTTTACTGACTAATAAAGTCCCAGACAACATTTCTCATTCAAATTTTCTGTCAATAGCTAGTCAGATAAAGGCCACGGAATGTATGCCAGATGCAAAGTGGACTTCGATGGAGCTTTTTTTTTTATTACAAGGTTATATTTTTTAAAAAATCTTGAGCAATGCCTCTTGATTTTAAATTGGTCCATACAAAACTGACACTAGGCAAGCAGATGGTTCAGCCCTCAAATAAAGCAACAGCTATTGAAAACTCATTTTCTACCACTTGAGTTGACAATATCTATTTGAATAGTTATATTTTCAAGGTCTGTGGTCACTTTAGGAAGAATTGGAAGCATTACAGAGAGTCAGGCCCACAGTGCAATCACTGAACTGCCGAGTTACATCTTTTTTATTCCAGTCTATATTTACAGATGTAAAGACACAATTTAGATTTTCATCAGTACTTGGAAAGCAAAGTAAAGTGATAACAAGATGCTTTACAGATGACAGGACATATCCTTTCCACAAATCATCATAGTAGAAGTGTCATTTCCTCCTATATTTGAGATCATAATCTGTGTGTGTATATGTGTGAATGTGGGTGTGCATGTTGACAGTAGCCGCAAAGGAGAACTGAGGAAACGGCATTTAAACCCTAGTTTTAATATAATGTCTTTCTCCAACATAAAAGGAAAAAAGTAAATACGTGAGAAAATCACATAAGGAAAGGCTTTCAAATTAATCCGGAAATGTTAATCATTGAGATGGGAATTCTGACTCTAGATCAAAAATGATTTACTTATTTTATAGTAGGAAAAAAACTGGAATTAAAAAAAGGTGAGATGTTGGTTGTCATTTTAGTTTCTTCTTTTCATTTCTGAATAGTTTCCTTCTCTACAGATCACAGACAGCCCTACCATAAAGGTAGATGTAGAGGTAAGAAAAGTATTTCAAGATAGTAAATTAAGTAAAAAAAAAGTCAATAATTTTTTCTCTATTAATTACATCAAGAAAGAAGAGCACATGATGATTCTGACTGAATGGAACAGAAAGTCTTACAATTTATATATTTTTAAGTCTGGCTGCAAAGATCTATGGTATTTGCATATGAATTCCTTTCAATATGCAAGATCTCAGAGTCTACAAAGTAAACCAAGAATTGAAAGAAACTGAATGGCAAACTTTGCTTCTCAAAAAACACTGTCTTTCCATAAAGTGATTTTTATAATATCTGTATTTAAGAGGACTCTATTCTTTCTGGGCTATTGTTTGAAGAAGCCTACTGAAAATCTGTTATTTAAAATTGACGACTGTGGGATTATATTATGCCATCTCCCTCATGGGTAACGAGACGTATTCTGTTATCAGATATTCCTTTCAGGGAGACACAGTTTACATTTATTCCATGTGAGTTTGAATTGTCATTGAGAAAGTGTGTTCTTTCAACACTCTTTTTTTCTGAATAAAAATGTACTTAAGGTGTTCTCATTAGGCTGCACCTCTGTAGACTTTCTTTCCTTTCACAAAATGAGCATTATATTTTATAAAATGAATTATATTTTTTCAGCTTTTTTTCATTTTACTATATTTTTTCATTTGTGGATGTGAAAGGTATACTGATCTTTCCTTGTCAAAACAATGAAGAAAATAAAACTTACTATCATCTAATGAATGGCAAAAGAACTTACTCTCTACATATTAAGGAATTAATGGAAACATACCATTAAATAACTTCCTAAGGAAAGTATCTTTTGTAAGTGAATGGCCTAATGATTTTGAATAGTCTTGGTGAGAAGTTAGAAAAAAGTATATATAGTCTCCCTATAGCCCTGGAGAATTTGTTCCAAGACCTCCCATAAATACCAGAATCTGTGCATGCTCAAGTCCCTGATATACAATTGTGTATTATTTGCATATGAACTACCCATGTCTTCCTATATATTTTAAATCATCCCTAGATTAGTTATGATGCCTAATATGGTATAAATGCTGTGTAAATAGTTGTTATACTGTATTGAATAGGGAATAATGACAAGAAAAAAAGTCTGTACATGCTCAGTACAGACACTTTTGTACCTGTATGTTTACTCCATGAAATATCATAACTTAAATTATCAGGATTTTCCTGATACTCTTTCCTCAGTTTGCCATATATAACATATTCACTGATTACATTTTAGACCTAAAACTAAATTTAAGATTTTTAAGTGGCATATGTTAAGCGATTTTTATTATGGAATAACTCAAAGGTTGAAAATAAGATAACAAAATTAGGAGCTGTGCATTCATGCATGCTTCTGATGTCTCTGGTCCAAATAATTATTCTTTATTAAAGTTTAGAAAGAAACATATGGTTTGAGTATTTCACCATGAAACTATTGGTAAAAGGGTTTAGGTCAACAATGATGCTGACTTAACTGTGATCTTGCTTTTAAATTTATTTGATGTGATTAATATCAGCTTTGCTGAAAAGTAAAAAGTAGTGCATCAGTATAACAAGCATCAGTTTTTCAAGTAGGACCATCTGTGTCTATTTTTTTTTTCAGTTTTCTTGATACAACACGAACGATCATAAACAAATTAAATTCTCTATCTAAAACACAATGTGTCTAAAGTAGGCAAACTAATGTCTATTCCCCATTGTTATGATTTAATGAGTTAAGTTATATACAATGCTTTGTATAGTACTGATTGCCAGAATGTATACAAAAGATGGCTATTAATTGTAACAAGGTGTGATGATTAATACTGAGTGTCAACTTGATTGAATTGAGGGATACAAAGTGTTAATCCTGGGTGTGTGTCTGTGGGTGTTGCTAAGAGAGATTAACATTTGAGTCAGTGGGTTGGGGAAGGCAGACCTTCCAGCTAACCTTGCATTTTTGTGTGAGGATAACACTGAGTTCCGAAAAATGGAATGTAAGCAGAAGTGGCAAACGATATATCCAGGTAACGGAAGCATCCCGTGTGTTTTTTTCATTACACCAGCTTATCCAGAACAGCCCAGCACCCTTAAAACCATGTGTTAGAATTGGCAGAGTCATAATATGGAAGAATTTTGGATTCCTCAGTCACTGGTTAGGGAAGAGCTAAACATTTAAAATACTCCTTTTGGAATACAGTGAGCTACAAATAAAATAACATATATTGGCAATTATATACTTTTATACCGTTTTTGTTGGAGTTGCTAGTGTTACCTTGTGTGTGTTATCTTAAATGAATGTGTTATTATTAACAGAGTGTATAAAATTATATACTATTTTCCTGGTGTCAAAAGTAAATAAAAATAATGGAATAAGAACTATCACAGATAATATGTTTACCACATTCCAGGCTCTTTATAGTTTATAATTAACATCATATCTTTATTAATAAAGATTAGTAACAAGGAAAATCACTTTGATTAACTTAAACAGAAAGCAAACTTAATGCAACAATATTAATCTCACAGAATCAGAAGGGTAATTCTGGAGGACCAGGCTCAGTATATGGGAAGAAACCAAGTGAAATCAGGCAGCCAAAAATCTGTCCATTTTTATACCCTGGAACACCCTGATGAGGAACTACATTAGGAAGAGTGTACTATTGACTGACTGGTCATTCAGAGGATGCTGGCCTCTCTCAGTGGACATTACTTCCGTGAAATGTTGTAAGATTTTTTTTTTATTATCAATAGACCCAAAGACAGTTGTGAACTTCTAGATAACTGAGACAAGACCATAGTCCAGGGCATGAGGTCACAGTAACTGGAGAGAGCTCTGTTCCACTTTGGCTTTAACGTAAAAGGCAGGGAGCCGGGGCACAGTAGCTCACGCCTGTAATCCCAGAACTTTGGGAGGCTGAGGAGGGCAGATCACGAGGTCGGGAGATCTAGACCATACTGGCAAACACGGTGAAACTCTGACTCTACTAAAAATACAAAAAATTAGCCAGGCATGGTGGCGGGCACCTGTAGTCCCAGCTACTCAGGAGGCTGAGGCAGGAGAATGGTGTGAACCCGGGAGGCAGAGCTTGCAGTGAGTCGAGATCATGCCACTGCACTCCAGCCTGGGCAACAGACTGAGACTCCATCTAAAAAAAAAAAAAAAAGTAAAAGGCAGAATCCTGTCTTCTTCAAATTCGCACTATTTGATATCCTTTCCTCTTTCATATGTATCCAAAAATATACTCTAACCTAACTAGGATAATGGAACATGGATCCACCTCTTCCCAAAGCGGGATACACGAGGTTCATACCAATAACTACATTCATGCCCAGGGACTCTTCATTTATATGTGACAATATGCAATTAAATCATAATGGTTAATAACACCAACACTGTTTGCAGTTAATGTTAGAAAAAGAGGAAAGAAAAAAAATGGAAATAACTTAGAGGCTATATTCCCCATTCTACAACTGGTCATTAAACCACAAGTAGTATTGTACATTTTCTACTCTACTGTCCATTTCACATTTTATTTTCCTATAGCCATCATTTAAGTTAGTTGAGAGATTCTTCAATGCACTTTATAACCAAAATCTGTATTTCTATGGAATATGTGACTTGTTAAGTCCTGTCTGAGTATCTGTTCCAGTTATCCATGAACTTCTCCCATTCAGTGCAGAAGAATCAGGAAACAGCGAATTCATTAATATATTCATCTCTAATTCTATATTACCTTACCAAATGTAACGTGTTTTCTAAACCCATAGATGATGGTGCTAGCAGAGGCATGAGAGGCACAGTCAAATAAAATTATCTTAATAAGTATCTGTTTCATCAAGAATAAGTTGATACTCTTCCACAGCTGAAGAGTTTCAATATAACAAATGTATACCCCTACTCCTGTGTAATGACATATAATATTTATACCATTGTCAGGCACTGCTTTTGTACCCTGTTTAGTGGGGGCTACTATCATATCTATTATATAGCTGGGAAATCATATTGGAAATTGAATCTGTTTGCTACCGATAACACTAAGTGTCAGTATTTCACTTAACAATAAGTCAGTCTAGCTTTGCTAAGGAGATGACTATTGTTGAATCTATTCATAGCCCACTGCCCTTCCCCTCCTTCATGGTCCCTTTTTGCTATTGATTCCATTGGGAAAACATTGGGTTTGCTGACATATCCTCAGAGAAGATCATATCTTATACTCAAAAATTAAAAGCTTCTAGAGATTTCTAGTTTCTAGTTCCACATATAAGGAACTTGGAAATTTCCACTCCATCCTATCAACAAGTAAAAAGCTAAATGGATTAAAAAATCAGCAACTCTTATAGAAGAGAGAAAGTCAATGAGTACAATGCTGCCTCCCAACTTGGAAAATACAGGGAGTCACATCTTTCCAGAGAAGAGATTCATGAGAACAAGAACTGCGGTATGAAACCTGAACTCTAATTGATGAATTTCTGGAAAATAAGTGAGGACAAGACTGATAATTAAACATTCCAGAAAAATTAAGTCATAGGGGAAACTTCACAATATTTTGAGATTCACCTTCATGAGTTTGACCATTTTCCACAGCAAATATCGGAGAAAAATCACCTTGTACATTCAGGAGGGAAGGGGAAAAAGAAACACTTCAAAATATACCACAGAGCTCTATTCCTGTTATCAAGGCCTGCCCTCAGAAGAAACAAATCAACCAAAACTATAATCAGAGCCTAATTGACATGAGGGAAGAGAAATGCCTGTCTCTTGCTCCACTGGTTTCCACCTGTGAGAAAGCAAATACCCAACTCCAGCCCACTCTAGTCATCTTGTCCCACCAAAGTGGGAGAACAAAACAGAGAAACACTTGTGAAGTTGACAATCCAGATGCATAGACTCACTAAAACGCTGAGACATAATCATGGAACTAGAATCCTTCCCCAGTCACTACACCCCATTATTAAAGGCCTACTTCGAACAGTTCATTTTACAGAGTACATCATATCTGATGATCAGAAAAAAAAAATGTCAAGTCACACCAGAAAGTCAAAAACACAGTTTGAGGAGACATAACAAGTATCAGAGCTAGACTTAGCAAGGATGTTGGAATTTCAGAACAGAAATGTAAAACATCAATGAGGGCATTAATGGATAAAGTCGATCACAAGTAAGAACAATGGGCAATGTAAGCTGAGGGATGGAAATCCTGAGAAAGAACTGAAGATAAATGCTCAAGATTAAAAACACTGTAACAGAAATGAAGAATGCCTTTGATGGGCTTATTAATAGACAGGACACAGCTGAGGAAAGAATCTTTGATGAGTTTATGTGAATACAAACATTGAAACCTGAAAACAAGTCAAACAAAGACTGAAAAAGAAAAAAAAAGAGAACAGGATATCCAAGATATCCAAGACTGTGGGACAACCAGAAAAGGTATAACATTCATGTAATGGAAATAAGAAGTAAAAATGGAAGAAAAAAAGGAACAGAAGAAACATTTGAGACAATAGTGACTGGGGATTTCTCTAACTGTCAGAAGCCAAATCACAGATCCAAGAAGCTCAGAGATGACCAAGTCAGATAAATGCCAAAAACTACAACTGGGCACACCATTTTCAAAGAACAGAAAATCAAAGATAAAAATAGTGGAAGAAGACAGAGGGGAAAAGTACTTTACCTACAGAGGAATGAAGATAAAAGTTATATCCGACTACATCTCAGAAACCATGTGAGCAAGAAGAGAGTGGAGTGAAATATTTAGTGTTGACAGAAGGGGAAAAAAGAACATATAATTTTGTCTTCTGCAAAATATCTTTCAAAATTGAGGTAATTGTCTTTATTTAAAATTAAACAACTTTCTTAGATAAACAAAAGGTGAGCCAATTTGTTTTCAGTAGTATCACCTTGCAAAAAATGTTCAAAGAAATATTTTAAGGAGACAGTGATATTGGTCAAAAATTCAAATCTACATAAATCATTGTAGCACATTGAGGAAGTATTAATTGAGATAAAAATAGAGAGGGCACACCCAAGATGGCCGAATAGTAACAGCTCCAGCCTCCAGCTCCCAGCGTGAGTGACACAGAAAACGGGTGATTTCTGCATTTCCAACTGAGGTACTGGGTTCATCTCACTGGGGAGTGCCGGACAATCGGTGCTGGTCAGCTGGTGCAGCCCCACCAGCGAGAGCTGAAGCAGGGCGAGGCATCGCCTAACCTGGGAAGCGCAAGGGGGAAGGGAAACCCTTTTCCTAGCCAGGGGAAACTGAGACACACAACACCTGGAAAATCAGGTAACTCCCACCCTAATACTGCGCTTTACCAAGGGTCTTAACAAAAGGCACACCAGGAGATTATATCCCACACCTGGCCCGGAGGGTCCCACGCCCTCAGAGCCTCCCTCAGTGCTAGCACAGCCGTCTGAGATCTAACTGCAAGGTGGCAGCGAGGCTGGGGGAGGGGCGCCCGCCATTGCCGAGGCTTAAGTGGGTAAACAAAGCCACCGGGAAGCTGGAATAAAAATAGAAACTTTAGACAGGCATGGTGGATTGTACTTAATCTCAACACTTTGGGGAGCTGAGGAGGCAAATCACCTGAGGTCAGGAGTTCAAGACCAGCCTGACCAACATGGCGAAACCCTGTCTCTACTTAAAATGCAAAAATCAGCCAGGCATGGTGGTGTACACCTGTAGTCCAAGCTACTTGGGAGTCTGAGGCAGGAGAATCACTTGAGCCCGGGAGGTGGAGGCTGCGGTGAGCTGGGATTGTGCCACTGCACTCCATGCTGGGTGCCAGAGAGAGACTCCATCCCTCTCTCTCTGTATATATATATATATATATATACACACACACACACACACACACACTATAGTGTGTATATATATAGTATTTTTATTGTTGTTAATTGCTCAAAGAGATAACAGTGTGTTCAAAATAATAGCAACAATGTATTACAGATGTGTATTTGTATATGGTAATATATAAGTAAAATAATGACAGCAAGGATACAAGGAACAGATGGTAGGAATCAAAATAATTATGTTATTAAAAGGTACATGCATTCTTTACAAAATATTAGGTCAGTGCAAAAGTAATTGTGTTTTTTGTCTTTGCTTCTAAACCATAATTACTTGTGCAGCAACCTATAGTACAGTGTTATTTGAAAGTGGACTTGGATTAGTTGTAAATGTCTATTGCAGGCCCTAGGACAACTACTATAAAAGGTCAAAAAACAAATGTGTAAGAGATATACTGAGGCCGAGCATGGTGGCTCACACCTGTAATCCCAGCACTTTGGGAGGCCAAGGTGGGCAGATCACCTGAGGTCAGCATTTCAAGACCAGACTGGCCAAGATAGCGAAACCTCTTCTCTACTAAAAATGCAAAAATTAGCCGAGCATGGTGGCAAATGGCTGTAATCCCAGCTACTACGGAGGCTGGGCAGGAGAATTGCTTGAACCCAGAAGGTGGAGGTTGCAGTGAGCCGAGATTGCACCGCTGCACTCTAGCCTGGGCAACAGAGCAAGATTGTGTCTCGGGACAGGGGTTGGGGGCGGGGTAAAAGATATGCTAAAGAAGAGAAAATGGCATCATATAAAATGTTCAGTTAAAATCACAAAAGTCAGAAAATGAGTAGAACATAAAACAAAGACAAAGAACCAGGGCAACACATAGAAATCAGTGACAGATTTGATTAATATCAATCAAAATATATAAATAATTAAATATTAATGGTTTAAATGCACCCATGTAAAGACAGAGAGTGTCAGAGTAGGTATAAAACAAGACCCAAATTATGTTGTTTACAAGAAACTCATTTTAGAACTTTAGATAGGAAAACCCATATAGACTAAAAGAACATAGATGTAGAAAAATATGCCACGTTAACACTAATCAATAAAAAGCAATATTATCTATATTCATTTCAGACAGAAGATACCTCAAAGAAAGCAAACATGAGTGATAAAGAAGGACACTTTGTAATGAAAAAGGGGTTAATGCTTCATGAAGACATAATAATCTTTAATGTGTATTTGCCTAACAAAAGAATATCAAAATATATGAGGTAAGAACTAGCAGAACTACAAAGAATAATAGATGAATCCCCTGTCATTGCTGGAAACTTTAACACCCCTCTGTCAGAAATGGGCAGACTCTGAAGGCAGAAAATAATAAGGACATAGTTGAGCTCAACAACACCATCAGTCAATATGATAATGGACATCTATAAAATACTTCAATAACAGAATATACATTTTTCTCAGGTTCACATGGGACATTTGTCAAGATAGATGAATTCTGGACTTAATACATTTTTTACACCTCAAGAAACTGTTTTAAAAAATAAAAAAGAAATTAAATGACAATAACAGAAAGGTAACGGGAGAATCACAAAATAAGGGATATTAAACAACACACTCCTGAATAACATATGGGTAAAGGAAGAAATTGCAAGACAATTTTTAAAATATTTGAACTAAATGAAAATGAAAGCATAACATCAAAATCTATAAGATGTAGGAAAAGCAATGCTTAGAGGGAAATTCATAGCATCGAATGTATATATTAGAAAAGAAGAAAGAGCTAAAAACAATAGTTTAAAATTTCACCTTAGGAAACTAGAAAAAAAAGAGCAAATTAAATCCAAAGTAAGCAGAAGAAAATAAATAGTAATAATTAGAGCAGAAATGAATGAAATTGAAAACAGGAAACTAATAGAGAAAAATCAATGAAACCAAAAGCTTGCTATTCAAAAGGATTGATAAAATGGTTCAATCTCTACCTAGGCTAAATGAGAAAAAAAAAAAAAAAAAAAAAAAAACAGGGCACAAATTACTAAAAAATTACAAATTACTGATCTTTGACATGCACTAAAAGTAATACAATTGAGCCACATTACTCTTTTTCACAAATGATGGTGTAAACAAGTAAACATTCACAAGTAAAAAAATGAATCTAGATACACAACTTACACTCCATAAAAATTAATGTTAAATGAACCACTGACCTAAATTTAAAATATAAAACTATAAAATTCCTAGAAGACAACATAGAATAAAAACTAGATTACCTTGAATATGATGATGACTTTTTGATACAACACTAAAGTCACAAATTATGAAAGGAGTAATTAATAAATTGGACTTGATTAAAATGTAAAACCTCTTCTCTGTAAAAAGCAGTGCCAAGAGGATGAGAATACAGAGTGGGAGAAAATATTTTTAAAAGACGTATTTGGAAAAGGACTGTTAATCCAAAATATACAAAGAACTCTTAAAACTCAAGAAGAAAACACTGGATTAAAACATGGGCCAAAGGCCTTAATAGACACCTTACCAAAATAGATATACAGATGCGAAATAAGCATGCCAAAGATGCTCCATATCATATATTATTAAAGAAATGAAAAGTAAAACAATGTTATGTCACTATCCATTTATTAGAATGGCCAGGATCTGGAATGCTGACAATACCAAATACTGGTGATGATGTAGAACAATAGGAAGTCTCATTCATTGCTGGTGGGATTGAGAAATGGTACAGCCACTTTGTAAGACAGTTTGGCAGTTTCTTACAATATTAAACATATTCTTACCATATGATCTAGTAATCTGATCACACTACTGGTTATCTACTCAAAGGAATTGAAAATTTATATCCACAAAAAATCCTGCAAGTGAATGCTTACAGCATCCGTATTCATAATTGCCAAATGTGGAAACATCCAAGATGTCCTTCACTAGATGAGTGGATAATAAACTGTGGCTTATTAAGACAATGGGATTTTATTAACTATTAACCCTCTATAAAAAGAAATGGAGGAAAAGAATGCCTATTACTAAGTGAAAGGAGGCCCATCTGAAAAGGCTACATGCTAAATGATTTCAGCTATATGAAACACTGGAAATATCAAAACAATGTAGACGGTAAGAAGTTCAGTGATTGACATCACAGTGAGGGGGAAAGAATCAATATGCTAAGCACAGAGGATTTTTAGGGCAGTGGAAATACTCCATATAGTACTATAATGCTGGATATATATTATTATACCTGTGTCCAAACCCACAGAATGTACACCAACAAGAGTAAACCCCAAATGTAAACTATGGACTTAGAGTGATTATTACATGTCAATGTAGGCTCACCAGTTGTACTAAATATACCACTCTGGAGGGGGGATGTTGATAATTGGGAGTTTGTGCATGAGCAGGGGCACTGAGCATATGGGAAATCCCTCTGCCTTCCTCTTAATTTTACTGTGAGCCTTCCCTCTCCCACCCTTCCCCAAAAAAAACCTTTTATAAAAAGCTACTGTGGTGGTTAGAGCAAGAGGTGAGCATTTACATTCTGGGCTCATTCAGAAAGGATCATCTATATAAATCTTTCCCAAGACTTCTTTTCACTAACAATTTATTCTTACTCCTACAAAGCCTTTGATCATTTTTATAAAATTAACCTTTCTATATAAATTGCTCTAGATTTTAATATGCTCACTTTGCTATTTGCAAAGTAACCTCAAGACGTGCTTCTGGAAATTTAGCACATGAGAGGTTTTAACCTTTTTATTTTCTTTCTACAACATCTTTGAATGCTACTGCAACGTATTAGCCATAAGGTAGGTTAGTGTCTGCACTGCATGCAGTGCTAAGTATTAGCCAATCTTTTTTCCCACCTTTATTCAAGTTGTGATAAGGAACTCTCCATAAGCTCATGAGGGTATACAGAGGGAAAGTCAACATTGTGGCAGCAGTAGCCAAGGTAAAAATGTAAGCTATTCATCAAAATATATATATATGACTTTGGGCCCATTCAACAAATATAGTTCCATTTGAAGATGGAGCTTTATCGGTTACACTTAATTGATGGCAGCTTGACGCTCATGGTCAGATTCCACTTCCATCAGGGTGCACGAGCTAATCAAAAGCTACATCTTAAAAAAATAATAAAAATAAAACCATAAGTACCAATTTTGAGGCTTTCCATAGATTTTATATGTCCTATCAAAATTCAGAATACTCTGAACTTGGAAACGAATACACTGAACTATGGAAGCCAATACAAGCACTTAGTGGCATACGTACTTCCACTTGTTCTGGAACCTGGCCCAGCTCACGTATCTACTCTTTCTGTGTACTGTACTCAAGACTGAACACCGTCAGGGTCCCCCCAAAAATGAGTGGCAGCAGCACCATCAGAAGTAGCATATGTTGACTGAGAAATACACAGCATTAAAAAAAAAATTATGTGGAAAAACAATGGTATTTATAGCCTATGTGTGTTATTTCATGAAGGAAGAGTTATAAAACCTTGGCAGCATCAGGTAATGAATCTACTAGTTATGTTTATTTAGTTCCTTCAGCTATTTTTATTGTATTTATTGTGTCTAGTTATTCTTTTGCTGAACATAGCCAGACTATAACACCAGCTGCAGGGCCTCTGCCAAATCGTTTGTAAATCAATGCAGAAGGGTTTCAGTATCATAGCTCTAGACTAATGCTCACTATTGCCAAGACACTGCTGAGATTAAAAACATAATTTCTCACATTTCTGCTTAACTAAATCTCTGCCATAAATGTACACTTTCTTTGAGTAGTGTCTCTGATCTTATTAGTCCTTAATTGTTTGCATATATTTTCATAAGACTCAACCCTCACCCTCCACCTTCCAGCTTCTATATTCTACTTTGCCCCCATAGAATCCTGAATTGCACTCAGCAATCTCCCCTTTATTCTTAGGTGTGATCCTTGACCATTGTTCAGTAGTTATCTCCTAAATATAATTAAAACTGTATTGTTCAGGCCCAGCGCGGTGGCTCACGCCTGTAATCCCAGCACTTTGGGAGGCCGAGATGGGCGGATCACGAGGTCAGGAGATCGAGACCATCCTGGCTAACACGGTGAACCCCGTTTCTATTAAAAATACAAAAATTAGCCAGGCACAGTGGCGGGCGCCTGTAGTCCCAGCTACATGGGAGGCTGAGGCAGGAGAATGGCGTGAACCTGGGGGGCGGAGCTTGCAGTGAATGGAGATCCTGCCACTGGACTCCAGCTTAGGCGACAGAGAGAGACTCCATCTAAAAAAAAAAAAAAAAAAAAAAAAAAAAAAGTATTGTTCCGGCAGACACACAGCTATCTCTGAAGCCCATTGAAATAGACAATGTTTATTTTCATGCATTCAAAATGCATCAGGGTTAGGAGTCACAGTCCACACACTCATTAATCTTCATTGCCCCACTGAGACATAATTTTGAAGCTATATTATCTAGATTTGAATTACAGCTTTACAAATAATAACTAGCAAATGGTACTTGCTGTCTTCACAATTTTTTTTTGTTGTTATATTAAATGAAATCAGGAACTATTCTGAGACAGACACTAAAAGTATGTTCTTCATTAAAAATTTAAAGAGTGTACTGAAATTTAGGTCATATTTATACAAATAACATACTGGGATTTTAATTAGAAATGTAATATTAAGCCAAGAAATATGTGGAGTAAACTATTTATAATCCAATTCTATTTCTATTTAGCATAAATTTAAGTACTAAAAAAGTTCATACTTTCCAAGGAAGAAGAAATGAAGTATGAGTAGCTGTTCTGTAAGAGTCTCCACCTGAAAACAGAATAAAATATATTAAGAGATGTTTCACAAAACAAATATTTCAAAGAATAATTTTGGCTTGGTTAAACTAGAAAACAAACATCCCTGAGTATCAATATGGTCATTTGGACTGCTGATGATTATCAGATGATCTGCCTCTATTGAACTTTGCCTTCCCACTGTTTTTGCTCATTTACTCACTTTCTCCAGTAGGTGAAAGAAGAGAAAACTCTTGTCAATTTTGCTGCTACTAAAATCAAAATCCAAAACAGCAAATGAACCCTTGCTACTTTCAAACTTCTTTCTTTTTTTTTTTTTTAGACGGAGTCTCACTCTGTCTCCCAGGCTGGAGTGCAGTGGCGTGATCTTGGTTCACTGAAAGCTCTGCCTCCCAAGTTCGTGTCATTCTCCTGCCTCAGCCTCCCAAGTAGCTGGGATTACAGGTGCCCGCCACCATGCCCAGCTAATTGTTTGTATTTTTAGTAGAAACGGGGTTTCACCGTAGCCAGGATGATCTCAATCTCCTGACCTCATGATCCACCCGCCTCGGCCTAACAAAGTGCTGGGATTACAGGTGTGAGTCATGGCACCTGGCCCAAATTTCATTTTTAAGGAATCATTTTCTTTCATTAACCCATAATAACATAATGAGAATACTCAAAATAACAAAAGACTTAGACAGTAATTTAGTATTATAGCACTTTCTTATAGCGCCATTTCTTACATGGTAGAATTGCTAAAATAATAATTGTTTATGATGGTAATAAGTACAATTTGAGTTGAAGTCACCACATTACTTTAATCAGCTAATGGTAATTCAATATGACCTGTTGCTTAATGCATTCATTATCCATTAGTTTTGTTGTTTCTTTCTTTGTTTTAGTTAGTTTGACTTTTTCATTTGGAAATATATCGATGAGGCACTACATTGTAATGGATTCTCCACAAACACCTTCATCAATATTCTTTATAGCATATTTATCTTTAGTCCTTTCTATGCTTCAATCTATCCTTGTTCCCTATTCCTTAACACTTTAAATATATTCATCCTAAATGTACTACAGAACCTCTAAAATTCTGAAATCTAAGTGTTCCCATACAAGACTTCTTTTAGCTTCTTTCTCTATTAGTACCAGTTTTTCTTACTTTTTTTAGTATTCTCAGTAATAGAATTGTTATCTGCTTTATGTTTTAGGCATTTTTATCAACAAACTAAATTTCAATATTTATCACCACATTAACATGTTTAGCACTGCTTTATACTAAGTGGCTGATATTGGTGTCTGCTGCTTGTCAGGGATTTTGACTCCCTTTGATCTTCCAGATCTCTTTTACTCCAAAAGCCTTTGTTTTTATTAATTTAGTGGCTCTGGCTGAGAACTTAGAATTAAAGTTGTTAATACAAAATTAAATTAAAGAGGTTACTACAAACACAATGCCTTGATTTTCACATCAGGGTGAAAGGGATAGGAGGAAAATTTTTACATTCAGCAATAGCTCCTATTACTTAATGTGTCTTGTGCTTGCTCAAATGAGTTTGATTTCATTTGTGATGGTTTATTTGTGATGGTATAGTGGTTCCAGAGATTTCGAACTTGTTAGCATTCTAACTAGTTCTGTCAAATGAAGAAGCATAAGATATAAATTTTCTCCTTCAAATCCTTAATGTTCTGAGACCATTATGTATCACAGTATCAAACTCAGGGGAATTTGAAGGCCGCCTATGAGCAATTTTAGTTGAGCCAACAGAAACATGAACATTATGCCAGTCTCTGTAGTATTATATGGATGTTAGATAGAAAGTATTCTAACATGGATCATATCTGTTATATTTTAAAATAAAACCTAGTAAAACATAATGAGGTGGAATAAAATTTTAAGTTCTGTTATTTGGTAATCATATAGCATTAAAACATTAGAAACTTGTTTTTTCTCAGTATTCCACCACTCCCTTCCTTGTGCACAGAACACCTATTTGTGCTGGTTGCCAAGTACCAATATCTGAATATATGGAAAAGGATAACTTCTTTTTGGTAGAAGGGAAGTGACTTTGCTATTGATGTTTTACCATATCTTTTCCTATGCAATTTTATTCTAGGCACTGTCATCCTTTAGATACTATGCTTTGAAAAAGAGAAAAAAAATCAAAACCAAATGCTATTGTATCGGCACAATTGAAATGTCATTTCTGGAAGTCATTCTGTGCCTAATGCTGCACTTTGGGAAGTGACATTTTAACGGGACAATGACAACAACAACAACAAGAAACACTAAAATCCAATATAAATCCCATATAGATGGAATATGGTGTGGTGTGTGAGACAAGGATTCTCTGGTATTTCCTCACAATTTTAATACACAGTCAATATACCAGCTGTCAGTGCCTTTCACTAGGGGTTTGCAATTTCAATTAACATTAGATACCATTGCATACTTATACACTCTCATTTTGACAGAGACAACATAAAGTGACACTATACTCTTACCCAGCAAGATGTTATACTACAAATTAGCCATGTGTTTCTATGTAGCCCAATAAATTAATCCAAAATCTTAATCCAAGAGAAAGAGCATTCTGATAACCCTTTCCCTCATATCTAGCACTCTATTACGTTCATGAAAGACATGCAGTAATCATTTGCTAGGTAAATTGCCCTATATAAATGTTGTATACTGTTTTTCATAAAGTTAATGAGTGTCTTTTTTCTCCAAGAGAGTGGATTAAAGGCCTTTAGTGTTTCCCAGCCACTTGAAAAAAGCAAGATAGTGTGTAAAGATAAACTATGTGAGCCTTAATTCAGAGAGAATCTACTGGAATTGTAAAGGGCACCCCGATCCTGGGGAGAATGCAGGCAAAAACCCTGGACGATGGCATCCATCTGATGAAAGCAAATCTCCAGGCATTTGGAGAACCTACTTGCATGAACTTGTAGCCTACCTGCCCCATACTTCCTGTGCAGAGATCTTTGTGCAGGGAGGCCCTCTGTGCTTTATGCCTAGGCGGATCTCCAGGCATTTGGAGCACCTGCTTTCCTAGTTTAGCAGCCTGATTTGCCCCACCTCTCCTATACAGAGATTTTGGTGTGGGAGGAGGTCTCTCCATTCCAAGTCCAGGCATATCTCCAGGCATTTGGAGCACTCACTTGCCTGGATCAGCAGCCTGATCTGCCCCATAATCCCTGTGCAAAGACCATGGTGAAGTAGGGCCTTCTCCACTCCACTCACAGGCAGATCCCCAGGAATTCAAAGCACACACTAGCCCAAATCAGCGCCTGAGCCATTTCACCCTCTCTGTGCAGGGTGCAGTATAGGGGGACCCTATACATTCCACATCCAGGCAGAGCTCAAGGAATCTGGAGTACCTACTCTCCTGGATAAGGAGTTTAGGTCACCCCAAACTCTCCGTGCACAGAGCTTAGGGCCAAGGAAGGAGTTTTCCAGCTCCAAGCCTAGGCACACCTCTAGGTGTTTGGTAGCTGCCCACTGGATTCTCCTTTGGCACTAGTGTTTGTGCCTGCCATCAAGAGACCTGGAGATGGGCCTGCCTAGTCTGGCCCCACCCATGTTGCCCTCTCCATTCCTCCAGAGTTAAGTGGGGAGATCACCAGAGTTAAGTGGGGAGATCAGACTACTGTGAACTTCAAAGATAAGTCCATTGCCTGAGGCAACGAAAGCTTTTCCTGGTAAATAAGAAACAGGTATGTTTTCAGTCATATTGGTTGCAGCCAGCCCTTACGTATAAGAGCTACGTACTGGCTTGTAGGTTGAACTACACAGCCCAATGTGAAACCTGCTGAGAGAAGTGCATAGGGCTATAGGAGCAAAACCAAAAGACCCTCCCCAACATTCTTTACAGTAACAACCCAGAGAGAGTGGGAAAATAAATGAAACCACAGTAATATTACAGGGAATGAAAGAAGAAAAAAGCCCTTATTGGCACAAAAAGAATTACATAAAATGAAAGTGCCAGTGTCTCCAGATGACAGGCAAATAGCATAAGAATTCTAGCACCATGAAAAATCTGAATGTAGTGACATGACCAAAGGATCACATGAGCTCTCCGCCAATGGTCACTAACCAAAATGGAAACTCACAAAGAACAAATAAAGAATTCAAAGCATGGATTGCAAGGAAGCTCAGTGAGATCCAAGACAAGACTGAGAATCAACACACAAAAAAACTTCTAACGCAATCCAATAAATGAAGAAAGAGATGAACATCTTAAAAAGAAATCAATCAGAGTATCTGGAATAGATCACTCATTTAAGAACTTTCAAACTAAAATGAATATCTTTTTTAATAAAGTGGACTAGGCAGAAGAAAGGAGCCCCACAAGGCTAACAACAGACCTTTCAGCAGAAACCTTGCAAGCCAGGAGACATTAGGGGCCTATTTTCAACATTTTTAAAGAAAATAAATTCCAACCATGAATTTCATATTCTGCCGAACTATACTTATAATTGAAAGAGAAATACAATATTTTCCAGACAAGCAAGTGACAAGGGAATTCGTTACCATTAGGCTAGCCTTACAAGAGAAGCAAAAGAGGGTTATCAATACATAAACAAAATAATTATATCTGCTACTACAAACAATACTTAAATACAAAGCCCACAGACCCTATAAAGCAAGCACACAACAAAAACTACAAAATAATCAGCTAACAACTTCACAAGAGGATAGAAATTTCAAATATGAATATTAACCTTGAATGTAAATGGTCTAAATGACCCACTTAAAAGTCATAGAGTTGGAAATTGAATAAAAAGCAAGACTCATCCTTCTGCTGTCTTCAAGATAACCATATCACATGCAATGATGCCTGTAGGGTCAAATTAAAAGGTTAGAGAAAGATTTATTGTGCAAATAGAAAAGAAAAAATCATGGGTCATAATTCTTATATCATATAAAACAGACTTTATACCAACAACAATAAAAGAGTACAAAGAAGAGCATTATGTAATGGTAAGTGATTCAACATAACACAAAGCTAAGTATCCTAAATATATATCCATCCAACATTGGAGCACACAGATTCATAAAACAAGTACTTCTAGACCTGTGAAAAGACTTAGACAACCACACAAAAACAATGGCAGACTGCAAAACCTCACTGGCAGCAATAGATCATTGAGGCAGAAAATTAAAAAGAATTTCTGCACTTGAATTTGACAGTTGACAAATTGCACCTAATAAACGTCTACAAAACACTCCACCCAGGAAATGTAGAATATACGTTCTTCCCAATTGCAAACAGAACATACCCCAATATTGACCCCATGCTCAGCTATAAAGCAAGTCTCAAAAAATTAAAAAATAAAACCAAGATTATACCAATCATACTCTTGGAATGCAGTAGAACACAAATAGAAAGTAATATCAAAAAGATTTACCAAAACCAAACAATTACATAGAAATTAAACAGTGTGCTCCTGAATGACTTTTGAGTAAACAACAAAATTATGACAGAAATGAAAAACTTCTGTTAAATAAATGAAGAGAGACACAATATATAAAAATCTCTGTGATGTACCAAAAGCATTGTTAAGAGGAATGTTTATAATAGTAAATGCCTACATCAAAAAACTAGAAAAATCTCAAATTAATAATCTCAAATATCACACTAAAAGGAACTAGGAACTAGGAAAGCAAGAACAAACTAATCCCAAAGCTAGCAGAAGAAAACACATAAATAAAATCAGAGTGAAACTGAGTAAAAGTGAGACCCAAAAATCTATACAAATAATCAACAAAACCATAAGTTGGTTCTTTGAAAGGATACTAAAAAAAGAGATCAATATACCACTAACTAGATTAACAAAGAAATAAACCAAAGAAAATCCAAATAAATGTAATCAGAAGTGACAAAGGAAGCACTACAACCAATCCCACAGAAATGAAAAAGTTCCTCATGTATTATTCTGAAGGCTTCTATGCACACAAACTAGAAAATCTAGAGGATATTGATAAATGGATGCAAACACACAACCTCTCAAGATGAAATCAGGAGGAAACTGAAACTCTGAACAGACCAATACTGAGTTCTGAAATGTAATCAGTAATAATAATAATAATAACAAAAAACCTACCAACTGTAAAAGCACTTGACTAGAGGGATTCACAGCCAAATTCTACCAGACACACAAATGAGTTGGTATCAATATTAATGAAACTACTCCAAAAATTTGAGGATGAGGTTTGATGAAGCCAGCATCATTCTGATACCAAAACCTGGCAGAGACATGAAACAAAACAAAACAAAACAAAAACTTAAGGCCCAAATCCCTGATGAACATAGATGCAAAAAAATCTCAATAAAATAGCAGCAAACAAAAATCAGCAGCACATCA
This sequence comes from Chlorocebus sabaeus, assembly GCF_047675955.1. Taxonomy (NCBI): domain Eukaryota; kingdom Metazoa; phylum Chordata; class Mammalia; order Primates; family Cercopithecidae; genus Chlorocebus; species Chlorocebus sabaeus. The sequence goes on along the minus strand of NC_132930.1, from coordinate 22,208,547 downwards.
AAATGTTAATATACCACAATCAAGTAGGCTTCATTCCTGGGATACAAGTTTAGTTGAACATATACAAATTAATAAAAGATTCACTACATAAACAGAATTAAAAACAAAAGCCATATGTTCATCTCAATAGGTGTAGAAAAAGCCTTTGATAAGATTGAACATTCTTTTATGTTAAAATCCCTCAACAAATTAGGCATCAAAAAAATAAAAATAAAAATAAAAAGAGCCATCTATGATTAACCCACAGCCAACCTTATACCGAATGTGAAAAGCTGCAACCAATCCCCTTGAGAAGTGGAGTAAGACAAGGATGCCCAATTTCGCTGCTTCTATTCAATATAGTATTGGATGTCCTAGCCAAAGCAATTAGGCGAGAGAAAGAAACAAAAGGTATCTAAATAGGAAAACAAGAAGTCAAACTGTCTTTCTTTACTGATAAGATTATTTACATAGAAAACCCAACATCTCTGAAAAAAAACTTGTAAAACTGATAAACAACACAAGTGAAGTTTCAGCATTAAAAAAAAAAAATAACATTGCACTAAAATGAGTTGCATTTCTATACATCAATAAATAACTGAGAACCATATCAAGAATGCAATCCCATTTACTATAGCCACGCACACACAAAATAAAAAACCTAGGAATACATCTAACAAGAAGATGAAATATCTCTACAATAGAACTACAAAACAATGCAGAAAGAAATCATAGATAATACAAACAAAAAAAATTTCCATGTTTATGGACTGGAAGAATCAATATTGTTAAAATGTCCATACTATTCAAATAAAACTAGTTTTAATGCTATTCATATTAAACTACCAATGTCGTTTTTACAGAATTAGAAAAAAACTATTCTAAAATTCACGTGGAATGAAAGCAGAGACCAAATAGCCAAGGCAATCCAAAGCAAAAAGAACAAAGCTGGAGGCATATGCTCCTCAACTTCAAACTATACTTGGGCTACAGTAACCAAAACAGTATGATATTGGTCCAGAAACAGACAGATAGACAAATGGAACAGAATAGAGAACCCAGAAATGAGGTCACATCTACAACTATGTGATCTCTGACAAAGCTGACAAAAACAAGCCATGGAAAAAGAACTCTTTATTCAATAATTTGTGCTGGGAAATCAGGCTAACCATATGCAGCAGATTGAAACTGGGCTCCTTCCTTACACCATATAGAAAAATTACGTTAAGATAATTTAAAGCCAAAACTATGCAAATCTCATTAGACAACCTAGGCAATACCATTTTGAATATAGGAATGGGTAAAAGTTTGATTACAAAGATGCCAAAAGCAGTTGCAATCAAAGCAAAAGTTGAAAAAAAAATGGATCTATTTAAACTCCAGAACTTCTAAACCACAAAAGAAACTATCAAGAAAGTGAACAGACAACCTACAGAATGGAAGAAAATTTTTGCAAAGTATGCATCTGACAAGGGTCTAATATGTAGCATCTATAAGGAACTAAACAAATTTCCAAGAAAAAAACAACTGAATAAAAATGTGGGCAAAGCACATGAACAGACACTTTTCTACAGATATACATGTGGCCAACAATCATATGAGAAAAAGGTCACTGTCACTGATCATCAGAGAAATGCAAATCAAAACCACAATAAGATACCATCTCATACCAGTCAGAATGGGTATTAATAAATAGTCAAACAATAACAGATTTTGACAAGTCTATGAAAAAAAAGGAACACTTATACACTGCTGGTGGAAATGTAAATTATTTCAGCCACAGTGGAAAGCAGTTTGGGGTTTTCTCAAAGAAATTAAAACAAAACAACCATGTGACCCAGCAATCCCATTACTGGGTATATATCCCAAAGAAAATATATCACTCTACCGAAAACACATGCACTAGCGTGTTAATCTCAACACTATTCACAATAACAAAGACACAGAATCAACCCAGGTACCCATCAATGGGCAATAAATATGTCGTACATATACACCATACGACATGTACAAAATGACAAAAGCATATCCTTTGCAGCAGCATGAATGCATCTAGAGGACAGTATCCTAAGCAAATTAACGCAGGAACAGAAAACCAAATGCTGCATGTTCTCACTTATAAGTGGGAGCTAAATACTCAGTACTCTTGGACATAATTGGAAAAACAGACACTGGGAACTACTATAGGGGATAGGGTCAGAGCAGGACAAGGGTTTAAAAAGTAACACTATGCTCATTACCTGGGTGATGGGATCATTTGAACCCCAAACCTCGGCATCAAACAATATACTCATGTAATAAACCTGCATATATCCCCCTGAATCTAAAATAAAAGTTGAAATTATTAGGAAAAAAATGTTAACAAGTATAAGAAAGTAAACCACCTGGACTCTTGACTAATATATATGTGAATGCCAATAGTCCCAAAAGTAATTTCTTATTGTAGTATCACTTTTCTCGGAAATCTTCAAAGTTTGCTTAAATGGAAAGCATTTATTTCACACTTAAAAATATAAGCTAAAAAGTACGATCTATAAAAAATTTTTATGCATGCAATTTCTAGTAAACTGTTCCTTTATTTTTTATTTTTTATTTTTGTTTGTTTTGTTTTTTGAGGCAGAGTACTGCTCTGTCACCCAGGCTGGAGTGCAGTGGCGCGATCTCAGCTCACTGCAAGCTCCGCCTCCTGGGTTAACGCCATTCTCCTGCCTCAGCCTCCCGAGTAGCTGGGGCTACAGGTGCCCGCCACGTCGTCCGGCTAGTTTTTTGTATTTTTTTTAGTAGAGACGGGGTTTCACTGTTTTAGCCAGGATGGTCTCGATCTCCTGACCTCATGATCTGCCCACGTCAGCCTCCCAAAGTGCTGGGATGACAGGTGTGAACTACCACACCCAGCCCGATTTCTAGTAAACTATTCTTTAACCTGTAAAAAATATCATATGTATACTAAACAGGCTTTGAGTTTTGCCCTTAGTGACTATTTAATATTAGAGGGACATTTAGCTCTCAAGTATCTACAAAAGTCATACTGATAGAAGAGTAAATAGCATTATAATTATTATTGATCTTATTATTATTGTTTCAATTCAGGGCTATTGGTTCTAGACATAAACAAACAAACAAACAAACAAAAACAACAACAACAACAAAAAACAAAGAAAAACATCTGTTTTTCCTAAATTTAAAGTAAGATTTTCTTCCCCAAATTTTTATTTTATTTTATTTTCTAGAACACTTATGTTTTTATAGACATTGAGTATCTTTTCTTTAATAATTATATGATTTGGTAGGATGTTTGTTTGTATAAATTTACTTTTAGCAATAGAAAAAGTCACAAACTCTGCAATTATGTCACTGTTTATTAAGTTGAACAGGCAGCACAGCCTCACTTTAATTCTATTACTAGATAACCAACAAAACTAAACAAACAGAAAACAGGAAAACACAGAAATAGAGAGGGATGCATTATTTACCCAATTCAATATATAAAAAGTATTAACAAATTAAATGCCAGAGCTGGTTTTTTGAGCTTTATTTATTAATTAAAACAATAACATGTTTTAAGCATGACAATTTCCCATTTAAAGAAGAAATCTGAGTTCATGCAGTTTACCTTCTTTTTAGAGAGAGCCATAGTGCTTATTTAGACAGGTGGTCCAACGTGTTCACACATCCCCAAACCCTTGCTTTATGATTATCATTACTACATATATTTGTGGGATTTACACACTATATAAGTTCTCCGAAGGTTTAATTCAATGCCATAAAAGCATTTTTGGAGAACATAACTTTGTTTAAATGATTCCAGACTATAAACACTAGAGTTGTGGTATACACTAAATAGGATTTCAAGTCACTCCCTGGGCAAATATTATTGTATTTGACTATTTGGGGCGGTTGTATCAAAATGCCATAGACAGAGTGGCAACAATAGAAACTTATTTCTCTGGGTTCTAGATCTGGGAAGTCCAAGAAGGCGTCTTCTCTCCTTGTCTTCACATGGTGGAAGGGGCAATGTGTATCTCTTGAGCCTCTTTTATAAGGGCACTGAGTCCATTTCTGAGAGCTTTGTCCTCATGACCTAATCACCTCCCTAAAACCCCACCTCCTAATACCATTACATTGGAAGTTAGTTGTTTCAGCTTATGTATTTCAGGGGAACTTATACATTGGGTGCATTGCAATTATAATACTAAAAGTTTCCTTTGAAAAACAACTTAAATTACCAGTTAATTATAGGTATTGTCTGATGTCTTATCTGTCATTTTAAAAATTTCAGATTCAATTATCTATGCAGGGATCCATGAGCCAAATGTGGTGTGTTCCATGTCTGATTTTGTAAATAAAATTTTACAACTTTATTTGTAACAAGGCCAGTCCTACTTATTTTTGCATTGTCTGTGAATTAAGTAGTTGTGACAGAGACTATCGAACCTGCAAATATTTGGCCCTCTACAGAAAGGTTGCCAGTCTGAACTAGATAATAAGAAAAACAAAATGAATTTCTACATATGATGGTCTAGCTTTTGAAAGCATTCTGACTTTTAAATAATTATTAAATCCATAGTTATGAATGAGACTTGGAGAGAATATTCAAAATATTATAGCTTGCCAGAAAGCTTTACTCCATTTGATTTTAATGTTAAGTCTCCATAAAATTAATGCACATGACTAGAGATTCATTGTTGTTTGAGGAGTGCAAAGGAAATATTTGTGAAAGCATTTATCATAAAGTCTATTAAGGTAATATTTGTAAAATCATGTATCTCAGGGGAGGTATGAAATAAATGCTTCCTTAATTTGAAGTGAAATCTTGCTTGGTTATTTTCACATACATTTGGTTCCTTGGAAAGCTTTCTGCATCACTGGCCTGTGATTCACAGATGGGATGGACATGAATCACATAACCTATAAGAAGCAAGTCTCAAATTTATTATCAGTTAAAGTAGAGATGTGATAATGTTCACACCAGGAGTTCAGATTCAGGGAAGTCAAAATTACACTTAATTGTGAATCAGGGTTTTGATGCCCATAAGACGCCAAACTAACTTAAGAGTTTTTAGCATGGTATAAGAATAGATAAAAATTATAGAGGCTTTTCTCTGGGGTATAAAACATACTGGCACATAGGTGATGCCACAAAACTTTTAATTATTGTTACAGTTGCTATTATCCCTAGATGAGAGCTCTGTACTCTATCAGGTCTCAATTCTTATTCTAGCTCTTTCATTCTCTCACTCTTCACTAGTTGTATTGTCTCATTTTTATGTGTTTCTCTCTCTTTTTGCTCTATAGTTTAATCCTGAATACAATGTAATAATGAATTGGTTGTATATATTTGCAAACTCTTCAAAATATGGTATTTTAGCTGAAGTCAATTAACAACACTGTCTCCTATTCCAAGTTCCCTTCACATCTGTTTCTGTTGGAGTGGCCTTGGGATTTTTTTTCTCCATTCGGATAAAGGAATGCTGAGTTGAAGATGCATTTGATTTTGATTTAATGGGGTATATTTATGTATTCTATGTACGCATAACTAGGTTATTGTTAGCTACACCAGTATAGGTTTGGCTCATAGAACACTCATACCATGCACTGTGCCAATGGACTCTATATTGGGACACAAAATTCTTGGCTACTGGTATAATTGTGATATGAGCCAAAAGTGTAAGGCTGGTGGAAGAGAAACAGTATTGGAAACATCCAAAGACAGAAGCTGTAGAATATTTATCTAATTATCAAGTTTACAAAATAGTAAATAAAATTCAGTTGTAATCAATGTTTAATCAATACCAAAGTTCTCTTTTTCATAGAGGTTGTCCAATTGATAATTTTTCTAAATGAGTACATGCCATCAACGATAGTGTTATAAATCTAAAACTTACTTTTCTTTATCAGTAACAAATATAAATTTTGATCAGCCACCAAGAAGGGAATTTACATTACCTTTATATTATAAATGTGTAAAATAATATGGCAAAAGCATTTGAAGAAGTGATTAATCAATGTACAGCCAACATTTGGGAACATGAGATGTGTTGAAGAAATAATGTTATTTCTATACATTTTATTATTTCTGTGGTCTTTGCTTTTTGTTTATGTGTTCAGTTTCCTCAAAAACCAAGATACCTAACCTGTTTAGAATTCTGCTCAAGTTCTAGTGTTTTATTGAAGATTGAGATTGGTAACTATGACCAGAAAATAGGTTTTTAAAGATGTCGTAAAACAAAAATTTTTGTCTTTGGTTCATTTTGTTGTAATGGTCAGGAAATTTATGCCTGAAGTCAAACTGAAACTGAAATCACATAATTGTATTTGTTCTCTTCAATTCGACTTAGTACATTCTGTTCCTAAACACTGTTTGGGACTGCTAATAATTTTAGTAGAACGATATTCTCTGTAGGAGCACTGACTATAAATGTTCTGAAACTACTAATGTTCAAAATATCAGTGTCTCACGAACATTTTCCTAAGACCAATTATAATAGCCATGTGTCTGTCATGCCATAAGGGAGGGATGTAAGGATATGTAGTTCACTGACTGGCAAGTTTCACGGTCTCAAGTTACCCTGCTTTTGATTTTTTTTCCATCATTTTATTGTCATTTAGTTGTTGACCCAAAAAGATATGGAATATTCTTAAATGTAATTTTTGCCCAACTACCAGCATAAACTTGGGACTTGGAAAATTATTATGGTTAGTTCTGATAATAAAATATTCAAGAATGCTGACAGACTGCAAGGCGCAAATCCGTATTAAATCTGTCTACTGAGTTTGTTTTAAGGAGAGGCAGTACTGCATATGAAATGTAGGATTGAGGAATTCAAATAATCCAACTTATTTCAAAACTAAATGGATCATCTACCACAGTTTCAGGAAAATAATAATGATAATAACCTGTTTAGAAAACATTAACCTTAGCAACTTGCATACAAAATTCCTCTAAGAATACATCAGCATGCAGGTATAAATCTTGCAAGGTATAGAATCTGCTTACTCTTAGTCCCCAGGTTTTTAAAACTTCTTTGATAACCTAATATACCAATTTGAGATACACATTTACTGACTAAGGAATTTCAAGCTTTAGAAATGCTGGGCTGTCAGCTTTCCAGTCCTCCCTACTCTTGCATCAATTAATGCAAACTGATACAGTGAGTTAAACAGAGCTCCAATGGCAGCCGCATAAAACACAGATATGCTTGTTATCTATTTCATAATGGAAAAACTGAATGTGGAAACCCAGAAAGTGGGATGTTATAAATATCCCAATCACCATCCTTTACAAACAGATTAAAGTCCTAGTGACAGAGAGGACAGTAAACCTAATAAACCTTGGTTAAAGAAATCATCCTCCTATTAAAAAGAAATATGCTCCACTTTTGGACTCTCTATAAAATTATCCTAAGAGATTTGGACAGAATCCAGAACAGAATAATGAGAATTATTAGGCAATGGAAAATCTGGCATTCTTCTGCTGTAGGAGTTGTATGTAATTATGTCCAACACCCATATCAACCGACAGTTGGATTTTACTTCAGCTGAAAGAATAGAACTTAAAGTGTGGACTTCAGTGAATACAATCTCAAGACATTATTGCTTGAAAAGCATGAAAACTAATTTAGCTGTATGCAAAACTTGTGTGCATCTTAACATTTGTTGCTTTTAGGGTTGCGTTCTCAATACGTAGAGAGTGAGTGGACTCCAATTTGAAACATATTAAAATTTGAAGAATACTCCCTAAAGTATTTACATCTCTGTATATTCCCTGATACTGTTCCTTTTCTCAATAGTTCCTGGCTTTTCTATGACAAATCCGGTTATTTTAAGGATCCTTTTAATACTTCCAGTCTTCTTGATGTTTCAAGGTAATGGAGGATTGTGTCTGAAAATTTGGCGGCTTGATTTTCTTTCTCTTTCATTACTCCTGGCTGTTTTTATTCAGAAACATCAAGGTTCTTGGTATTGATGGAGACACAGACTCTCTACCCAGATCACAGGATCAAAGTTGGCTTCCAGGCTTATAGTGAAATCCCAAAGAATGCCATGATCCTAAGCAGTCTTCTGTGGAATTAGTGATATGATATGTAGATAGATAGTTCTGATTTTGTAGGGCATTTTCCTGGCAAGCATTTAATTACATTTTGTCCTAATCAAATGATTGTTTTTACAACACTGGCTCTGAGACAGGCACTAAGAGAATAAAACACAATCCTGTCCACAAGTGCATGATATCCTGTTGTACAAAACACACAGGTGTTACAATACAGCATAATACATGCTATCATGGACGTTTGTTCCAGGGATTTTGACAGTACAGTTACAGGAAGCCTCACTCAGCCTAGGTGAAACACAAAAAATCTTCCTTGAATGGGAACATTTGATTAAGAGATACAGCATTGATTTTGAGATTGGACTTTATGCAGAAACAATGAGATGCCATAGATAAACTTCAGGAACTAAAAAGGGCATGATTAGTTTGATGCTTTAGATATTTCACTTTGGACATATACAAAGAATGCAGAAAGAAAATTGGTAGTTGAAGGAGGCAAACATATTAGGTAGCAAAACTTTTGCTTCAGGTGCTAAAATGGAGACAACATCACATAATTAAAAGTATGGGGAGGATGACAAGCCTGAATTGAAATTCTGGTTGTATTGCTTTTTAACTATGTAATTCTAGATAAAATATTTAACCAGTTTAGGTCTCAGCTTCTACTTTCAAAAAATTTTTAAAGAGATTAAACACAGCAGTATGTACAATGTCTTCAGCATAGTGCCCATAGTACACAATAAATGCTACAAATTCACTGAGGTTAGTTTTACTCAATGACAGTAGTAATAATGGAAAAATGAAAACATGATTAATTTATACAATCCCATAGTAAAATGTAAACTAATTTCAGGAGTAAAGTTCTTGAAAACAGAATAACAAAAAGATGCTCCTTCAGGTGAAAACACAAGCAAAGCAAAATTGACAAGAACCGCCCCCTACACACACATGCAGCAACAACAATTATGACAACCACTACAGTAACAACCAAAATCAACCACAGTTTTAATGAATTTGCCTCTCTGTTATGGAGCAAAATCAGCATTTACTAAGCGATTATTATGTAATAGGAGGCTTGCTGAACTGTTTACATATATAATATTGTGACAACTAGGCAATCTTCTTCATCATTCTACCTTGCAAATTTGCCTGAAAATACAGAATTAAAACTAGGAGGAAGCAAAATAATACTTCAATTAAGAGAAGGAGAGGGAAATGGATTGTGAAAGAGAGAGCATGAGAAAGGGAGAGAATGAGAAATTTAGGAAGAGAAAATGAAAAATAGGGTGGGGAAAAGTGAGGAGGGGAAGGAGAAAGACAATGTGTATTAAATATTTACTAAGCATCATGCACTATTTTGGGCACAATGCATCCCTAAAAGAATATTAGAAAACATACTCCATTGTTAATCTTTTATCGGTTGTAAAAGAGAAACTCCAGAAGGTTAAATTAGTTGGCCAAGTTCATAAATCTATGAGAAAGTCATGATCATTCTGCTTATATAAGGTATCTAAAATATTCAAATGCATAGCAGCAGACAGTAAAATGGTTTCCAGGGGCTGGGGGAAGAGGAAAATAGAGAGTTGCTATTCAGCAGGTATAACGTTTTTTTCATGCACGATGTATAAGTTCTAGAAATCTGCTATACAACATGATGCCTATAATAAACAATACTGCATTGTACACTTACAAATGTGTTAAAAGGGTAAATCTCATGTTAAATGTTCTTACTACAGTTAAACAAAAACTAGCTCCAGAGTGGATCTTCTCATGGCTAAGTCTGAAGTGCTGGAGGTTCTCCTTCCTGGTTTGTTTTGTTTAACTAGCTTTCAGGCAACTAACCGTGTAGTGGCAAATAGTCCTATTTAATGTTTGCTCTTCCTGGATGTTAGGAGAATATAGACTAGCCTGAACTAGGTGTCCCGATTAGTAGTAATTTAAGGAATGGGAAATATTTGAGCAATTGTTGCTGTTATCTGGACCTGTGTATGCCATGGTATATCTTACTTAAAATGATGATGGATCAGTTAGATAAGGTCAGGTAGAGAAGAGAGTTGATTCCCACAGGGTAAAATATTTCTCATCAAGAAAATGCTTCAGTGAGAAATCACTGAAGACTGTGGTGGATGAACATAAAAATTTCAAATCTGTACATTAAGACAAAGGAACAAAAATATTGCTGGAGGCAGTTTGCAAAGAAATTACATCTGGGTGCAGTGAAGAGAATCCTAAGAGGAAAAAGGTTCATTCAATGAGTGAGCTCTTTAGGGGAGCTGTTATTTGATTAAACGAGCTATTTATTTAAATAAAGCATGCTATAGGACTAGTTTAACCCAGGCCCTGAAGGCTTTTTTAATGGGTCTGAAGATTGCTTCTGCAAAACATATCTGAATTTTTGATCACTGCAGATTTAATCACAGAGGACAAAACTCTTTACTGCAAATCATGCTAAGATCTGCTCAAGTAGAAAGGACATATGTAAAAGAGGGCTTAAGGACTGGAAGGTCTAGCCTGGTCCTAGATGGCCTTTTCTTTATTCTGATCTTCCAGAGGATTTTAGGACAACCTACTTTATTGAAGATTCAAGGATCTCAGAAGTATTGGGAAAGTAATATTGGATTTAAATAAAACCTTCTGAGAAAGTCACATCAATAGGGAAGGAAAAAATAAAATCAGCTATCTCCTTGAAACTACACAGTGCCTTTGATACGAACTTGTTTAGCCAGCTCAAAGACGGATACCATAATAAACTAAAGTGACAGATTAGTCAAAAATATTCAGATTAACAGTCTTGGAAATTATATTTTAATCAGAATTCTGAGTTTAGAGGGAATTTTAGGGTCAAAAGAATAAAAGAGTATGTAATGAAGATTTGATACCACGGTGTTTGAAAATGTTTAAAAATAAGAATGTATAGGCCCTGCACATATATCCCTGAACTTAACAAGAAAAGGATTTATTATTAAAAAAAAACTTAAAAAACAGAAATTCAGGAGATACAGAGTCATATCATGTGTTTTTTCTTTTTTAAATAATGGACCTATTTTAGCTACAAGTAAAAAGTTAACTGTTTTACTAAAATATAAATACATATATAATTAATGTCACAACCTAGTAGATTGCTCTACAGTATTTAACCTCTGCCAAAAGTTATTCCACAATTAACAGATTAGTGTAAATATGTTCTCACCGGGCTTGTTTCTCAAACAGATTGGAGTCCTCCAACCCCAGTTTATTCCACACCACTGGAAATCTACATAATTTAACTTTTTAGAAATTTGTTTTTATTTCATGAAGCTACCACAACTGAAATCTTCAGCAAGTTATGATCAAATTTGTAACATAAAACGACCTGAGCAAGAATTGACAAGGAAAGAATGTGGGGGCGGGAGGGGGGTGCTGTTTAAGACATTGTAAATATTTCTTTACTCAAACTAAACAGTAAATAGCAATCCACATTCATATGAACTCAAAGATTAGAAAGTGTATTCTTTAGAGTTTCTCCATAAATAGAGAAGCGGAGAAAATTTGAGGTAAATGAAGAGGGCACAATTAAAGTTAAAAGTAAGGAAAAACTAGATCATAGAATTCTAAAGTGTCATCTCAATATATCACATTTTGAAGTTACCTTCATTAACTAATCTCTGAATAGCTAAAACCTCTCTGAAAAGAAGACACTCTGGCCACTTAAAGTATCTAATACTGCTCATGCCTGTAATCCCAGCACTTTGGGAGGCCAAGGCGGGTGGATCACGAGGTAGAGAGATTGAGACCATCACGGCGAACACAGTGAAAACCAGTCTCTACTAAAAATACACAATTTAGCCAGGCGTGGTGGCATGTGCCTGTAGTCCCAGCTACTGGGGAGACTGAGGCAGGAGAATCGCTTGAACCTGGGAGGTGGAGATTGCAGTGAGCTAAGATTGTGCCACTGACCTCCAGCCTGGAGACAAAGCGAGACTTTGTCTCAAAAAAAAAAAAAAAAAAAAAAAGGATCTAATATTGCATATCGGTTATATGAAATAATTAGAGATCTTCTTTTCTGAATTTTGATGTAAATAATTTTGTTTTTCATAAATTTTACATTATGCTCAAGGATTCTGTTTCTTTCTTTTCATTACTATTGCCCATAAATGAACAGCAGTCTATCTCATCAAAATATAATTTTTCTAGGAAACTGGGCATAATGTGACATTTCTGCTTTTCTTCTTTTTTAGGATGTGGGAAAAAAGTTGAGAAGTGATAGATAAAGAGGGCCATTCATGTTCCTAGATATTTTCTAATGATTGTGTTTCAAGGAGTTTGTCCCAACTAATTTATGTCACAATCTAATTAAAACATTTAATACATTATTTCAACTTCCTTTAGCTATTGCAACTTCCTTTAGCTATCATTTTAAGTTAGGCTGGTATGTCTCAATCCATCTACTTTCTTCCCTACCTATTTGAGAGGTTTCTTTCTTTCTTTCTTTCTTTTCTTTCTTTCTTTCTTTCTTTCTTTCTTTCTTTCTTTCTTTCTTTCTTTCTTTCTTTCTTTCTCTGCCTTTCTTTCTTTTCTTTCTTTCTTTCTTTCTTTCTTTCTTTCTTTCTTTCTTTCTTTCTTTCTTTCTCTTTCTTTCTTTCTTTCTTTCTTCCCTTCCTTCCTTCCTTCCTTCCTTCCTTCCTTCCTTCCTTCCTTCCTTCCTTCCTTCCTTCCTTCCTTCCTTCCTTTCTTTCTTTCTTTCTTTCTTTCTTTCTTTCTTTCTTTCTTTCTTTCTTTCTTTCTCTTTCTTTCCTTTCTTTCTTTCTTCTCTCTTTCTTTTTTGTATGTAATGGGGCTTATATGTAAAGTCCATGGTGTTTTATTGTATTTTATGAGAGGAATAATAAAATATATTTCTACTCCATTTTCACAGAAATGAAAGTTCATACTTATTTTTAAACATCCCAGTTAGCATAGAGAATTGCCAAATATGATCTAGTTGATGTACAAATCCATAGAAAAATTACTAATGTGCAATTTATTACAAATAAGTAAATGGCTATTCAGTTACTTCTGTGTTATACATGATAAATAATTATAAATTGAATAGATAGGGATGTTCAATAACTGCTAAATAATGAATATTAATAGCATGGAAAAAATAGAAATACAATTAATTATTTATCCATCAGAAACATATGATGTTTTGAGGACACTGTTTAAATGGCAATATGAATTATTGACACCTCTGGATACAGAAATCACTTCTACCCCATCTCACGTATCTCAGTCTACCTGTTACATTACCTCTTGCTTCAGCAAACATCTTCTCATGGTTGTAACTGAAAGCACTTTGACTCATTGGTTTATAATCTTTTCTTTCATTCCATGGACTTTTGTCATAGCTTATCCAGCATTCAATCAGGTGTGTCTTAAAAGTGTGAGGAAACACCTTATGTAACAATACTTGAACAATGGGTGAGAAGGGCCAAAGGATAAATTCTCCCCTCTTCTAATTTCTCTAGTTGATCATTCTAAGGTACATTCTAGGCAGATCCTGAAAAGAACCAACAACTGAACGTCAGTGGTGCACCGTGTGACTAAGTGGAGAATACTCAAGTGTTGATTTTCACTCATTCCTCTCTGACTGCCCCAGTCTTCATCTCCTACCTGTAGAATCACCTTCCAAATAAGCCTTGTCTCAGGCTTTGCCAGCCAGTGGAACCCAGACAAAAGATATGTATTTGGGGGGAAAAAAAAAAAAAAAGGTTAGAGCATAATTGTGTTTCCCATATAGAAATTAGCTTAGAAATAGATTCAAGAGCATATGTCACTTCAGCTAACTTGGAACTCAGTGGTTCTTCAAACCTTACCAGATATTGGAATAAAAATATTCACCAGGGCATAATATAACAGTAAATCATTTTATAAATATAAGGCAATTGGTTTTTTAAATGAGAAGACAGAAACTAAATATATAGGCACAGTAAGTATGTAGAAAAATAATGTCAAGTGCTTTCAGTTCCGATTCAGAAGACTGAGGATGAAGATGCAATTGAATTTCTTCAATAAACTTGGAAAAGCTGCAGAGGAAGGAGGAAGCATCTAAATTGGCTATATAATAAGATATCATATATGATATCTTATTATTAACACATGAATATAACAAATAATATTATATGTTGTTGTAATACTAAAACAGGCTGATATAATATGGATTTCAATAAGCAGTTTTTTAAATTACACTTCCCAGGACACAATGAGAATGTTGGGCACTATATCCAGAGGAACTGGAAAATTCTACATTGATGAGAACACTGATAGGTATTTAAGCAATGAATACTTATCACACTTAGGCTGTTCACGGTGGCTCACGCCTGTAATCCCAGTACTTTGAGAGGCCAAGGCGGGAGGATGACTTGAGGTCAGGAGTTTGAGACCAGCGTGGCCAACATGGTGAAACCCTGTCCCTACTCAAAATGCAAAAATTAGCTGGGTATGGTGGTGGGCACCTGTAGTCCCAGCTACTTATGAGGTTGAGGCAGGAGAATCGCTTGAACCCCGGAGGTGGAGGTTGCAGTGAGCCGAGATTGCACCATTGCACTCCAGCCTGGGTGACAGAGTGAGACTGTCTCAAAAAAAAAAGAAAAAAAAAAAAGCTTAACATATTTAATGTTCATTTTATCTCAAGCAGTGTTTAAATTTTTATCTTTTTTTCTCAAAGAAATTATTGGTAAATCAAATAATTATTTTAGTAATTGCAATTTGAGAACATGTCAAAGCTTTAAATTTTTCCATGAAAGTAGAGTGAATCAAATATTTCAATTTGTAAAATCCCTTGCTTTGGATAAAATGCTACCTTTAAAAGAGATAATTGTAGAAAGGCAAATAAAATTTCTCAGATGCATTTTTTCTCCACAATTGTCTTTTCACAAAGGTTTTATTATCGATGAAAATAATACTGAGGAAATGGGCTGTCAAAGCTTCAGTGAAACAATACCCAATTTTGAAGCATTGTCTCTACATGTGTACTTATATTGTTAACTCTCCAAAGTACAAAACTATTTTATACTCTACTATGTAGGACAGAATAGAAATGCCTTTCCTTTTTTATCACTTAAATAAGTTTTAAAAATAAAATTCTCTAGGACTTTAGAAATAATTTTATGGATATGACTTTATTTTTCACTAAATTATTATACTAGGACATTTTGGATAAGATAACTAATTTTTATGTGAATGTAAATGTGAAGTAGTAACAATTTTAGAAACTACATTTAAAAGAAAAAGCAGAAAGCAAAAGGTGATATCAGATACTTCTATATTCTCATATTATCTACTTCTCCCTTAATTTACTTCTTTTCATATTGTAAATCAAAAGGGCTTATTTAAGAGTCATAATGTCAACAACTATGTGCCTGTGGTTCTAGGGTCCAGTTATTGCTCTCCTTTCAACTTGTTTGAAATATTTGTAGATCACCAACCCTGCATGTTATTTTTCTCCTATATGTTGTGAGTTTAGATGTTTCATTAGCTGATTTTGTATTGCTTTCTTATGACTTATTATATGATTTATCAATTTTTGTTGACTTTGAGAAAATGTAACTTTTTCTCCAAATTCATTAGCTTGTAAATTAATCTCTTAAAAGGAAAAACAGTCACACACAACATAAATTTATAAATATCTAGCATTCAATACAACAGACTTAGACATTGTGTTTTTTGTATTGGAATTTAGCAATCACTATTTCTCTGAAATCATCTTGAAAAGTGTATTTTTACAAATGCATGCCTTAAAATTAAAGGTCTTGAATGACTGTTCATTCCTAATGTCATAATGGCTATGGGTTTAAACATGGGCATCACAAGCAACACACTTATATGTAGAGAATTGCAAATGTGCAAATATATAGGAACCGTAAAGCAGAAACAAGTGAAGCAAGAATGGGTAGAGCTAGGTATGAGAACCCGAGCCAGGCTGGGCCTGTGGGGATGATCAGCTCACCTGGTATTACACCCAGGAACTCAACACTTTGGGTTGTACTCAATCTTTGTCTCCTTTCTTTCTTATGTCCTTTCTTTTTAAGCAAGGTATTGACCACTTTTTAAAAATTCTACAAAATAACTAATTTTATTCCATTGAATGTAGAGGCTCTGAAATAACCATGATTTTTTAAAAACTGAAATTCAAGAAATTTGCTCACAATATTTATTTTTTAACTCCAGCATCATAGCTTTCATGATTAGTGCACACAAGGCCCAAATCTGTAAAATGTGAGAAACTTTTGCCTTAAAATATTCCCTATAATCACTCTATTTTAGAAGATTAGGGTTGTTACATCTAATTTCCATAAAATACAAGAATTAAAGTGACTTTCATATTTTGCTATCAGTCAATTGGAAATCTTTATTCACAAGTCTGTACATCATAAAGTGAGCTCAAGAAGAGAACACAATCCTTCAACTTGACAAGAAAAACAGCCAGCTCTTTCTACATTTTTAGGAATGTTTTATTTTGCTTATTCCATCCTTAGAACTATGTAAGCAGTATAAAATTATTGGAATATGTTGTAGTCATTAACACTTTTGACATTCAAATGTATATTTAAATACAGAAGTGCCATTTAAACACTCAAAAGAATATTTTTTATTAAAGCTTTATTACCTAGATATTGAGAATAAGAATTAAGAACTTTATCCGAAACTTTAATTTTAAATTTTAGACCTTGGTTCAATCGGCTCATATTCTTCAATAAATTTGATGAAAGTATCCTTTAAATATAGGATATGGAACTCACCTTTGACATTCTCAGATTGCTAACAAGTGTTTTCTATTATTTTTTAAGTAAACTATTAGATGCAAATAATAATATTTTTAAAATACATATATCCACCATCGAGCTTACCAAACAAAATAACTATTGATCCTTAATGTATACTTTTCTCATCATGTGTTCCTTTAAACCCCGCAGGGGCACCAGTGTTCTTAATTTTGTATTTATCATTCCCATGAGTTTTTGAAATGTTTCACTATGTGTGTACCTATCCCTTAAATTATACTGTTCAGTTTCACATGGTTTTAATTTTTATGTAAATGATATCATGCTAAGGTAATCCTATGTAACTTACTATTTACCTGATTCAAATTTACATTTATGTGTTTACCTATTGATTCATATAGCTAAATTTGGATCAAATTTTAAAATTGCTGATTATACAATATATTTCACCATTATCTGGTTGATTATATTTGAGCTATTTTATTGTTTTTCTCATTAAAAATAATTCACCATACATATTTCTGTGTGTGCTTACCATTGCACTGATTGATGATTTTTTCCTGATATATTAAAATGGCATATAAATTGAATCAGAATTGTGTTTTCATGAATTTAGGAACAAGATGAAGATGACTATTTTCTTACTTCTTATTCAAAAATTTTACTGGAGCTTCTAATTCCTGTAATAAAGAAAGAAAGAAAAATACTAAAGACAGGAAGGAGGTAGTAAAATGTCCTATATGCAGTTTTGTGTACATGGTAAATTACAAAGATACTAAAAAAGAGCTACTAGAACTCAATATTGAATTTAGCAAGGTCAGAAGATGCAAGGTTATTATTTAAGAAATCAATCGTATTTCAATGTGCAACCATAGAACAATTGGATATTTTAAAAATTGTATTTTCAGTAATGCCCCAAACAAAAAATACCTACAAATACATTTCACAAAAGTAAATATAATATCTTGTCTCTGAAACTTATCAACATTACTAAAATAAATTTATAAATGAATAAGTGGAAAAATAGATGAATTTAATGAGGTGCAAGCTTCACAATTGTGATGACAAGTCTCCCAAACTGATCTATTATAAATTCAACACATATCAATAAAAATACCATAAAGATTGTTCAGTGTGTAAATTGACAATATGATTTTAAAATTTAGAAAGTATGTCGAATTATCAAATCAGGTTTAAAGATAACAATATTCTTAGACTAACAGTACCTGATCTTATTACTTTCTATACAGCTACCATCATCAAAATATTTGAACATTAGCAAAAACATGGCAAAATAGAAAATTAGAACAGAGTAGAGATTTTTTTACAAAGATGCAAAGATGATTTAATGGAGGTCCGTTCAAATAATGTTATTAGATCAATGGATGTATATACATATATATTACGTGTGTGTGTGTGTATATATATATACATAAAACATAAACATCGATTATTATACCATACAAAGCAATTAACTTGTAATAGATAATTGACTAAAATATAAAACCTACAACCTAAAGCATAAAACTTCTAGAAAAAAAATCACAGAAGAAAGTCTTTATAACCTTGGGTTAGTCAAATATTTTGAAGAAGAAGAGAAAAAAAACTACAAAAAGAAACCCTTGAAAGTCATCAAAATTCAGACTTGTGCTCTTCAAAACACATAACTGAGAAACTAAAACTTATCAAACCATAGACAGGGAGAAAATATTAATAACATACACACTATAAATAAATTTTATGCAGAATACATAAATACTTTCCTAATTCAGTAAGAAGATATGCAATCCATTAAAGGCAGTCAAAAGACTTTATCAGGTAACCAAGGAGAACACGAATAAATTGGTCACCATTATTAATCAACAAAGAACTGCAAACTTAAACCACAGTAAGATGCTGTTATATGTCTATTATGAATAATGATGGCTACAATGGAACATTCCACACATTGGCAAGGCTCAAGGCAATAGGTTTTCTTACTTTGTTTTGTTTTGTTTGTTTGTTGAGACAGGGTCTCACTCTGTCGCCCAGACTGGAGTACAGTAGCAAGATCACGGCTCACTGCAACCTCCACCTCCTAGGTTCAAGGGATCCCCCTACCTCAGCCTCCCAGGTAGCTGGGACCACAGGCGTGCACCATCATGTGTGGCTAAATTTTTGTATTTCTGATACAGACAGGATTTCTCCATATTTTCTAAGCTGGTCTCAAACTCCTGATCTCAAGTAATCTGCCCACCTTGGACTCCCAAAGTGCTAGGATTACAGGTGTGAACCACCATGCCCTGCCAGGGGGGCAATAGATTTCAGTTTAAACACATTCATACCATTTGACTGGAACAACTGACCCCGAGATATTTAGTAGCCAAGACAAACAAAAACGTATGACCATATGAAACAAAAACTATACAGAAATGTTTATAGCAGCTTTATTTTTAATAGTCTAGAAGTGTAAGCAAACCAAATGTCTGTAAACTATTATATATGCTTATTATGGACTGCTATTCAGCAATTAAAAAAAAACTGTGGAGACACATGAATCACATAATGTAACTGATAATGGAAAGAAATTAAGCAAAAAAGAGTATATATCTAAAATTATATAAAGTGTGAACTAGTTTAGAATGACCTAAAGCAGATTAGTTATCAACCACATACAGGGGTGGAGGAAGGAATGAAATTAGAGGCACAAAGGAACGTTTTTGGGTAATGAAAATACTTGGCAACTCAATTGCGATGACAGTTTCTCAAGCATACACATATGCTAAAATGATCAAATTGTACCATTTACATATATGCTTATTTCAATTAGCCTTCAAAAGGTCATTAAAATATATAACAGTTTGATACTTACGGGAATGATGTAAGAGTATTTCCAGAGTTGCAAATGGTAAAAACAAAAACTCTTTCTTTTTCCTTAAAAACAGATTCATAGTTTTCATCCATAATATGGATCATATTTCTTCCATAAAAATATAGTAAGGAATATAGGTGTAAAATATATTACACCTATACCCTGAATTATATGTTCATTTTTTTATATATCTTCCCTATCATATTGTTGTTGTACACCTAGTAGATAGTAGATTAAATTTACTCAATGGTTATTTATTAACTGCCTACTCTATACAGAGAGTATTCTAAGCACTAGGATACAACATTTTATAATAATATATTTTATTATTTGGTATCCAAATTTTATATATAAAACAAAAATTTTAATATATAAATATCTTTCTATATCAACTATATGGAATTATTTAAAACTAAAATATGTGAAGTAGAATTATATGCATCAATTGTTGAATGAATAAGTCAGTGAATGAATAAATATAAATTTATCTTGCGAATCCAAGTCCACATTTGTCTCGTAAGTCCACTTTATTTTTATCTATGCTATAGAATTGCTTCCAACTTGAAGTAATAGAAAATATAACTAACACAATTTAAATAAAGAGTGTTTACTTTTGTCATAAAATGTAAAAATTAGAGTGAGGCAGTTGCTGTCCTTCCATCTGTTATCTGGGTTCCTTCTGTCGTTCACATTTACCAGCCTTAATGTATTTCATTTGTTTCCATTCTTGTTGTATTATTGTCACAACAGAGCTGTTGTAGTGTCAGCATTTAGAATGGGCCTTACAACTATCAATATGCAATTTGCCTCCATCTTTGTTGAGACCAAAACCTCTGGATAAGCAGACACAGGAATCAGATGGAGTTGAAAATGTCATCTTCGTTTTTAATAATCGTGATGAGGTAACATGCCTTGTGGTGTGGCTAAATGAATTATCTAAACTGTGCTTGTTCCATTAGACACACAACCATATGCTGTGACAAGCACAGCTAGTCTTTTTTTGAAAACCTCCCTTTCAAGGAAAGATTTTACTATGGTATATTTACCATCTGAATAAGCAGAGAAAACCTTTGTCCTGAGGACAAATGCTTCAAGGTCTAAGCTATACATGCTCATTTTCTTTTCTCAATCTCTGTTCTCCCTTAGGAAAGGAGTACAGGAAGCAGGGAGGGGATGGAAACTGCCTCTCCATTGACTGTAAACCAAGATAATTTTCTATGAAGTGCTAAAAAGTGGGGAGAGTAGTTACCTACCTTTATTGTTGTGGGGGGTGGATTTCTTCAGTCATTTTAGCTGTTTTGTCAAAATGAGTGAATATAATGTGAAAAAAACTCAAGAAACTGACTGAAATTGAAACCACCTTTGCAAAAATTGTAACAGTGAGAGAATTACGGCAGTAGGGGAGATCTGATCCAGCCAATCATCATCTTGACTTTAGCCTTCAAGCTTCCTTTAATTACTCCTGGGTTTAGGCCAAGCTAACTTTGACACATATTAGTTTTTAGTTTAAATGATAATATCCCTTCTCCAAAACAAGAGCCTTTGTAAAGAGATCAAGAGACAGCTAGGCTAGGAGGATAGAGGAGCCTGAATTCTGCCAAAGTGCAGACATAAACAATTGCTGGCCATTATTCCAGAGATCACAATATATGCAACTTCCCCAATTACTCCTGCAGATAACATCATTATTGTAGAACCTAAGATTGGCAGTTTGAGTTGTTTTTCAGAGTTTTTGCACGTCTGACTACTCATGGCTCCACCTGGACCTGCCGACGTCTTCTGTGGCCCCACCTAGAAGCAACTCAGCAAGCACAAGGACCATTTCCCACATCCCTATGTATTTTTATTTGTATTTAGAGCAGGAGTGAAAGTTTATTAAAAAGGTTTAGTGCACGAACAAAAGGAAAGAAAGTACACTTGGAAGAAGGTCAAGTGGGCAACTTGTGAGATCAAGTGTACTGTTTGACCTTTGACTTGGGGTTTTATGCGTTGGCATACTTCCGGGATGTTGTGTCCCTTCTACCCTGATTCTTCTCTTGAGGTGGGCTGTCTGCATGCTCTGCGGCCTGCCAGCACTTGGGAGGGGCCAGCACTTGGGAGGGGGTGCATGTGCAGTGTTTGCTGGAGTTACATGAATACTCACTTGAGGCGTTCTTCCCTTACCAGCCAAGTGTTCTTAATGGCACCGGGAGAAAGGCGAGGACTGAGGGGTAGGGGCCGAAACCCAATAGATTCGCCCAGCATGTACCACCCATATTTCCAGTGTCGCGTTGGAGTAGCAGGGGAGGCTCTTTGGTTTGTGCCCAGCCCGCCCCCAACCAGGCCGGGTCCTCAGCGCGCTGAGACACTAGCAAGCTCATTTCCCACATCCCTGTGACTGCACCTCCAACCAATCAGCAGCAAGCACCAACTGCCTAGCCACTCCCACCACTTTCCCCTAAAACCCTGGCCTCCAAATTCTCAGAGAGATTGATTTGAGTTATGACTCTCTATCACGTGGTGTTGCTGACCTCATGTCTATTAAAGTCTGTCTTTATTTTAATGCCATAGTCTGGTTTTATTTGTGCAGAGCGCAGGAAGAATCCATTGGAGGGTTTAAAAACGAGACAAGAAATGGAAATCTGCAATCAAAATAACAATGAATCTAAAATGAAATATAAAATTTTGTGGGTTTAAGCATATTGGACAGCCTCTCTGAAGATTATTTTTCTGGGAAAATAAAAAATACATGCTCTATAATAATCTTTTTATTGTTCGTAAGTTCAAAGGAGGCACCATGCATACAAATACATTCTCTCTCTCTTGCTCAGTCTCTCTCGCTCTCTCTCTCTCTCTCTGGAGAGAGATACATACTTCATTCGTGTATATATATATATATATATATATATAGAGAGAGAGATAATATAATCACAATTCAGAGGACATAGCATATTTTATATACATATATAGACATACACACACACATATATATATAAAAATGTATGTGACAGATTTAGAATTATGTGCTCTGAATTATAGTTCCAAAAATGTGATTATGACAAAATTACCCTAACCAAGAAGAAAGAGCTCATGGGCTCAAAATTTTGTGACTGAGCAGTCCTGGTTTTCTTTGTGACAAAAGGCTAAGCCCCAAAACTAAACCAACTGCATTGAAAATATTGACTTTGAGCCAAAGTGTTAACAAACAGAAAAGTATGAATTATCTCAAGCATTATACACACACACATACACACATACTCACACACATATATCAAGGCAAGTGAAGGATGCTTTATTTTAGATAAACTAAATATACCATTGTGGGTAACTCACAGGGTAAACAATTTTATACCCATTTTGATCTATCATTTAAAATATCGTTTGCCTTGGAGAATACTACAGTCCTAAGCAAATTTTTAAAAAGATTACTTCTTATTAAAATTGTAATAACCTGCCAATAATCTAATCTAGTTTAGGATTTTTTTTTTTATTTCCCCTAAGAGAAAGGATTAACTTAATTTTTCTTTTCTATGCAATCTATCCTCTTCTTTCTACTGTACTTTGGCTGTTTTAGGATCTGCTATTTAATTTTTATTATATGCCTAAAAGACAGAAAACCATAAAAAAATTAAAGCTGATATACTGGTGTGTAATGATGGATATGAAGTTTTCCACAAATTTGCATATAATAAGTGAGGATGTGCCTGAAAACATGGGTAAATTAATCTGTGTCCAGCAGGAAGCAGACTCCATGATGAGGTTAGATATACAGGTGATTCATTAAGCGAAAAGTCCAGCCTATGAAGGAGCCTCAGGAGGAAACCTGAGGAGGATAGGAGGCTCTTCAGGCAGTGATAAGTGTCTGTCTCTTAAGAAGAAGAAAGTGAAAAAGGAAGATCTTAGAATGGTGTGCAGTTCTTTTTTTTTTTTTGAGACAGAGTCTTACTCTGTCACCCAGGCTGGAGTACAATGGCATGATCTCAGCTCACTGCAACCTCCGCCTCGCAGGTTCAAGTGATTCTCCTGCCTCAGCCTCCCATGTAGCTGGGATTACAGGCGCCTGCCACCTTGTCCAGCTATTTTTGTTTTTGTTTTTTCTTTGTATTTTTAGTAGCGATGGGGTTTTACCAGGTTGGCCAGGCTGGTCTTGAACTCCTGACCTCAGGTGATCCACCCACCTCGGCCTCCCAAAGTGCTGGGATTACAGGCGTGAGCCACCATGCCCGGCCTGTTGTGCAGTTCTAAAAGAGTTTGGGGGGGGCTAACAGATAGTCCCTGTGCCGAAGTCGCAGCATAGAAAAGTCTGATGGCTTTCGTGGAGAGCCTTCATTCGTATCCCTATTCAGTTTAGGCATTGGTTGGAAACAGCTGAGTGAAAACTGTAGCTTCAGTGTGAACTTGGTGAGCGATTTCAGATTGCAGCAGCTGAAATGAATTTCATGGAAACGTCATCCTCTTCCCTTTGCTGAAGCAGATCTGAAGAGGGCGTTTTTACAGCCAGCTCCTCCAAGGCTCCCATAGGTTTCTCTCCCTGAGGAAACACTTAGGAGCGGTTAATGGGACAAACTTCAGAGCCATTGCTGCACATGATATTAGTACCAAAACTGGTAATAATCAACTCCTTGTTTACACTATCTATGCTCAAATCTCCTTTCCTCCTTTGGCTCCATGGCTTACTTGGCGTTACAACACATATTTCCTGGGTGCTTTGAACTAAGAGAGAGGGTTATGATAACTAAGGGTTCAAATATACTGTGGAATGGGAAGGATAAAATGCCAACATTTATGTCTCACAGATGTGGAGGTTAGAAGCCTGACATCTGGGAGCCAGCATGGTTGGGCCCTTGGCGAGACCCCTTTCTCTGACTGTAAGCTGCCTTCTGGCTGTGTCCTACATGCCAGAGACAGAGATCATCCCTCTTGGGTCTCTACCTATAAGGGCACTACTCTCATTTATGAGGAATCTATTCTCATGACCTCATTACCCCTCAGTTGGCCCCACCTCTGAATATCATCACATTGGGAACTGGGAAGAGACACACAACGTATAAATTTTGGAGAGACACAAACATATATTCCATAGCACCTTCCTAGGCCAGGTTTGCCACATGGCTTTATTTACAGTTACGATGTGGCAAGAAAGTATGCAGGCACTTTCACCTGTGTTGCACATATATTCCTCAATGCCTCCATTGTGTAAAACCAGCCCAGCGTTCTCTTGCTGCTCAGTGTGGCTAAGTACCACTAATAGTATGGTGACGACGCTTCTCACCTACTGGTCCCTAGGTACAAGGAATCCGAAGTGTCATGGCAGCAACTACAACTTGTAATACAATGGAAAATCTATCCTGTCCCCTGAGAAGCATGCACCACTTTTGGGAGCTGGAACTCCTAGCCCTGCAGACTCAAGTCATGAAGCTGGAAAGTACAATTTCCAAGCGTGTCTTTGGGAGTGAAAGTGAATAAGATCACACTTGTTTTCACTCATTGATTCTAATGTATTCTGTCTTTTGAGGGCACAGAATTATATAGAGGCCTGTGATTTAGTATATATAGTACATTCTGAGGGATGTGATGCCACCCTTTTCCAGTGTTGCCTCCAAGATGCCACTCTAACTGTGCCTTTAGCAAGCTGTTTCAACATTTAGTAAGGGCGCTGTTGTGATTTTCCCACTGGATCTTGCCACAAATTTTATGCAGCATCTATTTTTATCTCAGATACTTACAAAAACCAAAGGATCTGTCAGTTCATATGGCCCAAGTACTAGAGTCTAGACCTGCTGGAGAGCCCTATTCTCCAGATCCACTCAAAGTTAGCAAGTGTCCATGTCACTTGGTACATAGAATGAAAAGGAACTGGCTCCTAGCAGTGGAATATGATTCCTCCAAAACTCATAAAAGGGAACGATGCTTGCTTATTTGTTTGGGGGCATGCAAAGTGTTCCCATCATTTGTTTATTTGTTTATTTGTTTTACTTTGGAGGGAATATCCCCAAGCCCAGGACACTTAAAAATATCATCAATTTCTGAGTAAACAGGCTTCTGAATCTTCCTAGAGCAATCGCCTACCCTCTGGAATGCATATCTTACCAAAGTTACCTGAATGTTTGCCACCTATTTCTTGTCCTTCCCAATACAAATAAATTCACTGATGAAATAGATCACTGTAATGGCATTTGAGGTGTCCTGGTAATCCAGATGTCCTCAGACTATTTCACAAAACGGGAGCAAAGTGAACGTAGTCCTGAGTTAAAACTAGATAAAGTCTATTGTCTGCCCCACATGAACGAAATCCCTATGATCCTTTCTGATCCTCTTTTGTAATTGAAGTTGAAAACATGTTTAACAAATTTATGGGCACCTATTATCAACCTGTTACCTCCTGATTAATCTGCTCTAGCACCATTTCCACATTTACCAGCATCTGTGATTGGCACCATTACTTAGCTGAGCCTGCAGTTATCAACAGGCATTCTCTGAAGTCCAGCCAGTATCAGCAGAGGCCACCCAGGTAAATTAAATGGAGGTATGTCAGGGACCAGCACTTCTGTATCCTTTAATTCATCAATGGCAGAACTGATTTTGCTGTTCCCACTGTCTTGAATGCGAATATGGTTTTAGATTTACTATTGTAGTTGGGGAGGAGGGATAATTTCTAAAACTTTTGCTTTTAACTACCTCAGTGTGATAGCTCTTACATACATGCCTGGGACCCAATGTAGGGAGTTATTCGTAGCATATCAATTCAAATTACACACTCAGAGCCTGGAAAAATGGCCAGTGGGCATGACCAAGGTCCATGTATCCATTTAGTATATTATGAACCACACTTTATTTAGAACCTCATGTATTATGTGGTATGCTTAAGCTCCCACTCTAATGGAGAAATATAAAGATGCTTTGAGTCTCCGGGTATGACTGTGTACTCAAAAACCCTTAACATGTCTGAGTATTCCTTTCTCCATAGTCTGTAGTCACCAGAGTAAATGATCATAGTTCCCTTTGTAAAAGGACATATGGCAAGATCCTTCTTCCTATGGACATAACTACTCTTCAATCAAAGGATTCTAGAACAGAAAATGTTCTTCGTTCTGGAAACTTAGCCAGAGATTTTGATTTATCTTAATTGTAGTGGCCTCTCTGTATCTTGCATTTGTGTATGTATGTATGTATGTGATAATAAAGGTTAAGCAGCAATTTTATTGACTGTGCATCTAGTTTGACCGTAGTAATGCCATCTTCTCAGGCCCCTGTGGATCAAACTCTGTTAGCTGCTCTTTTGTAACAGAAGTTGAACAAATTAACAAATTTAATTTAACAAATCCATGGGCACCTACTTATCTTGCTGAATTTCAAGAAAATTGTGGCTTTTTGGTTTGTGGAGGATAAAGGCTGCCTCCTGGCCTTTATTACTTGGAGAGTCCACTATTTCCATGGGTATTAAGAATTCTAGCTCTGTGACTCCCCTCTCCTACAATTAGCCGTAGCCTGAAGAGAAGAGTCATCATCGAACTTCTGGTGCCTCACTCAGCATGTTTCTAATGACCTTGGTGAATGGTGTACCTTCTGCACTTACTGGTCACCAGTGACATTGATTATGCCATTCTAGCATGCCTCTTCCTTCAGTCTCTTTGCTTCATCCTCTACCACCTGTGAGGGTAACAAAAATATTTCCACTTTACTGAGCACCAGACATCATTTTTTTCCCGGATTGCTAGGATCTAATCCAGCAGCAAATTTACCCCATTCTTTTTGTCCCTTACCAGGGAGTTAAATCCCATGTCCTGAGAAAATGTTCCCCAAGTTAATTAATTCTTGCTTATTTATAGTTACATTCTATCCCTCTGAATCAAATACTCTAAAAATATAATCCCTAGAATATTTCTGTAGCTCCTACTGGATCTGTCTAATTAATTATTAAACCGGTTTAGTGTTTATTTTTTTCCCTTCTATCAGCCCTAGCTCATTTTCAGCAGGGTGGTGATGCAACTTATCTCTAGTTATTGATCCGGCATCCAAGGCAGGAGATGGAGGTAGCTCCCACGTGCAGTACTATGGCCTTATATGGGAGGTCCTCTGTAGCTGTTAGATCCTCAGGGTACTGCTCAGCTGTGTCCCGGGGTAAAGTCCTCCTTGTAAATAAAGCTTATTGTAAATAAATAGAATTTTAATTTGCAACATGTTTGTATGAACAAAATATTAGTTCATTTTTTTAGTATGCATTTTTTGTTACTCTTTTATTCCAGTGATTTGTGTTACTATTCTCATCACACAAATTTTGCAAAAATAAGTTTAGCCACCATGAAAATCAACACTTGGCTCCAGATTATGTAATTTGGGATTACCAATATATGAAGTGATCCCAAGAGTCAGACCTTTTATTTTTATCTGAGTTCTCCCCCAACACTAGTTTTTTGTTGTTGTTTTCTAAACAAATTTTGACAGGAAAAAGAAACTGGAAAAGGTATATAGGTTTAATTTTGGAAAACATGTGCTCATCTAAAATATTTTTTATTGAATGCAGTGTCTGCCATATGTAATCATGGTCCATTGTGCAAATATAAAGGTTAGAGGCACCAGTTTTGCTTTAAGATGACCTAGATAATTAACAATAACACACCAACTACATTCCATTGAAAGACAAAGCCAACTTCAAATTTTGTACTTTTGCCATCATGTTGTTTTTATCATTGGATGATAGTGGTATGTAATGCATGTTATTGAGACTGCCAGGTAGGAGGGGTTTCCTGGAGAAACTCCAGCCAGCCTGCCCATTTGGGTGGAGCCTCAGGAAGTTCATGCCATTTGCAGCAGGGAGGAGCCTGGCCCTTCCTCTTCCTGTGTAGACCTAGGATTCCAACAGCGTGTAGGAAGTGCTCTAGCAGAGACTCTGGCCTTGCAAGAGTCCCTGTTTCCTCCCTTTCTTCCTTTTTACCCAATAAAACCCTGTCTTAATCACCATTTAATTGTCTGTGAGCCTGAATTTTTATGGACATGGGACAAAGAACCTCGTTTTCAGCTGAAATAAGGAAAAGTCCTGCAACATTATTTCCAAACTAGTGAAATAATTCTCAAAGACTTATGTGGCAGAATGGATTATATGAGGTTGGTATAAAAGTAATCACAGTTTTTGCCATTACTTTCAATGCCAATAATAAAGGTATCATTAATAATAATAAAGATAACAACAGTTGTCAGAGTCATGGAATTTTTAAAAGATTTATGGTATCATTTGGAAAACAAATTTAGGGTTCATATATGGTTGACAAAACCTTTAGCTAATACTAAGCCAAAACTTCCTACATAAGTTACATTGTAAGCATAATATCATATTAACTCACGATAGTGTTAACATTTTTTTCTGAAGTGCGTTCTTTTTAAAATTTTCTTTGAAAACTCAAACTGTTTATGTTTTGCTGTGATTTTAATAAAAATGTTGTTTATATAGTAGAAATGTACTTTTTAAAAATTAAAAGTTCTTGGGGGAAATGACCCAGGAACAATTATCTAGAACAAATATGGTTAGCATGAAAGCATTTAAAATTATATCAGGATGCCTATTTTGTTTGTTAATAATTTCATATGTGTCTTAATGGAAATTAGACAAAATATAATTACCACATCAAACTATCATAGATATTACTTATATTTTTAAGTAAAAAAAAATGCTTAAACATTTGAGAATCCATAAAAACATATAATTATACAACCATGAGTTAGTAAAAATTTACCAATCATAAAAAATGTATACAATGGTATAGTTATAAAACATATGAAACACTTTTTAAAAATATGTACTAATGTAAAAAATATGATTAACCTATGATTCAGAAGTTCTCTTTCAGGTTACATATCTACCTCCAAAAAAAATTACTGCTTACAAAAATGTTATCAGCAGTCTTATTCATGATAGTCAAAAACTCAAAACAACTCAAATGTGATATGCACAAAATGGGATGGAACACAACGATGAAAAATAAGCTACTACTACTAATAAGAACATGGATGACTTTCACAGATGTATTGTTGAACAAAAGAAGACAGACACAAAATAGCACATACTGAATAATTCCATTTACATAAAGTTCAAAAGCAGAAAAGGCAAAGCTATGTCAGAAGTCTGAGAGTGTTAAAGGGTATGAACTCAGTGGGGAAACAAGCAAGCCTACTGGGGCCTGGAAACCTATCCTTTGATCTGAGTGGTAGTTGCACAGGTCCGTGCATACTTAAAACTTCATTGATCTGTACAGTTAAGATTTGGGTACTTCTACTGCATAAAGTTACTTCAATGAAAGAAAATAAACAAAAACCTATGGTAGTAATAATGATAATGATAATATTACAGTTGGTCAATTTGGGGAAAATGCAAAATTTCCACTTAATTTCTCATTTTATGAATAGTAAAACTAAGACTCTAAGAAGTTTATTGACTTGCCTAAATGGATACCATGAGCTAGGGAAAAAATTCAGACTAAAAAAGTCTCTTTACTCTCTCTCTTCCTCTGATATGGTTGCCATGTTAGGAGTTTTCTCTGTCATTTTGCACCATCTATGTAGGCGTAGAGGAAACAGCAATATAGGGAGTCACATAAGAGCCTGGTTTTTGGTATTGGTTGCAGAGAGAAGGATGGCAAATGTTAAATTTTGTGTCTTACATCACTGAACAAGAACAACAAAGCACAATAGGTCGGAATTTAAATTGCTGAGGTTGTCTATCTGAAAAGGTGATGAATTGCAAATATGTTAAAGAAAAGAAGTATTTCAGAGTGGATAAAAACGTGGAAGCCCTGAAATATGTCCTCTGAAATTAATTAATTGCTTTTCTGTTGCAATGTTATCCTTGGCTGAATGGGCTTCTGTTTCAACCCTACTTTCCCTGGGTTGGCATCAGTGTTGTTTTAACTGTTCTGCTCTAAAAATCCAGATTTGCCATTTTATAAGAGCAAGCTCCTATTTAAACATAATTAGTGAATGTGCTAGAAACAGCCTCAAGCAGTAAAAGTCCAGCATGTCATAAATGTCCAGCATCAAAGAAATTCTACAAGGCAGTTACTCTGATGTGAGAGCTAATAGGAAGGAAATTGGCTAACAGAAATAATTTTGGTGACCTCGAAAGACAAGGGAAGAATGTAGAAAAATATTTAGCGTATTGCATTTACTTTATTTTCACATGTAACAGAAGGACTGTGAACCCTTAGAAGCACTAAGATTACTTCGTTGTTAATATACCACTTCAATAATATATTTCTCTTTTGAAATCATATTTTGTCACTACTGTACAACCTGCTTCCCTAAGATAATCAATTAAGTTGGCAATGACAACAAATATTAAACTTGGAGGTTTTTTTCATACTGACTTTTTTCTAAAGTCTGAGAAATCTTAAATGATTTTCATTTAATTTTAGATGTAACAAAATCATACACGTGTGAATTAATAACATGATTCATTAAAAGATCCTTTTTGTTTCCTCACATCGGAATGAAAAGTTTTTCACAATTTGACTTGCAAAACAAAAGGCAACACAAATTTTATGATTGGGAGAGATGGTATGGACACCCAAAAAGCCTTTCTGAGCAGAAGGGATAGCTTACATTGTGTTGCCTTTTTCCAAGACTAAGTATCCCATTGTAAATACTCCCTCTTGGACTAATTAATCCCTTTCTTAGAGCTGTTCAAATCCACACCAGTGCACTTGTCACTTTCCAGTTGCCATGTATAGGAAAAAGAAAGACAGAATTCTGAATTATGTAGGTCTCTACTACAGGGACTTTTTAACATGTTAAACTTCATTATGATATCAAGGCAGGCATCTTGTCAAACACTGGATCTATCATATATATCTATATTATTAAAACTTTGATTAATAGGAACATAGATCTAAAAGCCTCAATTAACTAACTTTTTCCCGTGTTCCACATTGAAGAGATAAAGAGAATTTCTTAAAGAAAAAAAAAAAAAAAAAAAAAAACACCAAAAAGATAATTTCAGGAATTTATTACAGAATTTTAACTTTCAGCCTCTTTTTCAAACAATTTAGCTCTTCTATTTAGGAGATTCTTTACATATTTGGTATTGTAGAAGATAAAGGGAATTCAAAATCCCTGCCTTTAAAGTGTTCAGGTCCAATGGGAGAAACAGATGTGTATAAGTTACAGAATTAATGTCAGGAAAGATTAATCCATTCTACCTGGAAAAGAGACAGAAAGTATTAAGAAAGGCTGAAGGAGGCAGCTACTTTTCCTAATATGCCTGATCTCTTCTATAATTACATTATTTTAAAGTGACACTGAAACTCTCAATGATGAGAAATCACCAAAAAATAAATAATGCTCACTTTGCACTAAGGAAGAAAGGTGTAATCAAATATAATTATGCACAATGAATACATATCATAGGTATGGAGATTAGCACTCATAAAACAAAGAAAAGTGATAAACCACAACCTTTAGTTTTATATACCTACTAAAGATTTTCTTTCGTATAGTCAATACATTACTTTTTATTTATTCCATCCTCACATTATACAAACATGACTTGTGGGACATAATAATAAATCAACTAATCATCAAATAATATTTTGTTTTTACTACCTTTTTATATGTGTTCTCTGGAGGCAGATCTTCCCATGTTACTGAATGAAATTAAAGGTTAATCTGGTGTGGATTTTTTGTTGTCATGTTGTTGTTTTACTTTTGGGTAATTGAAAGTTCCTTGGGGAGTAAGTAACATGTAGCACAATACGGATTCATAATGAAATTAAAAATTGTATTGCAAGTTCTACTGTGAAAGGGATAGGATAGTCTCTTTTCTATCCTCAATTTTATTTCTTCTTTTCCTTCTTTATTTTGGTATCTGCCACTTCTGACTCCAAAGAATAGGGATGAGGTTGAAGATGAGGAAAATAGAAAAGAAAAAGAGTTAAGAGAGTAGAAAAATAATGGCTTACTAGTACTGAAAGATTATTTTCTTTGGTTTAGGAAATTTTTATTGCTGACACTTCCTTTTGTAAGAGTTAAAGAAAGAAGAAAGAAACATGAAAAGCAGCTCAACAGCCAAAGACAGATTTATTTTGGAGAATAAACATGAGAGGGGCTTCTGGCCAATTTCGGTCAGGAGCCTTTTCTCTTACAGATTAAGGGTATTTGATGGTTTAAGGAGGGAGAGCTTATCACATGCTCAGAATGATTCTGTGTGTAGGAGAGTTTGATTGCAGAGTTGGAATATCTCTGGTCAGAGGGGATGTTATCTCGGGGCTGGCATGTTTCTGGTGGGAGAGAAGGTTATCTCAGGGTTGGCATGTTTCTAGTAAGGGGTGGTTTATCTCAGGGTTGGAATGTTTCTGGTCAGAGGTGTCACTTCTGGCTTATGGTCATGCTGACATTAGCCATTAGGCTTAAGTATTGGGACTGGATTTAGGAGGTTTTTAATCAAGGGGAACTTAAAATGGCAGTATTTGTCCAAGATGGTGAAGCTCCTGCTCTCACCTTTCATGGGGGCTATTTTGATTTCCTTGGAAATCCACTGATATGCTGGATCACAAGACATTTTCTCCCTCCATTCCCTTATAGGAATTGAGGACCTCTCTATCCTGGATGATCCTTTACGTGATCACTAGCCCTGAAACTCCCAGAGGTCCCTCTTACTTATTTATGCTTCACTATGGAAGATAAACATAACTAACAATCAAATAGTCATGATCCTTATTTATAGTGTAGAGTCATTTCCTCAAAGTAGCACCTTAGTAAGGGGCTGTATTTTGAAGAATTTTCCTTAGAACTATGCAAGGATATGGACTGTGAACAGATCCAATGTGCATCCTTGCAGATCAAACTGGGTTAGAAGGTCTAACTTCTCAGTATCAAGAAGAGTAGGGAAGAATTTCAGTCACCAAGAGTAGCCATACTGTAGAAGGACCTTGAGCCCCTAAATGACTACAAGGAAGAAAGCCCTCTTCCTACTTGCTTGGACTTTGTATGAGCAAGAAATAAAATTATATCTTATTAAGCCTCTGAACATGTGGGGATTATGTCTTTACAACAAGAACCCAGTGTTGCTTTAACTAAAACATTCCTCTGTGAAGCTCTCAAGTACAGCATCTGAATATCCATATACCTTGTATATGTTGATCACAAAGTTTGAGCACACAGGCTGCCCATGTCAGTCACTTCTCCTTTGCTCTGCTTTCAAAGCAGCTACCAGCTGTGTTTTGCTTTTCCTATTTTCCAATGTGTGAGTATGAGATCTCACCTATTGTCACTGTGATCCCCAAACTTAGTGACATAAATAACATTTTTCCAGGTGGTCTCCCAAAACCTCTTTCATCTGAACCTCTAGTCCCTGTGAGAGTGTCCTAAGAGTCACAAAATCTCTTTTGCAAGTCTTTGGCAGAAGTCTTAAAACTTACTTCAAAATTGCAGTGCTTATTTCCTATGGGCTTTAAGCAAAACTCATTGCAACTTTTTTGGATCCATAGAGTACTTTGAAATAGTCCAAGCATTTTCACAATTACTTTTACTATCTGATATTACAATATCAGGCACACCTCAAGCCAAAACAAAACAAAAAGAGCAGCTACTGAAAATAAATTGGGGAAACCAGAAACCATTTATCCAAAGTTTTTTGAGCCTCTTCCAGTCATACTTTCTCAGAATTATTATAAAATGAGGATGGAGAGTTTACATTGTTTAAAAAGAAGAGGTCACAAATCTTTGGTACAATGAAACTATATTTTCTTGTCTTAGAAAATAGTGAGTGTTACAATTAGAATAGTTGTGAGAAATAAAAAAAAAAAACTAGGAGAAGATTTGAATATCACATAATGAAGTAACATTTAAAAGGTACTTATTACATTTTATAGTATGCTATCGCTATACTCTTTTTTAATTTATACTGCATAATTTCTTTTTGTTTGGTGTACGAGATACAGGGAACTCTTCTCAATAATTTGTGTCCGTAATTGATTTAAGTAACGCAGGATGAAGAGAGGTCAACTTTAGGAGAAAAAAAAATGCGACACGGAGTGTGAGGAATCCTAGCAGGAGAAGATATAGGTCTTCTTAATTGTGTTGAAGTTTCATCCTTGAGGCATCATCAACTAACCTGGCAAGTCAAAACCCACAGCATTAAGTTCAAGGACACACAAGCAATGAATTACAGAATGCCAGGCTCCTGGTAATCCAGGAAATGGTCTCTTCTAACCCCTCTGCATCCTCTCATTTAGTTTGGTTTCTAAATGAGGACACAAACACCTGTTCCAGCAGCAGGTGGTATTTGTTTATTATAGCTTTACCTGCTGGGTTTTAATAAGTCTGCAGCTGTAGGAACCCGCTTAAGTAACAGTTTATAGCACCAGATTTTTACAGAGTGGTATTTTCCATGAAGAAGCAAAGTTTTATATAACACTTTCATCATGCACAAAACATCATATAAGCAGCTTTTATTTCTCCATCTCTCTTTCCCTAACATTTAGGACTACTAATTAGTGAATCATTTCACATGCGGAGTTGGAAAGCTAAGCACTTATTCTTCTGCCTTGAGGGAGACTCCGTGTTCTGTGCTCTCATTACAAAATCTTCATTTCTTAGAGAAAGAGCAACGAACCTCTCTCTGCTTGTGCTACTTCTCTTTTGTATGCCTCAGAAGGATTGTTAAGGCGACTTCCATCTTAGAAGGGAAGGCAAAAATAAGATCAAAACAATCAATAGGATAAAAGAGAGCTCTCCATGTAGATGAGAATGAATCTCTGTACTCAAACTACGTAACAACGCTTTAATAAACTCTCAGTGAGAATTTGAGAATGACTTAAACACCATGAGGTAAGAAAAAAATGTCGAAAGAAGTGAATTATCTTCTTGATAATACTGAGAATTTCTTTAAATGTAGTTCTTCCTCTAATCCTTAAAGCAAACACATGTGCTTTTTTACTGGTTTTAGAAGATCATTCAATTAAATCTCTGTAACATTTATAAAATTGATGAATAAAACAATAAAATATATTAGTCCTTCTGAACTTCTTCAGGACAGTAACCCTTTTACTCATTTTAATCTCCAGTGCTTAGCTGAGATGTTACCCAAAATAGAACTCTAAAATATTTGAGAAATGAGTGGATGAGTGAGCGATGCTCCTCTCAAATATCCACAGGACTCTATCTCTCTTGCTTAAGTCTTTGCTCAGATGTCATTTGTCTATAGAGACCTTTCTCACCTGCAGTAATTATTATCCAAGTCATTATTTTAGTTTATTTTTCTTTTTACTCTTTATCCCAACCAGACATTTTATATATTTGCTCATTTGTTTATTGCTTATTGTTTATCTCCACCTATTTATCATCGACTTTCTCAGGGCAGAGATCTAATAATTGTTTTCACTAGTTAACCACTAGATCTAGAGGACTTCGTGTGTCAAGGACATTGTATGTGATCAATCATTACATGTTGAATATAAAAATGAATGAATAAGTTAATGATTCAGTGAGTGAATAAGTAAGTGAATGAGTGAGTGAACAGTCTTAATTCTGAAAATGTAATCAGAAGCTCTTCTGTTGTTGGGGCTCAGAAACTAATACTCCAAAATATGGTATTTCGGCATGCTGACAGCTCTGAATTTAAAAAAAAAAAAAAAAAAAGAAAGGCCTCAGAAGTAAGCTTCAGAGCCAAGGTCTCTCTCTAACCTTTCCCCACCCTCTGTCTCTCTGATCATCTTACTTTTCTGAAACATGGGAAGGAACTCTTTCTGTAATGCATTTATCTGATTAGGGAAGCTTCTTTATAAGACAAATGAAATTGTCTTAAGACCCATTTCTAGGAATCTCATCACATAACCGGGAAAGATTAGCCACCAGTAAAAAAGAAAAGCCTGGGAGCCCTCATCCTGCTCAGGTGGACTTTTCACCTATTCTTCTGAGGACAGCTCTGAGAGAGACTTACCTGGGAGACTTTATCTGCATAAGAGCTTTATCTTCATTTTATACAATGAAGTTCTACCTTCATCTTCCTGCCACCTCCCTGAGAGCATAGAAGAATATTGTCCCAAGCCTTTGTTCTTTGGACTCATTCATTTCCCCTGAAAATAATTTACTTCTATGCCCCTTGCCTTTCTTTCCCCTTGAAGAAGGGTATGTAAGCACTGGGGCTTCATTGTATAATTGAGTGATCATTCTCCTGCAATTCCTCCATACTTATGCATAAAAATTTATTTAGCATGCATAAGCATGAGGGAATAACAAAAGTGAAACAGAAGCAAAATTTTCAGAAAGCAAATCACCATACTTTTTAGCTTTGCTTGTAAACAACAGAGAAGAGATAACTGTAGGTTTAACTCTGTAGAGTTAGAAGAGTTTTACTGAACCAAGCTTCCACCTAGAG
Organism: Chlorocebus sabaeus; assembly: GCF_047675955.1. Classification (NCBI taxonomy): domain Eukaryota; kingdom Metazoa; phylum Chordata; class Mammalia; order Primates; family Cercopithecidae; genus Chlorocebus; species Chlorocebus sabaeus. The sequence goes on along the minus strand of NC_132930.1, from coordinate 22,171,582 downwards.
ATTCAGAAAACTAATTTTGCGTTAAAATGCATAAAAAGATAATTTTGCAACATAAAATAGTCAAGATCACATTCATTGGAAAAATTGTATATGAAAAATGAGAGTATGGATTGAAACGTCTTTACATACAATGAAACCATACCCAAAGACATGTCCACAAAACAGAAAAAAAAGTGTAACATAATATTTCAAAATCATTAGAAGATATTGAAAATGTTATATAAACAAGGGCCAGGCACAGTGGTTTACGCCTGTCATCATTTGGGAGACTGGGGCAGGTGATCACTTGAGATCAGGAGTTTGAGACCAGCCTGGCAAACATGGTGAAACCCCATCTGTACTGAAAATACAGAAAATTAGCTAGGCATGGTGGCACATGCATTTAATTCCAGTTACTAGGGAGGCTGAGACAGGAGAATCGCTTGAGCCTGGGAGGTGGAGGTTTCTGTGAGCCAATACCATGCCATTGCACTCCAGCGTGGGCAACAGAGTAAGACTTCATCTCAAAAGAAAGAGAAAAGATATAAACAAGAAAAAATAAAAATATTCAATTATAAAATAAATTATGAAAACAAAGAAAAAATAGTTTGTTATGCAGTATAACCTAAAAGAAACACATTTTTTTAAAAAAATGAAATAATGCCTTGAAAGAAATAGCAAATAGGAGAAAAATAAACTCAAACTCAAAACAAAGAGAGAGAGAGTAAAACAAAACTAACCTAGAATGCAATATAACTGTTAAGTAAATTTTAAAAAATAGTTGAAATTATATACTGAATTGGCATTTTGCATGCCTGTAAATACCTACTCAGCAAAACTAGTCAAGATATATTTTTTTAAAATTATTGATATTTTTAGAAAAAAAAAATTGTTGCATCTAAACAGAAAGAGCAAAAACTTGCAAGAAAAGAAAATTAGATAATCCTAAGACTTGTTAAGGGCAATATTTGCCACAAAGAAAATGGCAGATTAAGTTGTTCAAAGGTAGAAAATGTACATGGAATTTATATTAAGCAAAAGTATTATTCAAAGATAATGTGTGCATATAAGCAGTTATCCATATACAAGCACTTGAACAATATTATTTCCATGTGCCATTCCTGAGAAATACACTAGAGAAAGACCTTCAGATCAATAAATGAGTAGAGATTAAGAGAATCACAAAATGAATATTAAGATTAGGCAGTAAATTCTAGAACCAAAGACCAAATAAAAATTAAAATATAATAAATAACATCAATATCCTCTCATTATGTGTGTCAGACCTTAAAAAGTGGAGATGAAGATCATGAACAACAACTGAAAAAAATTTACTATTTGTAGCAATTATATGGTTTATTTTAAGAATGTTAGTACTATGAATATGTTATTCTGGACCATTGTTTGTAATTCGCAATTGAAAATATGTAATCATGTGGTGTGTTAGTTCTCTCATCCTCTGTGTCCTGTAAAACCAGGATTCACTCTGTGTAAGAAAGAAAAAGTAGAGATAAGGTAAGAGAATGTTCTGAGTACAACCTTACAGCCCTGCATTTGAATGAAAAGTATTAAGGTTGAGTCACTTTTTGTTATTAGAATTGAGTCACTCTATTTTTTAAAAAAGTGTGTATTAAATTCCTAAAGGACTCAGCAATCAATTAAAACACATGAAATGAAACACATAAAATATATTTAAATTTATGAGTTTAATGCATTTTTATATGTACACATACAAACAATAATATTTATTACTTTTGGGAGATAATAAGAAGTACTTTTTAATCTTAAAAACTGGTAAATTAAGAGAAATAGCCAAGCATTTATTTCATATTTTCTATATTAATTTTATAGCTAATTGAATTTTTACAAGTGAATATGCAATGAGGGAAAGTTTCTTTTCATAAAAGTATTATAACAAAAAAATTAAAAGAAATTAATAGAATTTGACTAGTAATAATTTCCCACTTTGAATTTATTATTTTGTCTCAGCATTGAACAATAACAGGTAACGCGATAATGAAAAGAGAAATCCTAGACATTGTGTGCCTCCTGATAAAAACAAATCAACAAAACAAAAGTCTAGTTGTCTCAAGTTAATTGAAAATTACACATGAGATTGGACAATTCTCATTTTTCTCAGGAAAAAAATGTCACCATTCACCTATTTGTTCAAATAAAATGTCTAGGATTATCCTACATTTCCTTCTTTCCTTTTCTTACTTGACTTACATCTGCTCCATTAGCCAGCTCCGTGAGGGCAAAGACATGTCTGTCTTGTCACTGATATATCCCTACGGGGTGCATTGACTGTCACAGACCAGGTTTTGGGGAAAAAATATCAATATAAATAAATAAATAATTATATACATATACATATATGAATGAGTAAATAGGTAAAAATACATCAGTCAGTCAAGTAATAAATTTCTTCCTAAAGTAATTATTTCCAGAGTAGCATTATAGATTTATAGTTAACAGCCTAGGTTCTATTGAGTTCAAATCTACCCTTTACTATTTATAAATTCCTTGATGAAGTTCTTTGTGTATTATTCTTCTCATTTGCAAAATGGCTATAATAAGGCCACTTACCTCATGTGTAGTTTGAAAACTTAAATGAGTTAATATGTGTAAAGTATTTAGAATGGTGTTTTGGCACATAGTGCAACCCAAATTCAACTTAAAAACACACTACCTATACTCACATTACAGACAAACTTCCACTTATTAACATGATTTTAGTTAAGTATTTTTGAATTCATAATCCTGTTAAATGTGCTGATTTTTATTTAAGTTTCCCTTGTTTCTGCTTCCTTTAGTACAGTTTCACATTATTTAAGGATGTTTTCTTTTGTTCTGAGCAAAACCAAGATCAATGGTGCAATATGCTGAATACAGTCTGACTTCAACATCTTCCTCCTGATATTGAGAGTGCACAGTGATGCTGATTCCTTTATCCATGAAAGAGAGGGGAAGTGTCTCATGTCTGGATCAGGGAGATGACAATAGTATAAATCGGAAAAAATGAGAGTTTAATGAAATAAGCAATATCATGTGGCTGAGAATCCACGTGGTTACAGAGAGAAAGAAGAACCATGTGAAGGGAGGGAGGAAAGGGGAGAGAAACAGAGGGAGGGGGAGAGAGAGACTGAGAGAGAGAGAGAGAGAGAGAGAGAAAGAGAGAGAGAGATTTTAAAAACCAGGACTCTAGGAATAATAATGCTATTCACTGACATAGGTAAACAGATGAAACAGAAAAAAAAATTCCTTAGGACTTAACTGGAGATTTTCTTGAATCCTTTGTCACAATGCTGTCTGAATTTGTGATTATCAACCCTACTCTTGGGGATTATATAAATAAAGAGTAGTAGAATTCCTGAGTGCAGGTAACATTTGAGATACATGAAAGACAAAGAAAAAAAGGGGGAAGACTTCAGAGAAGATAGCTTCAGAGAGTGGAAGACAGGTTGAAATAACAGGAAAAGAGCCACAAGAAAACATCTTCAGGGGAATAAGGAGTATTATTCCTTATTATTTGACAAAAGGAAGGAAGGATACAGAAAGTCAGCTGCCACTGGGAAGCAGTGCTAGAAGAAGTGAGTACAAGGAGGGAACACAATAGGTCATTTGTAAGATTTGGTGACAAACCAGCAATTCCTATTGGAAGAGCTGTGACCATGGAAAAGACCTTGTAAGAACATGAGAGGTAGAAAGAGAAAAAAAGTGGGAGCAACTCGTGGGTACAGCTCTTTCCCAAATTATAACAGCAAATTTTTAAGCTTCATGGGAATACAGTTTTTCTGCAGACAGGACTTATCTGGGCTCGGATCGAGGAGACAGGGAGATATTAAACATTCAAAAGTGAAAGATAATATTTGAATGCAGATCCTAGGGTTTGAATAGAGGCTAGTCCGATTGAAGAAGCATTGTGGTATCTTAAAAAGGTCACTGGAGTAGGACCCCACAGACTAGATTCCCCTCTCAGCTCTTGTGCTAATCAGCAGTGTGGACATAGTTCACTTCATCCCTCTAAGCCTCAGTTTCTTTCTTCTAAAATGAATGTCTTGAAATAAATGATGGCTAATTAAGGTTTCTTTCAGCAATAGATGTGAGACATTGGTTGTGTGTTTGAAACAGTAGTTACAGAAGAAAGGAGGTGATTATAAACAAAAGTCAAAGAGAAGATAATGTGAGGGTTTAAAAATGCTTGGCTTAGTCAATTTACTGAGCTTTTGTATTTTGTAAGAGTAAAGTCATTATTGTATTTTGGAGTTCAGCAAAGCAAACCAAAACACATATATTCCATTTTCGCCTAAATTACTGAGTGGAAACAAATCTTGAAAGATAGGTATTTAAGTTAATTATTAGTTCATAGCAAGTTGACTATCTTAGTGCTAGGCATATATACATATCAGAATTTGTTAAACAACTTTGGAAATTCTCAAGAATTATACTAACCTCCCTCTTTTACAAATGAGGGTCTGAAACTTTATTTATTTATTTATTTATTTATTTATTTATTTATTTATTTACTTGTGTAAAGGGCTAAAGATTCTAGGCTTGGAGTCTTTGCAGTCTCTGTTGCAAAGCAACAGAACATATACAAATAAGAAAGCATGCATTCCAATTAACTTTTACTTACAAAAACAGTCATAGGCTGGATTTTCTAACCAAGAGTTCCCCTAATTATACTACCAGGATGTTGGTGTTGAGTCTTTGAAAGGGAAAACTGTTTTAACTTCCAATTAGGAATGCTTGAAGTGATTAATGCTAATTAGTCTAGGATCTTGCACAATAGGTATTATTTTATACGTAATATAGAAACTGAGTCTGGAACAAGACTGGCATCCAAGTCAGTCTCTAGTTGCTATTGACAGATTAAATTGGAGCTCCGTATTTCCGTGTGAGATAATAATTTAGATTATTGGATTTATTTTAACAGTCTGCTGGTTTGGGCTGTTTGCTTTCTTTGTTTCTTTGTTTTTCTGTTTTCTTTCTTTGCTTTTGCCACTATTCATTTCCTAGAGATAGAGTAAAGCAAGTTTCTTTGTTCTTCCCTCATTATATAACAGAAAGGAAAATAAATAAACCATAGAAATCATACTATTTTAGACTTTTGTCTTTTGGTTTTATACTCAAGAAAGGATAGCGCAAGGTACAAAAGAAAAGATTCTTATTATTCTTTTATTACTTAACAAAACAAAGCATTATAACCCATGTTGTCAAAGATGTGGCCATTTTTAGGCATCTTTCTTTTCTCACTGTTGTGCCTTCTCCTGGGAGAATAAAGTCATTACATAGTTCACTGCATAGTTTTTCTGTCCAAGCAAAGGAAGATTATTAAGGACTTATCTGACCAGGGACTGTCTCATCTGGGCCATCTGTCTTTTTGTGCTTTCTTGAGGGAATGCGAAGAGAGAACTTTTTTCCCTTTTTTCCTCTCGTTTAGCGTTTTATGAGATTGTATGTGAAGCCTTATTTTAAGAATTTGAACAAGCAGAAACACTGCCACTTTGAACACTATTTATTTTCCTTTGTACTTGCCATTTCAATTGAAGAAATCACACTTCTTTTTTCTCTAATAATATTAAGAGAAAGGCTATTTTAAGATTGCTGCTCTCAAGGCCAATTTTGTTCTCTCATTTTTGTTCTTACTTCAAGGATGTGATATTACGTTTGATTTATACAGAAACCTAACCTGCCAGGTGGATACTCAGAGAAAATTAAATGGAATTTTCCTACCCCCAGTCAATTACAACTATGCAGAGGTGAAATATTTTGCTTCCTTGATAATCAACAGGAAGAAAAGAGGGAGTAGAGCTGGAAAGTGAGGTCCCAACCAACTAACGGAAAATCTTAGGTTTTCCGTAGTATATCTAAGATTTTTCAGTTTACTCCACTGATTATAACTTACAGAGGTAAAAGGACAAACATTTGTAAACTATTGTTTAAATAAATAATAAAAATAGACTGGCTAAATATTTTTGTAGAGCATCCATGTTTATTATAGGTAATAAAACAATACTTAATAACTGATTTACATATGGAAATTATCACTGATGAAAGAGAAACAAGTGTCAGGCTATAAAGCTAATTTAATGCTATCTAGTCCATTTAAAATCTCTATACACCACTCCACCATTGAATCCCAGCACAATGACAATGAAAGGATGCCAACATGTAACAAGAACATATCTGAATGTATAAAGCTCACTGGTAAAAGTAAGCATACAGACAAAGTATAGTTGCTTTAATATTTACTCTAATACTGTAATCAGAGTGTTTATACTGCTTATATCTTTGGTAGGAAGACTAAAAGACAAATCTATTAAAGTAACTATAACTACATGAATTTGTTAATAGACAGGCACTATAAAAAGATGTAAAGTATGATATCAATAACTCAAAATGTTGGAGAAAACAAAGTTAAAGTATTGTGTTTGTTTTCTTTTATTTGCAATCACAGTTAAGTTGTCAGTTTAAAACAACTTATTATAGCTCTAAGAGGTTTTTATGTAAATCTCATGGTAACCACAAAGAAAAAAACCTATAACAGGTACACTAAAATAAAAATAAATGAATCAAAACATACCACCAAATGAAAACACTTAACTACAAAGGAAGACAATGAGAGCAGAAAAAAAGAAAGAAAATATCTACAAATCAATTAGAAAACAGGTATCAAAACACAGAAGTAAGTCCTTACTACTAATAATTACCTTCACTGAATAGATTGAATTCTCCAGTAAAAGATGTAGAGTGGCTGAAATGAACATTGGAAACCGTGCAAATGTATAAAATTCAAACAACATGCTGCTGAATGACCAATGGATCAATGAAACAATTAAAAAGGAAATTCAAAATATTTCTGGAGACAAATGAAAATGAAAACACAACATACCAAAACCTATGGGTTATAGCAAAATCAGTTATAAGAGGGAAGTTTATAGGAAAAAACACCTTCATCAAAAAGTATAAAGATCTCAATTAAGCAATCTATTGTTGCACCTCAAGGAATGAGAAAAACAACAACAAATGACTCAGAATTTGTGAGAAAAAAAGTTGTAATAAATACTAGATCAGAAATAAACAAAATAGTGACTAAAAGCAAAACAAAAAATCAATGAAGAGTTTGTTTTTTGAAAAGATAAACAAAATTAACAAACCTTTAGCTGGACAGACTAAGGAAAAAGAAAGATGACTACATACATAAAATCAGAGATTAGATAAAGGAGACATCAAAACTGATGCCAGATAAATACAAAGTATCTTCATAGAGTGTTAGGAACAACTTTATGTCAACAAACTGAATGAATACATTACTGGACATATACAACATACTAAGACTGAATCATGAGATAACAGAAAACATGAATAGAGTAATTATAAGTAATGAGACTGAACTTCTGATGAAAGTCTCCCATAAAAGAAAAGCCCAGGACCTGATGTCTTCACTGCTGAATTCTACCAAACATTTAAAGAGGAACTAATACCAATTCTTCTCAAAGTATTTGAAAAAACTGATGTGGAGGAAATTATTCCATATTTACTTTAGGAGACTAGAATTACCCTGATATCAAAACCAAATAAGAAAAAATACATTGGGGGAAAAAAAAAAAAAAAAAAAAAAAAAAAAAAACAAACCGCAGGCCACTCTTCCAGAAGCACGTAGATGCAAATATCTTGAACCAAAATACTAGCAAACTGAATTCAAGAGAACTTCAAAAGGATCATTCACTATGATCAAGTACCATTTACCACAGGAATGCAATGGTGGTTTAACATACTCAAATCAATAAAAATGATACATCACAAAGAAAGGAAGGAAGGAAGGAAGGAAGGAAGGAAGAAAGAAAAAGAAAGAAGGAAAGAAAGAAAGAAAGAAAGAAAGAAAGAAAGAAAGAAAGAAAGAAAGAAAGAGAAAGACAAAAAACGTATGATCATCTAAATAGATGCAGAAAAAGCATTTGATAAAATCCAACATTATTTCATTAAAAGGAAAACCTAAAGAAACTAGGCATGGAAGAAAAACATTTCAACACAATAAAGGCCATTTATGACATATCCACAACTAACATCATACTGACTGGAGAAAATTGAATATTTTTTTCCTAAAACCTAGAAAAGACAAGAATACCAACTTTCTCTATTCAATGTAGTACAGGAAGTTGTGGTCCTGGCAATTAGGCAAGAGAAAAAAGTAAAGTGTATCCAAATGGGAATAAAGGAAGTCAAATCGTCTTTGTTTCTACATATGTAACATCATATATAGAAAACTCTAAAGACTCCATGAAAAAATTGTTAGAACTAATAAAAAAATTTCAATAAAATCAAAGGCTACAAAATCAACATTCCAACATCAGTAGCATTTCTATATGCCAACAGTAAACTATCTGAAAATAAAATAATAAAAACAACCTCTTTTACAATAGCTACATAAAAATAAAAATAAAATATGTAGGAATAAACTTAAAGAGAGGAAAGATCTCTAAAATAAAAACTCTAAAACATTCATTAAAAAATTGGAGTTGACACTCATCAGTGGAAGGTCCATGGACAGAAATGAAATGTTCACGGATTGAAAGAATTAATATTGTTAAAATGTACAAAGTACCCAAAGCAATCTACAGATTCAATGCAATGCCTATCAAAATAGCAATGACGTTCTTCATGGAATTTTATTTTAAATCCTAAAATTTTTGTAGAATCAGAAAAGCCCCTGAACAGCCAAAGTAAGCTTGAGCAAACAGAGCAAAGCTGAAGGTATTACATTACCTAACTTAAAACATATCACAGAGTAATGGTAACCAAAACAACATGGCACTGGCATAATAACATACCTGTAGACTAATGAAACAGAATACAGAAACCAAAAATAAATCTATACATTTATAGAAAAATTATCAACAAATGAACCAAAAACACACATTAGGAAAAGGATAGTCTCTCTTCAATATACAGTGCTGGAAAACTGGTTTTCCACATGCAAAAGAATAGAAATAGGTACTTATCTTTCCCACTTATAAAAATCAATTAAAAACCAATGAAAGACTTAATTGTAAGACTTGAAACTTTGAAATTCCTAAAAGAAAACATAGGAGAAACTCTTCCTGATGTTGAACTGGGGAGACTGTTTGAATAAAACATCAAAAGTACAGTCAATGAAAGCAAAATTAGACATGTAGAATTATATAAAACTAAAAAGCCATGGAACAGCAAAGGAAATCATCAAGACTGAAGAGACAACCTACAGAATGGGAGAAAATGTTCATAAACTATGTATCTGACTAGTGGTTAATATTCAGAATATAAAGAAACTCAAATCAATAGCAGAATAACAAATAATTCAATTTAAAATTGGGCAAATATATGAATAAACATTTTGGGAAAAAAATACATACAAATGGCCAACAGGTGTCTACAAAAAATGCTCACCATCACTAATCATCAGGGAAAGGCAAATCAAATTCACAATGAAATATCACCTCACCCCAGTTAGAATGGTTGCTATAAAAAAGGAAAAAAAAAAAAACAAATCTTGGTGAGGATGTGGAGAAAGGAGAACTTTTATACACTGTTGGTGAGAATGTAAATTAGTATATCCACTATGAAAAGCTACATGAGGGTTCTACAAAATTTAAAAATAGAAGTACCAATACTTCTATCTGTATATTCAAAAGTAATGAAATAAGTATGCCAAAAAGAATCTGCATTCCCAGGTTTATTACAGCATTATTCACAATAGCCAAAATATGGAGTAAACATATGTGTCCATCAATGAATGAATGAATAAAATAAATGTGATATATATACACAATGGAGTTGTAATTAGCCTAAAAATATGAAACCCTATGTCTTGCAACAACATGGATGAACCTAGAGGACATATTAAGTTAAATGCAGCACGGAAGACAAATACCACATGATCACACTCATATGTGGAATCTGAAAAAACCTGATCTCATAGAAGTGAACAGTAGAAAAGTGGTTTCCTAAGGCTGAGGAGAGTATTCAAGGAAGGATATAAGGAGAGATTGGTGAAAGGGTAGAAAGTCAAAGATAGGAGGGATAAGTTCTGATATTCTCTTGAAAAGTAGAATGACTAGTCAATAATAATGTATTGTATACTTCAAAATAGCTAGAAGAGAGAATTTGGAATGTTCTCATTGCAAACAAGTGAGAAGTGTTTGAGGTGATAAATATGCTAATTATAATGATTTAATCATTACACAAAGCATGTAGTTATCTAAATATTACACTGTATCCCATAAATATATATAATTATCATGTATCAATTAAAAACAAAATAAAAAATTTAATAATTTACTTAAGGTGTGCAATGACCAACAAGTAAGGTACAGTGTACTTTCTATCTATAAAAGTTCTGATTCTGCACTTATCAATATGATTTTAAAATCTATCTTCCCAGGTACTCTTGCTAACTGAGTAAGTTTAATCATTTAAGATAATTTAACAGTTTATGTATCTCATTCTCAATTGATAAAATGGAAAAATGACTTTGATGAACTTAGTTAATGTGAATCTGTTCTCAAAACATGGTCTATTGTTAGTATGTTAATACATGCAGAGAGAAGGAAAAAACTGAGATAGAAAAACTGAGAACCATATGCATGAGGTCCTAGAAGAAGTCTTGTCAAACTGTCTTTGATCATAAACTTTTCACATAGTATTAGAAAGATATTCCTTCAGTGTGAAGTACACTTGAAACATTACAGGTATAAGAGGTGAAATCCAGACTAGAAGCGCTACTGGAGGTCACAACAGGGGACAATGCCTTTGGAGAGTAGGCTGTGAATAGACATGCCTCATTCCAAGTCAGATGACCAGAGTGGGACCTGAAGTACTGATCAATCATTTTGAAAGGTCCCGTTTTTGCTATATTGTTCCTGGTGACATTTTGCCTTAACTGCACAATAGAGACTTCAGGAGGAAGCTGCTTTCACTACTTCTTTTTTATTTTTTTAATTACTATGAGGATTAAAACATTTTCGTCCAATTACCACTTCTTTTTGCCACCTGAACACAGTCAGCAGTCAGCATAAAAAGTGATAATGGGAAGATAATGTCTAACCAGGTCACATTTCGCTTCAAAGAAACACAACACATACAAAATGCATGTTTTTTTGTTTTTTTTTTTGTTTGTTTGTTTGGTTTTTTTCTGATCTTGGCTTTCATTTCCCTGTAACACTTGACATAGAATTTAACAGACATTGATATCAGCCATAGAAGAGAAAGCAGTGACAAATATAAGGATATTACTGGAAAAGGCCCTATGTTGGACTAAGAGTTTTGGATTCTAATATTTCATTAGTTAATCTCTCTCTCCCTCTGAGTGATTATGCATGGCCTGTCTCATTCTCACTGTCAGATAAAGTCTATTTTATTTGATAAGTGAAATTATTTAAAGATAAAGGGGTGATTTGAAACTATTATGAGGCAGGGTGTGGTGGCTGAGGCAGGTGGATCACCTGAGGTCGGGAGTTCAAGACCAGCCTGACCAACATGGAGAAACCCCATCTCTACCAAAAAAAAAAAAGGAAAAAAGAAAAAAAGGAAAAAAGAAAAAAAGAAAAAATAAAATAGCCTGGTGTGGTGATGCATGCCTGTAATCCCAGCTACTCGGGAGACTAAGGCAGGAGACTCGCTTGAACCTGGGAGGCAGAGGTTGCAGTGAGCCGAGATTGCATCACTGCACTCCAGCCTGGGTGACAAACAAAAGCAAAACTCTGACTCAAAAAAACAAAAAAAGAAAAGAAGGAAGGGAGGGGGGGGGAGGGAGGAAGGAAGGAAGGAAGGATTATGAAAGAATAATTATGATATTTTACATTGCTGTTGTAATTCCAGACAACAATGAGATCAACACAGAAGGAAATTAGTAGACCACTTTTATAACTCCTAGACTGGAATGACTACTTTATGTGTATCATAGAATAGGATACTCACAAAAATACTTCGAAGTGAGTTTTGACTCCATTTTGCAGATGTGAAAAATAGAGGTCCTGAAAGTTGGATTAACTTGCCTCAGATAACTTAGCTACTAAGGGAGGCATCAGGATTTGAAGCTAGACATGCTTCTGCACTAGATCACAACTTCATTGTCAGCTTTTCTAAATACAAAAAAGACTGAGGAACAGAGAATAGTTTTTAAACATTATATGAACAAAAGAGAGACCAAAGACGATGACTTATTCTAAAAAATTTTGTTAGATATTATGCAGTAAAAATGTTCCTTTACCAAGTAATTTTCAGAAATCCTGAGTTAAAGAAGTAAATCGAATATTTTTTTGTTTTGTTTTGTTTTGTTTTTGCTATAGAATTTCTTGTAACTTTTAATATGAATGGTATATTTCTGAGACTACACAGAGATGTGGCATTTTTCAACATTTTTGAGTATAAAGCTTCTTATAAAATTAATTTTCTATTGAATATCCATTGGAAAACACATATACAGGAGGACAAATTATATCAAATAATCTTTGGTACTTGTACTGAATGAGGGTAATCTGCATCAATTTCAGAAATCTAGAAATATTGTAGCCCTAGGGATTGGATCTCAGGATGATAACAGATTAGAATAAATATTGAAAAATCTATATACTGTTAACAGACTTCTGAATTTCCTCTTTTTTCTAGATTTTTGACATAGGAGGCATGAATCTGATGCTGTCTTTAGGGACATCACCATCTAATTCAATGATTTGCAATTAAGAGAGTCAAAGTATGTCTAAATCACCTCCAGAGTCTCTTCCAAACTCCACATTCTATTATTTATGAAGTGCCAAAGTCTTTATATGTATTAACTCATTTCATTCTGCAGTAACTCCAAGAGGAAGGTACTTACATTGTCTCTTTTTCACAAATGAGTAACGGAAATTACTTTGACCAACATTCTGTAATTCCAACGTAGGGGTACCAGACTTTAAACTCAGGTCTGTAACTTTGCATTTGACCATTAGATCAAGAACATTCAAGCATTCATAGTAATGGGGATTTCTGGTGGTAGGTAAATCATAGAAATAATTAGTTACAATTAAAACATTCTGTCTCAGATTGTATGTGAGAGATATCCAGGAAATGACATTTCTACAAAGCACCTGAGGAGATTCTGATACTGATGGCTCACTGAATACATGTGATTTTCCTTATCGTATTCCTTAAGCAAAAATCATAATTTGATTCTGTAATATAATTTAACTTTTATAATTTTTAAATAAACAGCTACTTAAGCTTTAAAAGCAGAAATACTTAAGCAGCCCTACTGTTTTCAATACGATATTATAATGACAAAGACCTATCTGTTCAATGTCTTTTTATCTATTATCAGTAAAGAGCCCTAAATTATGACTGTATATAATAGCTAAAAGACTACTAAGAAATTATGTGACTCTCAGCAAGCCACCTATCCTGTCTGAGTTTCCATTTTCTGATCAAATAAAGAGCCAATAATTCAAATTTTTTGTCACAGTTCATTTTTATTAATAGAAAATAAACACTTATTCCAGTTTCAAAGTTGTCATGCTTGAAGTTGCTAATTTAAATAAAACAAATTTTAAATAATCATTTAATAATCCTGCTTTGACTAAGGCAATGAAATGTGGATTTAAAAAATAAATATTCAGCACCATTTGCTCATAGATCTTTCTGAATTTGTTCTTAAAGTTTCTGGAATTTTCCTGTCTGTAAAGTATAGGAATGACTGAACTACATAGGAAAGCCTCCCTGGGACAGGCACTGGGGAGGTAAGCAGTCATCATAAAGGAATCAATGTACATTCAGAGCGGTGACTTGACTACAAAACAATCCCTTCCCCTCTACGGTAGCTCAGGAAAGACATGCTTCCAAGCACTGAGGTATGAGGAGTCTCAGACTGTTATTTGCTGTTAGAATTGGTCTTCTTAGCTAATAACAGTAAATCTCTGGCACAGATGCTATTGGTCCTTTATGTCCTGCGATTTCAGGAAATTCTGTAAATAGTTTGGATTTAGTTCAATTTATTCAGAAATCAAACATGTTTGATTAGGTTCGCTACTCTGGCAGAGTAAGGGTATGCTCTCTTAGTATCCTTATATAATATATATATATATGTAATGTGTAGGTAAATCATAGTCTTAAATCATACATAGAACACCATATTATTTAAGCCAATATATGTTTTAACAAAATGTTCATAATTAAACACAGCTAATGAAACTAAATCCAAAGGTATGACAAAGAGGACTCAGTTCTGTTACTTAAAGAAATTTTAAAAAGTATGTATCCATAAAGCCATTCAAGAACAAGGAAGGAGGTGCCCTTCTCCTCATTCTTACTGTAGAATTCTTGTTGGAGCTGGGCCAGAAATGAGCAGTTCTAAATACTTTAGAGGAGTCCAAAATCTTAAAAATCTTTTGTGCAAAAAAAGTCTTTCTGCATCAGTGAACGTTAGCGCTCATCAGAGTTTCATAATAACACAAAAACAAAGCCCAGTCCATATGTTTGATCAGATGTTAAAGTAATGGGTGGAGGACTATTATGTCAGTCTTAGAGTTCCTGCTGGCTTCTTCCTATATACTGTTCACCAATTTGAGTGAAGCAGACTTTGTGAGAGAATAGTGTTTGAAGGCCAGGATCTCTTTTGAGCATCTCTTCCTAAGTGGAATACAAAACAGATAAGGGCGTAGGTGAGGTAATACAGGGAAGCTACTCTTTCCAGTTCAGAAGGTGTTGAAGAAGCCCATATATACATTCAAGAAGCCCATGGGATCCTCTAGCTGTGGATCGCGGCTAATGTAGACCACCGCAGCATTTTCCTGTACAGCTCCAAAAACTCTGGGGAGGAGTTCACAGGATCCAAGGCCCATAGATAAAATGAATGGGGATAGTTACAGAGGCAAGAACTCCCACACAGCGCCTTCTGAGCTAGTTCCTCTATTGATGGAAGAGACTAACAATGACTAAGTTTCTGTCATTGTTGAGGATCCCTGCCCACATGTCCCACAGCTCACTCTCAGAGGGCAGAGTATACGGCCCAAAGACTGGGGTGAGACCTCGAGAGAATACAAAGTTCACCAGCTGCGTGAGGATGGGTGGCAGCACACCTCCACGTGTGAGTAGCTTTTGGAGGAGTGGACGGTGAGTCTCAGAAAAGATACCTCCATTTGACAGACAGAGACTCTTTATGGTAAGCCGACCAGACAGATTATGCTTGTGCCTGTAGAGCAGTTCCTGAGCTACAATATCTCCATAGTCATGAGACTAAAGGTTGATCCTGCCGTTCTGGAGCTCCAGATGCCCGAAAGCGCTTCCACGATGCTGGCCTGCTCAAATATGGAATAGTGATGTGGTCTCCGTTTGTCATGAAGCCAAAGCCTGAGAAATCAAGGACAATCACTCGATAAGACCTCAAGGCCAAACTTCCCAAATGTTGTACCGATCGTAGCTGGATGTTGGAAAGCCGTGTAAACGCCCAACTGTCTCCGGACTTCCAAGCACACCTACAAAATCTTGGTAGAAGATACACAGTCCTTTGTAAGTGAACAACTTTCCTAAAGACTTCTATGAGTGAAGGGCAGGGGACAGCTGAAGAGGTGGGATGTGCAGGTACACAGCAAGGAGGGTCAGGGCCAACAGCCCCACCTGGACCGGCCACTACCTCAGCCTGATTCGGGTAAGACCTGAGCTACAGGACCCCATGTTTGGGAGAAACAGGTTGTGCAATAATTCCATTTTAAAAATCGTTTTCTATCAGGTGTTTTCTTAGTTTTGTCTTAAGTGCTTTATTTGTTTGACCTAATGCATACTCTTCTTGTAACAAAAACAGGTGATGCGACTCTTTTCTTATTTCATAGTGGATAGAACTGATGCATAGAACTACAAGTGGTTTGGCCCACAATAAGATACCATCTCACACCAGTTAGAATGGCAATCATTAAAAAGTCAGGACACAACAGGTGCTGGAGAGGATGTGGAGAAATAGGAACACTTTTACACTGTTGATGGGATTGTAAACTAGTTCAACCATTATTGAAAACAGTATGCTGATTCCTCAAGGATCTAGAACTAGAAGTACCATATGACCCAGCCATCCCATTACTGGGTATACCCAAAGGATTATAAATCATGCTGCTATAAAGACACATGCACACGTATGTTTATTGCGGCACTATTCACAATAGCAAAGACTTGGAATCAACCCAAATGTCCATCAGTGACAGATTGGATTAAGAAAATGTGGCACATATACACCATGGAATACTATGCAGCCATAAAAAAGGATGAGTTTGTGTCCTTTGTAGGGACGTGGATGCAGCTGGAAACCATCATTCTCAGCAAACTATCCCAAGGACAGAAAACCAAACACCGCATGTTCTCACTCATAGGTGGGAACTGAACAATGAGATCAGTTGGACTCGGGAAGGGGGACATCACACACCAGGGCCTATCATGGGGAGGGGGGAGGGGGAAGGGATTGCACTGGGAGTTATACTGATGTAAATGACGAGTTGATGGGTGCAGCACGCCAACATGGCACAAGTATACATATGTAACAAACCTGCACATTATCCACATGTACCCTAGAACTTAAAGTATAATAATAAAAAAAAAGAAAAAAAAAAAAAAAGAACTACAAGTGGTTTGGCAAGATGATAGGCAATAAGTAGCTAAGCTGTAATTCCAGCTGTAACACCTATTTTCTGAAAATTGCAATACAGATTTTACTTATTCAAGAAACTAATGACCCCTTTAGTTGTATAATTCTTCTATATTCAAGGTGTTAAGAACACTATCTTAAAGCTATGAGAGTTCATATAACTTCTGACAACTGACTCATATATTTGCAGGACATTTTAGATGGAGAAAATCTGGCTCAGAGTTGCACAGAAAATCTGGAAGAAATTTTGCTTTGCATTTCATACACTTTGACAATTATAATTGGTAGAAATAATAATGAGGATAATGGTATTCTTCAGCTTGACTTGTTAACTACCTATTTCCTTCCTGTAACCTCAGCAAAGAGAAAGGTCTACAGAAGGGCTTCGTTGTTGTAATACTAGACTTCTCTAATTTCCCTTTGACCTCTTTGAGTCGGGCTTCTTATCTGGGAATCTGATCAAAACTGTTCATCTCACTATTTTTGATCTGCTCTAGGTACAGGAAAAGTGCCAAATTTTCAAATTCATTATTTTAGCTCTTTTAAATTGTTTCTGATACCAAGGCAAAGGAGATTATAGTTCAAAACAGAGGATACAACAACACTCATGACACGACTATGTAAAATCTCAGAGATGATTAGAGTAACAATGTCTCAGTATGCATTCCTAACTTATTATGGAGGTCATTGAGCTGGAAAGAACGTCAGAGATCTGACAGTTCAATATACTAATTTTACAAGTAGTGGAAAAGGGAAAGAAGAAAAAAATTAGGGAGGAAAAGTTGAGGGGGAGAAAGAAAGAGTAAAAAGAAAGAAAAAAAGGGAAGAGGAAAAGCAAGAAAATGTAGGAAAACATTTGATTGGCATAAATATCTGCTGGGCATTATATTAGATGCAATATTTATATTATCACAGTTAATGATTTCATGGTTAGGAGGGAGTAATTTGTGTATTTAAAAAAAAGCAGTATTTCAAGTACAATAAATAAACCGCCACAGACCTCCTCTATGGGGCAATGCTGGATTATCATCAGAAGCAGTTTTATGTTGTACCATTCATCGTGATCCTCAAAGCCATTAGTCTTCCTCAAAGGTCCCACACTAACCAGTGAAAGATCTGAAACTTGAATTCATTTTCCTGATTTCTCCCCTAGTACCCTTTTCATTATACCATGCCCCCTCTTCTTTATGCCATGTATGCCTGTGAGACATTGTACAGCACAGAGATGAGCATGTTCTCCAAATTCAGTAGATTACAGATTCTTCAGGTTGGGATAACAATGCTCAGAAGTGGGTCAGCTCTTTGGAAGCCAAATTCACGCTGAATTTACAGACGGGGAAATGAAAATAGGTGCAGCTGTCAGTTTGATAGACCCAAGCAAATTGAACAATGTGATTGTCAATGTAAAAATTACCATGTTTAGGTGTATATTAGAGTTACAGAGTAACTCAGGTTTCTTACTTTAGAAGACCCATAAGAGGTTCTTTTTGTGTGATGCTTTAGACTTAAATGTTTTTAAAACAACAATGCTCACAACAATACTGTGAATTGAGTTATTAAATTCCCTAGTTTTAAAAAGGAGAAATTTAACTACGAGAATTAGAATGAATTCTCTTTAGACTTAATAAACAGCAGACTTGGACATGAATCTAGGGAGTCTAGTGTATTTTAACTTATGTACAGCCAACTTGAACAGTTGATATTTATAGAACCATTTAACCAAGAGAACAACATTCATTTCAAGTGCACCTTTGTCCTTCATCAAGATAGACCACATTTTATTTCTGAGACATTTAAACCTTACTTTAAATGCCATTACAAACTATTTGTTATTTATTAATAAATATTAATAAATAGCAATTTATTAATAAATATTAATAAATAGCAATTTATTGATAAATATTAATAAATAGCAATTTATTGATAAATATTAATAAATAGCAATTTATTAATAGTAACAATTTTATGTAAATGAAAACGATTTATGTTTTAGCATTAGTTCTTCCTCATACATTGAGCTGGGTTTTTTAAATACCCAATGCCTTTGTAATTTTGTGGTTTTAGGTGGTGATGATCATGAAAACATATTTCCAATAGTGATTATGTAATGCTCCATAAACATACATATTATTAAAAAGTCATAATTTTATACAAAGAGCAGAAAATAAGTAATTAGAAAAACATATTAAAGTCTCAGATACAAGTAATTTTTGAGCCTTCACCAGATCCTTTAACTTTTCTTTAAATAAATAACTTGTTTTGCAGTACTACTAGCTAGGATTAATGATTGCATCATGGGGTCATGCTATACATGCAATTCAAGCAGTTTGATGCAAAATATATGCATTTGATATCACTTGTGCAGCATTTAAGTACTTGTTGAAATCTTAGGTTCTTGGGCAGACGTGACCACTTAACAAGTGGATTAACTTAAGTACTCTATTTGACCTCCTTGGGTTTGAATTTAATAATCTCATTTGGAAATAAAACACATAATTAATTTGAGGGGAAAGTTAACACAATATAAGTTTTTTTTTTTTTAATTTTCAAATTAGCAATTTTACATAATAGTCAAAAAGCATTGGCACAAAAAAGGAAAGAAAAAGGAAAAAATAAAAAGAAAATGTTCTAAATTAGTAGGTTAACCAATTTCTGAGAGAGTATCATTTTAATTTCAAGAAAATATTTATTAATCATCTATTATATGACAAGCATGATTTACAAAAACAACTGGGAATACCAAGATTTAAAATACATGAGGGGCATCCATAAACAGTCTCCAGAAACCAAAAAAGTATTAATAGAACTACCATACATTCAGCGATCCTACTTCTAAGATATCAAGGTGTATATATCCAAAGGAAACAAAATCATCATCTCAAAGAGATAGCGGCATCCACATATTCATCGCAGTATTAGTTATGATCACTAAAATATGGAAACTACTTAAGTGTCCATTAGTGGATGAACACATAAAGAAAATGCGCTATATACACGTAATGCATTACTATTCAGCCATTAAAAAGAAGGAAATCTTGCCATTGTGACAAAAAAGATGGATCTGGAGAATATTATGCAAAGTAAAATAAGTCAGATACAGAAAAAACAAATGTTGTATAATCTCACATACTTTGGAATCTAAAAAATGTCAAACTCATAGAACCAGAGAGTAGAATGGTGGTTGCCAGGGACCGGCAGAGAGGGCAAATGGGAGATATTAGTCAAAGGCCAAAGGGTACAAACATTGTTTTAAGATGAATAAGTTCTGTAAATCTAACAACATGATGACTATAGTTAATAATCTTATATTGTTACTTGAAATCTGCTAAGAGAATAGATCTTCAGTATCCTCACCACACACACACACAAACACACACGCATGAACAAATGGTACCTAAGTGTGATATTGGAAGTGTTAATTTGATTCTGGAAATTGTTTTACAATGTATATGTACATTAAATCATCGTATTATACACATTGAATGTATACAATTTTTATTTTTCAATTATACCTCAATAAAATTGGGAAAAAGCAGTTGAATAGCTAAGAAAAAAGAATTCTAGCTTTTAAATAGGCTCCATTTGGGAAAATGTGACAAAATACATCTTTTAAATATTTTTTGAGACAAATATTCAATTTAAATATAAATCAAAGCTTTAGTAATTTGAACGTTGCACTTTGAAAACTCGCATCTCCCAACATTTAGAAATTTTTTTTTTTTTTTTGAGACGGAGTCTCGCTCTGGCGCCCAGGCTGGAGTGCCGTGGCTGGATCTCAACTCACTACAAGCTCCGCCCCCCGGGTTCACGCCATTCTCCTGCCTCAGCCTCCCGAGTAACTGGGACCACAGGCGCCCACCACTGCGCCCGGCTAATTTTTTGTATTTTTTTTTTTTTAGTAGAGACAGGGTTTCACCGTGTTAGCCAGGATGGTCTCGATCTCGTGACCTCGCGATCCGCCCGTCTTGGCCTTCCAAAGTACTGGGACCACAGGCTTGAGCCACTGCGCCCGGCCTAGAAATTCTTATAATCCTTCTCCTGGGTGACGTGTGACTCTTAACTTCAACACTGGCTTCAGCAAATTAAAAAAAAAAAAAAAAAGAATGTTACCATGGCACAGTGCAGTGGCTCACACCTGTAATTCCAGCACTTTGGGAGGCCAAGGCAGGTGGATCACCTGAGGTCCAGAGTTTGAGACTAGCCTGGCCAACACGGGGAAACCCTGTCTCTACTAAAAATAGGTGGTGGTGTGAGCCTGTAATCCTAGCTACTCAGGAGGCTGAGGCAGCAGAATCACTCCAACCCACTAGGTGGAGGTTGCAGTGAGTCAAGATCTCACCATTCCATTCAGTCTAGACAATAAGAGTGAAACTCTGTCACAAACACACACACAAAGAATGTAACCATAATGTAGCTCCACTTTGACAGTTTCAAAAGAAAGTGATGGTCTCTGAAACCTCTAGAAGAATAAGGAGGGGTCAGAGCTTTCACCAGAAAGGAGTAGCGAGAAACTTTATTAAAACTGTAAATAGGCTGGGCACAGTGGCTCACACCTGTAATCCCAGCACTTTGGAAGGCTGAGGTGGGTGAATCACCTGAGGTCAGGAGTTCGAGGCCTGCCTGACCAACATGGTGAAACCCTGTCTCTACTAAAAATACAAAATTAGCCAGGCATGGTGGCGTGCACCTGTAATCCCAGCCACTCTGAAGCCTGGGCAAGGAGAATCACTTCAACCCGGGAGGCGGAGCTTGCAGTGAGCCGAGATCATGCCATTGCAGTCCAATCTGGGCCAAAAGAGCAAAAGTCCATCTAAAAAAAACAAAACAAAACAAAACAAAAAAAATACTGTAAATAGATTGAATATACCCATGTAAAATAATACGTTAATTTAAAAAATTTTCATCACTCCTGGTCATGAAAATCCAAAAAAAGTCTTCTGTTATTAAACTACCTTTAAGCATAATCACTGATTTAAAAAAAAATTAACTGCTAATAATCTTCTACTGATTTATCTGTGAATATTGTTTTTTATAAAATAATTTTTGTCCTATTTCTATTAACAGTACTTTTCTAAGTGGTCTGCAGGTGTCAACCACACAACTGATATAATCTTGTGCCATATTAGTCTGTATAGAATTATTTATGGAAAATGGAATAATTAGACGAAAGCCTTTTCCAACCAGAATCTGACAGACTGTAATGTGTGCAAGAGTGTTCTAAATTGGAAGGACCACCTCTGATGGTCAGAGTTCCCTTTCTGAGTGGATGATCACTTTAATATCAATACAAATTCTTTTTTGTAACATGTGCCATTAGGAAGAGACTTGTCATGATATTCTAAAGGATTGAATGACATATATGTATTTTCTTATATGAATTACGTGAGTGAAGTCTACTGTTTGTTGCCCTGAATGAATCTCTCCCAGTAATGCAGAACCCTCCAAGTGATTGTCTAAAACTCTGCTCTTGTCTACATTACCAGTGTCCTGCATGAAGTCAAATCTTTTCGGTGATTTCAGTTTCTCGTTTTACTTACTGGGTCAGTGGTATCCAATAAATAGATCATTTATTTCTCTGGAAGCAATCCTTCTACTTCTTTATATAACAGCTTCCTTGTGTTTGTTCTTTCTCATTGGATTCTCCCTCTTTCACAGGCTCCATTCCTGAGGTAATCTAAACCTTGAAATTTATCTGCTTAAGAGATCTCATCAATCCCCATGACTTTAAACACCACCT
Source organism: Chlorocebus sabaeus (assembly GCF_047675955.1). Taxonomy (NCBI): domain Eukaryota; kingdom Metazoa; phylum Chordata; class Mammalia; order Primates; family Cercopithecidae; genus Chlorocebus; species Chlorocebus sabaeus. The sequence goes on along the minus strand of NC_132930.1, from coordinate 22,149,218 downwards.
ATGACAACATCTCCAAATATACATTTTTTAGCCCAGACATATTTTCTGAGCTCCAGACATATATTTACAACAGCTTGCTTGACACATCTACTTGAATATATCTTAAGTATCTCAAAGTTTGCATATTTAAAACAGAAATCGCAATTTTCCCCTCAATATCATTCTTGCCCAAGATGTTCATTTTAGGAAGTGACATTCTATTCACTTTTTTTTGAAGACAAAATCTAGGGTTTTCTTCCCTCTCTATCTCTATTATTTCTGTCCTAATAAAAAATGACATTTTAACTAATTAATTGATTTCCCAATTTGTCCTTTTCCAGAAAAAAGTTCCACTCTTCACATAGCAAACTATATCCTGTTTTTAAAATGTAAATTAGAGTATGTAACTCATTGGCTGAAAGTTATTCCATTGTTTTCTAAAGTATGCAGAATCAAACTAAAAATCCTTCTTGTAGCTAAAGAAGTCCTATTTATCTGTCCCCAGACTCTTTTCTAGTCTTATCTAACCCTACATTATTTTTTTCCACAGAATTGCAACAAGAACATTTACCAGTTTAAACTGAGAGAGAATGCATGAGGGATGGGTATATTTTTTCATATTTCACCACCTCGGTTTTGCTGTCCACTTTTCTGGCACGACTGACTCAAGATTGTTCTTTAAGCAAACACTTCATATGGAGTCCTTTTCCGATCTCCCGATATATAGTGGACGCACTTGTTATTTCCTGTTATGTCAGCATTTGTCATTTCCATGAAAGTACATATCAAAATCTGCCATTATTTCACATGCTTGATGTTCATTTTTATATGTTCCATATTGGCGCTGCCTAGATTCAGCTTTCTGAGTCAGTCATCCTGTTCTCTGCTTCATTAACATTCCCTATCATACTGATTGTTACATAATAAATATTCAAGAAAATATTTGTGGCATAAATAAATGAATGGATATCCAAGTCACTCTTTGCTTGGGAATACATGACTTCATAGATGAGCATCATACAAACTCTGTTCAAAAATTGTGAATAAAATGCTCTGTTGATATCCATTAATAGGAAAAACAACATCTTATGTTTATTGGAGTCTTTATATTGAAAAATTAACATATGGAGTGGTTATTCGTGAAAGAAAAAGAGAGAAAAAGAAGAAACAAAAGAAAATAGTAGAGCTTTGAGGTACCGAGATACTATTGCTATGCTTGTGTAGGTTGTTGAATTAATCTATTCAGTTACATATTCATTTTCTAATTAACTGATACTAACAGTTCAAGTACTGACTAGTAGTTTATAGCTGCAGGTCAAGATGTCTCAGTGGATATGCAATTCTAAAAATGACTCTGCAATTACAGTAGTTTTATTTATCTCCAGGCACTTAAAGCATCAAGCAGCTTCTAACTGCTAACAGAGAAAAATCTAGCCTTTTCCAGTCTGTTCTCCTCCCTGACCTATCTGCAGAACAAATATTGTCATTTCTGACGGGAAGAATGAGAGCAACCACAAATAATATATGACAAAAGTAACTCATTTGTGCACATGAGAACCTATCTATACATGGTAGCAAATAGTTTTAGGAAGGTTTAACAAAATAACACATTTTCTAGTCTAGTCCCTTGATAATTGGTAAATGTGAAATATAATCCCTGAACTTTATAGAATGTTTGTTTCCTATCACATATGGCCTGTCATGTTCTAAATTTAGAATAACTGGTATAGGTAATGGTGACCCCACGGACTGCATATCTCACTTCTAGACAATTACTGTTAGAGATAACCTATTTAAACAAAGTAACAGGGAATTGCATGTAACATAAGGAAATAAGGACATAGATCAGGGTAACATTTTAAAATTCTATTGCAAATAGGTAATTAGCAGGTAAAAATAGAAAATAAGCTTGCTTCAACTGTCTCAAGTTAGAGAAAAGGTTATTACTGGAATCCACATGGCTTTAATATTTGGCTATATAAAGCTAGGTAAGTGAAACAGAGGTTGTAGTGTTCAGGTTAAAATATCAGAAAGAAAGTTTTTATTTGTTTGATTACTTGAATCACATATAAAATTCCATGGATACAAATGTCATTATGTGGAACAATTCTGTGAAACAGTCATTTTTCTTTTTCTAATACATGGCTCATAGAAATAGAGCTCTGAAAATCTGATTTTTTAAAATTCCCTTATTAAAAATTCTTTGTGAAAAAGTATTTCTTAAATTTCTATCTGCCCCTTGTAATGATAGTACCTGAGTCATGAGAAAAGAGAGAGAGAAGGGAGACTTATCTCATTTTAATTTATGGGGAGTTTTGTTTGTTTGTTTGTTTTGCCATTAGCAGTTACTTTTCTTTCATTCTGTTCATTTCATTTCTTTAAGAATCTTGATATGAGGCACCACAACTCTAAAATGATGCTCCTTACTTCTAAAATACAAGAAATAAAAACATAACTCTAATTTTTGTCACGTGGATATATTTTTAAATATCTACAGTTTTCATTTGTTGGCTTATGTTTTCGGAACTCTGCAAAGAACTCTTCTATTCTTATAAGAACATAGACATGTCCAAAGATTAATTTTGATCTTTCATTACATAATAAGTATATACAAATAATATTTCTATCATATATGTTTAAAGATAGTCTAAAGTTAATATCATTATTCTTACCCAGAACATTGGAAAAAAAAAACCGTAAGAACAGTTTAATACTATTTACCCCCTCCCTCCTCTTTCTAAATATTGTTTAGATTTTAGTAACTTTTTAAAGCCTCTTGTTGTGGGTTAATTGTGTCTTGCCCAAAAATATGTTTAAATTCAAATTTTCAGTATTTATAAATGTGATCTTATTCAGATATTGGGGTTTTGCAGATATAATCAAGTTACAATGGGTTGATACTGGAGTGAGGAGGACCCTAAAATTAGTATGGCTGGCGTCTTTATGAGAAAAGATAAAAACAACCATGATGAAGCAGAGACTCGAGTGACACATTTTCAAGTCAAGGAAAGCCAAAGATGACTGACTGACACACAAGCATGGAACAAACACTCCCCTAGAACCTTCAGAGGTATCTGGGCCCTACTGACAACTTGATTTGAAATTTCTAACCTCCAGAAACGTAAGAGAATAAATTACTGTTTTATAAAACCACCCTGCTTGTTGTAATTCAATATAGTAACACAAGGAAACTAATACATTCCTCAAATGTGATGTTATTTTTGTCTTATTCAGAAAATACTTGTGCGTGTGTGTGTGTGTATATATACATATATATCTCAAGATGTTTACCAGTATCTTCACTCATAACCTCATTTTGCATGTCAAGCAATTTTCTATTTGATATTTGTTTCCTTCTCTCCATAGTATATCCTAAAATATACTCATAATGATGGTTTGTTGTTAGTAACAAAACAAAAACAAAACACTATAAATTTCTGTTTATATTGGGCCCAAGCTTAATAGTATTAAACAGTTTAATACTACTATTAAAGCCCAAGTATTAAACCATTTAATACTATTACTAAAGCCCAAATTTGTATTAAACCCAGGAGTAATGGCTTAATGCAAATTTATATGGTTTGGGCTTAATACACATTTATAGTGATTTTAGATAATCACTGGGTGACACACTGTATATGAAATGATGTTGCCTCCATCAAACGCCTATTGTAGCTATTGGAAAGTCAGTTTTTAGTCTCATCATGGCTCCTTTATGGTCAATTTATCTTAATTTCAGGATATTTCATTGGCTGCTTGTTCTATGCAGATTCACTGTGACATGTCTAAGTTTAGATTTCTCCTTTTTATACTGTTTACAATTGATTGGGTTTTCTGGATCTAACAATTGTTCTTCTTAAGTTTAGGAAAATTCTCTGCCATTATCTCTTTGAATATTGTCACTTCTTTCATTATGTCTTTCAGAAAATCTGCTCAGGTTCATATTATACATTCTCAATCATCCACACTACTTATCTTTTTTATATTGAATCTTTGTTTTGCTTCAGTGATTCTATTTATAAAGTTTATCCACCTTTATAATCTAGTTTATAATTTAATTGGTTCTTTTTCATATATTCTCAGATGTTGTAATATTTTATATTATATTAAGTATTCATATTTTAATTATTTTGTTTACTTTTCTAAAACAATACATACTTTAAAAAAAAATCTTGGCCGGGCGCGGTGGCTCAAACCTGTAATCCCAGCACTTTGGGAGGCCGAGACGGGCGGATCGCGAGGTCAGGAGATCGAGACCATCCGGGCTAACACGGTGCAAACCCGTCTCTACTAAAAAAAAAATACAAAAAACTAGCTGGGCGAGGTGGTGGGCCCCTGTAGTCCCAGCTACTCGGGAGGCTGAGGCAGGAGAATGGCGTAAACCCGGGAGGCGGAGCTTGCAGTGAGCTGAGATGCGGCCACTGCACTCCAGCCTGGGCAACAGAGCGAGACTCCGTCTCAAAAAAAAAAAAAAAAAAAAAAAAAAAAAAAAAATCTTACAGCTCCAATATCTGTACTCTTTGGGAATTTAACTTTTCTCATTCTTCTTTCTGTAAGTTCTTCCTCATGATGGTTTCTCTTATTGCAAGTTTTGTGAATTTTTTTAACTGTGGTTTTATTTCTCCTGGAACATTATCTATGAGATTTTTGTAAGGCCTGGCTGAAAAAAGCATTTCTCTTGAGAGTACTTGTGTTTGCTTCTGCCTGGTGCTCGAAGGTACTTACATGGGATCACTTAGAAATAAATTCTCATCTTGAAAGTTTTGGATCACTAGCTGCAAATCCATATGAGGGCCAATTTGTGAGTATGAATTCTCAGGAGAGATTTCTTTTTCTTTCCATCCAATGCCAAGATTCCAATAGGCATGTTTCTTTGTGGGGTTTTTTTTTTTTTTTTTCTTCCACATAGTAGATTTATTTCTCTTTCTACTATACACTGCTAGTGGAAGTGCAATTGAGTATAACCAGCTGTGAAAACTGTTTCATTATTACTAAATTCGAATATACATATGCCCTTTGGTCTAGCAATTCCTTTGCTCTGTATATATTCAACAGAAATGTGTGCACTGATACAACAAAAATTGTGCAAAAATGTTGATGGATGCATTAACTTTACAGCCAAACACTGATGCACCCAGATGTCCATTAGTAATAGAATAAATAAGTAAATAGAGTTATGGTCAGAATGCAGAATATTATATAAAAATAAATTGAATAAACCACTGCTGCAGGCAGAAATGTCACATGGAACAAAATAAGCCAGACACAAGAATATTTGCTATGTCATTTATTATGTAAAGTTTCAAAGAATCAAAACTAATCTAAAGGGCTGGGTGTAAGAAGAGTGATCAACCCTAGGAGAAGGGAAGGATAAAGAAAAGAAGAGGGCATAGGTGTAGTATCTGGCAATAGGTTGAGGTTACAAAGGTATGTTTACTTGGTTTTTACATTTTGAAAATCTATTTATGATTTGTGCATTTTCCACCTGTAAAATACTTAAAGGGAAAGAAAATGAGTACGGAATTATAACCTCATCTTCTTTGAATCCTTCATCAACTCACTGTCCACTGAAGATACAATATAATCCTCATCAATGTATACTTGTCCGCTCCCCACCTTCCTCTCTATCAAAACGTAGGATCATTTTCTCTCAGGCATTCCAGACCAAGCACAGCCATCTTTTGTTTCTTCCAAATGCCAAAATGTTCCCCAGCTTAAGGTATTTACATGTGTTATTCCTTCTTTCTGACATTCTCTCTTATATGATTGTAACCTATTTGCTTCCTACTCAAATCTTACACTCTGAAAAATGTCACTTTTAACAAAACACATTCATGGATCCCCAATCAAATTATAATCCATCTCACCCTTAATTTTCTTTTATAGCTCCTGTTGTTTCCTTTAGTAGCTTTTGCAATGATGTGTAACTTGCATAGCATATGAATTATATATGTGTTCCTCTGGATTCCTATAAGCCTCATGGTGGCAGGATCCACTTTAATTTTACTCTTCATTATAAACCGTGTCTTTATTCTAGCACAATACCTGGTTCTGAGTGACCACAATGAGTCAATTGCTGAATGAATAAAGAATCTGATGCATTTCTATTGCAACAGAAATCAAAAGGGGGATAGGAAATACAAGTTAGTCCTCTATCACTCATAACATTCTTTAATCATCTTTATTTTGAGAAACTATGAAGCTCAATGCAGAGATCATTATTTCTTACTTTTATTATCTATATGTAACATACTAGGAAGCCCAGAACTAGACCATTGCCAGAAAATATTTGAAATAAATTATGTAGGGGCAGTGTTGAATTAAGAATTAAAAGTTTAAAATATGATATTTATTTATAAAAGCAATTTTCCTAAAAAAAAGAGTATTATTGATTGTCAGGATTATCCACTTACAGTCAAAATCTGGATAACCTTGACTAAGGAGGAGGCTTCAATACAAAATGAACTTAAAATTCACTAAAAATTAGAGTTTTATATATCTTAAGCCTGAAGAATTTATTTTTCCCCCATGCACTCAATTTCATCAACTCATGAGTAATGTACTGATAATCAGGATATATTGATTACTCCCTCATATTGAGCATCAAGACACCAAATAAATATAAATTTATATATAATTTTGTACAAATCAATTACATTAAGTTATAAAGTAGAAGTTCTCTGAGTATGGTCAATAAATCCCCCAAATCCTTCTCAGAAGCAAAAATGTTTTTATTAGTATGCTAAGCTATTATTTCCATTTTTCAATAATTAACATTTCAACTGATCGTACAAAAGCAATGGTGACCACACTGTTTTCTCCTCAGTACTAAACTGTACTAGTAGTGTTGAATTCTTTACTGCCACCCTATTGCCATGTAAAATTATAATTATTCCAGTTGCACTTAAGAATAATATTGATGAAGCAGTACTTATTAATTATATTAAATTTCAAACTTTGATAGCTAATATGATAAAGTGAGAAGTACAAATAAAGTTCTAGTGCCTCATATGTAAGGTCAACGGTGACTTTAAAAAAAATCTGTGTGTGATTGAGTTATGAACTAAGGTGACACATTTGACAAAAAATTTCATTTTAATTTGAAAAAAAATGACTAAAAAACAAACTCTGGTTATTCTGAGTTGAAAATTTGGCAGATATTCTCAAAAATGTATCAAGTGAGTCTGTTACTTTAAGAAAAAATGACTACTTTCTGCCAAAGAAAAAGTTTAAGTTTTCAAATTAAAAATAGAATTTTGGGTAACTCATATCTACTGCAATAAACTTGGAAGATTTCCAATACTAGAGATTGTTCTGATCATTTGGCTGGTTATATTAATCAAGTGATTTTTTATATTGTATAATGAATTGCATCAAAATTGGAAAGACTTGCATAATTAAGTTAATCGATATATTTGAGATGACCAAAGCATAATATGATTATATACAAGGAATATTTTCTAAGTGCAGAATAGATCAATAGATTTGAATGGAAGAGAGTCTGAGGTGGCTTCAGAGTCCACATGGTAACTATCCTTTAAGAAAGAACCACTTATTGAGTTTGGGTGTAACATCAAAGAAATATATCCAAAATTATCTAAAAAGGCTATTAAGGGGTTCCTTTTCCAACTACCTATCTGTGTGAGGTTGGATTTTCTTCAGAAATTTTCTTCATATTTTTAAAATAAGCAATATGAAAAACATACACAGCCAAATGTGTGACAGGGCCAAATGTGTTCTGAAGACAATGAATTACTCAGTGTCCCTGTGGAGAAAATGAAGAGACTGTAGAGCAAGGTATGAGTGAAGTTTGAAGAGTCCGATATAGATGAAATTTGAGCTATCTTCTACACTGGAGCCCTCCAGAGAATGGTCTGAGGATAATGATGGAGTGGTGGGGTTTCAATGTGTAATGAGAATCTGTTGGCAGTATAGAAGAATCAGCAGGGCTGTCATTTGGGAGGCTTCTATAATAATCTTGGTGAGATGATGTGGGTCATAACTAATCGGTGAGAATGATGCTAGAAAACATGAATCAACTGAATATAATTGATATAGGTGTAATACGTATGCTTACCTAAGAAGGAAAAGAAAGAAAGACTTGGAATAAATAATGACCCTTTCCCTCAAGTAATTCTTATTCCAGCTTTGTGTAGGTAATTAACACATATGCTACTGTAAAATGAATTTGGTGAGAACAAAACTACACACTCCAAGTGCTGTGGCTCATAAGAGATCAAGTTTAGATTAGTCAAGAAATGAATGCAAAAGAGTCAGTGGTAACAAACAGAATATTTGTAATTCACCAAACAATAAGGGGAGATGTTTGAGGGTAGAGAAAAAACACAGTTGGTTAATTTAGAGGTTTTCGATTAGAAAGGGACAGGAAATCAGTCAGGGAGTGAAGGAACTTCCTGGAGCTATTGATAAACTACTTAGGGAAATACAGGTATCTAATAGAGATATGCTGAAAGGATGAATAAATTAAGTCACACGACTGAAGGATGGTTAGGAAAGTGGCATGGTGTAGCAAATAATAAGGAAGAAACCACTAATCAACATCTAAATCTATATTTAGAATTTTTAATGTCAATATGGTAGTAAACTTAGTACAAACATTACAGAAAAGGAATAAATTTATCTTATTGCTTTCATGTAGTATGCTATAATGAAATCTTTTTAGAACCTAATACGAAACAAGTCAAGTGTGGTTGTGGATAATTTTAAAATGTATATTTAAAAAAGAAACTCTTACCTGTTAACTCACCTTATTTATGAAGCAAAATCTTAAATGTTTGCATATAATTCATTTATGTTCTCTTGGATTTTCAGAAATAAATAATCATAACAATTACTTATGTGTAAAATCTAAGGTAATTATATCCAAAAAGGTAGTAAACTAAATGTTTCTCTTACAAGAAGAAAACTTTAAACTCCCAATGATAAAAAACTGAAAGGCTGAGTTGCTTTCTACGACTTGAAATATTCAGAACAGAATTAACTCTTTGTTTCTTCATGGAAATCATTAATACATAAGAATTTCCACTTATGCCACAGTAAACTTACGCCATCTTAATTATATTTGACACAGATACCTCATAGGTGATGATAAATTCCAGGCTAGCATATTTTAATAGAATTTAAATATAATATAAATTGTATTGTACATTTAATATATGTATGATATGTAACATTGATTTGTAAATTTGGTGTAATATACAATGTTCATGTATGATTATATATATATTGTATTTCTACGTGCATTTAGCATAATATGTGGAATAGGTTATGCTAACATGTAAAAAACACAGCTGTAAATGTATACTGTAGCAACATTATTTACTAGTCTCATATTAGTTATTAAGTTGGGGTAATAAAGGCAATAATAAATAACTCTTATTTAAGAAAATTGGAAAATTAAAGCCCTGCTAAAAGTTCATGCTTTTAACTAAATTTTTTTTTAAAAGCTTATTTTGAAACTGAAGATGGAATGATATATAGCAGGAAAGATTATGTTATAAAGCTAGCTAGGGTAAATAATGTAAGAAGAGCTTAACACTGAATAATTTACAAACCCCCAAACACCATAATTTTCATTACTCTAGATACTTTTTTATAGCAACATATTTCTACTTCTCTAAGTATAAAGTATATTGAACACAGTAAAACGCTTTTTTGTTACATTTAGATTACAGATATTGACACTGTTAACGTTTTAGAATATCTGGACTACTTAACCAACCTCTCTTGTGGATGTCATGGCAATAAATTAGGACATTTGCAAAGCACTTGTAAAATGAGCAGTTTGTAACTGAGTTCTTAGCTTTTGCTAGGCATAATATAATGTTTAAGACTATGTTGGGTAACATTTTCCCATTTCCCAGCTTCACTTCATGTGGAAAATGCTTTTCCTTTTTGGGAAACACTGACTAACTTCACACATAAGCAAAATCCATTTTTATGGTAATATATGAGCCACAATGGAGGTGATACTAAAAGTAAAATTTGAAATGCATCTTTCAGTGCAATGAGAATGCTATGCACACGATTATTTGAGCTAATTGTTACCACTGGGATTTAAGCTGAGAGGGAGATTATTTAGTCAATAAGAGGAAAGCAAAAATAATCCTGCACAATCTTCTAACTCAGGACAATCATATATCATTTCTGAATGTTCAACATAATTGACATCTTATCTTTCCAAACTGCACTTTGATTCTATAGGCAATTTTCTATTTGGGGAAAGGTATCAAATGGCACACACACACACACACACACACACACACACACACACACACAAAAACCAAACAAGAAGGGTGAAAAAAATCTTGAGAAGAAGAAAGCAATTTAACCAGTAATACATACTGATGAGCTAAATAGATATGATAAACAGCATGGTGTTATGAAAAATCACTAATCTCAGTGTCAAGAGGCTTCGTTGTGATAGAATTTCTGTTATTAATTCTTTGACCTTCTCCAATTTACTAGCATTTGTGTAGACTACAATAAGTCAGCAATCTACTCCCATCATCAAGTAATTTGGACTTTGAGAATTAAAACTACTAAGTCAGTGTCTAATGGCTAGAGAAGAAATACATAGAAAACGTACATGACCAATTGTCAATGAGGAAGATATCTGGTCTTCTGTAAAAGCAGGGAAAGGTTACTCATAGAGGTTTTTGAATTCCATGAACCTTGAAGATCATACTCACTCCAATCTTTCATTTTATAGGTGAGCTAACTGTAGCACATATGTAGATTCTCTCCTCTTCTGAGAACTTGCATTCCATTTAATTTTGGCTCTGTCACCCAGGCTGGAGTGTAGTGACATGATTCAGCTCACTGAACCCTCTGCCTCCTGGGTTCAAGTGGTTCTCCTGCCTCAGCTTTCCTCAGTAGCTGGGATTATAGTTGCCCACCACCATTCCTGGCTAATTTTCTTATTTTTAGTAGAGACAGGATTTCACCATGCTGGCCATGCTGGTCTCAAACTCCTGACCTCAAGTGATCCACCCACCTCAGCCTCCCAAAGTGCTCAGATTACAGGTGTGAGCCACCACGCCTGACCTCAACAACTTATTTATTATTATTTATCTTATTTTACTTTCTCTCCAGCTTTACTGTCTCTTACTAAGAATTTCCTCTGTATGTCTTGAATTTTTGATTGGGTCATTTTGCTATTTAAGGACTTAAGAATATGCCACTCCTAATATGCTGCTTTAGCATATTGACCATTCTGAGTTGCCTCTGACCTTCATTCTGTTTCTTATAAACAGGAGATAAAATTCCCATGTGAAAGTTGTCCTCCCTAAACTGAAAAACAGTAACTTTTTTTCATATAGTCTGTTTTAACTGCTTTTCATATATAGCACTTTTATTACCTTCAGTCCTCGTGTTGTACATTAGATCTCTAGTCTTGTTCATTCTACATATCTGCTACTTAGACCTCCTGATCGACATCTCTCCATACACCTCCAACCACTTTTCTGTTCTCTATGTCTGGATGTTTATTTATTTATTTATTTTAGATTTGGCTTAAAAGTAAGATGATCAAGTGGTCAAGTGTGGTGGCTGATGCCTGTAATCCCAGAACTTTGGGAGGCCAAGGCAGGCGAAAAACATGAGGTCAGGAGTTAGAGATAGACTGGTCAACATGGCGCAAACCCGTCTCTACTAAAAACACAAAATTAGCCAGGTGTAGTGGTGCATGCCTGTAATTCCAGCTACTCTGGAGGCTGAGGCAGGAGAATCACTTGAACCGGACGTGGAGGTTGCAGTGAATCGAGATGGCGTCATTGCACTCCGGCCTGGGCAAAAAGAGTGAAACTCCATCTCAAAAATAAAAACAAAAAAAGAGTGAGATCATGCAATTTTTTTTTTTTTTCTGTGTTTGGTGTATTCTATTAACATATTGTCCTCTAGTCTTCAGTGTTGGAGGTGGGACCCGGTGGGAGGTGATTGTATTATGTGGGTCGATTTTCTGCTTGGTACTATGTCATGACAGTGAGTGAGTTCTCATGAGATCTGGTTGTTTAAAGGTATGTGGCACCTCCTCCCCTCTTAGTCCTGTCCCTGCCGTGTAAGATGGTGCCTGTTCCCATCTGCCTTCCACCATGAGTAACAGTTTCCTGAGGCCTCCCCAGAAGCAGATGCTACCATGCTTCCTGTACAGCCCATGGAACCATTATCCAATTAAACACCTTTTGTTATAAGTTACACAATCTCAGGCATTTCTTCTTCTTTTTTTTTTTTTTTCAAGAAAATTACAGGTTTTTTTTCACAATAGAATCTCTAGTTACAAGGTATTTACAATATTCACAAATGAGGCTGAGCATTGGCTCATGCCTGTAATCCCAGCACTTTGGGAGGCCAAGGTAGGTGGATCACCTGAGGTCAGGGGTTCAAGACCAGTCTGGACAACATGGTGAAATCCCTAAAAATACAAAACTTAATCGGGCGTGATTGTGCATGCCTTTAATCCTAGCTACTCCGAAAGCTGAGGCAGGAGAATTGCTTGAACCCAGGAGGCAGAGGTTGCAGTGAGCTGAGATCACACCACTGCACTCCAGTCTGGGCAATAGAGCAAGACTCCATCTCAAAAAATATATATATATATTACAAAAGAAGCCATTATCAAAAGATGCTATTTACTCCATATTATAAGACTGCTTTCCAAAGGATTACATTTCTTTTCCTGGAGGACATTAGTTTTCATTTAAATCTTAAAAGAAGCAATGTATGTTGTTGCCCCAAGTCTTCTTTTTCTGGGTCCAATCTCTATTCTTTTTATTTAAGACTACTGCAGCTCTGTCAAAAAATCAGAACCATCCCCCCGAATATCCTCGTTATTTCTATTTCCACATAAGAGCAACATCAGACTTTGGCAAAACAATTAAACAAACTTAAACCATGAGTTCCTTTGGTGACTTTATCCAAGCTTTCTTCCTGCGAACTGTCCCGTTCTGCATCTGTTGAGTCCTGGTCAAGGGAAGGGCTGCAAATAGGGTGCCAAGACCAGCTCAGTTGGGGAGACCCTAACCCAGCGGCACTAGAAGAATTAAAGACACACACACAGAAATACAGAGGTGTGAAGTGGGAAATCAGGGGTCTCACAGCCTTCAGAGCTGAGAGCCCCGAACAGAGATTTAATCATGTATTTATTAACAGCAAGCCAGTCATTAACATTGTTTCTATAGATATTCAATTAACTAAAAGTATCCCTTACGGGAAATGAAGGGATGGGCTGAATTAAAGGAATAAGTTGGGCTAGTTAACTGCAGCAGGAGCACGTCCTTAAGACACAGATTGCTCATTCTATTGCTTGTGGCTTAAGAATGCCTTTAAGTGGTTTTCCTCCATGTCACAGTGCTGCAGAGATTTTGTTTATGGCCAGTTTTGGGGCCAGTTTATGGCCAGATTTTGGGGGGCTTGTTCTCAACAATGGGGCATTTTAAGTTCTGTGGTATATCTTCTTTTTTTTTCTTTTAGTTTTTGTTTTAAGTTCAGGGCTGCATGTGCAGGATGTGAAGGTTTGTTACATAGGTAAATGTGTTTCATGGGGATTTGTTATACAGATTATGTCAGCATCCAGGTATTAAGCCTAGTATCCATTTATATTTTTCCTGATCCTTTCCCTCCTCCCACTTTCCACCCTCTGATAGGCCCCAGGGTGTGGTGTTCCCCTCTTTATGTCCATGGATTCTCATCATTTTGCTCCCACTTGTAAGTGAGAACATGTGGTGTTTGGTTTTGTGCTCTTGTCTTAGTTTGTTGAGAATAATGGCTTCCAACTCCATCCATGTCCTGCAAAGAACGAACATGATCTTGTTCCTTTTCATGGCTGCATGATATTCCATGGTGTACATGTACCTCATTTTCTTTATCTAGTGTATCATTGATGGGCATTTGGGTTGATTCCATGTGTTTGCTATTGTGAATAGTGCTGCAATGAACATATGCATGCATGTATCTTTATAATAGAATGATTTATATTCCTTTGGGTATATACCCAGTAATAGGATTGCTGAGTCAAAGGGTATTTCTGGTTCCAAGTCTTTCAGGAATCACCACATTGTCTTCCACAATGGTTGAACTAAGTTACATGTCTACCAACAGTGTAAATGTGTTCCTGTTTCTTTGTTACTGCATCAGCATCTGTTGTTTCTTGACTTTTTAATAATTACCATTCTATGATTTCAGTTAGTCAATTTAATTCATTTACAGTTTTTTATTGATAAACAAAGACTTACTATTGCTATTTTATTATTTACATTCTGGTTGTTTTGTAGCTCATTTGTTTCCTTCTTCATCTCTTGTCTACCTTTGTAGTTTTTGATACTTTTTTGTAGTGTTATGCTTTGATTCCTAATCTTTAATGTTTGTATAACTGCTGTAGTTTCTTGTATTGTGGTTTCTGTGAGACTTACATAAAAAATTATAATTACAAAGAACTATTTTAAGCTGATAATTAAAGACTGTCACCTATACAAACTCTAGAGTTTTACCCTCCTAGCATCCTACAATTTAATTAGTGATGTCACAATGTATCTTTTTATACTGTAGATTCCTCAGTAACTTCTTGTAGCTTTAGATACTTTGACATATCTTTAAACTTGATATTAGAGAAATATATTAATATGACTTATTAATATATACCACAGTATTTGAGTATTCTGGATTTGACTAAATATCGACCTTCACTAGTGATTTTTATATTTTCGTATTTATTCATTATAGTTATCACTTTTTATTTGTTTGGGTTTGAAGAACTGACTTAAGCTTTTTCTTGTAAAGTATATGTAATGGTAATGATTCCTCAGCTTTTGCTTTTGTGGGACTGAATTTATTAATCTTTTATTTCTGAGGAATAGATTAGCTGCGAATAGTATTCTTGGCTGGCAGTTTTCTTTTTCTTTTTCTTTTTAGTCCCTTGAATGTATCATCTCAGTCTCTCCTGGCCTGCAAAGTTTCTGCTGATATATCTGTTATAGTCTAATGGTTTTTCTCTTATATGTGACTTCATAGTTTTCTTTCACTGCTTTTAGAATTCTCTGCCTTTGACTTTTGACAGATTAATTATAATGTACCTTTGAAAGGATCTCTTTGAGTTCCATACATTTGGGGACTATTGAGCTTCATGAATTTGGATGTACGTATCTCTTCCAAGACTTGGGAAGTTTTCAGCAATTATTGCATTAGATAAGCTTCATGTCATTGCTCTATCTTTTCACTTTTTGAAGCTCTGTGTGAATATTGCTTCACTTAATAGTGTCCAATAAGTCTCATAATCTGTCTGTATACTTTTTTACATGATTCTTGTTTTTATTTCTTCTGATTTGAGTCATTTCAAATGACCTTGCTTCATGGATTCTTTCTTTTGCTTGATATAGTCTTCCATTGTAGCTCACGATTTTTAAAAAATTATTTCACTGAATTCTTTTGCAACAACAATTTAGTCTGACCCTTTTTAATGACGTTCATTTGTTAGCTGAATTTCTTATTTTGATCATGAATTTTTTCGTTTTCCTGATTTCATTGAATAGCCTATTTGTATTTCATTATTTTTCACTAAGTTTTCTTGAGATCATTATTTTCAATTTTTTTTTTTTTTTTTTTTTTTTTTTTTTTTTTTTTTTTTTTTTTTTTTTGAGATGGAGTCTCGCTCTGTCACCCAGGCTGGAGTGTAATGGTGCAATCTCGGCTCACTGAAAGCTCCACCTCCTGGGTTCATGCCATTCTCCTGCCTCAGCCTCCCAAGTAGTAACTGGGACTACAGGTGCCTGCCAACACGCCCGGCTAATTTTTTGTATTTTTAGTAGAGATGGGTTTTCACCGTGTTAGCCAAGATGGTCTCGATCTCCTGACCTCATGATCCGCCCACCTCAGCCTCCCAAAGTGATGGGATTATAGGCGTCAGTCACCGCGCCCAGCCTATTTTCAATTATTTTTTAAACGGCTTATAAATATGTCTCCGTGGGGTCAGTTACTGGAGGATTATTATATTCCCTTGGTGGTGTCATGTGGCCTTTCATTTTCATGTTGTTTATGTCTCTCTGTTGATTTCTGTGCATCTGGTGTTGCAGTCACCTATTTCAAAGTTTAGCGAATGGCTTTGGTAGGAGAAGACATTTACTTGCAGATGGACCAGAAGATGCTGTGTTGGGCAGGGTATGGTGGCCCTGGTTTTTGTGTGGGTGCAGTTGTTCAGTCTCCATGCAACTTTTTGTTGTTACTGTTGTAACCAACATTAACAATAACTGGCTGCCTCAGTTGTCTAGGCTATAGGAGTTTGTGGCAGTGATGGTGTCTGTATAGGTAATTGGGGCAGGATCTTTAGGTATTCTCCTGTTCTTGTCTTCCTCACAATGAGGAGTCTTACCTAAGGGGATTTCTCTTGGTGTTGGGCCTGACATGGCTCACACACAGCCACAGTGGCACTGGGATTCAGGGCACAGGTGCTTGGAGAAGCTGTGAAGCCAGATTCATGGTTTCGGGTCTTTAGAATCTAGTACAGCACCTGAGACTTGAGGCACAAGTTCACTCTCCAAGAAACAAATGGATACAGTTCTCTCACTTGACTGGAGTCTGTTTTTCTGAAGTATACCCAAGCACCTTGGTCTCAGGTGTACGGGATGTGGCTGCAATTCTGACACTGGGGATCAGGGCGCAACATAACATAGTTTCCGGAAAGAAGGAGTACTCCAAGGGTTTGGGCCCCAGAGATAGGGCACAGGTGCAATTTGAGACTCAGAACCAACAGAGCACATTGGCAGCTCAGGCCCTGGAAGATAAGGTGACACTGGATCCTAGGATGTTGGGAAACTGCAGTAACCCAGTTAGGATGTTAGGAAATAGCAGTAACCCAGTCTCTGTGAGGCCAGGTACAGCAGCAGCAAGAACCTAGAAAGGGCGAGGTACTACTGTGAATTGGGACTTAGGGATCAGTGCAGTGATGATTCTACTACCCGGAAGAGCAGATGTCTCAGCCGTTTAGACCTCAAGGGGCCATCGAGTTCCAAGTAGCTCTATCTAGTTCCACAGTTCCATCTATGGTTCAGCCTGGAGGGCCAAACGGCTCAGGCAATTCTTTGATTCCCTGAAATTTGAGACACTATGTCTACCTGGCCCCAGAAAGTGTGGTTCCATGGGTCAGTGGAGCCTCTGGATCCCTGCAGGTGGGGTACCACATCAGCTGTGGTGCTAAGAGGTGCAACTGCCCAAGTTTGCTAGGGAATTAGACTCCTTGGAACACAGGGTTTTGCCTTAGCTGTGGTGCCGGGGGCACAACTGTTCCTATATGCCAGAGGCCTGAGGTCCTAGAGGGGGTGAGGTCATTTGTGATCTTAGCTGTGACCCTAAAAGGAGGCTGCCCTAGCAATTGAGATAATTGAGTAGGAATTGCTGTGCAGTAACTTGCCCCTGAGGGGTAAGATGGAGCATTAGCTTTGCTTGGGGATGGCATGTTACCAGGTAATCATGGTCGCTGAGCCTCAGGGATAAAGGGATGCAATGGTTACTCATCCCCAGAGCAGGACACACTCTGGAAGAGTCTCCACTTCCAAAATAGTACAAAACAGTAGCAGCACAGACCACAGTGGTGGGGGGCATAGTCTCAGCTTCTTCTCTACGGATAGCTCAGCCTTGTTGACTCCAGGGAGCTCCCTCAGCTGGTGCAAAGCTTGGGAGGTACAAAGGAATGTCCAATAGAGAAGACTACAGGTGTCCAAAGTGGTGACTGGGGCTGCTGGGTCCATTTGCTTCCCTTTCCCCCACAGTGAGAACCTCCTCCTGGTTCTGTGTTAATTCTGACTGAGGAGATGATGTGGCAGAGCCAATGTGTTTTCTCCTCTTCTCTATGCAGTCATCCTGGGTTTCTGTTCTCTAAAGGATTCCTCCTGCTTCTTTGCTGTTCTCTGATGCTCTTTGTTAGTTATTTTGGTCAAAATTTAGATCCTTATTTGTTGCTTTGGGATTTTTGTGGGAAGAGGAGAGAGTTATTAGCTTCAAATCGGCCATTTTGCTAATGTCCTAGCCTGAAAGTAACATTATTTTCATCAAGGATGGAAAATTGAAGCCAAGGGAAATCTGTAAAAAAAAAAAATTAACCTTGTTAATGTAATCCTTTTTACTCCTAGTCACTTCTCTACTCAATTAACTACTCTTGCCCAAGTTCCTTTACTTGATTACATTTTCACAGTTTACTACTCTGTCCAATTCAGTATATGGTGTTTGACTTTAACTGCTTCTTTGTGTCTTCATTTCCTTATGAGAGCTCCTTGTCACCTAGAACTTCTAAGAAATAAATTTGTATGCTTTTCTCCTGCTTGTCACATGTTAAAATAATTATCACATCCAGATGAATAAAAATACAAACAAGGAAGAGATAAAGTTTTGCCTCCTCTACACTACACTCTGATTTCCTGGAATCTTAAAAAAAAAAAAAAAAAAAAGAAAATCCTTAGAAATAGCACCCCTCACATCCCTCTCACTACCAACAAAACATACACTGTTTAAAATCATGACTTTATCCCATTTAGGCCTCTCTACCTTGGTAAAAATGTTTCTAAGGTGTTTATTTCTTGATAATTTGTTAAATTTAATTTATTTTTCTTTGTCCTTGCCTATTTGCCAAACTGAAGAAAAAGGAAATCTGGGGTCTTTGCATCTTCATTGTTGTGAAAAGGGTGTTTCCTTTCTTCACTCACAGACTACTATGGTGGCAAAATAAGCTACAAAGATGTCCATGTATGTCATACATCCCAGAGTTGGTAAAAGTGTTGTAAGGCACAGCAGAAATTAAGATAGCATATGCAATTAATGTTGCTATACATTACTACTAGGACTGCCATAACAAAATACCACTGACCAGATGGCTTAAAAAACAGAAATGTATTTTTGCAACGTTTTGGAAGCTAGAAGTCCAAAATCAAGTTGCCAGGAGGTTTGGTTTCGCCTGAGTCTTCTCTCCTCGACTTGCAGTGGCCACATTTTCATTACGTCCTTATGTGGCCTTTCCTTCGAGCATGGACACCCCCGGTGTCTCTTCCTGTTCATATGAAGACGCCTGCCCTATTGGATTAGAATATCACACTTAGGACCTTGTACAACCTCAATTTCCCCCTTAAAGATTTTTTCTCCTGCTGGGCATGGTGGCTCACGCCTGTAATCTCAGCAGTTTGGGTGGCCGACAGGGGCGTATCACCTGAGGTCAGGAGTTTGAGATTAGCCTGGCTAAGATGACTAGATCTGAATCTACTA
This sequence comes from Chlorocebus sabaeus, assembly GCF_047675955.1. NCBI lineage: Eukaryota > Metazoa > Chordata > Mammalia > Primates > Cercopithecidae > Chlorocebus > Chlorocebus sabaeus. The sequence goes on along the minus strand of NC_132930.1, from coordinate 22,129,982 downwards.
AAAATATAAAATTAGCTGGGCATGGTGATGCTGCCTTGCATGCCTGTAATCCCAGCTACCTGGGAGGCTGAGTCAAGAGAATTGCTTGAACCCAGGAGAGAGAGGTTGCAGTGAGCCAAGATCTCGCCACTGCACTCTAGCCTGAGCGACAAGAGTGAAATTCCACCTCAGAAAAAACAAAACAAAAACGGAAAAAGATTTTTTCTCTAAATATACTTCCACTGGGAGCTCAAGCTTCAACAAAGGAATTTGGGGAAGGACCCAATTCCATTCATATCAGCTGTTAATAAACTGATCTTAAAATAGGAAGATTAGGAATCTAATCCTAATTGTTCCTAAGAATAATTGGATTATCAGGAATAAGCCAAATGTGATCCCAAAGGTCTTTAAATGTGGAAGAGGAAAGCAAAACCCTCATGGTCAGTGTGAAGTACTGTGAGAAAGACAAGTGTTACTAGCTTTGAACATGTAAGAGGGCCAAGCACTGATAAAGGCATCTTCTTAGATCTGAAAAAGGAAAGAAAATGGGTTCTCCTTTAGAACCCCCATAAAGGAATGTGGATCTGCCAGCAACCTGATTATTGCTCAGTGGAACTTACATCAGACTTCTGACCTACAAACATGTAAGATAATACATTTGTGTGTTTTTTTTATTATTATTATATTTTAAGTTCTAGGATACATGTGCACAACCTGCAGGTTTGTTACATATGTATGCATGTGCCAGGTTAGTGTGCTGTACCCATTAACTTGTCATTTACATTAGGTATATCTCCTAATGCTATCCCTACCCACTCCCCGCACGCCACAACAGGCCCCAGTGTGTAATATTCCCCACCCTGTGTCCAAGTGTTCTCATTGTTCAATTCCCACCTATAAGTGGGAACATGCAGTGTTTGGTTTTCTGTCCTTGCAATAGTTTGCTCAGAATGATGGTTTCCAGCTGCATCCATGTCCCTACAAAGGACATGAACTCATCCTTTTTTATGGCTGCCTAGTATTCCATGGTGTATATGTGCCACATTTTCTTAATCCAGTCTATCATTGATGGACATTTGGGTTGGCTCCAAGTCTTTGCTATTGTGAATAGTGCTGCAATAAACATATGTGTGCATGTGTCTTTATAGCAGCATGATTTATAATCCTTTGGGTATATACCCACTAATGGGATGACTGGGTCAAATGATATTTCTAGTTCTAGATCCCTGAGGAATCACCACACTGTCTTCCACAATGGTTGAACTAGTTTATATTCCCACCAACTGTGTAAAAGTGTTCCTATTTCTCCACATCCTCTCCAGTACCTGTTGTTTCCTGACTTTTTAATGATCGCCATTCCAACTGGTGTGACATGGTATCTCATTGTGGTTTCGATTTGCATTTCTCTGATGGCCAGTGATGATGAGCATTTTATCATGTGTCTGTTGGCTGCATAAGTGTCTTCTTTTGAGAAATGTCTGTTCATATCCTTTGCCCATTTTTCATGGGGTTGCTTGATTTTTTCTTGTAAATTTGTTTAAGTTCTTTGTAAATTCTGGATATTAGCCCTTTATCAGATATGTAGATTGCAAAAATTTTCTCCCATTCTGTAGGTTGCCTGTTCACTCTGATGGTAATTTCTTTTGCTGTGCAGAAGCTCTTTAGTTTAATTAGATCCCATTTCTCAATTTTGGATTTTGTTGTCATTGCTTTTGGTGTTTTATACACGAAGTCGTTGCCCATGCCTATGTCCTGAATGGTATTGCCTAGGTTTTCTTCTAGGAATTTTATGGTTTTAGGTCTGACATTTAAGTCTTTAATCCATCTTGAGTTAATTTTTGTATAAGGTATAAGGAAGGGATTCAGTTTCAGCTTTCTACTTATGGCTAGCCAGTTTTCCCAGCACCAATTATTAAATAGGGAATCCTTTCCCCATTTCTTGCTTTTGTCAGATTTGTCAAAGATCAGATGGTTGTAGATGTGTGGTATTATTTCTGAGGACTCTGTTCTGTTCCATTGGTCTATATCTCTGTTTTGGTACCAGTACCATGCTTTTTCTGTTGCTGTAGCCTTGTAGTATAGTTGGAAGTCAGGTAGCTTGATGACTCTAACTTTGTTCTTTTGGCTTAGGATTGTTTTGGCAATGTGGGCTGTTTTTTGGTTCCATATGAACTTTAAAGTAGATTTTTCTAATTCTGTGAAGAAAGTCATTGGTAGCTTGATGGGGATGGCATTGAATCTATAAATTGCCTTGGGCAGTATGGCCATTTTCATGATATTGATTATTCCTATCTATGAGCATGGAATGTTCTTCCATTTGTTTGTGCCCTCTTTTATTTAGTTAAGCAGTGGTTTGTAATTCTCCTTGAAGAGGTCCTTCACATCTCTTGTAAGTTGGATTCCTAGGTATTTTATTCTCTTTGAGGCAACTGTGAATGGGAGTTCATTCATGATTTGGCTCTCTGTCAGTTATTGGTGTATAAGAATACTTGTGATTTTTGCACATTGATTTTTGTATCCTGAGACTTTGAAGAATTTGCTTATCAGCTTAAGGAGATTTTGGACTGAGACGATGGGGTTTTCTAAATATACAATCATGTCATCTGCAAACAGGGACAATTTGACTTCCTCTTTTCCTAATCGAATACCTTTTATTTCTTTCTTCTGACTGATATTTCTGGCCAGAACTTCCAACACTGTGTTGAATAGGAGTGGTGAGAGAGTGCCAGTTTTCAAAGGGAATGCTTCCAGTTTTTGCCCATTTATTGTGATATTGGCTGTGGGTTTGCATAAATAGCTGTTAGTATTTTGAGATATGTCCCATCAATACCTAATTTATTGAGAGTTTTTAGCATGAAGGACTGTTGAATTTTGTCAAAGGCCTTCTCTGCATCTATTCAGATAATCTTGCGGTTTTTGTCTTTGGTTCTGTTTATATGATGGATTATGTTTATTGATTTGCATATGTTGAACCAACCTTGCATCCCAGGGATGAAGCCTACTTGTTTGTGATGGATAAGCTTTTTGATGTGCTGCTGAATTTGGTTTACCAGTATTTTATTGAGGATTTTTGCATTGATGTTCATCAGGTATATTGGTCTAAAATTCTCTTTTTTTGTTGTGTCTCTGCCAGGCTTTGGTATAATGATGATGTTGGCCTCATATAATTAGTTAGGGAGGATTCCCTCTTTTTCTATTGATTGGAATAGTTTCAGAAAGAATGGTACCAGCTCCTCTTTGTACTTCTGGTAGAATTCGGTTGTGAATCCATCTGATTCTGGACTTTTTTTGGTTGGTAGGCTATTAATTATTACCTCAATTTCAGAGCCTGTTATTGGTCTATTCAGGCATTCAACTTCTTCCTGGTTTAGTCTTGGGAGGGTGTATGTGTCCAGGAATTTATCCATTTCTTCCAGATTTTCTAGTTTATTTGCCTAGAGGTGTTTACACATTCTCTGATGGTAATTTGTGTCTCTGGGGGTCAGGGGTTATATCTTTTTTATTGCATTTATTTGATTCTTCTCTCTTTTCTTGTTTATTAGTCTTGCTAGGGGTCTATCAGTTTTGTTGATCTTTTCAAAAAAAAAAAAAAACGCTCCTGGATTAATTGATATTTTGAAGGGTTTTCTTGTGTCTCTATCTCTTTCAGTTCTGCTCTGATCTTAGTTATTTCTTGCCTTCTGCTAGCTTTTGAATGTGTTTGCTCTCGCTGTTCTAGTTCTTTTAATTGTGATGTTAGTGTGTCAATTTTAGATCTTGCCTGCTTACTCTTATGGGCATTTAGTGCTAAAAATTTCTTTCTACATACTGCTTTAAATGTATCCCAGAGATTCTGGTATGTTTTGTCTTTGTTCTCATTGGTTTCAAAGAACATCTTTATATCTGCCTTCATTTTGTTATGTACCCAGTAGTCATTCAGGTGCAGGTTGTTCAGTGTCCATGTAGTTGAGTGGTTTTGAGTGAGTTTCTTAATCCTGAGTTCTAGTTTGATTGCACTGTGGCCTGAGAGACAGTTTGTTATAATTTATGTTCTTTTACATTTGCTGAGGAGTGCTTTACTTCCAACTATGTGATCAGTTTTGGAATAAGCGTGATGTGGTACTGAAAAGAATGTTTATTCTGTTGATTTGGGGTGGAGAGTTCTGTAGATGTCTGTTAGGTCCGCTTGGTGCAGAACTGAGTTCAATTCTTGGATATCCTTCTTATCTTTCTGTCTCATGGATCTGTCTAATGTTGACAGTAGGGTGTTAAAGTCTACAATTATTATTGTGTGGGAGTATAAATCTCTTTGCAAGTCTCTAAGGATTTCCTTTATGAATCTGGGTGATCCTGTATTGGCTGCATATATATTTAGGATAGTTAACTCTTCTCATTGAATTGATCCTTTTACTGTTATGTAATGACTTTCTTTGTCTCTTCTGATCTTTGTTGGTTTAAAGTCTGTTTTATCAGAGACTAGGATTGCAACCCCTGTTTTTTTTTTTGTTTTCCATTTGCTTGGTAGATCTTCCTCCATCCCTTTATTTTGAGCCTATGGGTGTTTCTGCATGTGAGATGGGTCTCCTGAATACAGCACACTGATGGATCTTGACACTTTATCCAATTTGCCACTCTGTGTCTTACAATTGGAGCATTTAGCCCATTTATATTTAAGGTTAATATTGTTATGTGCGAATTTGATCCTGTCATTATGATGTTAACTGGTCATTTTACTTGTTAGTTGATGCAGTTTCTTCCTAGCATTGATGGTCTTTACAATCTGGCATATTTTTGCAGTGGCTGGTACCAGTTGTTCCTTTCCATGTTTAGTGCTTCCTTCAGGAGCTCTTATAAGGCAGACCTGGTGGTGACAAAAATCTCTCAGCATTTGCTTGTCTGTACATGATTTTATTTCTCCTTCATTTTTGAAGCTTAGTTTGGCTGGATATGAAATTCTGGGTTTAAAATTCTTTTCTTTCAGAATGTTGAATAATGGCCCCCACTCTCTTCTGGCTTGTAGAGATTCTGCCAAGAGATCTGCTGTTAGTCTGATGGGCTTCCCTTTGTGGGTAACCTGACCTTTCTCTCTGGCTTCCCTTAACATTTTTTTCTTCATTTCAACTTTCGTGAATCTGACAATTATGTGTCTCAGAGTTGCTCTCCTCTAGGAGTATCTTTGTGGCATTCTCTGTATTTCCTGAATTTGAATGTTGGCCTAACTTGCTAGGTTGGGGTGGTTCTCCTGGATACCTGAAGAGTATTTTCCATCTTGGTTCCATTCTCCCTGTCACTTTCAGGTACACCAATCAGATGTAGATTTGGTCTTTTCACATAGTCCCATATTTCTTGGAGACTTTTTCATTTCTTTTTACTCTTTTCTCTCTAAACTTCTCTTCTCACTTCATTTCATTCATTTGATCTTGAATCACTTATACCCTTTCTTACAGTTGATCGAGTCAGTTACTGAAGCTTGTGCATTTGTCACATAGTTCTCGTGATGCATCAGATTATTTAAGGTCTTCTATACACTGTTTATTCTAGTTAGCCATTCATCCAATCTTTTTTCAAAGTTTTTAGTTTCTTTGCGATGGGTTCAAACATCCTCCTTTAGCTTGGAGAGGTTCGTTATTATTGATCTTCTGAAGCCTTCTTCTCTCAAGTCATCAAAGTCATTCTCCATCCAGTTTTGTTCCATTGCTGGAGAGGAGCTGCATTCCTTTAGAGGAGAAGAGACACTCTGATTTTTAGAATTTTCAGCTTTTCTGCTCTGGTTTCTCCCCATCTTTGTGGTTTTATCTACCTTTGGTCTTTGATGATGATGATGTACAGATGGGGCTTTGGTGTGGCTGTCCTTCCTGTTTGTTAGTTTTCCTTCTAAAAGTCAGGACCCTCAGTTGCAGGTCTGTTAGAGTTTGCTGGAGGTCCACTCCAGACCCTGTTTGCCTGGGTATCACCAGCAGAGGCTGCAGAACCGCAAATATTGCAGAATGACAAATGTTACTGCCTGATCGTTCCTCTGGAAGCTTCGTCTCAGAGGGGCACCTGGCCATATGAGGTTTCAGTTGGCCCCTACTGGGAGGTGCTTCCCAGTTAGGCTACTTGGGGGTCAGTGACCCACTTGAGGAGGCAGTCTGTCCATTCTCAGATCTTAAACTCCATGCTGGGAGAACCACTACTCTCTTTAAAGCTGTCAGACAGGGACATTTAAGTCTGCAGAAGATTCTGCTGCCTTTTGTTCAGCTATGCCTTGCCCCCAGAGGTGGAGTCTACAGAGGAAAGTGAGCCACCTTGAGCTGCGGTGGGCTCCACCCAGTTCAAGCTTCCTGGCCGCTTTGTTTACCTACTCAAGCCTCAGCAATGGCAGGTGCCCTCCCCCAGCCTCACTACTGCCTTGCAGTTCAACCTCAGACTGCTGTGCTAGCAGTGAGCAAGGCTCCATGGGTGTGGGACCCTCTGAGCCAGGCACGAGATATAATTTCCTGGTGTGCCATTTGCTAAGACCATTGGAAAAGCACAATATTAGGGTGGGAGTGACCCAATTTTCCAGGTGCCCTCTACCATGGCTTCCCTTGGCTAGGAAAGGAATTCCTCGACCCCTTGTGCTTCCTGGGTGAGGCAATGCCTCATCTTGCTTTGGCTCACGGTCCGTGGGCTACACCTACTGTTCTGCACCCACTGTCCAACAAGCCCCAATGAGATGAACACGGTACCTCAGTTGGAAATGCAGAAGTCACCAGTCTTCTGTGTTGCTCACTCTGGGAGCTGTAGACTGGAGCTGTTCCTATTCGACCATCTTAGAACCTCCCTCTTGTTGTTTTATGTCACTAAATTTGTGATAATTTTTTACAGTATAATAAGAACTAATACAACTGATAAAAGAATGATACAACTTCATTGAGTGCTCTCATTTATTGCACCTTTCTATAGTCCTTTATATTCCTGTTCACAATCAAAACTTCTTTTACTTGTTTTTGCTGTATTTGAAATGCCTACTAAGTATCCGAAATTTTTTAGACACTATATATATTGCAATTATCATTGTAAAGTAAAGCCCTTACTTTCTTGAACCTATGCTCTTGATGAGGAAATTCATAGATAAATTGTGCATCTTTTCATGCTTATATAGCCTGACCTTGAAAAACTAAGAAAAAAATTTGTATAAGAAATTGCATCTTTATGAACTCAAAAAAAAAATAAGTAAAGTGATTTCAATGAAGTCAGAGATAGAGATGAACATGTGCAAAAGCTGGACTATAAGAAAACACATTAGAGAGAGAAAGTTTCATAAGGTTTTACTTTTTAAGAGCATAAAGGTGGGAAGTAGGGGAAACTAATTAAAATTTAATTCCCTATACATAATTGTAGTTTTCTTTTTCTACATGGTTTAAAACAGCAATTACTTTAAGAATTACTGAAGCCTAAATTTTTAATGCACAGTGAATGATATTTAAGACTGATCCAAACTGCATAACAAAAACATCTGCAAATCAAATACTCTTTAGGAAGACTTTAAATAGCACATGTGTGTTGTAATTCTTTTTTTTCTTTTAAGTCAGACCACTAAGGTTAAGGTTTACCCATTGCACACCATATACTCTGATATCTAATAAAGTACTATATAATTTTCTATGGCTTAATTCTGTTTATTAATTAGCTTCCTTGCTTAATAATCTCTCCTTACAATCTGTCACCTATTGAAAGAATCAATAGAGAATATATACACACTAGCTGTTACAGTGTCCATTACATACCTGCCATTATGCTGGGCACTTTCATACGTAATTCAGTTGCAATAATAACTTGGATCTTATTTACTAAATTTGAATATATCAGTATTTGCTCAAAATTTTTAATTAAAAAGAACCATTTTAAAGCAGTGTAATGAAAAGTATTTGGAGAAATACTTTTGTGCAAGTGTTTCATTTTGATCTTTGGAACCAAAGATATTTATTTATTTTATTTTTTAAAGTATTCATTACTTATTTGGAGCTTAATCTATTGAATTGAGAAGGTGAACTAATTGGGTTTTAAAATATGATATAGCATAAAGTAATGATATTTTTGCTGGATGCTCAGAAATTATTATTGGTATCTATTCTAAATGGTAACCTCCAAAAATTAATTAATTACCCCAGTAAATTTCACTTAGCACCTATTATGTTTCAGACACCTTTCTATAAATTTAAGACATATTTACCAAGTAATATCAATAACCCACACCACAATAATAATAATGAACAAATAGCCCTGCCCCAGGAAGCTGGTAGTAAGTAAATGCTTGGTCAGAAAAAGGGATGATAGAGAGTAGAGACTAAGCCTAATTTTTGAAATAAAGTGATTACCTAATAATTACAAATTAATGTTAGAAGTACAATAAACATAGATTAGTACAAGAAAGGAAATGTAGATTGGTACAAGAGGGTTTAGATTACTGGGAAAGAGGTTTGAACTATGAAATAGTGTGTTCAGAATATTTCGAAAAATAACAATTCATTCTCCCATGGTAACCATTCTGAAAGCCAATATTTAGATGCTTACATTCCTATGTAGTTTATTAAAATTAAAACACAGCAACCCCACAAAAGTCACTATCTTGAGCAACAGGAAAGATACGTAATGCCTCTGTCAAATGCCAGCCCAACCAAAAATCAGAGTTATAATATCTTTAAAGCTATTTCTTCTCTGTTGTAAGTAGCTTGAAATTTGAAAGACAGCACTTTACTCTGTGCTTCAAGGTACTTTACATGTATAAGAAAATAATTACAGAGCTACTCAATTGAACCAGGTGTTAAGTATTATTATCCCTATTTTATGGAAATGGAATAAGAGTTGACAAGGCTCAGGGGGTCAATCCAACCAGGAAAATAAAAGCTGTTAATCTAAATCAGCAGAAAAATGGAAGCTGCCCTAGTGCCCTTGAATAAATCATTTAAATTCAATTTCCTTGTCTGAAGACAATGAATGTGAGGACTAAAAAAAAAAAAGAAAGAAAGGAAAAACTATCAAAGAGTTCAAATAAATATAGAACATATATGAGTTTTGATGATGATACAATACCCTGACTCTGGAGTCATGTATGGCAAAAGAAGGTTGCACTGGTTGAAAATGAGATACAAAGAGTTTAACTAACTTTACCCGTAGCACAAGGCAAGCAAGTGATATAGTTCTATAAAGCACTTTAAACTCAGACTTTAGTGAAGTACTTTAACCAGAAGTCTGCAAGCAGCGTTTACATATACAATTGAACAATGCAGGGGTTAGGAATGCTGTCACCCCCACCCCAACTCCCTGAAGTCAAAACTCTGAACATAACTCTTGACCATTCAAAAATATAACTACTAGTAGCTCACTGTAGACAAGAAGCCTTACCAGTAACATAGAGTCAGTTAACACATATTGTATATGTTGTGTATTTTATGTACTATATTTTTACAATTAAGTAAGCTGGAGAAAAAACATTATTAAGAAAACCATAAGGAAGAGAAAATGCATTTATTATTTATTAAGTGTAAGTGGATAATCATAATCAAGGTCTTCATCAGCAGCATCTTCATGTTAAGTAGGCTGAAGAGGAGGAGGAAGAGGAGAGGTTGGTTTTGTTGTCTCTGGGTTGGTAGAGACAGAGGTGGAAGTGGTAGAAAGGGAGACAGGACAGGAAGACACACTTGAGTAACTTTTCAGAAATACATCATATTTTCTCTCTGCTTTTTCGCTTTTTCAGTTCTCTAAAAGGTTTCTATATGCTACCATTCCTCTTCCATCATTTGCTTTAGTTTCAGTGTCTGTATCATAGAAGGATCCGTGTGATTAAAGAAGTCAAAAGCAATCTTCGATACTCAGAACCATTCTGCCAGATGGTCTAATGTCAATTTGTTTACTGGCACTGCTTCTATTACATCTTTCTCATTCATCATCTGGCACTGGTTTGGAAGCACTCATCTCCATCAAGTTGTCTTCTGTTAATTCCACTAGCGTTGTATCTATTAGCTGGTGAATTTCTCTCAGATCCATAACTTGAAACTCACTACCCCCACCTTTTTCTTTCTTTTTTTTTTCTTTTTTTTTTTTTTTTGCCATATCCACAGTCTCTTTCATTATTTATTGGATTGTCTCTGTCATAAATCCTTTGAAGTCATGTGCAACGTCTACACACAGTTGAGAGCCTGAATGGATTTCATGGCTTTTTCTATAACAATGATGGCATCTTTAATGGTATAATTTTTGCAGATTTTCATGATGTTCTCTCTACTGGGGTTCTCTTCCATAGCATTCACAATCCTTTTCATAGAGTATATGTAACGACACATAAAGGTCCTTATGACTCCCCTCCTCTAGAAGCTGAATTAGAGACTTGTGTTTGGGGGCAAGTAGATCACTTCAACACTTTTGATGTGAGCTCCTGAGGTTCTGAGAGATCAAGGTAATTGTCCAATTTCAAAAACACTTTCAAAGGCAGTCCTTTACTGGCAAGGTAACTCCTGACCTCAAGGAAAAAGTGTAGATGAAACCCATCCAGTAAAACGTTTTTCATTGTCTAGGTCTTGTTGTACAGCCAAAAGACTGATGATAAATGTTTATCTTTTCCCTACAAGAGTTAGCAGCTTTATAGATAAAAGCAGTCCTGATCATAAATCTGACTGCATTTCCATAACAATGGAGTTACTCTATCCCTATTTGTCTTGAATGCCGGTGCTTCTCTTTCTTACTAATAATTGTTCTTTGTGGCATTTTTTTTTTTTTTCAAAGATACGGCACTTTTTTTCTGAATTCAAAACCTGTTCAAGCAGATTCTTTCTCCTTGATTATGTTTCTTAATGGTACCTGGGAACTCATTCTGCTGTCTCTTAATCAGCAGAATCTCCTTTTCCTGTTATCTTGACATTTTTGTTAAAGCCAAACCTCTTTCAAAAAGTTTCAACTATCCATTGCTGGCATTAAATTCCTCAGTTTTGGATCTTTTACTTTCTTTTATTTTTAGTTCTATTATAATGACTGCTTTTTCTCAGATTCTATTAGAGTCTATAGGTGTGCCTTTCTTTAGCAAACTTGCACTCACACACAAGGTGCCTTTTCAATCACAAAATAAAAAAAGGTATTTTGAAAAAGTGAAAGGTTTGTACTTGTTGACATAACTGCAGCAACAGCTTCACAATCTTTTTTTTCAGTTTTTACAGTGACCCTTTAGCTGCATTCATGTATCTTGAAATTGTGAGCAACTGCAGCTGCAGAACTAAATCTTCAGTACATATGAAGCAATTCAACATAGTCTTGTAATGTCATGTCTTTTCTCTACTTCTTGGAAGCAATTCTGGCATCATAAGTGGCACTCTGTATGGGTTTTATGATGTTACTGAAAGTTTAGAGTATTGCACTAAACATATAGAAAGATCTGCAGGAGCCACAAAGGGTCACTTTTTACTGCAATTCAGTTTACCGGAGAGATGAACCGCTCATGTAGAGATGCTGAGAGGTACATGGAGTTTTCAGGAGATACTCCAACACTTGAGCTAACCAGTACAGCAGCAGGAGGTGGATACAAAATTATTACAATAGTACATTATGTGCTACAGTTCAGTTTATGCCATTATGATTTAATACTGCATCTTTACATTTGCTTACCTTTCTTTCCATGCAAGTTGCACCATGTATGGTCTGCAATTGGGTGCAAGAATTTTGATAAATGTTACCATTTTGTAAAAGATTTTTACATTATCTGGTAATACATGATAAAAATACACTATTAGTATTTACATATATTTGATGCATTCATGACATATCTAACTTTAAGAAAATGTATTTTCAGACTGCAAGATACGTCTGGGAGTTTTCTTCAGTTTGTCGAAAATATCCAAAAAATTTCCCAATATATTTATTGAAAAACATCTATGTATAAATGGACCCACACAGTTCAAGCCCATGTTCAAGGGTCAACTGTATATCCTTGAAATTTACTTTGGATTCAAATTCCAGGTGTCCATAGAATTTTTTTTTTTTTTTTTTTTTTACTTAACAAATATGTATAAACTATGATTAAGTGTCAGAGAGCTTACATGCATTTTCATTGACATTTACAATAGGCCCTGTATGGCCACAGGTCCTGTATCTGTGGATCCAACCAATCACAGATCAAAAATATTAAAAAAAATAAAAATAAAAAATAACAATACAAAAATTAAAAATACGTAAATAAAAATAGTACAGTAAAATAACTACTTACATACCATTTGTGTTGTATTAGGTATTATAATTAATCTAAGGTGATTTAAAGCATATGAGAGAATATGCATAAGTAATATACAAACACTATGCCATTTTCTATAAGAGACTTGACTATCCACAGATTTTGGTATCTGTAGTGGAGTCCTGGAAAAAAGTCCACCAGGGATATCAAAGGATGACTGTACTGAGTTTTAAGTTCCTAAGTTATAATTTTCCCGAATATGGAATTTCAGATAATGTGATTGGTGGCTGAAATCCCAGTTACCCTGAGTTATCAAGGACAAATCTGTACTCATCCACAGCCAACTTCAGCCCTTGCTTTCTCAGAAGAAAGAATTCAACTGAGGGACATAAAGCAAAAAGAGACCAAGACAAGTTCCCTAGCAGGAATGGAAGGGTTATTTAAATGGCCTTAGAACAGGAAGGAAAGGAAGATGTGCTTAGAAGACACCCAAGCGGGCAGATGAAGGTTAAACAGAGAAGGTCAAGCGCCCCGGTTAAGTGGGATCCTAAGGCTTTTATAAGGTCCCCTTTTTCCCATGATTCTTCTCTTAAGGGTGGCTTCCCACATGTGCAGTGCTTTCCTTACCCTTTCCAGTGGAGTTTGCCCCTAGAAGATCACACTTCATTTACTGTTTTTGTCTCTTAACATGCATGCCCAGGCAGTTGCTTCTCCCTGGGGCCTGCATTTAATTAACATGTTGATGTTAACACGTGTGGACCATCAGGAAATGGTGTTGCCTCTCCCTGGTGTTGCCAAATTACCATTTTTGGAGAGGAAATGCGATAATTGCCAAACTACATCCGACATCCCTACTGGGATGAGAGCCTTCTGCCCGCTTCATGCCTAACTAATTGTAACAATAAGAAATAAGAAAACATTTCAACTTTCCATTCTGCCTGTGTTGCCATGTTGTACTTACTCCATTTCATATTAAAATCTGTATGTCTCATCAAGTGTTCTTTTATCTGAAGATGATGCCTTAAAATAGCATTCTAAAATGTGAGTACGTGAAAGTAGAGGCATTTGTCTTCTTTATATTTCTTCCAACTGGCATGCCAAAAGCCCAGTCATTTTTCCAAAACAAAATGAAAGAAGCAAATGAAGCAAGTAGTAGTAACAGTAGTAGCAGTGGTAGTAGTAGCAGTAGAAGCAATTGCCATTAAAAAAAAAAAATGTTTTTGCTTTGAAATTTGGAAATGGATACCTTAATGTTATTTGAAGTGATTATTGATCTCTTGTTGTTTGAGTCATTGACCAGAAATAACTTACTGTAGTTCCCAATAAGTGTTATTTGAAACAACATTAATATTATATACAGTCAATTGTTCCTGAAATTCAGTTGAATCTGGTCAATCTGTGTGAATTTTTCTTTTTTTTTTTTTTTAGTGTACTTTGCTATTTAGGAATTTGGCACTTGTTAAATATCTCGTTATTTATTCGTTTTTGTAAAGTTATTTATTTACAAACACATATTGTAGACTACCAAAAAAGGAAGATATTTCTATTTTATTGGACTTTACACAGGCATAGGTTGTAATCCATTCCGTTCCTCCTCATAGTGTATGTACTTAGGGAAGGTTTATTAATTATTCTGACCATAGCATTCTATTTTGTACCTAGAAAAGTTTCTTTTTTGAGAAGACAGACGATACACATTGTATTTGTTTTCTAGAACTGCTAAAACAAAGTACCACAGAATAGATAGGTTAAACAATAGACATTTCTATTCTCACAATTTTTAAGGCTGGACATTTAAGACAGGATGTTGGCAGGGTGGGTTTCATTTTGATGCTTATTTTTTTGGCTTATTGATGGTTACCTTCTCCCTGGGTCCTAACTGTGGTCTCCCCTCTGTATTTCTGCATCCTAATCTGTTATACAAATACCAGTCATATTAACTTAAGGCCTGCATTATTCAACTCCATTTAATTTAATTACTTCTAATTTTCAGACCCTGTTTACAAATACAGTTACATCCTGGGGTACTGAGGGTTAAGACTTTGACATAAAATAAGAGGGTACAATTCAGCTCTTAACAGGTATATTATTTCATCTTTAAGTTAGTTAGCTTTCCCATCTTTGTTTTACTTTGTACATAATTGTACTGGTGCATTTCAAACTCCTGCTTGTTGATTTCTTTAAAAAAATAACAAAATATGATAAGCTGTCTCTATAATACTTTGTTATCTGAAGAATAAGACGTGACTTTTTGTTGTTGTTGAGGAATGCTTTACTGACCAACTTTCTTACTCATAAATCATTAATGGTAAAATGAATAGTTTGAAAACCGATTTTTTTTTTTTCACAAGCAATTCATCATGCAGAAATTTGTTGATTTTAATGAAGATCTGTTTTCCCATGCTACATTTCTCTTAAAGTTGATACTCGGTTTTTCTCTCTAAATCAGGCAAATAATGTTTTCTGCATCTATAAATCCAGTTTAGTTTTTCCAGCTTTTTCTAATCAATGTTCAAAGTACAATAATTCTTTTTGAAAGTTTCAAATCTAACCTATTTTATTAATAAATATAATTACTTCATTTTGATTTTGTAATTCTTTTGAAATTTACTTCCTGATACATCTCTTTACCTCCATTCACATTGACTCCTGGTAACTTTGTGGTTGAAATTGATCATTATATGTAGGTTTAGTAAGATACTTGCTATATGATTCTGCATAAATAAGTATTGAATGAACAGTTTACAATGTTATTTTTATATGATTCAGAAGGATATTTTCTTAGATAATTTTCATGAATTCTAATACAATTGTAAATGTTGACAACATATATAATCCTAAAACATATGTATGGATTGTATAATAATTCTTCTTTTTCTTGATTCCTAGGAATATTGGATTTGATAACAGTCATGTTCTTTTTCTTGGTTAATATTTGAAACAGACATTTGTTAAGTATCATGTACAAAATGCAGTTTCCTGACTTGAAATGCATTGAATTAACTTTAAAAGCATTCTATGTTTTCCTATTTAAGGTGTGTTTTCTGACTTCTCACTTTTCCTGCTGTCATTGTGTGTGTGTGTGTGTGTGTCTGCATGTATGTGTGTGTAGTTTTCTTTACAGCTACTGTAATTTGGTGCGGCATCCACTATAGTCTGCTTAATTAATTTGACCACATTCCACAGGGTAATATCTCACTTCTCATTGTTCAGCGTTTTCACCATAAAACTATTGCAACAAATTTAAACTCAATTTTTTTGTTCTATATGAAAATGAAGGAATGAATGAGCTAATTGGAATCTATAACTTACTGTAAACATTAAGAGAAACTGACTTTTTCTTCACAAATAGTCGTATTATACTTGAGCGTTTGAGGTACATATTCACGGCAAGCAGTAAGCTTTCAACTTCAAATAAGAGAACAATTCTATTTCTCTTAAGGAATTAAACTAAAGGTGTATAGAATTGGAACTTCCAAGGTGGTGTAGCGTGTAGGAGGTAGATTAACTTTAGCTGATCCCCTGTGTGCTTGTTTCATCAGATTGGCTTCGCTAACAATGGCACATGACAACATGAGACTTCAAAATCACAGAAAGTATTGTGTATAGGAAGAAGAAGTATTTCAATGTGACATAGTCTTGATTTTTAAAAACAAAGTTTTTTTTGTTTTTTGTTTTTTGTTTTTTTTGTAATAGCAGAAGCCTCCCGCATATCTCACCTCAAGTTGTTTGACCTAATTAATGGCACTTTCCTATTACTTAATGAATTATCATGATAAAAATGACTTTTTGTTTATGGAGCTAAAAATTATGACAATCGTCCCTGGGAAGAATGGGCTCTATGATAGGGTGACATTCAAGGTAGTACATGAAAATCAGAAAACAGGGAAAATGAAGAGGGAGTGGGAATGAGTCCTCTATAGCGATCAACAATGTTGAAGCAACATTACAAAGGCCATTAGTTGTGATAGCACTTGTGTTGGGATTTGTTCTGTACGGATTGATGGAATTCTTATAGGTTATTGTAAGATTCACTGGGAGTTCACCTTACTGATCTTGTTTTATCTACTCTTAGCTGTTTTACTCTCTACTGTGTAATTTTTGTTGATGTTATGCTTTTCGTTTCTTCAAAATATTTCCTACATTTTTTTTCTTATCAAACCTAATGTTACCCGCAAATGTAAAGATTAAACATTTAAACTCTACAATCAGACATAATTGGTTATACATAAAGTTGGTATACTCTAACTCATTCACTTATGTTGCTTGACTTTAGGAAAACTACATAATCCTTATAAATTTCAGTTTTCTCATCTTGAAAATAATTATTAATGTCACCTACATCATAAAATAAAGAAGAAATCCCATGAAGAGACTTTATCATATTACATGACACTTAATAATGTGCTCAGAAAATTTTAGGTGTTATTATTATGAGTATTGTGAAAACAAAAATTAATCCAATCATATCCTAATTTCTCAGCCATTTTCTTTGGAATCATTGCAACAAACTCTTAGAGGACAACTTGTTTCCACTTTCTTCATATTATATATTTGCCTTTGAATTTGTATTCTGGAAATGTTTCTTTTTTTTAAATTTATCTATTATTATTATTATTATACTTTAAGTTCTATGGTACATGTGCATAACGTGCAGGTTTGTTACATATGTATACTTGTGCCATGTTGGTGTGCTGCACCCATCAACTTGTCAGCACCCATCAACTCGTCATTTACATCAGGTATAACTCCCAAAGCAATCCCTCTCCCCTCCCCCCTCACCATGATAGGCCCCGGTGTGTGATGTTCCCCTTGCCAAGTCCAAGTGATCTCATTGTTCAGTTCCCACCTATGAGTGAGAACATGTGGTGTTTGGTTTTCTGTTCTTGTGATAGTTTGCTAAGAATGGTGGTTTCCAGCTGCATCCATGTCCCTACAAAGGACACAAACTCATCCTTTTTTATGGCTGCATAGTATTCCATGGTGTATATGTGCCACATTTTCTTAATCCAATCTGTCACTGATGGACATTTGGGTTGATTCCAAGTCTTTGCTATTGTGAATAGTGCTGCAATAAACATACGTGTGCATGTGTCTTTATAGCAGCATAATTTATAATCCTTTGGGTATATACCCAGTAATGGGATGGCTGGGTCATATGGTACATCTAGTTCTAGATCCTTGAGGAATCGCCATACTGTTTTCCATAATGTTGAACTAGTTTACAATCCCACCAACAGTGTAAAAGTGTTCCTATTTCTCCACATCCTCTCCAGCACCTGTTGTTTCCTGACTTTTTAATCATTGCCATTCTAACTGGTGTGAGATGGTATCTCATTGTGGTTTTGATTTGTATTTCTCTGATGGCCAGTGATGATGAGCATTTTTTCATGTGTCTGTTGGCTGTATGAATGTCTTCTTTTGAGAAACGTCTGTTCATATCCTTTGCCCACTTTTTGATGGGGTTGTTTGTTTTTTTCTTGTAAATTTGTTGGAGTTCTTTGTAGGTTCTGGATATTAGCCCTTTGTCAGATGAGTAGATTGCAAAAATTTTCTCCCATTCTGTAGGTTGCCTGTTCACTCTGATGGTAGTTTCTTTTGCTGTGCAGAAGCTCTTTAGTTTAATGAGATCCCATTTGTCAATTTTGGCTTTTGCTGCCGTTGCTTTTGGTGTTTTAGACGTGAAGTCCTTGCCCATGCCTATGTCCTGAATGGTACTACCTAGGTTTTCTTCTAGGGTTTTTATGGTATTAGGTCTAACATTTAAGTTGCTAATCCATCTTGAATTAATTTTTGTATAAAGAGTAAGGAAAGGATCCAATTTCAGCTTTCTACTTACGGCTAGCCAATTATCCCAGCACCATTTATTAAATAGGGAATCCTTTCCCCATTTCTTGTTTCTCTCAGGTTTGTCAAAGATCAGATGGCTGTAGATGTGTGGTATTATTTCTGAGGACTCTGTTCTGTTCCATTGGTCTATATCTCTGTGTTGGTACCAGTACCATGCTGTTTTGGTTACTGTAGCCTTGTAGTATAGTTTGAAGTCAGGTAGTGTGATGCCTCCAGCTTTGTTCGTTTGACTTAGGATTGTCTTGGCAATGCAGGCTCTTTTTTGGTTCCATATGAACTTTAAAGCAGTTTTTTCCAATTCTGTGAAGAAACTCATTGGTAGCTTGATGGGGATGGCACTGAATCTATAAATAACATTGGGCAGTATGGCCATTTTCACGATATTGATTCTTCCTATCCATGAGCATGGTATGTTCTTCCATTTGATTGTGTCCTCTTTTATTTCACGGAGCAGTGGTTTGTAGTTCTCCTTGAAGAGGTCCTTTACATCCCTTGTAAGTTGGATTCGTAGGTATTTTATTCTCTTTGAAGCAATTGTGAATGGAAGTTCATTCCTGATTTGGCTCTCTGTTTGACTGTTACTGGTGTATAAGAATGCTTGTGATTTTTGCACATTAATTTTGTATCCTGAGACTTTGCTGAAGTTGCTTATCAGCTTAAGGAGATTTTGGGCTGAGACGATGGGGTTTTCTAAACATACAATCATGTCATCTGCAAACAGGGACAATTTGACTTCTTCTTTTCCTAACTGAATCCCCTTGATTTCTTTCTCTTGCCTGATTGCCCTAGCCAGAACTTCCAACACTATGTTGAATAGGAGTGGTGAGAGAGGGCATCCCTGTCTTGTGCCAGTTTTCAAAGGGAATTTTTCCAGTTTTTGCCCATTCAGTATGATATTGGCTGTGGGTTTGTCATAAATAGCTCTTATGATTTTGAGGTACGTTCCATCAATACCGCATTTATTGAGCATTTTTAGCATGAAGGGCTGTTGAATTTTGTCAAAAGCCTTTTCTGCATCTATTGAGATAATCATGTGGTTCTTGTCTTTGGTTCTGTTTATATGCTGGATTACGTTTATTGATTTGCGAATGTTGAACCAACCTTGCATGCCAGGGATGAAGCCCACTTGATCATAGTGGATAAGCTTTTTGATGTGCTGCTGAATCCGGTTTGCCAGTATTTTATTGAGGATTTTTGCATCGATGTTCATCAGGGATATTGGTCTAAAATTCTCTTTTTTTGTTGTGTCTCTGCCAGGCTTTGGTATCAGGATATATAGATTTCCATTTTCAAAAAGTGATCGTTGTTTTCTGAGGCCGACCAAATAAAATAAAAATCTGTTTTTAGTAATTTAGATTAATCTGAATTTAGCCTCCCTCTACTTAATCTCACTATTACTGTATGGACTTTTGCTCTTCTTGAAAGAGAATGATATCATGTTCCTTCTACCTACAAGTGTTATGTCTTTTTTCTTTCCTTTATCTTCCACATGGCATTCTCATTTTCCATTGAGAAAAATCAGTCTAATGCTTCAATATCCAGATCATTTTTTTCTGTATTTATTTGTCTCCATCTAGCCACAGTAAACTCCTTCCATTTCCATGGAGCTCAGGTTGCTCACCTTTGTAATCTCAATGCCAAATATAGCAGAGACAACATAGCAGATATTCACTGAGAATAATCAAATTGATGTTTTAAAGAGATAAAAATGAAGTGTTGTATGAAGATAGTCTTATTAAAGCTGAAAAAATAAAAAGTCAAGCTTTCTGATATGATAAAATGTAACATAACAGGGAGTAATTAGCAAATACATTTGTCATTTGGCCATAATAAATGTAGCAAAATTCATAATTAGATGTCAACAATGATTGGTCAGCTAACTTGTGAGAAAAGCAAATAATCTCAGAAATATGGTAAGGTATATATGTATACCATTATAAATAATATTTTAACTTATGGTGTTTAGACTTTTTTTTTGAACAGATACCACTGCAGAGGAGTTTCACATTCAAATATATTTGTCTTGCAGACTAACATCCTCTTGTCTATTACATGTTTATTTCCAAGAGACACATCCCCATCAGTTAATTCAAGTGATAGCAATTCTTAGAAAGGGAAGTAGGAATGAAAATAAGAAGGAATGAAAGAAAATAATACAGACACAATATTAAAAAAAATCAATGAACAAAAGAAGGAAGGAAATTAATTTAAAAAGAAAGAAAAAGAAGGAAGGAAATTAATTTAAAAAGAAAGAAAAAGAATGAAAGGAAAAAACAATTACTGTCACATTTTTGTATGACTCTTTGATAGCATTATGAATCTTTATTATTAAGGGGTTCTTAATTCCTAAATACAAGAAAATTATTTAAATTACTACTTAACATACTAAACCATGCTAATGTGAAAGTACATGGAACCATCGCTAATAAAAATGGTCAATCAAAGTTAATGTTTGGAATGTTGCAGTAACATCACAAATACTAAAAAATGATTGCAAAATGATTAATGCTTAAAACCTAGGCAGATTCCCAAATGCTCTAACTCTTCAGAGACATTTTTACATACAGGGCCTGGTGCCATGACTCACACTTGTAATCCCAGCACTTTGGGAGGTTGAGGTGGGTGGATCACAAGGTCAGGAGTTCAAGACCAGCCTGACCAACATGGTGAAAACCCATCTCTATGAAAAATACAAAAATCAGTCTGGCATGGTGGCGCGTGCCTGTAATCCCAGCTACTCAGGAGGCTGAGGCAGGAGAATCTCTTGAACCCAGGATGTGGAGGTTGCAGTGAGCCGAGATTGTGCCACTGCACTCCAGCCTGGGTGACAGAGCAAGACTCCATCTCAAAAAAAAAAAAAAAAAAGGAAATTATTATATACAATTTTTACATACAATTATATATACAATACTGATACTATGTTTTTGAGAGAAGTGAAATATGAATACTTAATTTGAACTTTTACTTTTTTTTTTTTTTTTTGTGAGATGGTGTTTTGCTGTTGTCGCCCAGGCTGAAGTGTAATGGTGCGATCTCGGGTTACAGCAACCTCCGCTTCCTGGGTTCAAACGATTCTCCTGTCTCAGCTTCTCCAGTAGCTGGGACTACAGGCCCAGGCCACCACACCTGGCCAAATTTTCTTTTGTATTATTAGTAGAGATGGGGTTTGACCCTGTTGGTCTCAAACCCCTGGCCTCAGGTGATCCATCCACTTCTGCCCCCCAAAGTGCTGGGATTACAGGCATGAGCCACCATTCCCAGCCAAACTTTTACTTCTTAAAACTCTATATTTCAAATCTTATATTTAATATCTTAGATGACTGGATTATCTAGTTTATCTACTTATTATGAAGTGTCAAGGGATGGAGCTTCAAGGATCTAATGATAGAGGTAACTATTTGTGACAAGATCAAGCGAAAGGACAAACCGAGTTTCTCTAGAAAGAGGGGTTGTCTCTCATCTCCACAGCAGCAGTGAGATGTTTGTGCTTCAGTTTCCTTATGGCCAATACTGCCTCACATTCAGTAGAAAACAGTTCATCCTTCTAAGAGCAGAAATAAATTGGACTCCTGAGATGTCTGAATATTTATTTTACCACCACGGAAGCCTCTGAAGAGATCTTTCCATTTCTGCAATAAAATATATAACTGTTCCTTCCAAGGCAAAATCAACCATACCATAAGAAACAGTAGGAAAAATAAATAAATTACCAATTAAATAATAAATTTGCACTGTGCATGTTTAATCCAAGTTTATTTTCCTCAAAATGTTTTAATAAAATTTATGAACATTTACATACAGTGTCTACTACTGATGGGTACTATATGATTTGCAGCACCTTCAAACCAATCATGGGCATTAACTTTTTACTTTTTGTATTAAAGAACTACATTCTTAGTATCTCAAACTTGATATAAAATGTTAATTATTAAATAATATAAATACAACATATTTTAAACAGTAATCAAAGAATGTTTCTCCTTTGGAGGACATATATGCTTAGTTGAGGGTTTGAATTCTTAGATATTCAGTTAATTTTGCTTGATCTGTAAACTGGTAAGCATTCAATTATCTGTGCTTTATCAAATGTCACAGGTTGTATTTTTTAAAGGCCATTTATTAGTGTTTCTGAACAATTTTACTTTATGTTACACTGTCATATTAACAGATGGCAAATGTAGTTGGCAAGTAAATGTTTTTGACTCTATTCCTCTCTTCCTCTTTTGAGTGCCTTCTTGTTACATGTTATATCATTAGTGCTTAAATCTGGTACTCCCTCTTTGCCAGGTACTCATTCAAGTTCATACATTCACTATCTTATTAGCATTGCTTTATTGCATTGGCCTTCTGTTTCAGAATCTTTTCTACCTGCTTTATTGTATATGTTCTGCCAAATATATTTTTCTTTCTGTATACAACCATCTCTTTATCTCTTCTCCTTCCCTCTCTTTCAAGTATGTTATGGTGAGTTAAAGATCCTCTAGCCATATAATTTCCATTAACTTTAAACCTAGATTATACCAGTGTCTTTTTCTTGATATTCTAGTAATATTGTTAAGTATATATCTTCAGCTTTGCTAATCACATTTTACCCTTCTCCTTGCTCTTTTTCCTCTTTTGTCTATTGTTCCTTCAGAATTATAGTTTGTTTTTAAGTCAGATTGTCTTTTTTTTTTTTCAATTGGTTAAGACAAATATCTCTTTCCACTACAGTGTCACCTCTGCCACACTTTGCCTCATGGTGAGTGGTCTTGGGGTGGCCAGGAGGAGTTTTCAAATCTGTTAAGGAGAATCTTATAAAGAGAGAGTCATTTCATTTAGATTTAGTAGGATATAGTCACATTGTTGTAATCACTCCCATGAGTAGTATTTTCAGTTATAGCCTTATAGAAAGGCTTCAGGAATTTTGACATGAGTTTGTAAAAGTGGAAATCACATGAAAATGTTCTGTAAAACTGGGATCTAAAGTATGTGAGATAGAAAGGGATAAAAAAGTTAAAACCGTACAGAGCAGAAGCTAGCCTGTGGAAAATTCTCACAATCATTACATGTGTAGTTGTCAAGGAGAGGATTTCTTTTCCTTTAAAAACAAGTACAAACAAAGTCTCTCTGTCAGTAATATATTTGATTATACAGCCTTTTAAAAGGAGCCCACACTTTCATTTTATAAGCATAATCTACACCCCCACCTACCACCACCACCACCACCAACAACAACAACAAAAACTTATATTCAGCCCTTTTGACCCAGGGTTGTTTTGTTTTGTTTTTGCATGAATTAGTTGCCAATATTTTAAAATAATGCATTAAAACTATACATAGCATTTTTTTCCACTTTAACCAGTTTTAGGGATATGATTCAGAGGCATTAAGTACATTCAGATTGTTGTGCAACTATCACCATCATCCATTTAAGGACTTTTTTTTTTCCATCTTGTAAGACTGAAATGCCGTACCCATTAACTGACCACTGCCCAGTATCCCTTCTCCTAACCTCTGGCAACCACCATTCTACTTTCTATCTCAATGAATGTGATGACTCTAAGTACGTCAAAATGAGTCGAGTCTTGCAGTATTTGTCCTTCTGTGACTGTTTTATTTCACATAGCATGATACCATCAAGAATAATCCAAGTTGTAGCATGTGACAAAATTTTCTTTTCCTTTTTCTTTCTTTTTTTGAGAAAGTTTTTTTGGAGTTTCGCTCTGTCACCCAGACTGGAGTGCAGTGGCACAATCTCGGCTCACTGCAAACTCTGCCTCCTGAGTTCAAGAGATTCTCCTGCTTCAGCCTCCCCAGCAGCTGAGATTACAGGCGCCTGCCACCAGTTTTAGCTAATTTTTGTATTTTTAGAAGAGATGATGTTTCACCATATTGGCCAGACTTGTCTTGAACTCCTAACCTCAGGTGATCTGCCCACCTTGGCCTCCCAAAGTGCTGGGATTACAGGTGCGAGCCACTGCACCTGGCCAAGAATTTTCTTATTTTTTTAAGGCTAAAAATATTGTATTCTATTACATGCATATTACACATCTTGTTTATTCATTCATCCATCGATGAATATTTAGGCTGCTTCCACCATTTGCCTATTTGGAATAATGCTGCTATGAACAAGAGTATACAAGTATCTATTTGAGTCTCTTCAGTTCGTTTGAGTATATACTCACAAGTGAAATTATTGGATCATGTGGTAATTCTATTTTTAATTCCTCAAGAAGCTGTCATACAAAGTAATTTTTATGGAAAAACAAACAAACAAACAAAAATCTTGCTATCTTCTGGGAAAATATCCAAAAGTTCTCTTTTCGGCATTACAGAGATCCTTCTGGAGCAAAGAAGATGCTCAGTCCATCATGAGGGGCATAAATCCTTCAGTCAGTCACAAGTCCTCTTTCTACAATATTCAATTATATTACTTGTTTAACCCTTAGGCACATATATTTCAGGACCTTTCACCTAGAGGTTAAGATGATCTATGTAAAATCCAAATGAATCTATATAAAAACTGTGATTGAGAGAAAGTAGGAAGAAAGAAACAACAAATGAAAATATGATGATGAGGGACTAGACCCTGCCTCACTCTTCAGGTCAGAATTACAAAGGAGAAGGAGGCCATGAGAATGAGTAAAGGGTTTAAAGAAATTATTTGTAAGAGAAAAAAAGAATACTCATTAAGTATTGGAGATGAGAATCAGTTGTGAATCTATGAAATTGCGGCTCAAATTTAAGTTTCCATATGAACTACAAGTAATTTTATAAAGTACAAACTTTGCTACTAGCTCTTGAGTCTGTGAAGCTCTGCATAAGTGTTGGGAAAGGTCTCATGCACAAAGTCTTTCAATCCCCTGGAAGCCACCTGAGAACTGGCCTTGAGCTTTGAATACTTTTTTTTAGCAAGAGATAAATAGTCTATGCAGTCTATGCTAGGTATACAATCTTGTGTGGGAATATATGTCCCTGTTTCTGACTCCATGTTTATTTTTTGTTCCACTTAAAATGTCCCTACAGTTTATAACTGTCATCTGCAAGGAGGTATGGGGTCTTGTTGCAGTATAAGAGGGGTGAGTGCAGGTCAATTGCCCTTTGGTGGTTGCCAGGAGGAACCTGCTGACCGTGGACATTCAACACCCATTACAGAAGCTGATCTTGCTCTGTTTCTTCTCAATGTTGAGCAAAGCCTTGTTCCATCCAGTGATTGAATGTCTTGTGTTTTCTTTGGTGACTCCTTTCCAGAGACACAGTGAGCAGAAGTGTTCAGACTTCTATTCTTGGTAATAGGTAACAGATGCAACAATAAGTAACAGATGTGCAACATGATCTGTGACCCATTATGCTACTTCCTTCAAATACTGTCAATTATTTGCTACATATTTGTTAGTTAGATCATGTACAGACAGCAAAGTAGGTAGTTGTGTTGCATCTCTGTCTTCCAGTGATAAACCCATATGGCATTTTCAAAATTGGAGAATCAAAAAAGGAAAATGGCCAACAAAGTTTAAAATGCAACAAAGAAACAAAAAGTGATAATACTAGAGGTAAAATTTGAATATAATTTAAGAAAAGTTATAGAATAAATAGTTGACTGTAAGAAGGATGACATTACCACCATCCAAGAGACAATAGAGGAGGAACTTAGTAAAGGCAAATGCATCTACATAAATGAGGAAATGTGATAAAAGGGGACAAGATATCCTAAAGGGAGTGAAGCTGGCAAAAAGCCTCTCAAGAAATACTTGGAAATTTTTAATGACATTGAAAGTGTAGAGGATAAAATTTTGGAAACTGATCTAAACTTGGAAGAGTGTGAGGATTTGCCAAGCCTAAAAAAGATGCTTACTCTGTATCATCAATTATATGAAAATAAGTCATGTACTATTCAAACTACTCTTCGTGAGCTTTTTAAAAGAAATAAAATATTTTTGAATATCTCTAATATTTTAAATTGTAATATGCTAAATAAATAGCTTTTACTTTTTAAATTTCACTGTCCTTTTTAAATATAGCATTCACATTGTATTAGGTATTATATGTAATTTGGAGATGATTTAAAGTATAAGGAAAGATGTGTGTAGGTTATACACAGTACTGCACCATATTATATAAGGGACTTGAGTATCTGTGGATTTTGGTGTATGTGGAGGGTCCTGGGACCAATCCTTCCAGATACCAAGGTTTGACTGTAGTGTATAAATAAGTACGTTAGAGCATCAGTGTAGGTCTCTTCCAAAACTTTCTGACCCCCAATCCTACTTCTAGAGGAAATCTCTCCTAAAGAATATTTTAGCATCTTTTGTTACTTACATTATTAATTAGAAAATAAAAATATTAATTTTTTACTGCTTCTTTTACTTTTTTATTTCTTATTATTATTTCATAGTTTTGGGGGAGGTTACATGGATAAAGTCTTTCTTTGTGATTTCTGATATTTTGGTGTACCCATCACCCAACCAGTGTTCACTGCATCCAATGTGTAGTCTTTTATCCCTCACCCCCCACCCATCCTTCCCCAAAAGTCCCCAGAGTTCATTATATCATTCTTAGCCCTTTGCATCTTCATAGCTTAGCTCCCACTTATCAGTGAGAACATACAATATTTGGTTTTCCATTTCTGAGTTACTTCACTTAGAATAATGCTTTCAACTCCATCGAGGTTGCTGTGAATACCATTATTTCATTCCTTTTTATGGATGAGTAGTATTCTATGATGTGTAGATACATATACAACATTACTTTCCTCTACTCCTTGGTTTATGGGCATTTAGGCCGATTCCACATTTTTGCAATTGCAAATTTGTCTGCTATAGACAGGCACGTGCCTTTTTCTTACAACTTACTTTCCTTTGGGTGGATACCCAGTAGTGGGTGTCTTAAGTAGTGGGATTGCTGAATCAAATGGAAGTTCCACTTCTAGTTTTTTAAGGATTTTCCACACTGTTTTCCATAGTGGTTGTACTAGTTTAAATTCCCACGAGCAGTATAAAAGTGTTCCCTTTTCACCATATCCATGCCAACATCTATTAATTTTTGATTTTTTTGATTACGGTCATTCCTGCAGGAGTAAGGGGGAATCGCATTGTGGCTTTGATTATTTCCCTGACACTTAGTGATGTTGAGTATTTTTTCAAGTTTGTTGTTCATTTGTGTATCTTTTTATGAGAATTGTTTATTTATGTCCTCAGCCTACTTTTTAATGGGATTCATCATTGTTTTTTCTTGCTGATTTGTTTGAGTTCCTTGTAGATTCTGGGTATTTTTTTGTTGTTGTTCAATGCATAGTTTGCAAATATTTTCTCCCACTCTGTGGCTGATTATTTCTCACTGTACATTTATAATCAGAAATAAGAATAATTTTAGTTTTGGCAAACCTTTTTAAATATTATGGAACAATCGTATTTTTTTTTCACATTGGTTATTCCGATTGCTTTGCAAAGTTTCTGCTTCCGGGATCATTTTTATGACCCCACACTACTGTGCAAAGTGAGTGCTGACTGTGCTTTACCTGCTGGGATATTCTAGCTGATAATGTATCCACTGGAGTTTTAGAGTTGTATGGGTAGTATGGCTTTGCTCATTCTTGCTTTTGAGGCAAAAGAGCATAAGCATAGAGAAGAAAATACATGTTTCTGATAGATAAATGCAAGACAAAATACTAGCAGAATCTAAAAAACTTTAAAGTAAAAACTGCCTGAATTATAGCCTCACTGTGGGTGCTTACTACCAATGCAATTTTGGGTAGGATATTGAACCCTTGTAAGGCTTATTGCCTTCACCGTTTCAATGGAAATTACAAGCAGCTTGTTAGGAAGATGACTGTACAGTTATTAACATAGCTTTTAACGTGAAGGGGTGGTCAATTAATGAGTATTAAAGTTGGTCAGTTTGGGCTTTGTAGGTATTAATATTATGGGGAAGATAAAAATTTACGTACTAGGCTAATAGGTTTAGACTTTTTCCTGTGGCAAAGATGAAGTCATTGGGGATAGTCCACTGAAGAGTAATGCCTCACGAAGAGTAACCAAAAAATACTGGATATCAAAGATGAAAGAATAGAAAGACAAGTGGCGAGGTGGTCAATTGGGGGTGCAGAATAGACAGATTTGTGGTGATAAGACCTAAATTAGTAAAACCTTCCATAAGCATTGTTTGAAGAATGAAATCTAATGGAACACTACATTTAATGTAAATTTGTTTAACGTCATTAACAATAATTTAAGCCTAATAGAAAGAGCCATAAGCACTGACATGACCTGCTGACTTATTTATACTGGTACCAAGTAGTGGTAAAGTGTATATTGCACTTAAGTTGATTCTCAGTTCCTATTTGTGGAATATATGAATGAATAATTTACCATATGAAACCAAAGATGTCTACCAGGTTTTAAGTAAATGTAATAGAAAGTAAGGTAGTGCTATAAGAAAAAGGTATAAAGAATGAGAACTCAGAAAGACAGGAAATATACATGGTTATTTAAAAATCACTGTAAAATATAAAGTAAGCACTATCCAGCATTGGACAGTAGAAATGTGTAGTGACAAGAGATATAGATTTGGCAATGATTTAAAGACAACAGCTAAAGGGCAAATCTCTAAACATTTTGAAATAAACAGTATACCCTCAAGAGCTTCCAATCATTCAATAAATGTTTTCAAGAGTACTTTGAAACTTTTGGTAAATACAAAGCTAAATGAAATGTGAAATTTGTAACACATTCCAATAAAGGAGATGATACTTATTCTTAAACAATTATAAAGTAAAATGAGATTCATAATAAAAACATACTCAAATGGAGTGGCATGAATCTTTCCAGACAAGTGTTAATTAGTTCGGAAGTCTTCATTTTATTTGGTTTTGTTTTTAATGCGTGTGTGTGTGTGTGTGTGTGTGTGTGTGTGTGTGTGTTGTTTTTGTTTGTTTGGGAGTGATTCACAGAAAGAATTCTATTCAAATGTGCGCAGGTGCAATTTAGAAAGAAGGACAAAAGTTACTCAGTGAGTGAAGTCACTAAAGCAGAAAAGCAGAGAAAAGCAAGAAGAGCATTCACTGGTTGAGTTTTGTAGAAATGCAAAGATGATCAAGAGAAAGACAATCAGAAAAGACATGCTTGGAGACAATATTGCAAAGCCTTATATGCTCTGAAAAGTATGTAATTATTTCACCAGTGTATTGCATATTGTTTAGACAGGGCTTTTCTGGTAGTATTTTTGTGACTTCATCTTCAGTGTCACCCATATTAATCAGGGAAGATTAATCATTAAAATAAATAATCCTGAATCACTGTGACTTACCAAAATGATAATTTATTTCTCACACTAGAGACGGTCTATGAGGTAGGGCCAAGGCTTTTTTCATTCTATTTCACTGTGACCTTCTGGAGGTGACACAGGAGTCCTCCACTAGATCTTTTGAATCCATCTGGAACAGATGGAAGAAGGGCTCTTGGGAGATATTAAAGGGTAAACCTGCAAATGACACTAGCCAGAATCCAGTGAATTCTCCATCAAATTACAACATAAGCATGAACAATTGTCTCTGCCAATGAAAAAACAACTTGGGGTGTCTTACAGTGTGTGTGTTGAGGTTGTCTGGATGCTTATTTTCTTAAAAGGAGTTTTCAGATGAAATTGAGAGAATGTGACATCTTAACAAGGCTATTAGGGAATAATATACAAGCAAACAACTATTACATTAGCATCCCAATGTGTGAAACAATCTTTCAAAATTAAAAGGATATCAGGAAAATAGTGGACGGGTACTAGTGTGTGATGAATCTAAAGCAATCAGATAGAGAAAAGACCAGCAGTCATGATAAAGGTCAAAGATGACAAAAATTCAATCCAAGAATTTTGAAGTAAAAGGATGGAACAAGTAAATTCCACAGATGAGATTAGTCATCTGAAAAACTATGAAATATCTGTCAGTAACATAATGATGTATTCCAGTTTTCTTGGCAAAGTCCAGTTTTACAGTGGTAGTCTCAGCATAATAAGTATCAAAAGTATTCCAGTTTAAAGAGTAAATAGTGTGGTCATCTTCCTCATAAGGCAATAGCTGAAAAAATTTGACCAAGTAGGCTTGAATTGAATTGCCTAATAAAAGTAACTTTTTAAACTAAAATTGCATAAACTTTAAAATAAAATTTGTCAAGTTAATTGAATATGACTCTGAGAAAAACTTTTGTCAAAAAAGGTAAAGTTATCATGGCATCATAGAAACAGGGGTTGCATTCAACAAGGATGTGATATTGTACACACAGCAATGTCCAGGAGAGATACTCTAATATCTCTAGATAAGTTGATGCAGTTATGTAGTCTGCTGAGTAGAACTATTTCTACAGAGAAGACAGATGCACTACAAATGACTTGATGACACTGGTCATTAATATCTTCAGTGATTCCTCTTGCTATGATTCTATGCTTAACACACAATGTATTGATCAGAAGTTTCCTCCTATAAAACATTCTTACTGGAAGATATTGCACTCTTCAACATGTACATTTTGTTTAGCTTGCCAGTTAGCAAAATAAATTGCACCCCATGATTTTACAGATGTTGTTTCTGTTTGGTTAGCATGAGTCACGTACCCTTGAAAGCAATCACATCCATGAATGCTGAAAAGCATTTCTTAGTCCTAAAAGTTGAGGTCAAGACCCAAGTACTATCCCACTCAAGAAACTGCCCTCAAGATCCTCATCAAAAAGCCAGCTGGTCTCTCTAAATGAAAATTCTATCTAATTTTTTTCTTTAGTTTAATATTAGCAATGACAATATTCAAAGTAATAAAAGGAAGGGATAACAATTATTTATTAAGAATTGTTTTCATGAAACACATATATTGGTGAATATTAGGATTTTCTGGTCTGTACTGATGTCGGATTTCTAAATCTAAGTGAAAATAGCTAGATGATTGAAACTATGCAAAGTAAGGCTAGGTCTGCCCTATAGTCTAATCACAGGAAACGCACATGTTCTAGTCAGAAATTTGGAAACACCTGGGAAATCCGCAGTGACGATTTTCAATGAAACGACGATGACTTTACTCTAATGACAGTCACAGTGAGATTTCACAAACTGCAGTTAGTTTGAAGGAGAAAGCATTTGTGCTTATGTGACAAAGCTGATAAAGTCATCATAGCCTGGTAATGTAAGAGAAAATTTAATGAATCCCAATCATTTCCTTCGAATTGGATTACTCTGTAGACTTCAGAGCATATTCAAAAACAGTTTCCTCCCTGATGAAGCCTTTATGTGCTATATGTCAAGGCAATAGATATTTCAATGACAAAAGAGACAGCAACCAGAAGTGGCAATGCCCAGCCAAGCAGACAGAAAACACAAACGTGTCCAGTATTCATAATACATTTGTTTCCTTACTGGCATCCCCAACAATGGGGTTATGAGAAGAACTGACACAAACAAGGATAGTGAATTAGAATTTATGTTTGTCAAACAAGAACAGAAAAGAGATACACTAGATAGGCTTTTGGCATTTACATTTAGAATTTGATGAGAAAGCATCGTGCTGGGAGGTGGAGATGGAGGAATGAATATATTGTGAGAATAAGAAAGAGAATATGAATGGTTATGCTATCAGCACACAGTAACGTAATTGCTAACTTGGAAATAAATAACTTTGTGTATATATTATTCATGATTTGATTGATAGTGATAACACCAAAGAAAGTATTAAATATTAAACCTGTATGTCGGTCACCTCACTTCCCCACTCTTTCTCTCTCTCGCTCTCTCTCACACACACACACTCACACATACACACACATATGCATATAAAGACATGTCTAAAATTATACGTGAAGAATGAAATGGCAATGAGTTCTTTCCTTCTATATAATTGGGAAAGGAAGGTTCAGAAGACTCCAACCTGGAAATATCAACAGACACAGAAAAACAATAAATCCAAGAAAAGACTCTTCCTCCAGCCAAAGAATGGAAGAAAAGGGTGGCTTACCTGTGGCAACCTTTCTGGTAATAACCACTCTATTCCAGGCAAGCATCAATACAAATATTGCCCCTCACTCTCCATGCAGGGGTCAGTGGGACTGAGCACATAGCCAGTCTTCTCACCCACTCTCCCACCTTGGAGAAATATATTGGTAATCTAATCCCTCACTTTGTATTGTCAACCAGCAAGCAGAGTGCTAATCTTCCATTCTTTGCTTAGTGGATACAGTGTTCTAATTCCCCTGCCAGGGTTTGAAACAGTCCAGAGATTGAACAAGGCAATGTGAGTAGGAGCTTGCCAGCATTTCAGTTTTCTATGACCCGTCTTTTAGTAGGTTTCAGTAGGACTTAGTGGAAAACCGAACCTTCACCCCCACTCATCAATATCAAGACTAAACGAAGCAGTGTGAAGAAGGACTATTTACCACTAGGGTTTCCCCTTCAATCCCATCTCAGAGTGGAAGTTGTGTTTGCACTCTGACTGCAATGAGGTAGTGTGAGTCAGAGCCCCACTTCTGCTGCAGTGATGTCAGCAGGGCACAACAGAAAGCTGGGGATCTACCTTCCCGAGGACCTGTGCACACTGCAATTAAACAAAGCAACTGCCTGCTAAAAAAGACTAACTAGGTTCAGAACCTCATGACAAATTAAAACTTAAATTTAATCTATTTAAAAAATTAAACAGGTCACAGAATCTCTTGGGTAATCTCACATAATACCTAAAATGTCCAGGATACAATTGTAAATCACTTCTCATAACAAGAACCAGGTCAACCACAATTTGAATGAGAAAAAAATCAACAGAAGCTAACAGCAAGATGACTCAGATGTTGGAATTATCTGTCAAATATTTTAAAGTAACAATTACAAAAAATGTTTCCATAGCAATCACAGACACACTTTCAACAAGTAAAAAACAAAGCAAAATGAAAGAAAACTAACAAACAACTAGAAAGACTCAGCAAAGATATGAAACAAAAACAGAAAACCTTGCTAGGGCTCAATAATAGAGAGAGTGACATTGACAGAGGATAGAATCAGTACACTTGAAGATAGATTAGTGGAATTTGCCCAATCTGAAAAACAGAAGGAAATAGAAATTTTTAAGCTTGCCATAAGCAAATTAATTCCAAAATGTATCATAATTAAATTTCTGAAAATTAAAACAAAGGAAATTTTAAAAATGTTCACAGAGAAATTATACATTCCTTATAGAGAAACACCAATTTGAAAGACAGTGACTGTCTCATATAAAATCATAAGGGACAGAAGGAAGTGGCATATTTTTCAAGTACTGGAAGAAAAAGAGACTTGGAACTTCAAAAAGAAAAGCTTAGAATGAAGAAAAGTGGGGGTAAATAATAACAGACTATATTTCTTCTCATGGTTTTTAAAAATTTGTATTGGTAGTTGAAAGAAAAATTATAACAATCTGATGTGTTCAATGCATGCAGCAGAAGCATTAAAGGCAATTATACTTAACAATGCGGAGAGTAGAGTCTTAAATGGAAGTAAGTTTTCTATAGCATCTATACCTACCCTTTTTAGCGTATTTAAACTACCACAACCCAGTAAAACAATTCTATATTTCCGGGGGGAAAAAAGACATAAAACAAAAAGCTAGTGGGATTTGAAATCATAGCCTATTTTCTAACCACACACATTGTTTCCGTATTTTAATAATAACTTGCATAAATCAATATCATAAAATTTACTATGCTAATTATAACTTGCCTGTTTATTATCCATCACTTCCAGCAGATTAAGTGTTGCTTTATAATGAGCAATGATCTATTGTGTATCTTGAGAGACTGAATATGATTTATGGAGGAAGCATCGTACATGTCTGTGGAGAGAATATAGAAATCCACAGCCTGAATTAGGCAAAATTAAGACAACTTAAGTTTACTGAATATTTACCCATTGTCAGACACTTTTCAAAGAGATGTACATCCCTTGACTTATTTCATCATCACCACCACTCTTAGAGGTCTCATGAACAGAGAGCTGTGTCATGCTGAATCTGGACAGTGGCATCAAACTTCTACCGTAAACAGAGCCTGCACAAGACATTCAAGTTATGTAGATGACACACTGTTTTAATGATGGTGGGAGAGAAGCAAGGGATTAATGAAGGAATACAACAAAGGCAGGAATATCATCATCAGGCCTGGAGAAACACCCAGAAGACAGCTCAGGTCACTTAACTATGAAACCTTTTGTAGGTGAGATAATAGATGAGTGGGGTCACTAATGTCTTTTTTTTTTCAGTTTTATCTCTGACATTTTATGATTATGAAACGTAGGGACAGGCAATTACATTGAGGAAATATTTTTTAGTGAGTATACTACACAGTATTTATCTCTAGGCCTTATTTACTTCAATTAACGTAAAGACGGAGAAGTAAGGAATCATGTTTTATGCAGAGGTTGTGATTGTGTGCTTGTGGTTGTGAGGGTGTTTGTATGTTTATTCAGAGTTTCTCCTATCTCAGAGATGGTGACCTCACCTCTTAATGGTGAACTGAAGCTTTTTGAGATCCTAGATAGAGACACTCAAATACTTGGAGACACAGCTTACAAATTTCACAAAATAACATAGACATGTCTAGGGTAAAGAGTGTAGCCTTAAACTATGACTGTTGTTGTCTGAAAGTGGTAATTTGTACCTGAAACTGGAGTTCACTGTTGAACCACTGAAGACCTATAACTGTAAGACAGAGAACACATTAAAAGGCAGTTCCATAGAGATAGGATTACAATTGTTTTACTTCATTTCTCGCAGTCTGAATATAAATTTTGTTCTTGGAGAAGAAGAAAAAGGAGTGTATCTGAGAAGGTTATATGTGAATATAAACCATAGTACTAGATTGTGGTTGAAGTTCTTCCAGCTTTCAGAAACAGAGACATACTCATTAATTATTTCCTTCAGTATTTATTGAGCACTGTTATGTGGTCTCTTCTAAGAACTGAGGATATACCAGTGACCCTTCAAGCTACTTCAAATAATGGAAGTTTAAAGTGTGGAGACACAGGAAGGAAGAACAGAAAACTCACAAGACATAATAAAAAAACAATGGATCATTCTTTAAGATAGACTGTATCTCTGTAGCTCTATTGTATATTACTTAGACAAAGATATCATAGCACCCTTTCATTGTACTTGTGTTCTGCATTATTCTGACTCAGTTATATATTTTTCTGCCTTCATTACTACTAATTCACCTTTTTAAACTTTCACAAGTAGTCCTTTTCTACAATTTTAAAGCTAGAAGAGCCCCGATAAATTTTGTAACACATTTTCATTTCCTGAGTTTGGTTACTGTAGGACTTTGTGTTCAGGACCAGTTACAAGGACTGATGACCATCAAAAACCATTTTGGTTTTTGGCAATTGTCAGTGTTGCTGTTGGTTTATAAATTCTGTCCAGAGTCTTGAGTGTTATTCTGTAGCTATTGATACATCAGGTAACTCAAAAATTCATTTGAAAACAAAGTGATAAAAAGGGAGTAAATTGAGTCTACCAACCACATTCTCTGGACACGCTCCTGCGCAGTACAATGTTGGCAACGGTGAAGACGTAAATATCACAAATTAATGTCCTACAAGCTAAATTCATCTACTTAGCTGAAAGGGGGATTTGGAGAAAGAAAACGAAAGCCCTGCCAGCTGTCTGCCCTGGCATTAACAACTAAACCATAGTTTCATTAAAAGTAAACGATTTCTCCAAACCTAGGCAGGATCATTTTGCGACTACGGTGAGACGAGACAAAACAAAAGCCCATATTGTAATCATATGTGACTACAGATGAAACCAATAACACTGGGTAAACCAGAAATATGACCAAACATCCTCACTCAACTAACATGGATGCCTGATCATTCTTTTCCAAAACAGCTTTGTAATTGCTCAACAGGTTCTCCTTATCCACTGCCTAGACAGCTGATTTATCAAGACAGGGAAATTACAATAGAAAGAGTTTAGTTCACACAGAGCTGTCTGTATGGGAGATGAGAGATTTTTATTACTCAATGAAGTCTCCTTGAAAACTCTGGGATCAGAGTTGCTGAGGACAATTTGGTGGGTAGGTGCCAGTGAGTTGAGAGTAGTGACTGGTTAGGTAGGAGATGAAATCTTAGGGAGTCCAATCTGTGCTCTTGCACTGAGTCAGTTCCTGGGTTGGGGCTATGAGATCAGAGGAGCCAGTTTACTGATCTGGGTGGTGCCAGCTGATCCATCAAGTGCAGGATCTTATCTTAGGTTTTACAACAGTGATGTTTTCCCCAGGAGCAATTTGGGAAGGGTCAGAATCTTGCAGCCTACAACTGCATGATTCCTAAACCAAATTTCTAATCTTGTGATTAATTTGTTAGTCCTACAAAGTTGGTCTAGTCCCCAGGCAGGAAACGAGTTTATTTTGGGAAAGGGCTGTTATTATCTGTGTTTCAAATAATAAACTAAGTTCCTCTCAAAGTTAGTTCAGCCTACGCCCCAGAATGAACAAGGACAGCCTGGAAGTTAGAAGCAAGATGGAGCTGGTTAAGTGAGATCTTTTTCACTGTGATAATTTTCTCAGTTATAATTATTGCAAAGACAGTTTCAATTTCAGCTTTGCGCATTTATTTGCCAAGTAGATACAGATTTTTAAGACAATGGATTGTAAAATTTCAGTACGTAGTCCAAGGCAAACTTATGGTTCCTTGAACATTTTTTTAAAATCACCCAACACAAGCCCAAATCTTACAACCAGCTTTTTGTCATACCTTCTTATTCAGGTGCCCCATACTTCTCCATGCTACTTTTTCTTATTGTTAAAACATTTACTGATAAGACCTACTCTGTTTGACTAAAGTATTCTAATGGTAAATATTTTCAAAAAGGAAAGGAAGGATCTGATAGAAGTTTCAAAAAGCTCACTTTGACTGTTGAGTAAGGAAAGAATAACAGGGGTGAAAGTATGGAAGCATGAGACAGCTGGAAGGTATTTCAATGGCTTCTATGAGACTTCAGGGAAACTTGGACTATAGTAGTGGCTATGGTAATGGAGAGAAATGGATGAATTCAGGATATATTTAAGAACAAACAACTATTTTTGATAGATTAGATTTTTTTATTTTGTTAGACCTCAGGTTCAGAGTATTGAATTAATCATACGCATTTAGCACATGGATATTACCATTTATTTATATCATTTGTTTATGCAAGGTTTGTTTCCAGTTTGCTTCCTTTATCCTCATCCTTCTCCTCGAATCCACACTCCACTAGCAACCATTTTAATGTGATTAATGAATGTATAAGTCTGTGTTCTTAAAAATGTGCATTATTCTTTTCTTTGTATGTAC
The DNA here is from genome assembly GCF_047675955.1 of Chlorocebus sabaeus. Lineage (NCBI taxonomy): Eukaryota > Metazoa > Chordata > Mammalia > Primates > Cercopithecidae > Chlorocebus > Chlorocebus sabaeus. The sequence goes on along the minus strand of NC_132930.1, from coordinate 22,092,690 downwards.
TTTTAATTTTGTTGATTACATACATTATTCTTTACTTATTTTTCCTCTTAGCAGCATATATTTACTTTGGCATTATTTTAAAATGTTCAGCTGGTTATTCCTTTTAAATGTTGTGGGGAACTTTATGGTTTATGTTTTCCACAATTTTTCTTTTTTTTTTTTTTTCATTTTTTATTTATTTATTTATTTATTTATTTATTTATTATTATTATACTTTAAGTTGTAGGGTACATGTGCATAACGTGCAGGTTTGTTAAATATGTATACTTGTGCCATCTTGCTGTGCTGCACCCATCAACTCGTCATTTACATCAGGTATAACTCCCAATGCAATCCCTCCCCCCTCCCCATGATAGGCCCCGGTGTGTGATGTTCCCCTTCCCGAGTCCAAGTGATCTCATTGTTCAGTTCCCACCTATGAGTGAGAACATGCGGTGTTTGGTTTTCTGTTCTTGTGATAGTTTGCTAAGAATGATGGTTTCCAGCTGCATCCATGTCCCTACAAAGGACTCAAACTCATCCTTTTTTATGGCTGCATAGTATTCCATGGTGTATATGTGCCACATTTTCTTAATCCAATCTGTCACTGATGGACATTTGGGTTGATTCCAAGTCTTTGCTATTGTGAATAGTGCTGCGATAAACATACGTGTGCATGTGTCTTTATAGCAGCATAATTTATAATCCTTTGGGTATATACCCAGTAATGGGATGGCTGGGTCATATGGTACATCTAGTTCTAGGTCCTTGAGGAATCGCCATACTGTTTTCCATAATGGTTGAACTAGTTTACAATCCCACCAACAGTGTAAAAGTGTTCCTATTTCTCCACATCCTCTCCAGCACCTGTTGTTTCCTGACTTTTGAATGATCGCCATTCTAACTGGTGTGAGATGGTATCTCATTGTGGTTTTGATTTGCATTTCTCTGATGGCCAATGATGATGAGCATTTTTTAATGTGTCTGTTGGCTGTATGAATGTCTTCTTTTGAGAAATGTCTGTTCATATCCTTTGCCCACTTTTGGACGGGGTTGTTTGTTTTTTTCTTGTAAATTTGTTGGAGTTCTTTGTAGGTTCTGGATATTAGCCCTTTGTCGGATGAGTAGATTGCAAAAATTTTCTCCCATTCTGTAGGTTGCCTGTTCACTCTGATGGTAGTTTCTTTTGCTGTGCAGAAGCTCTTTAGTTTAATGAGATCCCATTTGTCAATTTTTGCTTTTGCTGCTGTTGCTTTTGGTGTTTTAGACATGAAGTCCTTGCCCATGCCTATGTCCTGAATGGTACTACCTAGGTTTTCCTCTAGGATTTTTATGGTATTAGGTCTAACATTTAAGTCTCTAATCCATCTTGAATTAATTTTCGTATAAGGAGTAAGGAAAGGATCCAGTTTCAGCTTTCTACTGATGGCTAGCCAATTATCCCAGCACCATTTATTAAATAGGGAATCCTTTCCCCAATTCTTGTTTCTCTCAGGTTTGTCAAAGATCAGATGGCTGTAGATGTGTGGTATTATTTCTGAGGACTCTGTTCTGTTCCATTGGTCTATATCTCTGTTTTGGTACCAGTACCATGCTGTTTTGGTTACTGTAGCCTTGTAGTATAGTTTGAAGTCAGGTAGCGTGATGCCTCCAGCTTTGTTCTTTTGACTTAGGATTGTCTTGGAGATGCGGGCTCTTTTTTGGTTCCATATGAACTTTAAAGCAGTTTTTTCCAATTCTGTGAAGAAACTCATTGGTAGCTTGATGGGAATGGCATTGAATCTATAAATTACCTTGGGCAGTATGGCCATTTTCACGATATTGATTCTTCCTATCCATGAGCATGGTATGTTCTTCCATTTGTTTGTGTCCTCTTTTATTTCACTGAGCAGTGGTTTGTAGTTCTCCTTGAAGAGGTCCTTTACATCCCTTGTAAGTTGGATTCCTAGGTATTTTATTCTCTTTGACGCAATTGTGAATGGAAGTTCATTCCTGATTTGGCTCTCTGTTTGTCTGTTACTGGTGTATAAGAATGCTTGTGATTTTTGCACATTAATTTTGTATCCTGAGACTTTGCTGAAGTTGCTTATCAGCTTAAGGAGATTATGGGCTGAGACAATGGGGTTTTCTAAATAAACAATCATGTCATCTGCAAAGAGGGACAATTTGACTTCTTCTTTTCCTAACTGAATCCCCTTGATTTCTTTCTCTTGCCTGATTGCCCTAGCCAGAACTTCCAACACTATGTTGAATAGGAGTGGTGAGAGAGGGCATCCCTGTCTTGTGCCAGTTTTCAAAGGGAATTTTTCCAGTTTTTGCCCATTCAGTATGATATTGGCTGTGGGTTTGTCATAAATAGCTCTTATGATTTTGAGGTACGTTCCATCAATACCGAATTTATTGAGCGTTTTTAGCATGAAGGGCTGTTGAATTTTGTCAAAAGCCTTTTCTGCATCTATTGAGATAATGATGTGGTTCTTGTCTTTGGTTCTGTTTATATGCTGGATTATGTTTATTGATTTGCGAATGTTGAACCAGCCTTGCATCCCAGGGATGAAGCCCACTTGATCATGGTGGATAAGCTTTTTGATGTGTTGCTGAATCCGGTTTGCCAGTATTTTATTGAGGATTTTTGCATCGATGTTCATCAGGGATATTGGTCTAAAATTCTCTTTTTTTGTTGTGTCTCTGCCAGGCTTTGGTATCAGGATGATGTTGGCCTCATAAAATGAGTTAGGGAGGATTCCCTCTTTTTCTATTGATTGGAATAGTTTCAGAAGGAATGGTACCAACTCCTCCTTGTACCTCTGGTAGAATTCAGCTGTGAATCCATCTGGTCCTGGACTTTTTTTGGTTGGTAGGCTATTAATTATTGCCTCAATTTCAGAGCCTGCTATTGGTCTATTCAGGGATTCAACTTCTTCCTGGTTTAGTCTTGGAAGAGTGTAAGTGTCCAGGAAATTATCCATTTCTTCTAGATTTTCCAGTTTATTTGCGTAGAGGTGTTTATAGTATTCTCTGATGGTAGTTTGTATTTCTGTGGGGTCGGTGGTGATATCCCCTTTATCATTTTTAATTGTGTCGATTTGATTCTTCTCTCTTTTCTTCTTTATTAGTCTTGCTAGTAGTCTGTCAATTTTGTTGATCTTTTCAAAAAACCAACTCCTGGATTCATTGATTTTTTGGAGGGTTTTTTGTGTCTCTATCTCCTTCAGTTCTGCTCTGATCTTAGTTATTTCTTGCCTTCTGCTAGCTTTCGAATGTGTTTGCTCTTGCTTCTCTAGTTCTTTTAATTGCGATGTTAGAGTGTCAATTTTAGATCTTTCCTGCTTTCTCTTGTGGGCATTTAGTGCTATAAATTTCCCTCTACACACTGCTTTAAATGTGTCCCAGAGATTCTGGTATGCTGTATCTTTGTTCTCATTGGTTTCAAAGAACATCTTTATTTCTGCCTTCATTTCGTTATGTACCCAGTAGTCATTCAGGAGCAGGTTGTTCAGTTTCCATGTAGTTGAGGAGTTTTGATTGAGTTTCTTAGTCCTGAGTTTTAGTTTGATTGCACTGTGGTCTGAGAGACAGTTTGTTATAATTTCTGTTCTTGTACATTTGCTGAGGAGTGCTTTACTTCCAATTACGTGGTCAATTTTGGAGTAAGTACGATGTGGTGCTGAGAAGAATGTATATTCTGTTGATTTGGGGTGGAGAGTTCTATAGATGTCTATTAGGTCTGCTTGCTGCAGAGATGAGTTCAATTCCTGGATATCTTTGTTAACTTTCTGTCTCATTGATCTGTCTAATGTTGACAGTGGAGTGTTGAAGTCTCCCATTATTATTGTATGGGAGTCTAAGTCTCTTTGTAAGTCTCTAAGGACTTGCTTTATGAATCTGGGTGCTCCTGTATTGTGTGCATATATATTTAGGATAGTTAGCTCTTCCTGTTGAATTGATCCCTTTACCATTATGTAATGGCCTTCTTTGTCTCTTTTGATCTTTGATGGTTTAAAGTGTGTTTTATCAGAGACTAGTATTGCAACCCCCGCTTTTTTTGTTCTCCATTTACTTGGTAAATCTTCCTCCATCCCTTTATTTTGAGCCTATGTATGTCTCTACGTGTGAGATGGGTCTCCTGAATACAGCAGACTGATGGGTCTTGACTCTTTATCCAGCTTGCCAGTCTGTGTCTTTTAATTGGAGCATTTAGTCCATTTACATTTAAGGTTAAGATTGTTATGTGTGAACTTGATCCTGCCATTATGATATTAACTGGTTATTTTGCTCGTTAGTTGATGCAGTTTCTTCCTAGCCTTGATAGTCTTTATGTTTTGGCATGTTTTTGCAATGGCTGGTACCGGTTGTTCCTTTCCATGTTTAGTGCTTCCTTCAGCATCTCTTGTAAGGCAGGCCTAGTGGTGACAAAATCTCTAAGCATTTGCTTATCTGTAAAGGATTTTATTTCTCCTTCACTTATGAAACTTAGTTTGGCTGGATATAAAATTCTGGGTTTAAAATTCTTTTCTTTAAGAATGTTGAATATTGGCCCCCACTCTCTTCTGGCTTGAAGAGTTTCTGCCGAGAGATCTGCTATTAGTCTGATGGGCTTCCCTTTGTGGGTAACCCGACCTTTCTGTCTGGCTGCCCTTAAGATTTTTTCCTTCATTTCAACTTTGGTGAATCTGGCAATTATGTGTCTTGGAGTTGCTCTTCTCGAGGAGTATCTTTGTGGCGTTCTCTGTATTTCCTGGATTTGAATGTTGGCCTGCCCTACTAGGTTGGGGAAGTTCTCCTGGATGATATCCTGAAGAGTGTTTTCCAACTTGGTTCCATTTTCCCCCTCACTTTCAGGCACCCCAATCAGACGTAGATTTGGTCTTTTTACATAATCCCATACTTCTTGCAGGCTTTGTTCATTTCTTTTTCTTCTTTTTTCTTTTGGTTTCTCTTCTCGCTTCATTTCATTCATTTGATCCTCAATCGCTGACATTCTTTCTTCCAGTTGATCGAGTCGGTTACTGAAGCTTGTGCATTTGTCATGTATTTCTTGTGTCATGGTTTTCGTCTCTTTCATTTCGTTTATGAGCTTCTCTGCATTAATTACTCTAACCATCAATTCTTCCACTTTTTTTTCAAGATTTTTAGTTTCTTTGCACTGGGTACGTAATTCTTCCTTTAGCTCTGAGAAATTTGATGGACTGAAGCCTTCTTCTCTCATCTCGTCGAAGTCATTCTCCGTCCAGCTTTGATCCGTTGCTGGCGATGAGCTGCGCTCCTTTGCCGGGGGAGATGCACTCTTATTTTTTGAATTTCCAGTTTTTCTGCCCTGCTTTTCCCCCATCTTTGTGGTTTTATCTGCCTCTGGTCTTTGATGATGGTGATGTACTGACGGGGTTTTGGTGTAGGTGTCCTTCCTGTTTGATAGTTTTCCTTCTAACAGTCAGGACCCTCAGCTGTAGGTCTGTTGGAGATTGCTTGAGGTCCACTCCAGACCCTGTTTGCCTGGGTATCAGCAGCAGAGGCTGCAGAAGATAGAATATTTCTGAACAGCGAGTGTACCTGTCTGATTCTTGCTTTGGAAGCTTCCTCTCAGGGGTATACTCCACCCTGTGAGGTGTGGGGTGTCAGACTGCCCCTAGTGGGGGATGTCTCCCAGTTAGGCTACTCAGGGGTCAGGGACCCACTTGAGCAGGGAGTCTGTCCCTTCTCAGATCTCAACCTCCGTGTTGGGAGATCCACTGCTCTCTTCAAAGCTGTCAGACAGAGTCGTTTGCGTCTGCAGAGCTTTCTGCTGCGTTTGTTATTGTTTACTGTGCCCTGTCCCCAGAGGTGGAGTCTACAGAGACAGGCAGGTTTCCTTGAGCTGCTGTGAGCTCCACCCAGTTCGAGCTTCCCAGCAGCTTTGTTTACGTACTTAAGCCTCAGCAATGGTGGGCGCCCCTCCCCCAGCCTCGCTGCTGCCTTGCCGGTAGATCACAGACTGCTGTGCTAGCAATGAGGGAGGCTCCATGGGTGTGGGACCCTCCCGGCCAGGTGTGGGATATGATCTCCTGGTATGCCTGTTTGCTTAAAGTGCAGTATTGGGGTGGGAGTTACCCGATTTTCCAGGTGTTGTGTGTCTCAGTTCCCCTGGCTAGGAAAAGGGATTCCCTTCCCCTTTGCGCTTCCCAGGTGAGGCAATGCCTCGCCCTGCTTCACCTCTCACTGGTCGGGCTGCAGCAGCTGACCAGCACTGATCCTCCGGCACTCCCCAGTGAGATGAACCCAGTACCTCAGTTGAAAATGCAGAAATCACCCGTCTTCTGTGTCGCTCGCGCTGGGAGTTGGAGACTGGAGCTGTTCCTATTCGGCCATCTTTTCCACAATTTTTCTACCCACTTTTCTGTAGATGGAGAAGCAGGTGGCCTCTATTTCCCTCCTATCATCAGTAACACTGGGTTTAACAATGTTGTATATGATCCTTTGTGAACTCGTATAAGTTTAGCGGCATTTCATTGACCCAAGAATTACTGAGTCATATTTGAGCATAGTTAATTTGTTTACTGTGCATGCAATTTGATGGAAAACAGTGAGAGAAGGAGAAAGAATCAACTATTGCTATGTTTAATAGCATAAATAGATCTCGAGAAAATAACTTGAGCGAAAGAAGCCAGACACTAGAGAATACATACTGCATGAATCTATTTATATGAAGTTCAAGAATAGGAAGTACTAATTAATAGAGCTAGAAATCAGGACGAAACAAGGTAGGTATGAGAAGGAGAGAATGCAGTTCAGTTGGTAGTACTCTGGTAGCCATCAGAAACCAGCGCACACATACAAATGAAACTTTAAAAGTTGTGTGGATGGGTTTGGTTTTGTTTTTACTCCTGTGAGTCATATAGACTTGATGTTTTTATGTGTAAACCTCTTGATTCTTTAATTAATGATTTGTTTTGCCTTGGGTTGAATAAATAGATTTTTAAAAATGCAGAAAACTTTCTTCTTACCCTGAACCAGGGAAATAGTAAGAGAACTCTGAGTCAATTAGAATGTATTGTAACGGCAAGACAAAAATTGCCTATGGCTTTATCAATCTAGTCTTTCAGCCATTGTTTATTGATGTGCCTCTGAAAGCCAGCACATGCATAGAACATGCCACCTATTTATTCACCTGGTAAACATCCACTTATCTTTAAGCTTTAGGGTATAAATCACTTTTTATGTGAAGTTTCCCTCATAACCACAATCTTATCATTCCCTTTGACCCTGTGCTCTTCAGTCCCAACCTAAGCAGGATTAGGTGCATCCTCTGCTTCCATACTTTTAACATATCACACTAAAATTAACTTGTCTGTCTTCCTCACTAGACTATGAGTGTCCCGAGGGTTATGTGTTTTGAATCTGCAGCACTTAGCTCAGTCGTTGGCATACGAGGGTCTGATGTATGTTCATTTAATATGTACAAAGCACATGCAATATGCCGAGTCCTGGGCTATGTGCATAGGAACCGGATTTTTTTTATCGTTGAAGGAATTGATTAATAGGTAGAGTTATTAAGTTTATCAGTGATGAAATATATCATTGAGATAAAATAGTACATTAGAGTCTTAGTGCATTACAGTCAAAAGATGAGAACAAGAAATTATAAATAGTGGACAGGATTGAGTTATCAAAAGACTGGTTTAATCTGGTGTAGGGCTATATGGAGAACAAATAACTCAAGAAAACTGTGAATTTCAGCATACTCTACTGCTAGTTTGGGTTATACTTTTATTTCTTATCTGAGACAATACAAGTTTATTATCTTAGCTTCCCAGGTAACTACTTAAGAATGGCAGCTATTAAAACTCTCATTAAACAGTCAGACAAATGTACATAGAATGCTTACTTTTAAGGTCTTAATTCTCAAGTATTGGTGTTTAAAATTAAAATTCCATAGGAGGTATTTGGAAAAAAATACCTTTCCACAAAACATTATCTAATAACTTGGCAGGCTTTGGTGACACACATACTGAGTTCATAAAATCACATAGTTTTTCAACATTTAGGATATTTCTGTAAAACATATTTTTGCATTGGCATGTGGAATTCTGTTTACTACCTAAATGCTAAGTGGAATCATATTTAAATGTAAATATCTTTGCAGAGTACAGTGTGTTAAAATTACTAATTTTCGTACTAGACACTTTGAAATTTGCATGTATAATTGCATTCCTTCATGCACATAAAAACTTGGTTTTTGCACTCCTTGCAAAGGTATTTGTATGTTTATCTATGCACACTCAATGTGTATGTAAACATTTGGATTTACATATGTACATATTTATTGTGTTTATGTACTTCTTGGTATTACATAGTGCACTATTTACTTTTCCTATGATAAATACATTTATGTTTGACCCTTATCAAGTCGAGAGAAGTCAAATTTGTCATTTGTCCAGATTAGCTAAATTTTATGAATATTCTGCCTATTGAGAATATACGGGCTGATTTAGCCTAAAAGACTTAAAAAATATCAGCTATGAAAAATCTCAGAAACCTTACACTTATTTACGAAATAGTACACAAATATCAAACACATACTTAATACACATACAAATGATACCTTGTAATAGTCTTTAATAAAAGGAAAACAATTGGGGAAGAATAAATTAAGGGAATTTCTAGGCCCGGACACCATTTCAGTCAGCTCTTGAGCTCTGTAAACAATATCAAGTAAAGAAGAAGAAAAAAAAAAAGAAGTGTCTCTTATGTATGACTAGGCATCCACGCAGAATTTCCCACTCACATATGCTGCCTGAACCATGGAATGTGTCACAGCCATTTTGTGCTCAATTCTTCTAACTATAAAGGCTTGGTGTTGTCATAATACATATTTAGCTTCTAAGATTGATGGATTGCTTCAGTGAACAAGTTTATACAGCATTTTTTTTTCTTATCTGAGTCAATGTTTTCCTCAATACCATGAAGTAAATTAAAATAGAGTGTTTAAATCTACTTCTTATGATAAAGAAGACCAAATCTCATTCTAATAAATGCGAAATACAGCTTGTCACGTTCCTTTCACTCTGTAGAAATGCTACCACAAGGCTTTGCCAGTTAAGTCTAATATGTTGACATTTATTTTTGCTGCAATAAATGTTAGGATTATATTTTTGCATTAAATTCTGGCATTTTTAAAAGATCACGATGACAAGTAATTTATTCCTCAAATCACTCTGGTTTGTTTTTACTTTTTGAATATGGATTTGACCATGTGTCTCCAAGGCACAGTACAAAGCATATTTCATGTTTTGCACACTATTAGTTTGATTTAAATCCACTTTTTCCATCTGGATTTACGCAAGCTTCCTTGATGTTATTTGCTCTGAATTATTGCCCAGAAATAATCACACTGAATCCAATTTTACACTGGCTGTGTGGCCTACCAAGTCCGTCACTGTAAAGCTTTAAGGTTTTTATAGTTTGTTTCAATGAAGGCAATTTCTCAAATATTCTACATATAAATATGTAATATACTGTTGTGACACTCATTTAAGAAATGTTCCTCTATTCTATCTTAAATATGGAGTGAATATGATGACATATCTTAGAAACTGAAATTGTTACAGACAAAGTAGAACAACCCAACACATAAAAATAATAGATTTTGCATATTTAATATAAAACTTATATCGAATATTGTGGGTCAATCTAAGTGTAATTTGAACAAAACCTCAAAGATGAGTAGTTTAGTGCTGAAAACATTGATACATTTCTTTTTGCACTTTGAAGATTTATTCTTTTTAGTATGACAACAGCTAAAAGAGAATGTAAATTCAAGTTGCATCTTTTTCCCCCATATTTTTATAAGGTTGACTCTCTCTATTCTGAGTGAACTGAAGAGTGAAATAGATTACTTTTCAAGGTAGGTAATAAATACAGAAAATCTAGACAAAAAACTTGATCTTTTGTTTTTTTCTCTCACATTGGTAGATGGTTTTGTTCTATAACCATCAGGGGAAAAAAGCCTCAAATTTTTTACACATATTTAGTCACTATTTTTCATTGTGCTTAAGAAAACATTAATTGTTTAATAAGTACCAAATTGTAGTAAACAGCTGAGAGTTTTCAGCCTCATATAAAAATCCTGGGAAGGGCATGGTGGCTCACGCTTGTAATCCCAGCACTTTAGGAGGCTGAGGCAGGTGGATCACGAGGTCAGGAGATCAAGACCATCCTGGCGAACACTGTGAAACCCCGACTCTACTAAAAACACAAAAAAATTAGCCGGGTGTGGTCACAGGCCCCTGTAGACCCAGGTACTTGGGAGGCTGAGGCAGGAGAATGGCATGAACCCCGGGGGTGCGGAGCTTGCAGTGAGCAGAGTTCGTGCCACTGCACTCCAGCCTGGGCTACAGAGCAAGACTCCACCTCAAATAAATAAATAAATAAATAAATAAATAAATAAATAAATCCTGAAATTTTTTATTGCTTAATTTAGGCAGTAAATATGTGGGTAGTTGTTCGTACCTACACGGGTCTAACTTGCATTCTGACTGCTACTGAGAAAGTTCAGACTACTAAACATTTGCTAACTATAAATATGCAAGTTGGCAATCCTTTTTGGAAAATAGATTGTGGGTTTTTTTTTTTTTTTTTTTTTGGTGATAAGCTTGTGTTCAGCGTCTTCTGTTGTATGATTAGAATCAAAATCTATATTAAAGGGTTTTTGAGTATTAATTCAAATATTTTAAAAATATCCCTAAAGAAAAGAAATATGAAAGTTAAACAATATTCTAAATTTCAAGTTCAGACTCTCTCCCTATTTCTGTGGAAGAAATGACTTAGCAAGGTAAAAGAGAAAGCAATTGCCTGGATGCTTCTAATAGGGATAACATCTCACACTACTGAGGTCAGACAGACACAGGTAAAGCGAAATGGAGAAATGAAGTTGTTATTCATGTAATTTTAGAATTAAAAAGAAAGCTTTCAGTCAAATTATTTAGAAAATTGAGAAAATGTCCCCTTTATCTTGACTTATTTAAATAATTATCTTAATTCACCACTTCATCTTTGTCCTATAGATAAAATGCCTTTTCATATTAAAATCTATACAACTACATTATTAGAATATATTAAGCAAAATTCTATCTCATTATCACATATTTGGAGATGATCATTCAATCTACCTGCCTCAAAATTCTCTTCTGCAAGCTAGAACAGCATTTCTAGATATTGTGGGAAATGCAAAGGATTAACAAATTAATTGTAAATAAACCAAGGCATTATTAGAAACACTGTATAAACTGTCAATGAATTATCCTTTACTTTAAATAAAACTTTTATACAAATTGAAATTGTTATAATTATATGGAAATTGTAAGTTTTAAATATACCTTTTAGAGATAAGGATTGAAGTCATTTTTGCATTAAATCTTTAAAACCTTGGATCATTTTTATATGACATTCAGAGAAGACAACAATGTGTGCTAGGCTGGTATGACAGTAAAAATGAATAGATACGACTTTTTAAAAATCAATAATGTATTCTGTAGATTGCACAGCAAAATCATGCTCTGTATTCACAAAAGAAATGTGTTAAGCCCTAAATGATTTCTACCAAACAAAGAGAAAACAACAAAATTGTTTATATTTTAAATAGGTTTAAATAAATTTAGTTTATATAAAAATAATTACTACTATTGTAGATAAAATATGCCATGCTTATACAAAATAAAATAATGAAGTCTTTATGGAAGACATAGAACCTGGACTAAGTTTTTGAAGAAGTAGAAAAACATAATCAAAGACTTTGAAGAGCAACTGTCCATATTGGCTTTTAAGTAATTGATTGAATAATTTCTTGGAAAAGGAGAATCTCTTTGTAGGAAAATAGGTGGAAGTAGATTAGAAAAACTAAGGTAAACCTTGATTTCTGAAGAGTATGGACTTTCAGGTCATGGAATTTAAACATTCATTTATAAACAATTAAAAATCACTTAATGTTAATGAGTGCAAAGAGTAATTAATCTGTTGGATATATATATGTATATTTATATACATATATATATATATGCTGATATAAATGCTGAGAAAACTCATAATCAAAACATATATTAATAGTCAATGCCTAAGTTAGCAAGGACCTGACCAAATGTGTTATCAGTGATGGAGCAATAAAAATAAAACAACTGGATAGAAATATATTTTATGACTTCAATTCAAACATTAAGGGATCTCCATGTTAAAAATAAAATTAGAAACAATAAAACTACAGATATCTTCTGTAAGGACATAGCTGGCTTTAATAAAGTTAACCATTAGGATGAAGCAAACTGAGTAATGTTGGTACCTGGAATCAGATCTTCCAGCTGTTTGAGACTGCAGCTTCGGAGATAAGCAGTGATGAATGTCAAAGACTTGGTGACAGATTGCATCTGATTGTGTAGTTGGTGGAGAACTGATAGCAGAATAAAGGTTGTCCTTAAAGACAAGGACAGGTCAGAAGGAGAAAACCTGCAACATGAATATGTACACATACAACCAGGTACAAACTGGTAGAAGAGACATCTCTTAGTGAGTGTTAGGAACCCAGAATTGGACAGGACTCAACTCTCTAGAGTTTGTTCTGAAATAATCAAGACTGGATTCCAACCATCAAAGATCTAGCCTGGTAAGAGTATTTCCAAGTGAGGGACTTGGACACAGGGGAATAAGGTAAAAATTGATTACCCTTTCCAAGTAAAAGATGAGGAAAACGTGTAAGGAACAAATGTGATGCTTGGCCTTTTGAGTTAATATCCTGTGAAGAAACTCAGTGTTAGCCCAGTTTTAAATCCTCCTTTCCCAAACTTGGGTACTCAGGCAAAAATGACCCATTCTCTGGAAATCAAGGGGTACTCACTATAAGAAGGTAAAAAAAGGCAGATACGTCCATGAGAACTTCCCCAACATAGCTAGAGCGGCCAACATTCAAATTCAGGAAATGAAGAGAACCCCAATAAGATACTCTGTGAGAAGATCATTCCCAAGACACATAATCATCAGATTCTCCAAGGTCAAAATGAAAGAAAAAATGTTAAAGGCACTTAGAGAAAAAGGCCAGATCATCTACAAAAGAAGCCCATCATGCTAACAGAACTCTCAGCTGAAATCCTACAAGCCAGAAGAGAATAGGAACCAATATTTAACATTCTTAAAGAAAAGAAATTTCAACCCAGAATTTTTTATTGAGCTTAACTAAGCTTTATCAGCAAAGGATAAATAAAATCTATTTCAAACAAGCAACTGCTGGGGGAACCTGTTACCACCAAACCTGCCTTATGAGAACTCCTAAAGAAAGCAGTAGGTACGGAAAGGAAAGACCGTTGCCTGCCACTACTAAAACACACTGAAGTACACAAACCAGTGACATTATAGAGCAACCACATAAACAAGTCTGAAAAAACAAATCTTGAAGACAGAATTAAATCCACACATATCAATACTAACCTTAAATGTAAATGAGCTAAATGCTCTATTTAAAAGACAGAGTGGCAAGCTGGATAAAGAGCCAGAACCCATTGTTATGATGCCTTCAAGAGACCCGTTGCACGTGCAGTGACACACATAGGCTAAAATAAAGGGATGGATAAAAATCTTCCAATCAAATGGAAAACAGAAAAAATAGCAGGAGTTACAATTATAATTTCTAACAGAACAGACTTTAACAAAGATAAAAAAAGACAAAGAAGGTCATTACATGATGGTTAAGAGTTCAATTCAACAAGAAAATCTAACCATCCTAAATATATATGTACCCAACACAGAAACACCTAGATTGATAGAGCAAGTTCTTGGAGATCTTCAAAGAAACTGAGTCTCCCACACAATAATAGTGGCAGGCTTTAGCACCTCATTAACATTATTAGACAGATCATAAAACAGAAAATTAACAAAGATATTCAGGATCTGAATACAGCACTACATCAAATGGACATAATAGATATATATGAAATTATTCATACCGAACAAGAGAACATGCATTCTTCTCATCATCATGTGGCAAATACTCTAAAACTGATCACATCATTGGAAGTAAAACAATCCTCAGAAAATACCAAAGAACGGAAATCATAACAAACAATGTCTCAGATGATAGCATAATCAAATGAAAAATTAAGGCTAAGAAATTCACTTAAAACCATATAGTTACATGAAAATTGAATAACCTGTTCCTGAATGACTCTGGGGTAAATAATGAAATTAAGGCAGACATCAAGAAGTTTTTTGAAACTAATGAAAATAAAGATACATCTTGTCAGAATCTCTAGGACATAGCTAAGCTCATCCACCATAATCAAATTGGCTTCATCCCCAGGATGCAAGGTTGGTTGAACATATGCAAATCAATAAAGGTGATTCATCACATAAGAAGAAAAAGAGACAAAAGCCACATGATTATCTCAATAGATGAAGAAAAGGACTTCAATAAAATTCAATATCATTTCATGTTAAAAACTCTTAGTAAACTAAGTATTGCAAGAACATACCTCAAAATAATAAGAGTCATGTATGATAAACACACAGCCCCAACATCATACTGAATGGGCAGAAGTTGAAAGCATTCCCCTTGAAAACCAGCACAAGACAAGTATACCTTCTCTCAACATTCCTATTCAACACAGTATTAGAAGTTCTAGCCAGGGCAATCAGGCAAGAAAAATAAATAAAGGGCATCCAAATAAGAATAAAGGAAGTCAAACTATACCTTTTGCAGATGACATGATTCTATATGTAGAAAATTCCATTGTCTCTGCCTAAAAGGTATTTGAACTCTCAAATAATTTTAGAAAATTTGCAGGATGCAAAATCAATGTACAAAAATCAGTGACACCCCTGTACACCAACAACCTCTAAATTGAGAGCAAAATCAGAAACACAATCCCATTTATACTTGACACAAAAAAATGAAATACCTAGGAGTACAGCTAACATGGAAGTGAAATATCTCTACAATGAGAAAGACAAAGCACTGCTCTAGGAAATCAGATGATACAAACAAATGACATAAACAGTTCACGCTCATGGATAGGAAGAATCCATATGGTTAAAATGGCCATACTGCCCAAAGCAATTTAGAGATTCAATGATATGCCTATTTACATAGCATTGACAGTCTTCCCAGAACTAGAAAAAAACTGTTTTAAAATTCATATGAGGCCAGGCACAGTGGCTCACATCTGTAATCCTGGCACTGTGGGAGGCCGAGTTGAGCATATCACCTAAGGTTAGGAGTTCGAGACCAGACTGATCAACATGATGAAATACTATCTCTATTAAAAATATAAAAATTAGCCGGACATTTGCCGGGAATGGTGATGGGCACCTGTAGTGCCTGCTAGGATGTGGTGGCGTGCTCCTGTGGTCCCAGCTACTCAGGAGGCTGAGGCAGGAGAATTGCTTGAACCTGGGAGGTGGAGGTGGCAGTGAGCAAAGATCGTGCCACTGCACTCCAGTGGTGCATGCCTGTAATCCCAGCTACTCAGGAGGCTGAGGCAAGAGAATCACTTGAATCCGAGTGGTGGAGGTTGCAGAGAGCTGAGATGGTGCCGTTGTACTCCAACCTGGTTGACAGAGTGAGAATCTGCCCCCTACCCCCACCAAAAAGAAAAAACCTCATATGAGACCAATAAAGAACCCAAATAGCCAAGGCAATCCTAAACAAAAAGCACAAAGTTGGAGGCATCATGCTACCTGACTTCAACTATACTATAGGGCTGCAGTAACCAAAATAGCATGGTATTGGTACAAAAACAGACACATAGACCAATAGAACAGAATAAAGAACCCAGGCCGGGCGCGGTGACTCACGCCTGTAATCCCAGCACTTTGGGAGACCGAGGCAGGT
Source organism: Chlorocebus sabaeus (assembly GCF_047675955.1). Taxonomy (NCBI): domain Eukaryota; kingdom Metazoa; phylum Chordata; class Mammalia; order Primates; family Cercopithecidae; genus Chlorocebus; species Chlorocebus sabaeus. The sequence goes on along the minus strand of NC_132930.1, from coordinate 22,076,867 downwards.
GGATCACGAGGTCAGGAGATTGAGATCATCCTGATTAACATGGTGGAACCCCGTCTCTGTTAAAAATATAAAAAATTAGCCAGGCATGGTGGCGGAGGTGTCTGTATTCCCAGCTAATTGGGAGGCTGAGGCAGGAGAATGGCGTGAACCCAGGAGGCTTGTGGTGAGCCGAGATTGCGCTGGTGCACTCCAGCCTGGGCGACAGAGTGAGACTCTGTCTCAAAAAAAAAAAAAAAAAAAAGAAACAAACCTAGAAGTAAGACCACACACCTACTACAGCTATCTGAACTTTAACTAACCTTACAAAAACAGGCAATGGGGAAAGGATTCCCTACTTAGTAAGTGTTGCTGCAATGACCGGCTAGCCATATGCAGAAAAGTAAAACTGGACCCCATTCTTACACCACATACAAAAATTAATGGTGGATAGATTAAATACTTAAATGTAAAACCCCAAACTATAAAACCCCATGAAGACAACCTAGACAACACCATTCAGGACATGAGCATGGGCAAAGATTTCATGATGCAGATGCCAAAAGTAATTGCTAATAAAGGCAAAATTGACAAATGGGATGTAATTAAACTAAAGAGCTTCTGAACAGAGAAATAAACTATAAACAGAGTAAACAGACAACCTACAGAACTGGAAAAAAATTTTGCAGACTATGCATCTAACAAAGCCCTAATATCCAGGATCTATATGGAATGTAAACAAATTTACAAGAAAAAAACAACCAACTCCATAAAATGTAGACAAAGGACATGAACAGACCCATCTTAAAAGAGGACATCCTGGCCAATATGGTGAAACCCCGACTTTACTAAAAATACAAAAATTAACTAGGCGTGGTGGCACATGCCTGTAGTCCTAGCTACTCAGGTGGCTGAGGCAGGAGAATTACTTGAACCCTGGAGGCAGAGGCTGCAGTGAGCCAAGGTCACGCCACTGCACTCCAGCCTGGTGGCAGAGCAAGACTCCATCCCAAAATAAATAAATAAATAAAATAAAATAAAAATAATAAGACATACAATGTGAGCAACAATCATATGAAAAAAAAACCCTCAATATCAGTGATCATTAGAGAAATGCAAGCCAGAACCACAAGAAGATACCATCTCATGCCAGTCAGTATGGCCATTATGAAAAAGTCAAAAAATAACATATGTTGGCATGGTTATGGAAAAAACAAATGCTTATGCACTGTTGTTGGTGGGAGTGTAAATTAGTTCACCCATTGTGGAAGACAGTGTGGCAATTCCTCAAAGACTTAAAGATGGAAATACCATTTAAACCAACAATCCCATTACTGGGTAGGTACCCAAAGAAATATAAATCATTGTATTATAAAGACATATGCATAAATAGTTCATTGCAATGCTATTTACAATAGCAACAACATGGAATCAACCTAAATGCCCATCAATGACAGACTGGATAGGCTGGATGTGGTGGCTCATGCCTGTAATCCCAGAACTTTGGGAGGCTGAGACTGGTAGATTGCCTGAGATCAGGGGTTCAAGACCAACCTGACCCATATGGTGAAACTCCGTCTCTACAAAAAATACAAAAATGAGCCAGGAATGGTGGCAGGCACCTGTAGTCCCAGCTAGGATGTGGTGGTATGCTCTGTAGTCCCAGCTACTCAGGAGGCTGAGGTAGAAGAATTGCTCGAACCCGGGATATGGAGGTTGCAGAGAGCCAAGATCGCGCCACTGCACTCCAACCTGGGCAACAGAGGAACACTTTGTCTCAAAAAAAAAAAAAAAAAAAAAAAAAAGACTGGATAAAGAAAATGTAATATATTATACACCATGGACTACTACTGCAGCCTGAAGAAGAATGAGATAATGTCCTTGGCAGATGCATGGGTGGAACTGGAGGTCATTGTCCTTAGAAAACTAACACAGAAGCAGGAAACCAAACACTATATATTCTCACTTACAAGTGGGAGCTAAATGATGAGAAAACATGGACACAAAGAGTGGAAACAACACACACTGGGGCCTACTGGAGGGTTGAGGGTAGGAGAATGAAGAGGATCAGGAAAAATAACTAATGGGTAGTAGCTTAATATCTGGGTGATGAAATAATCTTCCCACGAGCCCTCATCGCACAAGCTTACCTATGAAATAAATCTGTACATGTACCCCTGAACTTAAAACAAAAGTTAAAATCAATGTCAGATACTGGGAACTGACAGAATGCCTTGTACCTCTGGATACACGTGGAGGATATTTTAGATCCCCATTGGAAAGAATGCAGGGTTTGGCATGCTACTTAATGATTTCTTGTTTGGCAATACCACGAGCAACTTTTTATAATATGTGAAGTCCCACTCTTGAACATTCTGTTGACCATGATTTTAATTTACCTTTTTTTTCTAGCTTTGAAAATAGTGAATGAGGTTGAGGGTTTAGCAGCATTTATATCTGGTAAGATAAACTAAGTGCCTTCCCTGTTTAAATACATTTATTTATTCATTTATTAAATAAATATCTACTCATGACTGACTGTGGTTCAGTTACTTTGTTAGACTTTGGAAATCTTCTGTCTCAAAATTTTTAGTGAGATTTTAACCTGAAGTAACATTTTTGTGATACCTTCTACAATGATAAAAAGAACAGACAAAATCCATAAGAGCTTAAAATCTAATTGGACAAACATACAATAAACAAATAATTACACATATAAAAGTATAAACTATAATAAGTGCTATGTAATAACAATTCTAGGTGCCAGAACTGTCACTAAATTTTTGAATTTCAATTGAGTCCAAAGCCATTCATTGAGCTTCTATATTTTCCAGCAACTCTTGTAGATAAATGAGGATAGGAGTTGAGTTGTATTCAATGAGAGACTTTTGTTTAACCCAGCATACTGTGGGCCTAACCTATACCCTAACTTTGAAGCTAAGAAGCTCCTATAGATTAAAGTTTCTCTCACACACACACACACACACACACACACACTATTAAAGCCATAGATTCTGTTTTTTCTTTTTCTTTGTTTTTTTTTGTTTGTTTGTTTTGTTTTTGAGACGGAGTCTCGCCCTGTCGCCCAGGTTGGAGTGAAGTGGTGCGATCTCAGCTCACTGCAAGTTCCGCCTCCTGGGTTCACGCCATTATCCTGCCTCAGCCTCCCGAGTAGCTGGGACTACAGGTTCCCACCACCACGCCTGGCTAATTTTTTTGTATGTTTTTAGTAAAGACGAGGTTTCACCGTGTTAGCCAGGATGGTCTCAATCTCCTGACCTCCTGATCTGTTTGCCTCGGCCTTCCAAAGTGCTGGGATTACAGGCGTGAGCCACCATGCTCAGCCTGTTTTTTCTTTTTCTGACACTGATTCTCTTTGGACATGGATTGTCTTTTGTATGTTGTTTTTGTTATTCATTAATAGTTATTTATAACAATCTGTCCTACAGATATAATTTAAAAAATCAGGATAATGTTAAGAGTATTGGTGAACTAATGACACATAATTTAAAAATATTTAACGGTTACATGTTAATGTTAAAATTTAAATATAAATGTAACTATAGTTTTTGGATAGACATTTGAGAGATTATAAACTGGAATACCACAAATACTACCAAACATTGCACTTATCGAGTATATTAAAATAAATGTCATATAAATTTCCTGCTATTGTAGTTGAAATGGACTTTAATTCCACTTCTTTTGTGATAATTTATTTCTTTACTCCTTTTAGGATGTCTGGCCACCTGTCTTGGACATCTAACGTCATGAGAAGCTAGTGGAAAATCTCATTTTTATAGGAACTCTGAGTAACTCTTTTCTTGAAAATAAATGGTAGATACTGGCAACTGACAGAATGCCTGATACCAAATCAAGTATTGTATTATATATAAAATCCCTTATACCTCCTAGAACAATAAGTGTTTTTGAAACAGAATATGATGGTGAATATTAAATTGTTAGATGGACATATTTATAAACATAGAAGACTCCTTTCTAGAATTCTCCATAATCTGGCACTAAATTGCAAGGGTCTTTTCTGAGTTAATTCACTCATTTATTCAACTTATTTTTCTTTTTAGGATTTTACTATATCTAACATCTGTGGTAAGATACTAGAAATATTTTTAAAATCTTTAATGAAGATTTGAAAATATATTCACAAAGATATAACCTCTCAAGACATTTGAGAAATCTTATTTGCAAAATCTTTTTATGAAGAATCTTCATGTAGAGAAAACAGGCAAATAAATAGGAACCAATCTTAAAACATAATAATTTTGTAATGCAGGAAGCTTATGATGTTCTGGGAATATCTAGTAAGAATATTTGACTTAGCATAGAGCTTTCGTCGACATTTCTAGAAGAAAATTACACTTAACAACTAAAAGATAATTAGGAGTTGTGAAAGGAGGAAAAGAAAGAGAACTCCAGAGCTGGGAGCAGTGTCTCAGGCCTGCAATCCCAGCACTTGGGAGGCCTACGCGGGCAGATCATCTGAAGTCGGGAGTTCAAGACCCGCCTGACCAACATGGAGAAAACCCGTCTCTACTAAAACTACAAATAAAATTACCTGGGCATGGTGGCGCATGCCTGTAATCCCAGCTACTCCGAAGGATGAGGCAGGAGAAATGCTTGAACCCGGGAGGCAGGGGTTGCAGTGAGCCGAGATCGCGCCGTTGCACTCCAGCCTGGGCAACAAGAGCGAAACTCCATCTCAAAACAAAACAAAAAACAGAACTCCAGGAAGAAATATCAATTTTTAATAACAACAACTAGATAACAATATCAAAGAACCCTGAAGTTGGGAGAGAAAGCACGACAAAATAAAGAAAAATGGCCTCCAGAGTGAGACTCTGTCTCAAAAAAAAAAGAAAAAAAAAAAAAAAAAAAGAAAAATGGCAGTATGTGGCTAACGTGTTAAGTAGAATATTGGAAACCCCTAAATAGATAAGCTTGAAGTCACATTGAAAAGAATCTTGCAAGACATGTTAAGAACTTCAAGTAGTTTTATGAAGACAAGAGACAAGGTTTATTTTTAAGGATCACAAGTATCTTCAGTGAGAAATTCAAGAGCAGGGAAGAGATAGATAGGCTTTTCTTAGATCAAGTAAATATCAGGGTGACCTACTAGCCTAAGAAAATAATGGTAAAGATGAGGAATGAGGATATTCAACACCTATTTAGAAGATAAAATGATGAGGACTTGATGATTTATTGCATGTGAAGACTGAAAAAGAAAGAAGAGTTTCTCTCAATTTAATAATTTTGGTTAGTTCAGTAGAGAGGAAGAAATAATTTCAAATATTTTAATGTTTTAATTATTTGTTTCCAGATGTTTTGAGATAGTGATATGAAGATGCTGAATAGAAACGTGGATATGCAACTCCAGATCTCAAGAAAATGTGATGAACTAATTTTAAATTTGGAAATAACTTATGTATTATAATTGAAACCAAAGTACTGGATAGGGTAGCATTCAGGATAATTGCATAGTTGCAAACAATGAAAGCCTAAATTTGAGTCCCTGCCATTTCCAATATTTAAAAATTTGTTTGAGGATTATAAGAAGCAAGCAAAAGAGATGGTAAAAGAGAGTACAAGATGAAAGAGAAAACCTGGGTAATCTCATGGAATCCAATAGTAGCTATCCCTTTTGCAGTCTCTGTCAAGGTCACAATCTTTTTTTATTCTCCAACACCCAAGTTGATGGCACACAAACACAACAATACGGGTAAATATTTTCATAATTTCCATCAGAAATTGCAACAAGGATGAGGAAAAAAAGCCTTAGGTAGAAAATAGTAAATGTATTGAACTCTCCTGGGAGGGAAAAATAAAAAAGGAAAGGATTTAAAAGGGCTCATTTGATTTAGTACAAAAGCAACTTTGGATATTTTAGTGTAACTTGTTTCAATAAAGCTGTGTATTAAGGATTAAGTCCATTATCTCATTTTCATGAGAACATCGTTTATTTGACACTAACTTAATGCTATCATTAGATTCTCCAAGTATTAGTACAGGAAGTGTGACAAAATCTGCTAGCTTGGTTGAAGGAGCCCATCCAGAAAATTCTGGGGCTACTGGATGAGAAAGATGTTCTGAGTAATTAGTATGTTATCAGCAAATTATCTAACAAAACAAGAAAAACAACCTGTGATCAATATTTCGGAAGCACTTTCCAAGAACATTCTCAATTTTGGGGGTGGAGGAAAAATATCAGATATAGTATTGATAATAATCTTTTTGATAATTAATTAATGACAGTCAAATAGTTCTGTTTTCAGTTGCAGACAACTGCCTTCCTCCTATATCTAATTTCTCATATCTCTTTTTCAATTGATCATAAGTTCTTATTCTCTAATGTTTTATTCTTATTAGTATTCCTACTTTTTTCTCTTTTATCTGTGTTTAACATAGTATATGGAAAGAGAGGAAGGTAGAGCAATGACCTATAGAAGTTACATGATCATATTTTTTGGAATCATAGTTCTGGAAAATATACTTTTTCATCATCTTTACTAAGATATGATATGCATACTATGCACCATAAAATGTTCTTACTTAAAGTAGAATTCAGTGTCTTTCTTTGTACATACTTATAAAGATAGATAAATCAATCTCCATTATCACAATCAATTTTAGAACATTTTATTTCAGCATAAAGAAGCTGCATATCTCTTTACCAATAATTCCTCACTCTGTTTCCCCCAACACTTGGAAAAACATCAATTTGTGTCTCTATAGATTTGCCTTTTCCAGATATTGTATATATATATGAAATCATACACTATACGGGATATTAGACTGCGTGCTTCAACTTTGCATACTATTCTCAAGGCTTATCCATGTTGTAGTTGTGCATTTATACTTCCCTTATTTTATTACTGATTATACTCCATTGTAAGTCTACACCACATTTTAGTTATTTCATATATCCATTCTTCAGGTAATGGGCATTTGGATTGTTTTCAGTTTTGGATATTATGAATGATACTGCTCTGAACATTAGTGTACAAGCTTTTGTGTGGACTATCTTATCATTTCTCTTGAATATGTATATATTAATGAAATTGCTAGGTCAAATGGCAACCATATGTTTGACACATTGAAGAAACAGTTACTAAACTGATTTTTGTGTGTGTGTGTGACTGCACCATTTTACATCCTAGCAGGAATATACTGGTGTCTAATTTCTCCATGTCTTTGCCTTCAGTTATCTGTCTTTTTTGATTATATCCATTCTAGTGTGTATGAGTGTGTGAATCTAGGATTCCAATTGTTGTTCAGATTTACATAGCTCTACTGGATAATAATGAACATTTCTGTGTGTGTGTTTGTGTTATTGGTCATTTATATACTTTATTTTGAGAAATTTATAAGGACATTCTTTACCTATTTTTACATTGTATTAAATTCTTTACCTATTTTTACATTATAGCTTTATTATTGAATCATAAAATTTCTTTATATATTTTGGATACAATTCCTTATTGGATATAGTGTTTGAAAATACATAAATACATTCTTCCATTATGTGCTTTGTGTGTTAAGTTCTTGATGGTATTGTTTGCACTGCAAAAGTTGAGACTTTTTGTTTTTATTAAGTCCACTTTGTCTATTTCTTAAGTTTTCTTTTGTACTTTTAGTATTGTATCTAGTACTGTATTTAGTATTGCATCTAGTAAACTCTCACTAACCCCAGTCAAGATTTACTTCTATGATTGCATATAAGAGTTTTATAGCTTTTATTCATACATTACTTCTATTGTTCATTTTGAATTAATTTTTGTGTGTGGTGTATGTAGAGTGTCCATGGCATCCTTATTGGAAATCAGTTAACCAAAAGTATAAGGGTTTATTTCTAGACTCTAAATTCTGTCCATTTGTCCATGTCTATCCTTGGATACTATACTTGATTACTATAGCTTTGTAATACATTTTGAAATTGGGAAGTATTATTACTCTATCTTTGTTCGTTTTTAAAGATTCTTTTGGCTGTTCTTGGTTCCTTGCATTTCTATATGAATTTTAATATAACTTGACAGTTTCTGCAAAAATGCCAGCTGAGATTTTGATAGGGCTTGAGTTGAATGTGTCGATTAATTTGAGGACATTTGCTATTTTTTTTGGCAATATTTTTAGGTAGAGTTGGTGGGAAGGCAAGGGTGGGATAAATACTGGGATTCTGTCTTTTCCAGTGAGAAACTATAGCCCTAGATTGGGCTTTCTGTGGAGAGAGCCCTCTGATTTGTTGGGTGAACCCTTTCATAGTACAGCTTCCATCTAACTGACCTAAGGGAATAATAAGAATTGGATTATGGTCAAATGTCCCAAACTTTTATTATTTCTGAGGTTTAATAAATTATCATGAGTGATTGTTTCTCCATTTGTTGTATATCCTTATGGCAATTTACTTAAATATACTTTAAATGATTGTTTTGTTTGTTTGAATTTTACTTTGTTTTCATTTTGTGATTTTCATCTATTGTGGTTGTTTCTACTGATGAGTTAGTGCGCAGAGCACCTCTAGCCGCCATACTCGGAACAAAATAAGAGCTAGTAGTTGCCCTACATGATAAGGACTGAAACCAGGGTAGAGCCTTTTAAAGAGTAAATAAAACTTCAAAAAGTAAAATTAGCAAATATATACAGTTGTAGCAGTTAACAATAGTTGTAGGAGCATAAGGAGTTCAGTATGGTTTCTGTTTAATTTCATTTTACATGGGAGAAACTAAAGCATGTTTAAATTATAAGCAACATCTAGATACGAGACAGATTTAAGTAAGTTCATAAGTTAGCAGCCGAAAGTTGAAGAGGTGGTAAGCTAACAACTTCATTTTTTTTTTCTGTGAATTATGAGACATGATTATCTGCTGAGAGCGGGAGGAGAAAATGAGTCAGTGTTTGGAGGTGAACTGTAGAAAACGTTTGAAATTGTTAGTGTGATGAATGGACCACAACCTACCAGGAAAATGTAGTAGACTGGAACGTAGTTTTGGAGGTACAACTGAGGTTGATGGGCATGGATTTAGAATAACACTGATTTAAATGTTCTATCTGCAAGCCTGGAACTAACTTGCCTGTCATTTTCTGGAAACATTTTGAACGTTCGAATAGGATTTGACCACAGGTTTAGTAAACTGAAAGGATTTGTTTTTCTTCTCTTATTGAAAAAAAACAACTTTACATAAGTATTCCTTGTTCCTACTTGCAGCATTACATTAGGCCATTTCTACATAAATTTCCAGGTAGATTTATGAAGTGCAGACCTAGTGTGGGGGATCATAAGTAGGTCATGCATAGGGCAACTTTCATTTCATTCCTCTAGCACCTTTGGTAACATTAAAAGCACCAATGTAATCTTGTTCTCTGATCCAGCTGTAAATGTTCAACATGAAATCATTTGAGCTTGCTCACAGGAATTGTTCTGGATGTCTGTGGAATTATAACAGTCACTAGAGGAAATATTTTTACTTACTGCCTCTCTTCCCTTGTACTAAAGAATCAAATTAGGGACTACAGCTACCCTCCTTGTCATGACTGACACGTAAGAAGAGCTGTCTGGCAGTTGACAATTAACAAGCTGCATTTTTTTCTTTTTCCTGGGGGTATTAGGGACATGATATTTCTCTGTTATTTTCACTAATTAGAAGTGGGTAAATCTCCTAAGACCCTGTGATTGGATTCAGTTTGGATAAGGTTTATCTGGTTGTCAAATTGATACATTATATGAAATGAGTCAGAGCCATCTGTGTCTTTACACCTAACTGAATTAGCGCTTCTCTTGCATCTAATGATCCCAGCCTGTCTTCTTTGTTCTGTCGTGAATTGACTCATTATAATCCACTTTGGATAGTTCTACTCTAACCTCTGACCTATCTTTCAAATCTCACTTTATACCTAAATATTATTTTTCTGTCTTATGGGCAATAAATGGTGTGTAGGTTGGAAGCAACTTAAAATAAGAATGACTTGAGGCTCCAGTCATCCTAAAAATGAGATTGTTCTGAGACAGAAACTAACAACCTAATGATGTATTAGATCAGTCAGATGCAAATTCTTCTTGATGTAACAGAATGACTTCTGAGAGGGAGCTTTGACTTATTGACACATCTAAATAAAAATCCGTAGGTTAAAAAGGATTTGGAGGGGAAGAAGATGATCAAGTAAATGATTTGAACAGTTGAAGAAATATTAGGCCATTGAAATTTGAGGAAACATTGTGGAGATTCTGCTAATATTCCTAATGTCTACCAGCATTTATGCATTGATTATGTTGCAGCTCAGAAAATGATACCCCAAAGTAAAGCCTCAAGATCAGCCTCAGAAGTAGATACTCTCTGACCTTCTCTTGATCCCCTGTATTTCAGCCTCATTCTCCCCCAGAGGTTAACCCGAGAAACTGGACTCCCTCTTCTCCAAGGCAGGTCAGAGAAACTAGAACTCCATTTCTCCAAAGTCAACCATAAAACCTAAAAATATGACTCTAACTTCCCTCCACCTGTTTGTGGAAGACCTAGCCATAAAGAAATTCTCTGACCTACCGTCTCTGATAGTAGGGTCATAAGACCCCTATTCCAGAAAGGGTCATGTGACATACCCCGTAGAAAGTAATGCTGCACAGAGAGGCCAAGAAGAATCTGAACAAAGAGACCTTTCTAGCTTTCCCCCTCAGTCTATTTCCATCAGCTCATATGCTTTTTGTCCAATCACATCTCTACGAGGCTGACACTGCTTCATCAAACCTAAGTGTAATATTAGATAGCTTCTTCTGTGTCTTTGCATCTTTAATGTGAAGGCTCTCAGTCATGTAAAACTATGATCAAATAAATTTGTTATGCTGTTCTCTTGTTGTTCTGTCTTTCAATAGAGAAGTGTTGGCTGTGACCCTTATAATGTGTGAAAAAAAGTAATACTCTTTTCACCCCATGAGTGTTTCACCATGTTCTAAAATATTTATGAGAATTTTTTACGTGATACAAAAGCCCTATGAGGTAAATGATTTTTCTTTTTAATCTTACTGGGCAGATAAGAAAATACAGGCTAAGAGATTTTTAGCAGTGGGATCAACTCCAGAATCAGTAAGTGTTGGAAATGAGTTTGAATTCCAGAGGCTATCATACAACCATTTCTTGAACTTGTTAAGATGAATGGTGGGGAGAAAAAAGAAGACTGTCTCAATATTCTAATTTGGAAAACCAGAATGGACTTATATGCGTTTCTTAATTTCCTTAGTTCTGATAAGCATCAAATGAGATATTATATAGGAAAAACACTTTGCTCAAATATTGTGTAACTTTAAATCTTGGGAGCTCTTAACTGGAAATTAAGCAAATATGACTCTTCAATACACCTGGAATGCACTGGTTGAATGAGAATGTGTTCTCAAGACCACACTGAAATGTTACGAAAGGGAATACGATTTGAAGATACATGTCAGAGAAGTGGTCAGTCCAACAGGCAGTAACAAGAGTCTGAGGAATGTGACATTTGTGATGAATCTCTTGTATGAAAAGAATTGAACAAATATCCACTATCCCACAGGTGAGTTTGTGAAGCCTGATACTTAATGAGGCCTGGAACTACCATCGCTATTGCCATCAATAGTTCTTCCTGAGAACAAGCTACTTTTCACTTCAGGGTGTACTTAATTTATAGGTAACACAATTATCCAGTAGACACATTGATACTTCTCTCCAGGACTGTCAAAAAGCCAAGCAATAAGCTGTAAATGAATTATTAATATTGTCTGTCAATGTTTTTATATGTTTGATAATTAAGATAATTCTTTTATAATTCTTTATAATTTTCCTTTATAATTCTTTCAACCTGTAACCATTAAGCTTCACAGAGGTTTAATTAATATTTAAATTTGGGTTTCAGTTACTATACTTTGTTTTATTACATTCCCTGCTAGTTGTTAAATTATTTGAGAGGAACTACCTACTGAGATTATTGGTGGTTATAAATCCAAAGAAAATACTTAGACCCATGCTTTTCCAACTCTTTTTGACTCATGGTACACATGACAATATTTACATGCCACAGGGAAGCAGTTGCTTAAGATTTCGCTGCGTTTGGGATAATAATATCTGAGTAGATCAGTAGATTTTGGCTCAGTGTTTGGCAAGCTCTGTGAACCATAGCAATGTTCACTAAAAACGATGTTTAGTGAGTTAGAATGAGTTAGAAACATAGAAGTCTTTATCACAAAGTGATAAAAAAATATAATGTTTATTTCAGTAAAACTGAATACACCTTTGTGTTAAAGTTTCTTTCTACTGATAAAAAAAGCAACTTTGTTCAAATTAAATCATTTACTTCTGTCTTAAAAGATAATCTATGTTGGTTGATTTCAGCATATAGCTTAGGAATTAATTTTTGTCATAGCTTTGGTAGAAAGACTACTTAAGGAATATACAACTTTTATGCCCAGAGAAAGTTGGTTGAACTCTGATTTTAAGTCTAAACAGGGTTCCGCAAAAGAACATTCATATACCAATAAGTTTTATATAGATATTTAAATACATTGTGATTCATCAAAAATTATATGAGGGTTTGGGAAAATTACTTAATGGAGTTTAATTAGCATTAACACTAGGCAATCTTTCATTTTTTTTTTTTTTTTTTTGGAGACACAGTCTTGCTCTGTTGCCCAGGCTGGAGTGCAGTGGTGCGATCTCCACTCACTGCACTTCTGCCTCCCGGATTCAAGCAATTCTGCTGCTTCAGCCTCCCAAGTAGCTGGTACTACAAGCACACGCCACCATACCCAGGTAATTTTTGTATTTTCAGTAGAGACGGGGTTTCTCCATGTTGGCCAGGCTGGTCTCGAACTCCTAATCTCAAGTGATCCATCCACCTCAGCCTCCCATAGTGTTAGGATTACAGGTGTGAGCCACCACGCCTGGCCCCTTTATTTCTTCTTTTGCACTGCATGTAGAGGTGCTAGCTGAGCCTTGGGTGCTCACTCTGAAACCATAGACATAAGAAAGGTAAGATAAAATAAATACACATTCACTCATTCATTCACCCATTCTCTCAATAAATACTTTTGGTAGACCTAGTAGGTAACAGTCTAATAGTAACATTTTATTACTAGGTACTATATTATTCTAGATGTAGGAGATTCCTCAGTGGATAAAACAGACAATGATCCTTAGCTACAGGAAACTACATTATATTGATGAGAGATGGAAATGAAAAAAATGATAAAAAATACATAGTATGTTAGAGGATGATAAGTGCTACATAGAACCTATAAAGCAATGATAAAAAATAATAAATTTTTTTTTTTTCAGAGAAAGTGGAGTGGATTTTAGATAGGTTTGCCCGGAAAGACGCACTGAAGAATGACTTTGAGAATGGGCCTGCAGCCATGTGAAAGGAAGCATAGTGATATTAAGGGCCAGAGCCTTTCAGAAAGAGGGAAGAACGGGGGCAAAGGGCCTGAGACAAGGAGGGCTGTGAATGTTTGAGAAACTTTAAGGAGGCCTGTGTATCTGAACAGAGAAAACTTGGGGGAGAGTGAGAGAAACAAAGTCAAAGAGTTACAGACGTAAGATTTTGGAAGGTCTTGTAGGTCATAGTAAGATATTGACTTTTATAATAATTACTATTTTTTAATCCCCAAGTTTGAGTGGGATAAAAAGTTGTTGAGTGGAGTGAAAAGGGAATTGAGCATAAAAGTGGCTCTATTGGACTTGGGTATCAATGTAATTTTTTTCTGGTTGCTGTTGTGAGGGTAAGAGCAAAGGCATACATTGGAAAACTAGTTAGGAATATAATATGGAAATAATCCAAATGAAGTTTGATTGAGCTTTGTGGATCTGGGTGGTACAGCAGGACTCATGAGAGGTAGTCAAATTCTGAATATATAATGAAGAGTCATCCTGATGATTTGCTGCAAGATCTGATATCACGTGGTGAGAGAGAAGCTCTCTAGTCATGTACATCCGCAAGGGCTATGGACTGAATATTTATGTCCCCTCCAAATTTATAAGTTGAAATCTTAACCTCTAATGTGAAAAGGCTGTGGAGTCAGGTCTTTGGAAGTAATTAGATTATGAGAGTGACCCTCATGAATAGGATTTGTATCCTTATAAAAGGGACCCCAGATAGTTCTCTAGCCCTTATGCCATGTGAGGATACAGCAAGACAGTAGTGATCTGCAATCCCAAAGAGTGCCCACACCACAACTGGCCATGCTAGCACCCTGATTTGGACTTTCCAGCCTCCAGAACTGTGATAAATAAATTTTTAGTTTATAAGCCACTCTATCTATGGTATTTTTCTTACAGCTATTTGAAAAAACTAGGACACTAGATTTCTGCTCTGGCACAGAGAGGTAGAATTTCAGTTAGTTGAGATAAAGAAAAGAATTTTAAAAGCATGACAAAGGAGGGGAAAAACTGTGGGTCAGTTTTGAACATGTCAACTTTGAAATTCCTATTACATACCTAAATATAAATGTCATGGTGGTGGTTGTGTTTTGTTCTGTGATACTCGGAGGAGAGATCTATGTAGCGACACACATTTGAGAGTCAACAGTGTATACAGGTGGCAATTTATAGTGTTGTCAATCAGCATATTTTTTTTTTCAAACAAATTCTCAAATTCTTTTAATTCTGTAAAGAGTTAAGAGTTAGGCTTTATGGTTTAACGTTGCTTCTATACTAATCCCCAAGCTGTCTTCCTCTGGATTTATTTTTTTGCAAGATAATAAAACATTCTTTTGTCTAAACTACAGTTTTTTAAGTCTTTGTTGGTAGTATTCACATTCTTAACTTTCCTAACTATAAGATACAGCCAGTAAATTAGACAAGGCCCAATACAAAATGAAGCAGTATAAATATTGAATAATGAAAATTAGAACCTAGAACTGTTATTCACAGACATAATTACTGCCTAGAAAATCCACAAAAATCAGTTATAAACTATTAGAACATTAAGTATGCTATTTGGTGAGCTCACAAATATACAAATATAAAAAATCAAAATCAAAAGTTTACTAATAAACTATCAATAAAAATTCTAAAATATGTGAAAAGAGACCTCTTATTTAAATGAGCAAAAGTACATTTTTGCTACATCACTACTGATGAAGATCCAGAAAAATAACTAAATTATTGACATATGTCAATAATCATAATGCAGTTGGCAGTGAAAGCATTTTGCATGACTGTGTCACCACATACTCAAATGGATCAATTTCTTCTGTTTTCTCCTCTCTAGATGCATAGATTTCAAATTAATATTCAATACATGAACCAAATAATCTAATTTCTTTCTGCTTATTTTAAATGGATCTTCCTTTTTTTGATTTTTCTGTAAAAGCAATATTTTATATCTTACATATAATGTCTTGCACATTAGCAGGTTTCATTTGATTATCAAAATATTGCAATAGGTGCTGCATCCACGTTTTATAAAAGTGGAGGTAGTAGCAAAACTATTTTAATTTTTTAAATGTAAATTAGGTAGCGAATGATGATGATGAAATTGAAATGTAAGAATTCTGAGTCCTAATTGTATTCTTTCTTGGGTAAATAATTCATTACTTTCACTGGTTCTCCTTACCTTGCGAGCACATGAAAAGAGGAACTTCCCTGCACCTGTTGTAGCCAAATGTGGTCACATGACCAGTCCTGGCCAAAAAGTAGTGCCAATTCTATTTAATTACTTATGTAAGAGCTGTCTTCTCCATGTGGTTCTGTGTTCTGTGCCTAGAAAAATCTAAGAAACTGTCAGTAACGGTTGGAGACACTGGCTGCTTGAGGGACTTGGAAGTCAATCCATAACAGCCATGATGCAGATAGAAGATAGAAAACTGTTGTTAAAGCCCCTGATATGTAGAGTAATTTATGTCTTCTGTAAAATATTGACATATGTTTTAACAACCATCACTTAGGTTTTCTATAATTCGGACTTACAGTTTCTATATATATCTATTTTAAAATTCATTAAAGCTTGGTAGTTTTCATTTAACCATAGACATATCTTTTATAAAGTAATGGCAATAAATATAATTTTACTCCCGGAAACAATGTGAAATTACGTGCTTTATTTCAGGAAGACAATGAGCTTCATAGCAGGCAGGAGAGAGATCTATATCAATCTATACATCTATCTACATATCTATTTATATTTGAAAACTCATAATTATAAACCCTGAAGGTATGTAAAATATCTTAGTGGTTTTCAAGTGGAAAATACTCTTAAATACCATTTCAAAGTATAATGATTTTAAATGTCCCTATCCATATTCATATATATACATATATCCCGTAACATGAGTGGTGTTGAGAACATTTCCTCTTCATGATAGCCTGGAGGCAAATTTTAAAGACGTACAGCTCAGCCACTAGAGAGACTGTGGAACTGATGAAAGTCAATTATGTTATGCAAAACCCTTTTTTTTCAAAGAGAGGAAATACTGGAAGAATTTTATTATCAGCTGTAACTATTACAATGCTTATGTTTTTCCTTTTCGATTTTGAAACACTGGCGATGTCTGCAGATTAAAAACTACAGCTTTTTCAGTGAAGATGTGGCTGAGAGTAACGCTAGTCAGTACATTTGAAAAGAGGAACATGTCTTGATTGAAAAGACAGCAGAAGGGCTATACATTACATCACAGAAGTTTGGGAAGATATGTGCAGCAAGAACTAGACTAACAGCAAATTCAGAGTTACATCCAATGTATAGAAATACTCACTGAACTAAAACACGTCATTATATATACGTAAAGTCTTTGAAACAAACAAACATACAAACACACAAACAAACAGACCAAAAAAACACAGAATTGCATACAAGGCATTACAGTGGCAAATGAAACAGTCAGGGAGACGCACCATGACTCCTGACCAGGTGAAAAAGCACAAAAGGCATTTCACAGATACTGAAATTATGAAGAAATAAAACAGATACTTATATCCTACTTGATGTCAACGTAGTGACACCAAGTCATGTCTCCAAAGCATCCCATAACTCTCCTTGCATCTCACTGTGTTCAGTGGCCAGAAATACAGAAAGTAGAACAAATATACAGAGTTTGTCTCACTCCAGAGCAATAATTTATTTTGAATTTTCAGGAAAAGAAGAAGTGAAACATTTTTACAATGTTTGTTAAACCCTTCATGTATTCATGAAGAAACCAAATACAGTCATCTGGGAGCTCTGGATGAGAAGGGGGACATTGGCAGACTATGGTGATTCTGGGGGCTGAGAAAGCCACTACTCTTTCGTTTATTCCCCCAGAGCAGCCACAATCTCTATTCCAGGTAAGAGAGAATTCTTGGTGCCACTGCCTGATCTAAGACATAACGTTAATATCAATGAGTCTGATCCTCTGAGTTTTATATTCAATTATTGTAAAACTTACAAATGATTTTTCATCTTTCCAGATGAACAGAGGAAACTTCACTACCCTATAATCTCCCTCCATTTGACTAGTCCATATATTGGTGTCTTTCCTTGGTAATACTCTTTTCTGGGTGATAGTTTCTGTACAGAATAGTCTCCATTTGGCAAAACTAACTCTGACTGCAACAGAATAGCAGTAACAGCAATAAGACAAGAGCAGGTATATCAGAAACATGCTGTGGCACCTCAAGAAATTGAAGAGCAAAAATAAATGCCAGGAAAGGACTCCAAAAGAGATGGAGAGCTACCGGAAGCTGAGGAACAGAGCTTTTGGCCTCCACTTCTCTCTGCTTCACACTTCATATTTTTACCAGCCATTTTTTCTCTCAGTTCACTTGACTAAACAAGGTCATCATCTGCAATTGTATATATTTCAACTACTGCTGCCATGAGAAAAACTAGCATCGGCTTCTCATTAATGCTTCTTTTTTTTTTTTTTTTTTTTTTTTTAAGACGGAGTCTCGCTCTGTTGCCCAAGCTCAAGTGCAGTGGTGTGATCTCAGCCCACTGCAGCCTCAGACTCCCAGGTTCAAGCAATTCTGCCTCAGCCTCCTGAGTAGCTAGGAATACAGGTGGATGCTACCACGCCAGGCTAATTTTTTTTTTTTTTTTTTTTTTTTGTATTTTTAGTAGAGACGGGGTTTCTCCATGTTGGTCAGGCTGGTCTCAAACTGCTGACCTCATGATCCACCCACCTCGGCCTCCCAAAGTGCTGGGATTACAGGCCTGAGTTGCTGTGCCCGGCGTCAGGTATTTCTTTACAGCAATGCAAGAATAGAATACAGTCAACATTGGGGAGTAAGGTGATATACTAACACTTATTGTCCCAATACTAAATTCTGAATTAATAGACTATGAAAATAAGAAATGATTTCATCATAGTTACAGAGAAAAAAAGGAGAACCCTTATTGGTTTTACGTAACAACAAAATGCTTTGACTGAAAGTGAGATATATCACATTGTGTTTAAAATTCATTGACCAGCAGAGGTTATGTGATCTTAGACAACAAGGGTCTCTAAAAGTGTAATCCTACTATGAGATAGAATGGAGGATGAATATATATTTGTCAAACAGAACAATGTAGGGAATAATTATACTAGCTCTCTCCCTCTCTCAAAATGAATAACTGAATAGCAGAGGACTTAAAAACCTTAGAAAGAAATAGAGTCACTATTTGAATGATTATTTCTGCTTCCAAATTCTTTATTGATTATTCTCACTACAGCAATTTTTCCTTTTGCTTTTATCAACCTGAGGTATTCTCAAAAGCAAAACATAAAAAGTAGGGACCAACATATAATATAGGGAAAGAGAATGAACCTTAACTGAATACATCAGGAAAGTAGGGACTGGGATAAAAGGTATATTCAAAAAAATATTGAAATACTACTATGTAAATCCTGATATTTTACTAATTATTTTCATTTGCATTTTAATAGTCACAGTTAGTGTTCATATAACTAAAGAAAAATACCTATGCATACTCAGCTATGCGGTTTAATTTTTTTTAAAAAATTGTATTTTCCAGATATAATGATGCTTGAAGAGATGGAGTCAAATATAATGCATTTATGTTGGTGAACGAAATAAGGAACAGAGCTTGCAAACTCACACAACCCACAGGCTCCAGGCAAATCTAGACACACCATTGCCTCCTACATTTCCAAGCATTAAGGCGACCCTGGCGCTTTCTATGAGAAGTGCTTCAACAGAAACTTCTTGGCCTAAGGATCCTAAGTATAACAAATGCATTATCTCCTGATACAGATTTTCTCTCCCTCTCCAGCTTGCCTTGTGAAGTGAGGACTGTCCTTGATGGAGGTTTTAATAGGCCTTTCTAGCCTGAGGGCAATTTTGCTTTTTCATAGTCAATAGACTCTAAAGATTTGGAAAAGAAAGCATAGCCTGAAACTCATTTTAAACATGTACCCAGTAGTATGGGGTCTTGGAGCAACCTGAACTTGAGAATAAATTCTGTTTCCTTTCATTAGGCATTTATGCACTTTCTTCTGCTAGCAACTATGTATGTATGTATGTATGTATGTATGTATGTATGTATTTTATTATTATCATTTTCCTTTCTACTTTCACATCTCTTTCATCTTAAAAGACCTCTTTACTTTCTTGGATCTTCTTTACCATCTGATAATGGTTTTTCATTTGTTTCTTTCTATTGTTGTTCTCCTTGAATATTCTATGGTTTACTCTGACTGTCTTAGTTCCCTAAATGCTACATTCTCTCTGTTTTAATGCCTCAAATTCTGACTTTTGACCTAGTGACTCTCCTGAAAAGGTGCTAATGATTTCATTCATTCACTCATTCACTCATGAAATACTTACAGAACCCCTTGCTCTGTTATAAGCAAGGAGTACATGGTGATGAATGGAATAGATAGAGAGACGCATCCAGTGTTTGCTTACGTGTGTAAATACATATAAATAAAATGTTAATATGTGAAAAAAAATTATAGTTTTTACTGCAAATCAGGGGTTAACTTGCCTCCACTTGCAGGTGAATTCTAGCCTTTTTTGTAAACAAAATTATATTTTGTTAGAACTCTACTGGAGGCAATATAGCCCCTCAGGAGATATGTGGTAATGCCTGTATGTATTTTTGATTGTCATAATTTGCGGGTGCAGCTGACAACTAGTGGGTATACTAGGGATGATGTAAAACATCTTATAATACAATGGATGGTCCTCCACACCAAAGAATGATCCAGCCTAAAATGTGAATAAAGCAGAATTTAATTTTGTCCATTCATACACAGCTCTATTCCTCTTTTTTTGGTCTGTTTCCTATGGCTGCATTTGTGCTACCATGACAGAGTTTAGTAGCATTGATATAGACCTAAGGTCTACTGAGACTACCATATTTTTTCTCTGACCTTTTATAGGAAAGAGGTATTGGCTACTGATATAAACTAAAAGACAACAACAAGATATTGTTACAGAAGAACATGACTACGATGGAAGCGTGAGGGCCAACGAATGCTTCTGTGATTAAATAAGTAAAGATTTGACTTAAAAAATGAGTATAAGCTTACTAGGGTAACGGAGTAAGGGAAGAATATTTTGGCATTGGGAAACCTTATGTGACAAACTGGAGTCAGGAAAGAACATGACTCATTCCAGAAGTTTCATTTGGCTGCCAGATGGTAGGAGAAGACTATGTACGAGAAGAGATGAGGAAAGCAAGTAGGAGTCAGGTCATGTAAGCCATATTAAGGAATGTGAATTGTGTTATGAGAAGCAATTGGTTTTTAACCATTGAAGTGTGTATAATCAATTTCTGCTTTAAAAAGATCAGTAGTCAGGCGTGGTGGCTCACGCTTGCAATCCTAGAACTTTGGGAGGTCAAAGTGGGTGGATTGCCTGAGCTCAGGAGTTCGAGACCAGCCTGGGCAACACAGTGAAACCCCATCTCTACTAAAATATAAAAAATGTAGCCAGGTGTGGCAGCATGCTCCTGTAATTCCACCTACTCAGGAGACTGAGACAGAAGAATTGCTTGAACCGGGGAGGCAGAGGTTGCACTGAGCTGAGATTGTGTCATTGCACTCCAGCCTGGGCTACAGAGCCGGACTCCGTCTCAAAAAAAAAAAAAAAAAAAAAAAAAAAAGAAAAGAAAAATAGTAAATAGCATATAAATAGCACAGCTCAGCAAGGAAAGATGGGTAGGGAAAATAATAACTTAATAATTACTTTCTGTATAGTAAGCCACTTAGGGTGTCTGGAATAACAAGGGTTAAGTAGAATAAATATAAGAAAGGAGGGTCTAGTAGGAACTATGAAACATCCTTAATTCTATGTTAAGGGATTGGGGTTTTATTCTATAGACACTAAGGAGTCATCTTTGAAATGCAGAAACGTGCCACGACTACAACAATGCTGAAGAGGGATTTATTTATTTATTTATTTATTTATTTATTTATTTATGAAAATGAGCAGAAGGCACTAGTGTATAGGGAAAGTCGGTGTATTAAAGATAGTCAGTGGAGGAGCCCATATTAAAAAAAAAAAAAAAGGCCGGGCGCGGTGGCTCAAGCCTGTAATCCCAGCACTTTGGGAGGCCGAGTCGGGCGGATCACGAGGTCAGGAGATCGAGACCATCCTGGCTAACACGGTGAAACCCCGTCTCTACTAAAAAATACAAAAAAATAGCCGGGCGAAGTGGCGGGCGCCTGTAGTCCCAGCTACATAGGAGGCTGAGGCAGGAGAATGGCGTGAACCCGGGAGGCGGAGCTTGCAGTGAGCCGAGATCCGGCCACTGCACTCCCGCCCGGGCGACAGAGCGAGACTCCGTCTCAAAAAAAAAAAAAAAAAAAAAAAAAGTCTCGGCATTCTAAGGCCACCAGGCATGGAAAGGACAGAGAACCATTAGGAGACACGGAAGTAGAACTAGCAGAATGTTCCATAAACCAAACTCTGTCACATGAATACATTTATCTGCAAGGGAGGCTGGTGAATCTCGTCTTTGTCTTCATTGTTATGGATTTAACTACATTGTGGATTTATTAATAAGAGTTATCCAGAGAAACAAAGCCAATAAAACATTTGTAACTATATTTCTATCTAGGATAGAGAGAGAAAGGGAGACAGAGAGAAGATTATCAGGGCGAGGAAGTCCCACAGCTTGCCTTTTGCAAACTGGTGATCTAGGAAAGCTGGTGCTAAAATTCAGTCCAAGTCCAAAGGCCTAAGAACTAGGAGATTTAATGCGTGAATACCAGTCAGGGGGCAAAGATGAGACAACTCCAGAAGGTAGGCAGGAAGCAAAAAAGGGTGAATTCCTCTTCCCTCTGCCTTTTGTTCTATTTTTGCCCTCGAGGAATTGGATGACACTCACCTGCATTGAAGGAGAAAAAAACGTACTTTACTGGGTCCAATTTAAATGCGAATCTCATCTGGAAACCTTCCCACAGATACATACAGAATTACTGTTTAATATGGGCACTCCATGACCAGTAAGGCTGATGCATAAAATTCACCATCACAGTAGGGTTTATTTTATTAAGGAGAAAGAAAAAAAAAAATGAAAGAATTGGCATTCCTGGTCACAATGACTAATGTGCATACCTAGATGTGCTTGTGGTTTTGTCATAGGCACGTTCTTTAGTCTTGTGGATCATGAAAAATAAAAGAAGAGGGTGGAGAAGGAGGGGGAAGAGGGTTAGCCACCTTGATTATTCTGGTATTAAGTAGGAAACTGAGCTGCAATGCACCTGGTATGAGGGGAATTTGAGCTGCTTTACTTCATTTCCTTACCTGTGTGTACGCGCCCTGTTTGCTATGCAGAGTAAGGACACAATCTGGTGCACATGTTCTATATGGAGAGACTGCCTCCTCATTTCAATTGTCTCCCTCCATCTCTGAACTCTCTATGGATTTTGATTCCAAAGCTTACTTGGCATTAGGAAGACCTTACTTCTCAATTCCACCTCCTCCTTGCCCACATTAAAATTTTTCCCACTTTCTCTGATGCTTTCCTATAATCATTAGATTTTTCACCTAAAAATAATCTTTATGTTTTACCCAAATTTGTATTCCCTAGATGCCTCTTTAGATGTGATATTTAAATACCTCTTTATTTGAAAGTTAAGGAAGAGATAAACTTAACACATTTTTAAAAGAAAAAAAATTGAAATCTCAAATATAAAGTGCATTGCATCAGTTTTTAGGTAAGAGTCTGAAAATCTTCAAGGAATTCAGAAAAATTTTGCTATGGACCACAGTAATAATCCTTAGGTAATCCATCTGTAAATGACACTACCAGAATTGGAAATTTACAAGCAATCTATTTGCCATTACTGACTAGTTATTATTCTTCTCTAAAGATAAATGTGCTGATCTAAGTATGAGGAGAACTCTAACCTCCTTGGCTTAATAAATACTTCGGTTGTCAGAAAATCCCTGCCTCATTAGCAGAATAAAATTTTACTGTGCCAAGAATTCCCTAGGTCTCTCTGGCTGAATAGAACACTCTAACTTCAGACTTTTTCCTTCAATTAACAAAAAAAGAAAAAAAAAAAACTGCTGTGACTGTACAAAGGCTTGTAAGCCTCGGTGTCTCTCTTGGATACCTGGACTTCATGGTAATAGTTCTCCTGGAAAGAACCAAGACAAAAGTGATAGTGGGTTAGAGCCTCTAAGACAGAAGTGGGGGGTGTCCTGGAATGAGAAACTAGTACCCTTTTGATTCCCTTATTCCACGGGGAATACTTGGAATGTCTAGTAAAGATGCATTAACACTACTTTGGCCTAGATTTGCTTTACTAGAGACTTCTTTTTTTCTTCGCCATCTCCCCTCTCTTTCTCCCTCTTTTCTCTCATACCCACATGCAATACTCTGTTCTTCTTTATGTACTTTTCCTCTGGAAGTATATATCCATGTTACTTGGTTTTATTTCCTCCTTGTGAAGATATTATAAATACTTGTTTTTCTTTTCTTTTTACAAAATGAATTCGTGGTCATTTTCAGCACTATCAAGGAATAAATGTAAGCCTTAAAGTAACTGAACATTTGCCAATAATCTTGTCTAGCATTGTGACTCTAGAGGCTGAACTCTTAATCACCACAATATGAGTTTATATAATCAATCATTCATTGGTATTAAGGATGTTTTCAGGATAATCCCTCAAGGAGAGAAAGATTTATTCCAATATGCTGGAAAACCTATTTTTAATAAATGCGAAGGTTACTCTGAGTGCTTTGTGTATACACAAATAACTATTCTGTGTATAATACATATGTATTAAGGATAAGAGAATGAGCAGGGTTCCCTATTTTGCCTAACATTTTTGTTTCTCACAAATATAAATGTCATAGAATTACGTTTTTTTTTTTTTTAAGTGGGGAAAAGTAAATTACACAGTTCATATTCTATAAACCTGGCTCATCCTCCTACTCTCATTCTTTCTATTTCCTCTAACCTTGATCACAATAGCTCTCCCTCTTTAAGATTAGGAATTTGTGTTATAATTATTTACAATTCTGCCATAGGATTTGTAACACATGGGCTCACAAATATAAGTAACTAAATTAGAGAGATCGTTGGCTTCAGACACAGGAAACCTAATTTGATTTCTACTTAGGCACTAGCTTGGTAACATAAGGCTTAACATATCTGAGTTACTGTCTCAGTTTGTGTCTACAAAATGGAGCAAACAGTACTGAAGTTAATGGCATTTTTATTACAACCTGAGATAAAGTATGTGGAAGTACATTGTAATTACTTATTATAAATATGCTGTAATTTGTTATGAGTACATGTTTGCTAAATATCTTCAGAATTCAATAAATGACTTTATTATGAAGAAAAAAGAATAAGGGGCAAAATCTCTAAAAACGAGTCATGATTAAAAGTATTGTCTTGGAAGACCAATGTAGACCAGGTTGCTTAAAAAATAACTACTGTCGGCCAGACGTGGTGGCTCACGCCTGTAATTCCAGCACTTTGGGAGGCCTAGGCGGGCAGATCACCAAGTCAGGAGATCAAGACCATCCTGACTAACATGGTGAAACCCCGTCTCTACTAAAATACAAACAATTAGCCGGACATAGTGGCAGGCGCCTGTAGTCCCAGCTACTTGGGAGGCTGAGGCAGGAGAATGGCTTGAACCTGGGAGGCGGAGCTTGAAGTGAGCAGAGATCGCACCACTGCACTCCAGCCTGGGCGACACAGTGAGACTCCATCTCAAAAGAAACAAACAAAACAAAAAACTACTGTCACTCGATTATATGCCTTAACAGAGCAGTGAATCTGACCATCTTTACTATTCTGTCTACAAACCCAGACACACAGAAGCTGCTCATTAAATATTTGATAAAAAATATATACGGTTTGTGGGATTATTGGGAAAATGTTAGTGAAGAGGAAATCGTCTAGTAATTGAAGGACGAGTAGAATGTGGAAAAGAGAACAGAGAGGGAAAAAGTGTAATGTTAAAGAAGCAGAAACACAACTTTTTTTTCTGATTGGTTAGAACATAGATTAGTGTGGTAGAAGAATGGTGGAAGATAAAAACCAAAAGAATGAAAGAAGTAGATTACAAAGGACCTTGAATGGCAGGTAAATGATGAAGATCTTCATCCAGAAGCTGATGATATCTAATATAAACATTTACTATGTGCAACACACTATTCTAAGCATTATGCTTGCTTGTTTTACCCATATGTAACCCTGGCAACCACTCTAAAAAATGGCCGTTAACTATGCTTCTTATATTTTAAATGGAAAAAAAAAAAAAAGTGTGATTCATGGAACCTAAGTAGCTTAGGAAGAGTCATGAACCTGGTTAGTGATGGAATTGGCAATTGGTTTCAGGTCCACTTTCTTTAAAGCGACATTAATTTCTCTGTAGAATAGCTAGCTGTTTAATTCTAAGTGCTGTGCATAAGAGAATTCTGTTCCAGTCACTTTCTGCTGCACAGCAAACTATCTCAAAGCTTAGTGGCATAAAATAAAAACACTTCTTATTTCTCATAACTGGGTGGTTGACCAAACAATTCTCTATCAGATGATGTTGGCTGTGGCTCTGATATTAATGGAAGGTGTATAATGGTCTCATGCATGGTCAGAGGTGACTGCTGGCTGGAAGCTCTGCTGGGCCACTGGACCTGGGGCTTGTGGGCTTGTCTATGTGGCTGTTTGGGCCTCACAACATAGCATCTGGATGCCAAGAAGTATTCTAAACAAAAAGAGAGAGAACATTGCCAGTTCTCTGAAAGTCTGGAAGACAGAAGTTCATGTTTTCACAGGGAAATGACATGCACTCACAAGGAGGAAAACAACTGATAGTAGCCCTCTTTGAAAGTTGTTTACTTCACATGCCAATTAAGTTACAAGAAGGATGTAGCGATTCATTGAGCTCTGAATCATCGACATTTGTGATTGTCATATACCAAATAGAAAATATCTGCCATGAAGCTTGAGCAACTCTGTGTAGCCTGTCTTTCAGAAGGGGCTGCAACTAGCATTGTGTACTTTAGCAAAGACTGTTATTTGAGCAACTGATTTTGATTTCACATAAAATAGAATATACATATGATGGCCCAATAATAGTGACATGATTATTACAGTGGTTCACAAAGGTATTTCTAAACACTTTCTATTCCTTGCCAGTTTTATCTTTGCCCCTAAAAGGTCTGTGAAGCTGTTATTTAATGTATTTGACAGTGGATTCTAGTAGAATTAAATGCTGGTGGAAAACAAAGTTCTCTTAATGACTCTGAATAATCTAAATGTAGAAATTATTCTAGTTCAATGGAGGGTAAAATTATAGGATGTTGAATTCTATCCAACAAGATGAATTGGGAAGACAAGATATGGAGATTAAGTGCAGACTACTGTACAGACTTGTACTGTAACAAAAGGAAGAAAATTATTCAGGGAGGGTGGAAAAGAAAGAATGCTCAAACACTGAAAAGGGGATTCCAGTTCATTAACTATAGGGCTGTCATGGACTGCACTGATTTTGTGACAGTATAGTAAAGAAAAATAGTTATAAAGACTCCTCCTGTTCAGTGATCAAATTCCTAACTATTGAAAAGAGTTTTCCAATTGTGGATGAATGGCCATTGCTGAATAAAGTTAAAATGATGGCATGCCAGCTCCCTTCATCTGCTGTGAATGTTTTGAAAGGAAAGTGTATTTTTTAAAGCATAATAGATGATTCAAAATCTGATTATG
Source organism: Chlorocebus sabaeus (assembly GCF_047675955.1). Lineage (NCBI taxonomy): Eukaryota > Metazoa > Chordata > Mammalia > Primates > Cercopithecidae > Chlorocebus > Chlorocebus sabaeus. Next base: position 22,049,764 of record NC_132930.1, on the reverse strand, counting down.
TTTTCTGTAGTCAACACTCATAGCTATGAAAGCATTATCATATTTTAATGTTGCTCATTAATAAAAATCAGAACTTAACCTCAAAATCCATTGTTTATTGATCATTTACATGTTCAATAATGCTTTATTGAATAACTACACAATCACCACACCGTGCTAGGCACTGTTTATGCAAAAGCAAATTAAGTAAGTTTTGTGTCCTCAACAGGTTGCGCTCTATCTAGTCAAGGATATAAATATGTGAAACATATTATAACACTACCCATTTAATAAAGTATTTGGGACATGTGTGGACCACTTTGAGAACACAGGGTTAGTAGTGTTCTGGATTAGATGCTTCAGGGAGGATTTCACAGAGGAGATGAAATGTGAAGTGTAATGAGTATTAGAGAAAGGTGCCAAAACATGTATAAAGGCATGGAAGGTAGAGAAGCATTGTGGATTTGAAATGATATTGAGAGAGAAGGACATAGGAAAGAAGGGTAGAAATGAAACTGGAAGTGATGGCAGGAATTATATGATAAAGGGTCCAGCACGTCAAACTATAGGTGTTTTAAAGATCTTTTTATGAGTGATGGGCAGTGTAGTAAACTAGCAGATGTAGAAGGTTAGGTTATACTGACACAAAAAAACAACACTCCAATCTCATCCAGCTCATTGCAAATGCTGCTAATTCATTCCTTTTTATGGCTGAGAGAGAGAGAGAGAGAGAGAGATATCACAGTGAAGTAACTCAGGAATGAAAAACCAAACATCATATGTTCTCATTGATATGTGGGAGCTCATCTGTGAGGACATAAAGACATAAGAATGGTACAATGTACTTTGGGGACTTGGGGGGAAGAGTGGGAGGGGAGCGAGGGATAAAAGACGACATATATGGTGCAGTATATAAGTTTATACTGCTCGGGTGACGGATGCAACAGGATCTCACAAATCACCACTAAATAACTTACTCTTGTAGCCAAATACCACCTGTAACTCGATAACTTATGGAAAAATAAAATAAAATTAAAAATCACTCTATTTTCAGTTTCTATAATCACAAGTCAAGTGTTATCTTTCCCATTGCAAAATACATCCAATAGAACCATTCGCTACTATAGTTCATTACTCAGTCTCGTGAAACAACATCTATCTGGCTCAGTGTTAATTATCATGGTGGCACTATTTCTTAATACCCTTATCTAGAAATGGCACAAGACCCTTTGTCTCACATTTAATTGGCCAAACCATGTCATGTGGTCATTACTGATTCCCTGAAGGAAAGGGCACCATGGCAAGGTAAATAAAGTGTTCTATGAGTAATTATACAATCTATCACATAGACTCAATGATTATTCACATTTTAAAGAGAAATATTAATATAATAAATTAAATTTCTAGTATTCCAAAATTACTTGGGAGTTCAGAAGGCAGGTATTTAAGATTAAGAGTTTATTGTTCTTCATGGTGAGAGAATCTGACACTATCACTGCAAGGGGAGAAAGAGAAAAAAAATATCTTATTTAAGGTAGCAAATACTGAAACCTTAATTAATGACTGACTACAGGGTAAAGAGGGTGATGAAGAAAGCAAAATCTGCAGTCTCTTCAATGTATCTGGTGCAGGTGTCAGGGCTGATGGTGGAACCATTGCTTGTATAAGGGAATGCATACTTTCTGTTCTTGCTTCAGACATGGGATCAACACATTCCTTGAACCAGTAACATCTCTAAGTTGGTTGTTTAGCTTTAATTACTGTGGAAATATTATAATTTATATATTATATATCATTAAATTATTAAAAACTGTAATAATTTCTTCCAATTTCTCATTTTGTTCAGGAATCAGAATTAAAAATTTATAAATATCCCAAGAATTTCCAGAAAAAATGTCCCATGAAAACAATAGTTACCACATATTATGTACCCTATAGTGTTATTTCCTTTTTCTGTCTTTTCTCTTCTCACCTGTTTCTCCTTTTATTTTTCCTTCCTTTCTCATCTTCTTTCTTATTTCATGATATATATTTTATATATATTTATTTGTATAAAGATAATATGGTAGAAAGCATCTTAGGAATTGGATATGCCTGGTTTTCTGTAATTGTTTTGTTACCAAATATTACAAATAATGTTAACATTGCAATGCTGTGAGCACTAAATGGAATAATACATTATGACTGACATCTAATAGATAATAATGTTGAGCACAGTGTTCAGTAAGCCTATCCCTGTCCTGTAAGTATAGTAGACCAACAATAACTCCCGTTAATAAATTAAGGAGAATACGTGAGGCTAAAGCACTTCTTCTTGGCTAGTTTGGCTGTTTCTTAGTTATACTGGAAGTATGGAATTCAACTTATAGGTCATCATAGGTGAACAATTCCACACTAGATGACTCCCCATGACTTAAGTAATCACAATAGTTTTACAACCATTTATTTGACAATAGAAGAGAAATTTATGGGACCAAGCACATGTCAATTACTGAAAAAAAAATTCAAATATGGAAGTTACATCTTTCATTCAAAATGCAAACACTCCAACTTCCTATCATTTCTAATGCTGCACTACTCTGAGTGATAACCAATGTTCACAATGTTCATTAGGAAGTATTCCTGATATGCTGAATCATTAAGAAAATACACTTAGTCTTTCTAATTAGAATTTTCCTCAGGCAGAAGTCTAGAATTGTATTTTATTTTCAGCTACAAGATTTGGTACAAAATAAATGTTGTTTTCCCACATTTACCCTGACAATGCAGAGTACTAGCACTCTGCTTTGCCCTGTGGCTTGATCATTTCAGGTAATAGAACCTGCATGGAATTTCCATTGTTTCAAATGGAAGCAGAGGCATCATTAGACTCAAAACATTTCAGTGTCTTTTTGAGCAAGTTATTATCCTTAGTCATTACATCCTTGTCCATCTCCTTTCAAAAAGAGGAAGAAGAAGAAAGAGATCTTATTTGGCTAAAGTAGACTAAGTCGTTCAATCTGATTAAGAAAAAACAAAACAAAACAAAAAAATCTGCTTTGAATCATTTGTGAATCCATCTCCATTTTCTTCCCCCTGCCCCGCCCCCAACCACGGCACAGCTAGTTTTTTCTTTCTGTCCTATTCCAGTGGCACAAGCTGATCCAGACATATTTAACGAAGCAAAATGTATTCTTCAGGCCACCTAAATTTGCAGCTGACTAGTTTATTCTGCAGCAGAGACAAGATCTGTCACCTTGTATGTCCTGAAATATACAGAAGGCCACAGATAATTTCTACAGGATTGAGGCCCCCTCCAACCCCCACCCAGGGAAGTGAATACATAAATTTCTGTTTTAGTCAGTCCAAAATAAATTTTTAAACACTGGATATTCTCAGCTCCTTTTCAACCTTTTAAAAAATTCCAAGTAACATATTGTGTTATTTTGACTGTAGTAATAGTTGTTATTCATTTTAGCAACATCTTACAGAATTAGGGGTGTACAAGGAACTCCCAGCTACAACTTTTTTCACTGCATTCTTCTAAGAAAGTGAAATTATTCCATAACATCCCAACTCTTCTTCTGAGCTTAGGTCAAAGATGCGTCATTATCATGCTGCTTATAAGAAACAAAAAACACGATGAGGGTAATTTTAGGTGTTGGAAACGTGATAACAATGTACTTGAGAAAACTACCTGGTTTCAGGTTTATTCTTTCTCAATTACTTTATAATATGTCCTGATACGGTTTTGTTTTAGTTTGAATAATCTCCCATAGGTTTAATTAAATATATATATATATATATGAATGAAATTCTAGAAGTTTTGTGCTTCTCTGAAGTTAGTATTTGTTTAGCAACAGAAATTATGTTATTAATTTACTTCACTATTCAATATAAAACTCTATTTCATCCTTCAAGAAATACTATGTACATACTTTTTCACAAAGACTTTTCTTTAAGGCATATTTTCACTATGTTTCATTTAGTATTAGACAAGTACCTACCAATCTTAGAAGAAATACACATAAAACAAAGACAAAAGTGAAAACTACAAATCCCCAAAGTGCATCGTTTTTGCCCAAATCAGTCATTCTCTCCAGGTCTATTTCCAAGGATCCAGCTTGTTTCCACCTCTGTGTGTGAAGACGCAGCCATTCATTACTGTAGAATCATATGAGTTCTTTAACATGTGTCTATTGAGAGATTTAGTGAAAATTTTCTCTACTAGCCTCGAAAGTAAACAAGAATTTCATAAATCTGGAATGATTTAGGGTTAGACAACTCTTAATGACACCCTCTTGATTTAAGGTTCTCATAGTCTATAACAAAGTCAGTCACTTTTCTTAGCCTTGTCAATTTTCAAAGATTGTTTTGAAGGATAGTTGAGCTCTCTGAACTGAAAATTTAGCTGATTTAGTGAAACATCTTTTGTACTACATCATCCCTTCTTTTTTTTTGTAGTTTACAAACAGACTTCCCTAGCCAATAAACTTTTGCTTCCCATCTGCCCAGAGAGCACGTACTGTGAACCCCATAAACACTGCTAAGAAAAACTCAGTGTTCTAAGTAGTGACCATTATTTATACCTACATATGTAGCTGATTAATATATGATAAAATATTAGTATATATATTTCAGATTATTAAATGATTTTATTAGATTATTACTAGCATACTAAACATCTGTATTTTTAAAATTTGTGTATTTAAGTATGTGTGCCTATGTTTAAACAAACACATTTAGAATAAATCTACCTAATGACTTCAATAATTCATCAAACTATGCATGTTGACTTTTAATATACCTTACCTATTTAATGCTCCCCAACGCCTTAAAAACAAAACAAAACCACAAACCAAAAAACAAAAACAAACAAAAAAAATGAAACCCCACAAAACACAAACCAAATCAAACAAGTGAAAACCCTTAAGTTGTGTTTGAATCCATGTGACACTTTTTCTGCAAATATTGGACTTGATAGTTTATAATTCTAAATTTATAATGAAGTCCCATTTAGAATAAAGGGGGTATGAGTATAGCGGCCATAAGAAAAAAAAAAATGTACATCAACCTAGTTTCCCTTTCTGCCTGCACACCGAGTATGATGTTCAGTGAAACCACCTTCGTTCCAGAAAAATTCATAGCCTACAATGTGATCGCCCTAATAAGTTTGTGTTTGGCAATGATATTTCACCAAAGAAAATCTCTCAGCTTGTCCATAAAGTCAGAGGCTTGGATTTAATTTCTATTTCCATGTCACTACTAATTACGGCCTAATCAGAATTAGTAATCAATCTATTTCTGTTCATCCATCTGTGAGAATAATAATATATGCTTTTCTCCATTAACAATATCATTATGGAGATAAAATATTACCCAGAATGATAGTAATTGAGAAAAATAGCATAAAAGATATTACAAAGTAATGTGCAGAAAAAACACTGACAAAGCCCACTAAGAAAATGATTTTTTTTGCATATTTATTTATTTCGTAATAAACTGTTTGAGAAAAGAGACTAGGTCTGTTTTTCCCACACACAGACAATGTCTGATAGATGAGTGGCAATGAATAAACGTTTGTTTTATGAATGCTACTGCCCTTCTCTTTGAACTCATCTTCCATCACAATTTCTTTCTTTCTTATGGTAGTCAAGCTATGCTATTTTTTTTCTGATGTTCCTAAAACACACTAAATTCATCCCCATCTCATAGTCTTTGTATTTTTTCTTCCCTAGACCTGAGTCATTCTTCTTCTATATATCCAAATGGACTGTTCCCATAATTCAATTCCCTTCTCAAAAATCAAGTTATCAAGAGGACCTAGCCTAAGTCCCAATATCTAAAACAATATACCACTCCAACACTCTTTACCTCTGAAAGTGCTTACATCCAACTGATGTTTTAGTAATTTGCTTGTTACTAGATCTTACAGAAATTCTTTTATTGTGTTCAGGCTGCTAAAACAAAATACCAAAGATTGAGTACCTATAAACAACAGAAATTAATTTCTCACTGTTCTGATGACTGGGAAGTCAAGGATCAAGGCAACAACAGATTCAACATCTGGTGAGAGCTCACATTCTAGTTCATAGATAGTGCCTTCTAGCTGGGTCTTCATGTGGTGGAAGGAATAAACCAGCTCACTTAGGCCTATTTCAGAAGGACACTAATCTAATTTATGAGGGCTGTACCCTCATGAGCTAATCACTTCCCAATAGCCTCTTCTCCTAAAACGATCACTTTGGTGATTAAGTTTCAATATTTAACTACAAGGAGTAGGGTCAAGCATTCACACCCTATGAGAAGAGAAATTTCATAAGCTCGAAGACCTGATCTATATTATCCAATAACTCCAGCTATATTTGCTAATTAACATTAATGGAATTTGTATATATATATATATATGGATATTAATGATCTGGGAAAATAAAATCAAGATCACAATACAATATCATGTTATATGCATGCAATCACCTGGGAAAAATAAAAGTTATGATAATACCAAGTATTGGAGAGGCTACAGGACACAGGATCTCTTACATACTAATGATTGGAGTAGAAAGGTTTGCAAACATTTAAAAAATGGATTAACATTATCCCCCATAGATAAATCTCAAATAAAATAAATGTAAGAATTGGGTTTTATTTATGGGTTAATTTATATACATAAAACAGAAGACATGGGTGGGAATGTTCTTGGCAAAAACAGGGAAAAAATCCAATTGTCCATCAATGTAATCAATATTATCAGAATGAATAAACCATGATAACATTCACACACAAAAATAAGATATATGACACACTTTAAGTGAATGGTATCATGAATCAGGTCCATCAACTTGTTTGGGCCATAAACCTAATTGTTACTCTCATTCCTTTGCTATTTCTGATTTCCTATAGTTGAAAAGTAATCAAAACCTATATAACGAAACTCCTCCATAACTCATGAATCCTTTAACAGTTTTTCACTTTCAATGTCATTACCATAATTAATCCCACTATAATCTTTCACAAGAATTAATGGGGGAAAAAAAGTATCCGAAGTTACTTCCCATTGTATTTGCCATGAAGCCCAAATTTGATAGTATGCATTTTGTGCTCTGATTACCTGACTCATTATTTAGCCTTTTCCAATCTGTAATGCAGATTTTTAAGGTAAAATTTTGTATTACCTGAGTATACCATTCCAGAATATTCTATTTGTTGAAGATCATAATTGTTTTTCCCTCTACTTTGAATACATTTTGAATGAACCATCATCTTCTGGCAAGTCTGGCTCCCATACATTTGGGTTCTCAGTCTGTCATCTCATTTTAGACATCATTTTGGCTCTGAGCTCTTCCTTACCCCTCTAAAGCAGAAAGTTTTTTTCTTTCTTTTTTCTTTTTAGTTAAATTATAATAATTTTACAAAGTCATGGGATATAAAATGATATTGGGATATGTGTATACAATGTGTAATGATCAAATGAGGGTAATTAGTTTATCATCACCTCAGACGTTTATACATTTTTTATATTATGAACGTTCAAAATCCTCCCATCTAGCTTTTGGAAAAAATACAGTCACTCATCATTAACCATATTCACCCTATAATGCTACAGAACACCAGTACTCATTCCTCCTACCTAGCAGTAATTTTATATCCATTAACTGACCTCTCCCCTGTCTCCCCTCCTTGCCTTCCTACCCTAAGAAACTCCTGTCCTTGCTACTATTTGTCTCCATCCAGCTGCCTTTCCTCCATGAGAACATATCACACATGTAGCTATGTGGGTTGGCTATATTTTTCATTAATCTGTAATCTTCATGAAGTCTTAATGAAGCTTAATCTATAAGTTTAATCGAGGAAAGGTCTCCTGTTTATGATCCTACTTTCGATTTTTGGCATGGTTTCTGGAATGCTGTTGTTCTCCATATTTGTTTAATCAGTGAACAAAGGAAAAGAGAAGTTTGAATCACATAAAAATGCATAAAGTGGGCTGGGCGTGGTGGCTCACTCCTGTAATCCCAGCACTTTGGGAGGTCGAGGCAGGTGGATCATGAGGTCAGAAGATCAACACCATCCTGGCTAACATGGTGAAACCCCGTCTCTCCTAAAAATACAAAAAAAAAAAAAAAAAAAAAAAAATTAGTGGGGTGTGTTTTTGGGTGCCTGTACTCCTAGCTACTCAGAAGGCTGAGGCAGGAGAATGGCATGAACCTGGGAGGCGGAGCTTGCAGTGAGCAGAGATGGCGCCACTGCACTCCAGCCTGGGCAACAGAGCAAGACTCCATCTCAAAACAAAACAAAATAAACAAACGAAAAAGCATAAAGTGTTATATTTGCATGTGAGTTAAGCAAAAAGCTCTGGTGAACTGAGGTGCTTAAACATCTCTAATGAGTATTTGAACACACCTCTGGAGTACTCATACTACTTCTATCGCATTTGATGCATATTATATAATGCTTTTTGTTATTTAAATGGCTTGATACAATTTTGGGGGGCTAATTTTTAAATTTTTAAACATTTGTGAAAAATTAGGAAAGTACAAAAAGCCTCTAGGCAATATTCCATAATACTAACTTAAGGTGGTAATTGATAAAATGCTTACATGTAGTTGTTTTACAAGTGTATGAGAACATATTTTGTAAATAACAAAAAGGTATGCAAAATAAAGATATATTTACTCAAAATATAGGCAGTATTACAATTGGTTTTCCATCCTATTTATTTTCATCTTTGTGGAATTTACGATCTAATTGCTATTAGAATTATAACCATAGTGCAAGTATGGGAGATATAGGAAGTACAGACTATAAAATATTAAATGGGCCAAGTTTGATGTTAGCTACAGAATAAAGACTTTAAGACAGATTGAACATGTTGTGAGTTTTAAACTGTAACCTGAACAGGGTGCAGTTTTGTAGACATAGAAATAGAAGTGGCTGGGGCAATTCATTTGGCAAGGGAGGATTTCATTAGGCAAAAATAAAAAGAAGGACTTGAAATGTCTTTTGTCACAAGGGCTGCTAAGTCTCTGAGTGAAGATGGTGGAAAAAACTGCCACCAATCCCCTTTCACTTTAGCACTGGCAAAGGGCAACATAGATAGAGTTTGGGAATTACATAGTTTGCTTTAGTTTCCTATATACCCAAGAGCATTGATAGCTGCTGCTTTGAGCACAAAGTGATCAATGATTTTCAGTGACCTGAGTAAATGGAAAACAATCTTTATCATTGTGTAATTGGCCTGTATACTTTATCTAGAACTTGAAAACACACTAGCATCTAATAAAATTTAGACATGTGTATGTGAACTATTTTTTCATGATATCAGAAAACACACAGTTGACTATTAAAGTTTTTGTCTTGTTTTATTGTTGAATCATTAGGGCCAGCCTATAGTAGGTGATCAATAAGTTTATGTTGAATAAATGAATGGGTGCAAAACCATATTTAATATATAATTTTACTTACTATAAATCAGTGAAAAAGGTAAATATCTGGATCTCAAAGTAAAAGTAATTTCAAATAGGACTTCTTTCTTTATATGTTGATTATAGCACAATGCAATATATGCTAAGCCTTCAGTGACATGGTGGAGAAAATGGGAAGAATTCCTAAATGCCTGAAGATGGGGAAAAAGTGGGAGAGTAAACAAGCAACCCATTGAAACTACTTCTTATGAGGTATATTTCCAGAGTACAATCAAAGGCTTATACAAAACTCAGAATTGGGCACAACGGTAAAACAAAGAAACTCAGTCTAGACTCAATACACAGAAACTGATGAATAAATGGCAGGAACTATACAGCATTAAGTGAGAAAAAGAGAGTCGTTCTAAAATGTATTAACTACAACATCCAGCCTGTGATTGCTTGATATTCATGAAAGTCCAGCACCTCAGAACAGTGAGGTGGGAAACAGTACTGATTAATTAAAGAGAGCTACAAACCCAGTAGTTAACTAGGGCCATAAGCAATAAACCAGGTAGACTAGGCCTATTGCAGGATGTATTCCAGGAATACTGGGCTACAGGTCAGAATTAATAAAGGTGTATTAAGTACATAGATCTCAACTGAGGGGCTGATGATCCTAAAACATATTCTACATGAACTTATTAAGGTTAGTTTACATTCTGCCACGGGGTTGCAGTTGTATTTCAAATTTTTCACTTAAAGGACTAGGGAAAGCAGCTATGTATTTTTCTTCATTAAATGGAAAATAAACTGACCTCCAGCCGAATGGGGCCCTAGATAAGCTATAATGTTGGTGTTTACAGTAGATGACAGATAGATAAATAAACAGGGATAGAGTTATGCCTATGGGTGAAATTCTACTCTACAAATTGAAGAGCTGCAATAGCTATGATAGCTTCTCCTACACTGGAAATATCTGTACTACTTAATTAATTGGTTTTCATTATTTTTATCCCCAACTATTATATAATAAATTATTAAAAATCAAAATCTTAATTATATGAATGTCTATTTCTATTTTTATATTTATATATTTTTGATACAGTAGTTAGCCCAAGTAGCTCATTCATGCTATGTGAAATAGTTTAGCAAATGTGCTAGCAGTGAATTTTAGTTGCAGAAAACAAATGACTAGGGATACTAGTCTTCGGAAGGTATGGAATGACTGCTCTTCAGAAAGTCAGACCAGGCTATATGACTTGAATAAAGATTTCTAGATATGACATTTCAAGACCAGAAGCCTGGGTGGAAAAAAAAATCACAGTAAATGAGCAAAAAAGAGAAAACATTCAAACATTTTTGAGACATTATATGGAAAAGATTCGATACAATCAAGAAAATCGTAAGGCAATATTATGAATGTGATTAACTTCAGGCTTATAAAAACACACAATACAAAATGACAGCTTCAGTTAACTTGCTCCTACATTTTTTTTAAATTGGGATACATATTTGGCTTTAAATAAACTAAAAGAAGTTGCAGGAGAAAATTTAATAATATTGGGGTAGAAAAAGGAAGACTTTACTAATCAAACCAAAGTTAGAATTAATGAAGGAAACCTGACAGATTTGACAACATAAAAGTGAAAACTCTTTCTCTGCAAATTCTTGTAAAATAAGGGTATTACAGATATATGAGAGGAGGAAAAAAAAAAAAAAAACTAAATAAAGACAAAATTGAAGGAATAGGTAAGGACTGCTTTTATTGAGCAAGATGTGTAACGTAAACCAGAATTCAGGACGTGGGAAGTCTAACCAGTATTGAGTCTAAGAACCCAGGGCGGTGGGCTAGCCAAGTACATAGAGGAAGATTAGCTCTATACCAGATCACACAGAGCAGTTCTATAACAAGACTCAAACAGGAAGACAACACAAGCGTCCAGTGAGATACCCATCTCTAACACCAGCGGGCGAAGACTTTGAGACAGAAATAAAACGTTGAGCAATTACATTGGTTGGTAAGTAAATAGGCAGTTATTTTACCAGCTGTTCATAGCATAGAGGGCTCTGATAGCCTTTGTCTTCCCTAGTGGCATCCTAGGTATGAGAAGAAAAAGCCTAAAGCTGTAGGGTTAGCTACTCTCTACTGCCAGACAATTACACACAGGTGCACACACATACTGAGCATAGGCAGGCAGGCTAGGAGATGCCCAGGTCTTTGAGAGAATTGTGACGTTACTGAGGAAAGGTAACTTCTCATACAGTAGACTCTTCTAGGCTTAATATGGAGATTTGGGGTTGTATTTCAATATTATATTAGCTGTGAAAAGTTGCTAATAAGTACCTCGTGATCAAGACTGAGGTAGCTTGTGAGGGTGGGGACATTTCATTTGTCAGAAGCATTAGAGAAACACTGAGTCAAGAAAAAGTAAAAATATCTCTTTATTGCTAAAGTTGATGAAGTCCCTCATATCTTCAGGTACACCATCAGTCTCTAAGAGTAAAATACCCTATAGAGTGTACACTAAACTTAATTGGACACAGATTACTTTTTTTTTCGTAGAACATATTAAAGAACTGTGAATATGCAGCATAGTTTATAAAATGCTGGGCTAGGAATTAACTAAACTCTTCATAGTTTGGAAAGCATGGCTTCGAATAAGATGAATATCAAAATATAGAAACACAGGAATATAAAAATAAGCAAAAATCTTAGCAAAGTAGTTTGGCTCAGAATCAGTCAGTTTACATCCACTCAATCATTCATTAAATTCTTTACTCTGTAGTCCAACAGTGTTCTGGGCATTAAAATGATGAAAATAGTTAGACATTGCCTAACCTCTCAAAACTTTTAATTAATAATAAAATTAAGGACACATGTGTTTGTTAGTTTTCTATTATCTATTTATCTTTCATTTTCAAGGCAAGACTTATTGTTTTATATTCAAAAGGCATGTCCTTAAATTACATATCTAAGACTCTATATCTAGTACATGATACTGGCATTGGTAAAATGATCGTTAATATAAGGCAATAGATATCTGAGCTCTAACCTGTGTGATAGTCAAATGAAAAGCAATGGAAGCAAGTCAGGAATGAAAAGAGAACAAACTATTATTCCCTGAGTTTCTAGTGTGATCCATTTATTTCAGGCACACATGCATTAATTCATTTTAACTCAAACCTTTATAATACACTGAAAGTGTACACTACCAGCTGTATTTTATATAGCAGAAAAGGAAGCTAGAAATCCTTAGTATCAAGGATTTGCTGACATATGCACTAGAGTTCAAATGTCTTGCTCTTTCCATTGTGCCATTGTTCCATGCATATGACAAAGTCAGGAAGGCAGTGTGATTTTGAACAGCAAAAATTAAGAAGAAAGAGCCTGAACCTCAGAATGCAGAAAGTACGATTGGTCTGAGATAAAGTAATCTGACGTTTGTAGCAATGTCTGTCTCTGAATCTGTTCATCATTCAGTCAAGGCTGGTTCAGGAAACAGCCCAGTGTTTTCAAGCCGTTGTTACTTCCCCATTCCTCCTTCTTCACTTTCAACTCTCTGGCAATGCTGCGCTAAGAAATCATTGAACGGCCGGGCACGGTGGCTCAAGCCTGTAATGCCAGCACTTTGGGAGGCCAAGACGGGTGGATCACGAGGTCAGGAGATTGAGACCATCCTGGTTAACACGGTGAAACCCCATCTCTACTAAAAAAATACAAAAAACTAGCCGGGCGAGGTGGCGGGTGCCTGTACTCCCAGCTACTCGGGAAGCTGAGGCAGGAGAATGGCATGAACCCGGGAGGCGGAGCTTGCAGTGAGCTGAGATCCCGCCCCTGCACTCCAGCCTGGGCGACAGAGCCAGACTCTATCTCAAAAAAAAAAAAAAATAATAATAATTGAACATTTGTCCGTGAGCGTGTGCACAATTAATGGTATATCATTCATAGAAACAATGGAAATAATGCATATTTTATATTTCAGCTCTGGCACAAAATTAATATTCAATAGCTGTATATTACACATGGTAGACTAAATTTTGTAACATCTAAAACAAAGTAATTGGAGTACAACAATAAAATTATATTTTTACGTATAAAGAGTTCAACACAGACCTTTCTGGTTGGGTAGCTGTCCTTCAAGTAGTGACTTAAAGGCTCAGTCTGGCTTCACTCATTGGCTCTGCCATTCCCCTGTGTCTTGTAGTCCTCCAGGGAATCATGTATGTATGGCCAATACACCACCTTAGCCAAAAGACGGTCACATAATTGTATTACTTACAAGGAGAATTGGGAAATGTAAATGAGTTTTGTGCCTAAAAACAAAAGGAAAATGATTTGGTGAGCAGTTAGCCAAATTTTGTCACATTTCACTTTTCTTGACATACAATGTCTACTTCTCTCTTCTTGCACACATATAATAGATACCATTTGTTTGAGATATATACTAATCAGTGATGATCAAGAAATAAAAACCTCTACAGAATTTACAAAAGGAAGGGGTTTGATACAAGGAATTATGTGGTTAAGAAAAAGGAAAAATCTACCAAAAGAAAAAATCCAGGAAAACTGCTGTTCACTGTGGCAAAATCAGAATTCCTCTGCATTTCAGAGAGACTTTTTCATGATTGCAGTTGCCTGTAACCCCAGTGATTTGTGTGTGCTAACTCAAAAGCTGCTCAAAACTCATGTCTGCTCTCTCCTTACACATCTCCCTTTCTCATGAAAGTGTCTTATTATTTGTGGAACCTAACCCAGTTCTCCCTGGCAAGGGAGACTGGGACATATAATTTCTCAGTGTTTTGCCTGTATGGCACAGGAACAAAGTGAAAACGTGATGAAAACTTACAAGCCATCAAGAGACAGTGGTTGGCATCGGAACAAAAAAGTCTTCATCAACTTTTGCAACCATTTTAACCCTTTCAAAGTCTAACGTCTTGTAGGGATTACTCACATGTTGCTCCTTTTGGTTTGGCATCATGTGGACTAAAAAGGCAAATTATCTTTATCCATACCCTCACTCATGCAGACAACATGTAATGATTTCAAACTCCAATTTGACAAGGGGAAGAATGGGAAATATACGGGTGTGTACTGATCCATAGCAATTCTGAAATCCTGCTGGGCACGGAATGTGAAAATCTTATATTTGATTAAAAACTGGCATAGTGTTAAAATATGTAATACATTATTATTAACTACAGTCACTCAACTGTGCAGTAGAATGTCAGATCGATTCTCACCACAAAGAAATGTTTAAGGTGATGAATATGCTAATTACCCTGATTTGATCACACAAAATGCATACTTATATCAAAACATCACATTCTGCCATATGGATATCTACAATTATTATTTGTCAATATAAATTATCACTTTAAGACCAGAAACTGATGTCGCTCTGTATGAGGAACTCCTCTGTTCATTGCTCTCCATGACCTGTGATTTTGCCCTTGGGTATCATTCTATTTGGTTCCTTCAGAAGCAAACCCTGTGAAATAACTTTCCAAAGGCATTGCATTGTGTTGGCACAGCATTTCCTGCTGGAACAAATTCAGGGCCCCCAAGATTGCTTTTCAGATAAACAAAGGCTTTTTTAATAATGGCCTTGTGCTTTTGAAGCAGGACACTTAACTCTGAATCTTAGTATATACTGAAATTAGCTGTTTTAAATCAGTTTTATGTTCTAGTCATCATACCTGAAGGTTTTACTTTTTTCCCTTAGAATGCATTTTCAAGATCGATTGATTGGTTTGCTTATTAGCACTCATCTCACTACATTTTTTTTGTACTTAAAGGATATACCTTAAGGTTATGTGATATATCTAAGTGTTATCTGGAGGTTATCTAAGATAGTCTTGAGTGGGAAAACCACATCCTTAATCTGATCTTTGATCCAAAGCTGAATCTTAACAGCATTTTGTAACTCAAAATCATTTTCAGTCTTATGTTTTACTGCTTGGAGTCTACAAACAATATTTTTTTCTAATCTCTCAAGGCCCTATATTTCTGGTCATTTTCTACTCACTTTCATTTATGTTTTCCAACTGGCCAATTCTTGTTTCAAATCATATGTAATTATACTATGTAACACACACATCATACCAACCAACACACATTCCAACATTCTGGTTTCTATCCTTTGCCCCTAGCACTTCAGTGGACACATAGTCTGACATTCAAGTCATTTTAGAGGAGTTTCATCATATAGTTTAGTGTATATTTCTGTTTCTTTGTGGGTCACATTAGTATCCTGCTTCTGTATTAGTCAAAATATATTAAATAATATAGCAAAAAAATCCTGCATTGTCAGTCAATTAACAAAATATTATCTTACTTCTGGGAAACTCTCTAAGATGGTTGTCTTGTAGGAATCACTCTGGGAGTTTGAATATGATCAGATCTTATTGTTTGAAAATCATGGAACTTCCCCACTGGGGTTAAAGTCCACCCTTGGTTCTTCTATAGAGCATAGGAGGGATAAGAACAGATCATTGTGCCAGATATCCACACTTGTCATCTGTGGCAGAACACAGTTACCTGACTTCTGTAAGGAAAATGCGATATGTAGTCTACTCACGTTCACACAAAAACAAACAAACAAAAAAACACAAAACAAAAACAAGCAAACAACACTTAGCCCATTTCTGCAACAAGTTGTTTCCAAATGCTTACAGTGAAATGTTTATTACATATAAAAAAATAGCTGTAGATAACGAGGCCACATTTTAAAAGAAACATGTTAACAAATATTATTCATAAAAATCACTACCATGGGAAGATACACATTCATTTTAATACTACATCAATTACTCAAACAATTTAAGATTTTCTTTTTGTTTTTACCTTTTGGGTAACTTGTAATACCACACAAAGTAATTACTATTACTATATGATAATAACTCAAAACAGCCAAAATTTCCCTGTTATACAGAAACAGAAATATTACCTAACTTAACGGAAAGTGGTGAGGTTAATTAAAAACTATTTTTCATGTGTTTTCTACTGCTTTCATGTTCAGTAAAAGACTGCATGTGTTGAAAATAACTTTGTGAAAGAAAGTTTGGATATAAATTTTATAAAAAGTTAGCTGAGTTTTGCCATTAAATCAGTCTATTATTTGACGAAATGGAAGTATTTTGAAATGACAGGTTCTTCTCCTACCTTATTGGGGGACCTGAATCAGATTGATTTTTATTTTTTGGTAAAATGACCAAAGATAACAGATAATTCCAAACTTAGTAGCTAAGACTGAACACTGACCACACATTTTCTATAAACCCTTACCCAAAACTTACTGAAGAAAGAGTGAGTTTATATCCAAAGTTATCTGTAACATTATATAGAGTATGTAAAAATGACTAAACTTGGCAATTCAAAGAAAAGTGCTAGACTTTTTGATAACTTGCCCTTGTTATTTCAGCTAGAAATAAAACCAATCTATAGGTCCATCATTAGTGTTAAAAAAACAAAACAAACAAACAAACAAAAAACAAAAAACAGAGAGCACCAAAAGAAGAACAAAAGCACAGGAACTATCCCAAAACTTTTCAGAGAAAAGGGATGATAAAAATGGCAGATTTGCCAAACTAAGATGTTGAATATAAGAATTTTAATCTAAATACTACAATGTACTCTTTGATCTTGTAAATAGAATGCAAGAATTTGGAACCCTGGTTGAATTATCTTAGTAAAGGAAATACATCTTTTGCCAACCATACTGTGATAAATTCTAGGTCCACAAACATGACTAGGCCTTACTTTAAGTCAGATACTTTTCAGTCTTTTCAAGGACATACCTGAGACTAGGTAACTTATAAAGGAAAGAGGTTTAATTGACTCACAGTTCAGCATCTCTGGAAAGGTCTCAGAAAATTTACAATCATGGTGGAAGGAAAAGCAAATGTGTCCTTCATATGGCAGCAGCAAGGAGAAGTGCCGAGCAACAGGGGGAAAAGCGCCTTATAAAACCATGAGATCACATAAGATTTCAATCTTGAAAACTGTTTACAGATGAATAATTAAGATTTTTACTTCGAAATGTCTATAGTCTAGTGTGAAGAAGCAGAAGAAAGTCAACAATTATAATGAATATAATGTTTGTATCATGACAACATTGTGTTACAGGCAGACAGAGAAGAACAACATAGGAGTGACCTCTTGCATTTGGTGGATATGAGCATATATTCCAGGGAAAGAATGCTGTTGGAGCTACTTCTCAGTAAAATACAAATGTTTTCAAAGAAAAGAAAAGAGATGTTCTAGGTAATTCAGTAGCACGAAAAAGGCAGAAGAACATTAACAAGCTACGTGTATTCAGAGGAGGACAAATGGGTCTTATTGATTCTACGGCACTGGAGGGAATTCAGGAGCTTGTTTGTTTAAAGTTTTGAATATAAGGTTGAAATGTTTTGACCTTATTCTGAAAGCAATTTGGGACCAGGAAAGGCTGGTAAGACAGACAAGTAACAGAGCTATACTTATGAGAAACTACTCCCGCAGCAATGAGCAGATAGGAAAAGGGTAAGAAAGAAATCAGAAAGACCAGTTGTGAAGGTACTGCATTCTGGTAAAAGGGTATGGAGGCCTGGAATGGGGTCTTGACAATACAGAAGAGACAATGCTGTGAGCTATGTATAAAATTATGATTCAATAGTGTTTAGACATGAAAATTAATAGAGTTAAGAAGTCAAAGATGTCTGTGTTCTTGTCCCCTTGCTTGAGCAACTGCATGAAGAGATGTGCTATTAGTATTTGCCAAGTTGAAAAAGTCACATTGAAGGTAGAAGTATTAGGAAGAATTTTGTAATTTGGCTGAGGGAACTGTGCTTGAATATGTGATTTTGAACATTGAGAAGCAGTCTGGTTAAGATAAAAATGTGAGGCCACAGGCATATACATTTGGATGTTAGTTAAATTCATAGACAGATTGGATTTCTCAGGAAGCAAGTTGAGAGAAGGAACACAGGAGAACCAGATTATGCCATAAAAAAGAGCAAAATAAAGAAGCAGAAGAAATAGTAAATAAGACAAAAGAAAAGAATTAGGTGATCATATGGAGGTCAAGAGAAGAATGCATTCCAGAAAGACTTTCAGGATTAAATTATTTTCACAAATTTAAAAAGAAAAGGCTTGAAAATATCTATTGCAAGTGGAAATAAAGAGTTTATTGAAAATCTTGCAATTACATGACGATTTGTTTAATTGACTCTCAAAAGTGCTGCTTTAATAAAAGGAAAACAAGTTTGCATTTTTTATGCTTATAAAGAACAAATAAATTTATTCAGACACAATCATTTAATGTAAATTTATCAAATGTGCATCAGTGAATACTTTGTCAATATGCTCATTGCAACCTTTTGGATGATTAGTAGATCCTGTGGAATCTACATAACACTAAGCAAAACAAAACAAAAAGAAAGAGAGAATATCAAGTGCATTTATTTACTATAAATTCCCTAAACATATATGGCACAGAAATTTACATGACTCTCCTGCTAAAATATTCCCATCATTGGTTTTATTCAATCATTTTTGTAAATTAAAAAAAAAATCTCTCTGCTAAGAGACTTGTTTATTTTTGCCTTGGGATAATCAAGGAAGCTCCAATCTATCAAGGTTTTTATTTACGTGCAAAAATACAGAGTATTTCTAGTTACAATAATTCTAGAAATTCCAAAATTATAAATAGACCATGATCCCCAAATTCATTTGTATTTGAATTAATAACCTATTTTTCTCATAAAAATATTATAAATGCTATTTAGCTTGCTAAACTACTTCACAAAATACCTATAAATAATACTGTATTGCTTTGTTTTCATGCTGCTCTAAGGACATGCCCAAGAGTGGGTAACTTATACAGGAAAGAGGTTTAATTGGCTCACAGTTCAGCATCTCTGGGGAGGCCTCAGGAAACTTACAATCATGGTGGAAGAAAAAGCAAACGTGTCCTTCACATGGCAACAGTAAGGAGAAGTGCCAAGCAAAAGGGGGAAAAAGCCCATTACAAAACCATCAGATCACGTGAAATCTCACTCACTATCACAAAAACAGCATGACGTTAACCAGCGCCTGGATTAAATTACCTCCCAGAAAGATGAGATTCAGGTAGGGAGACACAGCCAAACCATATTAAACACTGAGTAACTGCAAATCAGAGTTAACATCTATTGATTCCTAACATGCTAAATACATTAAAATACGGGCTTTATTCTTAACAACTGTTAGCACATATAATCATTGTTATTCCTATTTTATTGATATATAACAAAAAATGCAGAGGTAGTCAATTTTTCCAAGTTTACCAGTTTGCAAGAGGTTGAACTAAGACTAGAAAGTTTGGATCTTATTCCAAAGCATATAATTCATGCCATTTAAAAACTTCTACTATAAATAAATTCAAACATGTACAAAAGTATGAATAAAAGTATAACCTCTTATATAGCCAGCACTCAGCTTCAGAAAACTTCTCATTTTATGACCAGTGTTGTTCCATTTGTATCTTCATGAAACCTGCCGAGATCAGCTCAGTTAGGGAGACCCTAACCCAGCGGCACTAGAGGAATTAAAGACACACACACAGAAATATGGAAGTGTAGAGTGAGAAATCAGGGATCTCACAGCCTTCAGAGCTGAGATCTCAAACAGAGATTTACTCATATATTTATTGATAGCAAAGCAGTGATAAGCATTGTTTCTATAGATTATAGATTAACTAAAAGTATTCCTTATAGGAAATGAAGGAATGGGCCGAAATAAAGGGGTGCGTCTGGCCAGTTATTTGCAGCAGGAGCATGTCCTTAAGGCACAGATCGCTCGTGATATTGTTTGTGGTTTAAGAATGCCTTTAAGCGATTTTCCGCCCTGGGTGAGCCAGGTGTTCCTTGCCCTTATTCCGGTAAACCCATAACCTTCCAAAATGGGTGTCATGGCCATCACGAACATGTCACAGTGCTGCAGAGATTTTCTTTATGGCCAGTTTTGGGGTCAGTTTATGGCCAGATTTTGGAGAGCCTGTTCCCAACAAAACATCTCCCTCCACCTCATCTGTATTATTTTGAAAGATCTCCTATATCATACAATTTCAACTTGAAATTTCACTGTGGCTCTATAAAACACATGGACTTTATTTAGCACTGTTACAATATAGTTGACCTTTCAACAATTCAGGGGTTGGGGTGCCAATCCCACATCCAGGTCAAAGTCTGTGTATAGCTTGTTACTCCCTGAAACTTAACTACTGGTAGTCCACTGTTTACTGGAAACCTTACCAATAACAAATCCCTACCTACTACTATTAACTCAAGATGTATTAAAGACCTAAAGGTAACAACTCAAACTATAGAAATCCTAGAAACCTAGGAAATACCTTTCTCGATGTCAGCATTAGCAAAGGGTTTATGACTAAGTCCTCAAAAGCAATTGCATCAAAAACAAAAATTGACATGTGAGACCTAATTAAAATAAAGAGCTTCTGCATATCAAGAGAAACGATCAAGGAAGTAACAGACAGCTTAAAATGGGAGAAAATATTCACAAACTATGCATCCAAAAAAGTCCTAATATTCAGAATCTATAAGGAACTAAACTAACAAGCAAAAAACAAATGACTATTAAAAAGTAGGTAAAAGACACAAACAGACACTTTTCAAAAGAAGACATACAAGTGGCTCACAAACCTAAGAAAAAAAATACTCATCATCACTAATCATCAGAGAAATGCAAATCCAAACAACAATGAGATACCATCTCATACCAGTCAGAATGACTTTGTTTTTAAGTTAAAACAAAAATAACAGATATTGGCAAAGCTGTGAACACAAAGATACACTTATACACTGTTGATGGTAATATAAATTAGTCTAGCTACTCTGGAGAGCAGTCTGGAGGTTTCTCAAAGAACTGAGTTGAACTACCATTAGACCCAGCAATCTCATTACTGGATATATATGCACAGGAAAATAAAATGTTTTATGATAAAGACACATGCACCCATATGTTCATTGTAGTACTGTACACCATAGCAAAAACATAGAATCAACCTAGGTTCCCATCAGCAGTGCCATGGAATACTGTGAAGGCATAAAAAAAGAATAGAATGAAATCACCTCTTTCGCAGCAATGTAGATGCAGCTAGAGGTCACTATCCTAAGTGCACTAATGCAGAAACAGAAAACCAAATTGCACATGTTCTCACTTTTAAGTAGAAGCTTAGCTCATTTAAAAGTGAGAACATGCAGTATTTGGTTTTCTGTTTCTATATTAGTTCACATGCACACGAAGATGGGAACAATAGACACCGTTAACTATTAGAAGGGGGAGGGAGGGAGAGGAGCAATGGCTGAAAAGCTACCTATTGGATACTAGGCTCACTACCTGGGTAATGGGTTCGGTCCTACCTCAAACCTCAGCATTATGCAATACATCTTTACAACAAACCTGCACATGTGCATACTTATTCTAAATTAAAAGTTGAAAAAGAAAAAGTAAAGAACACATAATTTGTATTTTATTTGTATTATGTACTGTATGTTTACAACATTAATAAAATCTAGAGAAAAGAAATAGTTATCAAGAAAATCATCAGGCAAATACATTTACTATTCATTAAATAGAAGTGGATGATTATAAAACTCATTAATCTTTATAATCAAAAAGGCTGAGGAGAAGAAAAACATAGAGAGTTTCTCTTGGTGTGACAGAGGTGGCAGAGGTGGGAGAAAATCCACCCATGAGAGGACTCGTACAGTTCACACTCATGCTGTTCAAATGTCAGTGGTACCATGATAACATCTAAATGAAAATAAACAATGATTCCTTTATATTTTCCTATGCTTAGTAATTACTTAAATCCCCCATTGTCTCACACAAAATTCAAAGATGATTTACTACATTCAAAATCCAAACAAGATCCACTTAGGACATTTTGTTGATTTGTGTCTTTCAATCTCTGCAGCTATAAACCCTCTCCCTCATCCTTATGTTTTAAAATTCTTATCATTGATTTATTCACTAAACTGAGTGATTTAATTTGCAGAGTTTCAATATTGCAAATGTTTCTGAATACATCATAGAATTGTTTTACAAGTTCTTCTATACTACTTATTTTCTGTGAATGTTAGGACCAGAAGCTTCAAAAGCCCACATTTATACTTTTATTGTACACTGCCTATAAGTTGGTTAAATGTGTGCATTAATTACTAATAAAAGATAAGTAAAGATGAGGTATTATTTATTAGGTAAGATATATGTTAAGCTGTATGTGTAACCGTGAGCCAAAATAGCTCTGGTTTAAGTTAAGTCTATATCTCTCATTAATATCAATCTGGAAGTAGGAAGAACAGGTGGAATAATGGCTGTGCTCCACAAGGTTTCCCAGGGATCCAAGATGTAGCTATCTTTTTTTCCCACCATTGCAAAGTTACTATCTTTCTTTCATGAACCATTATGACTCAACATTAAGTACTTATTGTTACCAGCAAGTAGGATGAAAAGAGAAAACTTCCTTCTAAGAATCTAATCAGGATGTTGTTCACAGTACTTCCACACATAGAATTCATCACAAAAATACAGTTTCAATGGAAAAAGAAAATACAGTGTTGTCTATTTGCTGAGCTAAACATTTTCTTACTAATAAGAAAAGGAGAGAATAATTATTAGGAGATAAGTTAACAATTTCTAGCCCACAAGGCAAACCTCTAAAACATTTGAAGTAAATAATAATGAAGCTTAACCACTGTGACTTTGTTCACGAGCTCTCGTGTTCACGCAGTTGTGACAGAACATTGGACTAGATAGATAGTTATCACTTTTAATGACAAAAAAATGCAATTACTTTTGTACCAGCTTAATACATAAGCCCAAGTCTAGAAGGTAGCCTAGTCAGTGGTATATACCAGATGGAAACTGAACTTCTATTCCCTTGGTGTTACGCAAACATTAGACAAAATAAACAGAATATGGGAATGTAAAAATTGTGTGGTGGATATTATTTTTTCTATGTTTTGTGTTTACAATACATTATACATTTTACCTATCTGGTTTCCTCAAATACATGTATTTGAGTGCCTGTGTGTATGTGTGTGTGTTCCTATCCCTATCCTTATCTTTATATTTATTTTTGTATTATATTTTTAAAGTACAGTTTTTATGTGTGTAAGGGACTTTTTATACATCAATGGCATATTCCACATATTTTAGAGTTGACATTTATTTTCCATGTAATTTATCTTTTTATGAATTAGAAAGAATTAAAATATTTAGGTCAAACATTCTCTCAAAGGTGAGTTTGCTCAAGTCTTATCTCTTTTCCTTCAACCCTCATACTTCCCTGCTTACTGGATGGAATGTACAGTAGAACTGTGAGGGAATTTATGCAGAGTCAGAATTCAATAATGTGATAATGGCAAATAAGAATCTAGCAAGTTAAGTGAAGGATAAATGAACTAACTTCTGTTGAATACTACTATCTGCTGCATGTTAGGTACTGAAATAATAGATTTTACATATATAATCAACAAATATAATGACAAATGCTTGAGCTATGTGTTATTAACTGCTCTTTTCCTTTGTGAAAATTTTGGTTCAGAAATATATGTTTCCATATTACTTTGAGAGGTGGTAGTCTAGAATATTCATCTAGATCTTTAATATGCCAAATTGCATTGTATTTTAAATATACTTTAAAATATACAATGTTTCTGCCTGTCACAGAGCAGTTTGCTGCTTAAAGATAAATCCTATGACTCTACAAAAGGATTTCACAAAATCTGTGGACTCGGCCTGAAGTCGTGATATAAATATATGTTGTGTGCAATACTTTAGTCAATTAAGCTTAGAAAATTTTGAGTCAGTCTAATTTAATTACATTTCTTTATTTTAGAACATCTCAGTATTTCAATAAACATTGTTTATATTTGTCTTAATAGGCTTTCTGAATCACTAAGGAAAAAATAATACATAGTATTTCCAGAAATTATTTGTTCATTGAATTATTTCCCCAACAAAGAATATTTATTTTTGTGACTTGAAAGCGTGTACACCTGTATATACAAATTTTTGTGTTTATATATACATATATAGGTAAACACATATCTGCCTACGTGTTTTATAATCATATGCAGAAATATTACAAATTATTGTAATTTATCAGTTAAGTCAGTGCATTTTGGTGTGACTTAAAACTATAAGCAGGAAGATAAAGAGATGCATGCAAGATCAAAAATATTTCTCCAAAGAGGGCATACAAATGGCCAACAGATATATTAGCAGGCACTCAACAACAGTAATCATCAGAGAAATGCAAATCAAAACCACTATGAGTTATCTCATAGCTTTAGGATGACTATTATCAAAAAGACAAAAGATAAGTGTGGGTGACGGTGTGGAGCAAGGAATCCTTGAATACAGTTGGTGGGAGTGTAAATTGGTACAACCATTGTGGAAAATAGTATGGAAATTTCTAAAGAAATTAAAATTAGAACTATATTATGACCCACCAATTCTTCTCCTGGGTATATACCCAAAAGCAATGAAATTTCCACGTTGTACAGCTATCTCTACTTCCATGTTACTTTAATTGATTAATTAATTAATTTTTATTTATTTATTTATTTTTAGACAGAGTCTTGATCTGTCAGCAGGCTGGAGCACAGTGGCGTGATCTCGACTCACTGCAACCTCCGCCTCCTGAGTTCAAGCAGTTCCCCTGCCTCAGTCTCCCGAGTAACTGAGACTACAGGCGCACCACCACGTCCCGCTAATTTTTTTGTATTTTAGTAGAGACGAGTTTTCAACATGTTGGCCAGGATGGTCTCGATCTCCTAACTCGTGATCCACCCGCCTTGGCCTCTGAAAGTCCTGGGATTACAGATGTGAGCCACCGCACCTGGCTGTTACTTTCAGTGTTATTCACAATAACCAAGATATGAAAACAACCTATGTGTCTGTCAACAAATTAACAAAGAAGCTGTGATATATATATACACATATAAAATAAAATATTATTCCACTTTTAAAAAGAAGGTGATCTTGCCATTTGCCACTACAACATGGGTGAACCTGGGGGACATTTTGTAAAGTAAAATAAGCCTGACTCAAAAAGAAGTATACTGCGAGATCCCATCATATGGGGATTCGTAAAACCAAACAAGGCAAATATCCAGAAATAGAGAATAAAATAATTTTTACCCTGGAAAGAGGGAGCAGGGAGGAAATGATGAAATGTTGGCCAAAGGATACAAAGTAGCAGACATGTAGATTCAGCAATTCTAGAGATGTACAACATGAGGTCAATAGTTGCTAATGTGGTATGATAATAGGAGTAACTAGGTGAGATGGTGGGTGTCTTCATTTGCTTCACTATAGTAACAACTTTATTATCTATACATCTATATGTGTAACATCATGTTGTATATTATAGACAATAAAATTTATAAAAATCAAGACAACAGAACATAAAGCAATTGTATCACACAATGACAATTAGCATGTTATACGGAAGCAACAGATTGCAATGTGTGTATCATGTGTATATAAAGACCATGGTGCTTTGGGCTGAACTAACATGACCTTACAACTTTCAAGGCATTTGTGAACAACATTTAGGCATAATTCAAGTGTGTTACAACTGTGGTTAGCACTGTGTTTTGAACAGGCAGTGCCCTCAAGAAATAGTAAATTTGTCAATGAATTTATTATTACGTTAAAGCATAGACTTACAAGGAAAACTTAGATTTTAAGTTTGGAGGAAAACAGTGCAAATTTTGTCTATACTGAACTTGATTTCATGAGGTGCTTACACACATAAAATATTCTATTGCTTAGTCAATTCTTCCAGAAGAGACTCCCTGAGAAATTACCTTTGCTTGGGTATATTAGTTCCTTCTTGTACCTCAGGAGAGGCAATTTACCTTTCAAGTATGAAGAACTTGCTTTGAGAAAGTGTTTTACTCATTCTGACTCCCTGGAAGATTGAGTCAGATTTAAAGAAATTGCACTTTATTTTTAGCAGGTTAGAGTCAGATGTGACCAATAACGTGTGGCTTTTACAAGGGTTACTTATTTTATCTAACTCATCTTACATTGTGTGCAATTCTTGTATCTCTGTCATGACATAAAATCCTCAAATCTAAGAATTTACTTCATTATTTACACTAGATATATATTGAAAATGAGTTGTTAACCCATTTCCATTGGGTCCAGCTGGTGACCATGTAAATTCAAAAATGTATTCCATTTTTAAATATTCCATAGTTATAAAGTAGTTTAAGACATTATCTCATTAGAAATTTATGGTGGTTCTTTAAAGTGAGACTGGAGAGAAAACGAGTGATTTTTTCAAGGTCATCTGAGGAGCAGAATCACATTTTGAAAACAGGTCTTCTAGCCGGGCGCGGTGGATCACGCCTGTAATCCCAGCACTTTGGGAGGCCGAGGCGGGCGGATCACAAGGTCAGGAGATCGAGATCATGGTGAAACCCCGTCTCTACTAAAAATAGAAAAAATTAGCCGGGCACAGTGGCGGGCGCCTGTAGTCCCAGCTACTCGGGAGGCTGAGGCAGGAGAATGGCGTGAACCCGGGAGGCGGAGCTTGCAGTGAGCCGAGATTGCGCCACTGCACTCCAGCCTGGGCCACAGAGCGAGACTCCGTCTCAAAAAAAAGAAAAAAAAAAAAAAAAAGAAAACAGGTCTTCTAACCTTCTAACTTCAGATTAATGTTATTCGTACAGCACCACAATGCTTTTGATTGCATATAGGAGAAACAGGAGATAGAAAAATAAAACTGTAATTAATAGCAATTCTTCAGACGTTTTAAAGCATGAGCATCATAAAATTGCTCAGAATTGAAAATTAAGCTTTGGTAGTATTAGAATGTGTGAAATATTTTTCACATGTGATGAAATCTATTTATCCATTCATTTAGAGAATGTGTCTTCCTTATTAATCAACTATCATTTTTTTTTTGTCTTAAACTTTCATACATCCCACTGGATATTTTAGTCACTTAATAAGATCAAACAGGATAAGAAAATGCAAACCATCAAGAAAATAATCCTTACATCGTTATACTTTTGTAACTGTGGTAGAAGTTGCATGAGCAACGGCACTAAAATTATTTAGGTTGTTAGTCGTGGAATTTGGACTAGTTAATTAGAATCAAAAGAGAAGAACCAATTGCTGAAACATGTACGTGTATTCTGTTACAAAGCCATCAGATCTTCCTCTAGTTTGGGATTTAATGTATATCTTATAAACTGGGTCTCAAAAATGTTTGAAAATGAGTAATCATGACTATATGATCATAATAGATATATAATTTCTTATTTTATATAATTTAATCTCCGTGGCTAATGATAAATTGTAGGGTAGAGGTGATTTTCATAGATAAATATATACTACTCAAATATACACATATAAGTATATATACATATACACATATATATGATATATATACCAGCCATATATATGAGTTGTAATTATATGTATATACATGTATAATTACATGTGCCTATATATGGAGTGTGTGTGTGTGTATATATATATGTATCACTCATATATTTGAGGGGTAATCAAGAAAAAATTAAACAGAATTCATATTTCTCCTACTCAATACATTAATAAAAATTAGAGATCATTTTGAAGTGAGAAAGGAAGTAATAATTCTAAGATTCCAAAGCAACATGTACAAATTTATTCATGGTTTAATGTTCTTTTATATTTTGCATTTCACTGGCAACATTAAGTTTTGTATTATTACCTGAAAATAAGCCATACATTAACTGAAAAATAAAGGGGTCTGGAGCCATTTAAAAGATAAATCCATATCTCATAAATGTTAATAGCTAAATTAGTAAAATTTTTAAAATTAACTTACTATGTGATACCAAATGCAGTGACACTTTGAAATTATAGTTTTTTGAATTATATATAATTTTAAATATCATACATGATTTTCAATAATGGTTCTATAAACAGAGATGATGGACATACAAAATTGCCAATAACAAAATGATACATAAATAGTATATAAAACTAAAATAAAAAATAAGTAATAGACACTAATACATAAACACCCGTAAATAAATAAACCTAGGAAGATTTCATGAGCTGAGAAATTAGGGTTTGCGGGAAAGCAGTTGGATAAAGAGAACTGGCAAAATCACCCTCCTCTTCACCAGAGTAGGAAAAAGTTGTACATAATAAAAATATTACAGAACTCTTAAAAGTACAATGAGTTTATGATTTTAATCTGTGTCACAGTTGTACTTGTTCTGTAATATAACAAATACAACAATCATAATTTTATCAAGAAAACAAATCATAACAAATGAGAACTATTAACTCTTTGTGGTGACTAAACTATACACACTTAATCATCATATTTTAAATCATGTCAAACATCTGTGCTGAATACTCTAAATTATCCTTTGTACTTCAATGATTAAAAGCCTGGAAACTGTATTTCCCTAACTTCTTTGCCAGGAGAGTTCTTATGTTAGGCCAATGAAAGTGATTAATGTAAAATTTGAGACTTGGGATTTAAAAACAAAACATTATTCTCAAGGGATAGCCACAGACAGATATGTGGATTACAGAGCTTTCTAATAGTGGATTTTGCTAAGGTTTTGCAGTACTTCCTGTGACCATTCAGTGTGGAACTGTAGACAAATAAGGTAATTGACGGAAACTTCCAGGGACTTTCTAAACTTCATAAACCTAGACTTTTCAATGCTGTTGTAAACGTGTGAATCTCTTTCTGGTTGAAATACATAGAATTAGCTTATATTTTCACAGTGCTCTTTGAATGATCCATCTCCCCAATAAACATTTTGCTGTGTCCAATCTGATCCTCTTCATAAGAGCCAATGACTCATTTTTTTTCAGGATTTGAGACATTTTTGGTCAAAAAGATCAGTACATTTTATCCTATTGTGAATGGGAATAATATAAATAAAGTTTAAAATATGGCCTTAATTTTGATAAAATGAAAGAACCTATAAAGTTTAAAAAAAGGAGAATAGGATTTTTCAGTTTGAGAAGTTGAAAGCCGACACTCGATATGATTTTAAAATCTTGAAAAAATTACAAATGACTTAATTTATGAGAATATCAATTCTCTCTCTCTCTCTTTCTATCTTTTTTGTTTGTTTGTTTGTTTTTGTTTTTGTAATACCAAAATTCAAATATCAGGGCAAAAGGAGCACTGTGCAAAAGATGCAAGAGTTAATTTCAGGACAAACTCAAATACAATCATTTACAAATCCATACAGAATTAAACAGCGGTTAAGCACATTTCTACATCTACTGGCACACAAGAAGTAAAACTGGATATGTAAAACAATTGGATATCTGGAAAAATTGCGTGGAATTTCTTATGGTGTAAATACTCCCAACATAGCATAGTTTCGACTGCCAATGGTAGATATTATTTCCACTAGATACAGCAAGTAGATATAAACAACTTCATAGACACAAATATTAATAAAGAATAGAAAACCATTAGGACATGATGGGTTTTGAGAATTCATTTCCTTTTTAAATATTATATGCTTGATCATAAGTTTCTATAATTAATCTTTAATGATGGCTGTATTTAATAACTAGAAAGCAAGATGACTGAAAAATGAATGATTGGCTCTTGTGAGCCAAGATGAGCTGGCTTCAGCACAACACTGATTTTGTGATATAATACATGGATCCGATAAATGTAAACTCTTGTTCGAAAAAACTTTAAGAATAATATTCAAACTATTTAATCAATAAGTAAATATCTACTATTCATGATATTTCATACTGTATTAGATTATTTGCAGAAAGAGAAATAGAAACAATGAAATACAGAACAGGTTTTTTGAGAAAGCTGCATAAAACATGTTATACACAAATATATTTTTCAATTAAAAAAATCTTATTTATAATCTAAAAATAACTGTATATTTGGTAATAAGGTATAAATAAAATTTAAAAAATATATTTCAAATCACTCTACAAAGAAAATCTCAATAGAGTATTTTCTTTTTTGATATTGCACATTTCTTTATGAAATATGAGTTAATTTATAACATTAATGCTGATACTTTCTCATACATTCACATTTTAAAAGTGATTTATAAATTAAAAATTATTTAAGAAGTAGCTTTTGTTAATCAACTAATTTTCAAGTATTTTATAACTGCCAAATTGTGTTACAAACTGGTATCATTCTATGGCAGAGTTACAAAATAAAAATAGAACAGAATATTTAAGTATTAGAAGTGTTGATTAGTCAGTCTTCGGCAAAGGCTAAATCTAAATTGATTAAAATTTGACTGTTAACATTTTTTTACAAAGTTAAATATAAGCTACATCTTCTAAAACCAGGGGCACAGTTTCATTTAAGACATGAAGTTTATTTTTTATTTATTGATGTGCCATCATCCTTTTCTCCATTTAACAGAACATGCTGCATTTCCTGGCATATCAGGATATTTTACAGAATATTTTTATTTATTTCCTTATATCTCTGTCTTTTCTAGTATATCAAATGAATTGAATCACTTAGTGTGTAGCATTTTTTTTGGTCTGGCTTTTTACATTCAGTATAATACTTTTGAGATGTATCCATATTGTTGCACTTATTAGCAGTTTGTTCTTTTTAATTGTTTAACAGACTTCCATATAATGGATGTACTTCAGTTTCACGATAGGTCATTCCTGATGAAATTGAATTGATTTTGATTTTTGGTAAATATGAATAAAGTTGTTGTAAACATTTGTATAGAAGTCTCTGGGAAGACATGAGTTTTGATTTATCTTTGATAATAAAAAGGAACAGCTTTACTTGATAGTATGGTGTGTGTATATGCTTAATTTTGGAAGATACTACCAAACTTTTTCAAAGGGGTTGTCCCATTTTCACTTATTATTATTATTATTACTTTAAGTTCTGGGGTACATATGCATAACATGCAGGTTTGTTACATAGGTATACATGTGCTGTTTTGGTTTGCTGCACCCATCAACTTGTCATTTACATTAGGTGTTTCTCCTAATGTTATCCCTTCCCCAGTCCCCCACCCCTTGACAGGCCCTGGTGTGTGATGTTCCCTTCCCTGTGTCCATGTATCCTCATTGTTCAACTCCCACTTATAGGTGAGAACATGCGGTGTTTGGTTTTCTCTTCTAGTGTTACTTTGCTAAGAATTATGGTTTCCAGTTTCATCCCTGTCCCTGCAAAGGACATGAACTCATCCTTTTTTACAACTGCATAGTATTCCATGGTGTATATGTGCCACATTTTCTTTATCCAGTCTATTATTAATGGGCATTTCCTCAAGAAGAACAAGCCAAGACATGAAATCATCAGATTCACCAAGGTTGAAGGAAAGATGTTAAGTGCAGCCAGAGAGAAAAGTTGAGTTACCCACAAAGGGAAGCCCCTCAGACTATCAGTGGATCTCTCCACAGAAACCTTACAAGTCAGAAGATAGTGGGGCCAATATTCAACATTCTTAAAGAAAAGAATTTTCAACCCAGAATTTCATATCCAGCCAAACTACGCTTCATACGTGAAGGAGAAATAAAAGTCTTTACAGACAAGTAAATGCTGAGAGATTTTGTCACTACCAGGCCAGCCTTACAAGAGTTCCTGAAGGAAGCACTAAACATGGAAAGGAACAACCAGTACCAGCCACTGCAAAAACATGCCAAATTGTAAAGCCCATCAACGCCATGAAGAAACTACATCAACTAATGGGTAAAATAACCAGCTAGCATCATAATGACAGGATCAAATTCACACTTAACAATATTAACCTTAAATGTAAATGGACTAAATGCCCCAACTAAAAGACACAGACTGGCAAATTGAATAAAGAGTCAAGACCCATTGGTGTATTGTATTCAGGAGACCTATCTCATATGCAAAGACACACATAGACTCAAAGGGATGGAGGAAGATCTAGCAAGCAAATGGATAGCGCAAAAAAAAAAAAAAAAAAAAAAAAAAGAAGCAGAGGTTGCAATCCTAGTCTCTGATAAAACAGACTTTAAACCAACAAAGATCAAAAGAGGAAAAGAAGGGCATTACATCATGGTAAAGGGATCAATGCAACAAGAAGAGCTAACTATCCTAAATATATATGTACCCAATACAGGAGCACCCAGATTCATAAAGCAAGTTCTTAGAGACCTACAAAGAGACTTAGACTCCCATTTTTACTTCTATAAGGAATGTTGAAAAGTACAAGTTGTTCTACATCCTTGCCAGCACATGGCAGTGCCAGTGTCAGGGGTAGTATTTTTGGTATAAGTGTAATTGTATTTCATTAAAGGTTAAAAAGCAATCAATCCCTGTTAATTGTGTACTGTATGCAAACATTGTTATGTATTGTATTACTTCTGTATGGGTTTGCACTAATTAATGCAAAACTGAATTTTTATTTCTCTTATGACAAATGACAAGAATATGTTCATGAAACCATTTGTCATCCATATATATATTTAACTGTCAGTTCGAGTTTCTTGTTTATTCTGTTTTTTTTTTTTTTAATTATTATACTTTAAGTTCTAGGGTACATGTGCATAACGTGCAGGTTTGTTACATATGTATACTTGTGCCATCTTGCTGTGCTGCACCCATCAACTCGTCAGCACCCATCAACTCGTCATTTACATCAGGTGTAACTCCCAATGCAATCCCTCCCCCCTCCCCCCTCCCCGTGATAGGCCCCAGTGTGTGATGTTCCCCTTCCTGAGTCCAAGTGATCTCATTGTTCAGTTCCCACCTATGAGTGAGAACATGCGGTGTTTGGTTTTCTGTTCTTGAGATAGTTTGCTGAGAATGATGGTTTCCAGCTGCATCCATGTCCCTACAAAGGACACAAACTCATCCTTTTTTATGGCTGCATAGTATTCCATGGTGTATATGTGCCACATTTTCTTAATCCAGTCTGTCACTGATGGACATTTGGGTTGATTCCAAGTCTTTGCTATTGTGAATAGTGCTGCAATAAACATACGTGTGCATGTGTCTTTATAGCAGCATGATTTATAATCCTTTGGGTATATACCCAGTAGTGTTTTTTCTTAAATGGAATTGTTTATTTTCTTATTATTGGGCCTTGAGATGTCAGTATATATTCTGGACATAAGCCTTGTATCATATATGTGTTTCACAAATATTTTCTTGCATTCTGTGGCTTGTCTTTTCACTCTCTTCATAGTGTCTTTTGAACCACAGGAGATTTTGATTTTAGTGAGTTCCATTTGTTTACTTTTAAAATAGTTGTTATTAGTTTTTTTATATAACAAGATATATAATGCAGTTCAAGTTATTTTTTTACATGGGTTATGATGTTAGGTATGTCTTAGACTTTGCGTGTGTGCGTGTGTGTGTGTGTGTGTGTATCGATACTTGAATGTTTTTGACTCTGTATGTTGAAAAGATTATTCCGTCTAGCCATTAACTGGCAACAAATATGTGGCTCTAATTCTTGACTCCTTATTCCACTCCGTTGTTCTCTATATGTTACTCTTGTATAAACTATTGTACACTTATAAGATATTTTGAAATCAGGCAGTATACAAACCCAACATTATTCCTCAAGTTCAAAACTATTTTTAAGTTATTGTAGGCCCTTGTTTTTGACATAAATTTTAGAACCATTTTGGTAATTTTTAGAAAAAAAGATATGTTGCTCTGATTGAATTGAACCTGCATTGACCCTGTAAAGAATTTGGAAATAATTTACAATATTATAAGAAAGAATTGAAGATAATTTTATGATATTGATTTTTATGATCAGGAACAAAGGATATCTCTCTGCTTACTTAGATATTTGATTTCTCACTCACTATTTTATGGTTTGCATCATATAAATCTGGTATCTGTTTTGTCAGATGTATTGCAATGTATTTTATGTTTTGATGCTATTACAAATGGTGTCATTTCAAATCTGTTTCTGATTATTTATTGCTAATATAGAGAAACATAATACAATATCACACACACACATGCACAACAATACAGCTGTGGGTCTCCTCTTGACCAAAACCTTGTAACTTTGTGAATTTTGTTCTATTATGTTTTATTACATCATCAGCCTACTTATGATTAAGCATATTGTATGTATTTTTTAAATGAATTCTAATGTAAGTACACGAATGAATATATAATTTATCTCTCTTTTTTATTCATAGTGTCAAAATAATAGTTTCATTTTCTCTAGACCAAAAGATTATAATTTGAAGCAAATATATCACTTACCACTTGAATATTATATCAACATTTTAAAATTGAAGATTATTAGTTTATGTTTTTCATCTGACTTTTTTCTCATCGCTTGGTTTATCTAATATTTGGTCTCTGTCTGATAATTCTCACAAACACTCATTGATGAGTTTTGTTAATGCTGTTATTGATACAAAGACAAGGTTACTGAAAAGGGAAAAAGAAAGATATGATTTATCACACAATTGATCCTGAGTGTTTAATGTTGCATCTTGCCTGATTAATATTGTATTTTCACCCTTTTAATGTTAGTCTCTATATTAAATGCCACCAATATGCACAACATCCAATACACTAGTTTACTAATTGCAATTTCACTGAAGATGATTTCACCAATGAGGCCTTAACAAGCATATTCACGATTATCACTAAAATTCAAAGCATGTTGTCTAAGAAAAGGAGTATTCAAATGAGGAAGGCTGACTCTGAATTTAATGATGATAGGTTTGAACTTTTTGGAAAAATAAATAAGAATATTGAGGTTTGGGGGGTCAGAAAAATAAATTCCAAAATATGGCACTTTGGTGTGCTGAGTACTTTCGACTAAAGGAGATTGACTGGAAGGCCTCAGAGGCAATGTGTCTCTTCGATCTTCTCCAACCTTCCTGTCTCCCAAGCCTCTTTCTCCCCTGAAAGGAGTCACACAAACCAGAATTCTACTTCTGCAGGATGAGTCATAGGAAAGAACTCCTCTCCCACAAAGCAAGCCATAAAACCTAGAAAGGTGGTTCTTCTCCTTCTCCCTTGAAGACCCTCATTCTACAGGGATGCTACCCCATACCTGGGAGGAAGGAATCTCACACAAAATGACCAGAAAGAATCTTAACAGATAAGCCTTGCTGGAGTTTCCCCCTCAGTCTAATAGATTATATCTTGTCCAATCACATTTCCACATGACTGTTCATTCTTCATCAAACCTAAGCATAACAATTGCCAGTTTTTCCTGGATCTTTAGGTGTTCATTTCTGAAGCCCTTGTGTCACAAAAAAATTTTTGATTAAATACATTTATTATATTTGTCCTTGTTTACCTGCTTTATGTTATAGGACTGTTGGCAGTTCCCCTTATGATGTTGAGTAAGGGCACCACATCTTTCCACCCCAACAGAAGCAAATGTCATTAAATACATTCCCTTCCTATCAGCAAGCAGCTGGTTAAAGGGACAGTGAAGGAACTCGTACGTAGAAAGAAACTAACTTTTATTTGAAATCATTGATTATTCATTTATTTTACTATTTGCTAAAATTTATTATTCTTTCAGTTCTTAAAAATGTGTCATATTCTGAAATTTGCATTTATTATCCAGTGTATATATCAGTAAGATTATCATTAATATTAATTGCAGAATCCCACAATAGATCATCTTAGAATAAGTCTGAGAACTATTGAATTTTTAATTGTATATAGGCTAGCTTAGAAACAAAAATGATGGAATAGTAACAATGCTAACTTCAGAGACTTGTTAGATTGCTGTTATATTCTGAGATTCAAGTTAAAATGATCAAATGAAATCACTAGGACATCTTGTTCTTATAGGACACAATGTTTGCAATTTAAAATATCACTTTTTTCTCTAGCACTCCCATGTGTAAGAGAATCTATAATACAAGAAGAATTGAGCTATGAAAAAGAATGAAATCATGTCCTTTGCGACAACATGGGTGCAGCTGGAGGCCATTATCCTAAGCGAATTAATGTAGGAAGAGAAAACCAAATACCACATTTTCTCACATAAGTGGGAGCTAAACATTGAGGACACATGCACACAAAAATGAGAAAAATAGACATTGGAGAACACAAAAAGGAGAAGGAAGGGAGGAGGATAAGGGTTGAGAAACTACCTATTGAGTGAAGTGCTCTCTACTGGGGTGATGGGATCATTTTTGTCCCAATCCTCAGCGTCACAAAATATACCAAGCAACAAACCTGCACATGTACTACCTGAACCTAAAAGTTGATTTTTTTTTTTTGTAAAAATAAAATAGTAAAAATAATTGGGACAAGACATTTTGTTTGTCATTACTCATTCTAGTTGATCATGATTCAATTATTGAGTAACTATATGATGTCTTCTTGGCTGCTACATAGAAGATACGCATTGAGGTATGAAACAATTTACACTCAAAGTTCCTTTTAGTTTACTTGACTTCTCTCAATCTTCCTTAACCTACCTCTAGTGTACCAGAAATTTTTGTCTACTTCAGCTTCTTGACATATCTGACTTTTGATTGTTCATTGTGACCTCAGTGGCTACCCAAAGTCACAATTAGCCTTGTCAGAATTTCATTAAACTCTTAGAGCCTCTTGCCTCTATCCTTGCTCTTATACATTCTATTCTACTAGAGTCTCTGTCTCCACTCCTACTCTACCCCTTGAAGATAGGCAGAGATTTGTTTTATTTGCTTCCTAAGTCCTCAATACATAGGACCGTGCACAAGTAGTGTATGTGTAATAAATACTTGTTGAAAAGAATAAATGAAAGATTTCTAGTAGAGGCTGAGAAAAAAAAAAAAAAAAACTACACACGGGATTGTAAACTCATCAAACTGTGCCTCCCATTTACACCCTAACAATAAAGAGTAGATCATCAATTATACCAATCACAAAACTATCTCAGTTTTAGCAACTGCAGTTTTTGGTGAGAGAATAAACAGACATAATATTAAGAGGGAAATGACACATATTTCAAATTTTGTAGAGTGGCAGTAGATGTCTCTTTCTCATTGGCCAGGACTACACTATTCAAGACCTACAGTATCACCTTTACCATTCACAGTTTTATATAAAAAAAGGCAAGAGCGTCACTTTAAGGATGGAGCTCTCAGCCATTCCTAGCTAGTGTTTCTTAAGAGAATTAAGCTTTGATATCCTAAGACATCCATTATATATAAAAATTATTAACTTGTCTCCTATACAGTTAGTGTGATATTAGTTACTACTTAACCGTGTGGGGAAATGAGAACATAGTCATGGAATCAAACGTGGGGTAATTGAGAACATAGTTATGGAATTCATCATATATTTTCTTTGTTTCAAAAGAGAAACTCTAGTTGATAAAGGCCTGATGGAAGTGGTAAATTATGTCATATCAACGTTTATTGAAACCTACTCGTTTACTGGAAGAGCGTATAAAAAGGTTCAACATGAAGTACCAGTTTCAAAGTTTGATTGGCATTTTACTGTAGAAAACCTTTACATTACAGCTTGTAGCTACCTTTCCACATTTTCCTTATAGAGACTGGGCTTTTTTTTTTTTTTTTTTTTTTAGACAAACACATTGTTGTACAGAGAAGATCTTAAGTATTTAATCCCCCTGCAGGCTTGCTGGAGACCTGCAATTTATACTTGACATAAAATTGCTCTCATGCATGAGAATCACACCAATATGTATTTTCTCTAACTATATAAAATTTTATCATTGCAAATATTTTTCCTTAATTTACTTCTACAAATTTTCTCTTTTCTACGTGCTGCCTTTTAACAAGTCTCAGGAGAAGGTAAATGCGGTTTGAATATCTACCACAATTGCCCCCTGAAACTGTGAGTCATAAAAAATAAAAATTTTCACAGCATGTTTCTAGTAATTATTTAAAAATAGGTAAATCAGTGTAGTTCAAACTCTATTGTTATTTGTGTCAGTAAGCATCCTAGAATAAAAGTTTGAAACTGTACTTACAGTTTTATTGCAAAAAATAAAATTAGGTAATTTGCAAAGGAGGAAACGTATAATATATTTACTTAATGAAACACACACATTCACACACACATTTACATTTTCCTTTTTCAGAATTATTCAGCTTTCAATAATTAAATCATACTTAATAATACATCACAGAACAAAAATTTTATTTCCCCAGTAATGAATGTTCATGACCAAAGAATCAATCAAAAGAGTATTCTTTTAAATTTTAATAGACATGAAACATTCTAATGAACGCGAATACCAGCTAACAAAGATCCTTAACCCAGCGTACAAACAAAAAATGTAAATTAGCAAGGCATGCAACATAATTATTGAGTGAAATTTCATCCAATTATCAAAGGTACTAGTAGTCCTCTATAAATTAGTCAGTTTCAGGAATTGTGTGGTTTATTTTCTGTTTTGTTTTATTTAAACACCAACATGATTTGACTATGAAACATATGTGACTTACCAGCTATTTCTTGTAGTTGCTCTCCTGTCTGGGCTGCTTTGATAAAAGTTAGTCCTTTTATTAATCATCCACCTCAAAACTCTTTTACTTTGAGATAGCTCTTCTATTAATCCACAACGTCAGTAAACTTAACATCTTTAACTTCATAACCCAAAGGAATTGGCTAACTACATAAAAAGTGTGAGGCCCCAAGAAAAGGCTAGATTCTACTTTCTTTCTTGGCTTTTTCATGCTGAGGAAATGGTCCTCTCATTCTAGCTTAGGAAAAGACACGCAGAGACCTAAACAAATGTGAAATTATACCGGACCCTATGCGTGCTCCATCTGAACAGTGAGTGGTCTGCAAGCTCTGAGTGGTTTTCCAAGGACAAACAATAAGTGACCTTGTGGGTTTGGCGACAGCCACGATTTGAGATTTTGGTGGAGAGGAGCGAGACCAGCAATGTCTTTAATGGTTTTAATTTTATTTCAAAATGTTATTTTTTTTTTTTTTCTGTGAATTTAACTCTGACAGAGTTCAAGAGGACAATTCTAAACCAAGGGAGTTGAAATAAGGAACATATTTATGGTAAGATGTAGTGAAAGCCTTATTTAATATGTTAGAGAGATATTGTATAATCACAATTGTTATTGGTTGATTTAGCGTATAGCAGTGAGTTACTCTCTTAATTCTGTTTTCTATCATTTAAAAATTTAATATTAACATGAAAGATTTTAGCATATCTAGGAAAATCTTTTATCATGCTTTGTTAATTTGATTAAGTACTATATAGCAATGAACAATCCTATATTATGTTACTAATTTCTTTGTAATGTAAGACAGAATGTCATGGTACTTAATCCTTATCATTAATGAAAATGCATGGAAAAAGTAAAAATAAAACTATTTTGCAAATCTGCATTTTATTTTCTTTCTTAATTTATTTGTTAAACATACTAAACATTACACAGAATATATTTTTTGAAACACAGTTTCACTTACAAAATAAGTTTTGTTCCCCTTTTATTCTCACTCTGCTATTTAGCATAGTCATAATACATGATTACTTTGGCTTAAAAATAGTCCCAGCTACTTGGGAGGCTGAGTTAGCAGGATAACTTGAGCCCAGGAGTTTGAGGCTGCAGTGAGCTCTACAGGCCAAGTATCACTGCACTTTAGCCTGAACAACAGAAAGAAACACTGTCTCTAAACAAATAAATACAAATTTAAATAGAGACTACTTAATATTTTATAAAAGTTAGTTCTGTAAATGTTTATATGACTGTCTTTTCTCTTTTGTAAACTCCCTAGTCCAAACAAGTATAATTGAGATAATATCTTTTTCTTTGTAGCTTAAAAATATTTAATTGTTTTCACTACATTGAAGATACATTAGCTATTTCTTTTAGTGGTAGACATCTAGGTACCAAATCTCGTATTTCAATACTTCCTTTTCTTCAAATCAACCTAATGAGGTTAAACAATATATAATTTTATGTTTATTTCTCAAATATTTGAGATGTTTCTTAATAAATAGGTTTTTGTCCTATAGTTTTAAAAGTCAGAAAATAGAACAAAAAATAAAATGACAGAAAAAGAATTCCATTCTTTATAGCAGTCATTTCCCTTTACATAAAGCTATATTTCAATCATAAAAAGTGAACAGTCTGTTCCATATGATTTTCATATTCATGTAAAATCGACTCTTCTTTCCTAGAGGCAAATGTGTTATATATACACTATTTGCTGTATATCCCTCGAACCAAAGTATTGTCAAGTTCCTGAGTGGTTTTATAACAGTTAAAATATTGTATGTATTAACTGTAACAACATTGTGATAACATTGTGACAAATGAAAAATTCTTTTTCTGTAGTTTCCAATTTTTGTTTTCCCCTATAGAAAACTCTTCATCAAACTCTAGATTCCCTTAAGGGTAGTAATCTCTGGGTCTTATTGACTCCAAGGAGGATGCTGTTCTGTCCCCGTGCTCATCTTATTGAGACAACAGGTACATAACTCTCCCCTACCGCTGTTTCTAATGCAGTGTGGCATGATGGTAGTCGGGTATTTTCAGTGATGGTTAGCAGCTTAGTCATCAGAATCCTTCTCATGGGGAGCTAAATAAATGAACAGCAGCAGTGCTTAGACTTCCTGAGAGAAACTGGAAAACAGTGTATTATAGAGACAGCAGTTAATCACATTCCATACCTGTGACTCCATTAAACAAAGTTGACTCATCTGTGTAATCTCAGAGTTACCTTCCAGAGAGATTCTAGAAAGCTGTTCAAGTCTTGGGGTTTTAAACAAGGCTCAAGGTGAAAAAAAGAGAGAATCAGTACCCTGTGGCGATTCAAAATACATATATAATTTTTAAAATTGGGATCAAATGAATAAATATTTCTTTTAATATATTTTTAAAAACAAATGCAAGGATGATAATCATAAACCTTCCTTAAAATAGCATTAAAAGTATAACTTTCATGGGACATAATACTTAATTATATCATTCAGGGAAATTGTAGAGTATTTTTCAAGAGGATCATTATCTTGAACTCCACACTCGCCCAAGGACTACAGATATCATCTAGAAGCTGGACATGAGAAGGATATGAATTTGCCTCTAAAATCTCCAGAAAGAAACACAGCCCTACTGACACATTGATTAGCCCAGTGACACCCATTCTGAACTACACATTAGTCAAATAATAAATGTGTTGTTTTAATCCACTACTTTTGTAATAATTTCATAAACAAGTGATAGAAGGTGGTTTCTGATTTCCTTACTCTGTTGTTAAATCATTGCATCTTAGAATTGAAGAAAATAGGTTACATTAAATATGACTAAAATAAACATATGTGTATATATACAAATGTCTATATATGTGTGTATATATATGTCTATATATGTGTATATATAAATGTCTATATATGTGCATATATAAATATCAGTAATTTAAAATTATATATATGTGTATATTTACAAATGTCAGTAATTTAAAAAATACGTGTATATAATGTCGGTAATTTTAAAAATATTTGTGCACCAATTATAAAATAATTATTATATGTGTATATTATACATGCATGCATATATATATCAATGTCAGTAATTTAAAAACGTATGTGCATCAATTATAAAACAATCTTATTTTTAAAAAACTTTAATTCATTTAATAATACTTCTTCATTATTCCTAAGAATTTGAAAATTTAATATGATTCCCAGGATAACAATTATTTCATCTGAAAATAATGAGAATTTTTCAACTTACTAATGATTATGCTTCCAGGTTTTTTTTTTTTTTTTTTTTTTTTTTTTGAGATGCAGTCTCGCTCTGTTGCCCAGGCTGGAGTGCAGTGGTGTGATCTCGGCTCACTGCAAGCTCCGCCTCCTGGGCTTGAGCCATTCTCCTGCCTCAGTCTCCCCAGCATCTGGGAGCACCCACCACCAGGTCCTGCTAATTTTTTTATTTTTATTTTTTATTTTTATTATTTTTTTTGAGATGGAGTCTCGCTCTGTCGCCCAGGCTGGAGTGCAGTGGCCGGATCTCAGCTCACTGCAAGCTCCGCCTCCCGGGTTCACACCATTCTCCTGCTTCAGCCTCCCGAGTAGTTGGGACTACAGGCGTCCGCCACCTCGCCCAGCTAGTTTTTTTTTTTTTTTTTTTTTTTTGTATTTTTAGTAGAGACGGGGTTTCACCGTGTTAGCCAGGATGGTCTTGATCTCCTGATCTCGTGATCCGCCCGTCTCAGCCTCCCAAAGTGCTGGGATTACAGGCTTGAGCCACCGCGCCCGGCCATTTTTTGTATTTTTAATAGAGACGGGGTTTCACCGTGTTAGACAGGATGGTCTCGAGCTCCAGACCTTGTGATCTACCCGCTTCCACCTCCAAAAGTGCTGGGATTACAGGCGTGAGCCATGGCGCCCGGCGCTTCCAGGTATTTTTTAAAGAGATACAGTGGCACTTTATTGTTTCAGGTATTGTCACTTTTGAAGCCGAATTAGATAATACTAGCTCATGGCAAACTAGTTGCCTTACGTTTGTTTCCACTAGAATGCCTCAAAGCTTTTAGGATGATGCATGGTTTACACATTTAATTCTCTAATATTCTCTCTTTCTGACATTTTTATTGGTTGATTGATTTTTTAAAGCAATATTTTTATTACTTTTAGTAACATTTTTATTATCCACTAATGTGAGAATGTAGATATTGTCTGTTGAATATAGTAATATGATGAATTGTACTGTTAAAAAATAATAGTAAAAAAAAATCCCCGAACTCCGGAAACAATTTCTATTATCATCTATTTTAATTATTGCTAGATTGAATTTGCTTGTATTTCATTAAATATTTTGTTTATATCTATTTTTAAGTGGCCTGGAGATAATAACGATATTAGCCAGCACTCATGCAGCATTTACCACATGCTATAACTCTGATAACTCTCTTACATTTATGACTTCCTTTGGCCTTCAGAACAGCCTTTAAGAAAGTATTCTATTTATACCTCTATTTTACAGAGGCTGAGTGCTATGGATTGCATTGTGTCCTCCCCATATTTATATATGGAAGCTCTGGAACTTCCAACAAGATGGTTTTTGGAGTTGGGGCCTTGGGGAGATAATTAGGTTTAATGAATAATGAATACCAAATGATGAATTAATGAATAGTCAAGTCATGAGGTTGGAGCCCTAATGATGGTATTAACATCAGAGCTCTCCCGCTGCAAGATGAAGACACAACAAGAAGGAGGCCATCTGCAAGCCAAGAGGTGGGTCTTCACCAGAAGCTGACCATACTTGCTATTCTGATCTCAGCCTCAGCCTCCAGAACCGTGAAAAAACAAATCCCCATTGGTTAAGTCACTCAGTTTACAGTATTTTTTTATGGCTCTTTGGGTTCACGAATACAATGACAAACAAAAAAGAAAAATGACTTACCTAATATTACAGAGCACATAAGTAATGAAGACAGATGGAATCCAGTCAGGTTGGTTCCAAAGCATTTACTATTAATCACTTTTGGTGTGAGGACTATGCTTACTTCAGAAAACACATTGGAAAGATATCCATATATTCCATAATCATGTAAGTATTTCTATTACAAGGAAATAAACTGATTCCATAAAAAATCATAGTGCAGACTTTAGTGCTTGTTTTGCATTTCTTTTTGATAACCTATATTCCCCCCGTATGTTGGTGAAATACGTGTGATTTTTCTTTTCTTTATAAGTCAAGTATTTCCCTAAGATACAGTGCTTTTTTTTTCTTACATACTTAATTTGTCATATAAATCTAGCGCACTTTTTTTCTTTTGCCTGCAGAGTCAGTAATTTCTTCAGTTTAGAAAATATTTTCTCTATAATAATTTGAATAGTTTATTTGCTCATTTGTTCCTTATTCAAAGTATTTTATTTTATTTTATTTTATTTTATTTTATTTTATTTTATTTTATTTTATTTTTTTTAGACGGAGTCTCTCTCTGTCACCCAGGCTGGAGTGCAGTGGCATGAATTCGGCTCACTTCAGCCTCTGCCTCCTGAGTTGAACCAATTCTCCTGCCTCAGCCTTCTGAGTAGTTGGGATTGCAGACACA
Organism: Chlorocebus sabaeus; assembly: GCF_047675955.1. Taxonomy (NCBI): domain Eukaryota; kingdom Metazoa; phylum Chordata; class Mammalia; order Primates; family Cercopithecidae; genus Chlorocebus; species Chlorocebus sabaeus. Next base: position 22,005,399 of record NC_132930.1, on the reverse strand, counting down.
TGTCACCATGTCAGACTAATCTTTGTATTTTTAGCAGAGATGGGGTTTCACCAAGTTGGCCAGGCTTGTCTCAAAGTAATTTAAATTATTGGCTAATAGAGTTCTAAGCCTAACTCTAACTCAACACTCGCACTAATTCTGAATTCAGTACTAATTCTGTTCCTAACATTAACCCATTGAGGTTTCATCCTCCTTTTTCTATTGATCTGTATTTTTCGTCTCCCCCTCTTAGATTCTCAACTAGGACTAGAAGTTGTTTATTACATCACATATTTTAGTTTTTATGTTATTTATTTTATTCTTAACATCTTTAAACATTTAAAAACTATTTTTACTATATTTTAGTTTTATTAAATAAATTACGTTATGTCTCTTCCCCTAATATCATTTCAATCAAATCTGTGATCTTGTCATATTGTCTACAACAATTACATTGTAGATTTCATGTTTTCTCCCAAATTAATGAAAGCACAAGTCAGAAACTTTATCTTACTTAAGTTTTTCCAAGTTATTTTTATTATTATTGTTGTCTTTTAAGAGTGCTTTATTTTATATCCTTATCATCCTGGAATCATTTTATAACCTATACTTTAGTTTTCATTTTGTTATTTTTCATTGAGTGATGAAATCTTATTCAAACTTAGTATCTTTGACCAAATCAACAGGAGTATCTTATTGATTTCCTGTCCTTCTTTGTTCTCCAATTTCAGATTTTAAGCCATAGGCTGATTATCAGGTGGCAAGAGAGTCTCTTGTTTAGAAAGTGCTTTAAAAGAACTTGAACTGGGATAACTCAGTGGGTAAACCAGGAAATGAACTTCTATTTTCACAATGATTCTCTTTCTTCTTTTAATTTGAACTATATTGGACCATTTGCTATTTTCATGAAGAATCAAACTCTTCAGTAATTCAGTCTCTTTGCAGGTACTTTTTTCTCTCACTAAAAAGGTTCTTGCCATATTTCAGGAGCCAGTTAACTCCCACTCATCATTTAAAGGTAATTTTGACCATTATCTTTTGCTAGAATTGTTCTGTCATGTCTCTGTCTGTGCCAGGGTATAATCTCAAATTGCATGGCAACTTGTGTGTGCTTATTTCATGTACTATACCATGAAGGCTTTTATCACTATGTGCCTTCCTGTAGACCATATTTGGTTTACCATTTTTTTTAGCTTCTGATTAAAAATAGCTTTTCCTTAAAAATGCTTTATTAAAAATATATTCACAATTGTATCTGCAATTTCAACAGCTTCATGAATTATCCCAAGCATATCTGTGTACAGCCTAACATTTCAAAAACCTAGGTAACCACTCCAGGTAGGTGCCTTTTGTTACAGAGGCTCATACAGACATGCACTTTATGATTTTGATTTATCAGAATAAAACAAAACAAACAGGACAAACCTCAGCAAGAAGTGAGGTGACTTCCAGACATGCAGTTCTAGGGACACTCACAGTAATATCCTGTCTCAGAAACAGACAACTTCATTGTGTCTTTTCTTTATCTTTGTACAGACATGCAGCTCTACTGATACTTAATAAAACTTGGAATCAGTGAGGTTATATCCTCCAAGGGAGGGGAAGTAGTGTCAACCAGCAGACAACCAACTCTGATAGCTTTCTAAGCCGCTGCAATCTAGTGTACTTGAATGAGGTTCCCCATGATGGCATAAGGATGCCTGTAATACATTATCCTATTTCTTATTTTCATCTTATCTACTGTCTGTCTCATACATACATGTTCAAAATATGTTTTCTAAAGAATGTTTTTAAAGTTCATTCTGCCTATTTCCCTCAACTTCCACATACAAAAATTGGTATCTTATTTACTGCGAATTATTTTTTATATTCGTAAACCCTTTGGCCCTCACTTTTATGTAGAATTGGTATAATGTCTAATTATCAAGGCCACTGTACAGCTTACAAGTAAAATATGTGAAAATGTAATCATTGAATAAAAAGTGTTAAGATTGCTGTTGCTATTGCAATTGCTAGAAGCATTTAAGTCCATCAATATTGAGTTGAGTATCTACTATCCACGAAGCACTGTCAGGTTGAGATCACATGCCTATCGACTCTACATTTAGAAGCATTCCTATTCCTGACATGATTATACTTTTTTCTTCTATAAAAGGATAATCTGTTACTATTACAAATGCACATTTAGAATCAGTGTATCAGCCCAAGGAATTCTATGGTTTCAATTTTAGGTCTTATCAAGAGAATGGCTTAATTTTCATACCATGGTATGGTCACGTATTCTAGAGCTAGTACAATTTTAAATAGCAACTTTAGAGGTTGCCTGGAAACAACACTGGTTGCACATTAAGCATCAGTGTCAAAATACTTTAAGTGAAATCATTTGTTCTTTTCCTGTTAGAATAAAGAACTTTGTACCACACTCATAAAAGAAATGCTGGCAATTGTTTACTTAGATTCTTTTATCTGACTATTGTTTTCGAAATTTTATTTGTTTACATTTATCCAAATGTTGTATTTACTGGAGGTTTCTAAACAAATACAAGTGCATTCTTCATATTAATTTTTTATATTGGCTTCTAAAATAAAATAATTAGAATGTCAACAAAATGAGGAAAATCATTTGAAAGGTATAATACAGTATGGTTAGCTGAAATTGTCCTGCAAAAGAGGAATATAGACCAATGTCAGAAAAATGTCTGAACTTGGTCTCTTATCATCTCATACATTTAATACTGACAGTCACATGTCACCTCTCTAAGACTCATGATTTTCATCTGCAAAATGAGGGTAGAAATTCCCCACTATATGCTTCACAGAATTGATTTATTAGACTCAAAACATGTGACATACTTAAAAAGCACTTATAAACTGTGAGCCTCATGAATGTAATATATTTTTGCTCATATAGTCAAAGTCATACATTTTTTCATGAATATAACCAGTAAGCTTTCCTGTAACTCTGATTGACTGTATTGAAAAAGTTGCACTATTATGAAGTAGGGAAAAATGATTGAACACAGATGAATCAATGTAAATCTACTTCTGCAAGCGGAGAAAATTGAAAGTGCTCACACATCCACCAAGTTTAAGGAGTGTTATTTTTCTGCATGAAGAACTGTCCCCTGAGTGTCTTTACAGTCCCTAGCAGCTAGAGATTGCCCAATAAATGACAGTTATTACTGCTATGTGCCAGGTGCTATGGTAACAATCAGTAGATGGCAATCTAAGCTGTATTATTACACAGTTGAAATAATAACTTTAACAAACCTACAAGATTCTTAAGCCAATGTTGTAGCTGAGGAAAGTGAAAAGCAGAGAAATCAAGAAAATTGCACATAACCTCGAAACTCATTGGCATTAAAAAAAAAAAAAACTACCATTTTATCTCACAATTTGTAGGTCATATCAGCAGGGATTATATAGTATTTCTTTGTGTTTCATATGATGTAAATTATAGTCACTTGGTTATTTATCTGGAAGCTGGCCTGGCTTGATCGCTTCAGGTAGACTTCACTCATAAGTCTAGGGCCTTGTGGGAACAACTGTGAGAAAGGGCTCAAATGAGTTATATTTCTCCGCATATAGTCTGATATTCTTTCCTCCTGGTCTCTGTAGAAGGTAAATCAGCCTCTGTACACAGTGACTCAGAGCTCTAGGAGAGCAAGACAGAACTTGCCTAGCGTCTAGATCTGGAATAGCATCATTTCCAGTGTGCTTTACTTATCAAGGGATTCATACATTGAAAGGGTGGTGTATTAGTCTGTTTTCACACTGCTAATAAAGATATACTCAAGACTGGGTAATTTATAAAGAATAAGAGGTTTAATGGACTCACAGTTCCACATGGCTGAGGAGGCTTCACCGTCATGGTAGAAGGCAAAGGAAGAGCAAAGTCCAGTCTTACATTGCGGCAGGGAAGAGAGAATGAGAACCAAGCAAAAGGGGTTTCCCCTTATAAAGATACCAGGTATCCTGAGACTTATTCACTACCATGAGAACAGTGTGCGGGAAACCACCCCTATGTTTCAGTGACCTCCCCACTGGGTCCCTCCCACAACCCATGAGAATTATGGCAGCTACAATTCAAGATGAGTTTTGAGTGGGGATACAGCCAAACCATATTAGGTGGAAGGTAACCCTTTTGCATTTTCCAAGGGATGGGGCAAAATATTCATCTTTCATTGGAAGAATTTGTAGCTGAACTGAATCTACCACAATGTTCAAGTCATTTTGGTCAGAATATTATTTTGCCCCAAATTGCTGTGTATTAATCAGGGTTCTCTAGAGAAAAGAGCCAGTAAACTGCATAGAGATATTTAAAAGGAAATTTATTATGATAATTGGCTCATGCAATTGTGGGGGCCAGAAAGTTCCATAATCTTCCATCTGTAAGCTGCAGAACAAGGAAATCTGATCATTTCATTCAATCTAAGTCCAAAGGCCTGAGAAGCAGGGGAGCAAATGTTGTGACTCTCCATCCAAGGCCAAAGGCCCAAGAAGGAGGAGCTATGATGTCCAAGAACAGAATAAGATGGAATGTCCTGGTTTAAAAGGACAGAGAGGTCATTTACCTTTCCTTCACCTGTTTCTTCTGTCTGGGCCCTCAGTAGATGGTAAGATGCCCACCCACATTGGTGAGATGGTCTCTTCTTTACTCAGTCCACTGATTTAAAAGCTAATCTTTTCCTGAAACATCCTCACAGATAAACTCAGGCCTAACGTTTTACCCGATATCTGGGTATCATATAGCACAGTAAAGCTGACACATAAAATTAACTGTCATATGTTCTTGTATGTATTTAATGAAATCCTTCCATCACTTTATCCAAGATATTTTATTGGGTGACACATAAGACTAATAATTTTTTAAAAATATTTTATGTTATTTTAAACTTATATCCCTGCCTTAGTCAAATGATGTGTCCTGGTCATATACCCTGCTTTTGTCACTAAGAACTTACATGAAAACATGAAGTGCTCACTCGGGTTCATTTGGCCAAAATGTAAACGTCCTTAAAACTGATTAATCGGAAATAAAATTTCTAGATTAAATATTATTCTATATATTTGTTCATAAGCCTCCCCCTTATGGTCACAAATACATAGGATGTTTTTCTCCATAATATGACAAATCAATATATTTTAAAAATCAAGCCTTTTTTATACTATAAACATTAAACTTACAAAAACATTCTATAAAAATTTCAAAATGCTCTTAAAATCTTTTTATTACTTAACATTTTTAGCTTCTGAGAGCAAAACTATAGAAGATTTATAGACAAATTGCTATCAAATCAAATTAATCAAATAAAATTAATTTTATAATATGTTTTTAACCAGTCTTTATTCCACAAAATGTCTTGAACAAAATCCAGAGACTCACTGCCAATGATTAGCTACGTCCTTCTTTGGAAGTTAGGATACTAAAATGTATTTACTGTTTTACAAAATCTTTAATCTTGACACAACCTTGTTCTGGAGGATAAACCATATAGATTTCCTCTTTCTTGATTGTTCTTTAATATCTTTCATTTCCAGAAAAATATATGTGTTAAATGCAAAATTCTGTGTGGCATTGCATACGACCCCAGTGCACTATGAGTTCACAATTGAAGATGACTTTTAAGTGTGGATTAGCTAGTGTGTAACATAATGGAACCTGAGGAAGCTTTTCACTATGTCACTCCCTAGACACTAACTGTCTCACAACTTCTCCAGGCATAAGGGATAAATACTGCCTTTATGATTGCTTGGCAGACCTTGGGGACTCTGTTTCTGGAGACCGATATTTTCCCCAAACTTACATATTTTTGTGTATTTGTATTAGCAAGGGAGACATTATGCAGACCCAAATCCTTAGAGTATTTGGATATTCCTATCCTTTCCTTAAATAAATAAGACTGTGTTTCTGTACACAGTGGCACTGTTTGAGCCATTATTTTTTCATTCCTATCAATAATAGCCTATTAACCCTAAAGTTCGATTGCTCTGTCACTTGGGTAAGTTACTTTGCCTCACTAATTCGCATTTTTCTTTTCATAAAAATGGGATAATACTACTTATATTCAGCTCACAGGGCTGGTATAAGAATCAACACAATACGTGCAAAGTTATTGTTACAATACATACCACATAGCAAATGTTGATTATATTTTATATATCACATTTAATATCTTGGAGATCTCCCTCTCATTAACATGACACATCCATTATTTCAACCAATTTGACAACTATAGTTGGTTTAATGCCTTTTCTCTATAATGTCTCTTCATCTCTTTTCTCATTGATGGATAATTTAAACTAATTATTGCAAAAACCACCTATTTTTTCTAACACTAAACTTCTCTCTCTCTCTTTAATTACACCTTTATACTTCACTTCACTCTGCTTTCTAAAATGATGATTTGGCATATTTCTCACTTGCATTCCAAGTGTTAATAAAGTTCCTTTTCCTTCTAGGGTACACGTGTTAATTTTCCATTACCGCTTTATCAAATTTTCACAAATGTAGTGGATTAAAACAACACATCCTATAATGCTGGAGGTCAGAAATCTATAATCAAGGTGGTAGCAAATCTGTATTTCTTTTGGAATTACTTCAAAGGTGAATCCATTTCTCATATTTTTCAGATTGTGGAAGCTGAACATGTTGCTTGGCTCTTGGCTTCTTCCTGGTATCACTGGTGCCACTTGTTGCTGTAGTCACATTTCCTATCAAAGACTGATCCTTCTGCTCTCAGAAGGATTCTTATGTTTATATTGGGACCATTTGGTTAATATAGGATAATCTTCCCATTTCAGACTCTTTAATTTAATCACTTATGCAAGTCCTTTTTACAACATAAGGTGACATATTCATAGATTTATAAATTCACAGACATCTTTGAGGGGCCCATTATTCAGCCTACCACCATATATATTCCAAATTTGTGTGAGTTTTTTCATGATTTCTTTTCTCAACATGCGTTTCCTCTTATTTTGTGCCTGGTGAAATAGTACTCAGTTTCAAAAAAAATCAGCCAGAATGTTTGGCATCTTCTATACTTTCATAATACACTAATATTTGTGTCATATTAGGACAAATTTTGCTGTATAATCAGTATACATGTATTTGTCCACTTTTCTAGATTGTTAACAATTTGAAAACTGAAATCTTTCTTATTCTGTGTTGTTATTCTCATGTTAAACATAGAACCTTGCAAAAGCTTGCTGTTTATGAGATTAATGAATCCACTTGCCACAGCTTGCCTGAAAATTTAGACCTGGAATGACAGCTTTGAGGGCCACAGTGCATTGATTTGTTATTCTTCATATCAATTAGGGGTCTTAGTTGCAAAACAACAGAATCCCCTACAGCTGTTTTATAGAGAAAGTGAATATAATAAAGAATGTTAGATAGCTCATAGACTTTCCCAGAAGACAAAGAAATAAGCTTGGGGGTCATGCAGCCATGAATAATAGCCAAATCATACTGTCAGGCTGCTCCTGTGGGGCCCAGTAAGATGCTATTGCTACATACAGACACCTAAAATCACACACCACAAATGTTACCGCCAGGACCTTGGCTACTGTTGCCTCTGAAAAATAGACTCTCCCTGCATCCTTTATAAGGAAGGATATCACAAGGTTGGAGGATCTGAGTTTTTCCAAGGGAACACCTGATACACAGAACCAAGGGCACATGTCTGCACCCCTAGATGTATAGAAGGCATTCAAAACTGTTAAGTTGTTAAAGAGTTGGGCAATTTCAACTATGCCTTTTCCAGAAATAATGTAGAATTAGATAAGCCCATTGCGTATTTTTTTTTTTTTTTTTTTTTGAGACGGAGTCTCGCTCTGTCGCCCAGGCTGGAGTGCAGTAGCGCGATCTCGGCTCACTGCAAGCTCCGCCTCCCGGGTTCACGCCATTCTCCTACCTCAGCCTCCCGAGTAGCTGGGACTACACGCGCCCGCCACTGCGCCCGGCTAATTTTTTTTTTTCTATTTTTTAGTAGAGACGGGGTTTCACCATGATCTCGATCTCCTGACCTTGTGATCCACCCGCCTCGGCCTCCCAAAGGCGTATATTTGTTTTACAGAGAGAACTTGAGAAATCAAAACTGTAGCCTGTAAAATAATGACATTTGTCATTTGCAGCAAATTTCGTTTATAATTTTATGAAATACTCATTTTTATGTAATGGTCCAGTCAACTAGGTAATGCTGTGAGACACACACTTAGCAGAAGTATTGAGCAGTGACTGATTTGCATTAAAATATGATAAAACTTGTCTAGAGTAGTAATGTATAGTTCATTAGATTAGTAATAGAATTGTGGTCCATTTTCCCTTAGGTTACCAATCAAAATCCATCACTATGTTTTAGACATGAAATCGACTCTTTTTCTGACAGGGTTAATCACTTAGTCCAGTCCGAATTGAAATAGCTTCCTTTTTAAAGAACCAAAATGCAGTAGGAGGATAGGATTTAAAACACTAGGCTTCAAGTCAGGAAACAAACATTCTGGTGGGCCAGTGAGAAGTTAAAGGACATAGGAAAAAAATTAAAATTCTATATCTTTCATGTTGTCATAGGTAGAATTTAATAAGTAGACTACACGTCTTGGGTCTCTGATTGATTTAATATTATGTGAGTAATTAGAAAGCTATTTCTCAACATATATTACATAGACTGGAAAATGAAACGTGTAATCCATTGAGAATAAAATGTAAATTTTACATGAAGTAGTGTTCTATTTTCTGCACTCCAGAAAGCTACTTTTATTTCTGGAAAATATGATTGTAAAGTACACAGAAAGTTTTGGTTCTTTGTCCCAATTCCTCTGACCTTATGCAAGGAACTGATTTCTCTCCGTCTCAGCATTATCTGAAAAAAGGGTATAACCATGTTGCTTTCCTTATACCACAGGGTTCTGGCAAAAAATCACATAAAGAATGCAGAAAGAAGTTATTATCTTAACTGAAATGTTACACTGTTTTAAGGGTCCTTTCTGGGTGTGTTACCGTCATTGCTCTGCTACTGCAGGACTTCAGTGCCAAACAAATGCATGACAACTTAGTTAAGATATTGCCCTGCAAAGTCCAAAATATGTGAAGGTATTCAATTACAAATAGCTGGTGAGTATCTTTGGCTGATAAAGATTTGAGAAATAAGGAATGTGGAGAAAATTGTAATTGTTAGTGGAATTAGTAGGTTACAGAAGTTTTATATTATGAAAATATAGTAAGACACAACATTTTTTAAAATGCCAAGCACATACTGCCTACCATTAGGCATTACCATTACACACACCCACACAAATACACAGATCTGAATGTCTGATATATGTATATATTATATATAAAACATATAATATATATTATATATAAAACATAATATATATTATATATATAACAATATATGATATATAAACATATATATTTATATATTATGACATTTATATAATGTTTTCTATATAATATATGTTTTATATATAAACACATATATGTGCACACACAAAAGAGATAAAATAGATAAAAAAGAGATTTATACATACACACATACACATATAAACATTGACTTTTTCTTATTAGAAAAAAAGAAAAAACAAATCATCAATACAAGAATGGTTACTCATATTATGGCATGTATATGTATGCATATATATATGTATAAACTTTATGTGTGATTAAAAATGATTGAGAACTGTATCAGTTGATTGTGTGTATGTGGAAGGGGAACTGTTCACAAGGAATATTTTAAGTGATAAAGGAAGATGCAGAAAAGAGTGTAAGATAACCAACAATTAAAAGGGAATGTGTATTTGACTTTTAAAAATCAAAACATCATGTTGTAAACCTTAAATATATATAATAAAAAAGAAAATAGGTATAGTTGTATATGTGCGGGAGGCACCATGGGCGATCCCTGAAAGATAAAGCAAAATGGTAAAATAATCTGGGGCCACAACCTAATGGATACATTACACAACTAAGGTTAAAAATAAATAGGACACATGCAAATAAGAGGATATAGCCGCATTATTGGACCAGGGTTTACAACAGATAGTGAGTCCAATCATTTTTCCAAGGATCATGAGGTTTCGTTGTCTCTAGAGCAGGCAGGAGGCAATAAGGTATCTGATTGAGAGATGAGTAGAGTAATTTCCGTGGTAGTTTTAGAACAGATGAAAAAGATGAGTTACAGGAAGTAAGTTTCAGTTAGTTTCTTAATCTCTTCTGGCTCCTGTGATAGAATACCACAAGTTGTGTAATTTATAATAAACAGATATGTATTTAACTCACCAATATGAAGGCTGGAAAGTCTAAAATCAAGGGGCTGGCATCTGACGAGTGTTTTCTGGCTGTGTCATTCCACATCAGAAGGGTGGAAGGGCCAGCAAGTGGGTGCAAAAGACAGAGCCCAAAGGTCTGGGCTTACTTTTACAGCACCACACTCCTTAAACTGATGACTACATGAATCCATTCATGAGGACTTTGTGCTAATCACCCAGTCACCTTTTATTAGGCCCTACCTCCCAATACTGTTGCATTGGGGACTAAGTTACCAACATATACATTTTGAGGGACACATCGAAACCATAGCAATTAAAAAGGGTGTCATTTTGAAAGTGATAAGTAGGTCACGTTCCCCATTCTATATACTGAGGTTTAGAGCTGAGCTCTATATGCTGGTATGAAAATGTTTGGTTTCAACATTCATTCAACTTTCTGAGTCCTCCTAGGTTTATAATTCAGTGATAAACTTTTTGTAAAACACAGGGTCAACCCTAATAGAATATATTTATTTAAGATTAATTTAGCTTTCTATTGAGTTTTCTCCTACTTCTTGTAAATATTTAAAAATTTATGTTAAATAAAAAGATTTTGTATTCTGTAAATTTTCCTGGGAAAAGTGGAGGAAAATTATTTAAAAAATTAGATAGCTAGCCATACTTTTTTTGTGGGTAGTGTTTAATGAAAAATAATTTATTACCTTTATTAATTAATACTTATTAATTACCCATAGTGCCTCCTGCACATATACAACTATACACATAATAAGTTATAAATAATATTTTATCCAGGAAATCTATAATTTAGACCTTCATGAACCTAAATGCTATGACCACTTCATTGAGTGGTTTATAGCTCTGATTCTGGAATTATAGAATCTGATGTTCTAATTCTAACTCTACAATTTACTAGTTAATACGTTTAGTATATTCTTATACATTTAGTATATTCAAATTCCAGTTTTCTCATTAAAATTATAACTTCAAAGGGATGTTGTATTTATAAAATAAAATAATGTAGACGAACACTTACAAGAACTTGTCAAAAACTAAATAAATGGCAAAAGTGGTTATTCCTAAATTAAATTATTAAATTATATTTTCATAATTATTTTACACTTAAAAGTCCATAAAAATAGTTTAATTTTAGGTACAGAGGTAAAAAGAATTAGCATTAAGGCAGCATGCCCCCCCACCCAAAAAAAAGTGAGATTTGGAATAAATTAGTCAAACAAATCCTGTGTATATTTTAGGACTGAAAAAGTCACTGATGTGACTTTTTTCTTTGAGGTGATGAGAAATACATTGTTCATTTCTCAGCTTTAACTCAAGAATCAAATGACACAAAATTTGTTAAAGGACTTTTAAAATTGTAAAGCAAGATACCAATGTAAGCTTCTTATGATTATTTTATGTTTCAAATGTCTCTAGACTGACTTATTAGAACTCTACACTTTCTAGATCTTCAGAAAGTTTATTCATTTGATTATCACATTTTTTTAGAAAAGTTTGGGGCTAGGCAACACAAGAGAGACATGACTAAAAATAGCAGCAATGCAGCAAACCTTACCTGAAAGCCAGCATTTTGAAGATAGCGAGAGCCTATCTTTCAAATTAAACCCCAGGGTGGTCTTGAGAGGCAAAGATTAAATGTGATGATCTGAAAGAACTTCTCATCCCATCTACTTATCCATTTCATAAAAACATTCTCCTTTCACCAGTAAGAAAATTTTAACAGGGATTGATGCTTAATTGTATATTATTTTCAGATAGTTCTATATAAAAATCTGTAATACTGTCCGTACTTGAGGTAAATGTTTGGTATATTGATTCCATTCTTAAATGCCAAATATATGTTTCGTCATGGTCAGGTAAAAGGAAGAGTCAGCTGCATTGGCAAGATATTATACATAAGTATGTCACTTGTGATAGCATTAGCGCTAAATTCATCCCTTGAAAAAAGTTCTAAAATGATAGATGAGCCTTCTGATCTTGAATGGATGGGCTAAGTTTATTTTAACAAAATACCAATTAAAATTGAAGTGTCTTCCAAAAGGACATGGGTATAAACCGGGTGTACTCGAAGACCTTCACATTTAATTTATTATGTCGTCTTGAAAGTCCCAGGTTATACTGCAAAGTTCAATCATAAAATTCTGGACCAGGTCTCTCTGCCTAGTCTTTTGACTAGGATTTGCATGATCAAAATGCAAACAAGTGCAATCTGAATGAAAAAGTAGATGAAATGTGGAAGAATATGCCTTAACAGAGACTAGGGGAGAAAACATGCTAACAATAAACAATATTATGCAAACAGTGATAATGTAAATACAAAGTCTGAGGTTTCCACAGTGCTATAGAAATGTATGTAACCTTTATCTATTACAGATAGTTTCTTTACTTTCATGTGTGTTGTGCCTACTTTTATTTTTCTGTTTACTTTTGTTTTCACATTATTTAAAATGAAGCACTAAGCAATTACTATAAACTGAAAACACTAGAACAAATACCATGAAGAGAAAACTACTTGTGATATATCCAAACAAAAAGAAATTAATATGTAGAAGAGATGTCTCCATTCCCATGTTCATTGCAGCGTTATTCAAAATAGTCAAGATATGGAATCGACCTGTGTCTAGTAATGGATAAATGGATAAAGAAAATGTATATACAGTGAAATATCACTCAACCTTAAAAAAATATGCTGTCACTTGTGACAACACGGGTGAACCTGGGGAATATTATCATCAATGAAGTAAGCTAGGCACAGAAAGACATATCCTGCCTGATCTCACTTACATGTGGAATTTAAAAATGCCAAACTCAGAGAAGCAGAGGAGAATGGTGGGTACTAGCGGCTGGGAGGTAGGAGTATTGCAGTGTTGGTTTAAGGGCACACATTTTCAGTCAGACAGGAAGAGTAAGTCATGGAAATTCATTGTAGAGCATGGTGATCGTGCTCTACAATATAGTTAATCATAATGTATGTTTTACATAAAAATTGCTAATAGAATAGATGTGAAATGTTCTTACTACAAAAATAAGTATGTAATGTAATAGAAATGTTAATCAGCTTGATTTAATCAATCTACAAGGTATACATATATCAAAACTTCATGTTATACTTCATAACTATATACACATTTATTTCTCAATTAAACCTTAATAATGCTGAAAAATGAAGACAGAACCATTACAGATTAACTATAAAGAGTTTACAAATCCAGATAAATGAAGTCTGTATGTGAAAAAATCCTATGCATACCCTATTAGATGGAGCCTGAATAATGATGAAGAATCCATGGAGGCTGCAATTCAACTGGCCTAGGAATTTTTTTTTTTTTTTTTTTTTTTTTTTAAAGCCAGAGTCATGAAAGACAAAAAACGAATGTATATATAAATAAAAATAAAAACAATTTTTTCTTGGTGAAGCACTGTAGATTAAAATAACTCAATAGACTTCGCAACTAAGATGAAAGTATTTTCCTTTAATTAAGATCATCTTTAATAAAAAAATAGAGATCGTTGAGTATAGACTGTTTATGAGGAGTGGTAGTATATTGTAAGGGGTTAATTATATTGCGGTTATGTGGAAGAATGACTTACTTGTTGGGCAATACAGGGTGAATATCTGCAGCTAAACAAATATTTTAGCAAAAGTTATATATATATATACACACACACATGCATACACACACATGCTTATACACTTATATATACACATACATATGCACACATATGTGTATACACACATATATGTTACATTATTTTAACTATATTTCCTTTTAGTAGGGAAATATCAAAGTAATACGTTAACGTAAATTCACCAAAACCCTTTATGGCAGACTTGTGGGTAAATTGTTGAAATCTGATATGTGTAATAAAAGAAGTACTGGAAGGCTTTACAGATCCACAAATGCATAATTCTGTATTTTTCTCCTAATTCTATCAGTAAATATAACTTCTAAATTTAATATCTCTACTTATTTTCTGTACAATGAAGACAATAGATTTGGTGGTTTCTCTAAGACCACTTATTTCTAGAATTCTGTGACTTATTTTATGTATGACATTTAAACAATAGTAAAAACGTCGACAGAAAGCAGTTAGTTATGATTTTGCTATTCAGCTTTCTCTGCATATTTTAAGGTTCCGATTACAATGCTACATGTGGACAAACTGCAAGTAAGTCACATTTAACATATGCTTGTGTTAACCAAAGGACAATTAAAAGCCATTAAAATGACAAACAATGGACTTGGGCATTATTAACCTAACTATAAACTAGAAAAAATCCATATTCTAGCAAATTAAAAATAATTTAAATAAGAAAAAAACCTCATGCATTTAAAACTATATTGCTTTGAAGTCAATACAATTCACTCACATGGTGAAAATTAAAGGGAATTTGTTATTTATTCTGCAGCTGAGTAAATTCTCTTAGATTCCTGGGCAAATAATAAACTGAATTCTAACTTATTTAGGAAAGAAGTAAAGAATAAAGATTTGTTCTGTAAATGTTCACTTATAAGGGTGAAGGAATTGAAACTTAGGAAGATTAAAAACTTTGATTATGGACACATCTGACTAGGAAAAACATGGGATTTGGACTCCGATGTATTGGAACTAAGTGTCTGTATCCCTTGGTACTGTGCTATATACTACATGGCACCTTATAAAATTTATGTTGAAAGTTTTTAATCCTGATCCATATGTTTACCATGTGAACTTGGAAAGGTCTCAGTTTTTTTCCTCTTTAAAATAGGATAATAAATTCTGCATTTTGAGATAGTTTGTGGTATTCAACATTGCACTATCGTTACTAAGAGTTGAAAAGGATACAAAGCATGGCATAAATAATTTTAATTCCCAAAATGTTCACAATGATGATTATATCCAAACATATAACACCTTCATGTTACACATGAAAGACTGCTAGTCAAGTAAGCTTATTATATACATTTTTTCAAATTCATACAGTGAAACAAAATGTCCCAGCAATCTAGAGAAAAAGCAGTTTGAATCCATTGAATGGTATTTCACACCCACATAAGGACTGTGTCATTACAATACAAATAAAAACATTGAAAAAAAGATTTTTCTTGGAAGATTGCTCTGGTTATTTAACAGTAAACAGTAAAAAATATAAAACATATGAAATAGAAGATATAAGTAAAATGATTACAAGTGATATATAATATAAACTATACAACTGTAAAAACACAATCCGGAGGTACAATAATATATATGGATAAATGAAGTATTTAACACATGTTTATGTTATATGACATATATTTTATACATACAAATTGTTAATTATGTAATATATAAACAATAATGACTACAACCTAATAGGAGACTGCTAATAACATTTGGCCAAAACCAAAATGTATTATAAGAAACTTCTCCCTTTCTCCCTCCTCTTCTACTCACTCCTAAATCCTAGAATATCTTACAGCGCCTTACCTCTTGTGAATATTTTACCCCATTATTTGTTTTCTTTCTCGAGTGTAATTTGGACCTTTTTTTTAAAAAAAAAAAATAGCCAACTATCCTCTCACCAGCTTGCCTCCATCTAAGTGTATGAATAATTTTAATTTCTTCAGAATCTTTGCTGCTACTATTGCAGTAACTTGCCATTCGAAATCACACAGTGTGTCTTATAATTTCATAGCACATTTATCTGGGGCAGTGATGTCAGGTGGTTGCAAGAGAGTAGAAAATGCAATGCTTATGTCTAGCCTAGAGAAGCAAGCAGCATTTCAACCCATCTTCTTTGTTTGGTATTCTTTTACTACCTTTACAACTTGCATACCATAATTTGCACTGGGGATTCTGTGCAAGAGAAAACAAGGGGAGAAGTTTTGATGTTTGACTTCGGTTCATGGGATGACATTCTTATTGTCCATTCTTACTATATAGTAATGTATGATCAACCACACTTATTTTCGAAGACTCATCTGGGTCTATGTGGAGATGCTTTTCATTGTTTCATGGTTCTTTCTCTACCTCTAACGTAGCAAATATTACATTAATAGTATTTCACATGTGAGAAAATAGACAAATTCCGCCATTAATAAAGTAATTTCATAATCACAAGAAAAGGATTATGGTAATTTACAGAAAAAAATTCACATATAGCTTATAGTATAATAGCGAATAAAATATAGTTATCCAGGAGAACAAAAAAGGAATAGACTATTAGGCAAAAAGGGTATGGGATTGAAATACGGTAATGCCCTCCTTACCCGTGAGATACACATTTCAAGAACCTCAGTAGCTGCCTGAAACCATGAATAACAGCAAATCTTATATACACTATTTTTTCCTATAAATATATACCTATGATAAAGTTTAATTCATAAATTATGTACAGAAAGAGATGGACAATAATAACAAAATAAAACAATTATAACAGTACACTAGCATCAGTAGGCTTGTGCTTTGGGCCATTATTAAGTAAAATAAGCATTAATTGAACATAAGCACTGTGATACAGTGACAGTTAATCTGATTATCAAAAAGGCTATTAAGTGACTCAGGGAAGGGGAGTTTAGACAGCATGGATATGCTGGACAAAGGGATGATTCATGTTCCCAAGCAAGACATAGCAGAAAGGCCCAAGATTTTATCACAATGAGCAGAACAGAGTGCAATATGAAATTTATGAAATATTTATTTCCAGAATTTTCCATTTGATATTTTATTTTTTCTTTTGTTCTGTTTTTTCATGGCATTTTTTCAAGACAATGCCATTTATCCAAAGAAATAAAAACTAACCATGGATTCAGACTTCTTTTGAACAAATGGGTCTCTGAACATTTTTAAAAAGTCAAAAGTGGCCACAATTCTACCCTTGTCTAAATGATTCCAGTATATTTATTTCCATTTACACACATATTTAATGAATCCTTCTATACTTATGAATGAGACTCAACCCAACTGGAACTGTGAAAGTTTCCATAAAAAACCATGGATACAGTTGTTTGAACGAAATTTTTACCAGTTCTGAAATGGTCTGAAGTTATGGTTGACGTTTCATAGTTAAGGTATACAGAATTTCACCTTTGCCTTACAGATTAGCAAATCATGGAAGAGTTGAAAATGGAAAGGTACTACATTTGCCTTCAATTCAGAATTAAATTTTAAAAAGAGATTTTTGCTCAGAATTGTGTTTCTTCCACCAACGGTATAACTAAAAGAAAAAGCATTTTCCTTTTTAAATATTCATCACATCTCTTTCTTTACTCCTTAAAATAATATATTATTTTCCATTAATATAATTGTTTTGATTATAGTTGTCAATCATCAGATTGTCATTTAGCTTCTGTTTTTAATTTACTCAACAATATAAAAGTCTCAGAAACCCAAACTCTAACTCAGATAATGTAAACCATGATGACATGTCCATGAGTCTCATTTTTTAATAGACTTTATTCTTTAGAGAAGTTTTAGGTTCACAGCAATATTGAGCAGAAAGTACAGAGGTTCTCTACAAACCTCTACCAGCCCCACAACATGCACAGCCTCTCTACTCTCAATATCCCCCACGAGAGTGGTGCATTTGTTATTATCAGTGAGTCTACATTGACACATTATTGTTATGTAGAGTCCAGAGTTTACATAAGGGTTCATTCTTGGTGTTGTGCATTACCCAGATTCTGATATATATGTAATGACATATATCCGCCATTAGTGTCATACATAATCGTCTCCTTGCCTTAAAATTCTCCTGTGCCGTGCCTATTCATCTCTCTTTATATATACACACACAATTATTATCAATTATTATTATTATTATTTGAGACAGATTTTCTCTCTTGCCCATCCTGGAGTGTGGTAGAGGCTGATCATGGCTATTCATTTCTCTTTCCCCCCAACTGCAAATAAGTATATATGGAAGATATATATGTATACACACACACACACACACACACACACACACACACACACACATATTGCACACACTTGAAGACAGAATCTCACTCTGTTGCACAGGCTGGAGTGCAGGGGATGCTGATCATGGTCCACTGCAGTCTCAACCTCCTGGGCTCAACTGATTCTCCCATCTCAGTCTTCTGAGCTGAACAGCTGGGATCACAGGCATTTGCCATCATGCCTGGCTAAATTTAATTTTTTTCTCTTTTTGTTTAGAGTTTGGGGTGTCACCATGTTGCTCAGGTTGGTCTCAAACCCCTAGCCCCAAGCAATCCTCCCACCTCTGCCTACCAAATGACTGGGACCAGAGGTCTGAGCTGATATTTTTACTGCCTCTAGAGTTTTGCCTTTACCAAAATGTCATAAAGTTGGACTCATACAGTATGTCGCCTGTTCAAATTGGCTTCTTTGACTTAGTAATATGCATTTAAAGTGTCTCCATCTCTTTTTATGGCTTTACAGCTCATTTGTTTTAGCGTTGAAGAACGTTCTGTGTCCAGAGTTGGTTCCTTCTGATGGGTTCGTGGTTTCTCTGACTTTAAGAATGAAGCTATGGACCTTTGCAGTGAGTGTTACAGCTCTTAAAGGTGGCATGGACCCAAAGAATGAGAAGCAGCAAGATCTATTGTGAACAGCAAAAAACAAAGCTTCCATAGCATGGAAGGGGACCGGAGCAGGTTGCTGCTGCTGGCTGGGGTGGCCAGCTTTTATTCCCTTATTTGTCCCCTCCTAGGTCCTGTTTCTATCCTATCAGAAGGTCCTTTTCTCAATCCTCCCCACAATTGGTTACTTTTAGAATCCTGCTGATTGGTCCATTTTACAGAGCGTTGATTGGTGCATTTTACAAACCTCTTGCTAGCTACAGAGTGCTGATTGGTGCACTTTATAATCCCCTTGCAAGACAGAAAAGTTCTCCAAGTCCCGACTCCACCCAGGAAGTCCAACTGGCTTCACCTCTCAATTCCATTATCTGAATATACCACAGTTTATTTATCCATTCACCTACTGAAAGATATTTCAGTTGCTTCCAAGTTTATTTACGAGTAAGGATGCGGTAAACATCTATGTGCAGGTTTTTGTGTGAACTTAAGTTTTCAGCTTGTTTGGGAAAAGTCCGTATTGTAAGAAAATGTTCAGTTTTGTAAGGAATCACTAAATTGTACAATTTTGAATTCCCACCAACAATGAATTAGAGTTTCTTTTGCTCCACATTCTTATGAGCATTTGGTGTTTTCTGTGTTCTGGATTTTGGTCATTCTAATAGATGTGTGGTGACATTTCATTGCTCTTTGTAAATTTTCCTTTTCTAAGGTTGGCTAGTCTGTCATAAAACCTCAATTAATTAGGCTAATAAAATAGTTTTTCTTGAGGCTTGGTTTTGTTTTTCAAATGGTGATTTTCCTTCTCCCCCTGCCTGAATCATCCGGGGATTTTTCTCTGACAGTCACTGTGTGACCTGCTAGGGCATCTGGAGGTAAAACTCACAACGTGTGGGGATCCACCTGTGGTTAGGCCTCCCTAGTTTACTCACAAACTTTTCCACACTGATTCTCTGGAAGTTTTTCAATTACAGTTTCGATTTTCCTACCATGGTACTAGATCCCAGGAGGTTTCTGTTTATAGGTTTCTGCTCTGGGAAGTAGTAATTTTTTTTATATCTGCCTGTCTCTCCGATTTGGGAGGCATCGGTTTACCCTGTGATCTCACTTCTTTTAATGAATCTAAGAAGAGTTTTTTATTGTTCAGTTTGTTTCACTTTGTACCTGTTTTAAGAACAAACTGGAGACTCCCAAGCTCCTTACCTGGTTGACTGGAAAGGCCTCCATGATGTCATATAAACATTTTTGGAAATCCCAAATATTACTGCAGATGACAATAATTATCTCTATTGATCCAATTGACATTTGTAAAGTAAAACTGAATTATGCATTGAGAATAAATATATTGGTTTAAAATTATAAAAGCAAACTCATATTCAGAGGTTAACAACTCTGCATGTTTTCTGCTTTTAAAATGGAGAAGTATTTCATATTGTATTTTTTCAATTGCATTTGTTTAAATGATAAAAATTAATATTCTGAGAATAATTTTATTTGATAAAGATGTGTTTAGTCAGAAATCCTATAATACATTTCTTTTTGCATTTATGTCAAATCCATCAAGTCATTCTGGAAAGCTTTACCCATCTCCTTTCCAAAAAGTGACAAGTGTCTCTGATTTTTTATTTTTTTCCAAAGTAATTCACTAGACGGAATTTCTTTAGGAGCAAGTTTTCTTTCAATCTATTCGTCTATCTATTGATCTATGTATTTATCTTTAAATGACAGCTAGACTTCTAGGAATAGATTGTCTAAGTCTGTCATGTGAAGTGTGTATTAAAGATTACACATAGGGATATTTTCATCACCAGATATCTGAGTGCCTATTCAGCACGTACTGATACTATGTGTTTAAAATAATTAAGTCACAGGCTCGGGAAGTAGGAGATCTGGCTAAACTTTTCAGGTTCAATGTTTAACAATTTTTGTGAGTTTTTCCAACAGCATGTATATACAAATGTAAGTGAAAGACTAGCTAATGTTAATGTTCAGACAATATTTCCTTTCTTATATTATAAGAATATGGATAAGGGTTTATTGGCATGCCCAAGATAATTTCTTGGGCATTTCTTACTTTGAAAACATAGATAATATCTCAACTAACTTATTCAGAGTTTTAAGTAAAACCAAATGATAATTTAATAGTTTTTGTGAATTTTTTGGATTATGCTAGAACCTCACCTAATTCTCAGACTCACATGTATTAGCTTCCCATAGTTACCATTACGAAATTCCACAAACTGGTTGACTTAAGACAGAAAATTTTATTGTCTCACATGTTTGAAGGTTAAAATTCAGAAATCTAGGTGTCAGTAGGTCTTTAGCCCTCTGAAGTCTGTAAGGTAAGATACCTTCTTTTCTTCTTCCAGCTGGTAGTAGCCCCCAGCGTTCCTTGGCTTGTGGCAGCGTAACTCCAGTCCCTCTCTGTCCTCCCATGGTATCCTCCTTGTGTCTCTTCACATCATCTTCCCTCTCTGTGTGTTTCTGCATTCACATTTCTTCTCTTTATGAAAAGCTCAGTCCTATCTGATTAGGCCCTTGCTAGTGGATTCATTTTAACTTGATTACTTCTGTTACAAACCTTTTCCAAGTAAGGTCACTTTCTGAGGTACTGAAGTTAGAACTTTTTTGTGGGGGAAACAAAAGGCAATCCATAACTCTTAGTATTTCTTTGAAACCTTTTGCAAACTCTGCTAACACAAATCAAATAGTATTTTATTCATTTTTATGTTCAATAAAATACATTCAAATTGTATAATTAAACCATAAGAGGTGGAAAGACAAGTTTGTTGTCTATAATATATGTTATGAAAAATCAACTTAGAAGGATGTTTTCTTTTTCTATAATGCTAAGTTACATTAAATTTCGGTTGAACTGAAAATCTCAGCCATTTCTCTAGGTAGTGAAATATCAGTTCATTCCTAAAACAATTGCATAATATTGGAAAATCAGTGCATGCTTGATAATGAGGAACTGCAGAAAAAAATGCAGTTCCAAAATACGCTTTTTTCTTTTCATTATCTATGAAACTTCACCTATTTCACAGTTCAGTTCAAAGTCCTATAGCTTAGATTTCAGATTCATGATCATCGACCTGCTTGCAACCTGTGATGCCTATATTCCTTTAGAATCGTTAAGTTCAGAAGACCAATATTCTGGGTGAAAAAAGGCTCTTTATTTCTTTTTTATTTTTATTATCTATTTTAATAGACTGGAATGTAATAATGAGAAATAGTAGTAATTAAAAATATAATGGTTGCAATTAAATCAAAAACGTATTGTAGTCATTGTAATGATCTTGGATGTATGGGTAGGACATATGAATGCTACTATACAAAGGTTGTAAAAAAAGAATTGCATCTTTAAAATTTAAATAGAACACGGTGTACTTTTTCATATATTCATTTTGTTTTCTACTATAATTCTATCATTAAACATGAAATTGATTGCTTATTTAATGTTTCTAAAAGCACAAATGTAATCATTCAGATAAAATTCCCCCAAATTTAACTGGTTTAGTTTTTATTTAGTGGCTAACACTTAATACACCATCAATAATTACTTCAACAGTTTATTATCTTGTCTAATAGAATATTGAGCTTTTTTTCTAAAAGTAAGATTATTGATGTATTCCAAATGATTAGGACAAAATTAAAAAATACTTAAAATGATTATTTTCTATTAAAACTAGCTATTTATTCAACTGGACATATCATTTAAAATTTCTCACTTATATGATGGTCTTCCTAAAAATATGTTTAGTCAATATAATATTCAGTTTAATAAAGAAATTGTATAGTAACGAGAGTCATGAAGTGAAATAATAGAAAAACTTCAGGATATGATTTTCCTCTGTCACCTGTGAAATAAAAGTCCATCTACAAATTTTATATATATATTGATACTTGATTGTGTGCAAGACACTGTTCTTGATAAAATACATCATTTTGTGTCACAAGACACTGCCAAAAACTTCTCTTAATGTTTTATATGAAACAACATATGCTGCTTCCAAGAGTGGCACATATTTTAAACATATCTTTCACATATATAATAAATGGGATTTGCTCTACCACTTACAATGTGCAAAAAAGTAAGATGTTTTAAGTATGCCATTTCAAATCAAATAATTTTTCTAATTTCTCCTGACTAACATGAGTTTGAAGTTCATTTGAGGTTTAAATAAATCAGTTTTGTATTCTTTCCTTACCTTCACTTTTATCTTAAAACAGATATGTTAACAGAGTTTAGGAAAGAGTTTGGCACCCCTTTTCACACCCACCTGTCCACTTTGAAACTTCTTTTTGATAGTTAGTGTAAGACTGAGACATCAATAACAGAAGTTTATTAACTCCCTTAAAAAGATAAAATTTAAAAGGGTAATATCAGATTATTCCACTCTCTGTCTTAAATTATTTTAAAAACTCTCCACTCCCATTTAAGATAAAACTTAAACTCTTTATCCTGGCCTTCAAAAGCTTATCTGACCTAGCCCCTACCTACCTCCTACAGTTCATCTCAAATCACTCTTCTAACCCACCAGATTACAGCTGAACTGTTCTTTCTGTTCCTGGAATATGCTAAGTGCATACCTTTGCAATATCTGCTGGAGTAGTCTTCTCATTTGCATTTGTCTAATTGATGTACATGTTTTTAAAATCTCGCACAGACCCTCCTTAACAGAATGTTGCACCCATACACATTTACTGTGGAGTTTTGTCTGTTAACCCTAGAGAGTTGTCCCTGGCAATGGAAATCATCTTACCCAATTATACTTTCCGTGGAAGGATAGCCCATACCTGATGACTGATTGATACAAGGGTGTAAAAGAATAGCCCCCTTGTCTCAAAGAGGTAACACTCTGTGATACCATTCATGGTCCAGAGCTTTGTGAGTAATCAGTCTGAGGATGCACACTTTTCCTAGCTTCCTATCTTGGCTTATTGTGATTTCCTCCCTCCTTTCATCTTTCACTTAAATCACATCTTTGAAGAAAACTTCTTGCACAAAAATGATCATCTGAAGCACTGCTTAAAGAATAGGATGGATTTAAGATAGTTGGTGCAAGATTCAATGCAAAGAAATGGATGTTAAGGGTGAAAGTTTAGAGTTCCACAACATGTTGTCTGGATGGCAATGATCCCCTTGATAAGTGTTAGGTGGAATTTGGGTTGTCCTTGGTGAGTTCTAACAGGATGACTGCTGAAGCTGTCCCTGTTTGGAAAGAAGGACAAACTACAAATAGAAGAGACACATTAGTTTATGCAATGTTTCTGATATTTGAGAAGTCTGAAGGAGATAACCACAAGGACTATGGAATTGAGTAGACACTGCCACAGTCATAGATGTGTTGTTATCTATTATACACAAATATTTAAGTCAGAGGGCCTCGTTGGAAACCTTTAAAGCAAGTTTTAGTTTTCTCCAGGTTGAAGTTGATGATGCAGGCACTCTACAGAAATAGAATGTACCTCTATCCAACATTTGGTTTGCCAGTTAAAACTGGTGATGCCACACATTTACCCACAGAGTATAAGAAGGTTTATTACTCACACAATAGGGCTTTCTGAAGAGAGAGTGTAACTCTCCAGCAAGTCTAAAATATCTTGAGAGAGTAAAGAAAAAAAAGACTGGCTTGGGATTTTTATGGTAATTAGAGGTGGGGCCAGGCTTAGAGTGACAGCATGTGATTTAAACTTCCCATCTGTACAATCTGAGGGAGCACTCAAGCTTTCTTACCAGCAATCTCAGATGTGGGGTGTAAAAGGGAGAGGAAGGGGTTAGGCATAAAAGATATCAGTAATCAAACTTCCAAACCTAGATTCAGACTCTCTATTAAAACATATAAAGCTAAAAAATAATGTTCCTTATTGTAAAATTGAAACAAATTTGGAAAAGGTTGAATTTCTCAGACTAGTCAAGTCGTCCATGCCAAAATCAGGGTCTTCAGAGGGAAGAAGTGAAATGAGATTAGAATGGATATGTCTGGGGACAGTCAGTTGAGAAACTTAAAACTAAAGATTTTCCTGAATCCTCTGGGATTGCAGAAGTGATTCACTCTACTTTGTTTGAAAAGAAAGATTTCTTCAATCCCTTTGCCTGAAGACTATGGGGAAGTTTCAAACAAGGCAAGTGCTTTGCAAAGTTTACTTTCCTAAGGATATGCTCCCATCTCTTCCCATGGCATAAAAGCGGTAACTAGCATTAAATGTCAGCATTACTTGACTGGGAAAGTGCTGAACCTGATAAGGTAGTAGAGTAATTTTGTATGAAATAAGCTGCAGGACACAGCTAACATATGCTGCCAGGGTGTTCCTGAGTAAGACTGAAAGAGAATCTTTAGGGTGCCCAATAAAAGGCAGAATGAAAGGAAAGCCAGATAAAGGAGATTTTGTTGATAAATGTAATACTTCATGCCTTAGGATGTGACATCTCAGTGAGCATCCCTGGAACAAATTTTTAATATACTGTTGAGATGACTCTTGGAACTTTGAAAAAAGTATCGGTTCCTATTAAAGGCAGTAAAGGATGCCAGATCTACTATAGTAAGATTTGGAGGAAAATATCAAAAAGCTTAAGAGAAACGAGTCTTCCTAAATTAATCTATTATATAGCTCTTGGGAATTAAAAATGTTTGACTATGATTTTTTGGACAACGTAGGTGAGAATTTCTCAATCTTGGCATTATGGATATTTGAGAATTGAAATTTCTTTGCTGTGGAAGTGATGAATGTCCTGTGCCTTGTGGAATATTGGACAGTATTCCTTCCACACTAGACCTCAATAGCCTTTTCTAGTTGTGACAACCAACATGTATCCAGACATTATCAATTGTACCCTGTGGTGCAGTGGAGACCATTGCCACAAGCTGGGAATGATTGTCCTAGAGACACTTTATTTAACAAGTTAGTAATAAATATGCAAGTGAAAAACGTTCCAGTATTGCTGATGTGTTCAGTATTGACCGTTCAAGGTAAGCTGAGAATGACAGGAGATTCTGTTATAAAGCTGGGCTCCCTAATAGCATTTGGGATAATAAGATTCTTAAATACCAGATGACGAAGAGTAGAGGCAAGAGAAACAATACCATAATGGTATTATTATGAGGTAAAGATTGAGGTAAAGAATGTTAATAAAACATGGAGATGCACGGGCCAAGACGAAAAAAACACAGAAAAGTATATTTCTTAACATCTATGATTAAAATATATCAAGACTGAATGAGCAAAAGGTTGAAGTCAGTTACCTCAGTGAGCTTTCACGGCCCTTTCCCCACTTTTCGTAGCTTATACACTTTTTAGCCCAAGGAACAACTGGTTGTGAGGGGAGCAGCACCCCATGAAGAAAGACCCTTTGATAGCACAGCAAGTGTACACAGTAGTGATTTTTCACCTTCCTTTACTAAACACATTTATATGGCAATTTACTTGGGTAATTTTACACAGAGGTAAAGGAAGATCTCATACTTCAGTGGTTAGTTAGAAAAAAAATGCTATGGACACAGATACTAGATACCTAAATTCTCATTCTCTCTGCTATGGTAGACCATAAGCATGTGCACTCCAGTCATAAAGGGAGTCTTGGCCCGGATCTGACTCACAGAAGATCCACTACATCCACAAGCCCTATTTTCACAATCTATAATTTGAATCAAAATCTTTAGTAGTTGGCAGAACCCACACATTGGTTTCTGTGGGGTAAGAACAACTGCATTAGGAAATGCCAAGAGGAAGACTCTGACACTGATCCCTTCCATAAAATGTAGTAAATCCTGAACAAAATTATATCACAGGGTGATTATTGCTACTCACAAAAACTTAAAAGATGCAGGGATTGTGATCCCCATGATATCACCATTTAGTTCACAGCACAATCCCCTAAAATATAGTTGGTCCGGCTTATGATATCACCCTTTAGTTCACAACACGATCCCTTAAAATATAGTTGGTCCGGCTTATGAAGCAGGACCACTGTAAACTTAATTGCAGCTGTCGTGCCAGATGTGGTACATTTACAAGGGTTTCTGATATATACTATTAGCTATTGATAAAGTGAGTGCCTTCTTTTACATACCCACTGAGAAAGAGAATAAGAAACAATCACATTCACAACGGATGTATGACAACAAACATTGTGGGTCTTTCTCTTGAATAAGTTTATTTCTCTAGCTTGCTGACACAATATACCAGTAGGCTCTAGTACCATCTAAACAAACCACAGGAGATAAAGTTGATCCACTGTATTAAGGACATCATCTTGATTGATCTGATGAACAAAAAAATGACTAGTAGTCTGAATACCTTGCTGTAGAGGTTAAAGATAATCATTAAAATTATTCACGTGCCTATCATATTTCTCAAAATTTTTAGGAATCTAGAGCAGGCCAATATATTAATAAATTAGCTACATCATTCATAAGCCTCTATGGGAGTCAATGGTATTCTGACACATTTATTGCACAATAACACTATTACATGTAATGCTATTCTGACACATTTGTTAGGTAACATAAATGGCTTTGAGTGGGACTTAGAACTAGAAAAGGCTCTGAAACAGATCCAAGATGTTGTTTGAGCCATGCAACTAGAAGATCTCATAGAACTAAAGTTATTTGATTTCGGGAAAATGTTTTACATGGTGTCTAATGTATAGATTCAGATGAAAACTGTAGTTCAAACTCCAAGGCTTAAGAAGTAAGAAAGATCAGGACATTTGCAACAGAGGTGCAAGCATATTTGAAAAACAACTGTAAGTATGCTATTGGACCCTGATAAAGATGGAATATCTGACCATGGCATATCAAGAAACCATGGAATGAGTACTACTTAACAAGATCTGGGTGTGAGAAGACTTCAAAAGTCATATAGTCAGTGGGACCTAGCTAGAATTGACGGTAAGATGGAAGTGGTACATCTAGGATCAATCTCAAGTTTCATGGGTAAAAATAAGATAAATGAGTGTCACAGTATCAGATGCCACCCACCACTGTTAGAGCAGTACCTTCTTTTATACTTACATCTGTTTTCGCAAGCTGGATCTTTTTTCTAATGGTTGGCAGAGGAAGAATAGTACAGAACTGACTTCATGAGTAGGTCACCTCAGTATGTTTGTATGAGCCAAAAATGGACTTTTGTAGTACGACTTTTTTTTTCTTTTTTTTTTGAGACAGAGTCTCAATCTGTCGCCCAGGCTGGAGTGCAATGGCGCCATCTTGGCTCACTGCAACCTCTGCTGCCTGGGTCTAAGTGATTCTCCTGCCTCAGCCTCCTGAGTAACTGGGATTATAGGCACCTGTCACCATGCCCAGCTAATTTTTGTATTTTTAGTAGAGATGGGTTTCGTCAGGTTGGCCATGTTGGTCTCTAGTGATAGCTATGAGACATAATGGTGAGAAGGAATCTTTTCAATAGATATAGGGTTGACACGTACATCTTGTTGTCCATTTTATGACAAAAGAGAATCGATATGGTTTGGCTGTGTTCCCACCCAAATCTCACCTTGAATTGTAGCTCCCATAATTCTCATATGTCACAGGAGTGACCTGGTGGGAGGTAATTGAATCAGGGGATGGGTCTCTTCCATGCTGTTCTCGTGATGGTGAATAAGTCTCATGAAATCTAATGGTTTTATAAAGGGCAGTTTCCCTACATTTGTACTCTTGCCTACCACCATGTAGAATGTCCCTTTGCTCTTCCTTTGTCTTCTGCCATCATTGTGAGGCCTCTCAAGCCATGTGAAACTGTGAGTCTATTAAACCTCTTTTTCTTTATAAATTACCCAGTCTCAGGTATGTCTTTATTGGTAGCATGAGAGCAGATTAATACAGTTAATTGGTCCCAGGTAATGGGGTGCTGCTGTTAAGGTATCCAAAAATGTGGAAGCAACTTAGGAACTGGATAAGAAGTAGATGTTGGAACAGTTTGGAAGGCTCAGAAGAAGACAGGAAGATCTGGGGAAGTTTGGAACTTCCTAGAGACTTGTTGACTGGCTTTGAAGAAATGCTCTTTGAACATCTCCATCTGAGATGAGGAACTTGTTGGGAACCAGAATAAAGGTGACTCTTGCTATGTTTTAGTAAAGAGACTGGTGACATTTTTCCCTTGCCCTAGAGATTTGTGGAACTTTGAACTTGAGAAAAATGATTTATGGAATCTGGCAGAAGAAATTTCTAAGCAGTAAAGTGTTCAAGAGGTAACTTGGGTGCTGTTAAAAGCGTTCAGCTTTATGTTTTCACAAAGATATGGTTTGGAATTGGAATTTATGTTTAAACGGGAAGCAGAGCATAAAATTCAGAAAATTTGGAGCCTGGTGCTACTATAGAAAAGAAAAAATACATTTTCTGAGGAAATTCAAGCCCAATGTAGAAATTTGAATAAGTAACGAGCAACCAAATGTTAGTCACTAAGAAAATGGGAAAAACATCTCCACAGCATGTCAGAGGTCTTCACAGCAGCCCTTTCCATCACAGTCCTGGAGGCCTAGGAGGGAAAAATGGTTTTATGGACCAGGTCCAGGGCCCCCTGCTCTGTGCAGCCTTGGGAGATAGTGCCCTGCATCCCAGGTGCTTCAGCTTCAGCCCTGGCTAAAAGGGGCCAACGTACAGCTCAGGGAATTACTGCAGAAAGTACAAGCCCCATGCCTTGACAACTTCCACATGGTATTGGGCCTGTGAGTGAAAAGAAAACAAGAATTGAGGTATGGGAACCTCCTCCTAGATTTTAGAGGATGTATGGAAATGCATGGATTTCCAGGCAGAAATTTGCTGCAGGGACAGAGACCTCATGGAGAACCTCTGTTAAGGCAGTGTGGAAGAGAAATGTGGGGTCACAGCCCCCTACACAGAGGCCCCATTGAGGCACTGCCTAGTAGAGCTATGAGAAGAGGGCTACCATCCTTCAGACTCCAGAATGGTGGATCTACCAACAGCTTGCACCGTGCACCTGGAAAAGTCACAGACACTCAACGCCAGCCCATGAAAGCAGCAGGGGGAAAGGATGTACTCTGCAATGCCACAGGGGCAGAGCTGCCCAAGGCATGGGAACCACCTCTTGCATCAGTGTGACTTGAATGTGAGACATGTAGTCAAAGGAGATCATTTCAGAACTTTAAGATTTGGCTGCCCTTCTGGATTTTGGACTTGCATGAGGCCTGTAGATCCTCTGTTTTGGCCAATTTCTCCCATTTGGAATGGCGGTATTTACCCAAAGCCTGTACCCCCATTGTATCTAAGAAGTAATTAACTTACTTTTGATTTTACAGGCTTATAGGCAGAAGGGACTTGCCTTGTCTTGGATGAGATTTTGGACTCTGGACTTGACTTTGAGTTAATGCTGAAATGAGTTAAGACTTTGGGGGACTGTTGGGAAGGCATGATTGGTTTTGAAATGTGAGGACATGAGATTTGGGATAGGCTGGGGCAGAATGATATGATTTGGCTGTGTCCCCTCCCAAATCCCCTCTTGAACTGTAGCTCCCATATTTCCCACGTGTCATGGGCGGGACCCTGTCTGCGGGAGGTAATTGAGTCATGAGGGCCGGTCTTTCCCATGCCATTTTCATGATAGTGAATAAGTCTCATGAAATCTTATGGCTTTGTGAAGGGGCATTCCTCTACACAAACTCTCTTGCCTGCCACGATGAGAAACATGACTTTGATCCACATTCTCCTTCAGCTGTGATTGTGAGGCCTCCCCAGTCATGTGGAACTGTGAGTCAGTTAAACTTCATTCCTGTATAAGTTACCCAGTCTCGAGTATGTCTTTATTAGTAGTGTGGGAACAGACTAATATAAGAATTAAACCAATGTTACCATTTTAATTATTTATTTCATTTTACAAACAGGTTCTCACTGTCATCCAGGCTGGAGTGCAGTGGCATGATCATAACTCATTGCAGCCTTGAACTTCTGGACTCAAGTGATCATCACACTTTAGTCTCACATAGTGCTGGGATTACAGGCATGTGCCACCACATCCAGCTCCAAATATTCATGAACAGTAGCAAATGGGTTATCTGTTTGGCCATAGGCTTGTAATAAACAATATTGAAATATGGGTACAAGGAACTTTGGGGAAGATGCATATGGGTGAAGCAATAAGAATAGGCACAAGTGTGCAGATCTTTAATTTGTACACTAATAGCTACTGGAGAATATTCACTAAGAAAGAGATTATTCTCCTGTCTTAAATTAGTAGACCACATGGACTCAGAATCTGAGGGATGGAAATTAGGATGGCTCTACTATCCTACTGAGCCTCTTAGGAATTTTGTGTTTCTTAAACTTGCAACTTTATATTCTATAGTTCCAAAGTTCTAGTTCCCACAGAAGAGATGTTTCTTCCTGGGTACACAGTAAGAGATTCACTAAACTTACATAACCACAGCTGCCTCATGAACTCTTTGGCTCCTTGTGCTAGAAGATTATCAGGAAACAAATAGAGTAGTCATAGTAGAGTAATAATTGAACATGATCATTATACATGAGAAGGTTGTTGGCAAATTTCAGAGCAGGAATGAATATGTTTGGCACTTTGATGATCAACTGGGACATATCTTGATAGTTTCTATTCATTTTTAACTGCAACTGAGCAGCTGCAGAAATCTTAGCCTGACCAGTAAATTGAACCTAGAAGCTCAGAATCTCCTCAGAGATGAGAACAAATAATGTTAAATTGTAATGCAGTTTTTCTCAATTT
Source organism: Chlorocebus sabaeus (assembly GCF_047675955.1). NCBI lineage: Eukaryota > Metazoa > Chordata > Mammalia > Primates > Cercopithecidae > Chlorocebus > Chlorocebus sabaeus. The sequence continues at coordinate 21,973,912 of NC_132930.1, read as the reverse complement.
ATAATACAATGCAACCTCTTTTAGATTAAGCATTAGATAGCTTACTGAATTAGCATTTTTTTGTAGTGAAAAGTTGATTAATATGTTTTCCAAAATGGATACAATTAAGTAGATTTTTTTTTTACTTGCCTTAAAATTTTTACTTAAATCTCTTTCTTCAGCAATGTATATGTAGTATTAGAGTTATTGAAACTATTATAATATGATCTGTAGATTGACAACTTTCTACAGAAGTCATACTTGTAGCACATTCCTTAACTCCTGTATTCTAACAAGGGGAAATTGAGTGAAATTGCATTGGAAAATTGAGAAACCTACTAGACTATTAAAAATAATCCTTACATATCTGTAAATAATAAATGAATATAAAGATGTTGATTTATAATCATTGAATTAGGTTTCTTATTGACAAGTACTTAGAAACCAATACTTTTGTCATCATACATTAAATTTATCAACCTTTATCTAATATGATAATCCATCCTAACTATGTTACAAAAAAAAAAATAATAAGGAATTTGAAAGTGCCTTCAAATGTAAAAAAGAAATATTATTGGTATAAAATGCAATTTTTCAATAACCCTACAATCATTATGCAACCTGTAGGTATTATATAAGATCACAATTGAACTGGAATTACAGAAAAAGAAAGAAAGAAAGAAAAACACAGTCAGTTCTGTAGAACCATATAAAAGTCATTATCTGACCACTCTTCTAACATCCCTCCCCAACACTTGTCTAGCTCAGCCACATTTTCTGATAGGTTTGTTTACATTTGTTAGACATCAGTCACCACCCTTGGTGCTAAATTCAGCCTTTAGATACAGGCTGGCAGCTCCCCTTGACTATCACAAAAACAGAATTTGGCCTGCAGTGATTCACACAGATGGGGGGCAGAAAAACAAACTTCAAAGAACTAAAGCGGCCATGAAGCTAAGGTTCAGGAGAGGCAATGGTGAAGGGGATTAAGTGGAATGACAAAGGGATTTTACAGCAGCATTGTGGGATCTCTTACTTACACTTGTTAAACAGTAAGAACATCACAACCCCCTGGAGTTCATAAATAGCATCCTTAACTACGAAGTCTGATATCTCAGTCATTCCTCAGGCAATATAGTATTGGCTTAAAAGTTGTCAGTCAGTAGAAGATACTCTTTAAATGTTGTCAGTGATTGACACTGAGGTTTTTTTCTTTCACTGCAAGAGAAAAATACCATCCTTGTCCCCAGTTTTGACTACAATCTCATTCATTGTAAAGTGTTATAAGAAAGGAAAGAGAAAAATGAGGGGTCCATGATGCTGTCATTCTTTCCTGTCTTTTACATGTACTTAGCAAAGGGATTCAATGCGTTCCTAGGGGGCTCAAACTATTATTGTTCAGAGATAATTATCCAGAGATAATAATTCTTATGAAAACCCAACAGACAAAGTATAATGCTTCTCTCTTTCTTCTTTTGTCCTTCCTTCCTTCCTTCCTTCCTTCCTTCCTTCCTTCCTTCCTTCCTTCCTTCTTTCCTTCCTTTTCTTCCTTCCTTCCTTCCTTTCTTCCTTCCCTTTCTTCTGGATTTTTGTGTGAAATCCCTACATTTTAAAATTTTGACAATGCATTTAAGTAAGTGATAATCAAAGAGAAACAGCCACTATTTGATCAACTGGCAACTACTTGGAAATCTGTATTTTAGTACCTGTCTCTCTGGACTATAGTTGTTAATATGGTATTTAGCCATTTTTTCAAGATGTAATTCACAAACATGAAATTGTTTTCCATAAATTCATAGATATGTATAAACATCACTACAAAACATTTCAAAATAATTTTTATGACCTCAAAAACAAACCCCGGACCCTTTACCTATCACTTTCTTGTTTCCTTCATTCCCAAGCAACCACTAATTTGCTTTTCATCTCTATAGATTTGCCTATTATGGACATTTGATTTAAGTGGAATAACATAAGATCTTTTGTGACTGCCTTCTTTCACTTATAGCATGACATTTTTCAAGTGAACAAGTGGGAAGATGAAGAGTTTGGAGGGCTTTCGACTACAATTTCATTCATTGTAAAGTGTTATAAAAAAGGAAAGAGAAAAATGAGGAGTCCATGATGCTGTCATTCTTTCCTGTCCTTTACATGTACTTAGCGAAGGGATTCAATGCATTCCTAGGGGGAACAAAGATAAGTTATCTCAACACCAAAGACAGTAGGGGATAGAAGGATATGTCAAGGTTTGAAAACCATCCTTTAGAAATGCGGGAAAGTTAAAGCTAGAAGTAAGTACTGAAAGCTTTCTACAATCACACCTAGAAGACACCTCAAGGATCACACCTTGTGAAAACTCAAGGACCTTAGCTTTTGATAACAAATCTTGACCAGGGATGATAGTCACCTGGTACGCACACGTTTGGCTATATCAGTTGTTTACAGAGACAAGGTCTGATTTGGTTATCTGCATCTGTGATCTACCTGTTGTTAAAAAGTATAAATACTCTGAATTGGGACAGCAATTTTTCAGGATGCTACCCTTGAGGAAGTCATAGGTTCTAGTCACCAGTGTTGTTCAGAATAGGCAACAACAACAACAACAAACAAAAGTAGAATAATGTAAAGATCCTCAGTGCTTGACTCTAACACACTCAGAGCTATCTACTTGTAATAAGGATAATTATCCAAAAACATCCTCTGCAAAGAAACAGAGCATTTTCAGGTCTCAGCACATCATTTCTAAAGAGACCAGCAGGTATAATTTCAATGGCTTGACGTTAATTCAAATTTTTAAAAACTAGTGTTGAAGAAGACTTTCTCAAAAAGTCTTTCAACAGTATACTAGGAAAACACAATTTTGAAATTTGGAATTTTTAGGTAAACCACAAGAGCAGAGGAGAGTCTTTAAAACATGGAGTATGAGTTAGATACATAGCTAAGAAGGATTGCTAGATGACTGGGGGCGTGAACGACACAATACATTGAAAAAACATCAGCAACTTTCTTTTTATAAAAAATGCTTTAATATACAACTCTACTTTAGCAACATCATTTAGAAAAGCAGTTCTTTTGAATTTGGAGTGTCATTTTTATTTTTAAAGCAGAATAAATTTTCCATGGTTTTTTTTTTTTTTTTTTTTTAATTCAAAGCAGGCATTTTGTGGGATTTTTTTTTTCCAAGTAATTTTTTTTTCTTGCTATGTGCTACAGTAGAAAATATATTTTGGCCGGGCATGGTAGCTCACGCCTGTAATCCCAGCACTTTGGGAGGCCGAGGTGGGTGGATCAGGAGATCAGGAGATCGAGACCATCCTGGCTAACACGGTGAAACCCTCTCTACTAAAAATACAAAAAATTTAACCCGGCGTGGTGGCAGGCGGCTGTGGTCCCAGCTACTTGGGAGACTGAGGCAGGAAAATGGTGGGAACTCGGGAGGCGGAGCTTGCAGTGAGTGGAGATCGCACCACTGCACTCCAGCCTGGGCGACTGAGCAAGACTCCGTCTCCAAAAAAAAAAAAAAAAGGGAACTATATTTTGTAACTTCTAATTTAACAGTACTTCTTAAACACATCACCCTTTATTATGCAAACCATTCTCTGTGAGCACATCTTGGCCGTGCTCACACATTCAAAAACTTAAGCTTTCAGAGATTAGGTAACTTTTCTACGATTCACAAATATCAAATGGTTAAGCTTTTAATTAAATCTAGGTCACTAATATTAAAGTCCATCCAATTTTCACTACCATTCATTGTAATATAGAAAAATGGTTTTAAAAATGTAAATAATTTTACAATGTTAGAAAGATATCACATTCTTTACAGAAAACTCAAGATAATGTTTTATATGAATAAAACATATTAATGTTTCAAAACTCATTAGCTAGCGTTTTGAACTCAGATCGAGAATTGTATCCAAGCTCTTCACCATCAGAAAGAACCATGAGAAGTTACTGAGTCGCTCTGAACTTCCATTTTTTTCATATGATTTTATATACAGAACATATTTGCAAATGCTATACCAATATAGCCCAATAATGTTCAACTTTTTAAAAAAAGTTTCCAAAAACATTTTGAACAATATTAGTCATAGAATGATTCACCTTCATCTTGTAAGTAGGCCCTATCTCCAGTCTCCTTCAAAGTGAGTTTATTTGCTTATTTTTCTATGTTCCAGTAACCATCACTTCACAGAAAGTCATAACTGTCGTATTATTTCTGTGTGATAAAGACACATTCCACCATTCTGTTCTTCAGGGATTGGTATACATATTGTGTGTGTGTGGTCTCTGTGTCGCTTTAGTTTGATTTACCTTCCTGGTAGTCAGGACCACTTCTATGTGTATTAAAATAGCTCATTTGTTTGTTATGACTACAATCCATGTAGAAAAGCAATGATCCCTGGAGCAATGGTTCTATATGACCTTTGCTCAAAACAAACTGTAAAATTCTGGTCTCTCCCCTTCTTGTGGTCTTCATAGGAAAGCTAGCATCGCAGTTAACCTCCTGAGGCCAGAGACAGGAGAGTGATTTAGCAAAGCACTTCATTCATGTCTCTCATCCATAAAGTTTAAAAATGGTTCAGATACATTAAGTCTTCGTTACAAATAAAATCCCTGTGAGGCTGGTCATTATTTTAAATGAGTTCTCCAGATTTTCTAGTTTTACAGTGTAGGCCAATGAACAATCTACTGTGTTTTTAAGCTCTTAGGTCTGATTATCTTTAATTTCTTTTTTAGGTTTTATGTTCCATTTTTGACAAGAACTCAGGAAACTGTAGTACCTCCTTTATGTGACATTATCTGGCAATGAGTTTTCTAGTGAAGCAAACTTTCTGGATAATTGATGATTAACTCTTTATATCTTAATGGTTTCATACTTTTTAATGTTTTTATACAGATTTGTTTTATGGTACCCAGGATTTGTTTTAATTAAGTTTGATAAGACACACAGGCACAAATGTGATTGTGATTAATAAAGGCATTTGTATTATTCTCACGGTCTCCTAAAAATAGGAGGCACAGCGCACCATGCCTGGGAAGCATCTGCATGAGATGAGCAGACAGAGAGGAGAGCTACCGGCAAAGCCTTGACTGGAGCTTTTGTAGGGAGGAATGGATGATGCAAAGCAAAGTAGGTTTAAAATGAGATATTTTGATTAATTTGGTGGACTGTGGGGTGCAGAAGTAGTCCCTAGTTGTCAGTGACCTTGTTCTGGGGTGCTTAGGTCTGGAGGAAAGCGTTCCATAGTGTAAACATAACAGAAGGAAAAGGGGACATAGATTTGGGATTGGCTGTGTTGCATACCAAAGGCAAGCTCTCAAGCAAGTCCTTTACTATCTCTGAGAATAAACTAATCCTGGGTGGGACAATCTGTCTCAGGTCAGCAAGGGCCAGATGCCACAGCATCAGGAATTCAGAAAACAGAAAAAAAAAAAAGTTAATTGTTAATTCTAAATGGATTACTTTATAACTTTTGAAATCACACCGTAAGCAAGTTTTTGTTGACAAAATTATTTTTATTAAAAATAAAGCATCATTTTTCATTGCAATATGGTTATGGTGAAATAACCTCAAATTATATAAATTTTTAAAATTATTCTTCTTTCTATCTGGTGAGATTACTAAAACTGGTCAGTTGCAGTTTTAGAATTGAAACAAGAAAAAATATATAACTGATATATGACTGACATGCTGAATATATTTGAATTAAAAAAAACAGTAGATAGGTTGTTTTAAAATAGCTCATGACCAGTTTTTAATATGTTGTTTTATATCTCTCTTTTGTGAGATTTCCAACTACAACTTCTTGTTTCTGATATTAGGCCTCCTCCTCTGCTTCACCTCTATCCATTTTTTTCCCTCTGATTTACAATGAAAAGGAACTTGAGATAAACACCCTTTTCAACGTATGCATAAATGAAAACAGTAACTGGCATTATCTTTACAATATGCAACATTTTGCATGGGCAATTTTAACTCTTTTGATCACTTTTGTCATAGTGCCTAAGTCTCTGTGTTGTTTATTTGACTATGCCAAGATGGTGAGTTCTGCACCTGTGATTTGCCACTCCAATTTCCAAATTTTTAAATAGAGTCAGGAATCGCTTAACAATGGGAATACATTCTAAAAAATGAGTTATTAGCTAATTTTGTGACACAAATGTCATAGGCCATACTTATACACACCTACATGAAATAGCCTGCTACACACCTAGGCTATTTGGTATGGTTTATTACTCCTAAGGTGCCAATTTGTACAGCATCTTACTGTTTAAATATTGTAGGCAATTATAACACAATGGTAAAGTTTTGTATACCTAGACATATCTAAACATATAAAAGTATAATAAATATACAGTATTATAATTTTATGAGACCACTGTAACATATGCAGTTGATTATTGACTGAAATGTTTTCATTTCAGAAGGCTCCTGTGTCACATAAGACTTATATTAAATAAATTTGTATGCTTTTGTGTTGCTAATCTCTGTTTTGTTATAGAGAACTCAGCCATAAACTTAAGATGGGAAAAAAGGATACTCCTTTTTCTATAATACCCATGATGTTACCAGATAGAATTTTTTGTCTGTTTATCTTGGCAGTGTTTCTTTCTTGCTCAATGTTCACTTCTTAGTTGTAGATCTAATACACCTCTTTCACTGTAACTGTCATCTTTCCAATCAACAAATATACCAAATATCTTCTGTTTCCCTATCTTATTTTTTTATCCTAGGTTTAAAAACAGATGAACTCCAATACACACATAGAGAACAAATACACACACACACACACACTCTCTTCAGGTTTAAAGTAGGATTTTCTCATTCTGTTATATGGAGTTTGAGGAAACTTAAAGTACAGTACGAGAATTCTACTTTAGATCCCAGTCTTCTGACCCCATAATTAAACAACTAAGATAAATAAATAGACAAAATGACAACATTGAAGAAAACAGTATTTTATACTGTCCAGATCTGTTCTTGGAATTCTAAAGCAGAGTTCCCCTGGTGAGCTGGAATGAACTACGTTCATATTTACGGCCATATTTAATTTTCAGTTAATTATACATAAGAGTGCTGGGCTATTTAATCATCCCCAATTCTCTAAACTAAATTTGATGTTTAATACAGATCTGTTGTGGAAAAACTAGAAGACCACAAAAAAAAAAAAAAAAAAAAAAAAGCACAAAAGACAAGAAAGAAGTCTCTTTTCACAGGAAAGTAGTATGTTGCCCCTGACATATTTGGCTGCATATGGAGACAGAGAGTGAGAGTTATCAAGATTGCCCCAGAGGGCATGGGTCACATGACCTTTTCTGAAGAACAGGTTAAATAGAGATCACAACGTTAGAGGGTTCTATCCACAGGCATGATATTTATGCTACACAGTAAGCATATGGAATCATAATCATGGCTAAATGTTTGCCCTGGAATGTGAACATGAAGGTTATTGTACGTTTCTTTTAAGAAGGAATCATGTGAGATAGGGCAGCAACGATGACTGAATCTCTCTACTAGATTCTATTATTTATACTGCCTTTTTAAAAACATGTTTATCAGGAATTAAAGGAAAAGCTACTTCTAAATTAATTGCCTAAAATGGAGTTTTGCTTTTAATTTGCCTTTGATCTTAAGCTGAATTTTTCTTTTTCATAGTCTTGCTTCTATTTCTTCACTTGTCAGGTTTGGTTTTTTATCTTTATTTGTAAGAGCTCTTAAAATATTCGTGTAACAAATATAATTTAAAGCTTGCCCTCCAAGCTTTTACCATGTATATGTATTATAGTAGTGCTTCACATACAGTGTGAAAATTATCAGAATCAGAAGGGAGTCACTAGTGTTTTAAAAAAAGATAAAGATAAATAGAGCCAGAAAAGGCCCTGAGGAGAAGGTTCTCATGTTTGTATGCCTGAGAAAAAAACTACCACAAAGCATTGCAAAAACCACAACCTTGTACAGAAGCTATTGCAACCTTACACAAAAATACTTCTGCAAAAAAATCTTCCCAGAAACTCTTCTCAGATTATTGTTACCCTTGTTATTGATCCTTATAGTCAAGGATAATTACCTGACAACAATTTTGTAATCCTCTTCATTTTTTCCTTTAAAAAACTTTGTCTTCCTTGACCTCCCTGAATACACACATAGTTTACTGTGGCACTTGTATTCCCACTGAAATACCTTACTCCTGAATAAATATCTTTTTTCTTTTAGAGAGCCTCTCTCTGTTATTTAGTTTGACAACAAGAATAAGATAAGTTGTGCTCATGCAACTGACATTCTTGTAGAAAAAAAGATGATATACCACAGACATAATAAATAACTAACTTAAAACTTGTGCTGGAAGATGATATATGTACTGTACAAAGTAAAATAAAATAGAACATAATTAGGGGAATAAGGATTTCCAGACTGAACATTTTAAATAGATTTGTGAGAGTCAGCTTCATTAAGAAGGTGGTATCTGCGCAAAGGTAAAGCAGGAATCCAATTGCAAATCTGGGAGAAGAGTGCTCCAGGCACAAAGATCAGCCAAAGCAAATGCCCTAGGATGGAATGTGCTTGTCAGTTTCAACAACAGCTGGAAGGCCACTATGCAGTAACAAGTGAGGAAAAGAAAAGCAAGAACCAGCTGGAGGAAAAGTAGGGGTAATGGAGTGTCATAGCCTGGACACAAATCACATTGTACCTAGGAGACCATTGTGGAAAAATTTGAATTTAATATTATTAAAATGCAGAATTTTGAGCAAAGAAATAATAACATAATCTGATATATGTTAACATACTCTGATATATATATATATATATATATATATATATATATATATATCTCCAATTATTGTATGTCTTTAAGATTTATCCATGCCTATAAAGCAGAAGAATAGCATAAAATAAATGTTGGAATAAAAACTTTTAAAATTAAATTTTACTTTCTCCTTTCTAAAGTTAAAACAGGACATTGAATCCCTGAAATAGAAATTATAGTTGATTAAAAAGAACATGCCCAAAATTTATCTTATCTTTAGATGTAATGTTAGGTAGTAACGAAGTTTTCTTACCAATAGCCTACTGTTAGTCAAGATTTTTCTTTATTTATTTTTATTTTTTTTTCCATCTTGAAGATTATTTTGAATTTCTCTGGTCTGACGAGAGAAGCTACTTTGATGCTGCACGCCTTTGGAATTTTGATTGTCTACATGACATTCTTCGCAGTCATAACAATACAGGTAGACATTCGAGAAAATGTGGCACATATACACCATGGAATACTATGCAGCCATAAAAATGGATGAGTTTGTGTCCTTTGTAGGGACATGGATGCAGCTGGAAACCATCATTCTTAGCAAACTATCACAAGAACAGAAAACCAAACACCGCATGTTCTCACTCATAGGTGGGAACTGAACAATGAGATCACTTGGACTCGGGAAGGGGAACATCACACACCGGGGCCTATCATGGGGAGGGGGGAGCGGGGAGGGATTGCATTGGGAGTTATACCTGATGTAAATGACGAGTTGATGGGTGCTGACGAGTTGATGGGTGCAGCACAGCAAGATGGCACAAGTATACATATGTAACAAACCTGCACATTATGCACATGTACCCTAGAACTTAAAGTATAATACGAAGAAGAAGAAGAAGAAGAAGAAGAAGAAGAAGAAGAAGAAGAAGAAGAAGAAGAAGAAGAAGAAGAAGAAGAAGAAGAAGAAGAAGAAGAAGAAGAAGAGAAGAAGAAGAAGAAGAAGAAGAAGAAGAAGAAGAAGAAGAAGAAGAAGAAGAAGAAGAAGAAGAAGAAGAAGAAGAAGAAGAAGAAGAAGAAGAAGAAGAAGAAGAAGAAGAAAAGAATATTGGGTTAAAAATCCAAGGCTTATGTAGGCTTCTGTTTCAAACATAAATTCATGTAACTCCAGAAAGAATCATCGCAATTCATACAATAAACACCACTGTCATGAATATTTATTGGTGATGATGACAGCTTCAGAAAACAGGATTTTCCAGAGCTTCAAAGAACCACCGCTAACTTATAAAATAATTGGAAAGCTGTGCAAGCAGGAAAAAAATTCCCATCATATGCCAGTACTCAATCCTTCAGTAGAAAGAGATCACTCCAGCTGCTGTTATATAAAAAGCCTGTACTGTAGGCAAAGACACAACTTACAAGGATATGGCAATAACTTAGGCATAGAGATAACCATGGGACGAAGGGCTAATAAAATGTGCTGAGAGACCGTCAGAGTCTGCATATATTTTGAAGTTATGGGTAACTAAAATAATAGATTACATGAGACTCCAGGAGAAAGAAGGGTATCAAGGAAGTCTTCAAGGATTTGTATTGGCAAGTGGAAAGAGGAAATTGCCATCAATAGTAATGGGGAAGGTCTTGTTAGACCAAGTTTCATGAAGAATTTCAGGGTTAAGTTTTTGGAATTTTACTTTTTCTGATATATATGTAAAACATATTTTTCCTCCTCAATATTTTGTTTTAAATTATGCTTATATTCCCTTTTGAAATATATAAATAGTATAATTCCTTTAGATTATTTATTTATTCAGAATATTTATTATATATTTCTATGTATCAGGCACTATTATTTATATAAATAATATCCTTGCCTTCGTGGTGTTTACAGTCTATTAGTTGGGAAAATATTAAATACATTAATTGTTATTAGACATTATACATGTATGCACATATCTTATTTATATGCTGCCACATAGTGATAAGTATAAAATCATTTTAAAATAAGTTTTCAATTTATGGAGGACTTCTATTTAATTGAGATACTTAGGAAATTAACTTCTGAAGGTAATAAATTTGACTTGGCATTTGTACAAAATAAAAAGTTGTCATAAGTCTATCTAGAGTAATAAGATGAGTGGAGCAAAGTGCAATAGTCCCAAGGCAGACGAGTTTTTAAAATGTTAAAATGTGTGGCTGGATAATGGGACATGAGTAGGGGAGGCAGTCAGGAATAAGTTCCTGTTAGAATTTATAAGCCAAGGAGTAAATGTGAGTATTTTTCTAGGCTTAATGGGAAACCACTGGAGAACTTGGATTGCAGGAATGTCATGAACAGATTCCTATTTCAAAATCATCATTTGGAAAAGATAGACAGAGGTATATGTGTACGAGGGCTGATAATATTGGAAAATGGAAGACTCTCAGAGGGCATTGCAATGGTCATATTTAGGTATGTTGTTGGCTTGGGCTATGGTGGTATTGCTAAAAAAAAAGTTAGATTTCAGGGGTATTTTGAAGACTGAGAAACTGCAAGGATATCTCCAAGATTTTTGACCTCATTCGCTGGAAGAACAGAGGTGCCATGACTGAGAAGAATAATGGAATAAGGATTATACACTTTGGAGAGCAAAAATACTTAGAAAATCATGAAAATTTGACTGTAGGATTCAAAGACTAAGTGCTAAGAAGCAAAATGTGGCCAAGTCAGAGGTACAAGAGGCGACTGAAAAACACTCAGGATGCCCAATAACATTTGGGAGAAAACAGAGTCTAGACTGGAGGAAGGAAGGAGCTCTCAGGGCATTTATTACTCCCTATTAGTTTTTACTTTTACTTCTTGCATTAATACCTTCAATCTTACCATCATAGATTCCTTCCTGGACTAACTCGTAGAAGAGCTAGAGTCTAGATGGTCTGGAAGTGAAAGTGTTCTTGACAGCATTTATTTCAGAACAAGGGGAAAGAATATGATACTGGTTATCCTAAGTAGCAATAGCCAGAACTAAAAGGGGTGCTAGTATTCATCAAAGAATTATTGAGGGTAATATTTTTTACAGGCTGTGCTAATGGTCTATCAAGATATCCTGAGTTTCCAGTAGAGATGTTCCAGCTATAACACAGTCCTGGTAGACAAAGTATGATAATTTCTATGTCTTGAAAAATAATATCTGCATTTTTCTTAGTTTGATTTATTGGTATTTGTTATATAATTTTTCATGATAAAACTTTTTTTCCTCAGGGGAAAAAAAAGAAGGAAGGAAAAAAGAAAGAAAAAAATCAATTAATAGAAAAAAAAAAAGAAAGACAGGAAAGAAGACAGACCTCTTTGTTGCGTGGAGATAATTAAAAAGCCTGTGATAAAAGTTATTTGGTGGAGGTAGTAATGTCTCCTGTGTTACAGAAGGGGCAGTTCAGTATATAATGGAGTGGATCGTAGTAATAAAATATTTTTATGGAAAAGATGGATCTTGAAACCTGTTTAATATCTAGGTAAACAGTGAAAAGGGAGAGCACTTTTAAGAGAGGAAATTAATTCAAACAGATGGAGACAAGAATAATTATATAACGCGTTCATTCTTAAAATTTTTGAATAATCCTCTGATGGTGACTGTTTGTCTCTGTTCTTCCTCTTTCTTTAAAACCAGAGAATTTAGTAAAATTCTCTATTGGCCACCAATCTTTTCCTTCTCTGATAAATGTGTTAACTTAATCCATTACTGCTGAAAATCACTCTGACAAATGGAAAACAATTATGTTTTCATCAACATTGAATTACAGATATAAAATATCGTATGGGAATTATAATTTGATAAATGGGAACATTCTGGGTCCCATATTGAGTCCAGATGGTTACAGTGTCTTTAATACATGTATCCATTTGGTATTACCACATTTGTGTACCACAGTCTCCTCATTTATGTTTAATGATGGATAGATTCCAAATAATACAAGATGTTCTCCAACATGTTAAATTTTTGGTGAGTAAGTGATCAGACAGTGAGCTCTCTCTTCCTAGTATACCTTGTAGTCTCAGCATAACTGTTTGAAGATATTCTGAATTTCAGTCAGGTTGCATGATATTTTCCACTCCTGGAGAAAAAAAAAAAAAAAAAAAAAAAAAGATACAATAAAGTAAACAATTGCTTTACTCCAAAAGAGGGAAATGTTCCTAACCTAAACTTAAAGTTTGCAGTGCATCTAAAATTCCAGAATGCGTTCTTCAAACTTGTTAAATAGTAAACTTTGGACAACTATTAGTGAGGTCTAGATTTGAGAGGATTGGATATTTGCGAAGTTGTTTACAGTGAAATTAGAGAAGTAGTCAAATGTTGCTTTCAATATAATTCAGATGTATTTATTTTTCAATCAATCTCTTACCTTTACTGTAAATGCATTACTCACCTACCAGATTTTTGTATATTCATTTTTCTTCTTTTAAAGCAAGTGACGTTTCTAATTTGTTTCCTTAAGTGCATCTCAGAATTTTCAACCTATTGTAAAATTTCATCATTTCTCATTCATTTTTCAGAAAATATCAAATCAAATCATTTGATATAACAGGAAAGTTTACTCATAGTCTTCAAATTTTTTATCCTCTCTAGTTGTGCAACATTGTCCTTTTTTTCTTTTCTTTTTACTTTTTAATTAATGAACTTGGCATTCCATCCAAATTAAATTATTTTTCTTTCTTCATACTTCAACAGGCCTGAAGACAAATACTGCTATGAATGGTTACATCTAGGACTTCTGGGATTAGCTCCAGATTCAACTCATTTTTTTGTATTTGCTCAGCAATATGACATGTTTCCACCGATTAGCTAAAAAGTTATGTGAGGAAAGGGCCACAATATCTCTAAGGCAAGATATGCTCAAATCCAATATAGTTCATAATGACCTTGTCAGAGTAAATTACCGTGTGCCTTTCAGAACACTAAAGAATAAAGTCCTTCCATATTAGAATGACAAATATATTTTCATAATCAAACTGTTTTATTACCAGCTTTATTACTTCCAACTGAGTATAATAGAGGCTGTTTTACCATTCTCCAATTTTCCCTAAGTAATAGAAAACTGATCAGCGTGCACAATTAAAAGACTGCATTTCTCAACCTTCTTTTGGCATCATGTGACTAAATTTTTATCAAAGAGAGAAAGACAGAAGTATTGCTTATGTGGTCCAGAAGACTTTGTGAAAGGTAGCGAGGGATTTCTGATTTCTTCTTTTCCTGATATTCCAATAGGCACATGTTAGACCTTTTGACATTGTCCTGTAGTTTTTGCATGCTCTGTGCTTTGTTTGTTTGGTTTTGTTATTTTTTTTCACTTATTTTTAATTCTCTTTTCTGTTTGCCTCTCAGTTTGGGAAGTTTGTATTGATTTCCCTTAAAGCTCATTAATCATTTCTTTATCCATGTCTAATCTACTGATGAACCTGTCAAAAAACATTCTTTATTTCTGTTGCAGTATTTTTTATTTCTAGAATTTCCCTTTGAACTCTTCTGAATGTTCCCTTCCTCCTACTTCTATTGCCTATCTCTTCTTAAACATGTATATATTAAAATGGTAATTTTAAATTTCCTATTTGATAATTCTCAAATCGGTGTAATAACTCTGCCTGGTTCTAATGCTTGTTAGGTCTCCTTAGATTATGTTTTACTTGCATTTTAGCATGGTTTATAATTTTTTCGTGAAATCCATATATGTTGCATCAGATAATAAAAACTGAAGTAAATAGGCCTTTTCTATGAGATTTTAAATTAGGCTAGTAGATGGAGTGTTTTGAACATTTGTTAAAGTTGTAAGTTCCAGAAGCTTCAAATTTCTTTATTCTCTTCATTTATTTTCTCACTTGCTGTGTTTGTGCTTCCCTAAGAATTCCTTTTAAAATAGAGTCTATACTTTGCAACTTTCTATTGCAATCCAGTGTTATTATATTAAAGCCCTGTTGATAAGGTGGTAGGCTGTGAGGAAAGCAAAATATTCTATAATTGTATGGTTAAATATCACTCTTTCAGCTGGCCTGTGTCACAAGGCTGTACACTTCACTGGAGTTTCTTAGCTTTCATCCTTCCCCTACTAAGCTGAAACAAGAAGGCTAAAGGGGGTTGAAGTTGAAGAAATACTCTTTTCCCACATAGGATAAGGCTCTGGTAAAGTTTTTTCCCATGGAGATAGGTATTGTTGCTTGTTGTTTGTTTGTTTTGCTTTTTGTTTTAATGGAGAACTCTCTAGGTATGTATTATAATGATTACACCTCCCCAACCTTGCCAGATCCTTGAGAGGCTCTTTCATGGCCCTCTGCTAATAAGAATCTGGTGAGTTTCTGGAAGTAGAACCCATAAAACCGTGAAGGACATTTTTAGAATGCAGCCCTAGGAATTTCTCAAACTCAAGCTAGTCTACATTTTTTTTTTTTAATTTATTTATTATTATTAAACTTCAAGTTGTAGGGTACATGTGCACAACGTGCAGGTTTGCTACATATGTATACTTGTGCCATGTTGGTGTGCTGCACCCATCAACTCGTCATTTACATCAGGTATAACTCCCAATGCAATCCCTCCCCCCTCCCCCCTCCCCATGATAGGCCCCGGTGTGTGATGTTCCCCTTCCCGAGTCCAAGTGATCTCATTGTTCAGTTCCCACCTACGAGTGAGAACATGCGGTGTTTGGTTTTCTGTTCTTGTGATAGTTTGCTAAGAATGATGGTTTCCAGCTGCATCCATGTCCCTACAAAGGACACAAACTCATCCTTTTTTATGGCTGCATAGTATTCCATGGTGTATATGTGCCACATTTTCTTAATCCAATCTGTCACTGATGGACATTTGGGTTGATTCCAAGTCTTTGCTATTGTGAATAGTGCTGCAATAAACATACGTGTGCATGTGTCCTTATAGCAGCATAATTTATAATCCTTTGGGTATATACCCAGTAATGGGATGGCTGGGTCATATGGTACATCTAGTTCTAGATCCTTGAGGAATCGCCATACTGTTTTCCATAATGGTTGAACTAGTTTACAATCCCACCAACAGTGTAAAAGTGTTCCTATTTCTCCACATCCTCTCCAGCACCTGTTGTTTCCTGACTTTTGAATGATCGCCATTCTAACTGGTGTGAGATGGTATCTCATTGTGGTTTTGATTTGCATTTCTCTGATGGCCAGTGATGATGAGCATTTTTTTTTAGGCAGTTTGTTAAAATTACTATTTAAGTTTGCCTATCAGTTTATGGCTCCTCAGCATCTGCTCTAGGTAAGCAGATCTCAGCTATGACTATCTGGAGTTCCCTTTCTCTCCAGATTTTAGGCTTGCTATTTACCCTGTGACCTCAGTTGTCTGAAGGGTCCAAGAAAAGTTATTGACTTTCAGTTTCTTTAGCTTTTTGCTATTGTAAAGGCAGGAGAAATTACTTATAAACATTTTACATGTTGAACCTGAACCTTGAAGCTGAGCCTATGCTTTATAAAATATAACATATTTTATTTTGCATTTGAAGTCACTATATGTGTGCACCAACATCAAAAGATGATTATGATTTCAAATGCTTCAGAATTTAGGAATTTTGAGGAAAGTGACATTGTTCCAATTTTCTGTTCCCAGGGCATTTGCAAGTGTTTGTCCTAAAACATGAAAATTGCCTTTGGAGCTTGTTAAAAATAAATTATTGAGCCCTTTCCCCATAACAATGAGGTGTAATTTCTTTGAATGGAGGCCAGAAATATGCATATTAACAAGTCCACCAACTAATACCTACATATAGGCAAGCTAAGAAATAATGCATATGTTATCTACCATATTGTCTTTCACATGTGTACTGAACAGACATTTATCAAATAACAGTTAAATATAATAGAATAATTTTAATTTGTGACTACAGATAAAATACTTTGTTTAGTTACTATTTTATTTCAGCAGTACTTTTTGCTTTCAGAATTGGTGAACCAATAAGTAATAATATTGTGACAGAAATGATGGTTTGTGGTTTTTTCTGTAGTGGATATCAATTATTTGTGACTTCACTTTCCATTCAAATATTATTGCCCTCTTCTCTATATGGTTGCAGTAACTAGAAGACCACGTCCTTTGGCATCAGTATTGATCTTCAATAATTTGTCCTTGATATTGAGAGAAGAGGATCAAACCATTTGAAGAGGATTGCTGTACTTCAACATGTAATGTGAAAATGAAGACCCAATTGGCTATATTTCACTCATTTGGGTAGAAGAAGCAGAAGTTTATTAGCAAAGAAGGAGAATAGCAAAAGAAATATAGGATGAAAAGAAAAGTAAAAAGGAAGAAAACTAAAGAAAAGTAGAAGAAATAATACTAAATCTGAAATACATTTTAGTTCCCAAATCAAATTGGTGCATAAAGCTCAAATGTTTTCCTGATTTGGAATTTGCTTTTAATATTCTGATATTTTGATGATGCATTGCCTTTTTCTGCAGAAACTCTCTCCTGCTATGTCTGTATTGTTCATCACTAGAAGAAGAAAAATAGACTATTATAGCATAAAACGGAGAACAAAAAGAAAGTTACAGCAGTACATGTGTGCGCGCGCGCGTGTGTGTGTGTAAATCAAAGTAAATACTAAAGTATCTATTTGTATGCAGTTCAGGGGCATGTTTCTTCGATCTCATTAAAAAACAAACCAAATGAGACTCTATATAACTGCCACTTTCCCCTACTAACACAAACACCCCCCACCACACACACATACACATGCAAACACATAGAAAGATTTTTCCCTTCCATTTATATTTCCTCTATAGAATTGTAAGTATTTTTTTGATTTTTGATCATCAGTTGCTATAGGTCTGTATTATTAGTAGTAATTCTCATTATGTATCTCTTTGTGGTAGTAATTGTTGTAGTAAGTTTGTTTACATGATGATGAACTCAGAATAGTAGATTATCAAATACTCCACCTTGCCATTGAAATTTGATATTTACAATTTTGTCATTATCAGGATAATTTTTGATAAAACCACAGCAGGCTTTTTCCTAAAGCTATCCATCTATGTAAGAGAATAACATTAAAATGTCTACTGTTCTAGTTTTATCATTTTACATTGTGACTATTTGAGAAACATTCCAAATCTCTGTCCTCAAGAAGCTGATAGGCTGTTGATATAGTTTGAATATTTGTACCCTCCAAAATCTCATGTAGAATTGCAAAATCCAGTCCTGGAAGTGGGGCCTGGTTGGGAGGTGTTTGGATCATGGGACGGATCCCCCATTTGCCCTTCACCTTCTGACATTATTGTAAGCTTCCTGATGATTCCCTAGAAACTGAGCAGCTGTCAGCATCATGCTTCCTGTAAAGCGTGCAGAATCATCAGCCAATTAAACCTTTTTTCTTTATAAGTTGACCAGCTCCAAGTATTCTTTACAGCAATGAAAGACCAGTCTGATACAACTGTCTTAACCTCGCTCCCAAAGGGATTTAGGCTTGAATGCACTAAGGCGGTGATTCTCAAATTTCAGACTGGACCAGAATCATGTGTAGATTTTATTAAAACACAGATTGCCTGGTCTCTCCTCGTGAATATAATGTCTGATTTTGTAGATCTAAGATGAGGATCAAACATTTACATTTCTGACAATTGTTTACATAATGTTGAGGTCATTTGAAAACAATTGCCCTTAGTCATCTCTTATGTATTATCAATTGACTTCTTTTCATCTGGAATGGTACTTTTGACAATAGTCTTACAAATAATTTCAATGGGGCTTATTCTCTCACAAACCCCAGTTGAGAAGGGCCAAAAAATGCCTCCATATTTAATTTACATACCTCTTCCCTATTCCTATAAGCTATGCAAAACCAATATAGGAACCTATCATAATAGGGAATTTTAGCATCTATAAAATTCCTTTGAAAAGCCTCATGCACTGCAAATATCTACTTAAAATGTAATATTATTCAGATAGACCTCTTGGAAATTACTATGACTAGAGTAGCCCAATGAGTGTGAAGGAAAATGTATGGTAAATATGTTGTTGAATAAATTGTTGAAAAGATGTGTAGACTGAAGGGAATACTGATTTTCAAAATGTGTGGCCATGCCTCTCTTCTCTAACCTGTTTCATGTCTATACAAAATCACTTATGGAAGGTTAGCCTTGATAACTAAACTTGAAATGCTTTCAGCTTGGAGCCCTTTACTTCCTAAGGCAGTGAAGATGAAACAGGGGCAGTGAGTGAATGTAGTTTTGCAAGCAGCAAAATATTTCTCTATATGTGTTTAATAAAGAATGAGTACATCTCAAGTCTCTCCAACATCTTAAGATTTATGAGGTAGAACTTGCACACTGTATATTGTTCTTTCCATTTTTCTAGGATCTGTTTTCCCTCGTTTTAGTGTATTTTTGCTTACTTGAGAAAATTAAACATGAATTTGGAATTTTTCTTCCTTTCATTTTTCTTTCTCCTTGGTATTAGCTTTTTTATTTTTTGTATTTGTCAATTATTTTCATGATGGGTTACCTTTATTTATTTTAGATTTCCTTTTCCTTCTTTGAGTTTACTTTTCTCTGTGTTTCTGCCTTTATTTCCTGTTCAGAATTCTTTGTCAGCTTTTTGGGTTTTTTTCTACCTTTTATTTTCCCTTTGTTGATTCTCTGGTGCTCTTATTTTGCTGCCAGAGTCAGAATGGATGTATAACCAGCATCTCATGTGAATTTACTCTGTTCTGCATGGCGTTTTTCTTTCATGTTTTTGTTTGTTAAAAATTATCATGGTTTATAAACCCTTCTAGGTTTCACAAAAGGTTTTGTATTACTAAACGTGAAAAATAAAAAGATATAATAGTTTCAAAGGGACAAAATCCCTTTTAGAAGTCACAGAGGATGCTAAAGTAAAGAAATAGAATGGCAATTGGACATATTTTCCAACATTATGAGGTAATACAGCAGCTCTTACAATGTCACAGAAGTTAATGAGGCAATTTCCTGTGGAGAGACAGGACAGCACAGAGCAAACTTCCTGGCACCTTCTACACAGAAAACAGCAGCCACTTTGCTCACTGGAGATTACAATTTCAAAATAACTCAGAAAATAGTGTCTACTTGTGAAAAATGGAATCACTGACCTGCATTTACCTAGGGCCTCAGACACCTAATAGTAAGATATACATATGTTTAGCTGGACATATTCTTTTCTAAGTCCCTTCTGGCCCGAGACTTGAAAGATCCTGACAGTCATTGACCATCTTAAGATCTTGTTAGCTTGTCTCCTAGTTTCCTTAGCAGCAAGCCCCAGAAATCACCACTGGTTCATTAACAAGAGTTTACTAGAAAATATATAATGGTTTACACAGAGAAGTAACAGGAAACTGGTGAACTGGGGTTAAAAAATAAAACAAAATGAACATAAAAAATTGCATCAAAACCCAAAGGAAGCTACTGCTAGGGTGATAGCCAAACCTTTACCAAAGGAAGGGACTGTTGTCACACAGAACAATGTGCTTTGCTGCAACACAAATTCTTCACTATCCTACTTGTACTTAAGATTGGAAGTTCCAGGAAGGGTATGTTAATTGACAGAGCCTAGATTATATACTCATGACACTGATGTGAGAATGGCGGCGGAAGAATTCAGCTTCTCATTTGAGAGTTCTATATATCAGATTCTCACGGAGGAAAATCCTCTAAATAGAAGGAAACCAGGATTTCCTTCTAAGTAGATGGAAACCAAGATTATGACAAGTATCTCTTCTATATGTGTTTTTGTATGCATTCCTGAACACTGAAGTATTATTTTCAGTTTTCGAATCTCATAGACTGGAAAAAAAGTGTGTTTTTTGGAAAACATTCTTCTTTTGTTCAGCATTGTGCTTGTGAGTCACATACTGGCCTTTGTAGTCAAATAGGTTTATTTCCAAAGTGATACTCTATTCCATTTTATGAAAATATGACTGTGTATACACACTTATTCCACTTGATGAATATATACTATATATTGATTCTCTGTAGAATTTTTTTCAGTTTTTATTATTACACATCATTGTATGCATATTCTTTTATATTTATCCTGATTTCTTCCAGGTTATTGACTTACTGGTGAAATTTATGGGTTTTAGGGAACTATATAGATATTTATAAGTAAGGAACAACTATTTTTCAAAAAGTTTGTACCAATTTGTACTTCCACCACCAGTGTGTAAGAATTCTCATTACACCTGGATTGGTAAATTATTATCATAATATTGCTCAACAAACCATCCAAATTCAGTGGATTAGCGCAGCAATTGTTTATTCCCATCAATCTCTGGATTGTCTCTGCTTCACACTGCAGGTATGTAGGTCTGAGTCTACGAGGTGTGTCCCTCATTCCACTTAGAACAGGAGAGTAGCAGAGTTTATCATGCTGCTATAAGGACGTACCTGAGACTTGGTAATTTATAAAGAAAAGTTGTTTAATTGACTCCCAGTTCGGCATTGCTGGGAGGGCCTCTGGGAACTTACACTCGTGGTGGAAAGTGAAGCAAACATGTCCTTCTTCACATGGTGGCAGGAAAGAGATGAATGAGAACCGAGCAATGAGGGAAGCCCCTTTTAAAAGCATCACATCTTGTGAGAACTCACTCACTATCATGAGAACAGCAGCATGGGAAGTAACCGCCCCCATGATTCAATTACCTCCCACCAGGTCCCTCCCACAACACATGGGGATTATGGGAACCATAATTCAAAATGACATTTAGCTGGGGACACAGCCAAACCATATGACAGAGACATGTTCTTCCTATGGTAATAGTAGAGAGAGCAGAGAGCAAGACAAATGGCACACATGCTTTTGAAGCTTCTGCTAACATTGTATCTTCTAACATCCTACTGGCTAAAGCAAACCACGTGGATAATCCCAAAGTCAGAAGTAAGCAAATGTACTTTACCTTTAGTGGGAGATATTACCTGACTATGTAACAAAAGGTGTGGAAATAGGGAGGGACAAATAATCAGGGCCAGTGTTTTGTCATAGCTCTGTATTCTCTTCAACATTTGCTATTTTCACATTTCTTAAATGATGTGTAATGATGTTTTATTGTGTCTGCAATATTACCATATTTACCTGATTGCCAAGGAGGCTGGGTATATTTTTATGTCTTCATTCATTATTTGAAGTTTCCCCTTATGTGAAGTGCCCAGGTAAGTTTTCAGCCACTTTTTTTGGTTTTGATTTCTAAAGGATTATTTGTCTATTTCTCTTGCTTGGAAGTCATTTTGTATATTTTGTTATGTGTCTTTTGTTTCCCATGTATATTTTTACCAAGTAGCATATCTTTTTACATTCTTTATAATACTTATGAAAGGAGTTCTAATCTTTAAAGTAATCACATATATTTGTTAATACATGGTTAGTACTTTTTGGTCTTACTTAAGAAGTTCTTTTTCACAGTGAAGTTATGGGCTGGGCATGATGATTTACACCTATAATCCCAACACTTCAGGAGGTCAAGGCAGGAGGATCACTAAAGCCCAAGAGTTTGAGATCAGCCTGTGTAACAGAGCAAGACCCTGTCGAGGGTCTTGTAGGGACAAAAAATTAAAAAGCTAGGCAGACATGCTGGCGCATGTCTGTAGTCCCACCTACTCAGGAGTCTGAAGTGGGAGGATTGCTTGAGCCCAAGAGATAGAGGCTACGATGAGCCTTGTTCATGCCACTGCACTCCAGCTTGGGCAAGAGCCTCAAATATATATATATATATATATATATGAAATAAAAGAAAAAGAAAAAAATTAGTCACAAGGTAAGGTTATGAAAATATTCTCCTATGAAATATTAACATCTAAAAAGTTTATAGCTCTAGCTCAGAAATTTCAGCACTCAATGTATGACGTGTCTTGGTTATTCTTGTCCTGTAATATCAAGTCTTTCTACTTTATCTTTTTAAAGTGTGTTTTGGTTATTCCTGCCCCCTGTACTTCAAATAAGTGTAAAATCAGCATACTAATTTTCATGAAATAATAGTTTAACTTTATATTACATTGAAATTACACATGCATTAGGACAGAATTTTTTTTTCCAATAATGAGTTTAGCATTTCTTTAATTCATACAAAAACTATTTTGGTTTTGAATTTCTCTAAAATGTTTTATAATTTTCTTAATAAAAGTCTTATATTTTTAATATAAGTTTATTCATCACTACTTTACATTTTTGCAGTGTTTATAATGGTGTCATAAAAATTTTATTTTCTAAACTTTTAATTGGTAGAAGGTAGCATTCATTTGTAAGTTTTTGTTTCTTTCAGCAATGTGTTCATGAACTTTACTAAATTTATCTGTTAATTGCTTTGAAACTTTTATGTGCAAAGCCGTATCATTTGTGAACATTGTTGTATTTCTTCTTTTCAAATTTTTATAACTTTTTCTTAATTACTTGCCTTATCACATAGGCTATGTTCTAAAGTAAATGTTGAAATGAAATGATAATAGCAGACATTTTGGTTTTAAATTGAATACAAAAAGGAAACTTTCTTTGCATATTTTATAATTAAGCTATGTTTGCTACAAATTTTAAAGATATTGTCTATCATTTTGAAAGGTCACTCAGATTTCTGCCTTTTAGAAAGACATGAATAGCTGTTTACTTTAATAAATGCTTTTGTTGCATTTATGCAAAGAACCCTTTCTTTCTTTATTCATTAATGTTTCAAGTGGTTAAACTTTCATTAATTTTCTAATGATTAATTAACTTTTCACACCACAGATAACATACAGTTAATTATGATGTATTAACCTTATATACATCACTGGATTTGGTTTATTACTACATTATTTTGGCTTTTTTGTATCATTATTTATGATTAAGATAGGAGTAAAATTTTTCTTTCTCAGTTGTCTTTTTCAAGTTTTGAAATCAGCTTGTACTATCTTAAAATGAGTTGAAAAATGTCCCTTCAGGTTTTCTTTTTAAAATTTTTTCTTGAAAGTTTGAGTAAACTTGGTAGTGAAGATCTCTCAGCCAGATGTAATTTTGGGAAAAGATGTATATGTTCTAATTTAATTTTTGATAAATGTATACATTTTAGGTTTTCTGTTTATTGAGTCAATCGGCTTTTGTAATTTGTGCATTTCATTTAAATATTCAAAGTTTTTATCTTTCTACAATTTTTTAGTTTTTAAACATTGTTAATGTTTGAGATTTCTGAGGGGTTTTTTTTTCTTTTTCATTTTTTTAACTACATTTTGTCCACTTCTTTTTTCCATTATTTGCTTTGCATTCTTTATTTTTTTTTCTTCTACTATCTTTTTGGTAATAGTCTTCTTCACCTTCTTGAATGAATGTTTAGTACATTGATTTTATAGTCTTTTAGTCTTCTTCACCTTCTTGAATGAACGTTTAGCACATTGCTTTTATAGTTTTCTAATGTAAGCTTAAGGACTCAATTTTCCTTCACTTCTATTTTATCTCTAGCCCTTAACATTCAAATGTGTAGTAAATCAATTAATAATCATGTATTATTATTTGCTAAGTTTTATTGTGGTTTTTGTCCCCAAACTAATGTATTAGAAGTGTTAATATTCAGTTTCAGAAATATAGATTTTCTCATTAGCTTTTTGTTATTGATTTCTGCTGTACTGTGGTTATAGAACATGCTCTGTCTTTGATTTTTTTTTGTGACTTACTATATATTCCAGTATATGTAAGGTGGCAAAATTATTTATTATTTTAAACTGTCACACTTTTGAGTTTTATAAAACACCTGCTCACCAGATGACTCCTAAGGACAATAGGTACAAACAAGGACTTTCCTGAGCAAACCAGTCTGTATAATTACCCAAACTATGTGACACATCTTTATAACTTCCATAGGTAGTTGAAAATTATGTCTGTTCTACAGTTGTCGAGTAAAGTGTTTTATATATAAACTATAAATTGTATAATAAAAAAGAAGAGAGTAACTATGTAAAAAAATACACATCTATACCCTGTTTAGTTTTTTCCATGTGTAATTTGTCAAATATAGATAATAAAGTAATTTGAAGAAGGAAATAAGAGAATAGATGCACTATCAAATATAAAATAACCCATAAACACAAGTACACACAAACACACCTTTTTTCTCAAATTTCACAGCTAGAATTTTCAGTAAAATTTTTAGAAAATGATTTTGTTTGCCTTCTGACTAAAGTTAATAAAGTTTTTTTATTATAAGCATAACAAATCAGGATATCTTAAAGCCATAAATTTAATGACTAGATAGTTTCACTTTACCTCTCTAGCTAATAGGGATCGTATTGCTAATTTGCTTTCAATGTTTTCCATCCTTCAGTCCCCAGGAAGCTGAACTCTGTGGACCAATTCAGTCAAACTCTTTTATCCTCTGGCATTTGGTTGGCTTCAGCTAATAGGAGACAATTATGGGAGAGCATAGGTGGGAAGACAGCAAGATTCAGACATTTATGCCCTAACTTGCTTTGCTGGACCTTAAAAAGTTACCCATTAACTCTCTTATACAGCTGTAAGTCTTTGTTTATCATCCCCTCAACTTTCCTTCAGGCCTAGGAGTAGAAATGGCTTCCACTCTCACTGAGTCCTCAACACGATCTATTATCTTACCCACACTGACAACTACAGTATTGTTGTTATAGTTTTTTCTTTTTTTAATGAAAGCTAAATCAGTTAACAATTATTCATAAGCACTTATTTATGTAACACTTAATACATAGTGAGATCCAATCTACAGTGAAGCCAGATGGGTAGCAACTAATTATTTACCTAGCCAGATTTTAGTGAACATTGTCCTGTACACTATTTAAATTAATGCAGCCTTTATAATTAGATCTGCAATTTGGTCTCTAAAGAAAACATAGACGGGAACTTTCCAATATTCGTATTATTTTCATGAAAATAACTTATATATATATGTCAGAGAACATATAAAATCTAGTAAAAGCTATCATTAGGAACAATAATATATTATTTCTATATAATAATGTCCAATATATATGAGTTAGAGTAACCCAACTTCAAAAGACTCTTTTAAGACTAGTCATCAAATTTTACCTGCAAAGAATATTTAAAGTATTAAATTCCCAGTAAGTCCTGGTGCGGTGGCTCACACCTGTAATCTTAGCAGTTTGGGAGGCTGAGAAGGGCAGATGGCTTGAGTCCAAAAGTTCAAGACCAGCCCAGGCAACGGGGCAAAACCCTGTCTCTACCAAAAAAATACAAAAATTAACTGGGCATGGTGGCATGCCTGTGATCCCAGCTACTCAGAAGACTGAAGAGGAAGGGTTGCCTATGCCTCAGAGTTGGAGACTGTAGTGAACTGAGATTGCACCACTGCACTCGAGCCTAGGCGAGAGAGTGAGACCCTGTCTCTAAAAACAAAAATAAAAATCCCAATAAATACCATCAATTGCTTTCAAATGTATCTTTTTATCATGTTCGTTTTTCTGTTTGCTTCAAAAGAAATGGTATATGGCATGCCTTTTAAATAATAATACTAATGCCTTAAAATAAAATTATTGTAGAAATTTCATATTATTTTCCTATATACTATAAATCCTTATACTCTAAATACCATAAATACTTTAATACAGTTTGTCGTAGATAAACAACACTATGAGAAAAACAGTGAGTTACAGACCAAGTTTCCTTCCTTACTCGAAGGGAACTCTATAGTCATTCCAAGTGAGAAAGAGTTAACTACAGAAAAAAAGAGAAGAAAAGGAAAGCAAAAAAATGAACCTACATTCTGGAACTGTCATCCTTAGCATCCTTGACTGAAACAAAGTTACATTTGGAGAACCTTGGAATTGGAGCATTTTAGTTTTTAGGTAGAGGATTTCAAATATCTTTCCACCTTTGTTTGTACCAAGAACCATGAGTTTGGAGTAATTCTGAAATTATGAAGAAAACAATTTGGTACTAGCTATAGAGTGGACAGTTTGACTTTTTTTACAATGTGACTTTTGTAAACACTCAATGTCTCTGATGGTATAGACTCTTTTGGAAATCTTCTTACTAAAAGACTCGACTGCTTATATCTTGGCAAGTTGAAATACTAGGAAGGCAATCATTAATAAGTCACTACTTACTGAGAAGGCAATTTAAAACAGAAACGTACAGGCAAGCTGCTATCAGTAGGGCAGAGGTTTCTAAGGTACCTAAGGATAGAAGAAGAGAAGAACAGTAGGTTTTTCACGCTAATTTGATCCATAACCTTCGCACAAAAGTGACGATGGAAATATCATAAGGAGTGAATGAAGGTCTCCAACCAAGCTAGTGAAAATGCTTCATAATACATCAGTTATAAAACCTCCTTTCACTACATATATACTGAGTGTCTCGTACCTAATAACACTTAACCTACTGGTATTGTAGAGTAGTAGAAAAAGCAAGGATTTTGAAGTTAGATGAGTTGAAGTTAGCTGAATACACTGGGTGAACCATTTAACCTTTCTTACCTATGATGTTTTCATCTGTAAAATAAATATATTGGATAAGATTATCTAAAAAGTCTCATTGAGTTTCACAAAATCTATGGTGCTACATATGTTAATAACCAAACTCCAGGTAGGGTATATATGATATAATGAAGGAAAGAATTGGATTTATTTAAAAGAAAAAGACCTGGTTTGGAGTTTTAAGCCTACTTAGATGTCTTCCCTACTGGCTTTGTGATCTTAGATTTGTAACTTAAGTCTTATGATAGTGCAATTTCTCTTCTCAAAATAAACATAATAATTATTTGGTGACAGTGTTTTTAGTAAGGAAAAATATAATAAAATGTAGAAATATGCTTTCTAAACACTATGCAAATATAACAAATTGATAATTATGTATTGGTCAAGGATGTTGAGTCTCAAATAAAACTGTGGGTGCCTAAATTTAGACCTTTTTTGAAGATACATGTTTCTGGCTAACAGCAGGCATGACATTTCATTCTTTCTTTCCCTACTGAGGATATTTTCTTATGTTAAGATGCTGGTGTAACAAGATGACGAAGCCTCTGTTATCTTGAATCCCTGATTCAATAGTGAAGAAAAGTCCTCACTAACCAGAATTTGACAGGTAGATTTAGTGAAGAATAAATTCTGATAATTATGTCATGGAAATTAAGGAGTTAACTTAGCTTTGTAACATAACTAATTTTGCCTAAGTAACAGCAGCATTATTCCTAGGGGGGGAAAAAATCTTTGTTGAGTATTACAGAGAGAAATTATTCTAAATGAACCTGACCATATATGGATATTAAGTATGTTTAGACTTTGAGGAACACAAAGACTGAGTAGTTAAAACAACAAGAAAATGCAATGGTGGTGGTTATAATGATACATTTTAAGGTAGAGGGGCATATTTAGCATTGGTGCTCACCATAAACTGAACCAGGCCTATGTCAAAAACCAAGGAAGTTCAAACTAGGCAAACCATCTATTCAATGCCAGTTAATGGTTCCAAGGTGTTTCTTCATTTCAAGAAGCTGATTATTCCAGAAAAAATAACGTCTATCCTCTTAGGAACAGAAAATGGCAAGAGCAGAGAAGGTGTTATGGGTCTAGTCATTGACAGAGATTTAAGGCAGTTCTCTATATGAAGTGGAAGACTGGAATAATATATGAGTACATTTATGTATGTATACATATTTACAAAGGCATCATATAATCACATGTGCATATGTTATGTGTACATGCTTATGTTAGTCTCTGTAACTAGAATATTCCATGAAGGCAGAAATTTTCTCTCTCTTGTCTGGCCCAAAGTAGAAACTCAAGAAGTATTTGCTTTATTTACTAAAAAGGTGAGTGAATGGTTGAATAAAAGCAGCAGACATGTGAATGACTGAGTGACAAATATAAATGTTGGACACAGTGTATTTGGGGAAGAAAGTGCAGCTTGGTGTCATGTGGATACTAAATACTCAGGTTAGACACATTGAAAACTAGAGTTAGGGCAGCAAAATGTAGGCACTGGGCTTTTAATATCTTTTCCACTTTTGTCAGAATTGTCTCAGGAACCAGTAGGGTGAGTGAATTTTCTTCACACTCTCGAATTTCATAAACTTCTAATCCTTGACTGTGATACTGTCTTTCTCAGCTGTCTGCATTTGTTCTCTCTCCTAAACAGATACTTCCATGCCCCACTCAATTTTAATTTCTTCCCCCACCTTTCCGTATACCTTTGTCTGGCTCATTTCTATTTAACTTATAGCCCTCAGAAAATTTTATTATCTCACAAAACTGAGCAATTGAGTGTGTGTGTGTGTGTATGTGTGTGTATGTGTATTTCACAGCAATTTTATTTGCTATTACAGTAGTTCCCCCTTATCTGTG
Organism: Chlorocebus sabaeus; assembly: GCF_047675955.1. Classification (NCBI taxonomy): domain Eukaryota; kingdom Metazoa; phylum Chordata; class Mammalia; order Primates; family Cercopithecidae; genus Chlorocebus; species Chlorocebus sabaeus. The sequence goes on along the minus strand of NC_132930.1, from coordinate 21,944,893 downwards.
GGGGAACAGTTCAAGACTCTCAGTGGATGCCTGAAACCGTGGATAGTACTAAACCCTATATGTGCTATGCTTTTTGTATGCATGTATTCCTATGATATAGTTTAATTTATAAATTAGACACAATAAGAGATTAAAAGCAGTAACTAATAACAAGTCATAACAATTAAAATAATAAACTATAACAAAAATTATTGAGTATAATCTATTTCTCTCTGTCAAAATATTTTATCGTACTGTATTCACTTGTTATCAGACCCTGATTGACCATGGGTAACTGAAACTGCAGATAAGTGGTGGCTGCTGTATTTAAAAGCAGCTTTTCTTTAATCACGACTCATCTGGAAGCTCCATAAAACCAATAATCATGATGATTACTCAATAATCATCAATAATGATATAAAGAATACGTAAGTTAGTCAATACAACTAAAATTTGCTAATACTTGAAACTGAAAAATGCAGGTACTGATAACTTTATTTTATTTAATAGAGTTATTTTACATACATTGCCTAAGATTTTTCATGTTGTAGAAAATGGGGGTTCTGTAATTCCACAAAAGTGAGAAAACATGCCTCTACTTTTGCCATACAAAGAAATATATATAGAAAATAGTAGTGTGGGTTAAATAGTTTCTTTAGAACTTAGATAAAGTCTGAGATTTTTAGAATCACACACATAGCCGTGGTGAAATTATGTAGATTAAAATTTGTCTCAAGTATTCACACACCTCTGTAGTTTGTAAGCCCAAGCAACAAGAAGCAAAGAGAAACAGTGAGGTGAGGAGGTGAAAAGGACTATCAAATCAACCCGCTCTACTAAGAATAATGGTAGCCTATCTTGTGAAGCCTACATGCATAGGTTAAACTTTCCCAGACTGTGAAATAAAAGATGACAGAATTGCATTCTAACTTTAGGTAACAATTGTGCAATGATTCTGAATAAATATGCATATGTTTACAATATAAGGTAGTCACTAGAGTGTCTAATGAATCATCATTGATCCAATTAATATGAACAACTACACAAAGGAGAAAGTAAAATCTGAAGTGGAAACTATCCAAATGCAGTTTTGCAATGTACTTCTACTTCTGTCTTTCTACAGAATTCACATAACAATGACTTTTTAAAATTCCACTAATGAAATGTTGTAGACAACAGAAAAGGGCAGACTGACTGAATGTACTATATCTGTGAAAGAGTAGGTGTATTACACATGGACAGACATAATCAATCTTAAATCATCGTCTGTAAGACAATCCACTGTTTTTATCTATCCAGTCCCAGTCAGATAATCTTAAATGTCATTAAGGAGTTAGTAGACATATGATGCTACTGCACTATTTGGGTTTGAATCCTGGCTTAGACAAATTAAATAGTTTATGGCTCAATTTTCTCATTGGTAAAGTTGGGGAAAACACTAGTAATTATTTCCTAAATTTCTTATAGAGGTTAAATAAGTTAGTATGTGTACATATTAGATAACTCTGTGTGTGTGTGTGTGTGTGTGTACAAATTATCAGATATTACTACAATTGTTAACACAGTTCTATCATGGAAATCCATAAGAGTTATTGAAGGAGGTGTTTTTGATCCATTGCTATTGAACAAGCTTATCTGAATTGACTTTTAGGAGCTTTACTCCCTTCTTTACTATGCTCTGTAAACTGTTATCCTGAAGATAGTAATAGCTAACTTTTATTGTGTAATCACCATAAGTCAGACACATTGTGTATTAAAGCTTTTAATTATGATAAATGAAAGAATAAATACATAACACATGCAACAGTTAATCACACTACCCCCATTTTTATTTTATGGGAACTGAAGCATAGAAAGCTCAATGATTTACTATAATCAAACATAAGATCAGAAGCAGATTTGAAGTCATACACTCTAAATCGAAGTCCAAGCCTGCCTCTCACATCTCTTTTCCTGCCTCTTAGTGGTGGAGATATTCCTTTTTCTCCCTTTATCTTTCTCTCTCATTCTCATCCTCCTCCTCCCACTCCTCCTCCACCTCCCCATACCCCTCCTCCTCCTCCCACTCTTCCCTCTTCTTCCTCTTCCTCCTCCTCCCCCTCCTCATTCTCCTCCTCCCTGTCCTCTTCCTCTTTCCCCTCCTCCACCCCATCCTCATTCTCCTCCTCCCTGTCCTCCTCCTCTTTCCCCTCCTCCTCCCCATCCTCATTCTCCTTCTCCTCCTCCTCCTCTCTCTCCTCATTCTCCTCCTCCTCCTCTTCTTCTTCCTCCTCCTCCTCATTCTCCTCCTTTTCCCTGTTCTCCTAGTTAGCCTTTGCATGATTACTAATGGAAGACTAACAGAATCTGACTCAGTTTGTACCTTCATCCTTTCTGCCTGCTGGGTAAAGAGACTATAAAGGGTCCAGGGCGGAAGGATGAGTGCTAGTGGATGAAAATCCTGTAAAGACCTAATGGTTCCTTAGATTGGGGTGTTCATGATCAATGTATTGAGAAATTAGACTCTGGATATATATCTAAGGTGAGGTCAAAGCAGCTTATTTTGACATTATCAGATACCCCCTAATGACAATAGCAGCAGGAGTTGTGCAGATTAACTATGTGAGCACCACAGCCAGGTAACTGAGTACACATCATAGGGTGAGCAGTTTCTCAGTAATAGCTAAATTTGAACATGCATTTGAGTAGAAGTATATCTATGACTACCAGTGAACTAATCTTTTCCTTGTGCAGACACCATTTTTGAGGATGATATTTAACTGCTATAAAGGTAGCTGTTCGGAAAATGGGACAGAGGCAGGATCATAGACTGGGAATGAGGGTGAGTATCATGTGGCTATAAGGGGAAATAAAAGAAAAGATGACGGTGTACAGAGTTGGAACCTCAAAATGTTTAGAGCACCAAAATACTCACAGGAGTTCTAGAGTTTGCAGTGGCAAGAGTTCCAAATAGGCAGATTAGTGGTAGAACAGATAAAGGCGCTGATAACTGGTCATTCTTTACAAATCAGAGAAGATCAAGGCTTTGTAGACCAGAGGCTCATACAATCCTGGTTATCTTCCTTGAGAAAATAAATAAAAAATAATAAATATAAAGTGTGGGTCATTTTCTTGCAAATGGCCAATGTAAAATAGTGGCCCAGAAGTTTAAGCTTGATTAACTCCATGATAAATCTACTACCAATTGCAGAATATATGTGAAATACATTTTATTTTTATTCATTCCTAATGTCTTACAAAACATCACCTATAAAAATAGTGAAAATGGAAATTCCGAAAATAAAAAAACATGTACATTTTAAAGTATGTATCTCAAATTGTTTCCAAGCTCCCTCTTTATGCCTTTTGTGATCCAAACACTTTAAAAAATATATATTTTCTGCAAAAACTATTATGCAGTTTGGGTTACTTATGATTGCTATTATTTTTTATGTGAATTTTTTTTTACAGATCTTCCAAATACTTATTAAAACACAGGACATGTTCAACTCTGGACATCTGTTTAGAAAATGAAATATGGATCTGAAATAGTTCAAAAATTGAAAACGAAGTTAAGAACTTAGTCCTTTAAGAAATGGTGAGGAGACCAACAACATCTGATAAAGGAGACTACGAGAGACTACAAATGGGCTGTTTGTACATGGCCATCCCCAAATTGCTGTCTTTCATCTTGTCTACATGAAATCCTGAGATGAGAAAAGCAGTATTTATTTTCAATTAAAACCCCATCTTTTTCTGTAAACTCTTACTGCAACCAGTGTCTGATCTGTACATTTTGTGGCTGAATTGAAGGAACCGAAAATAAATCTTTCTCAAAGTCAATTTTTATTTTTCCCCAAGGATTCCACTTTTCAATTTTTATAGCCCCATTATTTATCTAAATTCATGTTTTTTATACATCCAAGTCCTTTTCCCTTCTTTTGGACTTTAGCAAGGAATTTATTGAAAGTTTTGATAATTATCAGGGACTAGGTTTAGCATTTCTTTAGTTAAGAAGCTGTTCTAAATTATCCCTAAGGGAAACTGAAACTCTTCCTTGGCCCCATTACTCCACCCTCCAAGGACAGTATATCTATGCACTGGAGTAGCCTTCTTTGTTGAAATGCTACCCAAATCCTTTGAGATTCCTTATATTGGTTTGATGAGCCTTCTGCCCCTTAAGTTCTTAAGTATTTTTACTCCACATTAGACTGAATAAAAGTAAACAGAATAAGCAAAGTGTCCTAAATTAGTTTTGAACCATTTGGATCAGATAAATCTACCTTGGGTAAAGAACTATCACAGTCAATAGAAATCCCTCGGCCTTCCAGTGATCCTGGGGCCTAAATTCCTAGATAGTAATTATGTGCTTCTTTGGCAGAAACTGACTTGTGAAAAGGGCCAATTACCACATTAAAATGACTCTTAATTATACCAGAGTGTTATATCCAACAGCATGAAAGCTACTTAAATTCACTTTCCTTTCAAATAGAGGTAATTATTGAGAAACATAAGCACAAAAAATGTAACTTTTTTTTTTTTTTTTTTTAAGAGACGGAGTCTCGCTCTCGCCCAGACTGGAGTGCAGTGGCATGACCTCGGCTCACTGCAAGCTCCGCCTCCTGGGTTCACGCCATTCTCCTGGCTCAGCCTCCCGAGTAGCTGGGACTACAGGCACCCGCCAACACGCCCGGCTAATTTTTTTGTATTTTTGGTAGAGACGGGGTTTCACCATGGTCTCCCTCTCCTGAGCTCGTGATCCCACCCGCCTCGGCCTCCCAAAGTGCTGGGATTACAGGCGTGAGCCACCACGCCCAGCCAAAAAATGCAACTATTAATTTGAGCAATGGTGGAAGACATTTGCTAGAAATCACCACATGTTAGCCAGCACCAAGCTAACAACAAAGGAGGGTAGGGAATTTACTCTCTCTCTGAATCCTGGAAAAGGAAAAGGAAATGGTATTTGGTAAACATGTGTTGACATCTCCATTATGCTAAGGAGGTGTTTCAGTTAGCTTTGCCATATATTAAACCAATCCCTAATGTAGTGGCTTAAAACAGTCATGAGGTTTATTAGTGCTCAATTCTGTAGGTCATCTTGATTTTCCATGTGGTGTGTGTAAAAAGTTAAAGAAAGAGAAAAGAAACATAAAATGTGGTTTAACAGTTAAAAATGGATTTATTTTGGGGAATAAACCTGAGAGGGGCTTCTGGCGATTTTGGTCAGTAGTGCTGTCTCTTACAGACTAAGACAATTGGTTTCAGGGTGAGAGAGCTTATCATAAGCTTAGAATGTTTCTGTAGGGGGAAGAAGTTTAAGGTGGGGTTGGAATGTCTCTGGTTGGATGGGAGGTTAGCTTGGGGCTGACATCATCTCTCCAGCCAGAGGGAAGGTTATCTCTGGATTGGCATGTCTCTGGTCAAGGAGGGGTTTGGAACGTTTCTGGTCGGAGACGTCATTTATGGTTTATGGTGATGCTGACCTTGGCCATTAGGTTGATGCCCTTTGGATTTAGGAATATTTTGATCAAGATGAACTTTAGAATAATGGTGCTTGTCCAATATGGTGATGCTCCTGCTCTGTCACTTTGGGCAAGGTTTGTTTATTTATTTATTTATCTATCTATTTTTGACAGAGTCTTGCTCTGACGCCCAAGCTGGAGTCCTGTGGCTCATTACAACCTCCGCCTCCTGGGTTCAAGCGATTCTCCTGTCTCAGTCTTCCAAGTAGCTGGGATTACAGGCATGCGTCACCACACCCAACTAATTTTTGTATTTTTGGTAGAGATAGGGTTTTATTATGTTGGCCAGGTTGGTGTTGAACTCCCAGCCTCAGGTGATCTGCCCATCTTGGCCTCCCAAATCACTGGGATTACAGGCATGAACCACTGTGCCTGGCCAGTGGGCCAGTTTTGATGGTCTTGCCCTCTCATTTATCTATGGTTAGCTGGCAGCTCATCTGGATGCTGGGTAATATCACATGACCCCACTCTTGTGACTGGCTACTGGCAGGCTGGTGGATCCTCAGGTGGGATAGCTCATCTCAGCTATCTGTGGTCTCTCATTTTCCAGTAAGCTATGTCAGCTTTGTTTACATGGCAATCTCAGATTTTCAAGCACACAGAGAATGAGCCCTGAGGTATTATCAAATCTCTGCTTGTGTCACATTTTGTAACATGCCATGGGTCAAAGAAGTAATATAGTCAAGTATACATATACAGAGTGGAGAAATAAACTTCATCTCTTGGTTGAAACAGGTTAAAGTGACTTTGACAAAAGGTGTTGATATAGGGCATGCAACACTTGTGGCTAGTTGCTACTGATGCTCAAATCATGTTGAATCGAAAACCACTGGTGATCACTCGCCTGACTTTCTACCTTTCTCTTGCAATTCTTAGAGCATGTTCTTGATCACAGCAAATTCCATTTAGAAACAAAATTGTTTCCTCACATACTTCTGAATTTTTCTGTGCAAACTTTTTGAGCTATTGATCAGTGGGGGCAAAAAACCCCTATCTGTCTTAATATTTCTATGTTATACTGCTTGTCAAAAGGCATCTTTAAAGACAATAAAAGCAATATTTTATTTTTAACAAAGTGAAAACATCTGATGGTATTTGAGAGTCCGTGACTACATGCCAGAATCGTGTTTCTCTCTTGTTAACGCTATGATTTATGGATTGTGCATATGCTTAAACTTCTCTAAAGAATATCCAGGAACCTACTGCATGATGTCTACATTAATTTTGGTAATAAATCACACATTTCAAACAGTTGACTAAAGCATACTGGGAAGTTGGATGACATACAGAGTTTCTACAGAATTTTTAAATGCTGGCTGGGGGTTCTTCCCAAAGCAATAGGACTAAATGATGACCTTTTGCAATATCCTCTCTGGAGACTGGGTAAAAATTAGTGACTGAATTCTTTCTAGTTGTCAGTAAGTTTATGTCCATTTTGTTACAATCTTGATCATTACACTGATTCAAATTATCACATTGTTGGCTATGATATCATAGAGAGAGAGAAGAAAGGGACTAAGAAATGAGAGAGAGAGAGAGAGAGAGAAAGAGAGAGAGAGAGAGAGACGGCATGCCATAGAGTCTAATATTTATCAGTGCAATGGTTTTCTAAAATATATTTCATGGATCATTAGCCTTAAGGATTTTTGGAGGATTTATTTTTAAAATACAAATCTTGGGGTGGTAGAAGAAAATAGTTTGGGAGATAATACCTAATATTTTTCTTCTTTTGGGATATCCACAATATACATCAGAATAATTAAAGGCCTTGAAAAAAAATCTTTACAAACCCACCTATATTTGTTTACTCCCTGTTTTTGAAAGAATATAATAGAGCACTATCAAATAAACTTGATAAGATCAGCTGGCTCTCTGAAGAACAGGAGCTAGAGTAGGAGGGAAACAGAAAGGGATATTCCTACCTACCTGCAGGAAGCAGTGATGACCATATCAGATGTTCATTCCTTGTGGTACTCTAAAATCCAAACTTGCTCAAGCTTTGTGCAATCAAGAAAGCAGAAATCTAGTGCACAATCACTACTCAGACGGAACCATTAATTATGTTGAGCTAAAGCAGGAGAATATGAGAGAAAGGAGCAATTAGAAGTTTCAGTCAATTCTGTAGTTTCACCATCAAGTATACTGGTTTACCCTCTTTACTCAGTGTTTTAAAGCATACACAATTGTTTTGAAGCCTGAAGACAGTTCAAGGAGAATTTATATATATATATATATATATATATATGTACTTTTTAAATAGTTACTTATTCATACAGCATCATTAGCTACTGGTTAGGAAAGGATGCTTATAGAAAAATAATATTACCTTAATGAAGATACAAAAGGCATGTAATGTATTCATTTGTCAAAATGATGTGTGAGATTTTGGTATACATGACTTTTACCGTTTTTGCACCAAAGTTTCCTGAATTGGTTTTGTATGGTGTAACAATGATTTAAACTGGCTCTAAATATTAAGCCCTAGACATCCTTGACCCTTCTTCATAGCCTTCATCCATCCCACCCTTTAATTTCTTTCTGACCACCACAAATACTCATCTGCAACTTCAGTAACCTAATCAAATCACTACTTCCATTTTATGCCCCTAGAAACTTTCACATTTAAGACTGAGCTTCCCTCTATAACGCACATACATGAGCTATTTATGAGACACCAAGAGAATACAAGCAAATAATAATAACATCTAATTTTTTCTCTCTTTAGTCATTACAAAATGACTTCTACTTTAGTTGTCTCTTTTAATCCATTAGAAGACAATACAGACCAACTTAATGGTTTACTAAAAACAAACTAACAAAAAAACATTAGAAGCCCTTTACCCATGCTTCCTTATTCCTTATTGCTGGTTGAAAGCTATAATGAGCTTATGTTCCAGAGCGAACAATGGACACAATGTTAGTGACATTCTTGTATTGTGGTTTAGCATTATTGTAAATCTGGAAAAATTCCTGCCCACAAAAACTTTTAGGTTTTGTTCGCGTTTCAGATACTTACGAAATAGAATGAGCAAAACAATGACATATTATTCTCCTCTATTCTGTAATTACCTTTTTGTGATACATTCCTTGACTTCTGCTTATAGACTTCGTTCATACATATAAAATCATAGTAGACTGCCTGTGGCCCATTTTCCTTCAAAACCATGAAGGCAGAGATGGTAATTTATCTTTCGTTTGTTTATTTATTATTAAAGGTCACTCAAAAAAGGGAAAAGAACTATTCACAATTATCTCATATATTTGAAAAATGGGCATACTTGGTAGTAGCTAGGAATTAAGTATTTAGGACAGATGATGCTGACCAGAGTTAACCTAATCTCAGGCATTCTATGTTTTTATCCAATGCAGAGAAACTGTGGTCATGTATTTTAATACTCCTCTGAATTCAAAGTTTTCAAGAATTCTGAACTTATAACCTATATGTAAGCTAATGCCAGTACTTTTCTGAATCCAGAAAGTTTTATAAGAATATAGATATTCTAAGCAAATTTCTTGATTCAGCAGACGGCAGGAAAAAACAATAGATCTATCACTCCCTCTTTATGTAAATTTAAATGGTCAGATGTTCAGATGCCTTTCTGTTATACTTGCATTCCTATTTAAAGTACTTGCTTATGTCAAAACTTTGCTTATAAGAAAACTGAATGAAATCTTCACAAATAGGTGAGTCTGTAATTAATCATAGTCTGATGGACTCAATATGAATATCTGGTCTAAAAGGGCCTCATTTAACCATGGATTAAGGGACTTTGCCCAGTATGTAACAATAGATCTGGAGACCATGCTAGCCACCACTCTCAAGCCTGATTCCTGATCCAATAGGACCCCGTTTGGAGAGAACAGAGGAAACCCACAGAGATGTTGCTATGTATGATATTAGAGATTACTGAAATCAGAGAACAGTTCCTAATTATGAGACACCACTAATTCCAAAAGTGTTGAAATAATATAACATTTCCTCAATTTGGATTTCAAACTATATCTCTCCAACATTATGTTAAAATAATCTCCAAATATTCATTTTCATTGTGTTTAATAATAATCATCCAAAGTTCATACTCAAAATGGAATATATTTTGAACTATATACAGTGCTTTAGAACTAGAGAACATGTTTTTATTTGGCCTTTCAAAATTGCTCATAATCATCTAAAGTATACTGGATAAAGCAGATTTACCTCCATGCTAAAGTATTTTAGTGCTAGTTTCAGTTTGAAGAGTCTTTAGAAATGGAATCTATTACAGAAACTCAGGCAAGGATCTAAGAATATCTCTGCGAATGGTTACGTCTGTAAATAATACTATTTATGCGTATTTTCTCCTTTATTGATACTTTAAATTTCAACTAACAGTCTTCAGAAAAAAAAAAAAAAAATTAAACACCAGGAGTATAAACTGTTAAGAATCAAATACTAAAAAAATGTAGTTTTTAGGGGGGATTTTGACTTCTTGGGCTGCCTATCTATACAATTCATTCTTAAAAATCATATAGAGGATTAAGAAGCTTCAGTGAGAGAAATGAAAACTTGGAGAACTTTACTGAGACATTTGTGCTAAGGATAGTCAGAAAGTATCATTTTTCTAAAGGCATAGGTTCTTGAGTTGTGATCTTGCCAAGTCTTAGTAGCTGAGTAGGCTCAATTCCTCTCAGTGTTTGAATGTGAGATTTCAGGAGATGACATAAAATATGAAAGAAATGCTATTTCTGATTTGTAAATGTGGTATTACTTTATTCTTATTTCAGGTTTCATCCAGGGCCCATAGAGAGTAAAATAAACTACTGTGTTAATTTTCTTATTAAAAAAAGTGACTGTTTATTAGAAATGCCTGGACACGTTTTTGTAACTAGTTTGTGTTCTCTTAAAGTGTCATTCATATATTGCCATGCATTTATTGTCTCTGGCACACTAAACATATCCCTACTACAGTTTCTTATTCTACATGCAAAATAGATTTAGAATAAAGAACTTTGAAATTTTTCAAAAAGGGAAGAGGAGTAAGGTTAAAACTGATGTTTTCGAGTACATAAGGAAAAGCAGTCCTGAATTGAAAGATAGAGATTATATGGAAATTATTTAACAACCTGGTTGTGATAGATGTTTATCATTTGGAGTGCTTACCAACTCTAAACAACAGAGCAGCACCCACAAGTGCATATGTGGTGCACATCAGCACTGGCTTCAAGTCAGGAGCTTACAGTGACTACTCTGTTTTGCTGAAGCAGGAATGCTATAGTCGGTTCTCTTCTTCTATATTTTACTTAAAAACAAATGATAATAGGACTCTTGTTATCTCGATTTTCTTGTTATCAACATATGATCAACTACCTTTTATGATAACAGAAAAATAAAGGACAGAAAAGTCATGTATCCACCCCAAATCTCTATCTATACTAGAAAATGTATTTATCCTCTCATAGGACTAGTTAATATCAAAAGGATAAATTTTTAAAATAGATATATTAACTATTCTATGAAAAATGCTGTTTTGAAATCACAAATAAAGTATTGACTTACATAGTTGGATAATGTACAAAACAATGTTCATATTACTCTAAAGGAGATATATATATATAGTCATTTTGGCACAAGGGTGTATCTTGTGCTGTGGAAATATACAGCCAACATTTTGAAACTGTTTTCCCAAGAACAGTCTATCTACCAGGCTTACCACTCTAATTTTCATGATTCTTCATTTATATGCACTCCTAAGGCATCTTTGTGATCACATGCTGTTGGCTGGCTCGTGCTACTCTTCATCATTCCCTGTTCTTAAGCAGTTTCTTCTAACCTCATTAGTGTTTTCCAGTGTTCCACATGACTGTCAGAAGGAGCTTTCAAAGATGCAGCGCTAAGCTCACTGCTCATCTCAAAAACCAACAGTGTCTGTTCTCTTTACATCTCTCAAACTTCACTTACTTCCATATTCAAATTTCCTTTTCTCAAGCCACGTGTACTTCCATTTCATTTTAAAAATATTTTATGCTTTTAGAAGCTTCAGGGTTTTTCTTTCTTTCTTTTCTTTTCTTTTTTTCTTTTTTTTTTTTTTTTAATATTTTCTACTTCTGCTGTTGGAAGTTTTTGTTTTTGTTTTTGTTTTTGTGTCTTGTCCCTGTGTCTAGTCCTGTCCCCGTATCTAGGCTGTGAGCTTTTTATCTGTGTTCCCATAACACACTGTGCTTCTGAACTTGACCTTATCCTAGCTCTATTCTCACACACAAAGAGATTCATTTGTTTGTATTTCTAGTGGAAATAAAATTTCTTTGTGGTTAGTGCCTGTTCCTGAATTCCCAACGCTTGAAAAAAGGCTTAGCCTAGAATATATGCTCAATAAGTATTTATTGAATAAATATATTAATAAATAAATGACAGCAAAATAAATAATGCTGAAAGGAAGCAAGATAGGAAGTACTATCTTGCTAGAATTTTCCAGACTATAAACAGGTATTCTCCAAAACCCATTACAAAATTAAGATAAAGCTGTTTGCTACTCTTAGGTCTTCATCTCAAGTTATTTTGTAAGTTTATTTTGACTCCTAGTTTGAAAATACCCTAGCACAAGCAACTCTTTTCAGGCATAAACTTATAAATATATAGAGGAGACAGAAATCTGAACGGTGTAATTTTAGAAACTGTAACAACTTTCTCTGAAATAATATTCCTTTAGACAGATGTAACCATGTCTGAATTTTCATAATTAGATTTATGATTCAGAACTTTAATATTTAAAACCTGAGCATACATTAGAAGCATTTTTTTTTCCTTATCTTCAGTGTCTTTCCATTTATGCCAATGAAGTAAAGTTTTTTTCTGTGGAATAGGATAGAATTGGGTTCCAAATCCTGACCTATTTATTCATGATCTTGTTATGTTGAACTAGAATCTGAAATTTTCAAATGTTACCTTATATGTGGAAAGATAATAACAATTCTATGATATGAGAAGGAGTATAAGACAGTAGATAAACAAATAGCTTCTAGAACAAAACTGCCCATGTTCAAATCTCAAGTACACAGGTTTAGATATTATGAGATCTTAGATGTATTACTTAGCTTATGTCTAATACTTATCATCTGTCTGTAAAAGAAACCGAATACTACTACTACTAACATAAATGTGTACCTTAAAGATGTGTTCTAAGGGTTCATAGAGATAAGCGAGAACAAAGAATGTCCGGCTGTATGCTTGCTCAATAAAAGCTAACTAATGCTTTTATCACTCAGTCTTATTATAAAGACTTGCAAATAATTGTTTTATTTAATGTCTGTTAAAACAAACAATCTCATCAAAAAGTGGGCAAAGGATATGGACAGACACTTCTCAAAAGAAGACATTTATGCAGCCAACAGACACAATAAAAAATGCTCATTATCACTGGCCATCAGAGAAATGCAAATCAAAACCACAATGAGATACCATCTCACACCAGTTGGAGTGGCAATCCTTAAAAAGTCAGGAAACAACAGGTGCTGGAGAGGATGTGGAGAAATAGGAACACTTTTACACAGCTGGTGGGACTGTAAACTAGTTCAACCATTGTGGAAAACAGTGTGGCTATTCCTCAAGGATCTAGAACTAGAAATACCATTTGACCCAGCCATCCCATTACTGGGTATATACCCAAAGGATTATAAATCATGCTGCTATAAAGACACATGCACACGTATGTTTATTGTGGCACTATTCACAATAGCAAAGACTTGGAATCAACCCAAATGTCCATCAGTGACAGACTGGATTAAGAAAATGTGGCACATGTACACCTTGGAATACTATGCAGCCTTAAAAACGGATGAGTTCATGTCCTTAGTAGGGACATGGATGCAGCTGGAAACCATCATTCTCAGAAAACTATGGCGAGAACACGGAACCAAACCCCGCATGTTCTCACTCATAGGTGGGAATTGAAATATGAGATCACTTGGACACAGGAAGAGGAACATCATACACCAGGGCCTATTGTGGGGAGGAGGTAGGGAGGAGGGATAGCATTAGGAGATATACCTAATGTAAATGGCGAGTTAATGGGTACAGCACACCAACATGGCACATGGATACATATGTAACAAACCTGCACGTTGTGCACATGTACCCTAGAACTTAAAGTATAATAATAATAATAATAATAAACATTAACATACTCAAAAAAAAAAAAAACCTAACACAATGTCTCTCTCTGAGTAGAAGTTAAGAAATTTCTTTTTCTTAGATATTTTTTCACACATATTTAGTAAGCTCCTTTTTACAGAAAAGCATTTTACCTTAACTTTGCAAACATTGGGAACCTGCTTTTTGATCGTTCAAAAGGGATATCAAAATCCAGGTTTAAGGGGAGAAAAGTCTCTATGGATTATTTATAAATTCAGTGCTCTAGACTGTTAGTCAAAGCCACGTCATTTGAAATCTGTTTCACTTTTTGCTGTCAAATAATTAATCAAAAGACAGAAATATAGAAAGAATAAAAGAAACATGAAAGGCAGAAAGAAAAAAGAAAGAAAGAAGAGAGAAAAGAAGGAAAGAAGGAAAGAAAGAAGGAAAATAAAAAAAAGCATGAAGTTTGGAATACAGGGAATAGTAACAGGCTATGATCTTTCTTACTATTCATGAATTTGGTTGTGAGCATGAGGTGAAGGATATAAACCTGTGAAGAGATTCTCTGAAAAGTGATGATTCTCAAAGCTGTAAAAATGCCTGCCAGGTTGGCAATAGCTTTCAGCATGGCCTCAGATTTGAAGCTTGTCCCAAAACAAGTGATATCAAGCTTATGCATACTCTAACATTTTTGAGTTTCAGTCATTAGATTTCAGAAAACATATGCAAAATATTCTTCAAAAATTAATTATACAGCAGAATAATACTGATGTTGAAATATTAATAAAGGTCCTGAGAGACTGTTCAGTTATTTTTGCTCCAAATATAGTAAATTTCTCCTCATGTATTATACATTGTTTAAATTTGTGTAACATAAATAATACATAACTTAGTCATTTATTTATAAGAGATACACTTTTTGTTCACCTTTTCTAGTTTCACAGCATGTTGTTTTTCATATTTCTCAGGTAAGCTAATCACCTATGTCAGCTGAGTATTGGTCAATGTGCATAAAATATGAAACCATTAAAATGACTCATATTAACTTTTGATAAATGCTAAGCATTAAAATGGTTAATTGAAAAGGAAAAGTAAATATGCATGGACTGATCTTCTTGTTATCCAATCCAGCATATTTTATTTTAGAAATATACTTTATGAATTTGAATTCAGTGCAATGGTAATACAGATAAAAGGTGAATGTTGATAAAATAACAAAATACAACTTTTAAGATCTTTACGAAGTAAATAATATCTTTCATTTGTAAAATAATTTTGAGAAACAAGCTCTCAAAAGCAGGACGCAATGTCTTAACAAACACACGTTTTGGAAGGATGTGTCCCATTTAGTAAGGATTCAAAAATTCATCAGATTACCCCATATTAGCAAAACTGTACCTACCTGATATTCTTTGATTTATGAACGAATGTGAAAGAGGCTTTGGGATAATCGTTTCAGTGAAATTCTTCCTTCTCTTTCACTTTTTGGAAGTTAACATTAAAGCAAAATGTGTCTGGGCTGTTCTATTCGGTCTGGATGCAATCAAATTAGTTCTTTGATTTGAGCATGATTTCATTTTCACATGAGATGCTATGGAATAGAATCAGAAATAAATTGGCACTGTGTATATAATTCTATTCCCGGCTTTTAACAAGATATCCACAGGGATTAGCATTTCAAGAGAAATACTATTAATATATAAAACGGAAAAGCTGTAAGTTAGTATTGGTTATTACTCTTAAAAGTAATTTCATAAATAAGCATAAGTAAGTGTGTGAGCACAAAATTTTCCTTTCTTCACTCTTTGGATAGACACCAAATCAAAAAAATGAGAATTAGCTTTTGTGTGCAATTTTTTTTTCTGGATTTCCCTTTATTTTATTTTTCATGGTATGACTTTCCCCAGCCCAGAAGCCAATTCAGTTCTAGTAATCACCACCTAAAGCCAATGGGGAATAGTAAGACAATACTATCAATAAAAGAGCAATCATATGCACTTTTTGAAAAATTGTAATATAAAAATAGGTAATTGACATACATTTTCATTCAATGAATTAATTCTGTGGATTGATTTTTATTTAACCCATGAAATAAACACCACGAGAAAGTTACTCTTATTATCTGCATCTTAGAATAGAAGAAACTAAGGCATAAAATGGTTACATGACCCACCAAAATGAAAACAACTACAAATGCTAAAACCAATGGCAATTAATAAACACAGACACAAGATAAAAGAATGTCTTAACCATTATGTTATATTAATTCTTTACTTCACTTTTACTATAATTTCTAGGGGCAAGGACCAAATTTTATTTATCTTTAACATTCTCAGTATGGAGTGCTATAGAAAGTTCATAGAAAAGATAATACTCTATTGGTAGAAGTCTTCAAGAAATACACACACACACACACACACACATGCACGCACACATATATGTATATATAGATGTATATTTTGGAGACAGAGTCTCCCTCTGTCACCCAGCCTGGAGTGAAATTTCGTGATCATGGCTCACTGCAGTCTCAGACTCGTGGGCTCAAGTAATCCTCCTGCCTAAGCCTCCTGTGTAGTTGAGAGATCACAGGCACATGTCACCATGCTCATCTAATTTTGGGGTGTTTTGTTTTGTTTTACTTTGCTTTGTTTTTTGTACAGACAAGGTTTCACTATGTAGCCCAGGCTGTTGAACTCCTAGGCTCGAGGGATCCTCCTGCCTCAGCCTCCCAAAGTGCCTGACCAGAGATACATAATATTTACTCAACATTTATGCATTATCAACTATGGGCTTTGCAATGACCTTGTGTGAATAATTCTCACTGGCCAGTTGTGAAGTAGGTTTTGGTTTTCCAGTGGTAATCTATTTCATTATGTTAATTATTTAGACTCATTATTAGGCTCCTGCCAGAGTGGTTTTTGGGATTTCCTCCTGAGGCCTAAAGATTCCCTGTTGGCCATTTGTCATTGTCAACCAGCACACTATCTCATCTTTGGTGTGATTATGAAAGTCCTAATTCCTTCTTGAGGAAAATCTCTAAAAGGATCTCATAATGAATCAGAAGAAACTGAAATATCTTGAAGACCAATGAGGGTCAAAAAGTTCAAGGGGATACTTGCACAGGTGTGTGCAATGTATATCTATCTATCTATCTATCTATCTATCTATCTATCTATCTATCTAGGAGAGATGTATGACAGTGTATTCTGTGGCTTCATTGTTTCTGTGCAATCAAAATAATTCAGTAGATGCCAAGTATTTCCACATCCTAGGACTAGGGGCTCAAATATCTATAAAAAATCACCTAAAGACTGTAAAAGTACTTCTGCTAGTAATATCGTTTACCTGATTCTAGGCCACCTAAGAAACATCAAAGAATTAATCAGAAAATTGAACAAACTGGTAGTGAGAGTTTCTGTAGAGAGTTATTGAAGTGCAGGCCAGGTGCGGTGGCTCACGCCTGTAATCCTAGCACTTTGGGAGGTTGAGTAGTCCTAGCTACTCAGGAGGCTGAGGCACGAGAATTGCTTGAACCCGGGAGCTGAGGTTGCAGTGAGCTGAGATCACGCCACTGTACTCCAACCTGGGTGACACAGTAAGACTTCATGTCAAAAAAGAAAAAAAAAAAAAAAGAGAGAGAGAGAGTTATTGAAGCACACTGTGACACCTTTGTAGAGTGTGAGGAAGCAGGGAGTGGTATTTGGTTTATACTTGGAGAAAGTCTCGACCAGGTAATCTGACTAGTTCAGTCTAACAAAGCAAAGGTCAGCAGAACAAAAAGAGAATTAAATTTAAAAAACCTGTATTTACAGGTTCTGCCAGGATAAATATATACCAAAATTTACTGTGGTTTACTCATGAGGGAGAGAAGCTCTGTCTATAGACAGATTCATGATGCTTTGTGACCTCAAGAGAAAGTGACGTGAGGTGGAACATCTTAGTTTGTTCTGGCTGCCATGAGTACGATAGGCTGTGTGGTTTATAAACAACAGAAATGTATTTCTCATAGTGCTGCATGCTGGGAGTCTGAGATCACGGTGTCAGCATTGCCAGATTCTGGTGAAGGTCCTCTTCTATTGCAGGCTGTTGCCTTCCTATTAAACACTCACGTTGTGGAAAGAAGATGAGAGAGCTCTTGCGGCCACTTTTGTAAGGGCACTAATACTATTCAGAAGGGCTCCATTCTCATGACTTAATTACCTCACAAGGCCTCATCTCCTATTATTGTCACAATGGGAGTTAGGATTTCAACATACTAATTTTAAAGGGACACAAACTTTCAGTCTGATTCCTCGAGCACTTGATGTAGAGAAGACAGTTTGTAAGATGACAGCTGAGGTGGTAACCTCAGTGTCAAAAGATCCCCAGCAGCATAAGCATGTGTATGTGTGATGTGTTATGTGTGTGAAACTATATAAACTCCTCTTGAAATAAGATTTCCACATTTGCTACCAGCAATGCCCAGATTATAACTATAGCCACCCAAAAAGAATGTTTGTTTCTACTTTTTTCTTCCTGTGCTCAACCTCTGCTCAGGAATTGTTTTAAACATCAGCTAAGTGAGAGGAAGAACAGATGAATTGAGAAGTAGAGAAAAAAGAGAGCCAACTCTGCTTTATTCCTAACTATAGGTTTCTCAGGCTGAAGTTGACTCATGCTTACCGGAAGGATAGCATAAGGATGAGATCATGAAGTTTATATATTTTGCTGGATTGAAATATATTCTTGGAAAAGAGGAAGATTTGCTTATTATCTGGCAGTGCTATGGTTTGAATGTATTCTTCAAAGCTTCTGTGTTAGAAACTTAATTCCCAATACAACAATCCTGAAAGGTTGTAACTTTAAGAGGTGATTAGGTCATAAAGGCTATTCATGAATGGATTAATGTTGTTTTTGCAGAAGTGGGCCTATTGTAAAAGCAAGCTTGGCTCTCTCTTGCTCTCTCTCCCTCTAGCCATATGATACCTTTTACCGCATTGTGGCACAGCAAGAAGGCCCTCACTGGATGCAACTCTTTGATCTTGGACCTCTCGGCCTCCAGAATAGTGATCAGTAAATTTCTGTGCTTTATAAATTACTCAGTCTCATGTATTCTGTTGTAGCAGCACAAAACAGATTAAGACAGAAGGTAATCAGAAAAGTTATGAGACATTCCAGTGCTAAGGAAAATATTATTCTGACACTTAGTAAAGCAATATGGAAGACTTTATTCAAGATTGCTATTGTAGATGTCAACACTCTTGCATTAAGAGTTGGATACTACAAAGGCAAGTGGGAATTGATACCCAAGAAGCAGAGTACAAGAGATCAGTGGATGGGAAATTACTAACTGAAGAAACATTAAGGGTAGGGGTATCCTTGCTAAACCAAATTAACTTTATTTTTGCTGAAGGGCAGGCCAGAGAGACTAGATATCACAAGTGGGGTGGGGCAGTTCATGTTCAAAGGACTTAGCATGATTCTTGTTATAACTGAACTAGGCAGATTGAAGATAGAGCCCAAGATTGAGGCCTATTTTAAAAGAGGGTTCAGAGGATTCTGACTGAAGTTTGCTCAGATAAAGAGTCTTTGTCGCAAGGGACTATAAGAATAGGAGTGGAACTGAATAGGTGAAAAGGAAGCAATAAGATGATCCACAAGGGAAATAAAGCGGTCATACGAAAGGGCAAATAATTACTGCCAGTTTAACCCTCATAGAATGCAGCTCATTCAGTTATATGCATAATTATGATTAGTATGTACCATTCACTGGGCTAAGTGTTTTATGTGCATTATCCTCTTTAAATTCATTTAAATTTAAATAGCAAACATTGCTTTATTTGATAATTAAAATAGCAAGTTTGAGAGAAAATAAACTAGAATACTATTAGCATAAGTCTTTGTTGGCAACTATTGGGCATAAAAAGACTCTACAGTCTGCATTCTGACTTGGCGAAAGCAAAGAGAATATGGCACTTTATTACAGGGTTCTAGCAGGAGAATGTCTATTGATGTTCAGCTAGTTTCAGAAATGGGAAGAGAGAAATCAATCTTGAGGAGTACTAACCATTGTTTGGGTGGTGTTTATCAAGAGCAGTGAGGAGAACCAGCTGGTAGATCATATGCAGAGGGATCGGAGAGAAACTGCCGCAGGGGACAAGGACTTGTGAAGGTGAAGGATGCAGAGGAAAATTCCTCAGTGTCTCTCACACATGGCTTTCATCTCAGCAAAACTTAAGCGTTTATTCTCCGACCATGGAAAAAATTACTTTGGCAATTTTGATTTGGGGAATGTGTTAGAAGTGTTAGAGATAAATTCCTGTCATTATAATCTCTAGTTTTCAACTGCCTTCCTTAAGCCACCTTTAGAAAAACACATTTTGAGTGAAATGTTTTAAAGTTAGTAAGAAACAAGATGTATCCAGCTCGGCAAAGACATGCAGGCACGTGTGCGTGCACACACAGACACACACACAAAGAAATGAAAGGGGGCAACAAGTGTGCAACATATACATACCTGTTTGCGAACATTTACAACTTGAGTTTCTTCTGGAGTACTGATAAAAGCAATTTGGGAGCCTTGTGACTATTTTCAGATAGAAATAATTTTAGATACGCAGTAAGGACAAATATTCTAGAAGTGTAATTGTTTCTAGATCTCACAGAATAAAAAATGTATTTTCAAAAATATAGTAGATATTCTATTGTTTTATGATCATTCTTGTAGTCTGACAATATCTTAATTTTAATCTGCAAATAGGAAGTCAGGTATAAGATGAAGGCACAAATAACTGTTTTTTATCAAATAGAAGACAATATTAATATTGTGACTTATTTTATGTGATGCTCAGAAAGGAAACTAAAATACTGACAATTAAAATATGACAATTTATTTTCTCATTGAAAATTCTTATTCTTCATCTAATGATCTTTTAGACCCATTTTAAGATATACTTTTTGTCATATATCAAACTTGAAATCATGTAAAATGACATATAAATGAAATAAAGTGGTTGAAGTATTCCTAAATCGTTTGCACATTGAAAAGTTGTTATTTCTGAGTCACCTGTTCTCTCTGAGTGATAAATGTCAAGTTTTCCATGTAACATCAACCTTTCTGGCATCAAAGCATCTATAGGATAGAATGTCTTAAATGAGTGCACTGCCATTTTCTTTAGAAAGTTCTTTCTAACTCATACAATTTATTCTGCAAGTTTTGATTAGCAAGCACCTGCTTTGTCACCTCACAACGACTGCCCAGATGGTTGTGATTGTCAGACTTTGTAGATATCATAGATATTAAATGTGAAAAATATGCACCTTGGAATTCACAAAATACTGCAAGTGAGCTTAATAGTGTCTTTCAAATGTACCCTTAGAAAAAAAGAACACCTTATATTTCCTCAGGATTTGATGCAGGATGTAAAATGAGGGGAACAAAGTAACATTTGCATTTGAAAGATTTTCATTTAATTCCTCAGTTATAAAGCAGGGAAAGGGTATTGAAACTTTACTCATTTTGTGCTTTCTTACATTGTTGTTCTTTATTTTTAACATTATTATTCTTTTCTTTTTGTCTTTGCTTTGTCTCTTTTTGTTTCCTCTGTTCTGTTTTTTACCTTCTGAATCGCACAGGTATGTAAGTGCCTTTAAGAGCCTCAGTTACCTGTCAGAGCATAAAAATTAGTTCCTAATAAGAACTAATTAAAATCATAATTAAACATGAAAAGCCACTCTCATCATTAACTTTTAAGTTCTCTCAGTCTTTTATTTTCTCTGCTTCTAAAGAGGATTTAAGATTTCTTTGTTCTATTTCCTCCTCTTTGCCAACCTCTTAGGAAGGTCGGCCTTGCTAGCTAATTCCTTTGGACTTGCAGCTGAAAGATTCTGAATAAAAGGTCGGTGGCCAATTGTTTGGGAAAGAAAATAGAAGAAAAGGGACATAAACTAGGCTGATTTTAAAAAGCTAGAGGATCTGAAGGAGTTATACTACATGTTATGGTATCCTGTGTTACGTGTTTAAAAAAAAATACCAATGTGTTCTAGTTATTTGGCAATATAGAAAATATATGTTCTAGTTATTTGGCAATATAGAAAACTCGAATCATTGAGAAAGTAAATCTGTGTATTTGTTTAATGTTGTTTTGACTGACACACCTTAATGAGAATTTGGTCATATGGGTCACAAGTTTATAAATGGTACCAATGTTCCCCAATTCAAATGCATTTGGTGAGCCACATATAAAGAAAATTTTTTTAAAAGTATTTTCTTTTAGAGAAACACAATGAATGTGGGAAACTGAAAAAGACATTCTCTAACTAAAAATACTCAAACTCCACGTTTTACTAATGCTTTGGACAAACACAATTGCAGCCTTAACCTAACGGAAGGTAGACAGTGTGAAACTTCACACATTACACATTTTTTAAAATAACTTTTGATCACACCTGATATGGAACACAAATTAAGAGAAAATAAACAAAGAATTTGAAGCTGTGGTATAAGACTTAAAATTAAGGCTTGATATTATTTGCTGTCTTGACATCTGGTTGGACCTTGATTGCCCTAACCACAAATTCCTCTCCCCGTTCTGCTCTGGATAAGGTCTTTTGGCCAAAAATCCCTCCTTTTCAATGGCACTTGAGTAGCAGGTTTTATTTCCTTGTCAGCATGTGGAATGATTCAAATAAGTCACTCGTATTATTTCATGGGTCACCTCTGTCCTCTTAATACTATGAAGTCAGCCTCCCACTGTCCCCAGTTGGTCACTGCTTCTAAGTGCAACCTCCGGGCGGTCCTTTGTAGCAGTCAGCATGTACCTCCCATAAACTGTGAGTATAGGTGACTATTAAACTGCTGTTAATTTCATCTATCTAGTGCCAGGTATTGTATGTGTTTGGCCATCCCCATAATCATAGGGCAGAAATCCCTCCCTTTCCAATGGGGCGAAAAGTTGTTGACTAAAGTACAGAAAGTGGTCTCATACAGAATAAAATTTCAAAAATTATGTGTTGACATGAATGAGTGCTCCTGATTAAGAACAAATACAAGAATTACCACCACATTTTCATGGTTTCAATTGTTTGCAAAGAGTGCAGACGCTTCCAAATACTAAAAAATTATATAAGCAAACTTCACAAAACCAGTAAATCTCTATTCCATGAAGGGCAAGATGTATTGCAACACTTAGAGTGTAAAAATAAGTACCAAATTATTTCTGAAGGGCTGTTTTTGCAAACATTCTTTCCTTGAGGCTTCTGGAGAGTTTGGTTTTTAGCCTCCAGTAGCCTGAAACTGCCTCAGGACAGAAATGTCTTCACTGCTCCCTCCTTTCATTATCCTGCCTCTAGGCTGCGTTAAGAGGAAAAAAATAGTGTCTTGGTTTCCTATAACTTCTAGAAAGTTTTGCCCATCTGGTTGTTTAGAGAAAGGTATTGGGGATTTGCTTATGTGTTGCTTCACAAGTGTTACTATATCACACTTAAAGGAAAATCTAGTCAGATAACTCACCATGTGTATATTGCAGAATGATGTGAGCTCCCCAAGGGCAAACGTTTTGTTCCTTAATCTTTGCATTTGTGAAACTTGTATAATGTTTTACACACAAAAGCTACTCAATAAATATTTTCTGACTGAGTATAAATATGTATTATATATATTTGCTAATACTACATATATATAGCTAGAAAATATGTTAGAAAAATTATGTAATTAGTATTATTACGTAATTTTACTTATTTTTTTGTCATTTCCTTTTAATAATTTCTTAAAGCATTTGTCATTACAATCAATATACCTCATAGTTGCCATGTCAACTATTTCTTTTTACTTTCTTCTTAATTGATTTTGTTAGTGTTATGGTTTGGCTGTGTCCCCACCCAAACTTCATTTTGAATTGTAGCTCCCATAATCCCCACATGTCATGAAAGGAACTTGGTGTGAGGTAATTGAATCATGGGGTGGGTATTTTCTGTGCTATTCTTGTGATAGTAAGACTCATGAGATCTGATGGTTTTATAAAGGGCAATTCCCCTGCACACGTTCTCTTGCCTGTTGCCATGTAAGACATGCTTTTGCTCCCCCTTTACCTTCCCATGATTGTGAGGCCTCCCCAGCCATGTGGAACTGTGAGTCCATTAAACCCCCTTTTCTTTATAAACTACCCAGTCTTGAGTATTTCTTCATAGCAGTATAAGAATGGACTAATACAGTTAAATTTTACACAATCTTAAATGTTAAAGCAAATAAATGTTGTTGTTGCCAGAGTAGTCTGTCACCACAAAGAACAGTAGTGAATGCACCTTAAATTGCCTTAAGAGCCTTTTCACAACTAACGACCATTAGAGTTGATCAACACATGCTTACATTTTGTGCCTTTGTAATGAATAGCTTCTTAAATTTTTGGAGGCTTCCTTCTTAGAATAAAAGCTATAGAAGGATTAAATCGGTAAATGTAGAACAGTTATATTTCATGGGTTCTTTTACTCTGGAGAACCATAACCAATGCATTGGCAGAAACAAAATTAGAACAATGCTTCCTTTTCTGTATAGCCTGAGATTCCTTGAATTCTGGGGATATAACAAACTCAAATTATGCTGTTCTATTTTCTACTTTATTATGTGCAAATATTTCTGTACTCATGTGTGTGTGTCTGTGTGTGTTTCTGCCAAACATCACTTAGCTCTGCCAGTCATCCTCTATAGTTTATGTGACTCTGACAAGACCTACTGCATCCCTGGGTATAGGAGAGAGCACATATTTAGGACTGCCTAAATAGAATAGTGATTTTAGTTCTGGTCACAGTGATTGGATGAATGATGAGCTCAGAGTGAAATCAGTTAAAGTATTCTAGGATCTATCAGCAGAGTAGTTTCCTTCTAAAATTGTTTTCATTGAAGATAATTGATATGGTTTGGATTTGTGTCCCTACCCAAACCTCATGTGGAACTATAATCCTCAGTGTTGGAGGAGGGGCTTGGTGGGAGATCATTGGATAATGGGTGCAGACTTCCCCCTTTATGTTCTTGTGATAGTGAGTGTGTTCTCACAAGATCTGGTTGTGTGAAAGAATGTAGCACCTCTCTCCTCTCTCTTCTTCCTGTTCTAGCCATGTAAGATGTGATCCTTTCCTTTTTGCCTTCCTCCATGATTGTAAGTTTCCTGAGGCCTCCCCAGCCATGCTTCCTGTACAGACTGTGGAACCATGAGCCAATTAAACCTCTTTTCTTTATAAATTACCCAGTCTCAGGTAGTATGTTATAGCAGTGTGAAAGTACACTAATACAACAATGTAGCACTTATATATATTTAAAGCTGCCACCAGATAAAACAAGCAAAGAAGACAGTACAATGTAATGGGAACAGATTGAATATTAATGAATCATTAGAGCTCTTGGAATCAGCCTCATTTGACCACGCATAGTTTTCTGATATATATTCTGATAGTTAAAACTAATATATCATTTAATTTAGATTAGTTTGAGGTGAGTTTCTCTCACTAAAAACCGAGAAAAACCTTGACAAATACACTGTAACATCATTAGCATGTGTTTCTGTTTTAATTTAGAAAATTTTGTCACACTTCATGCACCAAACAATATCACCTTGGAAAAAGAATTCTGCGTAGGCAACTTGTTATGTCCAAACAGTCACATACTTATTTGTCAGAATAATATATTCAATTTATCACCAAGAGGTGAACCTTCCATGATGGTTATGGATGCATGCAACCTTGCATCTTTATAGAATTTTGTGGTTTTCCAAATCCTGTTCCATTAGTTATCTCATTCATATATTAATCAAACCCTGTTACATGGTTTAAACAGGTATGATGACCTCAATGTATTGATGATGAATTATCAATGTATTAAATGACTAAATATTATCAAACTAATTAGTAGTAAATAAAGACTGTATAATCCAATGCATACCAGCAAAATACAGAGACTGACCCATAGTCACCAAACCGCAAATACTGAATTAGCTATTGTCACATGTATGTGAGCATCTCTCTCTATATATGAATATATGGATATGTACACACTGTTGTAAAGAATACTAGGGACAATTTAGTTCAGGCCGAAAAGTATTTAATTTTTCTAACTTAAGTACTTATTGATCATGTAGTATTTTTAACAAAGTGGGAAATTATTCAGAAGATTACAGAAATTGTTGATCTACCCTATGAGACTATCAGGAAATACTCTAAGAATTAAATGGAAACAGATAGGGAGAAATTGTTGTATTTAATTATTTTAACTTTAATCCAATGTCACAAAGCAAACAAAGGAGGAAAGCAACAATTCAACTTGGTCACAAAAAGTGTTGCATTCTTAATATACAAAGATCTGAATCATATTTCCTGTGGAGAAATGAGGATTTCTGTTAGAACAATTGTTAAATGAGTCCTAATACATGCAGCAGACACAAAAAATAGCAACATACATTTATTAAGGGAATGTTGAGGCCAGGTATAGTGGCTCATGTCTGTCATCTCAGCACTTTGGGAGGTCAAGGCAGGCAGATCACTTGAGATCAGGAGTTCAAGACTAGCGTGGCCAACACAGTGAGACCCCATCTCTACTAAAAGTACAAAAAAACAGCGACGTGTGGTGGCACACCCCCGTAATCCCAGTGACTCAGGAGGCTGAGGCAGAAGAATCGCTTGAACCTGGGAGGCAGAAGTTTCAGTGAGCTGAGACTGAGCCATTGTGCTTCAGCCTAGGCAACAAGAGAGAGAGACTCCATCTCAAAAAAAAAAAAAAAAAAAAAGCGAGAATATTGAGTATTATATGTGGAAAAATTGCCTCACTATTAGGTATGTTGTTAAAAAATTTAATAAAATGCCTTATTTGAAGAAAGATACCTCTATAATTTGAAGTTTGTATAACCCTGAGGGTCACTGGATGATTGTGGAGAACCAATATTCTGTCATTAGCAAAAAGAAATAAGATCTTAAAGAGGGACTATATGATAAATAACGTTTTGGCTGAAGTTTTGAATATGATAAAGCTTCTATAAAGATTAATTTAAAATACTCTTTTGGTGATACAATAAATACACATAACATAATTTGATTTTAAAATAATGTCATATTATCAATGCCTAAATACATCTAAAGATAATATGGAATATTCAGAATAGTCATGTCCCTCAACTGGACTTTTCTCCATTGTTCCCCTTAAAACTAAATCTGATCAAGTCCCTATTCTACAAAGAAAAAAAAAATCTTAGCTTTCTCCTGCTCACAGAATAATATCTAAACTCTTTATAATTTACTTTCTTACTCCATACAGTTCTATTGTCTTAGAATGTACAATTCTGCTGCCTAAATATTATCACTATTTCCTGAATTCATTAAAACCATGATACCTATGTAATTTTGTGCATACAACTCTTCTGCACTAGTACCTTCATCTTCTTTCTGTGTTTACCTAACTCCTATTCATTCAACAAGATTTTGTCAGATGAACCTTGACTTCTATTAAGTTTTCCATGATTTCCTCAAGCAGAATTACTTAACCTTCTCTTTACTTTCATTTTCTGTTCTTCATACATTTAATTTTGTATTTATCTCTCTGGAATACCATAATTTGTCTTATTTCTTTTTGCCCCTCCTGGTCTACTTCTACAAGTATTCGACTTTTATATTCTTAGCATTAAGAAGTATGACTCAGACATACCACATACCCATTAATTATTTTTAAGCAGTTTAATAAATATATGGATAAGTAAATAAATGAATGGCATATTTTCTCTAACCCTTTGATCTATGGTTTTAGAAGTATATTCTTTATTTTCTTCATGTATTAGGACAGGTCTAATGAGAAAAGAGACAAAATCTGTGTATAGAGGACGTAGACACTATCTCATCTTGAAGCAAAGGTAATATGTTTAGAGGGATTGTTAGAAACATATTAACTGAAACTTTCATTTCCCTGATCAAGTGCTCTTTTGAAGTCCTTTTGAAGATTTCCATTTTGTCGCTGAAGATGAAAAGAGAATATACTAAATTTCATTATAATTTGATAATTTTAGGAATATCTTTTTCTATCAAAGAACTTAAACATTGAACAAATGGAAGTGCAAATCTATGTGATATTCCTCAATTTGCTTTATATACAATAACATTACAATTATCCTACTAAAATACAGCTGGTCCTCTGTATCTGTGAATTCCACATTCATGGGTTCAACCAACCGCAGATTGAAAATAGTCGAAAAAAATAGTAACAGATTTTTTTCATGTCATTATTTCCTGAACAATACGGTAAAACAACAACCTATGCAACACTTACATTGTTTTAGGTATTACGGGTAATTTACAAATAATTTAAAGTATATGGAAGGATATATATAGGTTATATAAAAATACCACATCACTTTATATAAAATACTCTGAGCGTCCACGGATTTTGCTGTGTGCAAGGGGCCCTGGAACCAATTCCCCCAAAATACACAGGAACAACTTTATATAAATATTGCATTAGTAGATTTAAATAAATTATAGCACAAAAAGTACTAACCATAACAGACGAATCTGCTAGATCACATAACTATCAAATTCAAATTAAGGGGCCAGGCACGGTGACTCAGGCCTGTAATCCCAGCAGTTTGGGAGGCCGAGGCAGGCGAATCACCTGCCATCAGGAATTCGAGACCAACATGGCCAACATGGTGAACCCTATCACTACTAAAAATACAAATATTAGCCAGGCGTAGTGGTGCAACCTGTAGTTCCAGCTACTCAGGAGACTGAGGTAGGAGAATCACTTGAATCTCAGGGAGGTGGAGTTTGCAGTGAGCCGAGACTGCCACTGCACTGCAGCCTACGTGACAGAGCAAGACTCTGTCTCAAAAAAAAAAAAAAAGGAAAAATTCAAATGAAGATAATTTGGCCAGGCACAGTGGCTCATGCCTGTAATCCCAGCAATTTGGGAGGCAGAGGTGGGCGGATCATGAGGTCAAGTGATTAAGACCATCCTGGCCAACATGGTGAAACCCCATCTCTACTAAAAATACAAAAACAAAATGGCCGGGAGTGGTTGCAGGTGCCTGTGATACCAGCTACTTGGGAGGCTGAGGCAGGAGAATCGCTTGAACCCGGGAGACGGAGGTTGCAGTGAGCCAGGATCATGCCATTGTGCTCCAGCCTGGGCAAAAAGAGTGAGTGTCTTTTTGTACGTCTCAAAAAAAAAAAAAAAAAAAAAAAAAAAAAGTTACATTGATTTCAACATCTATGAAAATTAACCACCTAGCTTATACTACTTACACTAGCTAGATAAATTATAGACCACACTTAGTGTTGCACAGCTGCCTCAAATACACAAAAAATGCATTTTTTTTTTTCCTGTGGTTAATAGCAGATTTCTGTGGTTAATCACAATGGCTATAAATGGGAAGACTGTCATGTTATTTTCTGGATTTTTTTCTTTCTACTTGGAATGTTGCTTGATAATATTTTCAGTCTACATCACATTGTCTAGAGAAAAACAAATGTGGAATATTCTGGATTTATTTATATTAGAAAAACTAGCCATTGACTCAGTAACATAAGTCAAGCAACAAGTTCACTTACTTAACATAAATACATTCTCTCTTCATTTGTCTTCAGCCGCTTTTTTGTACCTGCTTACTGCATATACCCCTACCAGCACTTGGGTGGTTTGTGAGGAGAAAATTATTCCGTGTAAGTGGTACATTCTAAGTTAATTATCCGCTAATGTCTGAATAACCTTCTTAATTTGAGAAATTATATTTAAAAATTATCTAGTGCCTCCATTATTTTTCTTCTCCCAAGAAATTTACTTCAATTAATATAATACCTTTCTTTGAAGTAAATCCTGATATATTAAAGTTAAATGTCTTTAAAGACAATTTAACTCACCTTCCATATGTCATTGGAAAAGACTTAAACACCAAGGGGAAGGAAAAAATGATCAGTTTCATTGGTCTATCACAGAAATACACTGAAAGTTGTACTTTAAACATTATAAAACTTTCCTAAAAAAAGAAAAAAAAAAAAAGAATTATGAAACAACAAGAGTCTTTTTCATCTCTAGATCCTTTTCATGAGAAATCTCAAGAGAAAGCTCATAGCTACTGTTTCTATATTCATCCGAAGGGGAGGAAGAGGACAAACAATTGAAGGTGATTTTAGCAAGATTTCAAGCAGCAACACTGAATTAAATGTTGA
This sequence comes from Chlorocebus sabaeus, assembly GCF_047675955.1. Lineage (NCBI taxonomy): Eukaryota > Metazoa > Chordata > Mammalia > Primates > Cercopithecidae > Chlorocebus > Chlorocebus sabaeus. Next base: position 21,915,127 of record NC_132930.1, on the reverse strand, counting down.
AACAGAAGGGCTATAATGTCAGGGCACTTGTAAAGAAATATGAGTCTAACTATGTCTTCATTAAACTTTCAGCTTCAGCTTTTTAAAGGTTGAATGACATATTTCACTGTTGTGTCTATCAGAAATCACGCATTAAATTGCTAAAAGATTTGACTGTGGTCTATTTTTAAAATATGATATTTTCAAAATTCTGCTTATCAAACACATTCTAAAGGACAGTGGTACAGCTTGTGATGAATTCTAACAATAACACAAATATAATATTAAATAACTATATTTTCATACAAGTTATACTAGGGCTTGTAAATTGGAAATCAAAGCAAAATTTGGCTACCAGAAAATAAACAAAAAACTTATGTAAAGGCAATTATTGTAGGACATTAGTGATTACTGAAGACCTTGAAAAATTACACCCGACAGTTTAGCTTGACTTTTCCTCCTATATTTTCTGTCTTTGTGGATTATCCCTTCATTCACCCACTTACCAGAGAGATGAAAGTAACCGTAGACTTCATCTTTCAATATCCGTTATCAATGAATCACTCATTTCTAGCAGATTTAACCTCCTTAGCCAATTGCAAAACAAAATTTATTTATTTAAAGATTTATTGAAATATAAATCACAAAATTATAATTCATCCTTTAAAGTATTTATCTCAGTGAGATAGAAAGAGTCATGTGACCATCTCCATAATCAATTTTAGATCATTTTCATCAATCCAAAAAGAAATCATGTACCCATTAGCAATAACTTCCTATTCTTTCTACCTACAATCCTTAGTAATTTGTTTTTTGTCTCTCTAGTTTGTTCATTCTGGGCATTTCATATAACAGGAATCAAACAACTTGTGATCTTTTGGGACTGATTTCTTTCATTTAGAATAATGTTTCCAGGCTCTTCTATGTTTTAGAATGTATCAGTATTTTGTTCCTAGTCATGACTGAATATTCTGTTACTGGATATAACATATTTTATGTTTTTATTCACCATGTGAGAAATATTTAACTGTTTCCACTTTGTGTTATTATGAGTAATACTGCTATAATCATTCATGTACAAGTTTCTGTGTGAACATATGTTTTCACTACTTTTGGGTATATAATTAGGAATTCCATACTTAGTTTTTGAGGAATCCCAGCATGTCTTTCAAAATTGGTTCACAATTTTACTTTCCCATCAGCAATGTATGAGAATTCCAATTTATCCACATACTTTTTGCCATTTTCATTGTCTGTATGTTTCACTACAGCCACTCTCTGTGTTAAGTGGTATGTCACCATGACTTTGACTTGGATTTCTCTTATTGATTATATTTATTTTAAATTACCTGGCTTATGAGGTCATAAGAATGAGTCATTGTTTTTTTTTATTTGACTGTGTAATATAGCAAATAAAGGGAATGTCCGTATTTTTAGGTGTTGTTTTCCAGTTTGAAAAATAAAAAATTACATAGTGCTATTGTTCAAATAAATTATCTTATCTCAAATGTTCACAAGACATTGTATCTTCATTTCTAGAAGTAAGCGCCTTTTCTATTTATTTTTTAATTTTCTTTTTTGAAATTTGAGGTATGATTGATACATAAACAAATTCCACATATTTAATGTTTACATTTCTATAAGTTTCAACATAATCACATTCACCAGTGCTACCATCATCACAACCTAGTAGTTAAACATAACCATCACCTCCAAAAATGTCCTTCTGTTTTTTGTACGGGTGTTATTTGTTTGTTTTGTAGTAAGAAAACTTAATATGACATGCATCCTCTTAAAGTATTGTCTTAGTCCATTTTGTGTTGCTATAACACAATACCTGATACATAGTGATTTATAAAGAAGAGAGGATTATTTAGCTAATGATTCTAGTGGATGAAAAGTTCAACATTGGACAGCTACATCTGAAGAGGGCCTCAAGCTGCTTCCACTCATAGCAGAAAGTGGAAAGGGGTTGGGTATGTGCAAAGGGATTACACGGCAGAAGAAGCAGCAAGAGAGGGACTACAAGAAAGCCAGGCTCTTTTTAACAATCTGCACTGGCACGAACTAGTCCATTTCTAAGAGAGTAAGAACTCACTCACCTTCTCAGGAGGGCATTGATCTAACAACTGCTACTAGGCTCTCCCTCCTAACACCACCACATTGGGGATCAAATTTGATCATCAGTTTTGGTGAATACAAACTATATGCAAGCCGTGGTCCCTATTTTAAAGTGCACAATACCATATCATTTACTATTGGTACAATGCTGTGCAGCAGATCTCTGGGATTATTCATCTTGCATAACTGAAACTTTATAACTATTAAGCAATGATTTCGTATTACCCCTCCTCCCTCCCGCTAACAACTACCAATCTCTAGTCTATGAGTTTGACTATTTGAGACACCTCCTATAAGTGGAATCATGCAGCATTTGTCCTTCTGTAACTGGCTTACTTCACTTAGCACAGTGTCCCCCAGGTTCATCCATGCTGTTGAAAGTTGTAGAACTTTCTTTCTTAAGGCTAAATAATATTCCATTGAATGTATAAACCAACTTTTTCTTTAACTAATTCATCTGTAGGTGAACATTTGAGTTGTTATCATATCTTGACTATTGTGAATAATGCTATAATAAAAAGAAGCTGCAGATATTTCTTTGAAAACTTGATTTCAATTTCGGCTGCTAAATGCCCAGAAGCAGGATTGCTAAATCATACGGTAAGTCTGATTTTTATTTTTTGAGGAATCTTTTAACTATTTTTCATGGTAACTGCACCATTCTACATTGCCATCAACAGTACAAAAGGGTTCCAATTTCTTCACATCCTCACCAGCACTTATTATCTTATTTTTGTGTTGTTTGTTTTGTTTTGGTGAGAATAGTTAGTTAATTAATGAATTAATTAATTTTAAACAGAGTCTCGCTCTGTCACCAAGACTGGAATATAACGGTACAATATTGGCTCACTGCAACCTCCATCTTCCATGTTCAAGCAATTCTCCTGTCTCAACCTCCAGAGTAGCTGGAATTACAGGTTCACACCACCACACACAGCTAATTTTTGTATTTTTGGAAGAAACGAGGTTTCACCGTGTTGGCCAGATTGGTCTCAAACTCCTAACCTCAAGCGATCTGCCCACTTCAGCCTCCCAAAGTGCTGGGATTACAGATCTGTGCCACCGTGTCTAGCTGAATAGCCATTTTTAAAAGTACAATTCCTCACTCTCATGTATATGTAGTACACATTGTCTAGTGGTGGTATTAATCCCACAAAATTACTATATAATAGCTGTTTATGAATTATTAGCTTGTCCTACATCTGCATGTTTCTCTCACAAGATGAAATTACAGCACTCATGGATAGATGGCCTCCTGTGAGTGTAAAAGGAAAAATGGCCTGCAATGCCAGGGCACTACACAGTCATAGGTTATACAACTAGCTTCAGACAACTCTTCTAAAAATGCCTAATCAGAATAATTCTTAATATATTTAAAATAAATACACTCTAGCATAAATTAATGAATTTAATTTCTTAATATCAAGCTCTTGTGGAACAGTTTTTCCGTGCAAAACACTTTCTTGCATTCTAAAAGTTACAATGTGAACCTTGAACTCAGTCAGAGATAGAGTCAGATTTATACATACAGGAATAAAATAAGTGCTCAACAGATTTGTAAGCTAAAATCTATGAAAATGCAAGTGGTATGGGTATACATTATCACGACTGAGCCTTTAATGAATACCTACAAACTGCTAGTTTGATGGTCCATAATAAAAATAAAAGTCCAGAAAAATGTTTCAGGCAAATAACACAGGTTGGTACTGGTCACTGTGACCAACCATCCTGGTTGGCACAGGTCTAAGAAATTTCCACAAATGTAAGCCTTTCAGTGCTAACCTCAAAAAACTGGGGCAAATCTATCACCCTAAGTGTAGATTATAAAAGAATGATGATCAAACACATTTAAAACCTCTACTTATGGGAAATAATTATGAAGTTTCAAGTAGACTGTCACAAAACTTCCTTTTACCCATAAATATGGACTCAATTCCCCTTCTTTCTCTCTGGTCTTAAATTATTAGATTTATAACCATTATCTTCAGAATACTTCTTTTTAAATTAACTGCTAGAAATAAAAGCTGACCTCAGGCTTTTAGGGTCTCCATTATGTTTTAATACTAAACTATATTAACAGTACATTGTGCATGTGTTACATTATATTTATATGTATATTTATATATATGTATGTATATGTGTGTATATATATGTGTGTGTGTATATATATATTAATTACCCGTGAGAACACTTAGGAAGCATTCCTGCTTTTTCTCACATCGGAAACAATTAGGCTTTCTGTGAGTTTTCACTTTACCTCATGGATTCTATAAAATCTATTATTCACTGTGTTAGCTCCCACCTAGTGACTGCTAACAAAATGTAAGAGCAGACTTTGACCTATCTCTGTGTGTAACACTTCATAAAATATAATTTCTAGAGAAGCTCCAGTTGGCACCATTTCCTTTCCCATTCATGGATTCCGAGTGTTTCATCTTTCTTCATTATTTCTTAGTGTTTTTGTATTGTTTTATTATTCATATCCTTGTAACTATATTTTTTTCTTGGTAAAAGATAGTGCAGAAATATTTAATAAGTTATCTATGTCAGGTTGGAAAACAAAAAGAACCTTAATTGATAAGATATTAAAGTGCATTTCATTGGAGAAAAAGAAATGTTCAAAACAGGACGCCTGTGTCATCATAGGTGGATGATGAAATGAAAATGGAACAAAATTTGTTGCTTTAGACAAGAAATTACAGTATAAAATTGAAGACGAGACTCTTCCTTTCTGAAAAGTCTGTCTTTTGCCAGCTTAATTCATCATCCAAACAACAGGAATACAGTATAATCAACAAAATAAAAGAGAAAATGTTCTGAACAGTAGTTCAGCTCATATTTTTGAAAAAGCTTGAGTGCTTGCTAAGAGGGCCAGGTTGCTATTAAATACTGTTAGAAAGCACTCAATAACCGGTAGTCTACTTATACTAGCTAACATTTCTCTCTGAAACCCTATTGAAGAAAAGGATCCTAGCAACCTGGCCTGAAACATAAGCAAGCATATGAATGATACAAAGAATTGTACTTAATATTGGGGAACTTCAAAGAGCCTAGCACACCAGGGACGAATGTCAGACACAAATTGCAGATTATTATTATTTTTTTCTTGAGACAGAGTCTCTCAGTTGCCCAGGCTGGAGTGCAGTGGTGCGATCTCTGCTCACTGCAACCTCTGCCTCCCAGGCTCAAGCGATTCTCCTGCCTCAGCCTCCTCAGTAGCTGGGACTGCAGGCGCTCGCCATGTTGCCTGGTTAATTTTTATAGTTTTGGTGGAAACAGGATTTCATCATTTTAGCCAGGCTGGTCTCGAACTCCTGGCCTGAAATGATCCACCCATCCTGGCTTCACACAGTGGTGAGATTACAAGCGTGAGCCACCATTCCAGGTCTGCAGACTGCACTGACTTTTTTTCTTTTTTTTTTAACCTTAGCTTTTAGTAACTTTTTTTCTTCCTATAACTCTATTATTCCAAAAGAAACAATGTTTAGCTGACTTTTTCATGTACTGCCCAGCTTCTTCATGTACTGCCTGCTGGATTTTAACACTATCACTCATCTAAAGACCAATATAAAAATTGAATATTTAGTTCGTAGTCACAGAAAAGGAGCTCTGGATTACATGAGTAACCACTGAGGTAACTCAGCGGGGGAATATGTTTGGTATGCCTTTTAGAAATTAGTATTTATAGAAAGATGTGAGATATTAATCAGGCTAGTTATGTGACTCTTTCACAAATATTTCATAGGAGAAAAATGTGGTGACTTACGTAAGGTGTTTGATATGAACTACAAAATAAGACAGATCTGCCCCAGTGATGAAGTCACTTTCTGGTAGCAAGTATGAGGAGAGATACATTTGCCTGGATAACATGGAAATACGTGATTGCATTCCTACTCCGAACTAGTACTTGGAGAAATTATAGCCTTGGAAGAAACCTTGGAAATTGTCACATCCACATAATTTCAAGGAAACTACGGTGTGATGTGTCATAACTAGTTATAAGGTCAGTTACAAGTCATCCATACCTAGAAATGGTTGGCTTTTGATTAATTTACTTTTCTTTAAACTATACAAATATAAATCAATATTTTCACTTAATTACCTACATCTATCTACTGGAATGGGAAAAAAGGATGGAGTTATAGCTAAAATTGTATGGAATTGTGTGGATGATCAATTGATCTTATGTGTGATGAAGCAATATGGGTGACCATACTTGCTCATTTTATAGATATAAAAATATGTCCATACACAGGAGGCAGCATGCCCAAGGCGGAGCTAACACACTATCTCTGACTCTGCATTTCATATATTTTTTTTTTCTGTACCATATGACAAACTTTTAGAAATGACTATAGTCATTTCTACGTAGTCACATTGGAATGCCTATTGAGAATTGCGGAGAGTCTGACACTTTACTTGAAAGCTATCAAATTAGCCTGCCAAAGTTTCATAAGTGGTGACAGAAGACACAAATGTCCTGAGTTTGAGACAAAGGGTAGCTTTATTACTCATGGCACAGCCAAGTACGTAAGCTGACCTCTCCAAGTCCCATTGAAATGGTGTGAAGGGAGACACAAGTAGATGCTACATATAAAGTGGTTACATATGTGTGTATATATGTAAGGAATGTTGAGCTTCGGAAATGCAAATCTTTTAAAATGGCTACTAGCAAAACTTTCCAACCATTATCCCAGAGGAAGACATGACCTTTATCATCCTGGGCGGGAGCTAATTCTGCCCTCTGCCCCAGAGAAAGGCCCAATTTGTATCTTCCAAAGCTGCTTGTTATATATATAATATTAAGAAAATAGTTCAAAATAAATATTGATATAGAATATGCAGAAGGACCGTGAAGAATCAGCCCTCAACAGGACTCTATTGCAACATGACCTTTCATGGGTCTGTAGAGTATGGATGAGATTAGTTCTTAATGGTAGCACTTAAATAAAATATGCTAACCATATGGCTGTACTTAATTTACAATGCCATGACGATGGCCAACTCTCCAGCTAAATAATCAAACAAATATTAATTTATTTGTTTTGCCTTTCTTCTATATGACAGATTGTGCCTATAGAAACAGCCTGAGGTTTCTATTTATTCCATTTGTTCTTTATTAACATGTAATAATTGTACATGTTTGTGGGGTACAAGGTGATGTTTTCATACATGTTTACAATGTGTAATAATCAAATTAGGATAATTAGCATATCCATCACCTCAGATATTTATCATTTATTTGTGGAGAAAGCATTCAGAATTCTGTCTTCTAGTTATTTTGCAATGTACAATACATTACTGTTAACTATAGTCACCGTAATGTATATTGGAACAATAGGGCTTAGTTCTCCTATCAGACTGTAACTTTGTTGCCTTAAATAACCCCTCCCATTTCCCCTTTTCCCTTAGCCTTATCTAGTCTCTGTTAACAACCATCAACTCTTTACTCCTTTAAGATCTTCTTTTTTAAGATTCCACATATGAGTGAGCTTAGGTAGTATTTGTCTTTCTATGCCTGGCACATTCCACTTAAAAATGACCTCCAGGCTCATTCATGTTACTGCAAATGACAAGATTTCAATCTTTTTTGTGACTGGATAATATTCCTTTATATAAATGCACCACATTTTCTCTTTATTTACTCGTTTATAGATAGGTACTTAGGTGAATTGCATATTTGGACAATTGTGAATAGTGCTACAGTTAACACAGATATGCAAGTATTTCTTTGACATACTGATTTCATTTATTTGGATATATACCAAGTAGTGGAATTGCTGTATCATATGGCAATTCTATTTTTAATCATTTTGGGAAACTTCTATAATGTTTTCCATATTCCTAAGGGAATAATCACTGTATTAATTTCCATTCCTACCAACAATGAGTAATTTTCTTCCTTTGTCACATCCTTACCAGCATTTGCTGTTTTTGATAATAACCATTTTAACTAGGGTGAGATGATATCTCAATGAGATTTTGATTTGCATGTCTCTGACAATTAGTGATGTTCATTTTCTTCATATTCTGATTGGCCACATGTATGTCTTTTTCTGGGAATCTCAATATCTATTCAGATATTTTGTTCACGTTTAAACTGAATTGTGTTGCTTTTGCTTGAGTTGTTTGGGTTCCTAGCTAATCTGGATATTAACCCCTTGTCAGGTGCATAATTTGCAAAGCTTTTTTTCATTCAGTAGGTTGTCTCTTCACTTTTGATTATTTTCTTTGCTGTGTAGAAGTTTTAGTTTGATGAAATTCCATTTGTCTACTTTCTTTGTCTTTTGTTGCCTGTGTTTTTTGAGGTCTTACTTCAAACATTATTGCCCAGACCAGTGTGGTGAAGCATTTCTCCTGTTTTCCTGTAGTAGTTTTATGGTTTCAAGTCTTACATTTAAGTCTTTAATTCACTTTGAGTTGAGTTTTGCATATGGTGAAAGATAGGAGTCCAGTTTCATTCTTCTGCAAATAGATACCTAGTTTTCCCAGCACCATTTATTGAAGAGACTATCCTTTCCCCAATGTGTGTTCTTGGTGACTCTGTCAAAGATCAGTTGGCTGTAAATCTGTGGATTTATTTCTGAATTCTCTATTCTTTCCACTGAAGTGTATGTCTGTTTTTATGCCAGCACCAGGTTGTTTTGATTATTTTATTATATTGCTTTGTGTTATATTTTTAAGTCAAGTAGTGCGATGGCTTCAGGTTTGTTCTTTTTGCTCAAGAGTACTTTGGCTATTTGTCATCTCGTGTGTGGTTCTATCAAAACTTTGGGGTTTTAGAAAAAGAACACTTCTGTGAAGAATGTTATTGGTATTTTGATAGAGATTGCATTTAATCTATACATTGTATTGAGATCTTATTGAGAAGCATGGACATTTTAACAATATTAATTCTTCAAATCCTTGAACATGGAATATGATTTTGCGTCCTTCTCAATTTTTTTTCATTGATATTTTGAAATTTTTATTGTAGATATATTTACCTCTTCTTGGTTAAAATTCTTTCTGAGTCCTTTTTTTTTTTTCTTTCTTTTTTTTGTTAGCTATTGAGAATGGAATTGCTTTCTGTTTTCTTTTTTAGATAGTTTGCTACCAGTGTGTAGAAATGTTACTGATTTTTGTTATGTTGATATTAAGTATTTGAACTCCATTTGCTTTTTGCTAAATAAATGCTTTATCATTTGGTTTATTATTTAATTGATGATTCATAGCTATAAGTTTCTTGGAAAGACTTTTGCTGTATATCATAGATGTTGGTATGTTGTGTTTCTATTTACACTTATCTAAATAATTTTTTTGATTTCTTATATTCTTCATCGATCCACTGATCGTTCAGAAGCACTTTAATTTCCATGTATTTGCTCGATTTCCAATCATCTTTTTGTTATTGATTTCTATTTTTGTTTCATTTTGGTGAGAAAAGATACTAGATAAAATTTTAATTATTTTTTTTACAGATTTGTTTTGTGGCCTAACATACGGTTTATCCTGGGGAATGTTTCACATGTTGTCAAAAAGAATATGTATTCCACAGATGTTGAATGGAATATTCTATAAATGTCGGTTAGGTCCACTTGGTCTAGAGTGCAGTTTAATTCTTATGTTTCTTTTTTCATTTTCTGTCGGGATGATTTGCTGATTGACAAAAGGGGAATATTACAGTTTCCCTACTATCATTGAATTGCATTCTACCTCTTCCTTTAGATCTATCAATATTTGCTTTATGTATTTAGCTGCTCTGATATTGGGTACATATATCTTTAAAATTATTTTAGCATCTTGCCCCTTTATCATTATATAATATTTTTGTGTTTTAATCTTCATGCTAAAGATATATAGGTAGTTTATACACCATTATTATAGTATTAGAGTATTAAAACAAGTAAAGTTTTTCTGTGTAATTATTTTTTATCAGTGAGTTTTGTACTTCCAGATGGTTTATTTTTACATTTTAGCATCTTTTTCTTTCAGTTTGAAGAAATTCCATTAGCATATCTTGTAAGATAGATCTGGTAATGATGAATTCTTTCAACTTATGTTTGTCTAGAAAAGTCTGTATCTCTCCTTCCTTTCTAATAGATAACTTAGTTGGGTACTATATCCTTCATTGGCAGTTTTGTTTTGTTTTCTCTTTTCTTCAACACTCTGACTATATCATCCCACTCCCTTTTGGCCTGCAAGGTTACTGCTTAGCAGTCTGCTGCCAGGCTTATTGGAACTCCCTTATATACTATTTGCTTATTTTCTTTGACTATTATCAGGATTTTCTTTCTGTTGTTTACCTTCGAGTTAGATTATAATATGTCTTTGTTAGGCTTGTTTGGGTTGAATTTTCTAGGTGACTTTTGACCTTCCTTCACCTGGATATTTATATATTCCTTTGGGTTTGGAAAGTTTTCTGTTATTTCTTTGAATAAACATTTTAATCTTTTGTCTTTCTAAACTCACTCCTGAACTCAAATAACTCAAATTATTGCTCTTTGATGTTGTTCCATAAATTCCATATGCCTTCTTTGTTCCTTTTTATTTTTAACTCCTTTGACAGCATTTTTATATAATGTGCTGTATTTTCAAATAGCCTACTTTGAGCTCACTAATTTTTCTTCTGTTTGATTGACTCTGCTATTGATGTTTTCTGTTGCATTTTTTTATTTTATTTATTGTATTTTCAGCTACAGGATTTCTTAATTTCTTTTGTATTTTCATGTCTGTTACATTTCTATGATAAGTTTCTGAATTGTTTCTCTGTGTTTTTCAGAATTCATTGAGTTTTCTTAAAACAGATATTTTGAATTTTTTGTCTGAAAAAAATATACACATCTCTGTCACTTTAAGGTCAGTTTCTGGTACCTTATTTTGTCCTTTTATTTATGGGTTATTGTCATATATATATATATATATATTTTTTTTTTTTGAGACAGAGTCTCACTCCGTCACCCAGGCTGGAGTGCAGTGATGCAATGCTGGCTCACTACAGCCCTCACCTTCTGGGCTCAAGAGATCCTCTCACCTCAGCCTCCTGAGTAACAGGGACTACACACTCTCAAAACCACACTTGGCTAATTTTTGTATTTTCCTCTTGGTAGAGACAGGTTTTCACCATGTTGGTCAGGCTGGTCTCAAACTCCTGGGTTTAAGTGATCCACCCACTTTGGCCTCCCAAATTGCTGAGATTACAGGCATGAGCCACTGCACCCAGTTCCCTTAATGTTCTTGATGCTTGTAGACATGTGCCAATTTCTGTACATTGTGGTATCAGGTATTCTTTTCCAGTCCTTGCAGTTTGGCTTTGTTTGTTCTTGACCTTCTTGATTTCTTCAGATTCTAAGTAGACTGAATGTTGTGTTCCCTGGACCCATGACCTCTAAAACTGTCTCACTACTAGAGGATGATCTAAAGCCATATTTGCTGCATGTCTTTTGAGAGCTTCAAAGTTGGCCTGGCTTTCCTCCCTGAATGGACTTGGGATAGACTCTAGGATGGTTCTCGAGCTATGTGAGAAAGTTGTCCAGTGACACATGTCCAGAGCCTGTCCCAGTAACCCAGATGGGCAGCAAAACCCTGCAAAATGGGACAATTTCCTACAGTCAAGACTGGACCCCTCAGGATCTGCTATGGTACAAAGCCTGGCAAGCCTGTCTCATTGGCTCTTTGGGGAACATGTTTCCCCATAGGTTCCTGCACAGATAAGGTATTTTCTCAACTTCAGTTAGAGGGGCTAGAGTTGATACTGGGCCTCCTCAATATCTTGTGTGTAACAGAGGCTGGCCAGCCCCGCTTATAAGTTTAGAGAGGCCATTGTCTCCCAGTATGTTTTTTCATAAGCTGGATAGGTCTCCAACTGTAGCAGGAGAGTCTGGATTTAAAATTGGGCGACTAGGGGTCCTCTGTGGGATGTTGGTGAGCCCCTCATGGCATTTCAGACTCCCAGACTATACAATATGGATATGTTTCCCTCTGGGATCTTTGTGTGAGCAGTTCTAAGCTGAGTCCCCGGTTGGTGGGGGATGGAGCCAAGCCACGGGAAAACTTTCAGGCCTACTACTGAGACCTATGTTAGTGGACAGAGGAGCCTCACCACTGAGGAATCAGTGTGTACAATTCTTCCCAGACCCCTTGACAGATGGTTTAGTTTGAAGTTTCAAGCCTAAACAGCACTGTAGAAAAGCCCTTTGGAAAATGTGTCTGTTTCTCGGTTAGAACTCAGGAGAAAGATCTGTGGTTGTGTTAGCTGAGTGGTGGTCTGCACTCTCAAAACAGTTGTCCTAGGTCTAGGACTCTACTGATGTTTCACAACTTTCTAAATGAACACCAAAACTCCTGCAGAGAGACTTTTGTCTGTGGGTAGTTGCAAAATTCTTCTTGTAGAAGGATATGAGTAGATTGCCATCTATTCCAATATCTTGCTGACATCACTCTGAAACAGTCTGAGTTTATCTTGTGCTAGGATCCTAATGGACTGCCTAATCTTGTCACCAGGAGGGATTAGGTAGTATACTCCTCTTGGCATGTAAGAAAGAACCTGCCCTACGGTCTTGTTATCTACGTTTACATGCAAGCATGTGCTACCTGCAGTAGGGTTAGACAGATAAGTTTGACATAAGATGTAATTTATCAGACTGTATCATCCACAATCAGCTAAATTATTTTCTCAAGACAGCTTGTGATTGCCTGTAGGTGAAAACTTTCAGCCCACAGTCATAAGAATGCCACAAAATTAATTCTGTTAAGCGTAAAAATCATTAATTTTAATTGCTTTAAATGCATAGCCCTGAGGATAAAGAAGAGTTTCTAAGATAGTGACCAAAATTATGCCCACATGATATGACTTCAAGGATCCTCTTCCTGCTCTTCCTGTACATCATTTCCCTGGAAATGTAAGGTTCTTTTGGAAGACTCTAATTGGGATGATACCTTTTTTATATTCACTTTGATAATAAATTTCTTCCTAATTTTGAAATTTTTCTTCAGAAGAGCCATAATATTGAGAACTTTAGAGAACACAGGACTTAATAGTTAAATCCACTGTCTATATTTATTCATTCATCCAATATTTAATGATTGCCTAGAATGTGTCAGAGGGAAGAGTAGTGAATACAATCAAGACGATTTATAAATTCATGGAACTTATCATTTTGGGAGGGAGATCTACCCAGACAGCAAGTAAATAAAAACTAAACAAGACATTTTCTTTAGAGATTAATAGATGTAATGATGGAAGGGAAGAGAGTTCAAGGGATATCTACACTTTCATGTTCATTGCAGCATTATTCACAATGGCCAAGATATGGGTTTTTCCTAAGTGTCCATTGACTGATGAATGGATAACAAAATATGGTATATATACACAACAAAATACTATTTAGACTTAAAATAGGTGAAAATTCTGTCATTAGCAACAACAGGGATGAATCTGGAGGACATTACACTAATTAAAATAGGACAGGAACAAAAAAACAAATATTGCATGAGCTCACTTATATGTAGAATCTAAAAAAGTTGAACTCATAGAAGTAGAGAGTAAAATGATGGTTACTAGAGGCTGGGGGGTGGGGAAGGAGGGACTGGGGAGTTGTGGGTTAAAGGATAAAAAGTTTCCAAAGAAGGAAAGTAATAAGTTTTGAGGTCTGTTGCATAGCAGGGTGACTATAGTCAATAATAATATAATGTATATTTCAAAATAACTAAGAGAGTAAATTTCAAATGTCTCACCATGAAATAATGATGCAAAATGAGGTCATAAATATGTTAATTGTCTTGATTTAATCACTCCATATCATATACATATATCAAAACATCACATTTTACATCATAAATATATTCCATTTTAATTTGCCAATAAAAATAATATTATTAGCAAGAAAAAGTAATGAAGAACTAAGAGTTAGGACTATCTCAGTTTCATGATGAAGACAGCTATTTTTAAGATTTTTAAACAAAAGCATTAATAATAACTTAATTATAAACTTTGATGATTATGAAAATAATTAAAAGATCCAAAGGTAGCAAGTTTCTGGGCATTGTAGACAGATAGAAAGCCAGTAAAGATGGCCACTAAAGAATGAGTCAAGGGGACATTGGTTCATAAAATGAGTGCTTTCTCTTCATTTATCTCCAACTTCTAGTATAGGTGGTTGGTCATATGTTATTAAGAGGCTATAATTACGGAGAAAGAGGAGAAGCCCTGAAATCCAGGAGCTGGCCTAGTACTGCCAAGTGGATCATTGTGATGCTATGAGCTGGTCTGGCATTGAACAGTGGAGCCTTGGTGTCCACCTATTGAACACAGTTTCACAGTACATCAACGTCAGATGAGGTCATTCCATATTCATGCTAGATCAGGAAGAAACAAGACCTCTCCATAATGATGTGAGAACACAGACAAGATGTCATAATTGTCTGAGCCACAGAAATGTCCAAGAATTTCCTTACCTTGACTACTTCAAGTGATTCTTGCTTCTTTCCCAGTTATAGCTTTTGATTGACCTGGCCTTTCTTCTTTCTGGCTAAGATTTGTTAAGTTACTCAATCACGGAATTATTCCTGCTTCCCAACAACACTGAATTCAAAGCAAAGCTGGGAAATACACTTTCTTACATTGCCCCCAAATCATCCAATACAGGCCAAAATACATTAATTCTTTTTTCCCTCCTTTTGTTGAGAGCCTTCACAGTTCCTCATGGTATAAACAATTTTTCCTATATATGAAAAAAAGAATAAACCCAAATTATTCGATTATAGATTTATTCCTAGTGGTCTTTGGCTAAAGAATATTTGCTTCAAGCAGTTCTTACATTTAATATAAGCAAAAGAATAGCACAAGAATTTAATATTCTGGTGTGTCTTTTGGTCAGACACATTTAACATTATCTTTCTGACTTAGATCTAGGGATTGAGAGGAAGGAATAGTCGTTTCCAGACTGGCGGCTGTTCATTATATTCACTTAATCTTATATGACGAAGAATTTAACCTATTGTGTCCTGAGCATGCTATTAAAGAGGCCAAATCTGTCCTGCACATGATGTAAATGAATTATAAAATATCTAAGTAGAAAAAAGGATTATTGAGGAAAATTATGGCTAATTTTTCCTCAAGAGTAAGTAAGAGTTCTAAGCATCCCAATTTAGGCATAATTACCAATTACCCTACAAGAACATAATAGTGGTGTAACATATGAAAATTGCCTCAAAATTATAGGGAATTGACAGTTCATGCTTATTATATAGGGTGCTTGGTGAAATGTATTCATACAAAAATAATTTGGATTTGAATTTTAAGAGCAAAAATGGTTGAGACATATTTACTCACTCGACAAAAGAGACTGCTAGTTACTCAAAGATTAAACACTTGGAAAAAATTGACTTCGTTTCAAAAAAAGTTCAACATGACTCTTTAATACTAAGAAACATTGAACATTGAAAAACGCCTTGTTTAGGAAAGAAAAATCCATTCAATATACATAGGACATGGAAATGGAGAAATGAGTTTCTCTCTCACATTAGATCTGTATTTTTTTTTTTTTTTAGATGACAGAGTTTCATTCTCAGAACTCACTAATTAAAATTACTCAGAGTATTTTCAGCAATTTTATAAATATTCACAACTTAGGTTTAGGCTAGGTACATGTAACTGCCAAGATCTGTGCCAATTTAAAGTGAACATGGGAACATACACTTAATTTTTTGTCAGTACAATGGGATATTGGTCTCTGACTTAGTTTCTGTGAGTCAAACAAATTGTATAATTTAGACCAACATATCATGGTAGAAATCTTACTTTATGAGAAGATGTTCAGCTAAAAAAAAGTATGACTAATTTTTGAGAGAGTCTTGTTCTGTTGCCTAGGCTGGAGTGCATTGGGGTGATCTCGGCTCACTGTAACCTCTGCCTTCTGGGTTGAAGCGATTCTCCTGCCTCGGCCTCCCAAGTAGCTGGAACTACAGATGTGCACCACCATGCCCACCTAATTTTTTTATATTTTTAGTAGAGAGGGGATTTCATCACATTGATCAGGTTTTTCTCAAACTCCTGACCTTGAGTGATCCTCCCGCCTCGGCCTCCCAGAGTGCTGTGATTACAGGCGTGAGCCACTGTGCCTGACTTTTTTTTTTTTTTAAGAAGTATTCAATTTTATAAGTCCTAAGGAATAAATTAGGAGACAGTGCAAAACTCTTTAATGTCACCTTCCCGAATGAAAGATTAAATTAAAGACATAATCTCTTACCATATCATGTTTTTCCCCAAAAACTAAAGAGAAAAGAAGATGTATTAAAAGATGTCAATTTGTCTGATTAAAGTAAGATTCAAACTTGTGAAAGTGATCTCCAATGACCCAGGTGGAGATAATACACTTTTAATTTTTGTTATAAATTATGGTTTAAAATTTGCCAATCTTTAACCCCACCTAATAATCCTAAATTTGAGACGGTTTAGAAATATCTTTTCGTTGATGTCTCTATTTCTTTAAACTGACTTGTCTTTCGATTCCTTGTCCAGTTGCACTTATCAATGAATAAATACTTACTGAATACTCTTATGTGCAATTCATTGCTCTTTGTACTAAAAGCACTACAGTGTAACTACAGTAATGTTGTATAATAGAAATTAAATATTAATAGAAATATACAGCAACACGGATTGATCATAAAAATGTATATTGAAGTTAAAAAGTTGATAACAACACTGTGTATCTATAATACAATCTCAAAATACATACCCACAAACACAAATATACATAGTTCAAGGATGTATACACACATGATAGAGATAGATATATGAAAGAAAGATGATAGATAGATAAACACATATGTGTACGTATTTGGAGAGAGAGAGACAGAAAGAACAGAGGTAGGCACAGAGGCCAAGATACCCAGAGATAAACAAAATAAGAGAGCTATATGTTGGGGAAGTAGAGATACAGGTATAGGAAAGCACATGTAGAGATATAAAAATGCACACATTAAAGTAGAAACTAACAAATAACACCGTATCTATCTATCTATCTATCTATCTATCTATCTATCTATCAATCAATTAAACAACATTTTTGGTAAGATTAAAACTGTATATGCTCAAACAACAGTGTATGTTTTTCCAAGACAATATACACATACATTTAATGTGATACAACATAACTTTAGCTTCTGCTACAGCTTTCCATAACTCGGCCCTCCTGGTGTTCACATCCTTATGTCATCCCCACTCTGTGTGTGGGCTGAATCTAGTACTTAAAATGTTGTAGAAGTGATAAGATGTAACTTCTGTGATAAATTATAAAAGAGCGGGTGTTTCATCCTGCTGACATGCTTTTTCGATGGCCATCTCAGTTTGTACAATTCGATAAAGCAAACTGTAAGGTAGAAATAGGCTCCCCCGGAAAGCAACTGAGAGCAGGCTCCAGCCAACAGTCAATGCAGATCTAACATCCTCAATTGAACCTTAATTGAACAATATTCAAGGAACTGAGTATTGCCAACATCTAGGTTAGTAAGCTTAGAAGTCAAACTTGTCCCACTTAAGCTTCCTAATGAGATCGGAGAACCTGGAGACCTTTATTGTAACCTATAAAAATACAGTGAAACAGAGAGCCCAGCTAAGCTGCTCTTGCATTCCTGACTCAAAGAAACTCTGAAGTGATGAAAATGGGTTGTGAGAAGCCTCTAAGTGCCGGAATGGTGTGCTATGCAGCAAGAGCTATGTAAATACAAATGGTATAACACATACACATGCATATTTCGAGACACATGGTCAGAGAAGAGAAATGGGACTGCACATATGGGATGATGGTTTTGTTTTGTTTTGTTTTGTTTTGTTTTACAAAATAGATACAAGAGAAGGGCCTCAGAACCAAACACCAAGTTTTCAATAAAGAGAAATGTATTGTTAACTTAAATGTGTTTGCATCTTCTACAAATAAAATTCTGAAATACTAATACGCTGGGGACAGAATGTGTGTGGTGGGTATGTTTGTGTGCTGGTGCTGCCATATCCAAATATCATAGAATTGATCACAATTCTGGAAGCTAGAAGTCCAAGATCAAGGTGCCATCAGTATTGGCAGGGTCTCCCTTCCTGGCCTGTAGATGGCCACCTTCTGGCTGTGTTCTCACGTGACCTATCCTCTGTATGTGGGGCAAAAAGAGAGAGAGCAAGCCCTCTGGTGTCTCTTCTTCTTATAAAAACATGGTTCCTATTTGAATTAGGGCCACACTCTTATGACCTCATTTAGCCTTAATTGAGTTATTAAAGGCTCAATTTCCAAATACAGTCACACTGGGCGACAGGGCTTCAATACATGAATTATGAGGGACACCATTCAGTTCATTACAGAGGGTTATTTTGTTTTCTGTATTTCTGAAAACTATCGAATGTCATGAAACTTTAATAATGAGTGTTCCTCAAAGAACGGAGACTTGTGTGTTCATAAATACGTATGAACAAAATACTTAGAAATCGTGTCAAATGCAAAAACTTGCATTTGCAGAACTGAAAAACATATTACCTTATGAGTTATTTTTTGCCTCTTGAGACTAAACAAGGCTTTTTTATTTAGTCATTACTTTCAATAATTTTTCAAATACTTTCCTGAGCAATTCTCAATTTTAGGAGAACTGTATAGCTCTGTAGCCATTTTATTGACTTCTATTTTTCTTAGCAAAAGAATAAATGATCTAAACAACAGTTGTCTGTATTTGTTTCCCAGTTACACTTTGCTAAAATACAAAAGTGTTAAGAGCTTATTCCATCATAGATGTTTTATTTACTAATTGTAGAATAAAATGTTTCTATTTCAGGTAATTTCTGTGCAAAAAGGTATAACTTTTTGTTTTCAAATTTCTGTGAGTGGAAATATGTTGGTCAATGAAATCAACTTGTGATTGCTAAACGAAGCCTATTTGTTGAGTATATTACAGATTGTGTGACAAAGTCTGAGGGGCTCTACCTCCATCCTATAGCCTAATAATGATTAGAGGTCATCTTGGAGTTTTATAAAACTTCAAATTTATTGGCTATATATTTACGTCCTCCCTTGAGAATGGGCTAGTCTCACTTCCTATGGTATAAAATGTCCAGAAATCTCCGCGTGTGTGTGTGTGTGTGTGTGTGTATATATATATATATATATATATTTTTTTTTTTTTTTTTCTTGAGACAGAGTTTTGCACTTGTTGCCCAGGTTGGGGTGCAATAGTGTAATCTCGACTCACCACAACCTCTGCCTCCCAGGTTCAAGAGATTCTCCTGCTTCAACCTCCCGAATAGCTGGGATTACAGGCGTAAGCCACCGCACCTGGCCCTCTGTATATATTTTTACACAGTTGACATTATCTTAATATTTAATAATATTTTATACTATAATTTATTATATTTGGACATCGAAGAAAGATGCCCAAGACTCATATTTTATTATAACTATGTTGTGACAAATAAAGGTCACTGGGACTGTTCTCTGTGTTAACAGACATAATTATATTCACTTTCTACTTTCCTTCTTTTGTAGTCAGGATATTTCTTCATACAACAGATGTACGATCCCAGAAGATAATAGTAATTTTAGACAGGAAAAAATAAGAAAACTCTAATTCTGGTTCTGAAATAAAATTTCTTCATCCTTTAAACACAGGGCAATGAGCCAATGACGTTATTTTAGGAAAACAAAAAATCCCGTATTGATATACACGTTGAAATGTGCATGCTGACAATATTCAGTGAGTAGATATAGACACGGAATACTCCCAGAATATAAAACTGCAGGTTATATATAAAGATAAATATTTATGTAGACA
Source organism: Chlorocebus sabaeus (assembly GCF_047675955.1). Lineage (NCBI taxonomy): Eukaryota > Metazoa > Chordata > Mammalia > Primates > Cercopithecidae > Chlorocebus > Chlorocebus sabaeus. The sequence continues at coordinate 21,895,237 of NC_132930.1, read as the reverse complement.
TTATCATAAAAAAGGAATGCACTTGACAATTATGGCTTGCTTTGAGAAACAACGTATTAATTGAGTACAAGGAAAATATTCGGATTTTAATTCAAAATATGAGTTAATACAAGCAATATTATTTGAGTTCACACTGAAAAAAATCACCGATAGGTGGTGCTGCTGTGATTGAATTTGATTAAACTTCATGCAAATCTGACCCTAGATTCTACTATTTTTATTTTCTTATATACCTTTATCTCACAGTCTACTTAGCAACTGTTAAATAGTGAGCTGGTTATAAAATGTCACTGAGAATAAAATGTTTTCAAGTATTTGGGAGGCATTTTCTATTGCCATCATTTAAAAACTAGGTCAGAGATCACAGCTGTAAAAAACAGACGGCTCAAGGTGGTACTTATCTGATAAATGAATATACAAGTGCTTGTCTCAAAGGGAGGTGATGAGTTTTGCATAAAGCCCTTCATCAAGGTTGAATTACATAATGTCTCTTTTAATGGCATATCGATGTGACATTTCTTGTCAAGCATTATTTTCCTTTGTCAGGCTAAACATTTGATTTGTAACAAACAAAATGAATTTTAGTGACAGTAAAAAGAAGCACGTTCACAATTTGCAATTAAACGTGAGTGATAAGACCCCTGAATACATAATGTATAAAAACTATGATTTTGAACACTTAATATTTATAGTAGACACTGAAACTGTTAGCATGACTTTGATTTTAAGAATACATTTAATTATAAGCAGATTATAAAATTAATTCAGATATTTGAAATCAGATTTATCGTGATAAAGTCTGATGTCTGCAATATGTCATAAAAGAAATCAATTTTCCCAATTAAATAGTAATAACCCTTTATTTGCCATTTACATGAGAGATTGAAAGTGGATTTATTTGAAAGTATTGAGGTATATAAAACTTTTTTACTTTACCAAAAAACCCACAGTCTTCTACAGTTCTGTGTTACTACTGTTCTTTCAATATCAGTGTTAGTCTAAAGAAAGCCCCTTGGCTCTTCCAATATGATGTAGGATATGCATTTTCTTTTAGAACTTTTCATGAATTTGCTTTTGTAATAAAGCTGGAAGCAGACAAATACATTAATTCCGAGGAAGATGATAGTTGTTTCGTCTGGACAGGCAAGAACTGAGAAACGTGCAGAGGCAATGAACTGGGAGAAAGGGTAAACGTTTGGAAAGGAAAAAGTGAAAATTACACTAAGTTAGAATAACAGTTTTCCTTTGGACTTTTACCTAATTTTAAGTCTAATTTGTCCATAATTTTCTCATATATTTTCTAACGTAAAGAAGGCATCTGAAGTCACTCTACTTATTTTCTATTTTTTAAAAATCTAATTCTTGAACTAGTTTAGACCAAATATTTCTACTGCTATGACACATTAATGATAACAAAAATAACCATAATCACAATCGTATTTTGAAACACAGAAACACATGGACCTACTTGTCCTTCATAATTAGAGCAAAGCACTTACTCTTGTGTTAGGAATGGTTGCTACGTAAGATCCAAGGCAGTCTACACTCATGTAAGTCATGCCTTTCAAATAATGACTACATTAAATGAGACTACAAAAATGTACGGCAAGTTTAGGCATGACTATTTTTTATGTGTTTTATAAGCTGAAAGACACCTATCACTCAGAAAGATTACAATGTTGCTAGATATGAGTAACTCCTGACTTATTCCTAAAGAAGAACAAAAAGGAAGCCTGTACAAGGTTCTCAGCTGTCAAGAAAAGTGTCTTGGGGACCTTTACTTCCCATTCAGGACAGTTAAATATAAATCAGAAATTTCGAGTTTATAATACAAAAATCAATGTGAGAAAATACTTAAACATATCTTTTAAAGATTAGAAAGAAAAAATATGACATTTTTGGTTTCAGGGTATAATTTTATTAGAAAGACACTACTAAGGTAAGTCTGTTTATTTCTAGCTCCAATATTTTTAACTTTTGAAATACATTGTTTGAGTAATATAAGAACTACATTACTACATTATTTTAGCAATATGTTATAATTTAAATCACTCAAAATATATACAAAACCCGTAACATTTATTATTTACTGTTTAGTATGTGATGTGTGAAAACTGAGACACTGGGAATATTGTATTAAAATAAAAAAATAAAAACCTAAATTAAACAGCCAAGTTCCTGCCTTGAAGACAGGTTGTGATATGTATGGGAGTAGAATGAAGCATGTCATGAACAAATTCAAATTAAACAAGAAATAGAAATGTTGGAAGCAAGAGTTTTAATGATATTGCCAATGGCAGTTTCAGGGCAAGGTTGTTTCTGAATTAGGATGTCAATATTTCTGGAAAGTCTCTAAGCAGAGGAGAAAGGAACAACCAAGATAACATTCTAATTTAAAATTTTAATCATGTCAATAGCTTAAACAATTTCTAAGTCTCTACTCAATGTAGCTTCACAACCTTTCCTTTCACTTTCACTCCTGTCATCTCTTCCTACTATTTCCTACCATGTTGTTTCGAGATCTACCGAACTTATTTTTTCTCAAATACAATATTCTTACTGCCCTTGCAACTTTTTAAAGCATTGTTTATTTTAGGAAATTTCTTTCATGTCATCTGACTAAATAAAGAGCTGAGTTAAATATCTATAGACTCTTTATCTAAGAAAATCTAGGCAACAATTCCCAATTTCGTGCTCTCATGTCACTTTGAATTTCATCTTCCCACATTGTTCAGGTTGGTGTCTCAGTCATTTTGCTTAGCAACGGAGCCAGAGATGGTGATTCTTATGCAAGTGATTTAAGACAGTGTCCTTAGGGAAAAAGTGTAAGGGAGTTTGTGAAGCAGGATAAGACAGAGAAAGAAGCTAAGCAAAGAGGTGTTTTCAAGGATAGTCTAGCCTCTTAGTGATCCTAGGAGTCGTTCTGGTCTATGAATTCTGTCACAATATTTGCATTATCTTGAGGCAGGGGGCTGTGTTTTTATGTCCCATGCCAGTGAGTAATTCACCATGATTGGTGCAATCTCTCGGACATCTCTTGATTGAACAGTTCCCAATGGTTAAAGGGCAATTCTCTGGGACAAAATGAAGATGGTAGTCTTTTAGCAACAATTGTTCAGTTGAAGGATGTTGTTGACAGCAGCGCTGCAGATACACAGGGGAAATCAGAGTGCATTTTCCATGTAAGAATAAGAGTTTTTCTTTAAAATTTTATATAGAAAATGAGAAAAGGCAAAGAATCAAAGCTGAAAGCAAGTTTAAGTCTTGAGCAATTGCAATAGTGTTTTTTGTTGTTGTTAGTTTGTTTTATTAAAATGGGTAGATTAGAGGACATTTTGGAGGACAAAATCTAGACTTCTTATTTGGCCATAATACATTTTTGACATCCCTTTTTGATATGTAAATATCAAATGAGGAACTGGCTATGATATTCTTGAACCTCAAGGGAGATACTGAGTATAGAAAAATGTGTTAGGGAGTTTTCAGCACATAGATAATATGCAAAACTATGGAATCAGATGACACTACCGATAAATGTTTCCTAGAAAAGAGTACCAGTATTAATCCCTAAGGCACTCCAATATATAGAATTCGGGTAGAGGAGGGAGGACAAAGGAGGCCGATAATCACAGACCACAGAACTAAGAAATTATCTTTTTTTGAGTGTGGCAGCCAAAACAACATTTCTCACAAGAGTCATGAAGTTATACTTAAGGAATTTTATAAACTGAGTATCTTTTGCATTCGTCAGATGGATGTTGATGAATATCTTGAAAGGAAGATTTTCAGTGCAGTAGTAGTAAAAGAAACCCCATGGGAATCGTTAAAGGGTTAAGGGAAAGGAAGGAAGTAGAGGCCAAAGTGAATATAACCCCAAAAGCTTTTCTGTAGACATGAGAAGATGAATGAGGCAGTTTATGAAAGATGAAAGAAAGGTCATGAAAGAAGAAAGGTGATGAAAGGTCAATGAGGTGTTGTGATTTTGTTATTATAATAAAATATACTAGAATCTAATTGTATGCTGGTGAAAAAGAATCAGTACAATGTTTATACTGTCTTTTCCTTTAGAGCTTCTTAATTGAATTTTATACTCAGGGATTTCCCAAGTTAGACTGACTATAAAGTGTACCTATATTTAAATCTATGTGTTTTATTATATTTTAGGTGCACCTACTACTTTCAATACTAATATAATACTTCAACATTTTTTTCATTAATTCATCATACAAGAAGAGCACATTAATGTTTATCTGTACTACCTTTCTGTATCTGAGCTTCATATTATTTTATATTTGTCTCTTATGCTAAAGAAAAAAATCTGTATTATTGTATTTTTATAAAAATTTTAATATCTAATAATGTAAATCACAATATATTTTCATCTTTACCAAAATAATGTCAGCTATTTTTATCTATTTATTTTCAATTTAAACTTTTCTGTTTCCTTCAAGTAAACCAAAATATATCTTATTATGATGTAAGAAAAATACAAATTTTCCAGTACAGAAATGTAGCTGGCTATAAAATTCTAAAAAATGCCTTACAAACACAAAAGAAGTTGCTTTAAAATGCCCATAGTTACAGATATACAAGTTAGAAAATAACAGGAAACATTTTTTTAATCGGTTAAATTGGCAGAGACAAGAAATATGATATTGCATTGTCAAAAAACAATTGGGAGAAAAGGTGATGTCATATGTTATTGATGAACGTATGTATTGAAAATTTTTATAGAAGAAATTTGCATTATCCTTCAAACTGTTAACTGTTCAAACATTCATCCAACAAATACGTATACAGGAAGATATATGTGTGTGTGTACATATGAACATATATAGTCTGGTGCATACATATATAGTCTGATAAACATATGTGCATGTGTGTGTGTGTGTGTGTGTGTGTGCATCTCCAAGGAGTTCAAAGAAAAAAGAAACCTGTTAAAATATTATTTGGGTTGTGTGTGGTGGTTCATTCCTATAATCACAGCAATTTAGGAGGCCATGGCGGGAGGATCACTTGAGGACAAGAGTTTGAGACCAGTCTAGGCAATATATTGTGACCCGTCTCTAAAAGAAAAGAAAGAAAAAGAAAAACAAATGCTATAAATAAACAAATAAAGTAATATTTATAATAATAAAAGTCAATAAATGCGTTGGGAATAATTAAATGCATTATTATATGTACATGTTTAAAATAGAATACTAGCTTTATGTGTCCTTATCTAGATTGAGCTTTAAGTTGTATTCACAAGTGAAAATGCCACCTAATAATAAATAACCTACTACAAACACTCTTAGTGGCCTACTCAACTGCTGTTACTCATTTTTTTCTGATACAGGCCTCCAATATTAATGATGTTCTAATCAACAGTAAGGCTGTTCCAGATAAAATATTGTGATTTGTTAATCCGAATACCGTTGGTGGTGATTGGCTTAGCCGTGGAAATGTAACTGTGCTGTGGTTAATAAAATACAAGACGTCTGATAAACACTTCTGGAAAGATTTCTTTCCTTTGTTGGAGGAAAACCGTTTCTGATCCTGGCCTGAGGATATTATTATTCAAGATCATAACAAGAAAGCGGGAGTACTCATAAGAGAATTTTGAGAGGCACAACATCCTGAATTGATACATCAACTTTACAATAACCTTGGAAATGTGGTATGTGTGTTACTAAATGCCCTTCTTATTTATTTATTATTTATTTATATATTTATTTATTTTTTTGAGACCGAGTCTCTTTCTGTCACCTAGGCTGGAATGGAGTGGTGCAATCTCAGCTCAGTGTAACCTCTGCCTCGTGGGTTCAAGCGATTATAGTTCCTCAGTCTCCCTAGTAGCTGGGATTACACGCATGCCCCACCACACTCAGATAATTTTTGTAATAAATACCCTTGTTTTTAAACCTTTTAATAATTTGTTATTCTGGTACTTGAAACTGAAAATATCTCAACTGACATAGCATTGATAACAAACATATTTAATACTTAGGACAGTGTGGAAGCAAATTAATCAGAATAGAGACTGCTGTATATACTCTGTGAAGGGGCGCACAGGGGCACTGAATGTCAGCACAGTCAATTAAACAATGGATCTGTGTACATTCTGTTCACTTAAGGTTAAGAACAGAAAAAAAAAACAAGGGTGGCATACATTTTCTTTACCTCTGACAGTTTATAGTGGAACACGGCAAAAGTGAAGCACATTCTTACTCTATTGGCCAAAGAACTTAGAAGTTTAAGCCCAAAGTCATTGAGGCAGAAAAGGTTTCTCTGATAGAGATTTATTTTGTCTATCTTTTTTCTGTCGGGAAAAGATAAGGATACATGAAGGGGAAAACAATGAACAATTGCAAACAAATGATACATTCCACCAAAGATTAATAAGAATTAACATTGAAATTAATTAAAACATGTAAAATAAGTAAACATAACTGATTTCAAAATGATAACTGAAAATGAAACATTTTTTCACCTTTGAAGGATACTAAAGCACCATATTACTATTCTAAACTAATAAAGGAAAAATGAGAAAATCAAGTATTTTTCTGCCTCTCCTCTGTTGTCTATACCTCAGTGTAACCAAATAATTGATGAAAAAAATTTACTCTTTGTATATTTCAGCTTATTAATGAAGGAGAAATGATAAAATTAGAATATGACATTTTCAAAGTCCTAAAAAAATAATAAATGTAGGAAATCATCACAGTGGCTCCTAAAGTCATAAAAAGAGGCAATAGGACATTATGTGACTCCTGATGGAAGTACACAACTGTGAAGCATTATGCCTCCCTCTCTCCCTAAAGAATAATCCAACTGCATTGAATTAAGCTCTTAGATCAAACTACTATTTTACAGAAATATAGTAGGCAGAAAGACGTATTCAATGACCTTAAGGATAAACAATCTATGACATCAAGAATATACTAAACTCTAAAGGAGAAATGATCTAGCTTATTTAATAAATAAAATTGCAAGGAAAAGCAAAGGATGGGTGACAGTTATCTAAAGATTAAAAGGGCCCGGGCACAGCTTCTCATGCCTGTAATCCCAGCACTTTGGGAAGCCGAGGCAGGTGGATTACCTGAGCTCAGGAATTCGAAGCAAGTTGGTGCAACGTGGTGAAACTCTATCTCTAGTAAAAATACAAAAATTACCTGAGCATGGTGGTGCCTATCTGTAGTCCCAGCTACACTCGGGGCAGAGGTAGGAGGATCACTTGAGCGCAGGAGACGGAGATTGCAGTGAATCTAGATCATCCCACTGCACTCCAGCCTGGGTGTTAGAGTGAGATCTTATCTCAAAAAAAAAAAAAAAAAAAAAAAAAAGGTTAAAGTGGAGGGACTTTACAGGTATATCAACAAAATGCAGTTTATTGATTAATATATGCATTCATTCTGATTAAATATGCATATGTATGATAATTTATAGTTTATCAGACAGTGACAGAAATTGAACACTGACTGTTTCTTTAATGGGATTTTAAAAATCTTACAATATTGAAGGTTTATTAATGGTATTGTGATTTTGTTAAGTCTTTGGATTTTAAACATGCACCCTACAATTGTCATAGGAAAAGAGAGAAAATGTCTGAGATATCCTTTAAAGTAAATTGGCACAGATAGAGATGAAACAAGATTGACCTCGAAATGGTCATTGATGATTGATTAGAATATGAGAGTTCATTGATAACACTTGATATATATTCATTGATAACATTGCAATGTATATTTGATCATTTTTATAATAAATGACTGTTTTTGAAATATCTATAAATAGGAAAAATAGAAAGCAAAAAGAGACAACTAAATCATAACAAGAGAATGGAAAATAAATCATGAAAGATAGACACTCAGTTTTATATTTACTATTGTAATTTGTAGTGGTTAATTAATTTTAGATATTTATGTATTGAAAATAAGTAAAATCCTCAGTGGTAATATAGTTTTGGGATTTAAAGTAATGAGGTTCAGCATGACATTTGAGTCTTTTAGTAACTAATTGCTAAATAAGCCCTATACATTTTTGTGGATTGCTCTAACATGTTCTTAGGAATATCTATGTTTTCTTCCAGAAGCGTATAAATTAAGTGTTCTCTTCCATGGGCACTGTAGTCACTTTCAACTATTACAAAAATACAGAACAAAGGAGAAACCATTAACACAATATCCTTACTGAGTTTACCCACAAATATGTAAATACTAAAATTAACTATAGTATTTTTTAACCTAGAAAGGATTTAGACAGACATGTAAAGTTGCAGGAAACATCACTATTTAAAAAATTGTTTTATGGGTTTGCAGACTGAGATCTAATATATCTAGGATCAATACCAGGATCAAGCTTTTAGATCAGAGTGTACAAGTATATTAGAACCTGCGATTCTACCTCCTGCAGTATTTCCACACCAGAGTTGATGGAACCTGGCAATTTGCTTTCCAAGTGAAGGCAATCAGTCTTCCAGTTTTTGTATGAGATTGAGAAAAGCAACAAAATTTAGTCTCAGCTATACAAGATAAGCCAGTAGTATTGGAATGTTAGCAGTTCCATTTTGTTGTAAAACACAAAATTGCAGGTCCAAATCCTACTGCATCACGCACATGAAAGAGCAGCAGTTTATCAGTATGTCAGGAGTGAGGAAGATGCATGCAATTTTCCAACACAAAAAAAGGGCTTGTGGAAGCTGTAGAAAAGAATATAAAAAATAAAAAAGTGCCTCCTCTCTCTCTGTTAGTCATTATGATTAGTTACTTCAAAAGATAAAAGGTAAAGGATGAATAGAAGCTGACTTGTATGCTTCTCCACGACACCTTGATTGCAAAGGCTTCAGGTACGTTTATTAACTCAGAAAAATCTGTCTGCAGTGAGTGCACCCAACCTTTTCTGAGTTTATTAGGATAGTTAAGGGAATACGTAAGCAGTTTTGCATAAAAAATAAAACCTGAAGAAAATTTGCTATGACCAGCAACAACAACAAAAACAAAAAACATCAATCTATTTTACTTATAGTTTGAAACAATGCTATTTTCATTTTGAATAGAAATTTTAATTTGCAACTTTATATATTTCCTAATATGAATTAGGAAAGTAAATGTTATATTTAAACAGTGTAATGAGCAATTTTAAAAGTAAATATATAAGGATATAATAATAGAAATAATAATAACATATTTTGTAGTATTTTATTCTGAATTTTATATATATCAGGAATATTTTAAACTAAAACCATTGCTAAACAGGGAGAAATCCTTAAAGTTTCATAAATTTGATTTGGATTTTCATGAAATACCAACTGAATTCACAGTTCTAATTTGACAACCAAATATTTTTTTCTATTTTTTCCATAATAATAATTCATTAATATGCTTCATAGCACCATGTAAAATGAAGGCATAAAATATATAATTGATTTTTTACCAATAAATACCCATCTCTACTTTCAGTTTCCTGACAGCTAATTAATTTGTGAAAATATTTATAAACTTAACAGATTCTCTCTTACATTTATGTTCCTGCTTGGTATTCAGAGCCCTAAATATTTAACTGTTGGAGATGATACTCTGCAAACATTTATATGCTAAACTGTACTTGTTAAGAATAGCAGTACCTTAACATCTAGATTGTATCCATAACATAAATGATAAAATATGTAGCCAAAATTGAGGAAAAGAAAATGTTCACAAATGAAACCTATATGTGTCTAGGTACACTCATATTCTAGGTACACTATTTTCATATTTTATGTTAATACAATCAAGTTTAACATAAAACCCTCAAACCACAAACAAATCGATGTGAGATCTAGAAATGCATTTTGGCTTAATTGACATTTTCTCATTGATTTGAAACTGTCAGAATACTGGGGTTAAAAATAAAACAATATGGGATTTCATAGTAGTGTAACTTTTATAAAAGTTGAAATATAATACAGAGTGGCACTTGTTCTATTTTAGCTTATTATAGATATGGCTAAAAGCCACATAAGTTTCTAAAAACCTTCTTTAAAAGTTCCCTTTTGAAATAGTGAATGAAACTTGAAAGCAATTGCTTGATTTTAATAGAAAAATCTCAAGTTTTCTTCAAAATGTTTTGAAAATAAAGAAGATGATAGGTTCAGGAAATAAGAAAAAATATTAGGGAAATGTTGTAAGAACTCATCATAACTTCAAAGTTTTTAATGAAGTTCCTAGTGAGAAAAAAAAATGTGTTTGTGCAAATTCAAGTTGTGGATAATTGAAGCTTAACCACATTTTCCATGTGCATATAACTATGTACAATGTATCTGATGTAGATAATGGTTCCAGAAAATAATGCAATTGAATGGTCAATTAATTTCAATTGCTTCAGCAAAATTTATAATAAAATAATAGTGAATCACGTTTAAGTTTGTTCAAAAGAGCATATTTGTCACCAACTCATTTGTTTCTTTGTTTCTTTGTTTTATTGCAGGCAGAGACCAGAAAAGTTTTGAGAGGTCAAAGAACCTCTAGCTGGGGTGATTGGCAAAGGTCTTCCCCCGCGTGAAGCTGGGACTTAAAGACTAGGAGAGGTGGGTCAAACGTCCATACCCCAGAAAAATATTACAAAGTATTCAAATAATCAGGAAAACATGGCTAAATAAAAAGACCAAAAACTCTCTAGAGTTTCTCCAGAAACTCTCTAAAGAAAAACAGATCTATAAGCTCTTGAAGAACAGTTTAAGATAACTGTCATCAAGATGATCGATGAGCTATGGGAAAACACAGATAGGCAATTAAACAAAATCAAAAATACAATACACGAACAAAATGAGATGATCAACAAAGAGACAGAAACGACCCCAGCCTGGGCAACAGTGTGACTCCATTACGAAAAGAAAAAAGAAAAAAAAAGAAAGAATGAAACAAATTCTAGAACTAATGAATACAATAATTATACGAAAAAAAATTACTGGAGGGATGTAACAACAGATTTGATGAGGCTGAAGAGCTTAAGTCATAGGTGATATTATCAAGTGGACCAATATACACATTATGGAAATTCCACAAGTGAAGCGAGAGGAAAAAGGTATAGAGTGGTTATTAGAAGACATAATGGTCCAAACCTTTCCAAACCTGAGGAATGAAATAGACATGCAAATCAAAGGGGCTTTAAGAAATCTAGGATAAATCCAAAGAGAATTACAATGCCACACATTATAATAAAATAAAAGAAATGCTACATGTAATGTGTTTGTAAAAAGGTGGTTAGTCACTTGTTTTTAGACTACAGAGTGAGAACATTAAAGAATAGAAGTTGAAACAAAAATATGGGAAGAGGGCAAGAGCAGTGAGAGTAAAAAAATTTAAAGAAATTTCACATTTGTCTGGAGTGTATTTTCTATAGGACTCTATGAAAAAGTTTTTGAATTGCTGTACTGTACATAAGGGACTTGGAAACAGATACCTTCCATTATCTTTTCAGTCTCAATTTTCATTAAATATAAACACTAAATTTAAACCTAGTTCTGTTTGACTTTCATATTCAAGCTTTCTACTAACTCATTCAGTCATATTGAGATGAGTATACTAGTATATCACACTAATATACTTAGATTTTTAATTCAGGATTCATGGAGTTGCTGAAATTTTGTTTTTATCTAAATTATGGAAATGTTTAAAAATGGCAAAAAAAATATTGGAGATAAATATCTTAATTCTAATGGTGTAATCCTATGTCCACAATAAGTCACTTTAAAATCTATTTAGACAGATCTATGGGTATGTCTTTTATTGATTTATGGTAATTCCTAAGAAATTTACCCATTTCATTTATTTTAAATAATTTGTTTATCTTTTTTACAGGCACAGGGGGTTCATTAAGTTTTGGAAACTTCTATTTAGCAAATTGTAAAATGAGTAAAGATAAAAATTCAATTTTTTTCGATTTCTACCAATTTAATATATTTTTCCTTTGTTCGTACGTGTGTGTGTGTGTGTGTGTGTGTGTTTCTGTCAGCATCTCAGAATGTGTTTTAACATCAAGGATTGAGGTAAGAGTGCAAAGGAAGATCAATGCATTTATACATTCTGTGAGCATACTTGATTATATAGAGAGTGTAGGGTGTTTAGGTGAAATACTTAAAGAAGGTTTCCTGAATTTATCAGACTAGCTAAGTCTTTCTATATTAATTTGTTTCTAATCCAGACAAAAAGCAGTTTTAGTGTGTAGTGTGTATGAAGCATGCTGTTAAGTTTCCTGGCAGAGTTTTTTTTCTCTTTTCATTGCAAAGTCTGATCAGTTTGAATGAGTCCTTATCACTGTTAAAATCATGAACAGGAAATAGGATGAATAATATCCTATTTTCAAACTCTAGGAGTCAGAGAGTATCAGGGATGTCAGAGAAACTTCATTCCTTTCACAAACGCAAACATGTGATGCCTCATCCAAGGACCCAAATTTCCTGATTCAGATTGATAATATGTTGATCAAGATATTTATTTTTTTAAAAAGTGAGGAAACCATTGGCAACTTTAATTTAGTTTTAGACCTGACCCTGTTACATGATAGGGACAAATAAGTCCAATAAGATTATAAAGGTAGATAGGAAGCAAACGTATCATCAATGAAAAGTTCTTTTATCTTCTCAAGATGTTATCTGAAATAATTGGTAAGCAAATGAAATGACTCTAGTTCAGGTAACGACCTTTTCTATCTGTTAGTTTCAGTGTTTATTTCTATGGCAAACTATATCACACAAAGAATTTGAATCAGAAAATCTACTTTGGAAAGGAACTGCATTCGAGATCAAAAACTTCTGAAATGAGTCCTGTTCATTTTCAGGCTATTTGCAGCTGCACCTGTTCAGACACTGTTCCAACTGGCTTGTGGTTTAACCACTCCCTCAATACTCTTGATTAAGAATATGGCTTCATCATACAGGTCAGGAAGCTGTCACACCTGTATTTGAGTTTAGATTTTTTTTTCTTTCAGGAGATGATCTTAATTTCCATACAGAAAATCGGGGTACTTTTTTTTTTTCTCTGTATCTGTTTCATCAGAGGTAGTTCCATTCAAGAAATGACACATGCTAACACAATCTCATACAACAGGAAGACATAACCCAACTTCATCAGACCAGTTAATCTTTATTTGTCCAAAATTAGGAGAGACTATATAGCAGTATTTTCCTAGTATAAGCTTTATTGTTACGATCATTTGGGGATTAAATGTCAACTCTTGTCACTTGCTGGTCATAAAGTCTCAGTTAAGCTACTTTAGTCCTCTAAGCATCATTTCACTTGCCTGTAAAATGGGTATAATTAATTGTACATTTTTCACATACTTTTAAGGATAATGTGAGGTGGATATGTGGAGGATTCTAACAGAATTCCTGAGACTTAGGAAACTCTCAATAAATTGAGCCATAGAATGTTTTATAGGATTAAATTCAGAAAGACTTAATCACACTCACATCCTCAACTATTATAGCCCAATAGTAAATTAGTTTTTAAGGAGTTTGGTGTCTGTTTCACTTTCCAAGTTGAGATTATCGTAGCAGCAAAACCACTCCCCACCGTTCTGTCCCTTTTTCTTTCCTCCCTTAGGTCCTTTCAAGTTGTAAGATTTCTAAATTTTCAAGTAAATGATAATTTTATTAATATGATATATAATATTTATTATTCATAGGAAATCACAAAATCATATAATACAAAGTAGAAAACTGAGATCTTATGCTCTCAAATGCAACTCTAACGGTATGAAAAGTGGTTTATAAAACCATGTACCAATAGAAAAATGAATAAGTGATTGATTGTTTATTATCATAGCTAAACAAGCAAATGTATGCTTCAATACTGGATGTAAAACTCTCTGACTTCAACTTTTATCCACATAAACACAACACCATTATATAGGCAATTGACTGATAGAACTTGCCATACCCTGCTATCATCCTATTTTTATCCATTCAATCACCCATGTCTCTTTATGTATATTAACATATGTTCCATTAACATATGTCTTTTAAAAATAGTCATATATAAATGTGTAAAGACATTGGAGGGAAAATGAGTTTGGAACTATATATACAGATTAATTTTGCAAGTGGTAAGACCATATTGTATTTTATACCAAGTCTCCATACACCGTAATTAGACTTTATCCCAAGACATCACAAGTTGGAGTAAATACGTATTTTTGTATTCTCAGTACCTATGTGAATACAAATAGCTATGTGAGTCTACAAAACATAGGCTCTTAGCTCATAATCAATGACAGAAATAGGAGAATAGCAACTCATACACAATTGCCCTGAGGTACAATGTATCTGACTAGATGTATATTGTAAGACTTACTTCCATTATGTATCTATGATTTTTTGAGGTCTCAAATCAGGACAGAAATTCATAGCTTTTTTAAAACCTAAAGCAAGAGAAAAAACTCATTTTTAGAACTTGTGTACTTTTAGTTCTTCAGAGTCTGCCCTATATTAATGATGAGTGATAAGAATTTATAGCTAATCAAGAATACTGTACAATTCATTTCTGTGATATCTATCATACATATGTTTGAGCCTTTAAGCGAAGTATTTTATATATTTCATAAGATTTCTCTTTCCTAAAAAAATTGACAGAACACTGCATCTTTCTAATCAAGACAGTAAATTAAAACATACATAGATGCAATAGATATTTCTTTAACAGATATTTCCAAGTATTGTTATTTAAGATTGTTTCAACAAAAACACATCTTATAATAATACATTAACTTAGAAATTTTTTGATAAATTTTGCTTTTCTACCTCTATATTCAGGCCATAAAAATGTGACCTCTCATTCCTATAAACATGAGTTTATCCTTTTCACCCTGCTTTTCATGTTAAACTTTGTTGATTTTTTTCAGTTCAGTCAGTTTTGGACTTTTGCCAAAATGAAACCATTCTTGTGATAGAAGGCAATACATTTATTTCGTCTGTTCTTATGTGAAGTCAACTACACCACACTTTACCTTTTCAAAATATGCTTCTTTCTAGCATGTGTTCATCAGAATTCATTTCTCTGGGAATAACTTTTAAGACCTGTGAAATAAATACAGTGCTGTATTCAATGTAAAAAGGGAAAAACATTATGGCAAAGCCTTTACAGGTCATCATGATCTAATAATAATCTGAGTTACGAAAACGATTCATACTTTATTAGATGATATAACTGTTTTCTTAACTTAATGGTGGGCTTTGTGAGGAAATGACTAAGATACATTGCTGGCCACATAGAAGCACTAAGAAATGTCAGTTTACTTAATCAAACAAAGAGAGACTTGGGTCCTGAAGAGTTACTGGATTTTCACAAGATTTCACAGAGGGACAGGCATTGGGGAAAGACATTTGTGTCATTCTCAATGCAGTATTCTTTCAACTATTGCAAGTCACTTCCTCAAGAAGATTTTGGTACAACATGGAATTTTGAGAGAAGAAACAATTACATTATTTCTGTGAAAAATAATGTTATCTTTGCCTTCAGGCTTTAAGAAAGGTTATTCAGGACTAAACCTGTATGACTTGAAATAAATCTTCACTGAATAATCACTATGTAAAAGCAAACTTAGTGGGCAAGAGCTTTTCACTGTTTCTTGAAATAGGAGGTAGTATGAGCATTCAATAAGACATATATCAATCATATTCTCTCCTGAATCATGTGTATTTTGCCATTAATCAAAAATCTTATCCCTTTACCTTTCTATTCTGGGAATTTTCCATCTCAGATTAATGCAAAGTAACCAGATGATAAGCAGAGATTTACAACTCTAAATGTTAAGCTAATTATTTGCTGTTGAGTCTGTATTTAACTTATCTTCATTCATTGAAATAACTTTGAGTGAATTTGGTAGCAGCAATGGGCAGGAAAACCAACAAGTAACAAGCTTCCATTATTGCTAATAGCTCAACAAACCCATTTACAAAAGCCACCAAACTAAAAGAATGAGCCTGAGGACTCCTATCATGGAATAATGTTATCATACTGAATAGCTGTGGCAAAGTAAATGCATTAATATTTCATTTACAGAGGCAATATCAGGACAATTTCAGCAGGAAACCCATCAGGTCTGCCAAAGTTGTTGATGAACTCACGGACTAAGTTCAACGTTCTTGATTTACACCTTGTAATCCTTTTATAATATTATACTTTCTTTACTCTGATAACTTTTTAAACAAATCCATAAAGCTTCCCCCAGGTAGAATTTGTTGAACATGCATTTCTCTGACTTTAATTAATGCTTACTTTATGTGCCTAAAGCTTTTCTCACTATAATCATGACCAACAGGATTGAGACTGGCACAAAGTATTCTTAAATGAACTCTATGCTTCATCTGATAGGATACGTTATGTGTTATTTGATCATGTCATTCCTATAGTCTTGATAAAGTAAGAGCCCTACGATTTTTCTTAATGTTATTTCTATTCGTCAGAACATTTGTGAATAATAAACATTTTCCTTAAACTACAAAGGTAACCAAATCCATTTCTATTAACTAAAACATGTATTTCTACTTTAGGATCAGAGAGAGTTCATGACAGATAGTTCATATCCAATAATGACCATTTTATGATTAAAAATATGTAGAACGGGGACTGAAAAATTATGGACCATGGGCCAAATCCAACCCATTGCCTAGTTTTATAGATACACTTTTATTGAAACAGAGTCAAATCTATTCATTTTTTTTTTTATTTTTTTTCTGCCTGATTTTATACTACAATGGCTCTGTTAAGTGGCTGTGACAGAAACACTATGATCAGCAGAATCTAAAGTATTTTCTGTCTTGTTCTTTACAGAAAAGGTTTGCTGACTCTTTGTCTGAATTGACCCATTGAGATTTTATGCTTTTTGTAACCCACCTATAAAACAACATTATCAACATTATATATAAACAACTACTTGCCCTGATTAACAGACATAGCAACATATAGGCAGGAGGCTATTGCAACTGAATGTTTGTAAGAAATTTTCCCTCTTGATAGGATGATATTGTATTTGGGATTTTTCTGTATATAACATAAAGTAAGCAGACATAATATTATGTTTCCGCTTTTGTCAAGCTCAAAAATCAGTGAACACAGCACCTCTTTTGTTTTTCTATGCTGTGAGCTGAGCCTATTAACTGCCTATACTCCTGAGAGAAAGTTCTTCTTTCTGCCTCTAAGGATGTTTCAGGCAGAAAGATAAAACTCTTAAATAGAAAGGGGCCATGAAAACAATCAAAGTGAAGAAAAAATTTATTGAGCTTCCTTCAAGGGCTCACGCTTTGAGGATATACCTCTTTTAAACAAAATGAAGAACAGTGGTAGAAACAGTTTTAGAAGATATGGACTAGAATTTCCATGATGCAGAAAATGGTAACTAAAATAGATTCATGATTTATTTCATTTCCTCACTCATTTAATCAAAACATTTATTAAACTTCTAATGGAATCAAGTATCATGCTAGTCATTGAGGATAAAGTAGTCAATAAAACGGTTTCTATTTGGAAGTATCTCTAATTCAGGAGGTTAACAAAATGCATGGTAAGGGGATGGACAGATTGATGACAAGAACAGAAAGATAAAAGCAAGTTTTCATTCCAAGGTGTGTTAAAGATTTCTGCAGTATTTAAACATAAGGTCTCCTCACACACACACACACACACACACACACAAATGTTAATTTGGGACAAGTTGAACAAAATATCAGATATTTGCTATTCACATCTATATATCTATATCTAGCTACCTATATTCAGAAACCAGTAGAATCAATCATTTATTTCTATCTTAATAATTAGGAAGCTTTTATTACTTTCTATGATGCAATGTCCTGATGTGATCCACACCGTTGCTCGGGAATTGAAGAAGACCACGTCTCTTCCATCCTCAACTTGTGAAATTTTTCAATGGCTTCTAAGGAAATCTTCAACATTAACATCTAGTCCACAGACAGGGAAGAGTGAGACAGTGGATGATTCTATAGGGGGTTTTGTAAGTATAGGGGTTTTTAAAGTGGCATACATCAATTCTGCCTATAATCTATTGACCAGAACTCAGAAACATGGCCTTACCTAGTGCAAGGATGTTTACAAATCCTGTGGCTGGACAGCCAGATGCTTCGCAACAATACCTGTATATCACAGAAGATGTCCATGTCATAGAGCCATCTCTGCACCACAGGTGTTTAATAGATCATTATATGTTAAGTAGATAAAGAATGATCCTAAGGATTGTCATAATTACATTTGCTTTTCTATAGCTGTTGGAAACTCTTAATCTCTTACTACCTAGGTGACATATTATTATATAATGTAGGAATGTATCTTATATTCCATAATAGGGCATATATTATTGAACACCTCAGAGTTATACTCTATCCATGATTGTTCAAGTTATAGAATCACTGCTATTTTACTTTCAACTGACTATTTCAATGAAAAAACTTGAGAGACATTTATTTATTTTGGGTTAATCTTATTGGGCTCATTAAATTCCTCCATATACTTATATTTGTGGAAGCTGAATACTTATATATTATTGTGTTCAGCTAATTTTTATGGCCTTAATAACAACAATTCTGGGAATTCACTCTTGAAGGCTATGGCTATGACACTATATTCTGATAAAATGATCAAGAATATCTTGCAAAATACAGAGATTACATCATCAAGCCAGTACTTCCTTATTCTACCATTAGATCATAGTTAATTTTCACTCCTCTTTTGATATTCAGCAGCAGATATTTTCTAGCAAATTACTGATTCTTGACAGTACTTTTATCAGTGCAATAATTCTGTTTTTTGTAAAGTATTTTTAAGCAAAGAGGACAATGGTCCTGAATCTATTCTTGACTATTATGCTGGTGGCACAAGAATTCCCAAAGGATACGTATTGCTAGAATCATGAATGATATTTTTTATAGGATTTACTGTGCTCTGAGATTAAGTATATAAAATAATATAATATTGTTAAATTATGCAAGGAAATAATTATAAGTCATTTATTGAGATGCCAACGATTGTATAAAATCTCTTCTCTGGTACAGTCAATGTAAACATGATGGTCAACCTCATATATTTCAAATAAAAACAAAATGAGAGAATACAGGAGTTATGTTGGTATTAAGTCAAACAATGAGGATACTCAACTTTTGTGTTGAAGAAGACAAACGAGCAAAACAAGGTATCACATAAGTACAACTCTACCTAAGACAGAACACTTAAATGTCACAAACATACATCGCTATCTCTGAGGAAAAGCCAAAGATACAAGTTATCATTTAGTCAAACACAGATTAACAGTTTGAGTCAAATTTTCTCTTAAGCCAAATAGCAAATTTTAGAATTGAGAACTGTGAATTTCAGTTAAGTAGATCCGTAGCATGTACCTACCTCTATCTTTCTAACCAAGACTGTTCTGCTCATCTCTTAACATACTATTGACCTCTACACTGCATTATTCAATCAAAATGCATGTTGGTTTCCTTAAAACAGATGCCAGCACAGAGTTTTGGATGTAAGGTGTTTACTATGGATGCATGGTTTTGAAAAGAAGCTAGAGAAAGTATTGCATAGATGAAGTTGAACTGCAATGCAGGGACAACACACACTCAAGAAAGAGGAGCATCTGGAGGGAATATTGTAGATGGGCGCTCTCCCATGGTGACTGCAATGTCTAGGCCTTTCTGCCCCTGGGTTATGGGCTTCCCTGGAAAGAATATAACCTCAGATGAGGGGTCTTTCTGTCCCTGACGCAAACCCTGAAAAAACTGACAAGTGGCAGCTATGCGCTGACTGCAATACCGGCAGCTGGGATTTATTTATGTATTTTTTTCCTTGAAGGGTGATCTGGTAGTGCATCTTGATGTTTATCAAAAAGTAGCAGTCAAAACAAAGTTTTTAAAATAGAGAACATTTTACATTTTTATTTGCACCTAACTTTTCAATGGCTTCTTCTACAGTTAGTACATGTGTATCATGAACTACAAAAGATGATATTAACTAATACCTTTTCAATTTCATCCCATTCCCGTTTTCTTTTAGCTTGGGCATTAATTAATATTTAGTTTTAGAGTTCTTCAAGTAAAATTAGCTCTTCTCAGCTTAATGACATGTCTCTTTGTGTGTGTGTTGAATGGTTCTTTTTTATTGCTAATTTTTTGGGGTGGGGGATGGAGTCTCATTCTGTTGCCCAGGCAAAAGTGCAGTGGCACCATCTCAGTTCACTGCATCCTCTGCCTCTTGGGTTCAAGCAATTCTCATGCCTCAACCTGAGTAGCTTGGACTACAGGAGTGCACCACCATGCCTGACTAATTTTTGTGTTTTAGTGGAGATGGGGTTTCACCATGTTGTCTAGGCAGGTCTCAAACTTCTGACCTCAAGTGATTTGCTCGCTTCGGCCTCTAAATTTTCTGGGATTAAAGGTATGAGCCATCATGCCTGGCCTATTTAACAGTTTTTAATCTGACTTTGCATTTACCTTTTTTTAGCTTCTAGTTCTCATTTTTAATGTCTAGACCACAAGTAGATCTGCTTAGACCATTCAGTGTAGCAGCCATTACCACAATGGTACCTGTTTGCTGTCTGTCTCCGTGGAATATAAGATGTCCTATCACAACGGTGAACATGTCACGATTTTGGCATAAGCAGATACTTGATAAATATCTATTGAAAGTCATAATGCAATAAAATGAGAAATTAATGACAGAATAACTTTAAAGACCATATGTTTGGTGACAAAATAACATGTTGCAAAACACCATTAGAGTAAAAATAAATTAATAAATACTTAGAACTGAATGATTATGGTAACACTCTCTGTCAAAACCTATGGATCACAGTTATTATATTAATATTACTTATGTGGAAAATAAAGAAACAGAAATAAAACATAAATAATAATACATATTAACAAAGACAAAGTAAGCACTCAAGAACTTCATTCAAAAATTTCAAAATCAGATAGTTTTAAGAGTTATTTTTATTAAACTTTCAAGGAAGAGTTACCTTCTTTTAATCAGTTGCACCATTTTTATTTTATGCTATTTATCAATTCATTTAATAAGGCCCTCTTAATCATGTTTCCTGTTCCAATCCAGGACAAAACAAACAAACATACAAGCAAAGAAATACATAAATAAAAGAAATACAAGATCATTTTACTGAGGAATGTGGATGCTAAACTTTAAAACAAAACAGTAAGTTACCATTTCTAAAAGTGCACTTCATAGATACAGTTTATAGTTAAAGAAATTTTATTCCAGGAATGTGAGAAAGTTTCAACAGCAGAAACAACTTTCACCGATACATTCTTATAGTCAGTAACCTTAACAGATTAAAGGCATTAAACCATATTGTTTTATTAGTTGTTGCAGAAAACTACAATAATACAGATAAGTTCATTAACTATTTGTGATAAAAAATGCTTCATAGAAAAGATACTTCTTAAGCATATGAAAGTTTACTTTTATTTATCACAATTTATAACCTAAAAGTATATATATATATAAAATACTTAAAGAAAACTTTAGGTATATTCCCTGTAACATCAGGAATAAGAAAATATTGTTCAATACTAATACTACTACATTTTAATCAATGCCTCAGCCAAGTAAAATACTTGTTAATAAGATTTAACAAAATAGAAGTTCAATATATTATCTAAAGATGAATCACCTAGAAAATCCAATAGAATAAATGAGCTATTGGAAGTAATTAAAATTTTGACAAGGTTATAGAAATGAAATAAAAACTTAGTTTTATTTCCATGTTCAACTCAGTTTCATTTTTTCCTTTTTCTTTTTATTTTCTTTTACGACAGAGTCTTGATCTGCCACCCAAGCTGAAGTTCAGTGGCATGATCTTGGCTCACTCTAACCTCTACCTCCTGAGTTCAAGCAATTCTCCTGCCTCAGCCTCTGGACTAGCTGAGATTACAGATGTGTGCCTGGCTAATTTTTGTATTTTTAGTAGATAGGATTTCAACATGTTGGCCAGGCTGGTCTCAAACTCCCGACCTCAAGTGATTTGCCATCTCGACCTCTCAAAGTACTGGGGCTAGAGGCGTGAGCCACTGTGCCCGGCCAGGTTCATTTTTCTATGGCAGCAATAATATGATAGAAATACAAATGAGAGTAAGATGTGATACATAAGAGGCAGTAAAAATGTCAGATGTCTAGGAATTACGTTACCGAAAACAGGCAGTCTGTGGAGTAAATTTTAATATGCCTACAAGAAAGAGAGATAAATTAATCTAAATCGGGGTTTTTTGACCTCAGCACCATTGATGTTTTGGACCAGATAATTCTTTGTCATGGAGGACAGCCCTGTGCATCATAGGATGTTTGGCGTTCTTCCTCTATGTCAGTAGCATCCACTTTGTTTTGACAAAAGTATCTCTAGATATTGGCAAATGTTCTCAGAGAGTAAAATTGAACTGACCCAAATAAATGTGACTAAAATAATATAAAAGATGTATTATCTTCATAAAGTAATCTATGATTTCAATGCAATCACATTACCGATTTAATTTTTAAAACCTTTGTAAATTAACATTGGTACATGTAATATACAAAGAAATTCAAAACTATTGGTAGCTACGTCAACATTGTTAAAAAATAATAAAGAAGGGGCCTGCCTGGAGAGTCAAAAAAATTTTAGTACTTCAAAGTCACAATCATGATAACAGCAATAACAACAGTAATAATAACCTGTATTAACTAAAGATATTTAAAAACTTGGAGAAAACAGAGTGCTTGCATAGATGGAAATAAAAATGAAAATTTATAACATTCTGAAGTGGGCATCAACACTTTATATATTGAAGACATGTCAGGTAGTTGGGTGTATAGAGTTAGAAAAACTGAATTAGCGTAAAGGGAATAGTAATATTAGATTTCTTTCTGATGGCACACATACAAATGGATTTCAGTTGCGTTAAAGACTTATAATATGTAATTAATAAAAAAAATAAAAATTATGTTTCTGACCTAGGGTGGCAAAGATGTTCCTAAACTTTCAAATGCACCAAAATAATGCTAAGCATGATTGTTATAATTACATCACAATTTTATAGTTCTCCTCATTGAGTGGGAGCATGGTCAGAATTAAAAGTTATATGACGAAATATAATAAATACTCTAAAGTCTAAAATAACAAGAGATGCAACTTTAGAATAGGCAGAGAAATTCTCCAAATCAACAAGAAAAAGACAAAATACAAGTAGAAAAAACATACACAAGAAATAAAAAGTTGGTTTATTTGGGAGGTCGAGGGGCGCGGATCACCTGAGGTCAGGAGTTTGAGACCAGCCTGGCCAGCACGGTGAAACCCCATCTCTACTAAAAATACAAAAATTGGCCAGGTGTTGTGGCATGCGCCTGTATTCACAGCTACTGGGCGGGCTCAGGCAGGAGAATCCTTGGAACCCAAGAGGTGAATGTTGTAGTGAGCCAAGATCACACCACTGCACTCCCGCCTGAAGACAGAGCAAGTCTTTGTCTCAAAAAAAAAAAAAAAAAAAAAAATCAGTCATAGAAGCAGTCACCAAAACTAATGAATATATTTTTAAAATTCATAAGTATTATTGAGCAGAGGGAAGCAAGTTAGAATAACAATAAGATGTGATTTTGTCTATTGGATTGGTAATAATCAAAAAAGCTGGAAAATGCCAAATGTTAGTGGGAATGTGAGTTTCACTGCTGGTAAGATTGCAGGGATTGGCACTCATTCTGGAAATCTCCATATGGGGATAGGTGCAAGGTTATTCGTTGCAGCCGTGTTCTTAGCCAGGAAAATGAATTGGAAGCAAATTGACTGTCAATCATCTAGAGAGTGAATAGATAAAATGTGGCAGATGACACCATAGTGTGCTATAAAGAAGTTAGAAATTATGACTTAGACATCCACAGTGAATCATGGATTAGATCATACACATGTAGTCCTTTGTGAAAAACAGAGGCAGAAAAGTATGTGAGAGATGGCATAATAACATTTCATTGTTAAACTGAAACATGCATGTGTTGGGGTCCGTGTGTTTCCTAAACAAAGGAATGAACACACAAGACAACACAAGACAAGACAAACATGGCGGCCTCGAATGTGTGCTCTCCTGTATTTTATACAGTCGTTTGTGGAATGTTGCCAAGTTACAAGACACATTGTTGTTTTTCTGACCTTTCCCTGACTTTCTGGATTTTTAAGATGTTTACACATAAACAAGCCCCCAGGGTCTGCTGTTAGCAGCTGGCTCCTTTGTCCTCCCTGTTTACAGGGAAGGAACACCCTGCTTCGTTTGCAAGAGCAGGACTTATCTGGAACGTCTAGTTTGCGAGCACGTAGTCCTCTACATGCATGCCATACTTTAATGCTTCAAACGGCTTTCGAGTATAAAGATGAGTTCTGTCTCTTTTGCAAATATCATATAATTATGTCCTCTTGGCTGTACCCTTCCTCTGAAGGAACATAAGAGTTGTCTACTTGTTGGATTTTCTAATTACTTGTTGATAACTCTAACTAGAATAATCCTTGGTGTGCCCTGCACACATTCAGATTATGTACTATCATTTTACATTCTGTATGTCCCTACTCCCTTTTTCTCTAGTACCCTGAAAAAGTGCAATAAACAGAAAATACAAGATGCAATATGCTGTGCTTTCTAAAGCCCTCCTGTTGCCACTTCTGTTATATGGTGGCCACATATTCCAGAAAGCCCTATGCAACGAATGCATGTCTTTTCACAAAATACATCTTCTGTCCTCTTATCACTCTCACACGACGTGGAAAACAAAGACTGTTTTGCCTGGGTTCTTAGTCACATCAGATAGAGAAGGGAACACTACTCTGACTCATTGAAAATGAGTGGATGAATTAAAAAAAAAACTTTAAAGGTGCCAACGCCCAAATCTGGCTAATGTATATGACTCTTTGAGTCAGGAGACAGTTGGAAGTAGAAGAATGAGGCATCTTTCCATGTTTTCAAGTTTTATGTTTTATGTAATGAATCAGAGGTACAATGTTAACCTATGCTATGATCAGGTTATATTTTCCCACAATCCAGCTACTTCTGTTCTAAACAGTGTTGCTACACTTCCAGTGTTTTAAATCTCTTTCTCTTTCTCTGCTTATATATGAAAGAACATGATATTAGATATATGTTTCAATCAAAATTTGTATATTGCTACAGTTTTAACATCTGTATTTGGCACATGAGTGTGCGTGTGTGTGTGTGTGTGTATTTGTCCCCCACATAAATTGGAAACGTTCACATTAAGGCTCAAGAGTAAAGCCATTTATGTTGCTTTTTCTATTTTATGCCATCTTGCTATATGCAGTTCCTCATTGTACTTGTTCAGATCTTTTTTGATTCATTATTCTTAGGCATTACTCTTAACTTTGGGTTAGCCAATGATAAGAATGATGTGAATGTTATGTTTTAAAGTTCATAATTGGAAAAAAAAAAAAAAACAGTTCTGCAGTCTGCAGGCAAAGGTAAAGGACTCTAGGATTCTACAGCACCCTCTTTAATTTGTCAATAATCTAAACCTTTTCTGGGGTAAATAAACAAGGTCAAGAGGAATCTATCCAATTCCAGTAGCAGTCAGCTTCTATTTCTTCAATACTTGCTGACAGCTCTGTCATTCTACAAAAGCATTCAGTCGGGGTCCAAGCATTGTTCTGCCAACTGAAAACATAGTAGAACAAGAGTAGATTAGATCTTTGCTCTTATGGATCTCTCATTTTAATGAACCAGGCAAAAAAATAAATATAATGATTTTATAAGTTGAAAAGGGCTACAAAGAAAAGTTTTTAAAAACTCAATAGTAAGTGTATGCCAGGATTGTGTATGTATGTATAGTTAGGAGATCACGGTGATCCGGATTATTAAGAAAATTCTCTCAAAGAATGCGGTATTTGATCAGAAACCAATGACAAGAAGAAATCAGTCAAGGTAAAATGAGGGAACTGAAGATTTGATCTCCTAATTTCTAATGTGCTTCCAATTAGAGCACACTGTTTCCAATAAGATGGGCTAGTTCTGTTTTATAAAGGGCCCATATGTTAATTTGATCATTTAATTTCATACATTTGAAGCTTATTGATTGTGTAGTTTTATATTTCCCCTTAAACGGCTGTAAGAGATAAAGAGAAGATTATTGAAGAAATAACATTGAATTACCATATTATTTATTTCTATTATTATTAAAGGCGGAGTCTGTCTTTGTTATCTAGGTTGAAGTATATCGGTTTTTCTCAGGTGCTATAATCACATACTGCAGCCTCAAATTACTGGTCTCGAGTGATTTACCTGGCTCAGCCTCCTGAGTAGCTGGAACAATAAGGGCACGCCACTGTGTCCAGCTTAATTCTTTCAATTATCCAATTTTTATTACATGTCATAGGGTTTCAGCTGTCTTAAAGAAAGGAAAAATTGTGATTTGTTCCACTGCAAAACTTACCAAATATATAAAAGTCAGACATTATGTAAATAAGAAAACTATTCCCTCCTCCCATACCCTACCTTTTAACTGAATTATTCAGTTACCACATTTTTCGTTTGCTTTAATGATAAAACAGATAGAAATGTTCTAAGGTTAGCCTAATGTAGGAAAAGTGTCTTAAGATATTTAAAGTGCAATACAAAAAAATCTAATATATTTTAGAGGGTAGAATTACACAACTCTCTATATGAAATGCATTAAAAATCACAACGCTTCTTTCACCTGTGAATTATTCCCTGAAAGGGCAAGGAACAAAAGATTATTTACACCTTTGGAAATCATCAACTTTCCACTATCCTTTCTCCCCATCCTTACCAATACTGAATGTAAATACTTGCCAAAATTTGAGTGGTGGATTTGTGTAGGAGAAATTTCCAAATATTCTAGAAAGTGATTTTGGGATAAGTTATGATCAGCAAACTTCAAAATGTAAAAACATGCTGGAAAAGCATGCTAGGCATCCAAATGTAATGCATTTAAATGGAGATAGCAGCATTCAAGTTTCATAAATGTGCAATAATTTGGCAAGAAGTAAAATATGTGAAAGCAGAAAACAATCATATGTTAACCCAGTCTAATGTTCAGAGAACAATCTCAGGTTCATTTGAAAATTTGCAACTGTTTGTAAGTGTTTTAGATGCTTTCATGCTTAGTTTATCAATTTGAAAAAGTTATGCACATATTGTAAAATTCTTGTGCATATGTTACCAGCTCTTCTTTTGCTGTTTATATCACCACTAATTAACATTTTTAATTAAGACAAAAAACACTGTTAGCATAATACATGAAAAATTGGAGCAGGTGCTCAGGGTAATAATTTGTATAAATAGCTATTGCCTTACACTAGCATCTAAATTATAATCATTAACTTAGCTTTTTAGTAGATCAAAGTGAAATTCAACCTTTTATTTAATTTAAGGAAAAGAAAAGACTACAAAAATAAGTGCAGAAGCCACAAAATTCTGTTATCCTCATTATAATCCTATTCCATGCTACATTTAAAATTTAACCTTCTTAAAACCCATGTGGTCCTCTTTTCCTCTGCTATCTCTGATCTTCTGGTCCTTTTTAACTCATTCCTAAAGGCATAGTCCGCAAAAGAAATTTTCTTTCTCTCTTTCTCTACTTCCTAACTTTCTTCTCCCATCAGAAGCAGGTTTCCCACAGCACTTTATACTGTGTTTCATTAAAATGGGTACTCACTGAATTTAAATTAGTTAACAAAATATATCTATTCTACATAGTAAACTAATAAGTTACTGGAGGACTTATATTGCCAACACATTGCTAAATTAAATTAATTTATCTCAGTAAAGTAGATTAATTTTAATTAGCTATTTAAAAAGAACAATTTTTAAATGTATCACATTGATATGCTTATTCATGTGGTTTCAAATTTACCTGGAACTTAATGGCCTCACTTCCTGTTCCTGCTGCAAAGCTTTCTCTTCTGCCTTTTCAAAATCTAAGTCGGTGTCATTAGCCTCCTAAATACCTACGAAAAAACTGAAGAAGAAACTGCAGTTCACCTCTAATATTTTTTCTCTGTCTCTTCTAGTAGAATATTCAATGCTCACAATTCATCATGACACCTAAAATTTAATGAACATGTATTATGCACTTTGCTTGGTGCTGAGGATGCAGGAACATATAAGATTTTATGTCCTAGCCATGCTCTCTTGAAATGTCTCTACTATAACCTTTTTTATCACTTCAATCCTTAGACCTCTTTACGATCTCATCAGTTACTGGACCATTTTAGCAGCTTTGTTTTGACTTTTAGTCTTTAGCCTTTTAATCATCACATTATGGCAAGTTTATTTATTTTTCCATTTTTATAAAGAAATTCTTCATTTCTTTATTTGCCTATAGGTAAGTAGCAGCTATAGTTGTCCTTTCTATGTAGCAACTTAATTGTAGAATATGTATTAGCAGTGATAAAAGATATGGCAGCATTATTATTCAATTTTTAAATGTGTGTGTGTAACGTGTGTGTGTGTGTATTTATGTAGGAGTATGTGTATGTGTGTATTTTCCCTTTTATCCCCCAAAGTTGTATACTTTCAATTGTGACTTAGTATTTTACTATAGCATTCATAATCTGACCCTGGTATATTTCCCCAGGTTAGTTCCTCACTCCGTCATTCTTCTGAGATATGCAAACTCTATATTTTGACCTTGACAAAGTACTGTTTATGGCCGGGCGCGGTGGCTCAAGCCTGTAATCCCAGCACTTTGGGAGGCCGAGACGGGCGGATCACGAGGTCAGGAGATCGAGACCATCCTGGCTAACACGGTGAAACCCCGTCTCTACTAAAAACACAAAAAACTAGCCGGGCGAAGTGGCGGGCGCCTGTAGTCCCCGCTACTCGGGAGGCTGAGGCAGGAGAATGGCGTAAACCCGGGAGGCGGAGCTTGCAGTGAGCTGAGATCCGGCCACTGCACTCCAGCCCGGGCGACAGAGCAAGACTCCGTCTCAAAACAAACAAACAAACAAACAAACAAACAAACAAAAAAACAAAGTACTGTTTATAATTCCCCTTGGAAGTTTGACCAGACACTCAGAATGAAATAAAGAATAATAATTACTAAGACATATGTAGCATTTACTCTACACCATGTATTCTAAGTTCTTACGTAATGTTAACTCATTTAATAACTTATGAGGTAGGTATTAGCATATTATCCATATTATAATTGAGAAAACTGAGGTACAAATAATTTGAAACATTGCTCAAACTTACTCAGGATTTAAATGTCAAGTCTGGGATTCAAGTTCAGAGAATTTGCCCTCAAAAATTTTTACGCAGACCACCAACCTGAACTGGTCTTCTCACTAAGTTCCCATATTAGACGTTCATAGCACCATTGTAGCCTGTATTTCTTGAGTCATAATATAAAGGCAATCACAACATATCATTACATGATACATTTGAGCTACACAAATATGAGACAGTGCTATATATAAAACCTGTAAAGATAGGATCTATTTTGTGTCTATTAAAATGAAGTGTTTATAACACAATGTATTATTCAATGTCAACTGAATAATGCAGTTCTTCACAATAAGTTCAAAGACAGGGTTAGATATAAGATTATTTATAAACTAATACTCAATGAAAATAGGGGAAATATTAAAACATTAATCAAACTGTAAGATGCATAATTCTTCTCATGTCCACTCTAAAATAGGATGTGCACGTTGCTGATTCACAGTTGTAATATTTTAAGATATATTAAAATTACTGATTATCTAAAACTTTATTGAGGACTTTTTTTCTACTTGAATTTCACAGACATTTCAAATTTTATAATCTTAAATGTTTGTGTTTTCCTTTTTGTGTATGAATGTTAATTTTATTTTAACCAGGGTTAGGACAGAGCTGATCCATAATCTACAAGTGCAAAAGAAAGATATTCTAAGTCCCTGTAATACTCTTTTGGCTGTAATAGTACTTCTGTTTGATGTATGATCATTACTTGATATGCTTTTAGCTTTTGATTCTAAGACCAAAAGAGAACCAACTCTATAAGTTTTGTAGTTGTATTTTTCATAGTACTTGCTACTCTCTAAAATTATATTATCTATGTCCTTGTGTATTTCTGTATTTTCTGTTCCTACATTAGGATGTAAGCTTCATATGGCATGCATTTTGCCTGTCTTATTCACTACTGAATAAATAGAATTTGGAAGTTTTGGGCCCGTAGCAGCCATTCAGGAAGCATTTATATAATGGCATCTGCCTCCGATTTTATACCCGGTGCAATGAAACTTCAAAATTTATGGAGAAAATCCAGACATGTGAGCAAGTCTGTATACTAGATACAATTGTATACTCCATTTTTAATGTAAATGTGTTATATTTTTTTCAAGAGGATACAGCAAACAGGCTTTAGAAACTCTGCTATGGTAGATATTTCACCACCAAATCTATTGAACACTTGTTCTATTACATCAAAATTTGAAGGAAAAAAAATGGAAAAATAGTTTCAGATTTAATTGGTTCCATTAAACAAATACGATTCTTAAATAAAACAGTAAACTTCTTGAGAACGTGTATTATTAATAATCTTGTAAAGATTCTGACATCTTAAGATAAATGTATTTCATGCCTAAATGCAGTGGCTATGATTTAGTTGGTTGTGTTGTATGTTTGCTGCTATTTTATAAATATGTTTTAGATGATAAACTTTGGCAGACATTGCTCAACATGCATATTATTTATTAACATTTACTTAATAACTGCTTCTCCAAAGTTATTTTCCAAATCGTGTGTGTCAATTGTTTTATTCAACATGTGTACATAAAAATATACCAATAGAAATTGAAATTAAAAGTTGATTAATCACAATTAGAGTCCATTAAAACAACTATTCACTTTTTCCAATATGCCATTATAGATTCTACTATTTATATGTATAAATACTGTGTGTATGTATGCATATATGTATGTGTTTATGGTTTTTATGTGGGAGTTATAACATAAATTTTTTGCCTTTTTTTGCATCGTCTTGATAGGTTTTATTTAAATGAACAAACCCAATGCATTGAATTGATGTAACATAATCATCTTAACCATATTATATTGCTTAACAGCAAGTTGTGTTTAGTTTACCGTTGGAGATGAAATTACAATGGATATCTTCAGATATTGTGCTTTTGCTCTAACTTGAATAATTGTCTTGGAATACTTTCCAAATAGTCAAAATATATGAAAATGTCAGTTCTCCACATTTGCTGCCAAATCACTTTCTAAAAGGGGTTTTTATATTTTGCATTTTATGTTGCCATCATTGTGAGTATGAATATCAAAAATTGATTACATTGTTTCATTGTAGGAGGAAAAGGCAAACAAAAGACACTACTTCTTGGAGAAGAATACTTTTATAAATCAAGAATAGTGCTTGATAACCGAGTCTTCTAGAATTAGATATTGAGATCTCAAGGAGATGGGGCACGGTTCAACTATAATCTGAAGGTGAAGGACAGGAGATTGATTTCATAAATATGTCAAGGGTATAAACACCAATAAAAGCAGAGATGAATAAAATTCAAAGATGAAGAAGGAAAGCAAGGAGAGAGACTCATTACCCACACAACATGGTTTACAGGAATGCATTAAGAAGGGAGATCCCTGTGGAGGCCTGGGAAGAAATCCACCAAGGGCAACCATTCCTTCCTATGAAATGAGAAGCCCGCAAGGTAAGGAGAAGTCAGTCAGTAGTCTGCCCTTTCCTGGATAGATCTATGATTCACTGTGTCCGGTGGATGTACTAATAAATAACTACTTTCAGTTTTTAAATTTAAAAAGTGATACTAATTAATATACTCTCTGGCATGGATCTCCCTGGTTTCTGAGAGGATGGGGCACACTTCTGCAACATACTTTGCAGAATGAAAAGGACTGAGCTGGAGCTAAAGGAGACCAGCATAACACCAGGATTGTCAACAAAAATGTGAAATGGCATTTAAATACTCTATTTTATTAAAATAGATTTAAACATGTCTTAACATCTTAATTGGCAATTTTTCTAATCTTAATGTCCTATTTAAAGTACATTATATAATTTCCTTCTGAATATGAATAGAAAACTATTAATGCATCTTAGGTCTTTCATCAGTCCTTTTGTTCACCAAATGATTTTCAGCAAAATCTATTGTGTGTACATGAGAAAGAGGGACAGGATGCGGAAAGACAGGAGAGGGAGAGAAAGAATCAGTCTTTTTAAAAAATGGGCAAAAATCTATAGATTTCTTGAGGCAGGTATTCACTATTTCCCAAACCTCTATTTATAACTGCTATAAAATCATAATCCCTCTTTCTTGTTCACTTTTATGGGCCTGTCTACACCCTTAGAAATACAGTGTTTAGGTGAAGAAGTAGAAATCTTGAAGACAGTAAAATCATGACCTGAGTATTTTAGGATCTAGCAGAGGACCCTGCCAGCAGAAGTCTGGCTTTGCATTTAACCCTCAGAGAAAGGATTCATTATCAAATATTTGTGCGTTTTGAACAAAACTAGATGCATTTTGGTCTGTCACACATAGAAATATAGTAAGAATTTCCAAAAGTGTTCTTTAATTTTTTTATTATGCTTTTAGCTTAGTTATCAAATCATTCAAACTAAAATGCTTTACTTGAATTTGTCAGAAATAAAGATCTTTTCTAAATTACTAACTTCCAATCTCTTAGGTGTCTATTCCTGATATTAAAACCATTTACTCACTTAAGCAGGCCCTATGAGAAGCACCTCGGCCCCAGAAAACAATAGATGTATAGGCATATACCTAATTTCGCAGAGCCAGATTCTGAAAGGTTGCATCCGTAAATGGCAACCAAATCCGCTGGCATGATTCTTCACTAGAGTCTCAGATTTAAACATTTTGTTGTTTTTGCTAGCTGCTAGAACTAAGAATAAGTTTTTCCATGAAGAAAACATTTCAAACATACTTCAGAAACAAGTATGCAATGGCAGAGACATAGTTTCCTGGTTAATATCTACCAAGTAAGCTGGAGAAAAAATTGTAATGTCATAGCTACCATGTCAAGTTTCTGGAAACAGTAGCCCATTTAAATGTGTTCCATGTAATTTCAGAAAAACTGAGAGTCTATTAAGTAAAACTGTTGCTATGAACTATAAGATCCTTGGGTCCCTGTATCTACACAGTGCCAAGGAAAAGCAATAAGGGTAGGATTGTGCTTACAATTCTGAGTTTTGTAGTTAGACGTCTAGGCCATTCAAAAGACATTTGATTTCAATGCCGCTGAGCCTCCTCATTGTTTTTCTTTTTTTTTTTTTTTTGTCTGAAGTGAAAAAAAATCTATTTCTTAATCTTACAATCAGATATAAACAATATAGAGACTGACATGAGGCCTATGGTAGTTACTAAATAAATGATGACGATATAGTAATCAAGTTCATCTAGAGAATTTGTTTGGCTTATAATGGTTGGGGGAAATGGATGTAATATGATATGATACGCTATGATATGTTTTATAATTATATTTATGTTATAAATTTTTCATACAAGAACTTGATTTGAAGGATGTTTACTTGATTCCTCCACTCACCTTAATTTGTGAAACTCTCTGTACACTTTATGTATCAGTTTATCGTTAACATTCTGTGGAATATACTCCCTCATCTGCCAAAATACTATGTGCTTGTTTGATCATATTACTCTAGACATTTAATTGCAATGCTGCCTTAATTTTGTATAATTCTAAAAAACATCTGAGAAAAAATAATTGTGTGTGTGTGTGTGTGCACACATGTGTGTTACTCTTCCAGTTTAAGTTTAGAACAGTGTCTGATCCTAGTAGGAATTTAATAAACTCATCCTCTAAGCCTATATATGCTATGCTACTTGACTATCTTTAAAGTGATGGAACCCAAATTTTTAACTCACTAAAAAGGAAGATTAATCAGAAACTCAAACATTTTTGTATTATGAATAAAATATATGAATAATAACAGTGCTTTCGGGAAGAAAAACATTAACTATAAAATGTATATGCCAAAAATAATCTTTCTGGTTTTCAGTTTCTTTCTTTCTTTATTCGAAAGGGTTAAAATAAGTAAGTTTCATTTAAGAATAAAACTTAATACATTTTTTAAGAGACTCATAACAAATTGTGTATCCTTCAGGAAAATAGTTTGTTATATAAATAAATATTAAACAGAAAAGGTTTTATATATTACAAGGTATTCTCATGACTTCTTCCTTAGACATTTTAAAAAATAATATTCTCTGTATATTCTATCACTATCACAGTGAAGTAAAAGATAAGACCCCCTCCAACATCCACCCATCCAGCGAAACAGATAATTTTGAGACAATTTGAGAAAATGCCTTGCTTATTTGTTTTTATATTTAAAAGCTGTCATCAGACGGACATCTACTAGACAGCTGGTTTTGCTTCAAATCATAAATCTGTCATGGCCAGCTTTATCATTTGCTGTCTGACACTTTCCAGTACTAATAATCTCTGTGAAGAATACGAAGTCGAAGTGGAAAACTCTTTGTAAACGCCCTCTGTAGTACATTTGTCAGTTTCATGTTTTTAACTCCTGGTTGCTACTGTGGGGACATTTCTAATTCATTCTCATTTGAGAGTCCTCATTTTATCTACTTTTCAGAGTGCAGTGTTATCTGATGTTATTTCATGCTGAGATGAAACACTGACTGTATCAGTAGGGATAACTGCTGAGAAGAAAGAACAAAAGAATTGCATATATCTAACAGTCCAGAATTTTCACGGGTTGTGCTGAGCTAGAGGATTTACTCATATCCCAAAAGGATTGTTTCATAATGTAACGGTTCCTATAAACTTTGAGGCATGCAAAGGAAGTAAGAACTCAACCACAAATTTCAGATATGGGTGAATTTTTCAAAGTGATCTTATTTTTGTTACTTTATTTCCCATAAGAAAACAGTCTTGCATATGCAATAAAATTGTCCTTGGGAACTTTGATCTAAAGGATAAAATTTAAGAGTTTAATCACTTAAAGTAGACAAAAACTTTACACTTACTCATCTGATCACTTTTCAAATATGATCACAGAGCTACTGGAAGTAAACACTTAAGAAAACCATGACTCAATGAAAATAATTGAGATTATGTAATCCATAGCCTTAAAAAATAAGTACAATTTATCTTGTTTCTCTTAGAATATATTGCCTTGATTTCATGCCTAGAATACATTTTAAAAAATACATGTTTCCATTTTGATGACTTGAATCTAAGGACATTAAGGATTCTAAATAATCTGAACATATCTTGAAAGTCTTTTAAAAGTTATGTAAGAAATTCTTAGTGGCTTTTAATTTTAGCCCTAGTTGAGATATATGCAACCATTTTCAAACATGACATATCATTACTCCAGCTTAAAGGTACATAAATCAGAAATATGTGTACACACCTGGAACACACTGCAATATAGCAGTTAGTTAAAAAAAAAAAAAAGTCAGAGTAGTAGTAGTGATAACAGTAGCAGTCATAATAGTTTTTTAAAATGTTCATTTTGAAAAGCCAGTTTAAAAGAGACTAATAATGTTTGACAACGAGTATCAGAGAAACTACTGAATAGATTAGATTTGTAATGACCAAATTACAAGTAATGCTAATTTCTAATTAGAACAATGTTATGTATTTGTTAGGCTAGTATTTAATTAATGTGCATAGAATTATAACCAAATTCAAAATAAATACAATAGGATAGTGTGTTTCATCTTAATTATATTTCTGTTTGTATTATATTTTCTTTTTCTTTTCTTAAAGAATAAAATATTTCATGAAAACCTTCATAATAAGAAATACTATATGATTAAATATTTAATCTACTAGAAAAAATTGAAAAGAACAGGTTGTTATTTTATAATGCATTTTTACCTTATCTGCCATTACAGCAAAGTTCTGATTTCAGAATTCCAGGTTTGAAGCCAGATCTTTGATCCCAGTTACCAGTTTGTTAACTGTCAACAAAGTATTTGTTGTGATTCTATATTTAATCATTTATGTAAGAAAGATACCACTTTTGGCTTTGAACATAATCATTGAATATTTAATATTAGACTTTGTATTTTATTTATGAGAAATGATGCATTAAACATATTAAAGGTAGTATAGTCCAAAGTTACTTTTAAAATTAACTTATTTATTTGTCTTTGGAAGACTATAAAATTAGCAAGGAATATAGATCTATTTGGTATGTCATAGAGACTTTCACCTATGAAGCAGCCAATTGGAGTGCAGAGAGACTGAGGAGAGATTAACCCCTTTCATCAAATTCATTGTATAGCAGTGCTCAGGCAATTTTTCACACAAGAAATGATCAATTCTATACTAAAATATTAGAAGGCATTGATAAGCTAAATTATAATGTCAACATGAATTACAATGAAAAACAGAATCGTGTAAGAATTAAACTGAGTGAAGAGAGAGTTAATAGATACACCATATGATATAAAAGAAATGGGAATGCAGTTAGGAGTATGATGAAACTTGTATCCACATTGTCAGGGTCATCAGTGTAATTGCCCAGATGGGATACAGATTTCTTAATAGAATTAAGTGGACTAAATGGCATCTAACATTTGGCCTCCGTATTCAAGATCCATTGAAAATGTTGGAATGTGATGAACTGGAGAACATGCATCAAATACGAAGAGAGTCTACTACTCATTTGCTGATTTATATGATAATCTATTACTGTCATATTTTTCACAAAGAAAAGTATAAATAGTTTTTGGAAATCTATTTTTTTCCTAATGGAAGGGGGGAGTTGGCTTTTTTAACTATTTCCTTATTTTTAAATAAACTATCCTTTTTAGAGCAGTTTCAGGTTCACAGCAAAATTGAGTGGAAAGTACAGAGATAACCCATATACTGGACAGCCTCCCCCTCTAACAAAGGGGTCAAAGGAAGTAGAAGCATAGCATAGATGCACAGCCTCCTCCTCTATCAACATCCCCCACCAAAGTGGTAAATTTGTTACAATCCATAAACCTACATTAAGGTATTACTATGAACCAAAGTCCATAGTTCTACTGGTGTTGTACATTCTGTGAGTTTAAGCAAATGTATCCACCTTTATGCATATCTGTTACATATACTATATGTATCTGTCATTATGGTATCATAAAGGATAGTGTTGTTGCTCTAAAAATCATTGGTGGCCCACCAATCCATGCTTTCCTTTTGATTAACTCCTGATAGCCATTGATTTTTATTTTTAACTGTCTCCATAGTGTTGCCTTCTCACTAATTTCATAGAGCTCTAATCATAGAGTATATAGCCTTTTAGATTGGCTTATTTCACTTAGTAACACACATTTAAAGTTGCTCCATATCTTTTTATGACTTGATAGATCATCTTTTAGCATTGAGTAATATTTCATTGTCTGGATGTACCACAGTTTGTTTATTCAGTCACCTACTGAAGGACATTTTGGTTGCTTCCAAGTTTTAGCAATTATAAATAAAGCTACTCTGTAGGTTTCCGTGGACATAAGTTTCAATGCATTTTGGTAAATATCAAGGAGTACAATTGCTGCATCTTATGATTAAAAATATATTTCATTTTGCAGAAGTAGTTCTGCCAAACTATTTTCTGGTATGACTGTACCATTTTGCATTTCCACCAGCAATGAAACAAAGTTTCTAATGCTTCACATTATCACCAGTATTTGGTATCATCAGTGTCTTGGCTACTCAAATAGGTGTGTAGTGGTAACTTGTTTTAATTTGCAATTCCCCAATGACATATGATGTTGAACATCTTTTCATATGCTTAGTTGCCATCTTCATATTTTTGAAGCAGTTTCTTTTCAGATTTTTGTCAATTTTTAAATTTGAGCTGTTCATTTCCTTATTGTTGAGTTTTAAGAATCCATTGTATATTTTGAATAAAAGTGTTTTTTTTTTTCCCAGATTTGCCTTATGCAAATATTTTCTCTTAGTCTTTGGCTTTTCTTATTCTCTCCACAGTGTCTGTTACAGAGCAGAAGTCTTTAATTTTAATGATCCAGTTTTATCAATTATTCGTATTGTCTTTGGTATTGTACCTAAAGTCATCATATCCAAGGTCATCTAGATTTTTTGTATGTTATTTTCTAGGAAGTTTATAATTTTTCATTTTACAAGCAAGTCTATGTTTCATTTTTAATTGATTTTTGAGAAGGGTGTAAGTGTGTCTGTCTCTCTCTATATATTTAACATATGGTTATCTAGTTCCATCAACACAATTTGTCAAAAAGACTATCTGTTCTCCATTGTATTTTCCTTGCTCTTTTATCAGAGATCAGTTGACTCTTTATATGTGGTTTTGGTTCTGCATTCTCTAGCCTGTTCCATTCGTTTGTCTGTTCTTTCAGCAGTCTTGTCGAGTAATAGAGCTTTATAGTAAGTCTTGAAGTTGAGTTGTGTCAATCCTCTGACTTTATTCTTCCTGTCAGTATTGTGTTAGCTATTCTTGTTTTTTTGCTAAATCTCTAAATCTATCCCCTTTTTTTTTTTTGACAGAGTCTCACTCTGTCACCCAGGCTGGAATGCCATGGCACCATGGCACGATCTCGGCTCACTGCAAGCTCCGCCTCCTGGGTTTAAGCCATTCTCCTGCCTCAGCCTCCCAAGTAGCTGGGACTACAGGCGCCCGCTACCAGGCCCAGCTAGTTTTTTGTTTTTTGGGTTTTTTTTTTTTGTATTTTTAGTAGAGACGAGGTTTCACCGTGTTAGCCAGGATGGTCTTCATCTCCTGACCTCGTGATCCGTCTGCCTCGGTCTCCCGAAGTGCTAGGATTACAGGCGTTATTCATTTTTAAATACTGGGAAAGTAGTTTATGTTTAATACTGTGTAACAACACTTTCTGTGCCAACGTAAACATATGTGTATGTAATTTTTAGCCACCAAAATTGTGTATGAAGCCTGCCCCAATGTGTCAATGTAGGGTTTTGAAAAATATTCTGGATAATTTATTTACAGTATTATGGCAGCATGGTAAAATACAAATGCGAATTCTCCAAAACTACCATTCAGAAGGAAAAGAACTGAACTTGTCACTTAAAAGTTATTGTAGCAGGCAAGGCACAAATAAGAGGCTGTCAGTACTCAAAGCAAAAGGAGGTACTGTGGCCACCTGTAGTTATAGTAAAATAAACCTCATGAGCCTATACCTAAAATAAAGAAAAAAACAAGAAGAATCCCTGATTACTGAGAATAGGAATTAGTGCTGGAAGTATCTAAGGAGGTGATATGGTTTGGATCTGTGTCCCCAACCAAATCTGATGCTGAGTTGTAATCCCCAGTGTTGGAAGTGGGGTCTGGTGGGAGGTGATTGGGTCGTGAAGGCAGAATTCTCAGGGATGGTTGAGCCCCGTACCCACTTGGTACTGTGTAGTGAATGAGTGCTTCGAAGAGCTAGTTGTTTCAAAGTGTGTGACACCTTCCCTCACTCTCTCTTGGTCCTACTCCTGCCATGTGAGAGCTTTCTGCCCTGAGTGAAGGCTCCCTGAGGCCTCCCCAGAAGCAGATGTTGCCATGTTTCCTGTACAGCCTGCAGAACTGTGAGCCAGTGAAACTCCATATATGTATATATGACATCATTATATATGTATACATGATATATGTATATATATGACATATATATGTAACTATATGACTTAAATTATGTATGTGTATATATGTGACATAAATTATCCAGTCTCAGGTATTTCTTATAGCAATGCAAGAACTGATCATCCAGGAGGTATCAGGGAAAGCTACTAATTTGATATAAAAGCTCTTTATCATTGTAACGTGCCTTCTCATGTCATTTACTATGTAAAAGTGTTTACTTCTTGACTTTGTCATGCCTCTGCTTCCTTTGGGCTCTCAAAAAGATTTTTTACGTTCACCATTTAGAATACCTCCTCTGACTCTACTCCATAAATGTTCAATCATGACTTCCTTATGTAAGCCTTTGCTGATTCCCAAGAGTATAATGAATGCTTGACTGTATATGCTCATGATACCATAGACTTCTATTTCGTAATTCTTATTATTTTAAAGTAAATATTATAATTATGTGTTATACTTCTATGTCACTTATCGGAATATTATATCCGTAATGGTCAAAGCCGTAAAATATTCTCTCTTCACTATATACATCTTGTCTACAGCCTTTGCATACAGTCAGAATAAGAAACTATTTGTTAAAGGACTAAATATATTGTTGGCCTTCGTGAATATACTGATTGGCTATTTTTTTCTGAAAAGACAGTTCAAAATTATTTCATTTAAATATTTGATGGAAATAAATACTTAGAAACTGTGACAGTGGCCCCAAGAAATTACTGATGACTCTTAGGTAAACAAAAACAGTCTGTCCACATGAAAAAATGCTCATCATCACTGGCCATCAGAGAAATGCAAATCAAAACCACAATGAGATACCATCTCACACCAGTTAGAATGGCGATCATTCAAAAGTCAGGAAACAACAGGTGCTGGAGAGGATGTGGAGAAATAGGAACACTTTTACACTGTTGGTGGGATTGTAAACTAGTTCAACCATTATGGAAAACAGTATGGCGATTCCTCAAGGATCTAGAACTAGATGTACCATATGACCCAGCCATCCCATTACTGGGTATATACCCAAAGGATTATAAATTATGCTGCTATAAGGACACATGCACACGTATGTTTATTGCAGCACTATTCACAATAGCAAAGACTTGGAATCAACCCAAATGTCCATCAGTGACAGATTGGATTAAGAAAATGTGGCACATATACACCATGGAATACTATGCAGCCATAAAAAAGGATGAGTTTGTGTCCTTTGTAGGGACATGGATGCAGCTGGAAACCATCATTCTTAGCAAACTATCACAAGAACAGAAAACCAAACACCGCATGTTCTCACTCGTAGGTGGGAACTGAACAATGAGATCACTTGGACTTGGGAAGGGGAACATCACACACCGGGGCCTATCATGGGGAGGGGGGAGGGAGGAGGGATTGCATTGGGAATTATACCTGATGTAAATGACGAGTTGATGGGTGCAGCACACCAACATGGCACAAGTATACATATGTAGCAAACCTGCACATTGTGCACATGTACCCTACAACTTGAAGTTTAATAATAATAAATAAATTAAAAAAAAAAAAAACAAAAAAAAACAGTCTGTCAATTTCTCCTTTAATGGCATTACTTGAAAATAATTACCACATACAAATAAGTCAAGAAGAATCTAAAATTATACTACACACCTTGGTGTGGAGCTGAGAATTTCTTCATTTTTTAATGCAATTATAATTAACATTAATTCAATAAATATTTATTAAAAGATACCTTTATTTTGGAATTTGTAACTCATTTGAAGTGAGTATGTCCAGAATCATAACATGAGTTTTCTTTACAATACTAAACTTTTGATTGTTATGCCGAGGTTTTATTTTCTTGAAACTTCTAATAATAAGACAAAATTGCAGTTTTACAGCTGTGATGGTTCCTTGGTTTCCACAGAAGATTTGGCTTTCTTTTTTATATATAAAGCAGGAACTGAGAATCTATCCATATTCAAATGTTCCCCTTGTATGATGGCTCAATTATCATTGTTGGTACTAATCGTCTCAGTACTTGGCAAGGCTCATTCATGCTGCAGGAAAGCAAACTTTCCCAGAAATCAAAACACCAAATGTTCTGAACAAAATAATTGGAGGATAAGGGTCCCCTTAGAATCGGAAATTTTCGCTTGACAGAACCTTGACAAATGTGAGTGGGTGTTTAATCAAAAGGATATTTGTCAAAGAGCATGGCTCACAATTTTCAACACAGCAGAGGAAATATTTGGTTCCTATGGTGCAACTGGAGTTTAAATCCAGGCAGACCATTCCAAGTCTCTCATCCAGATTGATTTTTAATTCAGAAGTCAATGGCTTGAAGATTCAATTTCTGGGATTTTCACAGATGTGAAAGCAATGGCTTCCTTTCCTACCAAAAGCAGTAATAGTAGAAAGTGCCTAACTCCACTCACAAGTTCTACTAGCAGAGTCTAAGTGCCCGAATTAAAGAAAGAGGCAGGATTTCTTTCTGCATGTTTATAAAATGAGATATTCCCAGGGCCAGTGTTTGTATTTATGCAACTTCACCTTTTGAAAATGACTGAGAGACAGACAGACACACACACACACACTCCCACATACACACAGAGACAGAGAATGTGAACTCATAATTTTCTTTTCTTAACAAAGTTAAGTTGCTCAAATTTCACAATTTAAGATTGACTTGCACGTCCTGGGAAAGGCCAGTTATTAAGTGTAAGGTGTAGGACACTTTAGAGACTCTTTAAACCTATCTGTAACTTCTCAAATATGTCTAGCTATTAAGCAATTTTTTTTTTTTGTCTAACCCATTTTTTTGTCACTAAGTGTTAATGCATTACAGAAATCTAAGCTATAAAAAAGTGTAAAGAA
The DNA here is from genome assembly GCF_047675955.1 of Chlorocebus sabaeus. Taxonomy (NCBI): domain Eukaryota; kingdom Metazoa; phylum Chordata; class Mammalia; order Primates; family Cercopithecidae; genus Chlorocebus; species Chlorocebus sabaeus. Next base: position 21,852,794 of record NC_132930.1, on the reverse strand, counting down.
AAACAATTCTGAAAAAGAGAACAACTATGCGTACCTATGTGATCCTACATACTCCGACTATTTTGGGAGAAACCAAGTAGTTTATAAATTAAAGACTTAGTAAAATAATCCTAACAAATAGTCTTTAATTGTCCTAAATTCACTTGATCAACACTCACACCCTACAGTTGACAGTAGGCATCCTGTCATAATAAGTCTATTTTTTTTTTTTTTTTTTTTTTGGAAGGGGACGGAATCTAGCTCTGTCACCCAGGCTGGAGTGCAGTAGCGCAATCTTGGCTCACCTCTGCCTCCTGGGTTCAAGCAATTCTCCTTCCTTAGCCTCCCGAGTAGCTGGGATTAAGGATATATTAAAGAACAGAGCACAGCAAGATAATTAAAAAGTTTGGTTTTTTTTTTTTTTTTTTTTTTTTTTTTTTGAGACGGAGTCTCGCTCTGTCGCCCAGGCTGGAGGGCAGTGGCCGGATCTCAGCTCACTGCAAGCTCCGCCTCCCGGGTTTACGCCATTCTCCTGCCTCAGCCTCCCGAGTAGCTGGGACTACAGGCGCCCGCCACCTCGCCCGGCTAGTTTTTTGTATTTTTTTAAGTAGAGACGGGGTTTCACCGTGTTAGCCAGGATGGTCTCGATCTCCTGACCTCGTGATCCGCCCGTCCCGGCCTCCCAAAGTGCTGGGATTACAGGCAAAAGTTTGGTTTTTAATTAAGGCTTTCTGACTTCTGGACACACTTTCTCAGTTGCTATATGTAAGAGGTAACAAAATTTATCTCATGTATACATTTTCCTTTCTTAAATAACATTATCTTTATGCAAGTTTTATTCATATGGACATGCTGTTATGTTGCATTGATTTGTACATCCAACTGAGTATCTCAAATGTTCAAAATATTTTAAACACTTGAAAATTTTCCTGATTTTTTATTATGCTTCTGTATAATCAATCAACTCCACATCAGTCAGTGTGTTTATTATTATACATTGAACTGGGTTCATTGCTTTAACCAAGTGATTTTCTGTTTCTAAACTGCTATTTTTTTCATCTTTGAATGTATTCTTTATTCTGCCTCCACTATCTTATAATCTAAGTGCTGCATTTTCCCCTAATACTTCCCCTATATCCTATAGCTCATACCAATTTCACTCTCTTTTGTAACTGTAGGGATCATCTGCCCTGGAGACTGTAATTTACTCATTATACTTTCTATGCTCTAAACTTTTTTTCTGTCCACAACCATTTTCATGCCTCAACATGCATACTGCTATGCTAGAGATTGGAAATGTAAGAATGAACACAAGTTACATTTCTTTCTCTTGATTTACTCATAGATAGATATCCATATGATTTTTTTTTACTATAACTGAAATATATGATATCTACATTCAATTGAGCTTTAAGATTTACAAATTATCTGATTAAATTTTAATGTATTCGTAACCCCTTTACCAAATCCACCCTTCAAAGAATGATAAGACTGTATCTTACAACTAAACTAAATGAAAGTTCAGTATTCTGATGTTCTCATACCCTATAAAAATGTGTTATAAAAACACAGGTTAACCCAAATTGGAGATGGTGATTTGTTTTATAAATAAAATACGGGTGTGTAAATGATAAACTTTATGATTTACCATTTGCCAAAATTTTCTCTTTGGTATATCACCTTTTCTTTTATAAGTGGAAGCTTATCCTTCACATTATAAGATTTTTAAAGATAATGAGCAAACATCTTCTATTTTGGTATAACTTTTTGTAGGCCTAATAAACGGCAATGTTAGGCAAGAACCAGACAATAAAATTGTGTAATGAATACAATAATTTCAGGTGCATGTCAAACAACTGACATCATTATTTTGTCTCTATATGTTCCTTAACTTTATATTCTGCCATTGCTAGATGTTTAAAATAATGCTTACCACAGTGAGTGTAGTAGTTTTCTATTGCTGCATAACAAATGACAACAGACCTAATGGCTGAAAACAACACCCTTATTATTTAATCCTGTGCAGTTGAGGAGCCTGGGCACTATTTAGCTGAGTCCTCTGCTCAGGGTCTCACAAGGTATGCAATCAAGGGTCGGCCAAGTAGTATGGTCACCTGGATGCTTAGCTGAGGAAGAATCTGCTTCTAAGTTCCCTCTGAATGCTGGCAGCATTTATTTTCTTATGGCTGTGGGTCTGAGGGTCCTATTTTCTCACTTACTGTTAGTTGAGGGTTGGTCTCAACCCCTAAAAGCCCCCTGCGATTCTTTGACATGTGGTTTTCTTACAGCGTGGCAGCTTACTTGTTCATGGCCAGAAGGATAATCTGTCTCCCCAGTCTCCTAAAGTGGCATCATTTATAACATATTGTGATCATGAAAATAAATCTCAATACCTTTGGAATATAATATAACCTAATAAAGGGAGTGACATCCCATTAATGTTGTCATTTTTGGTTGATCCTCCTAGTCACAGGTTCCTCCTGTACTCCGGGACAGAGGAGTATTCATATGTATATCCACCAAATTGGTGTCTTGGTGTCAGAATGGAAAGGCTAGGAAACCTTTGCCTATGAAGTTTGTTACTCTTAGTGAACATTTTTGTCCAATTGACTTAATTTTCCAAACATATATATCAAAGTGGACATGAATCTATTTAACCATCAGAAAAAAGGACTACTAATCAGTAAGGATTTTTCAAAGCCAAAGTCTAGTCTCCCCCTGATATTGACCTTTCACAATGAAGACTTTAAATTGACAAATTTTAATGAAATCAGCCAAATAGTTATAGTCTTTTTTAATAAATAGATTTTAACCCTGTCACTTACACATTCTACTTGTGTACATCTTAATTAGCTAGGAGATGAGTAGCCCCCAAAATATGGGTATTTAAGGCTTTAAGAGAATACAAAATGTTAGTGTGTCTGACTGCGACACACACACACACACACACACATATATATATATATATATATATATATATATATATATATATTTGTGAGAGATTTACTATCTATCTATCATGGTCTTCAATTTTCCAACAAAATAGCTTGATTCATCACTGTTATGCCAATGACACTCTGCTCTATCTATCGTTGCCTACTGACTCCACTGGGGATACTTTAATATTTCAGACTTCTGTGGACAATATTGTTTGATATTACAAAATTTCTTGCTCCTAGAAAACGTAAGCAAGACGGAGTATACATTGACATTGACTTTTCATATAGGAATGTCAGCCACTTAAAATAGAAATAGATCTCAGATCATTCATCTTCAACTTGATCATATTCATGATGAAAATTTGACGTAATGAGGAAACATGATATGGCTTTGACTGCCAAACTAATTACTCAAAATATTTAAGCCCAAGTTTCTAGCTTTAAAGCAATGTCTGTATCCTGTGTTAAAGATTAGAGAGATACCATGCAAGCCAGGCCACAAAAGACAGATTACAGCCTTAATGTTGTGGTGGCAAAATTGCCTTGTTACGTGATGCTCAGAGTCATTTTTGGTCACTCTGCCATTTCCAGTTCCTTCTAGTTCTCTTTGTCCCTTTTGCTCTTCTTCCTCCTGGTTCTTCTAATTATTTATTGAATACATGTGTTTAAATCATTGTGTCAGTTGTTTCAGATAGAGTTTTACTCAAAGTGGGACCAATTCATTTTCTCCTATCGTCTCAGGACCTAATTTCAATCCACATTTCGCTTTTTCTCACTGTTCATCCTCATACTCCATGAAGTACTATTGTCTGGTGCTATGTTCTCCAATTTCTAGTTCTCTGGTTACGAAAATCAGCCTCCTGAGACTCTGGGCACAGAATTCAAAAGCGCTCGCTGTCCTGATATTTGACTCTTAGAGATGCCAACTATGATGCAGTAGAGCTCTGGTAAAGAATGAAATGAGGACAATTTGGAATTAAACTACACATGTTTTCATTTATTTATTTGGGAATGGATCTCAATGGTTTCAAAGAGGGTGTGAAAATAATCTACAGAAGGGAGTTACAACAGGGAAAATCCAGAAAATATCCTGGCTTCATGTCTTGAAATATATATTCTAGTGAGGGAGATAGATAATAAATAAAATTAAGTAGATATATAATGTGACGTTAAGTAAAATAACATTATAAAGAAAAAACAGGAAAGGGCATATAGAGTAGTGTCTATTTCCCTGAGTTTTGTGAGTTGCTCTATTAAATTAATTGAACCCAAAGGTGAAGCTGTGTAAACTCCAACTTGAAACCAGTTGGTCAGAAGTTCTCAACACCTGGACTTGCAACTGGTCTCTGAAGGTGAAGGTGGGGATAGCTTTGGGGACTGAGCCCAAAATCTGTAGGATCTGATGCTATCTCCAAGTAGATAGTGTCAGAATTGAATTGGAGGACACTCAGTTGTTTGCTGAAGAAATGTTTTCTTGCTTAGTGGTGGGGAGAAACTCCTCCCCGAACATTTGGTTACAGAAGTCTTCTTCTTTGTTGATGATGCTGTGGTGTAAGAACAGATGAAAAATGGTTGGAGTGTCTTTCAGACGTGAACAAGGAGTACACATGTGTCATGTGAATATTTGTATCATTATACATTTCATGAATACAATAATTTATGAACTAACATTTCACTACTTAATGTCTTTGTTTGAATACCCGTGCCCTCTGGATGAACTCTGAATTTACTACGATGGCTTAGTCCTCTCTTTCTTTCTTTACATGCTTTACATGTTTCACTGAAAGATGCATCTTATGCATCCTGAGTATACTTTACATTTTCTTAAAATCAAACTTTGCATATTCTGTTCATTTTTGGCAGAAATTGCTCAAAGTTTTCACCTGGCTAATTTCTTGTCATCATTTTTGCATCATCTCCTCAGTTGAATATTCTCTGACCCCCATATACTACTCATGTGTTGTGTTTGAACACTTAACTCTGAACACTGACATAGCATCTGTCACTTTCTGTGATTATTGGCATCTTATATCTCTCTGTTTCTGGCTGAACTGTTTTGTAAATGAGGAGAGATGCTATGTCTTGCCCACTGCTCTTTGCACAAATCCTGGCACATAGATGATGCTTGATTTATTTTTGCTAAATGTATCAGTGAATAAAATGGGAGGAAGAGAGAAAAGGAGGAAAGGGGGGATTAAATGATGAAAGGGCAGAAGGACTAGATTAGAAACCAATTATATTTGCTCCTTTCCCCGAAGGTTTTTATTTTCATAATTTTATTTTTTGATAAGTTTCTCAAATTGATGTAGGGAGAGGAAAGAAAAAGAAATAACCAAACTAATGCAAAAGGGAATTTGAAGACTCTGGGGAACATAAGCGTAGCCCTCTTTAATGGTAAGGCTGCTCCTTAAGTCTGGCTTATTTTTGTCGTGTGAGAATGCTGACCACCAAATGTGGCTAGATACTCTGATTTTTATAAGATAATCTTAAATGTGTATTTCGAAATAACAGCTAGTAATTTTAATACCATCATCGCTATCATTATTATTGATTGGTAAATGTCGTATGTACGAACACTGCACAATCTCTCTGCTTCCAGTTTCCAATTTCTGCTCTTTGCTGATTTTCTAGTACAGTCCGTTCTAGACGTTTCGTTTTCAGACTGGTGGTTCTATCTTCGAGCTTTCTTAAAGCACCTCTTTAAACTTCTGAGGTTTTATTTGGAGCCGTCTCATATGTCATTAAAAAAGTCAATAGTAGTTAATATTCTTAATGTGATAGAAATTGTGTTCTTAATCTGGCCTGATGTTTTAAATACTGTGATCATGTAACTTACGATGTATTTGGAGATTTTTCTAGGTCTTATCCTTCCCAATATAATGTGGACGCAATAATATATGTTCTCTTTTCTCCTCACAATTCATTGTGTATTTAGTTATTATTTAAATATGTCATCAGAAAAAAATTGAGTTCACATTTTTCTTGGACCTGACTTCACATTTTTATTATTTGTGTTTCTATCCTTTTATGCACTCAGTTTTGAATTATAAAGCTGAAAGATTATGTGCATCTACAAATATAATGGTCGGACTTCTTTAAGCATGACCTTGAACAATATACAAATACAGTACTCAAAACAGAACCTATTTTATTTGTACTCATTGTGTTATAAATGGCCACCACTATTGTTAGAATTAAACATGAAACTTGTTTGTAATAATAGACTATCTTTTTAAAAAGTATCCATTTGGCTTATTCTAACTGTGGTATAATTATTCTGAGGCATTTAGTGAAGTTTTTACAGTTCTTGTTAGGCTAACAAAAGAAATTCTACTATAAAGAAATATAAATCCATAACTTTGAAATCTTACATCAGCTTGAAAACTAGAGATAAAGGAATACTTCCAGGGTAGGATCATAATATAAAAAGAATTTTAGAAAAGAGACATTTTCAGACTCAAATAACACATAAAACATATTTTAAAAGCATAACTACCTCTAAAATATTGTCTGTAATATTTGATATTTTCCTTGAATTGCCTAGTTGCCTATGCTAATTTACTCTGAGACTTGCTTCTCAATTATCTGGTATATAATATTATATTTTTCTTTCCCTCTGTATATATTCTTAGTCCATAAAGATTTATTCATAGGGAGGTTAAATGCAAAGGTGCACATATTGAGAAGCAGGTCTTTGCTATGACGAGATCTTACCCATTAGTTTTAATAACCCCTGTTTTTTTGTTTTTGTTTTTGTTTTTTTTTTTGAGACGGAGTCTCGCTCTGTTGCCCAGGCTGGAGTGCAGTGGCCGGATCTCAGCTCACTGCAAGCTCCACCTCCCGGGTTTACGCCATTCTCCTGCCTCAGCCTCCCGAGTAGCTGGGACTACAGGCGCCCACCACCTCGCCCGGCTAGTTTTTTGTATTTTTTTTTTTTTAGTAGAGACGGGGTTTCACCGTGTTAGCCAGGATGGTCTCGATCTCCCGACCTCGTGATCCACCCGTCTCGGCCTCCCAAAGTGCTGGGATTACAGGCTTGAGCCACCGCGCCCGGCCTAATAACCCCTGTTAAAGGTATGTTTGCAATTGAGTCTCACTGTGCTGTTATCTACAGTAATCTAAGACAAATGACATGGATGAGCTAAAATCATTGATTTCATTTCCTGTTATAGAAGTTAGATGATTAGCTGCTGTTTCTTGGTGGAAAGTCAAGAGGTAATATTTTGCAGCATATTTTTGATCTTTTCTAAAACAATTTTGCAAAAACTTCACCAAAATTTTTATTGATCTCCTAATATTTTTAAGTTGCTGACCTAAGCTAATATTGAAAAGGCAAATGAGAATCAAGGAACTTAATGGAGGCATGATCCAGATATTCAAATAAATGGCTCGAATCTTTTGAAATGATCTACCAATTGTGCTAGAATGGTGATTACTCTCGTTATCTTCAGATAAATATTCAAGATTTAAAAAAAACTCACAAAAACTGGGTTAACAAATTTGCCTTTTCTAATATTATTCACTATGTTAATTATTTATGTATTTGCTTATTAATATGATTGAGAAAAAATAGTACCCTAAAGAGGAGAGTGCTCCCTTAGAAGAGAAGTAAGAAAAGGGGATGCCCCTACATGAACATTTAAAAATTAATTATATTTAGGATGATGTGATTCTACATCAGAAATGTAACTCCGATCTAGCCAACTCAACAGCAGACCGTCAACTGCAATCTTATGATTTCCACTCTCAAGGTAGCAGTTAATTTTTGCGTTATAATAAAACATCAACACAACTTAACAGTTTAAAACAAGAACAAATGCATTAGTTTTCTATGTAACAAATTGCTACAAATTTAGTGCTTAAAACAACGTAATAGTATTATCTCACAATGTCCATGTGTCAAGAATCCAGCACTTTCTATCTCAGTTCAGGATCTCCTAAGATTGAATCAAGGCATTGACTGGTTGTGTACTTATCTCTAGGCTTGACTTAGGAAAGATCTATTTGCCAGATCCCTCAGGTTGTTGGCAGAATTCACTTTCTGTGGCTGCAGAACTGAGGTCTCCTTTGTCTTGTTAGCTATTGGCTAGTTAGTTCTCTCAGCAATTAGAGATTGCTCTCCAGTTTTTGCCATCTGGGCTCCACTGAGTCATGGAGAACAGCTCCCCTGTGTCGAAAACCGTCTTATGCTTCTGATCTTTTTAATATCTCTTTCTGAGAGTAGCTAGAGAAAACTTTTAGAAGGTTCATGTAATTAGGTCACACTTACCCAGATAATCTATATTAAGGCCAACGATGCCATATACTATAACTTAATCATGAAAACACACCAAATTTACAGTGTGCTTATGCACATGGTATATATATATATCTGGCAGGTGAGAAATCCTACCTACCACAAATATTCATGAATCTAACAAATCTGCTAGACTGGGTTCAGCTATGTGGTACTTCTGATATGAAATCTTAATGTGGTAAATTTTACAGCTGCGATCAACTAGACATCAGGCTGCTTTATGAGAGCCTTGTATGAAACAGTCATAAGGAAAGGCCTACTGGGGCCTCACTTCACCTTTTTTTCTCATTTTCCAGCAGGAGAGTATAGCACTTGTTAAAGTCACAGTCCCAGAATTCCAAGAGAGAGCATAATGGTGCAGTCTCTGGAGGCTTAGGTTCTAAACTCATACATTGCCCCTTCTGCCACACTGTCGCCAAAGCTAGTCACACATCCTGCCCAGATTAAAAAGTGGGGGGGAGTGTCAGTCTCCACATCTTCAAGAGAAAGGAAGAGTGTTCTGATTTTTGCTATCTACTACACATGGCTTTTTCTAGATACGGACAGAGAAGAAAAACTGTTATTGAATATGCATTGACAAATATTACTTCATTAACATTTGTTTTCTTATTTTAAGAATTTAGACTACAATTGTATGGTAAAAAACTTTTGACTGGAAAATGAAAAAGGAAGTATAATTTAGAAGACTTGGATAAACAAAGCAATACAAAAAAGACGTCATTTTTCCAATTCTCTGCAAGACATCATTTTTACAATTCTCTGCATACAAGTTGAATATAAGAAAACTGGAAGAAAGAAGAGAGAACATTTCAGCCGAAATGTTTTTTTCTTGTTAAACTTTACCTTGACCAAAATCTTAGAATATTAAAAAGTGAAATAAAGATCTTTGACTTACCTTTCACATTCTATTTTTGGGGAGCTATTCATTTAAAACTAAAAGTCACTAAACATCCTTCCTCTGTAACCACTGTTTTGACCTTTATAGATATTTCTATTTCTGTGATCACAAATATTTTAAGGAAATTTGCAAAACCTGAATAGCTTTTGCCTATCTATTCAGGATTTCTTATGTGCTACCGGCCTTCTCTTGCTTTGCACAAACTCACAGGAAGACAACTGATAAATGAACTGAAAGAGACACATCTATGTATTCTTAAGACTCTTATAGTCTCTCTTAGACAACGATATTCAATAAAAAACATGATCTCAAGAAGAAAAATGTAAACATCTATATAATCAATATTGGCATAAAATAGATATTTTAGTGATTTCAAATAAAATACTAGCTGATTCCAGTATTGGCAGGTTTTCTTATAAGAGAGGCCAGATGAGTGGTTTCTAGTCTTTGCATAGTCAAGTCTTATTAAAAATGAAGTTTAGGGAGATTGCCTTTTCAAATTCAAGGGATATGATGGAGCTAATATTTAAATCTGCCTTCTCTTCTATGAGACCGCTCAAATAGGTCATCTGCCTCCACACTGCTCTCTCAGTTTCATTTCACTAACTGCACTGCCATAGCTCTAGGAAAAGGTCAAGAGGGCATCTGCTTTGTTCAAATACACAGATGGTCAGAAAGTTTACCAACATCTTAGATTTTTAAAATAAGTACCTATTCCTACATGCACGTTAAGATTTATAATATTTAAAATGTCAGTCTTTTTTATCCTGAACAAGATTTGGCAAAAAGGGAAAGCAAGAGGTCTTAGAATTATGGATATCAAATGGGTAAATTTTCTGACAATCTTTTTATACTCCTATCTTATGAACTGGGTATATTTATGCCTTCTATCTACTAAAGATGTCCTGCATAATGTACTGTCCCTTAGTAGGTGGTAAGGTCTGAGAATCTAGAGATGTGACTGCAAACTTTGATTTTATTTGCTGAAATAAAAAATAATTTGGGGGAATCTAACAAGTACCTGGCAGACACTGAAAACAGAACAATGGCCAAAATAATATTTTTTTTTCTCCTAAGTTGTTACCATTTTATTTAGAGAAGAGGGCTGATAGATAATTGCTATGATATGATATATGATATGATATGATATGATATAACAGATCGTCTCATAAAAGGGGAAGGGGTTTTACACATTGTCAGAGCCCATCCCCATGCCTGTACTCCTTGTCTCTATGTGTAGGGATGCAAACACTTCTTAGCAAAGTAACATGTGACTGAGGTCTTTTTCTGGGGCCTCAGTGCACTGGAGCTATAGGTAGGAAAGACAAAAGATGAGGCTGTAGTAACCCAGGAGCAATTCTTTTTTCATTATGTAATGCAGGATGGCTATTGTAGCCCCCTTTCGCCTCAGGTGGGACAACACTGATTTGTTTCATGAAGTCTACTGAGTTTTACAGCTATCTCATAGCATTAATCTACTCAGTAACACACTTTGTATTAACTGCCGTAAACTCCCTCCCCATTGTGTTCCTGGGGTCATCTCCTGAAAAAAACAACTTACACCCATATATTTTTCTCAGGATCTATTAGGGTGATTCAGAGAAATAGAACCAATAGGATATTTGTAGATACAAAAAGAGAGACTTCTTATGAAAGACTGGTTCACATGATTACGGAGGCTAAGACTGAAAATTGACAAACTAGAGGTCCCAGGAAGGTGATGATATAGTTCCAGTACAAATTCAGAGGCTTGAGAAGCCGAGAGACCAATGGTATAAGTCCCTGTCTGAATGTGAAGGCCCAAGAATCAGGAATTATGATGTCTTAGGGGAGGAGAAGGCAAACATCTCAGCTCAAGCAGAGATCAAATTTACCCTTCATTCATCTTTTTGTTGTATTCAGACCCTTAACTAATAGGATGCTGTACATTTGCATTGGTTAGAACGTGCTTCTTTATTTAGTCTATCAATACAAACATTAACCTCTTCCAGAAACACTCTCACAGATATGCCCCAAAATAACGTTTAACCAGATATCTGGGGATCCTTGAGCCCAGTCAAGTTCACATGTAAAATGAACTATCACTCATGGCCTGCTTTTGGAGAAATCTAAACTAAATCGGAGATTAAGGGCAAAGAGCATAAACTCTTATGTAAAGTAGCCAAGAAAAACCCACAAGGTGGCAGTCATTTAAACACCTGACACCAGGTTAGACACCACTTTAGACTCCTGAATTGAAAGAAGAATCATGTGGACACTGAACACAAGAAACGTTCAGGCTGAGGCAAGAGCAAATACAAAATTCCTGGTAAGTTGACGAAACAACAAGGCTGTGGTTTGAGCTTGTGAGCAAGAAGAGAATGGGTAGGAAAAGATGTATTAGGGATTTCAGGGCAGGCATATTAGGCTTTTGGAAAACTTTGGATTTTTCTCTGAAGGAAATGTCAAGTCACTGGATGGTTTTGAGCAAAGAAGGAGCATATAGAGCATATAGAGCATATAGAGTGATATATGCTCCTTATATATGCAATATAATGCTTATATTATAAGCATATATCTTATCATATATCATAGACATACCATAATATACATATTGTAAGCATACATCTTATCATATGTCATAGAAATATATATAACAAATACAAGCTATATAAACATATATATAAGCTCTATTGTATATATCATAGAGGCATATAGATAAATGCTTAACAAGGAAATAGAATGTGGAGGACAAAGTTGAAATAAGAAGTCCTGATTAGAAGTGAAAGACAATGCTGACAAGAATGATGACCTGATAGGGGTAAAAGGTATGGTTTGGCTCGTCCCAGGGGCATATGCATGGTGAGAAGGAACCAGGCTCTGAGGTATTTCAAGGGAGAGTCAGGAGGGTATCGTGATGGATTAAACATTGCATATGAGAGAAAGTGAAAGGTTAAGAAGATTTCTAGGTTTTTTGTTTTGAACAACTGGAAGAATGGAGGTTGTTTCTATTAAAATTAGGAAAACTACAGCAAGAACAGTTTGGCAAGAAGGATAAAGTTTGGTTTTAGAGATCCTCATTTGTAACATGTATGAGACTTCCAAGGCTTTGCCACCTATTCACTGCACAGTCACAGGAAATCTATGTCACTGGGGAAAATCTGCCCTAAGTCATGTCACATGTTGGAAAAGCTCAAGCAAGCTTCTCTAATCCAACAGCAGCTCTGGGATTACCATAACAAGATTAGTGAGCACATCAATATATTCTTTGAGGTGGGGAGGAAAACATGGGTGGCAATGGGACGCATCTTCAAATTGTATTTACCTATAAGGATGTTTTTACTTACATTTTGTGTCAATGCACATTGTAAATCATACTGAATTTAATTTTTTCATACTTTTAATCATCTTTCACCTCTACTTCTCTACTGGAACCAGGAAATGCCAATGAATTATACATCAATTTAAGAAATACTTATTAAAATCTATGAGATGCTGGTAATATGTGGTAAGTGAGAAAAGCAGACTTCCTGTGAGACAACACATTATCATGGGAGAAGCAGACATTAAACAAATAACAAAAATCAATATATAATTCTAAAGGAAAGAATATGAAATATGATGAAAGATGGTAGCAGAATGAAATTTAGATTCATTGCAAGGGTGTAAGAGCAACCTTTAAGGAAGAAACATTTAACCTGAGACCTAAAGAGAACATAAGAAAGAATCAGCTAGACAAAGTGTAAATGTGTTGCTTCAGTATTGGGTGCACACAACTGGGATTAGGGAAAGTTCAGAGATAGATACAGTATGAAAATTCATTTAAAAGGGATTGAAACAGCTGAAGTGGTATATAAGTGTATATTATTATAAGTGTATTATTATTAATGATTACACTGATGGTGTCTAAATGTCAGGAAAATTTATGTCTGGATGAAAACATAGGTAGTACAGAATCTCTGATTGCAACCACGTAACTATAACAACAAGTAGTTCAATTTCGTATTTCAGAATACACTGCGTCACTGCGAGGAGCCAGAGCAAACACTACAGGAGCCAAGACCTGGAAGGAGCAGGTAAATTGTGAAAATACTGATGCTGGTGCCTGTGGAAGGCCATTCCACTGACCAAAGTCATTATTAAGATATGCTAGTGATAGATAACAGATTGACATCCACACAAGCTGAGTGTGGTTTCAGGGACCCTGGTTACAGGGATCCATAAAGCCATCAGGTGGCCACTGGAATTGTTTATGAGTTGTGACAGTAGCAAAGAGCAAGGATTCACTTCCTATTATTTTCTACTCTTTTTTTTAAATATACTTTAAGTTCTGGGGTACAAGTGCAGAACGTGCAGGTTTGTTACATAGGTATACACATGCCATGGTGGTTTGCTGCACCCATCAAAGTGTCACCTACATTAGGTATTTTTCTTAATGTTATCCGTCCCCTAGCCCCACTCACCAGAACAGTCCCCAGTGTGTGATGTTCCCCACCCTGTGTCCATGTGTTTTCATTGTTCAGCTCCCACTTGTGAGTGAGAACATGTGGTGTTTGGTTTTCTATTCTTGTGATAATTTGCTGAGAATGATGGTTTCCAGCTTCATCCATGTCCCTGCAAAGAACATGAACTCATCCATTTTTATGGCTGCGTAGTATTCCATAGTGTATATGTGACACATTTTCTTTATCCAGTCTATCATTGATGGACATTTGGGTTGGTTCCAAGTCTTCACTATTGTGAATAGTGCCACAGTAAACATATGTGTGCATGTGTCTTTATAGTAGAATGATTTATAATCCTTTGGGTATATACCCTGTAATGGAATTGCTGAGTCAAATGGCATTTCTAGTGCTAGATCCTTGAGGAATCGCCACACTGTCTTCCACAATGGTTGAACTTATTTACACTCCCACCAAGAGTGTAAAAGCATTCCTATTTCTCCACATACTCTCTAGCATCTGTTGTTTCCTGACTTTTTAATGGTTGTCATTCTAACTGGCATGAGATGGGTATCTCATTGTGGTTTTGATTTGCATTTCTCTAATGACCAGTGATGATGAGCATTTTTTCATATTTTCTACTCTTGAATATGACTTATAAAATCCTTTAGAGATTGGTCTTGACTAACTTCTTCAATTTTATTTCCTTCCACTCTTTTACCTCTAATGTAGTGTTTTTGTCACACCAAACTCCTTTTTATTTCCAAATGTATCATACTTTTTCTCAAACCTAGGACATTACGTATTCTCTTCTGTCAATGCTCTCTGTTTATCCCCTTCTTTGACATACCAAACTTGTACCAAACTTCCATGTGTCAACTTAGATATTTCCTTCAGGAAATATCACCCTTCAAAATCTTAACTCTCGATTTGAGGGACCTATTCTGTGTGCTCACAGGAGTCTACAAAGCACTTCTGTATTGTAATTAACAGTGATCAGGAATCGTGATTATAGATAAATACAATTATTATGGATAAATATAATTCCAGGTTCAACATTCTCTTCGCTTGAATCTGGGCTAATCAGAGGGCCTCACTTTTAGCCAAGAGAATGTTCCAGATGTGATGCTCCATGACCCCTGGCACTGTAGCAGAAAAGGTGATGCAGGCTCCATCCTGCACACTGTTGGAGGCAGAATTCTTTACTGGTACCCCAAGTTTCCTTGCCCTCATCCTGAGGACTTCACACCTGTGGTTATGTTATGTTATATGCAAAAGGAAAATTTTTAAACATAATTAAAAGTATCTATATTAGTCTTCATATTGATCAACAGGTTATCTGGCCGGGCCTGACCTAATCACATGAAACCTTTAACATCATAGAAATTTCTTTTGTCTAGCAGCAGAATAAGAATTTACAGAGACGTGAAGCATGGTGGGGATTTGAGGTGACAGATCCTGATGCTAATTGCAATGTTTGAGGAATTGTCCGAGTGTCTGGGAGAAATTCCCGGGGACAGGGCTTCTGCTGGCCCTCAGGAGATGACAGCAGCCCTCCACTGACAATCAGAAAATGGCGTCCTCAGTTTCACAACCACAAGGGACTCAATTCTGCCAACAAAATGAGCTAGGAAGCCAGTTCTTCCTTAGAGTTTCAAATGAGAACACAGCTGGCCAAAAAGTTGGATGTGAAACTCTGAGTAGAGAATCCAGCCAAGACCGAACCCAGACTTTGGACAAACAGACTGGCGAGATATTAAGAGGCTGTTTTTCTGAGTCACGTCACACTCAATTTGTCATTATTTGTTACACAGCATAGAAAACTAATACTTCCTGAGTCACCATATTAAACATCTGAGTACCCCAAGATCATTATGCTATACGAAAGCTGGGAACACTTGGAAAGGCCACACACAGTTGTTCTAGATGACAGGCTCAGCTGAGGTCCCAGGCGACAGCCAGCATCAATAGTGAGACATGTGAGTGAAGACATCACCTAATGATTCTAGCTCCCAGACACGGAGAGATATTGAGCCATCATAACTTCCCAGCAGAAGATCGAGATATTTTGGAGCAAAATCAAGCCATGTCTGCTGTTTTCTGTTTTGATTCCAGGCCCACAGAATCAACGAGCCAAAATAAACGGCTCAGTTATAGGATAATTTGTTATAAAGCACTTGAAGCTAAATTCTGTCTATAACTGGGTATTGAGTAACTTACAGAACTTCATGTAGAATATAGAAGTAAAATGATTAAATTCAAACAGCCAGGAGTCTACATATGGGAAAGACATGTAACTGTACCATAAGACTGTTCTAGAATAGAAACCCCACAGTTATATACTTACAGCTCTGCATTTATGAGGCTTGTGACCAAAGATGAACCATACCACAACTACTCCAGAAGATACAAAAGCCCCTTCCCCTCTACCCTACTCCCCGAAAGAGCTGGTGTCCTGTGTTTCCTAACACGTGCTCCTCATACATACTTTCAAGACCACTAGGCAGAAACATTGACCATATATGGACAATTTGAAGCCAGGACATCTATAAATTATGTATTGTTTCAGCTTCCTATCTCTGTATTGTGGGAAAAGGAAGTAGACATTGAGAGTGAATGTAAATGAGCCCCAATATCTGTAATATCTGCCACAATATTATCCATTTGTTCGCAGCTACTCAGGAGGCTGGAAGATTGCTTGAGCCTAGGAGTTAGAAGCTGCAGTGAGCTGTGATGTTCCAGCACTCTTGGTGACAGAGCAAAATCCTGTCTCTAAAATATAATAAATAAATACATAAATAATATTATCCATATATTTATTCCTTCCTTGGAACTTAAGTACCTAAAAGGCAGAAGAGATTCTGTTCATCATTATATCCAGATATGTTGTAGAGTTACTGACACAGAGTTGGTGCTTAATAAATAAATATGAATAAATGAAGGGATATTTCTACTTCTTTAGAAATAGTTTTCTGTCTGGTTTGGCAAATCTCACTCAAACCACTTTAAGCATGCCTTACTAACAGAAACTATTTCTAAACATGTGTAATTCACCTTTGTGTTATCTTTGCTCACCCTGATTTTACAAGGAAGGCATTTTGTCATTCATATCTTAGTTTAACGTAATGTCCACAGAAAAATCTTACCAGACTACCTCCTCCTATTTGATGTTTAATATCATGTCCTGTTCCCCTGTCTTAATTCTCTATATGGTACATAGTCACAGATACTTTTGGATTTATTGATTGATTTCAGGTTATTTACATACTGATATAAACAGCATGAGAGCAACTACCTTGTTTATGGCTAACGCTGTGTCTGGCATATAGAACGAACTCATCAAATATGTAAAGAATGGACCAAATCCACCCCTCCAAACTTCACTTTAACTATCTTCCATCAGCTCTGGCTTTTTGAGTTTGAGTGGCCTTTTCAGTAAACATGTTTGAATTGACTTTCTTGCTTTACTGACCTATATTGTATGTTATTTATCTTCTAAAACAAAACTAGATTTGGATTGTATAAAATAATTGAATTATCTTGGAGACAATCCTAAAAACCACCTTCCCACTGCACATTCACCTGGCTGTGAACTCTCCTTGCCTTAGTCCATGGACTTACACAAAGATGAAGAAAAGCGCTGGCAACAAGTGACCTGAGCCCAGGATGACAGCTGGCAATAGAGATAGGAGTATCCTGGAAGAATATGGGAAAAAATATGTCTCATGGTTGAGGAAAAGTGAAGCTCTTAAAACTGAAAGACAAGTCAGAAATAAAATAAAAGCTAAAGTGTTCTGAATATAAAGCCCAAGGTACTGGCTAATTTCAGGCTGATCAAATGGAGGCTTAGATTCGGTGAATGGGCCCCTATTAGAAGGGCAGAGGTGCCTAAATCACTTGAGTTTTAGATCTGCGGATGAAGAAAACACATGTCCAAATCCTCATATTCTCTTACACAGCCTCCCTTCCTTGAAGACCAGTAGAGCACTGAGAGATGAAAGCTGTTTCTAAATATGTTCAATTCACCTTTGTTTTATCTTTATTTCCCCTGATCTTCACATAGAAGGCATTTTGTCATTCATATCTCAGCTTAAACATAATATCCATAGAAAAACATTAAGGACCAATGGAGCACTGAGAGATAAATTGGGCCCAGCTATAGGAAGAAAAAAAAAAGAAGAATCTGGACTCCAATGACCAGGCAGGGTCTTTATATATATATGTGTGCATATGTATGTATACATACATACATATGTATATGTATGCATACATATACACATACATACATATACATATATATGTATGTATACATACATATACACACACATATATACATATATGCATATATGTATATGTGTGTGTGTGTATATATATATAGGAAGTGAGAGAATCTTCCAATAATTCTCTTAGATAATATTAGATAGTATTTTCCCCTTGAGAGTTGAAAGGGGAGAAAAGCGTTTTAAATATTTAGATTTCTAATATTCAGTAATCATTTTACAAATGATTTTAAAAGAAATGATATTTAACGTCCATTTAAAATTCAAAAGCTCATTTTAATTTTTTTTTAGAAATACAAATTCCAATTATTCACAAGTACACAAAAACTTAATTTTCTTGACAATGAAATTCGCTTAATATGTAAGTATACCTATAAAATTATAAAATGAAATTTATTTTTTGTAGCTGCTGTACAGTGACAATTAGTGAATTAAACTTGTTTGTTAAAACACACATTTTTGAGAACAATATTATAGTTTAAGAGATTTATAATTTTATACAGAAGAGCACCACACATACGATAATATAAATAAAAATGTGTTTAACTGTAACCTTATAACTTATATGGTTGTTTAATATTATATATCCATGAAAAGTGTTCTTCAATATAGTGCAACACAAATTTTCTAAGCAACCTGGTATTGTGCTAGACTGAAGAACCTTTGCAATTGAATGACTATATTAGAAGATCACTTGTTACATTGCTTCAAGTATTCAAATTAATTTAAAAAAACTATTTAAACTATAGAGTAGGTAATAATATCTAATACCTATCTATAAGCCCAATAATGAGGATTAAATAAATTAATATATGTAGAGAGATTTGAACATGCTTAGTGACTAGCATGAAGTATGTTCTACTTATTGTTATCACAATTATTACTACTACTGTTTACATTAATGCTATTAGTAATAGCATAATAATGAAGAGCTTATAAGAGCAGGTAGATAGATTTGGATGACTAACCCTTATTAGATGCTCAGAACACTATCTAGCACAGTGCCAGAATTTAAAGTTTATATACCAGAAATTGAGTTTTATCTCAGAGTAGCAAGATTAAACAGAATTGGCAAACTACAATGGTAAGCCATTATATAGGAGTAAGGACTTTTTATTCAGAAAATGAATAAATATAATCATTTATAATTTCTTCATTTGCAGAGTCAAAGCAAAATCCTATAGCGACTATTGTCTTCTTTAGTACATACTTATATGGCACCTCCAACTGTATATTATTGAATTGTTCATAGAATTTTTCACTATATTTTCTGTAGGTTACTATACTGAGTGAATGTTTGCTGAGTAGTTGAATGAGCTAATGTAATGATGTACTCAATGAGCATGATTAATTGGCCTTCTAATGGATAATATACTTTATGTGATTAAAATTTTTGATTTATATCAGTTCTCATAGTTGATTATTTATTTAATATTAACACTTAAATTAGTAGTGTTTGATTTATATCAGCTCCACCTATGGTTATAGGGACATAAACTAAGAGAAAATAGATCATTGCTTGGCATGGTGTAAGTCAACAAAATGACTTAAGAATCCTGAAAAATTTTTTAAATTATCCTTTGCTCATTCTTTGTATCATGCTTACTTCCTATATGAATGTTTTAAAAAAGACTCTTGATCATATTACGTTTTTCTGTAAATAGTCCCAAACTTAGTATGATTTAGAAGCCTAATAAAATATAAACTGAAAGACTCATAGCCTAATACCAAGTAAAGTTGATGTCCTGTTCATTAAAACTTTAGTAACCATATTGCTTCTAGTCTTCCTGCCTGAAGGTAAAAATTTCAGCCTGTTAGAAAGCCAAGGAATAGACCTCATGTAATATGAACTTATTAAAGGTGGTCACATACATAAATTAAATGCAACTATGTAATAGTCCTGTCTGTAAGTGTCCTGAGAAAGATATTATGTTAAGAGTTATAATTATATCCAATAATAAATATTATTTCTGTAGGTGGAATATCAGTGGTTAGTGGGTAATATGCCTTCAAATTTAACATAAAGTTAAACATAAAAAGCAATTTCTAACAACAGATTATAAAACACTCCTTAAATACCTTTCATTTTATGGGTGTGTGTGTGTGTCCTCTTTTTGGATGGGAAAACTAGACTCTAAGATACCTTCTTTCTGATAGTAATGGCTGCATATTATACACGTTGTCTCAGTAATATGGAAAAAACTTTAAATAAGAATGTCAAGTTGGCCTCAAGCACATCCAGGAGCCTTTCCTGAGAGTCATCCATATTACAAAGTCTAATATATTGAGTACACTTCTCCCAAAGTGGTTAGCAAACTAAATGCATGACCTGAAATTCAGACAAGGCCTTGCAAGAGACCTTATGCTATTTACTATGGCACCAACGATCCCGGGTCTCAGTTGAATGGTCCAGGAATGAACTCACAGTGGGAAATAACTTTTACTGGGGATTTTTGAACTGGATTGAATACATAACGCTGACTCCCTTCCAGGGGCTAGACTGAGATTTTATTCCTGGGCATTAGTGCTCACATTTCTGCCATGTAGGTGTAGGGTAATCGGTGTGAAGAATCAGAGAATAAAGCTCGCACCAAGATTTTCCGAAGTGAGTAATGGGTAGAGGAGAAAACTGCCCGCATTTGAATCCTTGGTTTTGTTTTTTTCCTGCTAACCAGCCACAGTGCTGTTTTTGCTCTAGTTACATAGAATAAAACAGGATTCTTTCAATAAACTTCCCTTTTGGTGACAGTGTCAGGTTTACCTTCTGTTATTTTCAAACAACAGAGCCTTGCTACTCAAAGGATTGATCGCTTCTGTTTAATTAGTTCAAAAGTTATATGCTAGTCTATACTATTTAATAAATATTAATTATGTGAAGGATTCTTACAAAGTAGGGAGAATATAGACTTGAAAAAAGAGAAATACACCTATTTCATAGAATGTACATTCTAGACAGGAACAAAACATGAAATAATAATTAACTAATTTTCATAAGTACTCCGGAAAGGAAAAACATTGCATTATGAGAATGAACATGAACTACATATGGAAAGTTAGGGAGGTTTCCTTGATGTTTCAATGTTTAGGCAGAGCTTGGAAGTCTGATTTCACACCATACGTGGTGAAAATTCTAGTTTTTTTTTTTTTTTTTTTTTTTGACAATCAGTTTAATATATTTTGGAATACTGACTGTGAAGAGGTTGAGGAGAATCCCTGCTCTTCAATCTTACTGTGAAATTTGGAAAAAGTCACCTCTAACTTTATTGGATTCATTTTTCAAGATGGAAAGTAAGAAAAATCCAATCTTTCATCTGCTGATAAATTCTGATTATATTTTTCAGGGTGCTGTTTGAGTCCATAAATATGTTTAGAGTAAAATAATTATTTTTATGAGATTATGAATCGCTTTAGAGAAATTATAGCATTTTCTTTTGTGTTATATCCCCAAAATGATGCACAGGGCTGGAAATTAACAACGTGTTTGAGAATAAGTCATATTCAAGGTCTTGGAGGATGGATGAGGGCCTTAAATTAAATAAGACTGAGAAAGACATGGGACAGTCACAGGAGAAAAAGATATATTGCCCTACTTCAAAGTTTTTACTCAGAAACATTAGAGTTTATGCAGTGTCTAATAATTTCTTCTCCCATATACCATTATTTACAAAAATGAAGTAAAACCATTTAACTAGGGTTGTGGATAGTTGTTGTCATCATTTGCATGTCAGGATCCTAAATCATCAATGACTGAGCTTGTACTGTGACTTTCTTGTTTTACTGAAGTCTTGTTTAATACCAACATTTTTTTCTGCCTCCTTCCCTTCATTTCTTCTTTACTCCCACTTTCATTTCTTCTTTCAACAAGTACTTATTGAACACTACTATTTGCAAGAACAGGCCCTAGCAATATAGTGATAAACAAAACACAAAGTTCTAGTTATTAGGGAATTAATAATTTATGAACCAGTAGAGGAAGTAGATATTAATAAACTAGTCACAAACCAAAGCATTTGTGTATTTATGTCTTTAAAGCTCAGAGACACGGTGTTCAAAGTAAAATTTATTTACACTTCTATTTATTTCTCAACCCTCTTCTTCAGTGGTAACAGAAAATATAGTCTTACAAATTCAAGATAGTGAGCACTACTGGTTCTGTCAATTTATTATTCTTTTTATCTTCTTATTTTACTTCCCGTGCAATGATTTAAAATCCAGAGAAAATTCCATATAATTCTACCTCATTTGGAAAGATGTCTGCACCATGGTCAAGGGAAGTTATTCATGCTAGAGCCTGGAAAATATGCTACCTTTTCATTCTCCATTTCCAGGTTGAAATTACCGTATTTCTGCCTTCTTCTCTGAGTCATGGAATCCCTTCAAAATTGCTCATAAAATTCAGGCATCTTCTGTATCTCTCTTAGGAGAGGAATCTTAGGATATTCCTTTTCATTGACTTAGGGTACTACACATTTGGGAGGTCAAAGTAGAAAGAAATTTACGGTACATTTTACTTCTTCACTTCCTAGATCTGCCTTGATGCCATTTCTCTTTAACTCTGTGTATTCCATATAAGTAATTCTCCCATATAAGAAATTTCCCAGATTTGCAAATAGAAAAGAGAATTAAGATGCTTTTGCTTTTTGATTTCTAAATTTCAAAGCTGTTTTCTCTTTTTTAAAATTTATTAATGTTTTCTAATACCATGAATGTACGGATGTTAAAGTAAACCATATTTGTGGAATTAGGTGTGAAAGTGAAATTTGTTTTCTTATGCATATCTAGTATGCCAACTTTAACTTGTGCAAAATTTCATTGCAAAGTTTTAGAAATAATGTCAAATATATGTTTGATATTATACATAATAGATGAGTAATAAATGCTAATAATTATTATAATGATATAATTGAGGCCTATAATATTTATAACATTGATATTATATAAACAATTGGTTAATATAATTATCAAGTGTATGTTTGATTATACATATATTTTAAATATGTTCATAAGGTTGTGGGGTTTTATTTTGTACTTTAAGTTCTGGGATACATGTGCAGAATGTGCAGGTTGGTTACATAGGTATACAAGTGCCATGCTGGTTCGCTGTACCCGTCAAATCATCATTTATATTAGGTATTTCTCCTAACACTATCCCTCCCGTACCCTTCCCCCTGACAGGCCCCATTGATGGGCATTTGGGTTGGTTCCAAGTCTCTGCTATTGTGAATAATGCCACAATAAACATAAGTGTGCATGTGTCTTTATAGTAGAATGATTTATAATCTTTTGGGTATATACTCAATCATGGGATTGCTGGATCGAATGATATTTCTAGTTCTAGATCCTTAAAGAATTGCCACACTGTCTTCCACAATGGTTGAACTAATTTACACTACCACCAACAGTGTAAAAGCCTTTCTATTTCTCCACATCCTCTCCAGCATCTGTTGTTTCCTGACATTTTAATAATTGCCATTCTAACTTTCATGAGATGGTATCTTATTGTGGTTTGATTTGCATTTCTCTAATGACCAGTGATGATGTGCTTTTTTTCATATTTGTTGGCCACATAAATGTCTTCTTTTGAAAAGTATCTGTTCATATCCTTTGCCCACTTATTAATGGGGTTGTTTGTTTTTTTTTCTTGTAAATTTGTTTAAGTTCTTTGTAGATTCTGGATATTAGCCCTTTGTCAGATGGATAGATTGCAAAAACTTTCTCCCATTCTGTAGGTAGCCTGTTCACTCTGATGATAATATCTTTTGCTGTGCAGAAGCTCTTTAGTTTAATTAGATCTATTTGTCAATTTTGGCTTTTG
Source organism: Chlorocebus sabaeus (assembly GCF_047675955.1). NCBI lineage: Eukaryota > Metazoa > Chordata > Mammalia > Primates > Cercopithecidae > Chlorocebus > Chlorocebus sabaeus. The sequence continues at coordinate 21,829,166 of NC_132930.1, read as the reverse complement.
TTGCAGTTGCTTTTGGTGTTTTAGTCATGAAGACTTTGTCCATGCCTATGTCCTGAATGGTATTGCCTGAGGTTTTCTTCTAGGGCTTTTATGATTTGAGGTCTTACATTTAAAACTTTAATCCATCTTGATTTAATTTTTTGTATAAGGTTTAAGGAAGGGGTCCAACTTCAGTTTTCTGCATATGGCTACCCAGTTTTCCCAATGCTATTTATTAAGTAAGGAATCCTTTCCCCATTGCTTGTCTTTGTCAGGTTTGTCAAAGATCAGATGGTTGTAGATGTGTGGTGTTATTTCTGAAGCCTCTGTACTGTTCCACTGGTCTATATATCTGTTTTGGTACCAGTACCATGCTATTTTGGTTACTGTAGTCTTGTAGTATAGTTTGAAGTCAGGTAGCATGATGCCTCCAGCTTTGTTCTTTTTGCTTAGGACTGCCTTGGCTCTATGGGCACTTTTTTGGTTCCATATGTAACTTCAGGTAGTTTTTTTTCTAATTCTGTGAAGAAAGTCAATTGTAGTTTGATGGGAATAGCATTGAACCTACAAATTACTTTGGGTAGTATGGCAGTTTTCACGATATTGATTCTTTCTATCCATGAGCATGGAATTTCCATTTGTTTGTGTTCTCTCTTATTTCTTTGAGCAGTGGTTTGTAGTTCTCCTTGAAGAGGTCCTTCGCATCCCATGTAAGTTGTATTCCTAGGTATTTTATTCTATTTGTAGCAATTGTGAATGGAAGTTCACTCATGATTTGGCTGTTTGTCTATTATTGGTGCATAGAAATGTTTGTAGTTTTTGCACATTGATTTTGTATCCTGAAGCTGTTCTTTCTACATTATGGCAGTCTCCATCTCTCATTCCACAATTTTCAGACTTGAGAGGAGCTAATATACATAGTACATACATTGGTAATCCACATAGATGACTCCTCAATTCTTCCATCTCCAACCCTCTCCTCCATACATGGAGGAGGAAACTTATATGATTCCTCATTTTTTCCCAATTCTATTTATTCTCCCATTTAATGATGAAATTTTCACTCAGATATTTGATGTTTATTATTTAAAAGCCAGGCTTTGAAATCGCAAGCCTGTTTGTTGTTCAAAAATGTGTGCCACTTGCAATTCAAGTGTTATGTCAAGATCTGTCTTATACTAAGAATGTCAAGAAAGTAATATAGGCCAGGCGCGGTGGCTCACTCCTGTAATCCCAGCACTTTGGGAGGCCAAGGCATGTGGATTGGAGATTGAGGTCAGGAGATTGAGACCATCTTGGCCAACATGGTGAAATCCCATCTCTACTAAAATACAAAAAATTAGCTGGGCATGGTGGTGCATGCCTGTAATCCCAGCTACTTCAGAGGCTGAGGCAGGGGAATTGCTTGAACCCAGGAGGCTGAGGTTGCAGTGAGCTGAGATCTTGCCACTGCACTCCAGCCTGGTGACAGAGCAAGACTTCGTCTCAAAAAAAAAAAAAAAAAAAAAGCAAGTAATGTAAAACTACAAGTTAAAAAAAGTGACATTCTTAACTTACACAAGCTTTAACACTGAGGATATGACATATAGAAAGATACCTGCTGATAGAAATATGTAAGAAATTGTAAGGAAATAGGCACAAAATAAACCTCAGGCAATGTTAAAATTTTTTCTCTTAGTACCATAAAAAACAGATGTAGTATACTAAACAATTGCATATGAAAGAGACAGTAACTGAGCTCCCTACTTCTCTGAAAAAGTGATATTTATGCTTAAACTTGAACAATGAGTGTGCATTATTTATGAAAAGCAAAGAGGTACAGATCGGGGAAGGTAGACTACTCAGAAAATATTAGATCAAATATGGCCAAAGGGAAAGAAATTTTGTTTTCAGGGAACTAAGAAACAGTGTAGGGGGAGCACAGGAAGTGAGCAGGTAACTGTCACAGATGGGACCCCTGGGATGGCACAGGGCTTAGAATCATGTAAATTGCTAAAATACTTAGATTTAATTCTAAAGACAATGAAATTCATTCAGAATTTTTAACAGGTAGAAAGGATATGATTTAAACTTTGAAACTGTGTGATCACCACAACTCTGAGGCATGCTCCTAGAATCACAGGAAGATGGGCTGACCTCTTCCTGTATAGATCCTTTTTTAAGGGACGTGCTTTAATTTTGGGCTCTAACCTACTGTCTTTAATGTGTCTTCAAACCAATTATTTCTTATGAATTCTATGTAGAGACAGAGTTCTACAGATGCATGTAATGGCTGCAAAGGTCCCTGTATCGGCTGACCAGTTTAATACTCGGGATACTGTATTCCATTGCTCTGGTGTGATGGTAAAATCGTGCTTTTTCTTACATTCTGTATGTGTGTACACCTTTCTGAGGTTCTTAGCTTCACATAATGCATGTATTGCCTATCTGTGACTTCATCTCCTATATGTGTGTTTTTTTCACATAGAACACCCTCATTTAATTGTGCATGTTGTATGCATTTGTATGTTTTCTCAATTTATAGCTTAGAAGGGAAACATTCAGAATGATATAGTAGGAGTAAATGATGAAATACTGTTATGTCACCTTATCTTATCAGCAGTATAGAAAAAAATGGCAAGTATGGATAATCATAAAAGAAGCAGAGAACTGACACTGTACTTTATGAAGAAGAAAATATAGTTTCTAAGGCCCAGGAATTGAGGCACATTTTATTTTCATGAGATGAGTTTCAGAGAAATCCTAGTATGTCGAGTTGAATTACTTTTTATGATCATAAAACATCTTAACATATTTAAAGGGATTACTGCCCATTGGCATTAATAAATTACAAATGAAAATGAAGTGTCCATTGAGAAGACATTTAGGATTTGGATACTAAACTTTAACTTATGATATGGAAAAAGTCAAATGATACATTAATTAAATTAATATCTGGCCCTACACTAGGAGGAAGGAGCAGAAGAGAAGTTAGAAATATTAGCATAAATGTTAGAGTTGAGGCTCAGCATAAAAATATATAATTTTTGTCAAATTTAAAAAAAGGATTAGCCCAGTGGAGCTAACAGCATAACAAAATAGATGATCAAACTGTAACTTCAGGTTCTAAAGTTCTTTAGTTTTATTTCTGCAATATAATATAAACTTTAAATTAAACAATTAAATGAAGATATTTTGGATATTTCTATCTTCAAATATGATGTTTTAGATTCTGCATAATTTCAAAAGAATTAAATGGAAAGGTTCATTTTAATGTATTGGTAAATCATCTGTACAACTGAACACAATTTAGTTTTATTATCTATATAAACTTACTTGAAATGTTTCCTTTTTAGGAAAAAACTAGTCCAACATATACATAACATTAAATATTATTTTAGAAACCCAAAAATGTATCATTTGGTTGTGTGTTCCAATTTTTTTCTATAGTTTAGATAAAAATGTTAGCAATTATTTAAACTTTACTGTAAATCAAAAGTGTGAAATTAAATTTGTATAGTTGAAGTAAAATCTACATGTAATGCTGTTGGAAGACTGCCTAAGGATAAATATTAAACAATTTCAACATCTTCTTAGAAATGACTCTTATACAAGAAATGAAGAGTCTTTCTTCCAAAAAATTGTCCAACTTTAGATCAAAGTGTGAAATGTTTTAGAGGCTAAAACTATTTTAAAAACTAATTTTTCAAAGCAAGATTTTTACAAGATAAGCTTATATACATTAGTAAGTTAATTATAAACATAGTTCAAAGTAGTTTTTTTCATTGAAAGTATTATCAATTTATTCTTTACATGAGTTCAAATGAAACCATATTTCTGTAACATAAAACACAACAAAACATTCTGAATATTTGAATGTGGTGAATATGTATATTGCAACAAATTTTCTTTACTTTTCATTAGACTATCTCCATAAGAATTATTATGGTCCTTTTCAGTAATATTTGCATTATTGTTACTATAAAACTTTCTGCTATTTTATATATTTAGCTCATTTTTCTATTATTTTATTAATAGAGTACTTTGATTAACATAAGCTGGCTAAATAAAATAGTACTGTGGAATTTGCTCTCAAATAGATTTTACTCCAATAAATATTTTAATGATACTGATTGTCTCTTAGAACAGCATATGAGACATTAGAAAATAAATAAATAGATATAAATCCAATCTAAATGTAATAGTTTTGTTTCTCTAACCAATAATATTTCATAATATGGAATTTTTCTCATATGAGAAAGGTGATAGATTATATTCGGGAAATTTTTAATAAGATGTTTTTGCTTCTTTTTGTGTATCAGTATGTGCTTAATATGTCATTAGTATTTCATAACATTTTTGTGTTTTATATTGCTTATATTCTCATACATAAACTTTTATTTCTGCAAATGAAAATGCTTGCAAAAGCTAGTTAGTAAAAATATAGTATGTTCTTACAGGCACATGGTAATTTAAATGCCTTAAAATTATTCAAAACTAACTTTTATAAAACTTACAAATACAAAATAATTGGTTTCACCTTAACCCTACACCTGGTATCCATATATACACGCTGTAAAGCACTGTTTGGTTAGTTTTCATATATTTGGGTTTTAGTATATTTTATGTAAACATAAAAAGAACTTTTTACTTCTATATTTCAATATTCTTCATCACCAATGTATTAGAGAGAAGTATTCTGATAAACGTAGGCATTTTGTGCAAATATAAATGTAAAATAAGTAAAATATGAATGCTTTAATTGACAAGAATGGCATTTAGTAAGAAGGGAGGTGGCATTTTGTGCAAATATAAATGTAAAATAAGTAAAATATGAATGCTTTAATTGACAAGACTGGCATTTAGTAAGAAGAGAGGTGGTAAAGCAAATCATATTTTCTCTTCATACTATTTGTATACATATGAATAACTGTGTAATGGGAATGTATTAGTTGTTTATTGCAGCATAACAAATTATCCCAGAATTTAGGGGCTTAAAGCAGCATACCGTCATGAATTTACACTTTTGTGAGTCAGTAATCTGGGCGTAATTTAGCCGCGTCCTCTGATCATGAGTCTCTCATAAGGCTGCAATCAGTGTTGGCCAATGCTCCAGTCATCATAAGCCTTTCCTTGGGGAAGATTTCGTTCCAAGCTCTCTCACAAAGTTGATGGCATGACTGGTTCCTCCTGAGCTTTTAAGCTGCAGGATTCAGTTGTTGACTCGTCTAAGTGTTGGCTGGAGGCTGTCCTAACTTCTCTCCATAAGTCACCTCATAACATGACAGCTGGCTTTATCAAATTGATCAAGTGAGAGAGAGCAAGAGTGCCAACAAGATGGAAGTAGCATCTGTCACCTCTGTCATATTTTGCTTATTAAAAGAAAGTTACTATGCCCAGCCCACATTCAAAAATAAAGAATTATACAAAGGTGTAAATACCAGGAAGCAGGAATATTTGAAGGCCATTTTCAGAGTATCCCTACTATAAGAGTTGTGTAAATATATGTCTACTGCAAAAATTTTTCCAAATTTCTATGAGTGAGAAATCTTGATCCCTATTAGCCATCTGGAAGATCCTCACAAGAGAAAATATTAGGAAATCACATTTTTTGGCCAATTAAATGTTAATGCCATTCTTCAAATAACATGTTCATGTGCATATTATGTAAGGAACTCATCAACACAATCTGTCAAAAATAAAGTTGCACTACAAGGTAGCTATTCACTAAAATGATCCTGTTCAATATTATAGAATGATGTAAATGAAGAAGTTCTGTCCAGTTAAACACAGATTCCATTCCTCAGTTGCATTTGTCTTGACTTGCAGAAATTTTTCTGTTGCTTTCTTTTATCTGGATTGTATACATAGTGCAGAAAAGAAGATAATAAAATTTATCACTGTTAATTTTTCACATCCAAAGAATATGCTACAATGAGAATCCATATTTCTTAGATGGAGAAGCCATCTAACTTAAAAACCCAGTGTATTTAATAGTGCCTTGTACACTAATGGGTACAGCCAACTCAGGTCAAAAATAAGAATGCCTATTCAGGAAAGATTCTTTTAGACTTACCCAACTACTGTTAGATAAATTCCTAGAAAATGCAGGAAGATACAGAACATTATTCTTTCCATGCTGAGTGATTCATTAATGTTCAACTACCTTTGATGATAATGGAACTATCCATGCACATTATTGGAAAAATGTAGCCCTGGAGAGTTAAACAATCGTAATGCAGGGAATAATGTGTCTCAGGAGCGAATGTATGACCTACTCACTATATTAACTTTGTATTGTCTTTGCTTCTATGATTGCTTAAGAAAACCTATAAAAAGGGTTATTAATATTTTAGAGAAGTGTTGGAAAGGCTACTACTCTGAATTTATAAAGAAAATTGAGCAAACGACAAAAGACTTTACATTAAAAAGATATTCCTACACTGGGATATTTGCACAGTATATATTCTTTGATGTTAGCATATGATCACATTTGATTATGAACTATTTACAAGAGGAGTTTGTCTACACAGTTAAGTTGTATTGTTAAATTAATGGATCGATCAGTTTTATTACTTCCTACTATGTTCCAAATACTATTTGGTAATGCATAGAAAACCATGACAATTACTTTGAAGATGTCAGAATTATATTAACTAAAATGTGTGTGTTATTCTAGCATATGTAAATGAATTGAACCTTTGCAAGGGTAATATTATCTTCCTGATATTTCTTTTAAATAGTAATTTCAAGATTACAGAGCTTCTAACAGGGCATAGCAGGAAGAATTGTCAGTTCACTGTTTCATTTAACTGTAAAACAGAGGTTTTCTGAAAGTCATTCATGGACTACCTGATGGGAATTACCTGAACTATGTAAAAATGCATATTCTAGACACAAACATAACAATTACACACCAAACTCTCAAAGGACAGCCAGAAAATTTCCATTTCAGCCAGGTTTCTGTGAAATTATTATACACCGTAAAGCAAGAGAGCCACTTTCTTAGTTGTGCTGATCCTTACATCTTATCTGGAGTGATAAACCCTCATTTGTGAAACTAACAGTGAAAGTGTATTAGTCCGTTCTCACATTGCTATGAAGAACTGACTGAGACTGAGTAATTTACAAAGAAAAGAGGTGTAATTGACTCATTGTTCCTCAGGGTGTACAGGAAGCCTGACTGGGGAGGCCTCAGGAAACTTACACTCTTGGAGGAGGGCAAAGAGGAAGGAGGCATGTCTAATATGACAGGAGCAGAAAAAAAGGGAGCAAAGAGGGAGGTGCTACAGACTTTCAAACAACCAGATCTCTTGAAAACTCACTCACTATCATGAGAACAGCAAGGAGGAAATCTGTCCCATGATCCAACCACCTATCATCAGGCCCTCCCTTCAGTAATGGAGGTTTACAATTTGACATGAGATTTGGGTGGGGACACAAATCCAAACCATATCAGAAGGCTTGAAAGAAATGGGATATTAAGAAATAGAAAACCGGAAAGTGGTAAAGTGCCCTTAAATGCACTGCATTTGGTTTATTAATATCAATTATTGAAAATTTGCCATGTGTCAGGTACTGTACTAAGCACTTTAGGTAAAAACCGAACTTAAATCTAAAAAGAGAGAAGTTTTGAATTCTCAATTTACAAATGAAGAAACTGAGACCAGGACAGGTATTGACCTGATCACACAAACTGTCATCAGAGGAGACATTCAAAACAAGGTAAATTTCATTTACATACCCAGGTTCTCAACTTCTGTGATACCCTGGAGAGAACAATGTGGCCTGTAATGGTAAAAGAAAGTTTCACTGGAAAATATAACTGAGTTTGGGTATGTAATTGAGTTTGGGTATGAGAAGTGGGACTCACCATAGACACTGAAGAATGACTGAATTTAAATAAGTCTAGTAAAGGAGGGAGAACATTCCTGCTCTGCCCAACTATGTAAGTAAATTAATTTAGGCATAATTGTGATGTTATGTGGCACCAAATATTGAAGTACAGAGCAGTAGTTAGAACTGCCTTCCTATCGAAAAGATTGAACATTTCTTTGGTGGTTCAGATGTGAGAAATTTTACCACCAACAATTTGAGGAAAGGAAAATCTTGTTTATATGACAGTGCTTGAATAGAATCTTTCTCTCTATATATATATTTATTGTTATATCTGAAACATCTAAAGCACTTGACTACTCCATTTTTGAAACTCTGTTCATCTCAGCCTTCAGAGATCTCCTTCCATTTGATTTCCATTCATCTCTCTATTTGTTATCAATCTCCTTTATTCATTTTTGGGCTTATCCCTTAAATATAGGTTTTATTCTGCAAGCTGTTCAAATATGGACTCCAATTCTTGCACTGCAATTTCTGCAGTTCATTTCTTGAACTGCAATTAAATTAGGGTCTAAGATATTCAGTCTATATATAGTTTAATAATAACTATTCAAATGCTATCTCAGCCTTAATAGTCATTCTTTTTTTGGTTTTTAGCTGGCAGTGTCTCAAATTTTTGTAAAAAATTGTAGCACATTGAAAGATGATTTCATTCCTTTTCTAATGGATTGATTGAAGAATGTCATATATGAATATATGAATCAATCTTAGTAATTAAACATGAGCAGGAGATGAAGTTGTCTGGAGGAAGGCCAGAATGTTTCCAGAAAAGTTTTCTTTGTTGGTAAAAAAAAGAGAGAGAGATATATATAGAAAAATAGTCATTGTTCGTTACATGGGTATTGTCAGCTCTGAGTGCTATTCTGGGAACTCATGCATCCATCTTGTTTCCATGAAGAGAACTAGTCCAAGTGCAAACTGAAATGCCAAGGAAGGTGAAGAAACACACACACACACACACACACACAAACTGAAATGCCAAGGAAGGTGAAGAAAAAAAAGACAAAAATATATATATATATCCACAGTGATAATTTGAGTGACTGTTTCACCAACTTTGGAACTCAATCTTAAGTATGATATTATTTTTTTCTTATAATTTAAATTGCTGTTATCTGTAGTTTTCCCTTACTTGTAGCAAAAGGGATCCTTTCTGGGTTCCAATGGATAAAAGAGATCCATACAACCCTTGAAATTGTGAAATTTTTACATGTGCATATTTCTAAGAATGGAGTATTTAGTTTCCATGAGATATTTTTAAATGTATATAATAGTAATAAGTTCTTAAAATGTACTAATTGACGTATTGATGACCTACAAATATGCATCTTCTATATCATTCTCATTAGTTTCATTAACTTCACCCATTCCTCTCTGCTACTAAGGTACTGTTTCTTAATGAAATTCAATCATGTTACTTTACTACTTAAACTGCTATTCTATTAATAATCTCCTAGGGTGTGTGTGTGCCTTACAAGGGTAAAAAGTCATATAGCCTGCAATTTTAGATTTTCGATTTCTTCATAAGTTCATTAAATTATTCTATTCTTAAAAAAATCAATGGAAAGGCATCCAAAGCTTCTTGAGTGATGAACTTGGCATGAATAAGGAGAGAAGATAATAAAGTAGAAGGGTGGGCTCTCTGCAGCCCGTTATTTTCAACTTCTGCCTGTGCCAACAGAATGAAACTCCATTAGAGGGACATGTCCAAAAATACCAAGGTATGGTCATGATAAGAGTGTCTAGATAAGCTGAGAGAGTCAAGAAGAAACAGAGGATTCTGAACAGTAACTGAGAAGTGGAAAAATCAAGAAGTACTGTCTTTCAACTATGAAACAAACCTAACCCTTGAATGAGAAAGAGAAGTATGGAGAAAAGCTAACAAGTTATCTATCAAAACTCTGATCAATTTAAATCTCTTCTTGCAGAAATCCTGCAGAGCACAAGCTGATTGAATAGAAAGAGGATGGGAGAGCAGTCTCTCCTTGATCTGTCTGAGACATCACTTGTCTCCTCTTTCTTGAAGTTCAGCTACTTCAATGTAATGTGATGGTAAGGAGAGAAGAGAAAAATAATGAAAACGTGTTGCCTTTACAGTTAACAGGCAAGACTGCTGGTCTTAGCTCTGCTGGTTGTCCCATTCTCTGGACGATGGTGTCTGGATATTAACGCTGTCTCTGTAGTCAGCATTTAAACACTGGATGCCTGATGGGATGCTTTTCCTCTCTCAATTCTCCACTGAGGGTCATGTAGAATCTCCTTGTCACATACCCTGGTCGTTCCTTTCGGAGCCTAAATTCATGTACAACTATAGCCTTGAACCCTGAAGGCAGCCTCCTTACACTGGAAGGTTCCTGGAGGGCAGCTGCCATTTATGTGGGAGCAGTCCAGCTTCTCTGATGGCTCCCACTGTGTTGGAATAATTGAGAGTGGACACCTGTTTGTTCTCAGGTTGATGGCAGGAGCTGACTGTTCTCGGACAACAGAAGAAGGATCCCTTAACAGTGTAAAAAACTGTTTTATTGGCTGGATGCGGTGGCTCATGCCCATAATCCCAGCACTTCAGAAGGCTAAGGTGGGCGGATCATGAGGTCAGGAGTTTGAGACCAGCCTGATCAACATGGTGAAACACCATCTCTACTAAAAATACAAAAAATTAGCCAGATGAGGTGGCAGGTGCACATAATCCCAGCTACTGAGGAGGCTGAGGCAGGAGAATCACTTAAACCTAGGAAGTGGAGGTTGCAATGAGCCGAGATCGTACCATTGCTCTCCAGCCTGGGTGACAGAATGAGACTCCATCTCAAAAAAAAAAAAAAGTTTTATTTAACAAAAACAAAATAAAGAGGATTAACCCTTTCAAGCTGGGCTTACACACTGTTTTCTTGGAAACAAGAACTTTGTAAGGTTTTTCTATTCTTTTCAGTATTTTATTAGGGTTTATTTTGTGGATAACTGTAACATAAAGAAAAAGAAAGCATAAGTACCTATGTTTTCATGTTTAAAATTTATTCTATGGAAAATACACTGAAAACATTGCCTGTGAACCATTTATATACACATTTATAATTGTTTCGATCGTACATTTGTTTCTACTGGCAAGACTTACCTTCTGAAGCTTAAACTGTACCCATCACCTGTATTCAAACATGAATGGGAATATGCCCATAAATCTATTTGAAGAAAGTGTAATTGCCTGACAGGTTCTTCCTGTCCACTGCACAGAAAAAACCAGTATACTGAGAGACTGGTATTGCAGTAAAGAAAGAGTTCAATTAATAGGAGGCTGCCCACATGGAAGAACTGGAGTTATCACTCAAATCATTCTCCTTGAAGTCTTGAATATTAGGGTTTTTCAAAGGTAGTTTGGTGGGCCGGGGATCTGGGAATCAGTCATGCTGATTGGTTGGGAATGAGATCATAGTGGTGTGGTAAATAGTCTTCATGCACTGAGTCTGTCATTTAGTAAGGAGCCACAGGGCTAGCTGAGCCATGAGTCAGAAGTCCAGGTAGGGCCAATCTGAAAAAAACATTGTAAAAAACTAGTCTTACGTTCTAAAATAGTTATGTTACCTGTAATAGCAACTGGGGAAGTCAGAAATCTTTCACTCTCTGGTCACATAACTACTTAAGAGTAAGAGATTACAGAAACAATGCCTACATTTTAGCAGAATTCAGGCCCCTTCCATAATCCTAATCTTGTGGCCTCTCATTAATTTCACAAAGGCAGTTTCAGCCCCTACAGAAGGAGTAGGGGGTCAATTTTATGGAGGGGCTATGATTATCTTTGCTTCAAAGTTAAACTATAAATCAAATTTCTCCCACAGTTTACTCGGCCTACACCCAGTCATGAGTGAAGACAGCTAGACTGTGAAGCTAGAAGCAAGGTGGAATCAGCCATGATGGATTTCTCTCAGTCATACTGTTTGCAAAGGTGTTTCAAAAACATTGAAGGACTCTCTATTATTGAATGCATCCAAAGTGAAGAGGATAAGGAAGACTCAATGACCTCATAATAAAACCTTACTCCCTGCAAATGATGGATGATTCTTACCTCTGTTGTTTTATTTTATTTTATTTTATTTTATTTTATTTTATTTTATTTATTTATTTATTTGAGATGGAGTCTTGCTCTGTCACCCACGCTGGAGTACAGTGTCACTATCTCAGCTTACTGCAACCTTTGCCTCTTGGGTTCAAGCCGATTCTCCTGCCTCAGCCTCCTGAGAAGCTGGGATTACAGGCATGTACCACCACACCTGGCTGATTTTTGTATTTTTAGTAGAGATAGGGTTTCACCATGTTGACCAGGCTGGTCACGAACTCCTGACCTCAGGTGATCCACCCACCTCAGTCTCCCAAAGTGCTGGGATTACAGGCATGAGCCACCACGCCCAGCCAACATCTGTCATTTTTATAAAATGACATCAGTTATTTTATCTCCCAGTGGTGGCTCCTAGGTTCTTGCTCTTTTGTTTACAACTAGATGTAAAGCTCAACATATTTTCAGACTCTCCTAAAACTCCACTAATGAAAACATGACTGTGTAATGCTTATTTTCTGTAGTTTTTAACTGGGAAACAGAGAAGGAATATTTGTATTACAATAAACAAATGAAGATGCATTTGTCTAGTTTTATTCTCCACAGTCACACAGTTTGTGTTGACTCTTGCCTGCTCTTTCTTCCTTTTTTCACCCATGTTTTTTCCTGGGCCCTTCATATCTTTAAGTTTTATTATTAATTATTTATTACCATTAGGAAGCAGCTCAGCTTCCTCTTGGTTCTTGCATATCAGGAAAATTAGCAAGATAAATTTCCCACCTACCTTGGAAGGCGATCTATGTGTTTGCATAGGAGGGTTTATACATAAATTCTTCCTCCACCGTCAAAACCTTGTGTTTCAGTCATGAATTGTAGAAAGACATAAGTTTTTTAGGAGAGTTAAAAGATTGGCTAAAAGCTAAAAGAGTAATAAAGTATATAATGTCAGCCGCATGAATATTGTGGTTCCTACATGATAAAGTATAACAAAACCCTGAATAGAAACTTTCCCGACAGCCTGTCTTGAGGAGACGCCAAAGAATTAACTGGTGCTCTTAACAGGGAGTTAAAGTTCGTTGTCAGGTCTCTCCAAAGGGAGACTGACAAGAGGAAAATAGAATCTGTTATGCTATGAATGAAGGACTTGTGCTTGAACATGTGTGAGAGACCGCCTGTGAACTCCACTGATAATCTGGGAACTCAATGTCATGGGGCAGCAGATCCTGCAACAGCAGGCAAGTTCTCCAGGACACTGATGTACCTATTATGAAAACTATCCTTGTTCAACAACCTGGGAAGGAATGCTAAGAAAAGCATCAGCTACCTAATCACAAACAGCAAGTGAGAATTTTGGAGCTGGAAAGGACCTCTGGGGGATCTATTTCCCCTGATATCCTATCAGCTATCTCATCAATCCTGTTATACAAGCTTCAAAACTTTGTGTGCATCCTCAAAACAACTCAGTTTTATCATTCAAGTATTTTCCATTCTTCCATTCTATCTAAATAATCTTTTTTTAATGTTATATTTGCTACACAAATTATTTATTTAGTAACATCTCTTTAGCTTCTATATGGTAAAATATATTTTATTTTTGGAAAAAAATTACTTTTCACAATCTATAAAAATTTCATTATACTTCAGTTTAAATGTCTTTGTGCTTACTGCTATACATTCTTTACTTTTTGTGGAAAATATAATTAGATTTTTAAAAGGAGAAAAATTCAGTAAATGACAACAATGAAAGTTCTTAAAACTATATTTTAATACAAGAAAACAGTGACTATAAAGGAAATGATAAATAAGAATTTCTGAAAAAATTAATGGAGCTGAAACTCTATTTCATCAGATAAACTTTTATACAAAATATTTTTTGTCTTTCTTCCTCGAGCTACAGCAACTGTTTAAAATTAAAACACAAATTAAAAAATATAATATAATTTTATTAAGAAAGTATTCTATATGCCAGTCATGGTTCCAGCTAATCTAAATTTTCACTTATCCAAATCACCTCACACCCTTAAAGAAAAGAAATTGCCAGTGAAATAAATTTACCACAGAAAACACAAGTTTTGGAGTTAACCAGGCTAGTTTAAACATTCAGCACTTTTCTCTGCTGCTGTTCTAAATTTGAACAAGTTAATTCTCCTTTCTTGGGGGAATAATGGGGATATACTGATTTATATGTTTGTAACAAGGATTCAATGATAGTTTATTTAGCATAGTACTTGGCAGACTTAATAGTTGCTCAATATGTATTCATTAACACTCTTATTCTATGAGGAAATAGTAATTGCATTTTCATAGTAGACCCAGAGTAGGAACCCAAAATAATTGTATTCATAGCTATTATACAAGAATTTACCATGTGCCAATATTAAGCACAATTTATATGTTATCATATTTAAGCCTCAGAATACTACTGCAATACAAGACATATTGATATTATTCCCATCTCACAGATAATAACCTGGGGCTTAGAGAAATAACTCGCTTTGAGGTGGTGCCAGAAATTGGGAGTCTACTTCAGAATCTGCCATCAAGAGTTCCTGCTTGTATTCTCACGTTCTGTTTATTTAATTCTGTGGATATATGTATGTGTGTATGTGTGCATTTATTTCCTTTTATTGAAGGTTACTTTGAGTGGGTTTTATTTAACAAAATGCTATGAATTACATGATGATAAGTAAGCATTAATGGAGTGCCTGTTTCCATTAGTTTTCAAAACTATACTTATCTATAATCCAAAGAAGGTCATTTTTCAAGGCTAAGAATATTAATTAAAGACTTCACAGGTGATGTTTTGCATGGAAATTTCCTGAGTTAGATGGGAAATGTGTGTGTGTGTGTGTGTGTGTGTGTGTATGTATGTGTGTGTGTGTATGAGTTAACTTTTTAACTTTTTTGGGGAATAATTTTTGATTTACAGAAAAATTGCAGACTAAAGTTAGAGTTCCATACACACTCCAATAAATTTCCCTTTAATTTGTCATCTCATATAAACATTGTGTATTTTTCAAACCTAAGTGATATGGTTTGGCTGTATGTCCCAGCCCAAATCTCTTGTTGAATTGTAATTCTTAATGCTGGGGGAGGGATCTCGTGGAAGGCGATTGGATCATGGAGGCAGATTTTCCCCTCGCTGTTCTCATGATAGCGAGTGAGTTCTCACGAGATCTGGTTGTTTTAGAGTGTGTAGCACCTCCCCCTCCACGCTCTCTCTCCTGCTCCACCATGGTAAGGTGTGCCTGCTTTCCCTTTGCCTTCTGCCATGATTGTAAGTTTCCTGAGGCCTCCCCAGTCATGCCTGCTGCAAAACTGTGAGTCAATTAAACTTCTTTTCTTTATAAATTACACAGTCTCAGGTGGTTATTTACAGCAATGTGAGAATGGACTAATATACTAAGAAAACTGACCAGGCACGGTGGCTCACGCCTGTAATACCAGCACTTTGGGAGGCGGAGGCAGGTGGATCACCTGAGGTCAGGAGTTTGAGACCAGCCTGGCCAACATGGTGAAACCTCGTCTCTACTAAAAATGCAAAAATTAGCTCTGCATGGTGGTGCACTCCTCTAATCCCAGCTATTCAGAAGGCTGAGGCAGGAGAATCACTTGAACTTGGGAGACAGAGGTTGCAGTCAACTAAGATCATGCCGCTGAACTCCAGCCTGGGCGAAAGAGTAAGACTCTGTCTCCAATAAATAAATTTGTAAAAATGATAATATTTCTTTTTTTTTTTTTTTCTTTTTTTCTTTTTTTTTTTTTTTTTTGAGGCGGAGTCTTGCTCTGTCGCCCAGGCTGGAGTGCAGTGGCACTATCTCGGCTCACTGCAAGCTCCGCCTCCTGGGTTCACGCCATTCTCCTGCCTCAGCCTCCGGAGTAGCTGGGACTACAGGCGCCACCACCACGCCCGGCTAATTTGTTTTTGTATTTTTAGTAGAGATGGGGTTTCACCGTGTTAGCCAGGATGGTCTCGATCTCCTGACCTCGTGATCCACCCATCTCGGCCTCCCAAAGTGCTGGGATTACAGGCTTGAGCCACCGCGCCCGGCAAAATGATAATATTTCATGAGTATTAGCTAAATAACAGACTTCATTCAGATTTTATCACTTTTCCCAACAATATCCTTTGAGTGTCCCAGCATCCGATTTAGAATACCACATTGGGTTTACTTTCCATTCTCCTCATGTTTATGGCAGTGCATCAGTCTTTCTACTTGTTTCATGACCTTGAGAATTTGAAGAACACTGTTCACCTTGTAGAATGTTCCTCAATTTCTCAATATTAGATTGGTGTATAGGTTTGGGGGCAGAAAATCCCAGAGGTGAAGAATCCTCTTACTACATCATATGAAGGGTACATCATATCAATATGATTAATGCTGACGATGCTAACATTGATTACTTGTTTATTGTATGTTTTCTAGGTTTTTCCACTATAATGTTACTATGCTTTTCCTTCCCATAGTCTATTCTTTGGATACAAGTCAATACCAGCTCATACTCAAAAAGGGTTTTTGTTTTGTGGTTTCGGTTGGAATCCAATGCTACATTAATTTTTATGTTCTTTAATTTTTCCAGCTTTGGGTGATGGGAGCATTTTCAAATGGATAACTTTTTTAAGTGTCCTTTTGTCCGATTGATAGGTATCTATACTCCACCCATCTACAAAGTCTCTTCCCTAATAACTCCAGCCTATATGAAGTTTCCACCTTCTTTTCCCAATTTGGCACTGTATTCAATAATTAACAACTCATATGCCATTTTATTTACTAATTACTCTGATTCATGAAAATTGCTTCGCCAGATACTATCTTGTTTATTGACCCACCAAATAATAGATCTCTACAAAATACTTCCTATTTTCATGATAATGTTGGATACTGTGGAATGTAGAGGGGGAAAAATAACACCTGCCTTCAAGAAACATAAAATTTATTTTGGGGAATACAAATAACACTCAAAGCAATTTCAGGATAATTTGAGTGCTTAATAACAAAAGAACTAATAGTGTAGAATTTAGGAAATGGGGGGACAATGCAAGGTTTTTACAAAAACTGAAACAATTTATGCGATAAATACAATGTACTAAGGTTTAAGGATAAAGTGATGAGCTCATGATTAAGTCAAGTGCCGGGAATGATGAGCTACTTTAAACGTTAGATGGAGAGAGCGCTATGACATTACTTCACAGATTATAATATGAAGTTACAGAAGGACCTCTGGAAGTAATTTTTCTATAAATAATGAATGACTAACAGGAAAGCCACCTGGAGAATATGGGACTTGTATGCAGTCTTAAGAAGGACTTCTCAGCAGGAAATCAGAAGGATGATTATTCTACATAATGAGGTATCTTTATATCCTCAAATAAACTATAAAGTATCTGTAGTAGCAGCTATAATGCATCATCATTTAGTATAAAATTGTTTTTAAGAAACGTTCTAATGACATTGTATGTGTGTGTATCTGTCAGTTTCCCTGTTGGGTTTCTTTGTACTTGACCATACACTTGTTCTCTTACTGTTCATCCATTTTTTGTTCAGTAAAAAATTTCTAAGCACTTTATGGTAGGCAGAATCCTAAGATTACCTTCAAATATCCTCTAGTTTATATAAGTTATTCTCATGAGTGTGGTTAGGACTGGTGAACATGAGGTATACCTCTTAAGGCTATATTACACTCTATGGCAAAAGAGATTTTGAAGATGTAATTATGATTACTACTAACAAGTAGACTTTGAATTAATTGAAAGGTAGATTATCTATGTGAGCCTGAGCAGATCATATGCACCTTTAAATTTGTGCCTAAATGCCAGATAAAAGAGAATCCAGTGATCCAAGTATAAGATTTAATCTCCCATTGTTAATTTGAAGATAGAGGAGGAGGCATGGAAAACAATGTGCTTCTCTCATGGAACTGAGCTAGGTCCTAACTGTGAGTCAGGAAAGTGGAGACCTAGTACTATAACAACAAGTCGTATTCTTTCCACAACAAGAATGAGCTTTCAAGTGAATTTTTCCTCAGAGTTTCCAGATTAGATTAAGCACCCAAACATGCTGTGCTGAAGTTCTGACCTATAGATGCTGAGGTAAAAAATGCGAGATGATACAAGCCACTAAATTTGTGGCAGTTCATGTAGCACTAGAAAAATTAATTCATGCTTATTTGTATCAAGCACTGTTTTGGATCCCGTTAAAGACAATCAGTACATGCTATGTTATTTTGTGGAAAAAACAAAAACACAAAAGTAATAATGACAAACCTTCAAATCTTTGTGGTTTCATATTACAAGATTTACTTTTCACATATGTAAATCACCCAGGGAAATGTCCAGTGTGCAATGATGAATCAATTTAGACTTTGCTAATCTTGTAACCTCACAGCCTCAACACAAGACTCTCTTCAAAATTGCTGAAGCAGGGTCAAGAATGCTGGCCTTATATCAACAGTAAATAGCTTGTCCTGGAAGTGAAGCATATCACTTATGTCTTGACTAATTGGCTTGAAGCAGTCCTATGTTCATGCCTTACTGGAAGTGTGAAGGTGGAAAACGAATGAAGAGAATAGGGTATATGTGAACACTCAAAGTCTTACCTATGCATGAGTGACCAAGAAAGACTTTTAAATCAGCAACCAAAACAAAACTCTTGTGTTTATGCAGATTATTTTCTAGTACTTCAAGTAAGCCATCTAAGGACAGAGAATTGTTATTAGGACAGTTTATAGAAATAAAACACAATATTCATGTTTAAATTTGACTTCCACAATAGCATTGTAAAAATGTCAGCCAATCTAAAGTGTCTTAAGATTCTGCTATGCTACCCAGGTCCAAGTGGTAGTTGGGAGAAAGAGGACAACATTATTTGATCCTGTGGAATTAGAATGCACTGAAGAGGTAACTGAAGAGTTCAGAAGCCAGTGTGACCATATTTATTCCATTCTTTGTTTAAGCCTTGGGGAAATTACAAGGAAATTCCCCCATTCACACTCAGAAATGAAATAGGATAAATACATTGAGGTCAGGTCCCTCAGAATCAAAACACATGTGAAGACATCTTTCACCTTATTTTAGAGACATTTTAACTTTGACATAAAGAAAATCCATGGACAAACAATCTGGTGGTATCAGAAAAATTGCCTCTAGCAAAATAACAGATAATAATAAGCACATACATAAACTAACATAAAGATAAAATGTAAAAATAAGGTAATTTTTAGAATCATATGCCAGTTAAAACAAAAAGAGGCCAGACAATTCCAGAAACTTCCTTCAACACTCTGCTCATATTATTCAGCCCCTACACGTCACAGACGATTCTCGACCATTTTAAGTTGGTATATTTTACCTGCGATTTCTGCATTCCTCCATGGCTATCTGTACCTTAAAAGAATCAATGGATATATTTTAATACCTAATAGTATAAGATATTGTAATTTTTATACATTTGATTTTCCCTGCTATTGTTAGGCTGCTTGTCAAAACCAATTAGCATTTTTATGAATTACTGTACTGTAGACACTTTCAATTATTCCGTAGACACAACATAGTTAAGCCCAACTCCTTAATTAATTCTAATTTTTTAAGACTTAAAGAAGTAATTCTACACTTTTCATTGTTCTCTCACCTACTAATTCAAAAGCAATATTATTTCACCTTATTATAATGAAAAATTAAATACACTGTTTTGATGATAAATAGTTGTTTTTACTTTACTTAAATACATATTTACAGTTATGTGATATCAGAAAAGATGGCTGAATAGAGTTGCCTGGTGCTTGTGCCTCCTACTAAAAGTGACCAAAATAGTAGATAAACAACTGTATTTCAACTGTATTGACTGAGGGAGTATGCTGGAGAGCACTAGAGGGAGCCTCAAGATCTTTGTGAAACTTATGCCTAGCATAGCATTACAGAGCTTGGAGTGAGGCCCCCTGCCTCTGTCAAATTGTTTGTCCTGCTGGATGGGCTCAGAATCAGGGGAGACTTAGGGGAAAAGGTAATATGGAAACCCCTAGCTGTCCTCAATACTGCCAAAGATACCAGTAATCTATGCTTCAAGAGAGTCGCCAATACACTTAGGCATTAAATGCAGTTTGGAAAATTTCCAGGAGTACATGTGGCTGCCTGGCATCAGAGAAGAACCTTGTCTTCCAGTCCTCACCCCCATGACATAAGTTGCTATTACATGGCAACACCTTGAAACTGAACCCTCTGCTAGTGTGTATCCTGCCCTGGGGACAAGTAACCACTGATTTTCTCCATCACTGAGGATCTGCTGGCATTATACCACACTAAAAATAATAATAATTATAAATACCTGCAGTACCATTAAGTCATCTGTCTGGAGTCTAGGCTTCACAAAACCACTCAATGGGAAACCACTGAGCAGCTGGCCAGTCCCCAGTGCCCACACTCTGCGTGGCTGGGCAGCCCAGCCAGGTGGTGAGTGCTACGGCCAAGTCTAGCAGCTTTCCCAGCAATGGACCTGCCTCCCCAAAGAAACTGCCATACGGACATCTGGTTTTCCATGTTCACATGTGTACACTCACGAATGTGACTCAGCAGTCAGTCAGGAGCAGCCTTGCCTCGTGGAAAAGAGCGTAGCAAAGCTGCACACCCAGGCCAACACACCTGACCATAATGCAACAGCCACTCCAGCAGTGACTCCACTCTCCCAAAGAGCCTGACACATAGCCCATTGGCTGCTATACATGCTCATGTCTGGCCTGACAATCCACTCAGAATCAAAGCCAATGCACTCTTCCCAACCAACACCTTAGGACACACTTACAAGAAAACATTTCTCCTACAAAATCTACTCTATAAAATTGTGAAATGTATATGTTCCACTGGAAGTACAGTTATCCACATAGGGACATAAGAGACCTGCAAAAAATAAAGAAGCATGGCACCCCCAAAGGAATGCAGGTCTTCAGTAAGAGATCTCAAAGAAAAGGATGTTTACAAAGTGCCTGAAAGGGAATTCCAAATAATGAGTTTAAGGAAACTCAGCGAAATATAAGAGAATATAGACAAACAAACAAGACATTGAAATCAGAAAGACAATTCACGATCTGAATGAGCAATTTAACAAAAAGATATTATAAAAAAGAATCAGATACAAATCGTGGAGATAAAAACTGTGATTAAAGAAACAAAAACTGAGAGGTTTAACAACAGACTAGATCAGCAGAAGAAAAAATTATTGAACTTGAAAGCAAGTTTTTTGAAGTAATCCAGTCAAAGAATAAGTAATAAATGTGAACCAAAAAAAGGCCTATGGGGGTAATGGTACACTGTAAAGTCAACATTTAAATATTTTCTTATTGGAGTTTAAGAGGGATAAGAGATTTAAAAATACACAGTTAACCTATTTAACAAAGTAGCTGAAAACTTCCCAGGGAACACTTATGCATTGTTGGTGAGATTATAAATCAGTACAACCATTTTTGATGAACGGTATAGAAGTTCATCAAAAAATTAAAAATAGAACTATCATATGATCTAGTAATCCCGCTACTGGGTATTTATCCAAAAGAAATGAGACCATTATGTCAAAGAGATATCTGTACTTTCATGTTTATGATAGCATTATGCACAATAGCCAAGGTATATTATCAATTTGAGTGTCCAACAATAGATGAATGGATAAAGAAAGAGTTTTATACATGCACAATGGATTACTATTCAACTATAAAAAACAATGAAATCCTGTCATTTGTGACAACATGGATGAACTTGGAGGACATCTTGTTAAGTGAAATAAACCAGACAGACAAAGTCAAATACTGTATGATCTCAGTCATATGTGGAATATATATGTGGAATATATATATGTATGTGTATATATATATAGACCCTCTGCTTTTATGAATATATATGTGGAATATATATATGTATATATAATTTGACCCTCTACTTCTATGAATATATATATACTCATAGAATGTATTACTTTGTGATAATCACAAATTCTTCCTATAGAAAAGATGATACAAATAAAATGATGACTAAAACATACATCATGTTTAAAGTGTCATTTATATTAATGTTAAATAATAACTTAAAAACATTTTTGTTTTACCATTATCTTCCCATGGATCTTCCACCCAACCCAAGAGATAGCAAACAGAAAAACTTTTGCTCTAGGGGAAATTTATGTCCAAAATGCTAAACTCACATTTGAGATGAAAGATTCTCCTTGATTATGGGAAAATGATTATATTCCATGAATATATATTCATATTCATATATATGCATATATGTGAATATATTCATACACATATATATGCGTGTATATGGATATATATTCATATTCATGTATATTCGTAAAAGCAGAGGAACAAATAATGGAGGAGAAGATTTGGAAGAGATCAGTGGGTATAAAGTTACCATTTTACATGAAGAAGAAGTTCTAATGCTCTATTGGACATTAGAATGACTATGGTTAACAGTAAGTTATTGTATATTACAAAACAGCTAAATATGAGACTTTTTAATATTCTTAATAGAAACATGCTAATGCATGAGGTGATAGATGCATTAACCACCCTTATTTAATCATTATACAACTTATATGCATTGAAACATTAAATCATACATGATAAATATGTACAATTAAAGACTACACATTAGGGACAGGGTACACTGCTAGGGTTAAGGGTGCACTAAAATCTCAGAAATCACCACTAAAGAACTTATCCATGTAACCAAACACCATCTGTTTCCCAAAAACCTATTGAAATAAATAAATGTGTCAATTAAATTTTTTTAAAAAATAAAGTTAATTAGAAATACTTTTATTTTTGGTAGATTATATTAAATATGCAAATATGTTTGTATTCATTTAAAATATTTTACATTCTTTGTATTTAGACTATTAAAAAGCTTTTACTTATCAGCCGTAAACCACTTAAAGGGGCTATTTTTATTCATTTAAAGTTTTACAAATGTGTGCTATGAACATACCACCCAAACTATTCTAGGTTCCATGAGAAAATGTACACAAAATGTAGGGTCTTCAAAAACGTGGGGCAAAAAAGAAAGGCATATGAAAAAATTATTATAATAAAAATTAGAATAAGTGTTAATTGTTACATGAAAAGGACACACAATGTGGTTAAAAAAAAATCATTTTCTTCAAAAGTGTTTGCTGAGGTTTATTACACAATAGACTTTATAGTTGAGAATAGGGAACAAATATGGCCAGAACCTTTTCCTCGTGAAGCTCACAGCCTCTGGATGTGGTGGACATTTATCCAGTACTCACACAAACAGGTGTAAAATGGCAACTAGATGAAGTCTTCTGAAGAAGTCTGCTTAAAGAGACCACAGAAGGACTTGAAGATGTAATGCTTGGTTTAAGAGGAAAAAGCATAAAGAATGGAAATCAAGTAACCAGAAAAGGAAGAAGTCATTTTAACTATACATGTAAGAAAAATATCACTTTTATTTATATGCCAAGCTGGAAAGATAATGTAATGGGGATATTGACTTCATAACAGAAAGGAGATAGTACACTTATTGCCAAAACTGTAGACAATATCATTTTAGGCAGCAGCAGGTGGGAATACAAAGGTATGAGGGAAGGGAACCATCCTGTTGCCTCCCAGAAGTATCCTGTTATTTATTAAAATCAGAGGAAGTAGATACTGATAGATCTATTCCTACTGGAAGTAGATACTGATAGATCTATTCCACATTCCAGTGTATAAAGACTTATGTTTGTCCCATGGAATGCCACCCAATTAGGGCTCCTAAATCCTCATTTTACACAAGGTTGCATTTCCTATGAAAAGAAGTTAGGTAATGTAATATTTACTGCTTTTTGATACTGCCTCAAAAAGGAGATACGCCTTCTAAGTTCTCCTTCTATGTTATCTGTATTAGTACGTTTTCATGCTGTGGGTATAGACATACTTAATACTGGGCAATTTACAAAAGAAAGAGGTTTAGTTGGACTTACAGTTCTATGTGGTTGGGGAAGCCTCACAATCATGGTGGAAAGTAAGCAGGAGCAAGTCATATCTTGAGTGGACAGCAGCAGGCAAAGAGAGAGATTGGGCAGGGAAATTCCCCTTATGATATCATCAGATCTCATGAGAGCCGCTATCACAAGAACAGCACGGGAAAGACCTGCCCCCATGATTCCATTATCTCCCACTGGATGCCTCCCACAACACGTAGAAATTCAAGATGAGATTTGGGTGGGGACATAGCCAAACCATATCATTATCGTATAGTCATTGTATATAAATTCTGTCCTTCTGATATAAGTACTCCATTGGAAGATCATGCACTTTAGCATTCCCTAAGTATCACTGTCTTACCAAGTTTATTGTTTTCAAAACATCCTACATGAAATGCTCCATTTACAGATGCAGATAAAGTGGCTATTCTTTAATGGTTAGCTATGGACCTATCTTCTGGACCTAACAATAGCTTAAAAATCTTTAGTAGTATTAGGATAAATAAATCAATACTGAAGGAAATAAATATTAAAGAGAAAAAAATTAGAAGTTATTGGACATTTATTCTACCTTAGAAATAAACATATGCTCAAAAGTCCCATCACTCACATTTCTGCAGAACAATTTCATGTGTTGTAGAACATCAAAAATGTAAAAAGTAGTTGCAATCTATTTTCTGTTTTCTAAAATAAATAATTCAAAGAATTTTTTTAAGTTTATGCATGTCATTTTTCATTTTGGTTGCATTTGATGAATTTAAAATACTAATTGTATTTGCCACAAAGTCTATCAACAACCATCTCCAAAACTTACAAGCATGTCTCTTTTTTTAACTTAACTTTATTGTACTTTGCAGATATCATGTTTTTTAAAAAATTGAAAGTTTGGGACAACTCTACATCAAGAAAGTCTACCCTTATCCAACAGCATGTGCTCAATCCATGTGTGTGTGTCACATTTTGGTAATGCCTACAATATTTCAAATTTTATTATTATTATTATTATTAAATTTGTTATAATGATTTATAATCAGTGATCATGGATGCTACTGCAGGAATTTTGGGGGGACACCACGAATTGCACCCATCTACAGTGACCAATCATTAAATGTTGTATGCGTTCTGTTCCAACAGTGGGCCATTTTCCCCCATCTCTCTCTCTCTGTCTCTTGCCTTGAGTCTCCCTATTCCCCAAGACACAACAATATTAATATTAAGCCAATTTATAATCATTCTATAATATCTAATTTTTCAAGAGAAAGATAGAGCCACACTTCTCTCACTTTAAATCAAAAGATAGAAATAATTAAGTTTAATGAGGAAGCATTTCAAAAGCCCAGGTGAGCTAAAAGCTAGGAATCTTGAGCCGAACAGTTAGTCAAGTTGTAAATGCGAAGAGAAAGTTCTTCATGGAATTTAAAGTGCTACTCCAGTGAACCCTAAATAAGAAAGCAAAAGAGTCTTAGTGCTGATATGGAGAAAGTTTTACTCATCTGGATAGAAGATCAAACCAGCTTCAACATTCTCATAAGCCAAAGCCTAAAACAGAGCAAGTCCCTAACTCTCTTCATTATGTGAAGGCTGAAGGATGTGAGGAATTGGCCGAAGTACCATTTCCAGAGGTTAATTCATGAGGTTTAAGGAAAGAAGCTGTCTCCAGAACATAAAAGTGCAAGGTACAACAGTAATTGCTAAGGAAGAAGCTATAGCACATTATCCAGAAGATCTAGCTAAAATAAGTCATACAGCTGGGTACAATAAACAACAGGTTTTCAATGTAGATTAAATATCTTACATTGAAAGAAGATGCCACCTATGACTTTCGTAGCTAGAGAGGAGAATCAAAGCTTGGCTTCAAACGATAAGCTGATTCTCTTGTTAGGGGCCAAAGCAGTCAGTGAGGTTGGAGACAATGCTCATTGACCATTCTGAAAATTCTCGGGCCCTTAAGAATTATGTTAAATTTACTCTACCTGTGCTCTGTAAATAAAACAACAAAGTTTGTATGACAACACTTCTGTTTATGGCATAGCTTGTTGAGTATTTTAAGCCCACTGTTGAGACCTACTGCTCAGAAAAATTTTTTAAATGATTTCTTTCAGAATATTTCTGCTCATTGACAAAGCACCTCATCCTCCAAGAGCTTTGCTGAAGATATACAAGGAAATTAATCTTTTCATGCCTGCTACCACAACATCCATTCTGTAGCCCATAAATCAAGGAGTTATTTTGACTTTCAAGTCTTATTTAAGAAATATATTTTGTAAGGCTATAGCTGCCATAGATAGTGATTATTTTAATGGATCTAGATCAAGAAAATTAAAAGTTTTCTGGAAGGGATTCACTATTCTAGATGTCATTAAGAATATTCAGGATTCATTGGAAGGGATAAAAACAGTAGCTTAACAGGAGTGTGGAAGAAGTTGATTCTAACGCTAGTGGATGAATTTGAGGGATTCAAGAATTCAGTGCAAGAAGTGACTATGGAAATTGCAAGATAACTGGAATTAAAAGTAGGTTTTGAAGATGTGATTGAATGGCTGCAATCCCATGACAAAACTTGAACAAATGAAGAGTTGCTTTTTATGGATGAACAAAGAAAGTGGTATCTTGAGCTAATATCTACTCCTGGAGAAGGTGTTATGAACATTGTTGAAAGAGCAATTAAGGATTTAGAAAGTGAGGTCCAGAAACTAGCAATACATACATGAACTAGATTTAATAGAAATGCAGAGTTTTAGGGGCTACTGAAGACCTGTTGAATAATAACCTTCATTTTTAACAAGGTCCACAGATGAAAGTTGAAAAACACACATTAATATTCTTGGCATATCAATGCAAACTGTGGGTTTTACATTCTTCAGTTTAGCCTTCACATTTGTGACATGCTGTGTTTCTCTGTTATCCTTTTTATATCACAGAGTAATTATCACATACAAGCATTCTTCTGGGTTGTATAAATTCAGCAGAATATAAACAAAATACTCTGCTTTTATAAACCTTAACATTCTCGAGTAGAAGTGTGTGACTGAATACACTATGTAAGTAAAACATTTAGTATGTTAGGTGGTGACATATTAAGCAAAGTATTTTTTACAAAAGAGAGAGAAATGGCGACTGCAATTTTAGATAGGGTAGCTAAGGAAATTATTACTAAAATGATATTTTAAGAAATTCCTGTAGAAAGTGAGACAGCCAGCTAAATGGATATCTGAGAAAGAAGAAATAAACGTGATGAACTCTTTGATAGTAAGCTTGGTATCCATGATTAATTCTACCTGCTAGTGCAGACAAGTTACAATATAAAATATTAGGGAAATTGCTGTTATTTGAGTGACTACTAATTGTAGTTATTGTGTTAACTAATTTTTATATATTATTTCTTTCAGTTACCATGACAACTTTATTGGGTAAACATGTAGAGGAAACTAAGCCTCAGAGAAGTTAAATAACTTGCCAAATTTCACACAGCCTGAAATAGATGAGTTAACATCTAAATGCAAATACATCTGTCTCAAAAGCTTCTGCTCTTTACTTCTCTGTTTGCAGTCCCGTCATAACCAGTATCATACTGAATCTGGTACCAAAAAGAAAGCCAATTTTCTGATAAGTTGAAAAGTATGATTACAAAATGAGTCAAGAAAAATTCTTACTGACTTCAGTCATTTCCAGAGCATATAGAAGAAGATAAATTATCTAAATATAACACTAACTGTATTAACATTTTTAATCAGAAATTTGTGCATTACAGTGCAAGAAGAATCACTTGGAGC
This sequence comes from Chlorocebus sabaeus, assembly GCF_047675955.1. Lineage (NCBI taxonomy): Eukaryota > Metazoa > Chordata > Mammalia > Primates > Cercopithecidae > Chlorocebus > Chlorocebus sabaeus. The sequence continues at coordinate 21,801,525 of NC_132930.1, read as the reverse complement.
ATTTTTATTTCCAAAACCTTTTGTTACTTCTCTATCCCATGGTTTCAGATTCATGAAATCAGTTTTGTGGCTCAGGGATTTGTTTTATAAGCAAAAGTTTTATAAGCAATTCTGATACAAAATAGAGATATAACAATCACTGGAGTTAACTTTTTTAAAGGACCTGATCAAAATCACCTAAAAGCAATTTCACCTGAGGGGAAATTAACTTACATAAGATGAGTTGGGATTCTGGCTTGCATTATTTTCTTTTAAGGACAATACATCTGCTGATAAATAAGCTAAATTACCTTTGTAGACTCTTTATCAACTCTGACCCAGGTAGTGTGCAATTTCCTTTGCAGTGTGTTTCCAGATAGTGCCGATTGGACAATATCAATCTTACAAATTGCATTCACCACATGTTATTTGAAAGGATATGTGAATGTGACCAAGGAATAAGAATGCATCTGCACATTGGAAAGAGAATTAACAGGAGTTTGGAAGAACTAAACTCTCTGTAGCAAAGTTTAAATGTATTAAACATGTATTTGCTCTACTTAATGTATTAAATTGTTTAAAAGTCTTAATTTTTAAAAATCTATATGACATAATTTATATTTTATGGAGCCCTCTGTCACTTCTGATTGTATTTGAACTTTTAAATAAAAGTTCTTGAGGAAAAATCTGCTTTAATATAAATTCACTTTTGTGAATGACAACTTGACAAGAAATATCAGAATTGTGAAGTTTTGAGGATACTGTCACAAAGACTATCTTTGAAACTAGACAAACAATAGTGATATTATAAAGAAGGTCACTTACTGTGATTTTTGGAATTAAAACTTATCCAAGAGTATACACTTCTACCATACATAGTGAAAGCAATTTATTGCTGCTTTTCAGTATTGGAAAAGAAAAAGTTCATGCTGTCATTGATTGACCTTTTAAAAAGAAAAATGTAGCTGGCTTATGGGTAATAAGAAAGCAATATTTTTTTGTTACCTTTATAAGTAGATTCTTCATTTTTGTCTGTTGCTTAGTTTTTCCATAATTTTATTATAATTTGATCGGATAAACCAATCAATGTCAATTCATATTATCATATGGATATACAAAGCTTTTGGTGCAATACTTTGTACACTGCAAATCTTTAAGAAAAAATAAGTGAGAAAATATTTTACAATTTGAGTCATTAAATTTTTTTCATTTGATTAAACCTTATGATGCCTAAAAATATAATAATTTTTATCATTTGTTCTTTTATAAAATGAAAAACTTCATTGTAAAAGTTCAATACTCTTGAATATCTTTGTAGTTATAACAGTAACTTTCTATTGTTCCACTCTGGTAAAATATATATATATATATATATATATAATTATATCATGTAAAGACAGTGATTGATACAAATATTTATCTGATAAATGATCACAGTCATGGTCAGTTTTTACAATTGGATAAGAAATGATTATAATAGAAGTATGGCTTTTTTTCTACTCAACATTATCCCCAAATTTCGTCTCTCTTTTATGTTCATATTTTGATCTTCACATCTTTTGTTACCCCATACAGTCTACGGAATACTAAATAAGAAAAATTACTCAATTATGCCATGCTACCCTATGATATTTTCTGAAGACCAATTTTAGCTTTAAATTTATCTGGTTACATTAGTCATTATAATATGTTACTATTATGGTTTTATCTTCCATAAATTAGCTGTTTTTACAAATAGAATGACAAATGTATTTGTTTCTTGAACACTAATTTTACTTGTACAATTTTGTTCTGTAATCCTTGGCTCTTCTGGTTCAATTTGCTTTTTGAAATTTAGGACTATGAGTTTAGTGAGCTTTTAGCATAATAAAGAGGACATTTAAAAATATAAACCTAGTGCTTAAAATATTTACACTAGTCAATGTCAAATAAATGTACTTCATTTCATTTTTAAAATTAGGATTGAATGATAATATAATTAATGATGATATATTCTACACCTTAATTTGTGCCATTTGATATAGAACCTTTCAATACTAGACTCTTTTTCAAAAACTCTAATAGAGTTTAAGTGAATTGAGTTAAGCTTGAGTTAATCCTTTTGAAAACATTGTGCTTCCTTTCTTTAAAAACTGAAATGTAAGCATCTTCTTGTATATTTACATTTTATGTTATGTTGTGATTTATATTTTAATGTTTCTCCTTTTAAGTTCTGCAAATCGCTCTGTTATTGCCAGCGATAGACACAGCTTTTACTGCAACTAATATTGAATGGCCTGTACCTCCCAATCCAAGAGGCTTCAACAGATTATATTGGTTATAGCAGCCTTCTATGATAGGGAACATCTCCTTCTTGGTTTATTCAATTGCTACTATCAAGGCCAAGGTCTAAATTGTATAGGACACTCAATCCCAAAGTTAAAAAGCCACCTAAAAGATAATACTTTGATTTGCCTATGTTATTAGGCATGGCATGTTCCACTTAGTGCCTATAATCTAGGAGTGCCTTGGGAACACTTTTCTTTATATATGCCTTCAATTTCCAGTCTGTATTATGGAAAAAGAAATGGAGAAAGAGAGTTCATAAGGTCATGGTTATTTTGGCATCTACCTGTGGTCCATCTTTCTACAGGCTATTTACGGAAGGAAGACAGATTTTTCTAACAGCCTATTTAGAGACTTTCAACACAATTTCGAAGGTACACATTGTCACATGACTTTATAGCAGGCTGAAATGTAAGCAACATCTTATTAGAGAATGGCAAGTAATATTATTTACAGTAACAGATAAATTCTAATATTTCCATAGGTTATCTCAATAAAAATGTTTCCCATTTAATACTTGGTCCTATGTGCTTTGGAAGATAAGGCCTCCAGGGGCCCAGGGCTTTGGTCGACACAGGGCCGGGCTTTTACCACCTTGTATTCCACCCTCCTAAATATATTTAGTGACCTCTTCAATCAGGCAACAATGAATAAAAGAGAGTCAGGTTTGTGGGAAAGATGTTTTTGTGGACAGTTTAAAAGTGACACATCATATTCTATTGATCATAGAATCTTAGCCACATAGTCACACCCAGGAATTAGAGATACAATACAGTTCGGCCAAGTACCTAGTTTATTTTTATGGATAATTTCTATAAAGTACTGTGAATCTCCGTTTGGGGTTTTATAGATAAATTTTCTATATAGCATATATGTTTATATAATTTTTATGTCCTTCTTTAACTCTGTTCATATTTAACTAGGTCTCTTGAGATCTGTTAAAAACTAAAAAAAAATTTAAAGACTTGAATTTTTTTATTTTGTTTTTCTACTAAGCAATCACTATTATGCAGTAACTTTATATACTTTTATCTTACTTTTTAATCTAAACTTCAACTCTTTAATACAGAAAATTCTTTAAAAGGTTGAAGATTTTTACTCTCCTTTTTTTTCTTGTTTCCTATGAGATTAATTATAGGACAAAAAAAAAAAAAAAAAAAACAAGACGTAGAATGGAGTTTCTATGTCTACCAAAAACAAATTTCTAGTAAAAATTGGCATAAATCAGGTAAAATGTCGTTTATGAAAATGCTTCCAAGGAGAAGAATTGCTGTTGTTGTTCCTCAGGGAGCATTGAAGTATAATTACATTTTTTAATTTGTCCCATCTTGGAGGAGTGTGTAAAAAGTAGGATGGAGAGGTGGAAACTCAAACACCCAGTCACTCTCTTCTGCCTCTACATTTTCTTTGTGTTGAAAAAAGTGGCTCTGCAAGCCTAAAAGAACAATGATTAGAAGCAAAATGCGGCATTTCGGGACTTAGAGATGAGCACGCAGAGGCAGTAAGTGGATCCAACAATTACTTCTCAATTCCCAGACACACATAGGAAACACTTCTTCTGTGTCAAAGGAAGAAATTATACAGCAATTTGCTGAAGACAGCAAATAGGTCTCAATTGCTTTTACCCCCAGTGCCTCACCCAGTACAAAACATATAGTAAATGCTAAGTAAACATATGCGGACTGATTGAAAACACAGACACACAAAATTCAAAAGATATGATTAACAAAGCTTTCCAAAATACCTAATTTACACATCAGAAACCTTTGAATCAAATATTATGTTTGTACTTATCTTCTACCAAGTAAGGCTCACATCAGATTAGTATTTAATCAAATAAAAGAAAATACAGTGATTTTTTTTTTTTTCTCTACATGTTCCTGTATCTCTTCTGTACTAGACTGTCCTGTGGATTTCAAAGATTTGCACAGCAGTGATAAAGAGATGGACGAAAGATGTTTATGAAAATAATATTTTATAATTTTATTTTCTTAATTCAAACTCAAAAGTGGAAACAAGTAAAAGAGAGAAGGAATACTGTCATTCTCCTACATCAATTTTCAGTGTAGCAAATAAGTAATTTTCCACAATTATCTTTACCTTCTTATACTTCAGTGAGTTATTTTTTTCCTTTTTTTGGAAGAGAAAATTAATTAGTTGTTCAACATGCATTTTTGTTAATTCATAAAACATGATCTGCAATTTGTATGCACCAAACAGTGTATTAGGGTTTCAAAAAACATGCAGTAACTTATTCTGTTTTTCCCATGCTTCCTTAATTTTTGCTTCATCAATTACCTTCCTTCTCTTTCTTCTCTTCTTATTCAAAAGGTACATGTATATAGATTATACATAAAGCCAACAAAGAGCATGTTAAGTTTAAACTATTGTCACTAGAAAGTTTATAATGCCAATTTTTAAGCCTGTGAGATGTTACTACAAATATTTCTATTTTTTTTCTTACTTTTAGACAAGGGGAAACCAAGCATTTCAATGCTGTGAATGTAAATGTTGATTTAAACTTTTCTAATCAACATTTTTGAATCCCACATTTGCCTTCACATATTGATAATGCAGACATTTGCCTTTTGATAAGTTATCTGTAAAAATGTATACACAGTAATCATGGTATATATTTATTAACGATTTTATTTGTTTAACCTGACATTTGACATAGAGCTGGGAAAAGAAGAAAATTTTGGTTCAAGAAATATCTACAGAATTACTTCAGTAAGAACTTACCATGTCAAAATAAAATTGTTTAGTACTTTTGTGGGTATTTTCAAGCATTATAAATTTAAGATAATTATAAGAATCTTGAGAAAGAAAAAAAAATAGTGGATTTGGTAACTGGTCATTGATAAAATTCCTTTTAAATTAAAAATGGAGTCTTATAGAAATTATTTCTTAGTACCAGACCATGATTACCTTTCTGATGCTTAGCGTGTATAATATATTTGTGTAAATTAAATTTCCAATAGGAATTTGCCCATCCCTAGAATTTTTCAAGGTGACACTAGATGATCACCTGTTAGAAAGGGTAAAGATTTTTCAATGGATAAAAGTATGGATACCAGATACTTATTTCTAAATATTATCAGTTCATATTAGTTTTTACCTTAAAATCTTTGTTTTTTCCTCTTTGCTTTGAGGACAGAGTACAAAACACTTTAAATCATTTTCTAAATCTGTCTACAATTAGACTCATTGGTTTCCTTATCCTCTTATCTTACCAATCACCAACTTAAATTTTTGGCTTCAACTATTTTAAGTTATTAGTTCCCCAAATATACCATAAACTTGCCTTCAGCTGGTGTAAAAGCTGTTCAGTTATTTTTATCCTTTTTTTCTCTTTCACTTTGTCTATATCTACAAATCTCCTACATGTTACTTTCCTTCAGATGATTGTCCAAGATCAATGACTTTCTTATGTAGTCCCATAGCATCTAGTCTTGAAAGGATGATAACACTCCAACCACTGACTTTTCCCATTACCATGTGTGCATTGCTCCACTAGATTATAATAATCTTAAATAATTATGTGTTATTCATTTCTGTCTCCCCAACAACTGCCGGAGTGTTATACACTCAGTATTCCACAAGTAGTATATATACATACTCAAAGAGTCACATTTTAGTATAGGGAGGATTGATGAGGTCATTTATTTTCTGATGTGCTAAAGGAAGTTTTATGTTATAATGGTAGGTGCCAGAAATGACTCTATTGGCTAAACAAGGGACTTAAAACCACAGCAGAATATGGCAATTACTGATCCCAACATATGCTTATCATAGTGAAATTTGACCTTTTGATTTACCAATCTATTCCCTCCTTTATTGCTCTGCAGAGGATCTTTGACAAATCAATTGGCTCATTTTTAAGCCAACAGATTATTTCACATTCTTAAGAGTAAAACAATGGCTAAAAATGTATTAAAAATTAATTCTTAAAATAATTTTTTTTATTTGGAAATATGTCAGCAATGCTTATTATGGAAGAATGAATCCACAGTTCCAATGATGAAAATATTTTATTGAAATACAACTCTTACATTAAGATATGAACTCAATTAGTGTCATTAAAACCTTCCTTAATTTTGATCTCACTGCCTATTCATTTTCTGCCAATAAAACTTCTTAAATTTGCAATTCATAATCTATATCTAAATACAATTAAATTCTTCTCAATGTATTTTGTCTGCATTGAGCTACATTTTTAATTATGTGTGTCTTATACTATTTCTTTATAGCCTAATGTTGTACTTTTTACTAGTTCATTTTTCTAACTGAAGATATTAATGAGATAACTGTTTACATTTATATTTCTAAAACTGATTTTTAAAATTACATAAAATATGAGTATGGATTTATTACATTTGATGTGATGAAAAAATACATACATCTCAGTCTCAGTCATTAATTCTTGAGGACTAAATCCTATCTATACTTCCCAGGACCTGAAAAAGGAAGAGCTCAATAAATATTGGTTTAATTAATGTAAAAAAAAAAAAAAATGAAGGGGCACATGTATTAAACTGTGAACTTGAAGCTATCAGTTATATTCTCATTTGACTGAAAGATCCTAAATTGTTAAATTGTCCATTTATATTTAAGTACTGCCTTGTTGACATAAATACATAATAATAATTTATGAAATAATTGGTGAAAAGAAAACTCCAAATTCTCTGTTCCATTCTTCTTTCCAACTGCTTTTTTTTCTTTTTTTCTTTTTTTTCACTGAGAGTAAAAGGAGACACTTATAGCAAACCGTGTTTTGTTTTAGTTAGTAAAGTGTATATTTAATCTATTTCCTCCTGTTTATTACATGAATGTTAAGATCTCTACCTTGACCACGGCAGTGTATCACAAAAAGTAAAAGTGTCATGGAAATGTCAACAACTTGTTTTAAAAACAAAGCAGTCCAGGCGCAGTGGCTCACACCTGTAATCACAGCACTTTGGGAGGCCAAGGCTGGCAGATCACTAGGTCAAGAGATTGAGACCATTCTGGCCAACATGGTGAAACCCCTTCTCTACTAAAAGTACAAAAATTAGCTGGGCGTGGTAGCAAATGCCTGTAGTGCCAGCTACTTGGGAGGCTGAGGCAGGAGAATCATTTGAACCTGGGAGGCAGAGGCTGCAATGAGCTGAGATTGCGCCACTGCATTCCAGCCTGGCGACAAAGCGATACTCTGTCTCAAAACAAAACAAAACCAACAAACAAAAACAAAGCAAACGATTTTACTAAATACACATAGAGATAGAGTGTTGTGTTAGTTCAAGTTCCTCCAGCACAATGCCTGAGACAAGGACTCGGGAGTGGGTAGTTTATTTGGAAGGTAATCCCACGTGCCTTACTGATGGCCTCTTTATTGAGAAGCAGACTGAATGCCTCTCGGGTCATCCAATTGAAAGATGAAAGGCTGAAACATTATCTACCAGAGTCTCCCTGCTATCTAGTGCTGTAGAGCTGTTCCCCACTCTGAGATGAAATTTCTTCAGTGTCTAGAGCTGCATAAGCCTTGGTGGAGGTCCTGGGAAACATTGAAAAGTCAGAAACGCGCTTGAGGTTGGTGCTTATAGTCAAGTTAAATGAGTACTTTTGGAAGAGTTGAGTGAAATCAGAGATGGTCCAAAGAGATGTGACACTGGCACCCAGATCACCTGCACAACAGTCTTCGATGGGACAGACTGAAGAGTGAGTGACGCAGACACAAATCCTACTCTTCAGGAGCTTCTGATATGGTAACGTTAAAATATGCAAGACTTGGTTATTAAACGTATGGTTTACTGTTTAATTGAGATTCTAAAATAGAGAATTATTTTTAACACTCCACAACAAAACTTTGACTAAAAAGCATTTACCTCTGCATGACAGTATTCTTCTTCTGGGCAACAGAAAAAGGCACTGACATTCAGTGATAAGAAACAGTGCTAAGATATTATTATTAATTATTTATCAATATCTTCATAATCAGACCATGCACAGTGGCTTACGCCTGTAATCCCAGCACTTTGGGGGCTGAGGTGAGCCCACAGGTGGGCCTAACATCACCTGATGTCAGGAGTCCAAGACAAGCCTGGCCAACATGGCAAAATCCCATCTCTACTAAAAATACAGAAATTACCTGGGCATAGTGATGTGTGCCTGTAATCCCAGCTCCTTGGGAGGCTGAGGCAGGGGAATCTCTTGAACCAGGGGGCCAGAGGCTGCAGTGAGCTGAGATTATGCTACAGCACTTCAGCCTGGATGACAGAGTGAGACTCTGTCTCAAAAACAACACAAAAGTTTTCATAATCAGAACATAACAGGTATATGCAGATAAGCGTATTTTTATAGAATAGCAAAATTTTTCATATATAACTTTAATAGTATCTTCCCTGAAGAAAAATGAGAATAATGTGCCTAAAAATGACTTATCTTGAAGACATATTTCACTTTTACTGCTACATAGGGAATTCCATAATTGGCAGCCTAAACAAAAGCATGCTACATTTATCATCTAAAATTTTTCTCATTTTCCATGGATTTTAAACTACTTAAAAGTGGACTATTGTATTCAAATATTTTTCATGTTGGACAAAAGAAGAGCTGGTTTAGGTATCCAATGCAATTATAAGGTCTATTATGCAAATAAAAATTATATCTTTATAATGAATTAATTACTAATGTTAATGATAAAAAGCAATAAAACCGACATTAACAATATTAGTTAATATTTATTGAGCACTTATCACGTACTAGTTATTGTGCTAAATTATTTGCTTACCTTATCTAATTTAACCCCTCCACAATTACACTAAGTAGATACCATTATTGTAATATAAAATCATTATTGAAAATTATCATTATTACTAAATACAATTAAGAATGAGGGTTCCTCATTTTTCTCAGAGTAAAAGCAAGTAGCTATGTATCAGCATTTAATGACATACACCGTGTTGCACACTGAAAATTACTTGATCACACTTCTCTTCCACCTTTCTCTTACTCCATTGTAGAAAACCTGGCCAACTTGCTCATCCCAAAGCAAACCAGGCATCTCTTATGGACTGGATGTTCCATCTACTTGGATCAACTTTGGCAAAAGGACATGTGACTTCTGTCTTCCTCTCCTTCTATTCTTTGCTCATATTAAGCTTGCACCTTCTTAATGAGGCCCACGCTCATCACTGCATTTACAATTTTAATCTACTCACTCTCCTCCATTCCCCTAACCTTATCCCTCTCTGTTTTTCCTTTATGACTTGTCACCTTCTAGCATATTGTGCTAGAACTGAGAAATATTCTGCTAGAAATGAGATTGGCAAACTACATCCCATAGGCCAACTTCAGCCCAACTCCTTTTTTTTAAACAAAATCCTATTGGAACAAGGAAATGCTCATTCAATTATATATTATCTATGGCTATTTTTGTGATACAGTGACCAAGTTGAATAGTTGCAGCAGCAAACCTGCAAGGCTGAAAATGTTTACTCTAGGTCTTTTCACAGAAAAATCTGCTGACCCTCATCACAGTATACATTTCAATAGGTGAGAGGATCATTCTTTGTTCACATCTGTATCCCAATGTCTTGAAATACAAATTAAAATTTTTTGAATAAATTTATTTAGCCCATTCTTCTCTATTAGACACCCATACACTAGTACTATTATAAATACTTCGTCAAATATCAACATAATGGAGGAGGAAGATTTTAAGACAGACAAAATAACACACTTTTAAAAAGAATTTAGGGCCGGGCACGGTGGCTCAAGCCTGTAATCCCAGCACTTTGGGAGGCCGAGACGGGCGGATCGCGAGGTCAGGAGATCGAGACCATCCTGGCTAACAAGGTGAAACCTCGTCTCTACTAAAAAAATACAAAAAATTAGCGGGGCATGGTGGAGGGCGCCTGTAGTCCCAGCTACTCCGGAGGCTGAGCCAGGAGAATGGCGTGAACCTGGGAGGCGGAGCTTGCAGTGAGCCCAGATAGCGCCACTGCACTCCAGCCTGGGCGACAGAGCAAGACTCCTTCTAAAAACAAACAAACAAACAAACAAACAAAAGAATTTAGGTACAGTAGATTCATCATATAACTGGATAGATAAATTTGACTTTTTTTATGCTAGAGTTTGCTACTGAAATATTTTTCTGACATATGGATCTTGACTTTCCCAAAGACAAAATCAGTATCTTTTAAAGTCCAACTAAGGGCTCATCTTTCTTTTTTCAATTCCTTTTCCAATTACTTTAATCTAAAATGTATAGGATCAGTTTTAATTTCTCTATCCCCTAGTAATTCCAATATTAGAGAGATCATTTAGTTACATGCTAACTGAAAACCCCGATAGCAAATTTTTTACAGATGTAGATATAGTACTCAATAGCAAAGACTTGGAATCAACCCAAATGTCCATCAGTGACAGACTGGATTAAGAAAATGTGGCACATATACACCATGGAATATTATGCAGTCATAAAAAAGGATGAGTTTGTGTCCTTTGTAGGGACATGGGTGCAACTGGAAACCATCATTCTCAACAAACTATCACAAGAACAGAAAACCAAACACCTCATGTTCTCACTCATAGGTGGGAGTTGAACAATGAGATCACTTGGACTCGGGAAGGGGAACATCACACACCGGGGCCTATTATGGGGAGGAGGAAGGGGGGAGGGATGGCATTGGGAGTTATACCTGATGTAAATCACGAGTTGATGGGTGCTGACGAGTTGATGGGTACAACACACCAACATGGCACAAGTATGTAACAAACCTGCACGTTGTGCACATGTACCCTAGAACTGAAAGTATAATAATAAAAAGAAAAAAGAAAAAAAAAAAAAGAAGTTCTGAAAGACAATTTCTGGAAGTTTCCATTGGGAAAAAAAAAAAAATCTTCCACCTTTAAGACAATCCCTAACGCTGCCCAAAAAGATTATATTAATGAAAGATGTTTATAATTTCCTCCTTTTTTGAAAATGATTTATTACAAAAAAATTTTGAACAGCAAACCTTCCCCTGAATGTACTTACAATTCTTCTGAACACATTCTGACCATCTTTATTTCATATGATCTCTTGGTGTTCTCAGTGCAATTGCTAAATGTTGCCACAATTGGAAACCTATATAGTTTTCTCCTTTGAGTTATATAATCATCTGCCTGAAATTTATCTCCTTGATTATAACTATTTTAGACCCCTGATGGCAAGAAACATGTCCTTTTTTAAAAATATTACATATTACCCTTAAAACACGACTTTATTAGATGTTCAAAAACATTCTGAATGAATGAATCATTAAAAATAATGAAAAATAAATTTACCATGTAACACACACTTGACTCACGGTTGAAATATTTGGTCTATCTGGTTGGCACTTCCAGCAGATAGCTTCATCCTTTGCTCTCTCATTTCTTTCCAAAGTCTGTTGAACATTATCTTAGACTTTCTGGGACTATCCTATATAAGAAGACAAATAAGGTCCCCCTTTGACCCTTGCAATACATCGCCCTATGTTACTTATTCTCATAACCCTTGTACTCTGAATATTCTCTCATCTTTCTATTATCTATTGTCTATTTATCATTCCCAAACCTAGAATAATGTTCTCATGAGGGGCAAAGATTTCCATCTGCTTTAATTTTTCTGTTTCCCTAGCATATCAAATAGTGTCTAACATAAAGTAGATATTTTATAAATACTTTTTATTTATACTACCAACTGCACCTTTCTAAAAATAGTAGAATAATAACCAAATGATATTTCAGTCTTTCTTAAATGTTAACTTGTTGTGTCATTTACTGCATGACTTTTGTGTAGAATATGTGAATAAAATATTATTTAAATTTAGCTATTAATTTTAAGTTATAACTGGCTTTATTTAGCTCCCATTCGAAAGTAATAAACTGAAATTTAAATACTTCAAAGTGTTGCCTTATCCCTTTATAGGTGACTTGTAACCCAATAATTAATTCAACATTTATTAAGAATATTGATACAGCTTTTTCTCAGTTATAAGTGGGAGCAAAACATTGAGTACTCATGGATACAAAGAAAGAAAAATCAGTACTGGGGCCCACATGAGGGTGGAGGGTGGGAGGAGGGTGAGGATAAAAAAACTACCTAGTGGGTACTATGCTTATTATCTGGGTGATGAAGTAATCTGTACACCAAATCCCTACCAAACGCGTATAACATGCAATTTACATGTATAACAAACCTGCACATGTACCCCTGAAACTAAAATAAAAGTTAAAAAAGAGAATATTGGTATATAATTTTTACAAATTTCTGTGAAATACCTAGAGGAGATAATCTCATTTTTTATAATGGAATACCAATACAAAATGTTTTCCTTTTATTTTTGCCCTTAAATTATTTAACTAATGAAAATTTAGAGACAATTAACAATTTTATTTAAAATGTTGATTATGAAAATGCTACCTAAAGGCTCAAGATTTTTAGGGCATTACAAAGATACTCATTTTAGATTAAGGAAGAATAAGCGCAGCTTCATACATGTTAGTCACCAGCCCTTCTTCCTGTGATGCTTCCATTTCCTTTATTTATTTTTATTTTCATTTTTCTGAAATTTATGTTTTTATTTATTTATTGACAGGATCTCACTCTGTTGCCCAGGCTGAATTGCAGTGGTACAACCATACTTCATTTCAGCCTGTAACTCCTGGGCTCAAGTGATCCTCCCACCTCAGCCTCCCCACTAGCTGGGACTACTGGTGTGCACCAACATGCCTGGCTAATTATTTCTATTTTTGGTAGGTAGAGGGTCTCACTTTTTGTTGTCCAGCCTGGTCTCAAACTCCTGGCTTTAAGCAGTCCTCATGACTCGGGCTCCCAAAGTATTGGCATTATAGGCATGAGCCACTGCACCCGGCTCCCTTCTTTTTACTTTTCTAGTGAGTTGGGGCAATTTCAACACAGAGAAGTATGAAATACACAAAACCTAACAACCAACTAGTATTTAAATTGTTTTATGCTTATCCACAGAATCTTGTGGAGAAACTATGCATCTAATTACCTGGAAGAAGCTTTCTATGTACCATGTAAATGCTCTATGTATCATATTGCTCTAATTTGAGCCATGGGCTGATTGGAGGAGAGAACACTCTTGGCTCCATGGGAGTGCAACCAATGTATTAGATGACCACCTGGCTCAAGGAGCTGTCTTGGAGCAATCAGATATAGTTCTTGAATATATAAAGCAAAAAGCGCAGGCAATTTTAGAAGACAATGGTAAATATGCAAACTTTGAGCTCATTCAATTATTCATTGATTACACAAATGTTTTTTGAACCCCTACTACATGCCAACTGTTATCCCAAACACTGGGGATAGAACAGTAAATAAAACAAAATGTAAATTTAATACATCTATAAATATATATTCTAATGAAAAGATAAAAAAATAACAAAGAAATAAATAAAATACCTAGTATGTCAGATGGTGATTACAAAAACTACAGAAATAAACTGAGTGGAATAGGAGTATAGGGAGTACAGAAGGTGGGGTATTGCCTCATAGACCAAATAAATATATTAAGATTTGATGTTGGGAAACGAGGCATGACCCAGGAGACCTGCGCTTTCTGTGATATTTCATATTAACTGATAAAAGGAGTAATGGAATTTATTTTTATGATATTTTATATCTGTTATTGAAGATGAGATTGTAAGTGTTGGAGGAGAGGTGGGCAGTGGTGGACTTGCAGAAGTACACAGAGTTCTGAGAAATCTGCTTAATTTACCAAATAACTATGTTAAACCAAAGAAAAGTCAAGTTTATCTAGAGCAGGCAGAGTTGCTGAGCACCTTCTCAGTTGCTGTCAAGGGAGGTGTGTGTAAATGTAGGGAAGGCAGCCTCATCTGGAGCACATGTTGCCCTGGGGCACCTTGGAGATCTCTTGACTGTCATAATAAACAGTTGGGTTGGAAAGTTGAGTGGAACATATAAAATATAATTAAACAAATATCTAAAATCCCGGAAAAAGGAATTTGCAGATTTTCTCTCCAGGTTCTTCCAATGTGAAGAGAGTGAGTGTGATTTTGTAAGTTGAAGTTCTAAAAAAAGTGACTGCTATGGAAAATGTGGAAATGCCAGACATAATATTTTGTCAGTGGTTTCCATTCAGTTAATTACACATTTTATGATTCAAAGAAACTGAGATAAACATCGCTGACTTTCTGTGATTCCTGAAACTTCCTGAGTTTTCGGAATATTGGTAGTTTTCAATGACCTTTTTCTTGTAGCCCCTCCACATATTTTGTAAGCACCTGATTCCTTGTGTTAAATCCTTTCCTGCCTGGAAAAAGAAAATATATACACACACACACACACACACACACACGTAATTAAGTCTGTTTGCTTGAGTCTACCTTGGCTCATATGGCAATGGGGTTTAATTTAATAACAGAAAATCAAGCAGACAAGCAACGTGAGGCAGAAGTAAAGAATATCATGTTGATTCTGATGAGAGGACATTACCTGTTTCCTGATAACATTTTTTTCCCCATAAATGCCTTTTTTACTTCATTTTCTGATCACAGGTTGATATCTGTGTCTTTACAGTTAGCTCCTTTATTCTAGCCCGTTTGAGTGGTTTCCTTTTATTGATTGCTATGCTAATTGGCTAGGGTTGCATAATAAAGTATACATATTGGGTGGCTTAACCAATAAAAATTCTCAAAGTTCTGGAGACAGGAAGTCCAAAATCAAGGAATGTCAGAAGGTTTGGTTGCTTCTGAGGGTCACCAGGGAAGATTCTGTTTCAGGATGTTCTTAGCTGGTAGGTGACCATATTCTCCCTTTATCCTGATATTGTCCTCTCTCTGTGACTTCCTGTGCCCAAAATTCCTTTTCTTAAAAGTACACCAGTCATGTTAAATTATGGTTCATCTCTACAATCTTATTTTAAATTAATTACCTTTTTAAAGACCCTCTCTTCAAATATAGTCACATTCTGAGTTACCGGGAGTTAAGACGTCAACGTATACATTTTACGAGTGACAAAATTTACCCCTTTACCGTTACTAAAACAGTATTTATTCTGAAACCTCAGAAAATTACTTTCAAGACATAGAATAATATTTCTAATTGAAACATATTTATAGAATTCTTATCATAGTCCAAGATCTCTGCACAGCATATATATAACTTAAAAAACAACTATAGAAAGTCATTATATTTTTATCTTCATTTTATATGGTACTCAATTAAGGGTCTGAGATAGGTAACTGGCCCCATGTGACATATCTATTCTGATATCAGTTAACAGTGAGCTATTTTGGATGGCTGTAAATGGGGCAGGAAGAGATGGAAGATACACTATCAGAGATAATAATAGCAATGATCTCATTGAAACCAATGGTTTCCACCCTTATAATCTGAAAATTGTATGTTGTCATACCTGGAAATTGTTTTGCTGTTGAGAATTATGTTTCTTGGTTTATTTGTTTTTGTGTTTTTGCTTCTTGTTCTTTGATTTTCTACCTATCTGATGACATAATTTTAGAACTTCCCAGGCCACATCTGTAATTTTGATGCATTGATGTTGATAATCTGGAAAATGTCAATAGTGAATTTATCAAAGGATCTAAATTCATCTTATAGAACCAATATTGACATATACTGCTACAAGAAATGTATTAGTTTGAAATAATATGATTTTTTTATTTTATAAAATTCTCTGGGAAGAATTTAGCATAATTGATCCGCATTGCGTAGAAAGCCATAAGCTGCAAAGACAGGGAGGAAGAGAGACAGAAAGAGAGAGAGAGTTTCTGTAGTTCAGTATTTCAGGAAATAGTAGATATTTGTTTTCACAATGATTTATTTGGTATCATAGTAAGTGAAACTGCTAAAGAATCCTCAGATTTACTAAACAAAACAAAACTTACCTATATAATGATCACCTTGAGTTGGAAAAGGGAGAGGCTCAATAAAACTATCTTCACTCAAAAGTTTACTCTGTGATTAGGAAGTCTCCAAAGTTAGTCATTCACACAAAAACTATTCGAATCACTAATAAAGATGTCTAAATTTTTATTTCTAAGGTTCACTAATACACTTGTTTTGAGCAAGTTGTTAGTTTGGTCACTTGAGCCAGTACAAATATATGACATAACTATTTTGTGCCCAGAATCTTCTTAGGGTATACCAGAAGAAACACAAAGAAAACCTATACTTCAATTCTTACCCACAACTGAGTTACTATCTTCTGAAGTCAAAGATCAGTTTTTATTAACACAATAAAATACTATCAATTTGGGTGACTTTAACAGTAATAAAAAAACTCTCCAACTATTTCAATAAAATACCTCGTTATACTTTTTCCCTGAATTCTAGATTTTGAAGTATTTTCCAAAAAAAAATGACTTCTACTCCCAATTAAAAATAAATAAATTCCTAAATACTTGGAGCGATAATCATGTCTTTTATTGTTCTTGTGTTTCTTATACGTATGGCTAATGTAAATTATGGAAATCAGCACTAACTTTAAGAACAAATAAAAAATGATGTGTATAGATACCCATGAGGAGAAGTTTCTGAGCAATGTGAAACATATATGAACTCTAAAAGAAAAGTAGATTTTCAATAAGAGTTGGGCAAATAATTATGAAAAGTGAATGCAATCGCATTGGCCGTTATTTTAAGTCATTTGTATATTATTCTGTATGCATAAGAAGCGATGATATTTCCTTCCTGCCATGTGTGAAGGAAATGCTAGAGATATGGATGGTGATTAAAAGATAAACTTGGCTTTAATCTATACCATTTCTTTGTTGCCAATTGATTGCCAGCTCCAAGAGTTAAAAGAATGTCAGCCTCATAGTGGGCCACATAAAGGGTCAACCTGATGAAATAGAAGAGAAATAAAAATCCCATTGCAAGATGATTATGGAATCATGTACAAACCTTTAAAGGTTAATGAGCTCTCTAGAGAAGATGAATTATGCTGTGGAATCTGTTGTCTGCCCATAATCCATTTTCAACATAATCCTAGTTGTGAAGATTGACATATTACAGTAATTTGAGGTGAATGTTAACTGTGAAATGGTAATTGAAGTAATGCGAGCTCCACTGATGTTAAAAGAAACATCATTTGGTCAAGATATGAAACAGAAGAATTTAAAATTTAGTGGTTAGAAAACCCAGAGCACACGTTAATGATCAAAAAGTAAAGTAAATGATGAAAGAATTGATCTATGATTTCAGTCATTTAGGTATGAAACAAAATGAGACCTATCTTTTCATTCCTCTTTTATATGAATTTTCAAGTATATCACTAAGCAAATTACTTTGTTTAGATAAATAGTGTAATGATAGGAAAAGACAAATGATACAAAGAAAAAAATGTTTAGCAGAACAAATTTGAAGCACCTAGGTAGCTTTAGCTGAAAGTAGAGGAATACAGCATGATGTGAGTTTGAGACAGTCCATTTCTCTTTTGTGTTGTCTCTAAGGTCACACAGTCTATGGGAAGATGAGGACTTACCATGCACATTTACTAGGGGTAGTTAATTCATTAATTAGGGAAATGAGTTAATGTAAAAATAGTTTGTAAAATTAAATTGATGAAATTAGTAAAATTATTATTTCATATAAAAAAGGTAAGCCTCTCAAAAGATTTTTGTTTTTGTGCATATGCTATCAAATTTTAATAAAATTGTGGGGTTTGCAGAGGACATTTACTATAGGAAATATAAAAAAAAGCCTGAACTTTAATTTCAGACACTGCTGTCTCACTAGCTATAGTTGGCTCAGGAATAAAATCTTCCAGCCCTTCTTCTCTGTTAAGAGTGTATATCCATGTTACCTTCCCTCTGGATTCACCAGGTATTTAATCTTCAATATTATCACTACCAGAGGACAGTTTCAAAACTAGTATTATTTATTATGTGAGGCAATATGATTTCCCTTTCTATAAATATCCACCATCTAGACTAAGTGCTACCTTTTCACCACTTTCTTTTTTATAACATTTTTCTCCTACACACAAAGAGTTATAGACCACTGAACAGAATTGATTTTTGACTTATGACATAGGCATGAGATTGTCATTCCTTTTTATTCAACAACTTTATTGAGCTATAATTATCATATAATAAACTGCACATCTCTTAAGTCTGCAACTTAATATGTTTTAACATACTAATATAATTGGAAAACTATTACCATAATTAAGAAAATGAATGTATCAGTCACCCCCCAAAATTTATCTGTGCACATTCGAGTGACCTCTTTCTTGCCTATTCCTACCCCTTACTGCTACCAGACGAACTCTGATCTGTTTTCTATCACTATGGATTAATTTATTACCTTAGGATTAAAATAAATGAAATCATATGGTATGTATTTTTTTAAGTCTGGCTTCTTTTACTCAGAATAATTACTTTGAGATTCATCCATAGTGAATACGTATTGTAGCATGTATCAATAGTTCATTTATTTTTATTTGCTGAGTACTAGTTCATTATATGGATACATCATAGTTAGTTTATACATTCACACATTGATGAACATTTATGTAATTGCCAGGTTGGGGCTGCTGCAAAAAAAGCTCCAGTAAACATTTGTTATTCATATATTTTACAGACATATAAAATTTCATTCCTCATGGACAAAATCCTAGAATTGAAATTGCTGGGTCATATGGTAGATGTACCTTTAACTTTTCCAAATAAAAAATTCCATACAAAATGGTGTTAATAATTAATGTATACAAATTGATGAGTTTCAACATAATTATACACCTGTGAAACTATTGCCACAATTTATGCTATAAACGTATTCACTACATTCAATAAGTTCCTTCTCATGATGATGATGATGACGAATGTGCTAATAATAATGATGATGAATAATATGCCAATAATGATGATGATGAATTATATGCTAACAATATTTAGCATAAGATCTACAGTCAGCAAAATGTTTAATTATACGGTACAGTATTAACCACAGTCATTGTGCTGTATAGTACTTTTCTAGGGCTAATTTATTTAATGTAACCAAAACGTTTTACACTTTGACTAATAACTCCCATTTTCCTTACTCTAGGCCCTGGAAAATAGCATAATACTGTCTGCTTTTCTGAGTTTTACTACTTTAGATTTATAATATAAGTGATATGATATAGTATTTGTCTGCCAGTGTCCAGTATATTTCACTTAGGAATTATTGTTGTAATATAACGTTCTATATTATGACATTATGTCCTAACATAATGTTCACAGAGGCAATTTTTGTCTCCCAGTTTCATCTGTGTTGTTACAAGTAGCATAATTTCCTTTTTATTAAGGCTGAATATTTTATCATACATAAATACCATATTTTTTAATCCTTGTTCCCATCCATGGAGATTTAGGTTGCTTCCATGTCTTGGCTACTGTGAAAAATGTAACAATGAACATGGAAGTGCAGATATCCATTTGAGATGCTGAATTCAATTCTTTTGGATACATATCAAAAAGTAGAATTGCTGGATTATATGGTAGTTCTATAGTTAGTTTTTTGAGGAACACCCATATTGTTTTCTGCAGTTGCCGCACCAGTTTATATTGCCACCAACAGTGTGCAAGGATACCCTTTCCTTCACGTGTTTGTCAAAATTTGTTATTTTTTATTTATTGGATAAAAATGATCCTAACAGATGTGAGGTGATATATCATTGGAGTTCTTATTTGCATTTCCCTAAATGATTAGTAATGTTGAGCACATTTTCATATATCTGTTGGTCATTCCTGTATCATTTTGCAGAAATGTCTATTCAGTTTCTTTGTCCATTTTTAAATCAGGTTGTTTGCATTAATTGTTGTTTTTGCTATTGAGTTATAGAAGTTCCTTGTATATTCTAGATATTAATCCTTTCAAAGATATGTGGTTAGCAAATGTTTTCTCTTATTTCATAGGTTGATCTTTTCTTTTGTTGATTGTTTCATTTTCTGCACAGAAGCTTTTTTTGTTTAATGTAATACCACTTTTCTCTTTTTAGTGTCACATTTTACACTTTTGGTGTCATATAAGAAACAATTGCCATGGTCAATATTCAGAAGCTTTTTCCTCATGTTTTCTGCTAGGACTATTTTTGTTTCAGGTCTTATGTTTAAGTCTTCAATACATTTTGAATTGATTTTTGTATATAATATGAATAAGGGTCTAATTTTATTCTCTGACATGTAGATATTCAGTTTTCCCAGCATCATATCTTACAGACTGTCCTTTCCTCATTATGTATTCTTGGTTTTACTGAGAAAAATCAGTTGACTGTATAGTGTGGGCTTGTTTTTTGGTTCTGCATTCTGTTCCATTGGTCTATATATCTATTTTTATGTCAATATCACACTCTTTTGATTACCATAGCTTTGTAATATGTTTTGAACTCAGGAGATGTGATGCCTCTAACTTTGTTCTTATTGCTTAATATGTCTTTGTCTCTTTGTGGTCTTCCGTGGTTCCATAAAAATGTTACATATTTTTTCTATCTCTGTTAAAAAAAATCCACTGGTATTTTGATAGGGATTACGTTAAATCTGCAGATCCCTTTGGGTACTATGAACATTTTAACAATATTTAATTCTTCCTATCCATAAACATAGAACATCTTTTAATTTAATTGTGTCTGATTTAATTTATTTTATCAGTACTTTATAGTTTATAATGTACCCAGCTTTTTCTTCCTTGGTTAGGTTATTTTAAAGTACTTTAATCTTTCTGATGGTAATGTAAATGGGATTGTTTTCTTTATTTTTCAGATAATTGTGTTAATGTATAGAAATGAAACTAGTAATTTTCATATGTTGTTTTGAATTCTGCAACTTTGTTGAATTTGTACATTAGTTCTAATAGTTTCTTGGTGGTATCCTTAGGGTTGTTTAGGTATGATTATGTTATCTGCAAAGAGATACAATTTTCCTTTTTCCTTTCCAATTTAGATAACTTTTGTTTCCATTTCTTCCTTAAATGCTCTGGCTAGAACTTCTAATACTATGTTGAACAGAAATTATGAGAGTGGATATCTTTGCCCTATACCAATTTTTAGACAAAAAGTTTTGTTTCTCACCAATAAGTATATCGTTAGCTTTGGACTCTTCATTTCTAGCCTTTATTGTATTGAGGTAAGTTCCTTCTACATCTAATGTCTTGAGAGATTTTATCATGAGAAGGTGTTAAATTTTGCCAAATGATTTTATGCATCTATTAAGATGGTAATATGATTTTCATCTTTCATTCTGTTAATGGGATGGATTGCATTTATGGATTTGCATTTGTTGAATGTTGCATCCCAGTGATAAATCCCTTTTGTTTTTGTATTAGTCTGTTTTCTCACTGCTATGAAAAAACTGCCCAAGACTAGGAAATTTATAAAGGAAAGAGATTTAATTTACTCACATTTCAGTATGGCTTGGGAGGCCTCAGGAAACTTACAATCATAGCAGAAGGTGAAGTTACCTTCTTTGCAAGGCAGCAGGAAGGAAAAGTGCTGAGTGAAGTGGGGAGAGCCCCTTATAAAACAATGACATCTCATGAGAACTCTCTCGTTAACATGAGAACAGCATGGAAAACTGCCTCCATGATCCAATTACCTGGTCTCTCCCTTGATACGTGGGGATTATGGAAATTATAATTCAAGATGAGATTTGAGTGAGGACAAAAAGCCTAACCACATCAGTCATCATATGCTCCTTTTAATATGCTGTTGAATTCAGTTTGCTAGATTTTTTTTAAAGGATTTTTTTGCATCTATGTTTTTTAGGGATATTGACCTGCAGGTATTTTTGTCATGACTTTTTCTGGTTTTGGTATTAGGGTAATATTAGCATCACAAAATAGTTTGGAAGTTTCACTCTTCAATTTTTTGGAAGAATTTAAGAAGAACTGATATTAATTTTTAAACGTTTGACAGAGGTCAGGTGTGGTGGCTCACACTTGTAATCCTAGCACTTTGTGAGACGTAGGTGGAGGGATTGT
Source organism: Chlorocebus sabaeus (assembly GCF_047675955.1). NCBI lineage: Eukaryota > Metazoa > Chordata > Mammalia > Primates > Cercopithecidae > Chlorocebus > Chlorocebus sabaeus. The sequence continues at coordinate 21,779,249 of NC_132930.1, read as the reverse complement.
TTGAGTTTAGGAGTTTGGGACCAGCCTGGAAAATATAAGGAGACCCTGTTTCTACAAAAAAATAACTAAAAATAAACAACCAGGCATGTCTGTAGTCCCAGCTACTCTGGAGGTTGAGGCCGGGGGTGCTCACTTGAGCCTAGGAGGTCAAGACTGAAATGAGCAATGGTTATGCCACTGTACTCCAGTCTAGGCAACAGAACAAGACCCCACCTCTAAAAAAAATTGAAAGTAATAATGAAAAGCTAAATGTTTGCTAAGATTTATTCATAAAGCCATCTGGTCTTGGCCTTTCCTTTGTTGGAAGGTTTGTTCATTCGGGCTTTCTATTTCTTCTTCATTCAGTCCTATGTTTCTAGAAATGTATCCTTTTTTTCCCTAGATTGTCCAATTTGCTGGCATATAATTGTTCTTAATAGTTCCTTATAATCTTTCTTGTCCTGTGGCATTGGTTGTTATAACTCTTCCTTAATTTCTAAGTTATTTATTTGCATCTTCTCTCCCTCTCTTTTTTCCTTATTTTAGCTAAAGTTTTGTCAATTTTATTTATCTTTCAAATAACAAATTCTAAGTTTCATTAATATTTTACATTAATTTTCTATTCTCTTTTATTCATTTTTGCTTTGATATTATTTACTTCTTTCTGTTAACTTTGGCTTAATTTGTTCTTATTTTCCTATTTCCTTGAGGTATAATGTTAGGTTATTTAAGATCCAACACATTCTTAAATAAGTTGAAATATCTATGCAAATCAGAATAATGTTGACATCATATATAAATTATTTCTTACCTTTATGTTTGTGCTCTTGTCAACTTGCATATATGAAGTCTCATTATTATTATCAATGATGAAATAGTAAAAGTGAGTATTTATTGAAAAGTAGCAAGTCTATTCCTCCAGTTATTGTACTAAGCACTTTATATGTTTCTTTTTTTAAATATCTCAGCAACATTACAAAGTTTGTGTTATTGTTATTATTGCTATTATACAATAAAGTTGCTGACATTTTTGTGGTCATGTAATTAGTTCAAAATCACACAACCAATAAACAGAGAAAGTAAATATTTAACACAAGAAGTTTTCTTTTAGAAATTGAATGTTTTCGAGGCTGGGCATGGTGGCTCATGCCTGTAATCCCAGCACTTTGGGAGGCTGAGGCAGGCGGATCACGAGGTCAGGAGATCAAGACCATCCTGGCTACACAGTGAAACCCCCGTCTCTAATAAAAATACAAAAATATTAGTCGGGCGTCGTGGCGGGCGCCTGTAGTCCCAGCTACTTGGGAGGCTGAGGCAGGAGAATGGCGTGAACCCAGGAGGTAGAGCTTACAGTGAGCCAACATCGTGCCACTGCACTCCAGCCTGGGCAACAGAGTGAGACTCTGTCTCAAAAAAAAAAAAAAAAAAGAAAGAAAGAAATTGAATGTTTTCACATTATTGTTTTGATCCTTTTATCTTTAAAAAAATTAAAATAAGACAATTATTATGTTTAATTTTAATGTTTAATAAACATGATCAGAAATAGATTTGAAGTCATTATGTAAGGACATAAGATGTTAAATATTGTATTTTGGTTCTCCAGAGAAATATATATGTATCTCTTTTTATATATATTAATATATGTTATAGCGCTTTATAATTTTTTCAATATCTACAATGTATGTCAAAATGAACATACACAGACATACACACACACACACACACACACACACACACAAAGGTGTGTGTGAAGGAGGCAGACAGAAAGAAACAGAGAGAGAGGTTTGTTTTAAAGAATTGGCTCATGTGCCGGGTGTGCTCACACGTCCCAGTAGGCTGGAAACTCGGGCAGGATTTCTATGTTGCTGTCTTCAGGAGAATTATTTTTACTACAAGATCCTCAGTTATTGCTCTTGTGACCTTCAACTAGTTAGATGACTCTCATTCACATTACGAAGGGCAATCAGCTTTACTCAATTTATTGATGTAAATGTCAACCACATCCAAAAATTACATTGACAGCAACATCGAGATTGATGTTTGACAGAGCAACTGGGCACAATAGTCAAGCAAAATTGACGTGTAAAAGAAAACACCACAGATATCTAATTTGTAATCATCATTTTGTTATTCTAAGAAATCTAAAATAAGTAAGCCAACAGTAATTCAGCTGGTGCTTTCCGAAGGATATTAGAAAATATAACTGTGAAAGGACTGTAGCAGGGAGACACTGGCTTCTTCCTTTTTACCAGTCAGACTTCTTTGTTAACAAAAGAAATCTTACATTTTAATTTTTTGTTAGTATATTTATTCTGTTACTTTCCATCAAACATGCCTAACTGTCCTAGATTTCATGAAGTTTAACCTAAAGAAACAAACAAGTGTTAAAATCTATTAAAAAAAAAACCACAATATTCTAAACAAAACCATTTCTTAAGAAGGCTATCTTAAAGAAAACGGCAACAATACTTTTCCTTAAGAATCTCAACTTAATTCTAAAACTAAAATTTGCATTAAAATCGCTCATATATCACAGTACAAATACTCAGTGCTACAACTGTTATGTTGATTAATGTTCACATGCTATATTTGACTAAAGACATTAAGGTTGGTCTAGAGATGAGATGTCAAGGACTTACATAATTCCTTTTATTTCATAATTATAGTGGTTTAAAACATTCATGAATTCATTTCATACCCATTCTTACATTAAAAGTGTGCTGAAATTCATTTACATTTGAATAATTTTGAATGATTAAAATATGCAAAAATCTATATTTAACCTAAATACTATATTTATGATTTTTACATCCCCGTTGCTTTTGCACAAAGAGGATGATCATTAATTGATTTTGTTCAACAGACTGGTATGTGTTTTAAAAGTTCTCTGCTCTTTGAAATGCTTTATACTCCTTTGAAAATGTTAGCATTATGAAAATGGAAAGTTTCAATTGGTAATATACCATAGGAAAGATTGTTTATGATGGACACAGGGATGGAAACAACACATGCTGGGGCCTATCAGTGGGGTGGAGGGAGGGAGAGCATCAAGATAAATAGTTAATGAATAGGGGGCTTAATACATAAGCGATGGATTGATGGATAAAGCAGACCACCATGGCACACGTTTATCTGTGTAACAAATGTGCACGTCCTGCACATGTATCCTGAAACTTAAAACAAAATTAAATTCAATTCTAAACGGAAAGAAAGTTTATGTAGATGTGGACTACAAAAAGGACAATTTTCACTGACAGATAGATAATGGTGATTCTAACACCAAATTAATGGGAAAAGAAAGGCAAGGTATTTCTCCCTGGATCTCAGTTTTCTCCCTTGCAAAATATAAAATAGTATGAAATTAGGCATGAAACATATAAACATTCTTAAATTATGTTTACCTCATTCTTATGTTATATTGTAATATATCACAAATATATGAATGTGTACATATGCGTAGATATGCTTCTACAAGTTGGAAGTGTCAACATTTTAGTTTGTAAATAAAAATAAACAACAACAGCAAAAATGTCAAATTGGTTCGTATTTTATTAAGTAATAAAACAATTCACTTTGTGGATATTATTTCTACAGAATATAGAAGAGATTCTAAGCTTAAATAAGGCAGTCAGTGCGCAAAAATATATGCTATGGTCTATGCTCATGAGTGGGAAAAGCAAATATTGTACAGTGTGCTAAAAGTGTTTGACAGTAGAAAGGCTGAAAAGTTATGAAAGACACTGAGTTTGCAAATGTTATTCTCAGAACTGTGAGAGCAGTTCTGTGCATGGAAAAGGAAGTGCATAATAGAAACATGATCAGAATCCCTGAAATCCCAGAGACAAATCTATCTGTATTTTCGTGTGCTTCCATAATAGGGTATCGCATTTCCATTTGGGTGCTGAACTTTCCTGCTGCTGTCAGGCATTTAGTATCTTTCCAATTTTAGACCTTAAAATAAAAATCAGCATTTCTACTCCAACTTTTGCAAATCCTCTGAAAGAGGCAAATTAAATAAAACACTGACTGTGAATACTAAGGCAAGTGGAATTTTCCAAACATTTTATGTTAAAATAGAATAGTAGAGCAGACAATGAAATGGTGGTCCTTAAGTTATTTGTTTTGTCTTATGCACTTTTTCATGTATGCCAGATTTTCTGATTTTTTGTATTGTCTAACTTAAAATTTTTAGAAGAGGAAACTGTTCTTCTCTTTCAGTATTTTAAATACGCAGTTTAAAAGCTGAATTGATGTCTTTATAAAGCAAAGGAAGACACAAAGTTATTGAAAAGAGAAGACCACAAGGATAAAAAGAAAACTGTTTTTATGTTAAAAAAAGATAGTAATACAGGCAATGGCTTGTTGTGAGAGCTCAAAAATCATTTTTTTCCATTCAAATAATTTCACAGCATGCATTAACTCTTTCTCCCAGGCATAAGTATGATGATTTTCACTAATGTTATGAATAAGGTGGAATTGGGATCGGCAAAAAGATAATCCTGTATGTATATGGGATATGTTTTCCATCAGATCTTAAGACATGTAACCATTAAATATTTACTTGTAGTGGGCAGACCATTCTTACTGAGTCTATTCTGGTCATTTTTCTAATCCTTCCAATCCAAGGCAACATCTTTCTTTCCTTTCATTTCTCTTTGTAGGAAAAGCTTAAGGGAAAGATTTTTCTGTGCTGGTGCTGGTGCTGTATGTTCCAGCAGATCTTCAAAGAAATGTAAGATAATTGATCAAAGTAAGGAATAAAATAAACTTTTTTTCTGAGCTCTACTTGATTACCTAAGCATTACATTTTTATAAAGATAAAATTTATACAATTCAAATATATTTAAATAATTTTTCATTGATCAAGAGCTATCATCAAGCCCTCAATTAACTGTGTGAATGACTGCATGGACAAGCATACATTTTTTTCATTAATAAACCAGTATTTATGCATTTGTTTTCTTCTTTGACTATAATATGTTCACTCATTTGGAATTGGTATTATCTTATCTCGAAGTTACGGAGTACTGCCTTTATTTTAGATGAGTCATGATTAATATGAATTATTAGCTTAAGATCACATTTCTTATGTGGAAGAATGTATTGATAGTTCTCAGTCTCTCTCTTACACACGTTTGACCTATAAGCAAATAATTTCAACTCTGCCTTATGACATGTCCAGAGCCTATCATTTCTCACCATGTTCATTTCTATCATCCGGGTCCAAGACAACATTAAACCACGTGGTACTTCTGACAATAGCATCCTAATTAATTTCCCGATAGTCAATTTCCAACACAATATCCATAGTGAACTTTTTGAAAGATTTCAGACCATACTATATAAATGCTCTAAGGACACAATGATTCTTCTCTGACCATTCTAAACCAAATGGCATTATCACCCTCATTTTCTCTCCCCAAACCCCTTCCAGATGACTTAAGCTTCTCTAGAGCACTGAGAACCGTGTGGCATTCTACATTTCTGTACATTTATTAATAATTTATACTCCATAGTATAATATTAAAAAAGAAAGGTTAGTCAGGAACTTTATTTTCTTTGTTTTTGTATCTCTAGTGGCTAGAACACTGCCTGGTTCATGATAAGCTCTTCATCCCTTTCAATTGAATTAGTAAATAAAATGAAGAATTTATTGAAACTCGTGGCTCTAACTAAAATACAATGAATCCGATAGATGTGTATTGGTTTAAAAAAACCCTGTAATTTCATTTAATATAGATCACATTTGTCACTCTTATGGAATAATTACATAGCAATCGCTACATTTTTTTGTCTGTCTCCTATGCTACAAGGTAATATGGTAAGTGAATACTTACCTTGAGAAGCTGAACCATGTCACATTGATTCCAGAGCCTGTGTTATGCAACAGTGAACAATGCCCAATTTAAGCATTTTGAGGTAAGTGTTCTTGCACCAAAACCTGCATTGGGCAACGTGCAGCAAATCTATAAACTACTTTCCCAAATCCCTAAGTTGTACTTCACCAGATCCTTTTCTCCAGTCTCAAATAACTTTGGTTATCACTATGCTGCTTCCATTTGTTGCATGCTTTTTATGATCAGGGTATGGCTTTTCAAATTGTGATCCTGACCCTACCTGGCATTATTCAGATTACCTCCATAATGGTTATCTCCTTTCATCCAAGACCTCAAAAGTTTCTCACATGTCATCTTTCTTTGTGGACTTCAGTTCCACCTTGTTCTTCATTTCATATAATGAAACATTCCTGTAACACCATAGAAAATGAGTCGAGCCACTTTTGCAGTTCATTCGGGTAATGCCTTTGCTTTTCTTCTGAACCTGGCTCATAGCGTATACTGTAATTCAGATGAATTTATTCACTTTGAGAGAAGTTAGTTGTTTCTTAGATGAAACACACCATTTCACATTTAATATTAGAGTAATACAAAACAACAGTGACTTCCACGCGTTTATACTAGCAGTTAGCAGTTTGCAATCTGGGCTTACTGATACCCAGAAAGTAGAGGTTCCAAGGACCCATGTAAATGGTCTTCAAAACTGGTGTGTGTGTGTGTGTGTGTGTGTGTCTGTGTGTGTGTGTGTGTTTGTGAGTGATTTCCAGGAAGAACATTCATAATTTTCATAAGATTGTCATCAGATTGTCAAAGGGGGCCCTGACAATAAAAATCTTAAGATTATTCACATTTTATATTGTCATTTTACTTATTTCATTAAACCTAAAGCACCTAGGTTTTATACATTTTTTTGTGCTTTTTTTGTTTTCCATTTTGTCCCAATGTGTATAGAGTTGCTATTATTTTTTCTCTCTGGCCTCATTTGCTTAAAGTTTTATTACTCATGCCCCAGGCAAAGCTGAGCCTTTTGTATTATATTTTGTTTCTTGAGGCACAATTGTTTTCTACAAAGGAGATAATACCTCAAACATACAGAGTGGGCATCTTTGTCAAGGAGGTGTGTGGTGGAATGTGAGATGTGAGTTCTGTTCTGCCCACAGCCTTTGTCAGCCAGCAGCAAGGAAAAAAAAAAGAAGAAGAAGAAGGAAAAAAAAAGTCTCCTGTTTGAACAGAAAGAGTATAGATAGGAGTTACCATCACTTAAAAAAAAAAAAATCAGCAACAGCAATTTTTGTTTGCAGCTGTGTTTTCCTGCCAAAGTAAACATGGCTATACTGTATCTCACCATTTGTCTTTCTATCTCTCTTAGCGAGGAGAAAGAAAAATGCACACTCTGGTGATGAGTTAAATTATTTTTGAGGCAAAGGTAATAACAACTTTTTTCAATTATTTTTGCAAACATTAATATTTGATCTCCATTAAGAAAGTTGATGCACAGTATTTGCTGATTACTAATCAGCAATATCTCTTTTTTGCCCATAATTTATCACACTTACAAAATTTTCCTCACCCTATAAGATCAAGAATTCCTAGTGTTTGACAGAGCTTATGCGATACATGTGTGTGTGTGTGTCTGTGTGTGTGTGTGTGTAAACGATGGATCACAGTTCAGATATACAGAACAAAACATCATCAATATGTAAAGTTATTTATTCTTTAAAAGGTATTTTATCTGTTGTTTGACATTTATTGAATGTTGATAGGCTATTTGGCAATGCATAAAGCAGAATAATACATTCCACCTTTAATCATCATTTTCAGGGCAAATTATCACAATCTTAGGGCTTAAAACAATGGAAATTCATTATCTTATAATTCTGGAGATCAGAAATGCAATAATGAGCTAAACTCAACCTGTCTGTGGTGTGGTTTCTTTTAGGAAGTTCTTGGAGGTATGTTTGATGGCTTTTTCCAGTTTTCAGAGGCTGCCTCCATTAAACAGCTCCTAAACTCCTTCCTTCTCCAAAGTCAGCATTTGATGGATAAGTCCTTTTTGCATCACATCACCCTGACACTGACTCTTCTGCCTTCCTTTTCCACATTTAAAAACCTCTGTGATTGCGTTAGGCTCATCAAATAATCTGGAATAATCAATTTTAATGACTGCTAATTAGCAACCTCAATTATATCAGCAAACTGAATTTTGCTTTGTTATTTTACATAACATATCCACAGATTCTGGGGATTAGGGTGTGCACAGCTTTAAGAGCTATTATTCTTCCTACTTTAAGCACAGGCTCTGTGTTTTGTGCAGTGCCAAGTATTCTGTGGAGTTGAGGGAGGGAGGAACAGGTCAGAAATGGAGATAGCTTTACAATAAAGTTATACATTAACTTAATAAAATGGCTTTATTAGAGTTACTACTAAAATACTTCTGTGCCAAAAGAGAGAACAACCTCCAATAGCTCAGGGAATCCTGGGGGATAGAACTGTTGTTATTTTTGACGCTATTCGTCAGTATTTTTTGAGTAAAAATTCCCTTACTACCAGATATCAGTGAATGTGAGAGGCGCTAGCTTTAGCTCTACATTGATCTAATTCTCATTAGGCTTGAGTTATGGTTTAATCCCACCAGCAACACAAAAAATTTAAAAAAATCATTGTGTATAGAATACATTTTTATCTTGGAAAAAGTCTGAAGAACTGACATTTTACTTATTCCCTGACAATTCCTCTCAAGATCCACGAGTACATGGAACGCCAAGTTTGTTTTGCATGGTGTGGATCACCTTATCTCTGCATTGGGGAAAATATTTATTGAATGTCTAGAAGAGTTGTTGTGTATTAGACACCAGATACACAAAGATGACAAAGACTTAGAGCATTTCTGTATCATGCACCACCATGCTAGAAGCACACGCAAGAGGAAAGGACATTCAGATGACTTTAGACTCAAACATCTCGTAGGAGGTGATACTTGATTTGATTCTTGGAAAAGAAGTAAGATTTATATGTGACCAAAATGTGAGTTGGAATAATGGGTTAACAGCGTGTGAAAAGAGGAAATAGCATAAGAAAAACACAGCAAGCATGTAAAACATTAGACTAAAGTAGAATTTCGATTTCTGAAATCTGAAGGTTCCAGGACATGTCTATAAATAGAATAGAATAAAAGGTATACAACATAACTATGAAACTGATTTTTAACAGACGAATCTGTTATAATATTTAAGGAAGTCTTCCATATGTACACATATGTAATAATGGCTTAGAGTACATGAGTAAACTCTAAGTTCCTTTCCAAATACTATTTATTCTAAGTGGAGTAATTAGCATGGAATTACACTGAAAAAATGTTAAAAACTGAAAAACTTCTGCCCTGCCATGGCAGTGAAGGCAGACAATATTCCAAAAATGCATAATTATGATTGAATAATTTCAAATAGTAAGAATGACAATATAAGAAATACAAGAAGACATAATGCCACTTATGAAAGGAGGAGGTGACATTTGAGTAAAGTTCACAATAATGAGAAGGTTCCAATAATATATCTAGGGGAAGAAGATTTTAATTACTGTAAGGAGAACCATAAAGGCCTACAGCTGTTATAAAGTGATGAAAATTAATATAGATATCTACAGCTAGTTATATATTTTATTCTTCAAACCAGGACATCTTATGGGAAAAAAATTTATTAAGGTATTTATTCATTGACAGAATTATTTATTTTGCTTCTTAGTCATCAACAACTATCCAAACATTATCCTTGAAAATGTAATTATTTCTAAAACAATTCAAAATAACATATATCCCTGTTAGTTGTATATGCATTTTAGCAACATTATGTCAATTAAGGCAAAATATATCACTTATATTAAACTTATGTAAAAATATACAACATATTAAAGTATATGCATTTTAGCAACACTGTATCAATTAAAGCAAAATATGTAACTTATATTAAAGCATGAAGTAAAAATTTTTTCCTTGTTATAAATTCATGCACTTTAGTTCATTTGCTTCATTTGTCTCTTCTTAGACAATAGGTATTTTTCTGAAAAATATTATTAAAAATGATAATGGTATTGAATTATCACCCATATAATAAAATAAATATTCATTAATTCTATACATAATTAAATAATAAAGTGGGAGAAGGACATTTTTTTAACAGAGTATTCCACATAACATATATAGAAAGAATGAAGAAAATACAAAGTACAAAACTTTAAGGAGAAACAGCATATTTGCAAAGCCTCAAGAGTAACTCCCCAAATTATTAATTAATTGACATGGTGATATGTCAACAAATTATTTAACATTTTTATCTTTATGAGGTGGCATTAGATTACTCTCTTCTTGAAAATGGGCTGGAGATAGTGATTTGCTTCTTATAAGCAGAGTATGCAGAAGAAAAAAACAGTGACTGTAGCAGATAAATATGGTGGACACCTCTTAATCAAGAAATCAAGGTGAACATCAATAGTCATAAGTCATATTGATACCATATACTACCTGAAATATGAGTGTCATTTTATCTCTGCTGTATCCGTCCACAAAATTCATAACTACAGTATCATCGTGAGACAATATTAAACCAACTAAAGTTGAAAGACATTCTACAAAATACATGACTGATACTCATCAAAAGTGTCAAGGTCATGAAAAACAAGGAAATACCGAAAATGTGTTACAGACTAGAGGAAACAAGGGGGCTTGATTACAAAATAAAATGTGATTTTTGAATTGGATCTTGAAATAGTAAAATGATATTAATTTAAAAAAATTAAATCTAATTAAAGTGCTATAAATACTAAAAATGAATAGTCTAATAAATTATAATTTATTAGTTTCTGTATCTATTATGGTTCTATAAGATGTTAATATTGAGAGATGCTGGGTGAAAGCTATATAAGAACTCATCTGATCTTGACAACTACTTAGTAATTCTAAAAATACTTCAAAATACTTTTTAGAAATTATTTGTAGGATAATTTAATAAAAAGAAATTTGTTCTTATTTTATCTCTACCTCCAACAAGTTGTATTTTTTCTTTTGTTTTCAGTTCTATAGTCTGAAAAATGTAGGATTAGATAAAGTAATTCACCTATGATGCTTTCTTCAGTATTCTGTGATTTCATTTGTAAGATTTTAATTATGTAGAGCCGTAATCATGGGTCTTTGCCAAACATAGTGCTAGAAGCAGATATAGAGATTAGTGTGGAAGCTGACCTTCAGAATGGCCCTAGATGGTCTCCACTTCCTGGTACCCATTCCCTTGTGTGTGGGGTTGAATGTGGGCAATGTTTGCTGAATCACTACCAATAAACAGAGTATGAAAGAAGTGATGGAGGTGTTAGTTCTTAGTTTATAAAACAGTGCAATTCTCTCTTTCTCCTTCTCCTTTTTTCCTCCTCTTCTCCTTTTCCCCTCCTCCTCCTTCTCCTCCTACTCCTCCTCCTCCCCGGCTCTGAGAAAATTCAGATATCATGTGATACAGCCATGTGGAGAGTTTCAGGTGATGAAAATGTGAGGTCTGAAACAATAATTTTTGTTCAGTGAGGGTTTATGTATTGTGTCCATCCTATCTAATGATATAATTAATGTAAAATTATAAACTATTATACAGAAGGAAACTGTTCTCAAATGCATTTTTTTAGGGATTGTGACATGTCTCCTAATAATGATGTCTATTAGAATAGAGTAAGGCTTTGGTTATTTTCATGATCTTCATAGTTTCATTCTACATAGCAGATTCACTCTCATTTTTAAAAATTTTCTTGGCATTTCAAAGATTTTTTTTTTTGGGGAGTTCCTAAAATGGGAAATCTCATGTTATTTGTTTATTCATTTCTGCTTGTTTCAACCTTATACCGATTTCATCCTTTCTTTCTTGCCACCCATAAATGTTTCTTAACACAATATTTAAGGACAAAATTTGGCTAAATAGAATATCATCTAATGTAACGCTTTCTCAAAAATCATGTGCATCTATACATTTACACTGATCAGTATATTTTTCTTTAGAATCATTCTATTGATGTAGAATATAGTATCATTAATATTAAACAAAAATGTGTAAGAATGTTTTAATTTTATGATGATGGAATATCAACGTGGCTTATAATATGAGCTTGAAATAAACACATCTAATTCTTGCAAAATTCATATTCTTTATAGTTTCAGAAATAGTTAATGTTTTTAATAGGTCAAGTATGAAAAGTTAACTTTTGCTACTTTTTTTTTCGTTTCAAATATTGAGGTTGATAATTTGAGACATTAATCTTAAACTTTCAAGGAAATTGCTAGTTGGACTAATATAAACTATCATGTCATTTCTGGAATTAGCTATTTAATTAAAATTTTCATTCATCTTCTTGAAAGTAGAATCAACTAAGAGGAAAAATTTAACCTTCAAGAACCTATTTCTAAGAAAATTATTAAACTTAAATTAAAAAAAAATTATTGGTTTATGTATTTTATATATATTTTATCTTCACAGTTGAGAGTTAATCATATGAGAAAAATTTATGGAAATATGCATATAAGACAATGCTGCCTCAAAGTTGATTTTGTTTTATTTTGTTTTTAACTAGTAAACTTAGGACTGATAACAGAATTTAATAAATATATAGCCTTATTTAAAAATCCCCTTTACACATACATGAGAAACATAAAATATAGTTTTTATTTGTGCCTTCAGTGATTATTATTTTAATAGAATTCAATTTTTGTTAATTAAGTATATGATAAATATGTTATCTGTTCTTTAAAAAAATCTGCAAACTTCTCTTTAATAAATTAACTTATAGATCCAAAATCAAGCTTCATATTTAATGAGCTCTTATGAACATCAGCAACACCAATACTTTAAATAACTTTGAAAGCCCAAAGGCTTATGAGGTATTGGCAACTTTGCTCTTTTAATCATATGGTGAATTGAGTGACCTGCTAAGAGTTGAAATAAACAATCTCACCAGCAAACTCAAAATCCGCTGAAGAATATGAATTAAGATCTGCATTTTATTCAAATATATGAAATGCTTTTTTAATGCGGAAAAAAAGATAATTTGGGAAGTGAGCATATAACTGTAACTGCTAATTCTGCCTCTTCCTGCTGTTACAATGATTCGAACAGTGGAGAATATTAAATGAAATCCTGAAGTAATGGAAAGAACGATTGTGTTAAAAATGCTGAGACATAGGTCAACCGAGACCCGTGATGTTATTACCTTTCTGCTTGGCAGTTCCTCCGCAATGCAATAGCTGATTGCAGAGTTCAGTAGGCAGGAAGATAATGTAATGATGATTCTAATTTTCATGTAGCTTCTCTTCGTACTTGTAGAATATCCTACATCACATTGCTTCACAAACCAGGAACTGCCACACTGTGCTCTGCCACTTGCAAGTAGGAAGTAAACATTGAAAAGGCATTTATATTCAAGACTGAGTTAGCGTGTCTGGAAAATGAAAGAATGGAAACAAAGGTTAAGAATATGTTAGTCCTGGCAGAAGAACAGAATTAACGGATTAGCCAAGGAATCTAAAGTGTTTCCATTATTGCTCTGCCACTTATTGGATGTAATCTTAGGCAAGTTATTTAGTATCTCTGTGTCTTAGTTTGTCAGCTGTAAAAATGGTGTTAATAATAAAAATAATAGTATCTACTTCAAGATTTTGTCAGGCAAAGGAGTGTTGATATCTAACAAGATGTCTATTTTTATACCTCCAAAGATTCCCTCGTCTGGTTTTTTTGAAGTAATAAATAAAATTATTTTCTTATTTAGAAAAAAAACACATCAGCTTTAAAAAATATGGAAAATAAAAAAAAACAAATAATAAAATGTAATCATGCTGAATACCAAAATTCAGAAGTAACTATTATTTAATCTAATTATTTTATTTATATAATAGGAATATCTTTCTTATAGTAAATATACTTTTACAATACCATTTGTAATGGTTGCATAGTATTTATTTCACTAAGTTACATCATAATTTATCCACTATTTAATATCTAAGGAATCCTCAACTTCTCATCCTCTAAGTACACAGCAGTAAACACATACCTCTTAGTGTAATTGGGAAAATTAAGTTAGGTAATGTATATAGACAATAACATTTATTATAAATTATAAATGTTAGCTATCGTTATTGTTTAGTAATTACAATTGAAAGTATTTTAATTTTGTTACAACTCTTTTACATCTTTCATTATATATTGGGGAAACTCAGACATGCTGAATTATTAACACACATATTATATACATTATTAAGATTTTAAACCTAAAAAGCACTTTTAAATTGAAGTTAAGCATATCTGTTTTAACTACCTTTTTCTTTTTTTCTCTCCAAGGAAATTAAATTCTCAGAATCCCTTCTCATTTTTCTTTCCTATTTCAAAAGACTTACTTCAACAGTCCTCCAAGCCAAGACTGAGTAACCCTTTAAATTACATGATTATACTATGCACAGTCTCATTTATTACCTGCTATGCAGTTAATAGGATTATTTTGCCCTGAACCATCTTTTAATTTGTTTGGAGGTGATTTTCTAATGCAAATAATTTAATTTTATATCTATACTATAGGGAAATTATTTTAGCTTGCAGCGATGTGAAATGCAAACTGTGGAAAATACTAGTGAGAAATTCTGAATAATTATTTTGTTTTAGATTTTAAAAACAAATACTTGCTCTATTCTTTATTTAAAAAAACCTGCAATTCAAAATTATTAATATGGTCTCTAAATATGAGCTTATATGTTTAGACAATATGCAACATTTTCATATAAAGACTAGGTTAAAATATTCTGAGATTTTTGTCATGTGCTGCCAGTCCAAGATTCCAATCAAACAAAGATGTTGGGTATATTTCTTAGATTAGGGTCCTTTGACACTTGTAAAACAAAGAACATACTGTCTTTAATGATGAAATCTTTATTAGGATGTAAACTTGTGAATTTTATTGACTGCATAGTTCATAGCACATACATTGTTCCTGTCTTGACATTCACTTATTAATTATTATTTCATATTATACACTAATATGTACATCCATTATCACAGGACTATAAGAACTTATTTTAACAAGTGATAAAGTAGTACAGATTACTATGACACTTTTGGTAACTAATGTAACTTCTAATATTATTCTGAGATCCATCTCTATTTACAATTCAAATGCCCTGTGTTAATTTGTCTAAACAAAATAGTACTTACAAAATAGAGAGTATGCAAACAATGGAAACCGGTCTTTTTTTTCATGAATATTATCATTATTTATTGTCAGGAATGCAATAGATTTCAAGATGTTATGATCAATCTGGAGAATCGTAGTAAGAATCTGAAGTTGTGTCTGAGCATCAAAGTAAAGGTGTCAGTTGGTAATGTTTGTTTAAAAAATAATAAATTTAAAGGAGATTAGTAATATCTATGCTGTGTATTAATAATGCCCAATAAAGTCACTTTCTCACACCAAATTTTTCTCATTTTCAATTGCTCTTTGGCTTATTATTTCTTTATTAGGCAAGTTTCTTGCAGCTGCAAGAAATAGAAACAAAGAATAGTGTGGGGCAAAATATAACAACAAAAATCATTTAATTTGATTGGATTATATGACTGGCATTCTCAGTGTTACACGTATGTTCATGTTCAGAAATAGGTAGACATAGGGCTCTCAAACTTATCTAAGAGTAATCTCTCTTTTGGCTCTGTGTTGCCTTCATTTTTTTTTTTTTTTTTTTTGAGATGGAGTCTTGCTCTGCCACCCAGACTGGAGTGCAGTGGCGCAATCTCACCTCACTGCAACCTCCGCCTCCTGGGTTCAAGCAATTCTCTGCTTCAGCCTGCCGAGTAGCTGGGATTACAGGCACCTGCCACCACACCTAGATACTTTTTGTATTTTCATTAGAGATAGAGTTTCACTATCTCGACTAGGCTGGTCTTGAACTCCTGACCTTGTGATCCACCTGCCTCGACCTCCCAAAGTGCTGGGATTACAGGTGTGAGGCACCACATCAGGCTGTGTTGCCTTCATTTCAGTACGTTATCTGCCTTGGTATTGGCAAATGTGACTACCAAAATTTCCAAGTTTTGTATTATCAGTTTATAAAAGCCAGCAGAAAGGAGTGTCTTTACTCAAAACTATGGAAGAAATTATACTGTACTCTCATCCCTGCAGTGAAAAAGGGTAATTAGATTCAAAAGAATAGCTTGGACTAATGGTAAGAAGGAAATGGACCATCAAAGGAAATGTAGCCTGTGTAACGGAATGAATGTTTAGGTCCTCCCCAAATTCATATGTTGAAATCCTAAGACCAATGTGATGGTGTTAGGAGGTGGGACCTTTGGAAGTTGATTAGGTCATGAAGGTAGAACCCTCATGATTGTGATGCGTGCCTTAATTTAAAAAACAAAAAAAAAAAAACAAAAAAAACAAAACCTAGAGATGGACATCTGTGAACCAGAAAGTTGGATCTGCATAAATAGAGATAAATTCATGTTTATGGAGAAGAATTGAATATTGTCAAGATGTCTTTCACTAAAATGATCTGTAAATTCAAAGTCATTTCTGTCAAAATCCCAGCTGTCATTTATAAAAATGTACAGCTATAAAGCTGTACACACTGATACTTAAAGGTATATGAAGACGTAAGGATGCAGTATAGCAAAAATAATTTTGAAAAAGAAGTAGAAAATTGAAGGACTGAAACTATCTAATTTCAAAATTTGTTATAAAGTCATAGCAATTAAGAGTACACTGGTAGAAGGATAGACATATAGATCAATGGAAATAAACTGAGAGTTTACAGATAAATATTTACATCATGGCAAATAGATTTTATACAAAGATGTCAAGAAAATTTAATGGGATTAGAAAACTCTTTAGCAAATGACAGTCAGTCTGTCAGACAACCACAGGCAAAACAACTTTGACCCTTACTTTAGATCATACACATATATGTAACGGCTAAAACGATACACCAGAATAATGATTCATACAAAATTAAAATGTAAATTGAATTCCACAAAAATTAAAAATATTTATAATTCAAACGACATCATTAACAAATGAAATGACAGGCCATAGACTGAAGAGAAATAATTACAGATTCTATATCTGAGAAAAGGCTTATTATCTGAATATGCAAAATTTTAAAACTCATAAAATATTTTTACAACTCCCATTTCTTTAAATGTGAAAAAAGTTTCAGTAGACATCTTAATAAAGATTATGTAAAAATAACAAACAAGTACATGAAAACTGGCTCAGGAACATTACAAAAATAAAAATTGAAACCACTATCCAATACTATTAGACACCTACTAGATTGATTATAATATAAAGACAGACAATGCAAAATATTTCTGAGTATTTAGATCAATGAAAACCACCATACATTTCTTGTAGGAATGTGAAATAACAGTGACACTTTAGGAAATATTTTGGCAGATTCTTTAAAACTAAAATATAAGAAACAAAAAACCAAATACTACACGTTCTCACTTATAAGTGGGAACTAAATGATAAGAACTCATGAATACAAAGATGGAAACAACTCATATGGGGCCTATCAGAGGTTGGAATGTGGGAGAAGGGAGAGAATCAGGTAAAATAACTTATTGGTACTTGGCTTACTACCTGGGTGATAAAATCATCTCACAACAAACCTCATGACACAAGTTTACCTATATGACAAACTTACATAAGTACCCCTGAACTTAAATGTAAAATTGAAACAACAACAACAATGACAAAAACCTAAGTCCAAGTGAAAAATCAAAGTACAATAACATCATGCAATGCAATTCCTGATAAAATGCAAAAGGAGAAAATATTGAGTATTGAAGGGGCCAAAGAGCAAATGAAACTCCTTCTGGTGAGAATGTAAATTGTTGCAATCATTTAGAAAACTGTTTCCACTTTTAGGTGTGTACCAAATAGCAAAGAGTACATCTATACACATGGGAAAGACATGTAACAGAAAGTTTATGACAGCACAGCTCATTTTACTCAAACATCAGAAAGAACCAGAATGTTTAACAATCATGTAATAAATTAATTTTTATGTTCATTGAATGGACCACTGTAAAACAACTGGAATGGAAAATCTACAAATAAGCTTGAGAATATGGATAAATCTTATGAACATAATTTTGAGCAAAACACCGAATGATATATAAAGAAAGAATATACAACAAAGGACAAATATATATATTTGCGTAAATATATATATATAGTTTGTATATTTCATGCAATTAATGTCAAATTCCATTAATCTCATGTAACATGAATGTTTTGCTTGATTTGATTTTTTCTTGTTTCTATTTTTTCTCTTTCACTTATTTCTCTTTTTTTGCCTTTCTCTTTCTTCTTCTTTCTTTATTTTTCTCTTTAATAAGTCCATCTATCCATTCCTTTAATTCCTAGAAATATTAAATGAAAATCTCCCTATTTATTGTACATATCCAATTTATTGTGTACAACAAACTTAGTTTCTTCAAACAGGACATTTTAAAAAGTGATAGACTGTTTTAACAGAAGTTCCAGGTAAGCAGAAAAAATAAGCAGGGTAGGCAGAGCACCACATACTACCAAGTTAACCCCTCTCAACATAGTTCCCACTAATACTAGCATCTTGCATTGTGTGCTATATAGTTTGGAAATTTGTCCCCACCCAAATCTCATGTTAAAATGTAATCCTCAGTGTTGGAGGGAGGATCTGGTGCGAGGTGTTTTTGTCATGGGGGAAGATCCCTCATGAATGGCTTGGGCCAACTTCTTGGTGATAAGTGAGTTCTTGCTCTGAGCTCCCACAAAATCTGGTTGTTTGAAAATGTGTGAGAAATCTCCCCTTCAGTCTCTTTCACTTGTTCCTGCTTTCTACATATGACATACCTGTTCCTACTTCACCTTCTGCCATGATTGAAAGCTCCTTTGCTGGGCATGGTGGCTCACACCTGTAATCCCAGCACTTCGAGAGGTTGAAGCTGGCGGATGGTTTGAGTCCAGAGTCCAGGAGCTCAAGAGCAGCCTGTGCAACATGATGAGACCCCCGTCTCTTAAAAAAAAAAAAAAAAAAATACACAAATTACCTGAGCATGGTGGCACATGCCTATAGTCTCAGCTATATGGGAGGTTGAGTCAGGAGGATCACCTGATCCCAGGAGGCTGTGGCTGCATTAAGCCATGTTTGTGCCACACCACTCTAGTCTGGATGACAAAATGAGACTCTGTCTCATAATAATAATAATAATAATAATAATAATGATAAATGAAAAGAAAGAAAACTGTCTGTTTCCTGAAACTTCACCAATGCCAGAATGCTTTCCAGAAAGCCAGCAGAACTCTGAGCCAATTAAACTATTTTCTTTATAAATTACCCAGTATCAGGTGTTTCTTTACAGCAATACAAGAATGGCCTAATACAGTGTGGTATACTTATTTTAGCTGATGAAACAATATTGATATATTATTACTAAACAAAGTGCATAGTTTACTTTGGAGCTTTTTGTGTATATTAGTATTCACTGGTTGGTTTGTACAACAATATGGGTTTTGATAACTACATAGTGTCAAGTATGAACCATTACAGAACCATTCAGAATAGTTGCCTGCCCTGACTCCTGAAAATCCCTGTACTCTACCTATTTATTCCTTCCTCCTTCCCTCTGAATTACTGGCAACCACTGATCTTTTTACTACTTCTATAATTTTGCCTTTTCCAGAATGTTATGCAATTGGAATCACATAGAATGAATCCTTTTTCAGACTGACTTCTTTCACTTATCAATAACAATTAAAATATCCTCTATCTTTCGTCATGGCTTGATAGCTCACTACTCTTCAGCACTGAATAATATGCCGTTGGATGGATGTACCACTGTTTGTCCACCATCTTTTCATATATCGAAAGTCGTCTTGGTTGCTTCAAATTTTTGGCGATTATGAATAAAGCTGCTCTAAACAGTCATGTGTAGATTTTTGTGTGAACATATGTTTTCAACTCACTTGCATGAATATCTAGGAGTACTCTTGCTGGATCATAGGACAAAATTATGTTTAGCTTTGTGGCATTTTTTTGGTATAAAATTGACAATTTCTTTCACACTGCCTTGCCAGTTTTCATATCGACCCCTCTATCATCCTCTTCAGCTTTGGGGTTGTCAATGTTTTGGATTTTAGCCATTTCTAGTACGTGTGAGATGATATCTCATTGTGGCTGTAACTCCTAATGACATGATGCATAAGGAATGTGATCTCATCTATTTAGCTGCTGCATACTGTTCCATGCTACAAAAATACCATAATGTTCTGATTAAAGTACATTAGCTACTGTTTTATTCACTGTTGTAAATAATATTGTAAGAAACATATTTAACATGTATGCCTCACACTTACATAAATAATTACTTAGGACAGATTTTTAGAACTAAAATTGGATGGCCAAAAGTATACAAATTTAAACATTGATAGTTAATATATAATTGATTTTCAAAAACTCTGTGACAATTTATTCTTCTTTACTTTTGTTAATTGTGTCCTAAATATTTTTCTTCTCTTTTACCAAGAAAAGGTACTGTCATTTTCCTAACTTTTGTTAGCATGTTAATACAATAGTAACGAGGGAAGTGATACATAGATATTTGCTGAGTAACTGCCTATCTCAGATCCTTGAGAAAAGGCTTTCTTTCATTTGTCCGGAGATACCATTCCAGCTTTTTAATTTGATTGCTTTTACCATGGGCATATAGTTCGGTGATCTGAGCCACAATCTACCTAATCTGTTCTTGGTTAGGTTTTTCATGGCCATTTTTATTGAAAATACACATCAATCCTAGAATTAAAGACAAAACATTAACTGCCACATTAAGTAATCTTAGCAAACTATAGATATTCTTTACACTCTGTCCAGTATTTCAACTTTCCATAAGTATATTCATTGATACTTTTAATACCACCATTGATTCTCAAATTTTAGAAAATATAAATTCTTTTGGTAAAGAAAGTCACAAATTTTGGTTTTAATTTTGAAAGTCACCCTGTGGCTTTGCTTTAGTGTACTAACTTTTGGTCTCCAAGGTTAATTCTTTCTATTAAGTTATTTCTCTCTTATCTGTCTAACCTCTATATCTTTGGTCTTGTGAGCATCCATAACTCCTGCCTATTTGTCTAATTAATTGGATGATTACTCCCTTTTCCAAGTCATTAATAAACTCTAATATTGACTGCATCCAGAAAAGATTAGTAGTGCCCTTGCCGGGTGCTACCTCTGTGAAAAGAGAGGCTGTAACTCCTGATCTCCAACCTCCCCTCCTTTCTGATCTTCCTTTTCCTCATTACTAACCTCTCCCTCTCAGCTATTTTTTTTTCCACTATCAAAAAGAATTTCATGCCCTGAGAGGTTTGTGTGTCTATAGAACTTTTCTTTAGAAATCAGTTCAAACCACTTATCTTCTCGGTTAATTCTCATGGTTCACTGTAATGTCTCCAAGTAGCAAGTTCTATACTGATAGTTCCATTTTGCATTGAATCTGAAGAATAAAGAGACCAAGTACACTTTTAAGGACACATCACAAGAGATAAATCAAATTAGGAATAAACTTAGATTTTTGAATTGATTCTTCAACAGTTATTTACTGTGTCTCTTTTATAACAGAAAGCATCCCTCTTACCTTTTCCCTAATAAAATGTATGATGTTTCAGTAAGCACGGAAAAAGATATTACTAGCACTGCTATATTATTAAAATAATAGGAAAATGTATTTTATATGCTTCCACTTTTATTTCCATGTTTAATCAGTAATTAAATACTGTATGTGTAGGACTCACTAGTTTCACATTTCTCCTTATTTTGCCAAAACTTTGTTGGGAAACTCTGTCAAGCTTGAAATAAAAAAATAAATCAACAATGTTACTTGTTAGCTATTGAATCACTACCAATACTTGGTAAATTTAAAAGCAGTTTTTCCCCAAAAGTTTCATTCTTGAAGCAAAAATTATGTTTTACTTGCATAATTTAGAGTAAATAAAATATTTTCATATGCATTCTCTTAATCTGAGCACCTGTTTGAAATTCATATAATCATTCACATTTTATAAATGAGAAAATTGGGGTCAGATAGTTTAAAGAATTTTAAAGAGTTAAGGATGTCTTAATCCTTAAATAAAAGAACTAAAATCAAAATACAGATGTTCTTGCTCCAAGTCAGTAACATTGGCATGTTCATCGGAATAATACTTACTAAGGGTTTACCATATGCCAGGAACTATGTTAACTGTTTTATGTGTATTGTCTCATTTAATAATTAAAAGCACTAAATAAAATAACTATTAGTAATATTCTAGGCTTACAACTGAAAAATTGTAGGTATTAATTCCATGGCTAGTTGAGAGTTAAGATGGGTATACAATCCACGTGTCTGCACCCCATACAATTCCATATTAATTCCATAGCTAGTTGAGATAATTCTGTACTAAATTTCATAGCTACTTGAGAGTTAAGATGGGTATACAATTTACATGTCTGCTCTATAGCTAGTTAATTCCATACTAATTCCAAAGCTAGCTGAGGGTTAAAATGGGTATACAATTCACATGTCACCCCATAGCGTGACATTCACTTTCTGTCACTTTCTGATACTGATTAAATCAAAAAGAATCAAGAATTTAATGTCTATTTTATGAAATTAAGGCCAAAATAGAGCAGCTGCTTTTCACTTTTCATATACCCTCCTGTATATTCTATACATTATAAGTCAGGAGAGTGACCTTATTGCCTGATTTACCAAGGTGTGGTCTGCAGAGCAGTAGCAATAAGTTCACTTAAGAGATTATGGGAAAGGTAACACCTCAGGCCTGGCCTGCCAGGCCTATTGCATCACAGTTGTCATTTGAATAATACTCCCAAGGTGATTTTATGTGGATGTTAAAGTTTAGAAAGTATTGCCTTAGTGTACCAACAATGACCAAAAACAATTTTGAAAATTACAGATATAGTGAAGAATTTTTTTAATTTACGTTTTTTTTCGATTAGGTTTGTGGCTATTTGGAAATATAAAATATCTTTGCTCATCATGTCTTTGAACTTCGTAGTGTTCCATGGTTTTATATATATGAAAGAAATTTGAGAAAACTAATTTTACATTAGGCTGTATTGATCCTACTTTTTCTTTTGTCTTCTAGATTTCACTATAAAGTCCCATTCAGATTTAATATATTGTTAACAAAAATACTTTGTATATATCAGCAAATTGTGCTACCTTGTTGAGAAACAGCAAGGGAGATATTAGCTTAGTAAACTTGAAGCACTAATTAGAAACTTGTTTCCTAGGGAACATCTAAAATCATATGCTAGAAAATCATGAGAGATAATACGTATAAACCAAACTCTTTTCTTTTTCTTTCTTTCTTTTTTTTTTTTTTTTTTTTTTTTTTTTGAGACAGAGTCGCGCTCTGTCGCCCAGGCTGGAGTGCAGTGGCGCCATCTCCGCTCACTGCAAGCTCCGCCTCCCGGGTTCACGCCATTCTCCTGCCTCAGTCTCCCGAGTAGCTGGGATTACAGGTGCCTGCCACCACGCTGGGCTAATTTCTTTTTCTTTTTCTTTTTTTTTTTTTTGTATTTTTAGTAAAGACAGGGTTTCACCGTGTTAACCAGGATGGTCTCAATCTCCTGACCTCGTGATCCACCCACCTCGGCCTCCCAAAGTGCTGGGATTACAGGCATGAGCCACCGCACCCAGCCGAGCCAAACTATTTATTTGAATATTACTGTATAGGCATACAGTATCTGTATAGTCATATTTTTTTTACTCACCTTAACTTTGTGTTCTAAGTTAACATGGTCAGAGGCAATCTTGTCTAAAAATGTGATTTGCATCTGTTTAGAAAAAATAAAGAAGTCTCACATATACATTTATATCATTGTAAAGGTTGGAAATCTAAAGAAAAAAATATGTTCTTTAAAATGAGAGAAAAAAGTTGAAAATTTCAATCTAGTTGAATACAAAATATTTCTGCAATCCACTCAACTACTGAGGCTATGAATGTATGTTACATTTCTAAATGTGAGGAGATTTATATATAGAATCTTTAATTTTTTGTTTTGTGTCATTTTGAAGGGTTACAGAATTTAAGGGAGTTTTTATCACCTGTTAAAATAAGACTAGTGTTCTGTCTACATTTTTACCCTCAGGCAACAAGTTGACAAATGGACATGAATCTCACCTCTGAGAGTTTCATAAGCTGGTATTGTCCTCACATTGCAAAGTGTTTACCACAAAAATCCTGTACATCCATCACCCAGGGCCAGCGTTTGCCTGATTCTAATTCCACTGACATTGAAATCTGAAGCTCTCTGTGAGTCATTTATCACACTTATTAAAATGTTCCATTGTGAATTGGAATAGCAATTCACTATTATTTCAGAGTGCTGCCCAAGGGGCATTCTATGCAGCAAATCTTAATGCTTTATTGAAATAGTAGTTTGGTTTTAATAAATGATTCTTTGCAAAGGTATCTTGCTTTCATTATGAAAGGTGATGTTAGCTTTCTAAATCTGGTATCCGTGCCTAAGATTATGTAGATATCTCTGTTTAATATTGCATTTTCCTGCCCTAAATAGTCCATCCCTAATATTTTAACAAGGATATGTCAATTGGATTAATTTGGCTATTGTTTAAGGGGTATCTTTTCAAATTCTCTTTGAAGTGGAGTCAAATTACCAACATATATTGAATAATTTTGAAATAACAGATACATTTCATAGGAATAAAAATACATTTTTTTCTTAAGAAAGGAGGCATTTTCACAATAGATAGAGCAGAACATCTTTGAATAGAACTTACTATTTTATACAGCAGACTTTCTCCCACATCAAGATTTGCTACTTTTTTTTTTTTAGAAACCTTTGACTACATCACTGCCCACTCCAAAGTTCTCTCTCTCTCATATTCATTCTTGCTGTCTATTATTTGCTCATGGTAACTTTGTGAATAGCGCTATCTACTTGACATTGGACTAGAGAATGAAAAATAAGTAATTTTGTAAAAGTTCTAATTCCCTTTTTCCCACTTGAAGGTTCAGTCACTGTGAATCCAAAACAATAGATTCTCTTTTACTTTGGAAGGAGGAAGATTTTCATAACGTAAAATAACATATAACAGTATAGTTGGTATAAATTGATGGTGTTTCCTTTGATAGTTGAAACAGGACATTATGTATTTTCATACTTATATTCCCTCATTAGACAATACAATCATTAAGCTATAGGCTAAATTATTTAACCATGGCTACACAGCAAATAAGAAGAGACCAAAAATGCAGCTTTTAACAGAGAAATCTTAAATCCTATCCCTGCTGCTAGATTGTGTTTCTCAACCTTGACATGTCCCTATCAATACCTGCTTATTATTTCTTTTTAGTCAGAAAAATTGACTTGGAGACTAACTATATATGTTCTTGAATATATACATATATATATTCAAATCTGACCCAGTAACTTTACAGCAATTTAACATCCTGAACCATATGAGATTTAAAGTTTGAAGGTGACTTTAATTTTGTTGCCCTGCCATCTGATAATTCTGAAATATCTATATGAAAAATGTACAGGGGAGTATGCTCCCCATCTATAGCTATAAGCAAGAAAGATGGCATATGATTAGATTTCTTGTGCTAGACAGCAAGAAGAATGTTAGAATCTTTGTGTCTGAATGAAAGTGACTCAGACTTCTGCAACCATTAAGTCACCACTTTAGTCTCCATTTTTAACATGTTTTTGGTAATCAAAGTGGAGAAACACTGGATTTTGTTTTAGAAGATTGCCATCTATATACTGTGATTTCAAGTGTGTCTCATAAATGTGGGAGAAAGGAGAATCTGTATGCACAGAGTGTTCTTTTCTTTTTCAGAATAAACATTTGAAAATGGATCCAGAAATTGTCATAAAGATTCCATTGATTTCCCCTTCTTTCTCAGGAGAATATCCAGCAGTACCAAAGCTAAATTAAAAAATAATAATAATCTGAAGAAAAAATAGGCATAGACGGCTCATAATGGAACCCCTGTGCTGATTAGCAAAATCAATTGTATTGTTTTAATCCCCATTTTCTGAAATCTGACTTTTAAGCAGCAGGAGAAATTCCAAAATCTTGCACAATTCTGACACATATACACTCCATCAGATCGGAAAACTAAATCACAGAGCGTGTGATACTCTGTTTATACAAAGGACTGACCATAAATATTGGCAGTAAGCACACATGATTTATTAGAGAAGATGCTGGGTAGATAATTAACCAGGGTTCAAAGACAATTATCAAATAAGAAAGGATTCTGTCATGTTTTCTGAACAGATAAGGTGTATCTAAAAATTGATTTTAAGAAAACAATTATCTTTCCAATCCTAATAATTTTAATAGGATGAATTCATTACTTATTTTATTTTCCAAAAGAAGGTGGCTGTAGTGTGTGTATTTCCACTTGCACCACTTTAAATCTGTTAACTTGAAATCTAATTTTCTTTCTAGCTGCACATTACTCAAGACCCTCTGAGAACAATTGGATGGTGATGACTTTAAGTTATAGGTAATTCAATACATGAAAGAAAATGAGAGTTTAAGCAAAACAAAAACAAAACCCTGAAAATAGAAAATAAAAGAAAGTTACTCTAAATTGATGCTGAAAATTGATTCATAATATATTTCATGTAAATTCTTATTATATAAATAATAATGCCCAGTGATGTCCTGTTTTTAAATAACTAACCATTAAAATTACTACCGTTAGAAATATTTGATAGCTTTATTAGGAGCACACGAATCTCCTCATATGGTGCTAACATGTTTTCCCAACTGTTTCCAATTTAAAACTCACAAAAGTTTGGCCTTTGTCTTTTCTGTTAAGTATCATTAGTTGGAGAAAATCATTTATTTGATTGCAAATATTGATATGGAGGATTTTTAGTAGGTATATTTTTCATGTTTCTGTTTCAAAATAAACATGTACAAGAATAAACTCACGTACCTGGCATTAATTGCCCTGTTAAGGTGGTATAAAATAAATGGGTATATTTCAATTTATCTAAATCTTACATGAACAAAGGCCAAAAAATAGTTAATATTAAATTACAATAAAGGGATGGGCTTTTGAGAAAGTTCTAGTGTTTTTGATGAAATATTTATTTAATATTTACTTAATACCTACGAGCCTCATCAATTTTTTGTACAGATTTATGTATGTTAACACATAGAAAATGACTAGACCTGAGTCTAATATATGCTTAGCAAACTCCCAAGATATAAGTTACAAATAAATTCAAATGACTAATTGTTAAACTGGAAATTTTTTGAAATCAGATTTTAAGTCTGTATAAAAGCCTGCAGCATACAGATATGGCAATGCTCAGGATAAATTTATAGCTTAGATTTTTATATTAATGAAAAATAATTTTTTTAAACCTTCTTGTTGGGGAAGTTAAAAGATAATATGTTGTATTGTCATTCCTTTGCCTCTCTGGAGGGTGGTTAATTGGTAAACTATGGAGACTAAAAATGCAAAATCCCATGTCCCTTTGTGTATTAATTTTATTTCTAGAAATGTAAATACACTTACACATAATAAAGACATACGTTCAAAGGTATTAATTGTGCCATTTATGGCAATCATTATGTTACTATTTTCTAGGTTTGGTGAGTTATGATCAGAAATGGGTATCTGTACTATTTCTACTTTTTAAATTTTGTTAGATTTCTTTTTATAAAAGAGAAAATATTTTTAATATTTATTATATATTATTTATTATCTATTTTAATTTTTTTGTTGTTGTTTTTGAAACGGAGTTTTGCTCTGTCGTCCAGGCGGGAGTACAGTGGGGCGATCTCAGCTCATTGCAAGCTCTGCCTTTCGGGTTCATGCCATTCTCCTGCCTCAGTCTCCAGAGTAGCTGGGACTACAAGCGCCCGCCATCATGCCTGGCTAACTTTTTGGATTTGTAGTAGAGCCTGGATTTCACCTTGTTAGCTCGGATGGTCTCGATCTCCTGACCTTGTGATCCGCCCGCCTCTGCCTCCCAAAACGCTGGGATTGATTACAGACGTGAGCCACCGCGCCCGGCCTAATTTTTTATATTTAAAATATATTTTTGATATTTAAAAAAATATTCTCTGGAAACTGGAAATGAATTCTGGTCTTCTTTTAAATGTATTATACTTGATATATCTTGTTTAGATTTACCTCAATAATCAGTTAACGTACATTTATATAAACAAGTGCTAAACATTTTGCTATTTCTGTGGACATTTCATTGCCTACGAAAATTTAAATTTATAGTTGAATTTTATAACTTTCATGAGATTTTCTGTTAGAAATAAGACATTAACACCCAATGCATTCTTTATTGTGTTTAAATTATGTATTTTAAGAAATACCCTGGCCTGGTAGAAATTTATTTAGTTATTATGAAAATGAATTTTGATGAATTTTAAAAACATTTTTTAAATGTATTAAGTTAAAAATGTGCTGAGAGAAACTTACTTCTAAGTATATAGAAGAGAAACTTACTTCTATATACTTACTTCTATAGAAACCCCTTGTATTTCCTGACACTCAAAACCTATTGCATTTGTCACAATATAAATAAATATGCTGTATTCTCACTCATAAAAATTAAGCAAAAAATACATCTATTTGCTCGACTCTGTTGGAAAGCCAGGTATGCAGATATAATTGCACAATTGTTAAGATTTGGGGTATTGAAGAAAAAACTTGGATTGGTGCCCAGATTTCACAGTTTACTAAAAATAATGGGGAATTGACCTAATCTCTCTCAGCCTGTTACCTGGTTGGTTTGCTTAAGAATTAGCAAAAATAACACATTAATAATCCCCGTTGTGCCCAACATGTACCAGTTTTTTAAGGGGTAAAAGTATGTAGATTTATCAGCTCGATTTAGCCTATTTTTATGTTATTCAGATGTTTTAAATACTTTTTCTTCACTTATATAAAACCGTGAGAGCTAAATTGAATGTTCTTTCTGTACAATTTTTTTCTATTTTTCCTCATATTTTAAGCTTCACATATATACATAATGCTTTGCTCATTTATGTTATATAATGGTAAATTTTATGCTTCATAGATATTCTAGGATTTTTCATTCTGGGATATATACTTAGTCATTAAAAAATAAACATTTTATTTTAAATAAAAAATTTTTCCCTGATTATAATTTAGCTTCATTTAAAGGTAGTGAATCTTAAATTTCAGGTTTTTATTTGCCTAGTATGACTTTGCCCATTTAAACATTTTCGGTCTTCCTTGTATGTTTTTGTGTTGTCTTTTAATGCAACATACAAACAGGTTTTCTTCATAACCCCTTGTATTTCCTCTCTAGAGATGGGTTTACCCTAGCGATAGTTTATCCCAGTTATGTTCATTATTGTCACAGATATACTTGACGGTCGCATTTGATATTTATTCTGTGCATTATCTTTGTTGTAATAATTGTTCTGTTCATTGTTCTTTAAAAATTTTACTATATGGCCTGTGTTTTCTTTTTTTTTTTTTCTCTCTATATTTTTGGGAACTCTGTAAGGCTCTCAGAATTTGTATTTTTCACTGTCTTTTGTGTCTGACTTTGAGTTTGGCTGAATATAAACATTTTTGTTACAGTTCTTTTATTTCATTCTCACTTCCTTTTGTTCTTTATTTTTCCCTTTATTTATTTTTCTTCCTTTCTTTAGACTTTTGTAAAAATTTATTTATCTTCCTGAAATGATATTTACTTGGGATTAGTTGAATACAATATTATTTGATTATTTTCTCTTTATAGATGATTTGAAATTTTGCTTAGTTGCTAAAACATTTCTTAACTGTCATAATGATTACTTTTATTTGGAAATATCTCACAATTGATGGTTCTGTATCAATATTTTGGGAGTTTGTCTTACTTTTTATTTTATAAGTAGTTCTTGAATTATAAAATATACTACAATTTTTGAATACACCAAGTATGTTTATACCAAATCTTATTTGCCTCTCTTCTACATCAAGCATTTATCTGTTCCATATAATTATGGCTTTATTTTTAATTTTTCTATCATTTATCTTTGGTTACTTATTTACACCTTTTTTACCTGTTTTGTCAATTGTAGATTAAATCTTTTAACCACATAATTCTTGTGAAATGATGATATTTGCATATTAGCTCTTCTCTTGACTCCATTCCAGTCGCTGTCTCCTCACTTTCTCTCTTACATTGTTGACATATGTTAGCTGGAACCAGCTCTAACTATAATTTAGTTCTCCATGCTTTTCCAAGGGAAAGACCTTAGCAATTGAAAATCAATCTCTGTTATTTGTATGATCATGACTATATAATTATATTTCACTGCACAATCAAATAATATACTGTGATAGATCTTCATATATAATATTTTCATTATTAGTGCTTCCATAATCTGAAATTGCCTTCATTTTCTTCCTGCACTAATTTGTTTCACTATTGCTTCAAGTATTATCATCCAATTCTTAAGAGTCTTATTTTTTGAGATACCTCTCCCACTTTTGTCCCTCTGGCAGCTTTCCTCAAAACGCACTGCTCTTCCTCAGAAAAATATAAAATTATCTTCATTTTATTGCTTGATTGAGTCAACTGTTATGGTTATTTTATAGCCTCATTTTGCTATTCTATATCCCCAAAAATTTCTCAAGATAATTTTGGAAAATACCAAATGGTATTCTCCAAATGTATGGAAAATAAAGTTGTGAATCCTTGCTTATCTGAAAATGAACTGATTCTGTCTTCACCCTTAATTTCTGTCCCAATTATCTATTTCTAAATAAACTACCTCCAACCTTTTGCGATGAAACAACCATTAAATATGTCAACATTCTGTAGTTCTAGAATTTTTGTAGGACTCCACAGTGACTTGTCTTTAATTTAGAATGCTTGTTGCTTCAGCTGGGGCACCAAACCTGTACTTGAATTCTTAGATCATTTCAGCTTTCTTTATTTCTTCTGCGTTGAGCAACTTCTGATTTACTCTTCATTTTTTTTCTTTTTTTTCTTTTTTTTTTTTTATATACTTTAAGTTCTAGGGTACATGTGCACAACGTACAGGTTTGTTACATATGTATACTACGTGTGCTATGTTGGTGTGCTGCACCCATTAACTCGTCATTTACATTAGGTATATCTCCTAATGCTATCCCTCCCCCCACCCCCTCCCCACAATAGGACCTGGTATGTGACGTTCCCTTCCTGCGTCCAAGTGATCTCATTGTTCAATTACTACCTATGAGTGAGAACATGCGGTATTTGGGTTTTGTTCTTCTGATAGTTTGCTGAGAATGGTGGTATCCAGCTGCATCCAAGTCCCTGCAAAGGACATGAACTCATCCCTTTTTTATGGCTGCATAATTATCTGATGGCGAGTGATGATGAGCATTTTTTCATGTGTCTGTTGGCTGCATGAATGTCTTCTTTTGAGAAGTGTCTGCTCATATCCTTTGCCCACTTTTTGATGGGGTTGTTTGTTTTTTTCTTGTAAATTTGATTGAGTTCTTTATAGGTTCTGTATATTAGCCCTTTGTCAGATGAGTAGACTGTAAAAAGTTTCTCCCATTCTGTAGGTTGCCTGTTCACTCTGATGGTAGTTTCTTTTGCTGTGAAGAAGCTCTTTAGTTTAATTCGATCCCATTTGTCAATTTTGGCTTTTGTTGCCATTGTTTTTGGTGATTTAGACATGAAGTCCTTGCCCATGGCTATGTCCTGAATGGTATTACTTAGGTTTTCCTCTAGGGTTTTTATAGTTTTAGGTCTAACATTTAAGTCTCTAATCCATCTTGAATTAATTTTTGTATAAGGAGTAAGGAAAGATCAGTTTCAGCTTTCTACTTATGGCTAGCCAATTTTCCCAGCACCATTTTTTAAATAGGGAATCCTTTCTCCACTTCTTGTTTCTCTCAGGTTTGTCAAAGATCAGATGGCTGTAGATGTGTGGTATTATTTCTGAGGACTCTGTTCTGTTCCATTGGTCTGTATCTCTGTTTTGGTACCAGTACCATGCTGTTTTGTTACTGTAGCCTTGTAGTGTAGTTTGAAGTCAGTGTGATGCCTCCAGCTTTGTTCTTTGGACTTAGGATTGTCTTGGCAATGCAGGGTCTTTTTTGGTTCCATATGAACTTTAAAGCAGTTTTTTTCCAATTCTGTGAAGAAACTCATTGGTAGCCTTATGGGGCTGGCATTGAATCTATAAATTACCTTGGGCAGTATGGCCATTTTCACAATATTGATTCTTCCTATCCATGAGCATGGTATGTTCTTCCATTTGTTCTTGTCCTTTTTTATTTCACTGAGCAGTGGTTTGTAGTTCCCCTTGAAGAGGTTCTTTATATCACTTGTAAGTTGGATTCCTAGGTATTTTATTCTCTTTGAAGCAATTGTGAATGGGAGTTCATTCATGATTTGGTTCTCTGTCTGTTACTGGTGTGTAAGAATGCTTGTGATTTTTGCACATTGATTTTGTATCCTGAGACTTTGCTGAAGTTGCTTATGGCTTAAGGAGATTTGGGGCTGAGACAATGTGGTTTTCTAAACATACAATCATATCATCTGCAAACAGGGACAATTTGACTTCTTTTCCTAACTGAATTCCCTTTATATCTTTCTCTTGCCTGATTGCCCTAGCCAGAACTTCCAACACTATGTTGAATAGGAGTGGTGAGAGAGGGCATCCCTGCCTTGTGCCAGTTTTCAAAGGGAATGCCTCCAGTTTTTGCCCATTCAGTATGATATTGGCTGTGGATTTGTCATAAATAGCTCTTATTATTTTGAGATATGTTCCATCAATACCGAATTTATTGAGCGTTTTTAGCATGAAGGGCTGTTGAATTTTGTCAAAGGCCTTTTCTGCATCTATTGAGATAATCACGTGGTTTTTGTCTTTGGTTCTGTTTATATGCTGGATTACGTTTATTGATTTGCATATGTTCAACCAGCCTTGCATCCCAGGGATGAAGCCCACTTGATCATGGTGGATAACCTTTTTGATGTGCTGCTGGATTCAGTTTGCCAGTATCTTATCGAGGATTTTTGCATCGATGTTCATCAGGGATATTGGTCTAAAATTCTCTTTTTTTGTTGTATCTCTGTCAGGCTTTGGTATCAGGATGATGTTGGCCTGGTAAAATGAGTTAGGGAGGATTCCTTCTTTTTCTATTGATTGGAATAGTTTCAGAAGGAATGGTACCAACTCCTCCTTGTACCTCTGGTGGAATTCGGCTGTGAATCTGTCTTGTCATGGACTTTTTTTGGTTGGTAGGCTATTAATTATTGCCTTAATTTCAGAGACTGCTATTGGTCTATTCAGGGATTCAACTTCTTCCTGGTTTAGTCTTGGGAGAGTGTCCAGGAAATTATCCATTTCTTCTAGGTTTTCTAGTTTATTTGAGTAGAGGTGTTTATAGTATTCTCTGATGGTAGTTTGTATTTCTGTGGGGTCAGTGGTAATATCCCCCTTATCATTTTTTATTGCATCTATTTGATTCTTCTCTTTTCTTCCGTATTAGTCTTGCTAGCAGTCTATCAATTTTGTTGATATTTTCAAAAAACCATCTCCTGGATTCATTGATATTTTGGAGGGTTTTTTGTGTCTCTATCTCCTTCAATTCTGCTCTGATCTTAGTTATTTCTTGCCTTCTGCTAGCTTTTGAATGTGTTTGCTCTTGCTTCTCTACTATTTTAATTGTGATGTTGGGGTGTCAATTTTAGATCTTTCCTGCTTTCTCTTGTGGGCATTTAGTGCTATAAATTTCCCTCTACACACTGCTTTAAATGTGTTCCAGAGATTCTGATATGCTGTATCTTTGTTCTCATTGGTTTCAAAGAACATCTTTATTTCTGCCTTCATTTCATTATTTACCCAGCAGTCATTAAGGAGCAGGTTTTTCAGTTTCCATGTAGTTGAGCGGTTTTGATTGAGTTTCTTAGTCCTGAGTTCTAGTTTGATTGCACTGTGGTCTGAGAGACAGTTTGTTATAATTTCTGTTCTTTTACATTTGCTGAGGAGTGCTTTACTTCCAAATATGTGGTCAATTTTGGAATAAGTGCGATGTGGTGCTGAGAAGAAGGTATATTCTGTTGATTTGGAGTGGAGACTTCTGTAGACGTGTATTAAGTCCGCTTGGTGCAGAGTTGAGTTCAATTCCTGGATATCGTTGTTAACTTTCTGTCTCATTGATCTGTCTGATGTTGACAGTGGGGTGTTAAAGTCTCCTATTATTATTGTATGGGAGTCTAAGTCTCTTTGTAAGTCTCTAAGGACTTGCTTTATGAATCTGGGTGCTCCTGTATTGGGTGCATATATACTTAGTATAGTTAGCTCTTCCTGATGAATTGATCCCTTTGCCATTATGTAATGGCCTTCTTTGTCTCTTTTGATCTTTGATGAGTTAAAGTCTGTTTTATCAGAGACTAGGATTGCATTATATTTTCTCTCTCCTTTTTCTGAGTTGTGGATATTCCAGCTTTTTAGTAAATTTTGTGTTTCTGCATTGTGCTCTTATTGTATAATGGAAATTTATTCCTTTTTAAAAAAAATATGATATTTGCTAAAAAAATTATTTCCTTGGTGACGTTTTTATTGATGTTCTTTATCTGCCAAAGTAGGTTTTTTTTTCCCCATTTTTCTGTTTGTTTGTTAATTTCTTTTTTTTTTTTTCCTTGTTATATATGTACAGATCCATTTCAGTTTGTTTACGTTTGGGGCATTCTTTTGAATGGGATAAGTTCTGACTGGACCAGCTATTAGTAAAAGCTTCATATTGGGGAAAGGCGAGTACCCTGTTATACAGGATCTGGAATTCTTCTTATGATATATGGTTGGTTGTGTTATTTACATACTGTAGCCTTCACTTATTGTGGTCAAACTAATAGACACAGCACTACAGCCCACAGATAGTTTTCACTCAGAAGGTGAGTATTATGGACACCTAGCAGAGTAAATCTAAAGAATGAGAATAAGGAAGTTTCCCATCTTTGTTACAGTGGCATTTAACATCAGCTTAAAATCAGATAATTACTCTCTAAAGGATTTAGGGATCTTGATGTCATCTGTGATGTTCAGAGTAAATCTCTTTTTGTTTTGACATGAATGGAGGTCTATAACATTCCTATTTCCTTTATTTTTCATTCTAGCCAGTCTTGTCAATGGTGAACATGTCCAGAGTCAGTAGTCATCCTTATCTGTAGATAAACAGATTTACCCCAGGTAAAAAGGTAGACAGACAAACTAGGACCACCAGACCTTATTATACACATGTTTATTTTAGCAATATTAAACATAACACTAAAAACAGAAAACTCCAAGCAACAGATTCAACAGATTAATAGATTTGACTATGAATACTTTAAAAATTAAGAGAAAATGATAAATCATAAAATATGAAATACATGTATGATATATTTGTATAGAAATTATTAATTACACCAGCAGAAAAGAATGACAATGTATGTATCATATATGAAAACAATTTAGTGACTGGGCATGGTGGCTCACACCTGTAATCCAAGCACTTTGGGAGGCTGAGGCTGGTGGATAACTTGAGGTCCAGAGTTCCAGGGCAGCCTGGCCAACCTGGCAAAACCCCACCTCTACTGAAAATACAAAAATTAGCCTGGCGTGGTGGCACCTGCCTGTAATATCAGTTACTTGGGAGGTCGAGGCAGGACAATTGCTTGAACTGCAGGAGTTTGCAGTGAGCCAAGATCACAACACTGCACTCTAGCTTGGGCAACACAGCAAGACTCTGTCTCAAAAAAGAAAAGAAAAAAATAAAAAAAGAAGAAACATAAACGTTCAATTCAGATAAAAGGCTTTGTGTTTGTGCTCAGTTGCTCTAGGGTTGGACCAAATATACATCAAAATGTAAATAATGTGTAATTTTAAAAACACTGTCAAATATCCAAGGGTACCATGTATAAATTGCTGATTAAAATACAAGTCAATTCAGCCATGTACATGAATCTCTACAAATATTTATAATATTTTACTGAATAATTCAACCTAGGATTCTAGTCAGAAAATGTTTGGCCTCGTTCAGATAGGGTAATCAGTTGTAGCCTGTCTGAAATTTAAATGAGGAACTTTTCCATTGAAAAAGCTAGTAACTTTCAAAAAGTGGGAAATTCCAAGGAAATATTCTATGTCTTTTTTACAGCATTCTCAGTATCAGATTTAATAATTCCACATGTATTGTGCCTTCATGAGACAATTGCTCTCTTGTGCTTCAAAATAAGTAAGAGCTCTCCTGTCACCCTGCCCTGTGGTCCATATTTATTTACTTTTTCTCTCTATTTAAAAATCTTAGTGGCTGGCAAGATGGCCGAATAGGAACAGCTCCAGTCTGCAGCTCCCAGTGAGATCCATGCAGAAGGCAGGTGATTTCTGCATTCCCAATTGAGGTATCTGGCTCCTCTCACTGGAACTGGTTAGACAGTGGGTGCAGCCCACGGAGGGCAAACCAAAGCATGGTGGGGCATTGCTTCACCCTGGAAGTACAAAGGTTCAGGGAACTTCCTCCACTAGCCAAGAGAAGCTGTCAGGGACCGTGCCATGAGGAAGGATGCATTTCAGCCCAGATACTACGCTTTTCCCATGGTCTTCACAATCCCCATAGAGCCCAGCAAGCTAAGATCCACTGGCTTGAAATTTTTGCTGCCAGCACAGCAGTCTGAAGTCATCCTGGGACGCTGGAGCTTGGTGGGAGGAGGGGTGTTTGCCATTACTGAGACTTGAGAAGGTGGTTTTCCCCACACAGTTTAAACAAAGCTGCCTGGAAGTTCAAACTGGGCAGAGCCACCTCAGCTCAGCAAAGCTGCTGCAGCTATACTGCTTCTCTAGATTCCTCCTCTCTGGGCAGGACATCTCTGAAAGAAAGGCGGCAACCCCAGTTAGGGGCTTATAGATAAAACTCCTGTCTCCCTGGGACAGAGCACCTGGGAAAAGGAGCAGCTGTGGGCGTAGCTTCAGCAGACTTAAAAATTCCTACCTGCCAGCTCTGTAGAGAGGAGTGGGTCTCCCAGCACAGCGCTTGAGCTCTGCTAAGGGACAGACTGCCTCAGCAGGTGGGTCCCTGACCCCCGTGCCTCCTGACTGGGAGACACGTCCCAACAGGGGTCAACAGACACCTCATAAAGGAGAGCTCTGGCTGGCATCTGGCAGGTGCCCCTCTGGGATGAAGCTTCCAGAGGAAGGAACAGGCAGCAATATTTGCTGTTCTGCAGCCTCCACTGGTTATACCCAGACAATCAGGGTCTGGAGTGGACCTCCAGGAAACTCCAGCACACCTGCAGTAGAGGGTGCTGACTCATGGAAGGAAAACTAACACAGAAAGGAATAGCATCAACATTAATGAAAAAGGACATCCATACAGAAACCCCAACCAAAGATCACCAACATCAAAGGCCAAAGGTAGACACATCCACAAAGATGAGGAAAAACCAGTGCAAGAAGGCTGAAAATTCCAAAAACCAGAATGCCCCGTCTCCTCCAAAGGATCGAAACTTCTTGGCAGCAAGGTAACAAAACTGGATAGAGAATGAGTTTGGTGAATTGACAGAAGTAGGCTTCAGAATGTGGGTAATAACAAACTCCTCCAAGCTAAAGCAGTATGTTCTAACCCAATGCAAGGAAACTAAGAACCTTGATAAAAGGTTAGAGGAATTGTTAACTAGAATAACCAGTTTAGCAATGAACATAAATGATCTGATGGAGCTGAAAAACACAACACAAAAACTTTGTGAAGCATACACAAGTATCAATAGCCAAGGCAATCAAGTGAAAGAAAGGATATCAGAGACTGAAGATCAACTTACTGAAATAAATCATGAAGACAAGATTAGAGAAAAAAGAATGAAAATGAATGAATAAAACCTCCAAGAAATATGGGACTATGTGAAAAGACCAAAGCTACGTTTGATTGGTGTATCCGAAAGTGATGGGGAGAATTGAACCAAGTTGGAAAGCACTCTTCAGGATATTATCCAGGACAATGTTCCAACCCAGCAAGACAGGCCAACGTTCAAATTCAGGAAACACAGAGAACACCACAAAGACACTACTTGAGAAGAACAACCTCAAGATACATAATCATCAGACTCACCAAGGTTGAAATAAAGGAAAAAATGTTAAGGGCAGCCAAAGAGAAAGGTCAGGTTACCCACAAAGGGAGGCTCATCAGACTAACAGCTGATCTCTTGGCAGAAACTCTATAAGCCAGAATAGAGTGGGGGCCAATATTCAACATTCTTAAAGAAAATAATTTTCTTGGGAGGCTGAGGCTGGTGGATCACAGGGTCAGGAGAACGAGATCATCCTGGCTAACACAGTGAAACCCCATCTCTACTAAAAATACAGAAAATCAGCCAAGCATGATGATGGGCACCTGTAGTCCCAGCTACTCAGGAGGCTGAGGCAGGAGAATGGCATGAACCCAGGAGGCGGAGCTTGCAGTGAGCCAAGACCGTGCCTCTGCACTCCAGCCTGGGTGACAGAGTGAGACTCTGTCTCAAAACAAAACAAAACAAAAACAAAAACAAAAAAAAAAAAAAAGAATTTTCAACCCAGGATTTCTTATCTCACCAAACTAAACTTCATAAGTGAAGGAAAAATAAAATCCTTTACAGACAAGCAAATGCTAAAAGATTTTGTCACCGCCAGGCCTCCCTTACAAGAGCTCCTGAAGAAAGCACTAAATATGGAAAGGTAAAACTGGTACCAGCCACTGCAAAAACATCAAACTGTAAAGACCATCAACACTATGAAGAAACTGCATAAACTAACGGGAAAAATAACCACCTAGCATCACAATGACAGGATCAAATTCACACATAACACTATTAACCTTAAATGTAAATGGGCTACGACCTCAACTTAAAGACACAGACTGGCGAATTGGATAAAGAGTCAAGACCCATCAGTGTGCTTTAATCAGGAGACCCATCTCACGTTCAAAGACATGCATAGAATCAAAATAAAGGAATGGAGGAATATTTACCAAGCAAATGGAAGAGGAAGAAAAAGCAGGGGTTGCAATTCTAGTCTCTGATAAAACAATCTTTAAACCAATAAAGATCAAAAAAGACAAAGAAGGACACTACATAATGGTAAAGGGATCAATGCAACAAGTAGAGCTAACTATTTTAAATATATATGCACCCAATACAGGAGCACCCAGATTCATAAAGCAAGTTCTTAGAGACCTGCAAAGAGACATAGACTCCCACACAATAATAGTGGGAGACTTGAACATCCCACTGTCAGTATTTGACAGATCAAAGAGGCAGAAAAATAAAAAGGATAATCAGTACCTGAACTCAGCTCTGGACCAAGCGGACCTAATAGACATCTACAGAACTCTCCACACCAAATCAACACAGAATATACATTCTTCTCAGTACCACATCATGCTTATTCTAAAATTGACAACATAATTGGAAGTAAAACACTCCTCAACAAATGCAAAAGAACAGAAATCATAACAGTCTCTCCGATCACAGTGCAATCAAATTAGAACTCAGGGTTAAGAAACTCAATCAAAAGCACAAAACCTGGCAGAGACACAACAAAAAAAGAAAATTTCAGCGCAATATCCCTGATGAACATTGATGCAAAAATCCTCAATAAAATACTAGCAAACCGAATTCAGCAGCACATCAAAAAGCTTATCCACCACGATCAAATATAAAAAAAAACACAATTTGCCATTACTCTCAGTGGCAAAAACCACAACTATCTTTGCACCAAGCTAATAAGTTTCCACAAACATGAGTTCAAAGGTTTATATATGGAATGGAACTAAAAGCCACACACAGAATTAACAGTAGGGAAAGAAAAGTGTCCTGATCATTTGATTACAAGTCAACTACCTAACCTTTTCTACACCTTGTAGAAGTTTAAATTGAAGCATCTACTCATATTTTATAGAGTAGTTCTTGTTAAGTGACTATTCTTTTTTTCACAGGGCAAAGTTCTCATTAAAAGGAGTCTGACAGCAGTGAGTTTTCTTGTAAGCAAGGAGAAATGCAAATCTCAATTAAATGAAAACTTACTGTACTTCCGCCTGAGTTGCCATCCTTGGGATCTTGTTTTTCTTTGTAATGATCCTACGTCTGTGTGTGTGTGTGTGTGTGTGTGTGTGTGTGTGTATGTATGTGTGTGTACATCCTCATGTGGACATTAATTCCAGTGTAATTAAGAGAAAGGTATCTTTACATAATCAAATGTGGTTTTTTTTTCTGAGAAAAAGATATAAGGTGAGCTACATATATAAATTTTATTAAACTTTCTCTCTTGTTTAGTTCACTATGTTTATTCTTTTATCTTATTTTCTTATTTCTTTTTTCTTTCTTCAGTTTCTTAGAGTCTTGATGGTTAAATCATCAATATGGCTAAATAATAAAGAAAGTCACTACAGATTTATTTTAGACTTAAGAAAGTTTACAAATAAATGTGAAAAATGAATAAAATACAGAAAATTCATTTTTGTAGTGTATTATATTGACTGACCACACTGTATTCCTTTTCAACTAAAACATTAAATGAAAATAAATGCTAGCTAACACTTATAGATAAAAAAAGAAAAAAAAAATTGAAGTTTTAATCTACAAAGAATACTTTTTCTTCTAAATTTTTATCACATTTAAACTACCCATCATCAACACTTTCAAAGCAATAACAGAACATCTTAAAATATATTAAATAATGTTATTTTGATACAAAATAAAGCATAGGAAGATGAATGTTGTTATTTTGTGTCTGTCTTGCCAAGAAATAGAGAAAACTCAACTTAGTCACTTTTGCATTAATATAACTGGTACTTTACTCCATCGTTTGCTTAATCTACTTGATTTGAATAAAAGTCAATACTTCCGCCCTTTACAATGTCATAAATTCACTATATAGATATTGGTGAAAAATTAGGCTTTACTTTTTAAAAAAGATAGTAAAAATGCATAATTTGAAGTTTCCCAAATTCAAGGATAGGATAATCTAATTGTTCTATATCAAAAGACCTAGTGAAGTTTTAAAAAAAAGTTTCAGAGAGAGAAAGAGGAGTAAGTTACAAAGAACTTTCAGAGAGAAAAAGGAATAAACATAAAGCATGTCTTAAGTTCAAAGAAAGTCCAAGTGCGGTGCCTCACGTCTGTGTGCCCAGCATTTTGGGAGGCCAAAGCAGGAGGATAGCTCGAGCCCAGGAGTTCAAAATCAGCCAGGGTGACATGGTGAAACCCCTTCTTTCCAAAAACAAAAACAAAAAACAAAAACAAAAAACGAAACTTAGCTGGGCATGGTATTGCATGCCTGTAATCCCAGCTACTCAGGAGGCTGAGGTGGGAAAATCACCTGAGCTCATGAAGTCAAGGCAGCAGTGTTCAGTGATACCACCACTGCCCTCCAGCCTGGGTGTGGGAGTGGGACTGTGTATCAGAAAAAAAAAAAAAAGGGAAGGAAAAAGCAATGCAAAGAAAGAGATATGTACAGGGCATCATGCATCATGCATAATGAAAGACAATGATGATAGACATAAGTAACAGAAGTCATAAGAAAATACACCTGTGAATGCATTAACTTGCCTCAGCTCTTTATCTAAACTCTTGGTTAAAAAAATAATTGATTTGGACAAGGCTTTCCCAGTGTTTTAACACAGAGAATAGCCTTAATACAATTATCCTTGACAGAAATAATATTCAGAATTCAAAATATTCATTACCCAAATGCTTGCCCATATAAAGCTCTTTTAAGAAATTTATGGCAACACATTTCAAAGAGTAATACACCTGGACCTGAAGAAGGTGATGATAATGATGATAATTATGATGATGATGGTGATGCTCATGGTGGTGATAGCATAACATAATTATGGGAGTAATATTCTCTCTCATTTGCTATATTCTACTGGTTAAAAGGAGCATACAGGTGTCACCTCCATTCAAAGAGAAGGGATTATACCCTAGGATGTGGTCGCCACAAGTTAAAGGCGTTTTTAGAGCATTTGGAAGATGTTTAGACCATGGCATCAGATAAGCATCATGGCATTTCTTGGATTTTTTTTGTAAATTGCACATTATCTGACCTAAATCTGTTTTATGTTTGTTTTGAGGGTTACACTTCCATATTTAGCACTGAGACTCAAGTCGTCTAGACCAAAAAGTTATTGAAATTGCACTCACCTTCCTTGGAAAATAATTAAATTTGAATGAATAAAGAGTTGTACTAAAATTATGAAAAACTAATGAATTTTAAATGTTGGGTTATTACACATTGAGCAATATACATTTCATACTTATAAAATATAGTTCAAGGAAATATTGAGGAAAATGCAGAGAGACTGAGTGATAAAGATGTTAATTATATCATTCCTTTTTTTGGGAAAATATTAAAATGTCACAATATTACCTAAAGGTGTAACCAGTTGATTGAATGAAATGGGCTAAGTAGGGTACAACCAAGAAACAGAAATCGCACTATAATTAATGTATTTAAACATGACATATCAGATTTCTCCTTGCTGCTACTTAATGATATCTTGAGTATATAGTATAATTTTATTTACACTTGGAAATTTTTTTCATATATTACAAAAGATAGCTTTGTTTAAATCACAATTTTAAACTTAAATCCAATTTTGTGTTTGTTTTAGATAGTGTCTCGCTCTGTGGCTCAGGCTGCAGCACAGTGGTATTATCATGGATCATTGCAGCCTCGACCTCCCAGACTCAAGGAATCCTTCCACCTCTGCCTTCTCAGTAGCTGGGACCACAGGTCCACAGAATTTTAAGTTTCTTCCCTTCCCCAGAGTTCAAGTCTAATCATGGATTCATGAACAACAATGTAGAAGTGGAAGGGGGCATTACCTGCCCTTTTCCTAGGAAACTCTGGTTTTCATTCCTTCTGCTTTTAGCCCTTTTACAATTGAAGAGAGAGCTAGGGTTAAGAGAACAAGGATAATTGAAAAAGGGGCAAATATATGTTTTATTTGTTTTGATTTTTACTTAGTAGAGATTATTCGTATGTCTCTTCTGCCTTTCAAATGCAATCTATTCCAAAGCAGGTATCCAAATATTGATTACTTATTGGACTTTAATAGTCGATTAATCAGAAAACTCTCAGAAAATCACTGTACAATTCCTTGCTTTGAATGTCAGCTTCTTACATATTCTTTCCAGCCCTTTAGTGATAAAATACTCCAATGTTGTATATAACTGGACTCTTTAATTATCAGCCAAATTTGTGGCTTGATAGATTTTGCATGGAGTAAGAAACTGACTGTTCTTCCTCTCACTGCACTGTAGGGGAAAGAAAATAGGGATAGAGGAAAAGAATTCAAACATTATCCATTTTTGACTTTAGCATGCAGAACACCTGGGCTGTGGTTTGCATATCACATAAAATTTGCAAAAAAAAAAAAAAAAAAAAAAAAAAAAAAGACATTACAATACAATGCATATAAGCAAGA
This sequence comes from Chlorocebus sabaeus, assembly GCF_047675955.1. Lineage (NCBI taxonomy): Eukaryota > Metazoa > Chordata > Mammalia > Primates > Cercopithecidae > Chlorocebus > Chlorocebus sabaeus. Next base: position 21,735,915 of record NC_132930.1, on the reverse strand, counting down.
ATGTGTATGGCCTATTGATTCAAGAGTTTGACTCAATGTTGACTCAGCAAGACGTTTAACCCCAAAGGCATCTAATCTCCTAACACTTCAGAGCTCCAGGAAACACATCTTCACCTCTCTTGCTTTATGTTTTTCAAAGAAAAAGTAACTATATCCTAATGCCTTGGAAGTTTGTGAATTCTTTATTTGCAATGTCAGAGTCATGGAGTGAATAATTTGAATTTCAGATACTATTTGCCTGGTGGAAACATTTCAGTAAGAAAAAAAACCTAATTAATTAACTTGTCACATGCTTACTTTCAGACAATATGAAAGCAATAGATTCTTGTTTAATGGAATACCCCCCTACTCTAGTGGTGCCAGATTTCAATTTTCTTTCATAGTGTTTCGATTTGTGATTCAGAATTAGTGAGATCCTTTCAACAGTTATATAGAATGATTAACAAACATTGTTAACATTAAACAATGTATAATGCTGCTAAATTTATGCATACTATATATGTGAGTATATTTCTAAATATAACATGCATTATTAATGAGATACCAATTTCTTAAATTGACATTTTGCAAGCTTGCAAATTTTTTAAAATAATTGAAATATTTACATGTTTTTTAAAAACAAAATTAAATGCTATTTAAATAATTTTAGGTAACAATTTTCAAATATTTATTTATTTATTTATTTATTTATTTATTTTGAGACAGAGTCTCGCTCTGATGCCAGGGCTGGAGTGCAGTGGCGCTATCTCAGCTCACTGCAAGCTCCACCTCCCGGGTTTATGCCATTCTCCTGCCTCAGCCTCCCGAGTAGCTGGGACTACAGGCGCCCGCCACCACGCCCAGCTAGTTTTTTTGTATTTTTCTTAGTAGAGACGGGGTTTCACCGTGTTAGCCAGGATGGTCTCCATCTCCTGACCTCGTGATCCGCCCATCTCGGCCTCCCAAAGTGCTGAGATTACAGGCTTGAGCCACCGCGCCCGGTCACAATTTTCAAATATTTATATTTATTATTGGTAATCTGTATTTTGTCTTTTAATGTTAGTAGGGAATTGTAAATAATTTAAAAGAAAAATAACTCTCAAACATATTCATATTACTTACATTTAACTTAATTTACATTTTTGTGCAAATATTAACATTTTATACTTTCAATACAATTGTATCTTATTTTAAGTTATTTGATATTTTTACTATTCTTTCCATACAAATTATATACAAATATTGATTATGGTAATGTAATTATTGTTTTTTCTGAAATAAAGGCAAGAAAAATAGTTAATGTGGAATAAATACAAAAAAATTATGTATAAATTTTATTGCTCATTTAAACATTGCTTGCTATCTATAAAGTATTTAGACATCAATAGCAATAATTAAATTTAATATTTAAAAGTAAATTCTATAGCCTTCCACATATTTTTCAATGTTATAATTATAAAAGTATATTTATCAAGGTAGGAAAATGGAACAGATATTATTTAGCAATTTGTTTTTATAAGTTGATAATATTTATATGAATATTATTTGAATCTTTTTTCTTTCCCTGGCCCTGGCCTGAAGATATGAGGGGCATACATTGAAACAGTATCTGTTTGTTTACCTGGAAATGTTTATAATTTCTCCTGTTGATTTCTTTCTGAACCCATGGAAAACAATGACTGACTGTCAGTGCCCTGTATAAGTTAAGCATCCAAGTTTCCCCACTGCTCAATTCCTTCTTTGGTGTCTTGTTTACTGCCCAAAATAGCACTCCTGATTCAGTTACAAGTGCCATCTTTGTCCATCTATTTACCTGTTGCTTCTAGAGTCTCTTGGGCAAGTAGACAGTGCTCCTGAGTCAGGAACTGGTAAGATAGTTGAAGCTGAAAAAGGTTTTTGCACTAGTAGCCTTTGATTCACAGTATATTCACACTTTCTTAACTTATGGAATGAAGACAGTGCAATCTGGTACACTCTGGTAGTTACACTGGCAGTTACCTTGAACTTGATATTTCTGGCTAATTCGTAGATAAGCACAAGGGCAGATCATCAAGCCAAATGCCTTGAAGTCTTTAAAGTAGCACACTGAGTATGGGTTACCCATAGCATAAGTGGAGCAGGGAAGGAGTAGAGTATCACCACTGAACTGCCTTTCTCCGTCTTATTTTTCTCCTGGTATTGACAGGGAGGATGGACGTTGAATTAATGACTGATAATAGACAAGTTCTTTCTTATAAACTTTGGTAATTCTTAGAGAAAGGCAATGGGCCCAGACATTGGCAACTCTTTGTAGGTTCAAACTAAAAACAGAATTTTAGCTTTTTAAAAAAGTGTTACTCCCAGTTAGTGTATTAATTAATATATAACTTTCATTCTCTACCTTGTTATAAATGTTAGGTTGAAATATGAGATTACTTATAATGCAAATTATTTCAAAGGAAACTGTGGCTTATATAACCAGTTAACTATGTCACAAACAATTCCACATATTCAATAAACAATTTTATATATTTTACAACATGTAGGGCAGCTTGTGAAAAAGCACTTTTTTAAGGTAAGAGTAAAAATCTTAATAAATGAATATTATAAATAGCAAAAAAAAATGCTAAATAACAATAAAATAGCTCAAGAGATGTGGTACAATCTAAGATCATCACTAGGGGATCAGTTAGGCCCTGAACAGGCCTTCCACTTTAAGAAGAAATCATTTCATTTTCCTCTCAGAAAGCAATTTCCTATTTTTAAAACTGCAGGTCTAGCTTTGACATTAAACTAATATATATTGATTCCTATCTCTCTGGTTATACTAGAGAATATTGATTCTTATGTTAAAAAAATTATCGACACCCTTATCTCAGTGTTCCTGAAATTCATATTTTAACATTTGCAAGAAAGTACTAATCTATTAATCAGTAGATTAATATTCCAACCTCAAAATTCACATTTGTGGGAAAAGGGTAGAGAGAGAAGACCTCCAGAATATTATAGAATTTTATGTTCTTCAACTTTTCCTCTTTCCGTGCGATCATTTGTCCTTTGGGCTCTTACCGTGAATATTCAATATTATGCAAAAAACTTTATAAATTTGGGTCATGCATGCTTAGAAAAGTAAAATCACTTTCTTATTGTATGATGTAGGTGTAGCATTTCTTTCCTTCTGAGTACGAAGTGCCAGGCTCTAGTTTTCTAATGTCTTTTGACTTATTTAATCCTCACAACCACCCTATGATACAGACATTATTTTGCAGTGGGAAAAACAAGGCACTTTGTAGAGAAACTAGGTGATTCTCCTTAAATAATAACTGACAAGTGATAGAAGCAGCTTCCGAATTCAGAAATGTGATGACAATGACAAAAAGAAGGAGGAGAGAAGGGAGAGAAAGAGGAGAAGACTTTGTTCCCTTTTAACTAGAGCTGACCAATGTTTGCTTAAAACTCACATCTTATATCAAGATTCAAAACCTTTTTCTACTGCCCTATATAATTGCACAGATTAACTGGTAACCTTAAATAGTATCACAAAACCCTACAGAGAGCAGTTTTGTGGATGAGTCTCAGAACAAAAGACTCTCAGAAACATATGAAACCGTGGTATTTCCCCTCCATACGATCACTGTCACATTAATGTTTTTACTTATTATTTCTCAGCTTTCATGTGTTCCTTTGACACACACCCTTCAACTTTGCTTATCGGCATGTACTGTGTATCTGCCCTAACATTTTTGTCCTCAGCTAGGATGCGAGCTCCTTAAGATCAGTGGCAATGTCTCCTTATTTTTAGATCTTTAATGCGAAGGGCTACAATATCATACACAGTGAGTAGTCTTAAATATATGTTTCATCTACTAGAATTATTTTAATATTTAAATTTTGCTGTCAAAACACCCTAAAGACAGAATACTAAAATACAAGTTACAATTATACTTTACCAGCAAAATATCCATCAATTATTTATTGATTAACTCATCTGTCATACATTTGTTAAGAATGTGTTATGAGTCAGACACTGCTTTTGGTTTCAGGGACACATTGCTAAGCAAGATAACCACAGCTCATGACCTTAGTAGTTAATTGCTTGTTAGAAAAAACACACAAGAAGTTAAATGACATAGTTCATGACCTCAAAATGTGATGTTTATAATGCTACAGAAAATATATATGGAACTATAGAAAAGTAACTAGAATGTTGAATGTTATACACTCATGGTGTTGCAGCATCTGTTTGAGGATGACCCCTCCTACTCAGCCTGCACAAATTATTTTTTAAGACAGTCCTCCAATTGTGGGGGAATTGCATTAGAAACAGTTATTTTCATACAATATAATCCAACTTGCAGCCACAGCAGATGCCATCAGAGACAGAAACTCCATCCAAACCGAGACACCCAGAATGTTTTCCTAAATATTGGAATTAGAAGAAATAATGACTATAAATAACGTTTCTGGAATTAGGTTGACTATACTAGGCACCCAATGAATTAAGATAAAGTAAAACTAAATATATTGCTAGGCATGTCACCTACACTCAAGAAAAAATAGATTTCAAATACTTTTACAGGAATTATACCTAGGATCACTTGGCTAGAGATTCTGACAAAGATAACCTAACAGAAATTGGAATTGTAAATGACTTAGAACTTAGTTGACACAATTTTTTTTAAATATAAATGATAAAGTATTGATATTTGAAGATTTTGAGTTGAAATATCCATACACTACTCAAATCTAATGCTGGGTGGTGAACTCAGTGCTTTAGAGATGATAGGACTTATAGTCTATAATTGATAGCTGTTGAATTGAATCCGATGATAAATAGCTCCATTACCTCTGACAAATTGTTGACAAGTTTACTTAATTTAAAAATATATATAAGTGTAATCCCAGCACTTTCGGAGGCCGAGACAGGCGGATCACGAGGTCAGGAGATCAAGACCATCCTGGCTAACACGGTGAAACCCCGTCTCTACTAAAAAATACAAAAAGACTAGCTGGGCGAAGTGGCGGGGGCCTGTAGTCCCAGCTACTCAGGAGGCTGAGGCAGGAGAATGGCACAAACCCGGGAGGCGGAGCTTGCAGTGAACTGAGATCTGGCCACTGCACTCCAGCCTGGGCAACAGAGCGAGACTCTGTCTAAAAAAAAAAAATATATATATATATATATATATATGGTGCAAAGTTAAATAATTTATCTACATGGACAAAATTAGGTGTCTGGATTCTTATATAATTAATGTCATTAAGAATTTAGAGACTTCTTTAAAATACTAAAAATAAAATAATTGATAATGTTAGCGATGTTGTAAGTTAGCACACTCATGGATATTTGTCAAAAACCTTAGAATTTTATAACATTCACACCAGAAATTGTATTTCTAAGTATTTATTTTATAGAAATAATTGTGGGTATATTTAAGATAGAGCTATAATATTGTTTACTGCAATGCAGTTTGCAAGGGAAACAATTTCTAAGCAATCTAATTGTCTAAGAGTATGAAATCGATTGAATACATTTTGATAGACCATAGCATATAATACTATTCAGTCATTAAACATTATGTTGTAGAATAATATTTAATGGCTTGGAAAATGATCATGAGGCAATGTTAACCTACGAAGCAGGTTACAAAATAGTGTGTAAAGACTAATGGCATTTGATTCATATGTATCATGCTTTGCAATATTTTTTTTCTTTTCTTACTCTCGTTTACTTACTCTAAAATTTTACCTTCAGTGTATGCACTTTACTTCCTATGATTGGCCCAATTATAATATTAAAACAGGCAGTACCCAAATCTCAATGAGTTAACACAATAAAGATTTATTTTTCACGTATTCAGAGTGCACTTAGTCCCAGTGAATCTCCGCGGTAATATTCCTCCAGAGATACAGGATGCTTTGCTTTCATGGCTCCGAAGTTTCAGCACAGGTTCTTCTCTATGACCACTGTGGGCAAGGAAGAGAACCTACAACACTGCAAACAGCCTTTTCACTGCCTTTCCTAATGAGACACACAAGACCTCTATGCATGGTCCACCAACTAAAATCAGTCACATGGCCCCACCAACTGCAAGGGGTTTGAGAAATACTGTCTCTTGTTGACCCTGAAGTGGAGGAGTAGACCTTGGTAAACTCTAATAATTGAGAGTAAGTAGTCATCAATTATTGTACATATATTTTAAAAATTAGATGCTATAATTAGAGATCGAGAAATAGAAAAGTATTATTTTAGTCAAAAAAGATGATAAAGATGATTCCTGAAAAATGTAATAAATGCTGTATGATAATTCTGGCCAAAATCTTAAAACATTAGTTTTTGAAAATTTACAAACCAAACACAATTATAAGTAGTAATGTTATTTAGTATTGAATATTAAAAGTAAAACGGGTATTTCCTGTATTACTTTCTGCTCAGACCCACCTCTTTTACAGCTATGTCTTTCTAAAAGTAATAACACTATCAATAAACCTGTAACACATTAATGGTGAATTTGTAAGGGAGACGCTAATCGTTGCTTCTATGCCTCTTAGATCTTCAGTGGGCTCTTTGACTGGATCTCGGAATGAAATTGACAAAAACAAGTTAACATGAGGAAAGCATAGAAGTTTTATTACTTTAACACGTACATGGAAACCCTCACAAGAGAGTGAAGTCTGAAAAAAAATGGCCAAAGCAAGATACTTCTTTACTTTTTAGACAAATGACAATAAATTTGAGAAGAAATGACTAGACTGGGAAGTCTGACTGGGGCAGTGCATTGCAGACGAGTCAGTAGGAGATATATTGTGGTATAAAGCTAGTAAAAGACAAGGGTTACTTTAGAAAATTTATTTCTTATTCAGGTCCATCACAGCCCCAATTCCAAATCTGGTGATAAGTGTTACCTTCCTGCCCTCCCCTGTACAGGGAAGGCAACCCTCTCAAAAGAATCTTGAAAGACTGCTACATGCAGGAAAGAAAGGTCAGATAGCTCTTTCTATAACTACAGTTTCTCCAATGTTTTTAGCTAGAGATAATCAATATACCAAGTTGGCATATTTTGGGTTGACACTTCCTTAACTCCCTCAAACTAACAAATTAATACTGACTTGCCTACATTATGTAAACTGAATATACGAATGAATATTTTGAAATTGGTAGTATTAAATATTTTCTTCTTCGTTATTGTTAAAAATCTGTTTGAGGTCAGGTGTGGTGGCTCACACCTGTAATTCCAGCATCTTGGGAGACTAAGGCCAGCAGATCACTGGAACCCAGGAGTCTGAGATCACTCCAGGCAATGTGGTGAAACCCTGTCCCTAAGAAAGGAAAAAAAAAAAAAAAAAAAAGAGTGGAGATAGTGCCACTTCACTCCAGCCTGTGCAACAGAGTGAGCCTCTGTCTCAAAACAAAAAACAAAACAAAACAAAACAAAAAAATAAAAAAAGAAAGAAAGAAAGAAAAAAGAAGAAAGAGAAGAAAAAATCTATTAGAGCTAGTTTTCTTCAGAAAAAAATCTATTTGAGCTAGTTTTCTTCAAAATACACATAATTACTGAAATGGGTTTAAATACAAATATTAATTACATTAATGTATCTTCTGAATTTTGGCTTCTCTCTATTCATTTCTGAAAGTTGGACAAATATACAGAAGAAAACTTAGTTGCTAATGCTTGATGGTGACAAAATCTTAAGAAAAAAGGGCCTCTACAAAAAATTTAAGGAAAAAAAAAAATCGTGTAGCAGCATGCACCTGTAGTTCTAACTACTCGGGAGATTGAGGCAGGAGGATTGCTTGATCCCAGGAGTCTAAGACCAGCCTAGGCAACAGAGGGAGACTATGTCTCTACAAAAAACAAAGAAATGTGTTGCTGTTTATCATCATTAATAATAATAAATAAATAACAATATTAAAACCTGTTCTGGAAACAGATCAGTACACATAAAAATAATTTAAACGTTTAAATATTATGCAGATTTGCATCAATATAGCAGTTGTGACTATTAAAAAATGTGTTCTCTTTGTATATGTATGTTTGGGTGTGTGTGTGAGAAGATGAGTGTGTTCTAATTAAAGAATGACAATTTATCCATATCAATGCTATTCTGAAGTAAAAGCCTCACCCTTATTTCTAATAATAAAAGAGAAATCCTTTTAAAACATAAGCTAGATAACATAAACTCTTTGATCAAAATTCTCTCCTGGTTCCCCATATCATTTGGAGAAAATGTATGGTCCCATGGTGGTAAATTATTTCTTTGACCTCATCTGTAATTAATCTACCAACTGCTTTCTCTGTTCCAGCCACATTCCTTCATGAACTCACCTTAAGGACTTTACAATGGCTAAGCCCCTCTCTACAATGTTCTTCCCTAACATATCTCCATGGCTCTCTTTCTGATTTGTTTACATCTTTTATATTAAAAACACAAACAAGACACCACCGTGTCAGTGTTTGTTTTGGTGGTATTTCCCTAGTGATTGACTCCCACAGTTTGTATTTTTATCTGAATACATCCTAATTTTGCTTTCCCTTTTCAATATTGTTTTCTCTAGATACAAAATTATAGTTTGGTAGATATTTCCTTTGCATATCTAAAGAATAGTATGCTTTAAATATGGAGAGGAAATAGCTGTCAAGCTATAATTTTTTCTCACCTTCATCGTTTCTGTTGAGAAGTCTGCTGTTAATTTGATTGATTTCCTTAAAACCTGTCTGCCTGCCTTTTCAGATTTTCCCTCTGTTCTGGCTTTTGAAAATAATGATATGATTTGGTGAATTTGCTTTACCTGTTGTTCACAATGCTTCTTGAATTGAAAGTTTGGCTTGTTTCATCAGTCGTGGGCAAGACTCCAGAGAAGTGTGGGACTGTGATCAGTTAGGAGCTGGGAGGTGAGTGCAATGGCTTGATAACATGAGTTTGGATGGGGTACCATCTGAATTGTATTTACTCCATGCATGCTACATTATGGTTTGAAGCAGGAGCCATGAACTGTGCTACATCATGGGTCTAAGCTGGCTGACAGGTTTCTTTGCAAATAAGATTTTATTGGGTCACAGTCACACTCATTGGTTTAGGTATTATCTAGGGACAATTTCCCACTTATCTCTTTCAAAAAAATCTAGAACTCTTACCTTCCCCAAATGACAAACTTGAGTAGTGCCATAAAGACCACACAATTCACAAAGCCTAAAATGTTTAACAGATTGTCCTTTACAGAAAAAGTTACTGACGTCCGATTTATAAAAACAGTATGGTTTTTATAATCTGACAGTCTTGGTAAACAAAACAAAACAAAACAGACAAACCAAACCGATCCTAACAAATACTAATGCTTTCTTTTACATTTTGTTTAACTTTACTGAACCTTGCTTGGTTTTTGTATGCACTAATAATCATATTTACCTAACAGAATTGTAATGTGAAGTAAACACACGTGAAAATCTAACATCACAGTCTGGCACATAATAGGCACACAGAAAATGTCCTTTAATCAACTTAATTTTTTCTTTTGTATATGTGTTCATAGCAGCCAAGTTCAGGACACAAACACCTCAAATCTGAGGTATCGACGGTCTGTTATTTCCATTTTCTTTTCTCTTCAATCTACCCTTTATCCAACTATATTTAATAACTGTGTTTTTCTTCATGTTGCAGCATAATTTGAATAGTCATTCTCTTTTGATAAAAATCTTTATTTTTTTGCTTCATTCAAAAGAGTGATTCTGCCCATATTATCATGGAAAGAACATTTTTGAGGACAGCATTAGGACATGCTAAACAGCCAAATGTGTTATATGAAGACTGAATACTTTGAATAATGCAAGAAAAGGAAATACATTTGGTGGTGGTGGTGGTGTTATTGCTGTAATGACATAGAACATTAAAATGTCTTGATTTTAATGGAGCGTTAAAGTTATTTTTGACTGACCATAAAGGGCTTTTGTGAAAAATGTAAGTGACGAAAGTAATGAAGAAAGGAATGAAGTGCCCAAACATTAGGAGGTCTGAGCCTGGGATGTCATCCAGTTAAGTTGGCAAGAAGAGTAACCACTGTCTGAACCTTGCTGGCTCAGGGTCCACTCCAGCTGAACACCTCGTCCTCATATGCATGGAATTTTAACCTCGCCTGGCTCCTGAATGTGTGGCAGCTAAATGCCTATTCTTCTCATGAGTGGAAAATTCATCCTTTCTGTCAGTGCAATCTTGCCAGCCATCTGCTCAGTGGAAGTGATGCCCATCATTTGTCGTCAGTCTTTACAACGTTACCTTTGAGGTACCTTATGTAGAAACCTCTGTTCGCTCCTCCTTGTAGGGGAAGTCTTCCTGGGTATTGGAAAGGAGTTCCTTGATTTAAATACCACAAAGTGCCATAAGCTGGGATATTATAGGAGGACACTACAGTTGCCTTTGAAAATGAGAGGTTGCAAGCTAGTTAATGTGATGTTGCATGTTTTGCATCAAGCTTTGTTACAATATTTTGGGGACTAATGTGTCCTAAAATATTACACAACACCGTGATTCTCGACTTCAGTGTGTAACAGAATCACCTAGAGAACATATAAAACCCCAGATTACTGGGCCCTGGCTACAGAGTTTCTGATTCAGTAAGACTGGTGGTTGTTCTGAGAATTTGCATGTCGAACAATTTCCTGCATAATACTGTTACTAGGTGACACAATTGGAGAAACACTATTATAACATATAAAACATAGGAAAGATTAACTCTTGCTATGGTAATAAATATTCAGCCAAATAATAAATGCTTTAGTTTTCCATTCTGGGTACCACAATTTTTGCTACTGTTGCCTCAAATAGTTTACTCAGTTTAAATATCCATTTAGTGATTTTTGCAAACATTTTTAAATTGTAAAATTCATCAAATGTTATTAGTTTTTCACAAAGAAAGTTTTACAATTTACAACCTTTTTGACTTCAGGATTTATATATATATGTGTGTGTATAATATTGTGTGTGTTTACCCAAAATATCAAATCTACAACTAACACACTTCATTTCAGTTGTACACTTCAGTTGTATGTGACTTAAGGTTGTGCCTCTAAACTAGTTGCTCTTCTTCATTTTCTCATTTTAGCTGTGAATAATTTGTTGACTCCATGCTTTTTCCTGAGCCACGTGATTTAATACAGAAAAGCTACTTCAAAAAACATACAACCTCTTTTATTTTCCACCTACCTCATTTCCTTTTTATTTTGATAAAATACCTATTTAGGAAAAATAATTGCAGAGAGGTATCCCCTTCCATCATTCGAATGTGAGTTTTATTTTGATAGTTCTAATTATCACTCTTTTTTGCTAAGTTATTGACCATGCCAAAATTTTTAGTTTCTCCTCTTCAAAATGTGACCTGCCAACTACTATTTTAGTTATTTACAGCTCTTTCTGGTTATACTTGGGGAGTTGGTTCCAGGACTGCCATATACATAAAAAAATTTCACATCCTCAAGAGCTGCAGACACTCATTTTATACAAAGTCAGCCTTCGGTATAGGTGGTGTTTCAATCTGGAAATACTGTATTTTTGATTCTGATTTGGTTTGAAACACCTTCGTGTATAAGTGGACCGGCACAGTTCAAATCCATGTTGTTCATGGATCAACTGTATTTATCTTTTTCTGGTCTGAATTAAAATATAAAAGTGTTGATATTTGTAGGGTTAAACCAATGCAACCAGTTTATATTTCCTGAATTTCTGTTGAAAAGAGAATCCTTCCAGATTTTACAACAGCTGAAAAAGTCTTTCCTTCTTAATGAAAAATAATTTAATCTGATAACATTTTATTCCAAGATTAGTAACCATCCTCCTTGCTATAGTTTTGTGTGCTTAATTGCAATTTAAGTAGCACAATACGTGGTATATATTAGACACTATTCTCATTTGTTAACTAATTCTTCACATCATAATTTGAATTATGTCACTAGTTTCATCAAGAGTTTTATAGTTACAAAAAGAATATGGTTAACATAAACCAAATAAAAAGAAATTAGTTTATAGAATATAATTTATTTGGAAATAATTGCATTGAAATTTATCTTGCCTCGTTGAATTTTTACAGTTAAAAAAACACATTGTCTGGCAGGTGTGGTGGCTAATGCCTGTAATCTCAGCACATTGGGAGGCCGCTACGGGCAGATTACTTGAGGTCAGGAGTTCAAGACCAGCCTGTCTAACATGGTGAAACTCCGTCTCTACTAAAATCGTAAAAATTAGTCAGGTGTGGTGGCGGGCGCCTGTAATCCCAGCCATTCAAGAAGTTGAGGAAGAGAATTGCTTGAATCTGGGAGGCAGAGGTTACGGTGAACCAAGATCACACCACTGCACTCCAGCCTGGGTGACACAGAGAGACTCTGTCTCAAAAACAAAGAAACAGCAACAACAAAAACACCCCACAAAATACGTTGTCTTTTTAACACTTTTGTTCAAAATTATTGCTTTTTGATAAATATCATGCATGAAACAAGCAGTTAATTTGCTCCTTCATATACTGCCCTGTGATATTAAAATCACTATGAATATTTTATGTTATTTCATGGACAAATAAGCGTTACATCTTCCTTTTAAAGAAAAATATCTTCTTTTAAAAGAAGATTGTTCATTTGACTAATTAATATCTGAAGCCAGTAATAGTTTCAATCTCTGTTGGGTTAGATTGGTTGTGTTTATTCACAATTAAAAAAAAAAAAAAGGCTCTAAAATGTTCTATTACAGAAAGGGTAGTGTCTTCTTCATTTCTAGTATAAGAATTGAACTTCTCAAGGGAAAAAAAAGTTAAAAAAAGGAAGAATTAAAGATAATAGCAAGCTACATATATCCATAGACATGCAATCTCTGAACACACACTTTCTTAATGTTTGAAATTTCTAATGTCCAGAATTGTAATTATAAACAAATTCTACCTCATGGCTTTCATGTCATACGAATAATTATTGTTTAACCACTGCCCTCTTCATAAAGCAGAAAATAAATGGTTTCAAGCAAAACTCATCATTCAATTTGTGGTTAATTGATATAATTAGAGTATATTTTGTCATGTTCTCTTTCCAAACTGATGATAACGTGAAAAATATCTGTTGGTTACTTTGCATTCTCTTCCTTGAAATTTTTGTCAGGCTAGTTTATAGACGAGAAAACATTGTCCCTGTTTTTCCAAGTTTATTTATAATATATTTTTTTTGTTTGTTTTAGTGTTTTGTATATGCTAGAGAAAAGTTTTATAAGAGTTTTGATTTTGTAACTGCAATGTTCTTCAGAGATTTATGACAAATTTAGATCTCTGAAATATCTGACTCAATAAATAATGTTTTTTAGAGACCTGTACCTCATGCCTGTTTTCTGGAAACACTAACACATTAATTTATTAATTTTATTATTATTCTATATTCACTTTGTGGCTCAATGTTTGATATTAATTTTAAAAATGAATTTAAAGTAATAGTTCTAAAAAGGATTGACTTTCCCCCCATAAGGAAGCTTAGGAGTATCTATACACATTTTTGGTTGTTACAATGTAGGAATAAAAGTGGGTTCAGGCCGGGCGTGGTGGCTCACGCCTGTAATCTCAGCACTTGGGGAGGCCGAGGTGGATGGGTCACCTGAGATCGAGAGTTCAAGACCAACCTGACCAACGTAGAGAAACCCCATCTCTACTAAAAATACAAAATTAAACAGGCGTGGTGGCTCATGCCTGTAATCCCAGTTATTCGGGAGACTGAGGCAGGAGAATCACTTGAATCTGGGTGGCAGAGGTTGCAGTGAGCCGAGATCGCACCACTACACTCTAGCCTGGGCAAAAAGAAGGAAACTCTGTCTCAAAAAAAAAAAAAAAAAAAAAAAAAAAAAAGGTGCTATTGGTATCTAGTAGGTAGTGTCCAAGAATGCTGTTAAAAATCCTATTAAAAACAGGACAGTCTATTATCTATCTCCAAATGTCAAATGTTCTGAGGTAGCCTATAATCATAACAAAATTTCAAATCATATTTGAAACTATTGTGTGTGTACTGTCTTGTGTTAGCATCAGTTTGAGGTAACCTGGTCAGTAATTCCTGTTTACTATGTCCTCTATTTCTTTTCCTGACAATTATGATATATATAATACTCCTGAGTCATAGCCATAAAGAAATTTAAATGAAAATTAGACCTCCCTTTTTGGGAATGGAGATTTACTTTTTATAGACAGATAATCCCTAATTGTACTGTCCACTACCATTAATTTTATTATTGATTTGGTTTGATTTTCTGTGTGATTATATTGCGTATAAGTAACATTTTTAAATTAAATGGAATTTTAATGTGGCTTATTCAAATGACAAGAAAGGTGAAGCTGATGTTCATCTCTTTTTTTAATTCAATTTACAAATGAGTATCTACTTACTTGGAAAAAGAATCAGGGTTACTCATAATTCATATGCAAAACTATGATTCATTTCCCTTTTATAATTTGTTTAAATAAGCTGGGAAAAAAAAGAATGAAGTTGAGCAGAAAATTCAAAATAACAACTCTCAGTATGGAATTGTTATGGATAAAATATGCCCTGTTTTCATAGAGAAAGAGAGAAAGAGCAACTCATCATTTTACTGTGAGATAAATGTTGATGACCAAGGCACATTCATGATCTGAAATCGGGGCTTAGGGCTTGGCCAGAGGATTATTAAAATATATAGCAACATTGAACTAAAAAAGAAAATGGAGCCTGGTATCACTGGGACAAAAGTGGTACTATGTTCTTATATTATTCTGAATTTCCTCTTTACCTATGTTCATCATTAAATTTAAATACATATAGCTATTATCCTTTTCCTATGAAATGAACAGAGTTTGGCTAGAAAGGAAGTGAAGATTCTGAAGGATAGAATCTTTGTAACTAATTTTTCAGTCTTTATAGCACAAATGAAAAACAATATATATTTTTTAATACTTTATGTGTGTCTCACTCAAATAACACAAACATTCTAAGCAGGAGGTCCTTGTGGCTTTTAAGACTGAGCTTTCTATATATAAATATAAAAAGTGTGTGTGTGTATATATATATAAACACTTTATAAATATATACCCATACCTGTCATTAAAAGCAAGTGTGTATATATGTACATGTATATATATGTATACAGATGTACATATATATTAATATGTATGTTATATATACACATAGCCATATTTGGTTTTAATGATGGGGATGAATGTGCAAGTATAGAGGAGAAGGTTAGTAATGTGTGCTTTTGAATTCACTTTAATAATGTGATACTATAATTATATAATTAGAATATATGTTACTATAATGGTACATATATAATAAAATGGAGGCTTGGAAGGTTTTTCAAAATTAAAATGAAGGAAATTACTCTCAAAAAGAGCAGAATGTTTTTTCTCTCCTTTTTATTATTTTAATTAAAAAATACTATTTTTATGTTTTTAGAGACAGGGTGAATCCCAGAACTTTAAGAGGACAAGGCATTTGGATCACTTGAGGTCAGGAGTTAGAGACCAGCCTGGCCAACATTGTGAAACCTCATGTCTACTAAAATTACAAAAATTAGCCAGGCGTGGTGGTGCGCACCTGTAATCCCAGATACTTGGGGGGTTAAGGCATGAGAATCGCTTGAACCTGGGAGGTGGAGATTGCAGTGAGCTGAGATTGTGCCACTGCACTCCAGCCTGGGCAACAGAGTGAGACTCCGTCTAAAATAAATAAAAAAAATAGTGACAAGGTGATATGATTTGGCAGTGTCCCCATCCAAATCTCATCTTGAATTGTAACTCCCGTAATTCCCATGTGTTACGGGAGGGGACTGCTGGGAGATAACTGAATCATGGGAACAGTTTCTGCCATCCTGTGCTTGTGATAGTGTATAAGTCTCTCAAGATCTGATGGTTTTATAAGGGATTTCCTCTTTCACTTGCTTCTTATTCTCTCTTGCCTGCTGCCAGGTAAAATGTGCCTTTTGCCTTCTGCCATGATTGTGAGGTCTCCCCAGCCACATGGAACTGTGAGTTTATTAAATCTCTTTTTCTTTATAAATTACACAGTCTTGGGTATGTCTATAAGAACAGGGTGAAAATGAACTAATACAGTAAATTGGTACTGATAGAGTGGGGTGCTGCTGTCAAGATGGCTGAAAATGTTGAATCAACTTTGGAACTGGGTAACAGGCAGAGGCTGGAACAGTTTGGAGGGCTCAGAGGAAGATAGGAAAATGTGAGAAAATTTGGAACTTTCTAGAAACTTGGAGGGTTTAGAAGACAGGAAGATGTGGGAAAGTTTGAAACTTCCTAAAGACTTGTTGAATGGCTTTGTCCAAAATGCCGATAGTGATATGGACAATAAAGACCAGACTGACGTGGTCTCAGGTGAGGAACTTGTTGGGAACTGAAGCAAAGGTGACTGCTGCTGTGCTTTAGAAAAGACAGTGGTGGCATTTTGCCCATGCCCTAGAGATCTGTGGAACTTTGAACTTGAGGGAGATGATTTAGGGTATGAAGTGGAATAAATTTTTAAGCAGCAAAACGTTCAAGAGGTGACTTGGGTTCTGCTAAAAGCATTGGGTTTTAAAAGGTAAACAACATAAAAGTGTGGAAAATTTGCAACCTGATGATGCGATAGAAAAGAAAACCCCATTTTCTCAGGAAAAATTCAAGCTGGCTGCAGAAATTCGCATAAGTAATGAGTAGCCAAATGTTAATCACCGCAACAATGGGGAAAATGTATCCAGGGCATATCAAAGACCTTTACTGTAGTCCATCCCATGACAGATCTGAGGGCCTGGGAGAAAAATACAGTTTCATGGGCTGTACCCAGGGCCCCCCCGATGTGTGCAGCCTAGAGATTTGGTACCCTGTGTCCCAGCCACTCTAGCCATGGCTAAAAGGGGCCAATGTAGAGCTAGGGCCATGGCTTCAGAGGGTAAAAGCCCCCAGACTTGGTAGCTTCCATGTAGTGTTGAGCCTGTGGGTACACAGAAGTTAAGAATTGAGGTTTGGGAACCTCCATTTAGATTTCAGAGGATGTATGGAAATGCCTGGATGTCTGGGCAGAAGTTTGCTGTAGGTGTGTGGCCCTCATGCAGAACCTCTGCTAGGGTAGTACAAACGGAAAGCATGAGATTGAAGACCCCGCACAGAGTCCCCACTGGGACACTGCCCAGTGGAGCTTGAGAAGAGGGCCACCATCCTCCAGACCCAAGAACGGTAGATCCACCAACAGATTTCACCCTCTTTCTGGAAAAGCCACAGGTAATCAATGCTAGCCTGTGAAAGCAGCCAAGAGTGGGGCTGTATCCTGCAAAGCCACAGGGATGGAGCTGGCCCAGACCATGGGAATCCGTCTCTTTCATTGGCCAATTCCTCCCGTATGGAATGGCTGTATTTCCCCAGTGCCTGTACCTCCTCTGTATCTAGGAAGTAAATAACTTGTTTTGATTTTGCAGGATCATTGGTTGGAAGGGACTTGCCTTGTCTCAGATGAGACTTTGGACTGTGGACTTTTGAGTTAATGCTGAAATGAGTTAAGACTCTGGGGGACTGTTGGGAAGGCATGATTGATTTTGAAATGTGAGGACCTGAGATTTGGGAGGGGCTGGATGGAGTGATATGGTTTGACTGTGTTCCCACCCAAATCTTACCTTGAGTTGTAGCTCCCAAAATTCCCATGTCCTGTGGGAGAAACCTGGTGGGAGATAATTGAATCATGGATTAGTTTCCCCATACTGTTCTCATGATAGTGAATAAGTCTCATGACATCTGATGGTTTTATAAGGAATTTCCTCTTTTGCTTGGCTCTCATTCTCTCTTGCCTGCCACCATGTAAGACATGCCTTTTGCCTTCCACCATGATTGTGAAGCCTCTGCAACCATGTGGAAATGTGACTCCATTAACGCTCTTTTTCTTTATACCCAGTCATGGATAAGCCTTTATTAGCAGCATGAAAATGGACTAATACTCAGGGTCTCACTCTGTTGCCCAGGCTGGAGTACAGTGGCACAGTCTTGGCTCACCATAGCCTCATCTTCCCTGACTCATGGGATCCTCCCACTTCAACCTCCCTAATAGCTGGGACTACTGGAACATGCCACCACACCTGGCTAACTTTTGTAATTTTGTTGACATGGGGTTTTGCTACATTGCCCAGGTTGGTCTCATATTCTGGGCTCATGTGATCATTTTGCTTCAGCCTCCCAAATTGCTGGGATTACAGTTGTGAGCCACAGCACCCAGGCCTTGACTTTTTTTTTTTTTAAACAGATACTCTCTGATTCAAATAATCATTAAGTAAAAATTACTTATTATAAAAACACATGCACGATTTTAAAGTTCCTTCTGTTTCCTAAAAATATAAAATAGTGCCTCATTTATGTTTCAATTTACATTTAAAACACAAAAATAAATTGTTTTCAAAAAAGATTTAAAGATGATGCTAAGGTGTATCTCTCATCTAAGTGTCTTTCTTTTTCTTTCTTTTTTTTTTTTTTTTTTTTTTTTTTTTTTGACATAGAGTGTCTCTCTGTCACCCAGGCTGGAGTACAGTGGCACGATCTCGGCTCACTGCAGCCTCCGCCTACTGGATTTAAGTGATTTTCCCGCCTCAGCCTCCTGAGTAGTTGGGACTACAGGTGTGCGCTACCACACCTGGCTAATTTTTGTATTTTTAGTAGAGATAGGATTTCACCTCTTGTAAGTTTTAGGAATGAATAAAATTAATGCTATGCTAACCCAGTAGTTGAGAGTACAGAAAGATTCAGAATTCAAGCATGCAATAAAATCTTCAATAAATACCTACTGAACTTCCATTCTAGGAGAGAACTTTGGGATGGAGCTGTTAAGAAAGACAAGAACCTGATATCCCTAAAGCCCACAGATTGTCCACTGGTCAAGAAGTCGTTAAAGCAATAGAGATCAGAAATTCAGGTGGGAACACTGTCTACAAGGAGTTAATAAATCCAAGTGTGAGGAGGTGATATCCAGATATCAAATTTGGGGCAATTAATCCCCAGATTTATTATGGATGGTGGTGGAAGCTTTCTTTCAGTCACTGGCTATTCTGAGGCTCACAGATAGGGATGAGCAGGAATATCTTACTCAAATGGTGGGTAGATGCTAAGACTAACTGTCTCTATTAAGCACTATAAATCAAGAATAATTGATTTAGGACCTAAATCTCCTTAATTTTAATTGTTGCTATTGTTAGTTTAACATGACAACTTGTCTAATGCCCTGATGTTGGTCATACACCTTTCTAGACTGTACTGTCGTTTTTTAGATAGAATTAACACTTAAATCTGTAGACATAGAGTAAAGCTCTTTAACCTCCATTAGGTGAGTGAGCCTTACTCAATCAACTGATAACCTTAAGAAAAAGGCTGAGTTTTCCCAAAGAAGGATTTTCCTCAAGACTGCAACATAGAAACCCTGCCTAAATTTCCAGCCTGATGCTGCCCTGGGGAACTCATATTTAAGACTGCAACATGAGCCGTTAATCTGAATTCGGAGCCTACCAGGCTGCCTTATAGACTACAGACTTGCCAGTCCCCACAATTGCTCCATTTCATGTGTGTGTGTGTGTATGCACAGTCTTGTTCATACACACACACACACACACACACACATATATATATGGGGGAAAGAGAGAGAGAGAGGGAGAGAGCGGTCTATTGGTTCTGTTTCTCTGGAGATTCCTGATTGATGCAATTGGATATTTGGCTGTATCCGTGCATGTCTACTATGCAAATCACGGTATCCATGTCCATTTTCTGTTTTCCTAGGCCTTCCAGCCAGGTGAGATGTCAAGATGCTACTCACCTTTGTGCCTTTGGCGATCGACCTTTCACTAGTCTCTCCCTCCCGCTGGGTCTTGATTAACCTGATTCTCTGGCACAGGATTTTATGCCTATAGAAATGTATCCTCAGTTGCTTTAAAACTATTTTTTGATAACTTGCAGAACCATTTTTAAGGGTTGGATCAAGTAGTGCTGTGTAAGTTTCTATTCCTACCCCCAGTGACTGCCCTCTGGCAACTGCTACTAACACTTTTATACCAAAAACTATGGTGAGTCACAAGAGCTCAACAAAAGCTCCTTCAGTTAAAAAAATTTTAAAAGGTAAAACCATTTGATCTGAAAAACACAGTGCATTTAGGCTTACTAACAAAGTTGAGGAACAGACTGCTCTGACCCTTTGCTACTTTTAAAAGTCCTTGTGTTTTCAAAATGTTAGTAACACCAGACTGGCAGGCCAAAGAGAAAAAGACAAACACAGGGAGATAGCAGGGAGTGGGGTAGGGAGGAGGAAGGGAGTGGTATGAGGTAGGGGACTGGGAAGAGAGAGAGAAATAAATACAGTGAAAGGGAGTTAAAATCGTCTCTAACCCATAATATCTATTTTACAATGGAAGTGCTGTGTCAAGTAACTTTGTCATTTTTTTTTCCAGTAATCCTCTCCTACTTCTAAGCTTTTATAATAAATAGAAAAATGTCCAGAGCTTTCCCGTATCAACATATATTGATACTTAAGTGGCATGTCTCTTGATGTTTAAGCAACATGCTAAACATTTTGCATAATAAGTGAGTAGAAGTTGGTTCTATTATATTGTTTATTTTCTCAATTCAGGGTTTTTGTTTCTGGATTTCAATCTCCAATATTAAAAAATTTATAGTTGTGCATGAAATATCATTGCTCAGACTTATCTCCACTCATTGGTGACAGAAAACAGAGAAAATGTTCTGTTGGGTTGACAGTTGTCAACAATTATTAAGCTTTTGTTCAGAGAGATAATTACATGTTTACTAAGAAAGGATTTATAATTAAGGCATACAAAATTTTATCCCTAACATTATTTCTGAAACTATAAGAAAAAATAAACTCTTGTGATGTTATGTGATGGATCTCTTTTACAATTAGAAAATCCTGACCCCAATTCCCTTTGCCATCTTCCTTTGTTAATACACATTCAACAGATACAGCCCATCTTTAAGCCATGTGGAACATCTCACCAATCAGTGATTATTATATTCTTCATTTTCTGTCTTTCTAAAATGTCTTTAGACCCTGTTCCAAGTAATATATTTTAAAGATTTTTTTTTTTTTTTTTTTTTTTAAAAGCAGAGCCTCACTCATTGCCCAGGCTGCAGTGTAGTGGCGCGATCTCCACTCACTGCAAGCTCCGCCTCCCGGGTTCACGTCATTCTCCTGCCTCAGCCTCCCGAGTAGTTGGGACTACAGGGCCGCCACCACGCCTGGCTAGTTTTTTGTGTTTTTATTAGAGAAGGGATTTCACCGCGTTAGCCAGGATGGTCTCGATCTCCTGATCTCGTGATCCGCCCGTCTCGGCCTCCCAAAGTGCTGGAATTACAGGCGTGAGGCCCCGCGCCCAGCCATTTTAATTATTTTTTAAAAGAGTCAGTTGCAAGGATTTTTTTTTTTTTTTTTTTTTTCCAGTGTAGGCTTATCTTACACCAATGATGTTTTCTGCTATGTAGGCTTATCTTACATCCCTCCAGAAGGCCTGTTCAGTTATCTTTGTTGTTACAACACAATATAAGATCTCCCATTTCATATGACATACTGGATAAAAGCATCTCCCTCCATTAAACTATGAACTTGTTGAGGGAGGAAACAAGTCCACTCATTATCTATGTATGAAATCAATATATGTCCCATCTTACATGCACCACTTGAATACATTAAGTTATCTTATAGAAAATGTGTAAAGTAAAATATCAGTGATAATATTAAGTAAGAAAATCTGGCCGGGCACGGTGGCTCAAGCCTGTAATCCCAGCACTTTGGGAGGCCGAGGCGGGCGGATCACGAGGCCAGGAGATCGAGACCATCCTGGCTAACACGGTGAAACCCCATCTCTACTAAAAATACAAGAAAATTAGCCGGGCGAGGTGGCGGGCGCCTGTAGTCCCAGCTACTCGGGAGGCTGAGGCAGGAGAATGGCGTGAACCCGGGGGGACGGAGCTTACAGTGAGCCGAGATTGCGCCACTGCACTCCAGCCTGGGGCACAGAGCAAGACTCCGTCTCAAAAAAAAAAAAAAAAAAAAAAAAAAAAGAAAAAGAAAAGAAAGAAAGAAAAAGAAAAAAGAAAATCTACACATGGCAATTTTTTATAGATTCAAATTTGGGGCATATTATTTCTTTCTAATGACGGTTTTACTGATGTTCGTTTCTAAATAAGTACATTTTATTTCTTCACAAAAATTCCATGGTTTTTTTTTTTGCTGTCTTGTATATGCAGAGTATAGTAATTTAAAAAGAGGGTCAGCTCAGAATTTTATACAGCATACAAAGAAGTGATTAATCTGAGTTTACTATCAAAATTACCTGTGAGGCATAAAACAGACAAAAGACATTTTCCTAATGGTTATCCCTGGATAGTTTGATTCGTTGGAGATTCGTATCAGAAAAATGTTCACATATGAGAAGAAGCTTTCACTGTGAATTAAAATTTAGAAAAAATGTTAGGGGTCAGGTGGTATAATTGAGCAACTCATGTACTTAAATACTTGTATTGAATGCCTACTATGTACCAAACAATGTTCTAGGTTTTGGAGATAATATCAGTTAAACAACAATAATTCATGCCTTTATGGGAGTTACATTCCAACAAAGGAGAAACAGATTAAAAAATAATAAAAATAATAAAGAGGTCAATTGTATATTTGTTCAAAAGTTAAAAGATATGGAAAAAGGTGACAAAAACAAACAAACAGAAAAACAACCGATTGGCACATAAATCTAGATGAATCAGGTTTTATGCTGAGAAGGAAATTTCAAATGTAGATAGAATGCTACAGGTTGACTACCTTGCTAACATGACCTTTGGACAAGGGCTTTTGTAGGTGAAACTGTTAGTCAGGTGGCTAGCTGGAGTAAGTAAATTCCAGGCAGAGGCATATCTAATTTAAAACTCTAAATCAAAGGTATGCCTTGTGTGATGAAGAAGCAGCAAGGGTAGTGGTGTAGCTGAAGTAGAATGAGTGGAGTGAGTGGGAAAAGTGGTAGAAAGGAGATGAAGGTTATAAGGGAAACAGACTATATTGGGCATACAGACCCAACTTCTATTTCACACACAATGAAATGGGAAGCCCTTGCAGATTTTTATTCAACATTAAGGTTGACTGGGTCTTTGTGTTGAGAACTGACGGCCCATGAGCAAGGAGAGAAGCAGAGGGTCTGTTACGAAGATAATTGCAATAAATCAGGTAATTGTTGGTGTTGGCTTAAACCGCTATGGTAACAGTGGAGAAGTGAATTTATTTTGAAGGTAGAGCCATAATGATTGACCAACACATTAATATGAGATATGAAAGAAATAAAAGCCATGCATGATTCCAAAGACTCTGGCCTCATAAATTGGGAGAATGCCTTTCCTATCAACTGTGATGATGGTGGTTATAAGTGGAAAGCCAGGAGTTCAATATGGAACCATTATAAGACTGGAATGAATATTCTGCATCTGCTTTAATTAATTTTTTTTAAAGTATAAATTAGGACGTCAGGTGCGGTGGCTCAAGTCTGTAATCCCAGCACTTTGGGAGGCCGAGTTTGGCAGATCACAAGGTCAGGAGATCAAAACCATCCTGACTAACACGGTGAAACCCCGTCTCTACTAAAAATACAAAAAATTAGCCAGGCGTGGTGGTGGGCGCCTGTAGACCCAGCTACTCAGGAGGCAGAAGAATGACATGAACCTGGAAGGCAGAGCTTGGAGTGAGCAGAGATCACACCACTGTACTACAGCACAGGAGACAGAGCGAGACTATACCTCAAAAAAAAAAAAAAAAAAAGTATAAGTTAGGAAATTACAATGGAGATGATTAAGTGCTATATGTCAAGAACATGATTATTTTATCGAATTTCATTTTATAGTAATATATATTATTAAAACTGGAAACAGTAAATCAGAGAGTGACTGCAGAACTTCAAAACATGGAAAAAAGCATTTCTTGGATAGGATAGTGAATATCGTGCTGTCTCTGTTATGAGCTGTCTTTATTCCCCAATAATGCAAGTACTACCTGTTGACAGACTACAGCTGTGCGCTTCATTGTAAATTGCCCTTGACCACAGGGAACTACATCATCTTAATTATGCTCCTTCTAGCTCCCAGCTGAGAAGAGGCTACTAAAAGCAAACAAAATCCCAGAATCCTAGCTTCAACTGGGGTAACTCTAAAGAGCCATCTCAATTGCAGAGTTTCTCGCAGGGTCAGCTGATGACATAGTTGCAATTACATTATGGGGAAGCTTCTCTTTCTGCTCAATTCTGTCGTCCTAGCCCCTAGGTATGTCTCCTAAGTATTCTCCCTATAGGAGCTCCATGTGCAATTATTTGTTTCAGAATCTGTTTCCGGGGCCCCCAAAATAAGTAAGATATTTCTTGCCAGAAGGATTCCAGGGAATCATTTCAAAAATAAGATGTTGAGATGGCTGACTTTGGCGGGCTAGCAATGAGAATACCATTACCTATACTTATACCCACTGGTAATAGGTGAGGTATGGATGGTCCTCGGCAGGTGTGGCAATATGACTGTTAAAATTGTCTGTGTTGGTAACCTGGATGAAATAGCAGTGCAGTGGGGACACACTGACTAATGCAGTATCACTGGTGGTGGAGAGGGATGAGGGAACTGCTAGCCACATGGTGGTGGTTATTGAGCACCATGTAATAAAGACAGATAATAGAAGACTTAGGTAGATTTATAATGAATCCAAAGCAAAATATGAAATTCTGAAGGCCTCCTGGGAAATATTTTTAAAAACTCTAATTTCCTGCAGCTGGAAGACAGAGTAAAGGTCCATACTCTTTACTCACTTGTAAGCTTTTAAACATTATAATTAAATCTAACATGTCCTTGGACCACTCTTTCTTCATTTCCAGTTCCAGTTCTTTCTTAAAAAATAAAACCTCCCTTATCAGTATAGTGTAAATCCTTACAAATAGACACCTACTCCTGAAAAAAAAAAGTAATTTTAATATAAATTTTTCTCTTTACATAAGTTGCATCATATATAGTCTTAACAGAAACACATAATATTATCATTTCTATTTATTTATGTATATGATACCTAATTGCCCAATTTCTTTAATCTCCCTTTTACTTTTCATATTGGTTCATACGTAGCTACCACATTTTAACTGCTTATTATTCTCTCTGTAAGCCTTTAGATACCTTCTGAGTTTTTACATTAAATCAATCATATCAGTAACCAACCATGTGTATATGTATTACTATCATGCATCATAAATATTTATCCTCAAAAAGACACTAAAAAATGCAATTGAGTCATTAGGTATGCACTTTGAAAATTTTCATGGCAATTGAAGTAGACAGAATAATAGTCACCAAACATATCAGATCCTGATTCCTGGAACCTATATATATACATTATACAAGAAAAAGGTTTATGCAGATTCCATTAAGTTAAACAATTGAGATGGGAAGCTTATCCTAAAATGTTGCCGTGAGTCTTACATGCAATCAAGCATGTCATTAGAAGAAGCAGGCAGAATAAACACAAAGAGAAGATGTAAAGATGGAACAGAAATTTGAAGATGTTAGCTTGAAGACTTCAGTGATGCACCCACGGCCAAAGATTGCTGGCAACCACTAGAAGCTGGAAGACATAAGACATGGATTCTCCCTTGTGGAGCCTCTGGAGGGGATATAATCTTCCCCTATTTTGATTTTTGCTCAGTGATATTAATTTTGGGTTTCTTGCCCCGAGAACTATGAGATGATAAATTTCTGTAATCTTAAGGCGTCAAGTTTGTGGTAATTCATTCAGTCACAGAAAACTAATATAGATATTAATAAATTGAACTCCAAATTGGTGATTAAAATGGCAATCTCCACAGCAATATATGGAGAGCTATACTGTAAAATGCTATCAATATTTAATTTTTTTAATTTTTTGATTTTTTAAATAATTTCAATATTTATTTTAGATTAAGGGTTTACATTTTATTTTGCAGGCTTGTTATATTTGTTTGTTGAATGATGCTGAGGTTTGGGCTATATTTGATTCCATCACCCAAGTAGTGAGCATAGTACCCAACAGTTAGTTTTTCAACCTATTACTACCTCTCCTCCTCCTTCCATTAATAGTGCTTAGTGTCTACTGTTGTCATCTTTTTGTCCATGAGTAACCAATGTTTAGTGTCCACTTATAAGTGAGAACATGCAGTATTTGGTTTTCTATTCCTGCATGAATTCACTTAGGATAACGGCCTCTAGCTGCATCCATGCTGCTTCAAAGAACATAATTTTGTTCTTTTTTATGGCTGCATAGTATTCCATGTTGTATATGTACCACGTTTTATTTCTTCAGTTCACCATTCTTGGGCACCTAGGTTGATTACATGTTTTTACTATTGTGAACAGTGCTGCGACGAACACATGAGTGAATCTGTTTTTTGGTAGAGCAATTTATTTTTGAAAATACCTAGTACTGGGATTTCTGGATCATATAGTAGTTCTATTTTAAATTATTTGAGAAATCTGACAACTGCTTTCCACAGTGGCTGAATTCATTTACATTCCAACCATCAGTGTATAAGTTCCTCCCTTTCTCTGCAACTTTACAAGTGTCTGTTTTTGTTTGTTTGTTTGTTTGTTTTTAATGATAGTCATTGTGACTGGTATGAGATGGTATCTCATTGTGGTTTTGATTTGCATTTCTCTAATGATTACTGATGTTGAGCATGTTTTCGTATGTTTGTTGGCCAGTTGTATATCTTCTTTGAGAAGTGTCTGTTCTTGTATTTTGCTCACTTTTTAATGGGGTTATTTTATTTTTGATGGTTGAATTGTTTAAATTCCTTACAGATTCCAGATATTAGAACTTTGTTGGATGCACAGTCTGTAAATATTTTCTCCCATTTTCTAGGTTGTCTTTTGAGTCTATCGATAGTTTCTTTTGCTGTGCAGAAGGTTTATAGTGTCATTAGGTCCCACTTGTCAATTTTTGCTTTTGTTGCCATTGCTTTTGAGGACTTTTTCATAAATTATTTTCCAAGGCTGATGTCCAGAATGATGTTTCTTAGTTTTTCTTCTAGGATTTTTATAGTCTGAGGTCTTATGTTTAAATTTTAAGTTGCCATGAGTTAATTTTTGTATATGGCAAAAGGTGAGTCTAGTTTTATTCTTATACATGTGGCTATCCAATTATCCTAACACTAGAGAAAAAAGTTAAAAACATCTCAAATTAATGATCTAACATCACACCTAGATAAAAAAAAGAAAAACAAAAATGAACTAACCATAAAGCTGGTAGAAGAAAATAAATAAGTAAAATTAGAGTAGAACTGAATGAAAATGAGAAACTGTTATGCCCGGACCGTTTATTCCCCGAAGAAGACCACCAGAGTCCAGAGTCAAAGCTAAGCAGCAAGGATCTTTATTACAGGTTTGAACCTGGAACTCTCACTCGCTCGTGAAACGAGACGGGTAGGAGAGCTCCCCCACTGAGCTCCGAACAGTGTTATATAGTCTAAGGAAAGTGGGCATAGAATCATTGTACAGAATAGATGTATGATTGGCTGGAGTTCAAACAAAGCGATTTGGCAAACTATGATTGGTTCCCGCCATTTCTGATATTTCAGTTCAACTCTTGAGGCGGAAGAGCAGTTTTACACAAAGGCAGTTAATCACGTCAGGCTGCACAACCAGTTTATGGTTATCTTACTTAAACACATCTTGTGACCTGGCCTCAGAAAGAAAAACAGGTACTAGTTATCTTACTTAAACACATCTTGTGACCTGGCCTCAGAAAGAAAAACAGGTACTAGTTATCTTACTTACGAAATCTCTGGTATGTGCAGAGATTAGGGAGCGGAACAAAGGGTTTAGCAATAGGGTGTGTAGCGAGGGAGGGGGGGCGGGTACGCATTTTTGTGTCTTTGTGTCCTTTCAAAACAGGCCTGCTTCTTTTTCAGATATATCCATGGTGAGTCCGAGCATAGAAAATGCTTTCTTGTCCCTATTTCTTAATGGACTCCATTCTGAACTCAGTAATTTTAGCTTAAAAACAGTAGCTAACTTTAAAAGAACACCCTATTAAACTGGTATTTAATTGGCTATCTTGAAATTCTATTGTGAAAGAAATTTTCATCTATAAACAAAATCTCCATTTATAAGGATGTCTGCCTATGTAAATTGGAAACTGTTACCATTCTTTTAAATTTACATAGTAAGTAATTACTTTGTTTAAGGTACTTTTCTGGCTATGTTGTCTTAAGCGATCTTTGATTTGAGTGGTTTTTTCCCCTCTTGGTTTGAGCAAATGATGACATAATATTCAATCCTAAAATTTTACCACTGTGTTTATAAAGTATATTATGTTTGTTTCACCTAAGAGTTGTCTCTTTGGAAAATGCAAATTGATTGCCTAGTTAACAATTGCTTAGGGCAATGAAACAGGTAATTGAAAGATTGATAGACAAAATGGGGAAAAGAAAAACTATGTAAAAGTCAGCAAATGAAAATCCTTTATGGAAGCTATAAGATCTTCTGTGTGTTTATATATCTATATGTTTTATATTTATGTGGCAATATTTGGTAAATGAAGCTAGTTTTTAGAGTGTAAAATAGAAATGGCTTCAAAATAACTAGTTAAATATAATTAGATACTTGCTTTATTTGACGAAGCTTATGTCTTTGGTTTGGAGTCTGTGGATTCAGGGTTCTGGATAGGCAGCCATAGTGAGGTCTGGAGACATGTTCTTGGTGTCTAGACCAGCAGCTACAAGCCAGAATCAAACTCAATACTTCTTTCTTGCATTTCCTGTTTTGCCTCCTGGCTATTTTGGGAGTGCTTGTACCCTCCCAGCATAGTCTTCATAGCTCTGCCTTCTGTACTAAAGGATTAAGACAGGCCTTGAACTTCATAGTCCTCCTGGGTGTTACATGGCTACTTGGGACCTAGAATTACTGGAGACAGTCATTAGGGAGGATACTTGTGTCACAGTTTCAAAATTATTTTCAGTAATTTAATATATTTATTTTATGTTAAATTAAGTAATAATGATAAAATGCCTGAGTCATCTGTAAGTTAAGACACTGAAATATTAAACATGTGTTTAAGTCTACATATCTTGACATGTTATTTTTATATGGTATACAAAAGCTAAATACATGTAGATCTGCTAATAAATAATAATTTGAAGTACTAGTTTTCTAAAATATAAAATAATTTTATCTAGAAATACTGTAATGAAACATTTCAAAATTACTTTTTATGCTTTTTACTAGAAATTAGGGCTACTAAGAGTTAAAAACTGTGAGATATGAGAGAAACACTTTTGTATTGAGTGTATAAACAAAAGCAATGTACGGGTTTGATGAGAAAATTTATAAATCCATAAAAATGTGTGTTAAAAATTTGTCAGGTTTAAAGTTACTTTAAGGTTTCAAGTTGGAGGAGGAAAAAATAGATGAAACAAGATGAATATAAAAGTTGGGGGAAAATGCAAAGTAACTTTAGGGAAATCTTGTGTAGTTAAAAGATGATAAATTTGATAAATTTATGAGGTTTTATTAAAATTAGTTTTAGTATTGATAATACACTAATACAAAAGTAAAAGTAGGCTTTCTCTTTTGAAGGTTTTGTGTAGTATTAATAAGACACAGTAAAATATTTTTGTTCATTTTTTGAATAAACCACATAAAGGAAAAAAAAAGAGATGAAAGAAAAAGAGACAGATTCTGTCTCATGCTGTCTTAGATCTTTTGAGTTTTTTAGATATCTGAATTTCTTTTATCAAAGAGTACAGGTTTTTGTTTTGTAAAATCTTTTAATTATCACTTTGGTTAAATCTATGAGTACCATTTTATGATGACCTGTGATTTTGATCAAGTGTTTTAAACTTTTCACGTATTTGACAGGCTTCTCAAAATCAAATTTCAGCTTCAAAATTAAGTCCTTTTTGACCTCTATCATTGACTTAGTTTTGAAGCTGAAATTTGATTTTGGGAAGCCTGTCAAGTATGTTAAAGTTTAAAACACTACAGAGGGCCCCTGAAGCAACTGAAAGAGATAGAGTTAAACAGGATTATTTGACATGTTAAATGACATGGGAAGCACTATTAAGTAAGAAAAAACCTTCTTCAGGTTATAGTTTAATGAATGTTACTAATATATGTTCCAAAATTGTAGGGGATTTCTAAAATTCTAAATGTGTGAATACTTGATATCAAACATAATCATGGTTATTATGTTATGTTATCATACACCACAGAAATAATCACATTCTTTGTCAATTGTGCCTTTAACTGTGACTATTTAAAGTTTATTTCTACAGTTAATTGCTTAAGTCTGATGCAGTCTCTGAAAATTTCACAAGCACACAAAATTCTAGAATATGGTGTTTTTTAGAAGGTTCATACAAGGATAGAAATGACCCTAAGAAAAATTATTAAATACAGGTTTTTGACAACTTTAGAATCCTATCATTTGAACTGGGTAAGAATTCTTGGAACTTTAATAAAAAAAAATCAGCCAGTGTTGCAATTGTTTAGATATACATACTGAATGAACTCCATCATCTAAGTCAAATTGCCTGTAATAACTTATTATTTATCAGT
Organism: Chlorocebus sabaeus; assembly: GCF_047675955.1. Classification (NCBI taxonomy): domain Eukaryota; kingdom Metazoa; phylum Chordata; class Mammalia; order Primates; family Cercopithecidae; genus Chlorocebus; species Chlorocebus sabaeus. Next base: position 21,705,356 of record NC_132930.1, on the reverse strand, counting down.
GCTATGCACCTAAATTGAAGAGACAACTGGTATTCAAGAGGACATACATCCAATGCTAAGCATGAACTAATGGAGAATCAACATGGCCGCCTTGTCCTTCCTGAGTCCTTAAAGCTTTTGTATTAAATCACAAGGTCAGGAGATCGAGATCATGGTGAAACCCCGTCTCTACTAAAAATAGAAAAAATTAGCCGGGCGCAGTGGCGGGCGCCTGTAGTCCCAGCTACTCGGGAGGCTGAGGCAGGAGAATGGCGTGAACCCGGGAGGCGGAGCTTGCAGTGAGCCGAGATTGCGCCACTGCACTCCAGCCTGGGCGACAGAGCGAGCCTCCGTCTCAAAAAAAAAAAAAAAAAAAAAAAAAAAAAAAAAAAAAAAAAAAAAAAAAAAAAAAAAGTTCTGTGTTCCGTAACTGATGAAACATATAAAATGTACCGAATTAAATATATATATGTGTGTGTGTGTATGTGTGTATGTGTGTGTGTGTTTCATGACTTCTCAATTGCTAAAATAGTTTATGAACAATAAACTATTATTTGAATTTGCTAAAATATTTTATGACCAATAGTTTGTCAAAACCATATTTGGGGGAAGACAATAAAACTTCAGGTATATTCTGCTATCTGATGAACCATTCAGATAATCATAGAGAAATTTTATTCAATTATAATTTCAGTGCAGGTTTTCTGGTTGTATAAAAGATTTCCCATGTAAGAGGGCTATTGTAACATTAGTACCAAAGTGTATTTTCACCAGGTAAGGAAAGCTTTTCATGGTCCACTGACTGAGGAAAATCAACCCCTTCACAATCTAGAACCCAAAGATTGGATCTTCTGGGAACATCAGAGAAAGACTGCCATCACCATCCACATTGCCACAAAACTCTGGGACCTTGAAATTTGGATTCACAATCTTACAACTCAGAAGGGTCTCCCACAGTTGGTATACCCATTGTGTAACAAGGCTCAGTGTAGGTGAAAAATTTTAATGGTACATATGTTTCCTCATAATCAGTCGGAAACAAAACATTGGTTCACTCCCCTTAACCTCCTACATCATGAGTTGAAGAGAAAATTGCTAGGATGTCTTCACTATTCTAAAAGGGCATCATTGTTAGGTCTTTTTTCGCCTTGGTTTGAAGTAAATGAGGCAATAATTGGAAATTTATCCCTCATAATAGGGTCTACAGCAAATTCTACTGTAGAGGTTATGGTTACAAAACAGACTTTAAATTTTCTTGTGAGAGTTTTGCTAAATAATATTGCCCTAGATTGCTCGCTGGCTAAACAGAGAAGTATCTGTGCAGTGGCTGACACTTCTTGTTGCCCAGGGAGAAATAAATCACAATGGATATTATAGATATTCAGTTGCAGAGGATTAATGCTGAGACTTAAAGTGGTAGACTTAATCTAGCTCATTCTTTAATTGATTTGATTTTAGTTGGTTGGTTTATCAGGACCCTGGCTAAAAATCATACTCTAAACTCTTGCTATTATCCTCCTGATAGTCATAATAGTAGTCTCCCTGGTATGTGTATTCTCTCAAAAGTTTAAAGTGCTTGCAGGCAGCCATTCTAGAATGTCAAATAGGGCCTCTCTTCAACTGGAATGACAAGAGCTGAAATAAATGTATGACCATGAGGGCACCGTAGCCTATGAATGACATGCTGAGACTGGAAACCCAAAACAATAGTAACTGAGAATGGCACTAAGGCCCTACATTTTGGTCACACTCTCACTTAAAGTGACAACCTGGCCAAAAGGGGGAAGTTTTAAACAAATTATGGAAGGCTCTTGTTTCGAACAGATCTCATGCACTGTGCCCCAAAAGAGCAGATCAAACCAAAATAGAGTCAACTTGTGCGAAATGTGACATAATCAAACTAAGACTTCAAGGAAACACATAGGTCTTAAAACAGACTAGCTTTTGTTTTTCTCCTTTAAACAGGGCATTCCAGCATAAGAAAGTATCCTCTACTCTAACCTTTACAAAAAAAGAAAAAAAAAAATCTTGTTCTCACCTTATAGAACCCATTGTTCTATTTCCCAGTGGGTTTCAAGACCAAATAAATACATTTACCATCATGGTGGTGACATCAATGACTAAAGTTTTGCACAATCTCTCTAAATTGAGAGACAAAGTGGGGAATTGTTAAATCAAATTTAACTTGAAACTGCCTTCTTATGTATTTTAAGTTCAGCCTAAAAGTTTCCATGAACATAGTGAACTATAACCTAAATGGAATTGTAAACACACTGTAGCCTACCTTTGTGCCAATCACCAAGCTTCAGTCAATCAAAGGTGGCCAACTGTTCAAACCATGTTCAAATAAGGCAAACACCAACCTGTAACAAATCCAGTATCTCACTTCCATTTTCTGTACATCACTTTCCTTTTTCTGTCCATAAATCTTCTCCCACCATGGCTGCCCTGGAGTCTCTGAGTCTACTCTGGCTCAGTAGACTTTCTGATTTCGCGAATTGTTCTTTGCTCACTTAAACTCTTTCCAAATTTAATTCTGCTAGAGTTTTCCGTTTAACAATGCTGAAAGTCACTGACATATGTTTTCAAGCTAGCTTTGCCTTAATGTAAATCTAGTAGTCTTTTAACTCTAGTATGTTGCTAAACATTTCTGATTCATTACTTCCCCACAGTCATCAGTTCCTGCATGTTAATACAACTCCACTATGATCTCTAAGATTTTTTTTCTAAGCCTTTGAGACTTAATTTGAATATTTGGGTACAGATGCTTTTGATGTTCATATATTCACAAACACAAATATGTCTTTATCATCAGACCAAAGTAAATGTACAATGCCATGAATTATAAGACACATCTCAGTTTTAAACATAACATGTGAAAATGTTCATCTTACTATCGATGAAGTATAGAATTTATTTTATTAAATAAATTTATTAGATAATCCAAAATTCTTAACATATACACTGACAATAGACATTCTCATTAACATTTTAAGGGAAAGCAACTGAATTTGCTTGTAACTATTCAAAGTGAATTCAAATTGAGAAATGGAAACAATAAGATGGAAATGAGAGAAACATGCAACAGCAAAGTTAATTAATCAGTTGAGGAAGAAAAAATTAGCATTTTCTTGATGCAAAAATATGAATCAGCAATATGTAGAACAACTTAATATTCCAAAACAGAAAAGCAAAACAGTTTATTAATAAGGACTTGCCTATCATTGAGTCTTTTTCACACTGATTTTTGCTTTCATTTTCTGAAAATGAGCTTCTTCCTTTTGTGCTGTAGACTTGCTTCTTCATCACAGGGGGAGGAAGGGGGAGTTACCTGCTGGTTGTCCTATGCTCACATTATCCATTTGTAAGATGTTTACTACACACATTTCACCACTTACAGTAAACTAGAAGTTTCTCTCTATGGAATGATGTTAAGAAATTTGAACTGCATTGTTTTCCTAACTTTGAGTCATATACATCTGGTTCTACAGTATATTACCTCACTTTAAGAACAACAAATGTTGTGGTCAAATAAGTTAAGAAACTTTGTATTTTAAAACTCTTTGAAGATTGAAAGAGCATGTTAAATATGCAGAGAACTCACAGTGAAAAAGAAACCTGTTTAAGATTGTTCAATTCTTAAACATTTCTGCAAAGGAAAGCTTATTTCTCTGCTCAATAATGAACGGTTTTCCCTTGGTTCTGATCTGGTTCTTGCTTCTCTAGCAAAAAGAAAATATTCTTTTCTAAGTTATGTTGTACTCTGAAAAAAAGCAAACGAAAACTAAAACAATTCTTTAAATGATGGAGAACGGTTAGTTATCTCATTTTGCTCATACCGGTACCAGTATCTTAACAGGTGGAAACACGTAATATCTGTCTAAGAGAGAATTATGTAGTAGTAGCTGGAGGTGCTATTTAACTCAGGACTTTAAAAGCACAAAGTGACTGCTGAGAATAGCTCAATTAGCATTAAGTAAAAGAAAATAAGAGTGTAATTTGTATTCTAGGTCTCTCTATCCCACAACCATGAAGTAACTTCCTGTTCTTTAAATTTATTATTTGTTTGTTTATATTCATAACATCAACTTTTATATTGGATCTAAGGGTACACGTACAGGTTTGTTACGTGGGTATATTGCATGATGATGAGGTTTAGTATACTGATCTCATCACCCAGTTAATGAGCATAGTACTCAATAGATAGTTTTCCAGTCCATGTCCCGCTCACTCCCTCCCCCATCTAGTAGTCCACAGTTTCCACTATGGACCTCTCCAGGATTTATTACTGGTAATTCATTGTCCTTTAAATATCCCCTCTTATTCCTAGAAGTACCTACACATTGCTTCACCACATGCCTATACCTGGTCTTTCAGCTCAGTGAGGTCCTACAGGACATCCACACTCTTGCTTTTCTCACTATCTAGTCTCCGATTGTGAGTGAACACTGCCAATGAAGCTACCAGCAGAGCCATAGCCCTCTCTGCTGTTATTGCAACATAGTCCACACCAATGATGCTGCCAAGGTGGACTTAATGTTCCTCTCAGGAGGCCAAAACTTTGGAGGGCCTTCTTCCTATCTCTAGGCCCCAACCTCCATTTTCTTAGAACATTTATTTTAGAAAATATATGAGTTGCTCTTCTGCCTCATTTGAAATGTAAATCTTTTTAAAAACTTCCAGTTTTATAGCTCAGGGATGTCTTCCTCAAGGACCTGAGAGCCATCTTTGAAACATAAGTACCAAGTCAGATAGCATGCCTTTCTTTCAGTTTATATGACAAGGTAAGAGCCTAACTCTGGTGAGTTTCTTGCTTCAGGTCATAAAAGTACTTTTATCACAAAAAATATGAGACGCTTTGCTTTATATTTGAGTGACGTAAATTAGCAAACAGAGATAACCTGTGTTCCCTCTCACTTCAGCACTTAAGAATCTTTCCAATCATTGCTTCAGTATAGTTGAGGGCAGATTTAGTTCTGATCTCTCTCTCCCCCATTGTAACAGTATTGAATAAAGTCTTCCTCAACTGTTTGAGAAAGTCCAATTTTTGCTTTGATAATACTGTCTCTGAGTTTTCCCAAATATTTACATTATCTTGGCACCAGAGCTCTCATACAAGAATAACACAACTGCCTCCAAACCACTTCGTGACTCAGTCAACTGGGTCCCGAAGTATCTCTGCTTGCACTACTGCTCACACAAGCTTCTCTGGGGTAGTCCCATTAGTTTCCGGACGATAGCCTTTGCCTAAAATCTTACCAAGTCCTGCTTTAAAAAATGGATTCTCCAGTTTCTGGCGTTCAGATTTTTAACTATAGAAGCTGAACTGTTAAGGGGCCTTAACATAAATAGATATTGTGTAGTACTCTTCTTTTTCACTCTCCTTTGAAACTTCCCACTTCTATCTAAAAATGTAGCTGCAGATGAACAATAAGGTGTATTGCCAGGATAAGTAGCACATCTGGGTGCCAAGTTAGCAAAAATATCCTCTATCACCCATTTCTATAAGGTGAAGTAATTAGCCTATAAAATGAGTTCTGGTTGCTCTTTGTAAATATTTATTAGAGTTCTTGAGTCTGCAATTTCTGCTTTAGAAGAGAAGATGTTTTACATTTCAAAGCTGAAATGGAAATGTAAAAATACTCATTTTGTAAAAATTATTAGTTTATTGCACTGAAACTAGAGTTTGACCTAATGTTGCTCTTCCTTAAGCCAACTTCTTGCATCTGAAAGTTCAATTCAATTCCAGAATAAACCCAGTGTTTCTTACAAATGCAAACTCTTACGTTAGTAATATATTAAATTCTGTTCTTTACATCTTAATTTCAAAGTATGATTTCAATTCTCATGAACAGAACTTACTCTACTGGTGGTGCTTACAATTTGCAAATAGGTTGTTAAAGTGTTTCGGCCTGGCGCGGTGGCTCACCCCTGTAATCCCAGCACTGTGGGAGGCTGAGACAGGCGGATCACGAGGTCAGGAGATAGAGACCATCCTGGCTAACACGTGAAACCCTGTCTCTACTAGTACAAAAAATTAGCCTGGCATGGTGGCAGGCGCCTGTAGTCCCAGCTACTCGGGAGGCTGAGGCAGAAGAATGGCGTTAACCCGGGAGGCGGAGCTTGCAGTAAGGCAAGATCACGCCACTGCACTCCAGCCTGGGCGACAGAACGAGACTCCATCTCAAAAAAAAAAAAAAAAAAAAAGTGTTTCTATGAACAAAATTTCAAAAAACAATAACAAAAATTGGTGTGAAAATTAAAATGACACAAGGACTAACATCCATTGAAAGAAAGGCCTATTGAAGAATTCACTTTTAAGAGGCCAAAATATGATTGAATTTGTTCTTGATTTCAAATATCCTGACCTGTAGTTTAGAATTCTTTTTTAATCTTACATGAGAATTTACCAAAAAAACTAAAAATACTTTTGCACAATATCTCATATGCTTGCAAATAAACCTATTTAATGGGAAATAAAATTTACCATTTACGTAAATACTTTAAGTTATTTTATACGTACTTTACCTGGAAATTTGGCATATATGTATATATTATATATGTAGCATATACATTGTGTTTAATGTATATAAAGTGTACATAGCATTGTAACTAACGTTTATACAGTTTTTAACTGTAACTTTCTAACATTGTAAACATACGCATTAAAGTAGAAATGAGTTTTTCAGTCTAAATTTCTAAATTATTTATAGTTCTGTACCTCTGAATTATGATGTAAAGTTTTTCTTTCCAACAAATGAGTCTCATTTTTACGCACTTCACTGCTCTAGGTCTCAATACAGCGGGAATATTACTGTTTTTCTGAATGTGACAGTGATAGGAACTAAGGAAATAACAGAAGAAGCAATATTATCATTTAAGTTTAACATGAAAAGCAGCTTTTGGTGGAATGTTGTGCTATGGTAACTGGATAGTCAAGTACAAGGACATTTATCCAGTCTGAATTAGTTTTCACTAACTCCAATATCACCTTTTGGAATTGTTGAAATCAACTTTATAAGCACCATAGAAACCAGACACTCATGTCATTTTCCAAAAACAGAAAAAAAAAAAAAAAAAAAAAAAAAAACAAGAAAAAAGAGTTTCAGTCAATAACTGAAGTCTGTTAACTTTTTCACTCATGATTATTTTACCTCTATTCCAGTCATGTCTGTGAAAATTGTCATGTCCTAAGCCTCAAGCTCGTATAGGCTGTACAAGCAATTCTTGCTATGACCTATTCTAGTTCATAGTTTCAGTACAGCTCATAAACTTTTTACCAATAAACTCTAGGGTTGGTGTAGATATGAACAGAGTAAAGAATAAAACTCTTTGCTCTTTCCCACTGGAAACAGCCCTAATTAAACAGTGAACAAAAATTGGGTTCGATTCTACTCATGGTTATGCATTTGTTCTATTTATATTGGAAGCAATCCATGGTGTATGAAACACCACCACCAAAAACAACAGCTAAGGAAGATGGGAAAGCCATATATAGAATTACTCTTGTCTCCTGGATTTTTTTCTACACAATTGTGTGTCCTTCTGGAAGTTCCTTCCACTCACTCACTGTTATTAAATTCAGTTTCGGGTCTTGCAATAAGCATGTTATAGGCAGTATCCTCACAACATCTCATACTGTGTTTTATTTATTTATTTTTTTTCATTTTATAATCAAGAAAACAAAAACTCAGGAATCCCTGAGTTTCTGATTCCAAAAGCAAACATTTAAAACTTTGCCCTAGAAGAGCTCTCTATATCTCAATACACACTACTTGAATGAATACTATATGCTAAGGGATGGATTTAGGAATATTAGAAGACAAGAGCTCTTAACTCAGAAACATTAGAATTTATTTTCCTCACAAATTAAATGAGAATTATTGTACTAGATTTTCTCGTCTCATTACTTAGCAGGGAAGGACAACGTTCTCATTTTTATGTATGCTTTTGAAGTGTCATATATCTACAATGTGATGTTATAATAGTAATTATAATAATAATATGTAACCTATGTCAACTCCAGAAATATTAACTGTTTAATGAACTATAAAAATATGTACATTGTGCCGGGCACTGTGGCTCACACCTGTAATCCCAGCACTTTGGGATGCTGAGGTGGGAGGATCACCTGAGGTCAGGAGTTCGAGACCAGTCTGACCAACATAGTGAAACCCTGTCTCTACTAAAAATACAAAAATTACCTGGGCATGGTGGCAGGTGTCTGTAATCCCAGCTACTCAGGAGGCTGAGGCAGGATAATCGCTTGAACCTGGGAGGCAGACATTGCAGTGAGCCCAGATGTGGCCACTACACTCCAGCCTGGGCGACAGAGCGAGACTTGACCTCAAAAAAAAAAAAAAAAATGTACAATGAGACAGACATAAGCTTGTAAATGCTGATTTCTTCTGTGTAGAAGAAATTAGATTATATAAAATAATACAACTATTAACTCTTTCAGTCCTCGTATTAGTCCATTTTTATACTGCTATTAAGAGTACTTGAGACTGGATAATTTATAAAGAAAAAGAGGTCTAATGGGCTCACAGTTCCACATGGCTGGGGAGGCTTCACAATCACCGCGGAAAGCAAAGGAGGAGCAAAGGCATGTCTTACATTGTTTCAGACAAGAGAAGTGTTCAGGGAAACTGCCCTTTATAATATCATCAGATCCCATGAGATTTATTCACTACCATAAGAACAGCATGGAAAAAACCTGCCCCTAAGATTCAATTACCTCCCACTGAGTCCCTCCCAGAACATGTGGGGATTATAAGACCTACCATTCAAGATGAGATTTGGATGGGGACACAGCCAAGCCATATCAGAACTTTACAAAGCTCAGAAAGGTAACCTAAAATTACAAACATTTAGAAAAGAAAACCTCTAGATAGCAGTACTATGTGTCTCAGAGTCTGTGCATGTTAGCCTTTAAGAAAGCTCATAAAAACTTCCTCACAGCTGAGTCATCTACCTTTCACAAAATTATAAGAAATTTGACCAATTTGTTTCTCAATTCCAAGCAAATAGTTCATAGACAATAAATGACTTCAAAAAAATTGTTAGTTCAGTGTTAATGGTGCTAATAAATATAAAATGAAAGTTGACAATTGTGGGGCAGATAAACTGCCAAACAAAATACAGAATTCTAATAATCTGACAGTATTTAACTTAAATTTAAGTAAATATATATAACTAAATATCTTAATGTAAAAATCTGTCCTATTATATTTTTTAAATTGATGATGGCCATAATGGTGAACTCAAATGGTTGAACTTTTCTTAATATGTTTTTCTTAAGTTTAACATAGCCAGCAATGAAAATATATTTTCATCAAAGTTCTGACTTGTACCGATTTATTAAAATAGCTTGCAAAAATCATTTATTCCATAAGAAAATTGAATTTGTTTAAAAGAAGCTTATGAAAAACAAATGAATTGATTTGTATCAATTAGGTCATTTTCAAACAAAGAAAGTATTATTCTTTAATATTCAAATTTATAACATAGCCCTAAAAAGAGTTTCTAAAATTATAGAGCAAAATTTATGACATAACTACTGAAGTAGATAGAAACATTAAAATAAAACACCTTTGATCAAAATTAAAAGAACCAGAAAAGAATAACACTAATGCATATTTTTTTTAGTTGTAGAGTTTGTGTATATTCCTTTTAGTCTTGCACATTTGCATTAATTTTATCCCTTCTTTCATTAAATTGTATCCTATTTTTTTTCCTCAATAAATAAATATATTGATCACCTATCATATGAGTCTAGGATACAATACTGAAAAGGCAAATGGATCTCTACTCTCCAAAGTTTATAATTATAATCAGATATATCATGAAACAACAAGCACTATTGTGAAAATAAAGCAGCTGAGGAGATAGAGAGTATCAGAGGAATAGTTTAGATTTGATTATAAGGTCTTTCTGACTCTGTAATGTTTTAGCTGAGGCCAAAATGAAAAGAAATAGCCAGGCTTGTAGAGTTAGTGGTAAATAATTTCAAGAAGGAAGCAGTTATATCTTTGCACATTGAATAGCTTTCCTCTTTCCTTTCCTTATTACGCTGGCTAGAACTTCTGAAATGTTAAATAAAAACAGTGAAAGCAGACATCTGGTCCTATTCCTGTTTTTAGAGGTGAAATGCTCAATTTTTCGCCATTATGTGTAAGAGAAACTATATGTTCATAGATGTTCTAAAACAACCTCTGTTGAGATCTTTCTTTTCCTTCCTTCCCTCCTTCCTTCTTTCCTTCCTTCCTTTTCTTTCCTTCCTTCTCTTCCTTCCTTTCTTTCTCTCTCTTTCATTTTTTCTTTTTATTTGATATATATTTTTGTGTGGTTTTTTGAACTTCTTTAAGAGAATTATTCTAAATTATTTTTTTCAGATACTTCATAGATCTTCAATTCTTCTAGATGCGTTAGTGGAGCTTTGTTGGTGTCGTATGTCCCTAAATTTTCACAGTCTTTCTGTTTTTACTTTGAAGACTGTGTTTTTGACCAGATGATGAACAATTTCCAGCTTTCTCGGGTGTTCTTTGGTGGTGTTAGACCTTTTCTACTTAATATAAGAACTTATTATCTGGCCTGATATTGCTTCATATTCTGGGGTGGACTTAGACTAAGTACCATAACTAAAACACTGAACGAAAATCAATTCTCTGTCCTGCATTTGTATCTTTGTCTGGGGAGAACTTATGTAACCACCAGAACTTAAGTGCTGCATTGAAGCTTAAGCATATACTTGTGGTTTCTGGGTCGGGGGAAGAACTAAGCAAGCACTGTAACTTAATCAGCAGCCTTTTAGTTGTTTCCAGGTTAGGAGACAGCTTCATTCAAGTGCCTGCACTTTGTGGGATATCCAGACCAACCAGGATTCCAGACTTCCAATGGACTGTGACCCCTTCAGTGCTTTGGTGCTGGCCAGTTTTCCCAGCCTGGCCTCCCCGCTGATTGAAAGTAGTGTAACTGTCAAAATCTGCACATCAGTCTCTATGTTTAGTGCCCCTACTTTGTTTCCAATTCACTCCAGATGGTTTTAGCTCTCCTGGCACTCCCAATGCTTACCATGGGACAGGACAAAAGTGAGTTTTCCACCAAGATTGCAGACAAGTGAGGAAGTCAAACGTCCACCTCCAATTTTTACTTTGAACTTCAGAATCCATGGATTTAGGGGAATTCTTTGTAAGTGACATTATGCTAGCGTGGTGAAAGGGGGTGTTGTAGGCTAAAATGATGATCCTTCCTACTGACTGTAGCTTCTCTCTTTTCTGTGAGCCCAGGAGGTTTCTCTGCTTTTCCTCTGAGTTCTGGTGAAGGCAGGGTGATTTTTTTTACCTTTAAATACTTTCCAGTTGTACACTTCTGGAGTGAGTGATGCCAAAGGATCTTCTTTCCACCATCTTTCTAATGTCACTCCTCATTACTTTTAAGTGGTAATGGAGAAAGAAGGGAGATATGAAGACCAATATTATTTGACACTACTCCTCTTGTGGAATTTTAAACATTTACAAATGTGTGAGTGAAATGGCTTCATATTGTAGAATAATATCTTTAAGAACTATTAGACACAGAAGTACATAAGAGACTACTGCATAGGATTGCTAATGAGCCCCTTAGTGATAATAGAATTATTTTAATAGGATGTGGGGATGCTACATGGAAAGAACAAATAAATCTTCCTAAAAGTTGAAATATATAATTTTTTAAAAAGTATATACTGTACTTTGGTAGCATCTCTTTTACCTGAAAGTTTGCTGAAAGGTACTCTTATTTTAATGAACAAAGAATGAGCTGCATAATGGCCAATCTAACAAACGTACTTTTAGGAGTGTTCTATTATGTCAAAATGAATGAGCAAATGAAATTTCTATGTTCATATGAAAATATTCTAATGTGACTATGTATTTTTGTTCGCAATTCATACCAAGGACCTGTGTTGGAAATATTTGCTGAGTCAAATGTAGAGAAGACTCTACTGATTAACAATCGGAATTAACATTGTGTATTAATGTTGATTGTGAATACTTAAGAAAGGTACTAGAGTACAATGGTAGAAAATTATTTGCTATATAATGCACCTGTCATAATATGAGGTGTAAAATTATCTGTTTTGCCCATTATTATGTGGAAAGCTGGAAAGAGTTGGAGAGGCAATTGATACACCAGAATCATTTACAAAAAACAAGAATTAGGTAAAACTTGGTAGGCCTACATTCCTGAGATTAAAAAGGCCAGAAATTTGATGTGAGTGGCTATGCTATTCTCAAACCAAAGTCCATTTGGAAGTGAGTACTATTTATTATCCATATGTCTTGATCTTGGTGTCTCATCCATTTTGCGTCCCGTATTTTTTTCCTAATTTAAAACAGTTAATTCTCAATGGCAGCACTATGTCTGGTGGATCAACCAAAATGAGTCCATTTGAAATAAGACACCATTAGCTGAATTTGGATTAGGGCTAGTAGTAGTATTAGCTAGGACAGAATTCTCTTCTAATGGGGAAACACGTACTAAAGTAAACCTATGACAACAAGGATAAACCTGAAGACATTGTGCAAGGTGAAAAAAGCCAAACACAGAAAGATAAATATTGTATGATCTCATTTATATAAGTAATCTAAAAATGTTGAAGTCATACATGTAGAGAGTAGAAGGGTGGTTACCAGGAGGTGGAAGGTGGGTGTGGGAGGATATTGGAGAGGTGTTGTTCAAAAAATGATGATCTAACTTAGACAATAGGAGTAAGTTCAAGATAGCTATTGTACAGCATATTGATTTTAGTTAAAAACAACTTTTTGAACGTTACTTAAATTAAATCTTGAAGATTTAATTGGATTTAATTGTTCTTACCTGACCAAAAAATGATAAGTATGTAAGACAATGCTTATGTTGATTTACCTATTCTACAATGGATGTTTATTTCAAATACCATGTTTTACACCATGAATATATACATGTTTTATTTGTCAATGAAAAAAAGGAAACACATCCTAGCACTGAGAAGACACTGAAAACATCCTATTCTAGGCAGAAGAACAAGAATGGCAAGCTTCTAGGAATGATAACAAGGCCCAAATAAACTGGGCTTTGCAGTTAGATCATAAAATAAGACACACTGATCAAACGGAGAGGCAGGGGCAACAGCATACCTGAAATGACCTGGAAAATTAGACATCGTGAATCTAAAGAAATCTGAAGTATCCTAGGAAAACTGGCTGGTAATTCTCACAAAAACCTTGTGTATCCACCTATGGGAAATGTACGAGCCTCCCAATCTGTGGACGTTTTTCAGTGGATAATTTTACCTATTGAGATTCTCTTGGCTAATTCTTATTCCATAAGCTGAATTTTAACCACCATTTACCTACAGGGAAACTAGTAGATACTGTAAAAAATTTTAATAAAACTAGAGTAATTCTTATGGGAGATACAAGGGCCTTGAAATGGAAACCTTCCCACTGGGAACCAGTGTCTATTAAGCCATGTAACCTGATAAAAGAAATTTGATTGTGTGTTTAGAACTTTGTAATCTTGAACTAATAAAGCCATGGCTACTAAAATATATTCCTATGAGAAACAATATATATGGAATAGGTAAATTTTGTTACATGGAGCAAAATAAGGGTTTTATAATGACAGATTTATATTATAGCAATGTACTGGAATACTACATAGCAGTGTTATATGATATAATACAGGAATCATAGGTAAAAATAAAAGTGCAAAAGCTGGAAAGCTAATGGTAATACTGATATTGGTGATCAAACGTATTGGAAGATTAAATAAAACTCTCTCAAGACATTATTTATATGGTAGAGAATTTGCCTAAAGCAGATTTGAATGTAATTAACAATACAATGATTATGGTTCTTAATTATACAGCATATGTATACTGACACATGCAGATAACAGATATGGGAAGCAAAAGAATTTGTAAAGTTATTTCAGAAATTTATTTCATGAAATTTGTGTTGGTACTATTGTATACTTAAACCATGTGTTAAAATTCTTATTACCAGTTATTGAAGAGTTAGGTATCTGTCTGTGCATTTTGACTGCCTAATTGATCACATGATATTATAAGGGAAGTAAACTGCTGCCAAAATAGGAGTGATTGTTTTGTCATAAAAAGTCATTGTCCTTGGGTCAGGGAAGGTGAGTTGTGATGTGACAGTCCATTCCAACAAGCCTGGCATTGCTGTGAGTTATTTTGCTAAAGTGAGAGTGTATCTACATAGCACTGACCACTTGTCATGCACAAATGTACTGACTGACAGTGTTTTTGCTACTTTGGGTCTGAAACAAGTTTGGGAGCATTTTGTGCCAGCTTGTCCATATTATTGGTAACAGAAAGATTTATTCTTTGCACCTGGTTTTGAGGAGATCTCCATAGGCTTCCATCATGCTTGATCTCATAGCAATAATGTGCCTATGTGACCAGCAGTGTATGTGAAACCCCAGCCATTACTCCATGTTGAGATCCCTGCTTCTGAGGAGCTCTGCTTCGTATGTCAGTGGTTCTTGATCTAAGAGAAAAAATGAATCTGGTATAATCCCGAAAAGGGAGGACAACTGAAGTCTCTGGTATCTCCACACTGCTCGATGTGAAACAACATTTGGCAACAAGCATATTTTTATGTACATGCTTTGTGCTATATTGTATCATTTTACTACAGTAAATTTCAGTTTTATAAGCTTTGACATATTATATGCTGTTTTTCCATCTTCATCAAATGAACTCTTTGATTTTCAACATTAGTGTAGTTAGCATATTCACTCTCCATTCCATTTTATAAAATCAGGGGTACTTTAGAGTTTGGAGCATAAATTTTAACTTATCACTCTTTTTTTTAAGTAATGTCATATTATTTCATTCATAGTATAAGAACATTACGAAGTACAGTTTTCTGAAGCTTCTATTCTGTTCCATTGGTCTATATGTCTGTGCTGGTACCAGTACCATCCTGTTTTGGTTACTGTAGTCTTGTGCTATAGTTTGAAGTGAGGTAGCGAGAGTCCTCCAGCTTCGTTGCCACATGTGGACAAGTCCTGATCTTTGACAAACCTGACAAAAACAAGCAATGGGAAAGGATTCCCTATTTAATAAATGGTGTTGGGAAAACTGGCTAGCCATATGCAGAAAACTGAAACTGAACTCCTTCCTTACACCTTATACAAAAATTAACTCAAGATGGACTAAAGAGTTAAATGTAAGACCTAAAACCATTAAAACCCTAGAAGAAAACCTAGACAATACCATTCAGGACATAGGCATGGCCAAAGACTTCATGATTAAAACATCAAAAGCAACTACAACAAAAGCCAAAATTGACAAATGATATCTAATTAAACTAAACAGCTCCTGCACAGCAAAAGAAACTATCGTCAGAGTGAACAGGCAACCTGCAGAATGGGAGAAAAATTTTGCAATCTATTATTCTGACAAAAGGCTAATATCCAGAATCTACAAGGAACTTAAAAAAATTTACAAGGAAAAAAACAAACAAACAACCCCGTCAAAAAGTGGGGGAAGGATATGAACAGCCACTTCTCAAAAGAAGACATTCATGTAGCCAACAAACATATGAAAAAATGCTCATCATCACTGGTCATTAGAGAAATGCGAATCACAACCACAATGAGATACCATCTCATGCCAGTTAGAATGACAATCATTAAAAAGTCAGGAAACAACAGATGCTGGAGAGGATGTGAAGAAATAGGAACACTTTTACACTATTGGTGGGAGTGTAAATTAGTTCAACCATTGTGGAAGACAGTGTGGCGATTCCTCAAGGATCTAGAACCAGAAATACCATTTGACCCAGAAATCCCATTAAGGGGTATATACCCAAAGGATTATAAATCATTTTGCTATAAAGACACATGCACACGTATGTTTATGGCAGCACTATTCACAATAGCAAAGACTTGGAACCAACGTAAATGTCCATCAATTATAGACTGGATATGGAAAATATGACACATATACACCATGGGATACTATGCAGGCCTAAAAATGGCCAAGTTCATGTCATTTGCAGGGACATGGATGAAGCTGGAAACCGTCATTCTCAGCCAACTAACACAAGAACAGAAAACCAAATACCTGTGTTCTCACTCATAAGTGGGAGTGGAACAATGAGAACACATGAACACAGGGAGGGAAACATGACATAACAGGGCCTGTCAGGGCAGGGGGTTGTGGTAGGGGACGGCATTAGGAGAAATACCTAATGTAGATGATAAGTTGATGGGAGCAGCAAACCACCATGGCACGTGTATAACTATGTAACAACCTGCACATTCTGAACATGTATCCCAGAACTTAAAGTATAATAATAGTAAAAGAAAGAGTACTGATAACTAATCTGAAAAAAAAAAAAATAGACTTTTATTTTCTCATTCCCAGCCCTTGTGCTACTGTTCTCATACATTTATATTACTTATGTGTTGAAAATAGCAAAATATTTTAATATATTTTCTTTAAAGTTTCAATGCTTATTTAACCTAGTTTATAATACAACAACATCTTATATTTACAAATATTACCTTTTTCAGTATTTTTAATTCCTTTGTAAAAATGTAGATATTTTTGTACATTTGTTTGTAATTTTCCTTTTGTGTGAAAATGTTTCTTTAACTTATACAGTGAGTCGACTTCTGAGAAATTCTTTCAGCTTTTCTAAGTCTAATTTTTTTTATTTTGTCTTTATTTTAAAATGTATTCATTCCAAATATTGACTTAAAATTTTAGGTTGATGGCATTGGTTTTGTTTTCTATTTTCTTTTAGTACTATACAGATGTTTACTCCACTATCTTCTGGCTTGCATTTTATCTGATGCAAGTGTGTTGTTCTTCCAATTATTGTTCCTATGTGTACACTGTCTATCTGTTTTCTATGGTAGCTTTTACATCTCTATTTTTTACCAGTTTTAAGCAATTTCACAATAATTTGTTCTGATATAATTTTCTTCAACAAAGTTTCTTATGCATAGGGTTGCTAAGGTTTTTGGATTTGTTGGTTAATAGTTTCAACAAACTTGGAATAGTTTCAGCTACAAATTTTCAAATCTATTTTTAGTCACATTCCTTTTATTCACTTTTGGGGTTCCAAATTACCCATGTGTTAGGCCCCTGGAAATCACCTCACTACTCACCGATGCTCTGTTAATTTGATTAAAACATTTATCCCTCTGTGTTTCATTTTTAACAGTCTATTGGTATTTCATTAGGTTTACTAATATTTTCCTATTATTTATCCCATTCAGTACTTTTAATCTCAGGCATTGTGTTATTTACTTATAGAAGTTCATTTTGGGTCCTTTTTATAAATTCCATGTATCTACCTCACATGTGCAGTGTTCTCTCCAGCTTTTTGCACAGGTAGAATAGTTATAATTGTTTGAATGTCTTTACCTACTAATTTAATATCTGCTACTCCTGGGTCAGTTTTGACTGATTAATTTTTTTCTCTCTATTTTTTTTTTCTTCTTGGCATGTACGGTAATTTTTAATTGGATACCAGAAATTGTGAATTGTACCATGATGAGCACCTTATATTTTGTATTTCTGTAAATATTGTTGATTTTGCGTGTGTGTGTGTGTGTCTGTTCTTGGACATAGTTAATGTACTTGGAAGTAGATGATCTTTTCAAAGCTAAATTGTAAATTTTGTTAGTGGCAACCACAGCAACTTTAGTCTATGCCTGATTTTCCCCACTAACAAGACAAGATCTTTCCTGATTGTCCAATGCCCCATTAATTGTGAGTTTTTCCACTCTTCATGTCAGGGACCTGAATTATTCCCTCAGTGTAAGAGCTCTTGAGTTTGTTCTACGTGTTCCGTTCTGGTGCTTTTTTCCTGAGCCTTCTGTAGTTTTCTCATACATGTTCACTGATCAGTACTCAGTGTAAAATTGAGAACCCTCTGAAAATTTTGAAAGCTGTCTCACATTTATCTCTGTCTCTCTCTGAGCAGCTCTCTCATATCTGCATATTAATCCCTCTGTGTGGCTGTCACCTATATACTACTTAAAACTTTTTAAAAAATCACCTGAAAATTATATTTTTCTTGAACCACTCAAACTTTTAATTATATCTCTTCAACTACAGAAGACTTCTGGAATCTCTGGGTTCGTCCTCACTGCATTGTAGTCTGAAAACTCTGTACAGGCAGTAAGCTAAGTCTTTCACCTACTTTGCATCTTTAAGAGATCACTGTCCTCTGCTGCAATTGAAACAATCAACAAAGTGAAAAGGCAACTAAGAGAATGGGAGAAAATACTTGTATACTGCCCATCTGACAAGAGATTAATAACTGGAATATACAAGAAGCTCGAACAATTCTATAGGAAAAAAATCTAATAATCCAATTAAAATGTGCAGAAGATTTAAATAGACATTTCTCAAAACAACACATACAAATGGCAAACAGGTATATGAAAACGTGCTCAACATCATTAATCATCAGAGGAATGCAAATCAAAACTCCAATGAGATATTACCTTACCCCAGTTAAAGTGGCTTTTATCTTAAAAAAAAAAAAAAAAGCAATAATTTTATCAAAAAAAAAAAAAAAAGCAAGAACACATGTTGGCAAGGAATTGGAAAAAACTGGACCCCTTTTTACACTATTGGTAGGAATGTAAATTTGTACAACCGCTATAGGAAACAGTATGAAGGTTTCTCAAAAAACTAAAAGTACGACTACCATATGATCCAGCGGTACTACTGCTAGGTTTATATCCAAAAGAAAGAAAATCAGTACATAAAAAGATATCTTCACTCCCATGTTTATTGCAGCACTATTCACAATAGACAAGGTTTAGAAGAAATCTAAGTGTCCATCAACAAATGAATGCGTAAAGACAATGTGATGCAAAAACACAACGGAAAACTGCTTAGCCATAAAAAAGAATGAGATTCTGTCATTTTCTACAATATGGATGGAATTGGAGGACATTATTTTAAGTGAAAGAAGTCAGGCACAGAAGACAAACTTCACATGGTCTCACTTATTTCTGGGATCTAAAAATTAAATCAATTGAACTCATGGAGATAGAGAGTAGAATGATGGTTATCAGAGGCTGGGAAGGGTAGTGGGTTATGGGGGGGAAACGAGGAAGGTTAATGAGTATCAAAATATAGTTAGATAGAATGAATGAGATCTAGTATTTAAAAGCACAACAGGAAGGTTAGAGTCGACAATAATTTATTGCACATTTAAAAATAACAAAAAGAGAATATTTTTAATACGATAAAATGATAAATGCTTGAGGTAATGGATATCCCATGCAGTTACCACACATTGCATGCATGTATCAAAATAGCTCATGTGTTCCATAAATATACATACCTGTTATGTACCCATAAAAATTTTTTTAAATTGTATGTGGTTAGATACTATCTCTGAGTTCCACTCTAATTGACATTTTTCAGTGTAATTTCACAGTGCCTTGGAAATATGACCTATTGATGTCTACTTTCATGAAGTTAGTGACATATCTTTAGGTTTAAATCTCCAAAATTTTAAATATTTTTCTCTGGAATGTTAACATAGTGTTTATGTTCTGTTTACTGGCTAAAAGTGCTATCCATTTTGTCATCTAATCAAACTTTCTAAAAATGTTATTTAACAACTTTTTTGTTAATTTATTTTTTTGTATATTAAAAACAGTTTATTTCTAGCAGTTTTATGTCACCTAATATCATTTTCAATGTGTCAGTTTCATATTTCATAAATCTTTGTGATGAACATTTTAATCCTATAAATATTAAATATGCATGGACAAATATTTGGAAAAAATATAAAACTAAATATTTATTTTACTTTAGTTTCCTTATTTCCACTACACCTTAAGAGTTGACTAAAACTACATTTGTTTTAGTTATAAGAATACCTTTAACTTAATACTATGTGTTGAAATTAGAAGCAAATACCATTTAAACAAATTTATGCAAATAAATTTTATATCTGATTATAACAACTCATTAAGATATTTTAATAAAATTGTCCGCTAAAGTAACTATCTGCTATGAAGTTTTAAGAAATGTTTGTTGCCTTACTATAATTAAAAGCAAATGTACTCCGTATTTTCCACAAAGTTTGAGCTGCAACATGATTAAACACATTGTATGATTCCTATAAGGAGGATATATTTTTCTTATTTGAAAATTATTACATTTAGTCTCTCACTGTATAAATGAATGAAATAAATTTTGCTTCTGGAGATTCAGGAAATACAAATTAGCCCATTTACAGTGGGCTTCTCTGTGAAAAATTAGATTTAAAATGCATTTAGTCCCTAAATTAATGAGTTTGGCTATCATCCAGGTTAATTACCATGTAGACTCTCCCATTTGCTCAGCAGATTTCAAGATGGCTGCATGTAAACTCTCTAAAAGGATCTTAAGAGGCTGGTGAAATGTAAGCAATGGAAAAATAGTTAATAATCAAAATATACTTTTTAGAAGGTGTAAAATTACCATTATAGCAATTAATTAAATAGTAATTAAACAAAACTGTTGCTTTATTTCTTGTTTCTTGTCACGTACATAGCAATGCCTTGCCCATCAATTTCAAACAAACGGTTTAGTTCAGATCACCTCCATGAGGTACAATGTAATACGACAAGTGGGTCTATTATCAAACACTCATTATTAGTGTTGCAGTTGGGAAAATGATGACCCTGTAAAGATGTTCCCTGGAACCCATGAATGTGTTCTCTTATAGGGAAAAGGATAACTAAGTTTCAGATTAATTTAAATATGCTAATCAGTTGAACTAAAAATTGGGAGTTTTCTCTGGATTATGCAGGTTGGCCCAGTGTATTCCAAGGGTCCTTAAAAGTGGAAGAGGGAGATAGAGGAGATCAGAGTGTTTTGATGTAAGAAAATGACTCAATTTGCTGCTTCTGGCTTTGATGACAGAGTAAGGGGGCCATGAGCCAAGGAATGTAGGTGGCCTCTAGTAGCTGAAAAGGACAAGGAAACAGTCTCTTATAGCACCTCTAGAAAGAACTCAGCCATGTTGACACCTTGGTTTTAGCTCACTGTGACTCATTTTGGACCTCTAATATCAAAAATTATAAGGTGATACATTTATATTGTCTTAAGTCCCTAAGTTTGTGGCAATTTCTTGCAGGAATAACAGGAATAAATAAATAACATTTAATAAAGATGCTACACATTAAATAAATTGAGAACACCTCCATGGTCTATACTATAGGAAAAAATGCCTAACAGTAGTGGCTGCTTTGATGAGTTATCCTAATTTGTTGCTCAATATAACATTAGAAATACTACCTTTAAAATCATAAGATACATACATATATTCTTCCAAGAATATCAACAAAGCTATCTTAGGACATCTTTCCTGGTTTGGTATCATTAGTTCAATTTTAGCTCGTTGCTTTCCCTAGATTAAAAACAAAAATCTCGCTCAATTTCCACTTGACACATACTAAATTGGTGTGTCTTTAATTGCCATTTGGAATGAATTAAGTAATTTTACAAAGAGGTCCCACATATGCCATTCCCATTATTTGTTCTGCATATCAGCCATAGAGTATTTTGAAGGAATTCAGTCATGCAATTCATTTATAACACCTCTGGGCACATAATAAAATGTTAAGCATATATCTAAAGAAAACAAATTCATTTTTATTATAGTATTATTATAGCGAGACTAAGGGACATGTAGCAAACTGTATAAAGAAAACAAACTATTTGAAGCTAAAGCAATATTGGAGATCAAATGGAGATCAATTTGAAGCAAGGTTGTTATAAGAAATAATAGAAGTCATTAGAGAAATATAAGTGTCCATATAGATATTTTATATAGAACATTGTTTTCAACATTATTTGCTAAGAGCACTGTATTTTTTAAAACTTTTGTTAAATGTGTCCCATGGTACACCGGCCAGCACTTCAGAATGCTACAACTAGAAAGAAATCTGAAGACATAAACCTGCTGAGGTTAGTGCTAATGCATTTTGAAAATACATTGAATTCTCCATAGTTTAAGCATAGTTGGGCAATGTTTTTTCATTTTAAAAATTAACGAAGTCTTGAGAAAACTAGAAAATATTTTGAAAACTTGACTAGATCATTGAACTGCTTTCAGCCAGAAACTGTACAAAATTAAAATAATCTGCTTTGTATTTTATGATATCACCATGTTATTCCTGTAATTTACACAATTCCAGTGCTGTAATTTCAAGACATTGAGATTAAACCCACTAACCTACTCTAACTCTTCACTACAATAATTCAAAAAAAGTTATGGTGATGCTAGAGTCTGTAAAACCAAACAAATATCATGCTGCTAAAGTTCCTATTTTCTTTAATTCTTAATTTATATTGAATGAGACATGCTAATTTTATCCTTTTTTATTATTTTAAGCTGTGTCAGCATTAACTTTTGTAGTTTGCGTAAAGTACTAGCATAAAGTGGTTATTTCTATAGTTACCACTTCATTTGACAAAACACAGAAAATATTTTTAAGAAATGAAAATTATGTTTTTTTTCAATTTTGTGTTTTATTTTAGAATGATTATACTGCCTTTAGAACTAATTTTTCTTACCAATATGTATTTGGTTTGCTGCCAGTGTTTCTAACAGTCAATAGGGTTTATCATTCCTGTTTTGACTAACCAATACATCATCAGTTTAGGGTGGGTATCATTTATTTATAAACTAGAGAGTCATATCCTGAGGCACAATACCACAGGAACTTTTAAGATTTAAATGACAGAAATGGTAGGAACAAGAGGGGATACAAAACTGAAACCATTGAATGAGAATTTCCATTATATGAATATATTAAACTGTCATTTCCAAGTCCTTTTGATGTTCTCTATCACTTATCAACCACATTATCAATATGAAATTTTCATTGAGAGTGGTTCTGCTAAATGACTACTTTTAACATGATTTTAAATGAAAGTTTGAAGCAAAAAATTATTTCTATATGCATTTTATTATCAAATACAACTCTTTTAACAAGAGATGGAAACAGAATCTTCCCTATAATATGATTTTGTCTGTGTGTCCATAATATTGGCCTACTGACTGTGGAAAACATCATTTTCTACATCTAGAGTTTCCCCGTTTGAGTGAAATATCAAATGAATCTGCTTCATCTTAAATAATCTGAAAACGATCTTCAGAAAATCAGTGAAATAACAAATGAGAAAGCAGACTAGCTATTCAATATGTATCAAAAACATAATTAACTCTACGAATTTATGGGTTTTATTTCAACCTCTGATTCTTCAACCATACATGTCTTTATTAAGCAAATATGTATTGACTGTTTTAGGTGCTTGGGATATAAGTAAAATAAGTACAGATTTTTCTCTCATAGAGTTTATCTTGTATTTGTGGAAAGAATTGGATAGATAGGTTGGTTGGTAAGTAGGCACACAGGTAGGTAGGTAGGTAGGTAGATTAGATGATAAATAGATATATGGTAGATAGATAGAGATAAATTTATCTATATGGTAAATAAAACAGTGAAAGAGGAGAGTGACAGAGCAGTTAAGTAAACTCTCTTTAAGGAGAAATTTTATTGAGACTGGAACAATGAGTATTAGGAAGGCAAAGAAGACTCTGGGAAATGAGTTTTCGGGATGGAGGGAACAGGAAGTGAAAGCCTGAGACAGAAGGGTTCTTTCTATAGAAAATGGTCAAAAAAGGCTTATGAGGCTGGCATGTGATCAGGGCTTACACTTAGTCTTAAGGATGATTAGAGAGCTATTAACTAAGGCATCCTGAATTGAGGGTTTCCAAGGAATATTAAACTCAATTATAAGTGTATAAAAGTATCTGGAAATAATAGTTTTCAATAAATATTAGGCTTTTTCCTACTCTCCAAAACTTAGGTTTAGAATATTTACACAGGCAGTTTTGAAGAATAAAAGTAGCATCATAAGCATTGGAGATAAACAAATCTGGGTTAGATTCTTTGCTCTGATATCTATTAAGTATGCGATTGGGACTGACAGTTATTAAAAGCCACTTCAAGCAGCTTTCGTCTCTCCTCAAAATCAGAATTGCTTTCACACTTAAGTAGGACATTTCCCCACTTACCTTACCAAAAACGAGGGTTAAATGTAACATATAACAGGAATAGTAGATATATAAATAGAATATAAACATTGAACACTCAAAATATTAATATATACTATAAATAACATTATATATCAGTATAATCATAATGGTAATACTCTCACAATTGAGGAGTTTCCTAAAGCAAGAGACATGTTGGTCAAAATTAATATCAACACTGAAATGAGTAAAACTTTGATTTACCATGCTCTCTTTGTTCAGAGAAAATACAAAAAGCCAGAATTAGGCTACTCTTTTAATGAAGCTACTCTCTTAGCAATATTTCTAATCCTATGACTTTCACAAACAGGATATTTACTTAGCTTCATTTGTATTGATTTCACCTACCTAGGCGGATTTCAAATTAGGCCTGATATACTGTGTATAATGTTAATGTGCGTAGATATTTGTTTTATATAAATATTATGACTCTATGCTACCGGTTATACTATCACTAAAGTAATTAAAATGAATTAAAAGAAGTCGGAAAAAAGTCTGATTTTTCCCTAGGTCCATCTGGAAGATTTTAGACTTCTATAACTCTACTCATCTCCACAGCATCTAAGATATTTAGAATCATCTTCAGTTTAATATTTCTCATTTCTGGTGTTCTAGCCTCAACCTCCTCTTAAAAATTGTATCAGTTTTTTTTTTTTTTTTTTTTTTTTTTTTTTTTTTTTTTTTTTGAGACGGAGTCTCCCTCTCTCGCCCAGGCTGGAGTGCAGTGGCGCGATCTCGGCTCACTGCAAGCTCCGCCTCCCAGGTTCACACCATTCTCCTGCCTCAGCCTCCCGAGTAGCTGGGATTACAGGCGCCCGCCACTACGCCTGGCTAATTTTTTGTATTTTCAGTAGAGACGGGGTTTCACCGTGTTAGCCAGGATGGTCTTGATCTCGTGACCTCATGATCCGCCCACCTGGGCTTCCCAAAGTGCTGAGAGTACAGGCGTGAGCCACCGCTCCCGGACCCAAGAATGTTAAATGTCAATCACAGGTGGACATAATTGTCTTTCTTTTCTATTTAAATGTGGATATTTATTATAGTTATACTGTATATTTACTACTACTAGAGAGGGAAGCAGGGTGACTACTTTTTGTTTTGTTTTGTTTTAGGATCATTGAATACATTGGAGAGGACTGAAATTATTGCAAATCTTAGATTTAAGTTGTTTGCAGTAAATGCAGAGACTTGGATTTTTCCATTTGGAAAACGGAGATGTATATTTCAAGTGTGAAAACAAGAGAGAATATAATCAACAAAAGAAGACTGTAGACAATTCCAGTGAGATGAAACCCAATCTCATTTCCTCTTCCTTGGTCTTCAGGATGACTACCTTTTCGTGGCAATGGAATGAGACAGTTATGTGTCTGACTTTTAGCACTGTCCCTGAAAATCTGTTACAAGACCCTCAATGTTTTCTTTCTTTCTTTTTCCTATAGATGCAACTGAAATATTCATAGGTCATGAAGCCACAGAATGGAAGAGACCTTGATCATCTATTACAGCTTGGAGGGTAGCTTAGACAAGAGGGCCATTCAATCAACATTGTGATTTATAGGAATAAGAAGTTAACTGATAACGGCACATGAACAGGTATGTTTATTGCAGCACTGTTCACAATAAAAAAGACTTGTAATCAACCCAAATGCCCATCAATGAAAAACTGGAAAAATAAAATTTGACACATATACACCGTGGAACACTATGCAGCATTAAAAAGGATGAGTTCATGTCCTTTGCAGGGACATGGATGAAGCTGGAAACCTCCATTCTCAACAAACTAACACAGGAACAGAAAACTAAACACTGCATGTTCTCATTCAGTAAGTGGGAGGTGAACAATGAGAACACATGGGCAGAGGGAGGGAACATCACACACTGGGACCTGTCGGGAGTAGGGGGGCTAGGGGAGGGATAACGTTAGAAGAAATATCTAATGTAGATGACAGGTTGATGGGTACAACAAACCACCATGGCACATGTTTACCTATGTAACAAACCTGCATATTGTGTACATCTACCCCAGAACTTAAAATTTAATTTTAAAAAAATAAGTTAACTGACTTTTTATGTCTGGTACTTTGAAGCATATTTATAAAAACAATTTCCTCAACAATTGAAGAAAAAATACAAAATGCCAACTTCCAAGAATACAGCTTCATTTATGTATGCAGAGTGTCTTCCAAGATTCCTGTCTCACAGTGGGTGCTCAACCAATTTATGACCAACACATGGACTAACTAACTGGTAGACTGAATAGATGGATGTCTAGAAAGCTAGAAAAGATACATTCAATAAAATAAAAGTCATCCCAGTATACTATGGCTTCTTTCTGATGTAGGTTTAGGTATAACATAATTTATCTTTTATCAGCAAAAATATTACAATAAAATCAATGATATAGGGTCCTTTTTCTATATATGAGTTTACTATTGGTGTATCAATTTTATATAACAATTTCTATAAACTTGGTGGCTTCCAATAACACAAACTTATTTTTTTAATAGTGCTGTAGGTCAGAAATCTGACATGAATCTCATTGAGCTAAAATCAAGGTGTCAACAGGGCTGAGTTTCTTCCGAAGTTTCTTGAGAAGAATTTGTTTCCTTGTACTTTCCAGGTTCCAGAGGCCATCTGCATTCCTTGGCTCATGGCTTCCTCTATCTTCAAAGCCAGTAACAGTATATTGAGTCCTCATATCGTTCTGACCCCTTCTTCTTTCTTCCTCTTCCACTTTAAGGAGCCTAGGAGTACATTGGGCCAAACTCCATAATCTCCTTATTTTAAGATTAGCAGAATAGCAAATTTAATTTTATCTACAAACTTAATTATTCTTTTCCATGTAAAATAATATATCAACAGGTTCCAGGGATTAGGGTGTGGACATCATTAGGGGACCATTATTCTGCCAACCAAAGTTCTTTTATGTATACGTAACAGTTTATTATAATCAATGAAATCGACAAAATACCACAATTAACAATCATCGTAGGAAGCCACAGATTTCCAAAGGATAAAGTAATTTAATTTTATTGATTTTTATTCCTGCATAGATGCTAAAAGGGAAGTATTGACCAAGTTAAAGAGGTAAAGTCCTGAAATATTCACTCCGCTTCATACTCATTTCAAACATATTTGAGCTGACCCTGTCTTATGTAGGTTCAGAGTGGTTAACGAATTTCCCCTCTATTCTTGATTGATAGCCTACTTATTTTCTACTATATATTTTTGCAGTTGAAACAGCTGAAATAGTTTCTTGTTGGAGGCTGCAATGTGCCTTTGTAAGGTAGGGGGTGATTTTGAGATGTTACAGTTTCTGTTGTAACAGCCTACAAGTGTCTGGAGTAGCATCAGATTTCACATTTATTCTTGTTCACTCTGAAACCTATTTAGCTTGAGGCAAATGGGACATATTCTCTTTCACATTACTGACACTGTCGAAAAGCCAGATTATGAAGGATCCTGCAGCTTTTGGTCTTAAATTCCCCAAATCTCATATTATTACCCTTTCTTTTCTTTTTTTTTTTTTCATTGGAAGAAGATTGGTCTCATATAAGAAAGTTACTTCACGGTTCATAGTTACTAGTGTTTTTGACACAGGGCATATGAGTTTGCAAGCTAGACTCCATCCTATTTTTTTGTTATCCCTCTTAACCATTTTTCTCACGAGTTCCTCTTCAAACAAAACAAAATATCAATAATAATTTGTCATTCATCCATTGGTAAATTGAAGCTTTCAATGACAGAAAAATGACTGGGGTTTCCTGGGAATTCTTGTTTCCTCTCCTTCAAGCACTGCTAATTTGCTTTGGTCCTGGCAACTCAATGCTTCAAATATTCTATATCATATCTTTTTTCACCATGGCCAAAGTCACCTGTTCATCTCTTTGAATAGTATTACTGGGACCACTGGATTTAAGACTGAAGTGTGAGCTATTATTTTATCCTCTTAAGATATTCAGTGTTTTTGTCCTGATTGACACTCAGGGTCTAAGGGGAATAAGAGAGGAATAGAACAATTGGAGGGGAAATGAGAATTAAATCTTAACTGCGCAAAGCCTCCAGAGAGCTTTAAGATAGAAATTCTACAGAGAGTAAAAAACCTCCAGATGCATGAGCACCAAAATATCAGGAATGGGCAAGTGTTATCTAACTTCCGATTGAAGTCTCCTACTAAAAAAAAAAAAAAAAAGAAAGAAAAAAAAAAGCCAATTTATATAAATAAGGTCAGCTCCACAGAAAAATAACCCCCTAATGCACTTGTCAGATTCTCCATTGGAGAGCAGAGGGCCAAGTCTACTGCTGGGCAGAAAAATGTGGGGAAGGATGAAGAAGAATCAGTGCAAGGGCTAGGAATAAGGGAGGAACTAGACAATGAACATCTCACCCTTAATCAGAAAGTAGAAGCTGAAGGTAAACCAATTTGGAATTCCCTTGAGAGATTTATTGCTGCCAGTAAAATTTTCAGCTCTGCCATGATTAGTAATACAGGCTGGATATATTGTGTTTCTTTGAGTTGACAGTCTAAGACAATTTGTATATCCATTTGGTTTCTTCATGTTATCCTGTGCAGAAAACTAAACTGGGTCGTAATCCTGTAATTTGCAAATAATATTTATCTCTGAATATAGTGCTTTGGGTCACAAAGACTCAGTTATATGGGAGACTCAGCATTTCCTGGACATCTGACACACTCAAATTTAGACTGCTCTAGTCTAATTTTAGAAATATACTCATTAGAAAGGATACTCTGGGAGATAATGTTAGGAAGAATAAAATTCTTTTTTTCTCTCAGATTATTTTCTTGTATTATTATGTATTAAAATGCTGAGCTTAGCTACATACTCACACAAAATTGAACTTCCTATTGGCAAAGAGTTCATAACAGACCAGAATCGTAGAAAGGAAATGATGCAAATAGAGAGTTTATTTTCACATCCCTAAAAAACAAGTAATGTGGCCTTATGTGGTATCTCATGCCTGTAATCCTAACACTTTGGGAAGCCAAGTGGAGAGGATCACTTAAGTCCAGGAGTTCGAGACCAGTTTGGGCAACTTGGTGAAACCTCTCTCTACAAAAAAATACACAAATTAACTGGGTGTGGTGGTGCATCCCTGTGGTTCCAGCTACTTGGAAGGCTGTGGTGGGAGTATTGCTTGAACCTGGAAGGCTGGGGTTGCAGTGAGCTGTGATCATGCCACTGCATTCCAGACTGGATGACAGAGTGAGAACCTGTCTCAAAAAATAAAAATAAAAAAAGGAATCTGCTCTCTTTCTCAGTGACCACTGGCCTCAGAAACATCTTATTTCAAAACCTCTATGAAAATACCCTTGAGTCTGTTACCACCAAATATCACTTCCAAACTGAGGTGGAAATATCACTCTTTATTTTTATTATTCTTGCTGTTATTACAGGTTAGGGAGAAATATGATAGAAACAATGTTATTTGAGACTCTACCGTATAAGAAGCGTACTGGTATTCATAATAATTAATCTACACAATAATGCCATAATTTTGTGTATTATTATACCTATTTTAAAAATGAAGAAATATACTGAAAAGTTAGGTGATGTGTTCAAGAGTGGGAGCCAGGAATGAAACCAGGTCAGACTGATTTTAAATTTGCACTTTCTCAATGATGCAATACTCTCTGCATGAACAATAAGTCTTCCCTCAGTCACATTGTACCCAATTGTTCATTGTTCTTCCCACGTACATGCACATGTTCCCTTGGAAATGGAAAGGGTATTTCCATTTTGGAGGTAGTATTTTGGCCCCTTCAGTGACTTCAGAAGATAATCAATTTGGGTCTCCACAAATTGGAAGTGTCACTATGGGATTAACATTAGTCATTAGTCAATCCTAAATCAAGTGTAGGAATATAGTTCTTTTATTTTTTTGGCTTAACATTCCTTTTAAAAATTAAAAATACAATGTATATATACCTATTACATATGCACATATATACACATATATACGATTACATGTTTTCTTATAAATCTATGTGCTGATCTCCTTACTTAAGAAATGGTATCTTTTAATACTATTCAAAGTATATTTGAAGAAATACCTGAGTACATCACAAATGCCAACTTCTCCTCATAAGTAACCACAATTCTGGATTTAAATCATTGCTTTCTTTCCTTTAAAGTTTTATCATATATGTAAATACACCTCCAAAGCCATGACACTCAATATCAGGCAATTTTATTTTATAAAAATTGATCCTATTACGTGAATTCATCTCAAACTGTCTTTTCTTTCAAAATTTGATTGGTGAGATTCTTTATGTTTATGGTTGTGGTTTCAACTTAGGCATTTTACTGCTTTGTAATAATACTTGTTCAGAAATAGGTAATTCATTTATCTATTGTCCTGTCTGTGGTATGTTTTAGGATTTTATTATTCAAAAAAAAAATATGCTTTTTTTCTTAGTCATTTCCCATAGAAGATATATACAAGAATTTTCCTAGTGTATTTATTTCAAAGTGAAATAATTGACTATTAAATGAGACGCACATTTTCAGTTTTTAAAAGTAATGCTGAATTTGTTTACAAAAATGGATACACCGACTTACATTGTATCTAGGAGACTGTAAGACTCTGTATCATTCACCTGTCAAAACCTGATATAGCCTTTTTTTTTCCACAAAAATTTGTAAAATGTCATTTCATTGTCTTTTAAAGTTGCATTTTCATGATGAGTGAGTCGATCATGTTTAAATTTGCTTATTGACCAATGTAGCCCACTTATATGAAATTCTTGATTCTTTTGTGTTTTTTCCTACTGATATCCGTATTTCTTAATGATTCGTAATGGTTATTTTTATACTGTGAATATCATCACTCTGTTGTTTTGCAGATGTCTTCTTTGAGTATAATTTGGTGACTACGAGTTCTTCATTTTAATAATATCTAACGTTTATTTATTTTTTTCTTTCTCCTTAGGAAATGCTCATCTATCTAAAGTTAACAATAATATTAACTTATAGTTTATTAGAACATCTAATTGCTGCCTTCACAATTACTTTGTTTATGCATTTAGAATAGAATTTTCCTTATGGTATGAGATAGGGTTTAATTTTATTTTTGTTTGCATACAGATCCATCAGTTATCAGCACTTACCTGCCCTATTTTCCACTCATACACAATATTGTAATATCTGTGTCATAATATGGGTTCTCATAAATAAAGTACTATTTCTAAGTTATCTCTTGGTAACGATTTGGAATAATGTTCTGGAACACTGGCCTGTGCCTGTGTCAGTAACACTTGGCTTAATTATTAAAGCTTTTTTGATAAATTTGGTGCTTTTTAAGCAAGATTCTTGCTATTTCTCGATAGTGCCTTAGCAATTCTTGACATTTTTAAAGTACTTTTTAGTATCAACTTGTGCAGTTTCAATATGAAATATATTTTTTTCTACTACAATTGCACTCACACTATAGATAAATTTGGAGAAAATTAATAAATTTTTGATGGTATTTATATTGTTGACA
The DNA here is from genome assembly GCF_047675955.1 of Chlorocebus sabaeus. Lineage (NCBI taxonomy): Eukaryota > Metazoa > Chordata > Mammalia > Primates > Cercopithecidae > Chlorocebus > Chlorocebus sabaeus. The sequence goes on along the minus strand of NC_132930.1, from coordinate 21,673,752 downwards.
TTACATGCCTTATCCTCTACAGAACACATTTTAAGAGTATTTGAAATGGTTTCATAATTTGTTCACAATGTTCTTGAACTTATTTGATTGGTTTTATTGTTAGGTGTCATATATTTGTAGTTGCAATTTTAATCAGTATCTTGCTTTTTAAATGATGCTATCTGACTTTGTTACTGGTGCTTTTTAAATAGTAATCATACCATGAACAAATCTGTTTTGCTGCTTCTTTCTAACATGCATACTTTCTATATTTGTTTTGATTTATTACACAGGTTAGCTTATCAAGGATTGTATTTGTGAAGTGGAAAGTTGTAGATTATAGAAAAGTCACACAAAAGATACAGTAAAATGAGTAAGTGAACATGAACCATTTCAATACAACTATGTATCTTAAAATTCAATTTTTTTATTTGTTTATTTTGAGATGGAGGCTCACTCTGTCAGTCAGGCTGGAGAGCAGTGGCAGGATCTCTGCTCACTGCAACCTCCGCCTCCCAGGTTCAAGAAATTCTCCTGCCTCAGCCTCCTGAGTAACTGAGATTACAGGCACCTGACACCATGCCTGGCTAATTTTTGTATTTTTAGTGCAGACAGGGTTTCACCATGTTGGCCAGGCTAGCCTCGAACTCCTAACCTCAAGGGATCCAACCACCTTGGCCTCCCGAAGTGCTGGGATTACAGGTGTGAGCCACTGCATCCAGTCTAAAATCTTAAATATTATAAAAATTAGAAGGTTTTTTTCAAGAATGTTGAAAGTCTGGAAATAAATTAGGTCATTTTCACAAACTTAAAGTAGATGAGAAAGAGATTCAGTTAAATCGTAATAAATTTTTGTACTGCTTTTTAAGAAATTTTACTGCTTGATTAATGCTGTTTATCAATTTCCAAGATCAGTAAACTAACAAAAGTACAAACATCCATGTTAAAATTGTAAGATAATTAGTAAATAAATAGAATGTTATGGATAACATTCTGTCATCTAGAAAAAGAAATGAAGAAAACAAGATTATTGAACAATGAAAACTAGTAAAAGATAAAGAAAATTAAGCCAATGAATAAAAAAATAGGATACAAATTTAAAATAATGAAGGGAAATAAAAAATCATATAAAATATACTGAAAAAAAGACCAGATATTAAATTATCACAATATATTTTATTTCTTTAATTAAACAAAAGAGATTCTTAGATTGGACCAATAGTATACACATAGGTTTTAGAACACTATATATTAAGTCACTAATATAAGACATAAAAAAAAAAATCAAACAATAAAAAGGCAGCATGTCACAAAATAATAAATACAATGTGACTCCAACTATAGAATAAATGTGACTATGTGTATATTTAAGCATTGCATACAAAGTAGATTTGAAAACTTCTCAGCCGGGCATGGTGGCTCACAATTGTAATCCTGGCATTTTGGGAGCCTAGAGGGGCAGATCTCTTGAGCTCAGGAGTTGGAGGCTAACCAGACTGGGTAACACGGTGAGATGCCTTCTCTATTAAAAAACATAAAACTAAAAAATAACTAAAAGGACTTCTGGAGAAATTTATTCCATAGTGCTATAATTATTTTGTTAACAGTACACCTAGAAAAAACTTTAATTACAAAAATCAGTTTTTGTGCTGTATGCTTCTCTACTACTTGAGAATCTAAAAAATAGAATACATTTCATGTGTGATATATAAAATTAAATTTTATAAATGTAATATATTTCCTATTTCATGTGCAGTTCACATACGTAACTTTAAAGTGATAAATATTATTTATGACATCTGAATTGACATTTTTCCATGTTGCCATTAACTTGTCAGCATATTATTTTGCTCCTGGAAGTATGCTTTAATTTCATTCCTCTTTATTACTTTTACTTGACCTTCATACCTGTGTTCAACAGAATATCATAAACACAGTTTTTGGGCCAGCTCTATTAAGAAATTTTTTCACAGTACTTCTTCAAAATATAGATCACTGAAGCCCACCTCCTATCCACAGAATCAAAATCTCTTTGTCTAGGGCACAGGGATATCAGTTTTAGGAGTATCCTAAGTGTGTCTGATGTGTATTAAATTTAGATAATCATTGCTGTCAACCTAAAGTGCACATTAGATTCTTTTTCCCATTCCCACTAAACAGTATGATGAAGGCTTAACTTCTGAGATTTTAACTCAGTAGTTCTGTGATGGCAACTGAATATGTATATCTTTAAAGAGTTGTCCTAGCAATTGTGGTGTTTATTCTTTAGTATATGGGCCATGTAATGAAAATCTATCACTGGGACTTACTAACATCCCAACTTATCTTTTAACAACTTGTCTACGCTTTTTTGGTTTCACAGTAAGAGTCCTTGCTTTACAAAACAGAATTTTAACCAACAACATTTTATTGTTAATTTTGTATGTTATCTCATGTAATACTCAGAGCAATCTGTTAAATGTTTAATATTACTAATAGTGTTCTCTTCCTATATGAAAATCAGAGTAGTGAAAATAAAATAGCCTTTAAATTTACACATGTGCATTCAACAAATATTTCTTATGTTTATTATTTTATAGACATTATTGAAGATATTGGATCACAGATAAGAATCAGACAAAATCACCTGAGGTCAGGAGTTCAAGACCAGTCTGGTCAACATGGAGAAACCCTGTGTCTACAAAAATACAAAAATTAGCTGGGCAATATGGTGAAACCCCATCTCTACTAAAAATACAATAATTAGCCAAGTGTAGTGGCAAACACCTGTAATCCCAGCTACTACTTGGGAGGCTGAAACAGGAGAATTGCTTGAACCCAGGAGGCAGAGTTTGCAGTGAGCCAAGATTATGCCACTATACTCCAGCCTGGGTGACAGAGCAAGACTCCATCTCAAAAAGAAAAAAAAAATCATAAGAAAGAAATCACCTGATGTTAATGAAGGAATAAGGAATAGTCTTGAAGAAAAGAAGTGATCAGGTCAAGAGGTAAAATCTTAAGGGCATATGGTAGACTATCCCAAGAGTTGGAAGATGATAGACAAGGAGAAGGTAACAAGACAGTTTAGCTTGTGACATGAGATTCCAAGTAGTGAGTATATAAGGAGAATAGGAAGGTAGTTTAAAAATGGCAGAGAGGATTAAGGAACCTACCTATTCCAACCCCAGGTCTGGTTGTCTAGCAGACCCCACGTGACACAGATGCACCAATCACAGAGTTTGCAGGGGAAACTCAATTTCACTTAGTATCAGAAGATGAAAAGAATTCTCAGAGGAGAATTTGAAGTTGCAGTGGATTTTGGTAATGGGTGAGATCCAAAGGTCACATATAGTTTTTAAAAGAAGCGATAGTAGTTCCAAAATATCCTGACACTTACTCCATTGTTGTAAGAATGTTGACTTGTTTCATTACTATTATAAATTAATGAGAAACTTATTTTTTTTTGTAAGTAATCCTTAAAATGAACAAATAAATGCCATGCAGTCAAAATTATTATATAATTGTAGTCATATAATTGAGGTACCACAACTTTGGCTTAATGTACACCTATTGTTATAAAGCAAATAAAATGACATATATCTAGCAAATCTATTTAAAGAATTCAAACTCTGGAATCATGTATGGCAAGAAAAGAAGAAAAATGAAATAAAAATCCTTCATGTCAAATGATATGAAAACTTCCTTGTCTGTGCTTACCTCAAGCTTCAGGGGTTATGAAAATATCCTGCCTCTTTTAAGCAGGGAAACTGGCACTGATAATGCTGCTTTTTGCTATAACTGATACATTCTGCCTCACCTACAGTATTTGAGATATCAGACTGGATTCTCACTATAAGCACAGGAAGCCTGGGAGCCTGCACATCATGGAAATCTTTCAGAGAGTCAATTGGTGTTTCTATCTCAAGAAGCATCAGAGACACCCAGTTTCCTAAGATAGAAACTTCAGAGTCAGTCTTGACTCCTGATGTCTCCCTCATCTTGCGCAGACAATCATTCACTTATTAATCCTTCCTCATAAATATCTGTTGAATCTGGCTTTTCCTGTCCATTTCCCTGCAGGTGCCTTAGTTCAGATCTTAATTATCTTTTTCCTGAAAGTTTTTGCAGTTTCCTGTATAGGTGAGTATCAGTTAATCTTCAGTTAATCTTTTCTTCTCTGAAATCCATACTTCACTGGAAATAGAGTTCTCTTCTCAGAAAACTACTTCATTGTATGCAGATATCTGTTTTTATACAACTCATGTTGAACTACCAAAGATTGTACATGGAAGTGAGGTTAATTATTGAATATGTATTTTGCTTCCTGAATTCAGTTTTAAGCATCTCAATGGAAGCCTTACTTTACAGATGTATTTTCTTTTCAGTTTTGTTCACAGTGCCCAGTGCAAAGGTGAATGCAATTACATAGGTGCTTAATGCAGAACATGGACAGTGGATTGCCTTATCATAGGCAGAATTTCAGCATTTTGAGAGAATGCCAGAGTTATCTTTTCTTTTCTTTTTTTTTTTTTTTTTTCTTGACAACCTTCTCCTAAATCTTCTCTGGCACAGGTCTTGTACTTCCATTATTGTTGAAGATGCTAAGGACGTAATCTAATTCTTCTGGTCTGCTTTGTTTATATAACTTACGAGATGGAAATATGGAGCTACCCTGAAAATCCGTTTGTGGTAAACTAGACATACGCACTACAGATAATTGAAGAGTCCAGCTTAATGCTGCAATCAGTATTCAGATATACTTACATTAATTAAGAGGAGGCATTTCAGCAGGGCATTTTATTTAATGAAACAGAAATCGGTATTAGCAGCCTGTCCAGCATCTAGCATATAACTCAATACTAAGCAGTCATTGATTACAGCTTTGCATAGATGTACTGATTCAGGATTCTCAAAAGGAGATGGTCACAATACATTTTTGTTTCCGTGTAAAATAACATCTTTTTTTTACTATTTTACAGAACGTGTTTATAATATAATATTTTGTGCAAATATAATGGTACATTCATACAGAAAATTAATTGTTGATCTAGTCCTTTATACTGACAGGAGATGCAAACTGATAGATTAAGATTACACTAGAGTAACAGATGTACCATTTGGATAGCAAGGTAGAAAACAGAAGCATGTTCTTTTAAAAATGACTTATTCTCCTCCTGAGCTATTTGGCTTTGGGGGTTTAAGTAATAATTGAGTATGAAATATGTAATATGGCTTAAGATGATTATAACAGCCTTCAGTTAAATGTATGAAAAGAAAATAAGTATTTCAAACTCTCTAAGATTGAATCTAACATTTCAGCCTGCCATCTTTCATGATATTAAACACCAGTAGGAACCAGTTTCAGATCAACACTGTACATGAGCCCCATGAGGTAAACCTCGTGGCTGGTGGTGCTGAGTTGGACACTGGAAATGTAGACTTCTGGGCTTCACTGTGCTCACTCAAGGCCTCCTTTATCCTGGGCAACATCAGGCTGAGGGCCCAGGAGGGCTCCACCTGGGCATTGGTGAGCTGCTCTGTGGTGGAAGCATGGGCAACGCAGATGGCTAGTTGTCTGTACTTTATCAATGTTGAATTTTGGGTGCCCTGGATTAGCTGGTCCTCAGACACCACTGTTGAGGGAGGAAGGTTGTTCAGGAAGTCCAGGAAGGTCTTCTGATGCTTCATGAGTAATCCACCATATTCTGGCTAAAGACTTGCACCTGCTGCAAGGGATGTGAAGTCCTGAGCTGGGGCTGCTCCATCAGCCTCTTGGTCTAACAACAGCAGGATGAAGTGAGCACTGGTAATTGGACTCCTTGATGTCATCGCTGAATATGGAAATGCTGTGCTCTTAGCACAAAGTTGTATTCCTGACTATGTGTATATCATTTACGTAAGAAAGAGTTTCTTCAAGGATATTGCAATAGGGCAGAGACAGACCAGAACTCAGTCTGAGTTCAACCCTACTGGAACAAAAGTCAAGGGAGTTCTTCCAAGCTGGAGTGATGTGGGGGAATCTTAGTCCATCCTTTTACTTCCTGGGGGAAAAAAAAAAAAAAAAGCAAACTCTCTTACCTTCATGACAGAAAGTTGTTTGACAATTCGAATAAGGTTTCCACCAAGTTAGACTTTTACACTCCCAAAGACTCTGGAAGAGAGACGCTCTGTCCTTCTTGTTGATTACATTTCAAAGGAATGGCTCTCCATTCCTTGAGGAAGACAATTCTGGGTCATAAAACTGGGAGGTGGCTTTTTAAAAGATTTATATTTTAAAGGGAGAAAGAGATTACAAGTGTTCTAAAGTAAAAGCTCTAATAAAATGGAGATCAGATCTTAGAGTCAGGAAGAAGGTCTTCTAAATAGTGTCACACCAATGGAAACATCAATACCAAGTTGAGTAAAGCTGCAGAAAACTTTAAGGCTGTAGCTGTCTTGACACATATATATTCAGTTATGAGCTGCATAATGTCATTTTATTAAACGAAGCACTGCGTATATGACAATGTTCCCATTAGTTTATAATGGAGCTGAAAAATTCCTGTCGCCTAGTGTCACAGCCGTCCCAACGTGGCATTGCAACACTTATGTGCTTGCGGTGAGGCTGGTGTAAACAAACCCACTGTGCTGCCAGTCTTAAAGTATAGCAAATACAATTATGTTCAGCACCAATACTTGATAAGGACAATAAATGACTATGTTACTTGTTTATGTGTCTACTATACTACACTTTTCGTTATTATTTTAGAGTATACTCCTACTTATTAAAAAAGGTAACTGTGAAACAGGTCCTTCAGAAGGCACTGTTATCATAGGAGGGGACAGCTCCATGGTATTATCCCTAAAGACCCTCTAGTGGGATGACGTGTGGAGGTGAAAACAGTGATACTGATGACTTATCCTGCCTATGCCGAGGGCAATGTGTGTGTTTTTGTGTCTTAGTCGTCTTTGTTCATAACAAAAAGTTTAAAGTAAAAAGAAATTTTAAAATATTAAAAACAGAAAAAAGCCTATAGAATAAGAATATAAAGAAAATAGTTTTCTATAGCTGTACAATGAGTGTTTTAAGCTACGTGTTATACAAAAAAGTTAATACTTATAAAGTTCAAAGTTCAATGTACCGTAATGTCCTAGGCCCTCACAGTCACTCACTACCCCTTCACTGACTCACCCAGAGAAACCTCCAGTCTTGCAACTTCCATTATGGTAAGTGCCCTAGAGAGGTGTACCACTTTTTATCTTTTCTGCTATATTTTTACTGTAACTTTCCTATGTTTAGATATGCTTACTTACACAAATGCTTAATATTGTATTATAATTGCCTGCAATATTCAGCACAATAATATGTTGTAAGATTTGTAGCCTAGGAGCAATTGACTATAGCACACAGCCTATGCGTATGGTAGGCTATCCCATCCTGGTTTGTGTAATTACATTATGATGTTTGCACAATGATGAAATTGCCTAAAGATGTGTTTCTCAGAACATATTCCCATTGCTAAACAATGCATAACTACATAATATTCATTAAGGACAGCAGGGTGGCAGGGTTAATTGTAAGATTCAATCTATACATAACATTCTATTTATTTTGTGTATTTTATTCCTTCCAGGACATTTCTTAATTAATGTGTGTGGGAAAAAACAAACAAACAAACAAACAAAACAAATAAATTGATGGAAAATCTTGGAGAAACATTATTAAGATTTACTTTAGGAATCTTTGTTTGAAAAAGTGACATGGAGAAATAAAAGAATCAACCTAAACCAAAAAAAGAACCCTCTATAAAACAAAATAAACAAACAAACAAACTCAAAACTCTCATTTGGGTACAGAGAGACCCGAATCCTGTCTTCAAAATGTACTTTATGTGATTTGTGTAACATTAAACAAGTTGAGTGAGGTGGGGGAATCACTAGAAAAGTAACTGTTGAGCTAATTTTCCACTAAATGGTTGCTATAATTCAAGTTTTTGATTTCTAGAATATTAAATTTGTTTAAAAGAAAGACAAATTACAGAGTAAGTGAAATGTAAAGGGAAGGTTAAGCATAAATGGTATTCAAACTAGTAACTTGTAATAAAGCAAATCATAGAATATGTTTAAAGTTACAGATAGTGAATAATAAAGTAGATTGTGAAAAGAACAAGTAGCATGTAATTTAGCAACTTATAAGACATATAAGGGAGGGAATAAAATTAAGTTATGATGGAACAAACAAGTATGAGACTTTAAGATAGAAAGAGATAGAATGAATTGATGATGCCAGTTCTAAGCAACTAGCTATGTTATTCTTATATCAGCCACCTAATGATGACAATGGAGTTTCATCATGCCCCATGAGTAGCCTTCTCAGAAAATGTAGGAAAATCCTATAGCTCTTTAACAGCTAACTGGAGAGCTGAATCTGTGACCACCCCTCTTTCCCTTATCATACCTTCTATCTGTGAGTGCTCATGATCAAAACTTACCCTTAATCCTATTAACCACATCATTGTCAGGGAAGGTTTGGATATGGCACAGAAAGATCATACCTAAGAACCTTGCCTAAGCTTGGATTCAGGTCCACACACTTGGCAACTATATTAAGTCAATTAGCATATCCCATCCATTTTCCCTGTCTCCTCACTATCTGCTTTACATTGAATTAATTAAACATCTATTTTGAGCATTTTAATTTGGTCTGTGAGTGTGTTCTGTTCTTTCAGGATAGCTTGTGCAGAGGTACAAGTGCATCAAGGTAATTTTCCATGTTGCAGTTATTGGACATAAAATACCTAGCACATAGAATGGCCTATCCTTGATGTTCAAGAAAGGACTTCTATTACTTATTCTTTAGATTTGTTATCTTATAGTCATACTCTTATCTAGATTAGTGACTCTTAACAGGTGCAATCTTTCTCTCTATGGCATATTTGATAAGTGTCTGAAGACACTTTTGATTGTTATTAAAGAGGAGATACTACTGGTATTTAGTGGTAGAAATCAAGTTTGCTGTTAAACATTCTATGATGCTCAGGACAGTCTTCCAACAGAAATAATCATCAAGTCCAAATGTCAATATTTGTGTGTTTGAGAAATGCTCATCTAGAATCATGATATTCCACCCTCATCAAAAATTTTGACACCAGAAACTCAGATTTTAATGAATATTTCTACTTTAATAAATGTATTTATTTCAAAATAATTTTGAATCTATTTTATGCAATTATCCCTGCTAGCATTTAATATGCAAAGAGACTAACCATTCACTGTAGGAAAATTAGACCACAGAGGTTTCAATTCACTACTAAATATTTATTATAGAAAACACAAGAAAACTGATGAGTCTTCTGCTCTCATCCTTTTTTCAAATATTATGCCTCAGAAAAATCTTCCTTATTAATCATACTTTGAAAATGCTATCAAAAGGAAGTATTTTCTAAGAGTTCGAGGCATTAGAGGCTGTGGTCATGCCAGAGATCTTCCATGCTAAGCACAAGAAGGTCAGCGGTTGAACTGGATTATATTAATTGGCCAAAGGTTGTCTGAAAGGCAAGATTTAGTAGGGACTAAAAAATAATTGCGAAACTTCATTTAGCTTCAGATAAGATTTTTGTCTTCATAACCAATTTATCTTCCCAATAGTTAACGATAAAGAGTAGTATGAGGAAGAAAGACTAATTGTTCCCTTGATTTTATATTAGGATTAAAGCATTTTGAAGATGGAAGTGTGGTGTTCCAGCAGTTTCTCAGTTTAGTATTATATTTCACACTTTATTTTCTGATTCCTTTTATTAGGTTTATACTATATATTTTGAAAAGGACAGTATCATTTCTTTAAATATTGTAACATGTTGGGGGGAGGCAGTCAAATTATAAAGGAAGGAGAAGATTGGATTCTCAGAGAAGAGGAAATAATAATAGAAGGCATAGAATAGGACAGAAGGTCTGCTTTTATGGATCTTCTGTGGAAATTGGCCCAGGTCTGCACCCAGATTGGATTCATTAAGCTGTCTATTATCTGAATGGATACAGGCAGTCTTCTTTCCAGCATGAACTAGGTTTTGTAGCAATTAACGTTCAAATGCTTTATTTCTGACATTTACAATGATCTGCAGTATATTTCTACAAACATTCCACCAATGCTATTGTGTAGATTGAGACTAGTTCATATTTGCTTGATATTTGCCACAGAACAAATGTTCATATGTATGAGTATGTGAGAGAGAAAAAAAAAAGAAACTGAGAAAGAGTGGGATGGGGAAAGTATTAAGCTGGAGAGATAAAAGAGATAGAAAAAGAGAGAGAAATGGATGAGAGAGAGACAGAGATGTGAGAGAGATGAGAGAGATAGAGAGATAGAGATTAAAGTGATAGAGATAGAGAGAGAAAGAAAGAAACTGATTCCGTTCCAACATTCAAAAAGTAAATACTTTTGTCCCGTTACCCTGGAAAGAGGAAAAGGAGCAAATAAGTAATGAGCAATTAATTTCTCTGCAGGCCAAATGAGACTTTCTAAATTATTTTCTTTGTCACACAAAAATAGAAGAATTGGTGGGGTCTAACACTGCTTTGGGAGGGGAGAGAAGAGAATCTCCCCCAGAATAAGGTATAGAAAAATCACATTAAATAAATGAGGCTCTAAGATGTCACAGCAGTGCAGTGGCAGGGACTGTCAGTGAAGACCAAGAGTGAAAGTGGCACCATGAGAACAGGGACATTGCAAACTCAAGGTTACTCAAAGGATGATTTCAGTCATTAACTGTGCTGACCGCTACAGAAAATGTTGGGGAATCTGCCAGGATTCTCGTGGGGGAACATAATAGCACTACAAGTAGCTTAGGTTCCAGCAATTACTCTTATGAGCGTTTGGCCAAATAACACATCATTTTGGGATGACTCACATCTCATTGACTGTCCTTCCCAGGCTTGTTGCCAAGAAAGTATCTTTACATTAGAGATATGCAATAATAATTGTATCTAAGTTCTCATCCTCCTGCCTGAATTGCTGAATGTTCTTGATGCTTACTCACAATTCTTTGTTTTGAACTGCCATATAAATATTTACAGTGGTTTCGTATAAAAGAGAGTGAGCTTCAGTATAGTTATCATCCATTTCCTTCTTTCCTGAACATTATTAACATCAATAAGTGTGTCCCTTACATGTTTCCTGCTATGGTGGTATTTGGTAATGTTTAACTGTTATGTAGGAGTAGTAATAGGGAGACATAAAAGTATCACCAAGTATATATTCAAAGTTTCATTTAAAATTAGAAGGATACTCTGGCTACCTGCAATACTGAGGATCTATGGAAAAGTCACATGATAATGGCTCACTAGGAAGTATTAGGCTACATTTTAAAGTTTTCAAAGTATATATGGTGTTAATACACTTGTAAATATCCTTTAGATCCAGGACTTAGAATAACATATATAAATTTTCAAAAAAAAAAAAACTTTGCTAAGTTAGCTGGAAGGTGAGCATTAATTCTTACTGGGTCTAGACAATATCACCCTAGGAGATTTGTTCCCAGTAGCTGACTGGAACCAAGTCAGAACTGCTGAATCTGACTTAATCTGGGCTTATTTCTGAACATAAATCACATAATGAGTTTCTTTGTGTATGATTGTGGGGATAAGCGAGTAAAGGTAAAGATATCTTAGAATCTGAAATGTACTGCCTTCTCTTCCTCACTGCCTTTCAATCCAGAAGGTGTCTAAATTAGACATACTTCTTTGTGTTTACATTGAAATTAGTGCTGAAATGAACACTATTACAGAGAAAAAGGACCTGAACAGCTAGTTACTTGTTCCACTTACACAGTAGCTAATGTAGCACTCTTACATGAATGCAGATATATTTGTAATCTATTTAAACTATTCTGAAAAATATATTAAGATAAAGTGATAAGGGTTTTTCAGTTATAGAATTATTAGGAAAAAAATCAGCATCCTAAGAAGGCAGAAGGGGAAGTCTGTAACTGGATTTATGTCTGGAATCTACTGCTGCATAGCTAACTGCTGTATAACCAAGGGTATGTCTTTGGTCTCTTAAGCAGTTTCAGTCAGAGGCCAAGTGAAGTTGGAGTCACCTGAAGCTTCACTGGGATACTGGGAAACTCTCCCTTCATACTAGGAACTTGGCCTCTCTCAGTCACTCTCCCTGTTAGCTGAACTATTTATGTGATAACTAAGGGATTAAATGATCAAACATGGAAGCTTCCAGGCCGTCTTAAGGTTTAGAAGCAAAGCAGATACAGTGTTCCATCCTTGTCTTCTGTTGGTTAAAGCAAATTACAGGACCATTTAACAATCAATGTGATAGGGGACCACACACTGAGATGAATGTCAGTGAATATGGTTTGTTAGGGGCCAGGTTTGGACACTGGCCCCTAACATACTATAGGAGCCATTCAAACTCCTTTAATTGAATAGCATCAGAAGAAATGGGCAATGTGTCGAAAGGAGGAAAAGGCACAGCATATGTTTTAAACAGTGACACAATCAGCTACACATATGTGATTACTTTCCCTGCAGAGAATCAATTTCCTTTGCATTTCAGTGTATCCTAATTTTCATGAAATATCATAATGTTCCACATCAAAGCGATTTTTCCATTGATTTCTCCCTGGTAATTGTTTTTATGAAAAGATTGTTGTCAAACATATTCCCTTTTTCTAAGTCCCAAAGCAAATATAATAGGATGATATTGAACTGCCCTTTCTGTGTGATGTAACTGCTGGCTCTAAAAGATATCTGGAAGTTATGTTGGGGACATTTATTGCTATACAGAGTCCAACAAATAGAAGTTACATTTGTAGTCTAAGTTCCAAAGGTAAGAGCCATAGAGAAATGATTTTCAGATATGCCAACAATGAAAATCAAGTTTTCCTTCTGTAACAGAGTAGGCAGCATTTTCAAAAGGGAACTGAGTTATTGAGAAGCAACAAGAAGCCATGAATGAGACACTGACGAAAAATGTGGTACAGAGGAAATGCATGGACTTCTTAAAGGTTTAGGGAAACAACCCAAGAATACGAAAAATTCACACAACTACTCTCTGTACTGAATGATTTTATTTTTACTGTTGTATTTCCACAGATGTGTCTCTTAGGAGAGCATGAAGGAGAGCAATGGAGGTGGCAATTTGGCAAATATTGACATTAATGATAAAACGCAATTTCTTCAAAGAGTTCTCCTATCCCCTGCTTAGTGACTGTGTGTGTGTCTGTGTGTGTGTGTGTGTGTGATTTGAAGAGTTAGTATATTCTTAGCTGCATTCCCAAAGCGCACTGATGATGAAGTAGGTTGTGTGACCACCATTTCGACCGGGAGTTTCTCTGAATCCCCCCACTTTTCAGTTCCATGTCTTTACCTTTACTGAAAATGGTCTGCTAGGTCTCTGTTGTTCACTGTCTTCAGAAAATTTGCCTCTGGTCTTCTTTTGACTCCGGAGTTGGGTGGGTGGGGAGGAGTAATTATAGTGGTCCAGCTGCCTGAGGCAGAGGAGCAAGCAGCAAATCAGAGTTTTCCACAGCAAATTTGTTTTTAGTTTTATTTTATTTTTCACTGGAAAATAATAATTATATAATTTTATGGAGTACAATTTGATGTTTTGATACATACATACATTTAGTAATGATCAAATCAGGGTAATTAGCATATTCATCACCACAAATATTTATCAATTCTTTGTGGTGAGAACATTCCAGATTCTCTCTTCTAGTTTTTTTTTTTTTTAAATATCAACTATAGTCTCTCCACTGTTCAATAGAATACCAGAACTTATTCCTCCTAATTGTAACATTGTATTCATTGTCCTGCTTCTCTTTCCTCTTACACCTCCCCCCCCCACCCCCCCCAGCCTCTGGTAACCACTATTTCACTCTCTACTCCCACAAATACAACTTTTTTAGATTCCATATATGAGTGAAAGCATGTAGAATTTTTATCTCTGTGCCTTTTCCTCTGTTCATGGTAAAAAGAACTGATCTTTCTGCTTTTAGCTCATTGTCTTACCTCTTCCCTTTGGTGGGGTCCTGGTTTTATGTATGTATATATGTGTGTGTGTGTGTGTGTGTGTATATATATATAAAGAGGTTTTGTTGGACAAATTGACATAGCTGATACATTCTTCCCGCTGCCTTCAATTAAATTATAACTTTCTTCTCGCTTTTAAGTCAGTTGTCACTCTTCTGTCTGCATTACTTTTTGTAAAAACTATAGAAAATATTTTGTTTGTTGTTACTATTGCCTTTGATGCCTTTGTCTTTTTTTGTGGAGTAAGTACTATTTTAGTTGGCTTATGGAAAGGATAAATGATCAATACTCATGTTCAGGTCACAGTGTTTAGCTGTTACTCATTCATTTTTGCTATATGCTCTTAGAATTGCTTCCTAAATTTGAACATTGGATTCTAGTGTACTAAAAGAAATCACAGGCTCTCTATTGGTTGACCATGCATTCAAACTTTGTTGTTTCCCTCTGAAAGTGTTTCAAATTATTTTTTTATATAATACATTTCATATGAAACAAGTAGGTTATTAGAAAAAGTAACTCACTATTCATGACTACTCAGTATTTTTTATTTAATAAGAAGAACTACCAAGAGCAATGTAAGAATTTTCTCATAATACTTTTATTATTCATTATATTTTAATTATATGAAAAGTAAGATGCTGACCTAGAAGCCAGTTTAGTAGTGCTTTATAGACCAATGCAGTTAAAAACTATGAAACAATCAGTGCTATGAGAGTATCTGGTAACTCCTAACCCTTACCCTCTTCTGTTGATTTCAAGTCTCAGATTAGTTAGATTGGTATGAACATTTGCTATATCATATAATTTAAAATTATACTATTTTTGCTGATGATAGAATTTTGCTTCAGAAGTGGTCATATGAGCAACTGAAATAGTTTTTTCAGTACTATGATAAAAGTAGCTTAACACCGATTAACAAAAACTAAACATTATGTGGATGAGATGCTTTCTTATGCTAAAATGAACCATATTTAATATTTTTATGTTATAACTCAATTCATTGGTACACTCAGTATGTGATTGTACTAGCAACAAAAGAACAACAGTAACAAAATGATTATGGGATCTATTCTTGGATTCTTCCATGAGCAATGCAAGTAAAAGTGCTTTGAGTCCTGGTAAGTTTCCAGATACTTAAACTGTTTCAAAACTTTCTCCCCATCCTGAGGAATTGTGAACCTAGCTCACATGTACTCCCATTGCTCACAAATAATTGAAAAAGTAGAATTGCTTTTGTCCTAGGCCAGAACTTCTCAAATTTTATAGCAAAATAAATTTTTCATTGCCTCTTCTATAGGCTTTTGAATCAAATTTTAGTTAGGAGCTAATTCCTTGAAAATATATAATAGAATATCAAATAGAAAACTGTTGGTATCAGAACAGAAATGAATTGTGTAAAAAGCTACAATTTTTTTTTTGGTATTATAAAGATTATGTGGCAAGAAAATTAAAAATGTAAGAATCATACCTTAGTAAAGAAGGAAATAAAATAATATCAATTACTTATCATATAATTCACAATTTCAACTATACAATTAGATTTTTTTTTGTATATTCACAGGATTATTCACAATAAAATTTTAGAACATTTTAAATAACAGGATTTTTCACAGTAAAATTTTAGGATATTTCAAAATCACTTATAGTAATTTTGGATCTTCACAGTCAATTTCCCTTTTCCGTTTTTCTCAGTTCCACCCCAGCCCTAAGCAACACTAATCTATTTTCTGACTTTATAATTTTGCCTATCCTGCATATTTCATAGAATTAAATTATGTACTGTGTGGTGTTTTGTGACTGAATTATATTTCACATAGCATGTTTTCAAGAATCATCCATGTTATAGCAGGAGTTAGTACTTTTTTTTTTTTAATTGTTGAATAACATCCTGTTGTGTGAATGTAGCACATTTTATTTATCCATTCATCAGTTGGAAGAACATTTGGGTTGTTTCAACTATTTGACCAAGGATGAATAATGCTGCAATAGCATCCACAAATAATATTTTGCATGAATAAATATTCCTTTTTAAACTTTTATTTTAGGTTTTGGTGTACATGGAAGGTTTGGCACGCAGATAAACATGAGTCATGGGGGCTTGTTGTATGTATTATTTAATCACCCAGGTATTAAGCCCAGTTCTCAATAGTTATATTTTATATATTTCAATTCCCTTGAGTATATAAAAAGATGTAGAGTCAATGGGTATATGGTAACTGTATGTTTAACTTTTTGAGAAACTACAAAACTGTTTCTAAAGCAGCTAAAACATTTTACATGTCTATCATTAATGCATGAATGTATCAATTTACCAACATCCTCTACAACACTTATTATTGTTTGTCTTTTTAATTCTAGTCATTCTTGTTGCTGTGAAGTATGTCATTGTGATTTATATTTTCCTAATGACTAATGATATAGAACATCATTAATGTGCTTATTCCCATTTATATATCTTCTGTATCAAAATGTCTGTCCATATCTTTGTGCCATTTTTCAATTGAATTGTCTTTTTAATTGTCCAGTTTTAAAAGGTATTTATATATTCTGGATACCTTCACAGATATATGATTTGCAGATGTTTCTTTCATTCTGTGGACTTTTTCCACTTTATGATATTTTTTGTAGCACAAAATGGTTTTTCATTTTAATTTAAACAGTTTTATGCTATCCAATTTATCTATTTTTCTTTTTGTCACTTATACTTTTTATCTTATCTAAGAAACCATTGCCTAACCCACTTAACCCAATGTTTTAAAAATTTACTCCAATTTTCTTCTAATATTTTAATAGTTTTAATTATTACCCATAGATTATTATTCATTTTGAGAAAATTTTTTAGCTTGATATAAGGTAGGAGTATAATGGCATTATTTTGCATATGGATACCCAGATTTTGTGCATGATTTGTTGAAAACACTATTATTTTCCCGAGGAATTCTCTTGGAAACCTTGTCAAAACTTGACTGACTATAAATGTGAAAATTTATTTCTGGACCCTCCATTCTATTCCATTGACCTATAAATATTCACTTATGTAAGACCACACTGTCTTGATTATTATTGGTTTATATTAAGTTCTTAAATTGGGAGATGTGATTTCTTTAACTTTGTTCTTCTTTTTCAAGATTGTTTATCAATTCTGGGTTACTTATATTTTCATACAAATTTCAGGATCAGCTTGTCAGTTTCTGAGAAAAGTCATTTGATATTTTGATACAGCTTAAGTTGATTCTGTAGATTAATTTGATAAGTATTGTCATCTTAATATTTATTCTTCTGATCTTTGAAAATATATTGTCTTCAGTTTATTGAGATATTTAACTTTCTATCACTTAAAAAATTTGTAATGTTCAAGTCTGATACTTGTTATGTAAAAGTTATGCCTAAGTATTATATTCTTTTTGGTGCTATTGTAAATGCAATTATTTTAATTTAATTTCTTGGTTGTTCGTTGACAGTGTATGGAAATAAAATTGATTTTAATGTATTGATCCTGTATTCAGTATTGCTCAATTGGTTCACTAGTTTTATGGTATTTTGAATGGATTCCTTAGGATATTCTATAGATGAGATTATGGTGACTAAAAAGAGAGATAGTTTTACTTCTTGTTTCTTTTATTGGTAAGAGTTTCATTTAGCTTTTATATTATATTCTATTTTATAAAAATTATATTTTATATTTAAACATATAAACATATATATAATCTTTTATTTATCAATAAATATTTATCTCTTTATCCCATCAAACTACCCTAACTAGAGTATCCAATACAATATTAAGTAGAAGTATCAAGACTGAAAATGCTTCCTTTGTTACAGAATTGAAGGGAGAATATTCGGTCTTTCACATTATATATGATGTTTCCTGTGAGTTGTTCACAGATGCCCTTTTTCAGTGGGGGAAATAGCATTTTATTTCTAGTTTTCTAATTATTTTTGTTATGAAAGTCTGTTGAATTTTGTCAAATGCTTCTTCGGTATTTATTGAAGTCATAATATGACTTTGTTCTCTTTCCCATAAATATATTGTATTGCATTCATTAATTTTTTATGTTAAACAACCTAATATCTCTGGGGTAAATTTCACTTCTTCATAGTATATAATCTTCTTCACGTAACAGTAGATTTGCTATTATCTACTGAGGAATTTTCTGCCTATACTCAGAGATAATAATGTGTAGTCTTCTTTTTTGTTGTTTTGTTTTGTTTTAGTTTTCATTTCTTTTTTTTTTTTTGATCTTGAGGGTCAACTTTATTCAGTATGAAGTTATTTAAAATATAACCCACAAAATTTTGTATATCCATGAATTCTGCTGGTGAAGAATTATTGTTTTTCATTATTATACTTTAAGTTCTAGGGTCCATGTGCACAACGTGCAGGTTTGTTACATAGGTATACATGTGCCATGTTGGTTTGCTGCTCCCACTAACTCATCCTTTACATTAGGTGTTTCTCCTAATGCTATCCCTCCCCCCTACCTCCCACCCCACAACAAGCCCTGAGGTGTGATGTTTCCCACATTGTGTCCAAGTGATCTCATTGTTCAGTTCCCACCTATGAGTGAGAACATGTGGCATTTGGTTTTCTGTCCTAGTGATAGTTTGCTCAGAATGATAGCTTCCAGCTGCATCCATGTCCCTGCAAAGGGCATGAACTCATCCTTTTTTATGGCTGCATAGTATTCCATGGTGTATATGTGCCATGCTTTCTTAATCCAATCTATCATTGATGGGCATTTGGGTTGGTTCCAAGTCTTTGCTATTGTGAATAGTGCCACAGTAAACATACGTGTGTACGTGTCTTTATAGTAGCATGATTTATAATCCTTTGGGTATATATTCAGTAATGGGATTGCTGGGTCAAATGGAAGTTCTAGTTCTAGATCCCTGAGGAATCACCACACTGTCTTCTACAATGGTTGAAATAGTTTACACTCCCACCAGCAGTGTAAAAGTGTTCCTATTACTCCACATCCTCTCCAGTATCTGTTGTTTCCTGAATTTTCAATGATCGCCATTCTAACTGGTGTGAGATGGTATCTCATTGTGGTTTTGATTTGCATTTCTCTGATGAACAGTGATGATGAGCATTTTTTCATGTGTTTATTGGCTGCATAAATGTCTTCTTTTGAGAGTGACATCCTTTGCCCACGTTTTGATGGGGTTGTTTTTATTCTTGTACATTTGTTTAAGTTCTTTGTAAATTCTGGATATTAGCCCTTTGTCAGATGGGTAGATTGCAAAAATTTTCTCCCATTCTGTAGGTGGCCTGTTCATTCTGATGGTAGTTTTGTTTGCTGTGCAGAAGCTCTTTAGTTTGATGAGATCCCATTAGTCCATTTTGGCTTCTGTTACCATTGCCATTGGTGTTTTAGTCATGAAGTCCTTGCCCATGCCTATGTTCTGAATGGTATTGCCTAGGTTTTCTTCTAGGGTTTTTATGGTTTTAGGTCTAATATTTAAGTATTCAATCCATCTTGAATTAATTTTTGTATAAGGTGTAAGGAAGGGAACCAGTTTCAGTTTTCTACATTAGGCCAGACTGTTTTCCTAGCACCAGTTATTAAATAGGGAATCAATCCTTTCCTCATTTCTTATTTTTGTCAAGTTTCTCAAATATGAGATGGTTGTAGATGTATGGTGTTATTTCTGAGGCCTCTGTTCTGTTCCATTGGTCTATATATCTGTTTTGGTACCAGTACCATGCTATTTTGGTTAATGTAGCCTTGTAGTATAGTTTGAAGTCAGGTAGCATGGTGCATCTAGTTTTGTTCTTTTGCTTAGTATTGTCTTGGCAATGTGGGCTCTTTTTTTGGTTCCATATGAACTTTAAAGTAGTTTCTTCCAACTCTGTGAAGAAAGGCATTGGTAGCTTGATGGGGATGATATTGAATCTACAAATTACCTTGGGCAGTATGGTCATTTTCGTGATATTGATTCTTCCTATCCGTGAGCATGGAATAATATGTAGTCTTCTTTTTATCTGACAGCTTAGTCTTATTTATTATCAACATAATGCTGGCTTCATCAAGTGAGTTGCAAACGATTCCTTCTTCTACTTTTTTTAGGAGGAAGAATTTGTGAAGTTATTAGTTCTTCTTTTTATGTTATTTAGAATTAATGAAGCTCTTTGGGCATGATTTTCATTTGTGGTAATGTTTGTTTTCACTAATTTTGTCTTTTTACTTGTTATAAGACAATTTAGAATATATCATTTATTCTTGAATCCACTTTGATACCTTGTGTTATTTTAGTAAATTGTCTATTTTATTTATCATAACTATCTTCTTGGTATTAGTTGTTTATAATAATTTTTCTTCATGATCTTTTTTGTATTAACACTTATATCCCATCTTCTATTCTTGGTTTAGTAATTTATTTCACCTCTCTTTTGTTTCTTGCCTTCTTCATCTAAAAGCTTCTCAACTTTATTGATATTTTCCAGGAGGAAATTTGGGTTTTGTTTATATCTTTATTGTGCTTCTACTTTTTCATGTCATTAGTTTCTACTCTAGTATTTATTATTTTCTTCATTATCCTTTGTTTTGGTTTATTAATTTTTTCTAGTGTTTTTAGATGGCAGATTAGGTTATTAATTGAAAGCCTGTTTTATTTTTTAATGTTGAGATTTACAGCTAATAGATTTTCTTTATACATTGATTAACTGCATCCTATAGGTATTGTGTGTTTTTTCTTTTTATTCTTCTTCAAGTATTTACTCATTCTCCATTGTTATTTGGGAGTGTGGTGTTTACTTTTCACACACTTGTAAAGTTTCCAAATTTTTTTAATGTTTTCTAAGTTATTTATAAATTAAATTGTGGTTAGAAAATGTATTCTTATAATTTATCTCCTTGACTATTTTTTTAGGGCCTAGAATATTGCCTGTTTTATAAATAAAAATATTGTATTAATATGTATTGCTGTATACATTTGCTTTCTAAATCAGCTAAAGGAAGAAAAAAATACAATCACGTTTAAAAAATTTACTCACATAATTTTCTTTACTGACAGTCTGTTCTATGTAGCATCAAATTGTAATGTCACTTGCTTTTAATCCGAAAAAATGCACTTAGTATTTTTGGTAAAGTGGATTTGCAAGCAATACATAAGCACAGGTTTTTTTTTAAATCTGTTAATTTCTTAGTTTTCATTTCATTAATAAAAATTGTGTTTTTGAATGCAAGCTTAAATTGACTTTCTTGTTTCATTTCAACACTTTAAAACCATTGTCTCACCATCTTCTCATCTTTGTCGTGTCTAATAAGCCCGCTCTTAATCATATGAGTGCTTCTTTTTAAGAAATGAGTCATTTTTCTGTTGCTGCTTTCAATATTTTCTCTTTATTTTTAGTTTTCGAGATTTTTACTGTAATATGTCCAGATGTAGCTCTCTTTGATTTACCCTACTTGAAGTTTGTTATGATACTTATTTGTATAGATTAGTATTTTTCCTCATATTTTAGGGTTTTTCAGGCATTATTTATTTAAATACTTTCCTGTCCTTTTATCTCTCTACTTTCTTTTATGTTCTCACATTAAAGCTATATTTTTGTGCTTAATGGTTTCCAAGATTTCTGTTAGACTCTTTTTATTGTTTTTTTGTTTTCTCTGTTCTTCAGATTGCATAAGCTCTAACACTCTATCTTCATGTTCCCTAATTCTTTTTTCTGCCATGTCAAGCAAATTTTTAAATCCAGTTATTGTATTTTTCAGCTTCAGAATTTCTATTCAGGGTTCTTCGTGTAATTTTTTCTCTTTACTTATATTCTCTGTTTAGTGAGATATTTTCACTACACCGTATTTAAATCTTTACACACTGATTTCCTTTATTCCTTTTAGAAAAAAGAAATATATATGTTTCTTTTAAGTCTTTGTGTGCTAAATCTTCATCTTGGCCCCTTCACAGGTGTTTCTATTGCCTACTTTTCTTTCTGTGTCTGGATCACACTTCCCTGTGTTCTTTTACCTGTCTCAATGTTTTGTTGAAATTGGATATTTTAGATCACATATTGAAGCAATTCTTGACACTGATACCCACTATGGGAGGGAGGGGTGCTATGGATGTTTGCATGGCCATTTGCATATGTGTTTAGTGAGATGGCTCAACTAATTCTTCAAAATATATTTGCGGTGTGAAATCTTTGATATTCTTGCCCAGGTATTTTTTATCTTGTTTTATCTTTCAGGTAGCTCCCTGGGTCAGCATAAACCACTTAGTCAAAGATTGGATTACAACTCTATGGCAGCTTAAATTTTATTGTTTCCTGCTGTGTTGTGTGTGTTGTGTGTGTGTGTGTGTGTGTGTGTGGCTTGGAGGCAGCCATCACAAAATTTACATTTTTCATTTCACATTCAGCTTGGAACTAGTGTAAAGATTCTCTCCTTCTGGTTGCTGTTGAAAAGAACTCAGCCTTTGGCATTCATAAAGTGTTACAGACTGTCAGCAAGTTTTCCTAGTTTCCTAAAAGGAGTGTGACTCTTGGCTTCTTAGGTTAGGGTAGCTTATTGCTTAGTGAGTGCCTAACACCTTTGTGCCTCTTAGGTTAGGGTAGCTTATTGCTTAGTGAGTGCCTAACACCTTTGTGCCTCTTAGGTTAGGGTAGCTTATTGCTTAGTGAGTGCCTAACACCTTTGTGCCAGTGGGACTTTAGACCTAAGTTGCTGCGTCTGTGTGCAGTGTGGTGAATGCTTTCAAGTCTGCCCCTGGTCTTGCTCTGATACTCCTGAGGGGTGCAGCCTAACCTATGCACACAGACTTGCTAACCTCCAGAGCTGTTGTCTTTAGTCCCGGAGTAGCTCTTTACTCCTTGTTTTCTCTGCCAAACTTCTGACTGTTCTGCTGTTTTGTTTTTATCATACCTACAATCTCCTCTCAATTGAAGTAGGAAGAGCTGCATTATTTTCAACAAAGGCCTTAGGAATGGAGTTTTCCACTCTCTGTTCCAAATGAAATCACTCCCCTCAGCCACAGCTGTGGGGCTCCTAGACCTTCAAGTTTGTCTTTCCCTGTGATCAGCAGCTTTTCAACACTGCTCCAGAATTAGACGAATGTGCATTTCCCAGACTGGCAACCCAACTCTACAAATTGGCACTGGGAGAAGAGGATGGCAGTCTTTCCTGCTTATCCCTTCTGGCATGAAACCTCACTCTACAAGTGAACTAGATCGAGGACAATCACAACTTCAGTATTCTCAGCCTGCCATATCTGAGATAAAACTCCTTCTGTATAAATAAGGGCTGGATGGGGAACAACAGAGAAGTCCTTTCTACTGTGCCTTCCTGGAATGGAGCTTTTGTGACTTTAGACTTGGGGTCATAGATAAGAGACGCCAGCAAAGCCTGCTTCTAAGGGTTACACCATTGCCTCTGGGAGCTAGAGTGAGAGGAAATCCCCAATGTCCTGGATGCACATGCCCAGGGTACAGTCACTGTATTGTGAAGAAGGTCATGGGGTAATGGAGTGAAACTTGGATCAGATGCCACGGACTTTTTCTTTCCTACAAAGATTTAGTATATTTTCCTGAAGACATGTTTCTCCACTTCATATGTCCTGAGGACAATTTTTAAACTTTGACTTATTTTTTAATTTCTCTGAGTTAATTGTTGGTTTTTTTTTTTTTTTTTTTTTTCCTGTGGAGAGAGTTTACTGGGGAACTTTTCATTCTGTAAGTACTATTACCTCCAGTTGTTCTGAATCACTTTTATTAAATATTTTAATCCAAACCATATTATATTTGAAGAATTTAAATGCAATTTTTACATATGTATATTAGAATAGCTTAAAACAGTTTTCCTCTTCTGCTACAGGCAGAAAACGGTATACCAAAGATAGCCACATCTTTATCCCAAAATGTTTACTTTTCCTGGAAAAGGGAAATTAAGATTGCAAATGGAATTATGGATGCTAATCAACCAACCTTAAAGTGAGGAAATTGTCCTGTATAATCTGAGTTGGTCCAATATAATCAAAGGATACTTAAATGTAGAAGAAGAAAGCAAAAGATGATTTATGTTGGAGCGATGTAAAGTGAGAAAGATTTACTGGCAGTTGTGGGCTTGAAGGTGAAATGGGAGCATAAGCTAAGAAATGTATTCAGTCCTTAGAAACTGGAAAAGGCAAGGAAACATAGTTCCCCTAAAACTTCAAGAGAAGAATGAAACCCTAGTGATATGTTGATTTTATTGCAGTGAAGCCTATTTTGAACTTTCAACCTCCAGATCCTTAGGCAGTGAATTTGTGTTGTTTTAATCTACCAAATTTATGTTCCTATGTCACAGCTGCGATGGGAACCTAATACATCTTCCGTTACCTTCAAATACTAATTCCATTTGTCTATTTTGAAAAAAAAAAATCTTACAGAGTCAGAAATCATAAAATAGAATGTCTGGATTAACATAAATATCTCATATATATAATATATATATTATTTATAGAAACTATATATATGGAAACTACATATATACACATACACATATAGTATATATACACATGCACATATAGTATATATGTGTATATATGTATGTGTGTATACATATATATACACATATGTATACACACACACATATATATACATATGTATACACACATATATATACACACATATACACACATATATATAGTTTCCTGGAACACAGTCCAAAATCACAACAAATTCTTCTAACTAAGCCTTTTATGTATTTAGCCCTATGAGAAAAAGAAAAATATTAAAATCTTAACATTATATTGCTTTCTGATTTCTTGAAAACATATTTTGGGAGAATGCTAACTGTCCAAGTTATAATCTAATAATTATAGAAAATGTCTGACATAAAATGAAAACAATTGAATTTAATATGTTAGAAGAAACAAAAAAATACTAGGAAAGAAGCTGGAATTAAGGGAGACATACAAAGTTTCAACTACTGCACCTGATACAAAATCTGTTTGGAATTTGAAAGCTGCCAATAACAAGTGTTTTAATAAGAATAATATAGTAACTAAACATTTATTTTTGAATCATTATGATTTTTCTCACAGGAAAATTTGGCATTTTTTAAAAAAGAAATCTAGGAATATAAATTCAAAGTTCAATTAAAATTATTGTATTTCTTATATAATTCATAATTCATCAAATACACAGAATCTTCACAAAGTACTCTAGATGTTGATGATTATCTCTAAGATAAGATGATTTTACTGAAAATAAACACAACATAATTACGTCATTTGGAACCGCTGAGCTTATCTGAGCAGAGATAGGCACTTGGCAGGTTCTGGGCAAAGAGGTAAGAAATTTGGCTTCAGGGAGAAAGAGAAAACAACCCAGGTTGAGTTGCTCTCAATGATCATCTTGTTAAATTTGTTTAATCACTGTCTACAGGAAGGTTTGGTTTGGGGCTTCTCGGTTCTATGGCATGTGAGCGAAGAAGGAAGCAAGCTAAGGAAGACTATAGCATTTAAGATTACACAGTATCATTTAACGTCTCTTCCTCTTCCTCTTTCTCTTTCTAATTCATTTAGAGAATGGAAGTGGGACACTGGGGCATATTGGTATTCTCTTATTTATTTTTCCTCTAAGATTCTTTGTTAATAGTCCACTTTCTCTGTTCAGGTAATAACAGACACTTTATTATTGAATAACTGTTCAGCCTTCTCTTTGACATTCATTAACCGTGGAACATTGTGCTAAGAAACAGGTCTATTCCTTTTTTTGATTTTGCCACCTTCTTGTGTGAATACAGATTAAAGTAACTTTTTCTTTGTTGTCCTTATACTTCTGTAACCCTTTGTTCTTCCGAAACTTGTGCATTTCATTTCTATTTCTTTTTGGTTATGTGTTCTTATTTCTGTCTTTTATACATTTCATTTAAGTTTTTAAAAAGTTGTACTTGTTGGAGAGCTCCCTGGTTTTTCATATTATTGCTTTTGGCATCCTATTTTCAATCATAAAAACATTTCAATTGCATAACTAGACATATGTTTTTCAGAGCTTCTCAACTCTTTTAAGCCACTTTCTTTCTTCCAGCCTTGAAATATGGAATTGGTCCAATATACTCTCTGAGTTGACATCGTGTCTCTTTCTATCACTTTCATGAATGTCTCTTCCTACCACTCTCTTTCCTAATGCCCATAATAAGTATGCAAGATTTGATAAACTTTAACCCTTAATTTGTCTAGGTAGTAGCTTTCTCTTTATCCAAGGTATGATATTTTTCACTTATGATAACCTTAACGGTCATTTTGATTTCTTTTACTTCTTCAAAATGTTGTAAAAAACAGGTGTTCTCTTGTATTATTTCTTTATTCTATCTAGGGGCTCTTCATTTACTCTGACAAATTAGAGTATAGAAGGAAAAATGCATAGCATTTGTCTATTTCTTAAAGCATCAATTTATTGATTGTCCTAAATGCAAAGACATTATAGTGGTCCCACTGAGGTTATGATCATTTTTTTATGCAATTTACGGATACCAAAATTGTATCAGCTTTGGTAAAAGCTGATGGAGTATATAGCTTTATCCCCTCTTCTCTAGACCAAAACTCGGTCAAGTGTTCTTCTTATATATTCTTACAAAATCCTATCCAAATAATTATTTAAACATGACAACATTGCATTTTAATTATCTGGTTACTTGATTTTCTCTTCCACATTGCTCTTAACTCCTTGGAATCATGACTTTGATGAACTAATTAATTTAGCATATAATTGAGAGATATGTTGGAGGTAAACTCAGCAGAATTTGATAATTGATTACATGTCTTGTAGGAATAAAAGAATCAAGAACCAGCCATAGGTTTCTGACATCACTTAATGGGAAAAAAATAAGGTATATTTTCTATATGCCTTATATACTGTTCATGTAACTAAAATATGAGATAACGATAGAAGATTTATCTATGTTTTTTCAGGTATATTATTGAGTTGATTCCTATGATAATATCAGTTGTGGGTATATTATTTTATTTATTGGCCTAATTTCTAATTCCAGTAATCTATGCTTTTCATAGTTCTTCATTCCTTTCTACCATGTTTCTTTATGGTAAATTAGGAAACATTGTTAGGAAAGACTTGCTAGCTGAATCAAATACAAAGTCTGCTATTTGGTTAATAACACTATTTCTTTTAAGCTACAAAATCTAAGTTAGTTGTCTCAAATAAGCTTATGAATGTAGACTTGGATTTGAACCCCGGAATGGCTGGATCAAATACGGCCAGAATGAAGAGATTTAAGTCAATTCTACCAAGAGCAGTGCAAAACTAATTTAAGTACCATTCATAAATGAACATATGATATACTGTTCATATTACATTATATTATAGTACATATATTATAAATAATGTTTACGTCTTTATCAATCATTTTGTTTTATCTTTTGAGAAAACTATATATACCCATATAATAATACACATGCAAAAACTTTTTTTGCAAATTCTGATTTAACCTCAAGTAAAACTGGATGATTGTGAACATTTTTGCTCCTAATCATAATAATTAATAATATATTAGTGATATCTATGTAAATTCCTAATAATGAGATTAAAGTTGTAAATGCACCCAAAAAATGCCATTAAATTTTAAGATTTTAATTTGAAAGAAGCCATTTCTTATAAAACTAATTTTATTCCCCTTTGAAAATGGGAACTCTAATAGGTTAAATCTATATTCATTATTAATATGCAAAGTTTTAAGAAGACTGGAAGGAAATAAAGACTTCTTTACTAACTCACTTTTGTATTCATTTATTCATTCATATGTTTCTAACTCTTGATTCCTCCAACGCCTCCTCCAGCCCAACTGTCAAACACCTTCATTATTCAAATCTCCAGTTAAGCTCCCTCCAGTGAGGCATCTCTTCATAACAAATTATATCTTCATACTTGTATTAAATTCAATGCTGAGTGTCACTGTGGCAATTATCACATGTATTATAATTGCTGGATTTTATGTGCATCACTATAACTTAGAATTATGTAATTTCATCTTTGTATTTCCATAGGCTGGCATATCAAAACAGTATAATAAATCACTATGGAAATGAATGAAACTTATGGTAGAATTGAGTAGCATGATGATGCAGATTGCACAAAATAAACTAAGAAGTCTTTACAAGAACAAATTAATTATCTCCACTTGTTTTGAAGTTTGGGCAAGGTACATCACAGGATAAGGTACAAGAAAAATTTCCAGGAGAAATATT
This sequence comes from Chlorocebus sabaeus, assembly GCF_047675955.1. NCBI lineage: Eukaryota > Metazoa > Chordata > Mammalia > Primates > Cercopithecidae > Chlorocebus > Chlorocebus sabaeus. Next base: position 21,645,588 of record NC_132930.1, on the reverse strand, counting down.
TATCTGCTGTAGTCACAAACATCTAAAAAGGAAAGCCATCTGGTATTAAGAAAATTTTCAGTCAAGAAATGCAAAAGAAAAAAATGGTTTGATAACGTTGACACTTATTCCAAATGCTAATTTGTCATGTCTCGCCAATTCAAAATCATATCTCTCTGAAATAGTATTTGGTTTAACTGGCATCTGATATATGAAATAGACCATGTTCTCACATCAAGGATTAATGTGGGTATGTTTATTCAAGGTTCCAAACAGGAATGGCAGGACAATCCATAGTACAACTTGCAAAATGAACATGACCTATACAAGCTAATAATTGTATGACAGAGTATCAACCAGTAGAATCTGTGACTACGGCGTAGTGCAAATAGCACCAGCTAACACCAGTGAATTAGCCATTATTTCCTGTGAAATTTATTTTTTCCTCTTAACATGATGACTTACACTCAGAAAAGGAGCTTTCCAGAAACAGGAAATCAGCCTGTGTGGTCTACATAATTTAGCATTTATTCCACCTAAGAATATCACCCTCATATAGCAGGAAGTTGAAAATGATTGAATCATCCTGTGTTATTATTTCATAGGCATCATTTGCTGTCTTTCTAATAATAGCACTATGATCTAAAACCATTGTTACTCATAGTTCCTCAATGCAAAAATCAGTGACCTTATTTTTTGTCTGTTTTCTTAGGCTCGTGATGAATGAAGGCTAAAATAGAAAAGAAGAGCGCGATTACTTTTTGTTTTAAAAGAAGAATACTTCAACCTGTGGTTTCCAAATTCTTTGCACAGATAACAATAGTCATCTAGGAATAGTAAAGAAAACATAGAAGAGAGTACTCAGGGCTACATAGAGGTAAATTATAAGAGAATGGCAATATTAGCCTTTCAGATATGTAAATTGTCCCACTCGCCTGCAAAAGGAGCCTCTATTCTCTGTTCTGCATTAAGTAGCTAGAATAATGGTTCTTAGAACAGGAAAAAAATATATCAAGGTGTAGTTTTTTGTTTAGGGTATTTGTTATTCACTGACCTCTGACCAAGCAAAAGGCTGCAGACTCTGCTGTACATATACATATCTTGCAGTCATTCATAAACTCCAGAATACTTTGATATAATTTACAGGAAGTTATCAAGCTATAAATGAATATAAATTTCTTTTTGTATTTAGCTAAGAGACATAATTTGTTTTATTGATTTAGAATACAGAATGATTCTGTTGTCTGAGTTAATTCAACATCAGACAGTTGAAGACTTTAAAATGTTCTTAACTTTATCTCAGTAAAATTAAAGAATCTAATATACAAAGTCATTGATCTAAGTGTAAATATGAGAATATACTCATTTCTTAGTCCCAGGCACTGTGTCAAATATCTGCTTTCTCACTCCTTTCAGTGGTTGTTTAAAGTCAGTATCATTACCACATGAGGATACTGAGGCTTAGGATAGTTACATCAGCTGCCTGAGAATGTGCAGCTACTAAAGGGAAAACCTCAAATCTGCCCTTTCATTTATCTTAAATCACCACCTCAACACTTAGTGAGCGTCTTATACAGCCAATATACAAAGAAGTGTCCGACTTTCTGAGAATTCCTGTTCTCAGTTAAACTCCACTGACAAAAATATTTGTGTCATCTGGAAGTTAAGTGAATATTAGTTTGATTATAGTGAGCAGCATTCCCCATATGCAAACTGATTTATGGAATTAATTCATAAATCTACTCACAATGTGTTGTAAAATATCAGTTGCTAATATAAGATATAATTATAATCTATATCCAAAATTTCTTGTGTATTTAATATTTATAGAAATTTTCAATGTTTTATCTTAATTCTACACATGGTAATTCCTTGACATATTTTTTCTTTATGGAAAAAACTTAAATTCATCAAATTTAAGAAAGTATGATCTGACCCAAATAATACCGGCTCTTGAGATTAAAATGGTGTGTTATTTCTAGAATATTTTAAAGACATTAGGACCAGATAAGTTGTTTTTGTTTATTTTTGGTAAGTTTTGTTGCACAAATTCCTAAGGATTATGAGAAAGAGATAATAACCGTGAAGTTTTTCTCTGAACCTCCCACTAGATTAATGACGGAATTAAACTGCAAATCCAAATATGTGAAGCTATTTCCATTTAATAGGCATTGCTGAGTCAATGACTTTCATATACTGCAAAACAATATTCTCCTCGTCACTAAATATCTAAAAACAACTATACGAAAATTAGCTCCAAACCTTTAAACTTCATGAAATTTTCATTTTTCTCCAACATCTCAATAGTCATATCAATTGTTGGAATTGTTTGTCTCTAATAACATATTTATAACTATATATTTGCCATTGGGGAATGACAGCGAGTTAATGTAAAATTGCTAATAAAATCTAACTACAATGCTCAGTACTGACGTTATCCCTAAGAAAGAATAACTGTGATTATCACAAATAAATGTATATGCAATTACCTTATAAAAAATGAAGTTATATCATGGACAAAATGACAATATAGAAAATTTTATTTGAAACTGCCTTTTAGTTAAGTAAAGAAGACAAATTATAAGTCATTTGTTGGATAGTTGTTTACTTACAACATTCATAGTACATCTCCCCCCATGAAGTCTATACTGAAAGCATATGTTGCCAAGGGCAGTGGCTCACTCCTGTAATCCCAGCACTTTGGGAAGCCAAGGCAGGAGGATCCCTTGAACCTAGGAGTTTGTGACTAGTCTGGACAAGACGATGAGACCCCACCTTTAACAAAGTAAAAAATAAAATGTTAAAAATGTATGTGCATTAGTTCTTGCAGAATTCAGGTCGGTCTTCTGGTGGTCTTGGAAGGGGAAAGGACTTCACATTCTACATAAAGGGGTATTCTAGAGGAAATAGAAAGATCTTTAGCTTGGAATAATTCAGATGTAGCTTCAAATCTCTGCTTTCTTAATTAGTAACTCTACACTCTAGGGCAAGGTGATTAATAATCTGAATTTTGACATAACATACAAAGGAAAGGAACTGATACCTATTACATGCCCAGCTATATTGCTAAAAATATCTGACACAAGGTCTGGCTAAAATACTTGTTGAATGCATCTGAGAACAAGGAAAATGCACACTTGCCCTAGAGAATTATAGTAAAGATTATCAGAAATAAAGTGTGAGAAAGAATGTCACATAATCCGTGGCAATTGAAAGCAATCACTAGGTCTCAGTTTCTCTCTCCTCTGTATAGCCTTTCGTTGTAAAAATTCTTGAGATTCCTAGATTGCTTGTCTTTATTCCTATCTCTAAAGGTTACTCATCTATATGAATTATCTCTATTTGTGACCCTTTGGTGCTTTCCTTTAATTCGAATTATTGGGTCTAGAGGAGTGATTCATGAGACAGTCTAAAATTGGGACATTAGGAATTGGTTACAGGAAACTTATTTGGGTACATGACATTTAGATTTTGATACTTTCTTTGAGAAATCTTGGCATGATCAAGAATATTAATTGTTAGTTTAAATATTCTTGGCTATGTAAAATTTTAGCAACATATATTTCTCATTGATAATCCTTAATCCTTTTCTCAGCATTTATTTCACTTAGTGTAATTCCAGTTACAGGAATCAGTAACTGCTTTCGCATCAGCTTTAAAAGTAATCTGCATTTATTTCCTAAACCAAATGAAATTTCATTTTTATTTGATTGATCAAACAATGTAATCAGGGCTCAGTTTCATCTATGTCTTTCCTAGCTCGTCAGCTTTGCTTTGGATTATTTTATGGAAGACTTCAATTTTCCATCTGAGACACATCTGTCTAGTATTTCCCCAGACTACATGTTCCCATATTCCAATTTAGCAAAAAAGAAAAATAAAGCTGCACAACTTTAATTGGATTTATAACCAGAGAAAGGAGTATTTTAACCGGATTATGTCAGTCATATTTCTGAATATAGACATGAGGGTCAATCTTAATTCAACTACATGGCTACAAAATATGAATTAGTGTTATTTAAAAAAAAGGCAACCAATAAACAATAATCTCCAACTTTTTGACCAACCAAGTTTTTAAAAATCCCCTTCTCATAAATGTCTTTAAAAATATGTCTAATGCTATAAATGCATATATTTAACTCCTCCTAAAAAGAAGACAAACAACAAAATATGATGTGTGATTACATTCCATTCTATACCAAGAATCTCTGGAGGATACTCAGTTCTCTTTGTGAAACTTGTCTATAGCTCACCATTGGCTAGCAGCCTGTCATTAACTGATAAGTTTGACTCGGCCTCGGATGTTCAAGATATTCACTGGGACAAAGCATAAGGAAAGTGGAATAAAACACCCATTTGGAAATACATAATGGCCCCTAGGTCATAATAGATATCATAGCCTGTTGAAATGGAAAAACCAACTATTCATATCCTATTATTTAAGTTTTTGTTTGCTTGTTTTGTTTCATTTTGTTTTTCCAATCTGAGGCTTTGGGTTGTGTTTTCTGGAAGATGTTGCCTTGATCATTGCACTTCATTCCTTCTGATTCTTCTGTCCTTGAGGAACTTTTTAAAATATCTGCCTCTATCTTTATGCCACTATTCTCACTGTTCCATAGGGCACCTCTGCTCTGTTCATGTTTTAGGGTCTGGGGATGGTTTCAGGACTTTAGAAATCATGTACTCTAATTGCCAGAAACTATGGACAGAACAGAGGCCTCAGATATAACACCACATATCTACAACCATCTGATGTTTGACAAACCTAACAAAAACAAGCAATGGGGAAAGGATTCCTTATTTAATAAATGGTGTTGGGAAAACTGGCTAGCCATATGCAGAAAACTGAAACTGGAACCCTTCCTTACACCTTAGACAAAAATTAACTCAAGATGGACTAAAGACTTAAGTTTAAGACCTAAAACCATGAAAACTCTAGAAGAAAACCTAGGCAATATCATTCAGGACATAAGCATGGGCAAAGGCTTCATGACTAAAACACCAAAAACAATGGCAGCACAAGCCAAAATTGACAAATGGGATCTAATTAAATTAAGGAGCTACTGTACTGCAAGAGAAACTGTCATCAGAGTGAACAGGCAACCTACAGAATGGGAGAAAATATTTGCGATCTATCCATCTGACAGAGGTCTAATATCTCGGATCTATAAGGAACTTAAACAAATTTAAAAGAACAAAAACAACCCCATCAACAAGACAAAGGATATGAACAGACACTTCTCAAAAGAAGACATTTATGTGACCAAAAAACATAGGAAAAAAAGCTCATCATCACTAGTTATTAGAGAAATGCAAATCAAAATCACAATGAGATACCTTCTCACACCAGTTATAATGGCGATTATCAAAAAATCAGGAAAACAACAGATGCTGAAGAGGATGTGGAGAAATAGGAATGCTTTTACACTGTTGGTGGGAGTGTAAATTAGTTCAACCATTGTGGAAGACAGTGTGGCAACTCCTCAAGTATCTAGAACCAGAAATATCATTTCACCCAGCAATCCCATTACTGGGTATATATCTAAAGGATTATAAATCATTCTACTATAAAGACACATGCACACGTTGTGTTTATTGCAGCACTGTTCACAATAGCAAAGACTTGGAATCAACCCAAATGACCATCAATAACAGACTGGATAAAGAAAATGTGGCACATATATACCATGGAATACTACGCAGCCATAAAAAAGGATGAGTTCATGTCCTTTGCAGGGTCATTGATGAGGCTGGAAACCATCATTCTCAGCAAACTAACACAAGAACAGAAAACCAAAGACAGCATGTTCTCACTCCTCAATGGGAGTTGAACAATGAGAACACAGAACACATAGACACAGGGAGGCGAATATCCCACACTGGGGCCTGTTGGGGGCTGAGGGACAAGGGGAGGGATAGCATTAAGACAAATACATGATGTAGATGATGGGTTGATTGGGTGCAGCAAGCCACCATGGCACATGTATACCTATGTACCAAACCTGCATGTCCTGCACATGTATCCCAGAACTTAAAGCATATTAAAAAAGAAAAGCAAAAAACAAAAACAAAACAAAACTTCATCAATCTAGAATTATAAACCTAGCAAAATTATTCTTTAAACATGAAAAAGTATCAAAGCCTTTTGCAAACAAACAATCAAAAAATAACCTATGGAAAAACAGAATAGGTTTATTTTCTGTCCATTCTGAATCAATTTCAGGGGTATTTTTCAGTTATAATTTTCAGTCTATGACAGGGCATGCTGAATATCTCTATTTTTAAACATTAAAATTTTGTCTTTTGCCTATTCCTTCAGACTTCATTTCCCTGTAATTTGCTTTCATTTTAACCTCTGCCTGGAGGAAATTTGAAATAAATGCCAATAATTTGTATCTGTCCCTACATGACATTCAGGTTGCACTATCAAAATGATCCTGTTTATCATAAATAATGGTATTTGCCAGGCACAGAAAAAGTATTAGGTATTTGTGAGAGATTTGTGGGGTCAGGTTTCTCCTAGAGTCCCGAGTTATCCTTTTTCTAATGTCCCATATCTCAGGGTTTTTCAACTGTGTCAAGTTTCAGATTATTTCATTCAGTTGCTTTTATTTATAGTCTCCTAGTAGAACAGTCTCCACTGAAAAAGTTGTTTTTTCACTCTATGATCTCTCTGGCCAGTTCTGTAGCATGATTTGCTACAAAAGAAGCTGCTATAAGATGCAGGAAGTATTCAGCAAACTCCAACAGTGTGAAATTGTCCTAAGTTTCCTAGTGTTGTAGCCTAAGGTAGCACATGATCAGCGTTCCGAGATATACTTCTTCATACCATATAAGGGCAGAAAAATGGATTACTGATTCCTAAGCTTAGTAAGTTCATCACTGTTTCCACCAGAGAGGAAGGAGACAGTGTGGCAGCATATCATTTCAACTTCTATAAGCTCCAGTCAAACATTTCCACAGTGAAAGCAGGTAAATATAATAACAGTTGTAAAATCATATTTTATATAACTCATATGATGGGCTCTATAGGTCTAAATGCCCTGGCATGAGTCAAGATAAAAAATTCAGAAGTTTCTTTCCCCCAAGTACAGGAATACAGTTAACATAGGTTGGGGAAGAAAAGAAGAGAGAGAAGGTTTATGTGGGCAAAGGAGTAGTAGACTAGGAAACCATGATCTTATGCCAGAGCAGAAACAGACTGGCAAGCAACATTTGAAAGGTATTGTGGAAAGTGAATAAGTGCTGAGTGAACTTGCTTGTCACTTACTGGTGAGAATCTTTGTATTTGAGACTGCTAGCATTCACCAAATTCAGGTAATCTTCTCGGATGCACAACTTGATTGCATTTCACAGACTCCCTTGAAGTTAGATTTGATCATGTTCCTCAGATCTAGCCAATGAAAGGTAAGAGGAAGTGGTCTAACACTCTCCTCACTCTCTCCAAATAAATAACCTCCCAAAATAAGTCCTCCATGTTTCCTTCACCCTGACTGCTACATGGATAGGGAAAACCATGCTCACCTGGAAAGCTGTATGTAGAGTATCACAGAATATTCTTCATCTTGGGTCTCTGAATATGTGAGGCAGACCACTTGAGTCACTTGAATTCTGTCCAAGATTCTTAAGTAAGCAAAACCCTACACTAAATCATATGGAAAGCAGTATATAGCTTGACTGTTATATGATGGGCAATTATAAAACTGATATCACAGATTGGAAAGGATTCCTGTGTCATTCATTGATTAAAAACACTTAAAACACTTGATAAAATCATTACTTATGTAAACCAGAAGGCAAAGAGCCTACCATTACTTTAGTCCTAGGGGAAGAGACCCAATAGAGCCCACATAGAAGTTCAGTATTGCTGCCTTTAGTAAGAATTTAATTTAAAAAAATTAGCTAAGATAAGGACTTGCTCTTTGAGAGCAGAGATCTAAGGTGATAAGAGTCAAGAAATGAAAAGCTTACAGATAAGGAGAAATCAACTCTTGCAAGGCCCCAAACTATAGAATACAAAATTTTCTACCCAATTGTACTTTTTAATGTCATCTCAAATTTGAATAGACTCCTATTACAATGAGAGAGGCATAAGGACAAAGAAATAAGAATAAAAATAAGTCTAAGAATTTTTTCCTGGAAATAAACTTTGTGAAAATTACTGGCTTAAGGAACTGAATGAAAGCAAAAAGGATCAGTAATCTGAGTTGTTTTAGAAGGAAATTGATCACTTTATCAAAACAAAACAAAACAAAACAAAAAACTATGACTGTGGAAACCTGGGCTGTACAACCTGATACAGAGTATATTCCCTAATGACCACTTCAAGTGTGGTCACATGAGTAATTGTCAAGGTAGGAGCCCAGGGAGAAAGAGTCTGAGCATATTAGATCCTAGGCACAATCCCATTTATCATAGTATGTTAGAGGAATGAAGTAGTAGCAAGCAAGGTTTAAGATCAAGCTACAAGGTAGGAAATCAATATGAACTCTTAATACTATGGAGTAAACTAGCATGGAAGTAGCCAAGCACATCCTCATGAATTAATTACTGTCAAATTCCCAGTGTAAAATCTTCATGAGAGCTTGGATAATATTCCTTCTTCCCTGCTCCACCTTGGTGCTAACATAACAAAGACTAGAGCGAACTGTGAGAAGTTGATCACTCTATGGATGAAGAAATAAATAAACGATTAAAGAAATTTCTAGGGCATACTAAAATGTGCCTACATTTTTAAGATTAGCATAGATTAGATTTGTCTTGGTCCAACAGAATTTTCTATGATGAAGAAGAAATTAAAACCTCTGAGTTATCCAGTATGGTAGACACGAGCCACATGCGACTATTGAACACTTAAAATGTGGCTAATACAACTGATGAATTGATTTTTACGTTTAATTTATTTAATCCAAAGGTAAATTTAAATAGCCATGTATAGGTATTTGAGTTAGGCTCCTCATACTTCTGGAACAAGAGATGATCATAGAGCTATTTAAATCAAATACTGTCTTATCAGGATCCAAATAACTTTCTTTTCTTTCAACTAATATCTGTTAATTTATTTACTAAAACTATATTGAGTCTATTTGTTCTTTCCATATAAGATACTAGCTAGCAGTTTTGAGAGATGCCAAGGATCTTCTGAAGCCTAATGGAAGTGGAGATAACTGAACATTAGTTTACTTTATATTCAGAGAATAAAATCAGGGTTTCAGGACGTAAGTTTGGCCTATGTATTTACAATCAAAACTTCTAAAAATTTTCCCCCAGCCTCTTCTCTATGCCTGGCTTCCAGTTATTCTGCCAATTCCTCCATATATTTTTAGTGAATCTCATTATTCTCCCGAAAGTCATTTCCTCCACTTTACCCAACCTATCACCGCTTCCTCCTCCTCCTTCCTCCCTTTTCTTCTGTAAAACTTTTATTTCAGCCAGACATGGTAGCTCACACCTGTAACTCCAGCACTTTGGAAGGCCAAGGTGGGTGGATCGCTTGAGCCTAGGAGTTCAAGACCAGCCCGGGAAACATGGTAAAACTTTCTCTCTTAAAACTAATTAAAGAATTACTGGGGCTTGGTGGCACGTGCATGTAGTTGCAGTTACTCGGGAGGTTGAAACAGGAGAATCACCTGAGCTCAGGGAAGTCAAGGCTGCAGTAAGCCAAGATTATGCCACTGCACTCTAGCCTGGGTGACAGAGTGAGACTCTGTCTCAAATAACAAAATAAAACAAAACAAAACAAAACAAAAACCCTTTATTTCATATTTTAAAAATAGTTGAAAATCATCTTCTCTTTTCAATTTCTATCACTCTTCCAATTAAGGCAGAATTTAGAAAAATTAGTGATTTCCTGTACTTTCTAATTTTGTAACTTTTATACATAAGTGCTATAGTATTTATCATCATTTATCATGGACTTATACTTAATCATGACTGACTTTCCTTTCTGAAATTCTTGGGATCTGCTAAACTTGAGACTTTGAGACATTGGGTTTAACTTTTATTTGAATACATTATTCTGTTAATAACATCTTTATTTTGCTAGCCCTGTAGCAACACTAGAATTCATTTTTATAACCATTTTCCTTTGGGACTTTGGGGTATAATGGAGAATATACTGTTCAAGAAAATTTAGCATAGTTAATTGAATTCTGGAGTCTGCCATCCTTCTCAGAGGTGAATCTTTCCTTTGTCTCAACCTTGACTCACAGTAGGAAATGTAATTTATGAACATTTATAAATGATCTTTGCCTGTACTAAAATATTCACTCAATTCTACAGTTTCCATCTAGCCAGTAAACCACTATATCTTTATCACTGTATCACTACAATCCATAATGAGCAACTGGAGTCACGCACAACAAAGTTTGTCTTTCTTGGAGTCCCTAGAATCATATTACCATTCTATTATCTACCAAATCACAGGTTTATGCTATAAAATTCAGGAGGCCCAAGGGAGTTGTGCCTTCCAGCAAGCCAGTATAAAATGCGATTCCTTCCAAATCTTCCTGTCATTCACCCACCATAAACCATAAATTATCAAAATCTTCTAGGGTAGCAAGGAAAAAACATGAATACTTTCACCTTTCTGTTATCTACAACCTAATCCTAGAAGACTTAATGAATCCCAAGCAAAAATTTCAAATGCCTTTAGATACCCTCTTTCAAATTTCAGGCATCTCTAATATAAATGAAAAAAATAATATATTGGGCTTGTCTGTCTTGGGGTGAATATAAACATTTGAATAAAAAGAAAAAGAGAAAGTATCCAAGTTAATTATTTTCTGCCTTCAGCTTAGGTCTCTTCAAACATGTGCAATCATAAGAATATTTAACCCTTGCTGCTTCCCAAGAATTTCACACAATGTCTGAGGAAGGGTTGATGGTGGAGATTCATGAAGTTTTCATCCTCCTCATACTCCTTTCTGACTTCTGATTAGTGAGAATAACAAGTTGTGTCCTGTATATTGTTTAGATAATGATACCTGGGGACAACTTACTAATTCACTAGTTTGGTTTTGTTGCACAGATTTAACAATACCAAGCATTATTAGGTCAGGACATAGTATAAGTCCTGAGTCCTCTTTACTTCTATTATATTTAGTAAGTACTTCCCAAGTGGTTCAGTAATCTAGTTCTACTACAATTAACTTGTTAATCTCTGCTAGTTCCTCAGTGAGTCCCATTACCATCAAGTCCAAGTACATTTCTATCCTTACAAGTGTTCAAACGTCAAAAGAAATTTTCTAAATATTGATCCAATAATGAAGAATATAGCTCCTCATATTTATTATCCAGTTTTATTCAGCAGACAGAACTATTTGCCATATGATCCTGGGCTAAAGAATTGAGCTGTTCTGCGGAAAAAAAGGCTTTTCTCTATGTATTGTCTTTTCAACTGTTTGATCGTTAGCTAAAATGAGTAGGAAGTAAATCTAGTGAAGAATAATATTGAGTTAGGGTTGATTATTTTAAAATATTTTCTCAACCACTTTTCAATTCCACAGGTCCCATCTAGACACTCCATCTTTCTAGAACTTTTAAGGAGTTATTGTAGTGAAGCACAAGAAACTCTGTGTTTCCTGGGATCTCTTGAGTCCTATTGACATTCTGTTACATACAAAATCACTGACTTTGTTCATCAATATTACATTGCCTCTTGTTTGCTACCAGCTAACACTATACATGAATTACCTTTTAGTTTTTCTTTCACCTTTTTTTTCTCATCTTATCAGTTGCAAGGTAGTTAACTCTGAAAATGGGATACATGTTTGCATTTTTCTTAATTTTATGTTGTGATCTTAGTCTTAAATGCTCAATAATACCCAACCCTGCAATAGGGAGGGTTTGCAGCAATGTAATTTAGGTAAATTTAGGTAAAAAAAAAAAATTAGGTAAAGATTTGGGCAGTGGATACAGTCCAGTGTGGAAAATGAGAGGGGTGAACTGTGAATCACATTATTTTGAAAATCATCATCTGAATTAATCTTTTAAAAATATATAACTTTAACCCACCTGCATTTGAGTCACTGGCATGCCCAAACCCTACTGAATATTCAAACTGCAGTTTCCAAATCTGCATTTTTGTCAAGACCAAACTATCCAACCTCTCAAGACTTTGAAGCAAAAAGATAGCTAATAACACCTGTCGCAAACTTATATGGAGAAATGTACATGGCAAGATTACAATTTAAGCTAAGAATTTTTGAGAAAGTAGCATCAGTTGCTCCTTTCATGAAACTTACCAGCTTAGGGATGAACTGTGACAAATTTGTATGTAATAGTTTTCATTTATTTTTTTATTTTCCAAATTAGAGAAAAAAGTGATGATGAAACACAGGAGATAATGTGAAAGGCTCTATTTGGAAATCATCTTTGTGCTTATGTTGCTTATAAATTCTTGCTAACTATAAATATGCAGTTTTAAGCATTCATTCATTTCATATTATATCATACCATTGTAGCATAAATTATTCAGTCCTAACATAAGTGGGTAAATCTTAAATTTGAAGTTGATTTCTTATCCCAGAACTAGTCATTCCTTCATTTCTTTCAATCAATATTTTTTATTATCTACTATAAAATAAATAATTTAGATTTTGAAGACTTAGTTGTGACCAAATCAGACAAAACCCTTTGTCTTTATAAAGCTTAGATTCTTGTTTGATGAGGCAGGCAATAAGTAAATACATAAATAAAGCATAAGATGTGCAAAAGATAATGAGTGCTTTAAAGAAAGATAATTTAGGGAAAGGAAAAACAAGAGATTCATCATTTATACCATAGCCCAGAAAGTGAAACAAGAGTCTCATGTTAATGATAGAACTTTTTTAGAAGTATGGAAAAATAATGTTCATGAAATAGACCCTGAGAAAGAAGAATAAATAACATGACCTAGCTTTTCAGCCTGATAGATAAATATTTGTCTATTAGGGGATCTTGGCAGTACTAGAAAAAGAGGAAGGGAAAGTTGACACAGACTCTATTCTCCATTATCTTTGTTTCTTTTCTTAACTCCCTTATCACTGTATTTGCTCCCATTTAACATGTTCTTCTGTTTCTTTTAATTTGTATTGGTGCATAGTAATTATATATATATTTATGGAGCACATGAGATATTTTGATACAAGCATAAAATGTATAGTAATCACATCAGGGGAAATGGGGTGCCTGTCACTTTAAGCATTTACCATTTTTTGATGTTACAAACATATTTTACCTACTTTTAAACATACAGGCCAAGTTCAGTGGCTCATGCCTGTCATTCCAACACTTTGGGAGGCTGAGGTGGGTAGATTAGTTGCACCCAGGATTTAGAGACCAGCCTGGCAACATAGCACAACCCCACTTTCACAAAAAAAAAAAAAAGAAAAAAAAATACAAAAAATAAGCAAGGCATGTTGGCATGTACCTGCTTTCCCAGCTACCTGAGAGTCTGAGTTAGGGGATTACTTGAGCCCAGAAGCTTGAAGATGCAGTGAGCTATAGGTGATGGTGCCACTGTACTCCAGCCTGGGCAACAGAACAGGACCTTGTTTCAAAAATGAAGTAAAATACACAACAAATCATTATTGATTATAGTCACCCGGTTGTTCTATCAAATACTAGATTTTATTCATTCCACTTAGCTACATTTTTGTACTCATTAACCATCCCCACCTTCTGTCCCCTCCCCACTACCCTTCCCCGCCCTGGTAACAATCATTCTATGCCCTGTCTCCATGCATTCGACTATTTTAATTTTGCTCCTGGTAGTCACGCCTGTAATCCTAGCACTTTGGGAGGTTGAGGCAGGTGGATTGCCAGAGCTCAGGAGTTTAAAATCAGTGTAGCCAACATGGTGAAACCCAATATTTACTAAAAATACAAAAAAAAACAGAAAACCAAACACCGCATGTTCTCACTCATAGGTGGGAACTGAACAATGAGATCACTTGGACTCGGGAAGGGGAACATCACACACCGGGGCCTATCATGGGGAGGGGGGAGGGGGGAGGGATTGCATTGGGAGTTATACCAGATGTAAATGACGAGTTGATGGGTGCAGCACACCAACATGGCACAAGTATACATATGTAGCAAACCTGCACGTTGTGCACATGTACCCTACAACTTAAAGTTTAATAATAATAAATAAATTAAAAAAAAATACAAAAAAAAAAGGCCAGGCATGGTGGCACACACCTGTAGTCCCAGCTACTCAGGAGGCTGAGGCATGAGAATCCCTTGAACCCAGGAGGTGGAAGTTGAAATGAGTCCAGAATGCACCACTGCACTCCAGTCTGGGTGACAGAGTGAGACTCTGTCTCAAAAAAAATAAAAAAAACACACACACACAATTGCTCCTACAAATGAGAGAGAACATGTGAAGTTCTGTCTCTGTCTCTGTCTTTCTGTGCCTGGCTTATTTCACTTAACATAATGTCCTCTAGTTCCATCCATGTTGCAAATGACAAGATCACATTTTTTCTATGGCTGAGTAGTACTTCATTATGTGTAAGTATCACATTGTCTTTATCCATTCGTCTGTTAATGAATACTTCAGGTGCTTTCAAATCTTGACTCTGGGAAATAGTGCTGCAATAAACATGGGAGTGCAGACATTTCTTTAATATACTGCTATCCTTTCTTTTGGGTATATACCCAGCAGTGGGATTGCTGTAGTAGTTATATTTTGAGTACTTTGAGGAACCTCCATACTGTTCTCCATAGTGGCTGTACAAATTTACATTCTCAAAAGCAGTGTACTAGGGTTCCCTTTTCTCCACATTCTCATCAGCATTTGTTGCTGCCTTTGTTTTGGATAAAAGCCATTTCAACTGGCATTAGACTGTATCTCATTATAGTTTGTATTTGTATTTATTTGATGTCCAATGATGTTGAGCACCTTTTCATATACCTCTTTGCCATTTGTGTGCCTTGTTTTCAGAAATACATGTTTAGATCTTTTGCAAATTTCAAAATTATTAGATTTTTTTATAGAGTTGTCTAAGCTTCTTATTTATTCTGGTTATGAATTACATGTCAGAAGAATTGTTTGTAATGATTTATGTCATTTTGTGGGTTGTCTTGCCACTTTGTTGATTATTTCTGTTGCTCTGCAGAAGCTTTTTAACTTGATGTGATCTCATTTGTCTATCTTTACTTTGGTCATGTTTTTTTGGTATTACTCAATAAGTTTTTAACCAGACCAATGTCCTGGAGAGTTTCTCCAATGTTTTCTTTTAAGTACTTTCATAGCTTCAGGTCTTACACTTAATTCTTTAATTCATTAAAGACATAATGGATTAATAAAAACATTTCCTTCAATTTCTTAAAAGTTAGACTTTACCAAAGACAAAAACCACATGATTATCTCAATAGATGCAGAAAAGGCCTTTGACAAAATTCAACAGTCCTTCATGCTAAAAAAAGAAGTCCTTCATGCTCAATAAATTCGGTATTGATGGAACGTATCTCAAAATAATAAGAGCTATTTATGACAAACCCACAGCCAATATCATACTGAATGGGCAAAAACTGGAAAAATTCCCTTTGAAAACTGGCACAAGACAAGGATGCCCTCTCTCACCACTCTTATTCAACATAGTGTTGGAAGTTCTGGCTAGGGCAATCAGGCAAGAGAAAGAAATCAAGGGTATTCAGTTAGGAAAAGGAGAATTCAAATTGTCCCTGTTTGCAGATGACATGATTGTATATTTAGAAAACCCCATCATCTCAGCCCAAAATCTCCTTAAGCTGATAAGCAACTTCAGCAAGGTCTCAGGATACAAAATCAATGTGCAAAAATCACAAGCATTCTTATACACCAGTAACAGATAAACAGAGAGCCAAATCAGGAATGAACTTCCATTCACAATTGCTTCAAAGAGAATAAAATACCTAGGAATCCAACTTACAAGGGATGTAAAGGACCTCTTCAAGGAGAACTACAAACCACTGCTCAGTGAAATCAAAGAGGACACAAACAAATGGAAGAACATACCATGCTCATGGATAGGAAGAATCAATATCGTGAAAATGGCCATACTGCCCAAGGTAATTTATATATTCAATGCCATCCCCATCAAGCTACCAATGAGCTTCTTCACAGAATTGGAAAAAACTGCTTTAAAGTTCATATGGAACCAGAAAAGACCCCGCATCTCCAAGACAATCCTAAGTCAAAAGAACAAAACTGGCGGCATCACGCTACCTGACTTCAAACTATACTACAAGGCTACAGTAACCAAAACAGCATGGTACTGGTACCAAAACAGAGATGTAGACCAATGGAACAGAACAGAGTCCTCAGAAATAATACCACACATCTACAGCCATCTGATCTTTGACAAACCTGAGAGAAACAAGAAATGGGGAAAGGATTCCCTATTTAAAAAATGGTGCTGGGAAAATTGGCTAGCCGTAAGTAGAAAGCTGAAACTGGATCCTTTCCTTACCCTTATACAAAAATTAATTCAAGAGAGATTAGAGACTTAAATGTTAGACCTAATACCATAAAAACCCTAGAAGAAGTACTAGGTAATACCATTTAGGACATAGGCATGGGCAAGGACTTCATGTCTAAAACACCAAAAGCAACGGCAACAAAAGCCAAAATTGACAAATCGGATCTCATTAAACTAAAGAGCTTCTGCACAGCAAAAGAAACTACCATCAGAGTGAACAGGCAACCTACAGAATGGGAGAAAATTTTTGCAATCTACTCATCTGACAAAGGGCTAATATCCAGAACCTACAAAGAACTCAAACAAATATACAAGAAAAATTAAAACAACCCCATCAAAAAGTGGGCAAAGCATATGAACAGACATTTTTCAAAAGAAGACATGCATATAGCCAACAGACACATGAAAAAATGCTCATCATCACTGGCCATCAGAGAAATGCAAATCAAAACCACAATGAGATACCATCTCACACCAGTTAGAATGGCAATCATTAAAAAGTCAGGAAACAACAGGTGCTGGAGAGGATGTCAGGAAACAACAGGTGCAGGAGAAATAGGAACACTTTTACACTGTTGGTGAGATTGTAAACTAGTTCAACCATTATGGAAAACAGTATGGCGATTCCTCAAGGATCTAGAACTAGAAGTACCATATGGCCCAGCCATCCCATTACTGGGTATATACCCACAGGATTAAAAATCATGCTGCTATAAAGACATATGCACACATATGTTCATTGCGACACTATTCATAATATCAAAGACTTGTAATCAACCCAAATGTCCATCAGTGACAGACTGGATTAAGAAACTGTGGCACATATACACCATGGAATACTATGCAGCCATAAAAAAGGATGAGTTTGTGTCCTTTGTAGGGACATGGATGTAGCTGCAAACCATCATTCTCAGCAAACTATCACAAGAACAGAAAACCAAACATCGCATGTTCTCACTCATAGGTGGGAACTGAACAATGAGATCACTTGGACTCTGGAAGGGGAACATCACACACCGGGGCCTATCATGGGGAGGGGGACGGGAGAGGGGGAATGGGGGAGGGATTGCATTGGGAGTTAAACCTGATGTAAATGACGAGTTGATGGGTGCTGACAAGTTGATGGGTGCAGCACACCAACATGGCACAAGTATACGTATGTAACGAACCTGCACGTTGTGCACATGTACCCTAGAACTTAAAGTATAATAATTAAAAAAAAAAAAAAAGAAAACAACACTGGGGAAAGTCAAATAAAATATTGGATTACTATTTTTGAGCAAAAGTATATTTTTGGAAATGCAAATAAATGTGATGTATTTATAATTGTGAAAAATACTGTGCATTGCGACTAATTCCTGCTGATCTGTTGCATATCATTTTTAAAATAAACAACATTTTTAATTAAAAAAAAAAGTTAGACTTTATGTTCCATGTTAGGCATTGATTGTCATCTTTTTCTCACCATACTCCCATCTGCTTTACCCCCAGTTAAATATCACTATGTTGTATAATTTACCTCCTAAAAATATCTTTCTCTGTAAAATATCTACTTTTCAATTACCAATATATTCCTCTAAATGATCATTATATGTGTTCTTCTCAGGGGGATCCTCAAAATGCTGTACTACATTCATCATGGTAGTTAAAAAGAATTACATAAACCACTAAATTATTTAAACCAAGATTAGCCATAACAAATACAAAGAAGTGATTCATAAAAATGTAAGTGAATGTCAATTTGATAGAAATAGATCTGGCAATGATAGGCAGTAATAAAATAAATGATATTGGCTGTAAACAAGAATCTTTTATTTCTCCTTTCTCACTTTGCCATCCCAAAATAGGTTGCAATCTACACTTGCCTGGAATACCACAGTGGTTTTATACCTGGATTACTAGATTCCAGGATGTCATTCTTTTGTCCATTAGGCCTTGCACAATTTAGAGATTAATTTTTAGAAAATTCAAATTTTCTCATGTAAATTATACCTTTAATTTTTATTTATCTAATTTTTTTTTTATAGATAAGGTCTCACTCTGTTGTCCAGGCTAGAGAGCAGTGTTGGGATCCTAATTCACTGCAGTGTCAAACTCCTGGGCTCAAGCGATCTTCCCATCTCAGCTTCCTGAGTAGCTGCAACTACAAACATGTTCTACTATGTCCGCTTTTTTTTTTTTTTTTTTTTTTTTTTTTTTTTTTTTTTTTTTTTTTTTTTTTTGAGAGATAGAGTCTCACTATGTTGTCCAGGCAGGTCATGAAATCCTCACTTCAAGTAATCCCCTTGCCTCAGCCTCAGACATGAGCCTGGCCTAATTTTACGTGTGTGTGTGTGTGTGTGTGTGAGAGAGAGAGAAACATTACAATTTTTCTTCTGTCACGTAATGAAATATATTTATAATTAGATGATACTAATATATTTCCATTAATATTAAATAGAGAATTTAGGCTCCAATACATGCTATCAACCACAATATTCTCAACAGGGCTGACTCTCATGAAATACAATTTGCAGTTGTATAGCACTGTTTGGAATGTATTATTCATTGTGAGAATGTTTCATTTTTGAAAATATCATTGTTGCCAAAAAACCTCAACCAGATTATTTAATTTCATCTCTATCATTAAGAAATGAAATATTCTGGCCAGGCGCGGTGGATCACACCTGTAATCCCAGCACTTTGGGAGTCTGAGGCGGGCGAATCACAAGATCGGGAGATCAAGACCATCCTTGCTAACACAGTGAAACTCCATCTCTACTGAAAAACAACAACAACAACAAAAATACAAAAACTCAGCCAGGCTTGGCAGCGCATGCCTCTAGTCCCAGCTACTAGGGAGGCTGATGGAGGAGAATCGCTTGAACCCGGGAGGCAGAGGTTGCAGTGAGCTGAGATCACACCACTGCACTCCAACCTGGGCAACAGAGCAAGACTCCATTTCAAAAAAAAAAAAAAAAGGAAATATTATGATACACTGCTTTTTATGTCAGGCAGTTCTCTCTCTCATGGGGGAATGGAGTGAAAATTAAGTAACTATTCAATTGAGAATTTAGAACCATTTCGCAATGACTCTGATTTGACAGTGTTTAAATGGAGCAAATTATTGGATGGTGAAGCATACTAATGTCATGTACTTTGAAAAGAAGAAAAAACATTTTAATGACCAAATTGTGCATTTTACATTATTGAAAACATTAATTTGAGAAATAATAAACTTGTATTTCAACTACTCTCATTTTTGAGCAATGTGGGAGACAACGCTCTGTGACTCATCATTGCTACTTGTATCTCTAAAGCACAATAAAAATCAGAAATAAAAAACAAAATACCAAAATGATATTGCTGTTGAAGTGAACTGAGAATAAGGTGCACTGTAGGCTTAAAACTGAAGTACAGATGTTCTAAATTTAAGTTTGTGTAAATTTATGTTTTACTTATTTCTACTACTTCTCTTTCAGGAGGTGAGTTTGGAGATTCTCTGATTACATTCAGGTATTAAAGTGCCCGCTACATTTACTGTAGAGTTGGTGGTTTATAATTGTGTAAAAAACTATTCATGCTTTCCAGATACAGAATAGGCTATAATATGATAAATAGATAGATCTTTAGAAGAGGTATTAAGTTTACCTGACTGAAGACATGGATTTTGAGTTAGTCTTGTCCCTTCAAATTTATCTACAAAAATTATAAAGTAAAAATTATAAAATAAGTTAAATCAATTTACATTAAACATTAGGTATCAAGCATACACATGTAGATTGTGCTTAACACACTTCTGAAGTTAATAATGTTATTGTCATGATGTGATTGTGATTTCATTAAAGTTTGTTGTCTATATCAATTGACAGTCAGTTAAAGCTGTTACGTAATAAAGTCAAAGTGTTGAAGTTGACGCATGGATAGCCTAGGGCATTCTGATACTTTCATATTCTCTCTAGATACTTTCAACATCAAGAACATTGGGAGTTATACCTGATGTAAATGACGAGTTGATGGGTGCTGATGAGTTGATGGGTGCAGCACACCAACATGGCACAAATATACATATGTAACAAACCTGCACGTTATGCACATGTACCCTAGAACTTAAAGTATAATAATAATAAAAAAATAAAAATAAAAAAAGAAAATGGGAATCTAGGTATTACCTATCATGAGAATATTTAAATTCAATGATTAAATAATAGAAAGATTGAAGCTCTTAATTAAAAAAAAAAAAAAAAAAAAAGAACCCTGGTCAAGAAAGAAAGATGATGGAAGACAGTGACTAATCACACCACCCATCAATAATGATAGAACTTTAGATTTCATAGATTAAATTACCTAGATTGGGACTGAAACTAATGAAAACACATAAAAAAATACAGAAGAAATCTGAGAACAACAACATCATCTTAAACTGGAAATTTTCATTGTCTTATCTCAAGATAGTCTAAGGCACTTAAAATTTAACTTATACTTCCAGCTTTTCAACAGTTTTATGCTCTTTTTTTCTTTTCCTAAAAATGCTAATTTTCATAGTTCATCACTTGTGGTAGGCAGAATAATGATTCCCTACAGATGTGCACATCCTAAACCACAGAATCCATGAAAGTGGTATGTTAAATGCCAAGGAGGAATAAAGTTTGCTGACAAAATTAAAGTCGATAATCAGCTAACATTAAGATGGAAACTTATCCTGAATTATCCCAAAGAGCCTAATGTAATCACAAGTGTCTATAAACATACAACAGGGAGGCAGAAGAAGAGTCAGTGTTAGAATGATGTGATGTGAGAGTTACTTACTCACCCAGCCATTGTTAGCTTTGAAGATGGAAGGAGATCAATGAGTCAAGTAACGCATATATTAATAGCTTCTAGGCCTAGAAAAGACAACTGAAGAGTTTATTCTTTGAAGCCTTCAGAAAAAAATGTAGTCCTTCCGACATCTACATTTCAGCCCAGATAAATGCATTTAGGGACATTAATCTGTAGAACTATAATAATATATTTGTGTTATTGTAAGCTGCAGAGTTTGGGATAATTTTTTTACAGCAGCAAAGGAAACATATACATCACACAAGAGCATTCTTATCAATATCCTTGATAGCTTGCCTTCCACTTTTCTAAAGCTACATTGTCACATTTGAATTATTCAATATTTTCTTGAATTCTGGAGTTGATAAAATCTGATTTTGACAATTAGTTAATTATGCCAAATAGAAGACCATGTGGCATACTCTTCTATTGTGGCAAAGGAAGGATCTGTTATTTACTTCATTGTTGATTTCACTGAAGAGCAGTCATAGTTATTTTATTTTATATTTTTATTGTATGATTAATAATATTCATTGAATAATAATCATATTACCCACTTCCTTGGATTATAGATATGCATCTTAAAGTTTTGAGAATCTTTATAGCTATGCTTTTGTTTATTTATTTTGTGTAATTGGGAAGAGTTAGTTTTACTATGTGCACACTCTCAAATCTTGATTTAAAAATCTGTCACTGCAAATTAATTGTCAAATTTTCAATATTAATAACACTATGGTATTACTAAAAATCTATTTTAATTATACTTACAATAGCTTCACTTTCTACATTATGAAGCATTTAAACCAGAACATTTTATTTAGCTTATAAAACTTATTATCATAAATTTACAAGTGTGGACTCTGAAATAAAACTGAGTTGAAATCTGTTTTTGTAATTTATGAATTGAGTGTCCTTGGACAAATTATTTAAGATATATGTGTCTCAGCTTTCTCACCTATAAAATGAGTGTCACTATGTTTACCTTGTACAATTGTTGCTGAAGATTAAATATAATAATTACTATGAATATAGCACACTGTAAGAACCCAGTAAAGATTAATTTCTTCATAATCATTTATTTGCATAATGTACTTTTATAATTCACTGAGAAAATACTCACTTTTAGCCATAATTATCTCCAGCTCTTCTGTTATCTTAGTATAAACTTTTTTATTTACCAGTCCTTCCTATCTTTAGGGGAAGGTGCTTTTAAGTCTATCTGAAGCTAAACCCTTCACTTATGCTATCTCTACTCACCTGTCTTAATTTCTATAGAAAATTGATTCATCAGTCATTGTCTTTAAAACTGAAGTATTTAACTCACTCTCTGAAATGACCTTTCTTACTCATTTTATAAACACATTGATTCTATCTCTTCATAAGTAAACAGTCCCAAATCTATTAATATGTGTTCTGTCACCCATCTCCCTTTCAGCATCAAACTTCCAGAAAGTGTGGTCTGTTATTGCTGCCCACACTTTGTATTCACTAAAACCTAAAACTATTCTTATTTATTTATTTATTCATTGATATGGAGTCTCATGTTGTTATCAAGGCTGAAATGCAGTGGTACCATCATAACTCATTACAACTTAGAATTCATGGGCTCAAGCAAACCTCCCAGTTTAGCCTTCCAAGTAACTGGGACCACAGGAGGGCATCACCACACTCAGTTTATTTTTAATTTTTGTTGTTGTTGTTGTTGTAGTAGTAGTAGTAGAAATCAGGTCTCATTATGTTGTCTAGGCGGGTTTCAAACTCCCGGCCTCAAGCAATCCTCCTGCCTTGGCCTGTCAATGTACTGGGATTATGGATGGCAGCCACTACACCAAGCCCATAAAACTATTATTAATAGCATTATTTATGGCTTCACAAAACCCAAAACTATAAAAACCCTAGAAGAAAATCTAGGCAATACCATTCAGGACATAAGCACTGGCAAATAATTCGTGATGAAAACGTCAAAAGCAATAGCAAAAAAAGCAAAAATTGACAAATGGTATCTAATTAAACTGCTTCTGCACAGAAAACAAAACAAAACAAAAAAATTATCATCAGACAGAACAGACAATTTACAGAATGAGAGAAAATTTTTGCAATCTATCCATCTGAAAAAGGTCTAATACCCAGAGTCTACAAGGCACTTAAACAAATTCACAGGAAAAATAAAATAAAACAATCCCATTAAAAAGTGGCCAAAGGACAAGAACAGATACTTCTAATATATATATTCATCCAACAAGCATATGAAAAAAGGCTCAACATCTCTGATCATTAGAGAAATGCAAATCAAAACCACAATGGGATTTCATCTCACACCAGTCCCAATGGTGATAATTACAAAGTCAGGAAACAACAGATGCTGGGAGGCTGTGGAGAAATAGGAAAGCTTTTACACTGTTGGTGGGCATGTAAATTATTTTGACCATTGTATAAGACAGTGTGATGATTCCTCAAAGATCTAAAGCCAGAAATAACTTTCAACTTAGCAACCTCATTACTGGGTATATACCCAAAGAAATATAAACTGTTCTATTATAAAGACACATGCACACATATGTTTACTGCAGTATTATTCACAATAGCAAAGACTAAATGTCCATCGCTGACAGACTGGATAAAGAAAATGTGGTGCATATACACCATGGAATACTACGCAGCCATAAAAAGGAATGAGAGTGTGTCCTTTGCAAAGACATGAAGGGAACTAGAAGCCATTATCCTCAGCAAACTAACACAGGAACAGAAAACTAAACACCACATGTTCTCACTTACAAGTGGGAGCTGAACAAGGAAAACACATCAACACAGAGAAGGGAATAAAACACACTGCGGCCTGTCAGTAGGTCAGGGGAGGGAGAGCATCAGAATAAATAGCTAATGCATGTGGCGCTTAATACCTAGGTGATGGGTTGGTGGGTGTAGCAAACCACCATGGCACACATTTACCTATGTAACAGCCCTGCACATCCTGCACATGTCTCCTGGAACTTAAAATAATTGTTTTTTAAAAAAATTGTTTATAATTTTCTCCTTCTTTATGATTCTATCCTGTGGTCACTCCTGCTAAAACCTTTTTCAAAAATTTGTGGTTTTTCTTATCTTATTCACTACGAATCCAAGTTTCTTCCACTCCTTCTGAGAATGTTTACTTTTTGTCGTCTTTTCTAACTTTTACTCCTTTTTCAGATTCACTGTATACTAAGGCATTATATTTGTATGTCTTTTTCAAATAACTTGGGGAAACACATTTATTTTCAGAAACAAATGACTATCAAATATCTACTCAAACGTAACCTCTCTCCTAAATTTTAGTAGTTTATTTTAATTGTTCTTCTGGTTAAGTACACATAAATGTCTTGCAGCACCTCAAAATTTACTATCAGGTACTGAACATGCTGCATGTCTATTCCTATGGAAGTAAAGCCTGTTTCTCCTCCTCTACTCTCTATTTAAATTAATGAGCTCACCTCAACCTCCCTCTCTAGCAGTTTCAAATACACTCCTTGCTTCATCTTTTAAATGCCACATTTGATTCTATCACCTAATTATTAATTCAGCATTTATCACATGAATATTGAATATACACTATGTGCTATGAATTAATAAAAGTTGAACATGCAAAAATAAATGAGAAAAAAATTCCCCCTATGGAGGTATAATGTGATAAACGAAGAAAGGCTAGTAGTGTGGGGTTTTGTGTGTGCAACTGTGAAATGGGCAATGCAGTGGATACTGCGTTTGTCTCTCGAAGAGCCTTTCTATCTAAAATAATTAATCTAAACCAATATTGTTAATTACAATCTCACTGTTGTTGAATGATTTGTGAATAGCTATTTGATTCAATTCTCACATATGAGATATGAGGATCCAGCTGCTGGAGTACCCTGGGGAGGTGTCCGTCTGAAATGAGATCCACAAGAAGAGAGAGTTTTTCTTCTTCCTCCAAATTTCATCATGATTACAACTTTTTTTCAGGTCTACTGTCATGCAAACAGAAAATGCTGCTTTTCCAGTATATGTATATCCATGGTTGTTTATCACAGGACATTTGATGAATCATTTTCTTATTTAACAGTGTAGAATAATGAATATGATAATTTTTCTTTAATATTTATTTAATAGATTCATTACAGATCAATGTGTAATAGCATGTCCCTCAGAAGAATGAATGATCCTGATGCTCCATTGTTCTCAATATTCTGTTAATATCAAAGCTAGAACTTTATCTTTGGCAACCTTTGGCAACTTTTATTAAAACGTAAAATATAAAAGCAATAAAACCCCCCTTTTATCATTTATTTAAAAACTTGCAAGATAAAGCTATTTATAAATGAACTGAGAGGAAACAGAAATGGGAAAACACATTTTAAGGGTAGTTTTACAGTGTTGAATATTGCAACTGAATATCACAGATACAATTTTAAAAACTATCCAAAATTACAAGAACTTAATTACCAACATAAATTTGATATTACAGATAAGCTATATAAAGGCAAAACATATTCCTGATTCCAGTTGCCAACACAGTAAAAGAAATTCATACTGAAAAAATTTTATTTGAACACTCCAAATAATGTTAAAAGCAGTAAATAGAAATATCATAACGTTAAAATGTAGCTGTTCATTTCAGACAATAAACAATTTCATACCCAATATTTTATCACAAATATTAAAAACATAGTGGTAGTATGGTTAAAAGTCACAATATTTCAGGAAAGAAGTAATGCACATACAGTTGGTTTAACATGTTCCTTTTGATAAATTGAGTGTTGAATTTAAACATATAAGTCTCTTATAAGAATGTATAAGATAATTTACATCTCCAAATTTCTAAATAAAATAAGATTCGAAAAATTCATTATGAACTGAGTTGTGTACAAATTTTTATATGAATTATTAATAATTTAAAAAGCAACAGTAAGTTGTGTTTTCTTCTTTTCTGAAAACAGCAAAAGACAAACTTTAATATTTGACATTTTTAAAATTCTGGACGTTATAAAGAACACACATGTACATACATATTCTTTAAAATTTTCTAAAATTTAAGCGCAAGTATAGTGTCTCGAATCTACAAAGTAGATAATACATTTCCATTAGTTGCTTGGCAACATCATTTTATGTTCTGCAGTGGAATTTCAGATTGATGAATTATTTTTAAAGCTATCTGCATAAAGTTGTTGGACACTTGATCAGGTATAGTTAAGTTCACTGAAATTTTCTACATCTGAGTGCTTTGTATAAAAAAAAATTTTTAGCATATGACACATGCACAATAAATGGCTGCCAATTTGCATTTTACCAATTATGATCTGTATGTTCAAAAATTTAAATTGCATTAACTTATTACTTTAAATTATATTAGGAAATATCATTTTCTAGTACTGAAACTGAATTCTGTATTAAAGAATATGGCTTTCTCAATTTACTTGCACATACTTGCACACACACCATAAAGATGGTAAAAGTGATTTTCCTTAGCAGTATAATTTTAAGGTTTCTTTTTTAGTAACTCTTGACACAGAATTCCTGATTTCTTATCAAAGCTGTACAGCTTTATATTACAAATTTGTGTTTTAGAAGCAGTTGCTCTAAAACAATAACACAAGCCTAAAGTGTTGTCACTAATTATTTGCAGTAACTTCACCAGGTTGCTTTCCTAGGCAAAGAGACAAATATATAACAATCAAGGACAGAGAAGGTGAAAAAGAGTGAATATGTATTATGTTTGAAGTTCCTAGACTTGCATGGGTGAGGCACAGGAATCAAGATACTCAGAAATTGACTATAATTTGATATATATTAAGTTTCTTGGTAGGCACAAAAAAGATTTGGGAAAAAAAACTGGTATGGGAGGTGAGAAAGTACTAAGGTTCTTGAGTTGTAAACTTCCTTTTCCATGTATTGGCGTTAGTATTTCATCACTTCCTGGGACTTCGAAATTTAGGATGGTTCCTTATTGTAATTATGATTTTTAACATTTTTACTTTTTTTTTTTTCTTATGAGTTTTATGTTCGGGGGTACATGCATAGGTTCGTTACATTGGTAATTTGCAGGTCACTGAGGTTTGGTGTATAAATAATCCTAACACACAGGCCTAATGAGCATGGCACCTAATAGGCAGTTTTTCAAGCCACTCTTCCCTCCCACTCTTCCCATTTAAGTGGTTCCCAGTGTCTATTGTTCCTATCTTTGTGTCCATGTGGATTAAATGTTTAGCTCCTATTTATAAGTGAGAACATGTGGCCTTTCGCTTTCTGTTCCTGTGTTATTTTGCTTAGAATAATGGTCTCCAGTTGCATCCATGTTGCTGCAAAAGACATGTCATTCTTTCTTTTATGGTTGTGTAGTATTCCATGGTGTACATACATATTTCTTTATTCGGTTCACTGTTGATGGGCATCTGGGTTGATTTCATGTCTTTGCTATTTTGAATAGTGCTGCAACAAACATGCAAGTGCAGGTGTCTTCTCGATAGAATGATTTATTTTCCTTTGGGTGTATAGCCAATAGTGAAATTGATGGATCCAGTGAAAATTATCTTTTAAGTTTTTTGAGAAATCTCCACACTGCTTTCCACAGCAGCTGAACTAATTTACATTACCATCAACAGTGTTAAGTGTTTCCTTTTCTCTGTAACATCACCAACACTTGTTGGGTTTTTTTGGACTTTTTAATTACAGCCATTCTGACTGATATGATATGGTTTCTCATTGTTGTTTTTATTTGCATTTCTCTGATAAATAGTGATGTAGAGCATTTTTTTATGTTTGTTGGACCCTTGCATGTCTTTTTTGAGAAGTATCTGCTCATGTCTTTTGCCTATATTTTAACTGATTATAGTTTTGTTGTTGTTGATTTTTAAGTTTCTTACAGTTTCTAGATAATAGGCCTTTTGTCAGATACTGTTTTTTGTTGTTGTTTATTGCTAACGTTCCTTGTAGCTTCTAGATGTTAGACCTTTGTCAGATGTAAAACCTTACCCACCAACTTCACAAAAGGCTTGTAGAACTGATAAATGACTTCCATAAAATTTCAATATACAAAATCAGTGTACAAAAAACAGTAACATTTCTATAACATCCAAGCTGAAAGCCAAATCAAGAATTAAATCCCATTTACAATAGCCATGATAAGAATAAAATACCTAAAAATATGGATAACTCAGGAGGTGAACTACCTCTACAGCAAGAATTACAAAACATTGCTGAAGGAAAACAGAGATGACACAAATGGATTAAGAAAACAAAAAATCCATGCTCATGGATAAAAAGAATCAATATTGTTAAAATGGCCATTCTACCCAGAAATATTTATAGATTACATGCTATTCCTTTCAAACTACCAATGATATTTTTCAAAAACTAAAAAAAAAAAAAAAAAAAAAAGAGCTCTAAAATTCATAAGGAAACAAAAAAGAGCCCAAATAGCCAAAGCAATTCTAACCAAAAAGAACAAAGTCAGAGGCATCACACTACCCAACTTCAAACTATACTATAAGGCTCCAGTAACCAAAACTGCCTGGTACGAGGAAAAACAAAACAAAACAAAACAAAAAACGAAAAACAAAACAAAACAAAAAACAGGCACATATAACAATGGAACAGGTTAGAGAACTCAGAAATAAAATTGTACACCTACAACCATCTAATCTTCGACAAAGTTAACAAAAACAAGCCATGGAGAAAGGACTCCCTATTCAATACATGGTGCTGGAATAACTGGCTAGCCATTATCCTCCAGAAGATTGAGACACATACTCCTTCTCTTCAACACATACAAAAATTAACTCAAGATGGATTAAAGACTTAAATGTAAGACCTAAAACTCTGAAAACTCTAGGAGAAGGTTTAGAAAATGCAGTTCTGTACATTGGCCTTGGCAATAAAAGTAATAAATGGAATTTATGATTAAGTATCCGAAAGCAATTATGAAGAAAACAAAAGTTGAAAAGTGGGACCTAATTAAACTATAGTGCTTCTGTACAGCAGAAGAAACTATCGACTGATTAAACAGACAGCCTACAGAATTGGAGAAAATATTCACAAACAATACATTCATCTAAGGACTGTTCTTTGATTCTGTGTTTTCCTGTTGAGAATAATCTGGAGAAGTATTTTGGTGTCTACAGTGTAAAGTCAATCTCTCTTAGTGACATTCAAGCTAGTACTTCATTTGGTCTCAAACTAGAATTGCAGCTTTATTTCTATTGAGCAATGTTCTGCCAGAGGCCCAGTGACATTTACATCCTAGGCATTTTCACAATGATGTTGGCTTTGATATTGCCCAGCACCAACCTCCTTTGTAAATGTTTTTTGAAAAGAAGAAGGAATTTCTACCATTTTCTCAGTCTCAAATAGCCTGCCTCTATGTTTTCCTCTCTGTAGCACAGTATTTAGAGCATTTTCAGTCCCAGCTCAGTTTCTTATCTTTCTTAACACATTAGTTGTTTCTTTTCCATACTATGAAAACCTTTATTATCATGCCGTTCTTCAGTGGTTTGCAGTAAAATGTTTATATATCAATTTCTGCCACTTGATTATATACTTCGCTGTGGCAGAAATTACATTGTAGTTTCAGTGCTCCTAATATAGAAAATAGAGAATAAGTATACACTTCTCTCAAAATTCATAATGATTTTTTGGCCACAATTCCTTAAGATGCCCTTTCTTCATAAAACACATGTATTCTCATTTTATCCACGTAGATTTTTTGTTTTTCCCAAAACATAAATCTCCACTCATTTGCATTAATAAAATTGGATCCTTGACAACCATTTCATGACTCTTTTTTTCTGTATCCAGAGAGTCCAACTCATAATACTCTTGGTCAATAAATAATTATTAATGTACTACAAAAATGTTCTAAATTTACCTTTAAAATTTTTCAAGTATGTAGTCAAAATAGAGTAAGCACCATATGCTGCAAAGAAAAAAAAAAAAAAGCAAATTGCAACATAACATAACTTTTTTCCGGAGCATGTTATATTCCAGGATTCCAGGGTAGATGGCACATATAGCCTGAGGATATGATAAAAACTACTTCTAACGTGAGTCCCTGAACACTTACATTAGTCCAATGGGCACTAATATGGTAAGGCTTTGTGTCCCCACCCAAATCTCATCTTGAATTATAATCCTCATAATCCCCAGGTGTCTAGGGAAAGACCTGGTGGGAGATAATTGGAACATGGGGGGGATTTCCCCCATGCTGTTCTCATGATAGTGAGTTCTCATGAATTCTGATGGTTTCATAAGGATCTCTTCTTCCTTCACTCCTCACTTTGCTCTCTCCTGCCATCATGTGAAAAGGTTCCAAGTTTGCTTCACCTTCACCTTCTGCATTGATTGTAAGTTTCCTAAGCCCTCCCCAGCCATGCATAACTGAGTCAATTCCTTTTTCCTTAATAAATTACCCAGTCTTGGATATTTGTTTACAGCAGTGTGAAAATAGATTAATAAAGACACCCACAAAACTTACAAAGAATCTGTTTTTACATTATGCAGACTATTTCTGGTCTCAAAAGACCTTGTTTATCTTAGTTTTGGTGTCTGATCTGTATTCCAAAAATGTTGCCCCAACTTTAGAAATTGGAAAGGAATAGGAAGATTTTATACTTTCTTTCCTTCTGTCTAGTTTTTATTATTATTTTTACTATTTTGGTGAAGAATATACAACACAAAATTTATTATCTTAATCATTTTTAAATGTAAATTACAGTAGTGTTAACTATATGAAAATTATTTTGGAACTGATCTTTAGAAATTTTTCATCTTGAAAAACTGAAACTATGACCATTCAGCAACAAAACAAACAACAACCTTTTCCCCCTTCCTTCCTTACTCTGAAAACCATCATTCTAAAATCTGTTTCTAAGAGCTTAAATACTTATATCTCAAATTAGTGGAATAAGAGAGCATTGTGTATTTGTGTGTGTGTGTGTTTGTGTGTGTGTGACTGGCTTATTTCACTTACCATAACACCTTTAAGGTTTATCTGTGTCATAGACACATTCCTTTCTTTTTCTTTTTCTTCTTTTTTTTTTTTTTTTTTTTTGAGACAGAGTCTTGCTGTGTCACCAGACTGGAGTGCAGTGGTGTGATCTTGGCTCATTGCAACCACTGCCTCCCAGGTTCAAGCAACTCTCCTGCCTCAGCCTCCCAAGTAGCCGCTGGGACTACAGGCATGCACCATAATGCCCAGCTAATTTTCGTATTTATTTATTTAGTAGAGATGGGGTTTCACCATGTTGGCCAGGATGGTCTTGATCTCTTGACCTCGTCATCCACTGAACTCAGCCTGACAAAGTGCTAGGATTACAGGCCAAATTTACAAATTTCCTTCTTTAAGGCTGAATAATATTCCATTTTATGTATATACCACATTTTCTGCATACATTCACTTTTTGATTGCTAGTTTGGTTACTTCTGCTTCTTGGCTACTTAGAATATTGCTGCAAATATCTCTTCAAGATCCTGTTTTCAATTATTTTGGTTATATGCCCAGAAGTGGTACTGACTGGTGGATCATATGGTAATTCTACTTTGAATTATTGAGGTAACTTCAGACTGTTTTCTATAGCAGCTGCACATTTTATATTCTTAACAACAATGAGTAAGTGTTCCAGTTTCTCCACATCCTCTCCAATACTTTTTTTAAATTTTATTTTTGTTTTTGACAGCAGCCATCTTAATAATTCATATCTCATTGTAATTTTGATTTTCATTTCCCTGATTATGATTATTAGTGATACTGACATCATTATTATGCTCGTTGACTATTTATATTAATTTATCTTCCTTGGAGAATTGTCTATTCAATTCTTTGGATATTTTATATTAGGATATTTGCTCTTAGGTTGGTGAACAAGTAATTGTGGTTTTTGCCATTACTTTTAAATGATAAACACTGCAATGACTTTTGCATCAACTTAGCACTTTGTCATCATTATTGAATACAAAGAGTTCTTTATATATATATTGGATTTTAACTCCTTTTCAGATATATAATTTGCAAATATTTTCTCCCATTCCATATGCCTTATCTTTGTGATAGCTATTGCCTTTGCTGTGCAAAAGTTTTAAAGTTTGAAACAATCTCATTTGTCTGTTTTTACTTTTGTTGATTGTGCTTTTGGTATTATATTCAATAAATCATTGCCAAATTCAAGGCTGTAAACTTTCCCTCTATGTTTTCTTATAAGAGTTTGAGAGTTTCCATCTTACTTTTCAATCCTTAATCCATTTTGAATAAATTTTTGTGTATGGTGTGAGGTAAGGATCCAACTTCATGTTTTTGCATGTGAACATCCAATTCCCAGCACCATTTGTTGATGAGAAAATTATTTATTCATCTTAGAACCCTTGCTGATGATTTGACTTTATACACAAAGATTCATTACTATGCTCTTGGTTCTTTTCCATTGCTCTGTATGTCTGGTTTTATGCCAGTAGTGCTTTGGTTTGAAAGGGTATAGAATTTTATCAAATGCTTTTTCTACATCAATTGAGATAATCATATGTTTTTTTTTTCCCTCATTTTCTTAATGTGGTGTATTTTATTTATTGATTTTACTATGTTGAACTAGTCTTCCATCCAAGAATAAATCTCATTTCAATATGGTGAATGATTCTTCTAATATGTTTTTGAATTGGGATTACTAGTATTTTGTTGAAGATGTGTGTATTAATATTCATCAGGAATACTGATCTGTCATTTTATTTTCTCGCAGTGCCTTTGTCTGGTTTTGGTATCAGGGTAATGCCAGCCTCGAAGAAAAACAAAAACAGTTAGTAAGAATTCCCTCCTCACCAATATTTTGGAAGAGTTTGAGAAGCATTGGTATTAATTCTTCTTATGTTTTGTTAGTATTTCCCAGTGAAGCCATCTCATCCTGGGATTTGCTTTGTTTGTAGATTTTGCTTACTGATTCAATCTCTCTGCATGCCATTGGCCTGCTTAGGTTTTCTATTTTTTTCATGATTTATTCTTGCTAAGTTGTATGTTTCTAGAAATTTACTTTATTTTTCTAGATTATTCAATTTTTGGCATATAATTGTTCGTAACGTTCTCTTCTGAATGTTTTTATTTTTGTGACATCAATTATAATGTCTGTTCTTTCATTTCAATTTTGTTATTTGAGTCTTTTTTTTATTAATGTAACTATAGTTTTTTCAGTTTTGTTGACTTTTCCAAAAAGAACTAACCCTCAATTTTATTGAAATTTTCTGTTTTCTCTAGTCCTTATTGTTTTATTCTTTCTGCTAAACTTGGGTTTAGTTTGGTTCACTGTTTTTAGTTTCTTTAGGTGTAAAAGTAGGTTGTTGAGATAATTCTTATTTTTAAAGTAGGCATTTGCCACTATAAACTTCCCTCTTGGTGTAGCTTTTGCTGAATCCTAGGTTTTTGGTATATTTTGTTTTTGTTTTATTTGTCTCAACATATTTTCTAATTTTTCTTTTGATTTTTTTCTTTGACTCTTTTGATGTTCAGTAGTGTCTTATTAAATCATATTTGTAAATTTTCCAGTTTTCCTTTTGCTATTGATTTTAGTTTCATTTCATTGTAATCAGAAAGGATACTTGGTATGATTTCAATATTTTAAAATTTGTTCAGGCTTGTTTTGTGACCTAACGTGATCACAAAACAAGAATTTCCATGTGTTTAAAAAATATGCAATTTACCATTATTTGTTGGAGTATTCTGAATATATCTGTTCCATTCAATTGGTTTATGGCATTGTTAAAGTCCTGTCTTTCCTTACTGATCTAATTTGATATTCATTGTTGAAAGCAGAGTATTTACATTTCCTATTATTTTTGTGTTATTGTATTACTTTCTTCAGTTCTTTCAATGTTTGCTTCATATATTTGAGTGCTATACTGTTAAGACCATAGTCATAATTGTTGTATCTTCCTGGTGAACAAATCCTTTTCTCATTATATAATGCCCATTTTTGTTTCTTGTAACTTTTTAAACTTAAAGTGTACATTTTTGACATAGTCTAACCATATATTTTGGTTACAATTTGTATAGAATATTATTTTTCATACTTTCAATTTCAGTCTGTGTATGACTATATTTCAAGTGAAACTCTCTAAACAACCTAAAGATGAATCTTTAAAAAAAACTACTCAGTCATTTTTGTCCTTCTATTAGGGCATTAAATACATTTACATTTAAAATATGAACAAATATGGAATGATTTATAATTGTCATTTTGGCTCTATTATAAGCAATTATAGTTATTTTATTTCTTTTTTCTTCTCTTGCTTTTTTCTTCTGTGACTTATTGATATTTTTGTAATTATATTATGTGATTTCTATTTCCTTTTCTCTCATTTATATTATATAAGTATTTTATTGGAGGTTACTATGGAAATTACATAAAATATTTTATGTTACAATATTCAATTTTAAACCAATGGTAACACCACCAATCACATAAAAAACCTTTACTCTTTCAAATATCTCTCCCACATCTTCTCATATTTTGTATTCATTAATGTAGTTTTATGGTAATAGATGTCGTTACACTTACGCTTTTGACTTTTAAATCCTACGCCTGAGTTAAAGGTAGTTTACACACCACCATTATAGTGTTTCAAAATTCTGTACTTGTGTATATGTTTATCTTAACTAGGCATCTTTATGTTTTTGTATGTTTTTACATTGTTATACAGCATCCTTTTGTTTCAGCCTAAAGGACTTCTCTTTGCCTCTCTTGTAAGGCAGGCCTAGTGATGATGGCTACAAAGAGTCCCATATGCTGGTATACATAACTTGTCTAATTTTTACACATATGAATGAAACTGTGTATATGTCATAATGTTATCCTATTAGCAAAGAGTTTTTTTTTGTAGTAATAATTAACTTTAGGGGTTTTTGTAGGTGTCATAAATGTCCTTAATCAATTGACATCAGTTAAGGAGATTATTTGAATGAGATTTCTATAGGTGGGGACCTTGTAAAAGGGAGAGCTTTAAAGCCTGAGATGCTCTCTACTTGGCATTGAATACATATGTCACAAGGCAAAAACTAGAGGACAATTTCTAAGAGGTAAAAATGGACCCAATTGACAGCAAGAAAACAGGGACCACCTGCAAAGAACTGAATTTTTATAAATGACCTGAATCATCTTGAAAGAGGACTCTGAACTCCAAATAAAAGCTGTAGTCCAGCTAACACATCGATTACAGCTTGTGAATGCCTAAGCAGAGGACTCATCTGACATATATCTGCAGCCTTGACCCATGGAACCCATGAGATAACAAAGGTAGTATTAAGTTGTTAAGTTCGTTATAACTTGTTATGCAGCTAAAAAATCAATGATTTTTTAAAGCGCTCTCTCTTTCTCTCTCTCTCTATATATATCCTTCTATAGATTACTGGTTGAAATATTTTGCTCATATTTTGGTTGTGTTCACCTTTTATAGAAGTTCTTTAAATATTTCCAATATGAATCTTTTGCTTGTTTTTATAGAATGTAAATTATTTATTTGCATATTTTATTTTAATAGTGGTGCAATTTCATACAGATTCTTAATCATGTTGATACAATTGAGCTATTAAACTTTTACATGATTTCTCTTTCTTGATTTGGCTTTTGAAACTATTCCCTACAAGGCCAAAATACACCTCTGTAAAAGAATAGCACAAGCATAATGTTTGTCAGCAAAACAAACTATCAAACATTCTATATTGATTGATTCATTGTACGTAAGTTTCAAAAAGAGAAGCTACTGTTGTGTGTTAGAAACCAAAATTTGTGTGACCTATGGGGTAGTCACATATCCCATCTCACTAGAGTGTGATGGAAAACAAAGAAAAGTCACTCTATTATGCCAGTATGCTCTATAACTTGATCCAGTGTTGGTTTCCAAGATGTATTTAAATTGTAAAAATGTAGTAAGTTGCACCCTGACAATATGTGTACTTTTCAGTATGCTTGTTCCTAATAGCAATAGCCTGTTTTATCACTGCCATATAGCATACATACCATCATATGACTATACTACAAAATATCAGTTCAGTTTACTGTTGATTGGTATTTACGCTGTTTTGATGATTAAAAATAATGCTATTTGACCAGCCATGGTGGCTAACACCTGTAATCCCAGAACTTTGGGAGGGCAAGACTGGTGGATTGCTTGGGCCAGGAGTTTGAGACCAGCCTGGGCAACATGCTGAAACCCTGTCTCTACTAAAATATACAAAAACAAGCCAGGTTTATCTTTGTAATGCCTATAGTCCCAGCTACTTGGGAGACTGAGGTGGTAAGATCACTTAAGCCAGGAGGTTAAGACTGCAGTGAGCTGTGATCATACCATTGCACTCTACCCTGGGCAACAGAGCGAGACCATCTCTCAAAAATAAATAAATAAATAAATAAATAAATAAATAAATAAATAAATAATAGTGCATTATAAACATTTTTGTATGTGTCATTGGTGAAGCTATACAAGCTATAAAAGTATTTATTCCTTTTAGCTATTTAGTAGTTTAACTATTGAGTTGCAAAATTTGCTGTTGTTCAGCATTGAGTGATATTGGAAAAAGACTTTTTTCAAGGTAGAAATTGGCAGACCAAGAAGCAACATATAAACACATCAGATATTCCACATTTTACAAATAGTGTCATTTTCATCTTAGTCATTGAAAGAGAAAGTATACAGTTGTATACCATCGTGATTTCAATTTATATTTCTCTAGTAAAATGTTAAGTTGAGTAACTTTCAATCTGACATTTGTGTATCTTTCTTTGTGAGGTGCTTGTTCATAGCTATTATCATAATCTGTTAGATGTTGTTATCGTTGTTGTTGATTTGTAGAAACTCTTTATTATGAATACAGGTCTTTGTCAAGCATAAATTTTCTTCTACACCGAGATTGTCTTTGTAATTCCCTTCATAGTGACTTTTGATGAGCAAAATTCTTATTTTATTCCAATAAGTAATTATATTTTTCTTTGCTTTTCTTTGTGTGCCTTATGTCAAATGTTCTTCTCATTTAAATAGTGCTATATTTCTTATTGTTTAGTATGGAACTGGAAAACATGTATAATAGTATTGTGTTTGATAGCAAGAGCTCAGTGTATTTAACTATCTGCAAATGAATCCTATTTTTCTTCCTTGTCAGCTATATT
The DNA here is from genome assembly GCF_047675955.1 of Chlorocebus sabaeus. Lineage (NCBI taxonomy): Eukaryota > Metazoa > Chordata > Mammalia > Primates > Cercopithecidae > Chlorocebus > Chlorocebus sabaeus. The sequence goes on along the minus strand of NC_132930.1, from coordinate 21,608,216 downwards.
ATTTTGGGGGGTATATTAGTCTCCTTTATGTTGCCATAAAGAAATAACTGAGGCTGAATAATTTAGAATGAAAACAAAGTTCATTTTGTTCACAGTTTTGGAGGCTGGAAAGTTCAGGATTGGCGTCTGAACCTGGTGAAGTTCTCTAGCCGTTTTCCTTTATGGTGGAAGGTGAAGAGGAGCAGGCTGTGGAGGGAGCAGAGTGAAGGAGGATGCAAGAGAAGTGTGTGTGTGTGTGTGTGTGCGCGCGCGTGGCAGTGGAGGGGGGAGTCAGGCTCTTTTTAACAACCAACTCCCATGGAAACTAATAGAATAAGAAGTACTCCCTGCTAATGAAAAACATTAATATATTCATGGAGGAGTCACACATATGACACAAACCCCTCTCATTAGACCCCACCTCCAACATTTGGGATCCAATTTTAACATGAGGTTTGGATGAAACCAACATACCAATCATAGCAGGAAATTTATTTAACCTTTCAACATGAGTTGTCTGAAAAAAAATAACCAACATAGGCCCGGCGCGGTGGCTCAAGCCTGTAATCCCAGCACTTTGGGAGGTCGAGACGGGCGGATCACGAGGTCAGGAAATCGAGACCATCCTGGCTAACATGGTGAAACCCCGTCTCTGCTAAAAAATACAAAAAATTAGCCGGGCTTGGTGGCGGGCGCCTGTAGTCCCAGCTACTCGGGAGGCTGAGGCAGGAGAATGGCGTGAACCTGGGAGGTGGAGCTTGCAGTGAGCCAAGATGGCACCACTGCACTCCAGCCTGGACGACAGAGCGAGACTCCGTCTCAAAAAGAAAAATAAATAAATAAAAATAACCAACATATCTCATATAATAGCTATGAGAATTAAATGAAATAATATACATAGAAGCCATGAAACAATGCCTGGCATATAGAAAAACTGCATGATAAATTTAAATCTAAATGTATAGTAACGAAATGTACAGTTTTAGTTAATTCTGTGTCTACAGATTAATACATAAAAGTTTATGAAAATTAGTGTTAGTTGTCAAAAATAGTAGAGATGTTTCTGACTTAATTTTCAACATTTATGTTAAAACTCTTGCTTATTGAAAATAAAACATAGATGATGAGTGAAGAAAATACATATATCCAACTGGTCACTAAGCTGCAGGCAACAGAATCATACTCTGGATAATTTAAGCAGGAGGGAATTTTTAAAAACTTGTTTGGTGAGTTTATACCGTTGGTATAGATGAATACCCTGATAAAGAGCTACACTATCAGGCATAACAGCCAACTCCATGCTGCAGAATGTTGCTGCAGCTGAGGGCTCCACTGCCTCCAGTCCTCCCTCTACATATAAAATGTGCATTTCTGCTTGTGCTTTGGAGAACCAAGTCTTGCTGCACCTCCTACTATTTTGCGATAGAGAATTTACCACAGGACCTTCATCTTCAGATCACTTACTTCCAAATATCTGTTATACTCTTTGACTGGTTCTTTTCTGCTCTCGTATAATAAAGCTAGTTGTCATGTTGTAAGTTGCTGTATGGGGAGTCCCATGTGGCAAGGGACTGAGGACAACCTCCACCTAACAGGCACTGAGAACCTAGTGCCCTCATCTAACAACCTGTGGGGAACTCAATCCTGCCAAAAGGCACTTGGGTGAATTTAGAAGTGGATTCTTTCACACTTCAGCCTTGAGATGATTGCAGCCCCAGCTGACAACTTGACTACAATCTTTTGAGAGATATTGAGCCAGAGAAACCAGATCTTCAACGCCTAGAATTCTGAACCATAGGAACTTCGAGATAATAAATATTCTTTTTAAGTTTTGAAGTTTTATGTTAATTTTTCTGTAGCAATAGATTACTAATAGAGTGTCTATAGATAATTTCAATATTTTCTGATAATGAGTATTAAAAATAATGAAACCCAATATTAACCAAAAATCCATTAATTAGGATAGTCAAATAAGTGGATTGATTTTTTCCAGGATTTTACTTTATATCTTCTCTAATGAAAATATATTGAGAAAAAGAACAATATCAGGGTATATATTAGTGTTAAGATTTTAGTGATGATGATTATTGTTAAGATTTCTATGTTCAAGTACATGTTAACCGTTGATATAAAAAAGATAAACTTTGAATTTTAAGAGTCTGTTAACTAAAGAGTAAAATTTATGTTCAGAGAGTAACCCATTTCTTGAGTGATAAAGAATGTTAATTAATATTTACTGAATAAATGGAAGACTAATTTTCTTCAGGATAATCCTTTTTAAGAAAGAAAAAGGATAAACAAATTATAAAATGATCAAAAGTATGGATCAAGAGACGTAGTTTCTGTTATGTTTTAAATGAAATTTCCCCTTCATTTAACCATCATAATTAATTAATCCAAACAAAATTTATCTACTTAAAATAATTTGATCACTATGTTTAATTTTTTTAAATTCTCTATTATATAACACTATTTGTTCTCTGTTGTTGTTCAAGTTAGCACATTATTTTCACATTAACATTTGAAAGAGGCAAACCTAACCAAAGGAAATAAATATATTCACTAAAATTGCTAATATCACTGCTGCTTTAAAAACCACAACAGTCATTGAATTATTTTCTTCTTTTTATCATTGTTTTCTTTCAATATAAAAAAGAATCACTTTAGACAAGAGACAGACCATAAACACAATTCTTCTTCAAAAGTAACACTTTCTATACCTACTACCAAAAAATAACATTTATAAAATGTTAAAGTTGAATTTTAACTGTCAGAAATCATAAAATTCCAAGTAATAATACACAAAGCAATGTTAACAGTACTTACTAATATGCAAAATAAGCTGGCATAATGTCTATTAAGAAACAGTTTACTAAAAAAAAGCTTCTTGATTAATATTATAGTATTTTTAACTTTGTATCCACAAATTAGAATGTTTTCTTCAGTACTTTTATTATGAAAAATAAAAAGGTTAGCTATTTAAAGCTTATATTCTTCTGTGTACTTTTATTAAAAGGCCATTGTACCTAGAAAAAGTAACAAAATTCTTGATAAAACAACATATATAAGGCTAGTATAGTGCAAATCTAGTACCTTTAAAAAATTTACCATTTAAAATGTGTTCTTTTTAATATGACTTTTACATTTAATGTTAAGGTGGCCAATTTTGTTGTTAACTTATAGACTGGAGACATTTAAAAGGATGTATATTGACATGACAATGAAGTGAAACAGTAATAAATAAAAATGATTGATTTATTTATTAAACAGCTCCACATTTCCACTGAATCTGGTGCTATTTGGTGATACATGCTAAGGTAGAGATGAAACATGGCTTCTAGTCTTAAAGGTTTCACTCTGGGTCCATGCATTTCAGCAACGTGGCAGCTAGTGATTTTCAATTGTTAGTATTCACACTTTTTATAATTCTCTCCCATATTTAATAGGACTGATGTGTGAAAACAATAGGCTTTTGTGAAATATGGCAAAGCTAGGTTATAAAAGATATTGCAACTGTCACCTTACTCTCTGGGATAACTTGCTCTAGGAGTAATCAGCTGCCAGGTTCTGAGGCCATGACTATGGTCTTAAATAGAGATCAACATGGTAAAGATTTGAGGCTTCTTGACAAAAACAACCAGTAAGAAACTGAGCTTCTTACTGACAACCATGCGAATGAACCATCTTAGAAGATCTTTCAGCCACAGTTAAGCCTTCGGATGACTACAGCTCCAGTTCACATCTTGGCTTCAATTTCATGAAAGATCTTCAGACAGAAGTAACCATTTATGCTTCTCTTGAACTCTTGACCTACAGAAAATGTGTGACTTAATAAATATTCTAGTAATGTGAAACCTTTAAGTTTGAAGGGTAGTCAGATATACTGCAAAAGATAATGAATATAAACAGAACAGTATATAAAAAAAGAAACATTAGCATTCATGTATCATTGTAAATTTATCTGTGCTTATATAACTGTTGATGAATGGGACAAAGAGAAATATATGCATATTCAAAATAATACCAGGAGAGAATATATCAGAAAAGTTTTTGAAGTGAGGATATCCAATTTTCCAATGTGGGAGCATAGTGTGTGATATGGGTTTTTAAAGAAAAATGGATGTAATAAATTCTTCTCACATAGTCAGTCATGCCAAAGACTGTTAAACATGGATTCTTGACCACTGATGCACAGCAGGATAAAAATGAGAGGATGTTTAACCAGGTGTCTCTAGAGCTGACTACCATTTCTATCAACCAAAATGCTCCAAACAGCTCCTCTCAGATTGTTTGCATTAATGAATAGATGATATCTAAAACCATATGGGATTCTACACTTGCCTTAATTAAAATTAATTGTGCCATGAATGATTAATGCTTAGTCTGAATTTTTCATAGTTTATATATTACTGAGATACTAAACAATGGAACTCATCTACATTTTATGCTGTTCTTTCAATTCCCATTAAAAAAGTAATTAATTACTGCATCTGTTTTCTTTTGCTAAATATGACTAATTGCTCATTTTTAAGCATTAAGAATTTACTAAAGAAATTAACCTGAAGGAATTTCTGGTACCATTAGTAATTTAAATTTAACTTAGAACCATGAAAAATAACTATATAATACTAAATAGAACTTGAGAATAAATTGGTTCACTTTACCTGTCAATAAGAAGGCATAATATCTACTTGAATCAATTTTTGATAATTAAAAATTTAATATGTATATAAATAAATATAAATATTATATTTAAATATCTATGAAAAAGTAGAATTTTTCAAAATATTTAAATTTTCCTCTGTTATAAAAAATTGAAAATTACCATATCTGTATTTTTCATGTAAAAATAATCTTTTTCTAAATATTTTTACTGCCATGCTCAAGAGATTATGTCTTCTAAATTTACACATCTGCCAAATACTTTTGACACTAGGTTTAGCACCCAGTCATTTACTCTTACAAAATGATGTTCAGGATTACAAAGAAATTTTGTGATAGATCATAGACTGAATATGTCGTTTGTTTTTCTCTTGGAAAACATGGCCTACTCATCATGGAGCTACAGTGGCCATTAATAGTTATAAAAAACTAACTGGTTATAGGAGTTACATTTTTGACAAATTAGTAGTAAATGTTTTTTCAAACATGTTTTAAGAAAATTATTTTATTTAAGTAAACTACCTAAATTTACCATTTGGGCTCATTAGTTCAAGGATTTCATGCTCAGTACCAATTTGTATTATAAGTGGTTTATAAGAAAGCTAAGGAGACTGGCCGGGCGGAGTGGCTCATTCCTGTAATCCTAGCACTTTGGGAGACCGAAGTGGGCAGATCACCTGTGGTCACGAGTTGGAGACCAGCCTGACGAACATGGTGAAAGCACGTCTCTACCAAAAATACTAAAATTGGCTTGGAGTGGTGGCACATGCCTGTAGTCCTAGCTACTCGGGAGGCTGAGGTGGGAGAATCACTTGAACCTAGGAGACAGAGGTTGTAGTGAGCTGAGATCATGTCACTGCCCTCCAGGCTGGGGGACAGTAGGAGAATCCGCCTCACAAAAGAGAGAAAAAAAGCTAACGAGACTAAAATATGAGTCTTTATTTCATGTTTATATTGTCTACAGAAAAACAGACCCTATCACCCATTTTCACGTAAGTGTACCAATATTAATGAAAACAACAGATATTATAGAAGAGAAAGACTATAACCCATAACTTTTCAAGAGAAATACGTGTATTATGCTTAAATAGGATGGGTCAGTAACTTAAGAATTGGCATTTAGGTGGGGAGCGGTGGCTCACGCCTCTAATCCCAGAACTTTGGGAGGCCCAGGCTGGTGGATCATGAGGTCAGGAGATAGAGACCATCCTGGCTAACACGGTGAAACTCTGTCTCTACTAAAAATACAAAAAATTAGCCAGGTGTGGTGGTAGGCACCTGTAGTCCCAGCTACACAGGAGGCTGAGGCAGAAAAATCACTTGAACCCAGGAGACAGAGGTTGCAGTGAGCTGAGATTGCGCCTCTGTACTCCAGCCTGGTGAGAGAGCGAGACCCATCTAAAAAAAAAAAAAAAAAAAAAAAAAAAAAAAAGAATTGACATTTTAAAAATGTATCTTGTGATTTTTATTCTAATTTTTATCAAAGTAACAAAGGTAACTAATTTATAAAAATAAAATGGTATTACATGGTTTATAATTATAAAAAGGTATTCTCCTGTCCCTAAACTCTCATTATTATTGTCCCAGTTTTTAGCGTCATGCATGTTTAATTCAGTTAGCTAATTTCTCTTAGTATTTCTCTTAATACGTTCTTAGCTAATTTCTCTTAATATTGTCTAAGATAAATTACTTAGTACTCTTAGTACTGCCTAAGAGAAATTTAGAAATATGGTTCCATGTTTCTAAATTCTATATGAGGGTACTTTAGGTTTTCTACACTTACCCAACTCCCCTCAAAACCCTTAATATTTTGTACAAAGGCATCCCTTCCTCCTATCTTCACAAGATTTTGATATACAATATATAGTCAAATCAATAGTCAGTGTTTACATTACTATGGAGATTAAACTATTATTCATTGTAGCAGGCAGAATAGATTCTACAGAAATTCCCACAAGCTTCTTATCCTCTGGTTATTTAATCAAACACTAATTTAGCTACTACTGTGAAAGGATTTTGCAGAAGGAATTAAGGTTACTAATCAGCTGACCTTTAAATAGGAAGATTATACTGGATTATATGAATGGCTATAATGTGATTACATGAGCCCTTAAAACCAGAAAAGGAAAGTGGAATAATCACTTGAAGAGATGTAGCAGAAAATAAGATAACAGAAGTGAGGCAGAGTAATGGAGGTCAGCGAGATACAAAGTGTGAGAAGGACTCAATCAATCACTACTTCTTTGAACACACAGAGATCAAAAGTTCAGGGATGCGGGCATCCTCTAGAGGCTGAGAAGAAGCCCTGCCAAAACCCAGCAAGGAAACAAGGACCTCAGTCCTACAGAACCATAGAACTGAATTCAATCTGAGTGAAACTTGAAGTAGAGTCTCCTTTGTAGCCTCCAGATTGAGTTCAGATTGACCAACATTTTGATTTTAGCCTAGAGAGATCCTAAGCAGATTCTTTGGGCCCAGTCAAGCTCATTCATGTCTGATCTACACAATTGTGAGGTAATAAATCACTGTTGTTTTGAACCTACAAGTTTGTTACAGCAGTAATAGGAACCTAATACATTCATCATTGAGGTATTTAATACAATATAATCACTTTTCATTTACTAGAAATGTCTGGGCTGATATCATCCTTTACACTTGGCATATAGCATTCCCCACGGCCGTTGCCTTTATCTTCTTCCAGTCACGGAGCTGTGCTTTCTCTAGATCCTAGAACTTTCTTTTCACTCTTTCCTTCTTTTTTTTTGAGACAAAGAGTCTCACTCTGTCACCCAAGCTGTAGTGCAGTGGTGCGATATCGGCTCACTGCAAGCCCCGCCTCCCGGGTTCACGCCATTCTTGGGCCTCAGCCTCCTGATTAACTGGGACTACAGGTTCCCCCCACCATGCCTCCTGGTATTTTTTTTTTTAGTAGAGATGGTTTAGCCAGGATGGTCTCGATCTCCTCACCTCGTGATCCTCCCGCCTCAGCCTCCTAAAGTGCTGGGATTACAGACGTGACCCATTGCGCCCAGCCTACTCTTTCGTTTTTGTGGAAAGTATCCTTCAACAAGTTTCAGAGACACAGAAAGAGCGAGAGCGAGAGCGAGAGCGAGAGAGAGAGAGAGAGAGAGTGAAAGAAAGATATCCTTCAACAGGTTTCAAAGAGAGAGAGAGAATCATAAACGACCTTTGTTTTTTATGGCTTTTCTGAATTTATACTTTTATATTTTTCATTCTGCATTTTGTATGTTCTTTCTTTTTGTAAATTCAGTTACTGATAAACTGAATATTCTAGATACACTAATACATTCTTAAAATTATCGGTCTTACTTTCTATACTTACTTTTTGTTTTACTTTCATGGAGATTTTTTTCAAGCTTATCTTAAGAAATCTCCTCTTCCATTTATATTTCTGATATCATGTTTTTGGTTTTCAGAAGTTTTTATTGTATGCATATTCCTAAGTCATTATTTTCTAAATATTTCTTTATAGAATACTCTTCTTGTTTTATGGTGGAATTATGGTCTCCTGTATCTCTAAAGAGATATAATAATTTATTGTACTGAGTGTTTCTTTTGTTATCTTTGATATCCCCTATCTGTAGCAACAATTGCAATAAAATTTTCTATACAAGAAGAAAGGATATCAGCCTTTTTTGTATTTATGACTTTACAGAGTTTCTTTTGAGTATTCATAGTTGGAAGGCATAAAATGTGTCTTTAGGCAGTCACTTTTGATGTTTATTGAAAAAGCAGAAATCCTGATAAATTATATTGCAGTTTCTAGTTCAAAACAGGCAATAATGTAATTATAATTGGATGTGTTTTATTATTAAGTATTTTACTGACTTGAGAGAACTTTAATTTCAATTACGTGGTGAAAAGAAACAAATCTCCCCTTATATCTAATAGTTGGATAGTCCACAGTGGTTATCAGTTTAATACATCTGAATCTGTTTCTCCTCCATTACCCACATCTTCTGGTATTGACATTATTGAAAGTGTTTGAATTATATTACCTCTGGCTCTGCAGCTTGTTACCACACCTGGTGAGGCAATTTGGTAGGAAGTACCAGTATTCTTGGAAGTCATTTCTACAACAGGACAGCTAGCAGTAAAATTTAAGAGTAAACAAATATTACCAGGAACCATATACATGTCATCTCCCTAAACTCACATTAAATGTATTCTCAACTCATCTTTCCCTAATTTGGATCCAAAAAGTACCTGCAGATCCTTGAGCACTACCTAACAGGGGGAAAATTGGGATGTAAGTGATGTCAGAGTAAAAAAGACAATTATCTTAACTGAATGCAAGTAATATTTTTTAAGGTTGAAAATTTTACCAAAATATGCATCCATCTGAACACATTTCTGGGTCCCTCTCAAGGTCTTAGAAGGGAGCTATTCAAGTTAAGGACCCTGAAGCTTGTTTTATTAGCTTCTGCAACCAATTTTCTTTGGTAGTCCACCACAGATACAAATTTGAAGTATAAATTTTACCCTAAAAATTCTAAGAAATAGGTCAGGATTACACATTTAATGAATCAACTTCAAGTTAACTCTGTAGTTAAGCCTGAAAATTCACTTTATTATGCAGCTTAGATTATCCGCAACTGCATTATCCTGTGTGACCTATCAGAGGTAAGGCAATGAGATAAAATTTCAGCATAATAGAGACACCTTACAGTTGAATGTTAACTGACGTTCATTGTGAAACACACAGAAAAAAAATTAAAATTTGAATATTAAATTGTCTTGCAAATGAGAGTCCAAACAACTAAATTTCTCTGAAATTAAAATCTAAATTGTATTGTCTCACTCTTGAGAGTTGAAATTTAATGAAAATAAGTAAGAACACCATTATTTGTAACCACTTATTTCCACTGAATTTCAAACCCTGAGGTAGAAATGGGTGGCTTATGGGATCTCTAATTTGGTCTATGTTTTGCCAACAGGAGAGAGTTCATTCAGGAAAGCCAATGATGTCTGAATCAAGGCATGCTCTTTTACAAATGTTAGTTTATAATAGCAGAAACAGTCAATAGGTCACATGAGGCTATTAAGCACTAACCTTAGGCATAACCCACCTGGAAAACAAATAAATTTATGTTCTTAGAGCACTTATCCCAGGCAAAATGTCTCCTGGAAAACAACACCTACAGTCTGTGAATATGTTTACATTGTGTTTTTTTTGTTGTTGCTGCTATTGTTTTGTAGAGTGTATCAGTCATTTTATTGAAGAAATTGGAGGACACACAAATTACCTTTTTTCTAGTCATTTTTCTTAAGCCAACTCATTTCTCAAGAGTGTATTTTTCAAATTTCCTATCTTGGATATAATTCTGTGTGTGGATGTTCTGGAAAGAGAGTAAAAGAAGTGGAATGGGAGATGCCATTATTTAGAAGACAATCCTCATATTTTTCAGTCTCATGCATTGATGTCACTCTTGGTGATGCCAGGTGTCCCCAAGTCTGAAATGTTTAATTTAACCAGGGAGTAATTTGTCCCCCATCATGTCAAAAAAGGAATAAGACCCTTGACATACTGAGGTCAGGAAGCTGATTTGAAGATTTTTATTTAATGGTGTACTTTTAATCCATCTTGCTCTTTTCAGTCCCTTTCCTCTCTCTCTTCTACCTTCAGCGCTACTGGTACCTCTAATTCCAGAGCCTTTTGATGCTTCCATAGCAAGTTTTCTTCCTTCTTGTTCCCTCCTAATTTACAAGTAGTTGGAGTTCATTCTTTTATTCTATTTTAAGTTGATTACCAAACATCTGCCTACTTTATAATTCTTACAATTTTCTTGGCCTTGCTCATCCAGTGTCATTTCTCTAGCATAGTTCTGCTTTGTTAATGTATACCTTTTCTTTTTATTATAATTATTTCTAAAGTGTTTTGGATATATACAAGTTAAACATCTGCATTTAAGCTTCCATGGATGTTATGGACTGAATTGCATCTTCCCAAAATTCATAGGTTGAAATCCTAACACTGATGTTACTATATTTGGATACAGGGCCTCTAAGGAGGCAATTATAGTGAAAAAAGATCCGAAGGGTAGACCTTAACCTAACAGGACTTGTGGCCTTATGAGTAGAGAAAGAGATACCAGGAGTGTGTGCACACGGACAGGAGGGTATATGAGCACACAGTAAGAAGGCAGCCATCCGCAAGTCAAGGAAAGAGGACGTACCCAAAACAAACCCTGTTTGCACCTTCATATTAGACTACCAGACTACAGAACTGTGAGAAAGAACATTTTTGGTTATTTAAATCACTCAGTCTTTGATATTTTGTTATGGCAGCCTTGACAGATTAATACAATGTGAATCATTAAATATCACTTTATATTTCTTAACAAATTTAACCATCTCACTCATGATTGTAACAAACAGATCATTCTCAGTCATAATTGAGGAATTTGCTTAGTCTGTTCAGGGTACTGTAAGTAATTTGGGAAACTAAAACATTTATAGAGTACACTTTTGAGTTTTGTCAACACTCATCAATTCTCAATGATCATTTATTAAGTCTGTATCCTCCCCTGAAAATATGCTGTTATTTGGCTTATTAATGTTCTTATTTATGTTCTGTGGCTTCTTTTGGGTCTTTAACAAGATAGTCCTACAATGTACTGTGCAACCTTTCTAAATTCGTTATATACCGATCAATCTCAGATGTCCTGCTCCGTTCCATAGACTGAAGTAGTGGATTAGGGCTCCCCTCCTGCCGCTCCCCAGAATCCTAATCTTTTTCTCTTTCTCTCTCTTTGTCATGGGACTCTAATCCCTTTCTTCTAACATTTTATCTGGTATGCTTCATTTTCTCACAGTCATTTACTACCTCTTCCTAGAACAGCTCTGCTAAAATGGTTAAGTCAGAGGTTACAAACTCAAAGTCTAAATTTTGAATTTCTTCTATAGATTTTATTCTATTTGTATTTTATTTTGGCCAATACAATGGTTTCCTATTTCAACCAAGGTTTTAAATTATAGATCTCAGTTCTCACTTGAAAAAATTGTAGATATGACAACACAGACTACTAAAATTTCTATTGGAGATTAGTAATACTACCTAATTTTATGTGAAGGATGAGTATTTTCTTTATAGAATGGATATGTGTATACCTACAGTCAGTCTGCTTCTCTCTTTATAATGCCCAATGTCATTCTTATATAAATTTGTTTTGACAAAGTAAGTTTTTGTTTCAAGAAGTAATAGAGTGACCACAAAGAGTTGTGCACGCTGGGCACCAAACAGCCCCAGAAGATGTAATTTACATAGGTCATCAAGTGGGTGACATTGCCCAGGTTTGTGTACTGGAAAGCTAGCACAATGATACAACTATACACAATGATCCTTAAACCTTGTTTTTCTCTCATAGTCTTCTTTTTCTCCAAACATAAATATTCATTACACAAAGAAACACAAAGTTCTGTTTACCTCTTAGAATGGAGATGGTAAAAGTATCAGGACAACAAAACAGAAGTTAATATCTCAACAAATTATCCTAACACAGTAGTATATAAGAAAGAACACTATTGGCCGGGTGCGGTGGCTCAAGCCTGTAATCCCAGCACTTTGGGAGGCCGAGACGGGCAGATCACGAGGTCAGGAGATCGAGACCATCCTGGCTAATATGGTGAAACCCCGTCTCTACTAAAAAATACGAAAAACTAGCCGGGCGAGGTGGCGGGCGCCTGTAGTCCCAACTACTTGGGAGGCTGAGGCAGGAGAATGGCATAAACCCGGGAGGCGGAGCTTGCAGTGAGCCAAGATCACGCCACTGCACTCCAGCCTGGGACAGAGCGAGACTCCGTCTCAAAAAAAAAAAAAAAAAAAAAAAAAATGATAACCCATAGGAATGAAATATTTAACACAAATGTCACTTAAGACTGAAAATACTTGTAAAATGTTAAGGCCTTTATGACATTTCCTTGACAGATAAGTATTCTGTTATGGACGAATGTTTGCATTCCCCTAATTCACATGTTAAAATCCTAATCCCCCATATAATGGGATTATATGGTGGGACCTTTGGATGGTAATTAGGCCATGAGGATGGAACCCTCATGAATGGGGTTAATGCCCATAAAAAGAGACCCCAGTGAACTCTCCAGCCTCTTTAGTTCATCTTGAAGATACAGAGACAAGTTGGCAGTCTGCAACACAGAACAGGGCCTTCACCAAAACTCAACCGGCTGGCAACTTGATCTCAGACTTCTAGGCTCCAGAACTTTGAGAAATTAATTACTGTTGTTCATAAGCCAGCCACCCAACAGTACTTTGCTATAGCAGCACTAATTGACTAAGATAGAGACTAAATAAAACATCAAACACTTTTGATTGCCATTGTAGTAAAGAGAACAGGACTGCAAACTGGAAGGTCAGAATTCTTAATCTTCCAAAGATGTATTTCCATTATCTATTAAAAAAGGAACTAAACTAAGTGATTATTCAGAACGTGTTTTATGTTTAGCTTCTTTGAATATAATAAGTACTACAAACTTTCAATTCCTAACTCCAGAAGAACATAACATTAACTAGTGAATGTTCTTTTATGGTTGTTTCTAAAAGAAGCTTTTAGTGGAATGATGTTTGTGCTCAGAGCAATCTTATACTGACTTATGTTACTTGTATTATCCTCATTTGTGATAGAAGAGGCTTTGGTTTGACTTGTTTTTTTATTATTATTATTTTTCTGGAAGTCACTGCAGATTTAATTTCCCTTTAAGCAGTAGACTAATCACACTCTCTCCTTCACCCCACAGCTTGAACAGATTGAGAGTTTTCATGGTGAAAACATTCAGTGCAGGTAGGGAAAGCCCAGGAGGCTCCAGGAAAAGAGTCCTAAATTTAGTAAGTAAGAGAGATATAACAGCAGTATAAGTTCTGCTGTTTGGCTTCCAGGAAAAATTCATTATGCATTCTCATATTCTCAGTTTCCCCCTCCTCTTCCCCCACCCATGCAATCTTGTTGCTATTTTTCTGAATTCTTATCCTTTCCGTATTCAGCGGACCCAGAAGAACAGAAAGCTGCTTGCTGCCATCCCTTCATCTAAGCCCTTCTTCCTCAGATTAATTCTTTATCTTTTGTTTCTCAGATCTGAAATATATTCTTTGCGAGAGCATTACATTTCTAAGATTTTTCAAGAACTCAATTAAAATCACAATTGGCCAGCATCTTAAAACACATTTTGATGCATTGTGTTTGGCAATTATCACTCAATTTGTCAATATTTATTGAGTACTCATTACAAAATCAGAGTAGCAGTCAAAGAATTTAAAAAACACTGTGAAACACAAGGTCAGCTATGATAAAATGTTAGCTGGAAAGGTATATCATTTTGATGAGAACCTAATAATCTTCTTGTTTTGGAACTGTATATTCTAGTGGAACTAATAGGAGGAATGAAACAAGCTATGGCAGAGAATCTATTCAAGGACTGAACTTACAAGTTCAGAGGATCTTTCTTCTCAGTGTTTATCTTCCTAGAATCTAAATGAAGGTCCATTTCATAATTTTTTTTTCTTTTACTATTGCCAGACTTCACACAAATTGAAAATATTTTATTTCAAAAATTAATGAAGCTATTCTTGATCAGACATTTCAACTTTTTTTTTTAATTTATTTAGACATGATTCTTAATTTTAAGAATAGTATGATTCCACACCAGTGTGGTTATATACCATTTGGGGGGAATGCTAATTGGTTATTATTTAATGGAAAAGCAAAAAATAGAAAAAAGAATAAATTTAATAACCATATCAAGACTTTATATTTCATGAATAATTGAATATGAAGCTGTGTATTTTGTATTTACAGTTTTTTTTATTGTTTTCTGGAGGTTGCATGCCACTGCTTTTAAGTCTTTTTTTTTACCCAGTTTTTCCAATCTAAACTCTTCCTTTTTCCCTCATTTTTTTGTTGTTGTTGTCCTATGTAATTGGCATCCATTTTTCTGCCAGCTTGTCTATGATTTCCCCACTGTTTTTAGGAAGCTTTTCATAAATACCAAGACCCACTGTAGTAATTGCCTCTTGCTGTTCGTTGTAATATTACTTATGTGCTGCACTGCTTAGCAAAAGTAGACTGTATTGTAGAAAGTTTCAGACAAGATGGTTTGTAATACGTGTTCAAGTTACTGCTCCTCCATTTAAAATTTTTGAAGCTATAGTTTTCCATTTCCAAAATGAATTGAAAATGTTTTATATCTCAGGGGTATATTGAGATTTAAATAGGGAAAAATGTAATATTACACAATATCTTAAGTGTGACTTGTCTTCAAAACTACTGTAGGCTCTCTGTAAATAGGGATTAAAGTCCCTGAAATTTTTTCCTAGTGCTTTGACTAAATCTTTGAACAATATAGGTATTCCATAAATGTATGTTGGTTAGTTGAATCCCAAATAGAGCTGTTTAAAATAATGCTGAATCTCTGTTAATAGTCAATATACTTTTCTTTCTAGTACATGTAATAAATAAATAGATGTTGATAGTCATTATATTTATTGCAGCACTATTTACAGTAGAAAAGACTTGGAACCAACCCAAATGCCCATCAGTGATAGACTGGATAAAGAAAAAGTGACATATATACACCATGGAATACTATGTAGCCATGAAAAAGAATGAGTTCATGTCCTTTGCAGGGACATAGATGGTGCTGGAAACCATCATTCTCAGCAAACTAACACAGGAACAGAAAACCAAACACCACATGTTCTCACTCATAAGCGGGAGTTGAACAAAGAGAACACATTGACACAGGGAGAGGAACATCACACACTGAGGCCTGTCAGGGGGTGGTATAGAAAGGAGAGGGAGAGCATTAGGACAAACACCTAATGCACGTGAGGCTTAAAACCTAGATGATGGGTTAATAGGTGCAGCAAACCACCATGGCACATGTATACCTGTGTAAAAAACCTGTACGTTAAGCACATGTATCCCAGAACTTAAAGAAAATAATTTGAAAAAACCATACAGCATACTGCTGTTTTGCTTTCGAGTGTTCCTTTAGAAAGTGCTGACCTCTGTAAAGACAGAGAGATAGATTTGCAGAAAGTTATTTGCTGTATTTTTTATGAACTAAAATTTTCTGTTTGCTTCATATCTTGGAAAGGCAGACAAAGATAATTTGAGGGAGAAAATCTGTCTTCAAGGGCACAGGAAATATTTAGTTGAAATATGTTTTCGTACTTTTATGTGAAATTCTCATTTGGTGCTACAAATATCACCTTTAAAAACATGAATTCCATTTATTTTGTATAATATAATTTCTTAAAAGATAATATTCTCCTCTTTTGCCTTTTTTCATGGAAGGCTGTTTCCAGAAATCTCAGATCAAATATGGCTCTTATATCATTGAATTTCCATAGAGCTAACTTATTTGGTCTAACTTGAATGGCCTTTAACACTACTTGTTTATTTTATTCTTGTCTTAATACATTTTATGGGCTTCAAGTGGGCAGATAAAGTGTTCTTTTCCTCTTGGTAGGTACAGTAGGCTGAATAATAGCTCCCCAAATTAATCCACATCCTAAATCTTGGACATGTGAATGCTAATTTGTATAACAACAAAGACTTTGTAGAAGTGATGAAGTTAAGGATCTTAAAATAGGAACATTATACTGGATTATCTGGATAGGCACTAAATACAATCACATTTATCCTTTACAAAGGGAAAGCAAAGGGAGGTTTGACTATAGAGAAGAAGAAAAGGTCATGTGATCAGGAAAACAGATTCGCGTGATGCAGCGACAGGTCAAGGGATGCTGACTACCAGAAGCTCCTGGAGACATGGAATGGAATTCCCTCCAAAGCCTCCAGAGGAAGCTCGACCCATCTGAAACATTCATTTTGGTCCAGAAGTACTGACTTTTGGCCTTCAGAACTGGAAGAGAATAAATTATTGTTGTTTTATGCCACTAGGTTTATGATAGCATTTTTATAGTAGCAATAGGAGACTAAGATAATGGACAAGGTCTTTTTTTCTGTCTCAGTAGATGAATGCTTGATGTTCCTTAGAGTTTTATTTTGTGCCCCCCCCCCTTTTTTTTTTTCTCTCCTCTTCTCTCCTTACTTACACCACATGTTTTCCCTGGATAATATCATAATCCTTTAATTTCAAATTATATCCATGCCAGATTATTTACAAATGAATCTTTAGACCTGATTTCTCTCTTGGGCTCTGGATGCTTACATCCAGCAAGTTAGAAAATCTGCTTTTGGAAATCAGTAAAGCACCACAAAAAATTAACATGCTAAAAAGGGAATGAGTTATGCATAGCAACATTCTTCTTCTGAATCCCATATCTCAGTAATTAACACCAATATCCAACCAGTAACCCAAGCCAGGAACCTCAGAGTCAGACTTGAGTTTGTTTTTTCTCACCCACTGTGTCTCTATAGCCTCTAAATTTTTAGATGATAGCACCAAACATTTTTCCAATATATTCACTTCCAAAACGTCATGTCACAAGTTTTGTTTAGGCCACTATTAAATCTTACCTTAAACGGCCTCCCAACTTTGCTTCCAGTATTGTACACTCCAAACATGACTCCATGAAGTCAGAGGAATATTTCTATAATGCAAATTTGCTTATTCCATTCCCTTAATTAAAACCATGACATGATGTCCCATTGTCCTTAAGATGAAGTACAAATTATTTAAGGATCTCTACAAACCCCTTGGGTATCTGAGTGCAAATGATATCTTGAGACATAATTTCACATCTCCACTTCAAAACCTTACTCTCTAGTCATATTACATTTTTATTAGAAACAGCAATGTTCTTTTATGCCTCTAGAACATGGCTTATGCTACTCTCTGTGCTGGAATGTTCTTCATGTTTCCCCATTCAACCAGCAACTCAGTCTTCAGATTTCAGTGAAACTCAGATTTCCTCTGTGAAAACTTCCCTGACATCTTACAGGATAGATAAGCAGTCTCCATCATGTGTTCACACACATATGTGTTTTATATTTCCTATGGTAGCTGTCCTCAGAGTTTATTTTATTCTGATTGTATACTTGTCTGTTTCTCCTGACACACTATAAGAACCATAAAGGCAAGGGCCACATCTGTAACCTCACCCCTTGTGATCAATTAATATATATTTGGTGAATAAAAGACTATGGGTAGAAAACAAACTTTAAGGCTGCAGGAATACATGCAACATTTATATATTTCTCTGGACTTTAATACTATATTTGCTCATAGAAATTTACTTCAGATAGTAAAAACACCAAGGGCTGAACATCTGACCTCAACACTATTTTCATTTTAAGAGTATATTATAATAATATAACAGACAACTTTAGTGCAAAATGACAGCCAGTATGGTAGATTTTCTTTCCCATTAAATTGTCTGTAACACACACTTTTTAACTTTGCCCTCCACTCACTGTCTGAGGTAAATGAAACTCAAACTTACATGCATCAGGTCTACAAAACCTCACATGATCATCAAGTGATGTTATCTGCCTGACAGCATTTTGATTTCACAGGTTTACTTTCTTAGTCCATGTTTATTTATACAATTACTTGAATTTTTATTGTATTTTGCCTTTGTTACTCCATAAAAATTTCATTGAAAAATGAACATAACAATGCTAGCACTCATAGCTAAGTATTACAGGCTCAGTGCCTTTTCTCAGGACAGAAAGCCATGTCTTTCAGAAGAAGGGGGACATGTAGCTGAGTGTGACTCTTGTTTGATAGAAGCCAGTTATAGCATCCTCTATGAAAAATAATAGTTTGGGCATAGTCATGTGACTCAAGTGCATCCGTGAATTGTGATAAGAAGTCTTCTGAAGAACGTATGGGGAAGTTCACATTCTTCTTAAGAAATGGACGTAAGGTGCGGGCATTTCTTTTTAGTTCCATTTGGGACATTTTTTTTTTCTAAAAGGCAATATTGGACGCAACTGCTGCAGCCATCTTGTGACTCAGAGGTGCCAAGAAAATCACACATGGGCCCACAGAGAGCCATAACTTTACTGAGCTCTGAATTTTTTAAAAAACAAGTATTGGATGTGCCCTACTTCAAATTTCTTATATAATCAGACAAAATGTCTCCTAATTCTTTATGCCTCTTTTTATCAGTGTTTCTTCTGTTTCTAAAGATGGTACCCATACATATATTGTAACTTAAAGATAGAAATTACTAGGCATGATAAAACCTGTGAAAACTTAAATCCTAAATTTAAGATTCTAACTGAGCTTAGTCTATCAACTATGTATTCAAATATAAAGAAAAAGAATCACATTCAAGACCATGTGTGAAATGGTAAAATGATAATATAGTTTGCATTAAAAATCCAAAGTGTAATTAGGAATTTTGTATCACTTTTCACTTTATTGCGAATGAAAACTGTTTTGTAATAAATAAACCTGACTTTTTAAATTTCTATGCCTTCTACTTTTATGTGTGTGTGTGTGTGTGTGCGCGCGTGCATGTCTGTGTATACTTATTTGCAAATGTGTAACTGTGTAAAAGTCTAATCAAATAATAAATTTACTTGATTTATAAATATATATTTTTACATATAATTTTTATTCTGTGTAGCTAATGATGTTTAAGAGTGAATACAATTGTGATCCCATGTGCTCTTAATTTTCCATCATCATTTCTCCAATGTTTTATGAAATTCTTCAAGTAGTAATTTTTGTTCTTCAGATAACCTGATATAAGCTTACTAAACACAACAAAATTGTGTTCCTCAGTCATCGCTGGGTACATAATTTATTCTGGATAATTTTGTTATTCCTGAATAAAGCAAGGCAGTCTTTTTTCTCTATAATGTGGTCAAGATATGTAGGCTCCTAATATCAAATAAAAAAGTAAAAAGAAGTACTACTTTTTTTTTTTTTTTTAAACCAGGTCAACATATTCAGGACATAAACACTGCAATCAGCACAAAAGTTCCTTAAGTCATTTATTAAATCTGTGACTTTCAAATCCCTATCCACTTTTTTGAAAAGTACTTTTCACCGAATAACTTTATTATTGTTTGGGGGGTTTTGTTTTTGTTTTTTTTCCAGTACTAAAACCATGATCCATTTTACTCCTTAACTTGTGAGAAGAAAAGTTTATGTGTTTTTCCTTCTTACTTGGTTTCATGTCTATCGTTTAATAAGACCAAAAGTGAAGGCACCTCATTCATCTTACTCCCCTCAGGTATATTCTGCTTCACAGGGCTGAAAGTCTGCTTGTCTGATTTTCCTTTGGGGATCTTACTGCACTAATGAGCACTGAGGTGTAATTCGTTGGAAGAAGTTTTGCAGGTGGAGGCTGTTTGTTACTTAGGGTGAAAATGAACATACTCTACCAGCGCAAAATGATTTATTACAACTTTTTGCAATACCAGCAAAATGATTCATACTTGCCAAGTTTTGCTTTATGCGCAAAACTTTATATTTTAACAGAAGTCACTATATTCTTGATATTAATTATGGTAGTATTTCCAAATAATATAACTTCCAAACAATGTTTGGGTGCTACTTAGAAAAACTTTCCTCGAGGCAACATGCCAGAAGTATAAATCTTTTGGTAGAAGTCTTGTTAAAGAAAATAAAAATTTACAGTCATATTTTTAAATATTCGAGACTGCCACATTATAATCCTATCTACTAAAAAGATCAATCTACTTAAAAATATGAGTGTATATTCAAGGGCTTTCTATTAATGCAAAATTACTCAAACTGCCTTTACTTCCATAGAAATGATGTGATCTCGCGTGACATGACGTAGTCTGTTCATCATTTAGTTTTACATACACACAATATTTTGAACTAAATATTCCTATATAAATATAGGATTTCAATTTTAGTTCCTTTGATTTTGGATTGGTCTTCATATATTTTATGTTTGAAATATTTATCTAGACAATTGTAGAGCCCTCTCTTATATATGATAGCATATATCATCTCATTATTTCTGTAAACCATATAATAAAGACGTCAGTGGTAAAAAGAACTCAGGATACCTCTTTTTTATTTTTTTATTTTTATTTTTACTTTTTTTTTTGAGATGAAGTCTCGCTCTGCCATCCAGGTTGGGGTACAGTAGTGCTATCTCAGCTCACTGCAACCTCCGCTCCCCTGATTTAAGCGACTCTCCTGCCTCAGCTTACTGAGTAGCTGGAATTACAGTCAGGTGCCACCTCACCTGGCTAATTTTTGTATTTTTAGTAGAGACGGGGGTTTCACCATGTTGGCCAGGCTGCTTGCGAACTCCTGACCTCAGGCGATCCACCCACCTTGGCCTCCTAAAGTGCTGGGATTGCAGGCGTGAGCCACCGTGCCTGGTCCCCAGGATACCATTTTAAAGAAAACTGGATATTATTATTTCCTGAACAGCTTAGCAGGGCCAGTGTTATCATTTTTTACCTTTATTTCTGTCACTATAATTTGTCAGAAGGAAACTTCCAAGAAACGTTACTAACATTCTGTCTTCTGCATTGGATAAAATTGTATCAGCTGAAGGGTTATAAGAGTCTACTCTCTTTCAGTACCTCAAATGTATAGTTCAGCCATGAGGAAGAATCTCTTCATAATAAGATCTTTGACTGGCATGAGCTTTTGTACTCAGGATAATTCTGAAGCGTTTTCTGGAGTGGTTTGCAAACATGGCTTTACAGACTCACTGAATTAGAATCACAGTTTTCACATCCCCTACTCTGGGGTGCAGCCTGTCTAGTATCAGACTAAAGACCTACATTAGGCAATTTTAGTCTAGCAAGACATAGAAGGCATTGGAGTGACTGG
The DNA here is from genome assembly GCF_047675955.1 of Chlorocebus sabaeus. Classification (NCBI taxonomy): domain Eukaryota; kingdom Metazoa; phylum Chordata; class Mammalia; order Primates; family Cercopithecidae; genus Chlorocebus; species Chlorocebus sabaeus. Next base: position 21,586,796 of record NC_132930.1, on the reverse strand, counting down.
CTCACTACTGTCAACAATGGTGGTGATGGTATTGTCTGTGTTAGGGACCAGAGTCTCAGTTGGACATCACTAAAGCCTGGTGATAGTCCCAGTTTTGACATTGACTAGCTTTGAGACCTTGGCACTTGCTCTATTTCCCAGGGCTTCAGCTTCTGACATGTATAATTAGGAAACTGGACTAGATGACTTTCAATACCCTGACAGGAAATTTCATGACCCTTCAATATCCTTTGCTGTATGAAAAGATATCCGGGTATGAATGTCTTTGCATCTACTTACAGGTTGTAAAGAAACATTTGTTTTGGTTGCCTTCTTGCCCCCATATAGATTTTTAATCATAAGAAAACCAACATAATTGACACAATACTTAGATTAGATGAATAAATATAATTATTATGAAGGTTCTGGGGGAGAATCAGTTCCATCTCTCTCCCCTATCTTTTGGTGGCAACCAGCAACCCTTAGCACTCCTTGAATGTAGATTTAACACTCCAATCTCTGTCTCTGTCTTCACATGTTCCTCCTACATCTCTGTGTTCAAATTTCCCTGTTATAAGGGCACCAGTCATGTAGCATTAGGGCTCATGCTAAGGACTTAATTTAACTTAGTTAAATCTGCAAAGATCCTACTTTCGGGTACGGTCACAGTCACAGGTACTGGGGCTTAGGGATATAATATATATATAGGGGGTTTATAATTCAACACATCATGCTCTTTTCATAAGTTGAACATTTTCTTCCACAAAAATAGTAAAAATTAATTTGACCTCTATTTCCAAACTTTCAGCATTTAAGTTAATATTTGTATCACTGAAGTGTGCCATATATTTTTCTAAACAATTAACCCCTACTAGCTCATTAAATTTCCAGCACAAGTTTAAGCAGCAGAGATTTTAATCCTTTCCTTTCTCTCCTTTCTTCTCACTCTGCCACACCAGTATGTTTCCAATCTGTCCTCCAGATCTTCCTCTGTGTTGCCTCTGTATACATTCTAGACATCCTTCCTCATTGCTCAAAAGGCATACAAGTGATATTATTTTCTACTTGTCATGATTTCAAAAATAAAACTTGCAGACTGGGCGTGGTGTCTGGCGCCTGCAATCCCAGCACTTTAGGAGGCCGAGGCGAGCGGATCACTTGAGGATAAGAGTTTGAGACGAACCTGGCCAACATGGCAAAACCCTGACTCTACTAAAAATACAACAATTAGCATGGCATGGAGGCTCACGCCTGTAGTCCCAGCTACTCGGGTGGCTAAGGCAAGAGAATAACTTAACTTGAGGCTGGCAGGCGGAGGTTGCGGTGAGCCGAGATCACACCACTGCCTTCCAGTCCGCGCAACAGAGCAAGACTCCATCTCAAAAACAAACAAACAAACAAATAAATAAATAAATAAATAAATAAATAAATAAATAAAATCTTCCAAATTAGCCTGCTCAAATGCATATGAATGGTTATGAGTGTATGAGTTGTCCTTTCTAGGCCTGATTTTTAAAAGTTGAGGCTTTAGAAAGAAAAATATATGTATCATCTAACTACAAGGTCTAGTAATTATTTTAATGGAAATTTATAGGCTTGAATTCTAAAGAGTTTGATGATGAATCTGTGCTCTGCCACAAAGTAGCTGGCACACTGAGTTTCTTTTAATTTCTGTAAAGTAGGGATATACAGACAGTAGACTAACCTTATCATTTCACAGATGAGAAACCCGAGCTAAATGAAGGTTGAGTAACTCACTCCAGGCCACATATTCATAAATAAAAATAGTCCCAAGCCTGCATTGGAATAGACTTTATGAAGCTACTTATAGTAATTAAATGAGATAATACGTTGTCCCATAGAACTTCTTCACATTTTCCTGCTTCTTTAAAATGCGACTGCTTGGCAATGAAAAGGCTCATTTCAGTTATTAGTCACGTTACTGTTTTTCCTAAAGAACCCTTGTTATTGCAAATCAAAGTACAACATTATGCCCTCTTACCTTTGATTAATTCTCATAACCCCAGGCCAGAACTAAACCCAAATTAATAATGAAAAAATAAATGAATGAACTAGTCATTAAAAAAATGTTTAATAATGCAACAAACGTATCTGTAATATGCTTGTATTTCTTTTTCTGTGTTACATATATTTAAAAATATTTATGACTGTCTTAGTTCATGCTTCCATAACAAAATATGGTAGCCTGGGTGACTTGAACAACAGTGATATTTCTCATGGTTTTGGAGCCTGGGAAGTCCTGGGGTGCTCACTAGTTCCGTGTCTGATGAGGGTTCTCTTTCTGGCTTGTAGGTGGTTGCCTCGTTGCTGTGTCCTCACACACATTTTCTTGGTACATGTATACGAACAGAGAGAACCCTTGTATTCTTCTGATAAGGCCTCCAATTATATAGGTTTAGTACTCTACCCTTATGACCTTATTTAATTACCTTCTAAAAGATACATATCTAAAAACAGTCATATTGGGAGTTAGGGCTTCAACATGTGAATTCTGGGCTAACACAATTCCATCCTTTGACTTACTCTTACCTATTTCACTTAAAACTATTTATTTTTAGATAATATTAGACAGACAGCAGAAAAACTATGAAACAATTTAAAACGTATCATAATGAATGAATCCTAACTTTAAATTTTACAGTGAATCTTATTCTATAATGATTAAAGCATCAGACTATTTTAGCTTGCCTATGGATATCTGTACTTAGATTTGAATTTTCTTGTAACATTAGGTAGAGATTGTTTTTACTATAGACAGAAAAACTATAAAAACTGTTGGCATAATCTTATTGTAATTAAATTCCCATTTTTAGAAAGTCTAGTGTTTGAACTGAAATTTTTCCATTTCCATAAAACGTAATATGCAGAATCTTATTATCAGTGTTACTACTCGAATGTTAAAAAGCTCAGACTGTGAAAACATGGTTATATAGTCAATTTCTGTTTAAACATAGAGCTTTAATAGAGGTATCAAATATGCTATTTACTACATTAATACTTTTGCAAGTATTCTTCAAAGAAGGCTTTTACCTTCCTTTTTTACCATGGTCTTAAAAACAATTATAGAAGAGCTCCCTCAATTTTTAGATCAAAACTCATTGCCAGTAAGTCAATTATCCTGCTCAAGTTATGCTTTGAAAGGGAGGCACTATGCTTAGGGTGTTTCAAGGAGGAATGTTATATCAGTTTTAAAAGCTTCAGGGCATCCCTCACAGTATGAGCTGGTTATATATTCCAGGCATCAGAGGGCCACGGGATACATACACTTTCTCCCATTTTCTATACCTGTACCTCGTCACTTCAGCATCTTCAGTAGGATGGAAAATACCAATTTTAAGGCCAAAAATATGTGGCTCTTTGAATGCTTTCTTTTCTTGGTACAGTTAGCAGCCAGTAACATATTGTCCCTCTTATATATAAAGACATTATCTCATTATCTATACTTGTCTACTAACAAGGCTTTATCGTTAGGATTTTGTATTATTTAGGAGTGATAAAATTACTTGTACCAACCTAAATTTTTTTTTTTTTTTGGTATACACTTATGTGTACCTAACTGTATGTATGTGTGCTACAGAGAAAGGGAGAGAGTAGGGGATGTGGGGTGGTTAGGGGGAGAGATAGATAGATAGATAGATAGATAGATAGATAGATAGATAGATACATACATACATACATACATACATACATACAGAGATAGACACATCAAAGAGAGAGAGAGAGATTATTATTTCTTTATGTTCCAATTACCATGTTAGATTCTGAGAACTCCAAGACAAACTGGTTCTTCCTTGCTAAAAGTCCATCCTCTGGTAGGGAAGACAAAGATGACCTTGAAGCTGTTAAAATATTAGTTCTGTGTGGATTTGTCTAACATAACAGAATAATTTAATATGCTTTAGGAGCACAGAGAAATACATAATAAATTCCACTCTATGGCTCAAAAAAGAAAGCCAGGAAGAGCTTCACAGCAAAGGTAAATGTGAAGAAAAAAATTAACTTTACCCAAAGAGACATCTTTTGTCCTGATCCCTGATTCTTAGAAGGTGACTTCTAAACCCTTCAAATTTCCCAAGTTATAAATGTGTCTTTGTTATTCATGGTGAACTCTCAGACCATGTTATAGAAAAACTGTATTCAATGACACTTGTCAAAGCATGGTAAAAAAGACTTTTTAAAGGACTCTCTGGTTAGACATAGGGACCATGGCAACGCAATTTTGCAGTGGGTGAGAAAGATTAGGCTCAACCCCAAATACATGATAGGCAAGTGGCAAATTACATTTACAGAGCATGGTGAGGGTTGGTGGAGGGAAAATTACTAAGAGAACTGCTTAGAAGTAAAAAATATTATGGCTAAACCCGCCTAAAGGAATTTTTGCTGAAGATAGATCTGGGTAATTAGACATCATCACGGGATAGTGGAAGATGAGGAACACAATCAACTATCAAGAGTGATCAAATATCAAAGGTAGGAGGTTCTTACTGAACTGATTTAGCAAAGTTTCTTGTTAAAACTGGATTACAAGGAAGTACAAGATGAGGATGAAGAAGTTTCAGGAGCTTGACTAAAGTTTGGCCAAGCAAAGAATCATTGTCAACCACACCTAATAATTTTCTTTTCCAACTTTCTTGAAGTTACATTGACAAATGAAAATTATATATATATCTGAGGTGCACAAAGCAATGATTTAATGGATATATAAATTAATATTTCCATCACCTCATCTTGTTACCTTTTTTTTTGTCATGAGAATACTTGAGAACTACTCTTTTAGCAAATTTCAAGTACAAAAGTTGTGTCAGTAAAGCCAACCATGTGATTGAAGGGTTGGAATTTTGGTCACCCATATTGCTGATAATTTAATCAACTGTGCCTATTTAATGAAGTCCCAATAAAAACTAAGAAGATGAAAGTTCAAAAGAGCTTCCTGGTTTGGCAATACTTCATGCAAATTGTCATGAAACAACCTTTGCAAAAATATGACAGTAAGAGAAACCTGACATGACTGACTCCATCTTGCTTCTAGCTACACACACTGGCTGTCTTTACTTATTCCTGGGCTTAGTCCAAACTAACTTTGGGAGAAATTTGGTTTGTAGTTTACATGATAATAGTCCTTCCCCCAAACTAAACTGTTCTTGTAAAACTAATTAAATACTACCAAATTAGAAGGGTGAAAGTGATTTGAATTCTAAATAATTACCGGGCATTATTCCAGAAGTCATAAGATTTGCAACATTCCCAATTACTCTCGCAGTAACATCACTATTGGAGAACCTAGGATGGGCCTTTTGAGGTCTTGTCTGGTTTTTCCATCTCTATCAACTGGATGGGCCCACCTGGACCCACCAATCAGTCTTGTAGTCCCCACTCGAGAACAGCACAAGAAGGACAGCTTTGATTTCCTATGATTTCTTCTCCAACCCAACCATTCATCATGCTCCCTATTCTAATAATCCCCTGCGCATGAAACTATCTTGGAAAAAACCCTAACCCCAAGTCTTTGGGGAGATTGATTTGAGTAATAACTCCATCTCTTGTGTGGTGTGGTCAGTCTCATGTCAAATAAACTCTTTCTTTACCGCAATGCCATGTTCTTGCTGAAATGATTTTGTTTGTGCAGTGCACAGGAAGAACCCATTGGGTGGCCATAGTCACAAAAAGATGAGAAGGGGTAAGTGTCCCTGAGGACATAGATCCCTTTTTAGTTTACTTCCCAGATTTCACCCTATATGTCTCTTTATTTGGCTGGCATGAAATTGTGTCTTTTTGTTATTAAAAAATAACAAAACCTGCTATTGTATATATAAGCTTTTCTGAGTTTCTTGAGTTGTTCTAGTGAATTGTTGAACTTGAGGGTAGCTATAGGAATAAGCCTGATTTTTTAATCAGTTGATACAAATTAGGGTGACCTTGGGGAAACCCAAAACTTTCAGATTCTGTGTAACATGAGGGCAGTCTTGTGGAGACCACTCCTACACTGTGCAATTTGCCTACTTCATTATAGCAGCATTATTTAAATTAGTGTTGACAAACTTGTGGATTTGGGTAGCTAGATGGATATTTGCATAGAGAATGAAGAATCCTCCTACGGTGTAATTCACCCTAAGACTGAAATACCAAACTTAGATTGTTAGTGGGAAGGGGTGTGCTCAGAGTGGGCATTCTGTTTTACATTTAATTATTATTTTTCCCTTCTCAGACCCATCTTTATTCTCACTTGAGTCATATGTAAACTGAAGGGAAAAAATAGAGGCATAACAAATTAAAATCATGAGACATAGTTCAGTGAAAACTATATTAGGCTGCTGAGGCACAAATAGCACTGCCTCAGGGCTATTTGGGGCAAGTAACTTCGATTAACTCTCTTACTCATTTTGATCTCTTGCTATGCCTTTTAGTATTGTGTAACTTACAAAATTAAAAGCTAAATTTTATGACTTCCTTGCAAGTAAGAGTTTGAATATTATTGCCATATAACTGTTTAGGGCTTGATTTGGAAAAGAATGCAATGAGCAGAAGGCATGGGCCACCCATCACCAGAAATTGAACATAGTATTATTTCCAGAAGTTGTATTGTGACTTCCCCATTTTTTAGATCATACCAAGATAGTTACTCTGGAGCCAGTCACTGTAGTGGTGACTTCCATTTTCCACAGGTAACATAATGATCCTGTAGTACAGGACACTCCTTTGGCGTGCTCGTGTGAGGTAAGCTTCTAGAAGCCATTCCTGGAAGCTTAAATAGGTTTGTATGATTAGGAAAAATGAGTCTTCAAGGCAATTTTAACCCACTGCTTAACCTAGTTATATTCAGTTCAGCAAGTAAACCCCAACTGATAAACTATGATCACCTTTTAAGAGAAGATATACAAAAATTAAAGGGAGACATCAAGTTCCTTAACTAATGTACTCTACCTGGAAAATTGTTAGAAATATAAATTTTCAGGTCCAACCATAGATCTACTGGAATCAAAATCTGCATATATATACTGTACATATATATAATCTACATATATATCTGCAGAATCTGCATATATATCTTCTAGATAGCATACTATATTATATATATACACATATATATTATATATATTTATACTCTGATAGACTACATATTTGTATATATTTATACATTCTAGCAGAAGAAAAGTAAAACAAATACATTTAGTGACAACTACTAAGGAGAAAATACAACAAGATGATATGTTACAAAGTAATTCTGGCAGGTCCTGCTACTTTAAATAAATTAATAGACAGGGTAGGCTCTGAGAGGTTCTAACATTCGAACTGAGACGGGGTTGGTGATAAGGATCCAGGCATGAACAACCTGGAGAATATTTTACACAGAAGCTCTGTCAACTGCAAAGGCTCTGAGACAGAAATGGTTTGACATGTTCAGATAATAGAGAAACTATTGTGACTTGAATATGGTGAGTAAAATAAAGGGAAAAGATAGGAAAAGGTAAGCATGAACCTGATATACAGGCCTGTCTCTGACATAAAAACAAAACAAAACAAAACAAAAAAAACATTGATTTATACTGACTGCAACTAGAAGAACTATTAGTGTATTTTAATCAAACAAGTAGTATGATGTGATGTATCTTTTAAAAAGACAAATTGTAGAGAAGAGATAATAGGATTGAATAAAGAGAGGAGTTTATTTTATTACACGTGCAAGAGACAAAAGTAGCTTGGATTAAGGTAGCAGTAGTCAAGATGGGGAGAAATGAAAATATTAACCACTTTACATATTATTTCAACAGGACATGGAAATGATTCTGATAATCCTGAAATGAACACAGGAATGGAAAAGGTTTGGTTGCAGGACTATTACAAACTCTGTTTTTGTACATTCTGCGAAACTAGATTGAGATATCTCTTAGATATAAAAATAAAAAAAGCAGATAGATCACATAAAATGAGGCTAAAGTTCAGAAGAAATGTTAGAGTTACAGCTGAAACTGGTTGATCATCTGTACTGGTGTTAAAAGCAAGAGGCTCGGTAAAAACTTTCTAAAAAAAATATGTGTAGAGAGATGATTGAAAAATACGTATAGAGATGATTGGCGTTAAGAGCCAATTGTTGGAGTTTCTCTTGTATCCCCAGAATAAGTAGAAAAAAAAGGGACAATGGCAATGGAAACTAAGAAGAAAAATCAGTGAAATTAGAGGAAAAGAAGACATGTATAGGCTGGGCATGGTGGCTTATACTTTTTCAGGTTGAGGCAGAATTGCTTGAGTCCAGGAGTTCAAGACTAGCCTGGGCAACATAGCAAGATGCCTTCTCTACAAAACATTTAAAAAATTACCCAAGCGTTGTGGCACATGCCTGTAGTCCCAGTGACTCAGGAGGCTGAATTACTTGGACCCAGGAGTATGAAGCTGCAGTGAGCCATAATTGTGCTACCGCACTCCACCCTGAGTGACAGAACAAGACTCTGTCTTTAAAAAAAAAAAAAAAAAAAAAAAAAAAAAAAGACATGCTTTTGGTACAATATCACCTTATTACTTTACAAAATATTACAAGAACAGACCGGTAGGAATGGAATCTACATAAAAAGTGGGAAGACGGAAACACTAGCATCACATCCAAACAAATATGGTGAAAGTTGTACTAAGAAGGGGACCGGAGGAATGGGGCAGTAATTCAGTAATTGAAGCAAGATGGAAGTTTAAAATTCAGGCTTTCATTTAGTATTATTTTGTCTAATAAGATATAAGAAGGGATGTTTGCATGCCAGAAGATTATTATTGTGATAAGGAGAATACATACATTTGCAAAGCAAAGTCTCTGACAATTTACAGGGAATGCGATCCAGAAACTAAGAAGAGAATCTTTTTTTTTGATAGAGCAAAACTTCTTGTTTTTAATAGAAAGGAACATTGAAAGCAAGTATAGAAAGAAGTAGGTTTTTAAGCATAGTTATAGGAATATAAGTCATTTCCTATTTTTTCATCTGTCTTATGAAGAGAGTTAAATACCAGGAGTTTTAGGATAGCCATGTAGTCTTGCTCTTCCTGTGGTAACTAAAGTAAACCAAAAAGTAAATCATGATGGGATTGGTTCTGTTAGTCTTTTGTAAGAAGGTGGCCCAGAATTTCAAGTTTGAGTACAGAATACTTATTTAATAATTATTGACATTTAGGCAACAATTATCTAGTGATTGTATGGCAAGCCTGAGTTTAATAGTTTTATCTGAATCTAGATTTAGCCCAATGACTAAGTTTTGGTAAATAAGATTGCAATGACTTCTGACACAAACTGCCTAGAGTTGGACCAAACCTCAGAAGTTAAGAGCATAGTTCTCTACAATATTTGTCTCATCTTACTTCAGATACTAAACACTAATTTAGGGGCCCAGCTTGTGAACAAATTTGGAGGTTTTCAATGTCCACTCAGGTTCAAATAATTGCTAGAATGACTCATAAAACTCAGGTCAGTACTGAACTTATGGTTAAAATTGTATTACAAAATATACAACAAAATGAGTGACATGTAGACTACCGCCAGAGAAGCTCAACCATGTTAAGTGTCCAGAGTTTTTATTGGGGTTTCATTGTTTAGGCCTTATGAATCTAAATATTGTCCATGTGGATTGATTCTATTTCCAGTCCTCTTTCCTCTCCAGTGTTTGGGCTGATATCATGGATGAAAGCCTCATAATCACATGATTGATCTTTCTCTCATGGACAACCCTCATCTGTGTCATCTTATTAGCATAAACAATGAAGGGCCCTCCCTCAGACATTAACATAAACTATCAGGTTTGCTCCCAGGGGCACACACTGCTTGTCACTTAGAAAATTCCAAAGATTTAGAGACGAGTTTCCAGAAACCAAGGCAAAGACCAGCCAAATTCTCTGTTTCAAAGGTTTAGTGGCTACTTCTCAGGAACCAGGATAAAGATGGGCCAAATTCTTTATTATGCAAAGATGTAATTAAAAATGTGGGTCTGATTCTCTAGAAAATCAATGTAAAAGGAGCTAATTTGACTGTGAAGAAAACCCATGTGTCCTTCTATTGTTTTGTGCTTTTTTTTTTTTCTTTTTGACTTTCATCATCTACATGCTGTCTAGAGCTTGAACATCCATCTTAGATCATAAGTTGACCTTGAAGATGAATGCTACACTCTAATACAGGACTTGGTAAACCATAGCTTATGAGCTAAATCCAGTCAATCACCTGTTTTTGTATAAAGTTTTATTTGTATGGATTTGCAGTCAGATAGATAGATAGATAGATAGATAGATAGATAGATAGATACATACATACATACATACATACATACATGCATATATGTATGTATTTTTTTCCCTGTTGCCTAAGGCTACGTTTGGCTATAAAGCAGAGTTGACTTTTTGTGTCAGAGGAAGAGTTGAGTGGTTATGATGGAGAATATATGTCTTGGGCATATTAAAATATTTTCTATCTAGTTTCTTAAGTTTTCCTACCACTATCTAGAATGATAAAAAAGAAAAGAGAATGTCTATCTCTTTGGTAATCATAGAACTTTACACCAGTTCTAGACAACTTACCTCCCAGCTTCTTTCAGGTGACACAGAAATACTCTTCAACCCTGTTTAAGACAGTGTTTTGTATGTATGTATTTAGATATATGCAGCCAAGTTTTGTCATTAGTGATATATCTGTTAGGTAGCAGAATTGATACCTAATATTTAAAAAGTACTTTACATTAAAAACTAATACATTTATATGTTTACTATGTGAATATTTTGCCATATGTCATTTATTTTCCTCTTAGAGAGGTTTAGGAACTTTTTTGAAAATTGATGTCAAAGCCTCATTTTGTTAGCACTCATCAGAAAAGTGCTAATTGGAAAGAAAAAAAAAGAGAATTTTAAGATGATTATTAATATCCTTCCTCTTCCTCTAACGTAATTTTCTTAATTTTCAATGAGCCAACATTTGCTATGAGCTAAAATCTTCTGAGAATATAGTCATTACTGTAAATATCCCGCAGCAAGATATACGTTCTACTAATTGCCGTATGTCAAAATTTCAATCTCCCCACTTAGTAAAAATTTACCAGTTTATTTTTCTGTACTCAATGTTGATGATAATATTTCTTACAAAAATAGTATGTGTACATTTAATAGAATATTCAGTACAAAATTGGTGGAGTTTTCTAACATTTGATATAAAATGTTATTAACATCTGGAAGGCTCTTTATTGACATTAAATAAATGCTACATTAAGTTTTAGTGTTTTATATCTTACAGTAGATCAAATAACATCCCAATCTATATCAGGCAAATGCCGTGGTTATAAGAATTTACAGTAGTACCTTAGCCTAGTTCCATAATTACACATTTATTTAACCAATTAAGCATGAAAGTGGCATTATTGTCAAAGATATGATATATGACCTGAACATAATTTGGTTAATGAGGAACAAGAAATGCCTGCTAAGTAGGGCAGGTATTCTGTTAGCAGAGACTGCTAATTGCCTCTGACATATGTCAGATTGAATGGCCTTATGTAAAAAAAAAAAAAAAAATGCTGAGTGGAGAAATCATATTGAAAATAGACCTCACCTTTTTATTTATAAAGTGTTTATAAACATTTAGTTCTATGAAGTTAAAAAAAAAAAAAAGTTTTCTGTAGACCGTAGTTGCAGGCATTGTGCAAATTCTGCTGTGTACTCAGTCAATGATAAATAACTACTGCCATTTCGAGGTTTTGTCTGTTATAGACTTCTAGAGAAAAATCTTTACTCCCAATTTCTAATTATCCAGGCTCCCAAATGTATCCACCCACAAAATCCCTTGGCTTAATCTGAAGCCAAGTCTTAACTCATAGCATCCATTTAACTCCTTCAATTCTTTCTCTTTTCTTGTAAATAACAAAGACAGTCAACATTTTCTCTGAGGATAGGAAAAATCTGAAAGGTAACAGATTTTTAAAAGTCTATTGTAGGATTTCAGTGAAGTTGCATACTGCTGGTAGACAAAGAATTAACATAAATTTAAGCAAGTCTAGGGAATATGGCATGGTGTTTGAAGGTGATATCTGCTAGGAAATACGAAACACCAGGGAAAAAAGAAGACTCTGAAATACAAGTTATTTATCTTTATTGATGAAAAATAAAAATAAAAAAATCTAATGACCTAATGACAGCTTGAAGTCACTGAGATAATTCAGTATGATTTCTAGAGTCTAGATTTGTGACTCCAACCAGTCTGCATTGAAGCATACAGAAATGGTCCATCTGAAATAGTAAAAATGAATTATTTTATATAATTCTCAATGTGCAATTTGCTAATATGTCTGTTTTTAAAATGCTACATTAAGGAAGCAGTGTAGCATGGAGATTATGGTATAACACAGTTTTTACATCCACTAGATATATTGTATTGGTCAATTTAAATGATTTCCCCATAACTCGCTTTATGTAACAAAATTCTATATATTATTATTAACCCTATAAATTTATCAACCAGAATGGTACTTAATACTTACATAAAGCAGTCTCATCTGCATTCCTACTCCGTATCTTCTCCCTGTCACCCAAAAAAGGTGATCCTCTTAAACAAATAGTACATTCAATTTATAGAAAATATACAGTGAAATTCACTAAAATTGACATTGTCAGTTTCACAATTCATTTCGTTAAAAGTAATATTTTTGAGAAAACAACAATATATTCTCTTAATTTTTTCCAGTTTTCAATGTCTAATTTTGGTGAAGTTAATTAGTATATAGAAACAATTTTTAATTACTTGAAAAAATTATACATAATTTAAATGTAAGCATACTTTTAACATTAAATTTTTAGATACCATGTTTATGCTTTGTTCTTTAAAATTAATTATATCACTGTTAAAAATATTAGTCATAGTCCAATAATTTTATGTGCCCTTAAAATAAGTGTAGGTAAATATGACTAAAGAAGTTTGAAAACAATTTTTATTGCTAGTTTTGAAAAATTTCATATAAGTTGGGAAAATCAAAGATGATACTTTTTTATATAACATGTAATGCAATTCCACATTGGTGTATGCAGTTACTATTTTGTTCGAAAACTTCAAATCATTTATAATTACGTTATATTTTATGAAAAACGTAGTGTGCTCATCTGGTAAGTAATAAAGGCATCAAACTCTGATATCTTAAATAAAAAATATTTTCAGTGTTCCTTTTTCAGGTGATATATTGAAAAAAAAATATGTTCTGTATTCTTTCCATTTGTTATTTCCTAATCACGTTTGGTTGAAAATCTATGACCCATATTTTGACACAATTCCTAATTGAGATAAGTTAATTCTAGTGTGACTAAACACAGGTTCACAAGTCTTAAGTTTTGTCTCACCTCCAAAAAGAACAAATGTTACGTGTATTTTTAGCATTTTCTTCTGGCCACACCCGAGCCATTCATATTTACCACTTTTCAACCAGATTTATCAGCTTGCAGGAACTATGACCCCCAACTCAAATACGGTAGATCCTGCTCATTCCAGCTTTTGTTTTCATGTGGAAGTTTTACATTTTCTTAGAATTTCCTCTAAAATGAATCATTTGAAATCACACTAACTTTTAAGATCTCTTGTCTAATTTCTCTTGGAATCACTAATGGCTGGATACTTCATTCTCTAATATCCTATAGAAATTGCAATCTGCCTCAATGAAATGCAGCAATGAATGAGTTAAGTTCATAGTTGTTTCTCTATTTCAGAACTGTTAGATTTATCTCTGAAATTTTTATGGTCTCTGGAGAGCAAAAACAGCATATTATTCTTTTCTATTTCCCACAGCTGTTGTTAAAAAAAAAATGTGGCCAATGTTTGTGAATTATATTGTTAACATCCAGGTGATACCTGTGTGAATTAATGTGTGTTAAGTATTCAATGTAATGCCTGCTTGATGCCCTGACTTGAAGTGCTTAGTGATTGGCAGACATTCTTGTTGTGATCTTTACTTTCTCTTTGTTGCTCCTTTTGTTTCAAACCTGCATTTCTCAACATTTCTGTCGCAATTATATCCATTTTACAAACAATTTTATTTGGCTTTTACTTCTCTTTTAGTGTTTAAATGTTGATGTGTTCTAGTACTAGTGTTCTTCTCTTCTCTTTCTATACTCCGTCACTTATTTCCTCATTCACTTACATTCAAGAAATTATTGATGAAAAGTGAAATGGGTTTGATTATATATAGGTGGGAGACAGATAAACAGAGAATTCTTTTTTTATTTACCTTTTCAGGATAATAGAAAGGTAAAAATTTATAAGAGAATAGAGTATAATTATAAATTAGATTTTCTAAAAGTTTTTAAAAATATGTAAAATTGGAGAAGATGATATCAGATAGCTTCATTGTTTTCAATGAAGCAAAGAGAAGGTAGTTATCAAAGAAAGAAGTAGAAAGATTTGTTTAGGCATATTGAGAATCTTGAAGATTTTGCATTGTCCCTGGGCAAAAACAAAGATATCTGACTTCAGATGAAAATTAAAATTAACTGCTGGTGCTGAAGTCTGTTGAAGTTTTGAATGTAATAAGTGCTTTGCATTGACAAACATTTGTGTTAAAAGATATGATCTCTGTCTTTTAACAACTCAAAGAATAGTTTAGAAAATAAGCACATTAAAGTGTTACAGATAGCAAACTTTGATAAGTGCTAAGGGATAAAGCTATGCTAGGGATTTTAAAGTAATGAAAGTCTTCCAAAACATATAAGTAGATTTCTGTGAGGCAATAGCATTAGAAATTATAAAGTTCAAGAACTGGGAAAAAATGGACTTGTTAACTTTCCCTTTTGACTGTTAAGGGCTTTATAATGCTTTCATACATGTGCCACACAAACCATGCTAACATATGAAAATAAACTTGACAAAGTTAATATGTTTGAAGATTTTGAATGGTACAAGAAGGAATAAGACATGAATAATTGTGGTTATAATACAAAAGTAAAATGAGAAGTCTTAAACGATTTATGAACATTCAAACATGAGACATAACCTCTTTCTGAATGTATCTCTGCTCTGATTCACAGATTGTATCTAAGCCGCCAAAAGTCTAATTATGTTGGCTATTTCTATGGTTATTTCAAATTGTCTCTTCAGGCAACTATGAAAAATCCTTCACACCTTTCTTAAAGGTCAAGAATTCATAGAGAATAGTGCTTAGGGTTCATGTTACAACTTCTTTTAATATCTGTAAGCCTTTGATAGGATTTTAAACAAATATGAACCTAAGTTTTCTTTTGATGATGTTGGACATTACTGGTGTCCTTTGATCCTGAATAAAAGCAATCATTAAGAAATACCCCCCCCACATACACTTTTTGTGTTCTGGAATACAATTCATCAAAATTCATCACTACCGTTTCCCATTTGACGTAGATGTTCTACCTGTTTACCTATAACAAGGCCAGACACAGAGCCTTATATTTATTAGCTGAACTGTTTTAATCTCATTGATCAATCAAATTGAAATGTTTTGTTAATCAATCTTTGGATAAGATTATTTCCCCCCACCAGGCTCTGAACTTTGGCCCATCCTAAGCCTATGTGAGAATACAATCCCTCCTTAATGGCCCCTTGCTAGAACAGACTGACCTCAGGGTTTGCTCAATGATTCATCCTGTTCATTCTCCTTTCTTATATCCAGATCTTTCTAGCCTTATTACTCTTCTCTATAAGACAAAAGTTTCTTTCTGTCTAACTTTCAGATTGTACTGCATATATTTTTGCCTATTACAATAGTATATTTCCCTTTATTAATATAATTATTTCAAGTAAATCTCTCCTTTCATAAGCCTGAATTATTGCTTATTTTATACTTCTCTGCAAAATTCGGCAGATGAAGCTGGATTTTACCTGAATCATGTGGTCCCATGAAAGCAACAAATTGGACAGTTAAAATATTTCACTCACCATTTATTTTCTAAAGGAGCATGTCTGCCCTGGTCAAAGAAAAATTACACCAAAGCAAGTTAATCAGTAAAGGAACACTTTATTAAACACTATTACAATAGAGAGAGATTGAACTCGACTTCAGTGAAACAAATGAGGAGAAATTTTAAGTGCCAGGGTGAGCTTGTGAAAAAGTATTAGAGAATATTAGAGGGAAGGATGATCACTGTGATCAAGACATTTTTGTTTCCTAATTGATACAGACAGGGACTCTACCTTTCTTGCTAATTACAGTTCAAAGGGTTGACTTTCAAGTTCTTGAGAAAGACGTGCCTGCACTGTATATAGGCAAGAAGCTATAAGAAGACTTACATGTCAAAGGCACAGAAAAAGAATCCACAACTAAAAGTTTTCTAAAATAAATACTCTAAGAAAAGGAAGGTCAGTGGCCTATGTTCGGTGAGAAACCTTTTTAAATTTTTGTTTTTCTTGGGGGACTATGTAGCTGTTGCAGTCAACTTGCCTACTCTGAGATAAAACCCACTTCCACCTTTCCTCAAAGACTCAGAGAAGATGCTTCTCCTTTCTTCCTCATGAAGAAGTCTTTTTGGACTTCTTCTGAAGTGCATAAGAATTCAGGATACCTCCTTTGTTTACCTGCCTCTATAAAACCTTACATTACTATTTCCCCCTCATTAATAAATATTCTTATCATAGTTGCCTGGATATAATTATGTCAATTTTCTAATGCATCTTGTCTTTCACAAGATAATACTTCTTACTGAATTTTATTTTTCATAAAGATTAAATGAGATGCTATAAACAAAGTACTTACCTGATACTTCCAATATAGTTAACTTTCAACTACTCAAACCTACAAATAATATTATTGTGAATACCTAAAAAAAAAAAGGTGCTTCAAACAAGTGTTTAGTTCTATGGTTGAATATTGTCACTTCCTACAATTAGATATAAGTGGGATTATGTCTCCTCTTAATGAAGTAATAGGCTTAAGTGGAAGTAAGCACAAATTGATACCAATACATACATAAAAGAAGCAAACAAATGCAAAGTCTAGCAAAGAAGTACAGAGCCTAGAAAGAAGCACAAATCCATCACATAATCTGTTTTCCTAAACTGCCCTCCTCTGTTATCAGACATTTTGACAAGTATCTTATAAGGAATGGGTCGGTTTGAGTCAGGCACAACCACATTATGATGGCAGGTCAGGCAAATATCTGTTGGAATCAGACAACAGAATCCTACACTAATGCCTAGAGAATGGTAGACATAAGATCAACCAGGAATCTTGGCCTAGAGGTTAATTCCAAACATTCCAAACTGCAGGGTCTGCTGAATTCTTATATCCTCTTTGTAAGAATTGCAGAATTCATGCAGATATTCTAAGCAACTACTTTACGGAATTTACTTCACCCACAAAAATTTATGTTTAACATTACTCATACTAAGTTCTGATTCCTCTGTGCAGAATTTGATGAAGTTATATAGATATTTTTCTATAATCTTTGGAGTATAAATTCCTGATTAGTCTTTCAAATACAAATGAAACACCCTTAGAATGTGAATTCCTTATTTGAGTACTTCAAATCTTAGCTAACATTACCTAGGTTGGTATATAGAAATACATGGCACTGTTCCCAACAAACTATTGTTGAAGTAAGTCATATTATATATGACATCGCTAATGTTTCGTGTTCTGTTTTTTTTTTTTTTTTTTTTTAATACATATTACATAATGAGCTTGGACGCACTGAAAGTCTTGAGTTTATCTTTTTTCTTTCTTTCTTTCTTTCTTTTTCTTCTTCTTCTTCTTTTTTTTTTTTTTTTTTTTTTTTTTTTTTTTTTTTTTTTTTTTTTTTGAGACAGAGTCTTGTTCTGTCGCCCAGGCTGGAATGCAGTGCCATGATCTCGGCTCACTGCAAGCTCCGCCTCCCGGGTTCACGCCATTCTCCTGCCTCAGCCTCCCGAGTAGCTGGGACTATAGTCGCCGGCCACCACGACCGGCTAATTTTTTGTATTTTTAGTAGAGGCGGGGTTTCACCGTGTTAACCAGGATGATCTTGATCTCCTGACCTCCTGATCCGCCTGCCTCGGCCTCCCAAAGTGCTGGGATTACAGGCTTGAGCCACCGCGCCCGGCCGAGTTTATCCTTTTTATATTGGCTTTTCATAATGTGACATTAAGTTTAGCCTAAAGCTGCCTCCTTACATACTTTAATTTTGGCCTAAATGTTTCTGCATACATAATAAACTGTAACCTAACTGGATGTGGAAACAGACTGTACACTACTCTTGTACCAATCACAGAGTTTTGGAGAATCACAGGTCAGCAACTGTTAAAAATATGTTCAAATAAGTCAAACATTGAGCAGTAACAAATTCAGCTGTTTCCGTACCTCGCTTCCAATTTCCTTACGTCACTTTTCTTTTACTGTCCATAAATATTATCTGACCATTTGGCAGCCATGGGTTGTGGGGTTGCTCTGAACTTATCCCAGTTCTGGGTGCTATTTGATTTGTGGATTGTTCTTTGCTCCATCAAACTCTGTTAAATTTAATTCGTCAAAAGTTTTTATTTTACCAGTAGTTATATTATATACAGTAAAGTTCTTCTGAAGACTTCTAACAGTTTCAAGAGATGATTTCTAAGCAGGCAGACTTAGAACAGAGTTTTGCTTTGCTGAATATTTCATATGTCAGTCTCACTCTAGCTAGTCTTTAGGTTTCATTGTGGGTAGCTCTTTATTTTCCCCTTTGTCTGATTTTATTTAAATCTATAGGAAGCTTTTGAAGACTTAGAGGCAATGTAGCCTATCAGGGTAAAAACAGATGATTTCTGTATTTAAAATAAAAGAATACAAATTAATCATTAAAATAAATGTAAACTTAGACAATTTTTATTTTACATTACATATCAAATGCCAGACATATAAAAACAGAAAGCATATATCAAAATAATGTTTTCTTCTGAAAGACCTAAATATGTTCTCTTTCCTATAGTGCCTGAAAGAACTAAAAAACAACGATAAAATAAATATTTTTTAAAGTGTAGCATCAGCTCTTGAAACAGACAGTGCTGACATTTTGAGGTGTGAAAGGGAGATTAATTTTGTACAGAAAGACAGAGAATGCTAAGAATATCAATGCTTTCTGGTAGATTAAAAAAATATATATCTTTACCGTTTCCTGTTTCTGTTCTCTATTTGCAACATTATCCACACATCTACTACTACCCTTAAGGAAGCAGACAAATGAGAACACCATTTGAATGTGTGTGGTTGAAGTATTGTGAGGGTATTTTTTGAAAGAAACTATTTTGAAAAATATAATTTTCAAAGAAACTACCAAAATAAAATTATAGAGAAGAATGACCACGTATTAATTGCTAAACGTTGCTTTCAGATTGCTTTGTATTACGTTGTTCGGTTCTTGAGCCTTTTATGTTTCAAATTCCTTACAAATTACTTTGCTGGGCTACTGGTTTAGACAGGCTACCTAGAACTCGAATCACTCTAATGGTGGAGTGATCATGACAATGATTTCAAACATAAGCAAGCTGAGGTAAAGATAGAGATCAGATTTCATGTATTCCCACTTGTTTTTTTCAGTGGACAGTTTTATTAACCCTTAAAGTGCCATCATTTAAAAACTTTTTCAATTAACAAATGTCTCCAGAAAGATCTAGGATGACACACATACACACACTCCTAAACACACACTGCTAAAGAAAGGCGAGGTTACAATCAGTACATATTGTGTGAAAACTAAGAAAAATTTTCCAATGTGTAATACTTACTCTAGAGACAGTACAAGTATAGTTAGCAATAGTTGTTTATGTTTTTTGTTTTTGTTTTCCCCCCAAATATTCATTCCTTTATATTTAGCAACATCATACAAATTGTTTGTCTGGAGAACAGCTCCTCAGCTTCTGGGTTCGTGTGTTTTAAGGTGGACTGACGCCACACTTGTGGTTCTGAGGGATGATGCAAGATGCCATCCAGCACAATTTGCACTTCATGTCCTACCCAGTTGACTCAGGACTGGACAAGTGATCCTGGTTGGTACAAAGAGACAACCGGAGATAGTCACTAGCACTCTTTGAATTACAGATTTATTAAACTAGTTGGAGGTGGATATTGCCAGCCATTGTTACACCAAAGAGTGAGAGAATGCTTGAAAATCAAGCCAATTTGTGGGAAATTCATTACTTTGGTAAAACTCTAATAAAAAATGTTGTATCACTGAAAGATTTTGTGTGTGTGGGGGGGTTGTTTTTCTTCTTTATACCTTTTTCAAGTCTTTTCATACAGACGTTCAAATTCAAAGTATTTTTGTCCTGTGCTAGAACAAGCACAATTATCTTGAAAAAACAATAGAAAGTATTTCTAATTCTAATAAGAGAAAGAGAGAGAGAGAGAGAAAGAGAGAGAGACAGAGACAGAGACAGAGAGAGACACACCTACACAGAGAAACATTTAATCTCCGTGAAATTGTTTATGCAGCTAGATCCAGCCCCATAAAGAATAACAAATCTATTTCTAGAATGTTCACTTACATGAAATAATAGTTTTCCTTATTTGATTATATAAATATAAAGAAGAATTCTGTCTCTCAAAAATGAAGTATTTTGGTTTATATAAAAAGAGCTCTTCAGATGACTAAACCATGAACTCCTTGAGGAAACTTGCTGATAAGCTACAGATTTTAGTAATCCAATTTATGTATCCTTTATCATCCTAAATGTTTCCATTTATATAAGAATGTGAGGACTGCTCTCCTTCACTTGTTGAGTTGTGGAGATTATTTTTTGGGATTCCACAACAAAAATATTACTTAGATTAGGAAAGAATATAATTGATTCTGCTTTTCTGTAAAACTTAAAAAGTGCAGAATGTTTTATTTTTCTCATCTTTGTAATATGCATTTTTCAGCTTAAAAATCCACCTCCCTTTGCTGCATAAAACTCCACATAAGTCAATTTCCATTTTCAAAATTAAATCAGTGCTATAAATTATAAATACTCTTGTCGTGAAGAAAATGTAGTTAAAAAATAAAACTAACCTTTCAGTGCCTTTTGAGATTGTGGGAAATTCATTACTTTGGTAAAACTCTAATAAGAAATATTTTATCACTGAAAGATTTTTTGTGTGTGTGGTTGTTTTGTCTTCTTTATATCTTTGTCAGGTCTTTTCATACAGACGTTCAAATTCAAAGTATTTTTGGTCCCATGCTAGAAGAAACACAATATCTTGAAAAAACAGTGGAAAGTATTTCTAATTCTAATAAGATAATTCTTTCGTTGTTTTATTTTGTTTCAATACCTTGCCTTTATCAAAGATAATTAGTTGAGAAACTGAAAGACCTTATCTGAATGTGCCTTCAGTAGGATAGATTAGATAGCTGGAAAGATAAATACATACATATAGATATATAGGAGGAGATTTACTATGAAGAACTGGAATATTTGATTATATAGGCTGAAAAACCTCACAATCTGATGTATGTAAGTTGGAGGCCCAGGAAAGCTTATGGTACAATTCCAATCCAAACGTAGAGCCCTGAGGACCAGGGGTGCCAATGACCTAAATCCCAGTCCAAAGACCCAAGAACCAGAAGCTCCAGTGGGCAAAGGCAGGAGAAGCAGACCACCCAGCTCAAGCAGAGAGGGCTAATTCATCCCCCTTCTACCTTTTTCGTTCTATCTGGGCGCTAAGTGAATTGGATGATGCCCATCTGTACTATTGAGAGTGTACTCAATAACACCCTGTACACAGTGTACTTATTTAAATGGTAATTGCTTATGAAAATGCCCTCACAGATGCATTCAGAAATAGTTTTATAAGCAATTTGGATATCTCTTAGCCCAATCAAGTTGGCATATAAAAATTAACCATTACAGACTATTACTAAGAGAATGAAAGAATATATGTCTTTGCCTCTTTCTAGAAGAGGAAAATAATATATTTGTTTTGTTTGGCCATTTATTTTACTTCTCCCTTTTTACAACTACTAAATTGCCAACCACAACAGAAGCATGATGTGAATAGGCCCTTGGTTTGAAAGCTATTGTGTACGTCATGATTACAATCAAAGAGGGTGGGCAGCGTGCATGCCTTTGTGCCAGTGACTGAGCTGCTTGAAATCATTGCCAGGGCCAATGATGATGATATCTACTGCAGCTATTGTGGGACTAACCCTCTAAGTGAGGAATAGTTCATGTAGATATGCATCATGCTGTGGTAAAAAATGTGTGACTGATGGCAACAGGGCAATAAATGAGCATCTATATGACTGAAAAAAGACCTGCTGGAGGTATCCATGGACTCACTGGAGGTGCAGGTAGCACCAGACATAACAACTATGATTTTTTTGGATAACCATAGATGAGGCAGTGAAGAACAGATTGAGAGATTCATAGATATACGAGACCTGCTCTCAGGAGAGGAGTCTGCGATAGGTTACAGAGTTCCCTACTCTGGACAGAAAGTGTTGCCATTCGAAACTCTCAAGAAGGACCTCATCTCTAGGCTACTGACTGGCTATACAACTATTCACAGGTGGCATCATGTATCTCCAAAAAGAGCCATCCCATGCTGGTGGGCATCACTTGTGCCAAGGGGTACCTGGATGAAAAAACAAGATATGTTCATTGGTATCCAGGGACAATGCCAATGTGTGCTATGACTCCTACACAGGAGCATGTCATGCACAGCTTCAGCGGTGATACTGACATTGTAAGCTGACAAGCTGAAAGGCTGGCAGGGCTGAGCCTGCTCCCACTCTCAGCGAAGAATATCTAGGCCCAAAAGAAGGATCTCTACATCAACATCTAACCATATGAGTCCTTCCAAAGCCACAGATGGGGTGCCCATTGGCAGCTTCCAGAGTATTAGAGTTGCAGTGTTGGAGCATAACAACAGTTTGTGCTTCATGGACAAGTACAATTAGGAGCTGTCCTGGAAATTACAGGTGAGCAAGCCCCCATGGAGAAGATTATCAAGATCCTCACTATTATCATTAAGGAGATGGTGACGAAGTGGCAGGAGAAACTCTCTTTCAGTAGCCTCTGTATATCAATCCCAAGCATTAAGCTTCATCATGGTGTAAGTTAAGCAGCTTAATGATGACAGGAAGGACACCTTAGATCTGGGCATCACTAAGATGCTCCTCAAAGGTAGCGATGGTATTGCTGGTGCTTTTGGGCAGACTCCAAGGAAAGAGTGACCAGTTACAAGCCTATGAAGTTGTGCCTACTCAGGCCTAGTGTATTAGGCCATTCTTGCATTGCTATAAAGAAATATCTGAAGCTGGGTAATTTACAAAAAAAAAAAAAAAAAGAGAAAGAGAGAGAAAGATTTGATTGGCTCATGGTTCTACAGGCTTTACAGGAAGCATGACTCTGGCAGCTACTTCTGGTGAGGCCTCAAGAAGCTTACAGCCATGGCAGAAGGCAACAGGGAGCCAGCATGTCACAGGGTAAGAGCAGGAACAAGAGAAAGAGAAGAGAGAGGTCCCAGACTCTTTTAAATAACCAGATCTTGCATGAACTAACTGAATAAGAACTCATTTATTACCAAGACAGTACTGTTAAAGCATTCATGAAGGATCTACCCCCATGATCAAATTAACTCGCACCAGCCCCACCTCCAACATTGGGAATCACATTTCAACAAGAGATTTGGAAAGGAAAAACATCCAAACTATATAACTCTGCTTCTGGCTACTCAAATCTCATGTCCTTCTCACATTTCAAAGTACAATCATGCCTTGGTAAGAACCTCACAAGTCTTAACTAATTCCAGCGTTAACTCAAAAGTCCCAAAACCTTATACAAAATAGCAAGCACCATGCTAATCACCCCCATCCCTGAAACCTCATGCCATTAATCTATTTTCAACATTTCCTAGTATGTTCCTTTAGAAATACTTCCTGGAAATAGTTGTTTTTCTGCATCCTATATTTTGTTATCTATATTTTAACTAAGAAGTTTTAATTTGGTTCATTAATATATTGGCTTGTGTTTATCAACTTACTTTATAATATCTATTAGTCCTACATTTCTGTGCTTGTGTTTTTTAATGCTCATGCCTTCTTTTGCATTGATGGAGCTCTTACTACTATGATAATTTTATTTTTCTTATTTCATACTTTCTTGTTTATTCTCTCTTTACTAGTTTGTCTATTTTATATTCTAGAGGAGAGGTATAAAATCTATTTCCTAGGGAGGCAAATGTGGCTTAATACCTATTTTTGTAAATCAAGGTTTATTAAAGCATAACTACGTCTGTTTGCTTACATATTGTCTCTGTCTCCTTTCCAGTAACAATGGCATAGTTG